>NC_059118.1:51874796-54274796 GCF_020740685.1 Jaculus jaculus
TACTTGGCATGGAGGGTAATTCAGAATGTTGAGTTCACGCGCTTGAAAGACACTAATAGTGTTTCTCAGAATCTTTCACCCTTACTTATATCTATTATTGGCTACAGAGAAAATTCCAACTAGTTCAAGATTACATGTTGTCTTCCAAATTGAAAATACATATAACATTACTTTGTAGAACAGTAAACTAGTTTACATAAGTCCTAGCTGCTTAAGCAAGCATTAATGTAAGTACAGGCCCCTTCCAAAGCTACAGTAATATCGTAACTGTGCTCAATTTTGTGATTTTTCAATGAAAAAACTCAATATGCATTTGCCTATTGTCACCTCCCAAGGGAAAAAAAAAAACTGTTAAAACGCTTGCCTGCAAAATAAATTGAGAATTTGGTACATTATGGAGCTGGGCGTGGTGGCACACACCTTTAATCCCAGCTCTCAGAAGGGAGGCTGAAGTGGGAAGATCTATGTAAGTTCAAGGCCAGCTTGAGGCTGCAGAGCGAGTTCCAGGTCAGCCTGGGCTAGAGTGAGACCATACCTTGAAAACAAAAAAAGCAAGCTATGCAGCACGGAGCGTGAGGCACTGCGGCGAGGAGGCAGAGTGGTGAGTACACACCTCCACGTGCGTCCCGTCGGTGGGTAAAGGAGGCCGATGCCAGAGTCGACATGTTGTCCTGCAGCTCGCGTCAGCGGTGATGATTCTGCTGTTCTAGGCTGAGGGCTAGTGTGAGATGGAGAAAGGAACCTTCTAGTCCATCCCAAGGGCGGTAGGTGGCTTGCTTGGACTCTTAATGACAGCCGGGAGCGGAGAGCCTGGGTGACACAGAGGTGAGCTTGCTCTTGTGGGTTTGGCAGGTCCCACTGAATGTCATGCCAGAGCAAAGGTGCTCCCATAGCTATGCACAGCTCCCGAGGTGTTCCAAGTAAATCAGTGAAGTACAAGCAGAGAAATCAGATGTAGCCATTTAAAATGAGCTTTGATTGATGCCGGCCCCAATTCACCTACCAACTTTGTCATAAAAAAGCAAAGCTTGGACTGGAGAGATGGCTTAACAGTTAAGGCACTTGCCTGGGAAGCCTAAGGACCCAGTACTCACATAAGCCATATACACAAGGAGGTGCATGTGTCTGGAGTTCATCTGCAGTGGCTAGAGGCCCTGGTGCACCCATCCTCTCTCTCTCTCTCTCTCTCTCTCTCTCTCTCTCCCCCTCTCTCTCACACACACAAACAAATAATAAAATAAATATTTTTTTTAATAAGTGAAGCTTGTCCTTACCCTTACGTGCCTTTGTGTTATAAATTCTGACACTTTATTTTCATTTCCCTTTATTAAAATCTCTATTAGTTTTCTATGGAGCCATCATAGATGAGCATAAATTTTATGGCTAAAATAATCTTTGATTGTCTCTCAGTTCAAAGTCTAGGCGAGCAGGTTTTCATTCTCCGCTCAGCTCCTCACAGGCTAGACATCATTTTCCCTCCTGTGACGCAGGCCTTGGGCAGGTAACATCAGCCACTTTGTGTCTGCAAGGCAGCACTGTAAGCTCTCCTCTCCTTGCTTCGTCTCTCACGTTCTTTCCACCACCTCCTCTGCAACGGACCCTGAACCTTGGAAAGTAAAATAGAGATGTCACCTTTAATGCTGAACACTCCACTGTCACCGGTCAGCATTACGATGAGTTTTGAGTCATCCCAGTGGTCCCTGCCATCTGCCATCTGAAAAGAGACCCTTGCCTTCTTTATCTTCCCAGCACTTACCACAACCCGCAGTGTGACACACACAAGCGGATTACCATTATCTGACAGCGTTTCGGGGTTTGAGGTAACAGAATTTGAATACAGATAACAAGTCTTGGGGTTGAGACCCAAGTCTCAATGTGAAATTCACTTATCAATCACTTATGCTCTCTATACACATAGTCTAGAGATAATTTTATGCAATGTTTGAAAATAATTCTCTACATGATACAAAATTTCATGGTGTGGAATCTTCCACTTTTGTGGTATCATATCAACACCTAAAAAGCTTCACAGTCTGGGACTGGAGAGATTGCTTAGTGGTTAAGGCATTTGCTTGCAAAGCCAAAGGATTCAATTCAGGTTCAGTTCCCCAGGACCCAAGTGACCCAGATACGCAAGGTGGTGCATGTGTCTGGAGTTTTATTTTTTCTTCCCACTGTCTGAAGGCCCTGGCATGTCCATTCTCTCTCCCTCTGTCTGCCTGTCTCTTGCTCTCTCTTTCTCTCTCAAACAAATAAAGTTTCTTAAAATTGTTAAAAAAGCTTCATATATATAATCATATATATGTTTGCTCATATATTATTTGCTCATTGTCTGCCCTTCCAATTTTCACATGAAAAAGCTTCATTGAGGCATAGACTTTTTCTAGTTTATGCCTGTGGTGGTTTGATTCAGGTGTCCCCCATAAACTTAGGTGCTCTGAATGCTAGGTTCCCAGCTAATGGAGGCTTGGAATTAATACCTCCTGGTGGCAGTGTATTGTTGGGGGCAGGCTTATGGGTGTTATAGCCAGTGTCCCTTTGCCAGTGTTTGGCATACTCTCTTGTTCATGTTGTCCACCTTATGTTGGCCAGGGGGTAATATCCAACCTCTGCTCATGCCATCACTTCCCCTGCCATTGTGGAGCCTCCCCTTGAGTCTGTAAGCCAAAACAAACCTCTTTTCCCACAAGTGCTCTTGGTCGGGTGATTTCTACTAGCAATGCAAACCTCACTGCAACAACTCCCTCATCCTATGTCCCTACTGCTTAAGCTAGTGCTTGGCACATTGTAGGTGCCTGATAATAAGCATTGGTTAAATGAGTAGATAGCTGAAAGTTCTCAACCTGTCTATGCAGTAGAGGATGCACTATTTCAAGACCATAGAGTTATATGGGAAAATGTTCCAAATTTCAACCCAAGGACAGATTGCATGTATTCATTAGATGTAAATACTCACTGAATATTGGCCACCAACATCATTCAAAGAAGCTTATTCTATGTAATCAACAGAGAAGCAAAAAGAAAGAATCAAAAGAATTTCCAGGCAAGGTGGCGCACACGCCTTGAATCCCAACACTTGGGAGGTAGAGGTGGGAGGATCACTGTGAGTTTGAGGCCACCCTGAGACACATAGTGAATTCCAGGTCAGTGTGGGCTAGAGCGAAAACAAAAAGAATAGCATGCAGCCCTTCCTGCTCACTAGCCTCCCCTGGTCCCATCTCTCCTACTGTGGGAAGCAGCCAGGTCGTCATAGCAGGCGATGCACCCCACACCGTGCCCCGCACCGTTGCCTTTAGCCTCATCCTGCCCCACTCCTCCGCCCCTCCGTTCCAACTCCCTCGTCCTTTGCAGTGTCTCATGCCAGCCCGGGCCTCAGCTCAGGCTTTGCTTTATGGTTCCTCAGCCTGGACCCCTCTTTGCTGGCATCGTTCCTTGCACAGCCGATTGTCACTCACCTTCTGCTCGCTAAGTAAAGCTTTCCATGACCGCTCTACTTGAATTCAGAAAGAGCCGTTGCTCATCCATCCTCAGCCCCAAATCCTCAGGGCCTTCCTGTGGCGCTTGCTGCCATGTATCAACCTTATCTCAGGACTCATTTGCTCTTTCACAACTAGAATGAAAGAAGGGCATGCCTATTCTCTCTCCCTCTCTTTCTCTCTCCCTGCCTATTCTCTGTTAAGTAAATAAAAATAAATATTAAAAAATGATTATTATTGTATCCTAGAGAGCTGGCAAGGTTGTAATGACTAAGATGATAAATATTTTCTTCTGTAAATAATATTTTGTTTTATTTAAGGGGTGGAGAGGGAGAGAGAATGGGCACACCAGGGTATCTTGCCAGCACAAATGAACTCCAGACACATGCACCACCTGTGCATCTGGCTTACACGGGTACTGGGAAATTAAACCTGGGTCCTTTGGCTTTGCAAGCAAGCACCTTCGCTAAACCATCTCTCCAGCCCTGACTAAATATTTTCTGGATTAATTTCATCCTAACTAAAAATACTACTCCATCCCCCACTGCTATAGTCTGAGGTGAAATGTCCCCCAGTGTATGTGTTTGAACGCTTCCTGCCCATCCAGTGGAGCTGTTGTGGGAGGTGGTGAAATCAGGAGGAGATGGCCGCTGGAGTGCTGGCCTCATAGGTTATAACCTAGCCATGGCTCTTGCCGGAGCCTGCTACTTCCTGGCTGCAAAAGCAAAGCAATCAGCCATCTCAGGCTCCCGCCCCCACCATGCGGCTCCTGAACCACGGGCCAGAGTCAACCTTCTTCCCTTGTGCTGCTCTGATAGGCCCTCTGCCACAGGGATGAGGAAACTGACGAGCACACTCTCTCTGAACAAGATCTAAGAGCCCAAGAGAGCAGGTTCTGTTGTATTTTAAGAAACCTACAATCTTTATTCTTTCACAGGAAGGTATCAAGCAGCTTCTAGTGACATCTGAACCTTCTGTTGCCTTTGGAGCTGGCAGTGAGAGCAGGTGAGCGAGAGGTAACTAAGCTAATGAAAGCACTTTGTGTCACTGTTAGCCGCGGTCTGGCCTTTAGACTCATTGAGCAAGGGGCTGGGCAGAGTCCGCAGTGGTTAGAGACACTTGCTTACAGAGGGTGTCAACCCAGGTTCCGTTCCCCAGGACCCACACAGAGCTGGTTGCACAAAGTGGGGCATGTATCTAGAGTCCATTTGCAGTGGCAAGAGGCTCTGGTGCACCCATACATTCTCTCTGTCTTAAATAAAAAGAATTGTTGAGCAAAATACAAACAAGGTGTCTTGGGAATTCAAGGGGAAGGTTGTCAGAAGCTTAGGAAACCGTTGTTAGAACAGGGCCTGGGCCATCCTTGAGCTTTTGGTTTGGTCTGTGGTGTTGGGTTTGAATTGAAATACTGTCAAGAAGTGATGGGCTCTTATCCTCTGCTTGCCTAGTTTCATTTGTCCCCCTTGCGCTGTGGTTTGGATCTGGTTTCAGTGTGTCATCCAAAGGCTCAAGGGCTTGAAGTGTGCCGTGCCAAGGTGACAAAGGTTGGATGCAAGACCTTTAGTCCCTGGGGCTCCACCCATAGGAGTTAAAGCTGCTCCTGCACAGTGAGTGAATTGTTGAGACTCTCAGTTGTAATCAACTGAGGCCACACTAGGTGCATGGCCCCTCTGTACAGTCAGTTTCCTTTCCATTTCTCTGCCATGTTGTACCATATCTAAGAAAGGTCTCTCCCAATGACACCAACCAATCCCGGACTTTCAGTTTCCAAAACTGAGCTGAACAAGTGTCTTTTCTTTATTAGGTATCTAGCCTTAGGTATTCTGTTACAGTAACAGGAAACAAACCTTGCATTAATACAACTTCACATGTCACACAGGATTAAAAAATATATCTAGTTATTTAAGAGAAAATGGGCATTTCAGGGTCTCCAGCCTCTGCAAACTCCAGATGCATGCACAACCTTGTGCATCTAGGTTTTACACAGGTACTGGGGAACTGAACCTAGGTCCTTAGGCTTTACAGGAAAGCACTTTAACCACTGAGCCATCATCTCTCCAGCCCATCGCACAGGACTTTTATCTCCATGCACAACATAAGTTTATTTATTTTTTTGAGGTAGGGTCTCACTCTAGCCTAGGCTGACCTGGAACTCACAATGGAGTCTCAGAGTGGCCTTGAACTCACAGTAATCCTCCTACCTCTGCCTCCTGAGTGCTAGGATTAAAGGTGTGTGCCACCACACCTGGCTTAAAATATTTATTTTTATTTTTATTTATTTATTTGAGAGACAGAAAGAGAATGGGCACAACAGGGCCTCCAGCTACTGCAAACAAACTCCAGATGTATGTACCACCTTGTGCATCTGGCTTATGTGGTTCCTGTGGGAAAATATCTTCATTTATTGATTTGAGAAAGAGAGAAATAGGCAGAGGGATAGAAAGTGAGTATGGGCACATCAGAGCCTACTGCCAAATGAACTCCAGATGCATGTGCCACTTTATACATCTGGCTTTATGTGGGTACTGGGGAATCAAACCTGGTCTCACAGGCTTTGCATGCAAGCATCTTTAACTGCTGAGCCATCTCTCAAGCCTTGACTTTTGTTGTTGTTGTTGGTTTTTGAGGTCTTGCTCTAGCCCAGGCTGACCTGGAATTCACTATGTAGTCTCAGGGTGGCCTCAAACTCATTGAAATCCTTCTACCTCTGCCTCCCAAGTGCTGGGATTAAAGGCATACACCACCACGCCAGTCAGCATGACTTTATTTCAATGAGCTAGCTGCACATGGGACATGCTAGTGGATTCTAAAGAGTGGCTGAACAATGACCCTCATTTTGGGTTTCCAATAAGGCTCAAGCATGAACAACAGGCCTCAGCTTGCCTGAGTCTCTCCCTAATAGCACAACAGGAGCTCAGCACATTTCACAAGCCTCAGACAGCTGTGGGACTGGGCTCAGACAGAGGTAGATTCTCCAGAACTCACCCAGTCAGAGCCTAGCTCAGCATGTGATGTCTTCCTCCTGTCAAATTAAGAAGCTCTTATTCAGTCTCTACTTGATGCTGTAGGAGGTGAGGTCATTTGGATAGACCAGGCAGGCTAAAATGTTTGGTTCGTGTCCTGTCAACTTCTAAAGGTAAGTTGTTTATATGACATGTCTAGGAAAGACAAAACTAAAAGGCCAGAATGCATCAGAAGTTTCCTGGGGTGGTGGGGTAATAGCAGAGGTTGGCTGCAAATGTTCACAAGGGAATTTGATATAAACCTTCTAGAACTGTAATATGGGGATAGTTGACTAACAGTATAAACTTATGAACACTCATTAAAATCTACAATGAAGGGGATGAATTTTAACAGTTCAATTTATAATAGCATCAGAAAGAATAAAATATTATGAACAAATTGAACCAGGGAGGTTCAAGGCTTGTACCTGGAGACTAACATATTTCTAGAAGAAATGGGGGGAAAATGCCTAAACAATGGACTTCTAAGCACTTCTCTTAATGTTCATACCCATATATTAATGGTACTCTCACTTTTGTTAGAGAACCTTCTGTTTTCAGATGGCAGCGACTTTGGAATGACTCAGAAGGCACCATGATGCTGAGAAGTAACAGAGTGCTCAGCACTAAAAGATCTCAATCACACCTTGTAAGGCTCAGGGTCCATTGCAGAAGAGGTGGTGAAAAGAATGTAAGAGCTAAAGGGAGGGAAGGACTCCTTACAACGTGATTACAACAGACACAAAATGGCCTGGATATCCATGACCTCACAGTGCCTGACACTACCTACACAAGACCATCATAATAGGAGGAAAAGATCATGACATCAAAAGAAAAGAGAGACTGTTTGAGAGGGAGAGGGGATGTGATGCAGAGTGGAGTTGCAAAGGGGAAAGTGGGGGGAGGAGGGAATTACCATGGTATATTGTTTACAATTATGGAGGTTGTTAATAAAACACACACACACACGTATTTAAGTTAAAAAAGAAAAATGTGAATTGAGACAGGAGACACCACTCCTTACCTGGCAGGATGTCTGGAAAACAAAGCAAAATGGGAGACAAGCGTGGAGGAGAACGTGCAGCACTCGAGGCCCTCACACGCCGCTGGTGCGCGTGGACAGCGCTGAACGGAACAGCTGGGGCTTCTCACAAAGCAAAATGCGGAAGTGCCGTCGGCCCTGGAAGTCACCTCTATGGGCGTACGCACGAGCCCGGAAGGCGCCTGCATGCTAACGTGCAGTGTGCACTGAAGCACTGTTCGATGCTGCAGAAGATGCAAACTGCCCAAATGTTAGTCAGTAGATGACCTGGTAAGTACAAAGTGTGGCATGTGGGCTGGAGAGAGGCTGAGTGGTGAAGGTGCTTGCCTGCAAAGCCTAAGGAGAAGGTGCTTGACTGCAAAGCCCAAGGACCCAGGTTTGATTCTCCAGAATCCACATAAGACAGATACACATGATGGTGCATGTATCTGGAGTTTGTTTGCAATGGCTAGAGAGCCCCTGGCGTGCCCATCTGTCTGTCCCTCTCTCTCTGTCATATAAATAAATGAATAAAATATTTTTAATATAGTATATACGCACAAATGGATATTATTCAGTCATAAAAAGAAATGGCATTGGCTTGGAGCAGAACTCAGTGTCACTGTGCTTATCTAGCATGCCTGGGGCTGGGAGTTCCAGTCCCACAACAGTAGATGATGGATAAAATAAGCAGCAAGAAATGAACAAGGAGGGCTGGAGAGATGGCTTAGCAGTCGAGCACTTGCCTGTGAAGCCTAAGGAGCCCAGTTCCAGGCTTGATTCCCCAGGAACCACGTTAGTCAGATGCACAAGGGGACACATGCATCTGGGGTTCATTTGCAGTGGCTGGAGGCCCTGGCACGCCCATTCTCTCTCTCTACCTCTCTCTATCTGTCTCTTTCTCTCTGTCTGTCGCTCTCAAATAAATAAATAAAAACAACAAATTTTTTTAAAAAAAGAAATGAACAAAGAAAACAAAAAGAAATTAAGTTCTGATACTTGCTACAACATAGGTGAACCTTGAAAATACTAAGTAAAATTAACCAGACACAAAGAGACAAATGTTGTATAATTGCACTTTGCTTAAAACATGTAAACTAGGAAAATTCATAGAGATGGAAAGTAGATTAGATCTAGGAATTATGGTATACACCTTTAGTTCCAGCACTCAGGAAGTTGAGTCAGGATGATCTTGAGTTTGAGGCTAGCCTGGGCTATATAATGAGATTCCCCTTGCCTCATCAGAAATTTTAAAAGAACAAAAGGGAAAGAAAAAGAGAGAGAGAGAAGAAAAGTACCTATAAGTTTCCAAGGTCTAGAAGAAGCAGGAGTAAAGTTTTTGTGGAATGGTGACCGTATCTCTGTTGGGGATAAAGAAAAGAGTTTGGAAGTCATAGTGTGATGGACTTAAAACATTGTGGCTGTAATTAACTATGGAAATAGTAGAGACTTACAGATAGCTAAAATGACAATTTTTATGTTACTTGTATTTCACTAGAATTTTATAAAAACAAGCAAGTTACCTTAGCAAAATGACAAATTCTAATTTAAAAAAAAAAAAACAGACCACATACTGTGTTCAAAATGTTACCTGGTTTTAACAGTCTTAAACAAACTTCACCCTATAATCATATAAAACTTCTCATTGGTGGAAGACCACTTAAAGCTGGCTAGCTCTTTAAAAAACAGGGTACAGATAAAAATGTTTATATGGGGGTTGGAGGGATGGCTTAGCAGTGAAGGCGTTTGCTTGCAAAGCCAAGGGATCCAGGTTCAATTCCCCAGGATACACATTAGCCAGCTGCACAAGGTGGCACATGCATCTGGAGTTTGCATACAGTGGCTGGAGGCCCTGGCATGCACATTCTCTCTTTCTCTCTCTCTGTGTCCTCCTTTCTTTCTGCCAAATAATTAATAATAAAATATTTTTTATAAAAGAATACTTACAAGGAGGGTTACCTTAAACCATAAAGGTCCTTTCATTTCCTATCACAGGGACAGCAATCTTTTAAGCAAGAAAATGTATTTCCTGAGAGAGAGAGAGAAGACAATTCTCTCCATTGAAAAATAGTTACTGTTCTGGTATGCTGCCGGCCTCCCCCCACCAAAAAAATGTCATGAAGACAGAAGCTGTTGGAATTTTCCATGGGCATGAATGACAAAAATTAAAAATAAAAGACACCAATTAAAACATTTTTTCTAGTCATTAAAACAAATATGCCCAAGACACTGCCAGTAATATTCAGATGTCAGCCAACAGATGACAAAATCACAAATTCCTGCTAGAGTTTCTTTTTCACCCTCTTCGCTGCCAACACTTGCCTTTTGAGCGCTGTGACGGCCGTGATGCCTGTGGAGGTCTGTTCCCAGCTGACAGACAAGGAGATCAAGTGTCGGGCTCAAAGAAGGAACTGTGGCTCCTTGCTGTCAGTCGCCCTTAAGGACCCTGGGGTCATCTGCTCCACATGGTGGGGTCATGATAGTAACAACCTTATTTTCTCTTCTCGCTCCCTGTTTTTTGTTGTTTTGAAACAGAGGCCAGACTGGCCTCGAACTCACTCTGTAACTCCTGGAGGTTTGAATGAGTTGTCCCCCATAAACTTATGGCTTGGTCTCCAGCTGACGGCAGCTGGGGAGGTGGAGCCTGGCTGGCGGTGGTGTTGACAGCTCAGGGTCGCTGTAACCAGGCCCCCCTTGCCCGAGTTCCGTTCACTCGCTTGCTGCTGTTCCCAGTGCTGTGGCAGAGGTGCTGCCCAGCCTCCACCCTTCCATCGTCCTGCCACCATGGAGCTTCCCCTGGAGACTGTAAGCCAAAATCAACACCTTTCCTCCTATCACCTGCTTTTGACCCAATGCTTTGTCTTTGCAGCAGGAAGATAATCACAATAGTAGCTGAGGCTGGCCTTGAACTCTGGATTCTTCTGTCTTTACCTCCCAAGAGCTAGGATCCCAGGGGTAGACCACTACACTTGGCTGTGCTTACCATTGCTATGTTACAGTATCCCTTTTGTAGGTTTCAGATGATTTGAAATTACCTAAGAAACTGGACATTTATTTCATATTTAAATAGACTTTTCAGACTGGGGATGTAGGGCAGTGGTAAAGTGTGTGCACAGCATGAAGCTCAATAGTCTCCAATATCGAAAACAAAATAGCTTTTCAGCCAGGCATGGTGGCACACGCCTTTAACCCCAGCACTTGGAAGGCAGAGGTAGGAGGATCGTCATGAATTTGAGGCCACCCTGAGACTACAGAATGAATTCCAGGTCATCCTTGGCTAGAGAAATATCCTACCTTGAAAAATATATATATAAGGGTTGGAGAGGTGGCTTATCAGTTGAGGTGCTTGCCTGTGAAGTCTAAGGACCCAGGTTCAAATCACCAGAGCCCACATAAGCCAGATGCACAGGGTGACATATGCATCTAGAGTTCATTTGCAGTGGCTAGAGACTTTGGCACTCTCTCTCTCTCTCTCCCTCCCTCCTTCTCTCTCTCTCTCTCTCATAAATAAGTAAATGGGCTGGAGAGATAGCTTAGTGGTTAAGGCACTTGCCTGTAAAGCCAAGGACCCAGGTTCAACTCTTCAGAAACACCATAAGCCAGATGTACAATGTGATGCATGTTCACGAGGTCACTCATGCGTACAAGATGGCACATGTGTCTGGAGTTTGATTGCAGTGGTTAGAGACCCTGGTGCACCAGTTCTCTCTCCTTGTATCTCTCTCATAAATAATAAATAAATAAAAATCAAATATATTTAAAAAAAACAAAATAACTAAATAAAAATAAATAAATTTTTCATGTCTTGTATATTTATTCCTAACTTTGCACTAAAGATTATGGAACTGGGTTGGAAAACAAGAACTCCTGCCCTGTTGCTTTACCCTGATACCTGAAGAGTAGAAGCTATAACAAAGTTAAATGAGAATTGTGCTCATTCAAAATTTGTTATGTTGAAGCCCTAACTGCAAAGACCTCAGAATCTAGCATATTTGGAAATAGGGTCTTTTAAGTTGTAATCAATTTACGGTCGCTAGGTAGGCTCTTTAATCCCAGCACTCAGGAGGCTCAGTGAGTAGGAAGATCCCTGGGAGGTCAAAGCCGGTCTGGGCTAAAGTAAGACCCTGACTTGAAAAATCTAGTAAAATAAAATAAGGTCATTAGGGTGTGGACCCTTATGGGAAGAGCAGTACAGCTGGCCATGGAGGTGCAGGCCTTTAATCCCAGTACTCTGGAGGCAGAGGTAAGAGGATCGCCATGCGTTCAAGGCCACCCTGAAACTGCATAGTGAATTCCAGGTCAGCCTGGGCTAGAGGGAGACCCTACCTCAAAAAAGAGGGAGGGAGGGAAGTACAGGGGCTGGGAGAGGAATCAGCAGTAACGCCCAGCCTGCCGACGCGAGGCAGAAAGCAAGCCTCTCTGTGATCTTCACGAGCCCGAGCTGACCACAGCCAACAGGAGCAGGCCTGTCCCAGAGGAGGTGGAGAAGAGCGCAACACGTGATGGTTGTGCTCTGGCCTCCAGATCCACGCCCATACGCACACACAAATAAACCAGTTAATTTTTTAAAAAGAAGTGTCACCACATTCAGACACAGCGCAAACACCAGGAGACACACAGGGAGAGGGTGCTCACCTGGAAGTCAAGGAGAGAGGGCTCAGAGGAAACCAGCGCCTTGACCTCAGCGTCCACCCTCTGGAGCCACCCAGCCTGTGACACTTCAGAATGGTCTCCGCATGCAAATGCAACGAGGAAGAGATGTACTGGGGGAAAGACGCACGGAGGAAGCAGGGAGAGGAGGCAAGGTCGTGGGAGAGGGGGGACTAGGTCGGAGGATGGCCGCTGCAGCATTGCCTGGGAGTCCCGGGTGATCACACCCTGATGAAACTCGGACCTCAACTGAAAGGCACAGGGCCGGGCAAGAACGCTTCGAGAGAACACAAGGCTGGCCCGGCAGACAGCCCTTCCCGCTCCCCCCTCGGTCCGCTGAAGGGGAGCCCAGGCGACCCACCACTATGGCGTGTTCACGGGGTGACAGACTTTCCTTGACCTTTGCCTTCCCAAGGCCCCTTCTCTTCGCTAGAGCACAGAGAAGCAGGAAGCTAGCGCCGGCTGGAGGTTACCAGACAGCAAGCAGAGAATGCCAGGCCATTGGAAAATAAGACATTTGCCCTTGTTTCAAGAATTAAAGCTGCTATTCAAAAAACTTGAAGGGCCAGGCTTGGTGACACATGCCTGTAAACATGGCATTCAAGAGGCTGAGGCAGATGGACTCAAGGCCAGCTTGGGCTACACAGTTCAACACCAACCTGAAATACCCAGTAAAACTGCCTCAAATAATGACATGAAAACAATAAATGAATGAAGGTTTCAACAGAAGACTCCTGTGTTCCCATAACAATGTGCCATTCCTCTTCTGCGAATCCTTCTCCCTGCCCACTTTAGTGAGCTTCAGCTCTCCCAGAGAACCATGTGAACACAAACCAAACCCACACACATGAACACGCGTGCTCTCACAGTACAATAGTGCATTTGTACATCTTCAAACATAGTGTTACACTTGGGCATAGAGCTGCACACCTGTAATTCCAGAGCTTGGGAAGCTGGCACAGGAGAATTGTGAGTTTTGAGTCTGGCCTGAGCTACATGGCAAGACCCTATTTCAAAAAATGAACACATCATAACATTAGAACAAAAGCCAACATAAGTAAATGCAAATAGAATTGCTAGCCTCTGTTCCGGGCTCCACTTTGGAGACCACCGTCTTCTTGGGGAAAGTCTAGAACAGTGTAAAGCAGCCTTCACGTTCTGGGGTTGTCCTCCTCTCTGCTCCATATTTCGGCCTCTGCCTGAACACCCCACCTCCTGTTCTTTCAGCACGTTACAACCACTCATGTCTCCACACGGTTTCCTCTTTCTGAAACGCTCTCCTTGTCTCACCTTCCTGGCCACCTGCTCTTTTCCCGGGACTATAATGACGTGGCTCAGCCCCTGGGAAGGAGGCTGTTGGGGTTAGGACTGAGCGATTCTCTTGTCAGCTCTTGTAGCCTCGTCTCCCTGGGCTGGCTGCCTTCAGAGCGCTCCTTCCCTGCACCGTACACTTCTGTTCGCATAGCTGCATTCCCACTTGATGGCAGGAATTGCATATGGCTTAAAATTGCCACCCCAGCCATTATCACAGAAACATCTTGGCACTTGCTGGCCATTCAGTCAACTTTCGATTAATGAATGCTTGCAGAGTCCATTTTCACAAGACCCCCAAGCATGTACAATGTAAGGTGTTCACAATGAACTAGATAATTACAATGTGTGGCTACTCTGCTTGTCATGTATATACCTCATTCAAAGAAAGGCCACCAAGGCATTACTAGCAGAGATGATGGACTTCTTAAGTGTATGGTCCGTAATTCAACAATAGATGAACTGCTTCACAACACTAAGACAACTAATAAGAACATAGGTTCTTCTGTGGTGAGCCTGCAGCTAAGAAAATGTGTGTGTGTGTGTGTGTGTGTGTGTGTGTGTGTGTGTGTGTACATGCGCACATGTGGTATGTGCATATGTGTAGCCAATTTTGCATAGCCAATTTTGGCATCGCTATTCATACTTTCTCACCCTGACCCGTATTTGTAACACCAGTGACAGCATTATAGTCTGTCTTGTGTTTTGTGCTACTGTAACCGAGTAGTTGAGGCTAGGTAACTTATGAAGCACAGAGATTTATTTCTCACAGTTCTGGAGGCTGGGAAATTCAGGGCTATGGGGCCTAAAGTTGATGAACCTTCTTGCAGCATCACTCTATGGAAAAGGAGGAAGGGAAAGAGAGCCCACATGTGTGCATGCATATGAGACCGAGACAGAAAGAGAAGAGAGGAGAGGGAGAGAGACAGAGGGAGACAGGAGAGGGAGACAGAGACACATTCAGAGAGAGAGAGAGAGAGAGAGAGAGAGAGAACTGATCTTGAATCCCACTCTTGAGATAACCTACCTACTCCCACAATAAGGAAGGAAATTCTGTCATATCCTACAAAATGTTTAAGCCTAAAAGACATGACTTCCTCGGCGTCCTGACAGCTCAAGAGAGACACTTCACACTGACGTTCATAGTGAGAAATGGGAGCAGCCAGCACCCTGAGCAGGACTCACAATTCCTGGTGGTAGCTGAGCCTACACCTTGCTTTTACAGATGGAAAAACGGGGCTTGGAAAGGACAGGTAATTTAGCTTTGGTCATCCATCTCAGTGGGAAGGTTGGAGCAGATCCCGTTACTTTCAAAGGCTGAACTTCCCTCTAAGCTGTACCACACTAGCCAATATGGGCAATTAACTGGTGTGTGAACAGTGGGCGCTGGGCGGCCTCTCCTTGTTAAGCACCTGTGGTGAGCAGGGAGAGCTCTAGCTGCAGTGATGTGAGCAGATTGCCATGGAGACGCTTGGACTGTCACTGGTTAAAACAGGACGTCCTGGGAAGCGCAAGTAGCTCAGTGGTATGACACATGATTGTCATGCTCAAAGCTCTGGTTTGATCCCCAGCAGTAAAGATGAGGAAAGGAAAGAGAGAAGTAGCAGAAAAAGAAGGAGAAAGAGAAGGGAAGAAGAAAGCAAAGAGAGGAGAGAGAAGAGAGGAGAGATTTAGGAAAACTGCACTTACATTTTTTAATGTTTTATTTATTTATTTAGAGGGAGAAAAGGAGATAAAGAATGAGTGCATCAGGGCCTGTAGCCCCTGTAAGTGAACTCCAGATGTATGTGCTACTTGTGCATCTGGCTTATGTGGATTCTGGGGAATCAAACCTGGGTCTTCAGCTGTCACAGGCAAGCACCTTAACCACTAAGCCATCTCTCCACCCCAGAAAAATGGCACTCTTCAAACTTGAGCTAACCTCAGAATCACCTGGAGAGTTTGTTAAAACGCAGACTGTGGAGCTCAGTGAGAAAGTGCTGGTCTACCAAGCACAGGGCAGATTGTGGTAATAACTGTCACTGTTGCAAGTTCACAGGACTGTGTGGCTCCGGCCTGACATCGAGCTTCGGGAGGTTGTGAGAGAGAGGAACATGGGCAGACCAATAGGTCTGTTTACACATCACCTTCAAGCAGAGACCAGGGCAGTGCTTATCCGCCGCGACCTTTGCTTTAGTTTGTGACAGGAAATGACTCCTGAGTGTGCCGACAGAAAAAAAAAAGCAGCAGTTAGTTGCTACTTACAGCAGGCTAATCTGCTGGGGTGAAATCAAAGAATGGCTTTATTGCAAAGGATTTACTTTGTGAGGATGAAGATAAGACTCACAGAAATAATAGTTGGATCATCAACAATTAAAAATTATTCAAGCCGGGTGTGATGACGGCACATGCCTTTAATCCCAGAAGATGGGAGGTAGAGGTAGGAGGTTCACCAAGAGTTCAGACAGGAGGATCACCAAGAGTTCAAGGCCAGCCTGGGACTACAGAGTGAGTTCAGGTCAGCTTGGGCCAAAGTGAAACCCCACCTTGAAAACACCAAAACAAAAATAAATCAATCATCTTATGATGCAAGTGACTTTTTTGTTTGTTTTATTTTGTTTTTGGTTTTCAAGGTAGGGTCTCACTCTAGCTCAGGCTGACCTGGAATTCACTATGTAGTCTCAGGGTGGCCTCGAACTCATGGTGATCCTCCCACCTTTGTCTCCTAAGTGCTGGGATTAAAAGTGTCCGCCACCATGCCTGGAAACACGGGATTCCTTTGATTAAAAAACCATTTTATTTATTTATTTGCATGAAGAGAGAGACAGACAGAGAGAAAGAATGGGAGCACTAGGGCCTTTAGCCACTGCAAACTCCAACTGCATGTGCCACTCTGTGCATCTGGCTTTACATGAGTACTGGGGAATCAAAATCAAACCTAGGTCATTAGGCTTTGCAGGCAAGCACCTTAACCACTGAGCCATCTCTCCAGACCCACTGCAAGTGATTTCTGCAATCGTTCATTTATTTAATTAATTGGACAACTAATTGGAAGTATACTATGTGCTGGAACAATATGAAGTGTTAAGTATCTAAAAAATAGATACTTAAATAATTCATTTAAAAATGGGCTGGAGAGATGGCTTAGTGGTTAAAGTGCTTGTCTGCAAAGCCTAAGGACCCAGGTTTGATTCCTCAGTACCCACGTAAACCAGATCCACAAGGTGGCACATGCGTCTGGAGTTTGTTTGCAGTGCCTAGAGGCCCTGGAGCACCCATTTTCTCTATCTGACTCTTTCTCCCTCCCTCTCTCTCAAATAAGTACATAAAATATTTAAAACAAAACAGGGCTGGGATGTAGCTAAGGGGAAGAGCGCTTGCCGAGCTTGCCCTGGGTTCAGCCCCAGCTCCATAAACAAACAGTGGATAAAACTGTAAAGTAATTAATATGCTCTGTCGTGGAGCACAGAGACAAAGACTGAACCGATTAAGAAAAGTGACGTCACAGAATGCTGAGTGTGATGGGAAAGGCGAAGTCAAGGGGCTGGGGCACGGCCGCTGAGGGCACTTGCTTAGCATGTGCAGGCTCATGGGATCGACCCCAGTGTCACAAGGACAGAGCAGGAGGAGGTGGGATTACAAGGCGGTGGGACTGGGCTGTGATTCTGAAGAGAATCCGGAAGCAGGCTGTTTTCAAAAGAGAAATTTGGAGTGAGACCTGAAGGAGGTAAAGGAATGAGTTGAATAGGAATCTGAAAGAAAGACATTCTAAGGAGAAAGACCAGCCTGGGCAAATCCTCCCCAGGAGACAGGCCAGGGGACTGGGGCGGGTGGAGTGAGGGGCGCAGCGGGAAGTGAAAATGGAGAAGCGGGGTTGGTGGGGGTGGCTGTGGGGCACACGAGCAGTTCTTTGACGCTTTTGTGGAAGTCACTCGAACAGTGCAGGATCCTCAGCTATGATTTGCCTATGGTCTACATTTGTTTTTATTATTTTATTTTTGAAGAAGAGCCTCACTCTAGCACAGGCAGACACTGAACTCACTCTGTACTTCAGTCTTGCCTCCCACTCATGTTGATCCTCCTACCTTAGCCTCCCGAGTGCTGGCATTAAAGGCATGTGCCACCATGCCCAGCTATGGCCGACATTTGTTGACTGCCAGTGTCATAAAGGTGTCAACAGACGGAGCTGGAAAGATTGCTCAGTGGTTAAAGGAACTTGTTTGCAAAGCCTCCCTGCCCAGGTTTAATTCCCCAGCCACCCACATAAAGCCAGACACAAAAAGTGGTGCACGTGTTATTTTCAGGAGTTAGAGGCTCTGGCACACCCATCAGCCTGTCACCCTAACACACACACACACACACACACACACACACACACACACACACACACACACGTTCAAGTAAACAGTTTTTTAAAAGATGTCAACTGAATGTGGTACAAACTGTGTCTGAGCAGCTGACCCACTCCTAAGAGGAAATGTATCCACAAAAATTTAGAACACAGGGCAGGGCCACAGACCCCAGCAAAGGGGACAGTCACCACGGCTGAGGTCATCAGGGCCGTGGGATGCAGCTAAGGAGCGGGTAGCGGGGCAGGAGGAGGGCGCGAGGGCGGAGCGCTGGGAGCAGCCGCAGAGCGCAGAGCGCAGAGCGCAGCCGGCCGCGGGGTCCACGGGCCTTCGACGACAGCGCCCCGCACTAAGGGAAGCTTTTCTAAGAAATGTGAGTTGTTTATGTGAGCACAGAAATCAATCATTAGGTAGAAAGTTACTCTGGGCAATGAACACTCATTTAGGATATTTTTTCTTTGTTATCTTTTTCGGTTTTTAAAATAATTTTAAAACTTTAAATTGGAAACTGAGCATAATGGCTCATGCCTTCAATCCCAGCACTCCAGAGGTTGAGGAAGGAAGGGAATTGCTATGAGTTCGTGGCCAGCCTGGGCTAGAGTGAGACCCTGCTTCAAAAAAAAAAAAAAAATTTTGAGCCGGGCTTGGTGGCGCACGCCTTTAATCCCAGCACTCGGGAGGCAGAGGTAGGAGGATCACCTTGAGTTCAAGGCCACCCTGAGCCTACAGAGTTAATTCCAGGTCAGCCTGGACCAGAGTGAGACCCTACCTCGAAAAACCAAAAAAAATAAATAAATAAATAAATAAATAAATAAAAATAAAAAATTCTTTTTAACTGGGTGTGCTGACATACACCTTTTGTCCCAACACTCAGGAAGCAGAGGTAGTAAGTGAGTTCAAGGCCAGCCTGGGAGTCCAGGGTAAGTTCCAGGTCAGCCTGGGCTAAAGTGCAACATACTTGATAAAAACAAAAACAATTTTTAAAAATTAGGATTTAAAAGTATCATGCAATGTGAAATTTGCCATTTTGATCATTTAAAGTAACTTTTGGGAGCAGAGCATGGTGGCGCATGCCTTTAATCCCAGCATTGGGGAGGCAAAGGTAAGAGGATCATCATGAGTTTGAGGCTACCCTGAGACTACATAGTGAATTCCAGGTCAGCCTGGGCTAGAGTGAGACCCTACCTCGAAAAACAAAATACAAAAAACAAACAAGCAAAAAAAGAAAGTAAGTTTTGGTAGTTTCAGTAATGTTGAGTAATCCATGTGACAGGATGACAGGATTTCCTATTTGATGCTGGATAATATTCTACTAGATATATATCCTATTTTGTTTATTCATTCATCTATCCATAGATACTTTAATTGCTATTATGAATCATGTAGTTATGAATATACATACTCAAATATATCTGAGAGATTCCTTCTTCCCTCTCTCTCTTTCTCTCTCTCTCTCGCTCGCTAGTTTTCTTTCTGACTTGCTTGCTATACTAGCTTAGTTGCTTTCCTTACCATTTCTGTTGGTGTTTGGTTGGTTGGTTTTGGATGCTACAGTTGAAATTCAGGGACCTGCAAATGCTAAGTAGGCACTCTATTTCAAAGCTCCATCCCACTGCAGTGCTTTTTCAATACACTGGTTAGTCTGCACTTTATAATAGCTTGTTTGACTTATGATTTTTAGACCTCATGATGGTATAAATACAAGACACAGTCAAATGTACTTTGGATTTTGATGTTTTACCAAACTATTGGAAGGCAATCTAATACTGTTTCTGTGACACTAAGCAGAGGCAGGGACATCTAGTCAGCTCCATGATCGAGACAGGGAATATCCACACTTTATGGCATGCTGTGGAGCTCAAGTGTTCGGTAGGTTAAGTCACTGACTGTACTTTTGACTTACAGGGTCTGTAATGTAGCCTGGGCACGGGTGGTGGGGCATAGTCGTGATCCCAGCATTTAGAAGGTGGAGGCAGAAAGATCAGTTCAATGTCATCCCCTGCTACATAGTAAGTTCAATGTCAGCCTGAGCTACATGAAACTTCATACCCAAAAGAAAAAAAAGATCCCCACCTCATACTCAGCCTGGGTTTATCAGATCTTTACCCCATCATATGTCAAAGAGCATGCATATCCAGGAATGAGATTGGATCATATCATAGGTTATATTTTTAACTTCTTGAGGAGTCATCATGTTGTTCCCTAGTTACTACACTGTTTTACATTTTAATGTTGGAAAGCAACAGTGCACAAGTGTTGTAACTTATCCCCATCCCCCTTAACACTTACTGATGTTTTCTGTTTTTTTGTTTTTATGGAAGCAATGGTAAGAGGTATACGATTTTGTTTGGACATTGTTTTCTCTGTAGTTTTCCTTTCCCCATATCCCTGTGCTCTTTCAGTTGGCAGTTTCTATCAGGAAGGCTAAGCACAGCTCTGCATCTTTGCTGGGCATGGTGAGCACACGTCTTGTTGATAGTTTAAGGAGCTCTAACCACACCCTGCTGGAAGCTGAAGGAGAGGGCTGCCTCCAAGGCAAAGTGAAAGCGATTTGGAGCAGGTCACTACTTGGCCAGAACATTGGTTTTGGTCTCTGTAAGGATCCATATTTACAGTGCCTCCGATTTTTATTGTTTGACCCTTAAGATGTGTCTCCAGATGATAAGAGAAGGAATTCTGGGCAGTGCTGGGCGGAGCGGGAAGAGGATGACATGAAAGGCAGTTGTCTTTCAGTCCTGCTCCCTGATGCCCTCCCTTCTTCCTCTGAACTCCCCTCACTGAGATCCACTTCATGACCAGGTCCTTGCCAAGTATTGAGCTCTGTTTTGAATAACGTCTTTGATTTTTCCCCCTTCTGACCTTTTCCTTTTTTCAAACTGCTAGTTAAGAGTTCCAGGCCAAGCTTCTTCCTCGGGAAAACACCAAATGGCGGATGACGCCGGCGCAGCGGGAGGCCCGAGGACCCGGGCGGGCCTGGGAGGCCGCGGCGCTTCCGTGGAGGCTCCGGCAGCGGCTCCGGTCTCCGGGTCGCGGTCGTGGGCGTGGCGTGGTCGGGCGAGGCCGCGGGGCTCGTGGAGGCAAAGCCGAAGACAAGGAGTGGATCCCCGTGACTAAGCTGGGACGCCTGGTCAAAGACATGAAGATCAAGTCCCTGGAGGAGATCTATCTGCTCTCCCTGCCCATCAAGGAGTCTGAGATTATTGATTTCTTCTTGGGCGCGTCCCTTAAGGATGAAGTTTTGAAGATCATGCCAGTGCAAAAGCAGACTCGCGCTGGTCAGCAGACCAGGTTCAAGGCTTTTGTTGCCACTGGGGACTACAACGGTCACGTCGGCCTGGGTGTCAAGTGCTCTACGGAGGTAGCCACTGCCATCCGAGGGGCCATCATCTTGGCCAAGCTCTCCATTGTGCCTGTCCGGAGAGGCTACTGGGGGAACAAGATGGGCAAGCCCCACACAGTCCCCTGTAAAGTGACAGGCCGCTGTGCTCTGTGCTGCTGCGCCTTATCCCTGCCCCCAGGGGCACTGGCATTGTCTCTGCCCCCGTGCCCAAGAAGCTGCTGCTGATGGCTGGTATTGATGACTGCTACACTTCAGCCAGGGGCTGCACTGCCACCCTGGGCAACTTTGCTAAGGCCACTTTTGACGCCATCTCTAAGACCTACAGCTATTTGACCCCCGACCTCTGGAAAGAGACTGTGTTCACCAAGTCTCCTTACCAGGAATTCACTGACCATCTTGTGAAAACCCACACCAGAGTCTCAGTGCAGAGGACCCAGGCTCCAGCTGTGGCTACCACATCACGGTTTTATACAGAAAAAAAATAAAAGTGGATTAAGCCTGCTAAAAAAAAAAAAAAAAAAAAAAAAAAAAAAGAGTTTCAGGCCAAATTCTGCCCTTGGTTGCTATTTCTATGGCATATGGACTGTACACATAAGCAAACACTGACAGTGAGTCTGTTACACACTTTTAATAACAACTTTTGGGTGCCATCCTTCTTGTATCGTAGAAGATGTCTGCACAACTGTTCATGTGATCCGCAAACCCTGCGATAGACAAAGCAGGAATCCCTGGCTCTGGTTCACAGGCAAAGAAGCAGCCAAGACCCATAGGTGGAGGTTGTTGGTCCAAGGCCACCCAGGCATAGATGGAACTCGAGCCCAGATGTTCTGATTCTTGAGTCTGTGCCAAGAAGGGTTTTGTTTTGTTTTGGTGATGATGAAGTTCTAAATAAACATAGAAATATAGAACAGAGACAACCTGGTGGTTAAAGGCACTTGCTTGCAAAGCCTGTCTTCCCAGGTTCAATTCCCCAGCACCCACATAATATCAGATGCAAAAAGTAGTGCATGTGTCTTTCATTCGTAAGCCATTGTTAAGAGATCCCGGAGCATGAGTGTGCATGCATGCGTGCACACACACACATTTTCAAAAAGATCAGTCAGGCTGGGCATGGTAGCACACACCTTTAATCCCACCACTCAGGAGGCAGAGGTATGAGGATTGCTGTGAGTTCAAGGCCAGGCTGAGACTACATAGTGAATTCCAGGTCAGCCTGGGCTAGAGGAAGACCTACATCAGAAGAAAAGATCAATTAGTAAAATATTTCTATGTGTAGAGCTTCCGAAAAGTCTGAAAGGTTAAAAAAATCATAATCAAGTGAAAGGAACCAATTTGTGACATTCAAGACACAAGTAAAACTTTTACAGAAATATTGGGAAGGAAAAAAATAGATGCTGAGGTTAATCCCCAATGCAGTGTCTTGTGTTTAGCACTGAAAGGAGGAATGAATGGATGAATACAGTTTCCAAGAGTCCTACATGAAGTGTGATAAGGTTTGGCAGTTCTCCAAAAAATATTGGGGTTGGAGAGACAGCTCAGTTGGTAAAGTGCTTGCTTTGAAAGCATGAGATGGGGGTATGATCCCCAAACCTCATGTAAAACAGCTGGATGTGGTATGACATGCACTTGTAATCTCAGCACTATGGAAGCTGAAACAGACAGACCCCTGAGGCTCACTGGCCAGCCAATCTAGCCTACTTGGCTAGTGATACCCAAGGTTGTCCTCTGGCTTCTACATACATACCAACACACACACACACACACACACACACACACGGAAGGAAGGGGACAGGGAGATGGCTCAGAAGTTAAATGTGCGTGATTGCAAAGCCTACTGGCCTAGGTTCAATTCTCCAGTACCCATGTGAAGCAAGATACACAGTGATTCATGTGTCTGGAGCTCATTTGCAGTGGCAGAAAGCCCTGTTGTGCCCATACTTTCTTTCTTTCTCTCTCTTTCTGTTTCTTTCTCTCTCCCTCTCCTCACAAGTAAATAAGTAGATAATTTTTTTAAAGGAAGAAAAGGAGGGAGGGAGGGAAAGGAGAGAGGGACAAAGGAAGAAAGGGAGGAAAGAATAAAGGAAGGAAAGAAGAAAAGGGAGGAAGAAAAGGAAAGGAGGGAAGGTTGGAAGGGAAGAAAGGAAGAGAAGGGAAGTATAAGGAATGGAAAGGAAGGGAAGGAAGGAAGCTAGGCAGTTCTCCCAAAAATAAAAGCCCCAGTTGGTTAACTGGAGCCTCTGCAGGGAGAAAGAAGGAAGGGGATAAAGAGGCTGGTTTATGCAAGGAATAGGGCACGTCACCATAATCCCAGCACTCTGTATGCTTAGGCAGGAGGATCACAAGTTCAAAGCTAGCCTAGGGTACAGAGTGAGAACTTGTCTCAAAGACAACAACGAGAGTGAGAGAGATGCCTGAGCACTTAAGGCACTTGCCTGCGAAGCCTACAGATTCATGTTTTACTCTCCAGGTCCCATGTAAGTCAGATGCACAAAGTGATGCAAGCATGCAAGGTTGCACATGCACACAAGGGGGTGCACGCATGTGGAGTTAGATTTCAGTGGCTGGAGGCCCTGGCACACCAATTCTCTCTCCTCTTTCTTTCTCTCCCTCTTGCATAAAAAGACAGTCTATTGGGGTTGCCTCTAGCAACAACAAATACACACACACACACACACACACACACACACCCCAAGCTAATAAATTGAAAGCAAAGAAGGAAGGAAGGAAGGAAGAAGAAAGAAGGAAGGAAAGAAGGAAGGGAAGAAGGAGGAAGGAAGGAAGGAGGAACAAAGGAAGGAAGGCAGGAGGTAGAAAGGAATGAATAAAGAAAGAAGGAAGAAGAAAGGTAGGAAAGGAGAGAAGGAGGAAGGAAGGAAGGAAAGAGGGCTTGACTTGCAGTGACTCTCATCCCATCCCCTGGGTGTTAAGATTCAACACTACGAAGAAAGCCTGATATGGGGAGCTGGAACTAAAATGAGGTGCTTAGGAATGATCCTAGAACCCCAAGCCCTGAGTATGTGTTATTTAACCAGAGAATTGGCAATCCAGACTAGAGAATGATTTTTAAGTCACCACATTTTATTCAAACATAACAGGGTTGTGAGTGAGAGAAAGGGCTGAGGAAGGGAAGGGAAAATGGGGAGAGGGAAAACACACCATGTGGTCTGGGACCCCATGTAAATGAACATAGACCTAGGATTTAAAAACGTGAGGGCTAGAGAGATGGCTTAGTGGTTAGAACACCTGCCCATGAGGCCTAAGGACCAGGGTTTGGTTCCCCAATACCCATGTAAAACCAGGTACACAAAGTGGCTCATGCATCTGGAGTTCTTTTGCAGTGGCTGGAAGCCCTATTTGCTCTCTGTGTCTGGTCTCTCTTCTCTCTCTCTCTTTCTGTGTACAAATAAATAAAAATAAATGTGAGAAAGGTTTTTAAAATAAAAAGCAAGTGTGGGCTTCCAAAGGGATTAAAAAGTAAAAGCAGGACTAAAGAAATGGATTAGTGGTTTGTATGTTTGCCTGCAAAGACGAAGGACATTGGTTCGATTCCTCAGTACCCACATAAGCCATATGCACAATGTGGCGCATGTATCTGGAGTTTGTTTGCAGTGGCTGGATGCCCTGACATGACCATTCTCTCCCTCTCTCTCTCTCTCTCTCTCTCATTCTTTCTCTCTCTCTCTCTCTCTCTCTCTCTCTCTCTCTCTCTCTCTCATAAATAAATAAAAATTAAATATAAAAAGTAAAAGCAGTAATTTTTTAAAAAGTGTCCCTTCCTACCCTGGTAGCCAGAGAAAAGAGAGGGAGATAATCTTATAAGACCCAGTCATGTTGTGAGCAGATCAATGGCCAGAGAGGAAAAAAACCAAAAAACAGTTTATCCATTTTTTTTCTTTTTATTGACAGCTTCCATACTTACAGACAATAAACCATGATAATTCCCTCCCCTCTCCCACTTTCTCCTTCACAAATCTACACTCCATCCTATCCCCTCCCTCTCTCCATTAGTCTCTCTAGTATTTTGATGTCATCATCTTTTCTCCCAGTTATGATGGTCTTGGGTAGGTAGTGTCAGGCACTGTGGGGTCATGGATATGCAGGCCATTTTGTGTCTGGAGGAGCACGTTGTAAGGAGTCCTACCCTTTCTTTGGCTCTTACATTCTTTCTGCCACCTCTTCTGCAATGGACCCTAAGCCTTGGAAGGTGTGATAGAGATGTTTAAGTGCTGAGAACTCCTCTGTCACTTCTTTTTAGCACCATGGTGCCTTTTGGGTCATCCCAGTGGTCACTGCCATCTGAAGAGAAGCTTCTCTAACTAAAAGTAAGAGTAGCATTCATATATGGGTAAGAACATTAAGTGCTTACAGGGCAGTTTGGTGAGCACGACATATACATTTAGCCAGACAAGAGCAAGCAGTACCCCCTCCCCTCCCCCGCCATAGGCTTTTGATTAGGTCTTAAGAAGGGATCCAGGGCTGGAGAGATGGCTTAGCGGTTAAGCGCTTGCCTGTGAAGCCTAAGGACCCCGGTTCGAGGCTCGCTTCCCCAGGTTCCACGTTAGCCAGATGCACAAGGGGGCGCACGTGTCTGGAGTTCGTTTGCAGAGGCTGGAAGCCCTGGCGCGCCCATTCTCTCTCTCTCCCTCTATCTGTCTTTCTCTCTGTCTCTGTTGCTCTCAAATAAATAAATAAAATATTTAAAAAAAAAAAAAAAAAAGAAGGGACCCAGACAAGAGCAAGCAGTACCCCTCACCTCCCCCGCCATAGGCTTTTGATTAGGTCTTAAGAAGGGATCCAGTGCGCGAGACCACGAAAGAGGGTGGTGGGAGATTACGGTAGTGGTGGATTGTGCATGTGTATGGAGGTTGTCAATAAAAACGCTTTAAAAGCCCTCCCCATGCAAAAAATAAAAAATAAAAAAAGCAGTTTATCCATGAGCCGAAGCTCAGGACACTGCAGCAGGTGTCCGCCCACTGGCCAGGTCTCCAAGGAGGAACCCACCCACATCTCGGCAGGTACATGCTCCAAAGAACCTGATTGGGTGAGTTGAGTCCTGCAGCTGAAGCAGGCGGGGCACAGGCGTGGCAAGGGTGTGACATAAGGTCTAAGAGTCCTTCCCTTAAGGACTGTCCCTGTCTGCCTAGTGTAACACTGTGGGATCTAGCCCTTCTGAAGCCTGTACTGTAATTTGTCATGATTATTTTGAAGCACTTAAATGTGTCAGTGACCCACCCCTTGACTGAGTGTCTCAAGGTAATCTGGGTGGGGCCTGGCTCACCACAGGGGGTCAGAAAAAGCCCCTGAAAGAGGAATGAATGAATGAATGAATGAATGGACGTCATCACCTCATAAGGAGCAGTCAAGAGCCACCTGGGTGAGCAGGAGCCTGTGTCAAAAGTGCTGCGTTGTGCTGGAGAGCTGGTTTAGCGGATTTGACTTCCCAGGTCCCACGTCAGCCAGATGCACAAGGCGACTAAAGGACCAGGTTGCACACGCACACAGGGGGCGCCCACGTCTGGAGTGCACTTGCAGAGCTGGCGGCTCTGGTGCTCCAATTCTCTCTGTGTGTGTCCCATTCTATCTCATTAAAAAAAGAGAATCATCCCATGGCACCTCACCAGGGCCCCAGCTGAAACCATGGAGTAATTGGGGAAATGAGCAAGAGTGCTGCTTTCTTGGTGAACCTGGTACCAGCACAAGGGTGAAGGAGATAGACACAGAGAACACTCAACTCTTACCAAAGAGACACAGAGGCTCCCAAGACCTCATCACTGAAATAGACCTAAAACAAACCCAACATGGCTTGGGGAAATTCACAGAAGAAGGGGCAAAAAGGTTGTTAGAGCCACAAGTTGGTACATTATGCACAGAGACATTGCCTCTTCCCCCATAACTGATGGCTACCCCCACAATGCATGACCCACAATCCCCATGGGGATAACTGGCACCCCAACAAGGAGGGTCCCTTCAGAGTTAGGGGACAGAGATGAGGGTAAGGATGGTACCAACATAGATTGCTTACACACTGAGTATGTACATGACTAATAATTTTTTAAGTGCTGCATTACACTCATCCCAAGCCACTGGACAGTGGGACCTTACATTTGGGAGAACAGCACCTCTCTGTCACTGTTGCCTTGAGACTTAGGAACAAAAAGAACACAATAGGAGGACAGATCCAAGCTGGGGTTGGCGGGGTGGGGTGTTGTTTGTGGATCTCAGCAGAAATGGCACTGGCTGCAGGGTGGAATCCACTTTTCCAAGTCCCTAGTGAGTTTATGAGGATCAATGTTCCAACTTGATTTCTGGTAAGGCAAACTATAAACCTGTAAAGGGGCTCATTGTGTAAATGTTTAAGGAAATCTACACATGACCTTCCACAAAATGAAGAATACATACAAGGTAAGGCAGAAGACAATTTGTTTATATGAGGACTAATCACACGTGGGCTGGTGTTCCAAGTGTGTATTTACATATTTCCAGCTTTGCTTAAAGTGATGCTTTGGTACATTCTGTGGATGTTAATTAGGTCAAGGAGACTTATGGTGGGGTCAGCTCCATTGGGCCTGATTTTCTGTCAGCATAGTGTATTTCTCAGTGCGAAGGGGTATTGACTTGGATTCATGGACTTCTCTTGTAATCCTATCAGGTTTGGGGGTGGGCTTTGTTGTTTCTTTGTTTTTTCAGTTTTTCAAGGTAGGGTCTCACTATATCCCAGACTGACCCAAGCATATTGTTTTGTGAAAGACCTTTATTGGTCTACTTTCCCTTTCCATTAATAGTGTGCTAAAAAAATTAGGACAGCAAAGAAGGTAAAAGGTGTGAGAATTCAGAAAATATCATTCTTTGTTCCCAATTCTTATTGCTATAAATTGTGTGGTCATCACTTGCATACCTCCTTCTCCTTCCCTGCACTTCGATGGAAGAAGACATTATCAAGAAAAGAAACTTGGAGCAAGCTTCTGTACTCTGTGGAGGGCTTCATTTGAACAAGAATGAACAAGTTGTATAAATCAATAGCTTCCCAGCTGCAGGGGAGAGATGGAGTTGCCTGTTGAAAAAGCCATTCATGGAGTGAACATGAGTGAGAGCAGCAAGGAGTCGCTGGCCAGATCTCAGAGTCTAACTAGATGCACTTTGAATCATGAGGTTCACATGCTTTCTGACAGAAAAAGTTGCCACTCAGCAATTGCCCAAGGGGCCAAATCAGCCCTGAGCCCAGGGGGTAGAGGGGTTTGAGGGAGAACATGGATAAGGAAGGGGACTCATCTTTGTATTACCTCACACTTTTTATTTCTTTATTTTATTTTACTTTGGGTTTTTCATTTTTTCAAGGTAGGGTCTCACTCTAGACCAGGCTGACTTGGAATTCACTCTATATTCTCAGGGTGGCCTTGAACTTACGGCAGTCCTCCTACCTCTACCTCCTGAGTGCCAAGATTCTAGGTATGAGCCACCACACCTAGCACCTCACACTTATATTTTTTTATTTTTTATTTATTTGCAAGCAGAGAGAAAGAGAGTGAATTGGCTCAGGCCTCCTGCCACTGCAAAGAAACTCCAGACATGTGTGCCACCTGGGTACTGGGGATTCAGACCTGGGCCATCAGGCTTATAAGCAAGTATGTGTTTGCCAATATTTTGTTGAGAATTTTTGCATCTATGTTCATGAGGGAGATTGGTCTGTAATTTCCTTTTTTGTTCTATCTTTGCCTGGTTTTGGTATCAGGGTGATGCTGGCTTCATAGAAGGAGTTTGGTAGAATTCCTTCTTTTTCTATTTCCTGGAAAAGCTTAAGAAGCAATGGTGTTAGCTCTTCCTTAAAGGTCTGGTAAAATTCAGCAGTGAATCCATCTGGGCCTGGGCTTTTTTTAGTTGGGAGATTATTGATAACTGTTCGGATCTCCATGCTTGTTATAGGTCTATTTAAATGATTAATCTCATCTGTTTAATTTAGGTAGGTCATATAAATCAAGGAAATCATCCATTTCTTTCAGATTTTCATACTTTGTGGAGTGTATGCTTTTATAGTATGTACCTATGATTTTTTGAATTTCTCTGGAATCTGTTGTGATGTTACCTTTTTCATCTCTGATTTTATTAATTTGTGTTTCTTCTCTCTTTCTTTTGGTCAGATTTGCTAAGGGTTTATCAATCTTGTTTATCTTTTCAAAGAACCAACTCTTTGTTTCATTAATTCTTTGGATTTTTTTTGTTTGTTTCTATTTCATTAATTTCTGCCCTAATCTTTATTATTTCTTCCCATATACTGATTTTTGGTTTGCCTTGTTCTTCTTTTTCCAAGGCTTTAAGGTGAAGCATTAGGTCATTTACTTGCAACCTTTCTAATTTCTTAATATAGGCACCTAAGTCTATAAATTTACCTCTTAGAACTGCCTTCATTGTGTCCCAGAGATTTTGGTATGTTGTGTTCTCATTATCGTTTGACTCTATAAATTTTTTTATTTCCTTTTTGATTTCTTCATTGACCCACTCATCATTTAGTAGTGTATTGTTTAGTTTCCATGATTTTGTGTATGCTCTATAGCCTTTCTTGCTACTGATTTGTAGTTTAATTCCATTGTGATCAGATAGAATGCAAGGAATTATTTCAATTTTCCTGAATTTGTTAAGATTTGCTTTGTGTCCTAATATATGGTCTATTTTAGAGAATGTTCCATGTGCTGCTGAAAAGAATGTACATTCTGCAGCCTTTGGATGAAATGTCCTGTATATATCTGTTAGGTCCATTCCTTCTAAGACCTCATTTAGTCCAGATGCCTCTCTGTTTATTTTTTCCTGGGATGACCTGTCAATTGATGAGAATGGGGTGTTAAAGTCACCCACCACCACTGTGTTTGGTGTTATCTGTGACCTTAGTTCTAATAGTGTCTGTTTGATGAATTTGGGAGCCCCCATGTTAGTTGCATATATGTTTAGGATTGTAATGTCCTCCTGTTGGAGTGTGCCCTTAATCAATGAATTCTACCTTGTCAGATATTAGGATAGCAACCCCTGCTTGTTTTCTAGGCCCATTTGCTTGAAACACCGTTTTCCAACCTTTCACCCCAAGATAATGTCTATCCTCTGTAGAAAGGTGAGTTTCTTGGAGACAACAAATTGTAGGATCCTGCTTTTTAACCCAGTCTGCAAACCTATGTCTTTTGTTTGGGGCATTGAGGCCATTGATATTAAGAGATATTATTGAAAGGTGTGTATTTATGTTTGATTTTTTTTTTTGTGTGTGTGTGTGTGTGGTTCCAGTTCTACCTGTGCTCTCTTGTGTTAACTAGTATTTGAGTATTTCTTGCTTTTTCTAGGTTCCTTATATGTGTGCTTTTTTTTTTCTTCAGCATGGAGGATTCTATCAAGTATTTTCTGTAGGGCTGGTTTTGTCTTCAAATACTCCTTTAACCTGCTTTTGTCATGGAATGTCCTTATTTCTCCGTCTATTTGAATGGATAGCTTTGCAGGATAAAATAACCTTGGTTGACAGTTGTTATCTTTCAGAACTTGGAATATATCACTCCAAGCCTTCTGGCTTTTAAAGTTTGTGTTGAATAATCTTCTGTAATCCTGATGGGCTTGCCTTTGTAGGTAGCTTGATTTTTCTCTCTATTTACTTTCAATGTTTTTTCTTTGGTGTGTGTGTTTGGAAGTTTGATTATAATATGGCGAGGAATGGTTCTTTCCAGGTTTTGTCTGGCTGGGGTTCTAAAGGCTTCCTGTATCTGCATTGGCACCTCTTTCCCAATTTGGGGGAAATTTTCTTCTATGATTTTGCTGAAGACGTCTACTATGCCTTTGGAGTGGAATTCTTCTCCTTCTACTATGCCCTGAATTCTTATATTTGATCTTTTCATAGTGTCCCGAATATCTTTAAATTCCCACTCATACTTTTCTATAAGTTTGTCTTTCTCTTTGTTGGACTGTATTAGATCTGCCACCTGATCTTCTAGCTTAGATATTCTGTCCTCTCCTTCATCCATTCTACTGGTGAGATTTTCTACAGAGTTTTTTACTTCATTAGCTGTGTTCTTCATTGCTAGTAATTCTGCCTGGCTTTTCTTTTTTTTTTAAATTTTTTATTCATTTATTTGAGAGTGACAGACACAGAAAGAAAGACAGATAGAGGGAGAGAGAGAGAATGGGCATGCCAGGGCTTCCAGCCTCTGAAAACGAACTCCAGACGTGTGCACCCCCTTGTGCATCTGGCTAACGTGGGACCTGGGGAACCGAGTCTCGAACCGGGGTCCTTAGGCTTCACAGGCAAGCGCTTAACCGCTAAGCCATCTCTCCAGCCCTGGTTTTTCTTTATTATTTCTATTTCCTTATTTATGTCTTGTATTGCCTCCTTTATTTTATTAAATTGGTGTCCTGCATCTTCTTTGATTTCCTCTTTGAATCCTTTGATTTCCTCTTTAATTTCCTCTTTGATTTCTTCTTTGATTCCTTTGATTTGTTCTTTGACCTCTTTGAACATATTTACAATCATTCTTTTGAAATCTTTCTCAGGCATTTCCTCTAACTCGTTCTCACTGGAGGTCATTTCTGATGCATTAATACTATTAGGTGGATTTATATTGTCTTGGTTTTTAGTGTTTCTTGTGTTATAATGTATATATTTTTGCATCTTGGATTAAGTTTATACTTGAATTTTCTAGCTAGCTGGGTATTCTTAGCTGTATCAATTGATTTGATGTTATATATTTTCAGGGTAGGAGCTTAAGGTGTTAGGTGTGGCTCTTAAGGCTCTCAGAGTATCTACAAAGGTGTTCCTAGGGGTTGAGTTTCCCTGCTATGGGAGTATTCAAGTAGGCTGAGTGGAATAAAATACAGGTAGATTCTAAAATTTAACTAAACACTATACACATTCAATCAAAAACAGCCCAGAGTATGTATGCAAGAGTAGTTATTATAACAACCAGATCCTCTATTAACAAAGAGGTTAAGATTTCTGGTCTGTTGAGGGATCCAGGTCAGCTTGTGACCAAGTGAGGCCCTTCCCTGGTGCAATCCCATTTACCTTGGATGATTTTGGTCTCAGTCAAGTTGCTGCCTGGGTTGTCGGGCTGCTGTTCTGATTTCTGGAGCTGGGCACTGGCTTTTCCTGCAGGGCAAACCCAGCCTGGCAACTGTGACCCTGTAGATCAGCACCTCTGCTGCTGGAACTGCTGCTGCTAAAGCTGCCGCTGCTGGATCTGCCGCTGCTGCTGCTGAAGCTGCTGCTGCTGGGTCCATCACTGCTGCTGCTGTAGCTGCCACTGCTGCTGCCGCTACTGGATCTGCTGCTGCTGCGGCCGCTGTTACCAGTGCCGGAGCCGCTGATGTTGCTGCCAGACTCTGCTCCTGCTTGGGTCCCGCTGTTGGCTCAAGTTGGCGTGGCCGGGTCCTGGGACCGCTGCTTTGTTCGCTGGAGCTGGGCACAGATGGTGGGGAAGGGGAGGGAGCCGCAGCTGCTCTGGATCTCTTGCTGTTCCACGTGTTCTTCTACCCCTTGGTCTGCTCCTCCGTTGCTCACTGACGCTCTCCCTTCACGTTTCCTGAGTTGCAGAGAGCGCTGGTGTGAGTGGAAGCTCCCTGCACCTAGCTTCTCCTGCGGCACCAGCCGAGCCTGGCAGCTTTCTGGTGCACTGCTGCAGTCGGTGGACCTGCCAGGGCCGCTTTTGCCAGCCTGTGCAGGCTCTGGATGCTCTGGATCTCTTCTACTTCTCCGCTGCCGCTTCAATTTCCTATACACCTCCCTTTTTAGTAAAGGTGTGTATTTTTCTGAGTTCTTTTGGTCTTTTTCCCCTCTAGGCTGCTTTGGTGTGGTACCTATGCCACCATCTTAATCAGAAGTTCTACTTATAAGCAAGTATCTTTAACTACTGAGGGTTAAAATTTTGACCAAGAGTACCTTGGAGAGAAGACCCTTCTAAGATAACAAGGTAGGAAATGGAGAGTACAAAAGGCCACCTACTTAATAATAATAGTTTACTTTTGAATCTGATTCTCATAATGGTGATATGAAGTCTCAAGAAAACTGTACTTTAAATTTTGGATTTGGGGTCTGGGGAAATGGACTCAGTGGACAAAAGACTTGGCATGCACCTATGAGTGAGGACTGAACTCACAGCTCCAGAACCCACATAAAGCTGGGAGCACTGACATTTATTTGTAACCCAGCATGCCTATGGCAAGATGGGAGGTGGAGATAGGAGAATCCCTAGGAGCTTATGGGCCACTTAGCCTGGTGTTAAAGTAGTGTCTAAGAAACCCTGCCTCAACCAAGGTGGGAAGGTGAAAGCCAACACCTTTCACATGCGTATCAGGACACACGTGCTCACAGTCTCTCACATCACTCCCACTGATTGAGAAAAGTTGCATTTTGAGGTTATGTCAGTGATATGTGGTACCATCCTATCTTATAGCACATGATCACAAAGGGAACTCTAGTGTCCCATGTTGCTGGCTTATTTTAAATATTATATTCTGTTTTCACAACCCACCACATCTACAAAGCACCCTCTGTGAATCCTATATCCATAAAACCATGAATTTTCTGCTTTTACTATAATAATCAGAAAACTAAATAATATTCAACACCACTACAAACAGGTTTTACATTATATAATTTTGTCTGGTGCTGGAATAAGTATTTTTGAGTATGTTCAAGGCAGGCAGTTATAATATTTTGTAGTTTGAATGCATTAAGCACATTTTGATTTACAGTGTTTTCAATTTATGATGGGCTCATCAGGATGCAATCTCACCATAAGTGAGAATATCTATGTGTTTTTCAGAAAGAGGGTCCCCCTGCACCCCATCATTTACATGATTGATACTCCTTTTTTGGAAGGAAAAGTAATTTGGAAAGTACAAGGAAAGTATAAAAGGGTCTGTGGTTCTGTGCAGGTTAATTTTGATCATCATCTTGATTGGATTCAGCGATGCCTAAAGGATTTAGTGGTAAAGAACACTCCTGGGTGAGACTGGGAGGAATGGTCTAGAAAGGATTATGTAAGAGGAGAGAGCCTGCCCTGAATGAATCACCATGGAATCATCTGAGGGCCATATCTCTCCTCTCCTCTCCCTCCTCTCCTCTCCTCTCCTCTCCTCTCCTCTCCTCTCCTCTCCTCTCCTCTCCTCTCCCCTCCCCTCCCCTCCTCTCCTATCCTCTCCTCTCCCTCTTCTCCTCTCCTCTCCTCTCCTCTCGTCTCCCTCTTCTCCTCTCCCTCTTCTCCTCTCCCTCTTCTCCTCTCCTCTCCTCTCCTCTCCTCTCCCACCTCTCCTCTCCTCTCCCCTCCTCTCCCTCCTCTCCTCTCCTCTCCTCTCCCCTCCTCTCCCTCCTCTCCTCTCCTCTCTCTCTTCTCCTCTCCTCTCCTCTCCTCTCCTCTCCTCTCCTCTCCCCTCCTCTCCCTCCTCTTCTCTCCCTTCTCTCCTCTTCTCTTCTCTCCTCTCCCTCCTTTCCTCTCCTTCCTCTCCCTCCTCTCCTCTCCCCTCCTCTCCCTCCTCTCCTCTCCCTCTTCTCCTCTCCCCTCCTCTCCCTCCTCTCCTCTCCTCTCCTCTCCTCTCTGTCTTCTCCTCTCCCCTCCTCTCCCTCCTCTCCTCTCCTCTCCTCTCCCTCTTCTCCTCTCCTCTCTTCTCCTCTCCTCTCCTCTCCCTCTTCTCCTCTCCTCTCCTCTCCCTATTCTCCTCTCCTCTCCTCTCCCTCCTCTCCTCTCCTCTCTTCTCCTCTCCCTCCTCTCCTCTCCCTCCTCTGCTCTCCTCTCCCTCTTCTCCTCTCCTCTCCTCTCCCTCCTCTCTTCTCCTCTCCCTCCTCTCCTCTCCCTCCTCTCCTCTCCTCTCCCTCTTCTCCTCTCCTCTCCTCTCCTCTCCCTCCTCTCTTCTCTCCCTCCTCTTCTCTCCTCTCCTCTCCCCTCCTCTCCCTTCTCTCCTCTCCTCTCCCTCTTCTCCTCTCCTCTACTCTCCCCTCCTGTCCCTCCTCTCCTCTCCCTCCTCTCCTCTCCTCTCCCTCCTCTCCTATCCTCTCCTCTCCCTCTTCTCCTCTCCCTCCTCTCCTCTCCCTCCTCTTCTCTCCTCTCCTCTCCCTCCTCTCCTCTCCTCTCTTCTCTCCCTCCTCTCCTCTCCCTCCTCTGCTCTCCTCTCCCTCTTCTCCTCTCCTCTCCTCTCCTCTCCCTCCTCTCTTCTCCTCTCCCTCCTCTCCTCTCCCTCCTCTCCTCTCCTCTCCCTCCTCTCTTCTCCTCTCCCTCCTCTTCTCTCCTCTCCTCTCCTCTCCTCTCCCCTCCTCTCCCTCCTCTCCTCTCCTCTCCCTCTTCTCCTCTTCTCTACTCTCCCCTCCTCTCCCTCCTCTCCTCTCCCTCTTCTCCTCTCCTCTCCCTCCTCTCCTATCCTCTCCTCTCCCTCTTCTCCTCTCCCCTCCTCTCCCTCCTCTCCTCCCCTCTCCTCTCCCTCCTCTCCTCTCCTCTCCCTCTTCTCCTCTCCTCTCCTCTCCCTCTTCTCCTCTCCTCTCCCTCCTCTCCTCTCCTCTCCCTCCTCTCCTCTCCCCTCCTCTCCCTCTTCTCCTCTCCCCTCCTCTCCCTCCTCTCCTCTCCCTCTTCTCCTCTCCTCTCCTCTCCCTCCTCTCCTCTCCTCACCCTCTTCTCCTCTCCCTCCTCTCCTCTCCTCTCCCTCTTCTCCTCTCCTATCCTCTCCTCTCCCTCTTCTCCTCTCCTCTCCTCTCCCTCCTCTCCTCTCCTCGCCCTCCTCTCCTCTCCCCTTCTCTCCCTCCTCTCCTCTCCCTCCTCTCCTATCCTCTCCTCTCCTCTCCCTCCCCTCCTCTCCTCTCCTCTCCCTCCTCTTCTCTCCCTTCTCTCCTCTCCCTCCTTTCCTCTCCTTCCTCTCCCTCCTCTCCTCTCCTCTCCCCTCCTCTCCCTCTTCTCCTCTCCTCTCCTCTCCCTCCTCTCCTCTCCTCCCCCTCCTCTCCCCTCCCTCCTCTCCTCTCCTCTACTCTCCCTCATCTCCTCTCCTCTCCCTCATCTCCTCTCCCTCCTCTCCTCTCCTCTCACTCCTCTCCTCTCCTCTCCCTCTTCTCCTCTCCTCTCCCTCCTCTCCTTTCCCTCCTCTTCTCTCCTCTCCTCTTCATCCTCCCCTCTCCTCTCCTCTCCCTGCTCTCCTCTCCTCTCCACTCCTCTCCCTCCTCTCCTCTCCTCTCCCTCTTCTCCTCTCCTCTCCCTCATCTCCTCTCCCTCCTCTCCTCTCCTCTCCCTCCTCTCCTCTCCTCTCCCTCCTCTCCTCTCCCTCATCTCCTCTCCTCTTCTCTTCCTCCTCTCCTCTCCTCTCCTCTCCCTCCTCTCCTTCCTCTCCCTTCTCTTCTCTCCTCTCCTCTCTTCTTCTCTCCTCTCCTCTCCCTCCTCTCCTCTCCTTTCCTTTCCTCCTCTGTGCCTCCTCTCCTCTCCCTCTTCTCCTCTCCTCTCCTCTCCCTCTTCTCCTCTCCTCTCCCTCATCTCCTCTCCCTCCTCTCCTCTCCTCTCCCTCTTCTCCTCTCCTCTCCTCTCCCTCTTCTCCTCTCCTCTCCCTCCTCTTCTCTCCTCTCCTCTCCTCTCCCTCTTCTCCTCTCCTCTCCCTCCTCTTCTCTCCTCTCCTCTCCTCTCCCCTCCTCTCCCTCCTCTCCTCTCCTCATGGGGTGAGGAGCCTCTGCCACATACTCCTGTCATGATGCAAAACAGAGATCCAAAGGACCATGTGCTGAAAACCATGAACTTACAAAATAATCTCCTCTTGTGGCAACGATGGTCTTGTTGCTGGAACAAAACACCAGGCCAGAAGCAGCTTATGGGAGGAAAGGGTTGGTATAGGCTGAGGTCTGGAGAAGAAGCTCCATCATGGTGGGGCAGAGCAGAGCAGTCAGCCAGCTCCCATCTTCACATATCAGCAGTAAAGAGTGCAGCCAGAGTGAGCTGGCTCTGAGCATGCAGTGGGCTAAACTAATAACTTGAAGGTCCATGTCTCCCAGCAAGGCTCTAGCTGGGGACTGTGCAGGATGCTGAATCACCAACACATGAAGCCATGGAGGCATTTTACATCCAAACCACCACACCTCCTTTAATCCCAGGTATTTACATAGCTGCACGCTGACTAACCCAGCTTCCACACCCGAAAACACTTAGATACAGCCCCTGGGTACCAGACAGCTCATCTAAAGGGCAGCAAATGCAGTGATTCAGAGCACATACTTTCACGCGTCTTCAGTGATGAGAAATTCTCACAGAAAAGGCAGACTTGCAAGAAAATCACATAAAAACCAACTTGTAGTTCCTGCTGGTGTTTTTCACTTTTTAAAAATATTTTATTTTCAAAGCTAAACTCTTCTACATTTAGAGGAGTATTAATATCCAGTTTATTTTTCTCTCCCATAGCTTTAGTCTCACCCACCCCTGAAATGACTTTAAAGTGTAATTTCCAAATGTCAATCCCAGACAAAAGCTAGTGTTGTAAAGGATAAAAGAACACTTTCTTCTCAGCTAGAGAAAGAATTCCAGGAATTGTTCCCCATTGAGGGTTGAAGAGCACTGAGGTACTTTCCTTCCACACCTAAAGACCCAAGCCTCAAAACATGTGTGCTGGTTTAAATGAGTGTCCCCATGAACTCATGTGTTTTGAATGCTTAGTCCCCAGCCTGTGACAATTTGGGAAGCGGTGCCTTGCTGGGGCCATGTGTCCCTGGGGGAAGACCTTGAGCTTTGTACCCTCAGCTTGCCAGTGCCAGCTCAGCTCACTCTTGCTGCCTTCTGCCTGCTGCTGTGGCAAGAAGTGATATTCAGCTCTACACCATGAAGCTTCCCCTGAAGACTATAAGCCAACATGAACCCTTTCCTCTTGGGCTGGAAAGATGGCTTAGCAGTTAAGATGCTTCACTAAGAAGGCTAAAGACCCAGGTTTGACTTCCCAGCATCCATGTAAGCCAGGTGTACAAGGTGGTGCATATGTCTGGAGTTTATTTCCAGTTGTTAGAGGCCCTCGTGTACCAATTCTCATTCTCTCTGTTGTCTCTGTTCTCTCTCTCTCTCTCTCTCTCTCTCTCTCTCTCTCTCTCTCTCTGATTTCAAAAAGAAAAAGAAAGGAAGAAAGGAAGGAAGACCTTCCTTCTTATCTGCTTCTTTAGGTTACATGTTTTATCCCAGGCATGAGAAGGTAACTAAAACACCCAGACAGTTCTTCCCTCAAAGGTTAGCTAGTAAATGAGAGGTAAAGCAAAGAAGAATGATAAACTCATTAAGATTTCAGACAGAGGTTTAAAGGAAAATACTAAAAGTGTGGGTTTTTTTTTTTTTTGTATTTATGAAAGAGATGTGGGAGAGTGACTATAGGTATTCCAAATGAACTCAGTATACACATGTGCCACTTTGTGTATCTGCCTTTACGTGGACACTAGGGAGTTGAACCCAGGCAATGAGGCTTTGCAAGCAAGTACCTTTAACCCCTGAGCCATCTCCCTAGGCCCTCAAAGTTATTTTATACATCAAAGGCTTTTATAACAAATTAGCCCATTTATTGTAGGCTAGGTATATGTCAGCTTCCACTGCTCTTTTTTTTGTGGGGGGTAGGGCCTTGCTGTAGTCCAGACTAACCTGGAATTTGGTATGTAGTCTCAGGCTGGCCTTGAACTCATGGTGCTTCTCCTACCTCGGCCTCTCAACTACTGGGCATGAAGGAGTGCACCACCATGCCCAGCTAGCTTGAGTCTTCTGATGGCACACGACGTGACAGATGTCCATGGTCTATCTCTTCATCTTGGTCTTGCCACAGAAGGAGCAAGTGGACTTGGTGTGCTGGCTGACTTCAATTTTCTCCACCATTTTTTCCAGGGAGGCACCATAGAGGGCTCCATATTTGCCAACGATTCTGACCTTCCTGATGTATTTCATATTGTTGCAATCTAGGCAGGTGTGGTTTTAGGCAGGCCAGTAGAAGTTCAAAGACTTATTTTAATTACTTAGTTAATTAATTGTTATAATAACATCCCTCTTCCACTTGTTTCCTTGAACCAAGAGTTGCCATTTTCAGTCAGACTGGTGCAGGGATTGAACGCAGGGCTTTGTTCATGCTAGATGTTCATGCTAGGCAAGAATTCTACCAACTAAATTCCATCCCAGCTCTTTACTTAGCTTTGGGTATAGAAGAATTCAAAGCCAAGATCTCCGTAGTCATGTGGAGGCAGAAGGCACCAGGGATGGTTAAGTAACAGGGAAATGTGAAAAGGGAAAAGCAAGGAAAAAGCTATTCCCTTCTCTTCGTCACCAGACCAATACAGATAAGCCAGTCAAATGGCGCAAAGGCACTTGGAATGTCTTCCCTGTCTTTTGATTCCATTTCTCATGGCCACCCCTCCAAGCTTTGCATCCCTTTTTGTCCTAAAAGAAGTGACAGAAGAAGGTGCTGGAGGCGAGGGATAGGCCCCAAATCAGGCTGCTTCTATCCTGGCTCACCCTTCCTTCTGCCCGCCACAGGCACCAGGGTGAAGGAGCAGGTCGGGTACCTCCCACCATCCCCACTTGCTTTCCAGCACCTCCTCACCTCTGAGGAAAGGGCCCTTCTGGACGCTGATGTCAAGAGGCCATTGGGACACTTCCTTGCTCCCCCCCACAGACAGTAAGGAAATGCTAGAATTGATCCAGAACACACCCACCACATAGAAGGAATGCAAGGGCCATCCAAGGACACTTGCACTAAGAGGAGGACCTTTAGTGGAAGTGGTACCGAGGCAGAATTCTCTTCATCTTCCCAAATTCTTCCCAAATTCTCAGGCTGGAAAGGTGTGAATGGTCTGAGGGGCAAAGGCAAGGCTATGATAAAAATGATGCCAAGAAGTTACGCCCTGGGGCTAAGCAGCGCCCAGGCTACCCAGGGGTCTACAGACAGGCTGGCCTCTGTCTCCTAACAGCAGAGAGGACCCGACAAGGCTAAGAAGCCAGACCAGCCCTGAAGACTGTGCACACACGGTGTGTTCACCTGCCAGCTGCCCTTGGGGTCCTCCTGGGCTGCCTCAGAGGAACACTGCAGATAAAGAAGCTTTCCACAAGATGTCCACATAGTGGCCTGCAGTGACTCAGTCCTGACTCAGGACCCTCCTGGTTCCTGGAGAGGAGTCCTGGAAACACCTAAAAACCTTACTGCCCTGTCGTCTGCCTCCAGGAACAATGGAGTAGTGCACTGGCTAGTCATAGAAGTAAGGGAAGCCAGCCTGGTTTCCACTGCCTCTTCTGGTGGACCACGTGATGCTCTGTGTCATCAACCTGCCTAGATTTGGAGTCACATAGGAGATACGCCTCATCGTGTCTGTGGGGTTCTAGAAAGGATTAGCCCAGGTGGGAGCTCCCATCCCGAATGTGAACAGCACTTTACCTGACATCTCTGGCTACAGAGTCCAGCAGAAAGTTGATCAGATGTGGAAGAGTGAGTAAACAGCTGTCATGGGCCTCACTTACGGGCAAGCATTCAGACCTTCACCATTAAGTAGGAGGTAGTTGTGGGGCTTTGCAGAGATGGGCTTTAGTGTGTAAGAAAGTCCTTCTGGTTGACTGAAAGTCTTTGATCTTGAAAGTGGTGAATTTTGTTAAACATGTTTGGGTCCTTTACTTGTGATGCGCCATGCTGAATCATTTTCTTGTTAAGCCAACCTTGCATGTCCACCATGGAATCCCAAGTGTACATGATGTACCTCTTTGTATACAGTGCTGCACTGAGTTTACTAGTAGTTTCTCATGTCTCTGTGTGTGCATGTGTGTGTATGTGTGTGCGTGCGCGTGCATGTGTGTGTGTGTGTGTGGTGTATGCACATGTGTGGGCACATGTGAGGACCAGAAAGAGATGTAAAATCCTTCCTTTATCACTGTTCTCTTATTTCCCTGAGACAGTGGGTTTTTTTTTTTTTCTGGTTTTTTGAGGCAGGGTCTCACGCTAGCCCAGGCTGACCTGGAATTGACTATGTAGTCTCAGGCTTGCCTCAAACTCACAGCGATCCTCCTGAGTGGTGGGATTAAAGGTCTGGTACCAGTCTTTTTTAATGTTCATTTTTATTTGAGAGTGACAGAGGGGGAGAGAGAAAGAGGCAGATAGAGAGAATGGGCGCACCAGGGCCTCCAGCCACTGCAAATGAACTCCAGACGCGTGAGCCCCCTTGTGCATCTGGCTAACATGGGTCCTGGGGAAATGAGCCTTGAACCAGGGTCCTCAGGCTTCACAGGCAAGCGCTCAACTGCTAAGCCATCTTTCCAGCCCTCGCCCCAGTCTTTTGCTGATCCTGGAGCTCCTTGTTTTTTAGCTAGGCTAACTGACCAATCAAACTGTCTCTGCCTGCTCAGTGGACTTTTTTTTAAATACCACATTTTGTTCAGATTTTACAAAGGACTGTGAAAAGGGGAAGGCTGGGAGGTAAAGTGGGGAGAAGAGAACACCACGTGGAGTCCAAAAGCCCATGTGGGCCACGGGCAGCCCAGGAGTCCATGTGACCAGATACGGATCTGGGGAGAAAAGCATGGAAAGAAAAGAGAAAAGAAGTTCAAGGAGCTCCTGCCATGTGGGGAGCTGGAGGAGACAAAGAACCCATGTGGAGAGTAAGGGCTAGGGGGCGCTCCTGGCTGGGCCTGGGCCAAACCAGCCCTGATGGCCAGTCTCCATCCCTAGCGGCACTGTGGGTGCATGCTGCCACACACGGCATTTTACACGGATCCTGGAGATCTGAACTCAGGTCCTTGATACAGGAATCTGGGGTGTACTTGAGACTGATGGGGCTTTTCTTGGCTCTTGGTTAGGCTGTAACTCAGGACTTAGGGTGCTGGACAGTCAGTCACAGAATTTCCTGAGTCAGTGGTCTCCAGATTCTCTTCTGAATTTCAAAGAATTGAAATCCACAGATCATACAGAGTGAAGTTTAGAAACTTTTTTTTAAAATATTTGATCTTTTATTTATTTATTAGAGAGAGAGGAAAAAAAATGAGCGTGCCAGGACCTCTAGCCACTACAAACGAACTCCAGATGCATGCACTACCATGTGCATCTGGCGTATGTGGGTTCTGGGGAATCAAACCTGGGTCCTCAGGCTTTGCAGGCAAGCACCTTAGCCACTAAGCCGTCTCTCCAGCCCTAAAAAGATTTTGTGTTAGAGCTGAAGAGAACGAAAGTGGACAGAGCTTCTGTAAAACAGGAGGACAATCCGCCAGGATACTCTGACTGGGATCTTTTATGGGAATGGGAGCCCCTTGGGCAAAACCAGATGAATCTTCTAGCAAAGAGAAACTCCTTTAGGGAAAGCAGATTCCCCTTTACAGGCTCAAGGACATTTCCCACTTGTAGCCAAAGGAAAACTGCTCACTTCAGGGGCCTTATGACCTTCGCCTGCCAGTTTCTATCTCTCATCCTTCGTCATCCTCATGTTGTGAAGCAAGCCCGTTACTGACGTTGCCCTCTCACCGGGCATCTTGTTTTGTTCTTTTTAAGGGAGGGAAGATGTGCTCTGACTCCCCATGTACAGACCCCGGTCCATCGCGTGAAGGTGAGGCCTGCACGGGTAGCTTAGCTGGTGGCTGGCCACGGGAGTTTATTCACAGCTGGGCAGATGAGGAAGCCCAGACGCACAGGAAGTGGGGATGGCCTGTAACCTTGAGCCCCCAACCCCGGCATTGACCCTTCCTCCAGCAAGCCTCCACCCGCTAAATGGCTCCTTAAAAAACAGTGCCATCAGCTGGGGACCAAGTGTTCAAACATGAATCTGGGAAGACCGTTGTCCATCCAAACCACAATTACCCCTCTGCCTGACTCACTCATGGTACCTGGGTTTTCCAGCCATTCAGACCATGAAGTCTGTTTATTGCTGGCTTTGAACATAATTTTGAAAGAGGGAGTCTTGAACTTTTTTTCTCTGAGGGTTTTGTGTGTTTTTTTGTTTTTTGTTTTTTTTATTTCCTTAGTTTTCTAATCCTTTTTCTTTTCCAGCGCCTTTTCCACATGCTTTCTGTTGGAGTCCCAGACCCACTCCCTCTGTCTCTCCTACCGCCTGGCCATGGAGGGTCGGGGACACCAGGCTGCGTCCTGGTATGGTCGCTGGGGATCCCCCTGAGCTGAGAGGAGGAAGGCTACAGCTCTGCCAGCCTCTGCTTCCGCACACCACCCATGAAGCCCTCCTGTGCTCCTCCCCACTCTCTTTCTGCTTTCCTGCTCCAGGTGTGTACGCCTTGTCAGGTGTTTGGACCTGTGACCGAGGTTCTGAGGCCCGTGTGGGTCACGTCAACGGTGCTTTATTACTGGGCTCTGAGTCTCTGCAGCGATGCATTGCTAAGAGGAGGGGTTTAGGAGGCTGGGAGAGTGAGCACGGATACAGACTCTGCCCCTGGCTGCAAGACTCGCTGGTTAAAGACACCACGGCAGGTAGTTGCTGGCACAAGGCTACAGTCTGAGGCAGAAATGGAGGAGAGAGAGGGAGAGAGATGGCAGAGACAGACAGAGAAGATGCATATGTGGGCACAGGAAGCTGAGGTGGACAAGGAGGAATATGAAGAAACGTATGCACCTGTGGCGAAGGGGCACGATCAGAAGAAGCAGGATAGAGACTGAGGTGACCGGGGGCCAGGCTTCTATGTTGGGGCCTTGGGTGTGCCATGCTAGCCAGTGGGAGGGGTGAGCTCAGGAGGCGAGGGGCTGTCTGGGTCCCTGTGCAGCAGGACGGAGCAGGCTCTCTGAAGGAAACCTTCAGTGTGGGGCCAGTTGGGGGTGGGGAAGGAGCTGTGAGGCAAAGCACCTCTCCCTTTTCCTCTGTTTCCCCTTTCCTTCCCTATCCTTCTTTCCCTCTCTCCCTAGTGTGTAAACTCTCCCCCCTTTCTGTCTCTCTCTCTCCTTACCCTTCCTCCTTCTCTCCTCCTGTTACAACGAAGTCTTAGAACTGAGAACCTTTCTGTCTTAGTCCTCTGCCCCTAAGTTTCTGTCCGTCTAGGATCGCTCGGGTCTTTCCAGGCGTTAAGTAACACCCTGGCCCAAGACACTGCCCATCTGAATTTTCAATCACAAACCTTCAACCTGACTATACATCTAATTTGTTTTTGAATTTAAAAACTATGCTTACTTCTTGTAAATCCCATACATGCTCATAACTATTCACAGACATGTGTAACTTAGTAACTTTTGCCCCCACTCACTGGCGTGTCTTTTTCCCCTCAACCCTAAAACTCAGCTGCTCTAAGTCCTGCTCTCAAATACATTGCTTTCACCCTAATTTCCTCAACCCTATTTGTCAGAAGCCCTTTAAGTTTTCTACCTGTCCCCAGTACCTATTGCACTTACACTTCAGTCCACCTGTAAACTGTTAGGGAACTCCCAGTCCTAAAAGTGACACTCGCCATGAGGCTTCAGCCCTCCACTGCCCCAGTCCCTGGCAGTGCTGCCCTTGAACCTCTTTGTTCATCCCCGGGGTTTCCTTCCTGCCTGCGCGAACACTGCTCCTCCTTCAAACCACTGGTCACTCCCATCTGCAAAGCAGCAGCTCTCCCTTGAACTCCAGACTCTCGAAACAATAGACCCCAAGAAGTTGGAATTTCTTGGGAAACTCATGCTGGGATCAGGAAAAGTCTAAGGTTCTGGGGCCAGCTCCAGGGGGGAACTTGACTCCCAGAAAGACTTAAAACGCCTCAGCCCACCTTCCAGAGAGACTAGAGTGGAGACAGTGCTGGTGGCTGGGACCACGCCCTGACCAAGACTGCTTAGCTGTGTTGACCTCGTGCCCTCTATTTAAGCTGAAACCGCATGTTGGTATTTGAAAGATGGACTTTGGGGTACAGGACTCACTGGACCTCTTTGTTCCTTTCCCAACATGACCACATTGAATAAATTTCCTTTTTCTGTTTTTCACGGTTAGTTGTGCCTTTAACTGGCTTGTTGGGGATAGGTGGCCAAACTTGACTTGTTAGAGGGCTGTCAGGGGCCAGGCTCTGACCAAACCCCATGACAAGGATTTCTTGACGTCTCCCTGCCGGGTGGGCCGCGTGACCCGCATGCCAGTTTGTCTTACATTCTCAAGGGTTCTGCATAGGAAGATGGTCATTAACATTTAAAGTGGGTTTGGAACTACCTGGAACCCCACAGCAGGGTGTTGGGGTATTAAGCCACCAGGCAGAGGCTTAAAGACAAAAAAAAAAAGCTAACAAGGCATAATGGCTCATGCCTATTTGTTCTGTAGGGAAAGTAAGGCAGGAAGATCATGAGTTAGAGGGTAGCATGAGTTACCTAGTGAGTTTCAGGCCAGTGTAGGCTACAGAGTAAGATCCTGTCTCCATGATGACCATGACAAGAATGATAAACTGACACATGTCTGGAAATGTGACCTAAGTATACAGCCTAAAGGGTAGGAAGTAACAACCTTTTGGTAAACAGCTTTTGATCTAAGAAAGCGGCCTTCCCTAAGATAGCTCTCTGCGGTCAGTGTTGAGCAGGTAGGGGGAGGGGTCAGTGATGCAGCCTGACACCATGGACTCCTCTGGGACAATCTTGCTCCAGAGACCCCCAGGAGACTGATCAGGGTTTTGTTGCTAATGCAGGCTCCCCTCTTTCCCCCTTCCTCTCCTGATGAATGTGGCCGTCAAACCTGCCCTGATAAACAAACCCCTGCAAGCAAGTTCTGAGTCTCCCAACTTGTTTCTGTGGACCCCACCGGAAACAGTGACCATGTCGGAACGCAGCACATTACCTGTGTTTTGGGAGTGACTAGCAAGTTGAAATTCATTTGTCACCCCTGCTTCAAGCTGTCACTGTAATATCAGTTTGCTAATCTTAGTACTGTGGTAGCAAGAACAGACAAGTCCAAAGAACAGTCAGAAGGACACGGGAGAGCTATGGACTCCAAGGGCTTGAGCAAAACAAGTCTAAACTGCTTCTCCTTAATCATCCCAAAGGTCCCCCAAAGGTAGCAGGCAGCCCCCATGCATGGCTACATTTGCTGGTTTGTTGTAAAGGCTCGTATCAATAATGCAGATGGGGGCTGGGAAGATAGGCACTTTCTGGAAAAAGCAGCACAAGCATTTGTTAATTTGCAGTGACAAGAGGTCTGGGTGTGGCTGTAAACACACACACACACACACACACACACACACACACACACACACGCACACACGCAAATAAATACTTTAAAAGAAGACGCAGACGAGTACACGCACCAGGTGAGGAATGAAGGAAGGTTTGCCCAGCCCCCATGCCTCCCTGCTCCCCTCCAGGGACTCCAAATGTTGGGCTAGCCCAATATTCTCTGACTCTGCTCTTTTTGGGTTTCAAAGAGATTTTTTTTTTGAAGCTTTTTAATTGTGTTATGTGGATATGGGTTTGGCACATGTGTGCATATGTGTGTGATGGCCAGGGATTGATGCTGGGTGTCTTCCTTAACTGCTCTCCACTCTATTTGCTGAGACAGGGCTTCTCATTTGAACTCAGAGCTCATTGAGTGCTAAGTTCTACCCAGCTGGCCTGGGGAATCCATTCCCTGCCTCTCAGTGCTGAGATCACGAGCAGGCCGCCACATCGATCTGGCATGTACAGGGGTGCTGGGAATCCAAACTTGGGCCTCAGTCTGACGTGACTGGCACTTTATTCACTGCACCATCTCTATGGCCTGCAGGGGCATCTCATTGCACAGGTCTGAGTGTTACTAGAGCAGGTATGGAAACCGTCAACCAGGTTCTTCTTGGCCCCTCTGGGCAGCATCCGTGAACTGCCATCGACAAGGTAGGGGACAGAATTTCTTTCCATTTCCACAGAATTTCCATCCATGATGCTATTTTCATTGTCAACTTGCCTGGACTTAGAGTCACCTGGGGATGTCTGGAACTCATTTCCAAAGAAGCTTCGCTGAAGAAGAAAGACTCACCCTGGGACTGGGGTCCCCCAGACTGAACGAACAGGAATGAGCACAAAGCACGCTCAGCACCAGCATGCCCCGCTCGGCCAGCCGCGGTTCCGTGTGACGGGCACCTCGCCTTCCTGTCATTGTAGCCAGAGCCGCCCTTGCTGTCGTAATGCAGTACCCTCAAAATGTGAGCCAAAATAAACCTTGCTCTCCTTAGGTTGCTAGTTTTCATATGTGTGTGTGTGTGTGTGTGTGTGTGTGTGTGGTACACATGTGTGTGCATGTGAATTTGGAGGCCAGAGGTTGACAGTAGGTGCCTCTGTTTATCACTATCCATCTTGTTTGAGACAGGGTCTCCTATGGAACCTAGAACTCACCAATTTAGCCAGGCTAACTAGCCAGCTGGCCCTGGGATCCATCAGTCTCTCTGCCTTCCCAGTGCAGGAATAGCAGGTAGGGGGACCATACCTGGCTTTGACATGGTACTAGGGACCCAAACTTGAGTCCTCACACTTTACCTGCTAAACCATAGCTCCAGTCCTTGGTGTTACACTTCTTGTTGTTTGTTTTTTTTTTTTTTGGTCAAATATTTTTATCATAGCAACAAGAAACAGAGAAATATAGAAAACTTGTACAAAAGAGTGCAGCTATTGCTATGATAAACTTGACCATGGAGTTCATAGGTTTTTGGAACTGGTTTGTGGAAAGAACATGGAAGACTTTGGAACTGTAAATGAAAGAATACTGTAAGCAGAGCTTAGTGGGCCACTCTGTTGGGGGCTTGGCACACCAGAATACTGAGAAAATTATGGATAATGGAGGCTTGACTCATGAGGCATTAGACAGGGACAAGGACTCTAGTAGGAACGAGGCTAGAACGCATTCATGCCACATTACAGCAAAGAGTCGGAATAGAGTCTGCTCATGTTCAGAAAATCCAAGCAAAGCTGTTTCCAAATGTAATATACTAAGCTATTTGGCCAAGGAAATTGAAATTTTGGCTGAGGCATGGTTACTGCTCTCTGCTCTTAAATCCACAATGAGGAGGAATAGAAAGACATAAAAAATGCACTTTGGCAAGTGTTATACTTAGCTTCATGTTGCTGCAACAAAATACCCACCCAGAAGCAGCTTATAGGGGGAAGTGTTTATTCTGGCTTACAGACTCAAGGGGAAGCTCCACGATGGCAGGGGAAAATGTGGCATGGGCAGAGGCTGGACGCCACCTCCTAGCTAAAATCAGGTGGACAACAGCAGCAGGAGAGTACGCCAAACACTGACAAGGCAAATCTGGTTATAACATCCATAAACCCACCCCAACCACATACCCCCAACAAGGTTCCAATTCCCAAATTGCCATCAGTTTGGAATCAAACACATGAGTTTATACAAGACACCTGAAATCAAACTACCACATTCCAGCCCCAGCCCCCATAAACTGATAATTTTCCATGACATAAAATGCAATGTGTTCAGTCCAACTTTAAAATTCCCCATAGGAGCTGGAGAGATAGCTCAGAAAAGCCCAATGGCCTGGCTTTCATTCCCTAGTACCCTTGTAAAGCCAGATGCATAAAGTGGCACATGCATCTGGAGTTTGTTTGCAGTGGCAAGAGGCCCTGGTGTGCTCGATCTCTCCTCTCTCTCATTCTCTCATCTCTCAAATCAATCAATCAATCAATCAATCAATATTTTTATAGAAAAAAGCTGTGCCTCACCTATTCTCCCAATCTACTACTCTTAAAAAAAAATAAAATATGAGGTGCATCTTCCAGTTAGGATGGCAGTGTAGTAGCCACACCAAAGCAGCCTAGGAGGAGAAATAAGCAGAAAAGCACCACAATACACTCTTCGGCCAAAAACTGAAGGTGTATAAGGAATTATCAACCACAGAAGAGAAGCAGGAGAGACCCAGAGCCCCTAGAGACCATGCAACCAGGCAGAATTGTCTCCTCCTGCTGCTCCACTCAGGCAGTTCTAAGAGGGGAATTTATAACATTAAGTGCCTATACTAAGAAATTAAAATGGTCACAAGTAAACAACTAATTGCTTCACCTTAAAGCCTTGGAAAAAGAAGAACAAGACAAATAAAAAATCAGTAGACAGGAAGAGTTTAGGGCAGAAATTAATGGTGGAGAAGTCAAAAAAACAATACAAAGAATCAATGAAGCAAAGAGTTGGTTCTCTGAAAGGATAAACAAGATTGACAAACCCTTAGCAAATCTGACCACAAGAAAGAGAGAAGAGACACAAATTAATAAAATTAGCAACAGATACCAAAGAAATTTAGAAAATCATAGGGCCATACTTTAAGAACATATACTCCACTGAGTTTGAAAATCTGAAAGAAATGGATGATTTCCTAGATTTCTATGACTTACAAAAATTAAATCAATGAGATAAATCCATTTAAACAGATCTACAATAAGTATGGAGATCAAAGCAGTCACACACACACACACACACACATATATATATGTGTGTGTGTGTATATATATATATCACCTCCCAACTAACAAAAGTCCAGGCTGAGATGGATTCACTGGTGAATTTTACCAGAACTTCACAGAAGAAATAACACCACTACTTCTCAAACTTTTCCATAAAATAGAAAAGGAAGAATCTCTACTAAATTCCTTCTACAAAGCCAGCATTACCCTGATACCAAGACCTACCTGACAAAGACAGAAGAAAAAAAGAAAATTAGAGACCAATCTCCCTCATGAACATAGATGTAAAATTCTCAACAAAATACTGGAAAACAGAATACAAGAATAAATCAAAAGATCATTCACCATGACCAAGTAGGGTTTATCTCAGACATGCAGGGATGGTACAACGTATGCAAATTGATAAATGTAATGCACTATATAAATGGACTGAAGGACAAAATTCACATAATCATTTCAATAGATGCAGTAAAGGCATTTAACAAAATTGAATGTATCTAGGGCTGGAGAGATGGCTCAGTGGTTTAGTGCTTGCCTGTGAAGCCTAAGGACGCTGGTTCGAGGCTTGATTCCTCAGGACCCACGTTAGCCAGATGCACAAGGGGGCGCATGCATCTGGAGTTCATTTGCAGTGGCTGGGGGCCCTGGCGCGCCCATTCTTTCTCCCCCCCCCCCTTCTCCTTCTTTCTCTCTCTGTCACTTTCAAATAAATTTTAAAAAAATCGAACACATCTTCATGGTAAAAGTCCTACAGAAATTGGGAACAGAAGGAACATATCTCTACATAATAAAAGCTATTTATGACAAATCTATAGCCAACATTACTAAGTGGGGGGAAACTTGAAGCTTTTCCACTAAAATCTGGAATAAGACAAGGATATCTACTGTCTCTACTTTCTTTTATATAATACTAGAAGTCTTAGCTATAGCAATAAGGCAAGAGACACATATAAATGAGATACAAATTGGAAAGAAAGAGATCAACTTATCGTTATTTGCAGATGATATGATTCTGTATATAAAGGACCCTCGAGACTCTATCAGCAAACTGTTAGAACTGTTAAACACTTTTAGCAATGGGGCAGGATACAAAATAAACACACAGAAATCAGTAGCCTTCCTAAAAGAGATAAAAATTGGAAAGGATGAAGTTAAGTTAGCTCTATTCACAGATGACATAATTCTATACAAAAGTGACCTGAGAATCTTCATCTCAAAACTCTTAAAGATGATTAATTCCTTCAGCAAAGCAGCAGGATTCAAAATCAATGCACAAAACCAGTAGCCTTTCTATATGCAAAGGACAAAGATACAGAGAAAGAAATAAGCAACATTGTCCCATTTTCAATAGCAACAAAGCAGATAAAATACCTTAGAGTAACATTAACCAAGGATGTGAAAGACTTATACAATAAAAACATAAAAACACTCAAGAAAGAAATTGAGGAGAACTTGAGAAAATGAAAAGACCTTCCATGCTCTTGGATAGGCAGAATTAACATTGTGAAAATGGCAATCTTACCAAAAGCAATATATAGATTTAATGCAATACCAATAAAAATCCCAACATTTTTTCTTTATAGAAATAGAAAAAAATGATGTCAAAATTCATATGGAATGGCAGAAAGCCTCAGATATCTATGCACATCCTCAGCAAAAGAAACACGTCTGGAGGCATCACCATACCTGATCTAAAGCTATATTACAAAGCCATAGTAACAAGAACAACATGGTACTGGCATAAAAACAGGATTAAAGACCAATGGAACAGAATCAAGGACCTGGAATTTGGGTCAAATAACTATACCTACTTGATATTTGACAAAGGCCCTAACAATGAAGGTTGGCAAAAAAGATAGCATCTTCAATAAATGGTGCTGGATAAACTGGATAACCATATGCAAGAAAATGAAACTAGATCCACACATCTAGCCAGGCACAAAAATCTAGTCCAAATGGATCAAAGACCTCAACATAAGCCCGTAAACTCTGCTAGTACTGGAAGAAAATATAGGAGGAACTTTCCATGATATAAGAGTGGGAAAGGACTTCCTGAACAAAATCCCAGTAGCTCAGGAAATTAAACAATCACTCAACTGTTAGGATCTCATGAAGCTGAAAAGTTTCTTTACAGACTAACATATAATAAGCGGAGCTAATAGATTACCCACAGAATGGGAGAAAAAATTTGCCAGCTATTCAACTGACAGAGGCCTAATTTCTATATCCTACAAAGAACTCAAAAACCTAAATAATAAAAAGTCAAACAACCCACTCACATAATGGGACAGAGAACTGAACAGGGAATTCTCAGAGGAAAAAATACAAATGGCAAACACACACTTAAGAAAATGTTCAACATCCCTAACTATAAGGGAAATGCACATTAAGACAACTAAGAGATTCTACTTTACCCAGTAAGGATAGCAAACATTAAAACATCAAATGAAAAAATGGCTGGTAAGGATGTGGAGAAATAGGAACCCTCATTCACTACTGGTGGGAATGTAAGATGGTACAACCACTATGGAAAGCAATGTGAAGACTCCTAAGAAGGTTGACTATAGAGTTACCAACTAACCCAGTTATTCCCTTACTGGGCATTTACCCTAAAAGTTACATGCCTCAGTTCAGATATATTTGCTCAACCATGTTTATAGTTGCTCAATTCATAATAGCTAAGAACTGGAATCAACCCAGATGTTCATCATTAGACGAATGGATAACCTAGATGTGGTATATCTCCACAATGGTATTCTACACAGCAGTAAGGAAAAATGACACAATGAAATTTGAAGAAAAATGGTCAAACTTGGAACAGATCATTCTCAGCAAACTCACCCAATCACAGAAATATAATCATTGCACGGTCTCACTCATCTGTGACTCCTAACCTGAATCTTCCTATGATGCTGACATACCTAATAATCATCTCAAGGACTGGACAATAGGGAGTGTGAGGCTGGAGAGGAAGCAAGGGTGGGGGGAGGGACACAAAACTGGACCCAAATGGACCTGGTACCATAAAATCCTATATCCTGAAAGACAGACTAAATTGTTGAACCCTCATCAGGTCCTTAGGGGGAACATCTGAATCAAAGGGCCCTGGAGAGGGTGTGATGAAGACTAACCTTAATCTTCTCCTGTTTCTCTCTCTCTCTCTCTCTTCTCTCTTTCTCTTATATATTACCTATCTTTTTCTTACTTCTTTTCCCTTGGTGCTGGCCTGTATCTCCCAGTACCAGGATGTGGTTAACGTCCACAATGAGCTGTTGATCAGAGAGACTTACATGGTTTCCCAAAAGAAGATAGATTTCTGTCAGAGCATTTGATTTCCCACCAAAGGTTAATGGTAAAACCCTACTGCTGAAGACACCATATACTATTGGTATGGAACATGTGAAGACCTGGCTGGAATTTGGAAGAGAGCCAGTCCCCAGACAGTTACCTCATCTAGTGCCAGAATGTACTACACAAGTGACTGGGGGAAAATGGCCAACATCTATCTGTCCAAACAACTTGTGGTTTAAGCTACTCAGAAGCAAACAACCTGATGTGATGCTCACCCAAGTGTAATAATAGCACACAGCCATGGTGGGTAACCAACTGCTCTTGAACTGGCTAATGGATCTGTTCAGTGGAATGGAACCCATAGCTGAAACTGGAGAAAAAGTCAGAACCATATCCAAAAAATGAATCTGCTCTCACATATCAAGCTCCTACCAATCTTGGGCTACAAGAGAGTCTTACCTATCAAATTCTTTCTAAAATAATGTTTGTCCCATTTATCTAGTGCTGAATTAATTCTCCATTGGAGAATCTGCTTCTCTTTTTCAGATGGACACAGAACCTGCAGAAAGAACCAGTATACCACACCTCACCAGGGCCCCAGCTGAAACCAGACAATAACTGGGGAAATGAGAAAGAGTGCAGCTTCCTTGGTGAACCTGGTATCAGCTCAGGGTGAAGGAGATAGACACAAAGAACACTCAACTCCTACCAAACCAGATATCCAGAGACACAGTGGCTCCCAAGACCTCATAACTGAAGTAGCCCTAAAATGAACCCAACATGGCTCAGAGAAATTCATGGAAATGGGAGTAGAAAGATTGTTAGAGTCACAACTTGGGACATTATACACAGAGATATTGCCTCTTTCTCATAACTAGTGACTACCCCCACAATGCATGACCCACAATCCCCAATGAGGAGGGACCCTTTGGAGGGGAGAGAGCAAAGAGGAGGCTAACAATGGTACCGACTTGGCTGTTTACACACTGAGTATGTACATAACTGGTAAAGAGGAAAATAAGGCTAGTTGATATCACCATACCCAATTTTAAGCTATATAAAGAGCCACAGCAACAAAAACATCATAGTACATGGACAAACACAGACACATAGAGCAATGGACAGAATGGAGGATCCAGATATAAATCCAGGAAGCTACAGCCATCTGGTTTTTGACAAAATTGCCAAAAAAAAAGTCACTGGAGAAAAGACAGCCTCTTTAACAAACAGTGCTGGGGAAACTGGATACTTATATGTAAAACAATGAAAATAGAACCTTATCTCTCTCCATGAAGAAGAATCAAGACCAAATGGGTCAAAGACCTTAATATCAGACCCGAAACTCTGAAATTGCTAGAGGAAAAAGTAGGGTGAACCCTTCTACATCTTGGCATAGGCAATGGCTTTCTGAATATAACCCCAGTTGCTCAGAAAACAAAACCACTCATCAACCTCTGGGACCTCATGAAATTACAGAGTTTTTGTACAGCAAAGGACACTGTGAATAGAGCAAAGAGGCAATCTACAGAATGGGAGAAACTCTTTGCCAGCTACTCATCTGACAGAGGATTGATATCCAGGATATACAAAGTACTCAAAAATCTAAATAATAAGAAATCAAACAACCAAATTAAAAACTGAGCTATGGAACTAAATAGAGAGTTCTCAAAAGAAGAAATACTACACATAGCACATAAACATCTAAAAAACTGTTCTACAGACTTAGCCATTAGGGAAATGCAAATTAAAACTACTTTGAGATTCCATCTCACTCCTCTCTGAATGGCTATCATCAAGAAAGCAAATGACAATAAATGTTGGCGAAGATGCAGAAAAGAGGAACACTTCTATGCTATTGGTGGGGATGTAATCTGGCACAGCCATGGTGGAAATCAGTGTGAAGTTTCTGGAGACAGCTAAAACTAGATTTACCATATGACCCAACTCTGCCACTCCTAAGCCTACCCTAAGGACTCTCTTCACTGCCTTAGAGATGTTTATTGCCACTCTATTCACAATAGCTAGGAAATGGAACTAGCCTAGATGTCCCTCAACTAATGGATAATGAAGATGAGGCACATTTTTATAATGGAGTTCTGTTTAGTGGTTAAAAAAAAATACAATTTGGGCCAGGCATGGTGGCACACACCTTTCATCCCAGTACTCGGGAAGTAGAGGTAGGAGGATCGCCGTGAGTTTGAGGCTACCCTGAGAATACAGAGTGAATTCCAGGTCAACCTGGGCTAGAGTCAGACCCTACCTTGAAAAATAAAAAAATTTTAAAAAACAATGAAATTTTCAGGGAAATGGATAAATCTGGAAACGACTGTACTAAGTAAAGTAACCCAGGCCGAAAAAGCCAAATATCACATGTTCTCTCTCATATGTGCATCTTAGCTATAAATGTTTAGACTTGTATGTGAGTTGGAGTAAAAATCAGTAGCAAAGGTCAGTAAGCTAGAAAGGGACTATAAGGGAGGGAGGGAGGGGAAGTCGTAAGGGGAGGGAATTGTACATATGTAAGTAGATGAACAGATTACTGGGAGTGATGTGGCCTAAGTGAGGTCAGAGGAAGAGACTGAGTAAAGGAAGGTTGGGGGGAGGGTTAATCAAACCTTAAGATGCTATGAATAAGCCACATGGAAACCTCTTTTTCTGGATAATAGCACACACAGAAGCCATAGATTGTTACTAGAAAAATGTCAGTGCCAGGCATGGGATATCTTCCAGTTGTTGGCCAGGGAGGTCCCTAATGTCCCCCAAATATTACAGGCCATTGCCAAGGTTCTTATTTTCTACCAAAAATAGATGGTAAGCCCCTATTGCTAAAGAATTAACATGCTTGGGCTGCAACATCACCAAGAAATCAAGCTGGAGCTGAGCTGAAAGCCTCGTCCATGTAGACCAGCTGACAGAAAGGTAGAAAAAACTACAATGCATTCTGCCCTGTAGAAGAGAGAAGTCATCAGCGGTGATAACCAACAGTGAGCACTGCAAATCTTGTTTGGTCAGCCATGCCAAATTAGCTGGCGGGTATAATATTGGCATGTCTGTTATAAAGGACACAAAGTGCTCTCTAATAGTACTGGAAGCCTGCTCCATGGCAGGGAATACATGCCTGATACTGAAAGCCTGTGACAGGGGAAGTCATGAGGTGTAACCCTTCCTGGTGTCTGGCTAAGTACATATATTATACTCACCAAGCAGACCTGAAAACACTTTTCTTAATGTCCATGCCCATATATTAATGCTACTCTTACTTTTGGTCAAAGAAACATCTCTTTTCAGATGACAGTGACCTTGGGATGACTCAGAGGCACCATAGTGCTGAGAACAAGAGGAGACAGAGGAATGCTCAGCACTGAGACATCTCTATCACACCTTCCAAGGCTCAGAGTTCATTTTGGAAGAGGTGGCAGAAAGAATGTAAGAGCCAAAGGAAGGGTGGGACTCCTTACAATGCAATCTTCCTGACATAAAGTGACCTGGATATCCATGACCTCACAGTGCCTGGTACTACCTACACAAGACCTTCGTAACAGGAGGAAACGTTGATGACATCATAATAAAAGAAAGACTAATTGAAAGGGTGAGGGGATATGATAGAGAGTGGATTTGTGAAGGGAAAAGTGGGGAAGGGGAGGGAATTATCATTATAATTAGGGAAGTTGTCAATAAAAAGAGAAAAACAAAGCATAAAAATGTAAAATTCAAAATACAAAAAAAGAAAAAAAATAAATATGTGTTGGAGAGATAGTTCATCAGTTAAGTTGCTTGACTGCAAAGCCTAAGGACCCAGGTTCAATTCCCCAGTACCCACATTATCCAGATGCACAAGGTGACACATGTGTCTGGCTTTTTCAGTGGCTATGGACCCTGGAGTGCCCATTGTCTGTGTGTGTGTGTGTGTCTCTCTCTCTTTATCTCTCTATCTGCCTCTTTATCTCTCTCTCTCAAATAAATAAATAACCTATATATATGATTTTTCAAGGTACAGTCTCACTCTATGCTATATTGACCTGGAATTCTGTATGCAGTCTCAGGGTAGTCTCGAACTCATGGTGGTCTTCCTACCTCTGCCTCCCAAAAGCTGAAATAAAATATTTTTTAACAACAGATTGAAAATCAATAGGACAAACATCAAATTCCATAGCTCCAAATCCAACATCTCTAACCAGTGACAAAGTCTGGAGTTCCAATCCACCCCTCCAGCTAGGCTGCTCACAGCCTGGGAAAACTTTATCTAGGGCCAGCCACTCTCCTTCTCAGCCATCCCACAGCATAGTCTCCACTGCATCCCACTGTTCATTCTCATGGCTCCTCTGGGCCTCCACACATGGACTTCCAGCAAGCCTATTTCACATTGCCTATGGCCATTTCCAAAAGACAAAACTGAGTTGCAAATCCAATGACCTTCTCTTTCCTGAATTTCTTATATGCCCACAGTACCAAGTGGACTACCAACTTGTAAGTGCGAGATGGGGGAAATAAAGCCAACTTTAAAGAGTAGGTTACTCCTTCAGTATTAAGGTCCCTTACTTTTGAGTCCACATTCTTTTTGCTGCCCCAGTGCAGAACAGCTTACCCAACAATAATGGTGTTGATCTCTCAAACAATTGCAGCTGAACAGGCACTGCTTCCAGCTTGGACCTCATTTCATTCTGTGCCATAATCTTATGCTCACACCAGGACATTTCTGTACAGTGCAACCATGCACAAGTTCTTAGGACACAGGCAGGTAGCATGCAGCAAGTCTCTCACACAAACTGCTTCTAGCCCAGTCTGGGCAAATCTCTTTCTCGCCCTCATAAGCCAAACCTTCCAGTCCATAGTTCTTACTTCATTCAGGTCTTTCAACTCTGACCAGAATGGTCCATTAATCTCTGCTTTCAGCACTTCAAGGCATGTCTTAGACCAGGGTTTCAACTCCTTTCACATTCCTACAGCAAATCAGTTCTCAAAGCCCAGAAGTCATACAGTCAGGTTTTTAGAAGCTCATAGTTAAGAGTTTGTCTTGAGTCTCAGAAGGGACTTTGTCTTTTGAACAGTGTTAGAACTGTTATGTTTAGGGACTCTTACAGATGTGCTAAATGCATTTTGCACTATAAGATGTTCATGAGCCTTTGAGAACCAGAGTGGAATATTACGATTTAAAAGTGACATGTTTTGGTGCCAAACTGACAAGGGGTGGACTTGTGATAGTTGATGTTTACTTTAAACTTGGCTAGATTTAGAGTCACCTAGAAAACCCACTTCTGGGTATGAATGATTCTAGAGACATTGTACTGAAGAAGGAAAACCTATCCTGAACAATGTCTCCACCGTCCCACAGGCTGGGATCCAGAGTGAATCAAAAGGCTCACATTGCTGGCAGAAAAAACATGACCAAGAGCAGCTTGTGGGCAAAGAAAAGGTTTATTTTGGCTTACAGACTTGAGGGGAAGCTCCATGATGGCAGGGGGAAATGATGGCATGAGCAGAGGGTGGACATCACCTCCTCACCAGTATCAGGTGGGCAACAGCAACAGGACAGTGTGCCAAATAGTGCCAAGGGGAAACTGGCTATAATACTGATAAGCCTGCTCCCAAAAATACACTGCCTCCAGGAGGTGCTAATTTTCAAATCTCCATCAGCTGGGAACCTAGCATTCAGAACATCTAAAAACACCTGAATCAAAGCACCATGGGAGGGGGCGGGGAGAAAGGGAACTGACACCAGCATTTATCTCTCCCTGCTTCCTGACTGTGGATGTGATGTGACCAGCCACTGCGTGCTCCTGCTGTCACAGCTAGTCTCTCTCTCATCACCACGCTCCCTGTTGTTGATAGAGAGGAGGACACTTGCCAGGTAGTTAGGGATAATCCCTGAAGAGCCAGAACTTGCTCAGAGCCCTTGGCTGTGACTCAGCCACTCCTTGGCAGCAGTTGTGTCTCTTGTCCTTTCCTTGAGATTGTAACTGTTAGAGTAATGATCAGGCTTAAAACAGTGAAGTCAGGAACACAAGAAGGAGGAGGAGGAGGAAGAAAGGAAGGAAGAGGAGGAGGAAGAAGGTAGAGGAGGAGGGGAGGAGGAGGAGAAAGAAGAGGAAGAGGAGGAGAAGGGGGCTTGCGGCAGAGCATGAGGGCGCCAAGCTGACCAGACAGGGGAGGGATAGAGCTCAGGGGAAAACAACAAGGCCAGCTGGTCCCATGAAGCTCCACCTTGAGACTTCTAGAAGGACCCTGTGCGTGTGTGCTCTTCTCCCTGACCCACCAACCACAGGTCCTCTACATACATTTAAGCATAACCAATCAAATGCTTCTCAACTGATGCCTAATTTCCATATGGGTCAAGGATAGGCTTGTTCTTAGTACATTAAAAGATACCGGTGGCAACCTGTCCAGGTCCCCCTAAGCAGGGGGCTTTGTACTTTTGCTTCTTACTTCATTTTCTATACAATAAAGTTCTCAATAAACTTAATACAATCTTTTTTCTCTAACCTTGTTTTTTCTCTGTAATAAAGTTTCTCCTTTGAAACTCATTCTTCTTCCATTTCTGTATGACAATGAACCCAGAGCCACTGACTCAGGAGAGCCCTGGCGACCTTTGAGACCCTAGTTCCTGAGCTAAGCTCACCATCACTTTCAAAGAGATTCCTTACACTTTGATGGACTATACTCAAACAGTAAGCCAAAATTCCCTATGTTGTTTTTGTCACTTTTTTATGGTAATGACAAAAGCAAAACCAATACACTATCTAAGGGCAGGGGAAATTCCGAGTTTCTGTGACTTCCTGGGGGAAAGTGGTATAAGCCAGAAACCAAATAGAAAAACTGTATTATATGTCTTGGCATCAATCTTGCTGTAGGACCTTGCTCAAATCCTTCATTATATTTGATCATTGTTTCTGAAGCTATACAATAGATATATTTGTGAGAACATTTTGTTTGTGCCAGAATCAAAATAGGAAACCAAATATTTAACCCCAGGAAGATTCCTATCTCTCTCTGTCTCTTTCTCCCTCTCAAAAAAAAATAAAAAAATAACAAAATTTAAGAAAGAGTTCTTGTGATTAAAAAAAAATGTGCAGGCTAACCAATTTTAGATACTCAATAGAAATGTGGGATACCAATATCAGTAGAAGTCTCTCAGGGAATAGGACAAAATAGAGAATAGTAGTAGAAGATAATAAAATTGGAGGATCATCCCAAGATGTTCAAAACCCAGCTGATAGACACAAATGAAGAGGAATGTGGGGCTGCCTCCTGAGTGCTGGGATGATAGGTGTGAGCGATGGAGGGTATGTATGTGTATGTAGTATACATGGCATACATGTGTGTGCATCTGCACACACATGCAAGAGCCAAAGGAAGACACCAGGTGTCCTCGTCTGTCACTCTTTCACTTTATTTCCCAGAGACAAAGTCTCTCACTGAACCTGGAGCACCCAATTTTGGCTAGACTGACTGACCAGGGAGCCCCACTAATTGAACTGTCTCTGTCCCCCTCAACACTGGGGTAACAGGCATTTGTGGCCATGCCCAATCATGCTTGTTTGTTTGTTTTTCAAAGTTAGTTTTGCTGTAGCTCAGGCTGGCCTGGAGTTCACCATGTAGTCTCAGGGTGGCCTCAGACTCAAGGCAATCCTCCTAGCTCCTAGCTCTGCCTCCTGAGTGCTGGAATCAAAGGCATGTGCTACCACACCCAGGAATGCCCAGCCTTTTATGTGGGTGCTAAGGATTCAATTCAGGTCCTCGTGCGTGTGCAGCAAGTGCTCTTACCCAGTGAACCATCACCGCAGCTGGTGGTGATCTCTGCCCAGACTCACACAAGTCTGACTGGGTGTCCAGAGGAGGGCACTGCTTCTTGGCCTGGGTAATTTTCTGCTTGCTTCTGCTTTATGCTTTGGGGTAACTTCGCACTTAATTACATGTCTGATTTTCCTCTGATGTTTGAGTCTACCACAGGTGTATTTCCTTTATACTCTAGATCTACTGTGTGGGTATTTCCTTTAAACTCTGGGCCTGTTACCTGTGTATTTTCCTAAACTTGGGGCAACCATGAATATCACTCTTTCTTTTTTTTTTTTTTCTTGAGGCAAGCCCAAGAGACTGCTTTTTTTTTTATGGGGGAGTGAAAGAGTGAGAGAGAATTGATGCACCAAGACTTCCAATCACTGCAATTGGATTCCAGATGTGTGTGCCATCTTGTGCACATGTGCAACCTTACACACTTGCCTCACTGTGCATCTGGCTTACGTGTGACCTGGAGAATCAAACATGAAACCTTAGGCTTTGCAGGCAAGCACCCTAACCACTAAGCCATCCCTCCAGCCATCACCTCTTTACTATTCATTTCTCAACTGAATTTCTTAGTCTCTGCCTTGGAACTCTCCTATTTTAACCTATCACCACTTACTCTAACTTTCTTTCATGGGGAAGCTCAAGATGGATGCTGTGCCGTCCACACGCGTGCCCGTCCCTTCTAAATCTCTCTACATAGGTCCTCTCTTCCACGTGCCATGGCTCCTCTCCAACCTTTCCCTAGTCCTCAATTTCTCTTAAATGAATCTCACTTTCCACACACGTGTTTTCCCTCTAAATCTCCCTACATAAGCTCCTGGGTTCTATCTTCCGCATGCTCGAGATTCTGCTCCAGCCTTTCCCTAGTTCTTAAATCCTCTTAAATGAGTCTCACAGACCATGCTGAGCTTTCCACGTGAGCGTAGGTTTCCTATCTTCCACTTGCTTGTGACTCAACTCTAGACTTTTCCTAGACCCCAATTTCCCTTTAATCACCACAATTTGTGATTTCTCCTTAAATAAGCTCAATAATTATAATTTATCATTCTTGAGTCAATTTTTATCAGTTCTTTGTTAATAGGATAAGAACCCAATATTAGGGTTCCTAAGTTTGAGAGGCTTCTCCTGAACCCCCAAATCCTGCATCAATTATCCTACTTGGCCACTCTTCATGGACACTGGAACCCAGCTTTATCAGCCTTCCAACATGGACTGAAGACTAGCAGCTCTGCAGGAATCCTCTGAGTCTTTAGTGCCAGGTTGGGACTGCTGAGCCATCCAGCCTCATGGGCTGAGCAGCTATGGGTTCTTTGAGCCTCTAGCCTGCAGACAGCCATTGCTCTACTGCCCAGCCGGTGTCCTGCACACTAATCCAGCAAAGCCCTGTTCAGCAGTGTTCCTTCCATCAGCTCTGTTCCTCCAGAGAACCCCAATTAATACATGCACCTTCAAAGATGTGCTCTTTGGGGGGTGGGGGTAGAGTTAGGGTGGCTGGACTCCTGAAGGTAAAGAGGACAGGAAAGTTTTTTTTATTTCTTGCCGAGTTCCAAAGAACTATTTTTCCACAGTCGGGTCCCCTCCTGAAAGACAGGTCTTTCATAGGATTTAAACATTGTGCTTGTCCAAGTTCAGCCCCGGGAACTCAGGTGCCAGAGCGAATCTCTTCCTGAGACAGCTCCTAGCCCTAACCAACCAGCTGGCCCTCTGGTTCACCTGGACCAAAAGACAACCCACCACCCTAAGGTTACAAATACCTTTGCAAGGGGAGGGAACTTCCAGCTGTGGGTGATTTTTGCCTTCAGCTGGGCCTGGCTCAGAGGGGCCCAGCATAGCCCCAGTCAGGAAGGGCCCCTAGCCCTTACTCTCCACATGGGCTCTTCATCCCCTCCAGCTCCCCACATGGCAGGAGCTCCTTGAACTTTCTTTTCTCTTTTCTTTCCATGCTTTTCTCCCCAGGTCCGTATCTGGTCACATGGACTCCTGGGCTGCCCATGGTCCACATGGGCTTTTGGGCTCCATGTGGTGTACTTCTCTTCTCCCCACTTTATCTCCCCTTTATATCCCAGCCTTCCCCTTTCCACGCTCCTTTGTAAAATCTAAATAAAATGTGGTATTTTAAAAATCAGTCTCTTGAATCTGGAATTGTCAATTCTTTGGTTAGTTTGCAGATATGAACTCAGGGCTTGGGGTTCCAAGAAGCACCCCAGAATCCTAATTTCTCCATTACACTTTGAGAATGAAGATGAACATGTTCAAATTTTCTGCAAATGTTATCATCTTTTTCTTCTATCATTATTCTTAATCCTTTCCTCCTTTGATTTCTGCTCCCTATAAAATAAACCAAATCTTTTTCCCTCTTCCTCTCTTTCTTTCTTTTCTTTTTTTTTTTCTTAGTAAAAATTGCAAGATTCAAGAAATTCATTAATAGCAGAATTCTCAAAGGACAAGTCTGAAAGTTTGACTAAATGCAGACAATAAACCTCTGCCTAGTCATGCTTTTAAGTTCATAACTCAGTTGGAATATAAAGGTGTCTTTCTTTTGAAAGGCTATTTTTCAAACTCTCTAATGAAAAAGCTATGGAATATTGCTATCCATTCTTCCTTTCCTCTCCAAGCAAATAGCATTCCCCTGCCCTGAACAGAGGGGGCTCTGTATGATAAGTAGTGCAGTGTTCTAGGGAGCAGGCGAGGCAGTGACATCCTGTCCCAGTGTTCATGAGCTGGGCTGTCCCTCTACTCTCTGTTGCCTTTGACGAGACTGAAGCTGTGTTTAGGATCCAGACAATGGAGCAGCAGGGTAGTTCCAGCCATCCCCGCATTCCAGCCATTCTTTATGACAATGAGCAGCTGGGTGAGTGCCTTCAAGGAAGGATTCTGGAGAAGGTTGGGGGAAGAGGGACCTAGCGAGCCCTCATGCCCAGTGCTGCCTTCATCTCCATTGTACTAATAGCTCAGGTACCAACAGCTGCCACCAGTTACTATTCTCACAGGATTCAGCTAGTTTTGTAAGGCAATTACAATGAAGAGCTTGCTCGCTGGCTTGCACACATGCACGCACATTCACACACACACACCACCTCCATTCCTACACAAATGCCCAGCTGAATGGCTTTCTGGGAAGCTCTCTCCCTCTGTGTCATTGCTGAGAACAATGCCAGCCATCACTGAATGAGGAAACCATGTCTCTTCAAGAATATCAGGCACAGTGTTTGATGTCTTAACCATTTCACCTGCCCTTGTACGGCTCCCAGGATATGACTGACCTGCATCAGAGTTCCTTTGTCCTGCTCCCTCAGGGTGGGCCAGGAAGGACCGGCTGCCCTAGTAGATTCCCAACAGTGGCAGGAGCTTTAGTCCCTAAACCTGCCATTTGTCACTATGATGTTGAACATTTTGTACAGATATCACACGTCAGTTCATGATTGCTTGTTTGTGCAAACAGATGTCCTTTCCCTCTCTGCCTCTGTATATCTCCTCATTCATAAAAATTCCATCTGCCAAGGACTGCTTGTCAAGTGCTTGATGCACATGATCTCTGAGCATGCGGCCCTCAACAGATGTTCCCTGAGCTCGATCACCAGGCAGGCAGGCAGGCTTTGAATGCTGAGTGGGAGAAGGTCCTTGTGCTCACTAAATGTCCAGGCTGAAGGCTTACCACGCCAGAATATGGGATCCACAGCACATGTGGCCTCAGCTTATATAATCAGGGACTCTTTAAGAAACAAGACTCAGGGCTTGAGGTATAGTTTATAGTTCAGTGGAAAGGAGCTCAGTGTGCATGAAGCCCTGAGTTCAAATCCCCCCTACAAGTTACAAATTGACTAAACTATACCAGCTAACTATTTCGAAAGCATATAGAAATTTCAAAACTTTGCAAAAGAGGTTCATCTAAGTGAAGGTTAAGATTTACAGTTTTCTTTTTTATATTTTACTTATTTGCAAACAGAGAGAGGGAGAGAAAGAGAGGGAATGGGCACACGAGGGTCTACTGCCACTATAAACAAACTCTAGACAATGCACCACTTTGTGCATCTGGCCTTATGTGGGATCTGGGGAATTGAACCTGGGCTGTCAGGCTTTGTGTGCAGGCAGCTTTAACTGCTGAGCCCAAGATTCCTACTCTTCAATAGAAAATTTATTGGACAGAAGGTAATACCTTGCCTCAATTTTACAGGTAATTAAAATGGACTTTCCCTTCATAAATACCTGATTTGGAGTCACTAATGATAGGAGACAATAATTGGCTAGGAAGTCAGAGTAATACAACCCTAAAAATTAATGTCTTTTTGTCCCCTTGACTAGAAGCGGGGAATGTCACCAAGCCTATAGAAACCTGAATGGTTTCCTTATCTCCTTTCTAGCCTGGAAAGTTGCACCCTCCAAGAACGATTTCGAGATTAAGCTTGCACTCTTCCTAGATGTCAGAAACTCTGATCCCTACCTAAGATTTCTGGAAATATTGCCTCATTTTATAGAGTCCCAGCCTTTCTCCTCGAAAAACTGAAACCTGGCCTGTGTCACATAGTAACCCATGAATCTGGTCTGTGGCACGTCACAATGTGCTGCATTCCACAAAAACCCTAATCGAAATCATTCAGTGAGTTTTCCTCCCTGGAGACTTCCTCCTGTCTACAGACAAGAGTCTTTCCCTTCTATCAAGCTCTAAAAAACTTCCTCTAAAATCTATACTTCACCCTCCTGTGCTCTGTGAATCTCATTTGTTGAATTCATGACAAGAACCTGAGGAGGCCACTGACTCAGGTTCTTGTCTTATGAATTTGACAAATGAAATATAGATTTAAAAATTTTTTAGATAGAATATAGACTTTAGAATTCTTTTTTTTTTTGTTTGTTTGATTGTTTGTTTGACTTTTTTTTTTTTTTTTTTTTTTTGAGGTAGTCTCACTCTAGTCCAGGCTGACCTGGAATTCACTAGGTAGTCTCAGGCTGACCTTGAACTCACAAAAATCCTCTTACCTCTGCTTCCCGAGTGCTGGCATTAAAGATGTGTGCCACCATGCCCTGCGATTTTGGAAATTTATTAGAGCTTGATAGAAGGGAAAGCCTCCTTCCTGTCCATATGGAAGTCTCCAGGAAGGAGGAAACCTCATCAGGTGACTTTAGTTAGTATTTTCCTGGGAAGTGGCACATGTTTCTATATGCCAAGGACCAAAGTTACAGGTTACATGACAAAGACCATATTTCAAGTTTCCAGGGGAGAACGGCTGGGTTTCTGTAAAATGCGACAATATTTCCAGAAATCTTAGGTAGGCATCAGAATTTCTGTTAATAGAAAGAATATAAGCTTAATCTAGAAATCTTTCCTGGAGGAGGTCTCCCTGATGCCCCCAAAACATTAGGCCATAGATATGTTAATGCTACTCTCACTTTTCTTTTTTTAATATTTTATTTGAATTTATTTGTGTAAGAGAGAAGAGGTAGAGAGAGAGAGGGAGGGAGGGAGAGAATCGGGTGCACCAGGGCCTCCAGCTACTACAAAGGAACTCCAGATGCATATACCACCTTGTGAATCTGACTTGTGTGCGTCCTGGAGAATCGAACCTTGGTCTTTGGCTTTGCAGGCAAGTGCTTTAACCAGTAAGCCATCTCTCCAGCCCCTGTCTCACTTTTCTTTAGAGAATCATCTCTTTTCAGACAGCAGTGACCTCTGGGATGACTCAAAAGGCACCATAGTTCTGAGAAGAAGTGACAGTGGTGTGTTCAGCACTGAAATATCTCTATCACACCTTTCAAGGCTCAGGGTCCATTAAGGAAGAGGTGGCAGAAAGAATGTAAGAGCCAAAGGAAGGGTAGGACTGCTTACAATGCAACCATCCAGGCACAAATTGGCCTTGATATCCATGACCTTGCAGTGCCTGGCACTATCTTCACAAGATCCTCATAATAGGAAGAAAAGAGGATGACCTCAAAATAAAAGAGAGACTAATTGAGGGGGGATATGATGGAGAGTGGAGTTGCAAAGGGAAAGTGGGGATGGGGAAAGGAATTATCAGGTTTATTGTCTGTAATTATGGAAGTTGTCAATAAAAAATTAAAAAAGAAATCTTTCCTGGAGGGTATAACTTATCAGGGAAGGAAAAATTAAGGAAACAACCCAGGTTCTCCCTGAAGGCTTAGTGACATTTCCTGCTATTTGTCGAGGAAAAACATCATTCACGTTGGGGTTCTGTTACCCTGACTGCTAGCCAATTTCTGACTCCTATCTATACGCAGGTTAGGAGGCTCATGAAGCTTAACAGGCACATGAGCATATGGGGCCCTCCTCAAGGTCATGCAGCCTGGAAACCGTCGCCGGTGAGAGGTGGCTCCAGGGTGCTGCCTGCAAGCTGTGCATGCAGTCCAGTGACAGCGCTTGGAACCCTCACCCACGCTGGGGTGGGCGGTTGCTCCAAGCTGGGCTCACATGGGATGTTTCTTTGGTTTGTCATTGCCCTCTGGATCTGAGATGACTAGAAACAGACTCCCAGGAAAAGTAATGTTAGCTAGGAAAAGCTGGGGAATGGCAGTTAGAATTTCCTCTGGTTTAAATGCATCCCCCAAAAGCTCTAGGTTGATGGTTTGCCTGTGACATTATTGGAAGGAAGTGAAATCTTTAGAAAGCAAAGCTGGGTAGAAGGAAATTAGGCCATTGGAAGTGGGGCACTGAATAGGGGTAGTTGGTTGAGACCCCTGCCTTTTCCTCTTGCTCGGTCTGCTCTTGGTCACCTTAGGGTGAACAGTTCCCTGTACCATGTGTTTCTGTTACTGTTCTTGATAACTACAGAACCTTTCTCAGCTCTGGGTGGTCATAGCGTAGGGACTAGAGAGCTGGACTCTCAACTGTCACTAAAGCAGCCTAAGTCAGTGGCTTTCAAGTGTTTGTCTTGAAACCAGCAAAGAACGACAGTGCAGAGATGGAGGAAGGGTAGGGTTATTAGAAAGAGAAAGTAAGGCAGAACTCCTGGTCCTGAGCTGCCCAGTGACTTGAGTCAGGGGTTTTTATATCGTTGGGGATGTAAATGAAGTATCAGGTCAAGGTAGATTTTTTTTTATTGGTTCTTTGGAATATATGTAGGGCTTCTGATAGACTGATGACTTGATACCGTTAGGGATATAGATTTAAGCATCAGGCCAGAGTAGATTGGACTGGTTATTCTGAGTGTATGTGGAGCCTCCTGACAGGCTGATGAGTTAGACAAAGGCTTCGAATAAGCCAGATGACATCCTAGGGAGTCAGAATCAATCAGGTCTCTGGACCTTTTGGAAGTCAGGGCTTTGTGGATTTTAGTTCCCAGACTCTGCTCTCTGGACCCATTATAAAGTCTCCGTGCTCATTGGCTCTATCGGGCGTATAGAGATCGGCTTATTCTGTGTGGGCTCAACCCTGACTAGCTGCCTGCAAAATGGGGGCGGCCTTACTCCTGGCCCCTGCATTTCTACCATGACACACTGCGCCACTACAGGTCGAAAGCAGCATGTGAACTGGACTGAAGCCTCCAAACCGTGAACCAAAATGAAACTTTCCTTTCTTAAAGTTGATTATCTCCAGTATGTTGTCACAGTAATGGAAATCTGACTAACACATAATTGGTTTCCTTACTGTTTATCCTTAGAACTGTGCTTACAAGACTGAGAAAGGATATGCAATTGTGAAAGGGCATGTAGCTTAAAAAATGGATCTGGAATTTAAACTGTTTCTTTCTGGATCCAAAACCCCAGCTTCATTACACTGGACTGCACTGATTCCCCTGATATGTTCCTTTGCTACTAACCCTAAACACATCCCTAACTTCAACTTAGCCCCGTCTTTCTCATAAAGACCCTGCTGAGAAAGACCTTATATATGTCATTCCCGTCATGACAGCTTCCTTGGCTAGGACATAGCATTCCTTTCTGTGTCTTTTGCCCCTAGGCATGTTCTCCTCTTCCTCATCCCCCCTTCTTATTTATTATTTTTCCCCTCTTTTTGTATTTTTTTTTTAATGAGAGAAAAAGAAGTCATTCACCAGGCCACTGCAATCGACCTCCAGACACGTGTGCCATCTGTGCGCAGGCGTGACCTTGCGCGATCGTGTTACCTTGTATGTCACACTTAAGTGAGACCTGGAGAGTCGAGCATGAGTCCTTAGGCTTCATAGGCAAGGGTCTTGACTTCTAAGCTATCTCTCTAGCCCCCTTTTCCCTTTTGAAGCAAGGACTCTCTGTGTAGTTCAGCTGGCCTCAAACTTGTTTCTCCTTCTTAATATGAACTGCTCATTGGTTCTTTTTATACTCTGTTTTTGTCATTGAGAGAGAAACACACAATGGATTGCTTTTTATAATAAATTTTTAAGAATTACAAACTTTGGGCTAGGGAAATGGCTCAGTGGATAAAGGGCATTCTGCTCAAGCCTAACCAGTGGAGCTCAGATTTCCAGGCCCAGGGAAAAGCCAGAAGCTGTGGTGGGTTTCTGCAATCATCCTGGATGACACCAAGATGAGAGATGGAGACAGGAAAATTTCCTGGAAACTCCTGGATCAGCTAGCCTGGCAACAAGGAGCATGCAGGCGAGAAAGGCCCTGCCTCGAATCAAGTGAGAGGTGAGGACTAACGCCTTCAAGTTGTCCTCTGATTCCATATGTGCATCATGGCATGCACATGCCTGCATTCATGTGAATACACACACACCTATAATATGTAAATATTTATTACTAGTGGCCATGTGAATCAGTGGGTTTTTGTTTTGTTTTGTTTTCTTTGTTTTTTGTTTTGTTTTTTGAGGTAATGTCTCACTCTAGCCCAGGGTGACTTGGAATTCACTATGCAGTCAGTCTCAGGGTGGCCTCAAATTAACAGCAATCCTCCTATCTCTGCCTCCCACGTGCTGGGATGAAAGGCGTCACCACCACGCCAATCTTGTGCTGTATTTTTGAAGGCTTATTTGGCTACTTATATAAAAAATCCAAGCTAGGTGTGGTGGTGCATGCCTTTCACCCCAGCCACACTGAGACCACATAGTGAATTCCATATTAGAGTGGGCTAGAGTGAGAACCTACCTCCAAAAAAAAAAAAAAAAAAAATTGTAAACCAGGCTTGGTAACTCAACCTATAATCTCAGCACTAGGGAGGCTGAGGCAAGTGGATTGTTGAGTTCAAGGCCAGCCTGGTCCACATAACGAGTTCAGGACAGCCTGGAATATAAAATGAGTTTCTGTCTCAAAAAAACATTAAAATATCTATGTTTTTGATACACTGATACTATTCGTGAGAATTGGTCATAAAAGAAATACATTTTGAACGCTACATAGGAGAGAGTAGAACAAGGCTGGGCATGTGGCTCAAGTGGTCCAGGACTCACCTAGCACACCCAAGACCTGGAGTCCCCAGTATCGCATAGAGAGGGGGGAAATGTCCAGCCACTGCATGCTAAGAAGGGGAGGATAGAGGAGAGACAGAGGGGGCTGGAGAGATGGCTCAGCGGTTAAGGCTTTTCTCTGCGAAGCCTAAGGACCCAGGATCTATTCCTAATTACCCACATAAGCCAGATACACAAGGAGAAGAAATACAGGTAAGTTGGATAGTGGCTATAAAAATATAGTAATACAGAAGGAATAAGTTCTAACCTGCTATACCATAGTGGGGTGAGTATAGTTTTACATCAATTTATTATGTATTGCATATATATTAGGTAAAAATGAGAACAGAGACATTTGAAACTTCTCAAGCCAAAGGAAGCGGAAAACTACTTACCTGGATTTGATCATGTATTAGCTTTCTGTCACTGTGACAGGGGTCCTGAGATAATGAGCTTTTAGGGAGGAAAGGCTTACTTGGGTTCCCTCCACTAGCATGAGACCGTTGCTGCGCCCTGTGGCAGCGCTGCGTATCGCCGCAGGAACTCACGGTGGGGAGACCTGCTCGCCTTATGGCAGAGAGAAAGACAAGGATCACAATGTACCTTTCAAGGACACGTCCCATGACCTAACTTCCTTCCTCTAGATACGTCCCACTTCCTAAAGGTTCACCCACTCCCAATAGTGCCATCAGCTGGGGACCAAGTATTTGAGGATCATTAGCTATCTGAACCATAACAGATATAGATAGACAAACTGATAAACATTCATGTACATGTCAGTAATATAGACATATATACCAAATTATCACATATGCCCCTTAAGTTTGTAAAATAATGTTTTAAGTAGTCACAAAGAGTGATGTTTTAATAGCATGTATAGAGTTTATAATGGTATTAATAGACCTGGAAAAAATCAGTTGTTTAGTAGCTGGTGATGATTAAGTAAACTACATATGACTAATAAGATATTATGTAGCTACTGAAGTTGGAAATACAGTGCTTTTGTCATGAACATTGAAGCTAGCGCAATAAGCAGGACATAGTTACGTGTACTCGTGGTTCCAGTACATGAAATCTCTATTCCTTATCAATAGTTTGGAATGGACTCTAAGCTGTAACATCCAGTACAGCACACCTAAGGTATATGAGGATGAATGAAGAATTTCTCCCCCCCCCCCTTTTTCGAAGTAGGGTCTCACTCTAATCCAGGCCCACCTGGAATTCACTATATCATCTCAGGGTGGTCTTGAACATGGTGATCCTCCGACCTGTGCCTCCTGAGTGCTAGGGTTAAAGGTGCGCACCACCACAACCAACTCTTTCTTTTTTCTTTTTTTGGTTTTTCGAGGTAGGGTCTCACTCTGGTCCAGGCTGACCCCTGGAATTAACTCTGTCATCTCAGGGTGACCTTGAACTCATGGCAATCCTCCTACCTCTGCCTCCCGAGTGCTGGGATTAAAGGCGTGCGCCACCACGCCCGGCTAACTCTTTCTTTTTTAATGTTTTATTTTTATTTATTTGAAAGAGAGAAATAGGCAGAGAGAGAGAGAGAGAGAGGCAGAGAGACACAATGGGCACACCAGGTCCTGCAGCCACTGCAAACAAACTCCAGATGCGTGTAGCCCCTTGTGCATCTGGCTTACATGGGTCCTGGGGAATTGAACCTGGGTCCTTTGGCTTTACAGGCAAGCACCTTAGCCGCTAAGCCATTTCTCCAAGCCAAGAATTTCTTCTCTTGATGAGGTGGCTGATGGCTACAGTTCCGAGGCAGTTTTCTGAAAGACTGGTTCTCTCGTTAGTCTTCCCGCCCGTCCATTGGTGGCAACGTCTCTGCCGGTCTCCTCCAGGGAGGAGACCGAGCGTCACTCGCTCAGCAGCCTCAGTAAAGAACGACCTGGTGCAGAATTCACCCTGGAATAGGTCCATCTCATTGACCCTGGGGAACGAAGAGCCAGAAGAAATCAAGCTGGACATGACTTACAATGGAATACCACACTAGAATGATTCATAAACAGATGGGGTGCTTTGAGTAGAGTGAGGTAAAGATCAGTAAAGGAGATTCAGGCTATCCTTAAAAATAATTAGTAATTGCATAAGTTACCCTCCCTAAGTTCTTTCTGAGATCAACTCCACCCGTGTTGTTTATGGATATCCCTCTGTATTCAGTGAACACCTTTTTAATGATGACAGATTACATGTCTACAGCTGATACATTGGTATGAGAATGCCCAGTGTTAATCATAGCTGTTAAGTAAACTGCTCCAAAAGGCTTCCATACAAATGCTTCATCGGCAATGAAACGGGCATGACTGATCTAGCCCCAGGACACCCAGAGGAAAGACTTGCCTGCCAAAATCATCAGAGAGATTTTCCAAGTGCATGGTGCATCCTGCAGGCCACAACGTGAAAGGTTTTGTCAGACAGAAGTCAACAGTTCTCTGCTGAAGCATGTCGGGTCTGAAAACTAACAGCATTGTCCTGGAACCCTGAGAAAGGAGTGTCCTCATTCTGTAGCCAAGGCTATCCTGAACTCACTATGTAGACCAAGCTGGCCTTGAGCTCATGGTGATCGCTTGCCTTAGCCTTACTAGTGCTGGGATTTAAGACATGAGCAGCCACCATGCCCAGCCTGGGAAACAGAATTTAAACCTGTTTTGTTTTGTTTTGTTTTTTCCCAAAAGTCAGAACTCCTGGAGATGAACAAGGACCCTTTGCAACTGAACCCTAGCTCTGCAAACACTGACGTTCTTAGGCAAAGGCAGGAGAATAAGCACGTAGCTAACTTGGAGGGCGGGCCTCTCATCATTCATCAGGACGACACAGACGCAAGCAGGACTCGTCCTCGGGGAACAACCTTGTAGGCTGGGTACACCCTCCGTGAAGCTCAAGCGGAAATTACCTCTCTGAATTATTAGTCAGGCATCCATTGTTCTTAAGTGAATGCTCCGTTCACTTCTGCTCTGTGACCCCTGAAGTCTCAAAATCCTACCTACTGCCATAGAGACGTAACGATGTTTAATCGCGGCTGTGGTGAAGAGGCAGGATGCTGTATCCAACTGAGAAAGAGCTGCTTCAGATACACCACATCTCTGCTGTTACAACGGCCCCCAGGGAAATGGCCAACGAATACACTGGGTGGTTATAAGATGGGGCGATTTGGGTCCAAAGAGCATGGGGCAAAGTGTGACTAGCTGTGCAAGGATTTTATAAGGTGGAATGTGCATGTGAGGGGCAGCAAAGGGAAACCAGAGGAAGACTGTGCAAATCCTTACACCACCATTCAATTATGACCCTAAGAGATGCCCTGGACTCCACTGCTGTTAAGCGAAGCTTCAAGCCAGGTAGCGTGGCTCATACCTGCAATCCCGCACTTGGGAGGCTGACACAGGAGGATTGCAATGAGAATGAGACTAGGTTGAGCTATTTAGTGAGTTCTAGACTAGCTTGGGTTTCATAGTGGAATCTGTTGGGGGTGTGTGAGAGGGAAAAGGAAAGAAAGATTAACTAAGGCCTGGCAGCTACAGATGCATTCCTTGTGTTGGCATTGCCTGGGGGTTACTGCCTTTGAAACTATCATGTCAACAAAAACACTATGGATTTCCTGCCATAGCTGCTGGGGCCCTGGTCAATGACACTCCCCAAAGATGTGGGTCTGTGAAGCACCCGCAGTCTTATCGCTGCTTATCAAAATGCCACCAGTGCTAAGAAGCTGCTGTGGTTGAGATATGAGCTAAGTGTATGTTGGCAGTTGATGAAACACCAAAGTCAACAACAGAGTGATGCTGAGGGATTCTCCCAGAAGAAGATGAGCAGAGCTGGGCATGCTGGCCCTCATCTGCAAAGCAAACGCTTGGAGGCTAAAGCAAGAAGACCAAGAATGGATTCCACCAGCCTCATATAGTAAGTTCCAGGCCAACCATGGATAGATAGCTAACCCTGTCCCAACAGAAAAAATAAAAAATAGAAAAATGCCCCAAAACCAAAGCAAGAGAAGGTGAGCAGAGAAATGGTAGGATCTCTTTCATACCCTAACTGGGAGCCAAGTCCACCCACATGTTGATTTAGCCCACAGAACCAAACAAAGCTTTCCCTAGCCAGCCATTTCACTACAGAGTCAATATGCTCTGACAAATACTGATACTGAATGCAGCTTGGAAATTCAGCCTCTATATGGGAAGAAGATTGGATTTTAGCAATGTGGAATCTTGGAATATTTCCCCCAAAGCACAATTCATTTGTTGACTATATTGCTCTGGATGGCGTATGAATAAGGTTGTGCCAGAGTTGAATATCTACCTGTTTATTTATTTATTTATTTTATAACTCTCTACGAATAAAACGGAGGCCAAGGCAACTGCTGAGATAGATCTGCAAACCCATGTGAAAGAGACAGGGAGTAGAACAAATGCAAATGGAAAGTTACTGGATGATAAGCTGGCAGGTTCTAATTAGGAAGAAAAATCAAATTCTGTTGGAATAACCGGTAGCTATCTGGGAAAAGGTAAGCTTGGGTTTGTACAAAGATGTGCATAGGGAAACGTTTAGGACAGGTGGAATCAGGGGAGATCTTACCATAGCATATATCCCTTTATATATACAAATAAAGAAGAGCTATAGAGAACAGATCGACCTCAGATAGATTTGGCTGCAGGAATTTGATCTTCCATAACTGTAAGAGTGCCTAATGCTCTCTGTATGACTGTTGTGTTCCCCGTGGTGTTGGAGTTGAAGTCCAGGGAGTGAACAGTGGGGAGTGGGGGTGGAGCTGGTGGTGAATAGTGAAGGGCAGAGGCCCAGGAGTGGGAGCTGGGGCCTGCGGGGACAAGCCACTCATGTCCATTGTATGCTCTGATGTTACTGGGGAAACATCCTATGAAACCTGCCCTGCCTCTCTCTCTCTCCCTTTCTCTATCTCACACACACACACACACACACACACACACACACACACACACACACACAGGTCTGCTTAGGATCCAGAGAAGTTGGAAGTAGAGCAGTTGCAGGCTACACCCTCATAGGCATGAGGTGAGAGGGCAGACTGGCAACCATGTATGTGATTTACAAAATAGCTGTCGCTTCCTTTTTACTGATGCATCTCTCACAAGCACAGAGGAAAAGGAATTCTGGGACACAGAATTCAGTCTAGCCGCCTTTTCCCTTTAAAAACGCACACTTTTTGTGCGGGCGTTGTAGCTCGGATGGCAGGGTGCTTGGCTGGCGTGCATAGAGCTCTGAGTTCAATCCCCAGCACTCTATCAGCTGGATACGGTGAAATGCAGTACAGAAGATCCTGACTCAAAACAGAAACAAAACAAGCTCCCCAAAACAGAAAGAATATTCCAGCTTTTCACTTTGTAACAATTTAACATGCACATTCTTTTCTGTATCTCCTTTCTTTCTTCCCTACTTTCTTGATCTCCTGCCTCTGTACCTCCCAAGTACTGACATGACAGGCGTGTACTACCACCACGCCAGGTTTATGTGATGATGGGGACTGAACCTAGGACTTTGCCCGTGATCGGTGAGCGAGCCCTCTACCAACTGAGCCCCACCCCCGCTCCGTAACATGCATTCTTGTACTATGCACAAGTTGGGAAATTTTAATTATTTTTCATTAAAAAATTATTTGCATGGTTTGAAAGCACAATAATAAACCTAATTCTTTGTATGCTAATAAAAAAATTGTATGTGTGTGCATGCTCATACACACACGTGCACACACAAGTGGATCATGGCACCTGAGTGGCCATCAGAGGATAACTTTCTGGTCAGTCCTCACCTATACCTAGTTTTTCTCTCTAAGTTTACTTCTTTAATTGATAATCTTCACACTTGAACATAATGTTATTTGATCATAATCCCCTCCCAATACTTTTCAGGTTACTATCTTCTATTTTGATGATTTTGGTGGGGGTCGGTTTTAGGTAGGGTCTCACTCTAGCCCAGGCTGAGCTGGAATTCACTATGTAGTCTCAGAGTGGCTTCATATTCACAGTGACCTTCCTATATCTGCCTCCCAAGTGCTGGGGATTAAAGGTGTGTGCCACCACATCCGCCTATTTTGATGATTTTTTTTTTTTTTTTTTTTGCCCACCTCCACCATTCATGTTGAAATGTTCATGACCTCAATACTATAGAGGTCTTGTGGAAGTAATGTTAATGACTAAATTTCACCTAGGTTTTTAAAAAGTTTTTATTTATTTATTTATTTGCAAGCAGAGAGAGACAGACAGAGAGAATGGGCGCACCAGGCCCTGCAGCTGCTGCAGATGAACTCCAGATGCGTGATCCATTTTGTGTATCTGGCTTACATGGGTACTGGGGGACCCAACCCGGGTTGTTAGGCTTTGCAGGCAAGCACCTTAGCTGCTAAGCCATCTCTCCAGCAGCCACCCGCAACCCCTTTTATTTTGACTCACGATCAATATATTGCCCAGGCTGGCCTCCAACTCAATATTTCCTTTCCTGCACTTTCTGGTTTCTAGAATATAGGTGTGTCCCAGTGCGTGGTCCATGACTAAGTCTGTATACCTGGCCTTATCTCTCCTTAGCAAGGGTTTCAGGTTGTTCTTCAGCCCTTCCTCAGATCCAGGCCTTCACACTGATCCTTCAGAAACCTTTCTGCATTTGCTCATTTTGGCAGCAGCCAGAATAAGGCTGAGACAAGCCCCAGCTGCAAGACAGATGATCTATGTGGGGTGTTGACTAGGGGTAGGAACTGGTCATGAGGAATCCTGAGAGACAAGGAGACCTGAGGCACAGCCATGACCACACAGCTGTGCTTGGGATCCGTTGTCACTAGGCAGGGAGCATTTGCTCATGTAAGAATCTGTAGGAAGCCGGGGATGGGCGCACGCCTTTAATCCCAGCACTTGGGAGGCAGAGGTTAGAGGATCACCGTGAGTTTGAGGCCAGCCTGAGCATACAGAGTGAATTCCAGTCAGCCTGGGCTAGAGTGAGACCCTACTTCAACAAAAAGAAACTGTAGGAGCTGGGGAGATGGCCTCTGAGGTTAAAGGTGCTTGCTTGCAAAGCCTGCCAGCCTGGGTCAACTCCCCAGGCACCTACATAAAGCCAGAAAGTGTTTGTTTGTTTGCAGAAGCAAGGGACCCTGGCATTCCCCCCAAGACTTGCAAATAAGTTAATAAATAAATTTAGGAATATATATATTTAAAAAATAAGCCAGGGCTGGAGAGATGGCTTAGCAGTTAAAGTGTTTGTGAAGCCTAAGGACTCATGTTCACCTCTCCAGGTCCCACATAAGCCAAACACACAACACGACACACGGGTGGCACAAAGTCGTTCGTGGCACAGGTGCACCTGCATCTGTAGCTCAGTGACAGTTACTGTGGGCTCTGGTGTGCCAATTCTCTTTCTCTCTCTCTCTCTTGCATAAAGAAGGCCAGTGTGTTGGACTTGCCTCAATAAATAAATAAGCTGGACATGGTGGGACGTTTTGTGCATCTGGCTTTATGTGTGTACTGGGGAATTGACCAAGGTTGTTAGGCATTGCAGGCAAGTGCCTTAACTACTGAGCCATTTCTCCAGCGCCCCTTTTTTTGTTTAAAATATTTGGGGGCTGGAGAGATGGCTTAGCAGTTTAAGGCACTTGCCTACAAAGCCAAAGGACCTAGGACCCAAGTTCAATTCCCCAGTACCCACGTTAGCCAGATGCACAAGGTGGTACAAGCGTCTGGAGTTCGTTTGCAGTGGCTGGAGGCCCTGGAGCCCCCCTTCTCTCTCTCTACTTGCCTCTTCTCTCAAATAAATAAAACATATTTTTATTCTTTTATTTGCAAACATAGGGAGAGAGAGACAGAGACAGACAGACAGAATGGGTGAACCAGGGCCTCCAGCCACTGCAAATGAGCTTCAGGTGCACGTGCCACCTTGTGCATCCGACTGACGTGGGTACTGGGGAATTGAACCTGGGTTGTTTGGTTTTGCAGGCAGCCACCTTAACTGCTGAGCCATCCTTCCAGCCTTTGTTGTTGTTGAGATCTGGAATTCACTCTGTAGTTTTAGGTTGGCCTAAAATTTAATGCTCCTCCTATGTCTGCCTCCTAGTGCTGGGATTAAAGGTGTGTACCACTATACCTGGCAGAACTTCTGATTTCTTTATCACAGTCATGCTCTTGTGTTAACTACCAACTTGTGTCTGATCATGAATTATTGACACACTCACTCAAAAATCTCATTTGCTTTGTACTGGGCTTATAAATGACCTACTTCAGGCTCCCTGATTGCACATGACTTTAAAAATAATTTTACTTATTTATTCATGAGAGGGAGAGAAAAATGCAAGTGCATCAGGGCCCCTTGCTACTGCAAACAAACACCAGACACATAACCCATTTTGTGAGTCTGGCTTTCTGTGGGTACTTGGAAATTAAACCTGGGCTGCCAGGCTTTGTAAGCAAACACCTTTAACCACGGAGCAATCTCCCTAGTCCACATATAATTCTCTTATTTGCAAAATCCACCTATTTGTAGCTATGTCTCTTGATTTGTAAATGTTGTATGGCAATGATCTATTTGTGGTATTGGTTCGCTTTTTAAAATGCATATGTGTATTTATTTTAGAACATTTTATTATGAAACATGTTTAAACATTTACAAACCAAGAGACATAAGCTACAAATCCCTATATTTGTGACTGGTATTTAGCAACATTTGTGTGATCTGTTGTGCTTATTTGCTAAGGAGAATGAAGCAATTCCCAGACACATTTGCTTTTAGCTACTTCAATATATATTTTTAAATGTCTTTTAATTACACAACCAACATGCTATTATCATGCTCTACAAAATTAACAGCATTCCTTAGTCATCTCAGAGGCTGCATACTGAAACTTTTCTGACTAATTCCAAAGTATCTGTTGACAGTCCATTGGAATCAGGATGCAATATTGTACGCAATGCATTTGGCTACATTTTATACTAAAGCTCTTACAGGAAACTTGTCACCCCTTCTCTCTGAAGGTGTGAAGGCATCGTAGCAACTGTGGAAACAGTCAGTATTTCCAGTATAATGCTAGCCTTGCCTAGGTCGGTAAATGCTTGCACTTCATCTTGCTGTGCGGGAGAAGCCCTTCCCAAGGAGACTCTCAGGAGCCTCGAGGGGAGCTCCCTGGCCATCTGCTGTTTCTGGAAACACATCTGCTTGCCGCACTGCCAGCATGGCTCCCCCACAGAACCGTGGGATTCCTTGCTCGAGAGGGAACAGTCATCTTTAGAGGCGTATTTCTTCCACTCATTCCAGAATTTTGGCAAGGTCTTAAGGCAACACTTTCTAATATTACAAAGCTATACCTGCAGTGCTACTTGGAATGCAGAACCATCAAGCCAGGAAATCAAACAACCGTCAGCCAGCACCTCATGTGGAACCCGGGACCCCCCTTGCTCACGTGAAGCGCTTTCCCTGGGGAAGGCTTCCATCCACAGAGCAAGGAGGCAGCTACGAGTGGTGCGAGCAACACACCGGGTGTGCACAGTGCTTAACGGGCTTTGGGAGGCGAGGGATGCTCGTTCAAAGGAGCAGGCACAGCCCCAGGGAAGCAAAAGCAAGAAAAGGGAAACTCAAGCAAGATATGTGCCAGTACCTCACCGACCAGAGCATGGTGTTGACTGAGCATTCCCATGAGGCTCGGGGGTGGTGGTGGGGGGACAACAGAAAAGTAGGGGTGAGACAAGTTGGCTAATTTTCTGTTGCTATGATCTGCATTCCACAAACTGGGTGATTTGCAAAGAGTAGCTATTTCCTTGGTTCACAGGTATGTGTGGTGTGCATGCATGTGTATATATGCACATTTGCATGTGCGTACATATGCGCATGCGCTTGCACATGTGTGGGGAGGCCAGAGGTGGATATTGCGTGTCTTCATTCCTCATGTATTTATTGAGACAGAGTCTCTCTTTGATCCCAGAGCTTGTCCGTTCATCTACTCTAGCTAGCCCGCTTGCCTCAGGGATCCCTGTCTCCACCTTGCAAGTGATGGGATTCCACCCAGCATTTACATGGTGCGAGGGATCAGAACCTGATCCTCACACTTTCCCAGCAAGCTCTCCACTGGCTGAGCCCCCGCCCAAGCCCCAGGCCATGACTGTTTGAGGCTGGGAAGTTCAGGGGCACGGCGCTGGCCTCTGGTGAGGGACACCGTGCTGCAACATAACACAACAGTGGGTATCGTGTGGCAGAACAAGCCTGCTAGCTCAGGACTCTTCCTCTCTGGAAACACCACGGATGTGTAAGCACCTGCTCTCAATCTCAATCTCAATCTCAATCCCTTGTCCCATCCTAATTACCTCCCAAAGGCCCCACCACCTCCAAACATAAAATATGGTTAACTTATGATTTGGGGGGCTTGCATTTCCAGTGCAAGAACTTTTTTTACTGACAACTTCCATAATTATAGAGAAGAAATCATGGTCATTCCCACCCCCACTTTACCCTTTACAACTCCACCCTCCGTTATATCCCCGCCCCCTCTCAATCAGTCTCTCTTTTACTTTGATGTTGTCATCTTTTCCTCTGATCATGATGGTCTTGTGTAGGTAGTGTCAGGCACTGTGAGGTCACAGATGTAAAGGTCATTTTGTTTCTGGAAGAGTGCATTGTAAGGAGTCCTGCCCTTCCTTTGGCTCTTACATTCTTTCTGCTCTCTTCCATAATGGACCCTGAGCCTTGGAAGGTGAGATATAGATGTTTCAGTGCTGAGTCACTTCTTCTTGCCACTATGGTGCCTTCTGAGTCATCCCAAGGTCACAGCCACCTGGAAAGAGAAGCTTCTCCAACCAAAAGTGAGAGTAGTATTAATATATGGGTGTGAACATTAAGAGAAGTGCTTACCAAGCAGTTTGATGAGCATAGTATGTACATTTAGCCAAACACCATTACACTCCTAGGGCTCATGACTTCCTGTCACAGGTTTTCAGTATTAGGCATGTATTCTCTCCCATGGAGCAGGCCTCCAGTCCAATTAATTAGAGAGCAGTTGGATTCCCCCATAACAGACATGCCACTATTGTCCAGTGCATGAACTTTTGGTGGACACATTCAAGCCATAACAAAGGGTGAGAGTGAAGTAGAGACATCTACAGTGCTATGGAACAAAACCCCCAAGAGTGTGGCAGATTGAGACTCACAGGAACCATCCATGGGAGACTTTTTTCATGAGGCTTCATAAGAGAGCTAAGCCCCAATGCTCCCTGGCATCTCTTGTGGGGAATGTTAACTGTTAATGAATTTATAGTCACTCAAATCATCTTCTGTGATCTGTCACTCAAAGAAGGAGGCTGGGTTGGAAAAGTCCATGGAGAATCATTAGGGAAGGTGGCAGGAAGTCCAGCAGAAACTGAATAAAAATGTCTAGAGTTGAGGTCAGGTCAGACTTCACTTTCTAGGCATGCAATCTCACAGGAAGGGAGTTGTTAGTAGGAAGCCTGTCCTCTCTAGGAGTTAGCCAACTGGGTACTGGCAAGAATGGGACAAAGCCAATTTGGATACTCTCTGCCTGGTGATCTCCTCTGAGACCCTGGGAGACTTGTTTTGGATCACTTTTATTGCCATGAGCACAAAGAAAGGCTGGCTTATGTATTTTTTCACTCATATATTTCTTTGTTTATTTATTTCTTGAGACAGGGTCTACTATGTAGCTCAAGCTAGCCTGTCACTGGTGATGCTGCTGCCTAGCTTCCTGAATGCTGGGATCACAGGCTCATGCCTCAACGTCTAACCAATCAGTATTTCCCAGTGTCTTCAGCTATCTCACTTGAAGACTTAACTGCAAATGACTTACAGTGATGAATGAAGTCAAGCCCATTCTCTCTCTCTCTCTCTCTCTCTTTGAGACAGGGTCTCACTCTAGCCCAGGCTGACCTGGAACTCGCTATATAGTCTCAGGGTGGCCTCAAACTCTCAGCGATCCTCCTACCTCTGCCTCCCAAGTGCTGGGATTAAAGGCATGTGCCACCTTGCCCGGCAAGCCCATTCTTTTTTGTTTTTGTTTTTGGTTTGGTTTTTCAAAGTAGGGTCTAAGTTTAGCCCAAGCTGACCTGGAATTTACTATGTAATCTCAGGCTTGCCTCAAACTCACAGTGATCCTCCTACCTTGGCTTCACAAGTGCTGGGATTAAAGGTGTGTGCCACCATGCCCAGCAAGCCCATCTTCTTGACACTATTACTAACTAGTTCTGTGACTTTGACTCTACTACCCAGTGTCTCAGGTTGCATCTTATTTGCCAAAGCAAATTGATCGAATTAAATCATTTCTAAGATTCCCTGTAGCTTAAAAACCCCAGTGGTGGGTGATGGATGGACAGCTACCAACACATGCAATGCTCCTAAGGATCTGTGACTGGCACCAGTGGAAAAGTGAAAATGTCCCAGAAGCCAGCACACACACAGGACGGAAACCTAACTATTCAACTAATTCATTAGTGAACGTGCTGTTGAGATGGACAAGGTTCTGAGCTAGGGCTGGAATATTCAAAGGGAAATAATAATCAAAATGTCTCCCTTCCTCTGGATTTCTTCTATGTGCATGTTACCATAGTCACTCCAAATTCTCCACCTTCATTACATTATGACAGACAAAAATTCAAGGTGAACAAGGTGATGATGTGATCTATATCTCCAATTGTTAATACACCCTTCACCAGTTGCCATTTGGGCATGTGTGTGTGTGTGTGTGTGTGTGTGTGTGTGTGTGTGTGTGCGTGTGTGTGCGCGTGTGCGTGCGTGTTAAGGACACTGCAGATCGGCTCTATTGGCAATGACATGTAAGCAGTACAAGAGCATGGTGGCTCCTGCCCGCCGTCTCAGCAGATGAAAGGCAGGGGCAGAAGGATGAGGAGTTCAAGGTCATCTTCAGCTACATAAAGAGTTGGCAGTCAGTCTAGGTTCCACAGACGCTGTTTTAAAAAATGCACTTTCAAGTAAACAATATGGTATTATTAACTGTAACCTCTTGCTGCCCACACGTTAGACTCTCAGAACTTACTCATCTTGTAACTGAAACTCTGTATCCTTTAGACCAACATCTCTTTGTCTCTCCCATTCCTGGCCTTTGGCAACCTTCATGGGTTCTTTGTGTTCAACTGTTTTGTTTGTTTGTTTCTGTTTTTTCAAGGTAGGGTCTCACTCTAGCCCAGGCTGACCTGGAAGTCAACATGTAGTCCCAGGATGGCCTCAAATACAATCCTGCCTCTTCCTCCTGAGTGCTGGGATGAAAAGCGTGCGCCACCACACCCTGCTGTGTTCAACTTGTTTAGATTCTACATGTAGCTTTGTTTTGTTTTTCACTTTGGCATATTTCACTGTGTACTATGTCCTCCAGGTCCGCAGATGCTGTGGCTAAGTCGTATATATTCACTGTATGTACAGAGTACTTTCTTTTCTCCATTCATCATCTATCAGCTTACACTTGAATTGGTCCCATACTTAGCTATTGTGACTAGGGTGGCAGTGAATATGAGCACAGATGTTTCAACATGATGATTTCTTTTCTTTTGGATTTGTGCTCCACAGTGGGATAGCTGAATTGTATGGTTCTTCTAAAATTTTTGAGAAATCTTTATACTGTTTTACACAATGGCTGTGCTGCTCTATCTTTCCACCAAACAATGTACAGTTTCCCTTTTTAGTACTTGATCTTTCTATTTTAATAATAACTACCTAATAGGTGTGTTTTGGTGGCTCAGTGTGTGTGTGTGTGTGTGTGTGTGTGTGTGTGTGTGTGTGAGAGAGAGAGAGAGAGAGAGAGAGAGAGAGAGAGAGAGAGAGAGAGAGAGAGAGGAGTCTATCTCAGACTCCAGAGTATTTGGAGTAAAACCCTGCACCATTGCTCCCAGCTGCATCTTATATTTTGAGACACAAACTTTCACTGGACTTACAGTTCAATAATTTGGCTAGACTCTTGTCTCCATCTCCTGCATTTTACATGGCACTGAGGGTCCACACTCCAGGCCTAATGCAAGCACTTTACAGACTGAGACACATCCCCAGCCCCTCACTGTGGTTTTCATTAATATTTCTCTGATGTTTAGTGAGGCCAAACACCTTTCCATATATCTGCTGCTATTGATCTTCTTTTGAGAAGGGTCTATTCCCTTCCTTCCTTTCCTTCTTTTTTTTTTAATTTTTTTTTTGTTCATTTATTTATTTGAGAGCAACAGACACAGAGAGAAAGACAGGTAGAGGGAGAGAGAGAGAATGGGCGTGCCAGGGCTTCCAGCCTCTGCAAACGAACTCCAGACGCGTGCGCCCCCTTGTGCATCTGGCTAACGTGGGACCTGGGGAACCGAGCCTCAAACCGGGGTCCTTAGGCTTCACAGGCAAGCGCTTAACCGCTAAGCCATCTCTCCAGCCCCTTCCTTTCCTTCTTAACTACATCGTTTTATTTATGGATTTCATATTTGCAAATTGCTAAACTTTATCCATGTCCTCAAATCAATATTTGCAGTGCTTTTGGAGTCATTAAAGCTGCCAATTTTGAGTCATGAGACGCACATTCCCAGCTGTGTCCAAGCAAGATGACCCTTGTTCAGTGTGTGTTTTCCACCGTTGCTCTGGGGCTGTGTTTTTCTCATTGCTTTTTGAAAAATATTTTTATTTACTTATTTGTGTAAGAAAAGAGAGAGAATGGGAATGGCATGCCAGGGCCCCTTGCCACTGCAAATGAACTCTCTAGACACATGTGTCACTTTGTGTGTCTGGCTTTATATGAGTACTGGACAGTCAGACCCTGGCTGGCAGGCTTTACAAGCAAGAGCTTTTTAACCACTGAGTCATCTCCCCAGCTGCATTGCCTTTTGCTGGTGATTTGGCTATTTAAACATCCTTGTCCATTTTTTGATCAGGTCATCTGGGATTTTTCTGCTATCAAGTTGTGCATTCTCAGTTCCTTAAGCTCCCAGTCCAGGTTGGGAGGCAGACACCTGAACCACTGGAGGACGCCTCGATAAGGATGGGTCGTATGGAATTCTCACTACAAGAAGGCACGGTGGTAGTCACATTACATGGTGGGATGCTTAATGTTTTGTATCAACTTGACTGTTTCACAGAGTATACCAATATGAGTTTGAACATTTCTGGGTGTGTGTGTAAGAGTGTTTCCAGATGAGATCTGAATTGTCGAATTGTAGATGCACTAAAGTGGGTGGTCCTCCCTCCTGTGGATGGTCCACTGAGGGGCTGAATAGCATGCAAAGGCAGAAGGTGCCTTTCTTCTCTCTGCCCCCTGCTGAGGCTGGATGGGTCTTTCCTCAGACGAAAGCTTTCACTATTGGTGCTCCTTGTGTTTTGACCTTCAACAAGGACCATTATCACAGTAGCCACGTGCCCAGGTCTCCAGCTTGCACAGGGCAGATCATGGAATGTCTAACCTCCAAAACCACAGAAGCCAATTCCTTATAATAAATCCTCTTATATCTATTCTCTGGGAAACTCTGACCAGGGGATTAGCTTACTGTATCTGAACAATAAGCCTAAGAAGTAGTTTTACTATTAGTGGCCTTTTGTAGGTGAGGAATTGAAACAGAAACATGATGTAATTTACACAAGGTCACACAGATAGCAGGTACGTATATAATATTAACAGTACCTGTTACTGAGGCTGGGAATGTAGCTCAGTTGGCAGTGTTCTTGCCTAGTATGCACAAATCCCTGGGTTCCGTCATGTGTACCAAATAAATTGGGTATGGGGGTGCATACCAGTAATCCCAGTATGTGGGAGGTGGAGGCAGGAGGGTGAGAGGTTGAAGACAGACCCTGAGTAGATAACTCAGTCAGCAAAGTGTTTGCCACACACGCATAAGGACCTGAGCTCAGATTGCTAGCACCCATTAAAGAAAAAGGTGGGTGTGGTGGGGTACAGCTGTAATCCCAGCACTGGATGGCAGAGACAGGAAGCTTCCTGTGGTTTGCTTGGGCAGCTAGCCTAGTGAAATTGGTGAATTCCTGGTTCAGTGAGAAAGCCTGTCTCAAAAAATAAGTTAGAGAATAATTGAGGGAGGTTCCAACAGCAACTTGTGTATGCAGCACATGCACCTACAGATACATACGCCCAGGAGTTAAGGTCATCATGTCCATGCAGCAAACCTGAGACCATTCTCAGAAGAAAAGGGGAGAGGGATTGTTCCTGAGGAAGAGGACAGGAAGGTGAAAAGGGTTGTCAAAGGATGAGGATTTCACAAATCTTTCTATACTATGTGACTGTTGAACCTTTTGGGGGGAGTGTAAGGGAGGGAGTGTGAAGGAGATGCTGCTGACTAGTGGAGAAAGACACACGTTCCTGAAGAAGAAGGGGACAAAGTAGTTGGCTAGCCAAAGTGGCCCTGGGACAGCAACAGACTAAGTGCTGGAGCCCGAGGAAGTGGTCTCCAGCTGGCCCTGCTGTTTGGGAAGGTTGTGGAACCTTTCAGGATGTGGAGCCTTGCAGGAGGAAGGGGGTCACTGGAGGTGGGCTTTAAAGTGCCATAGCCAGCCTCACTTCCTGTTCACCCTCTGCTTGGCAGCTGTGGAGTGAATTTGACCAGCCAGTCTCCTGCTCCCGCTGCCTTCACTGCCTCACCATGATGGCCCGCAGCCCCTGGAGCTGTAAGCTGAAATAAGCCCTCCTGAAGCTGACTCTTGTCAGGTACTTGGTCACAACAAGGAGTACAGTTACTAATATGGAAGATTGGTATCAGTATTAAATGGTTTGTGTGCCTTTGGAGCACATTTATGGGAGGAATGTGTGGAAGAGTTCGAAATGCTGGGCTAGAAAAACCCTAGAATGCTGTAAACAGAGCCTGGTGGGACATTCTGGTGGGAGTTTGGAAGGTCGAGTGCTTAGAGAAATGCTCTGGGGACAGCACTTGGGAGGCTAAGACAGGAGGATTGCTGCAAAGCAATTGTTACCAAGCAAGACCCTGTTTCAAGCCCCTCTCCAGTCACTGGTGCTCACCACTATGCCTGAGCAAGAACTGAAATTTTACCCAATTTCAAACATGTAGTCTTTTGAATTTGGATAAATTCCTCAGGAAAGACCTGCTTTGTTTGGCATTTTCCTTCTCATTTTGGTTTGTTTTTAAATAGCTCTGAATCATACTCATAGCTCACGTTTAGAAAGTGGGCTGTACCCTCTTATGGTGGTCCACAATCAAATGTGACAAGGTATTGCTGAATCATACTCATGGCTCATTTTCAAATTATTTTCTTTATTTATTAGACAGAGAGAAAGAAACAAAGAGACATAGAGGCAGAGAGAGAATGGGTGTGCTAGGACCTCCAGTTCCTGCAAACAAACTCCAGACACATGTATCACATTGTGCACCTGGCTTTGCAGGTCATCCTGGGGAGTCAAACCTAGGTCCTTTGGCTTTGCAGTCAAGTGCCTTAACCACTAGGCAATCTCTCCAGCCCGTGCTCATGTTTAGAAAGTGGGTTGTACCCTCTCATAGTGGTCCACAGTCAAATGTGACAGGTTAGCCTAGTCAAGCTGTTACTGAATAGGCATTACAGGCACAGGGCTATCTCAGAATTAGCCCAGACCTCCTAAATTCCCCTATGAGAAAAACAGAAGAGTTCCTATTTCAGGAGCTCCAAAGGATGCCCAGCCAAGCTTGGAACTCACAGGCTAGATTGGGTCTCTCTGATATCCAGCTGTCTATGCACTATGAGAAATAAAAGTCCCTCTTCTAGTCAGCAGCTGGTCCTGCTGGGAAGAAGGCAGAGCAAAAGAAAACTCCACTGACCTGTGTTAGAGATAGAGATCTTTATCTCAGGATGTTTCTTGAGCCCTGTCTTCCTCACCATGGTCTCCCTTCAGGCTCTACTCATCCCCACTTGGATAGTCCATTTCTTAAACCTTCTCAGTGTCTGACTGAACCCTCTGAGCATACTGGACTATATTATAGATTAGAAAATATTAGTTATTTTTTCCCATGCTGTGCCAAAATGCCTCATTGTCAACTTGACGAGATACGTGGCATAGGTGACTTAAGGAAGAAGGGCTTACTTTGGCTCATGGTTTAGGGGTATGGTCCATCATGGCAGGTGTTGCAGTCAGGTTCACATCGCTGGCAGAAAACACCTGACCAAGAACAGATTACGGAATAATGGGTCTATTTTGGCTTATAGACTTGAGGGGAAGCTCCATGATGGCAGAGGAAAATGATGGCATGAGCAGAGGGTGGACATCACCTCCTGGGCAGCATCAGGTGGACAATAGAAAGGAGAGTATGCCAAACACTGGCATGGGGAAACTGGCTATAACACCCATAAGCCCGCCCCCACACTGCCTCTAAGAGGTGTTAATTCCCAAATCTCCATCAGCTTGGAACCTAGCATTCAGAACAAAAGACTCTGCATTCTATCTGTTGTCTCAATGCAGGTCAGCTGGCCCAATCGCAATAGTTATAATCTGTCATACAATTACAGCTGAACAGGCAGAAGTTTCACCCAAAGATTTCTTTCTGTGCCATATCCCTCGGCACACACCAGTCAGTTTCTATGCAACACAACCCTGCACAATTGTCAGAACAGGGGCAAGCCTCTCACACAAAGTGCTTCTAGCCCAGTCCAAGCAAAGCTCTTTCTCACCCTTACAAGCCAAACCTCACAGTCCATAGTTCTTACTGCATTCGGGTCTTTCAACTCTGACCAGAATAGCCCATCAAGCAGTACTTACAGCACTGGAAGGTATCTCTTGGGCCGAGATTTAAAATCCTTCCATATTCCTCTTAAAAATTAGCTTCAAAAGGCCAAAGCCAAACAGTCAGGTATCTAGCAGTAATGACAGCACTCCTCAGTACCAACATTACAGTTTGCAGTCAGGTTTGTACTGTTGGCAGAAATCACCCAACCAAGAGCAGCTTGTGGGTAAAAGGGTTGATTTTGGCTTATAGACTCAAGGGGAAGTGCCATGATGGCAGGGGAAAATAATGGCACGAGAAGAGGGTGGACATCACCTTCTGGGCAACATCTGGTGGACAATAGCAACAGGGGAGTGTGCCAAACACTGGCAAGGGGAAACTGGCTATAATACTCATAAGCCCACACCCAACAATTCACTGTCTCCAGGAGGCATTAATTCCCAAATCTCCATCAGCTGGGAACCTAGCATTCAGAACACCTAAGTTTACAGGGGACACCTGAATCAAACCACCATAGCAGGGAAGGCAGGAAGGCATGGTAGCAAGAGGGCCTCTAGATGTGGTGGTTAGGGACATGAGGCAGCTGGCTTCATGGTCAGGAAGAAAAGAGAAATGAATACTCATCTCTCTCTCGCCTTTTTATTCAGTTAGGGACTCCAGGTCATAGGATGGTGTCACTCACATTCAGGTTAAGTCTTCTCTCCTCAGTTTAGCCTGTCTGGAAACATTCTCACAGGCATGCCTAGAATTGTGTCACCTAGGTTAGTTCAGATCCAGTCAAGTTGACAGGGAAGATTAGCTGTGATGTCCCTAAAGCACAGCGCGTCATTGTTTTCCTGCCCCTTTGCTTGGTTTCTGCTGCTCCGTCCATGCAGACTGCCCTTCCACAGCTGTCCCCTGTGTCGTATCTGCTCCTCAACAGCAGCGGCAGCAGCAGTAATCACAACTGCTGACACTCACTGAACGTCTGTTATGTACTAATCACCAAGTCAGGTGTTTAAAAAAATGTTTAGTTGAAAGAAAGAGAGAGAGAGAAGAGGTTTAGAGAGAGAGAGAGAGAGAGGGAGGGAGGGAGAATGGACATGCCAGGGCCCCTAACCACTGCAAACAAATTCCAGACACATGCACCAACTTGTGCATCTGGCTTTACATGGGTACTAGGGAATCAAACCCTGGTCCTTAGGCTTTCCAGGCAAGCTTCTTAACAACTGAGCAATCTCTCTAGCCCCCAGGTCAGGATTTTTTTTCTTTTTTTGTACTTTTTGGCTTTTCAAGATAGGGTCTCACTCTAGCCCAGGGTGACCTGGAATTCACTAGGTAGTCTCACTCAAGGAGATCCTCCTACCTCTGCCTCCTGAGTGCTGGAATTAAAGGTGTGCACCACCACACCCAGCTGTGATCAACCTTTTTAGATTCTAGTTACTTTATGTATATGTTTCATTTTATCCTCATGATGACCCTGTGAAATGTGGATTGTTGTTCTCATTTTATATAAAAGAGACTTGAGGCTTGACTGACCAATGTAAACACAACAGGTAAGTTATGAAGTGGGGAAACAAACCACAGTGGGTATGACATCAAAGTTTGCTTTTCCTCTTACACTGTGAGTCCAGATATCTCTGTAAACATTTCCTATGCCCTAGACCAGTGCTGTCAAAAGGATTATCTTGGGGTTGGGGATTTAGCTCAGTGGATGAGCACTTGCCTAGCAAGCAAAAGGCCTTGGGTTCAGTCCTCGGCACCAGAAAAAAAGAGGGGGGATAATCCTGTCTCTGCCTCCCATGGGGCTTTACAACACTTTTGGAAAGGTAATCATGAAGTACTGTGTAATAGCAACATACTACTATTTAGGTTACTTATCATATTTTTTAGTGTCAGAAAATATGGATCAGTTTGATAAACCCATCTATTATCACCCTTGGAAAATCACTCACATGCATGTTCCAATTATGCATGATGCTTTTTTAAATTGTATTTTGTTTTATTTTACTTTATTTTTTATTTTATTTTGTAAGGATTTTTCGCAGATTTTGATATGCTGGAAATTGAGCTCAGAGCCTTAAGCATGTCATTCAAATACTGTACCATACAACCACACACCCAGTCCCCTGACAGTTTTGTTTTGGAAAGTTATCTCAAACATTTGCACTATAGATATAAGAGCTGTGGTGTTTTGAAGACCTCTATTCAAATTGCAAGGCCATCTCATCATATTTGTGACTTCAGACAACTTGTTCATACTTTCTCTTTGTTTTTAATTCATGAGTATAATGAGAATGATAATAGTGTGTTCCTCACTGAATTATTGTGATGATTAATTAATAAAATTGTACTTGGTAGATTGTTAAGCTTTAATGAATGCTCTCTACTGTTGACTATTGTTAAATATAAATGTGGTTATGATAGATGCTGGAAGTCCTCTGTGGATGAGAATTATTCTTCCCTGATCCATTCAGGCTTGGCTGAATCATGTGACTCATCTTGACTAATGAAAATTACAAAATCAGGACTGGCGAGATAGTTAAGGTGCTTGCCTGCAAAGCCAAAAAACCTAGGTTCAATTCCCCAAAACCCATGTAAGCCAGATGTACAAGGTGGTCCATGCACCTAGAGTTTGTTTGCAGGAGCTGGAGACCTTGGCATGCCCATTCATTCTTTCTCTCTCGCTCTCTGTGCTTCTGTCTCTCTCTCAAATAAATAAATGTAGTTTTCTTTTTAAAAAATATTTGTAAAGTCATGGGTGCCATTTTCTGATCCAAACTGTAAAAGCCAATGTGGTCCAGTATGTCCTTTCCTTCTGCTATGTGCCTCACAGCTCAGAATGCAAATGCAGGAGCAAAGCTTCAGTCGGCTGATAGATAGCCCTGAGGAGGTACAGGGCTCTGCTGTTTTGAGCCACCAAGATTCCCAAGTTTCTGGTCTCCAGAGAATCCCAGTTTCGACTGACTGATCCAGTTGCTAAACTAGATTGATAGAAAGCCTCTTATTTATGTATTTGCCTGCTCCAGGATTATGCTTTGATTCTCTGCAGACTTAAGCCATTAGCAGTTTTTAGATCATCCTGGCAGCCTACTTCTGACTAAAATAGCTTTGGAACGTAGTCTTACAGAAACCAGTGATTTCAGAGTGCCTGGGATGTTTGCAAGCATTGTCTGCCAGGTCTTCGGAAACCATGACATTTCCAGTTTCAACAAGCCCTTCCTCACAAATATGCATATGCATACGAGGGCCTCCAGTGAGCTGCAGTAGCTGGCAGTAGTGGCCTTTGGGGGAGGCAGAGGTGGTTGTGAAGAATGTCAGAGCCAGGCTGTGCTGAGGGGGAGCCCCACCAGCCATCCCATAGCGCAGCCCCCATGCAGAGCCTCTTTTCAGGGTAGACCAGGCACACTGCAGCCAGCTCCCATCAGCTGCCTTGCTGTGCTCTGGCTTCTTTTCCTCAGACTGACTCCAGACTGGGTCATTGTACAGTTTCTAGAATCTTCCTTACAGTCACTACAGAAAAGCATGTGCACCCTTTCATCAGGCTTTTTATTTACTGTTGACGATTACTTCAAAGGCAAGGATAAAAAAGGCAACACATTTCCTCCAACAAGCCAAGTATGGGTAAATTAGGAAGTTACCCTTTCCTTCATTGAAGCCGCCTAGTTAAAGTACTTCTCAGATGCTTATTTCTTTGAATTGCTGCTTGTCAGTGGTCTGGAATTCCTCTGTAGCCCTTAGGGACCTTCTTTCTAGGGAAGACCCACACCTCATCTCTTACTAGAAACCAGCCCACAAAGCCAAATGTAGCAGGAAAACGTTTGTGGTTTCCAGTGGATTCTCTGATGTTCTGGAGGGCACAGGGTGGGCTGAAGGAACAGTTTCCTTTTGGAGGTTGTTTTAAGGTTATGCTGTGATAAACTAAACCTTGAGAACTTAAAAGAAATGGTGGGTCACATCTACTGTGAACAGTCTAGGCTCTCAAAGGATTCCTGGATAACTAAATAATGGTGGATGGGCTGGAGAGATGGCTTAGCGGTTAAGCACTTGCCTGTGAAGCCTAAGGACCCCGGTTCAAGACTTGATTCCCCAGGACCCATGTTAGCCAGATGCACAAGGGGGCACATGCATCTGGAATTCATCTGCAATGGCTGGAAGCCCTGGCGCGCCCATTCTCTCTCTCTCTCTCTGCCTCTTTGTCGCTCTCAAATAAATAAATAAAAAATAAATTAAATAATGGTGGATGTGGTGATATGATGATGATGATGATGATGGTGACAGTGATGAGACTGATTGTTGCAGTTACCTTCTGGTTGCTAGGACAAACACCCAACCAGAAATCAGCTTAAAAGAGGAAAGAAGGGCTGGAGAGATGGCTTAGTGGATAAGGTGCTTGCCTGTGAAGTCTAAGGGCCCATGTTTGACTCTGCAGATCCACATAAGCCAGATGCTCAAGGTGACACAGCCCATAAGGTCGCATATGTGGACAAGATGGCACACACATCTGGAGTTTGACTGCAGTGGCTGGTGACCCTGGCATGCTAATTCTCCCTCTCTCTCTCATAAAAAATTTTTTAAAAAGAGGAAAGAATTTACTTCAGGCTTATTTAAAATTTCCAGGGGAAGCTTCATCATGGTTCAAGAAGCTGGCACACCTCATCATACACCCACAGCAGAAAGCCACAGCCAGCACCAGTAAGCACAAGCTGAGTCTGAACACACAGGAACAGGCCTCCTGCAGCATGGCTCTGCATGCTGGAGACTAGGTAGGAAACTTAATCACAAACACCTGAGGCTCTGGGGACATGGGATTCAAACCACCACACTGATGATGGTGATGATGATGGTGGTGGTGGTAAAACAGTACCATGGGACACTTAACTCTTACAGTGTGCTAGATTCTGCTCTCGGTGGGCTTGGCACAGCAAGGAGAGTGCCATCATTATCACCATTTTAGAGGCTAGGAAATGGAAGTAGGGAGAGGACCATGACCTGAACAAAGTACCACAACTTGCAAGTGGCAGAGCTAGCATGTAAACCAGAATGCATGCTTTCTCCCTGCAGTTGATGGCCTTACATTTTCTACTAAGTTTGGCGTATTTCACATATTCTTTTTGAAAAGAACTCAAGGAAGGCGGCATGGTCCCCACTGAGCCATCTTTCTATTCCCTCCCCCAAGATATAATTCTTAGTAAGAGAAGATAAGCTGTTTTGAAGAATACATATTTAGTAAACTCTTCTTAGAAGAGATAAGAAACTATGCAAAGCCTTTTAGGTTGGAAATACAAGCCAGGCAACTCTGCAATGAAATTTTACTATAACCAACAGCACCTTAATCACACCGTGGTCACCTTAAGACCTCTTCTCCTTATCCATTTGTAGACCATTCTTCTTCAAGTCCCTTTTCCAATTAGGCATTCCTTTACTTCCCTCATGTTGCACGTCTCATCAGTCCAAAAAAAAAAAAAAAAAAAAAAAACCATTTTACCTCTACAATAAGCACTGCCCGTTTCTTATGCTCTGTTTGCACCATTGGCTTTGTTCATGACGTCCTCACTCCTCATCTGGAAGACTGCAGTGGCAGGATGGAAAGACTGCTACCGCACCAATTCTTTTTTTTTTTTAATTTTTAAAATTTTTATTAGCATTTTCCATGATTATAAAAAAAAATTCCATGGTAATTCCCTCCCTCCCCACCCCCCACACTTTCCCCTTTGAAATTCCATTCTCCATCATATTACCTCCCCATTACAATCATTGTAATTACATATATACAATATCAACCTATTAAGTACCCTCCTCCCTTCCTTTCTCTTCCCTTTATGTCTCCTTTTTAACTTACTGGCCTCTGCTACTAAGTATTTTCATTCTCACGCAGAAGCCCAGTCATCTGTAGCTAGTATCCACATATGAGAGAGAACATGTGGCGCTTGGCTTTCTGGGCCTGGGTTACCTGACTTAGTATAATACTTTCCAGGTCCATCCATTTTTCTACAACTTTCATAACTTCATTTTTCTTTACCGCTGAGTAGAACTCCATTGTATAAATGTGCCACATCTTCATTATCCACTCATCAGTTGAGGGACATCTAGGCTGGTTTCATTTCCCAGCTATTATAAATTGAGCAGCAATAAACATGGTTGAGCATGTATTTCTAAGGAAATGAGATGAGTCCTTTGGATATATGCCTAGGAGTGCTATAGCTGGGTCATATGGTAGATCAATCTGTAGCTGCTTTAGGAACCTCCACACTGTTTTCCACAATGGCTGGACCAGATTGCATTCCCACCAGCAGTGTAGAAGGGTTCCTCTTTTTCCACATCCCCGCCAACATTTATGATCATTTGTTTTCATGATGGTGGCCAATCTGACAGGAGTGAGATGGAATCTCAATGTAGTTTTAATCTGCATTTTCCTGATGACTAGTGACGTGGAACATTTTTTTAGATGCTTATATGCCATTCGTATTTCTTCCTTTGAGAATGCTCTATTTAGCTCCATAGCCCATTTTTTGATTGGCTTGTTTGATTCCTTATTGGTTAACTTTTTGAGTTCTTTGTATATCCTAGATATTAATCCTCTATCAGATATATAGCTGGCGAAGATTTTTTCCCATTCTGTAGGTTGCCTCTTTGCTTTTTTCACTGTGTCCTTTGCAGAGCAAAATCTTTGTAATTTCATGAGGTCCCAGTGATTAATCTGTGGTTTTATTGCCTGAGCAATTGGGGTTGTATTCAGAAAGTCTTTGCCAAGACCAACATGTTGAAGGGTTTCCCCTACTTTTTCCTCTAGCAGTTTCAGAGTTTCAGGTCTGATGTTAAGGTCTTTAATCCATTTGGACTTAATTCTTGTGCATGGAGAGAGAAGAATCTATTTTCATCCTTCTACAGATATATGTCCAGTTTTCCCAACACCATTTGCTGAAGAGGCTGTCTCTTTTCCAATGAGTATTTTTGGCATTTTTATCAAATATCAGGTGGCTATAGCTACTTGGGCTTACATCTGGGTCCTCTATTCTGTTCCACTGATCTATATGTCTGTTTTTGTGCCGCAGCAATTCTTTGAACAGGATGTCCTTAGTGTGTCAGTGCCTGGCTTCAAACCTCAAACTTGCACTCACTTCCTTTAGAACAAAGATGCAATTTCTAAGGCCCTCAAGCCCGTCTTAACTTGGGTTGGGAATGGAGCTCAGTTGTAGAATGCTTGCCCACCATGCTCAGGACCTTGGGCTCAATCCTCAGCACCAAGACTTTCATGATCTGGTAGAGAATGAGAAGAAATAGACGTGGTGGAGAGAGATTCCTACACTAGTTTCTGTCTCCATTCTGTCTCTCATGTGCACACATGTGCTGTCTCTTTCCCTCTGACATCAATCTCTGCAATCCTGCTCCAGTCTCCCAAGTGCTAGGATTGCAGGTATGCACCATAACACCCAGCTTCCCACACTAATTTATTTATTTATTTACTTTTGATTTTTCAAAGAAGGGTTTCTCTGTAGCCCAGGCTGACCTGGAATTCACTATGTAGACTCAGGGTGGTCTTGAACTCACGGTGACCCTCCTACCTCTGCCTCCTGAGTGCTGGGAATAAAGGCATGTGCCACTGTGCCCAGCCACACTAATTTCTTAATCTTTCCATAATAATCATGAGCTGAGTGGTATAAAACATCAGAAGTTTATTGTCTCCCAAATCTGAGGGCTAGACCTCCTAGTTCAAAGTGTTAGCAAAGCTACGTTTCCTCTGCAGGCTCTTGGAAAGAATCCTTCCTGCCTCTTCCTAGCTTCAGGGAGGTCCCAGCAGGGCTTAGCACACTTTGACTTACAGAGGCATCCCTCCCATTTGTGCCACCCTCAGATGACATGCTCCTTGTGTGTGTCCTCATCTTCTTCTCCTTTCTCTTATAAAGATCACAGCCATTGCATTTAGAGCCCACTACAGCTACATCACAACTTGGGTATTTCTGCAAAGACCTTATTTCCAAATGAGGTCACATTCATAGGCACTGGGAGTTAGAACATGACTGTATCATTTTGGGGACACAACTCAACCCTTTACAACCCCTAACTGGTAGAAAGTAGCAGAACAACAGTTTAGAGTAGGGAGGGCATGTTGCTTGTGAAATGGCCCTGGATGAAAAAACAATTTCAGGAAGAGCGGGAAGTAATATTAAATAAGGCGGCCCAGCGAGGTGTTTGAATAGCACAATAGCAGGCCTGATCAAAGGATAGGATGTTGATTTCCTGGCAAAGTCAGCATGAAAGATGGCTACAGGAGAGGTTATGGAAGGAAAGCCAGGAGGGTAAGCAAACAGGAAGTGGCCCAAAGGTGAACAGGTAGTTGAGGAACTAGACTGTGCGCGGGCAGGGGCTGGGAATCGTGCTGCTTCTGCCCAGCCTTCAGCTAGAGCCTAGAGCAGTGTCGGCCCAATGTGTGTGGGTGTTGAGGTGGTGGTGGTGGGGAGTGGAATGGAGGGACAAAGACTTGTCCTCAGCTGGTAGTAATTTGGGAACTGAAGCCTTCTGGAGGCAGTGCATTGTTGGGGGAGGGCTTATGGGTCTTATAGACAGCTTGCCCTTGCCAGTGTTTGGTACACTCTCCTGTTGCTGCTGTCCATCTGATACGATGATGTGCACCTTCTGTCCATGCCATCATTCCCCCCCCCCTCACCACAATCCTAAAGTTTCCCCTCAAGTCTGTAAGCGGCAAGTGGAGAGAATGCAGCAGCTGCTGACAGGTAGCTGAGCTGACCTGTAGCAAGACGGGACGAAGAAGTACAACAATTAAGAACCACATACAGTCGAGCTAAAGGGGTTGGGGAGGTGTACAGGAGTGGCGGAGCGTGTGGACAAGTCCCTGGCTTCAATCCCCAGCACAAAAGGTGGGAGGGGCTGGAGAGAGTGAGATGGCTCAGTAGGTAAAGTGCTAAGTGCGAGGACCCCAGTTCTATCCCTTGTACCCTCCCTCTTTATGTAAATGCCAAGCGTACTGGCATTGGGGAGGCAGGGACAGGAGGTAGCTGGGGTTCCTTGGCCAGTCAATCTAGTCTAGTTGCCGAGTCCAGGTCAATGAGTGGCCCTGTCTCAGAAAAGCTCAAGACCCTGTTCTGTGCATGGGAGTCCAACAGAGAAAGGCTGCGGGTGACATACTAAGGAGGGAGGGCTTCTTATCTGACTATCCTGTCATGTTATATTGCATCTTGTCCCTTCGGTCTGGGAGTAGAAATTGTTGTCTCAAGCCTTGCGTTCTTGCATTATCCTTTCCTGTGGTTCCACACCTCACACATTTGTGTAATGGCCTCTTCTTACAATTTAATTTTTTTTAGGTTACCATACAAAATGACAGGTTTTGTTGTGGCATTTTCTAACATATGTGTTCTTATATATAGTTCTGATGCAATGGCCTCTTTATAAGAAGATGGAGTGTGTTTCTGGGGCTGGTGCCCAAGTCCTCTATATGCATATATGCACGTACACACAAAGACGCACCCCCCACACATTTAAGAATGGTTTTTAAAAGGGCTCATAACATAGCACCTGTTGGTGACAGACTTGATCACTCCTTCTTAGACCACTTTCCACCCACGCTTACCAGAGTCTCTGGAATTCGGGATGTAGAACAGTGGTCATGTGTGTGCTGGCCACAGCGCTGTGCACAGTAGGCCCTCAAATGCAATTCCCCATGAATGAATGAATTTGGACCCCCAAGGAAAATGGAAAGATTCCCCAGATCTACACTCGGGATTTCAGACTTGCTTCACATGCATGCACGGCACAAAGCAAGCGCCCCCTAAGCACTTGTTGAACCACACAGAATAAATCCTCTTCGCCAGCTCCGCCCTGGCAGCGCCAGAGAACGCCCCAGCACATCCTTATGTAAGAGCGGACGACCGGAGGGGCCCTCCAGCCACCTCCCCGCGCCCGAGCCCAGGGGCCCGGGCCACAGCGGGCTGCTCACAAACCCGGTTTCGGTGCCAGAGTCCCACACCCGCCCCTAGTCTCGGTGCACCGCAAACATCAGAAATCCCGCCGCCGAGCTCCGCGCGGGGCGCCGGAGGAGGGCGGGCGGGGCGAGGCCGGCGCACCGGGCACGGGCACGGGCCGGGGCTGTGCGGCTGACAGCGCTCCCCGAGGCCGGAGCCCCGCGGGGCGCGGAAGATGGCGGCGCGGCCGGGGCCCGGGCAGCCGCGGGAGGCCGCGGCGTGGCGCGCTCGGCGGGGCCCGCGCGGCTAGAGCGGCGCCTGGGCCTGCGGCGCGCCCCCGCCCCCGTCCGCGGCCCCGTCCGCGCCCCCGCCGCCCTCGGCCGCCCCGCCCCGCCCGCGCGCGCGCGCCCTTCCCCGCCCGGGCCCGCGGCGCCCCGCGTCGCTCCCCCGGGATGGCCCGCGCGCCTCGGCGCTGCGTCTCGGAGCTCGCGGAGCGGCGGCGCGGCGCGTGAGGGCCGGGGAGGGCGGCGCTCGCGGCCGGACGCCGCCAACATGTCGGACACCAAGGTAAAAGTTGCCGTCCGGGTCCGGCCCCTGAACCGGCGAGGTGAGCAGCTCTTCCGTTCGCTTTGATTCCCGCCCGGGCCCAGGGCGGCGGGGGCGCAACTCGGGGAAGTGCGGGGCGCCGGGGCGGTGGCAGCCGGAGGACGCCCCCCGCCCGGTGCCCGCGGCGCCGGCTGCGCAGCCCCGCCGCCTCCCGGGACGAGCCGCGCGCGCCGATGCTCGCCGGACTTTCTTTCTTTCCTTTTCTTTTTTTCCTCTGCGAACGTCGCTGTGCCCCTGTGCTTTCAGAACTGGAACTGAACACCAAGTGCGTGGTGGAGATGGAAGGGAACCAGACGGTCCTGCACCCCCCTCCTTCCAACACCAAGCAGGGAGAAAGGTAAGGCGGGCCCCGGGATCCCTCCCCGCCGGCTCGGCGAGTTCGAGCCAGGAAAATGGGAGTGTGCCCTCCCATTGTTAGCAGGGTGGCTTCAAGTTTGCCGCACGCTCCTGTGGGGAGCGGCTGCAAGTCCAAGTTCCTCTCCTCCCTCTGGGTCGCCCCTTCTAGTCCCCTCCCACCTACCGCGGTGTCCTTCGGGGCTGGGCACTCTGGTGCTTCCGAGACACCTGGACCTCCTCACAGGGCTCAGGTCTGATGGGAATAATGGAGATGATGAGCTCCAAGGCCACATTTTACGGATAAGAACACCGGGCAAATGACCAACCCAAGGCCTTATTAGTGGATCCCTGCGCCCGTGATGTCTGTCACTGCGGTTCGATTCCTTTGGGTGTAAAATGGGGGCGGGGGCGCAGTACAGCCAAACACCCTTGCACCATGCGAGCTCCGGCTGGGCCATTTAAACATCTATTTTTTTTTTTTGGTTTTGGTGGTGGTGTTGAGTTGAGATGATGCCTAAATGTACTGGGCGAATTTTGATTCTCAAGGAAACAAAAGTAGAGCCCTGAACTATGTAGATACTGGGAAGATGTGTAAAAAGGACCCGCATTTTCTAGAAGGCAACATATTTGCATTTGAAAAGTGGCAACTGTGGGATCCTTATTGATTCTGTCCTGTTCCATGCAGCAGTATGGGAAAATGCCCTAAAATAATTTGAATATTTAGCATTTTTTGGTAAGCCCTTGAGAAGAAATAGGTTGGAATTCATTCAAAATGGCAACTTAGAAACTTGTAAAAATAGAAGAGAAAAACGGAGATTCTCTGAAATTGATTCTGGCTGGAAAGGAGTGTGTTTGCCTCAGTCACCTGTTGATCCGAGAGCTACAACGCAGTGAATTTGCTTTTCAGAGAGTTGGCTGAAGGGACTTTGAAGTGGGGGTGGTTACTTCATTGCTAATGGCAGCTGTTTCCTCTTGTAATAATCATGCTGTGTTTAGGCACAGCCTTGCTAAATTTGAGAGAAAAGAAAAGACATTAGGAGGTAAGATGATTGGGAATTCTTTGCTTTTTGTGTTGAGCCTAGCAAGTTTTATGCACTTTGCAAACATTTTGCTATTTCTAGCAGATTCTTACAGTGACATCAAATGGCTAAGCTATTTAAAATGCTGTCAAACATTTTATGGTAATGGATGTTTCCTTAGGCAGTATTTTTAGATTCACTGAAAATACTGTTCCACAATAGTTTTTGATGTATGTATAGTTGTGTAGATAGTATGTTTCATGATTGTGAGTAAACTCATTGAGTAAATCAAAATACTTAAGAGATTAAGTTAAATGTCTGTAACACTATAGCTTTTTTTTTTTTTTTTTGCCTTTCCAAACCGAATATTTTTTGTTATTCCAAAAGAGCTTTAATGGGTCACATTACTCAGAGCAATCTGGGTACTGGGTCGATTATTTTACTCCTGTTATGTGGCTGCTGCTTCTCACCATTCTTCCATTTTCTTTCTTTTTAACTGAATATGTGTTTTAATATGTGTATATGAATGCATGTATGCTTCACTTGTTCGCGCATCCTTTCATTCATTTATTTTGTGGTCGAGGTAGGGGGTTGGGGAGATGAACCCAGAGCTTTAAGCCTGCTAGGAAATGCCACTACTAGACTGTGTCCCTGCCCCTTTAATGAATGCTGCTGTTAGCTACTGTTCATTGAAATGAAGCCTTGTCGCCGCAGGTCTCAGAGTGTGGAGTGGGAGACTGTCCGTGTGGACCTGTCTTTGGCCAGTTTTAGTGGTAGGTGCGCATCAGGGTCGTTGAGTGAAGGTTTGTAGGGACTTACCCCCAGCTTGCTCTTTGAGTTGACTGTGTGGTGAGGAGCCCTTTCAGTGAGCTGGCCCCTGCCCTGGTCATGCAGTTGGTAGACCTGAGAAGAAACACCACAGTGACACTTGTAGGTTAGGATTTCTGTCTTTGCATGGATGAAGACCCCAGGTGCATTTTGATTTCCACTGTGCAGCCTGGTTTCTCAATTTCTTCAGAGAGCTTCCCCTTAAAGCAACAGTGTATTTAAAAATAGAAACAATTCCTCCCTTGGGCTGTGGCCTGATGATTGCAACTGTGCTTTATGGTGTGCTAACAATTCATTTCTGTCATTGTCTCTGGATAGAGCTCAGAGGACAATGGTGAATGGGTGTAATACTGAGAGCATTGACTTTTGTCCCTAGAAGTCCAGTCTGAAACGTAAGAGGTCCTTAAGTAGTGGTAAAATTTTATCAAATCGAGAGCTTGTGTTTTTCTGAAAATTGCAAGTGATTATCCATGCATTCATTTGAATACAAATTCAGAGTTACTGGGTGAAAGTTTTCAGTTTACCAATAAGAACAAGGAGAGAGTACACTGACTTCTAGGAAGAGAAAGTGTCTTAGCTTTCATAAGTTACCTCTTGCACAGTGGCAAAGCCAAGACTGCACTACTGAGACTAAAAGACCGGAGGATTTCTCAGGTTAAAAATGTTTGTTTTGGTGCTGAAAGTCTAGTGTTGTAACTCTTTGCATAGGTCCAGGTTAATAGTTGACCAACAATACTGTTAGCCATTCTGAAACATGAAGACACATACCAATTTCTTTCTTAAAATACCGTTGGGGAGGGGGGAGCCACTGTGGCATTGCTACCCAGGAGACATTTATGAAGTACCTGTCAGGACTGTCATTGGTATAGGGGATCCAAAAATAGCTGTAGTTCCTTGCTTTTGCCAGAGCTCCTCATCTGTGAAAGCTGTGTGTGGGGAGAAAGAGGGAAAATATTTAAATTACAAGATGGTAATTACAGAGGTATGCACTTCTGCCCTTGTGTGGATACTCAACTTTGAAAACCCCCTAATTCTTCTGTCTTGCCCTTTAGGCTTTGAGCTCCCGGAAGGCAGGTACCTTGCTCCGCTTCCCTATGTGCTGAGTTCCCACACAGTGCCTGGCCCATAGCAGGTGCTTGGCAGGTGTCTGCGTTGTGCTGGGAGCAGGGAGGGGCTGTGGACACCACGCAGCATTCTGGTAGCCTGCAGATGGGCAGGTGCATCTGGGCTGGTCTGTGTATAGAGCCACTGTTGCAAGATGAGGTGAAAGTCCTTTGTCAATGAAAGTGAAAGCATTCCTGCCACAGCTGGCTGTTGGCGATTCTGTGTGTAGGAGTGTGAGGTGAAGAGTGGGCTTGGAAGCGAGGCAGTTTGTTGAGGTGGGGTGAGGATTGAATGCGAATCTCTGATTTGTCCAAGTGGGTGAAAGGTACAGGGCAGTTTTCTTCTCACTCCCGTGGCTACCCTCTGTAGTAGTCAGCCTCATATTGCTGGGATGAACTTCCAAACCATGCACAGTTATGGAGGAAGGGACTTATTGAAGATAGAGGGGAAGTTACATAATGGCAGAAGAAGCTGCCCCTTTCACAGGTGCAAGCAGAGACAGGAAAATCCCAAGTCACCACAAGCAAATAAGCAAGCACACTTCTGGACTCCAGCACTGTGCCTGTCTTTACTCTGGAAGCCCAGATCCACACACAGTGACACCTCCTCCAGCCAGGTGGCTGCAGATTTAAATTACAAACTTTAATAAAATTCTGAATATATTGGGGGTCATCCATTCAAACTACCGCACTTTCCTTTCCTCTTCTTCCCCCCCTTCCCTTCTCCCCTTTCTATTCTCTCTTCTTTCTTTGAGACTAGGTCTTATGCAACCCAGCCTGCCTTGATCTCCTCCTCCCTTCCTCTCCCATCGCGGGGATTGCAGGCATGTTCTTCTACATCTGATTGGGGGGTTTCCTTTCTCTTCTCCCTCTTTTATTTTTGAGGCAAGCCCAACAGACTGGCTTTTTTTCCCCCCTGAGATAGAGCAAGAGTGAAAGAGAACACGTGTGTGAGAGAGACTTGGTGGTGCACCAGGGCTTCCAGCCACTGAAATAGAACTGTAGACGTGTGCGCCACCTTGTACACATGTGTGGCCTTGTACATGTGTCACCTTGTGCATCTGGCTTACATGGGATCTGGGGAGTTGAATATGGGTTCTTAGGCTTTGTAGGTAAACACCTTAACTGCTAAGCCATCTCTTCAGCCCTCTCCTCTCTTATTTTATTTTATTTTTTTGGTTTTTCGAGGTAGGGTCTCACTCTGGTCCAGGCTGACCTGGAATTAACTCTGTCATCTCAGGGTGGCCTTGAACTCATGGCAATCCTCCTACCTCTGCCTCCCGAGTGCTGGGATTAAAGGCGTGCACCACCATGCCCCGCTTCCTCTCTTATTTTTATGAGGCAAGGTTTCATGCAGCCCAGGCTGGCTTTGAACTTGCTATATAGCCTAGGCTGGCCTCTAATTCACTATCTAGCCAAGGCTGGTCTTGAACTCCTGATCCTTGTGCCTCTATCTCCTAAGTGCTGGCATTTCTGTCATTTGCCATCACACCCAGCTTTTGCCTCACTTATTTCTGAGCCATTTTTTTCTGAAAATAAAATCTGTATGCACAAATATATATATCTTGTTTATACATATTTTAACCAATATTTTAATGGCCTTAATATCAGTATTTGCATCTACTATGGGTGACGATAGTGGTGGGTTTTTGTTTTGTTTTGTTTTTGCATGTGCCTATGCCTGAATGTGGTACATCCAATTCTGTGGTCTTCACTTCCCACAGAACTGGGTTTACAGGTGTGTGAGGCCAGTGTTTATGTGAGCGCTGGGGAACTGAACTCAGGATAAATCAGCTCCTCTCAGGTCCTCATGCTTGCCTAGCAAGCATTCTAACCCTCTGAGCCATCTCTCCAGTCTTATGCTAGGGATTTTGCAAATAAAGATTATGAATATATGGCTCTGATCCCTCTAACTTTTGGGAAATGAAGCCTTATCGGGGAGAGTATAATGTTGGAGAACTGTAAATGAAGCATCCACAGTGAAATGCATATCTAGTGAGACTGTGTGGAGAGGAAGGCCTGGGCTAAATACAGGCTGCTAGTGAAAGAGCATCAGCGCTAGATGCGTAGTGTGCGTGCGAAATGTAGGTAGGAAAGGGCCTGATGGAGAACTCTATTTCTTGATCAACTGCATATGTATTTTTCAGGTTATACATGTGTGTCAGAAGTTCCCAGCATGGTTCCTCTGTTCAAGAAACTTCAAGTGTTAGTGACAGTCATACAAAATGAGGAAGGTGATCTGAAGAGCAGTAACAGTCTCCATTGTGAAATCACTTGGAGACTTGAGTTCTGTGTTCTTACTTTTCTCCCGGGCTTTACTGCAGAGCTGGTCATGAGAACAGGGACTATTTAGGGCTCACCCATGCAGGAGCATGTGTGTTGTAGCCGTGATATTGCAGAGTTGGTTTGTGTTTGCATGTTCCTATATGTGGGCACACTTCTGTGAGTATGTATGTGGAGCCCAGAGGTTGATGTTGGGTGTACTTTTCCACTGCTCTCTACTCCAGACAATACCCAGATCTGGGCTTCACACTGACCCCAGAGCTCACTGGCTGGCCAGAAAGCCCCAGGGACCCCATCTCCACCTGCCCTGTGCTGAGCTCGGAGGCGTGTGCCCTCACGCTGGCATTTATGTGGGAACACAAGTCCTCGTGCTCTCATGGCACATACCTGCCGAGCCATCGCTCCAGCCCTGATTCTGCCAGTTTGAAGAGTATTACAATGGAATAGTTTCACTAGCAGTCAATATTTTCTATTTTCTGAAATCTGTTTAAAAACAACGCTAAAAGCAATTATCATGTGGTATGAAAGTGGTGATTTAAAAATCATTTTGGGGAGCTGGGGATGTAATCGCTTAGTGGTGGAGCGCGTGCGCGGCATGTGCAGGTCCCTACGTTCACTCCCAGGACCGCCAGAAAATCCTATTATTTTATTTTATTTTTTGTTTTTGTTGTTCTGGTGTGTACTTGAGAATAGAATTTATATTCTGAGCCTGTGTGCTTGAGTGGTGTCAGGTTCCGAAAGTCCGCTCTCCACACTGTGCAGTGGCTCTTGTTTCTCGATTCCTGTTGTTTTAATTTATTTTCAAATGGTGATTATAACTGAACTACTTCCACAGCCCACTATTGAGTCACAAACTTAAAATCTGAAAAAAACAAATTTAATGGGTAAGACTTGGGTTCTGATTCGATTTGTATGCTTTCTTCCCCCTTTGGTTTAGAATTCCAGGCCGGTTTTTGTTGTTGTTGTTTACCTTTTCATACATATATGTCACATTTTTTGGTCAGAGGCACCCCGCAGTATTCTCCCTTATTCCCCTTGGTCGCATTGTACTCCTCCTACTTTCCATCTCCTACTGGTGCCTGTGTCACGGAAGAAATGACTTCCTCCCAAGGTTTAACTCATTAGCTCATGAGGGATGGGTGTGGCCTTCCTTATTTACTCTTTTCTTTTTTTAGAGAGAGGGTCTTTTTGAGGGGAGGATGATCTTTTTATGTACTCCAGACTTGCTTGGAACACACTGTGTAGACCAGTTGGCCTTGAACTCTTGGTCCTCCGGCCTCAGCCTGCAGAGTGCTAGGATTTCCTTCACTTTTCCCCCAACAGTTACATTCAGTTTCTCTTTTCTGTTGTTTTATTTTTAATTTTTAATGCCTTTTTTTTAAACCATGATTTTTTTTGGGGGGAGGTTGTTTTGAGGTAGGGTCTCACTCTGGTCCAGCCTGACCTGGAATTAACTATGTAGTCTCAGGGTGCCCTTGAACTCATGGCGATTCTCCTACCTCTGCCTCCTGAGTGCTGGGATTAAAGGCGTGTGCCATCACGCCCAGCTTGATCCCTGATTTTTTTCAAGTAGCACTTAATTGTGTTCCTAGGTTGTGGTATTTACTGTCTGAGGCTCTTAATGATAATTTTCTGTGCATAGTCTGCCCACCATCCCACCTCAGTGCATCTTGTCTCTTTTGGTCTCTTATGTTAGGGATATTTCTCAGGTACTAGCCTCTCAGCTGGGTCTGAGTTTCTGCAGGACAGAGATTCGGTGTTAGTTCTCTGTGTGCTCATGTTTAGGTTCTTAATTCCCAGCACACACAGCATTTTGTCAGCTCTGTCTGCAGTTATTATTCAAAGCTTTTGTTAGATCACTTCTCTGACTTCAACAAGTAAAATAAAGATGTGATTTCCTTGTTTTGTAAGAGCGTTGGTAAATGCTGCTGTGGACACCTGTCATTTACCCATATCCAGAAAGATAATTAGCTGTGCTTAGAACAAAGTGCTGAGGACAAATGCTTGATTGTGGTTTTGGATCACTATGATAAAAATTTCAGTTAAGAAACTGTTTTGTCTGTTTAAGAAGTTTATGCCTATGTCAGGCTGGGGTAAAATGCTTTATTTCCAGAACAATACCAGATTGGCTATTTATTGCCCTATCAGTTATCTGCTTCTGGCAGAATCAAGAGATCAATGGAAACTGTGTATTGTCTAGGTTGATAGTAGAAATTACCATGTGCCATGCATTCATGTTTTAAAGAATTGCTGAGTAGGGCTTCCTGAAAGACATGAGGGTTTTTCATAATTGTACAGCCAGTTACCTTTCTCCATATCTTCCTTGGAGGTAGAGCAGAGATGTTGATGTGTTTAGAATTTAAAGGAATTTTCAGAGAAAGAGAGTAGTAGAGAAATCAACAAGATCTACTGAAACAGATTACTTTGTATCTTCACTAAAAAATTAACTTTGTTGACAGAGAGCTGTCCATAAGGGTGTAGTGCTAAAATTCATAGGCAAACATTTGAAAACACTAAAGAGCTGATCTAGTTAGGAGGGCTATAATCCTAGTTTGCAGGAGGTGGAGGCAGGAGGCTCAGGATTTCAAGGCCAGCCTCAGCTACATTAGACTCGGTCTCAAAAAACTAGAAAAAAAAAGATTGACTATGTGGGACTCAGCGCTGGGGTTGGGGGTGTACACAGGCCATGGTGCATGTGTGAAGGTCAGAAGATAACCTTGGGGTGTCAGTCCTTATCTTCTACCCTGTTTGAGACAGGGTGCCTCCTGTTTGTCACCGTGAAAGCCAGACTAGCTGGCCTGCAAGCTTCAGTGTTCTCTGCTTGTCCCTCCCATTGCTGTGGGTACATTGGGATTACAGGTGTGCACACCACTGTATCACCATGCTATGCGGCTCTAGGGATCTGAGTTCTGGTTGTAGGGTTTGCCCAGCACACACTTTTTACTACTGAGCCATATCCTCAGCCCCAGGACTAATCTTCTAAAAGATCACGATACAAAATACTTTGGGAAATTTGTACTTGGAAAAATGAAAAGAAATTCGCCTTTGGAAATTAGTTTATTTGGCATTACCACCGAATAACTAGTTAGAAACCAAATGTGCACATGTGTATGTACACACATACGTCAGGCTTTTACATCTTTCTCTGCAATTTCATTTTTAAAAGTTAGAGATTATTCTTACATTTGTAGATCTGAGATTCAGAAGGAAAAATAGAGAATGAGATGTTCTCTTTGGCATTGTCTTTGTTTTCTTCAAGTAAGCTTTCACTGTAATCCACGCTGACCCGGATTTCACTCTGTAGTCACAGGCTAGCTTCAGACTCACATCAATCCTGCTACTTCTCCCTCCCCAGTGCTGGGATTAAAGGCATGCACCACCACATCCAGCTGGCATTGTTTTTAAATATATATCTTTTTTATTTTTTTAAAATATTTCAGGTATTTTTATTTTTTCTCAATTTTTATTAACATTTTCCATGACTATAAAGGTACTTTATTTACTTATTTTTTTTATTCACCTGCACATGTGTGTGTAATTGAATCATGAACCCTTGGCCAGTAGGCTTTACAAGCAACTGCCTTTAACCACTTAGCCATCATTCCCCATCCCCTGGTGTTATGTTTTGGTTACTGTCTTGTCTTCCTTGGAGGTTGTTGGCCCTCCCCAATCCTTCTTCCTTCTCTTGCCCAGCATTCTAAATTCCAAACAGAGGCCCTACTTAGATGGTTAAGATGTTAATGGCTAAATCCTTAGACTGGAGGATGCTGGACAAGATTGCCAACTTGGAATAAACCTGGTTCCTTCTTACCAGCTAGTCTCTGGCTTTGGAGGGGTGGGCAGCCTGGACTGACTTCTGAAACATGAGGATAGGAGAACCTAGAGTTCATCAGTTCAGTTCAAGCCCCTTCATTTGCCTGCGTCCAGGGATGATTTCGTGTTGCTAAGAGACTGACAATTCAGCGAACCATTGATTAAAGTAGGATTATTTTGCCAAATTGTTCTTATGGTGGATTTTTTCATTAAAGGATACTTGTATATTTCTAACAAATTGCTTCATCACCATAAAACATTTTGCTTATGGAGCCTTATATGCAGCATCATGGCAGAAACAAACAATTATGTCATAAATATTTGCAGTGACAATTTTGCAATGAGTTTTTCTTCATTTGTATCTTGTTACACTATGTGCTTTCAATTCTAAATTCAATAATAATGCTCTGTTGAGCTTCATGTTGTTTAGCCATTTCCATATGTTTAGATCTTATACCTGATTTTTTTTTTAGTCATGATAAATAGTGGTTTTATTTTTGGTTTTTGTTTTGTTTTTGGAGATAGGGTCTCACTCTATCCCAGGCTGACCTGGAATTCACTATGTAGTCTCAGGGTGGCCTCGAACTCATGGTGATCCTCCTACTTCTGCCTCCCGAGTGCTGGGATTAAAAGTGTGTGCCATCACACCCGGCAGTGGTATGGTTTTGGAGGCATTTGCTTAGAAATGGAAAGGCATTTCTCCTCAAGCTTGCTGACACAGATACTTATCATAGAAACTATATGACAGTACACTATTCTTTTTCATTATAGTGAAGCTAAAAGCCAATTGTTTTCAGATTTAAACATGAGAGAGAACATAGAAAAAAATTATTTTAGTCTGACATAGTGGCTCACACCTGTCGTCCCAGCACTCAGGAGGCTGAGGTAAGAGTATTGCCCTAAGTTCAGGGGTTACAGAGTTGAGTTCTAGGTCATCAGCCTGTGCTACAATGAGACCCTGAGTCAAACCAATATTTTGGAGCTGGAGGGATGGCATAACGATTAAGGCACTTGCCTGCAAAGCCAAAGGACCACAGTTTGACTCAGGACCCATGACTCCTCAGGACCCACATAAGCCAGATGCACAAGGTGGCACTTGCATCTGAAGTTAATTTGCAGTGGCTGGAAACCTTGGCATGCCCATTCTCTCTTTCTCTCCCTCGAATAAATAAAAATAAAATAATTAAAAAATATTTTGTGTAAACAGTAGGAAGACCACTTCTGACAACTCCCCTTTCTGTGTAACTCACAAATGAGTGCACAACACAGACTTGAGTGTTCGTTGAACCTCTTATAGGGGCCTTACCCCAAAACATTCTCTGCCCAGGCCAGAGACTGCATTTCTGACAAGTTCCTGGGTGATCTGGCAGCTCAGGACTCTGCTTAACTGCTGTTGGAGCTAGAGAGATAGATGGCTTAGAAGTTGAAGGTGCTTGCAAAGTCTGCCTGCCTGAGCTTGATCCTCCAGCACCTATTTAAAGCTGGACACAAAGTGGGGCGTGTGTCTGGGATTCCAAAGCACCAATGGGAAAATGGGAGGCAAGGTCGGTAGAATCTAGAGAGCAGGAAACCCTGTCTGAAAGAGGGGGAAGAAGAGCACAGATGCCTCAGGGTTGTCCATGATGGCACACCTGCGCACACGTGCATGCACGCACACAGAGAGACATTGCTCTTAGCTGTAACTCCAAGCCCTATGGAGAGTGGAGACTGGAGGATCTCTGGGGCTTGTGAAAATGGCACCTCCAGGGCTGGAGAGATGGCTTAGTGGTTAAGGAGCTTGTCCGCAAAGCCGAAGGACCCAGGTTTGATGGTTTGATCCTCCATGCATCTGGATTTCATTTGCAGTGGCTGGAGGCCCTGGTGTGCCCATTCTCTCTCTCATCCTCTGAGAGAGATAAATAAATAAAAATAAATTTTTAAAAATGGTATCTCCTAGCTGGGCAAGGTGGTGCACACCTTTAATCCCAGCACTCGGGAGGCAGAGGTAGGAGGATCGCCATGAGTTTGAGGCTACTCTGAGACTACATAGTGGATTCCAGATCAGCCTGAGCTAGAGTGAGAACCTACTGGGGGTGGGGGAAGGCAGCTCCTGGTTCAGAGATGAGATTGTCTCAAGGAAGTACACAGGTGAGTAAAGGAAGGAAACAACATTCTTCTGACCGCTACACATGTGCATATGGGGCACACACATGTGCATACAGTATACACACGCGCACGTGCGTGCACACATAAAGACTGCTGTTAAAGGGAAAAAAAAATCTATTAAAGTCCTTTGTAATAGAATTTCCTGTAGATAGAAATGTTCTGTATTGGCCTGGAGAGATGGCTTAGTGGTTAAGCGCATGCCTGTGAAGCCTAAGGACCCTAGTTCAAGGGTTGATTCCCCAGGACCCAAGTAAGCCAGATGCACAAGATGGCGCATACGTCTGGAGTTCATTACAGTGGCTAGATGCCCTGATGCACCCATTCTCTCTCTCTGTTTCTGTCTGTCTTCTTTCTGTAGTTCTCAAATAAATAAATAAAAATAAACAAGAAATGTTATGCATCTCCACTGTCCAATATGGCTTATATGATTATTAAGCACCTGAAATTTGTCTAGTGTTTAACTGAGGTACTGAATTTTAAACTTTATTGAATTTTTATTAATTTCAACAGCTATCTGTAGCAGGTGGCTATTGTAATGTACAGGGCAGGTCTAGAAAAAAATTTTTTTTTGAGGTAGGGCCTTGTAGCCCAGGCTGAACTGGAATTCACTATGTAGTCTCAGGATGGCCTTGAACTCACGGCGATCCTACCTCTGCTGTTTTTTGTTTTTTTTTTTTTAAAGGGAAAGGCACAAAAGTCTCATTTATTTATTTATTTGAGAGCAACAGAGAGAGAAAGAGGCAGATAGAGAGAGAGAGAGAGAGAGAGAGAGAGAGAATGCGAGCACCAGGGCCTCCAGCCACTGCAAACGAACTCCAGACGCGTGCGCCCCCTTGTGCATCTGGCTAATGTGGGTCCTGGGGAACCGAGTCTCGAACCGGGGTTCTTAGGCTTCACAGGCAAGCGCTTAACCGCTAAGCCATCTCTCCAGCCTTTTCTTTTCTTTTTGAAGCAGTGTCTCCCTCTCCTCTCTAGGCTGGCTTTGAACTCATGGCTATTATTGATAACAGGCCTGAGCCAGCATGCCTGGCTAGACAATAGTCTTTTTAAAAATATTTATTGGGCTGGCTTAGTGATTAAGGCACTCACCTGCAAAGCAAAGGACCCATATTCGATTCCCTAGGATCCATGTTAGCCAGATGCACAAAGTGGCGCATGCATCTTGAGTTTGTTTGCAGTGGGTGGAGACCCTGGTTGCTCCCATTCTCTCTCTCTGTCTCCCTCTTTCTCTCTGTCAAATAAATAAATAAAATATTTAATAAACTAAAATAAAAATATTTATTAAGAGAGAAAGTGAGAATGGGTGCATCAGGGCCTTTTGCCACTGCAAATGAGCTCCATACACATGTGCCACTTTGTGCATCTGGTTTTATGTGGGTACTGGTGAATTGAACCTGAGCTGTCAGGCTTTGCAAGCAAGTGTCTTAACAACTGAGCCATTTCTCCAGCCCAACAGTAGCGCTTAACAGTGACTGCACATTTAAACTCACCCAGGGTGCTTACAGTTGATGCCTGGGTCCTCCCCACACCCGGGCTCCACGCAGCGGTAGTGCGCTTTGGACGTGAGGGTTTTAAAAGATTTTCAGGCGTCCCAGTGGACTAGTGCTGCTGACCAGAGCTCTCCACCACTGAGTGGTCCACGTGACCACTCCATTACATCCACAGATCCCATAGGTCAGGGGTTTGTATAGAGCAAAGTAGATACTGTTTTCCTTAGTTTCTAGGAGGTTTCTAGAGCTCAGGGCTTGACTAGGTTGAATGTTCAAGAACATTAACGACTTAAACAACCATCTCTAGTCACACATGCTTACATTTCCCCTTCATTCGCAAGCTTGGCACTTGCTTCCTATGGGCAGCCAAGGTTGAGGACTGCTGGCTTAGTTTAACAAGCCAAGCTTTGGAGTCCAGTTTCACAAGCCAAGGGCTCTCCAGCCAGGTGTGTCTGCTTAAAACCCTTTGCTATTGGATTTTCCCTGGGGAAAATAGTGGAGGAACTACCTCTGTCTCCTTGGATCTGGATATGTGTGTGATGCCATCTTGTTGGGAAGCACAGGTTCTTCTCCAGCCTTAGCCTGTGGGTTCCCTGCTGCAAGTCCTCTCTGGTGATCTCAGCAGAACCCTTGGCATCTATCCACGCAGAGTTCCATCTGGGGTGTGGTGTAGTGACGTGATGCAGTGAAAGTACTTCCCAATGTTACTGGGTTGGTCAATATCTTTTAAAAATATTTTATTTATTTATTTGAGAGAGAAAAAGAGTCAGATATGTAGAGAGAATGGGTGTGCCAGGGCCTCCAGCCACTGCCAACAAACTCCAGACGCATGTGCCACATTGTGTATTGGCTTTACATGGGTACTGAGGAATCACACTATGGGCCTTAGGCTTTGCAGGCAAATGCCTTAACCCCTGAGCCATTTCTCCAGCCCTCTTTAAAAGAATATTTAAAAATACATATATTTGCAAGAGAGAGAGAGAATGAATAAATGGGTATGCCAGAGCCTCTAGCCACTGCAAATGAACTCCAGATGCATGTACCACTTTGTGCATATGGTTTTATGTGGGTATTGGTGAATCAAACCCAGGCCATCAGGTTTTGCAAGCAAGTGCTTTAACCACTGAGCCATCTCTCCACCCTGATTGATCTGTATCTTTGAGCTAGCCCCTGATGGATTACTTTTGCTTCTAAATTTCTTCATCTGTATAACCTGAGACTGGATTACATAGTTTATAAGGTTTTTGGTGGTGGTGTTTTTGTTGTTTGCCAAATTCTAATAGTCAGGTTTATCCTAATTGTACTTAAATACAGAATTGAGTCAAAAAGAGTGAGGAGGCAACAGATAACTGGACTGAAGTGGGTTGCAATTTAATTTACTTCTGTCAGAGTGTCAGGAACAGTGGGGAGGTCAGGGCAGCCTGGAAGGCTCAGTTTGCTTGCAGTAGCTGGGGGAGGGTTGAAGGTGTCAAGTGAAATAAGACAGTTACCAGCTCTAGGAACTGAGGTCCTTATCAGCCAGCTGACTAGGGGCCTGGGTTCCCCCAGACATTCTGCTTGCCTTAGCTAGAATGGCCACTTTCACGTGTGCACTCAATTTGCCCAAGGAAATTTACAGTGCTTTATAATAAAATCAAATGCTTTAAAAAGCATTTGATGTGGATGTTCCAAGTAGAGTTCATTTTGTAGAGGTGTGTGTGTATCCGATTGTTAAGCTGTCCTTACAGGCATGCCGCTGTTTGCAGAAATGTGTATGGATGGGATAGAGAATGAACATTCACTCTGTGTGTGTGTGTGTGTGTGTGTGTGTGTGTGTGTCAGGGATTGCTAAGATGTCCTTACAGGCATGCTACGAGGAATGTGTATGGATGGGATAGAGAATAAACATTCACAGGACTGATAGCATAAAGCCTCCTTGGGAGCTTGTTTTATTTCTGAGGATTTTGTTATAACATTGCACAACTCCAGTTCCCCTAATATTTTCTATCTCCCCTAGTAGGATGATCTCTCTCTCTCACTTTCTACTTTGGTTTGTTCCCTTCATCTCCTCTTTATTATTCTTGGCGTGTGCCTGTGAGTGCATTATGTGTGGTGTGTGTATACTTAAGCACTTGTGTGTGCAGATGTGCATGCATGTGGAGAACAGAAGAGAATGTCAGATGTCCTCTTTATCTGTTTGAGATGGAGTTTTTCTTTGAACCTGGAGCTTCTGGTTTGGGTCAGCAGATAGCCTCAGATTCTTCTGTCATTTCTTCCCACAAGGTTGGAGTTGCAGGCATGTGTGGCTGTACCTGGCTTTTTACATAGGTTCTGAGTATTGAACTCAGGCTCTCTCAGGCCTTCATGCCTGTGCAGCAAGTGCTTTTACCCACTGGGCTGTTTCCCCAGCCCCCATTGTTTTTGTTTTTGTTTTGTTTGTTTTTTTTGAGACAGGATCTCATATAGCTCAGACTGGCTTTGCATTGGCTATGTAATGAAGGCTGGCCTGGAACTCCTGATTCTCCTGCCTCCACCTCCTGAGTTTTGGGATAACAGTGTGGAGTCACTGGTGTCCTGGCTTTCCTGCTGTCAGAAGTGAAGAGGAAAACATCTACCTGCCATTCCCTTAGGGAGAAAATTGAGATTCTTGGGGAAGAAAGAGAGGAAGCAAGCCTGTGAGGAAAAGAAAGCTTTGCTTTTTGCTGTTGCATCTCTGTTTCTCCAGGAGACACTCCCTGGACTTCACACCTACCATGAGTGACCACATACAGTCAGAGTCTCAAACTGGGACCCTCGGGAATGCCAGGAAGGGCAAAGAATGGCCTGAATTCTGGGCACAGCTGTCTCATGCAGTTTATCGAGAAGGTTAACAAGCCTTTAAACTCACTGTGTTCTGTTCTGGGCATTAGTAAAACAAGTCCTTGAAGTTGATGCTTTCCCACCCAGCTGTCTTGTTATCTCAGCCACATGGAGAGCATCTGAAGACTTACAGCTGAATTTGTGATGCGAATGCTTTCCTCTGTAAGGTTTCGAATGGAATAGGGATTTTGGTTTTGCTTCCTCATTTTATTCTCTACCCTTAATTACGTGTGTTGATAAAGTTACTTAAAGTATAGGATTCACTATACAAATTGTGATGGAATGGTAGGGTGGTTACACGGTGAGGTTACATTGAGAAGGATCCTTAAAATTACTTGTTTCAAGGGTAATGTTTTCAGTGAGAAGGGAGTGTGGTGGCAGCGAAGACTCATCAAGATAATGGTGTTAAATTTAAGCAGCATGGTTCCAGTTTAAACCTCTGCTTTCTGGGTCTAGAGTTACCGTTGCAGCACACGTAGGAAACCAGCCTGGTGGAGCCCCTCTGTCAAGCACCTGGCTTTTTTAGTCAGCTGAGGCCATATTCATTTCTCCAGGAGGATAGGTCAGTCTATATTTCTATTGTAAATTATGCAGTGGAAAGAAATTTTCCAAGGTTGCTGACATTTTTTTGGTTAATGCTCTCTAGCCACATTATTAACTACCTGGTGCTTTCTTTCTCAAGACTGGCATCTATCTGTCTTATCTCATTGCTTCCCAGATCAGAGAATTAAAAAGAGCAAAACCCCACAAAAGAGTGGAAATAAAACTTTGATGGAGTCTTCCAACTTGTTAAAGTGTTCCATATAAGCAGATTAAGAAAAGCAGCACTGTGTCTTGATATCTCCTTTACTAAAGTAAAGGACAGCTTCGCACCAGGAAGAAGGGTGTACCCTCAGAGTTTCAGCGTGGGTAAACTAAATTTCATCACTTAGCACATTCATTTTCTCCCTCACCCTGGATGTGACAGGGGCCCCTTGTGTCTAATGCTTTACCTGCCAGCAATCTTGAGCATCTTAGATTCCTTTAGTCCTTCAGGCTAATGCACACAATACCTTGTTAAAGGATTTCTTTTTCCTCCTTAAACATGGACCAGAAGGATGTGTGGCAGGTGCCTGTAGACCCAGTTACTCAGGAGGCTGAGACAGGAGGATTACTTGAGGCCAGGAGATGAGGCTAGCCTGGTCAAAAAGAAAAGGACTAAGGTGTTGCCCTACATTGAATTTTCTACTACTAGACACTCATGTTAACCAGCTAAGCCATGAATCCATTGAGTTTTCTAAGTAGCAAGTTATGTCTTTATCATTTGTTATATTGAAATAACGCATTATTTACAAACAGCCTAAATAAAATTTAAAAATTATAAAGCACTGTAAATTTCCTTGGGCAAATTGAGTGTCCCCTACCCAGAATTTTTGGGACTAGAAGTGTTTCAGGCTTCTGGCTCTGCCAATTTTGGAATATTTACACATACATGGTAAGATACCTGTGGTGGTTTGATTCAGGTGTCCCCCATAAACTTAGGTGTCCTGAATGCTATGTTCCCAGCTGATGGAGATTTATTTGGGAATTAACGCCTCCTGGAGGGAGTGTATTGTTGGGGGCGGGCTTATGGGTGTTATAGCCAGTTTCCCCTTGCCAGTGTTTGGCACACTGCTGTTGTCCACCTGATGTTGGCCAGGGGGTGATGTCCACCCTCTGCCCATGCCATCGTTTTCTCTGCCATTGTGGAGCTTCCCCTCGAGTCTGTGAGCCAAAATAAACATCTTTTTCCCACAAGCTGCTCTTAGTTGGGTGATTTCTACCAGCAATGCAAACCTGACTGCAACAGTAAAGTGGTATCGAGGAGTGGGATTGCTGCTAGACACCTGACTGTGTGGCTTTGGCCTTTTGGAGCTGATTTTCAAGAGGAATGTGGAAGGGCTTGAAACCTTGGTCTAAGAGATGCCTTGCAGTGCTGTAAGTACAGCTTGATGGACTATTCTGGTCAGAGTTGAAAGATCTGAATGTAGTAAGAACTATGGACTGTGAGATTTGGTTTATGAGGGTGAGAGAGAGCTTTGCTTGGACTGGGCTATAGGCAAGTTGTGTGAAAAGCTTGCTATTACACCTGTGTCCTGAGAAGTTGTGCAGGGTTGATTTGCGTAGAAATGAACTGGTGTGAGCAGAGGATATGGCACAGAAAAAATGAAATCTTTGGGCCTAAATTGCTGCCCATTCACCTGCATTATAGCCTTTGAGATTGGGCCAGATGACCTGAACTGGGGCAACAGGAAGAATGTAAACTCTTTTGAAGGGGCCTGAGTGCTCAAGGAGTGTCTTGTTCTTCAAAGTCTGCTTTATTCCCCCCTGGATTAACAAATTGGCATACTACCTGGTATTGTGGAGTATAAGAAATGCAGGAAAGAGAGGGTCATTGAGTTTGCAACATGGTCTTGTGTTTTGGAAATGGCCATTGGCAGTGTGAAGCAGGTTTGCTGGTTGCCTGCATGGAGACCCCATGGGGCCATGAGGATGAACCATGGCCTGCAGTGGAGATGTCTGGACCGTGAGATGGCTGCTAAGGAAAGCTGCCGGCCCTGATGAAGTTTTCCAGGATTGTGAGTAGCCTAAAGCAGGAGGAGCAGAATTGGAATTCCAGAGACTTGGTTGCTGGTTAGAATTAGTGGACTTGGAGATTTGTTACTGACTAGAGTTGTTGGACTTGAAGCTACAGAGTTTGATGTTTGCCCTGGTTGTTTCAAATCGTATTTTGGCTGAATATTTCTTTGCTATACCCAGTACCATTTTGGCAATGTGAATGCTTATTCTGTGCCATTATGGGTTTTTTGAGGGTTTTTTTTTTTTTTTTTTTGTATTATGGCTCAGTTAAAAGACCTTGGACTATGGGGATGTATGAACATCATTGGAATTGATAAAAACTATGGGGACTTTTAAAGTTAGATGAATGCATTGCATTTTACATCATGTATGATTATTAGTTTATGGGGGCCAAGGGCAGAATGTGGTGGTTTGATTCAGGTATTACCCATAAGCTTAGGTTTCTGAATGCTATGTTCCCAGCTGATGGCAATTGGAAATTAAATTCTCCTGGAGGTGGTGTATTGTTGGGGGTGGGCTTGTGGGTGTTATAGGCAGTTTCCCCATGCCAGTGTTTGGCACACTGTCCTGTTGCTGTTGTCCACCTTATGTTGGCCAGGGGGTGATGTCCACCCTCTGCTCATGCCATCGTTTTCCCCTGCCATCGTGGAGCTTCCCCTCAAGTTGGTAAGCCAAAATAAACCTCTTTTTCCCACAAGCTGCTCTTGGTTAGGTGATTTCTACCAGCAATGTGAACCTGACTACAACAATACCATGGGGGTGAGACAAAGTCTAGGCTCTATATTCATATTTCATGAAGCACCTTATTTTCTTTGGTGCTAAGGCTCTGTGCTTGCTAGGTAGTAAGCGCTCACAGCCTATTCATTAATGCTCCTGTGGTTTTTTTGTTTTGTTTTGGTTTTTTGTTTGTTCGTTTTTGAGGTCGGGTCTCAGTCTAACCCAGGCTGATATGGGATTCACTATGTAGTCTTAGGGTGGCCTTGAACTCACAGCAATCCTTCCAAGGGCGTGCGCCACCACGCCCAGCTGCACCTGTGTTTTGTATGTAGTCTTTCACATGAGGTCAGGTGTGGAATTTTCCACTTGTGCCATCATGTCAATACTTAACAAGTTTTGGACTTTGGAGTATTCAGGATTTCAGGTTAGAGCCGCTCAGTCTATATCTGGGCCATAGCTGGATGAAGAGACATTTCATTTTTGCCTTTTGCAGTATTTTTGTAGATATCAATGGGGTGTAAATAACTGGCTTAAGTTGATAGAATGCCATATTGGTCAAGAGTATGGTCTTTGTAGATGAGCTACTTGTTTGAATCTGACTACCACTTTCTAGCTGGGAAAATCTGGGCAAAGTCCTTAGCTCTGTGGTTTGGCATACTCGCTATACGACTGGAGTAATGCAGATGGCAGAGGCCATGCGGTCAGCATGGATGGAAGTGTCTTTCTAGTGCCCAAAAGAACAATTAAAAAAGAAAGTCTCAGTGGGGTGTGCTGGCATATACCTGACACCCCAGCACTGGGGAGGTGGAGGCAGGAAGATTGCTGCACGTTTGAGTTCCCGGCCAGCCAGTATTACATAGTCAGACCCTATCTCAAATTATAAAATAAGGTGAAATTTTCAAATTTGTGCTTGTGTTAGAAATTTTCTAGTTACCTTTTATTTAAGTTAATGTGGGTATTTAATACAGCACCATGTGAAAGATCTGTGGAATGTTCAGTTAAGATGTTAAGATCTTTACACTTATCCGCTGACAGGACCCCAGGTGCATTGGCTTGACTGAGATGGGCGCAGTGACTTTTGTTGACAGGGAAATTCCTTCCTGCAGCATCTGGGACTATGTGGCAGTCACTCATTCAGGCAGAGAATTTTTATCTAGGCGTTGCATGTGAATACTTGCACAAGCAAATGTTCCTGACAAAAACTCAACATGTTGCTGGGCGTGGTGGCGCACACCTTTAATCCCAGCACTCTGGAGGTCACGGTAGGAGGATCGCTATGAGTTCGAGGCCACCCTGAGACTACATAGTGAATTCCAGGTCAGCCTGGGCCAGAGTGAGACCCTACCTCAAAAAAAAAAAAAAAAAAAAAAAAAGATCAACATGTTATGCGGAAGGAGAGTCCACAGAGAACGAGTCCGCGTGGAAACCATGGAAGAAGGCCTGAGGGGATCCTTAGTGCACAGCCTGCCTGGTGTGGGACATACTTGGCACCTTCCAACAGTGCTGCGAAGCTGTGTCTTGTCCTTTCTTACGTCCATATGTGCCAGTGCCTTGGCCACACTCAGGCCCCATAGTGCTACAAATGGGGGATGTACAGGTGTTTGCCTGTCCCGTTTCTGTTTTGTTTTATATATTAACAGGTTCTACTCTTCTATCCTTTCTCCCCTGCTCCTCTTCCCCTCCTCAGTGGGGTATGTACTCACTGGGGGGGTCACAAAGGCCTCAGTCACTCAGTCACTTCCTGTGGCATGGGGGGGGACCGCGCCTCGGGCGTTCTTCCTGTGCACTTTGCGGCTCTTGCCGTCTTTTCACCCCCTCTTCTGCAGTGCTCCCTTCAGCTGTTCCATTTCTTGCTTGTGTGATGGGAAGAGAGATCGGAAGACAGAGCATGAGAAGAATTAGGAGAGAAGAGGAGGATGAGAGGTCTGTGGGGTTTTTATTTGTGTTTTGAGATGGGGTTTTGCTGTGGAGCCCTGGTTAGCTTGCTGTTCACCATGTAGCCCATTTTGGCCTTGACCCTACGGTGATCCTCCTGCTTCTACCTCGCAGGTTCTGGAATCACAAGCATGTGCCTCTTTGCCCAGTTTATGGGTCTTGATGTTCTTAACTTTCTAGCTGTTCCTCAGAGCTGAGTTCCAGAGACAGCAGCGGGCAGGGCTGGGGAGGCAAGGCCACCCGGGGTGTGTCTACAAGTAACTGGCATGTTTCTAGTGTCTGTGATGTGCCTCAGGCCGTCCTCAGTGTTAACTTGGAAAGAGAACACCTGAAGTTTCTGCCCCGATCCTTAGTCTCAGCCTGTCAGAAAATACTTCAAGTGTGACACCGAGTGTGCGCTGACAGTTGTGCAAGAGGATTCTGGGAGGCGGCCTGATGGCAGCATAGAAGGAAGAAGAGTTCAGATCACGTGCATGCTTCCTGCTGGGTACCTGCTTCCATAGCAATTTTTTTTAAAATTACTTTTATTTGGTATGGACACACTTAGAATGTAGACAACACATGTTGGTACCATCCTTTCCCTCCTCCCGTCCCTTTTCCAAAGAGGCCCGCCTCATTGGGGATGCAGGTCAACCCCATGGGGATTGTGGGGGCAGCAGCCAGTTATGGGGGAGAGGCAACGTCTCTGTGCAAAATTCGATGACCAGTTTTTTTTTTTAAAAATAGCAAGCTGGGAAATGGAACCAGCCTAGATGTCCCTCAACTGATGAGTGGATAATGAAGATGTGGCACATTTATACAATGGAGTTCTACTCAGCAGTAAAGAAAAATGAAGTTATGAAATTTGCAGAAAAATGGATGGACCTGGAAAGGATAATACTAAGTGAGGTAACCCAGGCCCAGAAAGCCAAGTGCCACATGTTCTCCCTCATATGTGGATCCTAGCTACAGATGACTGGGCTTCTGCGTGGGAATGAAAATACTTAGTAGCAGAGGCCAGTAAGTTAAAAAGGAGACATAAAGGGAAGAGAAAGGAAGGGAGGAGGATACTTAATAGGTTGATATTGTATATATGTAAGTACAGTGATTGAGATGGGGAGGTAATATGATGTAGAATGGAATTTCAAAGGGGAAAGTGTCAGGGGGGAGGGAAGGAATTACCATGGGATGTTTTTTTATAATCATGGAAAATGTTAATAAAAATTTAAAAATTAAAAAAAAAACCTAAAAAAAATAATAGCAGTTTAGTTTAGACTGACGCACTGCGCTCCCTGCTGTCTGTACTGCTGTGGAGGCGTCGATTCTGCCAAGGAGGGATTTCCCCCGTGAAAGTGTAAGCCAAATGAAACCCCTTTCCTTCCCCAAGGTGCTTCTGCTCAGATAGCTTGTCCCAACAAGAAGAAAGTTATGGATGTACTAGGCAAGCACCCTACCGAGAACCACATCCCCAGCCCACTTATCATTTTTATTAATAAGTAGCCAGCATTTTTCATGTTCTTAACTTTCCTTTAAAAAATAAAAGCAACAGCAAAACAAACAAAAAACCCTAAAAGTTTAGTACTGTAGATAGCCCTGGCCCTGAGTGTTAGCAACAGGGTCAGTTTTCTGTTTACCAAAGTCTTTGCAGAGGTCACTGATAAATGTGGGTGGGACAGAGCAGCTCAAGAGCTGAATCCTGGGGCGAGCCCCCTGTCCTGCAGGAGAAGAACGACCACCAGACGAAGATCCTTCTTGATCACACTTTATTGGAGAGCCTCTTGGTTAACAGGAAAGCTGATGGCGAGGGGCGCAGGAGTGTAGCTGCTTTTATAGGGCAGAATACTACGGGGTGCCTGCTGATTGGCTGCCATAGGCTCACCCGCCCACAGGAGCCACGGGATAGGCTCGGGACAAGGTGCGTCAAGCACATGCGCAACCTCAAGCGAGGTTGGCGCCAAGGCGCTGCCTAAATAAGGAAGACTGGCAGGAAGCCAGCGCCATCTTGTAATGGCGTCTGCATTAGCTCCCTACAGAATCCAGTCACCTGAGCATCAGTGCCTTTCTCCAGTCACACCCTGTTGCTCTGAATAAAAGACAGTGACCAGCTCTATGCGTGGGAAGATTTTGTACAAATGGCTATTTATGCCTTCTAGAACCCCTGCAGGGCACACTGTCTTGTCTCATTTATTCTTTTCTTCCTTTTTCCTTTCTCCCAGTAGCTAGCGCTGCATCTACATAGCAGGGGCCTAATGGGTATTTTGTATCAGATACAGGAAACTTTACAGATGCTGTGGCTGGGAGCTCAGGCCTGTGCCTGGGGTTGCTCAGACTGTTGGTCGCGTCACTGTGGTCCTGTGTCTTTCAGTGTGGGCTTGTGAGGCCTCTAATTTCTGCATTAGATTATTACATAATGACGGGCTCTGCGCTGTTGTGCGGCTTTTTGGATCATGGCAGTACAGAAGACTAGTAGCTGAGTTTCTCTGAGCGACTTTTGTGTGTGGGAACTGAACCCAGGGTCGTGGGCATGCTAGGCAAGCACCCCACCACCGGTGTGGCTGGAACAGGACAGTGCAAACAGCTCTGGACCTTATGACATTGACAGCTTCTGCCTTGGGCTGCCAGGCACAGGCTGTCCTTGTAGCACTACGTGACACAAGTGAGGGTCCAACCAGCCTAGAGGGCATCCAGTCTTTGGCAACAGTTTGCATTTTAGAAGTTGCCTGCAGTCTCCATCCATGGCCGCCTCAGCCATGATAACATCTGGATGGATAACTAACGGAAGACAGTTGTGTTCTCCTAGGCAAAGTCATGAGTTCCTGAGTGGTTCAGTTCCAGGGAGGGCAGAGTTGATGATGTGTACCCCAGGAGTGGTTTGTGGTCCCTGACTTGATGGGAGGTGAAATACCGCCTGGCTTGTGCAATCCTTTGATCCTCCTCTTATCATGGGAATGGAGGGAAGGAGATGAGAGGAAGAAGGAGGGAAAGATGCTGGCCAGTTGTCGCCACAACCCCATCCAGCTCTACCTGGAGTTAGCTGCCTGTGCATTTTGTGGCAGGGGTGCTAGTATGCCTCCCCTTCTTCCTCCCAAGGGATAAGGACACCTCTGGAGTCCCTCCCTTCTGCTTCTTAAATGGCAGTGGTCCATGCTCTGTGTCCCCTCAGACACATACAACCAGTGATGCTTCTAAGTGTGTCTCTTCCCAGGCATTCTTAGCACTGGGGGCAATTCGCAGCGCGCTGTCCAGGAATGCATGTTGGAATGGAAGGCACTTGAATATGGTATTCTGCAGGGAGAACTTGACACTTGTCTGCATTTGTATTTTTAACTGTTGGCAGAATTAATCTTGCTTATTAAGATATTACAGACATGATCAAGTGAGCCTTTTCCACAAACGCCTTCCCAACAAGCTGCTGTGACGTATGATGTTGGCGGGCTGTAGTGCTGTGGCTGAGCCTTCTTGCTTTGGAAATCAGAGCAGGTGGGCAGAAGGCCCTGGCTGGCTCACAGAAGCAGAGGACCCCGCTGCACTCTCGCCTGGGGACTAAGGAAGGCCATGGGCAGTTCATAGGATGTAGTTGCTTGCTGGAGAATTGTAGGTGCTGGGCTTTTTCCTGGGGCCTGCTTTCTTTCTTACAGAAACTCTTTGATCACTTCTCTGTGCCTGAGACAAGTTTGGTTTCCCCCGTGAGTGGTTGAGTGTGAGGTTGGTACTCTGTCTTCCCCAGCACTTTTCAAGTGATAGAAATGCAGACGACATGGTTCTACTTGCATTCTTTCTTACTTACTATTATTTGGAGGGGCTGCTGAGGGTCAAACTGTGGCTTTGTGCTTGTTAAATATGCACTCTGCTCTGAGCTCCCTTCCCAGCCCCTTATTATTAATATCATTATTAACCCAAATGTTTGAGCAATCTTTCCGGAACCTGGAGTGAACAAATTTCCTTGGCTCCAAGTTTTTTCATGCAGGTGAAGTCCAAAGCATGTCTCCATCCAGCTCTTTTGGAAAGCTCAAGTAACATCATCCTCAACATAACTTTGTTCCAGTTGTAAATGTGATGTCCACTTATCATTGAATACTGTGGGTTCCTGGGTTCTTGCTCTGGGGCTGGCCGCAGTCCCCCGAAGATGCCCAGGCAACCGGGGTGGGTGAGCGCACGAAAGTAAATGACTTTCGGGAGGAGTTTTGTTGAACAGCTCTGTTTGTTGTCAAAGAAATGGGGTTATAAGCATCCGACGGTTGGGGGAGGACCCTAACGGGACTGGATGTACCAAGTTCATTTCTGATGCCTAATTAGCGTATGGGGACATTCATTCCAGCAGGCAGACAATGGCAGGAGGGGCCAGGTGATCTAGGGTCTCAGGGGATGGGCTGTGTGAAGGCTGATAAGGCGTTTCCTAGGCAACTGGCCAAGGGTTACAGGGCTATGGGCAGAGCCTGAGTTCAGGTGTGCCGGGCTTGGAGAGGGGGTGGCCTCCGTAGTCCTGGGGTTCTGAGCTGTGCCTGGCAGCTCAGGCCCCTCTCCTGAAGGCTCCAGACTGTGTCTGGCAGTGCCTGACAGAATACTGAGAAATATGGGTTAAAGGTAAAATACAATTTGCTTATCAGACTGCCAAAAATTGGGTAATTGCTGTTTTCTGTGTGTAATAATTTATACCACTGAGAAAAACTAATTTCTTAGAAAGTATTTTTGTTTGTTTATCTGCAAGCAGGGAAAGAGAGAGGTAGGGGAAAGGGAGAGAGGGGAGCATGGGCATACTGGGGCTTTTTGTCACTGCACATGAACTCGACACATGGCTTTATGTGAGTTCTAGGGAATCTCACCTAGGGTAGCAAGCTTTGCAAACAAGCACCCTTAACTTCTGAGCCATCTCCCCAGCCTCCAGGAAGTAATTGCATAAAGCTAGGAAAGCTGTACTTACATATAGCCTCTAGGCAGTAATATTATCTAAAATTTATACTGCTAAGTTCACTTAACATTTTTCAGAGTTCTGTCTCATTGAATTGTCTTTGTGTTTTTGCTTTTTCTTTATTGTCTCCTTTTGACAGAGTTCTCTTAGACTGCTTTTCCTCTGAGAAAATGCTCATGCCAAAAGGGAATATAATGTTTACTAACCAAGCTAGATCCTGCTAGAATGTTTGGAGTTTTCTCTCACGTCTTAACGAAGCAGTGTTGGGATCTCTGATGGAGCCCACACTCCCCGTGTGTGAATCTTGGGACCTGAACTTACTAGCTTGGTGATCTTGGCTGGCTTTTAAGCTTGAAGTGCTAGAACTCCAGCTTCCTGTCAAATAGACAAAGCACTTTGGGTATTTAAATACTTAGTATGTATTAAATATTTTTCTTGATGACTTACTTATTAATATATTTTTATTTTATTTGCATGTAGAGAAAGAATCAGAGAGAGGGAGAGAGGAAATGGGCATACCAGAGTCTTGTGCCACTGCAGAGAAACTCCAGATGCATGCATCACTTTGTGCATCTGCCATTATGTGGGTATTAGAGAATTGAACCAGGGCCACCAGGCTTTGTGAGCAAGCAAGCAACCTTAACCACTGAGCAATCCCTCCAGCCCCGTGATGACTTATTAATACAAAAATAAGAGCCATTAGACAGTGGGAAGAAGCAGAAACAGAATGTCAGGAACAAAAATTCTTTGAAGTAACCTCTTAGGATTATTAGATTAGGAGAGCTCAGTTGGGGGCAGCAGGTGTCATCTGTGTTCAGCTGCTGTCTCTGCTGACGATCCCTCCTCTCCCTTCCTGTTAATGCACAGGTTGTCACACATGACCCTTGAGTCTCCTTCATAGTCTTCTAATTTTTTTGTTACTGTTGTTTTTTGAGACAGAATCTTTTTCTAGTTGCTTAAAAATTTATTTATTTGCAAGCAAGAGAGAATGAATATGGACATGCCAGGATCTCTAGCTGCTGCAGACAATCTCCAGTGCCACTTTGTTCATCTGGGTTTATGTGGGTACCCATGAACTGAAACCAAGTTGTTAGGTTCTGCAGGCAAGTACCTTAACCACTGAACCCTCTCTCCAGCCCTTGAGACAGAATCTTATGAAGCTCAGGTTGACTTCAAACTCATTATGTAGCCAAGACTAGCCCTGACCTCTTGACCTCCTGCCTCTTTCTTCCTACTGGTGGAATTTTAGCAGGTGCATGCCACCCTGCCCAATTTGAGTCTTATTGTGTTCTTTTAGCTATTCTTCAAACCTTTTGGAAATACCCTTGCTCACTGGCAAAAATATGCTACTGAATCTAAAGTACTTTCTGTGTCAAGGTATAAATGTTTTATTTATTACACCAAAGTATTAAAATGCATGTTATCTGTCATCACAGGGGCACATCTAAAATACCTAAGCGCTTGGATGCTGGAGGCGTCCTGAGGCTTAACGTCGGAGCATCAGCAGTGCTCCGAGAACAACTCACTAATGAAGCGCACATTGCTTTGTTTTGAGTCACTCATAATATTTCCCTCTTCCTGCTGCTAAAAGGAGAATGGAACTTGTGACTCAGTAAAAGCTATGTGAAATTTTTAAAGACTAGAAAACTGGCTTCTACTTTTGAACTCAGTCTCCCAGTAATTGTTGAAATATTCATTAAGAAAAAGAGATCGTATAAAAGACAACAAAAGCTTCGTTCCCACGTATGATTGTCATATTTAAAGGCTGTTCTTAGATAGCCAAGTTTTAGATGGTTGGTATGCTGACCGTGGAGAAAAAAACCTTTTTCCTCCTCCCCCTCTCTCTCTTCTTTTTTTCTTTGCACACTGCCACTGAGCCTTTTTTTTTTTTTTTTTTTCTTGAGGTAGTTTCTTACTCTAGCCCAGGTTGGCCTTGAACTCACAGTATTCCCCTACCTCTGCTTCCCAAATTCTTGGATTAAAGGTGTGAGCCACCATGCCTGGTCCACTCGCTCTTTTTACTTTTATAAATTTTAGACGGGGTCTCACTGAGTTGCCCATACTCGCATTGAACTAACTAGAACTCACAGGGCGCTGGCTGGCCTTGAATTTGTGATCCGCCTGCCTCAGCTTCCCAAATTCTGGGATGACAAGCGTGTACTACCAGGCGTGGTGAAAATGACATTTCTTTATCAGCTACTTATATAAAGATCACACACAACTAAGATATATCTGAACACAGTGCTAAGAATCACTAAAGAAAGTTAACCCAAGACCCTAGAAAAGCTTTTCATTTTTAAGAAAGGTCTTACACTGTGTGACAGACCTCCACCTGTAGTTTCTTCCCTCGAATAACTGACATTTTCTATGGTTTTTGCACAGCTGATTTCTTTGGACTTTATCAAATGACTGTCTCAGTACTTCTGTTCTATTTTTCCATCTTTGTTTTTTCTACCTTGAGGGAAATAGAGAATAAGATACTGTCACCCGACGTGTGGTGCTGGTGTTGAACCAGGATGTTCCTCCATTGAGACACCCCAGCCAGTGGTGCGAAGTGCTGAGAGCAGCAGAGGTTTCTTAGAATATCCTGTGAGAACAGTGAGTGGTCACGGCTTGTGAAAAACACAGACTGGGCTTACCTCAATATCATTTGCATTTTGTGTATATGTGTGTGTGAGAGAGAGAGAGTGTGTGTGTGTGTGTGTGTGTGTGTGTGTGTGTATACACGCATGTGTAGGCCAATGACTGACTTTAGGTGTCTTCCTCAATTGTTCTCCACTTTTTTTTTGTAAATATTTTTATTTATTTGAGAGGGAGAGTGTGTGGACAGGCCAGGGCCTCCTGCCACTGCAAACTCCAGACACATGCACCTCTTTGTGCATCTAGCTTTATGTGAGTACGGGGGACTCGAACCCCAGGCTTTGCAGGCAAGGGCCTTTAACCTCTGCGTCATATTTCCCTCCCTCCACCTTATTTTTAGACGGGATCTCCTACTGAGCCTTGAGCTCGCTGACTAGACTGGCTGGCCAGCAAGCCCAGGTACCCGCCTTACTTCACGTCTCCCTCTTGGCAGTGAATGTAAACGCAGGTCTTCCTGTTTGTGCTGCCTCTCACACACTGCTGTGTGACGAACGCCCCAGTTCTGTACCAACACTTCCTCCTGGGATCATTCCTCTGAGGAATGATAATCAAAGTGTGTTTCTTCTCCTGAGGACACTTGTCCAGCATGCGTGAGGCCCCAACTTCAATCCTTAGTACCATAACACAATCTCATGTCCTTCTGAAAGAAGGTACTGTGATGTTTCCCAGTGGGAAAGGAGGGCTTCCCTCTGTCCCACCATGAAGTGATTGATGAGACCATCCTTTCAGCCAGCTGTGGAGAAGGTTGCTTCTCTAAAATGGCCACACACTCCATCACATTTGTAAATGTGAATTTAGAATATAGAAGGGAAAGAAGTAATTGTGGGGAGCGTGTTGCTTGATGTTATTTTTAGTTTATAGTTCATTTATTAAGCTCAGTCAGCAACCATGAGTGCGTGGAGTCAGATTCATTAGTGTTTTCAGCCAAAGCAAAATTCAGAATTGTTTCTAGGAATCCTTATTTAATTTTTAGAGATAGATTTTCCCATTGACTCCTACCTTTTTCTTAAGATTCTACCTCATTGGCAACTTTCAACTCCTGTAGTTTCTCCTCAGACTGAAGAATCACAGGTGCCGTCCATAGCGACGCATAGCACACCTGTGCAAGGCTTGTTTTTAGACTAATGTAGAGGTTTGATAAATACAGGGAGAAATGATCTACATCACTGCAAAACGAGTCCTCCTTACTTATTTGGACCTTGTGGAGACGGCCGTGTTTTAGGGTTGTTTACCCTGACTGCCTGTTTCTACCCAGTTTATTTTTCTAAGAATACATTCTTTCCTCTCTTACTTTCCAAGCCTTGACTCTACGTGCTCATACAGAGAAACATCTGGCATTCCGAGAATTTTATTTTTGGTCGAACCAAACATTTTATAAAACTTTTTGTGTTGCAGCTCTCAAATACCATATAGCACTATTAATGAAGAGCAGTTTGCAAATGTATATAAAATGCATGATTTTGTTACAGGTGTGGCTGATTTTTATGCAGGCTCTATGACTACAGATGATTGTGTTTTTAGAAGTTCGTCTGAGGCTTCAGACATCTTACCAGTTTGTCACTGTATGCTTATCACCAAGGTGTCCAGTAAACACTGAATAAATAATAAGTTCTTATACAGTGGCCTGCATAAAGACCTAGTACAACCAGCTCACAGACATGTATGTCAGTCTGTTTGTGTTTTGAGCTCACTATGTACTAGAGAATGACTTTGAACTCTTGATCTTTCTACCACGACCTCCCAAGTGCTGAGATTACAGGTGTGTGTAACCACACCCTGCTATAATTTTTGTATTTGGAAATAAGTAACGTATAACACTTAAATGTTAGCATAGTTTATGTAATATTGTAACTGGATTTTTATATACTAAAGAGCATTGGTAGTGGCTCAAAAATCAGTTTGAGTGACTAAAATGCTCTGAGAGTACATGGTATTAAATATGAGGAATTGGTTGAGGACCGCACATTATTGTCTGATTTGAAATGTAAATGTAGCTGATAGGAAAACTAGAGTGCTAACATACACAAATGTAATCTTTGCCTTTCAGAATTCAAATAACAGCTGTTCTATATTTATAGAGCATAATTTGTTATTTATAGCTTGTGAACTGATGTTATAAGCAACAGCTATTTATTTGGATATTTATAGACATTTTACTCAGCAAATTCAGAGACTCAGAGGTCTGTTATATCTAGTTTGTTTTTTCACTATTTCATTATATATGTAGTTGGATGCATGTTTTCCAGAACACCCTTTGCAAGTATTAGACATTCATAAAAGACATTGGAAGAGGCATTTCTGCTAAAAGGAATGGGAGAAAAGAGAAAAAATTCAGACAGGTTTTTGTAAGCAAGCTCTCCATGTCTGTTGAGGACTTTGGGTTGGTTTGATGATCTTGGAGAGGCAGCAAATGAAATCACTGCCATCATGCACAAGTGGCAGTTGGTGAGAACGGCTGCCGACTCTCGCTGTCACAAGGCAGGAGTGTAAGTGCAGATGGAAGCCGAAGGGCTGCTGGTGGCTGGAATTGGTTATGAGGAACTTCCTAAATCTGTGTTGGTCATGGGACAGACACTGCCTTTCTAGGGATGGACAACAGCTTTTAGGGTTAGTTCATCATGGGAAATGTTTTCTGTAGATGTTTGCTGAAGGATGGCTGGTCTGTGACCTCATGGTCTTTTTAAATTTTTATTCATTCATTTATCTATTTAAGACAGAGAGGGAGAGAGAATGAGAATGAATATAAGTGTGCCAGGGCCTCCTGCAACTGTGAATAAACTCCAGCTGCATGTATCACATTGTGCATCTGGCTCTGTGTGGGTACTGGAGAATTGAGCCCAGGTCATCAAACTTTGTAAGCAAAGGCTTTAAGTGGTGAACCATCTCTCAATCCCTCACATTGTTCTTTTAAAGCTTCTTAAATGTTTTAGAATATTTTATTTTATTTATTTGAGAGGGGACAGAAAATAGGCACACCAGGGCCTCTATCCACTGCAAATGAACTCCAGACATATGTGCTACCTTATGCATCTGGCTTTACGTGGGTACTAGGGAATTGAACCTGGGTCCTTAGGCTTTGTAGGCAAGCACCTTAACTGCTGAGCTATCTCTCTCTAGCCCCTTTTAAAGCCTTTTGAATGAGCTTGTGAAGTTGTGATTTTTGAACTTCATGGCAATGTGAAGAAAAAACCCTAAGCCACCCTGGCTGTTGGATACTACACCCACATACTGTCTACATGTACTGTGCTAAACCAAACACTGCCCTCGCTATTTTATTTAAGGATAACTTGCCTCCCCAATCAAGTACTAAGTTTCTTGGATATTGGTATTCTGCCATAAATTCCCCTTTCTGTTTTGGCTCTTCTTTCAGTGCTAGGCGCAAAAGTCAATTAGTTAACAACTTGGGGAACTTAATTTATTTGTGGCTGCTATCCATAGGGCTGATAGTGTCTGAAAGTAAACACACACTGGACTTTTACAGACCTCCTTTAACATGAACTTATCCTTTTTTATTTTTTAGAACTTTAATATATGAATATACTATAATTTGATCATGTAACACAATGGACCACTCTTTTTTTTTTTGTTCATTTTTATTCATTTGAGCACTCTCAGACAGAGACAGAGGAAGATAGAGAGAGGAGAGAGAGAAAGAGAGAGAGAAGAGAGAATGGGCAGACCAGGGCCTCCAGCCACTGCAAATGAACTCCAGACACGTGCGCCCCCTTGTGCATCTGGCTAACGTGGGTCCTGGGGAATCAAGCCTCGAACCGGGGTCCTTAGGCTGCACAGGCAAGCGCTTAACCACTAAGCCATCTCTCCAGCCCAATGGACCACTCTTAAAGGTAGCATAGAGCAGTGGTGACAGACAGACCCTGGTGCCAACTTGAATCCAAGCCCCAGCTTCTCCACATGTGACTCTCGGCAGGTCACCTAAGCCCCAGTTTTCTCATTTATCAATAAGGACCACAGTGTATGTGGTACAGGGTTAGGTGAGCATTAACACTCTCTTGCTTGGAGTAGAGCCTGGCACTGGGACCCCAAGTCAGCTTGCTTTGCTTACTATCCCCCTACCTTCAAATTGCTTGGCTGTATAACCTGAAGCAGACTTTGGAAGTTGTCAGGAGCATTAGCTTTAAATATAAAGGGCAGTGGTTGGTGTACTGAGAACATTTGCTCCTATTCAGGTAGTAATGAAGATGTATGTTGATGTCAGTTCACCGTTCAAGCTAACATGAGGAAGTGAACTGCATTGAACTGCTACAGCCTAATCCTGGGACTTTGCAAAACGTCATGGCAGGGAATTGCCAAGTTCTACACTTCGTACACATGCTTCTTTATTTCAGTAAATGGTGACTGAGCTGGGTTATGCCTGTGGTCTCAGTGCTGGGAGACTGAGACCAGAGCATTCCTGTGAGTTTGAGGCCAGCCTAAGCCACTGTATTACTTTTCTCTTTGCTCTGACCAAATACCTGACAAGAAGTAGCTTAGAGGAGGAAGAGTTTGTTTCAGTTTATAGTTCGAATGTTCAGTTCATCATGCTGGGGAAGACAGGGCAGCAGGAGCGTGAAGCAGCTGGTCACGTTGCTGCCCGAGTCAGAAAGGCGAGGGAACGCCAGTGCTTCCCTCGCTGTTGTGAGCACAGCGCAGGGCCTCTGCCCAGGGAATGTTGCCACCACATTTAGGGTGAATCTTCTCAATTAACCTAATCTAGAAAATCCCTTATTGACATGCCCGGGGTTTCCTTCCATTGTGATTTTAAATCTAATCAAGTTTGTAGTTGAGATTAACCATCATAGCTACCAGGAGACCAGCCTTATCTGTAGAATGAAAGCTTGTCTGTTTGTTGTTTCTTGGTTCTTTGAGGCAAAACAAAACAACCATGGCCGGGGAGATAGCTTAGTTAGTAAAGCTAGCCCAGGCTCCTCCCAAGCATGAAGACCTGAGTTTGGTCCCCACTGTCCACATAAAATGCCCGGCACAGTCATCATCTCAGCCCTGGGGAGGTAAAGTCGGCGGCTCTCTGGAGCTCTGGTGAGTTGGTCTAACCTAATTGTTGAGCTCCAGGCCAATGAGAGGCCCGATCTCAAGACAAGGTGGGTGGCAAACCTGGAGAATGACACTCAGGGCTGTCCTCCGGCCTCCCTGTGAACATGCACATGCAGCTACATACCATGTCCATACACGTAGCACCATCTATATGCATACCACACAAACACAGTTTGTAAAAAAATTCCTTTTGCCAGCTATTATCCAGTGCCAAGTACTGAAGGGGACATCCATGAGCAGACTGAAATAAGACAACTTTTTTTCTATGTAAAATAGGATCATTGTTCAGATGTATTTGTGGAAATTAAAGGGAAGATTTTACTTACTGTGTATATAATTTGTCCAGATATCCATAGTGGGTCAAGGGTAAAAAAGGTCACATGAAACTACCTCTCTTTCAGTTACCAACTGAATTGAATTGGTAGAGTAGATTTATTGTTGTTAAGTTGAAATCAGAACGAGTGGCAACCCAAGTCCGTGGCTTTGGTCTGGCTGAGCCACTGACTGAGGCATTCAGGTGAGTAGCTTTTGCATGTATGGGAACTGGGCCTGGCTTGTAAATCACAGTTTGACTCTTCCATTCTCAAGTAAAGAAAAGGATGTTTGGCTGTATTACAGGAGGTTTAGCTGTGCCAAGGTGGATTTTTAGACAGCTCACACATACAGGCATTTATAGTTAGTGTTATTTCTTCTGAGAAATTTTTTTTTTTTTCAAGGCATGGTCTTGCTTTAGCCCAGGCTGATGTAGAATTCCCTATGTAAGTCAGACGCACAAGGTGGCACATGTATCTGGGGTTCCTTTACAGTGGCTGAGGGCCCTGGGCAGCGCTTACTCATTCATTCATATTCATTCTCTCTCTCTCATAAATAAAATACAACAGAAGACATTTATTGTGGGTGGGTGGGTGTGGGTGTGTGGGCAGTGCACAAGTGCCCCAGTGTATATGTGGGGGTCAGAGGACTAGCGAGGTTGGTGCTCCCTCTTTCTTTGAGAAAGGGTCCCTCGTTGCTGCAAAGGACCTACCAGACTGCAGATGACTGTGAGATCAGCTGGCCCTTTGAGCTCGATTCTCGTGGCTCAGCCTTCCACTGTTGTGGGGATCACAGATACATACACAGCTCTGCATTTGACCCTACATGGGTAGTGAATAACTGAACCTAGCAGCCTTGGCAAGTAAGCACCTTTAACTGCTGAGCCATTTCCCCAGCCCCAGAAATTCTTTTAAGAAACTTAAAATTATGAACAATTTAAGTTTTAGAAATTGATTTTTCTCTGTGAGCCATTAATGGTTACTTACATTAAATGGTGCTCTTTTTAGGTTTCATTTAGAAGTTTTAAAACATAAGTAAAAGTATATTTGGGCTGGAGAGATGGCTTAGCAATTAAGGTGCTTGTTGGAGAAGCCTAAGGACCCAGGTTCAATTCCCACGTAAGCCAGATGCACAAGGTGGCAATCTGGAGTTCATTTGCAGTGGCTAGAGACCCTGGTGAACACACACTCTCTCTCCCTCAAATAAATAAATAAAGTAATTTTTAAAGTATATTTGAATGAGAATTTGTGGAGGGAGTATTGCCATGAGTTTGAGGCAAGCTTGGGCTACTGAGTAAGTTCTCATTTCAGAAACAAAGAAGAAAAAAGATATGTTGGAGGACTATTAGGCAGATAAAGATCGACTTCTAAGAGTGAGGGATAGTTACTGCTTATTTTTCCCCCTCTGAAGTAGGGTCTTACTCTAGCCCAGGCTGACCTGAAATTCACTATGTAGTCTCAAGGTAGCCTCGAACTCTCAGCGATCCTCCTACCTCTGCCTCCCAAGTGCTGGGATTAAAGGCATGCGCCACCACGCCCGGCTAGTTGCTGCTCTTTGATTGTTTTGGACTCACAAGTGTTGAATAAATAATGTTTCATTACGATTGTATGGGGCACTCATCCAGCAAGTAGTGTAAGAAAGGCATGTGTATGTGCTAGGGTGTGAGATGGTAAATTTGACCAGTGAAATCCATCGTTCCAGGGCTTGGTTTGATAATCCATTAGTAAATCATCCTGTAACAGCCCAAGCATGTCAGTGGATATGTTCTGAATCTTCCGTCCCTCTAGTCAGATACAGCGTTTGCACTCAGATTGGTTAAAATCCCCTCTGCATTTGTTGGAAGTGAATCAGCTTGTATTCTGCTCTCCTTTGACTGAACATGAAGAAGCAGAGGTTCTCAATTTTATATTTGTGGAGATCAACAGAAGAGATCCCGTACTCAGCTCTGGGAGACTCTGCCAGGTGCAATTTACATTTGAACAAGGATTACAAAAGAACAAGGATTAAATTAAATAATTAGCACCAGGGCCACAGACTACATCCTGGGAGCCTTTTGGGTCACTAGTTTTTGTTTACAACAGACTGGCATTATGAATGCCAGTAAATTAGCTGTAATTATTAATGGTCATAGTGCAAGGAGTTGTTGAGTGCCAGCCATAGGAAGTTTGTGGTAGCATTTTGTCAGAAGTGTATCATGACAGTAAGTCATTGAGTTTCACTCATAAAACTACTGTTACCATTACTTTCAAAGTCCAGTAGTAGTGAGTTTGTCATTTCTCCACTGTCATCATTTCAATGTGTTACTTTGTCACTCTTTAGACATAGAAACCTGAGCTGACACTCACCTTGTGTGCAATTCTATGACAACCTCTGCAGCCCAGGTCCTATCAACTAGAGACATCGAACTCCTGAGGTCAGAAAAAAGTCACATGTCGTGTGTGTGTGTGTGTGTGTGTGTGTGTGTGTGTGTGTGTATGCACACTTTCCAAGGACAAGAGTTCATATATTTCATCAGGATTCCAAAGTAAGAAGATGGTTAAGTGTACTTCATGATTGTGTTGAAGCATGTTTTTCTTATCTGAACTACCTTCATTAGGAGGCCTGCATTAAAGCCTTAAATATATTGAGTCCCCTGTCTCCAGTCAAGGTCTCCAGATTGTCATACTTGTTTACGTTAAAGTGTTGAAATATATGAGCAGCTACCTATATCTGTCATCACTCACTAGCCCAAGTTAAGATGTTATGGCAGTTTTAATTCATAGCAGAACGGCCTTTGTGGTTACCGTAATAAATATTCAACAGAGCACTTCCCAAAGCCATCGGTCACATGTTTTGTCTTACTAGTAATTAACTTATCCATGAGCAATGGTATACTCTGGTGACTTTTTCCTGAAAGATTTATATTTATAGCAAACCAGGGCACAATCAATTTTTCTATGCAAAGTCCTTTCTTGACCCAGCAGAGACTAATGCAGATTCCTAATGAGCTGTGATGGATGTCTGGGGTTGCACTTTGACATCTCCGAGTCCTCTGTGTGTGCGACTTGTACACCCACACCGGTTATGTAAAACAAGCAAAAAGCAGGAGGGCTGCTGAGTGTTTGAGGCCAGCCTGGGCTACATAATGAGTTGCAGGTTCAGGTAGCAAGCCAGCCTGAGGTACAGTGTAAAATAAAGAGCTGGGTGTGGTGACACGCATCTTTAATCCCAGCAGCACTCAGAAAAAATAAAATAAAATAAAAATAAACATGCCCCATCTTGTCTGATCTCTGAAGCTAAGGAGGGTCAGGCCTGGTTAGTACTAGGAGGACTGAAGGAAGGGAGGGAAGGGGGAAGGAAGGAAAGGAGGAGACTGTTATGATTAGTTGAAAAATACCCTAGTGTGGACTTTGCTTTCACAGAGTACATCTCACCTGTTGTTACCCTGCCGTGTACCTGTGAGGGAAGGAATGGTGATCCACGGTCAGAATTGTGTCTGCTCTGGGATTGCTTCCTGCAGCAAGACTTACTTACTGTACAAAATCCCCAGTGTTGGGAGTGAAGTGATTTCTGTCCTTTTTTTTTTTTTTTCCTGCAGTTGGGATATGCTTGACTCTGGTTTTCCTGTTCCCCAGAGAAAATAATTCATCAGAAACCTGTGGATCCATCATGTCCTCTAACAGTGGTGACACCCCTTTTGTTGCCCCCTGCAGCCTCTTGCCTCCTTGATGACAGTTAATTGTAGCACAGGACACTTTCATAGCGAGTCTCTTAGAGCAGGACCTGAGCTGACGCTTCTGTGTGGCCATCGCAGCACTTCCTAGACCGAGACCAGGCAATGGAAAGGGGCTGTGGGACGCATCACACTAAAAACCAAGGGTGTGTGTGCGTGCGCGTGCGTGTGTGTTGTGTGTGTACATAGAAGAGGTACTCTGAGTGTCAAAGGATGTTTCTTGTACTGAATTTTTAGTCTCTTTGGCCAATACAGTTTTAATTTTTTTCTTTTTTTTAACTTTTGAAAACATGTCAAATTTCCTAAATAGCAAACTTAGACTCTCTCTCCCCCCCTCTCTCTTTGTCTCACACACACACACACACACACACACACACACACACACACACACATATCTTGTGAACTGGAGTTTAGTCCCCGGAACTCATGTATAATCCAAGGGTGGTAGCACATGCTTGTAATCCCTGTCTGGATGAGGTGAAGACACTAGGATCCCTTGAGCTCACTGGCCGGTCAGTATAACGTAATAGCTGAGTTCAGCCAGTGAAGCAACTTGACAAAGAAAAGGTAGATGCTATCTGAGGAGGAATGATCCCTAACGTTGACCTCTGGCTGTGCATGTCACCCACGTGCACATTTATACTTGTGGACACACACATAAAAGATTATTAAAACTCTTTAAAGAATTTTTTAATAGTTTACTTTTTGAAGAGAGGGGAGGCAAATATAGAATGGGCACACCAGGAATAAACTCCAGATGCATGGGCCACTTTGTGCATCTGCCTATGTGGGTACTGGAGAATCGAACCCTGGTCGTTAGGCTTTGCAGCCAAGCACCTTAACTGCTGAGCCATCTCTCCAGACCTATTTCCTTTTAAAGTTATTAAAAATAGTATATTATTTATTTGACTGAGTGACAGAGAGCGAGAGAGAGAGAGACAGGCAGACAGACGAGACAGAGAATGGATGCACCAGGGCCTTCAGCCACTGCAAATGAACTCCAGATGGATGTGTCACTTTGTGCATCTGGCTTACATGGGTCCTTGGGAATCGAACCTGGGTCCTTTGGCTTGGCAGGCGAGCACCTTAACTGCTAAGCCATTTCTCTAGCCCCAGCCCTATTATTTCAACTCTCAGAGAGTAAAGTAAATGCATCATAGTCCTTTGGACCTTAAACAATTCAGTGTATTTTCTTTCCTTTTTTTTTTTTTTTTTTTGAGGTAGGGTCTTACTCTAGCCCAGGCTGACCTGAAATTCACTATATAGTCTCAAGATAGCTTCGAACTCTCAGCAATCCTCCTACCTCTGCCTCCCGAGTGCTGGGATTAAAGGTGTGTGCCACCATGCCTGGCTAGTTCCTTCTTCAATTCAAGTTTTCAAAACTACACTATTACAGTTTCTGTATGTGGTGACATTCTTAGAAAATACAGTGAAAGCCAGGCATGGTGGTACATGCCTTTAATCCCAGCACTCAGAGACAGAGGTAGAAGGATTGCCATGAGTTCGAGGCTACCCTGAGTCTACATAGTGAATCCAAGGTCAGCATATGCTAGAGTGAAACCCTACCTTGAAACCCCCCACACACAAAAAAAAAGGAGGAAGAGGAACTAAAAGTAAATCAAAAGAGAGCATTAGGTATTCACAAAAGTTTAAGAGACATTTATTCTCTTTAAATCTCACTAAAATGGACCTACTTAAATTTTCTTTATTTTTAAAAAGCTTGAAATACTGCATATATGAATATAATTTAGAAAAAAAATGTGTGTTCTATGCCAGCGACGAGCTTGTACTTTTTGTCTCCTGTGACTTGCCGCAGTCCCATGCCTCTCCATTGTATCTGTGGAAGGAAATGACTATCATGCAGTCATATCTTTCCAATACTTTTCTTTATAATTTAACTGTACATAATTGTATGTTTTTATTTCTATTGTGAATGAAACTATGTTCATAACACTTTGCTCAGCTGTGTGTGTGTGCATGTGTGTGTGCTCACATGGTCATGTGTGTGAAGTCAGGCTCGCATGGGCCTCACCGTATGTGGAGGTCAGGGGACACTTGCCCCTTGTTAGAAGCAATGTCTCCATGTTCCCTGTTGCATTCCTAGGCTAGTTGGCCTATGAGCTTCCAGGCAACTCGGGTGTCTCTGCCAGTGTTCTTGCGGAAGGCTTGCTGGATCACAGAGGCTCCCAGCACCGTGTGTGGCTTCATTTGGTTTCTAGGGATCCAAATGCAGGCAGGCACTCAAGCTTGAGCCGCAAGCTCTTTATCCACGAGCCAGCTCTCGGCATTCCAGCTCTGCGTCATGGCTTCAGACGTGCTGTGTACTGAGTCCGTCGTTGAAGTCCCGACCTCCCAAGTGCTGTGTTTACAGGTGTGAGCTACCAAGCCTCATTGCCCAATTGTTCTTGGAATTGCTTTTATTGGGGTGTAATTTTCATTTGATAAAATTGGCTGATTTTTAAGTTAACAGCTTGATAAACTTTAATAATACCATTTGTACAAACCCTTCACCCACATGAACTTTGTTTTGCAGACTCGTTCGTTCATGTTGATGCATGTCACTGTGTTAACTCTTGTGTGACCTTACTACATACACTTTGTCCTTGCATTGTTGGAGATTATTGATGGATGTTTAGGCAGTTTCCCATGTGGGGCTTTTATATGAACATAGATGCTGTGCATGTTGGGCTTTCTGGATAATAGGACATTAGCATGATAAACTTTACTGCGCGCACACACACATAGACACACGCGCCCCTGATTTCCTAAGTCACAGTAGTAGCATATGGTAACGGTACTGCTTGTTATTTTTAGGTGAGACCAGGTGCACTCAGGGAAGTATAGCTGTAGGCAGGTGTATCCCAGGCCGGCTTCAAATTTGTAATCCTCCTGCCTCATTCTTTTCCACACTTGCCAACTGGCATGTGCCACCACAGCTGGCCTTCTTACTATTTTCAGACTTGAAAGTTTATTTTGTTTTATTTTTGGGTGAGTGTACATGTGTGCATGCCTACTTGTGTGTGTGTGTGTGTGTGTGTGTGTGCACATGTATGTGTGTGTGTTGTTCAGAAGACAATGTTGGGTGTCATCCTCAGGAATGCCATCCACCTCTTTCTGAGACAGGGTCTCTCATTGGCCTGGAGCCCATAGCTGGGCCTGGAACTTGATGGTTTTCTCTGGTTGACCATCTCCTGCCTGTCCCAAGTACTGAGACCATAGGCTCAGGTTCTGTAATTTTCAGCTTTCATTAGTTCTTTCAACTTAGTGACCAGCTTCAAAGCTGCCATAAGAGAATAAGGTTTGACTGTGTTTGATAGCCAGGGCTCATAGGAATCCTATGTGGCATTACTGGTCAGCTTGACTGTTGTGAAATACATTAGCTTACTTAATCCTTGTCACAAATTTATAAAATACAAATCCATTTTGAGAGGGGAGAAAAATTTGGAGATTATACCACTAATTAGAAAAAGGCACTGGGCTGGAGAGATGGCTTAGTAGTTAAGGCATTTGCCTGCAAAGCCTAAGAACCCAGGTTTTAATTCCCCAGTACCCATGTAGGCCAGATGCACAAGGGGTCCCATGTATCTGGAGTTTGTTTGCAGTGTCTGGAGGCCCTGTCATGCCCATTGTCTTTCTCTCTGCCTCTCTATCTCTCAAGTAAATAAAAATATTTTTTTGAGGGCTAGAGAGATGGCTTAGTGGTTAAGTGCTTGCCTGTGAAGCCTAAGGATCCCGGTTCAAGGCTTGATTCCCCAGGACCCACATTAGCCAGATGCACAAGGGGGCGCACACGTTTGGGGTTCGTTTGCAGTGGCTGGAGGCCCTGGCATGCCAATTTTCTCTCTCTCTCTCTCTCTCTCTTTCTGCCTCTTTCTGTCTGTCGCTCTCAAATAAATAAAAATTTAAAAAAATTAATAAAACAGATACAAAAAATACATTTTTTGAAAAGAAACAGCACCAAAATTTAAACCTAGCTGAGCTTCAGTTGGTTCTGGTATGGCACAGCTTAAAGGTCATTTAACAATACAACGTTGCTACAGAATACCTTCATCATTGAGTATCCATCTAGAGAACAAGGTAATAATGTATGTGTTAGCTGTGGTGCAGGACTACCCTATGACCATGTCTCTGATATTCATGCAAAATCTGCTAATAACAAATACCATGTGCAGCCCACCCTTCTCTGAATCCCAGTCATGGTGAGTTTCTGCTCTCTCTCACTCTAAAGCAAATGGGCTGGTTGCAGGTTGCCATAATAAAGTGCCAGAGCCTGATTAGCTTAAATAAGAGAATTTTGGTTTCTTTCACAGTGTTAGAGGCTAGACGTTTGAGATCTCATCTGGGCTTGTAACCTGCCACTTTCCCTGTTGTTTACATGGTATTTCCGGGTTAGCTTCCTCATCTCCCCCCTTTTTTTTTAATAGTGAATTCAGATTTTTTTAAAAAATTTATTCATTTATTTATTTGAGAGCGACAGACACAGAGAGAAAGACAGATAGAGGGAGAGAGAGAGAATGGGCGCGCCAGGGCTTCCAGCCTCTGCAAACGAACTCCAGACGCGTGCGCCCCCTTGTGCATCTGGCTAACGTGGGACCTGGGGAACTGAGCCTCGAACCGGGGTCCTTAGGCTTCACAGGCAAGCGCTTAACCGCTAAGCCATCTCTCCAGCCCCCGAATTCAGATTTTTTTTAAAAAAATTTTGTTCATTTTTATTTAGCTGAGAGTGACAGAAAGAAAGAGGCAGATGTAAGAGAGAGAGAGAGAGAGAGAGAGAGAGAGAGAGAATGGGCATGCCGGGGCCTCCAGCCACTGCAAACAAACTCCAGATGTGTGCACCCCCTTGTGCGTCTGGCTCATGTGGGTACTGGGAATTGAGCCTTGAACTGGGGTCCTTAGGCTTCACAGACAAGCACTTAACCGCTGAGCCATCTCTGTAGCCCATCTCTCCCCTTCTTAAGAGGGAGCAGTCCTGCAGTTGGACCCACCTGATGGTATCATATTGACCTAATTGACTCTTTAAAGACCTCTCCTCTAAAAAGCAGTCTCAAATTGAGTACCTGTGCTACTTAAAAACCTTAGTGGGTGGGAGAGGTGGACCCAAGTCAACTAAGGTACTCTTGGGTATTTAAGGCTTCTTTTGACAGCCAAGATAATTGCTTTGAGATTTGAATGTTCTTCTTTCTTAAAAAAAAAAAAATTATGTATTTTATTTTTTATTTTTGCAAGTGCAGAGAGAGAAGAGAGATACAGACAGAGAGGGAGAAAATGGCCATACCAGGGCCTCCAGCCACTGCAAACAAGTTCCAGACACATGCACCACTGTGAATCTGACTTTATGTGGGTACTGAGGTGTCAAACTCAGGTTATTAGGCTTTGCAGGCAAGTGCCTTAACCAGTGAGCCATTTATCCAGCTCCTGAATATCCCTTTTTTTTGTTTTTTGTTTGTTTGTTTGAGGTGGGGTCTCATTCTAGTCCAGGTGGACCTGGAATTCATTCTGTAGTCTCAGGGTGGCCTTGAACTCACAGTGATCCTCTTACCTCTGCCTCCTAAGTGCTGGGATTAAAGGCATGTGCCACCACCCCAGCTTGAATATCCTATTTTAATTGACAAGTTTATTCAGAACATTACAGCTTATAGCAATTGGGAAGTGGAGGCAAGAGTGATGCAGAAACTTTGGAGTTCTTTTGCCAATGCACTGTTAATCTGGGGGTGCAGCTGGATCCTTGTCTTATGAATCTGAAGAATGAAATCCTCAGACCAGGGGACAAGGTTTAAAAAGATTTTATTGCAACTTGGGCTGGAGAGATGGCTTAGCAGTTAAGGTGCATGCCTGCGGAACCTAAGGACCCAGGTTCGATTCTCTAGGTCCCACATAAGCCAGATACAATGATGATGCATGCATCTGAAGTTCCTTTGCAGCAACCAGAGGCTCTCGCATGCCCATTCTCTCTCCCTCTCTGTCCCCCTCTTTCTGTCTCTAATAAATAAATATAAATCTTTAAAAACATTTTTTTTTAAAAGAAAGATTTTAGCTGGGCATGGTGGCACACACCTTTTATCCCAGCACTTGGAGGCAGAGGTAGGAGGATCACCATGAGTTCAAGGTCACCCTGAGGCTACATAGTGAATTATTCCAGGTCAGCCTGGGCTAGAGTGAGACCCTACCTTGAAACCACCTCCCCCAAAAAAGATTTTATTGTAGCTTAAAGCATTAGGAGAAAGAAGAGAAGGGGGGCTTAAGCCCAGAATATAAGGGAAGGAAGCAAGGCAGAGCTCTTTCCCAGAGAGGAAAGAGGAGGTTTGAGAAGCCCACCTTGAGAGTCAGGTTGGAGTTTTTTATGAGCCCCATGGGTGGGCAGCTGGTTTAGCCAGTCTAGTCCCGATGCCAGGTGTTGGGTCAGGACTTCTGGAAAAGGGCGATCTTCTCAGAATTTTAATTCTCAGGAGGGGAAGGACTCCCTAAGGGGCAGAGGTAAGGACAGGCCAGGCCCTTCTGCCTTTCCTGACCTCTTAGATTTTCCCCCATAGGCTCAAGGACAATTCCCACGTTTATCCAAGAGAAAGCTGTTCACTCTGGGGTCCTGTCACCCTCAGGTGCCAACGTCTGTGCTACAGGAGGATCAGAAGTTCTTAGTCATCTTCAGCTACCTCGGAAGTGTGAGGCTAACCTGGGCTAAATGACACTCTGTCTCAAAACAAATACCTCCCTAAACCGCAAAACACAACACAACGAAGCAGTTGGGATTAACAGTTCCAAAAAGAACATTTCAGAAACTATTAAGAAGTTTAAATAAGCAGCTTTAAGTTTGATGATTCTGCTGAAAACTCACCATACTGTGGCAAAAAGATGATTTAAAATTTTTTTTGCTGTTTTTTGAGACAAGCTCTCATGTAGCACTAGTTGGCCTAAACTTTGCTTTGTAGCTGAGGATGGTCTTCAACTCCTGATCCTCCTTGTGGTCTGCCTGATCTACCTTCCAAGTGCTGGGATGGCAGTCCTGCACCACCGTGCTGGGCAGAAGATGAAAATATGAGCATGAAAAACCACAAGAAGTCTGCTTCCTGACCTCAGCTTTCCTTTATTCCGTTTAGCAAGTCAGTCAGTGTGTGTGTGAAATGAGAGAATCCAAATAAAGTGTGGTTGTTTTGTAGGAGTGTCTTTAGCCTATTGCCACTATAATGCTACTTAAAAACCAGAAAAAAAAGAAAAAAGAAAAGAAAAAGTCCTCACCCCTGTCCACAGGAGGAGCTCTGCTGATCTTCAGCTCACTTTTCCATCTGGGGTTGACTGGCTTCCTGCTGCTCTACCTCGGTCTCGGCTAGGCACACGTGTATGTGAGATTTGATTCTTCTTGACTTCCCTTTCCTTCCTGTAACTAGACCATAGTTCATAGACCAGGCTGACTGAAATACAGCAGAGCAAACCAGCTTTGTAGTGGGCTCATGAGGTTGTCAAGTGGACCCCACTCTTGAGACACTAATTTAAAGCTTCTTCCCAGATATAGGACTACATATAACCAATTAAAAGTTATAAGAGTTGTTGACTACAGGAATTCTTGTCATTTCCTCCCCCCATCTGTGTGTGTGTTTGTGTGTGAATGTGTGTTTATAGGACTTAAAATACAAATAGTACTGTTGTTTTATGTCGAGTTAATTATGTAGCTATAAGTCAGAGCCCTGTTGCACTGTATTTTATATGCAGCCCTGGCAAGGTCTGTTCTGGGATGGGGAAATGGGAGTTCTGTCTTGACTTTGCAGGTGTACATTGAAAGTAGGAAGCCATGACTGGGAGGAGAAATTATGCTCTATATGAGAGCTGGTCTTTGACACCCCCTGCTTAGGTTGATTCTGTGTGTTCACTCAGACCATTTTTTTTCCTTTGTATGCATAACAGATAATTTCTGTGCTCAGATCCCTTGTTACTTCTCAGGGTTTATGGACCTGCAGAGCAGGCCGACCTTGGGAGCTCATTAGAAAATGCAGAGTATCTCTAAGGCCCCACACCAGATTTACTAAGGCACAAATCTGTAGGATTGAGGCTGGGAAGATGGCTCACTGGGTAAAGTGCTTGAGGACCTGAGTTCGAATCTCTAGCACCCATGTAAAATGCCAGGTATGCTGGCACTTGCTTGTCTGTAATCCCAGCGCGGAGGAGTTAGAGACAGGAAACCACTGGGGTTCACCGGATAGCTGCTATAGCCAAATTGATGAGCTGTGGGCTCACTGGGAAATGCTGTCTGAAAGAAAAAGGTAGAGGGCTGGAGAAATGGCTTAGCAGTTAAGGTGCTGGCCTATGAAGCCTAAGGATCCATGTTCAACTCCCCGGGTCCCACGTAAGCCAGTTGCACAAGGTGACGCAAGCACAAGGGTGGCTCATGCATCTGGAATTCGATTGCAGTAACTGGAGGCCCTGTCATCTGGCCTGCCAATTCCCTCTCTCTCATTGGAAAAAAAAAAAAAAGAATAGGTAGAGAGCAACTGAGGAAGACACTTGTAGAACTCTGGCCTCCACATGCACACATATGTGTGCACTGACATGCATATGGACATGTATATGCACACCACATACACACACAGACACAAAGTGTAGTTAACAAGAGTCCTCAGTGATCTGTACATACTCGGGTTGAGGAAGCATGGCTCTATTTTCTTTTTGAGGAAGGGTAGCCTTTTTTTTTTTGTTGTTGTTGGTTTTTTTTTTTTTTTTTTTTTTTTTGGTTTTTGTTTTTTGAGGAAGGCTTTCGTGTAGCTCAGGCTGGTCTTGAACTTGCTAGGTACCTGAGTAGATTGTCCTTGAACTCCTTATTCTCCTACCTCGACCTCTAGAATACTGGGATTAGAAGTGTATGCCACCACATTCAAATTTAGAACTGATTTTTGAATACAATATTCCAGCAGGGGATTTTGTCTTGCTTCTTTCTGTTGCAGTGTCATATCTGACCGTTGTAGGTTAACCTTCTTTTCCATCAGTTTCCTCACTTATCAGCGAGTTGATCTTCGTGTTGAAAGGACTGAATGTTTGTGGAGTTCTTCCAGCAGGATTAGTCTTGTTAATATCATTATTTTCTTATTAATGTTTAGCATCAAATAGTCAGCGTCAGGTCACTGAGATGAACTTCCAAATCAGGAACAGGAGAAAGGGGTATTATTTAAAGTTTACAGATCCAGTGGAAGTTCCATAATGGCAGAGAAGCCAGCCCACTTTCACAGGTCCAAGCAGAGGGAGAAGCTACAAGCCCCCACCAGCAAGCAAGCAGGCTTAGAACTCTAGGCAGAGCTCCAGCACTCAGCATAGCTTTCGACTAGAATTCCAGATCCATCCCCACGCCTTAGGGCTGGACCCTAGAATCCACCCACAGTGACACCTTCTCCAGCCAAGTGGCTGCAGATCTAAATTACAAATTGCAATAAAATCCTGACTATATTGGGGCCCATCCATTCAAACTACCACAGCACCACCATTGCTGCCATCACCATAGCCAATAGGAAACTGAGCAACTAAGGCCAGGAGAATGCCCACTGCGGATGGGAATAGATGCAATGGTGGACCATGAATGCAGATCTCATATTAACCCCTAGGTAACTCACCCAAAATTTGTTTTCTTTTTAATTTATTTTTATTAACTAGTTTTGTACTCAGTGAATACAGTCAAGTTGGTACCATTGTTAGGCTTATCCATGCCCTCCCCACTCCCCCTGGCCTCTCCTCATTGAAGTATATGGGTCATGCACTGTGGAGTTAGCCTTCAGCTATGGGTAGGAGAACTCTCTGTGTATCATGACCCAACGTGTGGCTCTCACATTCTTTCCACCCCCTCTTCTGCAAATTTCCCTGAGCCATATTGGGTTCATTTTAAGTCTGTTTCATTGATGAGGTGTTGGGAGCCTCTGTGTCTCTGGGTATCTGATTTGGTAGGAGTTGATTGTTCTCTGTTTCGGTCTCCTTGACCCTTGTTCTGGTACCCAGTTCACCAAGAAAACAGCACCCTTGCTTGTTTTGCCAATTAGTCTTAGTTTCAGCTGGGGCCCTTTTGATCACCCAAAATTTTAAACTGCTTTCTAGAACAAAAACCTGTAAAAGTTTTCATGTAACATCTTAGTGGAAAAAGGTTCCATGAACCATCTTTCTACCACAAAGACACTAAACCTCCTTGTCTAACAAGCTGTGATAATAATGGTTGACACTGTATGTTTTCAGTCCCAAACCTGTGCAGTGGTCTTGCTGGCCACTGACTAGCTGTAATAACTTGGGCAAGTTATGTGTATCAGAAGGTTATTCTGGTAACCCTGACTAATTGTTAGTGTTCTTTTACATGAGACTGCATGGAACATTCCAGTACAGCCTCTGTGAGATTTATTTCCATTTCAATTGGCTGGATCTAGACTCTACTTATCTGTCTATCTATCAAGAGCAAAGAGAAAGAGGCAGATAGAGTGAATGGGGTGCCAGGGCCTCCAGTCACTGCAAGTAAACTCCAGATGCATGTGTCACCTTGTGCATCTGGCTTATGTGGGTACTGGGGAATTGAACCTGGGTCCTTAGGCCTTGTAGGCAAGCACTTTAACTAGTATGATTGTCTCCAACCCCTGGATCCACACTGTAAAGAAGAACGTGTTCAGTGGCAAGAAATGTTAGAGGAATAATAAACTTGCATAGAATGATCTTGAGGAGCTGTTAGCAATCAACAAATCAAGTATAACAGTCCTCTGCTGTGATAAATGAAGCATAATCATTGCTTTGCTGAATGTTGGATTTTAGAGGCACTGAAACATCTGTTACTAAGATATGCTTCAGGAGGCCTGGTCTCCCTTGCAGGAAGTGTTTATAGACGTCTTCTGTTGCTTTAGTACTGTTATATGTAGCAGATGAAAGAGGAGGAGCAAGGTTGAGGGAGGGGGTGCATCCCAGCAGCATCTTAGGCTTTTTCAAGATTTTAATTTGTGTCTTTTTTCTCTTAACTGGATCAAATAGTAGGAGTCTTAAAGAAGGAATTTGTGTCTCTTTGCTAGGGTTACAATAATTGCACATATACTAGAGTTAAGTGACCTATGGATACCATCCTTTCTCTCTCTCTCTCTCTCTCTCTCTCTTTTCTTTCTTTCTTTTCTTTTTTTTTTTTTTTTGGCAATACTAGGCTGTAAAATTATCCTAAGATGGGTTGACTGCATTGAACTGGTTTTATAGAACTAGTAAAAAAAAAAAAAAAAGTTAGTTGAGTACAAAGGAAAACCTTTATATATGGCAAAAGAATGAAGGAAAGATGTTTTTCTTTTAAAGTATCTTGTTGAATATATAATCTCTCAGAAAACTGAGATGTTTGTTTCTGACATATAGAGGGATATAGAGTTGCCAAATTTCTAGAAGGAAAGGTTATTTAAATGTTAATGCTTCTTTATGCTTCACATGGAATTTGTCACAGACCCAAGTCATAAGCATGTGTTTTAGGTCTGCTATATAATCATGTGCTCAATTAATCATTAGGTAAAGTGTATGAGGGAATCCCCTGTGTTTAGGTAAAGTGGACGGGACCATCCCCTGTGTTTAGGTGAAGTGGACGGGACCATCCTGTCAGAGTCTTGCTTTCTCTTAAGGCTGTCATAATATTTCCCATGTGGAGCAATGTCTCCACCTTCTAAATTCCGGGTATGTATAGCATACATACCTTTCTTGTTTGTTTAAAAAATACAGACACACACACACATACACACACACACACACAGAATGAGAATCAATATGGATACACTCTGGCCTTCTGCACTACACAAAGCATGGGGAAGGCGTTTCTTCCTATGGAAAATCTCATCAAGTATGTCCTGCACTGGCTCGGTAGGAATATGCTCTGCAATAACCCTGGCAGGTGCTTAGTAGCCACTGCCACCTCCCTATTCCTGAAGCGCCTTTCGGACCCATCCCTCCACCCTGCTTTGTCCAAGGACAAAGCCCCGTAACTATGGAAATGGAGTATGGAGTTACAGATTTCTCTTAGGAAGGAAGAGCTGCCTTTAGAACTCAATTATATCTGTACTGTCATTTAGAGTTGACTTTTTTTTTTTTAAAGAATGGGGGAAATGAGCATTTGAGTGGGAAGAATAAAAGGAAACATCTTATGAAATCCGGGAAGATTTTCTTCACCATGACAAAGGAGAACATATATGCTCTCTTGCAGAGGGTGTTGTCCAGTGGGCACAGGGCACTGGCCTTCTCTGCTCCTGGGGAGCTCAGAGCAGAGGGCACTACTTGTCCTTAGACAAGAGGAAAGTCTGGACTGGAGGGTTCTATGGAGAAGGGGTATGATTGCCACCCACTGCTAATGTGGACCTTTGTTTCTGTAGATGCGGGGATTTAAGCCAGGGCCCCATGCATGCTTGGCAAGCACGCGGCAACGGAGCTAGGTCCGTACGTAGCTCCTTCAGCGGCAGCTTTGAACTCTTTCAGTACTACATATGGGAAGAAAGGTCTTTCACATTCCAGCTTTTATGTGGGGTCTGGGGCCCCTAACTTGGGAGCTCAAAAGTTGAGTGACCAGTGATTTATCCATGGAGCCATCTCCCCAGCTCCCTATCTACCTTTAAAGAATATGTATTTATTTATGTTCTTTTTCATTCTTTTAAAATCATTATTAAATAGAAACTTTGAATGGACACATCATATGTTGGTACCATCATTTCCCCCCTCTGTGCCCCCAGTCCACTGAAGGCCCTCCTTAGTGAGATTGCGGGTATCACCATGGAGTTGTAGGTTATGAGTTATTGTGGGGAGGGCTGTGTCTCTGGAAATTCCCTCCCGTCCTGTGGCTCTTACATTCTTTCTGCCCTCTCTTGAGCAGAATTCCTTGCGTCTTGGTGGGTGTGCTTTAATTCTACTGTAGGGTTGAGCTCTCAGCAGCGTCTGGATCTCTGCTTTGATGCATTTTGAATAGGGTCCTACTCTAGCCCAGGCTGAACTAGAACTCACTCTGTTGTCCCAGGCTGGCCTCAAACTCACAGCAATCCTCCTGCTTCTGTCTGGGTATGAGATTAAAGGCATGTGCCACCATGCCCAGCTATAGTCTGCCTTTTTGATGATTCTAGGCCATGTAGACACATTTTTTTTTCTGGCATATATGTCCCTTTTAGATGATGTTTCTAGCCACTTTCTGTCTGATGGTAAGGGTGTAACCCAGGGCCTCCTGCATGTTAGGCAAATATTCTACCACAGACCCATGCCTCCAGGCCTCTTTCCAGACCTTAGCCACATTTTTCCTTCTACTTTTTTTACTGTTTGTTGGGGGGGGGGTAACCTCCAATATCCCTACTAATATTATTGATAATAATCACTGATACTTATGTAACAGATAATAGTTAATGCATGGATAGTTGAACCATTGGTCCAAGCACTTCACATACTCATCTAATCCTCACAAAGCCCTTTGAAACCACGGTCTACACAAGGAAACCGAGGCTCAGTGGGATTAGGGATTTGCCAAAGTCATCCGGCTGGGACATAGTATAACCACATTGTAGTCTAGACACTGGCTTGGCTGTGGGCTAACAACTACTTGGAGACACCGTCCTTTCCCCCTAGCCTTGCCTGTTCTGTTCAGCTCTCCTCAGATTTACAACAAAGATGGGTGCAGTTGGAATGGCCTCTTATTTGTTGAGAGGAAAATTTGCTAACCAGTAAGTCTTTTATAGATGCCCTAAGATCCCATCACACTTGCATTTTCACATCAGCCATTCATCCACTTTGGTTTTGAGACAAGGCCTCGCTCCATAGCCCAGGCTGGACTTGAGTTCATAGCCCTCCTGCTTTGCTTCCCAGATGGTGGGATTATAGGTGTGAGCCACCACATGTGGTGTTCCCATCTCTGTTACTGTCTTCCTTACTCCCTTCCCTACAGGGTTTCCCTCTGTGGTTCTGGCCAGTGTTGAACTTGCAATCCTCCTGCCTCAGCCTTGCGAGAACCTGGCATTAAGGCTGTGCACCATGAGGCTCGGCTTTACAAGCCCTCTTAATGGAAGAGGAAACAGGCCCAGAAAGGTTTGGTGACATGCTGACCTGCCCAAGCTCACAAGCTTGTGTTCTTTAAAATATGCACTTTGTTTATTTATTGGAGAGAGAATGAAGATAAATGGGCATGCATGCCAGGGACTCCTGCCACTGCAGACCACCTCCAGGTGCACGTGTCACTTGGTGCATCTGGCTTTATGTGGGTTCTGGGGAATTGAGGCAGGCTCTGCAGGCTTTGCATGCAAGTGGCTAAAAGCTTATGTTTTTGTTTGTTTCTTTATAAACTAACAATGGCATGTTTGAGATTGTCTTATTTCAGCATGAACTAGTTTGTTTTCAATTAAGACAAACATTTTTGGACAACCTTGGGGAAAAAAAAAAATCTCAAAGCCTGACTTTGCTCTGCTCTGTTGTGATTTTCCTAGAGTTGCCAAAATTTTTTATAAGATATGATATTCCTAAATTGGATTAGTAATTTGGCCAAATTAAGCAAAATCTCCTTAAGATGTTGCTGCCTGGCTTGGTATCTTCCATTCTCACAGACTCCTCCTCACTACACAACCTGGCCATCAGTGAGAGTTCACCAGAGAGTTTTGCAGTGGCTCTGGAACTATGCGGGGTTACCCTGCTGTGGTGTAGTGGAGGGGACGCCACAAGTGTTTTGGCGGCAGCTCCAGTGTGTCAGATTGTCCAGGCAGGAAGTGCTTACCCAAGGCCCAGGTGTTGAAGTGGAAATCAGGTTCTAAGTCACCACAGCCAGATTTATGCACAGGACAGAGAGGCTGATGCAGATGCAGCAGCTCCTGACTTAAAAGGAATCTTGTAACCCTTATATAACTAAGATATTTTTGAAATGTATTTCATTAGACCTCAACATTGCTAAATGATTTGTGTATTCAACCAATAGTGCTTGAGTCTGGCTGACTCTGATGTTTAATTGCATTTGCTATATGAACCATTTTATGATGCCACTGACCCATGTGTGAGGCATTCAGGCATACGGAAGAGTATTTATGCAATATTTAGGCAGTCTTCAAAATGGGACCTTGAAGTAAAGGGTGGCTTTGAATTCTAAACAACATATGTACCATAATCCCATTTTGGAGGGAGGTGTGGGAGGACACTTACCAGTGTTTCTCAACATTTGACATGTGTCAGTAGCACCTGGAGGGATGTCTCACAGATTGCTCTGTCTACTCCTGGAGTTCCTTGCTCCATATGGTTGCTGTGGGGCAGGCATGTGCTATTCCAGAAAGTTTGCCTTTGATGCTGAGAGCCACTGTTCTCAGGAAAAAGAAGCTGTGCCCCCCCCCTTTGCTAAAAAAGGAGATTTCACCATTGTGTTATCTGTAGGATTACCAGGGCTTCTTATTTTTCCTTTATACTTGTCCGCATGTGTGTTGCCAGTGACAGAGTGTGCCCCTATCACAAGAGCAGCACCCACGTTGTTCTGAGGTCCAATTTCTACTCCAAGAGCACACAGTTCCCGGTGCTCTCTGCTGTTCTCCTCTCGGCGTGCATGTCAGACACAGCCCCAGCAGGGCCGCTTGCTACGTCCCTGTCTTGCTTTCTCTTCTTTCTCCAGGTGCAGCTCTTTAGGAGGGCTTCCTTGCCACACTGAGCTCTCCTACCAGTCAGTACTGGGGCTGAGCTCTGATAAAAGTTCCATCAGGGACTCCGGAGTCTACTTAGAATGGACACAGGCCACGTGCTTCTCTTCAGGCCCCATGGAAGGCTATTTCAACCATGAGTTATGTTTGGTCACCCTTTGGAATAGGAATGTCTCCATAGAATGTGAAAGAAAAGTAAAGAATTTGTCTAAGGAAGCAAAATAAGTCAAGTCTATAGTGGTAATCCTAGTTTGCCTCAGAATAAACTAATCTACCCAGCAAGTAGGGCACCCACAGCAGAGCGCCAGTACCAATGATGCCATATATCATGGGACAGGCTGTCTGTAGTTTGGCCCTGTGGGCTTAGGAATCACATGTGTGTGGCCCCACGCATGAGACAGCCTCAAGAACGCTGTGTCTAGTCAGGTGTGGTGGCTCATGCCTACAATCCCAGCACTTGGGAGGCTGAGGTAAGAGGATTACTGTGAGTTCAAGGCCAGCATTGGCTAGAATGATAGCCTGCCTCAAACAAACAACAGGGCTGAGGAGATGATTCCATGGTTATTGCTTGCTTGCAAAGCCTGGTGGCCTGGGTTCTATTCCCCAGTAACCACATAAAGCCAGATGAACAAAGTGGCCTATGCATCTGCAGGTGGCGGAAGACCCTGGTGCAGCTGTCCTCTCCACTTTTTCTCCCTCTGTGTCCCTCTCTGTTTGCCAATAGATAAAATATTTTTAAACAAGCAAATCAACCCAAAAGAATGCTATGTGTCTCCTCCCCATTCTGTATACCGTCTCTTTTTGACATTTTAGGAAGGCCTCCTCTCAATTGAAAATAAACCTAAGTGTTGATTAGTTAAGCAAACACAAGTCTGATTGTATCAGATATCATGCAAATTACTTGACCGCTTGGATTGAGCCCTCTTCTTCTATAGATAGAAATATTAGCTTTGAGCCAGGTGTGGTGGCGCACGCCTTTAATCCCAGCACTAGGGAGTCAGAAGTAGCAGGATCTCTGTGACTCTGAGGCCACCCTGAGACTACATAGTGAATCCCAGGTCAGCCTGGGCTAGAGCAAGACTGCCTCGAAACAACAACAACAACAACAAAAGAGAAATATTAGCTTTGTCAGATAGATGGCTGCTGGAGAAAGCTGGTTCAAAGCATATTAAACCTTCTCCTCCTCAAGGCTGCCATGCGGTGTGACCCCAGCAGTAAGGTCATCCCTTCTTCCCTTTCCAGCCTGATCTCCTGTCCTGTCTGGGGGTTCTGGCCAGGCTCGGCAGACCCAGGTTCTTGTCTGCTTCCCACTCCACCCATCCAACTTGGCAGTGACACTCGCCTTTGTATGAATTCTGAGGTCAGACAACTTGAGGAAAAGCATGATAACTTCGGATCAGTGTTTTCCCTGATAACACTGTAAGTTCCTCTCTTATGACCATGTCTCCAGGAAGCTAAAGGAGTTACTGTCTCTATGGAAATCCCTGAATCTGTTACGTAAAAATGACCTCTCGCCTGAGGAATTTGTTTGTTGCTCACCGTTCCTTGCTGGTCTGTACTGGGAAGCTAAGGAAATGGACAGCCGTGGGCTCTCTTACAAATTCTGTGATATCTCACAGTTCCAGCCAAGCGGACAGTTTGTCTTCTTCCCAAGTAAATATCCATAATGGTTTGATGTATATTGGTGAAAGTTTCCCAGCGCATTGGACTTTTTCCAGGAAAGAGTGATTTTGCTCTGCTTTCTGACTTCCATTGTACGCGGCCACATTTGGGGCAGCAGGCCATTCATTTCATCCTTCAAGTAGCAAAAGGCTAAAATGCTTGACAGATGAAATCTCTTTGTCTATTACAGAGTGTAGCCCTGTTTTTCATTCCTTTTTTCTTTGACTTAAGGTTCATAGACTCTCATGTAACAGTTGCCCTGGTATCAGCTGTCCTTCACCTCTGTGCTTAATGGCTGCTCGTATGGGATTAGTGTGCAGGCTGGCATAACTAATGCCACACCTCACTCCTGCTAACGGAGGGCAAGAAGGTAAGACCAGGTGCCTGGATCTGACAGTGGCTTGAATGTGAAACGTTCCCTGCACGCTTGCTGCCCAGCTCATGGTGCTACTTTGGAAGATCGTGGAACCTAAAGGAGGTGGACACTTGCTGGAAGAAGTGAGTTGTTGCAGACCATAAGCTAACTTGGGAAGCCCTGTACACTTGCTGCTCCTGACTGTGGACGGCTGCAAGGTGATCAGTCCCCACTGCACCTCCCCTGCCGTGGTGGACAGTATTCCAGCCTTCAGGGGGTAGGCAGGAGGATCATGAGTGCAAGGCCAGCCTGGGTTACATAGGGAGACCTGATCTTAAAAAAATAAATAAATAAACGCCATCATCGTCATCACAGGGCTCTTAATTCCTTTTCCTTAGAGAGCTGTTGTATTTTGTAGAGAAGTTCTTGAGTCCCTGCTTGTAACCTGAGTTCATTCTGGAGTGCCCACACACACTAATTGTTGGTAGTCTTGTGTTTAGCATTTGTGATATTTATAGTGTCGCTGATCTTACTTTACATTCTTCCTCTACATTTCTGTGAGCTGCCATTTGAGTGATTACTGTATCCAAAGTCATTCTGAAGTTGAAGTTTAGAGCTTGGTGTTACTTCCATTATAGGATTTTGCAAATATTCTTTTAAATATGGAAAACAAATATAGTAATTCTTTTGAATGGTTGTCTTAGGATAGTGTTTAATAAGCATGGCCTTACTCAAGCAGGTAAGTACAGTTTCCTCCTTGGCGTTCTGAGGGTAAAGATCTGACGTAACCTGAATGAGAGAGAGCTGCAAAAACCAGGAATGTACAGCAAGGCCTGGCTCCACTTTGCAGTGTACTTGTGGCATCCAAGGTGTGACAGGACAACGTGAGCTTTGAATGTCCTTTTCCCTTGGTCTGGGCACCGCTTTGGTTGGTGAAGGGGAGCTGTCGCTTTGTGGCCTTTGTGGTGGCCGCATGGCCAGGTGGTGGTCTCAGGAACTGCAGTTGTGTGGACCCACTGCCCTCACACCCAGTTCTTTGAAAATGCTTGATTCCCTCCAGTGACTTATGCTCACTAGTGAGGAAAGAGTTCTTTAACTTCCATCTGAGATAGGTTTAGAATATTTTGAACTTTGAAAAACAAGCAACTCCAAGAATTCAAAATACCCCAGCTGTGGAGAAGCATGGATGTACGTGAGGACTTCGCGGAACATCACAGAAACGGGTTATTTCAGCAACTTTACATGCTAACTGAAGATTAACGCAGTCAGAGTGGGGATTTAGCTCAGTGGAAGGCTCTGTCAGTCCTCAGCAACCAGAGAAACAAAAAACAAAAGAACAAGATTCAATCCTTTGTTGTCAGAATTATTAGCAACTTGGATATGATGTCTAGTTCTGCTGAACATTTGACTCTGTAATCTTCTGGTGAGATGGCCAATTTACACAGGACGTCATGACTGTACCAGCCTCTTCTGGTGTTGTGGCACAACTAATTCTCATAAAGCCAGGCTGAGGTGGGACAGGAATAACCAAGGTGTTCAGTCAGTGTAACAACTTGTGCCAACTCTAGATTTTTCTTGAGTTGTCTTGCTTCCTTTCAAGTATCCTCTTCATTAATGACTACTTTCTGAGTTTGACATTTCCGTGTGTCTTTGGAATAGCCTGTAGACTGTCTCTTCAAGGTGATGTCAGAGAAGCCAGGCATGTAGTAGACTAGATCACTCCACAAAGTACAAAGGCAAAGGTGGCTCTGGTCCAGGCCCAGGCTGGCCTCCAGCAATTCTCCTTCCTCAGCCTCTCTCCCAAATGTTGGAATTAAAAGTGGGCACCACCACACCCAGCCTGCTGTTTTGTTTTTCCTTGTAACTGTCTGACTGTATCTCAAAATCAGCCATTTAAACCAAATGCCTCAGGTCCTCCATCAAACCAGCTCTTCCCATACTCTTTCCATTTTAGTAAAAGGCAACTCAATTCTTTATCTTCCTTAGGTTTAAAAAAAAAAAAGAGAGAGAGAGAGAGAGAAAAGAAAAGCCCTTTGATTTCCTTTTCTTCTTATTTCCTCTTCTTCTGAAACAAGGTCTTTGCATTAGCCCAGGCTAGCCCGCAGTACATCTTGTAGCCCAGACTGTCCTCACACTCAGAGCAATCCTCCTGCCTCAGTCTCCCAAATGCTGGGAGTACAGCTGTGAGCCTCCACACCTGTTCTTGTACCTACCAGCACATGAGCCTGTCACTGTATCTGTCATCTCTGTCCAGGCATGCTCTTCCCACAATGTTCTTTTGCTCATTGTCCTTCACCCCTAGGTTCTTTCTTCAAGAATATCTTATGGCGGCTGGAGAGATGGCTTGCTGGTTAAGCGCTTGCCTGTGAAGCCTAAGGAGCCTGGTTCGAGGCTTGATTCCCCAGGACCCACGTTAGCCAGATGCACAAGGGGTTATATGCGTCTGGAGTTCGTTTGCAGTGGCTGGAGGCCCTGGTGCGCCCATTCTCTCTCTCTTTCTCTCTATCTGCCTCTTTCTCTGTCTGTTACTCTCAAATAAATAAAATAAACAAAAAAAGTTTTTAAAAAATCTTATGGAAGGTTTGAAGCTTTCTTTGATTTCTTGTTTCTTTTTGAAAGTCTGGAAGAAAGTACAAATATAATTTGAGTAGATATGGAACTTGTATATAAAGGTAATTTGTTTTCTTAGTATATACATTTATTTTATGTCTTCTCAGGTATTATATGACATAAGGTATAGGCAGATTAGGCAGTCTTGTTTTTTTGTAGGAATTTATTGCTGCCACTTCTGAACCAGCTAAGCTTTCATTTCACTTGCCACACTAACAATCAGAGAAAAGTTAGTGTATAGATTACAATAATTGTATTGATAATAATGAGTATGCTCTGTCTACATAGGGAGATTTTGCTTCTGAGCAGCCTTACTTTTTTTTTTCCTGTCCTCTACTGTTTTTGTGGCAGAGTTTTATGTAGCTCAGGCTAGCCTCAATCCTGCTGTGGAGCTAGCGATGACCTTGAACTTTTTATCCTCCTGCCTCCACCTCCAGAGTGCTGAGATCACAGGTGTGTGGCTCCATGCCCAGGTACTAATGTAATGCTGGGGATTGACCTCAGGGCTACATGCCTGCTAGACAGACACTCTGCCAGCTGATCTGCATCCCAGCCCTGTCTTCCATTTCTGATCGACTTCTCAGCATGCAGCTCCTTGTCCTTGTTCCATTACATTAGCAAAGAAAAGTTAGGCAAAGAGTATTTTGAGTCCACTGTTGTGTAAGCTTTCTTTAAAAGGGGCTGCCCTTAGTAGAAATTTTATTTATTGTTTATAGACGTTTCATTTTACCTGTCAAGTTCTATTACTTGAGTTACTGAAGAATCTGCAGAGTTTGCATATAGAGAACTTCTGTCGCTTAACCCAAGGAGAAATGTAAGCTTCTGTGTCAGACAGAGGAGACCCGAAGCTCACCAGGACCTTCAGCCCTCACAGTACTGAACGTGTCTGTGGGCCTATCACAGCTCCAGGCGCCTCAGAAACTCAGAAACTCCCAGCCATAACCAGCTCTAGCCAGTGCTCTGATAATGGCAGGAAAACGTTCCAAGTGAAGAATGGGTCCTGCGGTACTTGTAGATGTGACTTTTCTCAGCCTGCTAGTAAGCTGAACCTCAATCATTTCCTCCCAGGATGCCTTACAGATTTAATGTTCATTTATCCAATGATTTTGAGATTTAGGAAAACCTTAAATGAAAACTGAGAATTCTAGAGTCAGGAGCTAGGGGAATGCTCAGGGGATAAAGCATTTGCTGCTCAAGCCTGAGTGGGCCGCTTAAAGCCCTCTGGAGAAGCTGGAAGCTCTGGAAAGCTTCTGTAATCCCAGCATCCTGGCAGCAAGGTGGGAGATGGAGGCAGGAGAATTTCCTGACCGCCTGAGCTCACCAGAGAACGATGGCATGGTGGGAATGAGGGAAACCCTGCCTCAAGTGATGTGGAGTGGCAAGGGCCAACCCCAAAGTGTTGTCCTTTGGCATGCATTCCTTTGTGTGGGTGTCCACACACCCACCCATACACACACACACAAATCCTGGGCTGGAGAGATGGCTTAGCAATGGAGCACTTGCCTGTGAAGCCTAAGGACTCCGGTTCAAGGTTTGGTTCCTCAGGACCTACGTTAGCCAGATGCACAAGGGGGCGCACGCGTCTGGAGTTCGCTTGCAGTGGCTGGAAGCCCAGTCACGCCCATTCTCTCTTTCTCTCTCTTTGTCATTCTCAAATAAATAAGAATGAACAAAAAAAATTTAAAAAAATATTTTTAAAAACCCTCTAGAATCACATATTAAAGTAAAAGATTTTGTGCTTTTTGTGTCTCAACTGTTGCAGGCTCGAGACTTGGGCTGCAAGAGCTTGCTGTGTAAACACTGGGCATTACTCTCTGGAGCCTCTCAGCTGGTGAATCGGACGGAAAGAGTGTGGGGTTGGCTTTTCACTGATGTCTGAGAGGAGAAAAGAAGACTTCTAGTATAGCCATGGCTCAGACACTGGTGAAAAGGTGATTGAGGAGTTACAGGGACTTGAGACAGGCCTAAAGAGCTTTAATGTGATCCTTTGGGGACTGAAGGGTTTCAATTGCTGCTTTTGTGCAGGCCCTGCTGGTATATTTAAGTGATTCGTTTGAAAATCTTTTCTCACTGAAGTCATTAAAGAGGCCCCTCTAGTTATCACATGATATCTTTCCACATGCCTGAAAAAAACCTAAGACTACCAACCACCAAAAAAAAACCTATGGTTGTCTGGCCACCTCCAGGCCTTCGGAACAGGAGCTGGGACGGACTTTCCTGTTTTAGCTGAGTAGACGTCAAAGTGCAGGAGCACTCTTGACCTAAAGTGCAGGGCACTCTTGACTTCTCGTGGTTGGTGAATGGTCTAAGTGAAGTCTCTGACTCAGCCACTTCACTGTTCTTTATTAAAGGCTTAAGAGCAGTGCTTACTTTTTTTGAAATTGTGAAATATCACATATGTATAACCCATGTGCAATTAAAGAGTAATCATGAAAACACACGTAACCCTGCATCCAGCTGAAGCAACAGAGCGTCCTTTCGGAAAAAGGAGTGGACGTGAAGGAAAGCTGACCTCCTGTGAGCTCACTTTGCTGACTTGTGTGTTCTTCCAGCCTTTCTTATTCTTGTTGAAGCAGTTTTGCATTTGGCCTTGTTTCCCCTAGCGCTTTAGTGTTAGTTTGGCACTTGTGATGGAGTCTTCTGTATCATGTATGTGTGGCTCATACTGCGTATGGGCTCTTTCCCCATGGTGTGGAGGTCCGTTCACATTCCTTGGGTAGAGTTGTGGCTCAGCTTGAGCTCTGAAGGGTCACACTATGTCCAGGATTTTATTATTTTATTTTCCATTCTCTGGATTGTTTTTTTTTTTTCTAATTTATAGAAAACAATATGGGCTACAAATTTTTCAAGTCAGTTTGCCGTTTAGTCTTCAAGCAGTTGACTCCCATCTGGCCAGTTCTTTGCGTCAGGATTGGGAATTTCCAAATGATTTGTGTCATTAGTGTAAATGCTTGTCACCATTATTTCTGTAGTCCTTCTATAGTATAGAAAGGCTGTTCTGGGATTTCTCCTGTCCTGGATCTGAGCTTCCTGGGCCTGGAAATAAAGCCTGTTTTCTGCCAAATTCTGTGGATGAGCCTTTCCTTCTTTTTCATTTCTTCTAGGGCACTTTTTTTTTTTTTTGAGACAAGGTTTCTCATTGGCCTGGAGCTTCCCAGTTAGGCTAGATATGCTGACCAACCCCCCAGGGTCCTCCCCTCCCCTCTCCTGCCCTGGGATTACATACTCCACCGTGCCCAACAGTTTAGGTGGGTACTTGGCATTGAACTCATGTCCTCATGCTTGTGAGACAGCACTTTGCCCACTGGAGCTATTTCCCCAGACCCAGTGTTTTTTTTTTTTTTCTTTCTTTGAGACAGCATCTCCTGTATACCAGGTCTTGAATTTGCTGAGTAGCCAAGGATGAACTTGAACTTCTGAACATTCTGCCTTCATCTCCCAAGTGCTAGGATTGCACGTGACATGTCACCATGTCTGGTTTCTGCAATGCCAGGGATCAAACCCAGGGCTTGGTGCATGCTAACCAAACAGCCAGCTGAGCCACATCCACAGCCTAGAGCAATTTGTTTAAAGCTCTAGGTAGACTGAAGCCATCTTAGGACTCCAAATGGCATAGCTAAAAGCAAGCTTGTCCTCAGAACACAGGAAGACACTAAGAGTTTTTGTTCTTCCTGCCCTTGGCTTTCCCAGGACACACTCCTCCCTTCCTCTTCCCACCTTGTTTCTCCTCAGTTTTGGCAGATGCTCTGTTCCATTGTGTCTTCACCAAGGGAGCCAGTAAAGGGGCACACCCATCGCTTCGTTTTAAAATGCCACTATGGAAATGACCAGAGCACTAGTAAAGTGCTCAGCTGCTTGCATTTATTTTCAAATTTAGAAAATTCCAAAAAGATTGCATGAAGGAGCTACTTGGTCATTGTCACAGTCCTGATATTTTAAAAATAGGTCTGTGAGTATATTTTTCCTTCTTTATAAAGTGGAAGCCATGGCTGTATTTTTCTCTGTTTTCTGGTTATTCAGAGTTGTTCAGTTTTCCTTGTGTTCACTGAGCTCTATCTTGCTGTTTACCATACAGGGAAAATGGTTGTAAGATAAAATGAAGACAAATAAGCTTATTTAATACAGAACTTCACAAAGCCTTTGATACACTATAATACTTATAATATTTAAACAGGGACAAGTAAATGCAGCAGTTCAAAAACATATTTGATTGCAGAAGCCCCCTTGGCTTCCCACCACCCTTAGTGGCTGCCGCATGAGCCCTCCTCTGAGCGTCGCTTATGTTTGCTGTTGTTGGAGTTGGTTACCTCTGCCCAGACCTCAGGGTTGCACAGGGAGTTTTCTAGAACCTTAAGCTACATCCATTGATTTATCTTAGAGGAGAATGTGAACCTTTCAGTGCAAACTTATGTTCAGTATTTTACTTTTAAATAGGGAGCAGGGAAGGGTAAAGATGTAGTTTTACAAATTGGTGAAAAGAATGCAGTCTCCGCCGTGCCCTGGGGACTATCATCCACAGATGTGGGCTGATCACAGGAAGGGTTCAGACCAAGATTCTTCTTGTGAATGTCTCCAGGCAGAGATTTTGTTCTTGAAAACCCTGAAGAACTATTGTTCTTCCTTATGATGTGGGGGGAGGGGTGTGTCTTTCCTTCTTTTTTTCCTTTGTGGCGAGTGGGGAGAAGTGCTGGTGCTGACAGATGCTAGTTTTTCTTTTTACCCTAGTTTTTGAAGATGCTGATGACAGGCTCAAGGCCTGCTGTTCTGGATGCATTAGGTTACCCTCTCCCGTTTTGTATCTTGTTGGACTCTGTTCTGTTTCTGTTGATCACCTGTCTATGTTTTCTTGACCTTGGACCTGTAACAGAGACTGAGGCTGAAGTGAAAACTACATATGATTTCACACATTTTTGCCCAAAACACTGAAATATGGACCAGAAAAGCTCAATCCTGAGCAGTTGAAAATGGTCTACCATCCTTATCTAAAACAATCTTTTTTAAAAAAATATTTATTTATTTACTTGAGAGCAGCAGAGAGAGAAAGAGGCAGAGAGAGAGAGAGAGAGAATGGGCACGCCAGGGCCTCCAGCCACTGCAGTCGAACTCCAGACGCGTGCGCCCCCTTGTGCATCTGGCTAACGTGGGTCCTGGGGAATTGAGCCTCGAACTGGGTTCCTTAGGCTTCACAGGCAAGCGCTTAACCACTAAGCCATCTCTCCAGCCCTAAAACAATCTTTTTTTAAAAAAAATAGTTTATTTATTTAAGAGAGAGAGGCAGAGATAGATAGAGAGAATGGGCACACCAGAGCCTCTAGCCACTGCAGATAATTCCAGACGCATGTGCCACCTTGTGCATCTGGCTTACATGGGTACTGGGGAAGCAAACCTGGGTCCTTAAGCTTTGCAGGCATGTACCTTAACCACAAAGCCATCTCTTCAGCCCTAAAACAATGCTTATTACACACACACACACACACACACACACACACACACACACACACAAAATCTTCTGTCCACAAACTGTTCGTATTTTCCCATGCATAAGTATTGTAGTAAAGTCAGTTTTCCAGATAACGTAACTCTCCTCCTTTAAACACTGGTTCTCACTTATATGTGGCCACATTTCCCCTTCTATCCTCAGTAGCAACTCAAGGCTGCTGGGACTGGGATTGCTCAAGGGGCTGTGAGGAAGCATGCACTGGTGGTCCCGTGAGAGGTGTATGCTCTTCTTGGGCCAGCAAAGTGGCTTCGGGCTGTGGAATATCTGTTTCTATGCTCAGAGGCCTACTTGCTTCAAGGAGGGTTGAAGTCCTTGGCAAAAGGAGTGATTACTAATCAAAACCAGGCCAAACCTATATAAGCCCTTGGAAATGTTAACCTGCAGGGTTATTCCCTCAGCTGAATCTGAATTGTTCGCATAACATTTGGAGTTCTCTATCAGGCTTAATGCAGAAGAGTTCATACACTGGACCATGCAGGACTAACCACGTGCTGGAGGTTTGTTATAGCACTGTGGCATGATGTGCTGGCTTTCCATATGTGTGTGAACACGTGTGTGTGGAATATTTTCACTGATGAAGTGTCTGCAGGAGCACAGCATGACGTGGTCTTCACTATTGGTCAAATGTTACTAGTAATACAATTATATTCATGCCTTTATTTTTTTAAATTTTTTGTTTTATGTTTATTTATTTGAAAGTGACAGAGTAAGAGGCAGAGAGAGAGAGAGAGAGAGAGAGAGAGAGAGAGAGAGAGAGAATGGGCGTGCCAGGGCCTCTAGCCACTGCAAACGAACTCCAGATGTGTGCGCCCCCTTGTTGCAGCTGGCTTACATGGGTCCTGGGGAATCGAGCCTCGAACCAGGGTCCTTAAGCTTCACAGGCAAGTGCTGAACTGCTAAGCCATCTCTCCAGCCCCCCTTTTTAAAAAATTTTTTTGTCATTCATGCCTTTATTCAGCAGATCTGCATAAGGTGAAGTTTGAGTTTGATGGTGTTTTCAGTTCTGGGAATAAAACAGTGCAGGATACTTTGTTTGCTTATAGATGGGGTCTCACTTAGTAGTTCAGACTGGTCTCAGCCCCCTGTGTGTAGCCCAGGCTGGCCTGGAATTTGTCATTTCTGTGCATATTTCTCTCAGGGTAACTGCACGAGCTGTCATATCCAGCAGCAGGGAAGCAGATAGATAAGACTCTGCTTCTATGTATCTTGTAACTATCAGGTCCAGGGGAAATATCTGTACTTAAGTAAGCAAATAATGAAATGAAAATGGCTTAAGATGCCAAAAGGTGCTGTACAAACATCTACTAGCATTAAAGAGTGACAGGGCTGGGAGGAGCAGAGGTGTGCTTAGGAAGACCCCAATAGAGGAGTAAGCTTGCAGAAGGTGAGGCTACTCTTAGAGAAGATGAGGCTGGCTGTGGGGAAGGCATTGGAGGCAAAAGGAAGGAGCTTCATGGACAGATGTCCATGGTGCGATGGCTTTCTCTTGAGTTTGCCTCTCTCCCATAGCTAGCAAGCCCTGAAGAGCATGATTGGCCACACAAGCCCATTGAGACCTAGACTGGGAGTTGTCCAATACCTGCTGATTTAAGATTTTTTGTTTTTCCAGTGAACAAGTGAGTAAACACATCCTTATTAAAAAGGCTTTTAGGGCTGTAGAGATGCAGTTAAGGCACTTGCCTTCGAAGCCTAAGGACCCATGTTCGACTCCCCAGATCCCATGTAAGCCAGATGCACAAAGGTGAGGCAAGCACAAGGTTGCACATGCCCACTAGGCATCTGGAATTGGATTGCAGTGGCTGACGTGCTGGCATGCCAGTTCTCTCTCTCTCTCTCTCTAAAATAAAGTAAAATAAAATAAAAAGACTTTCAAATTGGTGGCTATCCAAAATAGAGTGAGCAGTCACTTTTCTGCATTGGTAAAACAATGAAGCTAGTAATTTATATAGAACTAGGCTGCTGATCAAGCATGACTAGTCATACGTGGCCACGTGGGATGGCCGTCTTCTTTTGGTACCTAGTTCTGAGATTTCTTTATATCTTTGTGTTTACTTATTAAGTATTTACCCTCTTCTGCACACAAGCCCTGGACCAGACCAGGCAGAAGAGAGCCCAGCCCTGCTTGGAGGCCTCACAGCTGGGGAGAGTGGGATTCTAACCGAGCGGCACTCACCATGTGCCAGCGAGGGATGGACTGGACTTGGTAAACTTTGTGCGCTTGTTCACTAATGCTGAGAAATATTTACATAGGTTTATAAAATCGCTGTACAAATCAAGCTGATAAGGAATAATAAATGATTTTTATGTTAATATTTTATTTATTTACAGGCAGAGTGAGAGAGACAGAAAGAAAATATGAGTGTACCAGGGCCTCTTGCCGCAACAGATGAACTCCAGATATGTGTACCACGCTGTGCATTTGGCTTTGCATGGCTACTGGGGTATTGAACCCCAGGCCAACCCAGGATGGCAGGCTTTGCAAGCAAGTTCCTTTAACCACTGAGATATCTTCCCAACTCAATAAACTTACTTTAAAAACAAGTTTTCATTATACATACATTTTTCCACTTTGTGATGAAAGCAAATTATCATACTAATGTGATGGATGTGCATGCTTATTTGTACAGAAAGAATTAATTAATTAATTAATTAATCTTGGCTGAATATTTGATACTGTAAGATGGAATGCATCTTCAACATGTTTTGAGTTGATTTTTTGATTTTATAATCATCAGTGCTGAGAATACCTCTTCACATAAATACACACTACAAAATAGCAGACATATGTTGCCAACCAGCTCATAAATTGTCAGAAAATCTGCTGTGAGCCCAAGCCAAAATTCATTGAATGATGATGATGATTATTTTGCTGGGCATGGTGGCACATGTCTTTATGAGAGAGAGAATTGGCATGCCAGGGCCTCCATCCACTAGTTGAACTCCAGACATGTGTGCCACCTTGTGTGCTGACCTTGAGCATGGGTCACCTTGTGTGTCTGACTTATGTAGAATCTGGAGAGTTAAACATGGGTCCTTAGGCCTTGCAGGCAAACACCTTAACCGTTAAGCCATCTTTCCAGCCCTTAATGATTTTTCAAAAACTTTTTCTTTTTTTTTTAATTATAGATAATAAACCATTATAATTCCCTCCCCTCTCTCACTTTCCCCTTCACAAATCCATTCTCCATCATATCCCCTCCCTCTTTCAACTAGTCTCTTTTATTTTGATGTTATCATTTTTTCCTTCTATTATGAGGGTCTTGTGAAGGTAGTGCTAGGCACTGCAAGGTCATGGATATCTAGGCCAATTTGTGTCTGGAAGAGTGCATTATAAGCAGTTCTACCCTTCCTTTGGCTCTTACATTCTTTCCACCACCTCTTCTTTTTAAAAAATTATTTATTTGAGAACAACAGAGTGAGAAATAGGCAGATATATATAGAGAATGGGCACGCCAGGGCCTCCAGCCACTGCAAACGAACTCCAGACACGTGCGCCCCTTATTATCCATCTGGCTAACATGGGTCCTGGGGAATCAAGCCTCGAACCGGTCCTAAGGCTTCACAGGCAAGTGCCTAACCGCTAAGCCATCTCTCCAGTCCTCCACAACCTCTTCTGCAGTGGACCCTGAGCCTTGGAAGGTGATAGAGATATTTCAGTGTTGAACAGTCCTGTTACTTCTTCTCAGCACTGTGGTGCCTTTTGGGTCATCCCCATGGCCATCTGAAAAGAGAAGCTTCTCTAATCAAAAGTGAGAGTAGCATTAATATATAGGCATGAACATTAAGGAAGGAACTTACAGGACAAGTTGGTGAGCATAATATATTTATTTAGTCAGACAAGAGCAGATGTTACACTTCTAGGGCTCATGACCTCCCCCATCATAGGCTTTTGATTAGGTTTTCAGTATCAGGCATGTATTCTGTCCCATGGAGTGGGCCTCCAGTCCAATTAGAGAGTGGTTGGTTTCCCCCATAGTACCCGTTCAGTCATTTGGCTGGCTGGCCAAACTTAAGGCTTACAGTGTCCACTGTTATCACCACCAATGACTTCTTTCTCCCACAGGGCTGCATGCAACGTGGCTTTTTCCAGCTTTCTGTCAGCTAATCTACAGGGAGGAGGTTTTCAGCTGAGCTCCAGATTCGTTTCTCAGTGGCCTTGCAGCCCAAGCATGTGGACTCTTCAGCAATAGGGTCTTACCATCTATTCCTGGTGGGAAACCAGAGCCTTGGCAATGGCCTGTAATGTTTTGGGGACATCAGGGGCCTCCCTGTCCAACAGCTCACTGGACAGTACCCCATTTCTGGCACTGAAATTTTTCTAGTAACAGCGTGTGGCTTCTGGGTATGCCATTACCCAAAAATGTAGGTTTCCATCCTAAATGATTTTTTTTTAGTGAAAATCAAATCAGTAGTCCAAGTAGTAATTTTTAAAATCAAGCATTCTAATACAATGAAATCCAAAGATATGCTTATTTGATACTTACATGCTGAGGAATGATGGTAGAAAATATTAGTTTTTGTTTTCCATAATTAATCCATTACTTCTGTAAGATAGTCTCAAATCTGAGCTGAGGAGTTTGAGGTCATGTTGGTTGGCATCATGTGGAGTGATGACATGCCAGTTCATGTGCGTGCGGTGTGCTGGGAACCTAGGTTGTGGTGAAGTCATGGGAGGCAGCACAGGCAAGAGCTGCCGCAAATGCCGCAGATTTACTATGTGTTTGATTTTGAGTTAATTTCTGGTGGTTTCACATTCGAAAACCTTTCACTGTCACCAGATTTTTCAAACCTTACATTGTGGCATTAAACCCACAGTTGAAGAAGCCAGGGGTGGGGTCACAGTGAGATATCACCACTGGGAGGCGTGGAAACACCATGGCGAAGTGCCATGGACAGAGCCTGAGATGGGGAAGGGGTCCTTTATTCCGAGGAGGAGAAAAGGGGGGGTATTACTGTCTGAGAGAGTAGCACACGTGAGGGATGAGAGGAGGGGAGAGGGTGCTATGAGTTCTTGGTGAATGGGCAGGATCTGGGAAAGGGGTTGGCATATCATTTGCACACCAGGAACTTGGCTCTTTGTTTCCTGTAAGAACAGGAAGTCATTTCAGGGTTTTAAGCCTGGACAACCAAGGGAAATCCTGAGTGCGAGGCTAGCCGTGTGGTAAAGAGGATAAACTCAGAGGGTCCTGATTTAGGCCTTAATCCTAGCTTTGCTGTGAACTTGCTGTTTCTTGTGAGCAGTTTACTCATCTGAGAAGTGGGACCGTGAGTTCTTCCCCTTGTTGGCTAAGGATTACTACATTACAGTGGTCCGTGTGTAGCATACAGGTTTCCTCCTCACGCCATCTCCTTCTTATAGACAGTGGGATGGAGAGGAAAGGGTTTCGTTGTCATGGAGACAGTAGTCTGGTGGCCTCATGGACAGCATCACTGAGCCCATGGGTACCTTGAGATGTTAGGCGTCCAGCACCCAGCTGGGGAGCTTTCACTTTCCTCCTCGAGGGTGGCCTGGCCCTGTCTGGTTCTGGGAAGTGCTGGCGCTGGACTCATACTGTGTTCTAATTGGCATCGTCACCTGACCACTGACCAGACCTTTCCCTTCCTTGCTTGCCAGTGCAAGGATGGTATTGTCTCTCCTCAGGCCTCTCAGGTTAGGTCCAGAGAAGCCGCTGGGCTCAGGGCCTTGCTCACACCCCAGACACTAAAGAACTCTCTTTGCCTGTCAGTTTGCTTGGATTTTCCTGCTGTAACTGTCTAACACATGTTGCATTAGCAGTGGTTTCCTTTATACCATTCAGAGACCATGTATTCTGAAAAACTCCAGTGTAATGGCTTCCATAGCATTCATGTTGTCAGCTTGCCTAGTGGACACAATGTCTGTTTGCATTTGACTACACAAATAGCACAGGCAAATGAAGCCCCCACATGACGTATGGAAGGATAAAAAGTGATTTGGACGTAGCAGCTGGTCTCAGGAAAAGAAACTCGCAGCCTGTCTTTCGCAATCCTAAGCCTACACCTCTATGAGCCGGTTCCGGACATTCCTCCTTGTGAACTCGGCGCCGTGTTGCTCACCCGTCCGTCCAGCTCTGCTTCAGTGTGCCGGGTGTCCTTTAAATGGACCGGGAGTCCGCTTCATCTCTAGCCGCTTGTAGCACACGAGGCTTCAGCATCAAGTGGCTTCCAGTCCTCTTTTGCTGCTCGTGACAGTTCTTCTCATCCTGTCCTTTCTAATCCACAGAATGGCATGGCCGTGATGCTCACACACACAAATCACGGGCACCCTCCCTCATTTGTAGCTCCTCGCGCTGCACTGGGTTGACCAATGATGGCCTGCCCAGTCAGCATGCATCCTAAAATCTCATTTGTAACAGGCATAATGTCCTACTTTGGTGGCTCGACTCAGTGTGACTTTGAAAGCAGGTGACCCTGCACAGATGCCGTGCAGAGTAAATGGGCTGCTGAGTCAGGAGTCACTTGGTTTGGAGCCCTCAGGTGGCTGTCTCGGCAATCTTTTGGCAGCCACACGCATCCAGCAGGTGCTTCTCTGGGAGAGCGAGCGGGAGGGAAGGCATCTGTAGGTAATCAGTGGCCAGAGAATGGAAGATCTTGCATCACCGTGTTACCCTCATTCCTTTAACTATTTCACATGAGTCATTCAGTTACCCCCACACCAACTTTTATGTGACAGCCAGGCAGCTGGGGAATGGAAAGCTTTAACACCATGCCCAAGACCACAGTGCTAGCAAGTCGTGGAGCAAGAGTGTGAGGGGCTGGCTGCGTGTCCTGTCTGTAACCGCCATGCTCATATAGGCGTCACAAAAGGCCATTGGTGTGTCCCAAGTACAGTTGATGTGGACCAGGCATGAAGCTTGGTGTTTGTATCACACTCCCTGATGTGGAAAAGTCCAGTGAAGCTCAGTGGTGGAGTGTTAGTTTTGATGATTGATCAAGGACATCATAAACAAATGTTATCAAAGACACACACACAAAAAATCAGATAATTACGGCGCATGAGTCCCTCTCCCCAAAGGCACGTTAATTGGAGCCAAATCTTTAGTAGTGGCACATAGACAGAAGTGTGTGTTTTTTGTGAGAATAACCTCATAAAGGTGCTGCATTCTTGATTTGTGGTGGTGATTTTGAGATGTCATTTCACTGTTCCCCAGACTGGCTTTTGAACTCCTCAGCTCGAGTGGTCTCCCTGCCTCAGCTTCCTGAATAACTGGAACTACAGACACACGCGCCAACACATCCAGTTCATTCTTCACTTTTGAATCTAGAGCAGATGCTCCGAGCTGCGGGGTTTGAAGTCCCTGGCTGTGCGATGCTTTGAAGCCTGCACAGGAAAACTGTACAAGGGCCAGGTTTTCTTTGCTGAATTTTGTTTTGGTTAAGCCCAGTTGAGTTCTCTCTGGGCTCACTTTCTCATGGGGGATTGTAGTCATGGTGATAAGGAGCAAGAGCCCAGGAAGTGACTGGAAAACACTCCACAGAGTTTTCCACAGACATAGCCTTGGCCGTCCTGAGGTCTGGGGTCCACGGTCCACCCCGTATTGTCAGGAGGAATAATTCAGGGGTTGCCTTCTTGATAACATTTGGCAACAAGGCAGAAAAGCCATTATTGATGGATAGCAATTACATAAAATAACATAAGTTATAGAGCATCTGTGTACCCCTTTTGATTTTGGAAATGTACATTTAGCCAGCATGAACATCATTTTGTCATAATGTGTGAAAATGCCCTCATAGTCATCAAAAGTTTTCCTTTTTTTTTTTTGTTTTGTTTTGGTTTGGTTTGGTTTTTCAAGGTAGGGTCTCATTCTGGCTCAGGCTGACCTGGAATTCACTATGGAGTCTCAGGGTGGCCTCGAACTCATGGCGATCCTCCTACCTCTGCCTCCCGGTGCTGGGATTAAAGGCGTGCGCCACCACGCCCGGCTAAGTTTTGCATTTTTAAGCCAGGCGTGGTGGCCATGAGTTTGAGGCCACCCTGAGACTCCATAGTGAATTCCAGGTCAGCCTGAAGCAAAGTGAGACCCTACCTCAAAAAAAAAAAAAGTTTGCATTTTAGAGATCACCTAGCATTCCTCCCTGGCCTACACATGTGCCCCTTATGGGGTACGTGCACCTGGACACATGTGCAGACATCATATATGCACACACACAGAAGTTTTACACTCTGTTTTTTGTTTTTTCAAGGTAGGGTCTCGCTCTAGCCCAGGTTGACCTGGAATTCTCTATGTAATCTAGTGTACTAGGGTGGTCTAGAACTCACGATAATCCACCAACCTCTGCCTCCCAAGTGCTGGGGTTAAAGGTATGAGCTGCCATACCCAGCTGTCAATACCTTTTTTAAAAATTATTAACCAACTGATTATATAAAAATGAACATTTACTCTGGGGTGCTTTTGCTCAGCTCCTGGGCAGCAATGTACTTTCAGAAGAGAAAATGTCATTTTTGTGTAAAACAAAAGTCACTATAAATGATGTCACTTAAAAGTAATTTAGAAATAATATAGCATTCAGTATTTTTTGGGGGGAGTCCTAGGAATTGAACTTAGGGCTTTTGCACATGATGTAGACAGGTGCTCAGCCCTTTTTAAATTTTGAGATAAGGTCTCACAAAATTGCCCAAACTGAGATTGAACTCACTCTGCAGCCCTGAAAAAAAACCCTTGAACTTGCTATCTTTCTGCCTCAACCTCCCTGAAGCGGTGATTACAGGTCTGCACCTCCAGCCCAGGCTTCAGTTTGCTTTCTAACCTCAGCATCTTTCAGACTGGGAAATGGTTTTTAACTCTGGAAAAGCGTGTGGCAGGCTCTTCCCCTTTCCTTTGGATTTCCAGTCAGCTGGGGACTGATACTTTGGAAGACTTAGGGAGAGGGAGGCCCTGTTGCATTTTACCCATAAAGCAAGTAGTACCTTGGAAGAGATTCTTGAATTTTCTGGGAGCCAGGAGTAGTTTATCATGGCGCTAATGCTCACCCTGCACTAAGCAGGGTTCCCATGGTCTAGCCATTTATAATGGTTTCTGCTTGTTCACATCTCCACCCACATTTGTTATCATTTGTTTCCTTGATGATAGCTGTTCATATTACAACTGCGGTGAGATGTAATCTCAATGTGGTTTCAATTTGCATTTCTCTAGTGATTAAAGAGGACACTGAAATCTTTTTCAAATAGTTATTGACCATTTGTATTTCTTCTTTTGAAAGCTGTCTATTGAGTTCTTTGGCCCATTGATTAATTGAATGTTTGTGTGTGTGTCTAATTGTTGGAGGTCTTTATAGATAGTAGCTGTTAGTCTCCTGTCAGATAATGTATACCTAGCAAAAATGTCCTCTCTCTCTCTCTAAAAAGTTTTTTTTTTTTAATTTATTTGCAAGCACAGAGCGGGAAAGAAAGAGGGGAATGTGTACATCCGGGCCTCTTGCCACTGCAAGCAACCTCCAGACCCACATATCATCTTGTGCATCTGGCTTAAGTGCATACTAAGGAATCAAACACTGGCCATTATGCTTTGGAAGTAAGGGCCCATAATTACTAAGCCATCTCTCCAATCCAGAAAATATTTTTGACAAAACCTTGAAATCCCATAGTATCCATGAAAAAAAAGCCAAAAAGCCCCTTTTTGTTGTTACAGCTTGTCTAAACCAATAATTTGTGTACTCAAAATGTGTTTCAAGATGCTCATCCCAAAGGACACTCTGGTAGTATTGGAAATACTACTGTTGGAATGTTATATCCACTGTGCTGTGGAATTTTCCACATTTATTAGCATGTTGTAGCCATAAAGTGAGCCATCATTGACTGGGTCCGGTGTGCGTCTCACGTTAGCTGACCTCAGAAGTTTTGTATGGTGTGACCTTTGTAAAAATCCCATTGAACTTTCACTCTATATAAAATGCTCATCTGGACTATTTAAAGAAAAAAAAGTCACCCAAAATAGTGGAGCTTTTTAGTCGTTATTTTTGTGATGCTGGGAATTGATTTAGGCTTTCACGTGTAGTAACAAATGCTCTCCCACTGAGTTGTATTCCCAGCAAATACTGTTTCTTGTCAATCTCTCGCATTTGTTTGTTTGTTCATTCATTCATCGTCCTGGTGTAAGGAATGAAACATGCAGGGCCTCGTGCATGCACACTAAGCACACACTCTGCCAGTGAACCACATGTCCAGCCCTCCGACGTCTTTAGCATAGTTAAATGTGGGCAATCTTGTCCTCAAAATGTGGGATTGTGATGGTGCTTTAACTAAATCCTCACATCTGGATTATGTTTAGTGACAAAGATAAAAACTTATTTCTGAATTCCTGTTATATGTCGAGCCCTACCCAAAAAGATAAGCTTAGGAACAGGGATTATGAGAGCAGTATGTGACATGGCGTTTGTTAAGGGTTTAAGTTTTTAAGATGCAGGAGACTCGTATCCATCAAAGTTACTGCAGCCTGCATATCTGCATGCTTAGCAGCAAGCACCAAAGTGTTATGTTGCTCATGGGAATCCTGGGGTACTATTTGTAGAGAAGAGAAGGTGCTCTCACCTGGTGATAAGGAATTGACAGGTGAGCTTCGAACGAAGTCTTGAAGCATGGGATAAGTAATCAGGCAGAGCGAGGAGACTGTGGTCACAGGTACGTCAATCACACAAATCATATGGCACCTGCACGTGGTCCAGGTGATGCAGATATCGTCCTGCTTGCCCTGGGCAGGGAGAGAAGCTTCCGTGCTTCCTTTGCAGTATGACCGCCAGTGTAGCTGGCACGACACCTAAGAGTTCCTGATCCAGAGCATTCTGACCTTGCCAGTGCCAAATGAGCCCTTTGTGTGGATCCGCTTGGTTTCTCTGCAATACAAGGAAAAATTTCCTAATGTTTATGGGTGGTTGCATAATTAAAAGCAAGGCATCTTTTGAAGGTAGATGTGGCAGTGGAGAGAAGTCAGGAGTATACATACTTTTAATTTTTTTTTATTTATTTGAGAGAAAAAGGCAGAGAGAGAGAGAGAGAGAGAATATGAATGAGAGAATGGGCACACCAGGGCCTCTAGCCACCACAGACGAACTCCAGAAACATGCATCACCTTGTGCATCTGGTATGTGGGTCCTGGGGAATTGAACCTAGATCCTTTGGCTTTGCTGGCAAATGTCTTCACTGCTAAGCCATCTCTCCAAATCAGTAGTAAACATACCTTTAACCAGGTGTTAATGTGTGCTCCAGTTGGGAAGAAATATGTACCTCATCTGTATCTTAGGTCAGTGAAGGGAATGCTCTTTTCAGTCCACCGGCTGATTAGATGAAACGTTGTTCTTTTGTAAGGGAGCTAGGCACGTTTCCCAGAAGTACATACATAGCTTTGACTGGTGTGATCAAAACAGGGCCTCAACTTTAAGCCTGTACACAGGCTTGCCTTCCTTAACAACAGGAATCAGCTGAGAGAATGACCTATGGTTGTTTGAACACCATAGAATGTACTTAACACAAACCAAGACAGGTACAGTGTACTCACTGACTGAATCTCCCTGCACTGCAACCTCTGTGTGCATTAACATTGACCTGAATGTTTGTTTGTGGTACATGACTGTATTTAATATTCATTATGATGAATTTGCTTAATGTTTCTGTTATTCAGCCTCACCTCACCTTTTCCCATATTGTTAAAGGAAAAACTTTGGCCCATTAAAATGTTGAAGAGTTTATGTGTGCAAAGGTCCACACAGGAAGGAGTGAGGCTCCATCCAAGGCACACAGGGCGAGCTTGCACGCAGAGCAGGCCTGGTTAGTGCCGGCCGCTGCCTCGTCTGAGCCATCCAGTAGGAAGTTCCGGGTGTTCCGTTCCTGCGCAGTCAGCCTCTAGGGAACGGCTTTGCCGCTTTCTTCTTACGGAGAAGCCTGGAGCACTGACACCATCTCGGCCTCATGCCTCCCTTTAAGTTTTTTTGAGGTAGGTTCTCACTCTAGCCCAGGCTGACCTGGAATTCATTGTGTAGTCTCAGAGTGGCCTTGAACTCACAGCGATCCTCCTACCTCTGCCTCCCAAGTGCTGGGATTAAAGGTGTGCGCCACCATGCCTGGCCTCCTTTAAGTTCCTTTTTTTTTTTTTTTTTTTTTTTGGTTTTTTGAGGTAGGGTCTCACTCAAGCTCAGGCTGACCTGGAATTCATTATGTAATCTCAGGGAGGCCTCGAACTCACAGTGATCCACCTACCTCTGCCTCCCAAGTGCTGGGATTAAAGGTGTGTGCCACCATGCCCGGCCCACGTTTAAGTTACTTTTATAGTTTGTCTGTGTGATTTTTTTTTTTTTTTTTTACTTCCACACTTGATAGTGTCATGAGTTCTGTTTCCCCAAAGATAACATGTGCTAGGTTTTATTATGGTATCAATATCATCCTTTTTTGGTGCATGTAGTTTGTGATGTGGTATGTGTGTTTGCAGATGCATGCCCCGTGTGCAATGTGTAGAGGCCACAGGAAAACATCAGGTCTCCTCATCTACTGCTCATCTGCTTGTCTCCTTGACACGGGGCCCTTCCCTGAACCTAGAGCTGCTGGGTTTTGGTCAGACTGACCAGTGAGCTCCAGCAATTCTCCAGTCTCCTCTCACCACAGGACTAAGGTTATGACATGCGTGGCCATGCTCAGCTATTTACATAGATGCTGGGGAATCAAACTTGGGGGGAATTTGGCCCTCTGGGGCTCTCTTTCTTGTTGTACTTGTGCTGTGACCCACTGAGCCATCTTCCCAGCCCGAGAATCAGTATTACTCCTATTAGGAATTTTTTTCACAGCTGTAAGTTAATGACATATAACTTACCAATCAGCTGGTTAGGATCCTTTTATTCTATTACCTGGATAGGAATGATGGGAAGATGAGGCAAAACTCTTCCAGAGCTGGCAGCCTGGGACTTGAGTGCCAGAGCTTAGGAGCTGAACTGGCAGACCCACAAGCGAGCAGCTCCACTCCCCGAGAGCAAGGGCCTGTTGCTGTAGGGCGGAGGGGTCAGCTTGGAGGCTTCTTGCTCTGGGCTGACTTGGTAGCTGTTAGAACCCTGGCCTCCAGCAGCAGCACATGATGGTTTAGTGCTATGGCTCTTGAAGAGGCCTTGGGTGCTGGGGCTCTCAGCCCAAGAACAATGACAAGAAGCAGCTGGTATTCCAGCTATTGGGCACGGAGTCACAGGACCGCCAGCCCTAGACCCAGGCCAATATGGCGTTTAGCTCTCAGGGCACCCAAAGCCCTTCACACACTTTTGGGTTCCTTCAGCCCTAGCTCTTCACGCTTTCCCACCTTTGTCCTCCTCCTGCCATCCTTTGTTGCCTGCTGTGACTGCTCCTGTGGTGTCTGTCCTGGCTACCTTCTGGAACCTTCAGTGCAGGGGACTGCACGGAGGGTGTTTCAGAGACTGGGGTGAGCCGAGCAGTCTGCTTAGATAGTCAGTAGGGGAATGTGGCAGCCACCCAGGGGGAGTGTTTGCACCAATCACAGCATGCAAATGAAGGACTAAGTTTGCACAATCACAATCACGGGCCTTCTCCTGGGCTATGCAGAATGTGTTCCTCTTGTGACCTGAGTGAAAATAACTGCTGGGTCACTCAGAGTTCACATAGACTTGAGATGCAGGGTGGGGGGGGCGGGGGAGGCTGTGCAAGCAGTTCAGTGAAAGAGTGTAGCTTCCTCAAGGTATCCATGGAGTGCTCAAAGCAACTCACGGACCTGAGCGCCCATGTGACTGCTGCTGGGCCGATACCCAGTGAAGCGGGGACACCAGGGAAGGGTCTAAAAGTTGTCAAATAGGGAATCAAATTACAACCCCCAACATCTTAATTTATGTGAAGGAAAAATAAACATTGAAACAAATTTTATGAAGCCAAGCATGGTGCATATCTACCATCCCACTCGTGGAGAGGTGGAGACAGGAAGGTTTAGAGTTTAAGGCCAACCTGGACCTGGAGTGCTGAGGAAGAGCAAGGCCCTTTGTCAAATATGAAAAAGGGGAGGTGTGCTTTCAATAAAGGAATAAAGACCACTAACACTGAGTGATTTATTTAGCTGTGTTCGACAATGCTATTCCAGTGTGTAACTTCTGCTCCAGGAGAATTGAATCTCTCTAATGGGTTGCAACAACCTCTGGGAATTTGGGTAGTAAACTGTGGTTCTCAAGTAGAGCACCATAGCTGCCCATCGTTGAATTTATACCTCAGGAAAACTTTACCAGTAAATAATATGAATTGTAATGAACTAAGAGATTGGTTTTCTTCTCTAACAAGGATCCTTTTCCTACACTTAAATAACGAATAAATTGGGGTAGCAGCAAATGAGTTTGTGATTTCCTTTTTCCTTTCTTCCTTCTTTCCTTCCTCTTCTCCTTTCTTAAGCAGTCAAAACACAATAAAAGAAGGTAGCAGAAGTGTACTGTTATTCCTAATATATAATTTTCAAGATCAGGTCCTAAGGAAAAGGAATGTACTTTACCCCTCTATTTTTTGTGTGTTTATGGTGTGTATGATGTGTATGTATGAATGGGAATGCATGCCATGGTACATGAGTGGAGGTCAAAGGACAACCTCAGGCTGTTTTTTCATTTCTTTCACAGGATCTCTTTTGCTCATGCTGCTTATCAGCTTCGAGATTCTCCTGGTTTCACCTCCCATTGCCATAGGCACATTGGGAATCACAGACATTTTGTGAGTGCTGAGGAAGAGCAAACTCAGGTCACCGAGCTTGTAAGAAAGAGCCTTTAGCCACTGAGTTATCTCCTAGCCCCAGGAACATACTTTTAAGAATAGTTCAGACGGGCTGTAGAGATGGCTGAGAGGTTAAGGCACTTGCCCACAAAGCCTAAGGACTCATACCCGTCTCTCCAGAGCCCATGTAAGCCAAATGCACGAAGGTGAGGCAAGCACAAGGTTGTACATGCCCACTAAGTGGCACAAGTGTCTAGAGTTAGACTGTAGTGGCTAAGGCCCTGGCCTGCCTATTCTCCCTCACTCTTAAAAAAAAAAAAAGTTTAGAAGCCTGGTGTGGTGGCACATGCCTTTAATCCCAGCACTAGGGAGGCAAAGGTAGGAGGATTGCTATGAGTTTGAGGCCACCCTGAGACTATGTAGTGAATTCCAGGTCAGTTTGAGCTAGAGTGAGACCCTACCTCAAAAAAAATAAAAAAATAAATAGTTTAGGGCTAGAGAGATGGCTTAGCAGTTAAGACACTTACCTGCAAAGCAGAAGGACCCAGGTTCGACTCTCCAGGACCCACATAAGTCAGATGCACAATGGTGTGCAGGCATCTGGAGTTCATTTGCAGTGGCTTGAGGCCCTGGTGCGCTTATTTCTGTCTCTCTCTCCCTATTTCTGTATCTCTTTCTCTCAAATACATAAATAAAAATAAAAAATACTTTAAAAAACTAGTTTAAAGGCTACGATGAGGTTGGATTTCTAAGAAGAAATGAAGAAAGGGTAATGGTCCTTTTGAGCAGCTGAGTTAGTATATATATTTTTAGCTACAAACCGAACTCCTTGTTGCTAGTTAGTGGCTGTATTGTGAAGATGCATATGGTGACTGGGGCTCCTTGACGTGCTCCCTGGCCTGTCCCTCCCTGGCTCCTTGGCTCACTGTAGCTGAAATGGGCAGCTGTGTGGTTGGCCCTCCATGTCTATGGGTTCTGCATCCTCTCCATCAACCAGTGCAGATCAGAAATATTCAGGAAAAAATATCTGTACAGAACATGTACAGACTTCCATTTCCCCTAAACAGTATAGCATAACTTCTGTTTACATAGCATTTAGTTATATTAGGCTATCTAAAGATAATTTTAAGCATACAGGAAGATTTCATCAGTCATATGCAAATCGTACACCATTTTATAAGGTACCTGAGCATCCACGGATTTTGGTATCGATCTTGTTGGCTACTCAGAGTCTTGGTATGTGCCATTTCAAATATTGTCTAATGTAACCCAAGTGACATTCCTTTGCTGCATAAAGCAGTGATTTAAATGACTTCAAAAAATCCAGCAAGGGCTGGGGAGATGGCTCAGTGGTTATAAGAACTTGCTTGCAAAACCTGCTTGTCCAGTTTGATGCCCCAATACCCACATAAAGCCAGACTCAGAAGGTGGTACTTGTGTCTGAAGTTCATTTGCAGTGGTAGGAGGTCCTGACACACCCATAATCTCTTTCTCTTACTCTGTCTCTCTGAAATAAATAAATAATTTTAAAAGACTAAACAAAATAAGAAAAAACTTCATAAAAAGAACAGGGGATACAGTTTTCATTTTCATTCTCCTTTCACAGAATAAATGCATTCTAGAATAGTGTTCCACTTAGGAAATATTTGACAAAAGTCTCTAGCTTTGTGTGTACAGTGGTAACTCATAACTTTTTTGCATTAAAAACACTTTGTGTTTTTATTATACTACCTATAAATGTTTGTTTTACTGGCTGCACGTGCAATTATGTTGAGACTTGCCTAAGAACACCAGGAGATACAGTTATACTCAACAAAACATCTGAAGACAAAAATTGCATTCCACCCTGTGCCACCCTGTCTGAGGTAATGACATTGGCGGGCATATAGGCTCATTCCCTTCTGGCTAACTCCTAGAATTCCAAGAAAGTGATGTTTCAGCTTGCACCCAAAAAGAAGTGTAACCGTGTCTGTTTTCAGAAGTGCACTGTCGTCCACCTGTCTGTGGCATCCGTGCCCTGGGTTTCTTGTGGCACCTTTGGAGTTTCTGTGAACACAGTGATGAAGAGCAGTCACCTTGCTATTTTGCCCAGACCTTTTGGTTCCATGTCTTCTGAGCAGAAACTTACTTATTTATATATTTATTTGTGATAAGGCCTCATCATTTAACCCTGGCTGCCTTGGTACTTGATATGTAAATCAGACTGGCCTTGAATTTACAGCAATCCTCCTGCCTTTGCCTCCTGAGTGGTGGGATTACAGGCACGTGCTACCCCTGCTCCGTTTTCTGATCCTCCTCATTCTGTCCCCTGTGAAGAACTAAAGCCATAAGAAAATTCTTCACTTCTCTTTCACAAGTTTTACAATCTCGGAGGATATCAGAGGTTGATAAGAACAACTCCACTGGAGAGATGATCGGTGGGAAAGAGCACTTCCTGTGAAGCATGAGGGCCAGCGTTTGAGTGCCCAGAGCCTATGTAAACAGCTGGGCATGGCCACCCATGGTTGTAAGCCAAGTCCTTCGCAAAGCAGAAATTGGAGGATTGCTGGGACTCACAAGATTCTTCATTTTAAGAAAATACATGCCTATGCATGCACATGCCCAGGGTATGCATATGACACACATGCCACACATTATACACACATACATGTGCAAATATTTTAAAAGAATAGTTACATCAGGAAGGCCAAGAACTACCCTAGGATCACGTTCTTTACAAATTAAAATTTAACTCTTAAATTTTATACACAAAGAAAATATTTGCAAAGCACATCAACCTAATATTTTTTTACTTTGAAAACTTTCCTCTTTTGGAATTTTCTTTAGGTGTAATTTTAATCGTTATGGGTTATTAACTTGAAAAAATGAACATTATAAGGACTGGGGTGTGGCTCACTGGTAGAGTGTTTGCTGAGCACAAGCAAGGCTCTGGGTTAAATACTGACAAAAGAGAGTCAATATTATAAAAGCACATATGGATCTGGGGAAATAGTTCAGTGGTAAAAAGCGGGGACTCACTGCACAAGCGCCTGAGTTTGATCCCAGCACCTTACAAAAAGCCAATTATGGCCACACGTAGCTGTGATTGCCCCGCTGGAAGGGACAGAGACCGAGGTGTGGCTGGCGCTCCCTGGTCAGCCAGTCTAACAGAAAAAATAGTGAGAGACTCTGTTTCAGGGACATAAGCACAGGTGTGAAAGAAAACTCCAGCATCCAAGCCAGGCGTGGTGGCGCACACCTTTAATCCCAGCACTCAGAAGGCAAAGGTAGGAGGATTGCCGTGAGTTCGAGGCCACCCTGAGAATGCAGAGTGAATTCCAGGTCAGCCTGAGCTAGAGTGAGACCCTACCTCGAAAAACCAAAAAGTAAAAAAACAAAACAAACAAACAAAAAAAAAAACACCCAGCATCCTTCTCTGGCCTCCACCCCCATGTGCATAGGTCATACATGTCAGCACACTAGTGCGCATGCACCATACACACTCACAGATACACCACATGTACCACATACACTCACATGATCAAAATAATAGGTACGTATATAGTTGGAGAATGGAAAGGCTGTAACTTGCTTTTAAATTTCTCATTATTGGAAAAAGTGAAAATTGTCAACCAGAACCTTGTGTTTTAAGTGACAAATATATGTTAGAGTATGTCTACCTACTAAAGGAAAATACCAATGTATTTCAACAGCAATTTAAGAAAATTTAAGTCTAGGGTTGGGGTGTCGGTCAGTTGGTAGAGTGCCTGCCTAGCATGTGTCAAGCCACGAGTTTGATTCAAAGCAACACACAAAACTCGGTGTGACACCTACCTATCATCCCAGGACTCGGGTGGTGGCAGCAGGAGGATCAGGAGTTCAAGGCCATCCTTGGCTACGTAGGCAGAGCAGCCTCGGCTACATGAGACCTTGTCTTAAGGAAGGAAGAGAAGGGAAAGAGAAGGGGATTTAAATTTAAGTTGATTTAAAAGCTTTTATTCATATACAGCATTTCTTTACTCTTGGGCTCTTTCACTCCATTTCTTGGACTCGTTACCAGTCCTTGTGAGTGTCCAAGTCTGTGCCTTTATCACCTCAGGCCAGTGGACATGTGTTTACTTTTGTCATCTCATCTTTTAGATCCTGTGACCAACTTGCTGAATTTACCTTATTTTTTCTCTCTCTCTTTCATTGTTGTCCTCGATGTGGCGGCTGTGTTGACGTCCTTCTTCTGTATCTGCTCCTGAATTCTGTTCTTTGCCTCATGAAGAAAACCTCCCAAGGTAAGTGCTGGCATGGAATCGGGTATACTGACATAGTGTCCAGAAGCCTGGAGTTTTAATTCATTACAGGAACCGATGAATGTAATACAGAAGACAAAGCGGTATTCTGGCTGGAACTTGGGGTGTGAACAAACAACTCGTGTTGATAAAATAATATAAAATTAGATTATCTCTCTACCTTTACAAGCACATTATTTCATTCAGAATAGATGTTCAGGGCCTCAGACCCGCCTGTCAGGTGTGTGGTTCAGTTTTGTTGGTGATGGCAAAGTCTGAGGATCATGAGCCAGCAGGTGCTTGTCAGCTCACGAGCTGGGTGAGCATAGGAACCGGGACGGTGTCCGGTGACCAGCCTCAAAAGCTAAAGAACAAGCATGGTAACCCTTCTCAGAATGAGATGTCGCTGTGAGGATGGCTCGGACAGACCTTCCACACCTTCAGATAGAGATCCAGCCCACCACAGACTTTGAGCGCCATTGGAGTTCCTAGCTGGTCATGAGCACTTCCTGCAGCAGTACATGCTGCTCACGCCAACTTTTGGTGGCATTTCCACTGATGGGCAGACCAAAGCTGAAGAATAAATTGGGGTAGGGTAAGAAGGTATTTGAGTGGCCAGTCCCTAAATGAAGGAAGGTGGCTTTTGTTACCAGTGAACAGCTTGTTGAGTTTTAGGGGAACACTTAGTACCAAAAATAACCAGAGATTTGACCAGCCCAGGCAATGATGCTGACTATAGCTGTGCTTCTTGGGATGGCAGCTAGGCACACTCGGGCTGTACTTACAATACGGTCAGAAGCTAGGGTATGTGAGAATGTGGGATCCATACTTTACTTTCCTCTGCGGCTGTGAAAAAGATTCCAGCGTAGCTCCTGGGTTATAGGAACCCACTGAACGTTGTTTCATGCCTTAGATTTATTATAAGCATCATTGGCATTTTCTTTGGTACCAACAGATTCAGCCCCAGCGAGGAAAGCACATACTGAACAAGTAATAGGAGATGTATTAGGAGGAAATCTGTTACTGAAATGCCAGCTACCAGGCATCCTGGGCAAACCTAGACGACGAGGAAATTCTCTCTGAGTAACTGGGGATGTGCATAGATAGAATCCCTAAACTCTGCAACCTAGAAAATGTCTCCATTCCTCGAGAACAGAAGCACCCTCTATCCAACACTTTATTACACTATTGACATAAATGATCAGTCTAGTGATAGATTTACTTCTTTTCTCTTAGAAAAAGGCAGTGTGGGCTGGAGAGTTAGCTCAGCTGGTAAAGTGATTGTCTTACAAGCATAAGGACCTGAGTTCAATATGCAGTACCCACATTAGAAAAAAAAAAAAAGGAAGAAAGAAAGAAAAGAAAAAGGTAATATAATTCTGAGCAATCCCACATATGGCTGCTTAGTAAAGGAAAGACACCAAGGTTGAAAAGAAGCCAAAAACATGTTTTAAATCACCATTTCTTTGTACATGGGAATGTTCTGGTTGCTTTTAGACTGTATGTGTTGCCTGCTGGTTTTGCTAAGTATCCTATTGACAGTTCCTAAGAATTCTGAATGAAAGTCACAAAATAAAATTCATGCTAAATCATGATGTTAAAATATATTTAAAGGGCTGGAGAGATGGCTTAGCGGTTAAGCACTTGCCTGTGAAGCCTAAAGACCCCAGCTCGAGGCTCAATTCCCCAGGACCCACGTTAGCCAGATGCACAAGGGGGCGCATGCGTCTGGAGTTCATTTGCAGTGACTGGAGGCCCTGGCGCGCCCATTCTCTCTATCTGTGCCTCTTTCTCTCTGTCTGTCACTCTAAAATAAACAACAACAAGAAAATTAAAAAAATTTTTTAAATGTTAAAAATATATATATATTTAAAATATACACAATCTGTGAAGCACATCTTAAAAACATATAGATCCTCTTGAAACCTAATGAATGCAAAAAGAGAAAAATTAAGGAGACATGGAAGTTGATGCAGGGCTCTCCTTGTGAAAACCATGCAGGTGGCAAAAATATGAGAAAAGCAAAGATGCTTCTAATGATTTTGTAAGAATGGAAATGTTGGCCACTTTCTCCGGGAAGCCCATAGCCACTCGCAAGTGTGTACAGCTGTCCTTTATCTAAGTAGCCCTCCTTATCTTCATGCCCATGCTGAAATATATATTACTAAACACTACCTTTTTTTTTTTTTTTTTTTTGGTTTTTGAGGTAGGGTCTCAATTTAGCTCAGGCTGATGTGGAATTCACTCTGTATTCTCAGGGTGGCCTTGAACTCATGGTGATTCTCCTACCTCAGCCTCCTGAGTGCTGTGATTAAAGGCATAAGCTATTATGCCAGGTTCCAACTTTTCTCAAAGGAAAAAAGAAAGTGGGCTGGAGAGATGGCTTAGTGGTTAAGGCACCTGGCTGAAAAGCCTAAGGAACCAGGTTTGATTCCCTAGTGCCCATGTAAAGCTGGATGCACAAGGTGGTGCATGCATCTGGAATTTAGCTGCAGTGGCTGAAGGCCCTGGTCTCCCCCCTCCCCCCGTCTCTGTCTCTGTCTCTTTCTCTCCTTTCTCTTTCTCTCTCAAATTATTGTAATAAAAATATATTAAAGAATAAAGAAAGAGAGAGAGAGAAAGAAAGGGGACAGAGAAGGGGAGAAAGAAGGAAAGAAAGAGAGAAAGAAAATAAGTTAGTTACTTTTATTGAGCATGGTATACACCTGTACTTCCAGCCCCACAAGATGTTGAGCCAGGAATTTGGGTCCACCCTGTGCAACACGGTGTGATATCAACTCAAAAAAGAATTTGTTAGGGTTTGGGAAGATAGCTTAGTGGTTAGAGGCATTTGCCTGCAAAGCCTGATGGCTAGGATTCAGTTCGTAAGCCACCCACATAAGCTAAATGCAGAAGGTGGTACAAGCATCTGGTATTCATTTGCAGCAGGAAGAAGTCCTGATGTACCCACCTACCCACACAAATAAATAAAAATTTAAAACTTTGAAAATTTACCTAAATCCATGAGATTTGGGGCACAAATAACCAAAGCCCCAGAGAAGACAGGCAGATCCAGATTAACAAATAATTCGTCCAGTCAGGAACAGTGCCTACATGAACCAGACCTAGGCTTAGCATTCCAATGGGATGGGCCAGAGAGCGCATGAACAGTATTCTAAAATAAAGTTGGGTGTGTTAAAACCACAAGAGCCTAATACATGTGAAATTCATAGGGTGAATACTCCAGTTTGGAAGGTAAAACAAAAGCAAAACAGTTCTCATGTGATGAAGGTCAGGTTCAGACATCACTGTATAAGCTGGGCATAGTGGTGCTCTCCTGTAATCCTAGCACTCTGGAAGCTGAAGCAGGAGGATTGCAAATTCAAGGCCAGCCAGGACAACATAATGATACACTGACTCAACAAACAAACCAGGGCTGGAGAGATTGCCTAGTGGTTAAAGCACCTGCCTGCAAAGCCTGAGGACCCAGGTTTGATTCCCCAGTACCCACATAAGCCAGATACACAAGGTGGTGCATGCATCCAAACTCCAGCTTGTTTACAGTGGCTAGAGACCCTGGTGTGCGCCTATTCTCTGTAAATGCATATCTGTCTGTTTATCTCTCTCAAATCATTTTATTCATAATCATTTATTTAATAAATGGATATTTAATAATCAAACAAACCACATCCTACATCACTGTACGATCCAGGAAATCTCAAGCCCTGATGCTGGCTAGAGTGTAGGGGCCATAAGTGCCTGGAAGAGGCACATGTCCTGCACTGTCCCTAAGAATCCACAGCCATATTTAGCAACTCAGAGCCTAGGACTGGAGGTGCGGCTTAGTGGCAGAGCCCTTGCTTAGTGTGCACAAGATCCTAGGTTCACCCCCAGCACCACAAAACAAATTGAGAACATGAAAATAGAGAAGTACTCCATGATGACGTGATATGAACAAGAACCAACAGAACCTAGAAGAGCTAGAACTAGACTCACGAATGCTTCAGATGTTCAACTTGTTAGTTACAGGCTTCTAGTAAACCTGTTGGGTTTAAGGAAATACAAAACGATATTGAAAAATGTTGAAAATAATCCCTGGAAATTACTTTGTAAAAAGTAGGAAGCTAGGTATGGAAAAAATACAGTAGAAAGTCTCAGTCTGAAAAGCCCAAAGCCTAAATTAAGAATTTAGTTATGATTCTGTAACAGAACAGATAAGCAGAAAAGAGAATTAAGGAAAGGGAAGATGAATTAGTATAAAATGTCAAAATGAAGAGACAAATGTTATTGAAACAACCGTACATCCATATTGTTTAAAAGCAAACACAAAGCCAGGCATGGTGGCGCATGCCTTTAATCCCAGCACTAGGGAGGCAGAGGTAGGAGGATCACTGTGAGCTCAAAGCCGCCCTGAGACTACGTAGTGAATTCCACATCAGCCTGAGCTAGAGTGAGACCCTATCTCGGGGGGGGAAAAAAAAAACAAAAAAACACACAGACCTTACATCCTTCAGGAATTAACCCAGAGTGGGTCATTGACCTAAAGGTAAATGCAAAGCACCAACACTTTTAGAAGATCACACAGGAAAAGATTTAAGTGACTGTGGCTCTGGCCATTTTAGATACAATGCCAAAAGCATGACACATGAAAGAAAAGTTTGCCGGGCGTGGTGGCGCACGCCTTTAATGCCTTTAATCCCAGCGTTCGGGAGGCAGAGGTAGGAGGATCGCTGTGAGTTGTAGGCCACCCTGCAACTCCATAGTGAATTCCAGGTCAGCCTGAACTAAAAGTGAGACCCTACCTCAAAAAAACAAAAAAACAAAAAGAAAGAAAGAAAGAAAGAAAGAAAGAAAGAAAGAAAGAAAGAAAGAAAGAAAGAAAGAAAGAAAGAAAATTTGTCGTGGAATTTTACTAAAAGTAAAAACTTCTCAGGCTGGAGCAATGGCTTAGTGGTTAAGCACTTGCCTGTGAGGCCTAAGGACCCCAGTTCGAGGCTTGATTCCCCAGGACACATGTTAGCCAGATGCACAAGGGGGTGCACACGTCTGGAGTTCATTAGCAGTGGCTGGAAACCCTGATGCACCCATTTTCTCTCTCTCTCTCTCTCTCTCTCTCTCTCTCTCTCTCTGCCTGTCACTCTCAAATAAATAAATAAAATAAACAAAACAATTAAAAATAAATAAATAAAAACATCTCCAAAGACAATGTTGAGTGGAATGACAAGCTGGGAGAATGTATTTATAGAATACCTGATAAGGGATGTTGAAATTATGCAAAGAACTCTTAAAACTCAGCAGTAGGAAAACAACTTACTTGAGTGGGCTTAGAGAGAGCCCTAGTCTGTAAAGTGCTTTCTTTGCAAACATGAGGACCTGTTTCATCCCCAGCACTCACATAAATGCCTGGTGTGGTGGTGCATGCTTGTAATCCCAGTCTGGGGAGCAGGAGACTGGAGGAGCCCTGGAGCTTATGGGACAGCCAGTGTAGCCTAATTGGCGAGCTCTAGACCAATGAGCACTCTTGTCTCAAAGGTGGTGGACGACATTTCTGATGACATCAAGGATGTCTTGTGGCCTGTACATGCATGTGCACAAAAGTGCGTGTACACCTGAAGTTATGTGTCCCCTCCCTCAATTGAAGAATACTCAAAAGATCTGAGTTGACATTTCCCCAAAGATGATGTACAGATTGAAAATGCCCATGTGATAAAATGGTCTCCATCATGTCACTAGAGAATTGGACATTAAAACAATAACAAGATGCTACCACACACAATAAAAGCCACATAATTACCAAAGTGATTAAGGCTATGCCGCAGCAGGAGCTCTGACACCCGTGAGTACATGTGGAGCAACCTTCAGTGTATGTTGCTAAGTATGAGAAGCTAATCTGTAAAGGCTCCCTGAGGTGTCACCCCGACTGTGTGACATTCTGGAGAAGGCCCTGCTGTGTGGGCAGTGAAAAGAGCAGTGAAGGAAGGAAAGAAAGGACAGCAGGGTTGCTGAGCAGGACACTCAGGTGAAGTAGAAAGAAGGCTTCAGGACAGCTAAGCTATTAAGATGGACAGAGCAGCTTGCCAGAGAATGAGCCCAAAAAACTCACTGCTTCAAATCCCTTCTCAATAAGATGCAAATGCCTGCTTGGCCCCTGTCCCTGCTGGTCTCTCTGTGCTTATGACAAAAGAGAAAGCGTTGCCTGGTTCTTACAGGTGTCGCCATCAAGTTGGATTCTCTTGTCATTAGTTTGTGTTTGGGCAACTATTAAAGCTATGTCTAATTATGTGAATGTTGCAGTCAAGTTCGCATTGCTTGCCCCGGCCAGCAGGGAGTCGAACAAAGAAGCGAGGTGAAAATCAACCTGAATGAAAGTAGGCAAACAGACACAAGAAGGAGACCATGCTAGATGTTTGTCACGGCCTCAAGAGTTTATTCTTACATGTAGGTTTATATAGGGTTGTAGGGGGAAGGGGACGTGGCCAGGGCAAGGACTTGTCAGGAAACCTAGAGGGGATGTAATTAGGTGTTCATCTAATCTTGCCTCACTGGCTTAACATCCTGACTGCACCAGGTTTCACATCCTGACCATAAACTGGCCTTTTGCAAAAGATAAGATTCTGTAAGCAGTCTGCTGACCGGTTCCAGAAGTACCTAACAGAAAGCTGGATGGACCAGCTTTCTGAGTAATGAGTCAGCTTATGAGCAGGCCCAGGTAAAATGGAGAGGCTTTTGCTCTATGGCTCCCGACATTGCTGGCAGCTTGTGGGAAAGAAGGGTTTATGTTGGCTTACAGACTCAAGGGGAAGCTCCAAGATGTCAGGAGAAATGATGGCATGAGCAGAGGGTGGACATCACCTCCTGGCCAACATCAGATGGACAACAGAAACAGGAGAGTGTGCCAAACACTGGCATGGGGAAACTGGCTATAATCCCCACCCCAACAATACACTGCCTTCAGGAGGCTTTAATGCCCAAATTGCCATCAGCTGGGAACCTAGCATTCAGAATACCCAAGTTTATGGGGGTCACCTGAATCAGACCACCATAGTGAGAATGGTAAGTGATGATCACTGAAAATTGATGTGTACTCTTTCTGTTATGAACAATGATTTTGTATAGTTTATAAGAAATGTAAAGTGAGAGAGCTGAGGGTGGTCAAGGAAGAAGGGCATTAGTAGACTAGAAGGTGTGGCTGGCAGCTTTGAACTCATCCTACTTTGGGCAGTGGGAGGAGGAGGAAAAGCCAGGACGAGCAAGGTGAGAACCAGGTGCTCATTGCTCAGTAGTGGTGCTGCCATATGGTAGGGAATTCTTAAACTTACTCTCTCTAACTTGGTTTGGTTTGTTTTAGAGGACAAGGGAGGTTGGAGATGTTTTGGGGGACAGGGGTCTACACAGTAGGCTGAGGCATGTGGTCTTCCCACCAGTCTCCTGAGTACTGGGATTGTAGCTGTGCACCATGCCTGCTTGGGAAGGAGGCGGCCAACCTGGTGTGCAGCTCTCCCACCTGAGATGGGTTCTGCTCAGTCTGGTGTTACGTTCTGTGATGGTCCTTGTTTTCTCTAGCCTGTTCGCTTTTGGTGAGGATAAAGCATTACGCCTAAAGGAGATGAATTACAGACCTGCACCCTTCTGGTCAGTATCCAGCTGGCCACAGTGGCCTTTGAGTATGCTGTGTGTGGCTGATGTGAATGGAGATGTGCAGCATGTGTAGAGCACACAGCAGATTTCTGATTAATACAGGGCAAAAAGGAAAATGTGACATATTTTCTATATGCTGTGTTGAGTAATATATGTTTTACTAAAATTATTTTCTCTCTTTTTACTTTGTAACACACCCATGGAAACATTTAAATTGCACACGTATCTCACATTGTCTTCTCACTGGCCAGCTCTGTTCAGAGCAGACACATGGCTGAGTGCTTCCATCTCTCCAGCATCTGTCCTTGGCTTTGATTGTTTTCTTCCCAGATAAAAGCAGCAGCCTCACTGTCACCCTGAATGCTTGTGCCCTTGTGTTTGGTTCCAGGGAAGCTGCTGTTGTCACGTGAACTCAAGGGCAGCATAACCCTCCCCATTCAGTCCCCAGCACTGGTATGATGAATTACATACACTCTTGTTAGTGTGGGGTGTATGATAGGAAAAGTATAAAAACCAAGAAAAAAGAAAGGTTAGCTTGTAGAGGCTCAGAGCTGAATCTTAATCTTGTGGGCTAGAAAGGTTATTTGGGATTTTGCATTCATTATGTGACCAGAAGCACGTGGGCTTCATCTGACTTCAGATGCAGGATATGCTGGTCACAGAGAAGACACGGCTCATGGCACAGGAACCACTTTGTAAGGCTGCGTATGCCAGGTGACGCGGCAGTGACACGCAACAGAGGCTTATTTCTCTAAAGTTACATCTCAGCCAAGGTCAGCTGTGGCTCTGAACCATGTCACTTTTACCCTAGCTCCTTTCTGAAGGAAGCGTTTCTGTCTGGGACTTGCTAACTCTGTGACAAAGAGGTAAAAGAAAGAACCTTGCAGAGGCTTAGGATAGAGCCATTGCTGGGAGCCAGCATGGGAATCACGTGGTCAGACCTGATGTCCCTGATGTCAGTAGGGGCAGGACTTACATCTTTCCCCATCCACAGGGCATGTGGCACTAGGCAGGGACATGTAATCCTCTTTTGGGGAGAGCAGAGTCATGTGGAACAATAATGCTATGTGCCACATTTTGTCACTCAATCCTATTTTTAAATTTTTTTATATGAAAATTTTCAATGAAAAGTGGGATTTTCTTTTTTAATTCCCAAGTTTTCAAGAAACAAACAACTGAGACTAGGTAGATGGTTCAGCCCGTGAAGTGCTCGCTGCACAAGCAGGAGGACCTGAATTCACACCCCTAGCACACACAGAGGCAGGCGGGGGTGGGGGCAGCCCATCTGTCGTCTTGGCGCCCGGGAGGTGGAGGAAGGGGATTTCTGGGCCTTGCTGACTGACCGAATCTGATGAGCTCTGCGCTTACTTGAAAGACCCTGCCCCCCGCAAATAAAGGGGCATCCCGGGCATGGGATGCCTTTAATCTCAGTACTTGGAAGACTGGGGTCAGAAGCTCACTGAGTTTGAAGCTACCCTAGAGCTACAGAGTGGGTTTCAGGCTAGCTTGGGCTAGCGTGAAACCCTACCTCCAAAATAAATGAAGTAAGTGGAGAGTGATTGAGGAAACTACTTGAAATCAATCTGTGCACTCCACACGCACGCGCACTCACGTAAACCTGCAGGTCCACATGCATGCCCACCGTACATACACAAAACCCTTCAGTAACCTGTCACTTTATGTTTTTATCTTGACATTTCTGTAGACTTTGCCCCTTTCCCCTTCCTCCCTGGCTTTTGTTCAGAGCTGGGAGCTCTCACTGAATGCCTAAGGCTGCTGCAAATACAGATATCAAGGTACAAGTTTGCAGAGATCAGGGCCCCCAAAGTAAAGATCTTCCTTTCCTTTCTCAGCAATGTTCCATATCCATATCCAGAACAGTGAAAGCCTTCTGACCAGAGAGATTCTCTGGAATCCTACCAGCCGGTCATCCTCTGGAGAGAAACCCTTCCTCACTCCTTTCCAGAGCGCACTGACTCAGTGTAGAAGTTTGCAACCTCTGGCTGCCTCAGGTTCCGTAGACTCGGGGGACCTGTGGTCTTAAAGTCAGCCCAGCCTCCTTGTTTCTGGCTGGGTACACCTGGTCCAGCAGGGAATGGCAGGCTCAGGAGGTGAGGTCCTGGGCAGAACCAGATCCTGATACTGCTCATGGTAGGCAATGTCATGGTAAATGAGTTCTGGTTTTCCTTTTGTAATGAGAAACTATAATGATGTGTTAGAGATAGTTAGTAGGCCATAGTGTGTGTGACTTTTTTAAAGAAGGAATTCCTTGGAAGTGTCCACATTTCCTTTTAAATGCACTGTTGGGGAGGTTGAATGGCTCCGTTTTCAAGAAGTAATGAGGGCATGAAAGAAACTGAAAACCCAGATTGTGCACTCTTGGTGCCCCTTCCTCCCACCCTCAACAACCTGTGAGGCAGATGTTAGAAGTGAATGGTAAAGAATTAAGCATGGACTACTGAGCAGAATGTTCTCCGGAGTTAGTGTGTGCCACTAGTTATCCGTGTCCTGTGTAAAGTGGAAGCTCCGTGCTAGGGAGGTACTGGCATGGGACTTGAGAGAACTAGTTCTTTCTTCCTCGCTTACAAGGGAGTTCTCGAATGAGTAAATGCCCTCTGAACTTGGAGCCATAGTCTATGATTTTACTTGCAGAGCCTCCTGTGAGGGCTGGGCGGGGGGGGGGGGGGTTTCCCTGAGACCAGGGCAATGCCTCATTTCTTACAGATCTACAGCAGATGTTGGTTTGATTTTAGTCTTTAAGATGCCTTGACATTTTCACAGTTGGGCAATACTGACTGTAACCCAAGACATTGTTTGGTGTGTAGTTAAAAGCAAATGTAAAGGAAATGATTAATCACGTTGAAGAAAGGCAGCAGTGGCCAGACAGACTTTGAAACAGAAAGGGAGGGCGGCTGCAAGTGGAGCTAAGAAAGGCTGATGACTCCGGTGCTCATCTTTGTGCTTCTGGGCAGCTGGGGAGGCTGGAGTTTGTGGCTTACCATGTGACTTCTGCACACAGCAGTATTAGTGATCAGGACTTTCTGTGCTGAGCTGCCCCGCAGATTGTGTAGCATAAGTGAAGTTTCACTCTTTTTTAAAATTATTTTATTGTGTGGGTGGGTGGGTGGGTGGGTAATGGGCCTTCCAGAGTCTGCTGTGGCTACAAACAATGCTAGACAAATCCACCACTTTTTTGCATCTGGCTTTATGTGGATGGCTGGGGAGTTGATTCCAGGCCAGCAGTCTTTGCAAGCAAGTACCTTTAACCACTGAGCCATCTCTCCGGCCCCATAACTCTTCCTTTTTAAAATTCACATTTATTCATTGCACAGAGTGATGGGCAACTCTGTTAATGTTTCTTTACTTTTCTGATGCTGGGAGAGAGGAAACTAAGAAAAGCATTGGAACTTAGCATTAAAGGAACATTTCAACACAAAACAAATCATAGAACTTTCCTTGTCTTTTGGTATGGCTCAGTTCTCATAGTGCTGAATGGTGAAATGTGGACAAACTCAAAACAAGTCCTTCATATTCATCATGACCTTGCAAATCAATGAAGTTGAAAAGTAACCACAAAACAGCACCTTGGCAAACTAGTATTCCTGAGAGTGGAGTGATGGAGGTTTGCAGAGATCTCAGGAGTGGTTTTCAAAGAGAGTAGGGAGCCTGGGCATGGCAGTGCACACCTTTAATCCCAGCACTTGGGAGGCAAAAGTAGGAGGATCGCTGTGGGTTCGAGGCCACCCTGAGACTACATAGTGAATTCCAGCTCAGCCTGAGCTAGAGTGAGACCCCACCTTGAAAACCCCCCAAAAAGAGACAGCCCGTGAATGACAACTGGGTCTGCAGATGTGAATAGTGATTTACTGTTCAGAGAGGGGATGAGGATAAGGCCGAGGAGAGAGACCGCCCCTTCATACAAAGCAGACCGAGTCTACACAGAGCAGACTCCTTCTCCATTGGAAGCCCTTTTGGTTTTGGAATTGGGGCTAGAAAGTGTGTTTCACACGAATATTTCCAACATAGCACTAACTTTACTTTCTGCAGCAACTCTTCTATGGCCTTTTTCTTTTTCTTTTTGTCTTGGCTTTTCTCTGGACATCTGCTTATATCCTGTACAGGTAAGGAATAAAGAAGTGAATGGTCTCAGCAAACTTCCCACTGAGATGAGAATGTGCTTAGGCCCAATGAGCACTCTACAAGAGGGTCTGTAGTGTTAGCAGGGGAGACGCGCCCACAGTAGGTCATGTTGACTCTGCTAAAGGAGCTGCTGTGAACTGAGTTGTGATGCATGCTAAGCAGAGCAGCAGCAGCATTTTACTCAACTCGCCACAGCCCTGACTTCAGGTAAAAAAGTCAAGGGATGCCGGGCGTGGTGATGCACGCCTTTAATCCCAGCAATCGGGAGGCAGAGGTAGGAGGACTGCCGTGAGTTCGAGGACACCCTGAGACTCCATAGTAAATTCCAGGTCAGCCTGAGCTGGAGTAAGACCCTACCTGGAAAAAAAAAAAAAGTCAGGGGATGGAGAGACCAGTCAGTGGGTAACAACACTTGACATGCAACATGAGGGCCTGATTTGTCCTGAGTTTGATTCCCCAGCACCCACATAAACAGCTGAGCTTGGCCATGCACACCCGTAACCTTAGTCCTATGGAGTGTGGAGATTGGCTGACCAGTGAGCCACAGCAATTCTCATCTGGCTGAAAGAAAAAAACTAAAATACTCAGCCTCAAAAAACATGAAGATGAGTGACATAGAGAGGGATGGCTGATGTTCTCATATGTGATATTGAGGGGATGGCTGATGTTCTCATACGTGACATGGAGGGGATGGCTGAGGTTGTCGTATGTGACATGGAGGGGGATGGTAATGTTCTCGTGTGTGACGTGGAGGGGATGGCTGATGTTCTCATACGTGACATGGAGGGGATGGCTGAGGTTGTCGTATGTGACATGGAGGGGGATGGTAATGTTCTCGTGTGTGACGTGGAGGGGATGGCTGAGGTTCTCGTGTGTGATGTGGAGGGGATGGCTGAGGTTCTCGTGTGTGACATGGAGGGGATGGCTGAGGTTCTCGTGTGTGACGTGGAGGGGATGGCTGAGGTTCTCGTGTGTGACATGGAGGGGATGGCTGAGGTTCTCGTGTGTGACGTGGAGGGGATGGCTGAGGTTCTCGTGTGTGACATGGAGGGGATGGCTGAGGTTCTCGTGTGACGTGGAGGGGATGGCTGAGGTTCTCGTGTGACATGGAGGGGATGGCTGAGGTTCTCGTGTGTGACATGGAGGGGATGGCTGGTGTCCTCGTGCGTGACGTGGAGGGGAATGGCTGATCTTATTTGTTCTCTTCGTGTGTGCGCATGGGGCACATACATCTCTCTTTACATATACCTACTTATCCCCACACACACACACGCAAAACACCATGCCTGTGCACACACACTCACACAATTTCACCTAAGTAGACAGCTTGAATTTGAGAACTGCCACTGTCCTCTGATGTAGCACACACACCAGAAGAATTACACAGAAGAAATCAAGGGAAACAGTGAAGGATGTTACTTTGACAAGGAATGAGTCACAGATTACTGGGACTGGGAGGAAAGTGAAAATTTCAGGAAGAAGGGTCTATTAGTTGTTGTGCCCAGATACTTGAGAGGAAGCCATTTAAGCTGGTTGAGGTGGCGCATGCGGGTAGGATATTTCTTAAGCAGTTGGGAGGCAGGAGGATCAGGAGTTCAAGGCCAGACTGGGCTATACATTAAAAAAGAAGCCACTTAAGAGAAAAGGAAGGCTCATGGTTTCAGGGAATATAATCTGTGACATTAGACTGGGCATGCAGCAGGAGTGTGGGGCAGGTGGTCATATTGTGTCTACAGTTAGGAAACAGAGCGGATAGGAAATGGGACCAGGCTATAAACTGCCAAGGCCTGTCCCTAGTGATCCACTTCTTCCAGTAAAGCTCCACTTCCTAAAGGTTCCATAACCTTTTAGAACCTTTAAGCTGCAACAGAAGGGCTCGCTTACTTCTGCTTCTTTCCGTTTTTCCCTGAGTTGTGCACTGAGGTCCCTGGCATACCCGATGACTTCTCAGTCATTGGTGGGGAGCACAGAGCTGAGGAGGAGGCTGACCCTTGACAGAATACACAGAAGAAGGAAACTTGCATAGTGTCTTCGTGGGTGACGCAGCCTTGTCACTCTCCCGACGGAAGTGAGCGTGGAGCTCTGACGAAGTGCAGGTGGGCGGCTGAGGGTCTGCTCCGTAGTCAGTGCTGTTATCTTAAGCAGCCATTCAGCATGAAAATACCGAGTCACAGGATTGATGAAGAGATAAGTCGGCAGGAAGTGGCTCTCAGACATAAGATCCCAAGGTAGTTTTGTTCAGTGAATGCGGAGAAGGAAGCCTTTGTCCCTGTGAGAAGACTGCAGCAGAACAAAGGACTCCTAAGCAGACGTACGTGTTGCACAGAGGCCAACTAGACAGCATACAGGTCAGCCACAGGAAGTAGGCTCAGAAAGCGTGTATGAGAGAACGGCACTTCAGCTCACATTGAGTTAAAGAAACTAATTAAAACAAGATAGGCTTTGATTCATATTGCAAAAGTTGGATGCATATATTCAGTTTTTCTTCAAATAACATTATTTTAAAAAATTTTATTAACAACTTCCATGATTTTAAAAAGTACCCCATGGTAATACCCTCCCTCCCCACTTTCCTCTTTGAAACTTCACTGTCCATCATACCCCCTCCCCGTTTCAACCAGTCTGTCTTTTACTTTTGATGTCATAATCTTTTCCTCTTATGATGGTCTTATGCGGGTAGTGTTAGGCACTGTGAGGCCATGGATATCCAGGCCATTTTGTGTCTGGAGGGAGCATGTTGTATGGAGTCCTGCCCTTCCTTTGGCTCTTACATTCTTTCCGCCACCTCTTCCACATTAAACCCTGAGCCTTGGAAGGTGTGATAGAGATATTGCAGTACTGAGCACTGTGGTCATTTCTTTTCATCACCATGATACCTTCTGAGTCATCCCAAGGTCACTGCCATCTGAAAAGGGAAGATTCTCTACCAAAAGTGAGAGTAGCGTTATTATAAGGGTGTGAACATTAACCGAAGTGCTTACTGGGCAGTTTGATAAGCATAGTATAAACATTTAGCCAGACAACAGCAGACGTTACACCCCTAGGGCTCATGACTACCTTTGTTTTAAGTTTCCAGTATCGGGTATTCCCTTCCCATGGAGTGGGCCTCCAGTCCAATTAGAGGGCAGTTGGTTTCCACCACAACAGATGTGCCACTATTGCACCTGTTGGCTCATTTAGCCTGGCTGACCAATTATAAGGCTTACGGTGTCTACTGTTGAGTTTCTTCACTGGTGGTATCTCTTTCTCCCATTGAACTACATGTAGAATGGCTTCTTCCAGCTTTCTGTCAGCTGGTCTACATGGAGGAGGTTATCAGCTCAGATCCAGTAAGATTTCTAAGTGGCCTTGCAGCCCCAGTATATGGAGTCTTCAGCAAGAGGGTCTTACCATCTATTGCTGGTGGGAAACCAAAGGCCTTGGCAATGGCCTATAATGTTTGGGGAGCCTCAGGGACCTCCCTGGCCAACAAGTCACTGGGAGATATCCCCATTCGATAAATCACTTTCCACCTGGGTGAGGGATGTGAGTCTTATGAAAATGATTTGAGAAACAACATCTGCATGGTCTTTCGGGATAAATTATTTTCTGTTTTGCCTTTTTTATTGTTTGTCTGAGACAATGTTTCATGTAGCCCAAGCTGAGGCTGGTATTGGACTTCTGATCCTTTTGCCTCCACCTCCTAAGTGCTGGGGTTTCGGGAGTGTACCACCATGTCTTTTGCTTCTGGTTTTGTTTTTTAAATTAGACTCTAAGCAAGTAGAGGACAGAACATGTGTCCGCTCCTGCCTCAGCCTCCCCATGACTAGGACCGCCACTGGCTCGCGCGTTCTTTCTGTAGGTTCGAGGAACGACTACAGACACGCTCCTTAGAACGCTGATGCCTTCTGGTCTAAGGAGCTTACAAGATTTGCCTTGCATTTTTCTAAAACTGCAAACGGAATTTTGCTGAAACACCCCCAGAGATCATACTTCCACATAAGCCTAGAGTTTGTGCAGCATATGGCTTCCAAACCTTGGAGCACCATTACCTCAGGATGTGTGTCACCAACACGTCTGCCTTATTAGAAACAGCATTCGTTCATTGGTTCAGAAAATGCTAGAGCTGAGGTGGGCGGAGCAGTCACAGCAGGCGGCAGTGAGTTCAGGGCTGGCGTGCGCTGTACAAATGGGGATTGGGAGGAAGCCGTGGGTTCTGAGAAGGTGGAGCTGAATTTTCTGAAGACAATAGCTTTCAGATTTTAAAAATTACCAGAGAATGTCTGTAAGCTTAGCTGTTTCTCTAGCTGGAAAATATAACCATCTTTACCCCAAATCCTTTCAACAGTGGTGGGTGGTCAGTGTTGGTGAAATATAATTTATACCTGCTTCTCTTGTTAGTTTGCCATCACTGTGGCCCAGCCTTCTTAAGTTACTTGTTCAGTTATATTCAGGTGTTCAGATGTCCCCCATCACCCATCATATTGGTCAAGTTCTTGTTGCTGGGACAGAATACCTGACAACAGTCAGTGTAAAGGAGGAATGCTTTCTTCAGCTTGCCCCTCCAGGTTGCAGCCCGACCTGGTGGAGAGGGCATGGCGGCAGGAGCTTGAGGCAGCTGCTCACGTTCTGTCCACAGGGAGGAAGCAGCGTGATGAATGCCGGTGCTCAGCCAGCGCTCTCCTTCCATACAGCCCAGGACTCTGCCTGCATGCACCTAATCAAAGTCATCCCACACAGGTGATGCTAGGTTGGGTCAATATTAACTCTCACCCATACCTCACTTAAACTATAAGTGGCTTGGGCTGGAGACATGCTTAGCGGTTTAGCACTTGCGTGTGAAGCCTAAGTTAAGTACCCTGGTTCAAGGCTCGTTTCCCCAGGATCCACGTTAGCCAGATGCACAAGGGGCACATGCGTCTGGAATTCATTTGCGGTGCTGCAGGCCCTGGCGTGCCCATGCTCTCTATTTCTTTCTTTCTCTCTCTCTGCCTCTTTATCTGTCTGTTGCTGTCAAATAAAAATTTAAAAAAAGAACAAAAAAGATTTGTTTTAAAAAAAATACGAGCAGCTTTTTAATGAATAATGAAATAAGCTAAGGGAGTAACAAAATAAGTTAGTCCTGGGTTGGAGAGATGGCTTAGTGGTTAAGCGCTCGCCTGTGAATCCTAAGTACCCCCGTTCGAGCCTCATTCCCCAGTACACACATAAACTAGATGCACAAGGTAGTGCATGCATTTGGAGTCGTTTGCTGGAGGCTCATTCTCAGGCCCGCCCTCTCTCCCTCTTTCTCTCTATCTCTCTCAAATAAAAATAAAACAAAAATTTTTTTAAAAACATTAGTCCTAAAATCAAATATTTCTCTAAGATATGGAGTCTTTGAAGGAAATGATTTTTTTTATCTTTTTTAATAACAGAGAATGTGACTTAAAGTGTTAACTGTTAGAAATGTGCCCCTCCTCCCCCACAAAATAAACCAGGTTTGGGGAGATGGCTCAGTGAGTAAAAGCATTTGCCATGCAAGTGTGAGAACATGAGTTGAGGCCTCAGCACCCCCACCACCCGGTAGCCTGCCTGCGATCCCAGCACACAGGAGGTGAAGACGGGGTCCCCATGGCAAGCTGGCTAGCTAGACTAGCTGAGTCAGTGATCTCTGGGCTCAAGGAGAGACCCTGTCTCACTACTCAACATCAGCATCTGGCCTGTGCATTTACAAACATGTACATGGGTGTGCAGATGCATGTGCCCCCTTTGCACTCATGTGGAGGCCAGAGGTATACATCAGTTGTTCTCCCCCTCAACATGGAGTCTGTCTCTGGACTTGGAGTTTGCATTCTCTAGGTTGGAGTGGCTGAACAGAGATCCTCCTGTCTATGCCCCCTCAGCACAAGGAATATAGGTATGCCCAGCAATGCCCAGCTTTTTGCATGGGCGCTGGAAATTGAACTCAGCTCCTCATGCTTGCACAGCAAGCACTTTTACCCACTGAGCCATCTTCCCAGCCCCAACTTAGTCTTTGTAAAGTAGAAAGTACCTGCTTAACTGTAAAGTTTCAGTGCTGTCAGTCATTCAAAAGGTCATTCCAAAGCAAGCACTATGAATATGAAAGTCTTCAGACATGAACTAGATATGGTTCCTGCTTCAAGGAACTCAGTGTATATGTGGAGATAAAGCATACACAGATCATATATAAAGCTGCAGGAAAGTAGAATAATGGGGATAAAAATCATGAAACAAATTAACAGTGTTACGAGCTTTTAGAAAGGGGAAAGAGAATTCCTTTAGCTTTAACTAAGAAATGCTTCCTGGTCCTTGAAGACAGTGAACGTTGTGAAGGGCGTAAGTGAAGAAGAGAACAAGAAGGAGGGTGGTTGCCGAGTAATGCCAAGATAAGAACAAGCTGTACTGGGCAGGAGGAACTTGAGGGCGTAACCTAGGAGGGCCTGCAGGTGCCCAGTCTGGAATGTGAGTCAGTGAGCGTGGGCTGTGTCCCCTCAGGACTTATTCTCTGGAAATGTAGACCCGGGAGGACCCCGTCTCTTACACTGCAGGAGGAAGGGCTTCCTGCCCAGGAAGGAGGCTGCCCCGGCCCCTGGGCCACTTCACTAAGGACTGTACTGAGAAGCACTATTTCAAGATGTGTTAATCGGATTTCCCCAGAAAGGATTACCACCCCAAAATTAATAGGAGAAAATAAAAATAGCCAAACAATTGAGTTTTCTTACTAGAGAACTTTGCAGAGCTCTCAATATTGAGAATTATACCAAGAATTTCAAATAGGGCATGTTCACTATGTCCAACATGATTGATCTTTTTTCATGGGCTTCGCAGTGTTTTTGGAACACCCTTCAGGAAGCATTGTTCTGTGCAGTTAAGATTGGCTGGAGCCCAGGTGGTAGTGTGTGGGGGTAGCAGTGGCTAGCCTGCAGTCGGCATAAGCATAAGGTTCGCATTCAAAAGCTATATGGAGGCCTGGAGGGATGGCTTAACAGTTACGGCATTTGCCTGCAAAGCAAAAGGGCCCAGGTTCGATTCCCCAGGACCCACATTAGCCAGATGTGCAAGGGAGCACACACATCTGGAGTTTATTTGCAGTGGCTGGAAACCCTGGTGCGCCCATTCATTCTCTCTCTCTCTCTCTCTCTCTCTCCCCCCCTCTTTTTCTGTCAAATAAATAAATATAAATAAAATATTTTTTTAAAAAAGCTATATGGAAAGTTAATGCCTGTGTGAGCAGATTGCTCATTAGCAGCCTGGGTCCAAGATTGCAAGCTGAAAGGAAAGGGAAAGGGACCAAGATTGGGAAAGGGGGGGAATGTGGCACTTCCCTGTGCTAGGAGCAGGGAGTGACATGGGAACTAGAAGGAACTGGTGTCAGTAGAAATGGATCACTTTAGTGTTTCTCGGGGCATGGGAGATCCAACTGCCAAGTTTTGGCAGATACCAGTGTATTGTGGAGAGAGACAGTTCTTTTTTTCTCATTTTTATTTTTAATCTGGGTATGGTCTGAATACTAGTAATAATAATAATTTTCTATGAATTCACTCTAATTCCAGAAGTTGAACCACACCCACCCAGTACAATTTTCACCACACTGATGACATCATCTCATCTTCGGCGAACATTTTTCCTGATTTACTCATAAGAAGTTAGTTCTCAAGGCCAATGTCTGTTCTCTCTTTCAGGTGTTTGCCTTTGATTATTGCTTTTGGTCCATGGATGAATCAAACACGACAAAATATGCCGGTAAGCTGGCTTTCCGTTGGGCCTCTCGCTCCTTCCGGTTTATCTATTTTCCCTAACTATTCTGGAGTTTTGTTTTTCCCACTTAATTCACACCCACACCTTCAAATTCTAACATGTGGGTTTGGAAGTCAGTGAAATTTGGCTTCAAAATGTGTCTCTGCCACTTAACTTACTAAATGCCCTTGGCAATGTTTTGAAGCCTCATTATAAGCTGAGTGTGTGCATATCTGTAACCCTAGCACAGGGAAAGCTGAGGCAGGATGGCTGCCTCAAGTTGAAGGCCAGCTACCTAACAAGGACCAGAGCAGCTCATGCTCATCGGGCTTCTGCCGTCACCAGAGATGTCCTAAGAATTGGAAGCAAGCCCAAAACGGTAGCTTGAGGGGCGGGGGGTGGGGTGGGGGAGGGAATGGTGGTTTGCTGTGATGGTCATATGAACTACTGGTTTCAGTTGCCAGCCTTCCTTGTCCCCTTTCAGGGAATGCCCTGATCTACTTATGTAGCACAGCGACTCTTGAGCCTTTCCAGACGTCGGTCTCAAGTGCTGCGGTCCAGAGGGCAGCAGCGTCTGTTTGAGAGCAGAAAGTCTTGGCTCCGTCTCTTCTTTTGTGCCCTTCAACATTACATCTAGTTTATTAATTTTTATTTTTATTTTATATTGTTTTTTGAGGGAGGATCTCACTCTAGCTCAGGCTGACCTAAAATTCACTATGTAGTGTCAGGGTAGCCTCAAACTCACAGCAATCCTCCTACCTGTGCCTCCTGAGTACTGGGATTAAAGGTATGCACCACCACGCCCAGCTAGTTCATTATTTTTTTTATTAGTAGTATTTTTATTTTTGGCTAGTTCATTAATGTTTAATTGATAAAAGTTACCTATGTTATTGTGTTAAAGTGAATATTTCTTTAGAATTTTAAATTTGTTTTTACTTACAGAGAGAGAATGGGCTCAGCAGGGCCTCCAGCCACTGCAAATGAACTCCAGATGCATGTGCCACCTTGTGCATCTGGCTTATGTGGGTCCTGGGGAATCAACCCTGACTCCTTTAGCTTTGCAGGAAAGCACCTTAACCACTAAGCCATCTCTCCAGCCCAGAGCCAAATATTTTGAAATATATATATTGGGGGGCTTTTCCATTTTCCAGAATCCCCTTTTGCATTATCTCAAAAAAGAGTTCTGCATTCCTCCCCTCTCTTAAGTTTTGCCCATAATCTCTATATAAAATCTTTCTAAACTTAAGAAATGAAATATGTACATTGGGTAATGGCTAAGTCAGCTAACTAAAATACATTTTATCCCACACTGCTTTTCGGGTAAAACACTTAAAATCTAGTCCCAGAGACACTGCACAGTTAACAACTCTAGTCACCACAGTGCACAGTAGATCTCTTGAGCCAAATACTTGATCTCAATGAGTGTTTCCTCTATTTCTAAAAACATCAGCTGAACTTTTTTCTTATTTATGTTAAAATGAAATGAAAAATGTAGGTCTTAAAGATTTGGAGGTGAGAAGTTATATGCAGAAAGTTAAGTTTTGTTTATCGCCAGCTTTTTCTTGTCACACAGAGCAAACTTACTGAGAAAGTGATATGTGTTTCAAAAAGCTCTTCTGCGTGAGCTAGAAGATCCTTCTCTTGCCTGTACAGTGTGAATGAGCCTTTTCCAGCCTCTCCTCTGCAGCTTCAGCAGCATAATTTAGTAAAAGGAGAACTACTTCTCAATGTTGATTATAATTAGGTTTTTCTTTTTAAAAGTGTGTGTGTGTGTGTGTGTGTGTGTGTGTGTGTGTGCAAGCATATGCTCATGTGAAGGTCTCTTGCTGTTGTAAATGAATGCCAGACATTTTGGCCACTTTCTGCATTCTGATTAGCAAAGTGGCTTGGGGACTGAGCCTCACCAGCAGCCTTTAACTGCTTGGCCACCTTCACAGCTTCCTGTAATAAGTCTTTTCATTGTCCTTTTGGAATCATAGATAATAAATTCTAGAGTCTGAAGCCTATTGTTGTCACTGTTAGTATTACATATGTATTTTGTCCTGAATGTGTGCCCTTACATTTAAATCAGCACTAGAAGTGAGACATCTCCTATAGTTGCAGGACACATGAGGACAGACCAGGTATATATACAAAGGCCCTTTTCCACTCCGCACAGTTGATATTTAGGACGTGTGCAGAAATACTCACCAAACCTCTCAGGCCTGCTGAATAAACTCTAAGGTGAGGACTGCGTTTAAGTCCCTTGTGGTATAGCTCCAGCCCACCTTCTGTACCCTCAGCTGGTGACTCCCCCATCCTCTTCAGTACCTCAAGACGTCCTTAATATTCATGAAGCTCCTACTGTGTGCGTGTACAGCAGCAGAAACCCTTAAGAAATTTTTCAAAATGTTAGAAAGGTTGGGGCTGGAGAGATGACTTAGTGGTTAAGGAACTTGCCTGCAAAGCCAAAGGACCTAGGTTCAGTTCCTCAGTACCCATGTAAAGCTGGATGGTTAAAGTGGTACACGCATCTGGGGTTCATTTCCAGCAGCTGGAGACCCTGGTTCACCCATTCTCATTCATTCATATTCTTTCTCTCTACTTGCAACTAAGTAATTAATCTTTTTAAAAAAATTGGAAAGGAAAAGGGGGAAATGATATATTATTTCAACTCTAAATTTTATAGGCTTTTTGTGTGGGTAGGTATGTCATGGTTCCATTTTTGATAGTCTGTCTGTGTAGAGCAGGCTGGCCTTGGACTTATGAACCTCCTGCTTGTGTCTCCTGAATGTTAGGGTGCAAGCATGCATCACCATGCTGGACCTGAACTTTCTAAGTTTTAAGTGCTATGGGATCCAAGCAGAGAAAATCTTGGAGGGCATCACAGAGGGCATAAAAGTTGAGCCTGGGGAGAGAAATAAAAAGGTTAAGTATTTGAAGTGAAGCTTATATTAGATAGCCTGATTGAGCCACTCCACATTGTATGCAGATATCAACTCTTATGCAGCACAGAAATGAATGTAAGTTTTATTTTCCAAATTAAAAATTTATGTGAAGGGTGTAATTAAGGAGGAATATAAATCCAAACAAGAGGAAGTGATGTAGATCCAAGTCAAGCCCCTTGTCTTTGATGTCAGGCTTGGATTAACACCCAAGAACTGTGCTTTGGTTCCTTTTTTTTTTTTTTTTTTTTTCCTGAGTGACATCTTTTCTATAAAATGGAAATGATTGTACCTGTGCATATGGTTGTGTTAGGTCTTAACTAGGAACCTTCACATGCTGATTAATGGGAGGTGTCTCAAAAGATGTTCATTGGCGTTTTCCCATAAGGGAGTGGGATGAGCACCGTGCTAGCCTGGGCTTGAGCAGAAGGCGCACTGCAGCTGGGATGACAGGATTTTCCCAAAGTTGAAGTGAAGAAGAAATGGGGTGAAAATGGGGCTGTTGACAAGATATGCCCAAAACCATTCTTAAGGAAGATTGTTTTCTGTTTATTTGCTGTATCTCAGCACCCACCTTCCATGATTATCCACAGAGACTAGAGCACCCCAGTGTCTCCTCAACACCCACCTTCCACGATTTCCACAGAGACCACGGGAGCCCCAGTGTCTACTGCAGTGGAGGTCAGGTTCCAAAACTTCCTTTTTAGTCAGATATAGCTTCATTAGATTGAATCATGTCTGTTGCTCTCCAAATACTATGCTCAGAAATATTTTAAAAGATAAAAATACTTAATATGCTAATAGCCTAAAATTGACTCCAGTTGTGGTTGTATGATCACTTGAATAACCATGTTCCCATCAACCTTGACATAAGATCTTTTGACTCATAGGACGATGAATCTTTATAATGCCTGGGACAATTTTTTCCTACTCTATAGATATCTTCATGATGATACAAATGTCCCTCTTAGCAAAAAGTAAAATTTGTGTTGTTTTTCTAGGCTGTTTATCCATTACACATAATTTTCCTGGTAATTGCATTACTTGAAGATTAGTTGATCAGTTCCTGTGCTAAACTGATTTCCGTCTTCATCATTTAAAAGACGTAGTGATTCTTAACTGTGAATAGAAAGATTAAGATACACCATTCATTCTCCGCTGGGAACTAGGGAATGGAGAGGGGAAGCACAGATTTCCTGAAAACAGCCTATCTGTCAGGCCCCGTGAATAACGGCTCCATTGATGCTGAGCGGGGCTCTCAGCGCTGCTGTCTGAAGTGGGGCTGGCAGGAGAGGGGGGTCAGTGCTCATAGGAGAGGGAGGGAAGATCAGGAGATACGCGGACTGGTAAGTGTCACCTGGCAGGTCAGAGGTTTGATTCTCAGTGATGTTATGTGGGTCATTAAAAGCTGCCACAGGAGCCTTTCCTCCATGGCTGAGTGACTAGACATTCAGTTCTAGGTTGGAGGTATGCTTGGAGAATGTGGGCTCTTTCTTTATTCTATCAGGGTCCCAATCCCCGGTCCCCCCACCTTTGTACTATGTATATTACTGAGTCTCGCCATGCTTCTGCTTCGTCACATGTTAGAAGTAACAACAGTTCTGACTTCATAGGCTTGTGTTGCTACTGTAATGAACAATGTACTTAGCTCACAGGATGCTCTCGCTTAATATTTATCCTCATTTTTGTCATTGTCTCTGCAATGAGAACCAGACAGAAGCAGTACATGGAGAGAATATGCATGTGCTGGGGTGTTTATTTAAATTTTTATTTAGGTGTTGGTTTCACTTAAAGTGATAGTGACAGAGACAGTTTATCAAAGAAGGGAGGCACTATCAGGAAGGGCAGTGGGCTGGGGAACTAGGCAAGACAAAGACTCCAAAGCCTGGACTGGGATTTAAGACACCAGGTTTTGCTACAGCTGGTAGGCTTTGGTCAAGATAAAAATAACCTCTACCAGTCTCTTTTTCCTCATCTGTGGATCCAAGGAGGTGAAGGAGGAGATCCCAAGGAGGTGAGGTTAAGGAGAAGATATCGCCCAGTGTGATCTCAGGTCCTCTCAAGCCTCTGATAAAGCATGAATCGTCCATTTGATATGGGCAGCACAGCTGTGGAAGACGTCTCAGAGGCAATCAAAGGCTTGTTTGTTAAGCCATTTGCATTGCATTGAAGCAAGCTTTGAACATTGTACATTTGAAGCATCTCTTTTCCTGTTGCCCTTTGGATGGGTCTGTGCAGTGTTTTCTGGCAGGTACTTCTGCATCTAAGCGGAAAAAAAAAATGCACTAAGAGGCAAGAAACAAAATCCAAGTAAGCAGCCTGTAGAATTAGGATCTAAGGTACAGTACTGTGCATAAGCCCACACCTTCCCCAATGTCACATACGTATGTTCATAAGTAGACGTTAAAGATTATAACATCACTGGGCTGGAGAGATGGCTTAATGGTTAAGGCACTTGACTGTGAAGCCTAAGGCCCCAGGTTCGATTCTCTAGTACCCACATAAGCCAGATGCACAAGATGGCACATGCATCTAGAGTTTCTTTGCAGTGGCTAGAGCCCTGGTGTGCCTATTCTCTCTGTCTCTGCCTCTTTCTCTCTCAAATAAATAAATATTTTTTAAAGATTATGACATCATTATAGTCTATACTGATCACCTTGAGCAGTCTTAGTAAATGTTCACATCATTCTAATTGCAATTAAGACATTATTTTTTTATGTATATGCCTACGTGTTGCATGTTCGTTGTATGCAGGTGCATGTGGATACTTGCGTGTGGTGGGGACAAAGGACAACTTGAGTATCATCCTCAGAAATACTGTCCACCTCCTTTGAGACAGGCTTACTCACTGGCCCGGAGCTCATCACTTAGCCTCAGGGATGCTCCTGCCTCTGTCTCCTCAGCACTGGGATTATAGACATGCGCCACTGCACTCGACATTTTTACATGGTTCTGGGGCTCGAACTCAGGTCTCCAGGCTTGTGAGGCAAGCATCTTACTGACTGACTGTCTCCCCAAGTCCAATTAAGACCTTCTTAGCAGTGATCAGTACATGGGAGAAAAAAACACACTTCCTAAAATGAGCCATGTTGGTAGTAACTGGTTCTTTTTTTTTTTTTTTTTTTTTCCTGGTTTTCTGCAATTCTCATTGCAGATATAAAAACCAGCCAGATGGTGGATTATGCAGAGGTCAGTGTGGTTAAGACATTGTCTGGCCTGAGATTCCCAACTGTGGACTTAGGAATGACATAACAGCCCTTTCCACATGGCTTGTTGCTCAGTTGGCTGGAGTCATGTGTTCTCAGGCATCCCTCATGCCCAGGAACTTGAGGGGAGGGCTGCTCATCTGACTCTACTCACATTGTTGCTCCTGGGCGGGGGCGCCCGAGCTCCGCCCACTTAGGCTATATCGTGGGCAGAGCAGCCATGATTAATTCTGCTCCCCTCATGGCTATCGTATGCGTTCAGAGGTAGGGATGATTTGTTGTTTAACCAGAGAAAGAACAGCAAGGAAGCAAAACATGGGCATAAAAATCAGAATTCTAAAAGCCAAATACTGCATTTGAAAATAGAGCTGAATTTTCAACCGAGTGACATGATATTAGTCTTAACATCTCACGGAGGAAATGGCTCAGTGGTTAAGAGAATTTGCTTGCAAAGCCTGACAGCCCAGGTTCAAACCCCCAGTTACCACATAAAGCCAGATCCACAAAGTGGCACATACATCTGGAGTTCGTTTGCAGCAGCAGGAGGCCCTGATGCAACCACACTCATTATCTCTGTCTCCCTCTCAAATAAATCAATCAGCAACTTTTTTGCATTTATGAATTAAATTACATAGTCACAGAGATGTTCAACTGACACAAATTAGTTTAGGAGCAAACACAACTGACCCCTTATAAAAACAGGTTGGTGGGAGCCTAGGGAGTAAGTAGCCAGCTGCAGGCATCTGGCCTGCAGTAGACCTACATTGCATGGATGGGTGCTTGTGCATCTGACAACTGACCATGTGGTAGTCAGTTAAGAACAAGCCTAGTCTTGGGCCAGGTGTGGTGGCACACAGCTTTAATCCCAGCACTCGAAGGCAGAGGTAAGAGGACCACCATTAGTTCAAGACCACACTACATCGTGAACTTCATCCAGCCTGGATTAGAGAGAGACCCTACCTCAAAAAAAATTAAAATTAAAATAATAATAATAATAATAAAGAACAGCTTGGCCTGTAGAGATGTCCAAAATAAATGAGCTAAGCTAATGTTGATTTTTTAAAGAATATGCATATGTATATTTACATATAGAATACATATATAATAAATGTAGCCAAGCATGGTGGTGTACACTTTTAATCCCAGCACTCAGGAGGCAGAGGTAGGAAGATCACTGTGAGTTCAAGGCCAGCTTGGGCCTACAGAATAAGTACGCACTCAGCCTAAACTAGAGTCAAATACTACCTTGGGAAAAAAAATTATATATATGCTTTATTTTTCTTACATCAGTCTATTTTTTGTTTTAATTTTTATTAACAACTTCCATGATTATAAAAAGTATCCCATGGTAATACCCTCCCTTCCCCCTCTACTTTCCCCTTTGAAATTCCATTTTCCATCATATCCCCTCCCCTTCTCAGTTTCTCTTTTATTTTGATGTCATGATCTTTTCCTCCTCTTATGATGGTCTTGTGTAGGTAGTATCAGGCACTTTGAGGTCTTGGATATCCAGTCCATTTTGTGTCTGGAGGGAGCACATTGTAAGGAGTCCTGCCCTTCCTTTGGCTCTTACATTCTTTCTGCCACCTCTTCGACATTAGACCCTCAGCCTTAGAAAGTGTGATAGAGATATTGCAGTACTGAGCACTGTGGTCATTTCTTTCCATCACCATGATACCTTCTGAGTCATCCCAAGGTCACTGCCATCTGAAAAGAGAAGATTCTCTACTAAAAGTGAGAGTAGCATTATTATAAAGGTGTGAACATTAACCGAAGTGCTTACTGGGCAGTTTGATAAGCACAGTATAAACATTTGGCCAGACAACAGCAGACGTTACACCCCTAGGACTCATGACTATCCCTGTTTTAAGTTTTCAGTATCAGGAATGTATTCCCACCCATGGAGTGGGACTCCAGTCCAATTAGAGGGCAGTTGGTTTCCACCATGATAGACGTGCCACTATTACATTTGTTGGCTCATTTGGCCTGGCTGGCCAAATACAAGGCTTGCAGTGTCCACTGTTGAGTATCTTCACTGGTGATTTCTCTTTCTCCCATTGAACTGCATGCAGAATGGCTTCTTCCAGCTTTCTGTCGGCTGGTCTACACGGAGGAGGTTATCAGTTCAGTTCCAGCAGGATTTCTCAGTGGCCTTGCAGCCCAAGTATGTGGAGTCTTCAGCAACAGGGTCTTACCATCAATTCCTGGTGGGAAACCAAGGGCCTTGGCAATGGCCTATAATGTTTAGGGGGCATCAGGGACTTCCCTGGGCAACAACTCACTGGAAGGTATCCCATCCCTGACACTGAAAATTTGCTAGCAACAATCTATGGCTCCTGAGTGTTCCATTGTCCAAAAAAGTAGGATTCCATATGATTTATTTATATCCTCTTAGATTTTGATTAGCCCTCCCTCCACCTTTCCTTTACTTGATCTCTTCCCCTGATGTCACTGTGGACCTTTTCACCCCCATTAATTAATCTATTCTTCTACTTACAAATATATAATACCATCCTATTAAATATCCCCCTCCCTTCCTTTCTCTTCCCTTTATATCTCTTTTCTAGCTTACTGATCTCTGCTGCTAAGTTTTTCCCTTCTCACACAGAAGCCCAATCATCTGTAGCTAGGATTCACATATGAGAGAGAACATGTGACGCTTTGCTTTTTTGGCCTTGGTTACCTCACTTATAATCCCTTCCAGATCCATCCATTTTCCTGCAAATTTCATAACTTCATTTTTCTTTACCGCTGAGTAGAACTCCATTGTATAAATGTGCCACATCTTCATTATCCAATCATCAGTTGAAGGACATCTACGCTGGTTCCATTTCCCAGCTATTGTGAATTGAGCGGCAATAAACATGGTTGAACAAGTATTTCTAAGGTAATGAGATGAGTCCTTAAGATATATGCCTAGGAATGCTATAGCTGGGTCATATAGTAGATCAATTTGTAGCTGTCTTAGGAACCTCCACACTGATTTCCACAATGGCTGGACCAGATTGTATTCCCACTAACAATGTAGAAGGGTTCCTCTTTTTCCACATCCTCGCCAACATTTATGGTCATTTGTTTTCATGATGGTAGCCAATCTGATAGGAGTGAGATGGAATCTCAATGTAGTTTTAATGTGCATTTCCTTGAATACTAGGGATGTAAAACATTTTTTCAGATGCTTATATGCCATCCGTATTTCTTCTTTTGAGAACTCTCTATTTAGTTCCCATAGCCCATTTTTTAATTGGCTTGAATTCTTATTATTTAATTTTTTGAGTTCTTTGTATATCCTAGATATTAATCCTCTCAGATGTATAGCTGGCAAAAAATTTTTCCCATTCTGTAGGTTGCCTATTCACAGTGTCCTTTGCAGTACAAAATCTTTGTAATTTCATGAGGTCCCAGCGGTTAATCTGTGGTTTTATTGCCTGAGCAATTGGGGTTATATTTGGAAAGTCTTTGCCAAGACCAATATGTTGAAGGGTTTCCCCTACTTTTTCCTCTAGCAGTTTCAGAGTTTCAGGTCACATCAGTCTATTTTTTAAGAGTTTCTTGTAGCTCAAGCTGGTCTCATCCTCTTGCCTCTATCTTCTAAATGCTAAGATGACAGGTATGCCCCACCATGTCTTGTTAATACAGTTCCACGGGTTGAACAAAGGGTTTTGTGCATGTTAAGCAAGCCTTCTACCAAGTGAGTTGTATACCCAGCCCTATCCCTTATCTTTTTTTTTTTTTTTTTTTTTTTTTTGAGGCATGCTCAACAGACTGGCCTTTTTTTTTTTTTTTTTTAAATGAGTAAAAGCAAGACACAGAATTGGCACACCAGGGCCTCCAGCCAGTATAATTAAACTCCAGACACGAACTCCAGAGTAGTGTACCATCATGTGCACATATGTCACCTTGCACAACTGTCACTTTGTGTGTCTGGCTTACATAGGATCTAGGGAGTTGAACATGGGTCCTTAGGCTTCGCAGGCAAGCACCTTACTCACTAAACCATGTCTTTAGCCTTCTATCCCTTATTTTTAATACTACCCAAACCCATTTCTTTTATATTCTCCTTTCTCCAAGTGTATCCGTTCCTTAGAGTATTTGCTGGCAAGAGATGCCATTTAATGAAATGAAGTGTATGGGGTAGATAGCAGCAGCAGCAATATAAAATACAGTCCCAAATGCTAACTTCCCAGCACTGTGCTAATCTCTCTACATGCTGGAGGTAATGTAATTACCAATCAAATAGAGTTACTGTCCCCAAATTGGGAGGCCCAGGAGGGCCTGCTACTGTGAGAGGCTAAAGCAGTGGCCAGTGTGGGCTGAATCCAAGTCAGGGATGCGTGCTGGTGACGAGTTCATGGATTCTGTTCCAGCCCACAGCCTGCTCACTGCTCTCACCCCTACAGAGGTTATGGTGAGGAACGTCTTTTGGGGTGCTCTGGTGTACTCGGTACTCGGTATCATCCCCCTCCTGTCGGAGGTCCTGTGGGGCTCTGGGTACAAGTGTTGGTTGGACTTTGTGGGAACACTATGAATCCAGTAGCAATGCTAGACCAAGCCCCAAGCTGGCGTGCATGAGATGCTGTCTGGCAGACCGAGAGAAAGGTGCTTCCTTGGTGCGCAGTCACTCCCCGGCCCGTGCAGGCCCCGTATCTCTCAGCAGGCCTCAGGCGGCTCTTTACTGGTTCACTCCTGTCACCAGTGCTGGGGCAGCAGTTTTCTTTGCCCTTTTTATGAGTCAGCTGCTTTATCCACCGCCACCGACAAGCCCAGCTCATGGCAGGCCCAGCCCTGTCCCAAGGTTGAAATGTCCACCTGGGTGAGTCACCCCGTGCCATGCTGCAAGGGAGAGCTCCAAGGACTGCAGCAGCCATAGCTCTTGGATGCCACCATGGAAAATGGCCCCATGGTTTACTTTTACCTCACAGCCCAGTTTCTTACTTTACCAACCAAACTTCTGAAGTTGATTAAAAATCGAATCTTGGGGCTGGAGAGATGGCTTAGCAGTTAAGGCATTTGCCTGCAAAGCCAAAGGACCCATTTTTGATTCCCCAGGACCCACCTAAGCCAGATGCACAAGGTGGCACACGCATCTGGAGTTTGTTTGCAGTGGCTGGAGGCCCTGGCACACCCATTCTCTCTCTTGTCTGCCTGTCTCTGGTCTGTCTGTCTCTGCTTCTCTATCAAATAAATTTTAAAAAATATTTTTTAATTAAATCTTATGGCCAAGTATAGTGGCTCACGCCTTTAATCGCAGCACTTGGGAGGCAGAGATAGGAGGATCACTGTGAGTTTAAGGCCAGCCTGAGACTACATAGTGAATGCCAGGTCAGCCTGGGCTAGAGTGAGACCCTACCTCAAAAACAAAACAAAACAAAATTCACTCGTATCACCAGTCAAGCCTTAAAGTCTTTGTTCCTTTTCTGTTCCTGGTCTCTTACTTAAATATGGCCTGAAGTCACTGAGTGTGAGGAATCTTGAGAATCAAAGGTCTTTGAGAAAGGAATTTACTTAAGCCTCCTCCAAGTTAGGAACTCCTCACCCCGGTGCAAGCGCAGGCACTGTCTGGTCTTGCCCAGCTGGGGGCTCTGCTTTGGGAGCTGGGCCACCTGCCAAGTCTAGACTCATCAGAATCACAGTGGCTGTCAGCCCTGAGTCACCCCATTTCTTTAGGGGAAGGGGGAAATGCCTCATGAAGGAGCAGGTCAGGAAGGAATCCACGGCACAGGTAGAGCCGCGCCTCTTCACTGTCACAGTCTGACGCCGAAGGGCCAGACGATGGAGAAGGAGGGCGGGTGGAGCTCCTGATAGGGCTTGTGTTGGTGAGCTTCCCATCAGTGCCCAAGAACACTCACTTGCAAAGAGAACAAGAGCTACTTTGCATAGTTTTGGAGGCTCCAGTTCAAGGTTGATTGGCATTGTTGCTTTGGCCCTGTGGTAAGGCAACATACCACAGCAGCAGATGTGTGGTGAAACCAAACCTCATACCTCATGGCCAAGGAAGGAAGAAGGAAGGGGAGACTGGGGTCCCACATTCTCCTTCAGGGACCTCCAACTAGGCCCCACCTCCTCAAGGTTCCACCTCCTCCCAATAGCACCATGCTGAGACCGACCCCAATGTGGATCTCTGGCAATATGAAGAACCAAGCCATGGCAGTGTTCAGAGCCGAAACTGCCTCCATGCTGTTACTCTCGGGAAGCAAGAGTGTTCCCTCCCTCCCTCTCTCTCTCTCCTCCCCTCTCTCCCCCCTCCTGTGTGTGTGTGTGTGTGTGTGTGTGTGTGTGTGTGTGTGTCTGTCTGTCTGTCTGTCTGTCTGTCTGTCTGTCGTTACTTTAGAGAAGCAGAATGTTCTGTGGGGTTTACTCTACAGAACAAAAGCGTTCTCTGTGTATGATTACTTTAGGGAACAGGAGTGCAGTGTGTGTGTTTGTGTGTGTGTTTAAGGAAACAGGAAAGTGGGGGGGGGTACTTTAGGGAAGCAAGAATCTTCTGTGTTTGTTTTGGGTCTAGTCTTTATATTGTATGCTCAGAGCTCTGCCCAACCATGGTCCATCAGTGTCTGTTTCTATTTATTTACTTACTTACTTACTTATGCATTTAAGAGAGGGAGTGAGAGAAAGAGGCAGATACCGAGGGAGAATGGGTGCACCAGGGCCTTCGGTCACTGCAAACCAACTCCAGATGCATGTGCCACCTTGTGCATCTGGCTTACATGGGTCCTGGGGAATCAAACCTGAGTTCCTTGGTTTTGCAGGCAAACGCCTTAACCACTAAGCCATCTCTCCAGCCCCAATGTCTGTTTCTTTAATGCAAATTGCAATCCACATAGTGGTAAGACCCTCCCTTTCCTTTCTCCCACTTCCCAGGCCGTGGCCCACAGTGTCTGACCTTATACTGGGTGCAGGCCTGATAGACTTTTTCCCCCTGTTCCTAGTTGTCTCCTTCAGTGCCTGCACCAGGCCTTGCTCTGTAGAGCCTTGTCGTGGTTCCTGTGCTCCTGTGTGGACGTGTGGTAGCTGTAGGTCTGCTGCTCCTCTTCCTGGGGCTGCTAGTGCCCAGGTGTGAGGGTCCCCGGGTGGCAGCTTTCTAAAGATCAGGACCATGTATGAGTCAGGGTTGGGTGACTCAGGCTGTGACTTTGCTGGCATAGATTCCACACAGGAGCTCTCATCTCTCTGCCCATGTTTTATGACTTGTCTACATGGTTATAGGAGGTCTGATTATAAAGCCTGGGGAAAGCTGGCATCATGGTCATGCTTATTAACAATGAGGTCAGGCATGGCATGCCCCGTGGATTCAGCACAACAGGCGTGTGGAGCTGACGCCTGCAGAGTGGCCACCTCCTCCCTGGCATGGGTCCTACTGAAAAGCCACAGGCCTCTCAGGTTTGACAATGTGGCTTTGCTCATTTGTCTGGAATAGGCCCGGGTCCCCGTAGATCTTCTTGCTTCCCACAGGACTTCTGAACTTTCCCCGTGGGCTTTCCCCCAGACAAACAGCATTTCACTCTGCTTGAGTGTAAACTATAGTTGGGAAACATTTAGGGCGGGAGTATTGCATTTTTTATGAGATCCACCCAGGCTCTGTATGAATTCCCTGGTTCCCACCACCCACCATAAACAGCTCCTTTTCTTGTGAACTGAAGTTCAAAGGCAGTGGCCAAGTCATCTTCTCTTTTGCAGAGAAAGGAGACTTTGGTTTTAAAACAGACATGTGCCAAGCATGATAAACACTGTCAGTCTTCTGGAACAGCCATGGGCCTTAAAGGTTTTGAGGGGTTCCTTCAGCCGAGGGACATGGAGACCTCCCTCATGTTGAGGTATCCTGTGCTCTGTGGCAGAGGGACGTGCAGCCCTCCCTCGTGTTACTGGGAGAACTAGATGTTAGAGCCATATCACTTCCGCTTTTGTTGACAGTTTGCCCAGTTTTGAAGCTCTCCTTTCTATGACAGTGACTCTCGGAAGGTTACCAGATGAAGGCATTGGTTAAGCCTAACTCCAATTAATGCACTCTGAGAATGGAAAAATGGTGGAAGCTCCGTAGACTGTGTCCCATTCACAGTGTTATTGGTGCAGTATATTACACAAGGTTCCTTTCCTCCTGTAGCTTTCCATTTTAAGGTTACTAAGGAATGGAAACTGTTCATCCTGGACAATATGCTTTAGCAAACCCTGGCTGTTTCTCTTCTCATCCCCAAGCATAACTTGTGCACACGCATGCCTACCACCATCAGCACACACACACCCAGGCTCACCACCCCTCAGTGCACACACATGCACAAACACCCACCACCACTCACATGCACACCCACCATGCCCAGCCCGTGTCTCCCAACACGTGCACATACACACCCATCACCTTCTGTACACATGTGCATACACACTCCCACCACCCTCTGTGCGTCTCCCCAAGCACACATGTGAACACACATGCCCACTACCCTCTGCCCATCTCCCCACCTGTTACTTTTATGTATGGGAGTCACCACAGTGATGTTTAGTTAGTGGTACTTGATTGGGGGGGTGACCTCAAAGAGAGCTAGAAAAAAATAGCAATCATGATTCCTTTCAAAAATCTTCCTAAAAACAGATGTCCTGTCTTTTGTTCTCTTGTCCTTAAAAGTGGGTGTCTCAGAACTTTTGCCAAGATGGCGCAGCTAACAAAAGAGGAAAAATGTTAGGTGATAATTTCCTTTTATGTACCAAAAGTAATGACAACTGATTGAAGATTTACAGGACAGCAGTAATAATAGGTAACAACCTGGTGTGGTAATGCACGCCTGTAATCACAGCACTTGGGAGGCTGAGGTAGGATCGCTATGAGTTTGAAGCCAGTCTAAGACTAAATTGTGAATTCCAGGTCAATGTGGGCTAGAGTGAAATCCTACCTCAAAACCAAACAACTTGCACTGGCCTGCCACTGCTGCAAGTCCCTTATTAAACCATCCCAGCAACTCATTCAGATAGGAAAGAAACCAAGGATTTGTCCAAGGTCACTCAGCTAGCAAAAGGAAGAGCTCAGATTTGAAAGCCAAAACTGTACAAAACAGAAACAACAAAACTAGAGGAAAACAAGGGTGAATATGATCTGGGGGTGGGAAGGTTTTTGGTCGAATAGTATTCATCATGGGCAAACATGATGAAGGAAAAGCGAAAATATTGGAGTATGAGAGGCCCACAACTTTTGCATGATGAAGTTACGCTGAGACCGAAAGATGGACAGGCTGGGTAAAACATTCACAAAATGTACAGTAGGCCAATGATTGAGATCCGTACCCTACAGTTAGCATATCTAAGTTAATAAGATAAAAAGCAGTGGTTAGGCCAACTGATTTTTAAAGTAAATACAAGACTTAAGCCCATTCACTAAAAACTAAAAGTAAATGAAGAAGAAGAAAAGAAACTTGGGCTGGAGAGATTGCTCAGTGGTGAAGGCTCTTGCCTGCAAATCCTGATGACCCGGGTTTGATTCCCCAGTACCTGTTTAAAGCCAGATGCACAAAGTGGCACATGCATCTGGAGTTTGTTTGCAGTGGCTGGTTGCCCTGACACACCCATTCTCTCTGTGTGTCTGTTTCTCTTTTCTGCTTGCAAATTTAAAAAGAAAAATTGAGAGGGAGAAAAAAAGATACTTTGTTATGGTGGGTGTTGAGAACGAGGTACTTACATATTGCTGGGAGAAGAGAACCCAGTAGTGGGATTTGGGGAACTTTTCCAGTGACATCACTGGGAAGTCCACAGAGAAATAGGTATGATGTTAAAGTTAGGGGCTGTATCATGAAATGCTGGCTGCCCCCGTTGTCCATATGGGAAGGCTGAGCAGCTGTTAAAACCACAAATGTGGATGTACTTTGTAGAGAAGGGGAAACGTTTGTTAATTTCTGTCTTAGAAAAGGATAAATTTCATTTGAGACATAACGTCACAATAAAATGCATTCCAGTTGCTCTAGGAATCTAGTGTTTAATTATGAAAACCAGAACTTGAACGTCACAATAGTTCTTTACTTTTCCCTTTTCCAGGTTGGACCTTGTGATAGTTACTTAAGGATGGAAGGAGAAAAAACTTCAGAAATACACTAAAATAGTTGTTTGCTTTTTTATATAATCCACTTTCTCTAATTTTACCTTTTCCACTTATGACTAAAAGTTTATTAAATGTGATAACCTGAATATATTCTGCTAGTCAATCATAACTGAAAAAAAACTTGACTCCTAAAACCATGTTTATATATTTAAGAGAACTATATTTACCTTATATATTTATTATAATGTCTAGGAGATAATTATGCCAGTAAGAAGTGATTTGTAATTGTTTTATCAAAAATATCCAATTAGCCCAAGCAAATTATGTTGAACCATCCATTCATCCCCAGCTGGTTTAGCTGACAGAGCCTACTGTAGTCCTTTGAGGATCATTACAATGTCAAAAAGTCATATTCTGGCTGGGCGTGGTGGCACACACCTTTAATCCCAGCACTCAGGAGGCAGAGGTAGGAGGATCACCATGAGTTCAATGCCACCCTGAGACTACATAGTTAATTCCAGGTCAGCTTGGACCAGAGTGAGACCCTACCTCGAAAAACAAAAGAAAACAAAACAAAAAGTCATACTCTGACCAAAATATAAACAAATATTCCCAGACAGTAATATTTTTGTATGTGTATGTGTCTGGGTTGTATATGTGTGTGTGTTCATGTATGTGTATCCTGGTGCATGTACATCATGTATTCATGTATGTGGAGGCCAGAGGTTGACATTGGTGTCTTAGCTACTGTCCACCGTGTATATTGAGACAGGGTCTCTCACTGAGCCCACGTTCAGAGATTCAGCTAGTCCAGCTATCCAGCTTGCCCGGGCATCTGCTGGTTTCCACCTCCACGACACTGGGATTACAGGGGCGCCTTGCTGCACCCACCATTTATGTGGCTACTGGGGATCCAAACTCGGGTCCTTATGCTTATATAGCAGGCACCTTACCAATAGAGCCATCTCCTCAGGCACCTCAAATACTAATTTGCAAGTTTAAGGAACAGGGTTTTGATGACTTATTTTTCTCTGAGGAGGAGAGGGACCTGCAGTAGTCTGAGAGCGGCAGTGTCGCACAGAACGGGCTCAGCAAGTAGGAACGCCTGCTGTGCTGCCCGTGCTCCGCGGGCACCTCAGGGAGCTCCGCTCGGCATGAGAACTAAGCCACCAGTAGCATGGCGTGTTAGGGCTGTGAGTTTGTAGCACATATCGTGATCAGAGGTGGGAGACATTGATTCCCCAGTCCCTACTGCATGAGTTACTGATTATAGATCAACATCAGGTTAGCATTTGAGGGTGATATGGGCCCCTCACCAGCAATGAGATCATAGGCAAATGACTCAGACTTTCAGGCCGCAGTCATAATTTATACCTGCCCCACCTGGGAGCTGTGAGGAGTCAGTGACACAACACATGGGAAGAGCAGTTGCAAATACAGCAGTAAAGATCCACTCTTGCCTTTTGTCTTTGTCTTCTCTTTTGTTTAGAGGCAAGGTCTCACTTAGTCCTAGATGGCCTGGAACTCTGTGGAGCCAGAATCCCCTTGAGCTCCTGCCTCCCAAGTGATGGTAATCCGGGCCTATGCTAACGAAAGGTCTCGGGAAATACCATGGTTGGAGATCCCCACATGGTCGCGGAGCTGGAGGTCAAGAAGGCGCATCTATTCCTGGTCAGGTGGGAGGGCTGAACCTCTGCTGCCGCTGCACAGGCTGCAGTTACAAAGAGTGACTTTTTTTATGTGCCACCACATCTGGCTCCGGGTTCATTCTTGTTCTTCTCCTTGGTAGGATAAATTCAAGTTAAATATGTTAGTTCATGTTCTGTCTAATATTTGCAATAACTTGGATGTAGGCTAAATTAAAATAAACTCAAGTAGGCCATGATGGCACACACCTTTAATCCCAGTACTTGGGAGGTAGAAGTAGGATGATTGCTGTGAGTTGGAGGCCAGCCTAAGATTATGTAGTGAATTCCAGACCACCCTGTGATAGACCTAGAAAAAACAACAAGAAAAAAAGATTTACTCAAGGTAGTGATAAGAGGATCAGGAGATCAAAGCCAGCCTTGGTTAGATAGCAAGTTTGAGGCCGGCCTGAGTTATGTAAGATTGTGTCTCTTAAAAAAAAAAAAATGGATGGATGAATAGTGTTGCAATCAGGTTCGCATTGCTAGTAGAAAATACCCAACCAAGATCAGCTTGTGGGAAAAAATGGTGTATTTTGGCTTATAGACTCAAAGGGAAGCTCCATGATGGCAGGGGAAAACGATGGCATGAGCAGAGGGTAGACATCACCATGTGGTCAGTATCAGACAACAGCAACAGGAGAGTGTGCCAAACACTGGTAAGGGGGAGCTGCCTGTAACACCCATAAGCCTGCCCCCAACAATACACTGCCTTCAGGAGGCATTAATTCCCAAATCCCCATCAGCTGGGAACCTAGCATTCAGAATACCTGTTTATGGGGGACACCTGAATCAAAAATAAAACCACCACAAGCAGAGAAAGAAAATACTCATATTTTAATATACTGGAGCATTCTCTATTTCTTTTGCAATTTTAGTATATATATCCTGATTTGTTAGTTCTCCTGTCTTCTCTGCTTCCAACTAATTATCTTTAGTTTAAAAGTCTATTCTGGCTAAGGAAAAAGGCATACTGCAGTTTGCTCTTGAAAGCACCTAATTCACTTCTTGTAACTGCAGCCTGCAGCGGCAGCAGAGGTTCAGCTCTTGCCACCTGACCAAGAATACATGCACCTTCTTGACCTCCAGCTCTGCAACCATGTGGGATCTCCAACCACGGAACTTCTGAGTCCTCTCATCAGCTCAAGCACTTTGTCTTAGTCTCTTTTGTGCTTCTGTAAGAGAATTCCTGAGTCTGGATCATTTATAAAGAAGAGAAAATCCATTGCCACTAACTCTGAAAGCTGGGAAGTTCAAGATCAAGGGAGGGTCTTCTTGTTGCTTCTTAACATGGCCCATGGCACTAGTTGATAAGAGAACAGAGGGATCTAATGTGACTTTCTGGCAACCCTACTCCTGTAATCACAGGGTCATCTCATTCTTAAGGGAAAGAGCCTGTACAGTCTGCCTGCTCTCCTCCAAAAGTTCCATGTCTGACAGAGGGGATTACATTTCCACCACATGCACTGTGGTGAGCATGCTCAAAACAGAGCACATGTACTTTTCTTGTTACTGTAGCCACACAAGACCTGACAAAACAACAACTTACGAATGAAGATCAAGGGTATACAGTCCATCATGGTGGAAGGAGAATGAGGCAGCTGGTCGCCTTAATCTGTGCTCAGGAAGTAGAGAGATGGATGCTGGTGGTCAGCTTGCTTTCTCCTTCCTGTTCAGTCCAGGACCCCAGCCTGTGGGATGGTGCTGCCCACATTCAGGGTAGTCTTCCCTCCTTGGTTGAGCCTCTGTGTGTTTGCATGGTGATTAGATCCATTCACATTGCCATGAACATTAACCCTCACAGTGCTCTTGTTGATTTTCCAGTTTAAGAACTGATTGATATGCCAGTGATACTTGACTTAGTCTCCCGTGCCACCCTCACCCCGCTCCTTCCTGAGGACTGGTTAGCTGGTGTGGAAGATCAAACAGGATTGCTGCATTTGACCACTTGTGCCAAAAAAAAATCTTGTCCTCACTTAAGTCTAGCTGAGAACCACAGGGAATTTTAAGCTCAAGAACAGCTGATCTTACTGCCAGAGCTTTTCCAAGGCAGGACTCCGTTCCAGATATAAGACTTTGGCATTGGGTTTGGGAGTGCATATGGAACAAGGAAGGTCCCTGGAGAGAACACTGCTGTGTACGAAAGGTCACCTGTCAAGGTGATCACATGCTCTCTCAGTAAGCACAAGACTTGCATGAAAGCAGCTTTTGAGTGTATGTGTGGTGGATAATGTTGATAGTACCTTACTCAGAGTGTATGTGAGCGCACCCCTTCAGGTCATCTTCACCACACAAGCACGTTTAGAAGGGGCTGTTATGCAAGAGATAGCTCAGCAGTTAAGACGTTCGCTTGAAAAACCTAATGACCCAGGTTTAATTCCCCAGTACCCTGGTAAAGCCAGATGTACAAACTGGCATGTGCATCTGGAATTTGTTTGCAGTAGTGAGAGGCCCTGGCTTGCCCCTTCTCTCTCTCTCTCCCTCTCTCTCTGTCCCTCTCTCTCTCTCTCTCCCTCCCCCCCTTTCCCTCTCCCCCCCCCGTGCGCGCGTGCGCGTGTGTGTGTGTGTGTGTGTGTGTGTGTGTGTGTGTGTGTGTCTTCTCTGTCTCCCTCTCTGCAAATAAATTTTTTTTTTTAAAAAAAGAAAGGGCTGTGGGCTGGAGAGTTGGCTGAGTGGTTAAGGCATGTGCCTACAAAGCCTAAGGACCCAGGTTCAATTTTCCAGGTCCCACGTAAGCCAGATGCACATGGTGGCACATGCATCTGGTGTTTGTTTGCAATGGCTGGAGGCCCTGCCACGCCCATTCTCATTCTCTGTCCCTGGGTCCTGGGAAGTTGAACCTGGGTCCTTTGGCTTTGTAGGCAAGTGCCTTAACAGCTAAGCCATCTCTCCAGCCCTCAGTAATTCTTCAATTTTAACACTGTTTACACTTAGATGTGCTTTTCTCTCTTAATTTAAATATTATATAGTATTCTGTCATGAAATACTTAAATTTATGGCACTACTCCCATAGTACTGGGCATTCAGCTTGATGACAATTTATAGTATAGTAAATAATGCCCCAGAACGTTCTTGGACAGGGCCTGTGAGGGAGTGCATCTCCAGGTTAGGGCACACAGAGGGTCAGAGTGGGGCATACTCCCTTTCACGGGTGCCGTTAGGGTTTTCTTCAGAACGGCAGTTTGTAGACAGGCCTCTTTCCACAGCCCAGTGATTGAAGATGTTAGCTCTTGTTTTAGGTGGACACACTTTGAGGAGCCTTACTATTCAGACTGGATGGGTCTCAGTATAAGAAAATGCTAAAATCAGATCCAGCTTTGCAAAAGAGAATATCATATCACCAAAACCTTACAGCTTGTTAATTTTGACTATAGGAGGATTTTCAAGCCAGGCATGGTGGCACATACTTTTGATCCTAGCACTCAAGAGGCAGAAGTGGGAGGATCACTGTGAGTTTAAAGCCACCCTGAGACTACATAGTGAATTCCAGGTCACCCTAGGATAGAGCAAGACCTTATCTTAAAAAAGAAAGAAAGAAAGAAAGGAAGGAAGGAAGGAAGGAAGGAAGGAAGGAAGGAAGGAAGGAAGGAAGGAAGGAAGGAAGGAAGGGGATTTTCAAATGTCAAAGCCTCAACAGTAAAAATTTTTAAGTTCACTCATTCTTTCAGCTATTTATTTATCTATATATCTACTTATTTCTTAAAGCATTTTGTTCTAGGCACTAGGATTAGAATGATACAGAGATCACAACCTCTGGCGTCAGGACATCTCATGCCAGTGGAAAGAACTGGTGCCTGAGCTAGTCATTTCTGAAGAGGCTGAAAGGGCTGATGTTCTGAGGACCATGGAACATAGAGGGGGAGGACGTTGTAACTTGGCTCTCTTATTTTTTGGAATACGTCAAAATACCCTCACTGTCAAAGGGCAGAATACAGCACCTGAGTGTTGACAAAGCATGTCACACCTGAACTCTTCCTCCCATGCCATCATTGTGCAACACATGACAGAACCGCCCCAAGAGCTGAGACGGACAGGAAGGTTCAGAAAGAGAGCTTATCCTTGCCCTGTGGGAACACAGGTGAGGTGGTCCTGCGAATTCACTAATGGCAGCCTTGAGTCATCACTCCACCACCACCATTGGGCAGATTTTTAGCACTTGGCTCTGTGTGGAGGGGGACTTGGGATGATATGACATGCCTCCTGTAAAGTGGAAGCTGAATCCAGATGGGGGATGAGGCAGTTCATACTTCAAGATAATCAGATACACAGTCCTAAGATGAAAACTAAACCAAATGGGAGTAATGCTTCCGTATGGCCAACTGATAACGGAAAAGAAGCTTCAGTCCCCAGAGGAATGTCAAAGAGGAAAACAGAATAGAATTGCTAATTTATCCAGATACTCATCTGTAGTTTATAAGCCCAAATGGAACTGCTACCATGCCTGGTGTCCTGCCTGCTAGGGAGGCCACAGCAGGAGGATCACTGGAACCCGTGAGTTTGAGACCAGCCTGGGCAACGTAGCAAAACCCCATTTTTATGAAACTATATATCTCAAGTTCCCTACATATAGCCCTCCATCTAGTAAGCATTTTAATCTTTTAAATTTTAATTTAATCTTTCAAGATTGGAGGGAGAGGCTAGAGATAGCTCAGCAGTTAAAGGTGCTTGCTTGCAAAGCCTGGTGGCCCCAGTTCGATTCCCCAGTACCCACATAAAGCCTGATGCTGAGTCTGTTTGCAGTGGCAGGAGACCCCAGCATGCTCATATGCGTTCTTTTTGTCTGCCTTTTTCTGTCTCTCTCAAATAAATAAATTAAAAATAAAATAATAAAATTGGAGGTAAAATAATGCTTCTATTAATACATTTCCATCAGGACAATCTAACCTCTTCTTTGGTTTTAAATATTTCTCTTGTTTTCTAGGTCAGGAAGTAGTTTTCAAGTGCCTTGGAGAAGGAATTCTTGAGAAAGCCTTTCAGGGGTACAATGCTTGTATTTTTGCATATGGACAGACAGGTATGATGTTGTTCTCATTCAAGATAGTGATATTAAATGTGTGTTTCAGGCTGGAGGTGTAAAACAGCGCTTGCCTAGCATGTCCAAAGCCCTGGGTTCAGTCCCCAGAACATAAACAAAAGTAACAAGTAAATAATAAATGTTTCTCTTACTTAAAGGGAGGGAAAGAAGAAAGGAGGGAAGGAAAGAGAGAGAATAAATGGGTGTTCTAAGGCCTCCTGCCACTACATAAAAAATGCAGACACATGTGCCACTTCGTGCCTCTGGCTTTACATGGGTACTGCGGAATTGAACCCCGGACAACCAGGCTTTGCAAGAAAGCTCTGTTAGCTGCTAGCCATCTCTCCATTCTTCTTTTGTTTTTGCTGCAAGGGATTGAACCCAGGGCCTCCTGTGCTGGGCATGAACTGTACCACTGAGCCATTCCCAGCCCTAAATATGTATGTCTAAATATTTTTAAATAGTGGAAAAAAATAGAGAAACAGTAGAGAAGTGCTTCTGATTTTGTGGCTTAACTGAATTAGATGATCAAAAGTACAGTTCTGGTAATTGAGTAATTTCACATTAATGAGCACAGATAGTTTCAAATGATTAAGTGCTATTTTCCTGAATTACAGTTCTTATCTGTATTTGAACTAGGAAACCAATTACCAGTTCCTCAACATAAATGTAACACTAAAAATTATATAAAAACTCTTAGACTCCTCTGCTTCTGAGGACTTCTACCAGAACACAAAGGTGAGGGTATATTGTGAAACTAAGGTAGGTAAGCTGTCATTGGAGATGGGCAGAACAAAATGTAGTTGTGACTCAGCCCTTCCAGATAGGAAGTGGAAATAAACACTAAATAAATCCTAATGGCATTGCCTCCTGACACATCACTGGTAAATAGGGGAACCAGTATGTGATACATAGCAATAAAATACTGCCTGCTTAGGCTGGAGAGATGGCTTAGCAGTTAAGTGCTTGCCTGTGAAGCCTAAGGACCACGGTTCAAGGCTTGATTCTCCAGGACCCACGTTAGCCAGATGCACAAGGGGGCGCACGCGTCTGGAGTTTGTTTGCAGTGGCTGGAGGCCCTGGTGCGCCCGTTCTCTCCCTCTCTCTCTCTCTCTCTCTCTCTCTCTGTCTGCCTCTTTGTCTCTCTGTCACTCTCAAATAAAAATCTTTAAAAAAAATACTGCCTGCTTTACTTCATTCGCACTTGGAATTTTACTGTACACGCTGTGTAGATAGCAGAACGCTGCCTGCAGTACTAAATGAGCAGGTGGAATTTTACTAGACATGCTTTCAAAGAGGGGTTTTTAGTGATTTTATTTGTTATACACAATGAGCCATCCAGATCTTGCAGGGAAAAGCAGACCAGAGGCTGTGAGTATGAAGGAAAGAACAGTAATGGTGACATGTAAGAGTCTGGAGTTAAGTGTACCACCTTTTCCTCTGTGGCCTTGGCTGACGTACAAAAGCACATTGCTTCCTCTCCTGCCCTCCTTTCTCTCCGTTTGCTCTTCTCCAGGTTCCGGAAAGTCCTTCTCCATGATGGGCCACGCTGAGCAGTTGGGTCTCATTCCTAGGCTCTGCTGTGCTTTGTTTAAAAGGATCTCTCTGGAGCAGAATGAGTCCCAGACTTTTAAAGTTGAAGTATCCTACATGGAAATTTATAATGAGAAGGTGCGGGATCTCTTAGACCCCAAAGGGTAAGTGAGTGGTTGAAATGAAGCTTGAAAATAGTGGGGAATAATTGAAATGATCCCATTGTTAAAACTGTCATGGAAGCCAGGCATGGTGGTGCATGCTTTTAATCGCAGCACTTGGGAGGCAGAGGTAGGAGGATCACTGTGAGTTCGAGATCACCCTGTAACTACATAGTGAATTCCAGGTTAGCCTGAGCTAGAGCAAGGCCCTACTTCAAAAAGCCAAAAAAAAATAAAAATTAAAAAAATAAAAATCTGTCATGGAAGGCTGGAGAGATGGCTAAGAGGTTAAGGCACTTGCATACAAAGCTTAACAACCAGAGTTAGATTCCCCAGGACCCACATAAAGACAGATGCACAAAGTGGTGCATGTGTCTGGAGTTTGTTTGCAGTGGATTGAGTCTCACTCCTTCTGTCTGCCTCTCTTCTGTCAATCTTTCTCTGCTTGCAAGTAAAAATCTTTAAAAAAAAAAAAAAACTGTCACGGAACATATGTGTTTGCCGTTGGTCACTACTCTGACGTCACTTCATGTGCTGAAAAGACACAAGCTCCCCAAAGCATAACGCAAGCCCAGTGTGTACGCTATTCAGTTCAGGTCAGGTTGCTATTTGTGTGAAAAGATGTTTTGATTAGTGGCATTTTTTGCCACCATGAACTATTTATAAAAACTGAGTTATAGAGCCAAGGTGTATGGAGTGCTTCAGGCCTGGAATTCCAGCGTTTGAGAGGCTGAGGCAGAACTACTGTGGATTTGAGGCCAGCCTGAGATACATAGTGAATTTTAGTCCAGCCTGGGCTATATAACAAGATACCATCTCAACAGAACAAAATAAAACCACTGGTCCATTTATATTGAAAATTAACCCCTGTGAACTGAAGGTGAGGTGATGTCCCTGCTGTCCTAACTGATTGTTGGGAGCACGTGGGAGGCTTTTCAGAGGTCCCTGGCCTGAGCTCCACCCATCTAGAATGACTCAGGAGACCTGGCTGAAACCCAGGCACTTCAAGTTTTCAAAAACTGGTGATGAACACAAAATAATGTAGATTTATGAAGAAAAGAGAGCCATTTTTTCCAGTTAAGTGTTATACTGGTAAAGTTATAAACATCAAGAAAATGACCCAGTCATAGAGAGTTCAAGAATTATTGCTACTTATGCATGCAAAAGAGCATTTGTAACAGAATAAATAAGAAAAACAAGATTAAGCACTTCCTCCTCACCATGTAGCTTAGTAATGAGACCTTATGTTTTAAGCTTCTTACACGTTCCACTTGAATCCATTTCATCCCAGCTGGTCACAAAGGTAGCTGCCATTAGGTTTTCCTGCCTCTTTCTCTTCTTTAACATTAACATAGAATTTTGCCCAATTTTTACCTTTGTGTAAAAAGTGTCAGAATATATGTGTTCCTTGGTGATTTGCTTTTTCATCCCAACAAGTCCTTCTTTTAAAAGTTTATTTACATTTTATCATGCACATAAATATAATATTATCCGTTCATATGCATCCTTAATCTTATATATGAGGTAATAATGCATTACTTTTTACTATTTACTGTTGCCGAGTACTGCATTGGATAAATGCACCAAATTTTAACCTTTTCCTTGTCACCTGCATGATTTCACTTTTTGTCATGATACTCTGAGCATTCTTGGGAGGTCTCCTGACGTCCAGGTGCAAAAATATTTAGGGACTACATCTGGGGGTGGAATTGTGAGTAACCACACACTGAGACTCCAGCTTGATTCAGTAGTACAAAGTGGTTATGCCATCTTACACTCCCCCCACCCCAGCCGAGCACAAGCATCCCAGATGTCAGGCAGCACCACAGATCCCAAACTGTGTGCTAGAACTAGGTTTCCTTTTCCTTGCTACTAACTGCTTGTGCAAGCAGTATGAGCTGAGCACTGAGTAACTTGCATCATAGTAGCTCCTGGAAGACAGCATTGTGGTTGGTCCCTGTGTCGAGCCCTAGAAAACTGTTCATTGTCAACGATGAATTCCTCATTCTTACACGTAGTAAAGCCTACGTTATGAGATTCAGTAGGATCCCTGAAAAATGCTTAGGAAACAGTGCCCAGCTCTCAGGAGGCCCTCGGTGATTCTTCATGGTTTTCTCCACACTTGTGAGATGCAAGCTTCAAATCTTAATTTGAAAAATGACTACCCAGGGCCATGAAAAGTATATGGAACTGTAACATTAGTCTCAGTAGTCTGGTTAAGCCATCTGAATGGGTTGCAAAACTGAGTTGCTATATAAAAATTCCGGAGTCGTGAATTCAGCAGCAGCAGAGCCGGCTCTAACGCATCCAAACATCATGGCTGCGAGAGCCTGTTAACACTTCACTTACACAAAGTTGCCAGCATAGAAGCTTCATAATTCAGTGTAACTTAAAGAAAATTAAAACATTTTATTACTGTTCAGTATTCAAACAGTATAAGTCGTGTACTGAGCTTGGGCTTATTTTATTTTGAGTCAACCCAACAGACTGACCTTTTTTTTAATGTAAGAGAGAGAATTGGTGGGCCAGGGCCTCCAGCCATTATAATCTAACTCTAGACACATGTGCCACTTTGTGCACATTTGCGACCTTGTACACTTGCATCACCTTGTGTGTCTGGCTTACAAGGGGCCTGGAGAGTCAAACATGGGTCCTTTGGCTTCTCAGGCAAGTGCCTTAACTGCTAAGCCATCTCTGCAGCCCCCAACCTGGGTCTCTGTTCAGTCTGCTGGAGCCTGGGATTAGAGGTAGAATTTGTAAGGTAATATGTTACTTTAAATAGAGGAGAAGCAGGGGTGAGGAGATAAAAGATTGTAACCTCTGATAATATATATATAAAAATGCAAAAAGGGCATTTCTCATATGGAATCCAAGTGGGTTTTAGAATACTTTTAAAAATATTTTATTTATTTGAGAGGGAGAGAAAGAGACAGGTAGAGAGAATGGGCACACCAAGGCCTTTAGCCATTGCATACGAACTCCACACACATGTGCCACCTTGTGCATCTGGCTTACATAGGTACTGGAGAATTGAACCTGGGTCCTTAGGCTTTGCAGGCAAACACCTTAACCACTAAGCCATCTCTCCAGCCCAAGGATACTTTTTAAGTCACTAAACAAATTCTTTTGACATTGTAGTGTGAGTTTCTGAGTCCGTAAGAAGAAAGTCTTCCAAGTTTGTAGGATTCATTCATTCTTTCTTTTTTCTCCCCATAGGAGTAGACAGTCTCTTAAAGTTCGAGAGCATAAGGTACTGGGGCCATATGTAGATGGCTTGTCTCAATTGGCTGTCACCAGTTTTGAGGTAAGTGTTATTTAAAAAAATTATATATACACACACACATACATATATATATATTTATATTTAAACTGGCAGTAAGTCAGAATGTATAAGTGACATTGAATATATTTTTATATGGATGCGTTTTGGCATATTAACACTACTCATGGAATCAGACATGCAGGGAGAAAGGTTTCTGGTCACACTTCTGACTTCTTTGTTGTGAAGGTTTCACAGTGTGGCCAGAAGCTCTGGTGCCGAGGTTGCTGTATTTTCACTGGCACCACCCTGCTGAAACTATGCTCCCTAAGGTTCCACTGCTGTCCTTTTGGACAGATCTGGAAGCCCAAGCAGATGTGGTAAATGCAACCCCTTCTTTTTGACTGAGACCCCTGCCTTGTTTTCTAACATTGTCACCCTCCTGCCTCCTCTGTTCTGAATCACTCCTTTGCCCAGGGACCTGTTATCCTGCTGTTGTGCCTTGACATGATACCCAGACTTAATATTCTGCTGACATTGCTGTAGTCATTGCTGTGAAATCTCATACACAAACTGCTACCTATGTTGCTGAAGAATGCACATGAATGAGAGAATGAATGAATGAGTCACCAAATGAACAAATTCTTGTATCTACTTGTGCTAAGAGATGTAGCAGACCCATTATCTTCCAAGACTTAGTATGGCTAAAATTAGTCTGTGAGCTAATGCTCTCCAGCTAGTTAAGTGAAAACATGCGTGGTATTTCTCAAATTAGAACTAGTACACCCATCACTTTCCAGAATGAGATTCCAAAAGGAATGGAAGTTTCTGATCCAAAGGTGCTTTATCAGGACTTTCACTAAGGTGCCTGGTAACAAGCTCAGGGTGACCGAGGCCAGTGTGTATGTCATTCTGTCACTTATTAGTACAGCCACCGAGCTCTTGATTTGCATTCAAGCTCTGCCCCTTACTAGATATGAGACATTTGTTTGACTTCCATGAATGTCAACATCTTTGTGTGTAAACCCTGGAAAATAATTTCTTCCATAGCATTCACCCAGCAAACCTAAGAGCCACAGGTTCCAGATATGTACTAGGAGCAAAGGTAGAAAAAGAACGTCCTTGGAGAGCCACAGTGTCGGGGGAGGGAGGCAGACAGCAGGAGACAGCCAGCTAGACCAGGACGGGAAGCTCAGGAAGTTTGGAAGTGTGTGAGGTGTTCAGTAAATATTAGTGCTAGGACAGAATGCTCTGAGGCAGGGTAAGGAAAACTGCATGGAAAGAAGAATGGAAGAGATGTTTTACTTCCTGGAGAGCTCTGAGCAGCGAGGCCATACTCTGGAAAGGAGGCAGGTGGCTTCTCTATGGACTGGATGGTGGCTTCTCTATGGACTGGATGGTGGCTTCTCTATGGGTTGGATGGTGGTTTCTCTATGGGTTGGATGGTGGCTTCTCTGTGGACTGGGTGGAGGCTTCTCTGTGGACTGGATGGAGGCTTCTCTATGATTTGGATGGTGGTTCTCTATGGAAGGCTGTGGTCAAGCCTTCAAAGCATCACAAGGAACACATGCCTGAGCACAGGTCTATGCTCATTCCTCTGCTGTTGCTCAGTGGGTTTTCTTCATCTGTTCCTCTAGGATATTGAATCACTGATGTCTGAAGGAAATAAGTCTAGGACTGTAGCTGCAACCAACATGAATGAAGAGAGCAGCCGCTCCCATGCTGTGTTCAACATCATCATCACACAGACACTGTATGATCTGCAGTCTGGGGTGAGGGTCTGGCATGACCTTTGAAGGTGGTGGGAGTACCCACTACCCAGTGTGAACAGAAGTGTTTCATGGTTGGGTGCAGAGGCAGAGAATTTTATGTCTTCTAGTTGCTATTGAGCTATTTTGCTTAAATCACACCATTGGTTAGGTCTTCCCTTTAATATATTAGCATTTTTAAAATTTTCTTTATGTATTATGGATTGGACTCAAGTCCTCATTGCTTACAAGGCAAGCACTTTACCACCTGAGCTATCTCTCCACCTCTTACTACATTAGCATTAAAAAAAAAAAAAAAAAAAGGACAAAGCCAGGCGTGGTGGCACACACCTTTAATCCCAGCATTCACTTTTCATCCCAGGCAGAGGTAGGAGGATCGCCATAAGTTCAAGGCTACCCTGAGATTACAGAGTGAATTCCAGGTCAGCCTGATCTAGAGTGAGACCTTGCCTCGAAAAAAGAAGAAGAAGACATTGACTGGGCTTGGGCTTTGGGCTTGGTGGCCCACATCTCTAATCCCAAATCTCAGGAGACAGAGGTAGGAGGGTTGCTGTCAGTTCAAAGCCAGTCTGAGAGTACAGAGTAAATTCACTCAGCCTGGGCTAGAGTGAGACCCTACCTGGATGGAGGGGTGGGAAGCCACATTGGATTTTCTATGTAAATACCCTAACTAGCATGATGACATCACTATATACCCTTTAATATGTGTCCTTTGTAATTGACATTTCCCTGAAAACAATTAATTCTACATTCTACTTCAGGGTTATCATGGGATATTAAAAAGGAAACTCTGAGGGAGGGAATTACCATGGGATATATTTTATAATCATGGAAAATGTTAATAAAAATTTTTTTAAAAAAAAGGAAACTCAAGGGGCTGGAGAGGTGGCTCAGCAATTAAGGCGCTTGCCTACAAAGCATAATGACCTGGATTCAATTCCCCAGTACCCACATAAGCCAGATGCACAAGGTGGCACATATGTCTGGAATTTGTTTGCAGTGGCTTGGAGGCCCTGGTGCACCCATATTCATTCTCTCTCTCTCCCCCCCTCCCCGCCCCCTCTCTGCATGCAAATAAATAAAATATTTTTTTAAAAAGGAAACCCAAATGGTTCTGTCCAAAACCCATTTCAGAGAAGAGGGGTTTGACCCTCTGTGTTCCTGCTTTCTCCTAGGCACGTAAAATCTGTTTTCAACTATGTCCTGAAAAGCTGGGTGCACTTGCAACCCAACCACACAAAAAAATGCTATGTTTTGCCATTTAAAATTATGACGATGGAATTACTTGCTAGCTGAAATTTCCTTTTGGGCCATGTAGTATCTTGAATACTTGTGGTAGGGAGTGGGATGGGCTCTCAGTTGCTGATATATATATATATATATCACATATGATATATATAGCTATATATATATCATATATATGGTACTGTGATATAGTTATATATATTGTATAGTTTTATAGATATGTATCATTTGTAGTACAGATGAATATATATAAATACATTTATACATAGTACAGACAGCCATGTGGTTTTCGCTGTGACATATGTTGTTTCTCTCATTTCGTGCACTCAGAACTCCGGGGAGAAAGTAAGCAAGGTCAGCCTAGTGGACCTGGCGGGCAGCGAGCGAGTATCGAAAACGGGAGCAGCCGGCGAGCGGCTGAAAGAAGGAAGCAACATTAACAAGTAAGGCGGCTGCGGGGGACATCGTGGCTGTGCTGTTCTGTCTTGGTGTCTTCCTTCTCTTGGGGGACTTGCAGCATTTACAAGGATGAGACGATTCTGATACCAGGTGATTTAAAGTGTCTGTAGCTTTAGGAAGCTGAGGGGAAGACAACAGCCTGCCTCTGTCCAATGCATGACACTTACAAAAGCCTGTGGTGCAGCACTGACCCTTGTGCGTGTCACTCAGGATGGCCATTTCAGTTACGTTTACGTCACTCTAGTGACACCTGGACAACAGAAATTAAGAAAGGGAAGAGTTTCTTTTAGCTCATGATTTAAAGAGATGCAGCCCATTGTGGTGGGGCAATGACTGTGGCGGGAGGGGCTCCCAGCTATAGCTGTGGGACCTGGCTCACGTCAGGATGGTCAGCAGAGGGAGAAGCAAGGCTGGGCCACAGAATTCAGGACCTGTCCCCCAGGGACCCGCGTCATCCTCTTAAAGATTGTACGAGCTCCCTAAACCGCGTCAGTGCCTGGGACCAAGTGTTCAAACACGTGATCCTGTAGGGAACATTTCACAGTTAGACCACATCAGTGGTTCACCTTAGGCTTTTTCAGTGTTCTGAGGATTCAAAAGCAGGATGCATTCAATAGAAGCTACTCAACATTTTAAATTCAGACCTTTTCTTAGGGTAGATAGCAACATGTAGTGTGATTCCCTGGCAAGGCTGGGCAGGCGACTGCAAACCACAGCTCCAGCCAGAATAGCCCAGGAGGGACACATCCCTGTCCACCCTCTACAGTGTGCTGTGTTGCTAAGCTGGGATGCTCACAGGTCAATTGTTTAACTCCTGTTCATCTACAACACAGTGTTGGGAGCAATGCATGTCACAATTTTGTAAGTCACATTGAATCTTAAAGTAACAGGGAACATATTCTGAAATTTGCTTTTAGTCCCTTCATGAGGCTGTTGCAGTGTGCGTATCAGAAAGCGTGTCTCTGTCCAACAGTAGAACCTTGCTGTTCGCCCAGAGCCCACACGGCATGGGCAGCGCTGCAGTAAAGGCGGAGAGAGCAGAGCGCTGGGCGCTAGGGAGGCACAACAGAAGGAAACGCGGGGCTGATGTTTAGGAGGAAGTCTCTGTGCTTTCTGGCTTCAAAGGGAGCAGGGTCTGGATCCATACCCTTGCGCAGACAGACTCCTAGCTTTAACCCTGCTTCCACTGCTTACTAGATGTAGGTACCTTGGGCAAATGAGTTAACTGCCCTGCCTCATTTTCCTCATCTGTAAAATAGAGATAGAATACCTTCTTCCTAGAATTGTTAAGGATAAATGCCATAGCATTTTTAGAACAATGCCTGGCATGTAGTATGTACTGAATAAATATAAATTGTAGTATTTTTAATTGGTGTAATCTATCATTATTTCATGTTCAGCAGAAAGTACTCTCTGCCTGTCATATCTTGCTGTTGGCCCATGGTAACTGGGTCTTGTCTAGAACAGAGTGTGACAAGGAAATATATTCAGGTACATGTTTGTACAGCTTGTGTTTTTAAAATGATGTTGGCACAGTAATATCGTCACATATGGAGGTTTGAAAACTTAGAAACTAAATGTTTCAAAAAAAAGAAATTAAAAGCTTCCCCCTTTATCAGAAGAACACAGCCGCCCACACTGGGAAAGACTGCCCCTTTAGGGAGTTAATCTCTCTGTCATCCTGTCTCCGGCTCTCATAACGTGGGATTTTGCTGTATTCCATGACAAGGCGTTACAGGAGCTCTGGCCAGCGCTGTAGCTCTTATTCACAAGAGCCCAGGAAAAGGATGGGAATGCAGAAGAGGGAGGTTGATAGACAAGAACCAAAGCAAAGATTGTCATCTTGCGAGAGACTTCCCTGATGCCAAGCTACGTCAACCCTTCACTGGCTGGGCAGGCCTGTGGGATAACACTGCAGAGTTTATGATACGAACTTGGGAAGATTAGAGTACACAAGTATGGCTGCCCTTGTAGAAGGCATTGGCCTTTTCTTTTTTGAAACTCTCCCTACACTGTTCCAAATGTGCTAAAAGTAGTCGCTCATCTTCCCAGCGGCACTGTGATGGGAGTCTCCTGTCCTCACCTGGTAGATGAGAAAACCAAGCCGAGAGGAGTCACTCGGTGTGTCTCACACCACTGAACTCCAGTGTGCATCTTGGGTTTGAATGACACGGGCTCCAGAGCCCAGGCTTCACCACTGGGTCAAACTTGAAAAGGCTGTGCATTCCATGTGCCTGAAAAAGTCTGATTCTTTTTTTTTTTTTTCCAGCATAAACATTAATAGTGCCTCCTTAAGCTTGGATACTAAAGTATTTATCATTCCTAACTAGACTGACTTGAGGCTTTCTGTTATGACATGATTAAGATTGAGGAAGCTAATGCTTAGAAACCTGAGGTCACATAGATGAAAGCTCTTCAAACAGGAATTATGCATCTCTGTATGTGAGCTCTTGTGTTAGATCTGGGAATGAAAAAGGAATTTAGATATTATGGTAGGTAGAGTAATACCAAATATTTCCACATTCTAACTTCCAAGACCTGTGTATCTGTTATCTGGCATGGCAAATGGATTTTGTAGTTGTAAGATGGTAGGAGGTGGAGATTATCCAGGTAGGCCCTATGTATCAAAGGGTCTTTACAAATAAAAGAGCTAGAGACAGAGCAAGGCAGGGAGAGAGATTTGACCTCACTGTTTGCTTGAAGATAGGAGAAGGGCTGTGAGGCTTGGAAGATGAGGGCTGCTGCCTTGGGAAATAGGGCATGGGGGCTTCCAGAGGAATGAGCACCTGCCAGCACTTTGGTTTTAGCCTTGTGAGATACCTTCTGAGCTTCTCACCTCCAGAGCTGGAAGATTATAAAGGTGTTCATTTTAGCCACGAAATCCATGGTGGTTTGTGGTGTGGGCAGGACGGTTGCCTGTGGGACATAGGGAGTGGCCCTCCTCCAGAAGCAGGGTCAGTGGGGGTTCTTGACTTAATAACAGCGAAGATCCAAGATCGCTTCACTCGTGTAAGGCTGCACTGCGTACTACCTGCATTTGGCATCTCCGTTTGTTCTGTGTGGCCTATGATAATTTAATAGTGGCGCTGTTCAAGATCTCTTCAGGGGTCATAGGGTGTATATACACAGACTCAACCTCCTGAAGTCTGACATACTCTGAATTTCAAGGCACATAGGGACTCAAGACAAGAGATAGAGATTTGTACTTTTTTCATCCATCTGAGCAAATATGTGTTGACCACTAACTAGGAGAAGAAAGTGGGGATGAGTAAGGGCTCCTGTGGCCTCAGGAGGTGGGAAAGAGAGAGCCTTGGCCCAGATGTGGTAAAACATCAGTTGCCATAGAACACACATGGAGAGCAGCTATAGAGACGGGAGGGTCAGAGAGGGCCTCCCAGAGGACCCTGCGGCTTCTTCATTACATAAACCAGCTGTGTGGCCTTCCTGTTCTTCGGTTTCCTCATCTGTAAAATGTGATGAAGGAAGCTGCCATAGACTTAGTGTGAAGACGAAGGCAGTTGCTTGTTCAGACCTGTTGAGAGCAGTGCGTCGCACACAGAAGCGAGACGTGCGAAACACGATGGCTTGGAACGGCTGGTAGCTCCCCAGACTACTTTCTAAGCCCTACTGTAAGTATGCAGCCAAATGCTAATACTGAAGAAATCTCTGACAGATTTCTGGGTGCTCTCATGTGCATGTACCCCCTCTTCCTCTCCCTCCCTCCCCCACCCTTCGCTCGCGCTCTCCCACCCTACTGGCTGCGCTGCTTTGGATAGAGCATTAGTAATCCTCCTAAGCAGACCTGTCAGCAACTTCACGCAGACTTCACTGTCTGCTTAGTGGGCTGTGGATTTAGGGCTCGCCTCTGCTGAAGCTCGGAAGAGCTGTGGAGCTCACGTACCCCTTTCATTTCAAGAGCAGAGGGATGTGCAGGGCTGCCAGGTGCGGACCATCTGTACCAGGGCGTCCCGAGCACCAGGCCGCTGCTGTGCTTGTCCAGTGAACATGGGAATGGAGAAGCCAGTGATGGCCTTAACTTCTCTCGTGCAGCTCATGGAGTCCTCCCAACGCTGACAGCACTGTCCTTTCACTCTCCATGATGGCCACTCACTAACAGCAAGCAGTGACGAACGAGCATCCTTCCCACATTTATTCCCATTTCAAGTGCTGTGGTTCATAATAAAGTGTGAATGAACCAGGCCTATGACACGGCTACTCCGGAGGCTGAGACCAGAGGCTGTAACACAGCTGCCGGGGAGGCTGAGGCAGGAGGGTTGCAAGCTGAGCGCCTGTCTGGGCTACAGAGTCGCTTCAAGGCCAGCCTGGGCAATTTAGTGAGTCTCGGCTCAAAACAAATAATAAAAAGGTGTCTGGGCAAATATAGCTCATTGTAGAACACTTTTCATGAGGCCTTATGCTCAGTTCCCAGCGCTGCTAAAATAAAAGTTTAATACTGAAGTCTATATTAGCATTTCCACAAACAGGGTCTACTTATTCTATGCATATGCATAGATATATATGTACATATGTGTATATATACATGTGTGTATATATGTGTGTGTGTGTGTGTATCTTCTAAGATTGTGTAGTATTTGTTGGAATAACCTATAAGCTCTGTGGTTCTGTTTGCATGACACAGTCTTCCTTTTTTCCTCCTGAATGCTTTTCCTGGCTCATGTCTGTTTCCTCGTTCTATTACCTGAATGACCAAACAGGGGTTAGTGTCACAACAGGATGAAAATCATCTGCCTCTGCCCATCACTCAGCTAGTGCAAGGCAGGGTCCAACCACATGGAGGGGAAAGAACCCTGGGTAGGCATCTTGGATTTAACATGAGAGATTCAGAAAGGACCGCACAAATCACCTTGGAGAATTTGAGAGGGTTACCCCAGCGTTTCCCAAAGATTTCTATGAAGCAATCTTCAAATGGCTCTGGAAAAAATGTCAACATGAATGTTTTTAAGAAGGGCTTTCTAGGGCTGGAGAGATGGCTTAGCGGTTAAGCACTTGCCTGTGAAGCCTAAGGACCCCGGTTCGAGGCTCGGTTCCCCAGGTCCCACGTTAGCCAGATGCACAAGGGGTCGCATGCGTCTGGAGTTTGTTTGCAGTGGCTGGAAGCCCTGGCGCGCCCATTCTTTCTCTCTCCCTCTATGTGTCTTTCTCTCTATGTCTGTAGCTCTCAAATAAATAAATAATGAACAAAAAAAATTAACAAAAAAAAAAAAAAGAAGGGCTTTCTAGACAAGCTTTCTTTGGAAATCTGTAGGGCTAAAGTGTTGAGAGGTCCTCAGAATGAACACTGTGTAACATTAGCTCATCATTCCCCAGACTGACTTAAATGGCAGAATTTTAGGTATGACATCACAGTCCCCAGAGCAGATGTCAGACGCCACCTTTGAAATTGTCAGTACAGTCTCTTATTGTTCCTGGCAGCTGCTGAATGGTAAGGACACACACTGGGTGAGTATGGACCTTCATATGTGGCGTTAGCCCTTGGGAGATGGGGCTTGTGCTGTCAATATAGTCACAATGGTGCTGCCTTCTCCCCACAGTATGTAATTCCCCTGTTTTGCATTTCTTTTTTACTATTAAGAGTGGGACATTAGGACTGGGGATGTAGCTCAGTTGGTAAAGTGCTTTTCTAGAGTGCATGAAGTCCTGAGCTCAAGTTCCAGCACCTCATAAACTAGGTATGGCGTTGCGCATATGCAGTATCAAGATTCAAGAGGTGGAAGCAAGAGAATTAGAAATCCAGAGTCATCCTTAGCTATATGAAACCCTATCTCAAAAATAAAAATAGGGGGCTGAAGAGATATCTTAGCAGTTAAAGCACTTGCCTGTGAAGCCTAAGGACCCAGGTTTGGTTCTCCAGGTTCCACATAAACCAGGTGCTCAAGGTGGTTGTTGCAGTCCAATTCACATTGATGGTAGAAATCACCCAACTAAGAGCAGCTCTTGGGAAAAAGAGGTTTATTTTGGCTCACAGGCTCGAGGGGAAGCTCCACGATGGCAAGGAAAATGATGGCATGAGCAGAGGGTGGACATCACCCCCAGGCCAACATAAGGTGAACAACAGGAACAGAAGAGTGTGCCAAACACTGGCATGGGGAAACTGGCTATAACACTCATAAGCCTGGCCCCAACAATACACTGCCTCCAAGAGGCGTTAATTCCCAAATCTCCATCAGCTGGGAACCTAGCATTCAGAACACCTAAGTTTATGGGAGACACCTGAATCAAACCACCACATTCTGCCCCTGGCCCCCATAAACTGATATCCATCCATGATGTAAAATGCAATGCATTCAATATAGCTTTAAAAGCCCCCATAGTTTTTATATATCCCAATGATGTTCAAACATCCCCATAGCCCAAGGTCTTTTAACTGAGCCATAATACCAAAAAAGTCCCCCCAAAACCCATAATGGCACAGAATAAACATTCAGACTGCAAAAGATGGCATTGAGCATAGCAAAGAAATATTCAAGCAATACATGATTTAAACAGGGCAAACACCAAACTCTAGCTCCAAGTCCCACAACTCTAGCCAGTGACAAATCTCCAAGTCCTCTAATTCTAACCAGCAACAAGTCTCTGGAATTCCAATTCCACTCCTCCAGCTAGGCTACTCACAGTCCTAGGAAACTTCATCGGGGCCGGCAGCTTTCTTCAGCAGCCATCTCATGGTACCAGCATCTTCACTGGGTCTCCACTGCAATCCAGGGTTCATCCTCATGGCCCCATGGGGTCTCCATGCAGGCATCCAGCAAACCTGCTTCACACTGCCCATGGCCATTTCCAAAACACAAGACTGTGTTGCAAATTCAATGACCCACTTTCCAGCATTTCTTATACTCCATATTGTGTAGAGTGCCAATTTCTTATTCCAGAGGGGAATAAAGCAGACTTTGAAGAACAGGACACTCCTTGAGCACTCAGGCTCTTTCAAAAGAGTCTACATTCTTCCTGTTGCCCCAGCACAAGTCAGCTAGCCCAGTCTCAAAGGCTGTAATCTCTCAGTTGCAGCTGAACAGGCAACAGTTCACCCAAAGATTTTTCTTTCTGTGCCATATCCTCTGCTCACACCAGTTCATTTCTACGCAAATCAACCCTGCACAACTTCTCAGGACACAGGTGTAATAGCAAGCTTTTCACACAACTTGCCTATAGCCCAGTCCAAGCAAAGCTCTCTCTCACCCTCATAAACCAAATCTCACAGTCCATAGTTCTTACTACATTCAGATCTTTCAACTCTGACCAGAATAGTCCATCAAGCTGTACTTACAGCACTGCAAGGCATCTCTTAGGCCAAGGTTTCAACTCCTTCCACATTCCTCTTGAAAATCAGCTCCAAAAGGCCAAAGCCACACAGTCAGGTGTCTAGCAGCAATCCCACTCCTCGGTACCACTTTATTGTTGCAGTCCGGTTCGCATTGCTGGTAGAAACCACCCAACCAAGAGCAGCTTGTGGAAAAAGAGAGATTTATTTTGGTTTACAGGCTTGAGGGGGAAGCTCCACAACGGCAGGGAAAACAATGACATGAACAGAGGTTGGACATCACCCCCTGACCAACATAAAGTGGACAACAGGAACAAGAGAGTGTGCCACACACTGGCAAGGGGACACTGGCTATAGCACCCATAAGCCCGCCCCCAACAGTACACTCTTTCCAGGAGGTGTTAATTCCCAAATCTCCATCAGCTGGCAACCTAGCAATCAGAACACTTAAGTTTATAGGGGACACCTGAATCAAACCACCACAGTGGTGCATGTGTCTGGAGTTTGTATGCAGGGGCTAAGGCCCTCGTGAGCCCGTACTCTTTCTCTGTTTCTCTTTATCTCTCCCTCCCTCCCTCTCTGTTTCAAATAAAAAATAAAATTAAAAAACGTAAAAATAGAGCTGGAGAGATGACTTAATGGTTAAGGCATTTGCCTGCAAAGCTTAAGGACCCATGTTCAACTCCCCAGATCCCACATAAGCCAGACACATAAGGTGATGCATGCACAAGGTCGCACATGTGCACAAGGTAGCCCACACATCTAGAGTCCAATTACAGTGATTGCAGGCCCTGGTGTGCCAGTTCTCTCTCTTGCTCGCTCGCTCTTATTCTTGCTGTCATGCTCTCTCATTTTTTTTTTTTAAAAAAAGGTCGGTTTGTTGGGCTTGCCTCAAAAAATAAATAATAAAAATAAAATCCAGGCGTGGTGGCTCATGCCTTTAATACTAGCAGTTGGGAGGCAGAAGTAGGAGGATCACCATGAGTTTGAGGCCACCCTGAGTCTACATGATGAATTCCAGGTCAACCTGGGCTAGAGTGAGAACCTACCTCAAAAAAACAAAACCAGAATAAAGAAAAAGAATGGGGATTGCTAGGTAGAGTACTAAACTCAGATCCACTTATTTCATCATCTTCCAACTCGTCCATTAAAAGCTAGGGATTACTTCGCATTGCCCGCTATAGTGACAGTGCAGTAAAGAGGTGCTTTTCTCACCCAGAAGTCAAGAGGCTGGCGCAGCATGGCAGAAGTGCACACAGGTTAGCTCTGCTCACTTGAGTGGCTTTGTCCCTGTGGTCTCAAGACATCCCTGACATTCTAGGCATCATATCACATCTGTCACCCAAACAAAGGGAGTCCCAAGAGCCATAGGCTTCCATCTCCTAAGGATGTACTGGTTAAAATCAAGAGAACTGGGATCAGGAGAACATGGCTTGGTGGTTAAAAGCTCTTTATTGTAAGCCTGCCAATAACCTGAGTTCAATCTTCAACACTCACGTAAAAGCCAGATGCAAGGCTAGAGAGATTGCTCAGCAGTTAAGGTGCTTGCTTGCAAAGCCTGATGGCCTGGGTTCAATTCCCTGTTGCCCATATACAATGAGATGCACAAAGTGGCACATGTACGTCGAGTTCTTTTGTGGTAGGCCCAGGTGCCCTCATTCTTTCTCTCTTTTCCCCTCCCCTTCCCTCACTGTCTCTCTCTCCTCACAAATAAATATTTTTTAAAATATTTTTTAGGTTTAGGGTTAAGCAATTAAAAAAAACTTGCCTGCAAAGCCTAAGGACCTGGATTCAATTCTCTAATACCACATAAAGTTAGATATACAGGTGGCCCACATATCTAGAGTTCATTTGCAGTGGCTAAAGGTCCATTCTCTCTCTCTCCCCCTCCCTCCCTCCATCTTTCTCTCTGATACTCTCAAATAAATCAATAAATAATTATTTAAATTTCTTTTTTAAAAAGCCAGATACAAAGTGGTGCTGAAATTTACCTATAGCAAGCAGTGGGAGGCAGAGCCAGGAGAATCTAGAAGCTCACAAGCAGCAGCAGCAGGGGTGCCCCTGTCTCAGAAGGTGGTGGAAGGGAAGGAGGGGAGAGCTCTGAGATGGTCCTCACCTGCACCTGCATTCCATGACGTGCATATTCCCCACCCCACCCCCGCACACACACAATAAATATAGGTGGGAAAATCATGAGACCAGTAGCTTTCTTGGGAGCCTCACCTGATGATATCTTCCTACATATCGTTGGCCAGAACTGTGGTTCATACCGACTACAAGGTGCACAGGAGTTGTAAATGGAATTTTTACCTCAGTCAGTAGAACACCATACCCCCAGACCATCAGTGAATGAGTTCTTTCAATACAGACATTCACGTTCTGTTCTCAAGTGCATGGAGATTAGCTCACTGCGTATTTAGTGAGTTTTACTGTCCAGGCATTCTCGTTGCATAGAGGATTATATTGTTGCTCTGTCCTCAGCATAATTGTCTGAACAGAGGGAGACAGAGAAATACACATACAGAAACTCTATTTAATAGAGTTTAATAAGCATTGCATTATATACAGTCTGGGAAACAGATCACTGGAAGAGCAGCTAAGGTAACACTATTGAAATGCATCCTAAGCAGTGAAGATAATCATCACATAATACCTACTTGCAGGGCTGAGTGGTTGGCTTGGCAGTTAAAGGCACTTGATTGCAAAGCCTGCCAGCCTGGCTTCAGTTCCCAAACCAACCCATGTAAACTGGATGCAAAAAAGTGGCACAAGTGTTTAGTGTTTGTTTGCAGTGGCAAGGGGTCCTAGCACAGCCCCCCCCCCACACACACACATACACATTTCAAAAAATATTTACTCACAAGGGAGGGAAGAAGTCTGGTGGTTAGTTTCAAGGTTCAGAAAGGAATAAAAGAAAAACATTGCAATGTGACTCATTATTTGTACTCATGGGTTATATTTACTAAGTCAGCCTCCATTTTGTTTTTGAACCTCCCAAGTTTCATTTGCTGTCTCTGTTCTTCTCAATTCTCCATTATTATAGGAAGGTATATTTTAATTTTTTCTTCTACCTGTAAATACCAGGGTCAGCAAGGCAGCTGTGGGTGTAGCTCAGGTGGGACATTTGCTTGAGTGCAGAGCCTGGGTTCATCCCCAGCCTCACCAAACAATAAATTTAAAAAACACAGAATTGTCTGTTTATAAGAGACATCCCCTAAGCAAGCGTCTTCCTTCCTTTCCGCCAGGCCCTCCGACTCTCCACCCTGCTCAAGAACTCCTGGTATGAGATTTGAGATTAGGACTTTCCTAACAGCGGCTAAGGGGAGGATCCTGGCTTTGGCAGAATTAGATTTATGGAATAACTTTCCAGCCTCTAAAAATGACAGCAACTACCACCATAAGTTGAGGCTTCCCTGAGGCTGTCAGGCTACCACAGCCCTATATAAGGCTTCTCTGAGGCTGTCAGGCTACCACCGCTGTGTAGAGGCTTCCCTGAGACTACCTGGTTTTGTCACTTTTTTAGTTCCTTGAGCAAACAGTTCCCATTAAAATATGAGAGCCTGCTGTGCAGCTCCCAGACTTTGAACTCAGGTTTGGGAAATCTGGACAGTTCCTGGGTCGCTGCTGTGAGTGAAACCTGGCAAGGGGAAGGCATGGGTGGCCTCGTTACCTCTTGCTGTTCTGGGTGTCCCACTATAGTCACTTATTTTATTCCAAGGCCATTGTAGTAGACTTAAAGTTCTTCTTTTGAACGGTACTGTTAGTAAAGAAGAGAGATGTCTACTGGCAACACGCGTTTCAACCCAGATAATTTCAGAGCAAAGTGTGGGGTCTCCGTACTCCTGGCCCCTAGCCACACCCACAGATTCAACCAACTGTGGAGCAAGAACATTGGGGAAGAATTGCATCTGTACTAAACATGTAATTTATTCCTCATTATTTCCTAAATAATACAATTTAAGTATCCTTAAGTTTTATTAGGTATTACAAGTGATATAGAGGCCATTTAAAGAACGTAGAAAGTTTGTGTAGGTTATATTTAAATACCAAAACATTGTATGTAAGGAAGTCAAGTATCTGTTGATTTTAGTGTCCATGAGGGTGTAGGAACCAGTCTTCATGGATACCAGTTTCACACATGGAAGCTGCCCATGGATGTTGAGTGTGCACATGGCAAATGTAGCTATGTAACTACCTGTGTTTTCTGCTAATGCACACATGCCATTAAAGATTACAGGAGGTCGTTGTTTCTGACTATGCCCTGTACTAGGTTCCAACTGATCAAGCCAGAACTCAAGATGGATTCAGTTATGCTAAAGTTCAAGTCACTGCACTAAACTAAGGTGCTTATTTGAACTTTTGAGGAATCAAAAGAATTGTAAGCCAGGCGTGGTGGCGCACGCCTTTGATCCCTGCACTCTGGAGGCAGAGGTCGGAGGATCGCCGTGAGTTCAAGGCCTCCCTGAGACTACATAGTGAATTCCAGGTCAGCCTGGGCTAGAATGAGACCCTAATTCAAAACCATCCCCCCCCCCAAAAAAATTGTAAGAGGTAATTTTCCAAACAGGCCACACCGGATCCTGAAGTTCCCTCTAGATTAACCCACACACAATAAAGCAACCTGGAGCATACCTTGGTGTCGCACAGTCATTTGCCTAGTCTGGTCCCTTGTCCCTGCCTGAACTGATTGATTACTTGCTATTACTGCTTTCTTCGGCGCTGTTCTGTTTATAAACCAACCTCTTGTACTCATGGCTTATTGGAACCCTTCTTCTCTTTCAGAGAATAAACTGTTGCCTGGTTCTAGAACCAAGAATAAAGCCAATTAAGATCATTAAAGTGTGGAAGTGTTGCACTGTTGTCCTCTGCCAATGCTGTACTGATGTAGGGAAGCATTACTCCATCCTTGGCCTCCATCCTGTCTGCACACTGCTTGGCTAGGAAAGAACTCGTTGGATGAGGTTTTCTAGCACCATCTCAGCTCATTGCAAGGACTATATTTCCATATGAGGCCATGTGAGCTCTTGCAAGACAGGTGTTCGACACAAGGTGTAGCCTTTTGTGGTTGGCTTCTGGGTTGGCTGCTGTTCATATTACTGGGACCAAAGCCCTGATGCAGATAACTTACAGGAGGGAAGAACTCCCAGGGTTCCGTGTGCTCATGTTGAACATCATGACAGTGGGAGCAGGTTGTAAAGGCTCTAATTCACTTCTTGCCAGACAACAGGCAGAGAGAGAAAATAGGCATGTAGGAAAAAGCCAGGGTATGCAAGAACCAGGAACCCACCTCCGTCACCTACTTCCTCCAGCTAGGCCCCACCTCTCGCCTTTACCACTTCTCAGTAAAGCTGTTCTATTCTGAATCCATCCGTGGATTAAGCCGCTCATTAGGTCTGAGCCCTTATGATCTAATTATCTGTGCTTACGCCTTCACAGACACATAGGTACATTTCTTAATCCTGTCACGTTGACAGTTACAATTAACCATCACAATTTCTTTCCCTTAGCACAATGATTGAGGGTTTACCTGTGTCCTTCCTTCTCTTTTCCTTCTGGACTTTATCCTATGGCTTTGCTTTGTGAGGCTTGGGATGGAGCTCAGGGCCCGACACATGCCAGGAAAGCCTCTACCACCAAGCTGCATCCTCGGCCAAGACGTACTCTTTTTTGATGACAAAATAATATTCCATTGTATTACATATCACATCTGTTTCAGCACTTGATGGACATTAACTCTTGTGAATAATGCTGCTTTGATAATTCATGTACAAGTGTTTGTGTGAACATAGGCTTAGCTTTTGTTTCTCTTGGCTAAGCTTGACTGCCAAGTGTGATATATGTATTTGGGTCACTTTGAGGTAATGGCAGTTATTGCAATTCTAACAGCCAGTCTGCTGGTTCATATTCTTCTCTTGAATTTGCCTTATAGTTCAATGTTTCTCAATGATTCACTTTGGGAAGATGTATTGTGTGAAAAACACAGTTTCTTTTCTTTTAACATATTTGATGAGACTCTGTTGTTACCATCAGATACAAAGTTGTCTATTCTTTGGCTAGCTGGTTTATTTATTAATATTTAAAGATATTTTTATTTACTTGAAAAAGTGAGAGAGAGTGTGTATATTCATATTTACTGTTCTCTCTGCTGTGGATGTATGATGTGAGCCAGTTGCTTTCCCTGTCATGTGAAGTTTCTCAATACTATAAGCCTAAAATAAACCCTTCTTTCCCAGAAGCTGCTTCTGGTTGATTGTTTTGTCCCAACAATGAAAATGTAACTGCTATATATACCCAGGGGCATGTCTTTTAAGTGATTCCAAATCCAGTCAAATTGACAAGGAAATTAACCATCCTACCACAAATCTGATATTTTTACAGTACTCTTTTGACAAGGTACAGAGAGAGTGAATAAAATCAGTTCAGTGGCCTCCTAGGTTATAGTAGGCCAGTGTAGCCTCCATCAAAGTCATCTGGAGAGCTTGTCCAACTACGACTGCTGAGCCTTGCTGTGCATCTGTCCTTTAGCAGGTCTTGGGCAAGGTCTAAGAGTTTGCATTTTTAATAAGTTCCAAATGATGGTGATGCTGTTGGTCTAGGCCCAGACTTTGAGAATGATGAACCTAGGCAGCAAATCTAAGCGTCCTTGCTTTCGTTGAGCATGAATGTCTCAAAAGTATAGTTTGTGTATGTATCATTTGCAGCGACCTTTAACTGGTGTGATTCAGTAGGTCGGGAGCCTATGAGATGTTCTGCCCAGCTCTCAGGTGACATCCACGCTACTTTGATTAGCAGAGTTTAAAAGAGTAGCCCCACGCTGTCCATGTGGGAAGAGTTTTTGTAAAGCCATGTTAACTCCACACATTAGAAAATTTTGCCAGCTTTAGACAGCTGAATAAGTTATACCTTGTAATGGAAAAAATTCTTTGAGGTACAAAATTAGAGGACCAAACTTGAATGGTCTGAATTTTCCCCGAAGATAAAATGGGGTAGACTTTAATTTTTGAAGTGAGTTAGAATTTTCTAGTGTTATCTTGCATTTGTATGTTTCCAGGTTTTAACATACATATTTCACGGGTCCTAAAATTGATCACAGCATTTTCTTATAGGGATTCTAAATTCATTCTTTAACATTCATAGTGCTACTTTTTGTTTTTCTTTTTGCTCAGTTTCCTAGCAAATTAATGGAGAATTAGCTGATTGTATCAACTTTAGGATCATATTTTTCTTCACATTCTATACTTGTTAGCGAGAAGGTTTACTTATGAAAACAAAATAATTTTTCATTTCTTTTGGCAGGTCACTTACCACCCTGGGCTTGGTCATATCATCTCTGGCTGACCAAGCAGCTGGCAAGGGCAAGAACAAGTTTGTGCCTTACCGGGATTCGGTCCTCACCTGGCTCCTGAAGGTAATCCCATGCTGCGGTTAAAAGCGTGCTGACCCCACACCGAACTATGCCAGTGATGCTCCTGTCCAGATTGCTTCTGCTACGCCACGAAGACTTTTCTATTCTCATTCCATCACCCAGCATTTGGCAAGCACTATTGACTGCTGCAAAGATAGGCCGTATTTCATCTTGTCATCCAATCACATGCAAAATGCAAACACATTTCTACCTAGCCTTTTTGTCCAGAACATTGTCATGTGTGTGTATTTCCTAGTATTATCACATGTCATATATGACATGGGCTTCCCTAAGGTGCTGTTTAAAATGTTTTCCAGGGGCTGGAGAGATGGCCTAGCGGTTAAACGCTTGCCTGTGAAGCCTAAGGACCCCGGTTTGAGGCTCGGTTCCCCAGGTCCCACGTTAGCCAGATGCACAAGGGGGCGCACGTGTCTGGAGTTCGTTTGCAGTGGCCAAAGGCCCTCGCGTGCCCATTCTCTCTCTCTCCCTCTGTCTTTCTCTCTGTGTCTGTCGCTCTCAAATAAAAAAAAAAATTAAAAAAAATAAAATGTTTTCCAGGACAACTTAGGGGGCAACAGCCAGACCTCCATGATAGCCACCATTAGCCCAGCAGCAGACAACTACGAGGAAACACTGTCCACGTTACGTTATGCAGATCGAGCCAAGAGGATTGTCAACCATGCTGTGGTGAACGAAGACCCCAACGCCAAAGTCATCCGAGAACTGCGGGAGGAAGTGGAGAAACTGAGAGAGCAGCTCTCCCAGGCTGAGGTAAGGTCATATGGATGCGTCTGGGTTTGAAGGCCCTTGACTTGTGCATCTGATGAGTAAGGGCATGACTGCTGGCAAGTCCTAGGCCACCACTGTGTGATGTAGCATTTTGTGTTCAAAAGCATCTGCTCTGTGTTAATTACCATCATGAAGAGCAACACGAGCAAGACTTCTGCCCTAGCAACGTGCACACAAGCAAAGAAATGAGATCACTCTACCTCAATATGATTGTTTGCTTCAGTACATCAGCTGGGCCTTGAACTTCACACGTGAAATGCTAAGGTCCAGATATGTTGTCCTGGTTTACATAGGCTTTGCTTTCACAGGGCCTTGTTACCATAGTAGTCAGGCATCATCTCCTTATTAAGTCCTGGTGACCAGGTGATGATGGGCAGGTCCCTAATAGGTGTATATATAGCTAGTGAGATTTATTGCTAACATGTATTGATCTCTGTCTTAATTAAAAAATAAATCTTAAGTAATTTTTTTCCCTATTTTGATATTTCAGAGATGAACCTTAGCATTTTTAGGTCTTCCAGGGTGAAATTTGAGCATGATGGATGAAATGGGTGTTGGAATTGCTCTCATTTTTATCCAAGGCACTGCTGTATCTCTTTTCTGTTTGGAACAGAAACAACTGTGTTTTCTTATATTTCCTTCCATTAATAAGGTGTAGGGTCCTCTCTGACAATTGTGCTTCCAAGAGACCATTGATACTTGCTTATGGAGGACTATAAGGACTCTGGAGCCATAGCTCAGTGGTAGAGCTCATGCCCAGCATGGAAAAATATATGTCTTACATATAATACTGAAAAAATGTGAATGTCACCTGTCTCTGGTTTTATTTTAAAGGCCATGAAGGCCCCTGAGCTGAAGGAGAAGCTTGAAGAGTCTGAAAAGCTGATAAAAGAACTAACAGTGACATGGGAAGAGAAGCTGAGGAAAACAGAAGAGATTGCACAGGTAGCTTGATAAGTTAGGCTTAAAATGCTGGAGTTTTTCTTCCACCTGTTGTCTTTTCTGTATGGCTACCTGCCATTCCTGCCAAGCTCTTTCATGTCTCTCCCTGAAAAGGCCATTTTTAGACTGTGATAGTGTATTTGTAGTTTAAGACCCTGAATTCCGCAACAGTGCCAAGTCTGGCTGTCCTTACCTGTGGCCACCACTATTAGGTCTTTATCTTGCTTTCTCCTGTTGAAATTCTTCTACTTTAGTAACTATCTCAAGCATATTCTTTCCCCTACAGCCTGTGCTTCTTTTTGGTGGTGGTTGGTTGTTTTATTTCATTTTGGGGTTGTCTGTTTGTTTGTTTGTTTGTTTGTTTGTTTGTTTTGAGGTCGGTCTCGCTCTAGCCTAGACTGACCTGAAATTCACTCTAGTCTCAGCTGGCCTCGAACCCACAGCAGTCCTCCTCCCTTTGCCTCCCGTGCTGGGGTTAAAGGCGCGCTGCCACGTTCATCTTCTGTGCTGCTTTCTTTCCTCCCCACGCCCCCCCCCCCCCGTTTTGAAGCCGTGCAGCACTTTGTAACCTCCATGGCACCATCGGCCTCTTCTGGATCCTAGTTGTGTGTCCTATCCCCTCTCCGAGACCTTCGGCTCTTGGTGGGCTGAGAATGGCTGGTCTCTCCGTGGTGCCCGCAACACTCCCGTGGGATGTCACGCACGGCAGGTTCTTAGTAAATGAGCTGAGTAGAATGTGTCATTTCTTTGGCATTGTCCCCAGAAACAATGACTTACTCTTTCCATGGATACATCTTGTGAATAGAGCAACAAATAGAGTTCTTGCTTTGTCTCTGTTTCTGTGCCCAGGAGAGACAGCGGCAGCTGGAGAGCATGGGGATCTCCCTGGAGACTTCTGGAATCAAGGTGGGGGATGACAAGTGCTACTTAGTCAACCTGAATGCAGACCCCGCTCTCAACGAGCTTCTGGTTTACTATTTGAAGGTAAGACCATAGAGGGAAGCAAACAGCCATGATCCCAAATCATCCTTGGACCACTCCCAGTACATCCCATATGCCTGGCTTCACAACTTTGGGTGTTTGTTTTGTTTAGTTTTGTTTTGCATCTAGAGATTGACTGTGTCTTCCTCAGTCATTTTTCACTTCTATTTCTTGAGACAGGGTCTCTCACTGAACGTGGAGAACACCTTCTGGGCCAGCTTGCCCTAGGGATCCTGTCTTTCTGTCTCCAGCCATGTGTTGCCCCACCTGGTTCTCTTATGTTGGTTTTAGAAATCTAAGCTGAGGGCCTCACTTTTGCCCACTGACCCATCTCCACAGCCCCCCTTATCACTGTTGAGCTTGTATAGTGTAATATCAGTGTGTCGAGGTAAGAGTCTGGCTCTTGGTTCTCACCGTCTCCAGCACGTTCTTCGAGACAGTGACCTGCACACTGATGGCTCATTCGGCTTGCTTGTGATCGGGTTTTGTTGAGTTACTAAAAAGTCCCCAAACTCCAGGAAGGAAACAGTCCCTGTGTGACTGTGGTTTCCTTTCCAGGCTCACACCAGGGTGGGTGCAGACACCTCTCAGGACATCCAGCTCTTTGGAATAGGGATTCAGCCTGAACACTGTGAGATTGATATTGCAGGTGATGGAGATGTCACTCTTACTCCAAAAGAAAATGCAAGGTAAGAGAAGTCCATGGCGGTCCCACGCATCCAGGGGCCTTATTTTCAGAAGGAAAAGGCAGGCGTTTTCCATGTTTGCTTTAGTTAAATCTATGTTGGGTCCCCAGGAGGAGTTACTTTCTGATTAAAGAAAGTTGCTCTTCTTGTTGTGACCAAATACCCTACAAGAAGCAACTTGAGGAAAGAGATTTATTGTGGCTCGCAGTTTTGGTGGGCACAGCCCCTCGTGGTGGTGAAGGCATGGAGGTGGGGGGCCTGAGCACGAGGCAGCTGGCAACATCAGATCTGCCGTTAGGAAGCTGAGAGAGACAGGTCATATCTGTCTGTGTCTATATATCTATATGGTCAGAAGCATGCTGGCTCTTTCCTAGCCTACTGAGACGCCCCCCCCCCCCGCCGCCCTGTGACTCACCCTTCAGGGAAGCTCCTCCTCCCAAGTATGCCACCACCTTCCACAGCAGTGCCACCAGCTGAGGACTGAGTGTTCCAGCATGTGAGCCCGTGGGGACATTTCCCACTTAAACCACGGCAGTATACTCTAACTTAGGAATGCTAGGTATTTTACCAGCAGTAAGACCTAAGTCAGCAGCGTCGAAACATTCCTGTAATGGAGTGACTTATTTTCATATGTGAGTGTTTGCAGGGAGGCTGCTGACCCCAGAACCCTGACCATGCGAGTCCTGGGCAGACCAGGGCTCAGAGAATGAAGGAGAAAAGCAACGTACTGTTTCTTCATCTTTCTTCACCCCGCATCCCATTAGCAAATGTATCTTTAGTTATCTACCTCCCACCCCCATATTTTGTTCCTAAGTTACCAGCAAAACATTTTCTAATGAATTATTTCTTGAGTACATGTGATTTTTGTTTTTGCAAGTTTTGAAAAAACATCCTATCTGTAGTGTTTTCCATCTCCTTCAGATGCACATCAAGTCAGATTGTCACTCACTGAAGGATGTAGGCACACGCTGATCAGCATTGCTTAGAGTGCATGTTTCAATAATGGTTACACATCTCCTCCTCCTCCTTCAACTGTTAGAACATATGTACTAGGGAAAAGTTCCTCTAGTTTCCTGGGGATGCTGTTTCCTCTGCACGTGACAACTTTCGTTGTGTTCCTTCAGGTCTTGTGTAAATGGCACACTGGTCTGTAGTGCCACCCAGCTATGGCATGGTGACAGAATCCTATGGGGAAATAACCACTTTTTTAGGTAACATTGTTGCATCTCTTACAATTTTCTTTTTTAATTTTTGGTATCTTTTTAAGTATAAGACAAGTTAATTTTATTTAATGATGAAAAACTCCACAGAATTAATTTACCTAAGAGGAAACGGCGAGACTGGCTGAAAGACCTTGAGAAAGAAACAAGTCCCGCAGAGCGTGATGTGGACGCAGCCAGCGAGGCGTCCTCAGAACCAGACTATAGCTATGAGTTTGCACAGATGGAAGTGATCATGAAGACACTGAACAGTAATGGTGAGAGCCTAACTCCAAGTCCAGTGTCCAGTAATTCCTCGCCTTATCCCAGCCCATGAAGGATAAACATACAGAGTGTCGTTCTGGGGCTGGGGAGATGGCTCAACGGGTAAAGGCTTGCAAAGCCTGCCAGTCTGAGTTCCGTCTTCCAGAGCGCCTACATAAGGCTGGACGCACAGTGGCACATGTGTTTGTGACCCCAGTGCACCTACAGCTGCAGGAAGCAAAGCCAGGGAACTTGAATCTCATGGGCCAGCTAGACTGGCATTTGTTTGCAGTGTCCACAGACCCTGTCTCAAAGAAAGTGGAGCTGGGGGACACAGCTGCCTCAGGGTATCCTTTGTCCTCCACACATGCACTGTGGCATGTCCACACCCGTACACAGACACACAGGTAAATGAATTCCAACCCTTAAAAAGTGTCATTCTGTAACGTTCACGCGTTGACTTGCTAACTCCTTCCATAGGTGAGAGGCAATGAAAAGGTCTTGGGATGGTTTTCTCTCTCTCAGGCATAACCAGAAAGAGGATGGTCACTGTGTTGACTCTGGTTCCCAAGCCGTTTGTGATGGTATTTCCACAGTCCTGCAGTACTTAGACTTAAAATTAGATTTCCCATTATTGAGCCTGTCATTTTAGTATATGGAAATCCCCCCCCAAATATGAACTTGTAATAGAATCCAGTGGAAAGATAAAAAATAAAACATTTTGCCACAAACACAGTTGAAAATTATACCTTCCAAGAGGTTTATATAACAAATGACCCCAGGTACTGTTGACAAAAATGGCAGTGAAAATGAAATGTTTCAAAACCCTTTCCTTCACCTATACCCCAGCCTGTCTCAGATCTCTGAAGAAGAGATTCTCCTTAAGGCACTTTTTCCGTGTTGCTATTTCTGACAGATTCAATGTTTATATGAAAATTCTCACTTGTATCTAAAAGTCCTTGTTCCTTTACCTTGCCTCTCTTCCTCTGTGCATGCACGCTCCTGCATACATTCAGGGTACAAACAGTTCACATACATACAATGTCTCGTAGTTCCTCGCCTTACATACATACATACAAACATTCCAGCTCCCTTCCTTGCTCCTCTTTTATTAATGTTCCTCTTCCCCGTGCCCAGTTCTCAGTTCTTGGCATCTGGGACCTCGAAGCCAGACAGGAAAGCTTGCTTGTTCCCAGGCACGGTCAGCATTTCTGGGACTAGAGCTTCCAGGGAGAAAGCGGGGCTTGTGTGCAGGGGGGGGTCAGCCGAGGAAGCGAGTTTGTCCATTTGTTGTGTGCTCCTGGAGCACCTCAGGATCCCAATTAAGCCAGGGAAGAGCCTCCTGTTCCTGAGTATCCTTGAGAGCCTGCAGTGGGCAACTCCTCCCCAGTGGGCACTTAGAGAACTTTTCTTTTCACAGTTGAGCTCTTGTCATTAAGCCAGTCAGAAAGGAATTTAAGACTGACTAGGAATGTGTCCATCAGATCTCTGCCATATCAAAAGATCTAAGATTTTAACCTTTTTGCACATCACTTTCTATAGATATTTTGCCTCCTGTGCTCTTTTTTTAAACTATAAATACAAATATTTTCATAAACAAGTCTACTGTACTTATATAGTATAGAATCATGAAAAAATAACCCTTATGAAATAGTTATGATCCCTTCTTTCTTTGTGCTGAACCTTGGTCCTCCTGGATTTGCCATTAGGGCCAAACCATAACTGGCCATCAGGTCCAGTCTCCTTACCCAGTGTCCTGAGGAGTCCAGAGACATTGCAGACCAGTGACCAGTCAGCAGAATCACATTAGCAAACCACTTAAAGCCACAAACCTCCCATGAGCAAACATATATGTTAGGATGTAGCAAGAGCATGTGGGCTCAAAGCCCACATTGGGAAAAACCCATGTCACCAGGTGAGGTAATAGACTTGGAGATGTCTATGTCTGCTAGGGCTGCATACACCCAGGTAGCATGAGTTGATCACTTGCCCATCCCAGATCATAGGTTTCTGATTTTTCTCCACTTGCTCCCTTCATATCACAAATGAATGAAAGGCCAGAGAAAGCACTGAGTATTTAGTAAGCATTTGCTAATCTTCTACTCCTCTTATGCAGACCTGTCCATCATGGAAGAGCAGGCTCATGGCATTAAGCAGTTTCCCCGCTGCTCCCCAGAGCAGACCTTGCTCTCCCATGCTGCCTTTGTTTGCATAAAGCGGCGCCTCCCCTCATTCTCCCATTCCCCATTCCCCGTTCCCCTGGTGAGTGGCACTTCCCCTGTGGCACACGCATGCTCCAATGCAGTGCATACTTCCAGTGGCCTTGGCATTCTCAGGATTCCCTCTCCTGCTAGGTGGCTTCCCAATTGTAAGCCTGTCTGCCTGGTGGTCGTCCCCATGGTGGTCCTATTTGAAGATCCTCTTGCCCCTCATGTGGTTTCAGACGAAGCTCCTGCACCAGCGCTGGGACAAAGGTTCTTGGTGGTGTTCTAGCGTGAGCAGGCCCGGCTGCTGCTCAGCATGCCCGCCGAGTGACGCGTGTGCTGTGTGCTTGGCAGTCTGGCTGAACTGACTGGGACAGTGCTGAGGCTTTCTGCTGGACAGTGGCGCTCTGTGTTCTTGATTGGGGAATGACTCCTACTGTGTCCCAACTCCTTTCCCTAAAATCTGATAGCTGTCCTTTCCCCTGTGCCTCCCCACCCACCCAGCATAGGAAGTATCCTTGGTGTCACTAAGGACCTTTTTCCTGCTGAGAGCATGGTGGTCAGGCCGATAGTGTTTCTAGATGCTTACTCATCTCTAGTATCTCAGAGGTAGCCTAGAATGCTTTATATTTGAATAAATACTGAATTAAGCCCAATTTGCTTAGTTTAAAATAACAGAAAATCTCCTTTCTATGAATACCACTACCTTTTTCTCATTGATGCAAAATAGAAATTAAACACAGGACTTTTCCAGTTTTAGTGGTAGCTTGCTCTGAAGAACAGCCAAGGGCTGGCAGAGGCCATAGAGAAACTTGGTTCCATCTAAGATTAGGTTTGCTCCCCTCCCCACAGCCCCTTGAAGACTGACTTCCTTTCAAATCAGTGCTGCAGGCATCCTGGTGAGAGTTACGTCTAATGCTTCTCCATACTTTCCTCCTGCCACTCCCACCACTACCTCTGTCCATCCTGTCTTCCACTCTCGGGGTGGTAGGTCCCCACCCGCCACCACCACCGTCCGTCCTGTCTTCCACTCTCGGGGTGGTAGGTCCCCACCCGCCACTACCTCTGTCCGTCCTGTCTTCCACTCTCGGGGTGGTAGGTCCCCACCCGCCACTACCTCTGTCCGTCCTGTCTTCCAGTCTCGGGGTGATAGGTCCCCACCCGCCACTACCTCTGTCCGTCCTGTCTCCCAGTCTCGGGGTGATAGGTCCCCACCCGCCACTACCTCTGTCCGTCCTGTCTTCTACTCTCGGGGTGATAGGTCCCCACCCGCCACTACCTCTGTCCGTCCTGTCTTCCACTCTCGGGGTGATAGGTCCCCACCCGCCACTACCTCTGTCCATCCTGTCTTCCAGTCTTGGGGTGACAGGTCAGTCTGGTTACATTTCATGATAACCTACCAGGGAAAGAGTAAAATAATGAAGAGGAGATACTGTTATGCCCTAAAAGCCATGTCATCCTTTCTTGTGGAAAGACTTAATTTGGTATTTTGATCTTAGGCACAGACTTGCTGAATTTTAGTTTTAAAACAGTTTACTTGAGGGGAGGAAAGTGGGCTGAGGTTGTAGCTCCGAGGTAGAGTTCCTGCCTGGCACACACAAGGCACTGGCTGGCTTCCTACTGTGAGTGACGAGCCCAGGTCCTCAGCTCCTCCTGTCCTGGACCATGTTGGAGCCAGGTTACCTTGTTGACTAGGATGACTGTTGACAGGTACTGTGTAGTGGCAGAGGTATTGCACTGATTGCTAGGAAGGGAAATGTTAGAGATGCCTGTGGGGAAGGTGTTTCCATAACGGTGTCAGGATGGAGATAAAAGTCCAGCCATACCCAATAGGTAGGATCACCATGAGTTCAAGGCTAACCTGAGACTACATAGTGAATTCCAGGTCAGCCGTGACCTCTACCAGGATGTATGTGTTAAGACCCAGGACACCCAGGTGTAAGGCTGTGCCCCTCAGGCGGGTCTTGCTGACTTGCTGTGTTCCATATGTCACCGTGACTGTGGCCTCCAGTGAAGCTGGCCAGTGGTGGCTGTGCTGTGTCACCTTAGCTGCTGACGCAGTTCTGAGCAGCCTCAACCTAGTGGCCTCTATGTTGGCAAGGAACCTGGGCTGAGATCCCGCCGTCGCAATGATTCACAAGCAGAGATCCAGACTAAATATGTTTTCAGCATCTCTTAGTGAAAACCCCTGACGCTGCTTCTCAGTGAACGCTCTGAAGAAACACTGCATTCTGTGTCAGTACAGATATTTTGCTTTTCATCAGACTGGGGCTCAGCACTGAATACGCAAGCATGACTCCCTGAGTTCAGACCCCAGGACTCATGTAAAAATGCAAAAGATGTGGCAAGATGGGAGGCAGAAACAAGAGAGTCTTCCAGGGGTTTGCAGGCCAGCCAGCCAGATGAACACAGCGGTGAATGAAAGACCTGCCTCAGACACGATGGAAGGCAAGGATGCACAGCTGACATTGTCCTCTGACCTCCACACGTGTCGTGAAGTGCGACGGGTGCACGCACACACACAAGAATCTTGTTTTTTGACAGGATACTAATTCTGCAAAACCTTAGGTATTGGGGGGTGGGTAAAAGTCCTTCCTGAATTTATTTACCAAGTTAATGTCCTTATTCCTAGGAAGTTAGCCAGTTTCCAACCTGAGTTCCAAACCTGGTACTTGATATTATTAGCCATGTAATCTTAGGTCATCTACATAGTCTTTCTGGGCCTGCTTCCTCATCTTTAAAATCAGGATAGTATCCCCACAGGGAGTGTGCAAGGCTTTCGTGAGATGGTGCATGCAGAGTCTGGTCTATCCCTGAGACGCCAGCCACTGGAGTTCCTGTCCCATTGTGGGTGTCATTGTTATTAAATCAACTCACCTATACTGATTTCATAAAGTTGCTCCTTTTTGCTTTGTATTAACTTTATTCTTAAAGCTAGCATGCTTTCTATTTTTCTTGCTGCTGACATAGAAACGTAGTACAGTTTGTATGTTCACTTCACAAATTGATGGGGTATTTTGGAAGTCAATTAGTAGCCACAGCCAAATCTGATATGAAATTTCACCTGGGTCACTTTCATTTCCAACATTTTTTTCCTGGAACTTAAACTGAGAAACACTGGGGGGGGGGGGTTACAGCACAGATAGCTTAATTATCAGGAAGAAATGATATTCTGTGTAAATCTAAATATGTGTCTCCCTGTCCCACATTCTTTGGGAATGTTCGCTGCAATGGTGATCCTCTTACACCACATGGCTATGGCATGGAAGGCTTCCTGCCGTCTGTCCTTTCAGGGAAGTCATAACTTTGTCCGTGTAACCACTGCCTAGACCCATCTTCATAGCATCCAGTTCATTGGTCATTACCACACACACTAATGTCCAACTCAGCCAGCTAGCTCTTCAAGTCAAGTCCCCCATGCATGAAAGTCATGGTGGTGCCAGTGGCTGCCTAGGGTTGGATCTAATGGCATGTCTGTGCCTGCTTGCCCATGAGTGAGCTGGTCCGTTCCAGGTCTGGGCCATAAAATGCCAAAGTTGAGTTTTATTAATTTTTTTGCATGTTATTTGCCTCTTTGATATTAACAACCAAGAAGTAGCCATGCTCTGCACTCAATATTTTCAAATAACTACTATGATTAGGTTTCTTCCCACTTTAGAGAAGTTTAAGAATAGTGAGATTCATGATGAAAAAATTCATTTATTGCTGGGTGTGGTGGTACACACCTTTAATCCAAGCACTCAGGAGACAGAGGTAGGAGGATTGCCATGAGTTCGAGGCCACCCTGTGATTACATAGTGAATTCCAGGTCAACGTGGACTAGAGTGAGACCCTACCTCGAAAAACCAAAAAAAAAAAAAAAAAAAAAAAATCATTTATTACATACCAAAACCCATGTTTAAATAGGCATAGAAATGAGCTGCTATAAAAATCAAATCATTCATGCTCTTACCCATGCCGCTGTCTTGGGTTTCATGAAGCTTTTCTTATCAGTGAGTAGGATTCCCTCCCACGTTCCCTGGCATCTGCTGGAAGACTTTTGATATATGTAAACACGGGCTGGGGGATCTCGCCACACTGAAGAAGGAAATGGTGGAATCAGGGCATGTTTACGTGTAGTTCTCTTCGCTCAAGCGTCAACACAAAGGAAACAGGGTTTTTGTCGCCGAGCCCCCCCCCCCCCCCCCCCCCCGCCCCCCGGCCTCTCACGAGCACACTGTCAGGAGATAGTTCCTGCTAGCAGCGGGCCACGGTGCCTGTGCGCTGCCTGACTTAGGTGCCGTTCAAGGCCCCTAGCCTTTTCTCTTGGCTCACCAGACCCGGTTCAGAACGTGGTTCAGGTCCTGGAGAAGCAGTACTTGGAGGAAAAGAGGAGCGCCCTGGAGGAGCAGCGGCTCATGTACGAGCGGGAGCTGGAGCAGCTCCGCCAGCAGCTGTCCCCCGAGCGGCAGCCCCAGAGCAGCGGCCCCGGCCACCTGGCCTGCAGCGCCCAGACAGCCCAGCAGAAGGTGACTCAGTGGGCCGAAGAAAGGTAAGAACTGGGCCAGCCCCGGAGCCAGGGCTGTGGGGAAAGGAGTTGTCAAGAGAGCACAGCCTTGGTGAGGAGATTGGGTATAGGCCCATTTCTTGTGTGGTCATTGGCTTGTGCTGTCACGGGTGTTATTGTCTGTCCTGCGTGTAGTTGCAGTAACAATGGTAACTACCAGAGATTCTCCCCCCATCCTTGACCCTTCGGTAAAACAGTGTCAAGTTAGAAGGCTTAGAACGTTAGGTATTGAGATAGCAGAAGTCCGAATGATGCTTTGTACACGTATGTGCACACGCGTGTGCTTGCGTGCATATGGAAGTCAGAACAACTTCTGAGCGTTGGTCCTCATGTTCCACCTTGTTTGTAGGCAGAACCTCTCATTGTCCACTGCTCTGTTCTTCACCAAGCTAGCTGGACCATGAGCTTCCAAGAGATTCTCCTGTATCTGCCTCCCTTCTCCCTGTACGTAAGCTAGGATTACAGAAGCCTGCTATAGCATCTGGCTTTATACGGGCTTTTGGAGACCTGAACTTAGGAACTCGGGCTTATATGGCAAGGACTTGATCCATCAAGCCATCTCCCAGCCCTTAAATGATACTTTTGAAAAAGGATTTTTTTTTTTAATGAGCAAAGAGGTTAGGAGGGTTTCTCCCCTCCCCCCCCCCACACACACACACGAGGAGATACTGGGAGTTGAAGCAGGAGCCATAAACATGCCGAGAGGGCGCAGCACCACAAGTGACAGGCCCAGCCTTGGTGGTTGGGATGACACATTGACAGAAACAGAGAGCACTGGGAAAAGTAAGGTGTATGTGTGTGAAGGCTTGTAAGTGAACTATTTTTTTTTAGTCTGGAAAGTGATTTCTAAAGCAGAAAGTATTAAATCTAAGATATTTAGATAAAGCACATGAGAGACCTACAGCCATGAGGATCTAGGATTTGTCCTCTAGGGAAAGAGGAGCTCCTCTGCTAAATTTGAGCCTAGGGTTAGCCTGAGGAAGGCAGGAGTTTATCAGGACTGTGTGCAAAAAGGTCTGAAAGAACAAGGAGTGAGAGGGAAGGAGGGAACAGAAGTGTTCCATGTCAGGAAGGCTTTGTAGAGCAACAGCAGAGATAAGGCTTGCCTAGAGCCTGGGCCGGGTGAGTGGAGAATGGTGACCGAGGAAAACAGCTGACTTTGTGCAAGCATCCTTGCCCTGGGGCTCCTGTGTCATGTCGAAGGTGATGGGAAAGGTTCTGAGCTCATCCTTCTTGTATAGTGGGGAAGAAGGGGATGTCTGAAAGGTAGAAATGAGAAACTAAGGCTGGAGAGATGGCTTAGTGGTTAAGCACTTACCTGTGAAGCCTAAGGACCCCCGTTTGAGGCTCAATTCCCCAAGACCCACATAAGCCAGATGCTGGAGGCCCTAGTGCGCCCATTCTCTGTCTCTCTGTCTGTCTGTCTCTCTCTCTCTCTCTCTCTCTCTCTCTCTCTCTCTCTCTCTCTCTCTCTGTCACTCTCAAATAAATAAATAAAATATTTTTGAAAAGAGAAACTATACAGGTAAGGCACAGAGAAGTCTTTAGAATGGGTTGTCTTGAACCTACCTTCAAAAGTGATGTGTAGAAGTTTTCTCTCGTGTACTGGGAATTTGTAAATGCCTTCTTATTATTAAATATAGTGACACATAGAAAAGACATGGTCCCTCCTGAGGGGCACCGGCAGCCTACTCAGATGAATTAATTATACAAATAAATGAAAAGTTACAAGAAGACATGCTATGGAGACAAAAGACGTGGGCTGACCGAACATCAGAGAAACTTTTTATCAGTCCATGCTACTGTGTGGAAATGAGAAAAAGAACCCTGCTGTGATGGACGTGCAGGACCGCAGGAAGAAATCATGTCAGTCACTTTCCTCTGACTTCCAGTCCCTCCCTCCTCCCCACCCTGTCCATCTTGTTTTCAGTCCTCATATCAAAATCTGGTAGTTTCACCAGGCATGGTGGCACACGCCTTTAATCCAAGCACTCGGGGGGCAGAGGTAGGAGGATCATCACGAGTTCAAGACCACCCTGAGACTACATAGTGAATTCCAGGTCCACCTGGGCTAGAATGAGACCAAAATCTGGTCGTTTTTTTTTTTTAATGCTATAATTTAAAACTTGGGGATTTTTGTCTATGTTTGACTAGGATTGAGCCCAGGGCTTCCTCGCAGATGCTAAGCAAGTGCTCTAACATGGCTGGGAAAACTGGAAAGTTTGGTTTCACTTTGTTTGAGACAGGTCCTCATGTAGCCCAGAACTCCTGATCGGCATTATTGCTGGTGTGTACCACTATGCTAAAGTCTGCTTTTTTGACTATTTTATCAAGAGAGAGAAAAAATGAGGCCTCCAGCCATTGCAAATAAATTCCAGATGCATGCACCACCTTGTGCGTCTGGCTTACGTGGGTCCTGGGGAATAGAACCTGGATCCTTTGGCTTTGCAGGCAAGTGCCTTAACCACTAAGCCATCTCCCCAGCCCTAACACCTGATTTTTAATAAAATATTCCACAGTTAGCTCCTGAGCAGTGGTTCTCAATGGGTAACTCGTCGGTGGGCAAGGGGGAAGTACTTGGAAGCCGCTGTCTGCCCTTCTGATGGCACTGCTCACATGGAATGCAGGCTGTGGCCTCTGCTTCCCTGGGGACATTCCCTTTCTTCCACACCCAGGGACGAACTCTTCCGGCAAAGCCTGGCCAAGCTCCGAGAGCAGCTGGTGAAGGCAAACACCCTGGTGAGGGAAGCGAACTTCTTAGCTGAGGAAATGTGCAAGCTCACTGACTACCAAGTGACCCTTCAGATCCCTGCTGCGAACCTCAGCGCCAACGGGAAGGTAAGAATGTCCCCAGGGAAGGAGCCCAGGTGTCACCCAGAACTAGCCAGTCAGTACTGTAAACTGGAATCCAAAGATTGTCCCCCGTGAGGAGATCCTTACATTGAAGCAAGGTGTGCCTTCCAGTGTAAGCTCCTCAGCGTAAACAGTGCTCTCAGACATGGTAGAAGCCGGGTCTGCAAAGCGTCTGTGGCTGGAGGGATGGCTCATGAGCCTGACGCCTGGAATTCAGATCCCAGAACACGCACAAAGCTGATGAGCATCTGTCGTTCCAGCGCGTCTGCAGTGAGAAGGGAGACAGAAGCTTGTGAGCAAACTAGCCTGGCATACTTAAACATCAGTTAATAGCAAAAGACTCTGCCCTCGAACAAGGTGGAAGGCAGGGACCAAAACCTGAGGTTGTCCTCTGACCTCCATGCAGGCACTGCAGCACATACATTCCTGCATATTAATCCCCTCTGTCACTTTCTGTTGATCCGTCTGTCTGTCTCTCTCTCTCTCATACACACACAAACACACACAAATTTAAGCAGAGATAATAGAGTATATATATAAGTAATCATGCCTTTTCCTTCATGTTAATAATCCTCTTCTGAAGCGGGGTATATTTGTGTTTTGTTACGGTGCCTTTCTTTGAGTAAATTCCATAAGAACAAGAGGCATCTTGGAAACCTGTCTTTAACACAGAAGTCCGCAGCCATATGGAAGTTTCCTCTTCATTTCAAGATGGAGTTAAGAAGAAACTTGTAAAAAATAGTTCTTGAATCTATTCATTTTGCTATCCAACATTCAAACTGGAAAGTGAGTTAGGGGAATCTTTTTTATTTAAATATTTATTTATTTATTATTTATTTGAGACAGAGAGAGAGAATGGGTGCACCAGGGCCTCTAGCCACTGCAAACAAACTCCAGAGACATGATCCACCATGTGCATCTGGCTTACGTGGGACCTGGAGAATCGAACCTGGGTCCTTAGACTTCGCAGGCATGCACCTTAAGCACTAAGCCATCTCTCTAGCCCCAGATAGGAGGTATCTTATCAGTCTTTCTGGGATCTAGTTTATGGTCTTAAGTAGTTCTAAGATAATAGGCAATAAATGTTTTTTTCTTTGTTTTTTGTTGTTTCAAAGTAGGGTTTCGCTCTAGCCCAGGCTGACCTGGAATTGAGTCTGTAGTCTCTGAACTCACAGTGATCCTCCTACCTTTAAGAAGTGTACTTTTTGGACTGGAGAGATGGCTTAGCGGTTAAGCGCTTGCCTGTGAAGCCTAAGGACCCCAGTTTGAGGCTCCATTCCCCAGGACCCACGTTAGCCAGATGCACAAGGGGGCACACGCATCTGGAGTTCATTTGCAGTGGCTGGAAGCCCAGGCACGCCCATTCTCTCCCTCCCTCTCTCCCCCTCTCCTTCTCTCCCCCTCTCCCTTACTCCCTCTCTCTCCCTCTCCCTCCCAACCAACCTCTCTCTCTCTCTCTCTCTCTCTCTCTCTCTCTCTCTCCCCTTCTTTCTGTCTTGTCACTCTCAAATAAATAAAAATAAACAAAAATATGTATTCTTTTTAAGACAGGATCTCAGACTGGCCTCAAACTCACTGTAAAACTGAGTATGACCTTGACTTCTAAACCTCCTGCCTCCACCTCCTAAGTGCAGAGGTTACTGGCATGTACCGCCACCCCCGTTTGTGTTTGCTGAGGGTCAAACAGCAGTTCCTGCATGTCAGCTGTTGCGGCCAGGTTCGCACTGCTGGTAGTCATCACCCAACCCAGAGCAGCTTGTGGGGGAAAAACGAGGCTTATTTTGGCCTGCAGGCTCAGGGGGAAGCTTCACGATGGCAAGGAAAACAATGGCATGAGCAGAGGGTGGACATCACCCCTGCCCAACATAAGGAGGACAACAGGAACAGGAGAGTGTGCCAAACACTGGCCAGGGGACACTGGCTATAACACCCATAAGCCCACACCCAACAATACACTGCCTCCAGGAGTCATTAATTCCCAAATCTCCATCAGCTGGGGACCTGGCATTCAGAACACCTCAGTTTATGGGGGACACCTGAATCAAACTGCCACACTAGCCAAGCATTCTACCGACCGATCTATATCCCCAGCCCTCATAGTGCCCCTTGTAATAGCAAAATTTGAAATACCCTTGATGTTATGTAAGAATTAGTCAAAATATGATAACTCTATATAATAGATTGCTGTTGCTATTAAAAACTCATGTTTATGAGCCAAGTGTGGTGGCACACACCTTTAATCCCAGCCCTTGGGAGGCAGAGGTAGGAGGATCACTGAGTTTGAGGCCACCCTGAGACTGCATAGTTAATTCCAGGTCAGCCTGGACCAGAATGAAACCCTACCTTGAAAAAAAATCATGTTTATGTGGCTGGAGAGATGGCTTAGCAGTTAAGGCACTTGCCTGGAAAGCCTAAGAACACATGTTCAACTCTCCAGGTCCCATGTAGCCAGATATACAGTGACACGAGTGTGCAATGTCTCACATGTGCCAAGGGGCTGCACACTTATGGAATTCGTTCACAGTGGCTGAAAGGCCCTGACACACCCATTCATTCATTCTCCCCCTCCCCCCTTCTCTCTGCATCTTTCTGTTTCAAAAAAAAATCTTAAAAAAATAAAATCATATTTATGAAGAGTATCAACAAAAGGATCACAACAAAACTGAGAGATGATTGGGCTGTGAAATTATGTATTTATTTTACTCAATTATGATAGAATATGTGTGGGTATTTATATAGAGAGAAGACTGAAAATAACAAAATGTAGGTGGTAGAACTTTTTCTTCTTTTATAACCTTGCTATAGTATCTGCAGTGTTGAGTAGTCATAGAGAACTATGTTCACGTTCTTTGGTTTTCTTTTCTTCTTGTGCAGAGAGGAGCCATAGTGAGTGAGCCAGCCATCCAGGTGAGGAGGAAAGGGAAGAGCATCCAAGTGTGGACCATCGAGAAGCTGGAGAACAAACTAATTGATATGAGAGATCTATACCAAGAATGGAAGGAAAATGTTCCTGAGGTTGGTCATATTAGAGGAAAGCATCAAAAAAAAAAAAAAAAAATCTAACCACCAGGTGGGATGTAGGGAGGGGAGCAGTGGTACGTATACTAGGTGGGGTCAGCAAGGGGACACATGACCTACACACAGCAGCGGAATGGTGAGCGCACCAGCGGGTTCTTCTGTGACTGCGTTTTTGCCACATGGCACGCAGAGCGAAGCATATTCATGTTCAGTCTCTTGAACAGTCAACTGGGCTGGAGTCGGCCTGGATTTGGTGCACACACCCATCCTGTGATCGTGGCCGGGTAGATATCTAAGTGTCATCTTAGTGCACGTAATCAGTTGGGTTTGGGGGTGTTTTGTTTTGTCTCATTTTAACACTTGTAATAGAAAGGGAGCGTGGTGCAGCTGAGGAGACAAGAAGGTTGCAAGGCATGAAATGCAGGCGGGTGTGATGGACAGCATGAGCAGAAGCTGGGTCGAGTCCTTAGCCCAGGCAGCACTTCCTGCCCCAGAGACACGTCCCTCTCACGTGCTGCCTTTGTTTTCTGGGTGCATATGAGTCTAGTTTTATTTCTTGTCTAAAGGAGACATTAGTATCCTTTAAATTTGTTTATTGTTACCATTAAATAGTGTGATTTAAGTTAACGATTTGTTTGCTGCTCACCCACTGCAATGTCCCTCCTAATGCCAGGCAAAGAGGCTGTATGGGAAACGAGGTGATCCTTTCTATGAAGCCCAAGAAAATCACAACCTCATAGGTGTGGCTAATGTGTTCTTGGAATGCCTCTTCTGTGATGTGAAGCTTCAGTATGCAGTGCCTATCATCAGCCAGCAGGGGGAGGTAAGGACCTGCAGCCAGACTCAGAAAGTGATAAGTCTGGAAATTCTGTTAATCTAATCTATCACATGGATAAGGAAGTTAGGGGGACAGTCATTATCTGAATTCTTTTTCCTCCTCCTAATAGCTGGCATTAATATAAATTATCAGAGTTAGGCCATGTTCTTAAAAAATAATTCTGACACAGTTTGTGGGTCTCAAGTTTTGTCTTTGTTTTAATCAGAGTAGAAATCTTTGGAGAGCCAGAGTCAGCACTTTGCCCATACTGATTTCTCCTTTCAGAGGCAGTCTTACACTTCTGTCTTGTACTCCAGTTCTACCCTGACCTATAAATGATCTTTATGAGATCCAACTTGGGAGGATTCTTTTGAAATTCAAAGTAATCAAGAAACTAAGCTTAAATAACCCTCTATTATCCTCCTTCAAAACTATCATCTTTTCTTATTTCGATATATGGGAGCTAGGCCCTGCAGTATAGACCTATAATCTCAAGTACTTAGGAGGTGGAGGCAGGAGGATCAGTACTTCAAGGGTCTCAGTTACGTATCAAGTTTGAGACCAGTATGAACTACATGAGACCCAGCCAACTCAAAAAGGGTACATTATCTCTTTGTAGGCTGAAGATATTTTAAAAAGCATTCTTGGAAAACTTTCGCCTGTTTCACCAAGAGATGCTTTTATGTTCAATTTAGTAACATCCACACTTCATAGTTTATCTTTTTTTATTTTTTTGTTCATTTTTATTTATTTATTTGAGTGTGACAGAAAGAGACAGAGAGAGAGAGAATGGGCGCGCCAGGGCTTCCAGTCACTGCTAACGAACTCCAGACGCGTGCGCCCCCTTGTGCATCTGGCTAATGTGGGTCCTGGGGAATCGAGCCTCGAACCGGGGTCCTTAGGCTTCACAGGCAAGCGCTCAACCGCTAAGTCATCTCTCCAGCCCCATAATTTATCTTTTGTGACATACAACTTTGAACTACAAAATTATTCCCTGTGCTTCTTAGGGCAGGTTGGGAATACCGTCGTCCCCGAAGTGCAGCTGGGAAATAGGCCCGAGTTCCCAGGCCGGGGCTGTAAGTACACAGACCACGTCTGTGTTGGAAGCCCCCGCCCCGCCCCCGCCCCCAAGCTCACTCTGTCCTCCTGTGCTCAGAACGCGCACACCACGCGTGGCAGTGAGACCCAGTGCTGCCACCTTGCTCCTTCTCGGGCTGGAGCCCATGGTGGGCTCAGGGCATTCCATGCACCCCCTAAAATTATTTTTAAATGCATTAGTTTTTTTAAAAAAGTCACAGAAAACATAAGCCACTACCTTCTGGCTGATGTGTCTTCCTTCCTTTGTCCTCATTACTTCCCCTATGTATATCTCCCTTGTCAAGTGTCATCAACTAGTGTCGTTCAGAACCCTGCTCCCAGTGCCACCTGCTACATGGAAGGATGAGCTACCTTTAGAGATAACCCTAAGTGCCTGGCATGGTGGCACACGCCTTTAGTCCCAGCACACAGGAGGGAGAGGTAGGAGGATCACTGTGAGTTCCAGGACAGCTTGGAACTACAGAATGAGTTCTATGTCAGCCTGGGCTAAAGTGAGACCCTACCTCAGAAAAAAAATAAAAGAAAATAGAAATATCCCTAAGTCAGGTAAAGTCGTTGAAGCCTGTGACCCCAGCATGCAGGAGGCTAAGGAGGAGGAAGACAAGTACAAGACCGACCCGTACTACAGGCAAGATTCTACCTCAAATAGTGCTAAACTGGCCCTACGCCAGAGAAATGACACAGCAGTGCAGAGGTTTAAAACTCTTTAATAAAAATTGCTGAAAAGGACTTTTTTTGAACCAAAGATAGGGACCCAGCCCCTGTAATCTTAGTACTTGGAAAGTTGAAGCAGGAGGATTGTAAGTTCAAGGTCAGACTGGGCTACATCATGAGGATCTGTCTCAAAAAAAAGGTTGGGGAGTAGTAGCTGGAGAGATAGCCTAGCAGTTAAGGTGCTAGGACCCAGGTTCAGTTCTCACATATGCCAGATGTGCAAGGTGGCACATGCATCTGGAGTTCATTTGCAGTGGCTAGAGGTCCTGGCGTGTCCATTTTGTCTCTATGTGCCTCTTTATCTTTCTGTTTCTCTCTCTCTCATGAATAAATAATTTTTTTAAAAAAAGACAGTGAAAAGAACTGCTTGTTTAGATTATTCCTCCTGGGACCACCCCACAGGGCCCTTCTGCAGCCAGCTCTGGCTATGGCTTATCATCCTTTACTCTAGGAAACCAGGAACAGTATCTGTTCAGCTTGCTGTTGTAAATACAGTTCCTTGTATCAATGCTCAATAACCATGTATTGAGTAGATAAACTTAGTCTACATACATTTGTCCAATACCTGTACATGTCTGTTTAGATTAACTGCTTTAGCCTGTGGTCTCTGGGCTCTGGTGTGTCTTTTTCCACAAGGTCCTGCTCCCCAGTAGCCTGGCCCACTCTTTTTCTTGGTATCTAATGAGACTGAGTTGCTAAAGCATGCAATCCAATAAGCAAGCATGGAAAAAGGAAGATTCTGTAGGGTATATGATAGTTGCCCAGAAGCTCTTCCTGGGCCAACCGAGGATGGCCCCACCTGGGCATCCAGATGCAGGGAGGCTGTTTTGTTTCAGAGTAAGTCAGGAGAGCTTTTGGAGCAAGCAGTGGAATGGACTGACATGGAAGGAGTAGGTGTCTTTCCTGGTGATGGCCTGGGAAGGAGCATTTTCCTCTGCTGTGGATAGCCAGGCAGAATCGCAGAGCTGTATAACCATCAGGTGTAGAGATTCCATCTCGGGCCAGTGTTGCTGATGGAATGCCCTGAACTCTGCTCCGTGACCCAGGTCGCCGGGCGTCTCCATGTGGAAGTGATGCGTGTCACAGGAGCTGTGCCAGAGCGTATGGTAGAGGATGATTCTTCAGAGAACTCCAGTGAAAGTGGAAGCCTGGAAGTCGTGGACAGCAGTGGAGAAGTCGTTCACCGAGTGAGGAAGCTGACATGCCGGGTGAGAGGGCATTGAGGAGGACGTTCACTGGCCGTTCCATACAGACTGTCTCCATTGTCCATCCGGTGTGATGACAGTGAAGCTGACAAAGAGAAAGCTATGGGCAGTGCTTTTCCTTTTCTTTTTTTTATTTTTCTTTTTGGGAGGAGAGAGAGAGAATGGGTGCACCAGGGCCTTTCACCCACTGTAAACCATCTCCAGACGTGTGCACCCCCTTGTGCACATGTGCAACATTGCACACTTGTGTCACTTTTGTGTCTGGCTGTGTAGGATCTGGAGATTCAAACAAGCAGTCTTGGGCTTCACAGGCAACCACCTTAACCGCTAAGTCATCTCTCCAGCCTGACAGTGCTTTGTCTAGGAGAATGGCACACTTTCTCATGACAGCTGTGGAAAATTCTAAAAGCAGGTATATTCCTGCTTTGGTATGTGAGAAGTGGTTCCAGGATGTCCTCTGGTACCTTAATCCACAAGTGCCTGAGGCACTTAACAAGAAATGGTGTAGCATTTGCATATAATTATGCACATTCTCCCATATGCTTTAAGTGATCCCTAATGTAATAACATCCAAAAGAATGCAGGTGTTATACAAGCGATGGTTGCATTGCTTAGAGGAAAACAACAAGGTTGGAGTCTGCACGTGTCTGTACTGATGCAGGTACTTTTCAAGTCTCTGATTGGCTGTTGGTTAAATCTGCAGGTATTGAAACTACAAATATAGAAGCTATGTATTTGGCAGCACAGTGTGTATATTACCTAGTGACTTATGTTTTCTTTAAAAGGTCACATCTTATTCAGAAATTCTGTCATTAGTATGATTTACAGGAATATATGCTCTTTGCCAAGTTTACATATTGTAGTTAGAGAACTGTGGTACAGATTTTATTTTAGAATTCTTGATAAATAGCCTCAAATGTTTTCAGTTGTCAAATAGATGACTGCTTTATTTTCTCGCCTCTTAAATTTGAGGTTACTGAAGTAGGAAAATAATGTATAGTTTAATGTTTCCTTTTAGGGGGTTATATCTCATTTCCCTTTTTTCAATCTTTTCAGGTCAAAATTAAAGAGGCAACTGGGCTCCCCTTAAGCCTCTCAAATTTCGTCTTCTGTCAGTATACATTCTGGGACCAGTGTGAGTCTACAGTGGCTGCCCCGGTGGTAGACCCAGACGTGCCCTCGCCTCAGTCCAAGGATGCTCAGTACACGGTGACCTTCTCTCACTGTAAGGTACAGATGCCATTGCAAAGTGAGCTAGAGGCTTGTGGATATCCCTCAGTGAAGAAATGTGTATGTAGTGTGTCCAAGGCCCTGGCACCAGAACAACATTGACAAAGTGAACTGCATGATAGGGTAATGAATTGGGGGCAGGTTCTAAATCTTTGTTATTGTTTTGAGACAGTCTCGCTTTTTAGCCTGGCCTAGCTTAGAACTCATATGGAAGCCCTTCTTCCTAGTTTCCCAGCTGCTGGATTGTGGACATAAGCCCCATGCCTGGCCAGTATCCACCTATAATTTAGGAGTCTTCCCCATGTGTGATAGTGCTGACCCACACTCGGGAGACTCAAGCAGGAAAATCCCACATTCAAGGCCAGCCTGGGTACTTGGGCCATCTCAGAGAAAAGTTTCCCTGTACAGATTTTTACTGGCCTTAGTAGAGCTTACTACAAATTTAAATTACTTAGGAATATAGGAAAATGAAATCTGAAAGGTCTCAACCTGCAGTCTTTTTCCACAAAGGGATAACTACTAGTGATATTTGGCTCTATATATATAATTTTAAATTTTATTTGTTTTTTGCAAGCAGAGAGAGAGAAGGGGAGTGAGAGAATGAGCATGCCAGGGCCTCTAGCCGCTACAGACGTACACTAAATACATGTGCCACTTTGTGTATCTGGCTTTACATGGGTACTGGAGAATTGAACCAAAGTTGTTAGGCTTTACAGGCAAGCTCCTTAACCACTGAGCCATCACTCCAGCCCTCTTTTTTTTTTTTTTTTTTTTTTTTTTTGAGGTAGGATTTCACTCTAGTCCAGGCTGACCTGGAATTCACAATGGAGTCTCAGGGGCCTCAAACTCACAGTGATCCTCCTACCTCTGCCTCCCAAGTGCTGGGATTAAAGGCATGCGCTACCACGCCCAGCTCCAGCCCTCATTTTATTTTTTTGAGGTGGGAGCTTTCTAGGTTGCATGTTGGCCTTGAACTCCAGAGCTCACCACGTCCTTCTGAGCAGCTGGGAAGTCACTGCCGGCTGTGGCTCCTGCCACATGTCTTCATAAGCCGCTTACAAATGCTCTTCAACTTTCTTGTGTGTACACACCCATAACTTTTAAAAGTTGTACACAAATGAGATCACATACATATAGCGGAGTTGTAGACATCTTAACCAGTAAATTACAGTAGCGATTTTGCATTCTTTTGAATATAGCAGCATTCTGGAGGCAACATTTTAAGTTACTGCTTTCTTCATTGGAATTGTTGCCTCCCAGCTTCCTTTGGACCTAGCATTATGGGATGGTTTCCCATAAAAAGTAAGAAAGATGAGCTTAATGTCCTTCAGAGTAAGTTGGTATCCTTATGTGTAATTCTTGTCATGCTTGCTTCCTGCTGCCTGTCCCAGGACTACGTGGTGAACGTCACAGAGGAGTTCTTGGAGTTCATCTCAGATGGAGCACTGGCGATTGAAGTGTGGGGCCACAGGTGTGCTGGAAATGGCAGCTCCATCTGGGAGGTCGATTCTCTTCATGCGAAGACAAGAACGCTGCATGACAGGTTTGTTCCTGCCATAAGCTTCAGAAAGTGGGTCAAGGCTAGCTAGTGCTTGGACAGTGGGGAAAGGACGGGCTTTGAACCCGGGGCTGTGGATGAGGTGCTAAGCTGCTGAACTGTTTCCTAGCCCCTTTGTAGTCAGAATGGTGGAAGGGGTCACCAAGCACCGAAGAAACACGGCGAGGAAAATAAACCATCACAACTAAGGAAAGTCAAGTAACTGCTTATTTATGGAGAAAAGAGTCAGCCGTGATTTTACTTCACACTGTTTACAAAGATGTATTACAAGTTGAATAGCAATTCAAATGCAAACGTAACACTGTAAAGTTGATGGAAGAAAGCAGTAGGGTTTATGTGTCCATTAATTCATTCGTTCATTTTGAGGCAATGTCTCATGTAATCCAGGCTGGCCTCAAAGTTCCCTGTAGCCTAGAATAACGTTGAACTTTGGATCCTCCTGCCTCTATCTCCCAAGTGCTGGGATTTCAGAGGTGCACCACCATACCCAGTTTACGTAGTGTTGAGGCTCAGACTTAGGACTTCATGAATGCAAAACAAGTACTCTGCCAACTGAGCCATGTCCCAGCCCCATTTGTGGGTTTTGAGATAGGATCTCTCTCTCTATAGACCAAGCTGGCCTTAAACTCACTGTGCAGCCCAGGTTGGCCCTGAACTCAGGGTAATCCTCCTACCTCCACCTCTTGAGTGCTGGGATTTTAGGTGTGACACCGTGCCTGGGTAAGGAGGATATCTGCACAACTTTGAGGTGGTCACAGGCTCTCAGAGAGACCACAGAAAATGCTAACCAAGGAAGGAAACGTGTTACTAGAGTCAGTCCACACTGAAGGCTGTTCCTGCGAAAAGGCATTGCTGTGAAGACTACAGTTTAGGAAAAAACTGAATCTCTTGAAAGCTGATCATCTGCCTCTTGTGTGATGCAGGCATCTCAGTCCTAGGTGTTCACACAAGAAAACGGCAAACTTAAGTCCACATACAGCGTTTGGGCCAGTCTCGTCCATTGTGTCCCAGAGTTACAAACAACCCAGATCCCCTTCAGTGGGTGAATAAGCAAATTATGATTTCTAAAGAGAACATCAGTCACCATTAAAAATAAAAGAACTGGGGCCAGAGAGATGGCTTAGTGGTTAAGATGCTTGCCTGCAAAGCCAAAGGATCCAGGCTTGATTCTCCAGGACCCATGTAAGCCAGATGCACGAGGTAGCATGCATCTGGAGTTCATTTACAGCAGCTGGAGGCCCTGGTGCATCCATTCATATTTCTCTCTCTCCCTCCCCCCCCCCAAAGAAATACATAAAAGAACTATTCCTCCATGGTGCCTAATGAGAGTAGCCACACATGGGAGTCCACAGTGCATCACTGCACTTACATAAAGTTCGAGGACAGGTCTAACATGTGAGGTGCCAGGTGTAGTCTGGGCGGGAAGACAGTGGTATGTCCATGAGCACACAAGTCTGTCAGATCTCTTAGGACTCTACACACTCAGTGGAATATAAAGTATACTTCAGTTAAATTAAAATTCTGTGCCACAGGTTTGCATGAGAACGAAATAAGTAGATACTCCAGGAGCCATCCCTGGCATGGTGCCTGGCGCCTGGCATGTAGCAGGTGCTCAGTAGATGGTCACCTTGTTTCCATCATCTCCTGGCTGGCTCACTGTTACTAGTAAACTCTTTCTGGGTGTTTTCAGGTTCTTGGCATCTCACTGAAAAAAAGTGGGAAAAGGCACACATGAGTAGTTAAGCAGCAAGAAACCTTATTAAGAGCAAAGAGATAGTAGCAGTTTGAACACACTGCCAAAGGGGCCGAGGGCTACTCCATGGAGAGCACTCGGCGCACAAGGAAGTAGGCTGGGGCTTCTTTTTAAAAAAAAGACAACATTTTTATTTAGTTTCTTGTGAGCAGAGAGAGAAAGAGAGAATGGGTTTGCCAGAGCCTCTTGCCACCGCACATGAACTCCAGATGCATGCACCACTTTGTGCATCTGGCTTTATTTGGGTCCTGGGGAATTGACCATGAGTCAGCAGGCTTTGCAAGCGTCTTTGACCATGAGCCATCTCCCTAGTCCACTTTATAGGATTTTTAAGGGAGAACAGGTCAGCTGCTAGGGGTGAATCTGAGTTTCTGGTTTAATTGACAGGTCTGGATCATAGCATTTTCTGTACTGCACATGCTCCTTCCAATGATTTTAATCAGCTTGTGCCGGTTACGCATAGGCAAACACATGAGAAAATGAGCGCACTGTTAGAAGCACTGTGCCTGCCTGTAGCTTGGTGCAGCTGGAGTCTCAGGTCTCCAGCAGGTCATTTGTACCTTGTGGGGGAAGAGAAGGCGGTATGCTGCTCATGCCAAGCAGCGTCCGGGTAGCTAAACTGTCTCCTGTGCTTGTGTGCCTCCTGTCACCAGTCATGTCCCTGGATGCTGACACAGGTTTGCGGGATGTGTTTTGCAGGTGGAACGAAGTAACTCGAAGAATAGAAATGTGGATCTCCATATTAGAGCTGAACGAGTTAGGGGACTATGCCGCGGTAGAGCTTCACCAGGCGAAAGATGTCAACACAGGAGGCGTCTTTCAGCTCAGACAGGTGCTAAGTTCAGGGCTTTCTGGTTTGACTTCATGTTTCTCTCTTCCCTGCTCTTACAGTCTTGGGGAATTGCCAGTCATTTGTATTTCTGTTCCCTGGTTGTTTTTCCTGTGTCTTATTCTCTTCCTCTAACCCCCCCCTCCCCTGTGCCCCTTCTCTGGCACCTCCACCACTCCCACCTCTGCAGGGTCATTCTCGAAGAGTGCAAGTCACAGTGAAGCCTGTGCAGCATTCAGGGACACTGCCGCTTATGGTGGAGGCCATCTTATCGGTGTCCATTGGCTGTGTGACGGCCAGGTCCACCAAACTGCAAAGAGGCCTGGACAGTTACCAGGTAAGACATGGACCTGAAATAGTATGTAATGAAGATCGGGGACTGCGGGTGTTTCGCAGTGTAGAGCACCTGCCTAGCATGTGCGAGGCCCTGGTTCCATCTCCAGCATTGCAAAAAAGAAAGGTAAAGAGATTGGTTAGTGCAGAAGTTAAAAAAAAAAAAAAAAAAGAATTATCTGAGATGAGGAGATGGCTCAGCAGTTAAGGTACTTGCCTATGAAGCCAGACAACATGGGTTCTATTCCTCAGTGCCCATGTAAAGCCAGATATATAAATAGCACATGCATCTGGAGTTCGTTTGAGGTGGCTGGAGGTACTGGTACACCCATACACCCATTCTCTCTCTCTTTTCCTACAAATAAGTAAATAAATGAAGAATGAATCATCTATGATGGAAACCTAGCGGGAGTATAACTCCTTGTCTTGACTGAATGTCTTCCCCCAATTCACATTTCCATCCATTGCCAATTTTCTAAACATATATAATTACTTCTTAACATTTCTTAATCATAGGCTTATGGATAAGCACCCTTATTAAGGTGGTAGTATTTACTTTAGACAGGTTTTATTTTTTATCTGGCCAACATATGTGTAAACATTTAACACTGCTGCCTGGCCTGATCTACTTTTATTAACATCATCAGCTACTCCCAAGCACTACCATAAGGAACCAGTTCTTTGGAAGGCTCACTACTGCTCTGTTTTGTCTTTAGTTTAAATTATAGTAAAGCTGTGCTCATGATTGCATTTGTCCATATAGTCTCCATGTCCTAAGCTTCACATTCTCATGTAAGAAATTTTCTTATGGCAGTGTGCATAGAAAAGGTGCAGGAATGAGGACCTGAAGATCAAGGTTATCCTCAGCTATGTAACGTGCCCCAGGCCAGCCTGGGATACATGAGACACTGCCTCAAAGGCCAGAAAAAAGGCACATGGACAGAGTAAAGAAAATGGGCAAGAGACTAGTCAGTACCTTATAACTTTTAAGAATTCCCTATTATGGGCTGGAGAGATGGCTTAGCAGTTAAGGTGCTTGCCTCCCAAACCAGAGGACCCAGGTTCAATTCCCCAGAACCCATGTAAGCCAGATGCACAAGGTGGTACATGCACCTGGAGTTCGTTTGCAGTGGCTGGATGCCCTGGCATGCCCATTCTCGCCCTCTCCCTCCCTCCCTCTCTCTCTCTCTCTCAGATACATAAACTAATTAAAGTGAAAATTAAACAAAAAGAATTCCCTACTATGTATCTGGAAGAAAGCATGTGATTCTGTTTTCTTTTTCTTTTCTTTTCTTTTCTTTTTTTTTTTTTTTTTTTTTTTTTTTTTTTTTTTTTTTTTTTTTTTTTTTGGTTTTTCAAGGTAGGGCCTCACTCTAGCCCAGGCCGACCTAGAATTCACTATGTAATCTCCGGGTGGCCTTGAACTCACACTCATGGCAATCCTACTACCTCTGCCTCTCGAGTGCTGAGATTAAAGGCATGTGCCGCTACGCCCGACGATTCTGTTTTCTACTCCCTCTAGATGGGAAGTGAGGACCAGACCAGCAACAAGTACTGCTGAACTGCTGATCCTGGCCCCCTCCCTGTCATGTGGGATAGGGAGCATGTCCCCACCTTGCCAAAAAAAAAAAAAAAAAAAAAAAGCATTTCCTCTCCATTTCTCCACAGAAGCCAAGTACTAGCTATTCCCTGGTGTTGTGTGCTGTCTGTCCTAAGGCTGTGCCCAGTGAGTGGGGGGTGGCTCAGTGATAGAGCATGTGCGGGTGGGAAGCCCTGAATTCAGTCCCCAGCATCGCAAGAAAAAGGGCTGCCGTTTGCCACACAGATTTAAATGATGACTATTTTAAAGATTTTCCCTTTGCTGCCCCGCACAAGGTCATACCTGCTTTCTGTTGTGGCTGACATAGTACTTTGTTTTGTTTCGCTTTTGACTTTTAAATTATTTATTTATTTATTTATTTATTTATTTATTTGCGTGAGAGAGAGAGGCAGGTAGAGAATGGACCCACCAGGGCCTTTAGCCACTGTAAAACAGTACTCCAGACACATGCATTGCCTTGTGCATCTGGCTTAGGTGGGTACTAGGAAAGTGAACCTGGATCCTTAGGCGTCACAGGCAAGTGCCTTAGCTGCTAAGCCTTCTCGCCAGCCCCTGCTTTTGGCATTTCTGTGGTACTAGGAACCAGACCCAGAGCAATTACATGTTAGGCAAGTGCTCTCCAACTGAGCTGCAACCCCAGCCCAACAGAGTACTTTAGAATTATTCTAATACAAAACCCAAAGCCAATAAAGAGTGTGATGGAAGTGCCTCCAAAGTCTAAATTCATGCTATTCCAGCCATGTGTTACTCTCATTCATGGGGAAGCAGTCCAAGGTCAGCTTGCATGCACGTTAATCACGTCGCTGGGATTGACGGGTACCAGACTTTAAAAATGTATTTTAAAGTATACACATGAAAGTAATCTTAACTATATTTTTAAGGAGGTTAATATTCTCTCCTGCAACCAAATAAGACTGTCATAAATTTAGGGTTTCATCAGGCATGATTGTGCATGCATAGAATCCCAGCACTCAGGAGGCAGAGGCAGGTGGATTGCCACAAGTTCAAGGCGAGCCAGTTATATATAGTGAGTTCCAGGCCAGCCAAGACTACACAGTGAGACCCTGTCTCAAAATGATAAATAAGATAAATAAAATAAAAAATAGTAAAGAATATGTAAGGAAAATTGTCTCCAAACTCTTGTTTTTAGCATTGTTCTTTGTTTTCTTAATTCTTATTCCAAAATGATGATTTGGTGGAATTATTGTGAGATGCAGCCCTGCCTTTGCAACAGCTGTGATCTTGCCTGTTTATTAGGGTTTATGGAGGACACTGATGACCGTCCATTTTAGTAGCATGGTGAGCTCTTACTACAGCAACCCAGCACAGAATCTGGCGTGCCTGGGGCCTTGAGTTCCCAGGAACCCTATGATATGTTATCCGTGAGAGAAGGCACAGGGGTTTGAGCACTGAGGGTTCAGACTGAGGGCCTGGCTTCTACCCTGACTGGCCACTCTCTGTGTGAGCCCTGCCTTCAAGCATTCATCCTATAGGGCGGCAGTTGCCTCAGGGCCATAGAAAGATTAGGTAAGAGAATTTCACAGTCTTGTAGATTTGCTTCTCTGTCACCTTGCTAAGCTCATCCCAGACCTCAGACAGCCTACCAGTCAGTGCATATCTCCCATCTGTCTCTGCTACAGTAGCCCCAAAATGTTGGTTTCCATACCCATCTAAGAGAGTTCTTTTTTAAAATAACTGTTTAAGTTATGTAACAAAACCATCTTCAGGGTGTTTTGTAGGGAGAGGGGGGACCTCAGGTAGAGCCTTGCCTGGTTGTGGGGGGGGTTAGAATGTCCTATAAATTACAGACAAGAGAATTAAACCCATTAACCTTTTGAGATTCAGTGGAACATTTTATTGTCTGAATGCTGTCAATGTAATGCACATGTTAAATTATTTTCCCTGTGTGCTGTTTGAGGAAACAAAATGCATGTCCTTAATGTGTATTTTCTCCTACCAGAGAGAGGAGGAGGATGGTGATGATATGGATAGTTACCAGGTATCGCTACTGCTCTCAGTCTGGGGCATGGGGGCACAGCTACTGCTAATTGCCAGCCTTCGCAAAGCCGAAGCCAGGGTGGTGGAGGCAGGGCCCCAGCCAGAATGGGCAGCTGTTCACTTGCTTCTGGTTTGCTGTGTATGTGATCAGAGACACAGTACCATCTCTGTCGATTTCCTGCTGGTTCACAATTTGTAGCCTGATTTTGCATTTTTTGCTATGCTATCTCCAGCAACTAGCTTGTAAAGCCTTGCTAAGCAAGACCATCATTGCTGTTTTAAGAGTAATCTTAAGTCACAGTTATCCATCTGTAGTCCTTGTATCCATTCTTGTCTTTCCTTTGCTAAACTACATTGTCTTCTCACAACCAGGAAACTGGAATTGCTCTCATACGCTGTTCACTTAAAACACTTCCACTGGGTCAGAGACTGCAGGTGGTTCAGGCACTTTGTATTGTTTTGGGTTTTTTGTTTTGTTTGTTTTAGGCAGTTTTCTCCCTCCTTAGGGCCAATCTTAATTCCCCATAGTGTGGAGAATTTAAAGCTCAGTTTTTTCTTACTGGAAACACAGGAAAGACTGTGTACAGATGTGTAACAATATACCTCATCAGCCTTGACTGGCCTCATCCATGCCTGGGTTACAATGGGATGCTCTCGTGGCCAGAGCTGCAAACCTAGATGAAGGTTCAGGGTTTGGCTCCCAGCCTCTGTACTGCTCGTTTTCCCAGTGTGGGGGTTCACTGTAGAGAAAGCTTCGAGGTCCCAGTGTCTGCTCTTTGTACATGGTCTTAATGCTGAGAAGAGCAGCAGGGCAAAAGCATCTGAATAGAAATGATGGATTTTCGTCCCTTTTTTGTAACTTCACTAAGGAAGGATAGAAGTAAGTAAGACCAAACCACGGGGAGAAGTCAGTGTCCCCTCAAGTCTCAGCAGTGCCGTCAACTAATGTCATGTGGCTTTCAGCGTGCTTCCTGCCAGGTTGTTCACAGTGAAGTCCAGTGGCTGTTTCTGAGATTCCTTCAAGCATGGCTGGCTGCATGTTGGGGTTTTGCACGGGGACTTTTGTTAGCCTTCTGGTGACAGCTGAATGTTAAATCTTTGCAGCAAGTCCGGAAGGTTTTCTGCTAACCTGTTCTTCCCATTTCAGAAAACACATTGACTATTCTGTCATCTCCCTTCCATTTCATGCTCTGGTTTGAGTATCCTTTTGCTTGAAGCCATGACTCCCTAAGACCACACAGAGTGCAAAACTCATCCAGTAGCTGCTGTCCTTTCAGCTTGTCTTGCTTTTAAAAGTGTAACTATCTTTTTGGAGATCAGGCTGTCTGATTTCTGGGTACCAGCATCTTTGGTAAGCATGCAGTGTCTGAGATTTATTGCATATTAATCACAGAGCAACATTCTATGGCCTTTCCTAATGAAAAGCTCCCAACCTAATTAAAGTTCTCTTTTTACATAAACGAAATCATGTATGCACTCTACAAGAAAGCTATCTTCCCTCCTGTCCTTGTTGCCAGGAAGAAGACCTAAACTGTGTGAGAGAGAGGTGGTCCGACGCACTCATTAAGCGGCGGGAGTACTTGGATGAGCAGATTAAGAAAGTCAACAACAAGAAAGGCATGTTGGGGTAACTCCCCCGAAGCTTTTTCACTTCCGTGCAGTGGGGTGATGGGTTGTTTTCTTCCTTTATTTGGAAAGTAGCCACTTACTGTCTTGAACTTGAAACAGTGATAGATATTAATAAGCAAAATTGTACATTTAAGAAGACTCTAAAAGGTTGGGGTGGATGTTCTGAGATAGACTGCTTGTCTTGTGCTCCAGCCCATCAGCACAAAAAAAAAAAAAGAAAGAAAAAAGAAAAAAAGGTTCTGAATTTGAAAGTAATAAAATTTCATGAAACTATGAGTTAAAATTGTACCACTAAATTTCAAGCCCAGATTTTGTTTTGATAACCAAAGATGTGATCAGCACAGTATGTCAGGAGAATGCCAGGTGCTAGAGTCTAGGGTTTTCAGCAGGTGTCAGAGGACTACCTGGTGTCTTGCTCCTGTTGGGTAGGAACCATGTGCTGGGCCAGTTCAGGGTGGTCCTGCAGGCCCAGCGGCCCAGTGTCCTGATACTGGCAATCACCACAAGGATCTTGGAGTATAAATATGTTCTTAAAATCCTTGGTCTTACTGGGTATGGTGGCACACACCTTTAATCCCAGCACTCAGGAGGCAGAGATAAGAGGACTGCTGTGAGTTCAAGGCCTGTCTGGGACTAAAGAATGAGCTCCAGGTCATTCTACCTCAAAAACAACAACCAAAAAAAAAAGTCATTGAGGGCTGGAGAGATGGCTTAACAATTAAAGCACTTACCTATGAAACCTAAGGATGCAGGTTCAATTCCCCAGAACCCACATAAGCCAGATGTGTACACATCTGAAGTTCGTTTGCAGTGACTAGAGGCCCTGCCCCTCCCTCCCTCCCTCCCTCTCCCTCTCTCTCTCCCTCTCTCTCTCATAAATAAATAAATAAATAAATAAATAAATAAATAATATATCCTGTTCTCGGGCTGGGAGATGGGGCATTGGATAAAGCACTTGCCTCACAAGCATGAAGATAGGGTTCACATCCTCAGTACCCACATAAAATGCCAGATTGGTGAGAGTAGCAAGCCTAATGTCAGCTCTCAGGAGGCAGAGACAGGACCCCTGGGGCAAGCTGGTTCACTAGGCTACTAGAACAGGTGAGCTCTGGGCTCAGGTGACAGATCCTGCCGCAGTAAATAAAGTGTAGAGTGACCAAGGAGAACAATGGAAGACGCCTTCTGGCCTCCACATGCACTCCCACACACATAACACACATGCACACACGCACAAAATTCCTTGGTCTCTCTTCCTGACTTCATGGTCTACTCAGGAGGATTCATTCTGTACCAGCAAGCACACTGTGACTATCAACTCATTTCATGTGGAAGTCAACAAAAGTTCTGCCAGGTGTGGTAGCACGAGCCTTCTGTCCCAGTGTGCAGGAGGCAGGGTAGAAGGATCGCTGTGAGTTCAAGGCCAGCCTGGAACTAGAGAGAGTCAGTTTCAGGTCAGCTTGGGCTAGGGTGAAATCCTGCCTTAGTTCCCTCCCCCCCCCCCAAAAAAAAGGTTCTTCATTGGAAAGCCCTCTTGGGCTCAGTCTGTCTGTGTGTGTGTGTGTGTGTGTGTGTGTGTACATGCACACACACACGCGCCCAGCCCACTAATGAAAACTCACCTTGACTATACCCTGTAAGCCCCAGAATTAAGTTGCAGCTTTCAAAATACGTCAAATAAAATCCCTTTAGTAATGAACATGATTGTGTATAGTGAGCTGTAAGATGTTTCTGAACCCTCTCTATCTAATGTAGTTTTGTAAAACAAGAGCACATCTGTGACTTCATTTGTTCATGCTGGACAGATTAGGAAAGCGAGCTTCGTCTGGTGAAGAGCTTCCCAGCTCATAGCACTCCCTGCAAGCCAGTGTCTGTCTCTCGGTTTGGATGCTCATGCTTGAACTGCACAGCCTCAGATCACTCTTTGTAGTATGGTGGACACTTAAGTCACCTTAGATATCATCAAGTGAAAAGTCCATCTGTCTTAAATTTAACATGTCCCTTCTCGCACCATCACTCACACCCTCGCTTTATTTTACAGAGAAAACAGAGGAGGATGCAGAGCGGGAGGCCCGGCTGGTGGAGCAGTGGGTGGGACTGACAGAGGAGAGGAATGCTGTGCTGGTGCCCGCCCCTGGCAGTGGGATCCCCGGGGCACCTGCAGACTGGTAAGGCCCCTCTTCCTGAATGGGTCTGGTGCAGGTGCTCAGGATTGCCTGTGACAAGAGCTTACAAATGGCTTTCCAGCACCAGCACAGTGAATGCTAACCAACTGAGGGGTGAGGGAAAGGCTACCCATCTAGGGTCCCGTGCACATGCACCTTCCCCACGGCAGCCCACTTCCTGTGCAAGAAACCGGGGAATGCAGGTGATCTGGCCAGGAATCACATGCCACTTGCCTCTAAATAAACAACTTGGATTCTGTTTTCTCTTCTCCAGACCTTCTTTGATTTTGGCCCCAAAGGAGGTTTTCAGATACAGAAAATGCATCTTTTTATTTGCCCTCATCCTGCTTATCTTGCAGTTAGTGAAGACAAGGCACTTCAGCAGTACCCAGTGGGTCCTTGCCTAACCGCCCAGTCAGCCCTGGATATGCCCCTGAGGACAGCTTCTGTCTGCCCTCGACTCTGGGATGCCATGACCCAGAGTTAGTCCCCAGCCTCAGCTCTTAAATGTATTTCCATAACTCCTTTTTGACTTTACTCCTAACCTATGGGAGCTGCCTTCAGTGCTGCTCTGAGACCATGCATGGAAAAAACTGTGTTGGTTCTCATACAGTCTGTATATTGCAATGCATATTAAGTATATAAAACACTCTTCATGCCTGTTCATTAAATGGTAACTACTGTTGATTCTTATTCCAAAAATATGTTCTGAGACATACTGGGGGGGGGGGTAGAGTTAGTATTTGCTTTTTGGTTGGCATTACTGGGGATTGAAGCCAGGTCCTCCCTCCTTCATGCCAGGAAAGCACTCCACCACTGAGCTGCACCCTCAGCCCTTGTCCTGAGCAGTTAGGAGAAAATTCAAGATTCTCTTTGAACACAGGATATACATGCCCAGATAGGCTCTTTCATACAGACACAGGTATGTTAGAGATATGTATCTCTCATGATGAATGGACGTGGAATTAATTAATTTCATGGCCTGCCTTAGGAAACTGGAGACTCTGATTGGGGCACACAACTCGTAGCCTGACAGTCACCACCCCTCGCAGATTCTCCTGCTGGGCCGGAACCCCGTGTCAAGCGCACTCTGTGTTGGCCACCTCTGTGAAGAGCCAGCTCAGTCCCCTCTAGACATCCTTACCTCAGTCTCTCTCGCGGGCTGTTCTCTAATGTCACATCCCCTTGAGTGAGCATAAGGTGTAACGCCTGCCGCACGTCCAGTGCTGACTGAGAAGAGGAAGGGCAGCACAGGCTCCTCGTCGTGAGCGTCCTCGGAGGAGGCGCGTGACCTCGCCTTCTTTCCCGGGCCTTGCACTCTCCCTTCCTGGGAGCTTTGAGAGTCCCTTTTGCTTACCTCTTACCTCTCACCCCCTGACCTCTGGCACTCGAATTGTTTTTAGGAAGGCTGTAAGTCAATAATCTTTGTTTCAGTTAATCACATATAATTCATGACCAGTAATTCTTTTACTTTTCATAATAATTCCCATGACTTATGTCATCAGGGCAGTCGAAATGAGATGGTTATAAAACAGAACCTACATCCCCATGGTGGTCTCTTCTGCTTCTGGGGTTCTATTTTGTTATAATTAAATTTTACTTTACTTAACTTAGGATCCCTCCTCCTGGAATGGAAACCCATATACCAGTTCTCTTCCTTGATTTGAATGGTGAGTAGATACTTAAAAATTATAATGGTTATCACATTTAATCAAGGTTTGTCATCTCTTCCAACTCACGTGGCACATTTAGATAACATCTTTGCTTCAATCAAATACAGGTAAGTATGACATGTAGAGTCACAGGAGAAGAGATAAGATATTTAATTACAAAATGAGAACACCTGGGGAAATTTAAAACTGCCTATGAGCACAAGACAGCTGTAAGACATGATTTGAACTCATCAGGCTCAGCAAAGGCCACAGAATTGGCACTTCTTACTAGAACCCTTTGTTCCTGACACTTTTATTTATCTATCTATCTATCCATCTATCTATCTATTTACTTATTTATGAGGGAGAAAGTAGGGGAGGGGCCTCCTACTACTGCAAACAAACTCTAGATAGCCACCTTGTGTGTCCAGCTTCATGTGGATACTGGAGAATTGAACCCTGACCATCAGGCTTTGCAAGCAAGCACCTTTAACTGCAGAGCCATCTTCCAGCCTGATCCCCAGTAGTTTCAATCCCAGTTTTGTAACCTTGCACAAAAGTTTTCTAAAGATACAGGTTTAGGCCAGGCCTGGAGGTGCACACCTTTAAACCCAGCACTTGGGAAGCGGAAGTAGGAGGATCACCATGAGTTTGAGGCCACCCTGAGACTACATAGTGAATTCTTGGTCAGCAGGGCTAGAGTGGGTTCCTAATTGGAAATAAACATAAATAAATAAATATGTGTGTGTGTGTGTGTGTGTGTGTGTGTGTGTGTGTGTGTGTGTGTGTATACACACACACATATGTATGTTCAGTCTCTCATAACATACCCACAAACAATAATTTTTGGACCTCGTGTCCTCCAAGTTAGTTGAAAAGCTAAGGTAGAAAGATTAAAAGTTCAAGGTCTATCTGCCTGTCATGCAAAGAGTTCAGACCAACATGGGCAACTTAGATCTTGTCTTAAAATAAAAAGCACTGAAAGGACTAGGATGCAGCTTAGTGTAGAGTACTTACCGGACATGTGTGGAAGTCCTGGTTTCAATCGCCTAGACACGGGTGTGGTGGCGCACGCCTTTAATCCCATCACTCAGGAGGCAGGGGTAGGAAGATCACTGTGAGTTCAAGGCTACCCTGAGACTACATAGTGAGTTCCAGGTCAGCCTGGGCTAAAGTGAGACCCTACCTTAACCCCCCCCCCCAAAAAAGAAAGAAAATGGAAGCAAAGCCAGGCATGGTGGCATGTGCCTTTAATCCCAACACTCAGGAAGCAGAGGTAGGAGGATCTCTGTGAGTTCAAGGCTAGCCTGGGACTACATAGTCAATTTCAGGTCAGCCTGGGCTAGAGCAAGACTGTACCTTGGAAAACCAAAAAAGGAAAGATAGGAGAAAGGAAAGGAAGAGGGGAGGGAGGAGAAAATAAAAGCAGAGGATGGGCATGCTGCACAGGCCTGTTGTGCTGGCATTCAGGAGGCTGAGGCAGAGTTCATGAGCTTGTGGCCAGCCTGGGCTGTGTAACAAGTTCAAGGCAAGTTTGTGTCAATCACGTGAAGGTTAGGTCTGTGATGCAGGCTGGTTGCTGAGGCATCTGGCATGAGCTCATTCAAGTACTACAAAGCCTGAGGAAGTGCCAGGTTGACTGCAGAAAGGAAAACCAAATCAGAGTTCTGGGTTAAGGTTTATGGTGGGCTCCTGGCAGGTCCTTAAACAGTTCTGGGGTGGGGGGAAAGTCAGTAATTGATTGGGGCGTGATGCAGGGAATTTGGCTTTGGCTCACTGGCTGATTTTTTTAATATATTTTTTATTGATTTGCATGCTTTTAGGGGGGAAGAGGGCACTAAGGCCTCTTGCCATGAAAACAAATGCCAAGCACTTATGCAGCTTTTTAAAATATTTTTTAAGACTTCATTTTTATTTATCTATTAGAGAAGGGGGGAGAAAGTGTGAGAATGGGTACACCAGGGCCTCTAGCCACTGCAAATGAACTCCGTATGCATGTGCCACCATGTTCATCTGGCTTACGTGGGACCTGGAGAAACAAACCTGGGTCCTTAGGTTTCACAGGCATACACCTTAACTGCTAAGCCATCTCTCCAGCCCTAAAATATTTTTTTTAATTATTTTATTTTACTTATTTCAGAGAGAATGGGCATGCCAGTGACTTTAGCCGCTACAAACAAACTCCAGATGCATGTGCCACCTTGTGCTCACATGGGTTCTGGGGAGTTCAGCCTGGGTCCTTAGGCTTCACAGGAAAATGCCTTAACTGCCAAGCCATCTCTCCAGCCCGCTTATGCAACTTTTTGTGTTTGGCTTATGTGGGTAGCTTGGGAATTAAACCCTGGCCAACAGGCTTTGTCAGCAAGTACCTTTAACCACTGAGCCATCTTCCGAGCCTCTAAAATGTTTTCTTAGAGGAGAATGTGTGTCTGAGAAGGTACAAGCAATGGTGCTGGCCACATACAGGTATTTGAAGGGTGGCCTCACACTAGGGCAGACAGTAGAGGAAGGTGATCTTTCTACCAAGTGATTAGAACCTTAATTCCAAATTAATCACTTAACTGCTAAATTCTCTAAAGCCAAGCATGGTGATGCACACGTGAAATCACGTTTGGGAGATGGAGGCAGGAGGACCAGCAGTTCAAGGCTAGCTAAGACCCTGTCTCAAAAATCAAACAAAAAAGAGCTGGGTGTAGTCTAACCCAGCACATGGGAGACTGAGGTAAGAGGATTGCTGTAAGCTCAAGACCAGCCTAGGCTACAGAATGAGCTCTGGATCAGCTTGGGCTAGGGTTTTTCCCTGCCTCAGAAAAACAAAAAGGGGCCCTGGGTTGATAGCTCCGCAGTTTGCAAAGCCTGCTGGCTGGGGCTCAGTTCCTCAGCGCCCACCAAAGCCAGATGCACAGTGGGCCTTGTGTCTGTGGCCCTGTAACAACGGGAGGTGGGGGCGGATGAAAGCCCACAGCCCAGCCGCTCTGCCGCTCGTGGCACTGACAGTTTGCAGTAGCAGCAAGAGACCCTTTCACAGAAAGCAGAGCACAGACACTCGAAGCTGGCCTCTGTCCTCCACACCCTTGCTCTTACACACAGTGAATAGTGTTATGAGCAGTTCTCTGATGAGAATGCATGTAAATAGGACAACAAACCTAGCATTAGCTAACAGGAGGACCAGGCATCAAGCAAGCAGCTAAACGTCCAAGCGGTGCTTAGGGAGCGTGCTGTCCTAAGACTTCATATCGCATGTGTTCACTCCATCTTAGAGGAAATTCGCAAAACTACTTGGCTAAAATCATTATATTTAAAAGATAATAGTAGCTAGTTTTACTTGTGGAGTATTGATTTCAATTATGGGATAAGGAGTGAAAGAAGAAAATAAAAGCATGTTAAACATATACTTGGTCTGGGGGGAGTATTCTTGGGGCTGGGGTATAACTCGGTAGGATGTGTGCTTAGCATGCTGCTGCGAGTTCCTGGATTCGGTCCCCAAGCTCCCAGTTTCTTTTAATAAAATATTTAATTTATCTGAGAGAAGGAGAGAGAATGGGTATACCAGGGCCTCTAGCCACTACAAATGAACTTGTGCATCTGGTTTTACGTGGATACTGGCGAATCCAACCTGGGTCCTCTGGGTTTGCAAGCAAGTGCCTTAACAACTAAGCCACCTCCCCAGCCCTTTGCTTTTAGAGGTATGGTCTTACTCTTGCCCAGGGTGACCTGGAATTCACTCTGTAGTCTCTGCTGGCCTTTAACTCACAGTGATCCTCCTACCTCTGCCTCCCCAGTACTGGGATTAAAGGTGTGCACCACCACACCCAGCCAAACCACCAATTTTTAAAAGGTGTGTGTGTGTGTGGTGACATGAAAGTAGCAAGGGGATCACAGAGAGGAGGAGGAGATCTTAAAGGAGAGGCAATAGAGAAAAGAGGGTAATCGAGTATAGGTGACATGAAAACAGAAGAGAGACTCTGCGGGAAGCAGGATGACCAGCAGCTGGGGAGGTCGGCGGAGGAGGGTAAGAACGCAGTATAGGAAGGTGTGTGTGGAAACGTCTTCATGAAGCACACCGTGGTGTACACTAACCTTAAAATTACTAAATGTAAAGAAGACATACTTTAATTTCCTTGGTGTTTGTTTAAAGATTTCTCCCTACTTCTTATCTTGAACTTGGTTAGCTGATGACCTCAGTGCAAATGAACATCTGGTGGGCCCCCATGCCTCAGGGGTGAACTCCATCCTGCCCAAGGAGCACGGCAGCCAGTTTTTCTACCTGCCCATCATAAAGCACAGCGATGATGAGGTAATTCACACACACAGAGAGACCATCAGATTAGCACATGAGCTCTGTGGCTGTCTTCTTCAAAGGCTGCCATTGGGGAAGGGCACTATGGACTTTGAAAAATGTTTATTTGTCCTTCAGAATAGGCGAGGAGGGCTGGGGAGAATCTCAGCAGGTTAGATGCTTGCTATGTAAGCATGAAGACCTGAGTTCGATTCCCCAGCGCCCACATAAAAAACCAAGCATGGCTGCTCATGCCTGTAACCTCAGAACTGAGTGGGGTAGAAGACAGGACGGTTGCTGGGCCTCAGCCACTCTAATTGAAAACCAGGGAGCCTCAGGTTTGGTGGCAAAGAAGGTGACACCTAGCGTCATTCTCCGGCATCTGCAGTTTGCACATGGGGCAGGGTGTATTCACCACACATGCACAATCACCACGCGTGCCGCACATTTACCAAAAATATGTGAATAGAGTAGATCAGAAAGAAATCTATTTGGCTATGCCAAGTAGATTTATTTTCTTTCTCTGTCATGCCCTATAAAAACTGCTGTGTCACAGTTGTCTAGTTTCCACTTCCTCATCATTCGCCACTCCTAGGTTTCAGCCACGGCCTCCTGGGACTCCTCAGTGCATGACTCTGTTCACTTGAACCGGGTCACACCCCAGAATGAAAGGATCTACCTGATCGTGAAGACCACGGTTCAGCTCAGTCACCCTGCGGCGATGGAGTTAGTGTTACGGAAGCGGATCGCAGCCAATATTTACAACAAGCAGGTAGTAACCCGACTGGCTCTCCACGGCTGTGTTGTCTACCCCTCGCTGTCATGAAGTCATCTTATGCGGGTGTGTACAAAGCAACCACACTGCCGTGTGAACTCAGAAGGAGGAGATGCCCTCCCCAAATCCATTCCCTGGTCACTGACAGGACACCCGTTATCCCGGCATGCAGAAGCTGACCAGTTCTCTGCATGCATGGAGTAGAAACGCATAGACTAGACTCCAGATGAACCCCTGTCCTGCTGCTTTGCCAGGTCACATGCGTGAGGTCGTAAGTTCTTCAGACTGTCCCAGGGCAGACAAGACCCACCACAGAAGCCTGCCTGTGCCACAGCTCTGTAACTTGACTCCCAAGCCACAGCTGGGCCTCAGTGACCCTCAGGGGTGGACACAAGACTTCTAGAGGCAGTTTTTTGAGTTGACTTTTTTTGGCTGCTGTTCTTGTTTTCTTCTGTGTGGTTGTTTGGGGTCTTACTCAGTAGCCCAGGCTGACCTGTAACTCATGGTGATCCTCCTGCCTCAGCTTTCCAAGTACTGGAATTATAGGTGTGAGCCCCCCCATCTAGCTTTTAAGCTCAAGGGTTGCTTTTTTTTTTTTCTTTAGCTTTTCCTGAATGTTGTTTGTGTATGTACTAAATGCAGTCATTTGTAATGCTTTTGCAACTTGTAAAATACTAAGTAACTTGTTGATGTCACATAGCTTACTCCAGCTTTCCTTTTCTGTTAGAGTTTCACACAGAGTTTGAAGAGGAGAATCTCATTGAAAAGTATATTTTATTCCTGTGGCGTAACCTATGAGATAGTCTCCAATATACCAAAGGTAAAATACGGGGCTTTTAAAGTATCAGTAGCTAAGAAGGTAGAGAAAGTGTGCACATTCTTGCACACTTCGTGTGAAAAGTACAGCCACTTCCTTCTTGTGCCCTTAGGCAACTGAAGAGATTGAGGACCGTGAAACGCTGGCGCTCCTGGCCGCACGGAGTGAGAACGAGGGCACGTCGGACGGGGAGACGTACATTGAGAAGTACACGCGGGGCGTGCTGCAGGTGGAGAACATCCTGAGTCTCGAGCGGCTCCGGCAGGCGAGTGACCTGCGAAGGGAGGGCCAGCACCAGCTTGCCGCTACAGGATAGCATTTCCGTAGAGGAAGGACTCTCAATACAGTTATATGAATATATGACAGGTGATGGAGGGAGGGAGGGAAGGAGGGAGAGAGAGAGAGATCATACATACATACATACATAAAGTATAGAAGACAGTGTTTTGCTCTGGAGCACACTAACAAGCTAGTCTCAAACTTATGGCAATCCTCCTGCCTCAGAGTTCCAGTTACTGGGATTATAGGTATGCACTACCACACTCAGCCCCCATAATTAAAAGAATGGCTTTTACTAAATGCTACTTAACAAGTACTGTGCCAGAATACTGTTAAATCCATAGGTACTACTATAATTTATTTACATTGTTTATTTGACAGCAAGAGATAGAGGCAGATAGAGAGAGAATGGGTGTGCCAGGGTCTTTAGCCATTGCAAACAAACTCCATATGCATGTGCCATCTTTTCATCTAGCTTACATGGGTCCTAGGTAAACCTGGGTCCTTTGGCTTTGCAGGTAAATGCCTTAACCATAAACCATCTCTTCAACCCACGTAATCCACTTTTTTGTGAGAAAACTGAGACTGAAGGCGGTTAGCTCCTTCACCCAGGTTACATAATCAGGAAGTGGTACAAAGTCAGACATAAACTCAAATAACATAACTCCAAAGTCCATATGTTGAACCATGTGACTTAGACCAAGGTTAACCCTGAGGAGTTTGCAGAACATTCAGGTCAAAGTAGTGAATCAGTGGTGGAGCCGCACCGCCAGACAGGGCTTGTTTCTTAGGAGCAGAGCTTGACTTCGGGGACAGTGCCAAGAGTGGCAGGAGAAGTGCACCTGGTGTCCCAGAAAAAGTCTTACTTTAAAAATCCTGTGAAAAGTGAAACACAAGTGAAGACCACACAGCATAAAACTAGAAGCGAGGCTGGAGGGATGGCTTAGTGGTTAAGGCGTTTGCCTGCAAACCCAAAGGACCCAGGTTTGATTCCCCAGGACTCACGTTAACCAGATGCACAAGGTGGCACATGCGTCTGGAGTTTGTTTGCAGTGGCTGAAGGCCCCAGCACGTGCTCTCTCTTCCTCTCTCTCTCTCTCTCTCTCTCTCAAATAAAAAATATTTTTTAAAATAAAATTTTAAATACTTTAAAGGGGTTTTATTTTTACTGCTCATTTGTAGGAAAAGTCACCTATTTTTTGCTCAGCAGCATTGCTGGGTTTTTTTTAACTTATTTATTAGAAAGAGAGAGAGAATAGGTGTACCAGGGCCTCCAGCCACTGCAAATAAACTCCAGATACATGTGCCACTTTGTGCATCTGGCTTTACCTGGTTACTGTGGAATCAAACCTGCGTCCTTAGGCATTGTAGGCGAATGTCTCTCCAGCCCAGCAGTTCTGTTTTTAATAGATTCTGGAGAAAAAAAAATGTGGCACATTAAGATACTAGTCTTCTAAATACGAATTCTTGTGTGTGTACAATTTTACATATATGCTTTCTAAATATTTTTCAAATGTGTGTTCTTTTTATAATCAGCTGAGACAATAACAAATGCTCTCTTTGCACTGCTCTGTGTTTACAGGCTGTCACGGTCAGAGAAGCCCTTTCTGCCAAAGCCCGGCACATTCGCAGAAGCCTCAGTACACCAAATGTGCACAATGTGAGTGTGCCTGCAGGGTGGGCGGCTGGAAGGACTCCCCACAGCTATGTTAGAGGACACAGCACTGTAGTGGGCACCCAGAGTGCTGAGCCTGAGCCTGCCTGTTTCCACAAGGGGTGGACAACCACGACAATCACTTTGCTGTTTGTGTGTGTGTGTGTGATTGATATATGTATATATATGTATATATATGTATATATATATATATATATATATATATATATATATATATATGTGCCATATATATTTTGTTGTTATTATTTTTCCAGACAGGGTCTCACTCTAGCCCAGGCTAACCTGGAATTCACTATGTAATCTCAGGGTGACCTTGAACTCATGGCAATTCTACCTTTGCCTCCAGGGCTGGGATTAAAGGCATGTGCCGCCACACCCTCCAAGACAATCACTTTGTTCCTAAGTTTTCCCATTGCCTATTTTGATTCTTTCTCAACCAATTTGATCTAGAGATTTCAGTGCTAGAAGATGTTTCTAGCACTGGGGGAACAGGGACAGAACTGTGCAAAGACCACTTCGCAAGCATTCTCTTCCCAGGAGCAGCAGAGTAAAAGCAAGATGCTTCCCCAGAAAAGTACAGGATCCCTCCTGATCTCATGAACTGCCAAGAAAGTGATTAAAAATTCACAATTTGTCTTATAATAGGCTACAGAGCAATACTCATACTTACTATCATACAGATTTCTCCTGACCATGGTGCAAGCATTAGAAATAAAGAAGAGAGTCATTGTAAGTTAAAAAAAAAAAAACTCCTAAGCTGGGGATATTGCTCAGCAGAACTCTTACTTAACAATGCACGACTTTCCACCTTCAATCTTGACTACTGTAAAAGGAAGGGAAGGGGAAAATAAAATGAAAAGAGGGGAAGGTGACAGGGGGAAAGGAAAGAAAGAAAACTTCTAATCAACTCATTTATCACAGAAGAGCTTATAGTGCTAACTAGGACGTAAGAAGAACTAAATAATTCATACATACATACACACACACACATACATGCATACACACACGTGCATGCACACACATACACACTTGTGCAACTTAAGTGCTACATAAATGAAAATTATTTGCCCTAAAATCCATGTTGTCCCACTTACCAATGAGAATTCTAGACAGTAAAGAAAATGGAAGATCAAAAGCTACTCTTGGGAAATCTATAGTGCTTATGTTATAAAGAAGAGTTACAAATAGAAGTGGGCATGGTGGTGTAAGTTCGTAATCTTAGTGTTCCTGAGGTAGGAGAATCATGAGATCAACACTAGCCTGGACTACATAATACTGCCCCTGTCTCACAAAAATGGAGAGGTGTTTAGAGTGATGATTAGTGATAGATGTGTGCTTGGTCTGCATGGAACCTTGGTTCAGGCTGGGGACCAACGAAAACAAAGAAAAAGCCAGGTATAGTGACACATGCCTTTAATCCCAGCACTAGGGAGGCAGAGATGGGAGAATTACCATGAGTTTGAGGCCAGCCTGGGACTATATAATGAGTTCCAGATCAGCCTGGACTAGAGTCAGATCCTACCTTGAAAAGGGGGTGGAGCCTAGAAAGATGACTTAGTGGTTAAGGCACTTGCCTGTGAAGCCTAAGGACTCATGTTTGACTCTCCAGGTCCCGTGTAAGCCACATGCACAATGTGAGGCAAGCACTCAAGGTTGCACATGCACACAAGATGGCGCACGCATCTGGAGTTGATTATAGTAGCTGGAGGCCCTGGTGTGCCAGTTCTCTTTCTTACTTGCTCCTCCTCTCTCTCTCTCTCTCTCTCTCTCTCTCTCTCTCTCTCTCTCATTTAAAAAAAAAAGTAAAGAAAACCATGTGTGAAGTAATCTTTAAAAAGTTTATTATGAGCCAGGCATGGTGGTGCATGCCCTTGTTCCTAGCTGTCAAGGCAGAGGTAGGAGGATCACCAAGAGTTTGAGGCCACCCGGAGACTACATAGAGAATTCCAGATCAGCCTGGGTTAGGGTGAGACCCTTCCTCAAAAGTCAAAACCAAAAAATTTTTTAAGTTTGTTGTGAACCTGCCACTGATTAAGACTCAGGACCTAGCTACTGGTCTGGGGAGGTGGCTCACGTTTCAGCTGAAGGTACTTTCAAAGCCTGCTGGCCCAGGTTCAGTTCTCCAGTACCAATGTAAAGCCCAATATACAAAGTGGCACATACATGTGGAGTTTGTTTACAGTGACAAGAGACCCTGGTACACCTATTCTCCCTCCCCCCCTCTCTTGCACACATGCAAATAAATTAACTAAAAATCTTTTTATTTTTAAGTCCTAGTTCCTAATATTTAAAGAGGGTAGAAGAGAAATGAAGATACCACAGGGACTCAGCAAAGGCCGTGTGGGACTTTACAGGAAAATTGAATCATTTCTAAACATCCAAATTAAATGTTTTTTTTTTTTAATATTTTTATTTATTTGAGAGCGAGAGAGAGAGAGAGAAGGAGAGAATGGGCAGACCAGGGCCTCCAGCCAATGGAAACGAACTGCAGACGCGTGCGCCCCCTTGTGCATCTGGCTAACGTGGGTCCTGGAGAATCGAGCCTTGAACTGGGGTCCTTAGGCTTCACAGGCAAGCGCTTAACCGCTCAGCCATCTCTCCAGCCCCAAATTAAATGTTTTAAACGTTAATTTTTTTCAAGGTTGGGTCTCACTCTAGCCCAGGCTGACTTGGAATCCACTATGTAATCTCAGGCTGGCCATGAACTCACAGTGCTCCTCCTACCTCTGCCTCCTGAGTACTTGGATTAAAGACATGCACCACCATCCAGACTTCAAATGAAATTTCTAGTAAATGCTAAAAGAAAAAACAACGGAGAGCCCACATGTTAAGCGAGAATTGAGAGGGAAATTGCAGACTTTAGGTGGGGTGTGCTGGCGGCGAGGAGGCAGCAGTGGCATTCATTCCCCGCGCCTCTGTCCGGCACGGCGGCAGAGGACGCAGCCTTGGGAGAGAGACCTGGGCAGCTGGACGAGGAGACATTAACGCGGCCGGAACTGAATGGGCTGAAAGCAAGTTTTTCTGCCCTGACTGCAACACTTAAAATGATAAGGAATGTATGTGAGACTTATATACTGTGTGTGACATAGCTATGTATATACATATAAGCAAGGAAACCACTTAGAAAAAAGAGTTGCCATCCTTCCCCTGCACTGGAAGCAAGCTCCCTGAGCCTTCCAAGTTGCACTGAAGACACAGCTCTTCAGGAAGTCTTCACGACTTCAGGGCTGGATTGAGACTGCTGAGGACCACGTGGACCAAGCAGCTAGCTTCCAGGGTCCTTGACTGTCAGGTCTGAAGACAGCTATTGTTGGAATGCATAAACTAATCCAAAATACTCCTTTTTAATGCCAGTTCATTCTGTTGGTGGTGTTCTTCTAGAGAACTCTAATACTCCAACCAGTAGATGGGTTAATAATCTGAACTGACAGGCCGGGCGTGGTGGCGCATGCCTTTAATCCCAGTGCTCGGGAGGCAGAGGAAGGAGGATCGCCGTGAGTTCAAGGCCACCCCGAGACTGCATAGTGAATTCCAGGTCAGCCTGGACCAGAGTGAGACCCTACCTTGAAAAAAAGAAAGTCTGAACTGACAGTCCTCAAAAGAAAAACAATATCTAATAAGCTTTTGTAGCAACCACCTTTACCCACTGAACTATTCCTACAGGCCCTTAATACATATCTTTAAAAGTGTTCAAATCAAAAAAAAAGAGAGAGTTGAGCAGTATGTCAATCAAGTTGCAGTTCATGAGCTGTTGCGATCCTGATTCGGAACCCTGAAGGGTAGAGACGTGGCCCAGTGGTAGAGCACCCACACCCACCTGCATGCGGGAGGCCCTGGCTTCAGTCTCCATCACAGTAAACAAATACATACATACATAGTGGGGAGGTTGCCCAGTGCTTAAAGGAACTTACTCGCAAAGCTTGCCAGCTGGGGTTTAATTCCCAGTCATCCAAGTAAGGCAGAAGCAAAAAGTGGTGCAAGTATCTAGTTTTTGTAGCAGCAAGAGGCCCTGGTCCATGAACTTAACTTACTATAAATTTCCAGCAGAATTTTGGGTATAGCTTACAAACATAACCTAAACTCTCTGAAAAAGCAGATTTTGTGCCCTCCCAAGGACGCTGAGTGCCTCATGGACACACTGTTTCTTATACAGAACCAGATGACACCGAGCCAGGTGTGGTGTCACATGTATGTTGGAGCAGGGGATCACAAATTTGAGGACAGCCTGAGCCACTATGAGACCCTATCTCAAACAGAACAGAACAAGAGGCTGGAGAGATGGCTTAGTAGTTAAGGCAGTTGTCAGCAAAGCCAAAGAACCCAGGTTAGATTCTCTAGTACCCATGTAAAGCCAGGTGCACAAGGTGGCACATGCATCTAGTAGCCAGAGGCCCTCGTGCACACATTCACACTCTCCTCTCTCTCTGTCTCTCAAATAAAATACAAAAATAAATAAATAATCAAAACAAGCTGTGCATGATGCTGCATGCCTTTAAACCCAGCACTCAGGAGGCGGAGGTAGAATGTGGATTGCTGTGAGTTCAAGGCCAGCCTGGACTACAGCCAGACCCTACCTAAAAAAAAAAAAAGGAGGGGGCTAAGTGATAGTACTTATAAAGTATAACACATTCATTTATGGATGGGCATGTGTGATTCAATAATATGCAAATAATTACCCCAAACTGAGAGTAGTCATTATTCCTAGGGAGGGAAGAGAAGAAAACAGGCTCATATCTTCAGCCACGCCTGTGGTTTGTACTTTATCATCTCAGCACTCAGAAGGCAGAGGCAGGAAGACACTGAAAGTTCCAGTCTGGCCAGGACAACATAGCCAGTTCCATTCCTTCCAGGGGTCCATAGTGAGACTCTGTCTCAAAAAAAAGGGAAAGAAGCCGGGCGTGGAGCGCACCTTTAATCCCAGCACTTGGGAGGCAGAGGTAGGAGGATCATCGTGAGTTCGAGGCCACCCTGAAACTACATAGTTTATGAAATCCAAGTCAGCCTGAGGTAGAGTGAGACGCTACCTCAAAAAAAAAAAAAAAAAAAAAAAAAAAAGGAAAATAAAAAAACATTATGGTAAGCATATTAATCACATTGAAATGTTTCACCTCTTTCAGGTCTCTTCCAGTCGGCCAGACCTCTCTGGCTTTGATGAAGATGATAAGGTAGGTTTTATGTGTGGGTAAGCTAGGTTATTAGCACAATTTAAGTTCTTGAAAATGTAACATGTACTTACATTTTTATGTGTTTTTACCTATTTGAGAGAGAGAGAGAGAAGGAAGGAGGGAGGAAACAAGAGTTTAGGCACACCAGGGCCTCTTACCACTGCAGACACACTCCATATGCATGTGCCACTTTGTGCATCTGGTTTTACATGGGTAGTGGAGAATTGAACCCAGGCGAGTAGGCTTTGCAAACAAGTCCCTTTAGCCTCTGAGCCATCTCCCAAGCCCTCATTTTTCTGATTATTGCTAAAGAAACTTAAACTCTAGTCTTTAGAGGCAGCCAACTCCTAAGAAGTAAGGCTAAATAAGCTAATGGTATTTGAGAGTTTTCTCCTCTTAGTATGCCAAACTTTCATGGCCACTTGAAACCTTTAAATCTCAGGTAGATGTCAGGTAAGCAAACCACCTAGCTTGCCTTGAATAGTCCTTGTTTGTGCTGCTACCCAGGCAAAATTATGAATAAAACCATTCATTCTATTCCTCTTTTTATTTTGTTTGTTTTTTGAGGTAGGGTCTCACTCTCACTCAGGCTGTCCTGGAATTCACTGTGTAATCTCAGGGTGGTCTCGAACTCTTGAAGATCCTCTACCTCTGCCTCCTAAGTGTTGGGATGAAAGGCATATGCCACCACACTCAGCCCATTCTATTGTTTTGGTTTTTCCAAGGTAGGGTCTCACTCTAGCCCAGACTGACGTGGAATTTACTATGTCATCTCAAAGTGGCCTTGAACTCACAGCAATCCTCCTACCTCTGCCTCCCAAGTACTGGGATTAAAGGTATGCCTCACCACTCCCGGCTCCATTTTATTCTTAAAAGTATTTTAGTTTGGGGCTGGAGAGATGGTTTAGTGGTTAAGGTATTTACCTGCAAAGCCTAAGAATCCAGTTTCGATTCTCCAGGGCCCACATAAGCCAGATGCACAAGGTAGTTCATGCATCTGGAATTCATTTGCAGTGGCTAGAGGCCTTGGTGCACCCATTCTTTCTTTCTCTCTATCTCTACTAAATAAATTAAAATAAATATTCTTTTAAGTATTTCAGTTTGGTCTTTAAATGTTCATCACAGGCTGGGGAGATGAACCAGTCAGTAAGGTACCTGCCTCACAAGCATGAGGACCTATTTGAGTTCTATCCCCAGCACCCACATACAATGCCAGGCATGACAACATGACCGCCTTTCGTCCCAGTGCTGGACAGAAGGTTCCCGGGGCTCGCTGCCAGCCATCCTAGCCTAATTTGTGAGCTCCCGGCCAATGAGAGATCCTGTTTTGACAGTGTTCCTGAATATAACAACCCAAGGCTGTCCTCTGTCACATACACACACACACACACACACACACACTCCAATCACCCTAAATATGTACCACATTAATACAAGTAACTATCTACAGGGAGGGAGGAGTGTGAACGTGGGATTCATAGCGGATTTTACTGTGTTCAGAATGATCTTATTAAATCTTGAGGAAATAAGATAGTAACATTTGTTTACTCTAGTTGTGACATTTATTATAGTCATCACTTTGTGCCTACAGTACTTCACAGTAAAAGTAAAGAGCCCACGTTGTCATTGAAAATGTAAGAAACTTAAATCTGGGCCTTTTCCCCTCATTTTACAGTGACTTCACCACAGTTGACCCATATTTTTGCCTTGTAGGGATGGCCAGAGAACCAGGTAGATGTAACTGACTACAGCTCCAGTTACCAAGATGTAGCATGCTATGGAACTCTACCCAGGGGTTCGCCGCGAAGGAGTAAGGAAGGTACTAGAGGGATTGTTCTCAAAGATTTTTTAAGTACTTAGGAACAGCATGATAAGATGTATTTCATATGATGAGATAGGACACTGAAAATCTACATAGGTAAATGGTCAAAGTCTTGTCTTGTACGGATATATCATATTCATTTACTGTATTTCTTTGTGCTTTATATCCAACACATCCAAATAAAAATAGTGCTTCGTGTGTGTGTGTGTGTGTACACACATGCATGCATGTTTTGCTAGAGACCAAGCCCAGGGGCTACCTTCTTAGCCCAGAAGAACACTTTCTGTATGTTACTTTACGTTTTCCAAATCATTTTTCAGGTGCAGCATTGGTGGTATCAGTGGTGAGTGTAGCTGCCTTCCAAATCATTTTAGTACATGAGGCTTTGACCTATAAGTCAGTTGTTGAGACACATATAAATCTCATCACATTTTGCTGTGCCAAAAGACTATCCTTCTATTGTAGTTTTTATGCTCAAGAAAATGTTTAAGAAAGCATGACTTGGATTCCTAAAACTAGTTCATAAATGATACTAGAAATGAGTGTACTCAATGGTGGTATTGCCTAAATATATCATCTACTGTCCTGAGGGAACCAGCATTCTGTGGAATTGTAAGCAGGTTACTTTCTTTTACTTTTAATAATATTTATTTATTTGATGGGGGCAGAGAGGAAGAGAATGAACACACCAAGGTCTGTACACACTGCACACAAACTCCAGATGCATATGCCACCGTGCACAGCTAGCTTTACCGGGTACTGGGGAATTGAACCTATGTCCATAAGCTTAGCAGATAAGCACTTTCATCACTAAGCCATCGCTGTGGCATAGCAGCTGTTACTTTCTGTCTTATATTTTATTGAGAATTAGGAAGAAGACACAGGGAGAAAGAATCCAAACACAGTGAGAACTGAGAACAAGTGAGAATTACCTTTCCTTAGTCACATAGAGCCAGGTGGATCAAGGAGGACAGACAAGAAAATGTGAATTATTCATTCATTGAGTGTGTGTTGTTGTAAAATACAACCATGGGAATAATGTGACGTAGAAGAGAAAACGGGGATACAGAGTAAAGTGATGATAAAGGGCTCTGGGAACTCAGCAGGAGCTGGGGTGGGTCTGGTAAGTGGTACCTAAGCTGGATCTTGGAAAAAGAATTCATTTCTGACTTGTTTCACATGAACCAAGCCTTTAGTAACTCTCATGACATTATAGGTTTATCTCTAACCTTGCCTCCATCTATTTGAGTACTTAGCCACATGTTAGCATATGAATTTCACTTTCAACCACTTATCACTGTTGCCAAGGGTGTTAGCTTTCCATTACTGTGACAAAATACCTGAGAAGAACCTACTTAAAGGAGAAAAGGTTTTTCTCAGCTTATGGTTTCAGGTCCCAGGCCCGCTGGCTCCTTTGCTTTGGGTCTGAGGCAAAACAGAACAGGGTGACAGTGGGAGGGAGCATGCCACGGTGGAGACTGCTCAACTCACAGAGGCCTGAAAGCAGAAAGAAAGGAGAGAGTATAAAGGGTGAAGAAAGAGGGAGACAGACGAGCAGAGGAGAGCCAGGGACAAGGCACACCCTAGTGACCTAGCGGGCCACGCAGCTACGAACGGGTCCATGAATGAGTAGGAGCCCGTTGCTGAGATCAGCCCCTCACGATCCAGTCGCCTTCCAGCATTGCCGCCTGCTGGGCTGCAGCACTGGGTCATTGCCTGGCTTCCCGCGTGTCTCCGAGACGTGCTGCGGACACCAAGAACTCATGCCCTTTTGTCTCCCTCAGGTTGTACTGTGTCGGACAATCCTCATGCCTTATCCGTCAGCCCTTTTAAAGCATTCTCTCCTCAGCCACCAAAGTTTTTCAAACCCCTAATGCCTGTCAAAGAGGAGCATAAGAAAAGGACAGCTCTTGAAGCGCGACCTCTTCTAAGCCAAGAGGTAAATGCTGGACTCGTGTGTGCTGGGCACGTCAGAAGGGCAGGCAGGGTGGCTGCGGTCTGCAGTCACGTGGTGGACGCTGCATGGAGCGTGCTGGGTTTCCACGGTGTGGGTCTCAGTCTGGGATGCCGCCTTCTCGGGTGCACAGGCTGTAGTAGGGAGTTATTTTGGTTGTTATTACTATGGGTTTACTTCTCTGCATTGATGGCTTTCCAGAGTGCTTTCTACCTTTAAAGTGAGCAATGGATGCTAGATGTTCTAAAAATATTAAAGGCTTTTATTATTCATTTGTTGACAAAACTAATAATGCTTCTGGCTACAGAATCTGTGAAGTCCTGTCAGATTTCACTGTAGTTTAACTCTGGCTACAAACGTGGCCGCAGCACTGCTCACGTGTGACGAAAGTGTTGGCGTTGCTTTTCTAACATGCATGTACTTCATAGGTATGATGGCTGTTGTCGTCTTTTGTGTGTGATGCATCTGTGTGTCTCAACCTTTGCAGAGCATGCCTCCATCTCAGGCACATAACCCGGGCTGCATTGTACCCCCCGGAAGCAATGGCAGCCGCATGCCAGTAGAGCACAGTAGCAAACGTGACAAGGAGATTGTAAGTTCTGGAACCATTTCTGTCCTGCTGCCTGGTGGTGGGTTTAAAGCCCTTTCACAGACTGTTCTCAGAATGTTTTCAAAGAAATTACCACATGTATTGAGTCTGTGCTTAAAAAAGAAAACTGTGACTATTGGTAGTGAAACTTTGCATGGATGTGGCTTGTGATCTTCCTAAGTGTTCATTCTGTTTTACTTATCTGTTTCTCTTAGTCTAAGTGTCCTTAGCTAAAGCTCTGATCATTATTTATGTAACAAAGAGGTCACTTTAACTAATACTGAAATCTCTCTAATGTGCCTCTGAACATTGCCCAGATTCTGAAGTTAATCTACCTAGAGGAATTGCACTTACTTGGAGTAAGTAATCACGAGTTTAGCTGTGGCTGTGTTTGAAAGCTTTTGTTCTGTGGCTGAAGCTACTGCCAAGATTCTCGCGTAGTCTGTAGCTGCTCTGTCGTCCATCGTCACTCCTCATCTCCACCCCTCATCTCCACCCCTCCAGCATGGGTAGCCTTTGTTAATCAGCTGGCAAAATGTACTCCAACCTGGTTGCTCTCAGCCTTGCTTTTAGGGTGGCTTATGCATATTTTACCACAGGTAGGTTGAAACACTAGCTACAGTACTTTATTCTCCAGTAGTTTTAAAATTTCACATTTGAACTTCTGGGTATGGTGGCACACCCTATAATCCCAGCACTTGGGAAGGCAAAGAGATTGTAAGTTTGAGGCCAACCAAGACTACATAGCAAGACCCTCAAAAAAAAATACATTTGAAGTATCATTTTTAAATTTTATTATACCAGGCATTTCCAGTTGTAAATTATACCTCAATTTAAAATTTTTTGAAGCCAGGCATGGTGGTGCATGCCTTTAATCTTAGTATTTAGATGGCAGAAATAGGAGGATAGCCATGAGTTCAAGGCCATCCTAACACTACATAGTAAATTCCAGGTCAGCCTGGGCAGTACAAGACCGTACCTTGAAAAACCAAAAAACAAAAATTGAAAATTTATATGTTCCCAAGCCTGGAAAAAAATTTATAATTTTGCCTCAGTTTCTGCTCTCCTGTGGCTTCCTAGGCCTGAACAAAACCAAACCAGCCTGGGGTGAGAGGAGGCTGCTTGATGTTTATGGCTGCGTGTGATCTACTGTGCTGGGCAGTGTGGGGAGTCTCATGCCCAGCGACTCCCTGTCAGAGCCATCCCTGAGCTTGGTCGTGTGAGGCCCGCTAACGGCGCCAGAATAGCTACTTCTGCACACTGTGAACTAACTGCCTCCACCCGGACCTGCCGCTGGCCACTCATCCGCACGCTAGACTGCTGGTGGGGTTCAGAAATGACTCCTCACTCCCAACACAGAGAAGCGAGGAAAAGCACCCCTCCTCTTCCTCTCCTCTTCCCCTCTCTCACCACCTTCCCGTTTCTAGGCTTTCCCTGTCCTTCCACACTCAAAGCTCCTGTCCTAATTTATGATGGGGAAAAGAGGGTCATTCCAATAGCTGCTCCTTTACTTCCGTGAGTCTAATAATGGGGCTGCCCCCCCCCGCCCCCGTGTACCTGACCGGCCATCTCTAGTGCAATCAGTGAGGCCTGCTGAGTGGGCTTAAACGGCCAGTGGCTTTGCTGTCACCCCTCAAACAGATTACTATCTTTTTGCTGACATGACTCTCACCCTGGAGTGCCCTGGCAGGGAGTTGAAGCCTGTTATATTAGTACAATGAACTTTGGGGCTCCCCCCTCTCCAAGGACTGCCAGATGTCCCTTGTGGAGCTGCCCATCACTTGGTCACTTAATTCACGCAGCCAGTCCTGTGATTCTCCCCTTGCTTTCCTTTGAAGAGTTTGAAATGAATGGACCTTAGCAAGCACGGTATTGGATGGAATGAGATTCTCTTGGCCTGAGAAACCCCAAGTGGCCGTCAGGCTATGTGACGAAGTGCACTGGGAAGTATAGACGCTGCGTGGGGTTGAATGGGACCTGACCCTTTCTGGGGTCTGACCTGAGAAAGCTGCCTCTACTCTCCTTAGTGAGCGGGTTGCTGAGCACTTTCTATCTCAGAAGCTATTGAACTGCTTAACTTATTCTGTTTGGCAGCTTTCCAGGATGTTTTGATAAGGTTTTAGTGCATTGCTTATTTGACCTGAAATTTTTAAATTTTTCCCTTTGGAAGCTATATTTTATTTCCTCTCCTACAAATGCATGAGTCATTTCTTGATCCCACTTCACTTTCTTTTCTCTTCCATTCTGGAAAAATTAGAATCAGTGGTTAAACTGGTGGAGGAAATCTGTAGTCATTCTTGGGTAATATCAATAAACTGTTTTTTTAACCCATCTGATTGCTATAGTAACATATAATTTCACATAGGATTATGTGCCTGACTTTGTTGTTTTTGTTTCTTGAGATAAGGTTTCAATATGCCCGTGCTAGTCTGGAACTCAGTATGTAGCCCAGTGTAGCCTCAAACTCTCAGCCCCTTTGCCTTGGCCCCAAGTGTTGGGATTGCAGGCTTGTGCCCCAGGCCTGGCTGCTCTTGGCTCTTGAAGCTGTAATTGCATGAACAGATGTACTTCCCATCTTGTATAAATAAGATAAAAACAACAGTACTTTTTTCAGGCTTTTTGGTGGTTATGTTGTGATACTGAGATTGGAACCCACCACCAGGCACTGTGTAAGCACTCTACCACTAAGCTACATCCCCAGACCTTTAGTTTTTATTATTTTTGAAACAAGGTCTTGCCAAGTTGCCCATGTTGGCTTTGAACTTACTATGTTGCCCAGGCAGGCCTCAAACATGAGGTCCTCTTGCCTCAGCCTCTTGAGTCGCTGGGTTGGAGGTATATACCACCACATTATGAGACATAGAGAACAGCAGTATGCCTCTGGCCACACTACCCCCCTCGGGTGCCGCACAGACAGCATAGGGTTTATACCTGTCGTTTCCCAGAAGTAACAAAGGGATAGTGACCCAAAGAGAATTACTGAGCAGTTTGCTCAAGGTCTCACAGTTACTAACAGTACACAAGAAAGAGGCCTGTCTTTCAGCAAAATTAGGTAGATTCCAGTGACTCTGGATACTTCCTGTTGCCCGGCCCTTAGGACTGCGCCCAGCAGTGTCAAGTCCTTGGCTGACAGTCCTGAACACAAACCTCACTGATACCCTACAGAGACCTGATCGTAGCGGGAGTGGGAACTGATTGATGGAGTAAAGCTCTGCACAGAGAATCGCTGCTTTAACCATGAGTTTCAGTTCCTTTTTTAAAGCAAAATGTTTTGTCTGTAGGTAAATACCACCTGCAAAAGTTAAATCGCAAAAATCAAATCATGAAGACGATAGCTATAGAGAAGCTTGAGAACTTGACTCCATGCTCCACTTTTAGGTAGGGTTTTAACTCTTTTTGCCCTTAAGATATTGTAGGAAGGTGCTTAGTTTAGAGTCCTCTAAGATTTAGTGATAAATGAGGCTTCTAGTATAAAACTCTCTAACAGAGGGTCCTCCCTATGCAGTTTAAGCCTTGAATGCAGCAAGTCAATTAACATTGTTTCTTTTTAAATGTTGCAAAGTGTTTACTATCCACTGAGTTTTCTCTTTTCCTGGAATAAGTTTCCTATGCCCTTAGCCTTGCTCACTGGATCACTGGGTTGCTTCTCCCTCAGTGGGTGACTGTTCCCTGCCCTCTCCCAAGGCTCTGTGGGTCCTTTGCATTTTCCACGGTCATTCTCATCCTTTAGAAATAACTTCTTTATCTTTGTGAATTTGGTACATTTGCACCTGTTTCTACTCATTAAACTCATGATTGCTTATTTCATTCTGCAAATTATATTTTAAAAAGATGAAAGTCCTTTCCTTGGTCTTGAAAAGAAATAACTTGCAGACATAAAAAGGCCCCCAAGCCAATAATTTTTGTTTGCAAAATTGCTTTTCTAGGCAACAGATAATTTCTTGGTAACGAATTGCATCAGGCACTCTTGGGCTTGGAGAATGGCTTATTTTGCTAGCTTTATTAAATCACAGAAAGCATAAAGGACCCAAACACTTGAATTCAATTCGCAGTCTACATATAGGTAGAGAACCTGAAAATCCAGGAAAAGGCTACAGATGTGAGCTGTTCTGTCCCATGTTGGAGAGGTTCCCTGTGGTTGTCCGAGCCCACCAGGAGCGCACACTCCATCCCCTCAGCTTCTGGCTTTGATGTTTCTTAAACTGCTGGACATGGAACCCTGGCTTTGCACAAGCCAAGCCAGCGCTCTGTCACAAAGCTGCACCCCTCTCAGCCCCAGGAAACTTTAAAAAAAAAAAAATAACAAGGCTACTTAATTTAGAAGGCAGCTAGGTAAGTGTTGCCAAAGAATTTGTTTTGCTAATTTCAGGAACTTTATCTCTGGTATCTGATACTCACCTTTTAGTTGCCAAGGAAGTAAGATTACTGAGTTCCCCCTCCTCCAGGTAGGGTCGCACTCTGGAATTCACGGCGCCCTCAAACTCACACTGATCTTCCTACCTCTGCTTCCTGAGTGCCAGGACTGAAAGCGCATGCCACCACACCTGGCTAGATAGTTATTTTTTTCAACTAATTTATGTTCTTTTTTTTTTTTCTTTGTTCTGAAGGCATGTAAGCTCATATCACGATGGGCACTCTCAGTTATACTTTTACAACTATTATAAAACTAATTTGTTTTAACTGAGAGGCAGTGAAGACTATTAAACTTTCTATTCTAAGATGATCTTATGTAGCCTAGGCTAGACTCAAACTTACTCCATAGCCAAGGATGACCTTGAACTCCTGATCCTCCTGCTTCTACCTTCCAAGTATTGATATTAAAAATGTATGCACTGGGCATGGTGGCGCATGCCTTTGATCCCAGCACTTGGGAGGCAGAGGTAGGAGGATCACTGTGAGTTCAAGGCCACAATGAGACTACATAGTGAATTTCAGGTCAGCCTGGGTTAGAGACCCCCCAAAATAGATGTATGCCATCATGCTTGGTTTATGTTGTGCTGGGGATTGAACCCAGGACTTAGTGTGTGCTAGGCAAACATGACCCCACTACCCACTGAGCTATTAAACTTTTTTGTTGTTGTTTTTTGAGGTAGGGTCTCACTGTAGCCCAGGCTGATCTGGAAGTCACTGTGTAGTCTCATAGTGGCCTCGAACTCTCAGCAAGCCTCCTTCCTCTGCCTCCTGAGCGCTGTGATTAAAGGCATACATCACTACACCTAGCCTATTAAACTATGTTTCATGTATTTAAATCTCATAAGATTATAAGATATAACTAAAAAAATTACTATAGCTGGGCGTGGTGGCGCACGCCTTTAATCCCAGCACTTGGGAGGCAGAGGTAGGAGGATCACCGTGAGTTCGAGGCCACCCTGAGACTACATAGTGAATTCCAGGTCATCCTGGGCTAGAGTGAGACCCTACCTCAAAAAACAAAAAAAAAAAAAAAAAAAAAAAAAAAATTACTATACTGTTCAACAGATTAAGTTTATATTTGTTTGTGAGCTACCCTCTGCTCCTTATTCATATAACACCCCTTCCCATGCAGCCTGAAGAAGTGTGGCAGATGTTCTTGTTTGAGCTTTTTAGTCACCTAACTGCTGTAATTGTAGATGCATTTTAAAAGCTGTTAAGCTGGGCGTGGTGGTGCATGCCTTTAATTCCAGCACTGGGGAGGCAGAGGTAGGAAGATACACTGTGCATCAGGCAGCCTGGGCTAAAGTGAGACCCTCCCTCCAGCAGGGGAGCTTAAGCCAGATGACCAGTGAGTAAAGAACTGTTTAAGGTTCTCAAGAGTACTGCTTGGAATGAAACTTGTATCAACCCAAGCAGACAGAGTTCTCTCAAGATGGTTGTCAGAACAAGGACCCAATGTCAGTCCTTTTCATTCACCTTCGGCATTCATGCCCAAACGCCCGGGCCAATGAGCACGTGGTAGAGAGGAGGGCGGGCTGGGCATTTCCTGTTGATTTGTTGAGGCAATGCCTTTCTTTTGCTTGCCCTGGATGATCTTGAGCTTACTCTGTAGCCAGAATAGCTTCCTCCACCTCACTGGGCTTCTCCTACTTTGGCAAAGTGTGAGCCACCAGGCCTGCCCCAGCTTGTTGGGAATATTTCTTAAAGTTTGTTTTTTTTTTTTTTTTTTTCTTTTTTGTCTTTTGAACCTGGTCTCACTGTAGCCTAGGCTGACCTGGAACTTATTCTGTAGCCCAGAGTGGCTGTAAACTCATGACAATCCTCTCACCTCAGCCACCTAAATGCTTAAAGTCACATTTTAGAGACTGGGAAGATTGCTCAGTGGTTGGTGGGCACTTAGTTGCAAAGCCTGCTGGCCTGGGTTCAATTCCAAGCCACCCACATTAATTAAACCAGATGCAGAAAGTAACCCAAGCACCTGCAAAAGACTGGTGCACACGCATGGGCGCGCACGCGCGCGCACACACACACACACACACAAAAGAAAGTCACATTTTAAAAACAGTGCTGCTTAGTGCAGCAGTTAAAGCACACATAACCCCAGGCATTAGGACTCTGGGACAAGAAAGTGCCACAGATTTGAGACAAGCCTGAGCCACGTAGTGAGTTCTAGGCCAGTCTGAACTGCAGAGTAAGACCCTATCTCAAAATAATAACAATAATATCTCAAAAATGATAATAATAATAATAATAATAACAACAACAACAACAACAGTATTTGAACTGGTGTTGGGGGTTTATGAAATTGGTTTAAGATGATTAGATAACATTTTTATTTGCACATTAAATGCCCATATGATTTACAGTGTTTTGACCTCATATGAAAATAGTTTGGGGCTGGAGGGATGGCTTAGTGGTTAAGCCACTTGCCTGCAAAGCTAAAAGACCTAGGCTCAATTTCCTCGGGACCCACATAAGCCAGAAGCATACTTCTGCAATTTGTTTGCAGTGGCTGAAGGCCCTGGTGCGCCCATTCTCTCTAGAATGAGTTGACACCCACTTTCTCGTGTTTGTCAGTCTTTATAAAGATACTGCTTCCTGATGTAGCACGTACTCACTGTCTGCCTTCCTCATCTCCTAGCCAAACCTCTGTGTGTGCTCCTCACAAATGCAGGATAACAGTAATTGTTAGCATTCTCCAGTGTTAAAATCCTTTTTAAATTTTATTTTTATTTATTTGGGAGAAAAGGTGGGGAAAGAGAGGCAGATAGAGAATGGGCATGCAAGGGCCTCCAGCTGCTGCAATTGAATTCCAGACTCATGTGCCACAGTGAGCATTTACCTTATGTGGCTCCTGGAGAATCAAATCGAACCTGGGTCCTTTGGCTTTTCAGGCAAGTGCCCTAACTGCTAAGCCATCTCTCCAGCCACAGTGTTAGAATCGTTAGTGAAATACTGAGTGTTAAGATCATTTTCCCAACCTCATAAATTCATTCAGAAACTTTCACAAATAACTTTAACCACTGGTCTTGGTTTCAAGCGTCAGGTAAAGGTGGTGAGGCCAAGTGAAGGGGTGGCTCCCTCCTCACAGCTGGCAGGGATCCTGACTAGTGAACTGGTGTCCACCGCCCTTCAGCCTCCTCCCTTTTCTCAGCAGAGATGGACAACTGTCTGCTTAGCAAAGTGAACACGGAAGTGACGAGGGGCTTAGATTGCACAGGTCTCTGAGAATAATATTCCTGAAGTAGGTAACATAATTTGATCAAAGTTAAGAAAGAGAGCCCAGGCTCAGTGGCAGGACCACTATAATTCTAGCACTTGGGAAGTAGAGGCAGGAGCCTTGGCTATATACAAAATTGAATCAAGTTTACATGAGACCCCATTTCAAAAAACCAAAGGAAGGCCGGGCGTGGTGGCGCACACCTATAATCCCAGCACTTGGGAGGCAGAGGTAGGAAGATCACCATGAGTTCGAGGACACCCTGAGACTACATAGTGAATTCCAGGTCAGCCTGGGCTAGAGTGAGACCCTACCTCCAAAAACCAAAAGAAAAAATAAAAAAGGAGGAGGAGGAAAGGAGGGATGGAAGGAGGGAGGACTGAACTCGGGAATGTGAATGTCTTTACTGGTAAAGTGTGTCCCAATCACACAGTAGCTCTAAGGCGCTTATGGCTGCTTTGCTTCCTTTCTCTAGGATTCGGAGGAGGAGGAGAATGAGCTAGAAGCTATTAACAGGAAGCTGATGAGCTCACAGCCCTACATACCTGTGGAGTTTGCTGACTTCAGTGTTTACAACGCCAGTCTAGAGAACAGGGAGTGGTTTTCTTCAAAAGCAGACCTGAGCAGCTCCCGGGCCTTGGAGAAAGAGGCGTCTCGCAGCCCTACCACCAGCAGTGTTACCAGTGGTTACTTTTCCCACAGTGCCTCCAACGCCACTCTGTCTGACATGGCGGTCCCTTCCAGCGACAGCTCAGACCAGCTGGCCATCCCAGCGAAGGATGTGGACTGCAGTGAGCATTCCGGACCGTCACTTCTACATGATCTCAGACCGCCCTCCAACAAAGAATTGACAGATACAGGAAGAGGCTTGGGAAAGGATAAGATAATCATGGTGCCACTCAAAGAAAACAGTGCCTTATCCAAAGGGAGCCCATCGTCCCACAGTGTCCCTGAGCAGAACTCTCGAATGCCACACAGGACTGGCTCTTGTTCAGAACTGGATGCCTGCTCCAGTAAAAATGGCCAACTGGCCAAAGAATTTTGCCCCAGGGAGGTAACAGTAGAGCACACCACAAACGTCGTGGAGGACCATGCCTTCACAGAGTTCATGGGTGTGTCTGACGGGAAAGATTTTGATGGTTTGACAGATTCCTCTGCTGGAGAGCCCTCCAGTAAGAGAACCCTACCAAATAAAAGGGACTGTAAGAACACCCCAGACGGGCCCCCAGGTGCTGACCAGCTGCATTCCAGGCTAGAGAAAGACCAGGTAATAATGTCCAGAGGACACCCAATGGCTTCTGTGCTATCAGTGAGCACAAATAACTGATCAGCAGCCCCCAGCAGCCCTTCACCACACTGAACTAGGCTGCTAAGGAAGGTGCAAGGCAGCAACAACTGGCCCCACTTGCGTTGGGAGCAGCTTTGCTCTAGGAACCACATCAAAACCATGAAATGTATAAGACCAGGGATGTTTGTTCTTAAATTGGCAGATGAATTGGTGTCCTATTCAGCATAAGGATCAGTTAATCTCATGTTCATTCCCTGAGGTGTTTGGGTATTGGCTATCCCAAAGTAATCTGGTAGCATCTACGTATATCATCATCTATGATTGCTTTGGTTATCATATTCTCCGTTATTTTTATATGATTAAGAAACAAAAAGGGCCAGGTGTGGTGGCTCATGCCTTTAATCCCAGCACCCGGGAGGTAGAGGTAGGAGGATCACCATGAGTTCAAGGCTACCCTGAGACTACATAGTGAATTCCAGGTCAGCCTGGACTAGAGTGAGACAGTACCTTGAGGGGAAAAAAAGAAAGAAAGAAAAAAAAAAGGGGAGGGCTGGAGAGATCATTGAGTTAGGTTAAGGCACTTGCCTGCAAAGCCTAAAGGCCCATGTTCAACTCCCCAGATCCCATGTAAGCCAGATGCACAAGGTGATGCAAGTGCGCAAGGTCGCACGTGCACACAAGGTGGCGCATGCATCTGGGGTTAAATTGGAATGGCTGGAGGCCCTGGCGTGCCAGTTCTCCCCCTCTCTCTCACACGCACATGTGCGCATTCTTATTCTCATATAAAAAAAAAAGACCATGACCTCACAGTGCCTGACACTACCTACACAAGACCATCATAATAGGAGGAAATGATGATGACATCAAAATAAAAGAGAAACTGATTGAGAGGGGTCAGGAGCATGATGGAGAGTGGAGTTGCAAAGAAGAAAGTGGGGGGAGGGAGAGAATTACCATGAATTATTGCCTATGATTATGGAAGTTGTCAACCAAAAAAAAAACATTTAAGCCAGGTGTGGTGGCACATGCCTTTAATCCCAGCACTTGGAAGGCAGAGGTAGGAGGTTCACCATGAGTTTAAGGCCACCCTGAAATTACATAGTGAATGGCAGGTCAGCCTGAGCTAGAGTGAGACCCTACCTCAAAAGACCCCCCCAAAAAAATTAGAGCTGGGCATGGTGGTGCATGCCTTTAATCCCAGCACTTGGGTGGCAGAGGTAGGCAGATTGCCATGAGTTCGAGGCCCTCCTGAGACTACATAGTGAATTCCAGGTCAGTATGGGCTAGAGGAAGACCCTACCTCAAAAAACAAAAAATAAAATAAAAAGAAAGGAAAAGGGGGCTGGCAACTTAGCCCACTGATAGAGCACAAGGTTCTGTCTGCAGCATTGGTAAACTAGATATCTCCCCAGCCTCTATGTAGGTCTTATGAAGTTTTTTTTTAAGGATAAAAGTTTTAAAACTTGTTTTCCTCACATATGCCATTTTATACTCAGATGCCTCAGAACATGGGTCGTTTTCCCTAGAAGCTTCACCACAGGGTCAGGTTTCTCCCTTCCACTCTGAATTCCAGAACCAATTCCATAGTGAGTGCCGTCTGGCTTGACCCCTTAGGAAGAGCCCCTTTGAGGTGGGCCCTGTGGAGAGGCACTAGGGACAAGGAGCTTGGACTCACCAGCCTCTGTCTTCCAGGGAGCCCCAGCCCCACGGTGAGAGCTCCTGGAGCGTCACTGCCGGCCACAGCCCGGCAGCTCTGTTTACCTGATGTCTTGAGAGCTCATCCATCTTGAGACACGCTGTGACCCAGCCTGCCCTCCAGCCGGCATGGGGGAGCTGTGCTTCCCCACCCAGATGGGACAAGCAGCACTTTGAGGCCTGAATCACTGCCCCTTTTTCCAGAACGCAAGAGAACGGAAATCGTGGCTTCACCAAGTGACAGTATTTCTGTTTGCACTTACTACACATCCCTGCTGTGTAGAGACCTCCACAGACTCAAACTCCGCTCTTGTACATTTTTTAATCAATTCTTACTGTAGAATCTGGAGTCAATACCCAATTTGTTTTTTATAAATAATATATATTGTGTATATGAACTGTGTATCTATAGCATGTCTGTTCAGAGACAGACAAGGCTGCACACTAAAATGCAGATAAAAGTGACTTGTAGAAAATCCTAAGGTACTGGACTGTGTTACAAAGCAACTTGGATGATTGTTTTTACATGAGCGGATGAAAATATGTTATTGTGTAAGAATGAGGTTGCAAGCCCCTCTTTATAGACAAGGTTATACCTGTTGTTCTTCATAACCAAAGAACTTACACCACACTGAACAGTTTTGCTATCCACTCTTGTTGTGTGTGAGCATATATATTTGACCACAAGTTTGGTGCCATATTCCCCTTGGCTACCAAGCCACTGCTCCGTTTCCTGTCCTGTTTTCTAAAGCACACTGAGAAATTTCACAGCTACTTTCTATGGTCTTCCACCTGGCCCCACTGCTGACTTGACACGTTATACCCATTGACAGTGGCGGGGCTCTGACTCCAGCCGGGCATTCAGCCAGGCAGGTTCAATGCATAGAGCAGTATTATAATAAGCAGACTCTAGCTGGTGGGTGCTGGGCACAGGGGTCTTGTTTGGGGGTCCTCTGGGTTTGTTTTGGATTGATAGATTTTGTTTTGGTTTTGCTGTTGTTTTTATTATGAAAAATGCTGACAAGATGGACCGAGCTGTAAACATAAAGTTCACAGGTCACCTTGTTTGCAGGGAATAGTTAACTACAGACAAGTCTATCTTCACTTGCAAAATTCTATAAGCAGAGACATTGTAGAATTATATGTATGGGAGTTTTATAAAAGGACTTTGTATAGCTGTCCTGTAGATGTCTGTACAATTGACTGTGTACACAGCTCTGTGTGTTGTGAGAGAGAGAATGTGAGCAGCCTGCTGTATCTTTTTAAGTTCTTAGCATCAGTAAGGAAGTCCATTGGAGACTTTATTGAGAAGCTGCTGTTTATGATTTGTATGTATAGTGATCTGACTGTAGTGTTTTACTGTCTGTTTAAAAAAAAGAACTGTAATTTATATCCTCTTTTGAACTTTATTGTATTTAATTGGTACAGATTTGTGTGTGTGTTTTAGAATACAAACTGTTTAATTCAGATTTTAATACATCACTGTCTGTCTTTCATAACCCTGTCATGAGTTTTGGTTCCAATTTGATGTATCTGTATTCATACGTGCTCCTCTGGTGTTAACAGAACCAGTTATGTTGTTGAGGTATACTGTTGTACGGGCATTTATTGCAGTCAGGTTCACATTGCTGGCAAAAAACACTCTGCCAAGAGCAGCTTGAAGTGGGGAAAGGGGTTTATTTTGGCTTACAGACTCAGAAACTCCATGATGGCAGGTGAAAACAATGGCATGAGCAGAGGGTGGACATCACCAACATCAGATGGACAACAGCAACAAGAGAGTGTGCCACGTCCTGGCAAGAGGAAGCTGGCTATAACACCTATAAGCCCGCACCCAACAATACACTGCCTCCAGGAAGCTTTAATTCCCAAATTGCCATCAGTTGGGGATTATTCATAACACCTATGTTTATGGGGGACCCCTGAGTCAAACCAGTGCAGCACTTCCGGACATGTTACACTAATTGGTTCATCCACCAGCATGGATGCCACGGGCGCCGTTGTTACGTATTGGATAAGTGGAGAGCCAAGACACAGGGTCTGGTGGTAGAGTAGTGGTAAAGCTAGATCCAGCCCACATGTCCACTGACCTGTCCCCTCTGTGTTCTGATGGCATGATGGACCGCTTGAAGGGACAGTGGGCACCTGCAAAGGACAGGAGCAAAAGGCATGACCATTGTCACAAGTTGCAGGCTGACTAGAAATCCATGGGATTCTGGAACATGAAGAACATGATGTGTTACCAAACAAACCTGATGGCAAGCAGCAGGGTCCAGGCCCCTGTGGGACAGTGCTGACGATAGCTTACTCTGAAAGTTTTACCTAAAAAATACTACAGAATAAGCTTCAGCTATTCACAATAGCCTTTCTGAAGTTTCCAGGAACTAGGTCTAACATTCTCTAGATGAAAGAGTACCTTCTGTAGACTTCCAGAAGAAAATATATAGTGAAAAAAAAAAATTTATTCAGCAGTGCCAGAGAAGAAAGCAGCTACTTGATATTTGAGTAAATGAAGTTAACGAAAAACACAGTTCAAGACAAAACAAACCATCACACTCCTTCCTAGGGCGGTGTCGATGGCATCTGGGACTCTGACATTGTCATGTGTTGCAACTGAGAAAACTAGTTTTAGGGCACATCCATTGAATAGATCTGGGCTCTGGGCTCGAGAGATGGCTCAGTGGCTAAGTGTGCTTCCTACTTAAGCCTGGGGGAGCCTGAAACCACCCAATTTGAATCTGTAGATCTCACATAAACAGATGGGGGAGCAGAGACCAGGAGATCACCCGGGCTCACAGGGTGGGAGTGAAGGAGACAGTAATGAGCCCCTGCATCAGTGAAGAGACTAGCTCAAAACAATGGGTGATGGAATAGGACATCCAGCTCTGGCCACCCCCGGCAAGCACTTCCTACTGCAGTCAAGGGCATATGCGTATACAGACACCAAACCACACACATAGCACATTATGTACAGACAGGCAAAAAAAAAAGAAGAAGACAGGTGTTTCATGGTTCACTTCTGAAGGACAGTATGGCTAGTACTTCACATTTGCTTAGAATCATTTAAACACATTTTATCATAAAAATGTAGCCATTTGTTTCCATGACACTGACTTATGGGAAGAACTGTTTATAAAAATAGCATTAGGGGGCTGGAGAGATGGCTTAGTGATTAAGATGCTTGCCTGCAAAGCAAAAGGACCCAGGTTCAATTCCCCAGAACCCACATAAGTCACGTGCACAAGGTAGCTCATGTGTCTGGAGTTTGTTTACAGTGGCTGCAGGCCCTGGCATGACCATTCTATCTGCCTGTTTCTCTCACACTCAAATAATAAAGTATTCTTTTTAAAAATACCATTATTAGCCAGGTGTGGTGGCACACGCCTTTAATCCCAGCACTCGGGAGGCAAAGGTAGGAAGATTGCAGTGAGGTCGAAGCCACCCTGAGACAACATAGTGAATTCCAGGTCAGCCTAAGCTAGAGTGAAACCCTACTGCAAAAAACCAAAAGAAGAAAAACATTATGGGCTGGGGAAATGGCTTAGAGGTTAAGATGTTTGCCTGTGAAGCCAAAGGACCCCAGTTTGATTCCCCAGGACTCGCATAGGCCAGATGCACAAGGGGCACATGCATCTGGAGTTCGTTTGCAATGTCTAGAGGCCCTGTGCCCATTCTCTCTCTCTATGTGCCACTTTCTCTCTCTCTCTTTTAAATAAATATTTCTTCAAAAATACCATTATGGCAATGAAGAGATGGCTTAGCAGTTAAGGCACTTGTCTGTGAAGCCTAATGATCCAGGTTTGATTCCCCAGGACCCACATAAAAAGCCAGATGCACAAACTGGCACATGAGTCTGAAATTAGTTTACAGCAGCTGGAGGCCCAGATGTACCCATTCTCTGTCCCCTTTTTCTATCTCATCTGCTTGTAAATAAATATGTTTTAATATTTTTATTTATTTATTTGACAGAGAATGGGCGTGCCATGGCCTCCAGCCACTGCAAATGAACTCCAGATGTGTGTACCTCTTTGTGCATCTGGCTAACATGGGTCCTGGGGAATCAAACCTGGGTCCTTGGGCTTTGCAGGCAAATGCCTTAACTGCTAAGCCATGCCTCCAGCCCAACAAAAATATGTTTTTAAACAAATTGTAAGACCCTATTACTGAAGACTCCACATACCTGGGCTGCAAAGTCACTGAGAAATCAAGCTGGAGCTGAGCTGAAAACCTCCTTTCTGTAGACTAGATGACAGAAAGCTGGAAAAATCTGCACTGCATGCAGGCCTAAGGGAGACAGAAGTCATCAGTGGTGAAAACAGTGGACACTGCAAGCCTTAAGTTTGGCCAACCAGGCCAAATGACTGAAAGGGTGAAATAGTGGCATGTCTGCTATGGGGGAAACCAACCACTCTCTAATTGGACTGGAGGTTCACTCCATGGGAGGAAATACATGCCTGGTACTGAACACCTAATCAAAAGCCTATGGTGCAGCCGGGCGTGGTGGCGCATGCCTTTAATCCCAGCACTCTATCATATCTTCCAAGAAACATCTCTATCATATCTTCCAAGGCTCAGGAAGATATGGAAGATTGTGGAAGAGATGGCAGAAAGAATGTAAGAGCCAAAGGAAGGGTAGGACTCCTTACAATGCAAAAGCTCAGACAGAAATTGGCCTTGATATGCATGACTTCATAGCGCCTAGCAATACCTTCATAAGACCCTCATAATAGGAGGAAAAGATGATGACATCAAAATAAAAGAGATACTAATGGAGAGGGGGGATATGATAGAAAGTGGATTTGTGAAAGGGAATGTGGAGGAGGGGATAAAATTACCATGGTAATATTGTCTATAATTATGGAAGTTGTCAATTAAGAAAAATTTATGCCAGGCGTGGTGGCACACACCTTTAATCCCAGCACTCAGGAGGCAGAGGTAGGATTGCTGTGAGTTTGAGGTCACCCTGAGACTCCATAGTGAATTCCAGGTCACCCTGGGCTAGATGAGACTCTACCTCAAAAAAACAAACAAAATTTTATAAAATACCTTTAGGATCCAGGCATGGTGGTACATGCCTTTAATACTAGCACTTGGAGACAGAGATAGGAGGATTGCCATTTCAAAGCCACCCTGAGACTCCATAGTGAATTCCAGGTCAGTCTGCTAGAGAGAAACCCTACCTTGAAAAAAAAAGAGCAGTGTGGTGGTTTGATTCAGGTGTCCCCCATACACTTAGGTGTTCTGAATGCTAAATTCCCAGCTGATGGAGATTTGGGAATTAATGCCTCCTGGAGGCAGTGTATTGCTGGGGGCGGGCTTATGGGCATTATAGCCAGTCTTCCCTTGCCAGTGTTTGGCACACTCTCCTGTTACTATTGTCCACATTGGCCAGGGGATGATGTCCACCTTCTACTCATGCCATCATTTTCCCTGCCATCGTGGAGCTTCCCCTCGAGTCTAAGCCAAAATAAACCTTTTCCCACAAGCTACTCTTGGTTGGGTGATTTCTACCAGCAATGAGAACCTGACTGCAATATAAAGCTTTCTGGTCATGTAATGAAAGGATCTTGGAAGAAATACAATTGAGTAAGAGTTTATATACTCCTTTGAACCAAGGATACAGTGGCCACAGTTGAAATCAAACTTCTTGGTCCTTATGTTGGATATTCCAAGACACACACACCTTTGTGTGTTCTTGTAAAACCATAGTTCTTTTTCCCATCGGGGAGGCTCAGTGGTGCCTGTATCCTCACATACCATTCTCTCAGAGAAAACCAGCTCCAGGAAATACCAAAAGTGTCTCTGTCACTGTAACCTGAGCCCAGGTGGCAACAGCCACCATCTTGAAGCTGCCTTGGGTTTTCCCAGAGCTGAGAAAGGAACCCTTAAATCTTTCAGGGACCCCCTATTTATATATACTTTTTTGTTGCTTTTTTAAATATTCTATTATTTACTTATTTATTTTACAGAGAAAGAGAGAGAGAATAGGCATGCCAGGGCCTCCAGCCACTGGAAATGAACTCCAGGCATGTGCGCCACCTTGTGCATCTGGCATACATGGGTCCTGGGGAATCGAACCTGGGTCCTTTGGCTTTGCAGACAAACACCTTAACTTCTAAGACAGCCCTCCAGCCCTTTTTTTTTTATTTTTTATTTTTTTTATTTTTTTTTTAGGTAGTGTCTCTCTAGTCCAGGCCGTCCTGGAATTCACTCTGTAGTCTCAGGGTGGCCTTGAACCCACGGTGATCCTACTACCCCTGCCTCCTGAGTGCTGGGATTAAACTCATGTGCCACTACACCCAGATCATATACAAATTTGGAAGCCAGTTAATAGAACAATGAATGTCCCAAAAAGAAGAAAAGTATATTTTGAAATTGGAGTCTCTGGGAGAAAAATTTATCAACTTGGAGAAACGGAAAACATCCAGTTTTGGTTTAGCATAGCATGAACCAACTTACGAGGCTTCCTCTCCTAAATCCATGCCTGAGTCAAGCCATGAAGATGCTCTTGAGGTTTTTAAAATATATAGTATTTGCTCACACGTGTGCACACGTGTGTATACATGGGTGCCCCTGAGCCACTTGCTGCTATGATCACACACATGTGCCACTTTTTTTTTTTTATAAATTTTGTTTATTTTCATTTGTTTATTTGAGAGTGACAGAGAGAGAAAGAGGCAGATAGAGAGAAAGAATGGGTGTGCCAGGGCTTCCAGCCACTGCAAACAAACTCCAGATGCGTGCACCCCCTTGTGCATCTGGCTAACGTGGGTCCTGGGGAATTGAGCCTCGTACCGAGGTCCTCAACTTCACAGCCCAGATGTGCTACTTTTGCCTGAGGCTTTATATGGATGGCTGGGTTATCAAACTGGGGGCTGCAGGCTTTGCAAGCGTCTTTAACCACTGGGAAGTCTTCCCCAGACCCTCAAGTTTCTTTGTAAACCATAAATCCCAGTACTTGGGAGACTAAGGCAGAAGGATTGTCATAAACTACAGGCGGGGATACATAATGAGTTCCAGGCCAGGCAGGGATATTGAATGAGACCTTGTCTCCAACAGATAGAACTTTTTTTTTTTTTTTTTTTGATTTTTCAAGGTAGAGTCTCGCTCTAGCCACCTGAAATTCACTATGTAGTCTCAGGGTGGCCTTGAACTCAACGGCAATCCTCTTACCTCTGCCTCCCAAGTGCTGAGACTAAAGGTGTGCACCACCACACTGGGCAGAGCTTTCTATATTGTTGTCTTACAGCCCAGCAGAAGATTAAGACTGACCTAAATCTCCTACATCTTCCTTCCCTCCCTCTCCCCCTCTCCCCTCTATCTCTCTCCTCTCTAACTCTTGTATATTAGTTATCTTTTTCCTCAATTTCTTAGTGGACACTGACCTGTAACCCCCACTTCCAGCTTGGGCCTACAATCCACAATGAGCTTTTGATCAGAGAAACCTACAAGGTTTCCCAAAACAATGACAGACTTCTGTCAGAGTAATTGATGACCCACCAAAGGCCAATGGTAAGACCCTATTGCTGAAGGCTCCATACGCAGCTGACACGTAAAATGGAGTGACATGGCTGGAAGCCAGGAGAGAGTCAGTCCCCAGACAGTCAGCGTGTCTAGTACCAGAAGGCGCTACATAGGCGACTGGGGGAAGTGACCAAGATCTGTCCAAGCAACACATTGTTTAACCTAAGTAGCAACAATTAACCGGATGTGATACCCACACAAGTGCAATAGTGGTACACAGCCATGGTGAGGAATCAATTGCTCTTTATTTGGCTAACTGATCTACTCAGTGGTACTAGACCCTTAGCTGGAGCTGGGAAACAAGTCAGAACCATACCCAAACACAAGCCTACTCTACAATATCAAGCTACCATCAATCACGGGGTATAAGAAGGCCTACACCTATCAAACTGTCTATCAAAAAAGTAAGTGTTATCTCAATTTTCTGGGTGCTAACTTACTCTCCGTTGGAGAATCTGCTTCTCTTTTCCAGATAGATGCAGATCCTAAGAAGAGATCTGTCCCAACATACCTCAGAAGGGGCCCAACTGAAACTAAGGACAACTGGCGAAATAAGCAAGGGTGATGTTTTCCTGTGAACTGGATACCAGCACAAAGGGGAAGGAGATCAATGCAGAGAAAAATCAACTCCTACCAAATCAGAGAGCCAGAGCCTCAGAGGCCCCCAACACCTCAGCACTGAAGCAGACCAAAAATGAACCCAACATGGCTCAGGGAAATCTTGCGGAAGAGGGGGCGGAAAGAATGTCAGAGTTACATGTTGGGTCATGATTTTCAGAGACATTTATCATACTAATAACTGGGGGCTAACTCCACAATGCACGACCCATTTTCAATAACAAGGAGGGTCTAATGGGAGGGGGTAGATCACAGATGAGCCTAAATAATGGTACCAAAATGCCTGTATTTACTGAAAAGAAAACTAATAAATTAAATTTTAAAAAAAAGATTAAATTTTTTTTATTTACTTATTTGAGAGAGAGAGAAGGGGGCAGAGAGAGAGAGAATAGGCATGCCAGGGCCTCCAGCCAAATAACAAATAAACTCCAGATGCATGTGCCCCCTTGTGCATCTGGCTTACGTGGGCCCTAGGGAATCAAACCGAGGTCCTTTGGCTTTGCAGGCAAACTACTTTAACTGCTAAGCCACCTCTCCAGCCCTTTTATTTTTCTAGGTAGGGTCTTGCTATAGTCCATGTTATAGCCCAGGCTGACCTGGAACTCGTTCTGTAGCCTCAGGCTGGCCTTTAGCTCACAGTAATCCTCCTACATCTGCCTCTTGAGTGCCAAAATTAAAGGTGTGTGCCACCACTCCTGGCCATCAGAAGACTTTGAGGATATCATCCTGGTATAAGAGTCATTTTCCCAAAAATTTTTAGTTTTTTTTTTTTTTTTAAAGGCATATGAGAAAAAAGTGCTGTGCCTTTGGTTAATAACCCTTACCGAATCAGAATAATCTGCCTAGTGTGTGGTTAACCACAAATAGACAGACTAAGCACACTTAACTGACCAGAGTTCAAGTTCTAAACCACAGCAACTGCCAAGGAGAGTGAAGTGCCCCAAGAAATGAGGATGTGAGATCGAACCTTCCCACACAAGACATGCCAGCCCTGACGTACGTGTGTGTGAGAAATGAAGTATACTAGTGACCTGGTGGTGTACAGTGGCTGCCTTTAGCAACCTGAACCTGAACCACCAATAAACATTTCACGCAATGGTTTATGAGTTTGGGGGTTTACTTATTTTTGAGGCAGGATCTCACTCTAGTCCAGGCTGACCTAAAACTTACTCTGTGGCCCAGGCTGGCCTTGAACTCATGACAACCTCCAAAGTGCTGGGATGCTGGGCATGCTCCACCATGCCTGGCTTGTCATCTCACACAATCGTTATGAATCCCAAATTCAAGGTGGCTAAGTCTGAGATCTGGCTCTGCTCTCTCAAGACTGCAGCCAGGACGACGGTTATCTGAAAGCTTGCCCAGACGGGGAGGAACCACTTTTAGGTTGCTTTCCCCTGTGTGTCCCTGCCATGAAGACCCCAGTGTACCACTTGAGTGACCCCCCCAACCATGGAAATGGCTTCTCTAAAGAGAAGGAAAGTTCAGGGGAGCAAACTAAAGCCACAACGCCTTGTTTTGCTTTTGTGTCTTTTTTTTTTTAATTTTTAAATTTTTATTAACATTTTCCATGATTATAAAAAAATATCCATCACTGTTGCTATTGAATTGCCACCTGAATAAAGTAGCACTTCAGCTTTTGCCACTGTCAAGGAACCTTTGTGCCCTTCCTCTGCTCCGTCTAGCTTTCTGAAGTTGACAAATACTTAACTTAGGGCTCAGTTCCCTTGGAATTAGCAACAGTGTCTACCTCTGGGGGACAATGCGCATGAAATACTTCACCTTACACAATGGGAGAAGTTGTCAATATTAAACAGACACCTCTGTCCTGATCACAAATCACAGCGTCTTCTGTGTTTCCACTTTCAGTATGAACAACACACCTTCTTCCACAGGGTGGCTTAGCTTTCAGATGTCACCATACTGGATAAAAAATGAAAAACTTGGGCAAACAAAAATTCATTCAAATCAAAAACTCAATGGAGGGCCAGAGAGATGGCTTAGCGGTTAAGCGCTTGCCTGTGAAGCCTAAGGACCCCGGTTCGAGGCTCGGTTCCCCAGGTCCCACGTTAGCCAGATGCACAAGGGGGTGCATGCGTCTGGAGTTCGTTTGCAGAGGCTGGAAGCCCTGGCTCGCCCATTCTCCCTCTCTCCCTCTATCTGTCTTTCTCTCTGTGTCTGTCGCTCTCAAATAAATAATTAATTTTTAAAAAATGTGTTTATCAGCTTTAAGAATTTACTGGGAGAGCTTTAAAAAAAAAAAAAACTCAATGGAGCTGGGCACAGTGGCTTGGGAGGCAGAGGTAGGAGAATCACTGTGAGTTTGAGGCCACCCTGAGTCTACACAGTGAATTCCAGGTCACCCTGAGCTAAAACAAACAAACAAAAAACTGAACAAAAAAACTCAATAGATGTGTTAGCAGCAGACTAGGAGCTCAGGAAGAAGGTAAACTTGAAGAGACTTAGAAATGGTGCTGGGCGTGGTGGCGCACCTTTAATTCCAGCACTCAGAATTCAGAGGTAGTAGGATTGCCATGAGTTCGAGGCCATACTGAGAGTACACAGTGAGTTCCAGGTTAGCCTGGGCTAGAACAAAAACCCTACCTAAAAAGTCCAAAAGAATAAAAATTTAAAAAGAAAAAGAAAAAGAAGGCATAGAGCTGGAGAGATGGCTGAGTGGTTAAGGCGCTTGCCTGTGAAGCCTAAGAACCCATGTTCTACTCTCCAGATCCCACGTTAGCCAGACACACAAAGGTGAGGCAAGCACAAGGTTGCACATGCCCACTAGGGGGTGGTGCAAGCACCTGGTGTTCAGTTACAGTGGTTGAGGCCCTGGCATTCCTATTCACACTCTCTCTCTCTCTGTCTCTCTCTCTCTCAGAAATAAAAAATAAAAAAAGAAGAAATGATCCAGAGCATTGCATAGGGAGAGACAGCGGACATGAAAGAGAAGCTGGGCACAGTAGCTCATGCCTATTCCTAGCACTCTGGCAGGTGAGGCAGGAGAGTTTCTATGGGTTCAAGGCCAGCCTGGGCAAAATAAAACACTGTCCCCGCTGGGCGTGGTGGCACACGCCTTTAATCCCAGCACTTGGGAGGCAGAGGTAGGAGGATCGCCGTGAGTTCGAGGCTACCCTGAGACTCCATAGTGAATTCCAGGTCAGCCTGGGCTAGAGTAAGACCCTACCTTGAAAAACCAAAATAAATAAATTAATTAATTAAATAAATAAACACAGTCTCAAACAAATAAAAAAAAAATGTGGGTTAGAGAGTAACTGAGACAAGGGGTAACATGACAAAGACAAATATAGCTCCAAGCATCAAAGGAAAAGAAACATGCACACATGGGAAAGGAAAGAAGAAGGCACTGCAGCTGAAATTTCCCAGAACTGGTGAGAGACATTCTCCGAGTCAGGAAGTATAATAAGTCCCTAGGGCAATAAATTAGAAGTCAAAAATTGGGCACAGTTTATGAAGTCACCAAACATCAAAATAACCTTTTGTTTTGTTTTGTTTCCTGAGGTAGGGTCTCACTCTATCTAGCCCAGGCAAAGCATGACTCAAATTTTTAAAATTCAAGAATGGGGCAGGAGAGATGGCTTAGTGGTTAAGGCACTTGCTTGCAAAGCCAAAGTCCCAGATTCAATTCCCCAGGACCCATGTAAGCCAGATGCATAGGCAAGAGGGCTGGAGGAATGGCTTATGGTTAAGGTGTTTGCCTGTAAAGCCAAAAGACCCAGGTTCAATTCCCCAGGATCCACATTAGCCAGATGTACAAGGTGGCACATGTGTCTGGAGTTCGTTTGCAGTGACTGAAGGCCCTGGTATGCCCATTCTCTCTCTCTCTCTCCTTCTCTCTCTCTCCCTCTTTCTCTCTGTCAAATAAATAATAAAAAGAAAAAAAATAAAACACACTGTTATGGCTTCCAAATCCATAGAATGAGGGAAGGTAGGAAGCATGGATCACATAACAGGTAATACACCAGAAAATAAGAATGAAGGGGAAAGCAGAGGAAAATTGAGGGTAAACAGAACAAGGAAAGAAAAAAGATAACAAATCAACAAAATTCATAATCTCAATACATGTAAATAGTCTAAACTACCCCCCCCCTCGCTTTTTTATGGATTTTCAAGATAGGGTCTTGCTCTAGCCCAGGCTGACATGGAATCCCTAGTGCTGGGATTAAAGGCCTGTGGCGCCATGTCCAGTTTAGTTTGTACTTTGAGGCAGGGTCTCACCAGACTGCCCAGGCAGGCTTTAACTTACAGTTTTGCCTCAGCCTCCCAAGTAGCTAGGGTATGGGCATGTGATATCATATCTGGGCCAAAAAAAAAAAAAAAAGAAAAAAAGAAAATCTGAATGGAACCTGTCACTCAACACAGAAGACTGTTCCAAGAGCACATCTTCAACCTGCATCAAATGTGAAAACATTTCCCGGAGACATGAACATTGTTTTATTCTTGAGGAAGACAATCAGCACATATAAACATCCCAATTTTTCAAGTGTTAGAAACAAAAGAGCCTGAGCAAGTCACATGTATCCCCACATAGATAAATTTCACAGTAAAGGTTTTTTAGATGACCTTCATTGATTTGTTTACATTTTTGTTAACTGGTATCTCTCACCCTGCCTCGATTTATTTGGAGAAGGCAGCTCTCCCTCTTTTTAGTAGATAGGACATGCTAGGCTGGCAATATCACCAGACTATTTGATTCCAAAAGGAGGTTAGAAGTGCTGAACTCCACTGGAACCCAGAGGGTCCCACCCTAGGGAGGGATAATAGATCCACTAACAGAAAGCTGTTCTAAGCCATGGTGGGGACCATCCACCCCCGGGATGGTTGTTATTGACAAAGGTCAACTAGGATTGGTGACCTGACTCAACCAAAAGTCACGTAGTGTTATTATGACACCACAGCTCTCCATACTTCCGCAAAGGGCAGAACAGTGATGTCGCTGGCAGATTGAGCAGGAGGCAGACAGGTGAACCTCTTGGAAATAAGGCACCAAGAATTTATGTTAAGAACTATCTCACCCCAGGTTCAAGTTATTAAGAAGTCTCTCTTGGGGCTGGGAAGATGGTCAGTGGAGAAAGTGCCTGCTGGACAAGTGTGAGGACCTGAGTTCAGATCCCCAAACATGTAGATGCCGGTGAGTATGGTAGCCTGTGTGATACTACCACTTGGGAGGCAGAGACCGGAAGTCCCCAGGACAAGCCGGCTAGCTAGACTGGCCAAACAGCGAACTCTGGGTTCAGGGGAGAGACCTTCTCTCAGGACATACAAGGACAGATCTAGGAAGAGCTGGGCGTGGTGGCGCACGCCTTTAATCCCAGCACTTGTGAGGCAGAGGTAGGAGGATTGCCATGAGTTCGAGGCCACCCTGAGACTACATAGTGAACTCCAGGTCAGCCTGAGCTAGAGTGAGACCCTACCTCAAAAAACAACAACAAAAAAGGAAAATACTCAATGTCAACCTGTGGCTTCCATATGCTTGTGTGGGCATGCACACACATACAAGCACATGTACCCACACACGTGACAACATGCATAGCACACGAATGCACACCACAGAAACATAGACAGAAAAAGAGAGCCATATCTTTTCCTTTAAGGTTGAAAAGTGGTTGATCAGGTAGCATTGTAATGTATGCCATGTGTGCAGAGCCATTGTAAATGCTGTATTGAAACTCACTGCATGGGGCAGAAGTTCTCATTTTTCCCTAAAAGGTTGATCCACAGAGGGCGGGAGAGGGACCAAAGAAAGCACAGACTTCACGGGGTGAAAGGCACAGTGAGATTCTCTTAGGTCAGCCCTACAACTCACAGGTTGAAGTATTTCTTCAACCTCCGCAGAGCGCCTGTTCCGTCTGGAGGTGACAATGCATGGCCCGAGGGCTAGGGGGCAGCCTGCTGCCTACAAACTGCCCTTCTGAGTGCCAGTCAGGAGGAAGGTCGGAGGACAGCTTGCCTTGAGCTGCTCCCTGGGCACCTCTGCAAGGGCCCTGGCCCAGTGGATCTGACCTTCAGCGACGCTCCATCAGCAGGTGTCACCCCAAGAGTGCCCTCGGCTGGAATACTCAGGGGCAGAGCTTGTGCTGTGTTTGATATTTCAACTTTGCACAAGAGTTCTTGCTCCTTGGGGGAAGTTCTATTTTCCGCTTGGAATCATTTTCCCCTTTCTTTAGTCATCCAGTCACCGCGTTTGTATTTCTTCACTATTGTGTTTCATCATAGGAAATGAACAGAGAGCTGACGCTATATCCTTCAAGTCACAATTTGGTGAACTAGTGACATGAGCATTTGTGTTTCGTTTTGTTTTACTCTATCTCAGGCTGGCCTGGAGTTCACTATGTCATCTCAGGGTGTCTTTGAACTCATGGCAATCCTCCTACCTCTGCTTCCTGAGTGCTGGGATTAAAGGCGTGTGCCGCCATGTCCAGCTAAAGCTGAGTTTTTTGTTTGGTGGGTTGGTTTTTGTTTTTTCATGTTAGGGTTTCACTTTAGCCCAGGCCGATCTGGAATTCACTGTGTAGTCTCATGCTGGCCTCAAACTCAATGATCCTTCTACCTCTGCCCACCAAATTCTGGGATTAAAGGTGTGTACCACGATACTTGGCTAAAGCTAAGTTTTTAACCCCAGTCCTTTTGGACTCAAAAGCCAGTGAATGATATGGTTTCTCGTGCTGCAACCAAGAGTAACTGAATGCCTAGATGCCACCTAACTTCAATGATTGCTACTTGGGTTTTCATGTACTGCAAAGAAGTCTTTAATAATGACCATGTGTGGTGGTTTGATTCAGGTGTCCCCCATAAACTTAGGTGTTCTGAATGCTAGGTTCCCAGCTCATGGAGATTTAGGAAGTAATCCCTCCTGGAGGGAGTGTATTGTTGGGGGCGGGCTTATGGGTGTTATAGCCAGTTTTCCCATGCCAGTGTTTGGCACACTCTCCTGTCCCTGTTGTACACATTATGTTGGCCAGGGGGTGATGTTCCCCCTCTGCTCATTTTCCCTGCCATCATGGAGCTTCCCTCTCAAGCCTATAAGCTGAAATAAAACTCTTTTTCCCAGAAGCTGCTCTTGGTTGGGTAATTTCTACCAGCAATGTGAACCTGACTGCAACACCATTGATCCTGAGATAATCATAGTCCATGGTAAAAAAAAAAAAAAAAAAAGTAACAATAATCATTCAAGTAACCTAAGCATTGTTATCTAACTCCAAAGATAGCTGAAAATAATTTAAATTAAGTGATAGGGCCTGGGGATGTAGTTCAGTAGTACAGTGCTTGCCTAGTATGTTCAAAACCCTAGATTTGATTGTCACCACTAAAAAAATAAAAGAAAATAAAATGCAAACAATAAGTGGGAGGGGAGATATTACTAGACCTCCTATAACCTCTGACCTCCTAGAACAGCTCTATTCCAACATGTGTGCTGGGAACGTTAAATGCTTCCCCATGAGCCCATTCCTCTCCCATGGCAGTGCTTCAAGTTACTTGCAGTTGGCTGTCTCATTTTTGTAGGGTGGGGACAGAAGGGTTCCACAGAAGGAGTTGAGGTAATGATTCCTGGCTAGATGTGGCAGATTCATCTCCCACAATTCTGTGTCTGCTCCTCCTTAAACCCATCATATGTGACATTAAATTAACTAATTAGAATATTAACCCACAACCAGGCGTGGTGGCTCACACCTTTAATCCCAGCACTTGGGAGGCAGAGGTAGGAGGATTTCCATGAGTTCCTGGCCTTCCTGTGACTAGATAGTAAAGCTCCAGGTCAGCCTAGGTTAGAAGGAGACCTACCTGGGCAAAAGATTTTATCACAATTTTGGGAGAGTGCAAACAAAGACAAAAGAAATAACTTTTCTAGTAGGATATAAGTGTTAAGTAGCTGTTCCCTTGCACCAGAACATTCCAGCCTAGAGGGAAGGGGAGATTAAAGCCTCACCAGGCTCATAAGGTCCACAAAGTCACACTCCCTTTATGTTATATAATAGGGACAGAAGATTCTTCAGCAGAGCTGCCTGCAAGTTGTACAGGGGTCTCCACAGATGCAGATTTGCTGAGTCATGAGCCATGCTTCTGTATGTAACCCCAATAAACTCACCAGTTTACCAAGTTAGACTTGAATGGAATCCTCTTTTTTTTATTTTTTGGCTTTTCAAGGTAGGGTCTCATTCTAGCCCAGGCTGATGGGATTCACTGTGTAGTCTCAGGGTGACCTTGAACTCTCAGTAATCCTCCTACCTCTGCTGGGATTAAAGGTGTATACCACCATACCCAGCTGGAATCCTTTCTTTGATCTGTCACTGCTCTCTGTGAATAGAGAAAATCCTGAAGAAAATCATACCAAGCTGGGCATGGTGGCTCACACCTTTGATCCCAGCACTTGGGAGGCAGAGGTAGGAGGATCACCGTGAGTTCGAGGCCACACTGAGACTACATAGTGAATTCCAGGTTAGCCTGGGCTAGAGTGAGACCCTACCTTGAAGAGAAAGAAAGAAAGAAAGAAAGAAAGAAAGAAAGAAAGAGAGAGAGGGAGGGAGGGAGGGAGGGAGGGAGGGAGGGAGGGAGGAAGGAAGGAAGGAAGGAAGGAAGGAAGGAAGGAAGGAAGGAAGGAAGGAAGGTCATACCTGAAAGTCAAATTATCCCAGTTCTACTCTCCCCGCCCCCAAACATCTGGGGCGGCATCTCCCACCTCCATGAGTGCAAAGGTTGCTTCTCTAGAGGGTCCAGAGAAGGAGGCCTCCTTAGTAATTACAGGAACACTTTTGAACTTAATGTGGGATGGGATACAGTTCCTTGGCCTAACACATTACAATATCCTAGATTTACTTTCCCCTTCTCTCAAAACACCAGGATAGTCTTCAGATAGAAAGAATACCCTTAGAAAAAAAGTGGCACCGGGTGTGGTAGCACACACCTTTAAAATCCTAGCACTTGGGTGGCTGAGGTAGGAGGATCACTGTGAGTTTGAGGCCACCCTGAGACTACATAGTGAATGCCAGGCCAGTCTGGGCTAGAGTGAGACCCTACCTTGAAAGATGAAAACAAAAATAAATAAAGAAAAACTAAGGGCTAGAGGGATTTCTCAGTGGTTAGTGCATTTCCTGCAAAGCCTAAACACCCAGGTTTGATTCCCTTAGTACCCATGTAAAGTCAGCTGTACAAGGTGGCACATGCATCTGGAGTTCATTCCTTGCAGTGGCTACAGGCCCCAGAGCTTGCTCTCTCTCTCTCTCTCTCTCTCCCTCTTTCTCTCTGAAAAATCAATAAATAAATATTTAAAAAAAAAAAACTAAAAAGGCTGGGGCTTAGAGTATAGTTCAGTGGCAGATCACTTATGCATAAAATCCTGGATTTTATCTCCAGTACTGCAAAAAAGTAAATAAACAAAATAAATTCTTCCTGGAATGAACAGGAGACTAGAGAATACTAACAATGTGATAAGAAGTGGATAAGAATAGATAAGACATGAACATGTTTGGACTCCACTTTCTTAACTGCCTGCCAAACCTAAGGACTTGAGTTCATTTCCATGGTACCCATGTAAGCCAGATGCACAGAGTAGCGCATCTGGAGACTCTGGTGCATGCCTCTCTCTCTCTCTCTCTCTCTCTCTCTCTCTCTCTCTCTCTCTCTCTCTCTCACACACACACACACACACACACACACACACACACTGTCTCTCTCTGTCTGCTTGCAAGTAAAAAAGAAAAAATACCAAAGCTGTACATCAGATTTGGGCTCCATGTGACCATTCCAGGGAGGGGAAAAGAAAAGACAGATGGGGAAAAAAAGATAAAAAAAAAAAAAAGTACAGCTGAATACATGAGAAAGATGTCAGAAATTGTTAAAGAGAGATTTCTAGGGACCAGGAGTACTGTTGAGTGGTAAAGCATTGGCTTAGTACACATGAGGCCCTGGGGTCAATCCCCAGCCCTAAGTTAAATAAGGGGCAGGGCTGGGGGGACAATAAAGCCCCTGTTTCAAGTTGAGGAAGTGTGAGGGCCTGAGTTTTGGACCCCTATATGAATAAATGCCAGACATGTGTGATAGCCCACCTCTAGCCCTTTTGGTTGGGAGGCAGAAATGGGATGCCAGGCACAAGCTGGCTAGCAATGGTGAGCTGGAGGTACTCCAGGTATAGGAAGAAACTCGGCAAGCAGCCAAGGAAGACACACTACATCAACTCTGCCCTTCACACATTCCCCTGTGCACACATGCACACACACACACACACACAAACAAAGGAGAGTTAACTTTCCAGGTCCAACCCCAGAGGTTCTGCAGGTCATATGGCCTGAGAGTCAAACAAATCAGAACCTCATGTTTAGTTCTGGCCTTGTTTAAAGTTGGCTGGTTAGAATGCCTTCCTCTTTTCTGATTTTCTCACCTTCTTTGTTTCTTTTAAAATATATTTTTTATTTTTATTTGTTTTCAGAGACAGACAGACAGACAGACACACAGATAAACAGACAGACAGAGAGAGAGAGAGAGAGAGAGAATGGTTGTGGCAGGGTCTTCAGCCACTGCAAACAAACTCCAGACACATTTACCACTTTGTGCATCTGGCTTATGTGGGTCCTGGGGAATTGAACCCTGGTCAGTGGGCATTGCAGGCAAGTGCCTTAACTGCTGGGCCATCTCTCCAGCACCTCTTACCTTTTGTCAAGCACTTTTTTGTACTTATTGTTTCAGGAGAAGAATCAGCCAGGGTGCAAAGGAAATGACCTTTCAGGGCCCTCTGCAAAGCCAGAATTGGGGGAATAGAAACCACAGGCAGGGCTGAGAGCTGGAGCCGGAGGGTGTGGCACGGAGGAGGGTCATTTCCAGAAAAAGCTGAGCAAAGGAGAACCAGAAGGTGTCCCTTCTCTGAGGGAGAGCCTGGCGACACAGTGTCAGTAGACCCTGCTCCTGCTGCCGCACCCCCCCAGCAGACCCCAGTGGGGTGATGGGAACACAGAGAGAGCCACTCCTCTGGGCAGCAGGGTTTCAGCCTGACAGGATGGTGTGAGAGCCCCAGCAGAGGTGGGAGTAAGAAGTGTCATCTCATGGTGAGACCAGCGGGGGGGCTGTGGTCCTTCCTCACTCCTAGCTGAGCCCACTTAACTACTGCAGTCATTTGGAGGCCACTTCACTCTGCACTCTTAGGTCTCAGGATCTGTCTCTGTTGTTGTGTGAGAGGGACTGAGACAGTTCTACATTGTCGCCTTCAATATGCTGAGGGCTTCCCCAGATTTCTAGGGTTCTCAATTCATGCAGACCCAGGACTTGTGGCTTCAACACAGGAAAGAATTCCAGGAAGGGCCGGTATGAAGCTGAGTTGTGATTCAGGCTTAAGCACAAGCATTAGGAGAAAGATGGGGTGCACAGAAAGAAAACGACGGCACACCTAAGAACAGGGGTGTGGCTCCTCAACAAGAGTCACTGGGAAAGACCAGGCACACCCTAGTGTGGGTGTGAGTGTCTCAAGCAGGGTTGCAAGTAAATGTGTGAGCCAGATAGACCATTTTGGTGACTCTCGAGTTATATCCTAGAAGTTTGCTAAGAAACATTATTCTTTGCCTTCTTTTCTCTCATTTATTTATTTGTTTACTCATTTATTTAGTTTGGCTTTTCAAGGTAGCGTCTTGCTCTAGCCCAGACTAACCTGGAATTAATCTCAGACTGGCTTTGAACTCACAGGGATCCTTCTATCTCTGCCTACTGAGTGCTGGAATTAAAGGTGTGCACCATGGGCTGGGGAAATGACTTAGCAGTTAGGCACTTGCCTGCAAAGCCAAAGGACCCAGGTTCAATTCCCCAGAACCCACGTAAACCAGATGCACAAGGTGGCTCATGCATCTGGTGTTCATTTGCAGTGGCTGGAGTGCCTGGTGCACCCATTCTCTTTCTCATAAATAAATAAATATTTTTTAAAAAATAAAGGTGTGCACCACCACACCTTGGAGAGAGAGAGACAGGATGGGTGTGCCAGGGCCTTTAGCCACTGCAAACAGATATATGTTCCACTTTGTGTATCTGGCTTTACATGGGTACTGGGGAATTGAGCTCAGGTTGTTAGGCTGTGCAGGCAAGTGCCTTAACTGTTGAGCCATCTCTCCAGCCCCGATCTCTTTTTCATAAGTGAGATTATAGGGTGGCTCCACAGGTGTCTTGGATAGGGTTACAGCTGATAAGGTAAAACCAGGAACCACTAGGAAAGGAATTTAGAGCATGTCCTATTCCTAGAAATGGGGTTTCAGGACAGATTCCTAGAAAAAGTGCTGGTTTACAGCTGGGTTGTCCATTGTGATGGAATTCTTGCTTCTCTGCTGGTGAAAGGCTTCAATTAGACTCTTTTGTGTGGGGCTCCTTTCCATTCTCATGTCCCCAAATCTTCCTTTTCTATCCTGCCCCATCCCTTCTCACCTTGGCCTCTCCTCCAAAAGAACTTCTGTCTAAAGAACCAAATGACATCCCCTGCTGAAAGCTGTCCTCAGCAGCTTCTGTGAGCCCCAAGCCAAGACCACTGAGCGGGGCCAGGGACCATGAGAGTTTAACTGGAGAGAAAGTACACCCACGGAGAGCTCAGGTCAGTCACAGACCTGGCAGAATTTTTAATGGTATTTTCAGAAGTGGCTGGTGCTATTTGTTGTCTGCCTAGAAAAATTGTTTAAAATGAAAAACTGGGTCAAGATGTGGCTCAGTTGGTAGGGTGCATGCCTAGCATACATGAAGGCCCAGGTTCAAGCCCCAGCACTGCATACATAAAGAGGTCATGGTGAGCCGGGCATGGTGGCGCACGCCTTTGATCCCAGCACACGGGAGGCAGAGGTAGGAGGATCACTGAGAGTTCGAGGCCACCCTGAGACTACATAGTGAATTCCAGGTCAGCCTGAGCCAGAGTGAGACCCTACCTCGAAAAACAAAACAAAACAAAAAAAAAAAAAAAAAAGAGGTCATGGTGGTACATGGCTATAATCCCAGCACAGGGTAAGTGGAGGTCAGAGGATCAGAAATCCTAAGTCAGTTTTTAGCTACATAGAAAGTTTGAGGCCAGACTAGGATACAGACTAACTTGAAATAATAATAGAAAAAAAAAAAAAGGCTGGAGAGATGACTTAGTGGTTAAGCGCTTGCCTGTGAAGCTCAAGGACCCTGATTGGAGGCTTGATTCCCCAGGACCCGTGTTAGTCAGATGCACAAGGGGGTGCACGCATCTGGAGTTCGTTTGCAGTGGCTGGAGGCCCTGGCGTGCCCATTCTCTCTTTATCTGTTTCTCTCTTTCTCTCGCTGTTACTCTCAAATAAATAAACAAAAAGGAACAAAAAAATTAAAAAAATAACAGAACATACATTGAGAGTCACTATGTAATACATATTTCCAAGAGGACTACCTGGGCATAAGTATTTAATCAAAATACACAAAAGCTCGGGGCTGGAGAGATGGCTTAGTGGTTAAGCACTTGCCTGTGAAGCCTAAGGACCCCAGTTTGAGGCTTGATTCCCCAGGACCCATGTAAACCAGATGCACAAGGTGGCACATGCATCTGGAGTTCATTTGCAGTGGCTGGAGGCATTGGCATGCCCATTCTCTCTCTCCCCCTCTGCCTCTTTCTCTGTCTGTCTCTCACTACCAAATAAATAAGTAAAAATACACAAAAGTAATCCCAGCACTTGGGAGGCAGAGGTAGGAGGATAGCCGTGAGTTCGAGGCCACCCTGCGACTACATAGTGAATTCCAGGTCAGCCTGCTAAGTAACAACCCTTGCTACTTGGCCCTAAATGGCAGGTCCTACGTTGCCATCAGGTTTCTGTCTGCAGAACATATGGTTGCAGCACAGTGGATGTTTGTGGGATGCTGTTTGCAAGTCTATATTCTGCTAACTCGTGTGTGTGGGCCGGGCCAGTGTCTGCAGGGCCTTGTGCATCGCCCTGCGGTGCTGGGCGGTGACCACACAGAGCAGCCTGCGCCTCCGCACCACAGCCCCGGCCACAGTGTTTACAGAGCACTGTACATACATATCTTTCTGTTTTGAGTTCAGTTGCTATCTTGGTATAGCCCCTCAGGGAAAGCAGTGTTGATAGGATTACATAAAAGTGATTTAACTGCTTACTTCTGACATAGCAATTAGTACATGGGTTAGGAAAAATTGTTTTTAAGAGGAAAGGGTGGAGCTGAGGGTGTTGCTCGGTACTACAGCCTTGGACTAGTATATGCAAGGCCCTGGGTTTGAGCCCTGGAACTTATAAAGTATCAATAAGTAAATAAGTAATATACAAATGGTTTAACAATAACAGGTATTTTTTAAACAACCTTTACATTTAATCATTTTCCGAACACATTGAAAAGAAAATGCTTAGCCGGGCATGATGGTGCACGCCTTTAATCCTAGCACTTGGGGAGGCAGAGGTAGGAGGATCGCTGTGAGTTCAAGGCCAGCCTGAAACTACACAGTGAATTCCAGGTCACCCTGGGCTACAGCAAGACCCTACCTCAAAAACAGCAGCAACAAAAAAATGCTTGTCATAAAATTTGTGAAGCCGGGCATGGTGGACCACGCCTGCCACCTAAGCACTGGAAGGATGGGTGAGGTAGAAGGATCACCATGAGCTGAAGGTCAGCCTGGGGTGCAGCGTGAGGCCTCAGTTCAAGAAAAAGTCAAAATAAAATCAATTGATCAAACTTGTGGAGAGGGAATAAGGCAGTGTGAAACTTTGTGGGAATGGAGATGTGTCCATTCAGTAATGTTGATCCAGTTGTGTCAGGCATCATGGATGTAAGATGTTAGGAAAAATTAAGTGACAATAAGGAGGGTCCTTTCTTTCCTATGCAGTATTTATGAGTCCTTCATTATTGATGATGCCAGTAAGTGACACTCTGGGCTTCCGTAACACCCTTTCTGCAAGGCGTCACACTCCTCCTTCATTTGTGTGTCCTCCCGCTACCGAATGCGGGTCAGTAAGACTCCAGCGAGGACTCCCCGCACTGACCTCTGAAGGAAAACGTAACAAAGGTGAGTCCAGGCTGGCCACGGGCCTGACAGAGTTTTCATTATTGTTTTCAGAAATGGCTGGGGCAACTCTGTCAGAATTCTGTTTTCTCACTTCAGCCTTCCTCTCTTTTCTCTTCCATCACTCCTTAAACATTCCAATATTGTTTGCATATGGAGAAAGAGTTCAGTAGAAGAGTGCCAGGACATTTTAAGCAAACCACCTGAACCGTCTTGTCTGGGTCCCATGCAGAATGCCACACCCCGCACTTTCCCTCAGCTTGAAGCCAGCCCAGAGAGCTGCTAAGAATGGCTCTATGCCTCCTCCCATCTAATTTAAAATCCACTTCAAAGAACCCTGTACTAATGCTAGTGAGGGAGCAAATGCAGGGGAAAGGAGCTCACACCCACCTTGTGAGAAGGAGCGGGTGAGGGAGCTTACCAGAAGGCAGCCCGCCTGCTGAGAGGCTGAGGGAGAGGCAGACCCACAGAGAAAAGAGGTGCTTCCTGGGGCCCCGGGCCCTGCTCCTCCTTGGCCTCCAGCGCAGGCCACTCCCTCTTGGTATTTGTTGCTGGTCTGTGTGGACTGTGGAGCAAGGGAACAAGCAGGGATACTTCAGCTCTAGCAAGGAGGAGGTCGAAGTTAGTCCCTGCCCTCCCCTTCTGCTGGGAGGGACCAGCCTGTGGGCAGGAACTTCTTAGGACTTTCTAGACACTGAAGGCGACAAGGCTTTATGCCAAGTGAAAAAAAAAAACAAAAACGATGTCACTATTTTAAAGCATTTAAGTGCCCCGGCCAGCGGGGAGTTGAACAAGGACTCGAGGAGAAGCTAACCTGGGTGAAAGAAGGCAAACAGACACAAGAAGGAGACCAAGCTAGGTATTTGTCATGGCCTCGAGAGTTTATTCTTACATGTAGGTTTATATAGAGTTGTAGGGGGAAGGGGACATAGTTGGGGCAAAGATCACAGAGTTACTGGTTAAACTGCAATGCCTTTCTTTCTTCATCAGCTACCGGCAGGATGGGGGAATGTTTGGCCAGGTGTACGATCCCATTGTTTCTGGTAGTTGAATATTAGGTGAGGAGGTAGAAAGTTAACTTGCTATATGGCAGTCTTTGTTTCTGGTAGTTGAGTAGTAGGTGAGGAAGTAGAAAGTTAACTTGCTATATGGCAGTCTCTGTAAACATGGCCGAGGTTTGGTTCATAGCTCCCAACATTTAAGGTCTGGCTTGAATTAATGGTGGCTGGTAAAAGGGGTTTGTTGTTGGGTCAGGCCTGTGTGAAGACAATGGTCTGCTGGGAAGCTCTTGCCCTGTGTGTCATCATGTGCAATCATGCGTACATGGTAGAACCACTGCCTTCATGTGTAGAGATCATTTTCCTTACCTGCGAAGAAACACTTATGTCTTTTTTCCACCCCCTCCAACCCCTGAGGTAGGATCTTGTTCTAGCCCAGGCTGACCTGGAATTAGTCTCAGGCTGGCCTAGCACTCACAGTGACCCTCCTACCTCATCAGCCACCTGAGTGCTGGGATCAAAGACATGCGCCACCCTGAGACAGACAGAGAGAGAGAGAGAATGGGTACACCAGGGCCTCCAGCTACTGCAAATGAACTCCAGACACATGTGCTTTACATGACTGCCAAGGAATCGAACTCCCATCATTAGGCTTTCTGGGCAAGTGCCTTAACCGCTGAGCCATCTCTCCAGCCTTTATGTGTATTTGCTTTTGGTCCAGTTGCCTTTGGTCTGCTTGACAATCCTGCCTGTTTAATAGTGTATATAGAATGATACGGCCTTGGGCTGGAGAGATGGCTTAGTGGTTAAGTGCTTGTCTGTGAAGCCTAAGGACCCCCGGTTCGAGGCTCAGTTTCCCAGGACCCACGTTAGCCAGATGCACAAGGGGGTGCACGCATCTGGAGTTTGTTTGCAGTGGCTGGAAGCCCTGGTGTGCCCATTCTCTCTCTCTCTCTCTCTCTCTGTCTGCCTGTCTCTTTCTCTCTCTGTGTCTGTTGCTCTCAAATAAATAAATTAAAATTAAAAAAAAAAAAGAATGATACAGCCTTACCCACCTTTGCTTTGGAAGCTATTTGGAAAGTGTAGTAATTTGAATGGATGTCCCCCAATAGGATCTCCAGCCACCTTGCTGGAGGAGGTGTCACTGTGGGCAGGTGGATCATGGGGTCCAGCCCTCAGGTATCAGTGGGAGTGGGTCTGGAATTTCAGCCTAAGGAATTCAGAGAGCAGCCTGAGCTCTGCCTGGTTCCCTGCTGCTTGGCTGCTGGTTTTTGCTCTTGCCTTTGGTAGTGGGTTTCCTCTTGTTCACCATTATGGAACTTCCCCTGGCTCTGTTAGCCTGAAATAGATTCTGTTCCTCCTGCAAACTGTCTGGTCTGGAGGTTTACCCCAGCAACGTGAAGCTGACTACAACAGAAAGTAATTAATGTCTGTGGTTTTCTCTTTGGTTTTGAACAGCCATATTTTTGGTAGCTTATGAAAACCAACTGACTTTATAATGGACCCAGATAAGGTGAGCCTTCTTGAGGGCTTAGGACATATCAAGCTATAGATTTGGCTTAAAACCATCATAACTAAACATTATATTTGTTTAAATGCTCTGCTCAATGAACTCTGCTGCCTGTAACGAGAGAGGAAAGAGCTGTACTAAATCAAGATTTTCACTTCAGGCAATCGTGAATTTTCTTTGGGAGAACAAGATAGGCGAAAACAATAATTAAAAAGTGTCGGGCTGGAGAGATGGCTTAGCGGTTAAGCACTTGCCTGTGAAGCCTAAGGACCCTGGTTCGAGGCTGGATTCCTCAGGACCCACGTTAGCCAGATGCACAAGGGGGTGCACGCGTCTGGGGTTCATTTGCAGTGGCTGGAGGTCCTGGTGCACTCATTCTCTCTCTCGCTCTCTATCTGCCTCTTTCTCTCTCAAATAAATAAATAAAAATCTTTTAAAAAACAAGTGTCTTGGGGCTAGAGAGGTGGCTTAGTGGTTAAGGTGCTTGCCTCCAAAGCCAAAGGACCTAGGTTCAGTTCCCCAGTACTCATGTAAATCCAGATGCACAAGGTTTGCAGCAGCGAAAGGTCCTGGCATATTCTCGTTCTCTCTCTCTCCTTGCAAATAAATAAACAAAAAATTGTTTTAAAAAGTATTTTATTTCTGTTCACTTATTTTGGTGTATGTGTAGTATATAGGTGTGTGTGTGCAGATACGTGTGCCCCATGTCCATGACCCATGTCCAGTATTGTTGTTGGGTTTTTTTTGTTTTGTTTTGTTTTTGAGATAGGGTCTCACTCTAGCCCAGGCTGACCTGGAATTCACTCTGTAGTCTCAGGGTGGCCTCGAACTCATGCCATGCCCAGTTTTTTAAAATATATTTTATTTATTTGAGAGAGAGAAAGAGGGAAAGAGAGGGCTGGGGAAATGGCTTAGCAGTTAAGGCATTTGCCTGTGAAGCCTAAGCACCTCAGTTCAATTTCCCAGGACCCATGTAAGCCAGATGTGCAAGGGGGCATGCCGGAGACGGCAAGCATGCCATTTCAGGATCATGAGGAATCGAGCACTGAAGAGCTGCTTGACACAGTTCCAGCCCAGCTGTCTCTTCCTTGAAGCCCAATGTGGCCCCTCTATAGAAACATCTTTGGCTCTCTATGCCACAGAGATCTGTGGTTTTCTGTATAATGTCTGTCTTCCTCTGTCTTTCACTTGGCGTCTCAATCTCTAAGTTTACTTTTCCAGTAAAAATTGGTGTTAGTGAAGTGTTGGTCAATGTATCTGAAAGAGGCTCTGGCATAGAATTGGAAAAACCAGAAAATGGGTTGGAGATAATTGTTTTCTTTAAAGACCTTAAAGGAAGTCAGGCATGGAGTACAGTACACTTAGGAGGAAACAATGAACCTCCTGGAACAATGTAAAAATTGTTCTATGACTAATTTTTCTAAATGATGGCAATTGCAATTGACTCTTTACCAAGAATCCTTACAGAAAAACAACCGAAGTCAGAAAGAGTTCAATCGGGGGACAAAAGTCTAAGTATTGGAGGGACATGGAAAGGAAAATTCAAAATAAATGATTGAGGGATAAATAGATCTATTGGGTCAGTGATTAATGATGGGAAGCCCCATTTGTGGTTGTTTTGCTTCTCACCTTTAATATAGTAATTGAAACTAGAAGTTCAGGAAATCACAAGTGCTTGACCACACATACATGGGGAAAGTGTGAAAATAGTTAATCATTATAGGGGCCTGACGACTTTACTTGAGGTGAATAATTATGGGATTGTTTGATGAAAAGGAATAACAAAATGTTTCTATAAATTCTGTGAAATTGTACCTTTCTTGAAGTTTGTTCTTACATGACATGATCAGAAAATAAAAGACTGAGGCTAAGAGCTGTGGCAGCAGAGAAGTAGAGAAGCATGGAGGCATAGAAACAGGGGAAAAAAAGAGAAAAAAAAGAAAAAAAAACCCCAAAAATAGAAAAAGAAAAAAAATAGAAAGAAAAAAAAAGAAAAGAAACAGGGCTGGAGAGATGGCTTAGTGGTTAAGTGCTTGCCTGTGAAGCCTAAGGACCCTGGTTCAAGGCTCGATTCCCCAGGACCCATGTTAGCCAGATGCACAAGGGGGCGCACGCGTCTGGAGTTCGTTTGCAGTGGCTGGAGGCCTTGGCACGCCCATTCTTTCTCTCTCTGTCACTCTCATATAAATAAATAAAAATGAACAAAATTTTAAAAAAAGAAACAGAGAGGTGGCAGAAAGAGAAAGAGAAAGATGGAAAAACTCAGCTGCCTTCTGCATTAGCCTATCAGCTTGCACCAGAACTTGACTTCGAGTCGTTATTTCGCTGCTCCCTTTCACACCTCTCTTCGGGGACCCTCCTTCGAGCCAGGACTGGACGGCGGCAAGGGCACATGCATCTGGAGTTTGTTTGCATGGTTGGAAGCCCTGGCATGCCCATTCTGTCTTTCTCTCTGTCTCTTTCTTTTTCTCAAATAAATAAAATATTAAATAAAAAAGAGGGCCTCCAGCCACTGCAAACGAACTCCAGATGCATGTGGCCCCTTGTGCATTTGGCTTACGTGGGTCCTGGAGAATCAAACCGGATCCTTTGGCTTTCCAGGCAAATGCCTTAATGCTAAGCCATCTCTCCAGCCTCATGCCCAGTTTTTCACATGGGTGCTGAGTATTAACTCAGGTCCTCATTCATGCATAGCAAAAGCTTTCCCCTGCAGGCCCCTAATTTCTGGTCATTTGGGGGCAAAGGTGACTCTTGCCAGATAGTAAGTCAGAGGAGTAAACAATCCACACACACAATCCGCTGCTCTTTCTTAGGTGTTGGTAGTTGAAGATTAATGAGGAACAGGAAACCCAAAGCCTGCTCTTTTTGGAAACTATGGTTATCTCATTTTTGTCTCATTTTGGGTTTTTCATAAGCATTCGCATGAATAAACATGCTTATATTTGGCCAAAATAAGTGGGAGGTGTAGATGAACCCTGCTGCAGTCAGGTTCGCATTGCTGGCAGAAATCACCTGACCAAGAGCAGCTTTTGGGAAAAAGGTTTATTTTGGCTTACAGACTTGAGGGGAAGCTCCACGATGGCAGGGAAAATGACGACGAATAGAGGGTGGACATCACCCCCTCGCCAGCACCAGGTGGACAACAGCAACAGGAGAGTGTGCCAAACACTGGCAAGGGGAAACTGGCTATAACACCCATAAGCCCGCCCCCAACAATACACTACCTCCAGGAGGCATGTTAATTCCCAAATCTCCATCAGCTGGGAACCTAGCATTCAGAACATCTAAGTTTCTGGGGGATATCTGAATCAAACCACTACATTCCACCCCTGGCCCTCATAAACTGATAACCATACATGATATAAAATGCAATGCATTCAGTCCAACTTTAAAAGCCCCCATAGTTTTATCAATCCCAGTGATGTCCAAACATCCCCATAATCCAAGGTCTTTTAACTGAGCCATAATACCAAAAAATGCCCCCAGAAAACCCATACTGGCACAGAATAAACATTTATACTGCAGATGGCACTGGGCATAGCAAAAAAATATTCAACCAAAACAAGATTTAAAACAACCATGGCAAACATCAAACTCTGTAGCTTCAAGTCCAACAACTCTAGTCAGTGGCAAATATCCAAGTCCGATAATTCCAACCAGCAACAAGTCTCTGGAGTTCCAATTCTGCCCCTCCAGCTAGGCTACTACAGTCCTCGAAAACTTCATCCAGGGCTGGCAGTTTTCCTTAGCAGCCATTTGTGGTTCCAACATCTCCACTGGGTTTCCACTGCAATCCATGGTTCATCCTCATGGCTCTATCAGGTCTCCATGCAGGCAATCTTGCTTCACACTGCCCATGGCCATTTCCAAAACACAAGACTGTATTGCAACCTCAACGACCCTCTCTTTCCTGCATTTCTCATACTCCACAATACCAGGTAGGATGCCAATTGGTTAATCCAGGGGTGAATAAAGCAGACTTTGAAGAACAGGACACTCCTTGAGCACTCAGGTCCCTTCAGAAAACTGCATTCTTTCTGTTGTCCCAGTGCAGGTCAGCTGCCCAATCTCAAAGGTTGTAATCTCTCATATAATTGCAGCTGAACAGGCACCAGTTTGGGCCTTAAGATTTCTTTCCGTGCCATATTCCTCTGTACATACCAGTTCATTTCTACACAAAGCAACCCTGCACAGTTTCTCAGGACATAGGCATCACAGCAAGCCTCTCCCACAAACTGTTTCTAGCAAATCCAGGCAAAGCTCCTTTTCACCCTCATAAACCAAACCTCACAGTCTTTAGTTCTTACTGCATTCAGGTCTTGCAACTCTGACCGGAATAGTCCATCAAGCTGTACTTACAGCACTGCAAGGTGTCTCTTAGACCAAGGTTTTAAATCCTTCCATATTCCTCTTGAAAATCAGTTCCAAAAGGCCAAAGCCATACAGTCAGGTGTCTAGCAGCAATGCCACTCTTGGTACCAACATTACTGGTACAGTCAGGTTCACATTACTGGCAGAAATTACCTGACTAAGAGGAGCTTATGGGGGAAAAATGGTTTATTTTGACTTACAGACTCAAGGGGAAGCTCCATGATAGCAGGGAAAATGATGACATGAGCAGAGGGTGGACATCACCTCTAGCCAACATAAGGTGGACTATAGCAACAGGAAAGTGTGCCAAACACTGGCAAGAGAAAACTGGCTATAATACCCAGAAGCCCATCCCCAACAATACACTGCCTCCAGGAGGTGTTAATTCCCAAATCTCCACCAGCTGGGAACCTAGCATTCAGAACACCTAAGTTTATGGGGGGACACCTGAATCAAACCCTATTTTCATTTTTCCCATTCCTCAACTTTTTAGGCCTTCCCTATTATAGGAGCCAAGAACTGTGGGTATGTTGTAGAAAGAATACTTTTATTTATTTATTTATTTGGTTTTTCAAGGTAGGCTTTCACTCTAGCCTAGGCTGACCTGGAATTCACTATGTAGTCTCAGGCTGGCCTTGAACTCATGATGATCCTCCTACCTCAGTTTCTTGAGAGCTGGGATCAAAGGTGTGAACGACTTAGCCTGGAAAAGAAACTTTTGGGCCAGTCATGGTGGTGCAAACCTTTAACTCCAGCACTTGGGAGGCAGGGGTAGGAGGATGGCTGTGAGTTTGAGGCTACCCTGAAACTACATAGTGAATTTCAGGTCAGCCTGGGCTAGAGCAAGACCCTACCTTGAAAAGAAAAGAAAAAAAAGAGAACACTGTCTTAAACATTTTTATTTATTTATTTATTTATTTATTTATTTATTAGAAACAGAGAGGGGGTGGGGGGACAGAGAGAAAGAGAGAGAGAGAGTGACAATAGGCACGCCAGGTCCTCTAGGCACTGCAAACCAACTCCAGATGCATGCACCACCATGTGCATCTGGCTTATGTAGGACCTTGATACTTGAACCTGGGTACTTAGGCTTTGCAGGCATGCATGTTAACTGCTAAACCATTTCTCCAGCCCCCCCCCCACCTGAAAAGAATACTTTTGATGATCAACTTCAGGGAATTTATAGATCAGAGAGCCTAATATGGGTAAAATGGATTCAGGACTTTTCCAAAAGTGATTCATGTCTGAATTTTGACTTGAGTTTACCTCCGTATGGCCAAGCTTCTAGCAGTGGGCAATCTGTTCTCCTGATTTATCAAGTGGAAGATTACCTTTATTCTTACCCTTACAGGTTAAGAAAGGGTGTGTATAGACTTTACTTCAAGTTGTGGGTGTGGTAGCACACACCTTAAGTGGCCTGATTCCTCATTGAGCATTCCAGATACTGCATGCAAATTCAATATTCCTTCTAGAGTACACACTTATTTTTCTACCTTAAAAATGGTTATGTGGCTTCCACTGCGGGCCCGGAAGGGTGATGTGGTTGGGGCTCGGCCGGCGTCACTATGTCTGCCATTTTCAATTTCCAGAGTCTGCTGACCGTCATCTTGCTGCTTATATGTACCTGTGCTTACATCCGGTCCTTGACACCCAGTGTCTCGGACAAAAATAAGACTGGATTGTTGGGGCTATTTTGGAAATGTGCCAGAATTGGTAAATGAAAAAGTCCATATGTCGCAGTGTGCTGTGTAGTGATGGCCTTCAGCATCCTTTTCATGCAGTAGCCTGGAAAAAGTAACACTTGAATTTCCATCATATTTCACTATAAGCAAGGACTTGCCTTCAGAAATACTGGGAAGAATGGTTAACCCATTTATCTCTGCACATGGGATGAGATAACTTTCCAGATGCTGTTCTCTATTTTCATGTTATTGGACCAATGATCTGTATAAATAGTTAAGATGCAACCATTTAATACAGAGTTTGAGAGCCTGTAACAATTACCTTCAGCGCTGTTACTCAGTAAAACATTCTGAAAATGTGCTTCTGTTTTGAAGTAAGACAGCTTACAGGCATATTGTAGCAACAGAATTGGGAAGTGACTCCATTCTTTCTACTGGGACTTGGAAATGACACATCTCTACAGAATGGCTATGGAGAAAAATTATGTTTCCTGTTGTGGATTGCATTTGTATTACTAATTTTGCTTTTCACCTGACCATACTTTTATCCTTAACCAGAATACCTCTACTCTTAGGAAATTCTGCAGTTTATTTCAGGTTTTTAAAATATTTAAAACAAACCAGGCATGGTGGCATATGCCTTTAATCCCAGTACTTAGGAGGCTGAGGTCATAGGATCAGCATGAATTTAAGGCCAGCTTAGAGCTACAGAATGAGTTCCAGGTCATCCTGGGCTAGAGTGAGACCCCAAAAAGGTTTAAAACAAGCCTATGTAGTTCTTAAGCACTAATATAAATGGGATAACTTACAAGTAGAGGTGAGAAAATGTTCAAACTTAACATAAGTGTGAGGCTTCTGGTCAGGTGTGGACACATGATTCACGTGTGACCAGCTACCCATCATTCTTTGAAAAAGACAATGTTGTTAAAAAGAAAAAGCAAAATTGAACAATTGTAGAATGATTATTCTAAATATTTTTTCCTTACAATGCCATGTCTTCTAAATAGAACATTTTTTGTAACTGCGCCAAAAAAAAAAAAAAAATGGTTATGTGTCTAAATCAGAAAAAGGCAATTCTAGCCAGGTGTGGTTGTGCACGCCTTTAATCCCAGCACTAGGGAAGCAGAGGTAGGAGGATCACTGTGAGTTGAGGCCTAGTGAATTCAAGGTCATCCTGGGCTAGAGCAAAACCCTACCTTGAAAAACCAAAAACAAAAAATAAAATAAAAAGGCAATTTTGGGGCTGGAGGAATATCTAAGCAGTTAAGGCATTTGCCTGCAAAGCCAAAGAACCCAGGTTCTATTCCCCAGGACCCATCTAAACCAGATATACAAGGTGGCACATGTGTCTGGAGTTCCTTTGCAGTGGTTGGAGGTCCTGGAATGGCCATTCTCTCCCTTCTCACTCTGCTTCTTTCTCTCTCTCTTTCAAATAAATAAAATATTTTTTACAAAAGGCAATTCTGAGTGATGTTTTTCAGAGTTACTCTCTGCTCATGACTTTTTGACTTAAGGTTTTCTTTTATGTCTCTGTTTCTGAGGCAATTGTAAAATAATCAATTGTAAAAGAAATTATTTATAAGCAAGGAAGGATATTCAGAAACTAGCAAAGTACTATTTAAATATCTAGGCTAGAATACATTACATAATTTCTATCTGGTTGCTGTGGTGGTTTGATTCAGGGTGGCCTCGAACTCACGGTGATCCTCCTACCTCTGCCTCCTGAGTTCTGGAATTAAAGGCATGTTCCACTATGCCCAGCTAAATTTAGATGTTTTGAATGCTAGGTTCCCAGGTGATGGAGATTTGGGAACTAACACTTCCTGGAGGCAGTATATTGTTGGGGGCAGGCTTATGGGTGTTATGGCCAGTTTCCCCATGCCAGTGTTTGGCACACTCTCCTGTTGCTATGGTTCACCTTGTGTTGGCCAGGGGTGATGTCCACCCTCTGCTCATGCCATCATTTTCCCCTGCCATTGTGGAGCTTCCCTCGAGTCTGTAAGCCAAAATATACCTCTTTTCCCACAAGCTGCTCTTTGTTGGATGACTTCTATCAGCAATGTGAACCTGACTGCAAGAGTTGTATGCTCAATATTTCACATGTGCTCAACAAATTCTGGTGTTTTCCCTTTATCTTCCCCTCCCTCCCTCCCTTCTTTCTTTCTTGTCTTTGGTTTTGTGAGGTGGAGTCTCACTCTAGCCCAGGCTGACCTGTAATTCACTATATAGTCTCAGGCTGGCCTCGAACTCACAATCCTCCTACCATGGCCTTCCAAGTGCTGGGATTAAAGGTGTATGCCACCTCAGCTAGCTTTTCTTTTCTTTCTTCCTTCTTCTTCTTTATTTATTCATTTAGGTATATATTTTTGAGACAGGGTCTCCCTCTATAATTCAGGCTGTCCTCAAACTTGGGATGATCATTTTGTCTCAGCCTCCTAAATGCTGGGGACATTAATCACCAGTGCTTTTCTTTCTTTCTCTCTCTTTCTTTCTTTCTTTCTTTCTTTCTTTCTTTCTTTCTTTCTTTCTTTCTTTCTTAATTTATTTATTTGAGAGCGACAGACACAGAGAGAAAGACAGATAGAGGGAGAGAGAGAGAATGGGCGTGCCAGGGCTTCCAGCCTCTGCAAATGAACTCCAGACGCGTGCGCCCCCTTGTGCATCTGGCTAACGTGGGACCTGGGGAACCGAGCCTCGAACCGGGGTCCTTAGGCTTCACAGGCAAGCGCTTAACCGCTAAGCCATCTCTCCAGCCCACACCAGTGCTTTTCAAGTGTATTGATCTGATGATCTTGTTGAAACACTGATTCTGACTGGGTAGGCCTGTAGTCCTGGGATGGGCAGAGATGCTTCAGTCTAACAAGCTCCTGAGATTGCTATTGTGATCAAAAGCCATTGCTTTGTTTAAACTGGGTTGTTTATATTTCTGGTGGTAGTATTGGCAATGTATACATTACAGTTGTTTTTATACTACGAAGTAGAATTTTCTTGGAAAGAAAAGCCTTGAGCCAGGCACAGTGGCACATGCCTGTAATTCTGGCACCTGGGAGGCTGAGGCAGCAGGAAGCAGGATTGTTTGAGGCCAGCCAGGGCTACATTAGAAAAACCTTTTTTTTTTTTTTTTTTTTTTTTTGAGGTAGGGTCTCACTCTAGCCCAGGCTGACCTGGAATCCACTATGTAGTCTCTGGGTGGCCTCTAACTCACAGTGATCCTCCTACCTCTGCCTCCTGAGTGCTGGAATTAAATTCATGTGCTGCCACATACAGCTCTGTTTTTTATTTTTTAGTCACTTGCCTGAAAAACCTAATGACCTGAATTCAATTCCCCAATACCCACAAAATTCCAGATGTTCAAAGTGGCACATGCATCTGGAGTTTGTTTGCAGTGGCTGGAGGCTCTCTCTGGCATGTCCATTCTCTCTCTCTGTTTGCAAATAAATGAATAAAAATTTTTTTAAAAAAGAAAACAAAATAGGGTCAGGGCCTGGTGTGGTGGTGCACACCTTTAATCCCAGAACTAGGAAGGCAGAGTAGGAGGATCAGATTGCTGTGAGTTCAAGGCCACCCTGAGTCTACATACTGAATTCCAGGTCAGCCTGGGCTAGAGCGAGACCCTACCTCAAAAAAACAAGACAAGGGCTGGAGAGATGGCTTAGCGGTTAAGCACTTGCCTGTGACACCTAAGGACTCCAGTTCGAGGCTTGATTCCCCAGGACCCATGTTAGCCAGATGCACAAGGGGGCACATGCATCTAGAGTTCATTTGCAGTGGCTGGAGGCCCTGGCACGCCCATTCTCTCCCTCTCTCTCTCTCTCTCTCTGCCTCTCTCTCTCTCTCTCTCTGTCACTCTCAAATAAATAAATAAAAATAAAAAATTAAAAAAAAAACAAGACAAAAGAAAAACACAAAACAAAACAATGTCAAAAGAGCTCAGGGCTAGAGAGATGACTCACTGGAAAAAGTGCTTGCTGCATTAAGCATGAGGACATAAGTTCAGATTCCTAGAACCCATGTCAACCTGGACAATGACAACATATATCTATAATCCTGGCATACATATGATTAGACAAAACGTAGAGACAAGAGAAGCCTCCAGAAACCCAAGGGTCAGGCTGGAGAGATGGTTTAGTGTTTAAGCACTTGCCTGTGAAGCCTAAGGACCCTCCTTTCGAGGCTCAATTCCACAGGACCCACGTAGACCAGATGCACAAGGTGGCACATGTATCTGGAGTTCGTTTTCAGTTGCTGGAGGCCTTGGTGCACCCATCAATCTCTCTCTCTATATCTTTCTCTGTCGCTCTCAAATACATAAATACATAAATAAATAAATATAAACAAAAACTTCTTAGAAACTCAAGGATCAGCTAGCCTGATAAGTGCACTGTGAACAAGAAGAGACCCTGCTTTAAACAAGGTGGAAGGCAAGAACTCACACTTGAGGTTATTCTTTTGACTGGCAGGGCATGTATAAGCCTGTCCTCATACTTGAACACACACACACACTTTAGGGTCTGACAGGGCTAGGGTTGTAGCCCAGTGGTAGAGAGCTTGCTTAGCCTGCACAAGGCTCTGTGTTGGATCCCCAGCACTCCTCTCCCTCCAGACAGTTACAAAATAAATATTTGTACTGTACTATTGGCAGATTGTTTTGAAAGTGATATGGATTTAACGTGTAACTCTAATGATAGGTTCAGTGTTCTAATGTATCTGATGAATATTTTTTATTTTTATTTTTTTGAGGTAGAGTCTCACTCTAGTTCAGGCTGACCTGAATTTCACTATGTAGTCTTAGGCTGGCCTTTAATTCATGGTGATCTTCCTACCTCAGCCTCACAAGTGCTGGGATTAAAGCTTAACATTTTTAATGTTTATTTTATTTTTATTTATTTGAGAGAGAGAGAAATAGACAAAGAAAGAAAGAAGGAAGGAAAGAGAGAAAGAAAGAAAGAAAGAAAGAAAGAAAGAAAGAAAAAAGAAAATAACAGAATGGGTACACCAGGGCCTCCAGCCACTGCAAACAAATTCCAGATGCATGTGCCACCTTGTACGGCTTTATGTGGGTCCTGGGGAATTAAACCTGGGTCTTTTGGCTTTGAAGGCAAGTGCCTTAACTGCTAAGCCACCTTTCTAGCCCTAAAAATGAATATTAAAAAAACATTTTAATTTATTTTTATTTAAGAGTCAGAGAGCGAAGAGAGACAGACAGAATGGGCACACCAGGACCTTCAGCCACTGCAAACGAGCTCCAGATGCATACACCACCTTGTGTATCTGGCTTATGTGGGTTCTGGGGAATAGAACCTGGGTCCTTTGACTTTGCAGGCATGTGCTTTACCTGCTAAGCCATCTCTCCAGCCCAAAATTAATATTTTTTAAAACCTAAAATTAAACTAAGTTAATAGATTTCTTACATTGGGATGAATTCCACAGCACAGGTTTCAAAAAATTTATAATGTAGAATTTCTTTGATTACTGTTAAGTGATAGTGAAAGCACAATGATTTTAAGAGAATATATACAGTAAGATGGTACAATGTACTATGTAGAGAGAGGTGGTTTGACAATTTTAAGAGAATACATACAGTAAGATGGTATATTGTGCTATGTAGACAGAGGTGGTTTGACAATTTTATTCACTGAAATGTCAAAGCTAACACTAGAAACTAACCTGTAGAAGGTTCTTAATAAATATATATATATTTTGAGGTAGTGTCTCACTCTAGCCCAGACTGATCTGGAATTCACTATGCATTTCCAGGGTGGCCTTGAACTCATGGTGATCTTCCTACCTCTGCCTCCTGAATGCAAATGCTGGGATTAAAGGCGTGTGCCACCACATCTGGCCTTTCAATAAATATTTTAAAATGAGTTAATTTCAGTTAGCAATTTACTGTCTTAGATGTGAGGAGGAGATTCATCTTGTTTAATTTGGCCATTATTTCATCCAGTGAAACTTAATTCCCAGGGTTGGGGTGATAGGACCCAAGTTCGACCCCCTGCAACCATGTAAATACGGGGCTTGATGGTGCACATCCATGATCCTAGCACTGAACCGGCAGATTCCTGGAGCTCGTTGGCTAGCTGGTCTATCCTTAGTGAGCTCTGGGCCCATGAGAGACCTGCCTCAAAAAGAGGTGATGGTGTACTTGAAGATAATTCCCAAGGCTCTCCTCTGGAATTCATGTTCACACACATGCATGAACACACATGTACATACATATTCACACATCTGTATCCACACACACGAGCATGCATATTCACACTCCACACACATGCATGAACACATATGTGTACACCTCACACACAATGCAGCCACACACATACATATAGTATGCACATGCCAATACAAAACAAAAACTGAATTCCATTCAAAAATAATTGAAAATCTTCCTTACATTCTATGTGTTTGTGCACATTCATTATATACCACAGCCCAGTACACTGATATATGGAGCCAGGAAGAGGAGAACTTTTATAACATCTTGGTATTACATGATAGATATAATTAAAACATGACTATTTTAGTTAATTCATTCAGTCTTAAGTATTACTTTATTCCCACAAGACAGAGAACATAGTAAGTTAACAGGAATATAATGATGTACAAGTTTTTATTTTTGATTATTTATTTCCAAGGAGATAGAGAGAGGGAGGAGAGGATGAGAAAGAGAATAGGCACACTAGGGCCTCCACCCACTGCTTCATATTATCTTTTTTTGTTGTTTTTTTCCAAGGTAGGGTCTTGCTCTAGCCCAGGCTGACCTGGAATTCACTATGTAGTCTCAGGGTGGCCTCAAACTCACAGTGATCCTCCTACCTCTGCCTCCTGAGTGCTGGGATTAAAGGCGTGCACCACCACGCACCCCCCAATCCCCAGCCATATTATCTTTTTATTTAATGACATTTGTGACAATCATTATCACATGAAAATGTGAAAAATCATGGTGATCTCTCTAAAACTACTATCATTGAAATAATTTTCATTAATGGACATCTTGGCAGACACCAATTTTTTGCCTAAAGGCTAAAAGCTATGCATAACATTTCATAATTTCCTGTTTCTTTGTTTGGAATTGTTTTACCTTTTGAAGAATAAGTGAGGGCCAATTTTAAATCCAGCTTGGTCTTAGAAAAAATTGTATTTCATTTGTAATGAATGCATATTTTTCATCACCAGTCCTGGGTTTACGTAGGTTCTGGCCTGAAAGGGTCAGCAGCCTTTCTGTTTGCTGATTTATGTTTGGCGGGTGGTTAAATAGTTAAATGAGAGTAAAGAATCCAGATTGAGCAGGTTTTCGTGGCACAGGGAGACCCTAGTAGTAACAGGCTTTTCATGAATTGAGATGTCTCCTAGTATGTTATTTGTTATGGCTGAAAAAGGCTAGTCCGGGCTTAATGCACATCTCCTCTGGTCTCAGTGTTTTTCCGGCACAGCTTTCAATGGACCGGTCACACAAATATAGGATTATTGTGTTACTGTTTCCTTCAATATCATTTTTCTCCAAAGCAATACTTGTGAAATAGGGTGCCCAAGAGGGATGTGCATATTTTTCTTGTTTCTTCACATTCTACTGACCTTCTATTTCTGAAGCTTTGTCCCAAGTTTAGGCAATTTCATTTACATGTTTGTCCTTCCTTTCATTTCTTCTTTCTGATTTTTTTTTTTTTTTTTTTGCGGGGGTGGTGGGTGCGTGGGTAGGGTCTTGCTATGTAGCCCAGGCTGGTCTAGAACTCCTGAGCTCCCTGCTTCAGCTTCCTGAATGTTGAGATTCACTTGATGTCTCTTCTGTTTGAAGCCTGGTTGTGAAGTTTGTCTGTTCCAGTGCTGGAAACCTTGATTCTGAAAGTGTGGAAAGGGAAGTGGGGTGCTGTGGTGATAACAATTTCACCTGAGGAGAGACTCAGATTCACTTATTCCCTGAGAAAAGAATATGCTTGGAGACTGTAGGGGTGCAGAGGAGAAAAGGAAGTAGATTGGTTTTATCTTCTTTGTCAACTTGTCTTGGTGGTTAAGTCAGAGACAACCTATGTTAGGTATAGCACAATTTCTTTAGTTGCTGAACGGTATTACCAGCTCAAAGGCATAGTTAGTTTGGGTTTACAATTTCATTAATACATATTTAAGCAATGGCTAATTGTGTGATTTGGAGCCATAAGGTAAAAAACTTGATTTCCAGCTGATTTTTGGTTGGTACTACTTGCTTTCTATCCAAACAGCTATTATGGGCTAGGTATCTTTCAGCAGAGCAATAGCCTTGGTGAGGTAAATATTCATACTATTTGCAGATCGGTAACTTCCCCAATGTCCCACTGCCGGAAGGTGATAGATTTAAACCAAGTCTACTGGACTTCCAGGTTGTTATAAACTTTAAAACAACTACCTTAAGTGGAATAGATTGATTCGTTGTCATAATCATTTAGCTACTTGCTTCAACACTTATAGCAAAGTTTGGTTATAGTCCTGGCTTTAGTTGCCAAGTTCAGGGCCCTTAATAGTGCCACTTAAGTTCTTTAATTCTCTTGTTCATTGAATGAGGCTACACCACCTGGGCACCCAGATGTTTTTGTCAATTCCTGATATCTTCTTTACATTTTGGGTTCAGTCTTTGAGTCTACCTTAGTTAATCACTTTCTAGTATACTATTTTAAGAAAATATGTGTCTTTTATTACTAGGAATAGTTAGTTAACCCTAATGTGAGCTGATTACAAGCTATTAATGCAACCATTTACTGCATTTCTTGCATAGCAGGAAATACACCTAGATGGTCACACTTGCTCCCCACAATAAAGTGGATTCCAAAGTACTTATTTAATAGTGGAGTCATCCAAGGTCAAATAGGTGAGTGGTGAAGCCAGAGTTTCTGCCTTGTGCGTTTGACAACAAAGCCTTTGTATGTTTAATGAGACACTGACAAAGCTGTGGATGTACTTTTTGTTGTTCAGAGTCACTCTGTAGCCCAGGCTGGCTTCTTTAACTTGCCATTCTCCTGCCTCCGCTTCCCAAGTGCTGGGATTACGGATGTGTGCCGCAATATCTGGCAGAAACTGTACATGTTTTCTAATTCTGCGTTAGGCCTACAGATTATGTGTATAATTTAATTATACATATATTTTTTTCTCCCATTTTAACAAATTATCTTTAGATCCTGTTTTTGATTTTGCCGTTTACTTTCTGCTGCTTAACCAACCGATGGTAGGAGGAGGTTACAGTTTTCACGATAAGTGCCTTTTCTAAATCTAAACATACACCAACTGCCGCCAAACGACCAGGGGCTTTGTGCCTCTGCGGAGCTCCACGGGTGTCCTTCCGCTTCTGTCGGCCTCTCCAAGAGTCCGCGTCTTGCATGAAAAACTACGTTTCCCAGAGGGCCACGCGGACGGGAGCGCGGGCTCGACCAACCCTTCCTCCTTTCACTCAATAACCTCGTCACTGAATGATGACGCAAACGCGTCGGGCGCACGCGGGTGACGACATTCTGGCTCGCGACCGCGGCGGCGGCCTTAACCGCGGCAATAGGCGTAAGAGCGGCTGCGACTGCAGGACTACGACGACGGCGGCGGCGGCGTTGGGGCGGGCGCTGTGCGCACAGGGGAGGGGTAGGCGGGCGGCGCCGGCGGCTTCAACTGCGGCAGCGACGGAAGAAGGTCCTGCAGCGGCGGGCGGTCGGAGTTAGGCCTTAGCGGCCCCCAGAGCGCCCGACCCCGTCCTGCACGGGCGATCTCCATAGAGACCGTGACAAACAGAGACGCGGGGTCCGCACGCGGCCGCGGGGCCGGGCCGGGCTAGGTCGTGGGCCTCCGCCGCCGCTGCCCGGCGTTCGGCCGGCCGGCCGCCCGCCCGCCCGCGTGCGCGCGCTCTCTCGGCTCCTGCCCGCAGCCTCGCGGTTCTTGGTGTGCCCGTGTCTCACTCGGGGCCGGGCCGGGCCGGGCCGGGCGGGGGAGGCCCCAAGGCCGTCGCCTCTCCCTCTCCCGCCCGGGAGCGGGAAGCCGCCCAGGCTCCGCCATGGCCTCGGGAGCCGGAGGAACGGGAGGGGGCGGCGGTGGCGGCAAGATCCGGACGCGTCGTTGCCACCAGGGGCCGGTGAAGCCTTACCAGCAGGGGCGACCGCAGCACCAGGTACGGCTCGGGCGGCGCGGTGACCTGGCGGGTGGAGAGGTGGGCAGGCGGTCCCCGGCGTCCCACGTGGAGCGGAGCGGACCGAGGGCCCGAGGGGAGGCCGGACGAGGGCGGCGGGAAGTGGGCAGAGCCGGGCCGGGCCGGGCCGGGCCTGGCGGGCGGCGCACACGTGCTGCGGGGCCGCCTCCGCCCGGCCCTCCGGCCCAGGGGCTTTCCCAAGCTGGGCGCTGGGCGGGAAAAGAGATTCTGGGCGTCAGATACTTGGGGGTCTTTTTATGGAGGGGCGGGTATTGGGGGCTTGGTGGTTATTAGTGAAGACCTCTCGATGGAAAAAGGTGAAGATGCCACTGAGGGCCCCTTCGTTAGCAGGCTCCCCCCACCCCGGATTTCCCGGTTTAGGGTGGGGAGAATGGCCGCCTAGGGTTATCTGCCACCAGGCATCCCTGTTATTTGGAGAGGGGGGCGCTGTTACGTGGGCCGAGGAATAACTCAATCTGAGTCTGTAGTCCTTTAATCAATCACCCCTGGACACCCGCCGCCCCCAATGCAACCCGTCCAAGCTTAGCCTTCCCCATCTGAAGACAGTGGCTTGGGGTCCCCCCACCCTTTAACTGGATTGTAGTCACAGTGCCACTGGGGCATTTTAAAAGTCCCTCTCCACTCATACGTCTCTCTCTGCTGCGCGATTTTCCCCTCCTCTCCTCCCCGCTCTTTATTTTGGAGGCTGGAATAGGCCATTCTCCATAGTTGACCTGATCTCCAGCTCTGACCTCATACACTAATTATTTTAATAATATGGGCGTAATCTAGATGTTTTAGGTACTTTGAACACTCCAGGAGTGTTGGTGGTCTTATAATTTAGCTACCATATGCCTTTGTGGATGTCTACAATGAAAAGTTTCCCTGGCTGAAAATGAAACATTTGATTCTGAGAAAATTCCAGTTTTAAAAAAAATTATTTATTTGCAACCTGCGTGGGGGAGGGACAGGATGGGGGCGCTAGGGCCTCTTGCCACTGCAAACAACTCCAGATGCTTGTGTGCCACTTTGTACACTTAATGGGCACTGTAGAATAGAACCTGGCTGTAGGGCTTTGCAAGCAAGTGCCTTTAACCGCTGGGCCGTCTCTCCAGTCCCCAAAATTCCAGTTTTTAAAACTCACTTGCCTAGGATTAAGAAAACGAGAAAAACCCATTTTAAAAAAGTCTCGTCTAAACCTTTTCAATAATATTAACATAGGAAAGTTGTGTGAAATTTGTTCAAAAACAAGAAAGGGGATGATAACTTGTTGCAAGCTATTAAAGGTATAGACTATGTTTTAAAAAAACATTTATTTACTTATCAGAGAAAGAGGCAGATGGAGAATGGGTGTGCCAGAGCCCCACACCAGTGCAAATGAATACCATATGCATCTGCCACCTAGTGCATCTGCCTTTATGTGGGTACTGGGCAATCAAACCTGGGTCCTTTGGCTTTGCAGGCAAGTCTAAGCCATCTCTCCAGCCCAAAGGTAGACTCATTATATTCTGGATAACAGTAAGAGTTGAATATTTAGCATTTTGTTTGGTGGTGGTTCCAAATTGTAGCATTATCAACAGATTCATAAAAATAAAGGTTGGAGGGAAAGTTCTGAATAGTTAGAGCTATGGCTTATGCACTAAATAGTTCTTACCATTGGTCAGAAGGCTTGTTCTGAATTCCTGTTTTTTTCTGGGAGCTGGGTTGTTTGCAGACAGATTTGAGATTAGAATTTAGGTCTCAATACTGGCCATTTTACCTTACCTAATTGTGTACAATAATTGTTAGGCATTTGTGAGTTTCTTAGAATAATTGTCTTTGAAAGGTTCTGTTGCATACAGAAATGTGACAGTTTTTGAACACGGACCAGCAGATTGTCTGGATAAAGTGTAAAAAGGAGCTAATATATCCTAGGTGACAAAGTTATAATCACACAGCTTATTTTAAAATGTGTTCAGATAAAATCTAATTGGGGCAGACGGGATACCTTAACAGCCTAAGATTGTTTTAGACTATAGATTTCAGGCTGTGTCATTTTGTCTTAAATTTTGTTAATTTAGATAAATTGTCTTAATATGGCTTCTTGCCCCATTGGAATTGGAATTAAAGATGTTTAAGTGTTTCTTGATCAGTGCTGTAGGTGTTAATTCTGACAGAAACTACTGAAGAAAAGTATTCAGGGATATGTCAAGAGTACTTGTATTTATTGATTTTTAAAATCTTAAAGTAAGGACTGTTTTTAGTTCTTACCAGCACTTTGGTGGGCTTGCTTGCTGTCTCAACCAGCCATCGACTGCATGTTTACAGCTGCTGAGTCATCATGATTCTCTAAGGTGCTTCATGACATAGCATGTTTCATGAGAGTGCCATTTGATAAGTGTCCAGGGTTTCTGGGCAAAAATGAAGCTTCTAGTTGTGTGGTAGAAGGTTAGAATAAAAATGAGCTGTCTGGCACTGTACATAAGTGGACGGCTGCCAGTGCTTGTCAGGCCAATTAACTCGTGCAGTCACCCAGTACCTGTGATTTCTGCTCGTGTTCTTTGGCTTGTAATTTCCTGTTTTGACTTCTGGTTTACCTCTTCTGGGAAATGTCTTAACATTTAGCACTTTTTCCTCACAATTTCTGATCTTTAAAATATGTTGTTTGAAGTTGTGGAGCTGTAAATCTGTCTTGCTCAACTAAGTGAAAAAAAGCAACTCTTAAATGTACAAGTATCTGGATGTGGTGGCACACACCTGTATTCCTGCACTTGGGAGGCTGAGGTAGAAAGATAGTGAGCTCCAGGCTAGACTAGGCTTTAGAGTGACTTCTAGGCCAGCCTGGACCACATACTAAGACCTTGTCCTCGAAAGAAGTGTTAAAGCAAAAATGGAGAGTAGGCCTGAGCAAAGCAGGTAGATCTTTTCCACTTGCCTTTGCACCTGTACTGTCAACTCAGGCACTTCTCTGTTTATTTTGAGACAGGCTCTTGTTACTTAGCTCAGGTTGGTCTGCTGCCCATCCTCCTGAGGGCTAACCTAGACACTTAAACCCTCCACAAACTCAAGATTGCCTTCCTTGCCTGAGCTAACCCAGTCACCTTTAAGGAATGGTAGGGAGTTGTAGGTCAGTAACGATCATGTGCTTAGTTCTTACCACCTGTCCAGTCTCCTTTCCCATATGATCTGGATGCATGTCTGTGGAGAGGTCCAGCTGCCTTTTAATAGCCACCACAAGAAACTTGAGCTCATGAGAAGAACCTGTTACCTCCTTTTGGTAAGAGTGGCCCATTTTTCTTGCTCAGTTTTTGGTGGTAAGAGGTTTGTTTTCTGGCTTGGCACTAAGGAAATGCACCTTCAGTTGTCCATGCATGATAGGAAGCCTAGGAATGTCTTAGAAGTCATTTAAGGGCTGGAGAGGGATTAGCAGTTAAGGTGCTTGCCCATAAAGCCAAAGGACCCAGGTTTGATTCCCCAGAACCCACATAAGCCAGATGCACAAGGTGGTGGTACATGTGGCTGGAAGCCCTGGTGCACACCTGTTCTCTCTCTCTCTTTTTCTTTCAAATGAATAAATAAAAATAAAACTAAAAAAAAAGAAGTCATTTAACATTCTAACCATTAAAAAGGTAGGAATCCCTCTTCCACCAACAGATTAGATCAAGGATACACATTTTTTTTCTGTAAAGAAACATAATTAATTTTTAGGTCTTGTGATTGCCAATTGATTTCTTTTTATGGTCCTTTGGCATATGTGAAGCCACATTTAGCTCTGAAATCAGGCCAGGGGCTGTGTCCATGGTCTGCCTTGTGTAACCTTGAAAATGTTAGTATGGAATACACATTTATTTATTTTGGTTTCTAATTGAGGTCTTGCTATAGCCCAGACTATCTGGAATTAGGTATGTAGTCTCAGGGTGACCTCAAACTCACTGTGATCCTCTTACCTCTGCCTCCCAAGTGCCAGGATTAAAGAATGGTGCCACTATACCCGGCTGGGTTTTGTATATTTTGATACCACCTCTATGATTTTTTAATTTTTTAAATTTTTATTTATTTATTTAAGAGAGAGAGAGAGAATGGGAATGTCAGGGCCTCCAGCCACTAAAATGAACTCCAGATGTAAGTGCCACCTTGTGTGTCTGGTTTACGTGGGTCCTGGGGATTGAATCTGGGTCCTTTGGCTTTGTAGGCAAGTGTCTTAACTGCTAAGCCATCTCCAGCTCCTTCTCTATGCTTTTTCTTTTCTTTTCTCTTTTTTTTTTTTTTTTTTTTTGCCCCATGTAAGTATGTACCTGTGTGTTCTTGGCTTTGAAAAGGAGTGGATAGTTGAGGCTCACTAGCTAATTCTAGCAGTCATTAAATCACCCTCACCCTCCATATTTAATTCCCTTGGTGGGTATAGAAGTAGACATGGCTGAAAGAACATAGTCTAATGGATTCCCTCTTATGCTCTGACTTGAACAATTTAAGTTCTGCTTAATTTTGCCATAAAAATTGTTGTGAAGGCTAAAGGATTATAAAAAAAGAAAGCTTTTAGAACAGTTTATACAGTTAGGACTCATTTGAAATTGGGAATAAGTAGAGCCATTGACTTTAACTTTTTTCTTTTTTTGTGGTGTGTGTGTGTATGGACCCAGAGGTTGATGTCTGTTCTAAAATCATTTTTCACCTTATTTTGAGACATGATCTCTCATTGAACCTGGTGATATGGCTCGGCCAGCAAGCTATAGTATCCTCCTCACTATTTTTCTCCTGCACAGGACCTTCTTTATTTTTGTTTTTTTGAGGTAGGATCTCATTCTAGCCCAGACTGGCCTGGAATTCACTATGTAGTTTCAGTGTGTCTTCTTAACTTACTGTTATCCTCCTACCCTGCCCCTGCCTCTTGAGTGGTGTGATTAAAGGCGTGTGGCACCAGGCCTAGCCCATCTCTCCCTCTCTGTCTCTCTTCTCTTCCTCTTCCTCTTCCTCTTCCTCTTCCTCTCCCTCTCCCTCTCCCTCTCCCTCTCCCTCTCCCTCTCCCTCTCCCGCTCCCGCTCCCGCTCCCGCTCCCGCTCCCGCTCCCGCTCCCTCTCCCTCTCCCTCTCTCTTTTTTTTTCTCGAGGTAAGGTTTTCCCTCTAGCCCAGGCTGACCTGGAATTCATTATGTAGTCCCAGGGTGGCCTTGAACTCACAGCTATCCTCCTACTTCTGCCTTCCAAATGCTGGGATTAAAGGCATGTGCCCCCATGCCTGGCTCTGTCTTCTATTTTAATGAGTATTTTCTTACTGCCTTCCATCATCCATGTTGAAATATTGATGAGCTTATTTTTGTGGAGGTAGTAATAACCACTGTGAGGTCATAATGCACCAGTCACTTGTCAAGGCTATGGTTTCCCAAGTTCCTCCTTCCCATCTTCTGGGTTTTATGTTCTTGTTGCCCACTCCTACACAGTGTTCCCTGAGCCTTGGAGGGAGTCTTATAGATGGCTCAGTTGGTGCTGAGCACTCAAACGTCACTTGCCATTGTATTAGCACCTTGGTGAGTTTTGAATCTTCCTAGTAGTGACCACCATTGCAGAGAGGTGTAATCGATAATAATTTATGGGAATGAACATGCGTCTTTAAAAGATTGTGTGTTGGGTACAGCATGTCCATTTAGTCCGCAGTAGTGGCTTCCTCATGTAGGATCTGTTACCTTTGCAACCATAGGCTTTTGGGTAGGGATTCAGTATCAGACATGGAACGGTCTCAGATCCATTCAGAGCAGTTGGTTATCCCTATACTAGTCATGCCACTGTTGCACCACTGGGCACTTTTTGGCTAGCTAGTTAGTTATGTATCATGCACAGTTGTTCAGCAGCTGGGTAATAAACCTCTTGATAAAATTTCTCACACAGCAGCCTGCATGGCATTTCTAGCACTATGCCAGTTAGTTGGGAGGGAAGGCGGCTTCCAGTTCAGTGACTTAAGTTTTTTGCATGTAGTGAGAGGCCTTCATATGTATGGTATAATGTTACTAATTACTTTTTTTCCCCCAAGATACAGTCTTGCTCTAGCCCAGGCTGACCTGGATTTCACCATGTAGTCTCAGGCTGGCCTCGAACTCACAGCAGTCCTCCTACCTTGGTCTCCTAAGTGCTAGGATTAAAGGGGTGCACCACCATTCCTGGCTAAAAATGTTTGGCTTTTCGTGGTAGTGTCTCACTGTAGCTCAGGCTGACCTGGAATTCACTTTGTAGTCTCAGGGTGGCTTCGAACTCTCAGTGATCCTCCTACCTCTGCCTCCCAAATGCTGGGATTGAAGACATGCGCCACCACGCTGGCCCAGGCTACAATTTTTTAGTTAGGTGATGTCTATGTACTGGAAAGTCAAGTGTCCATAAGTTTGAAGTAAAATGAAAATTTTGGTCAGATGTCCTTAAGACCATTTTCTTTCTTTCTTTTTTTTTTAAATTTTGTTTATTTTTATTTGAGAACGGCAGACAGAGAAAGGCACAGAGAGAGAGACAGACAGATAGACAGACAGAATGGGCGCACCAGGGCCTCCAGTCAGCCACTGCACACGAACTTCAGATGCATGCGCCCCCTTGTGCATCTGGCTAACGTGGGTCCTGGGGAATTGAGCCTCGAACTGGGGTCCTTAGGCTTCACAGGCAAGCGCTTAACCGCTAAGCCATCTCTCCAGCCCAAGACCATTTTCATTAGATACAGAATGTTGAGAAAAGTACTGATTCTGGTTTTTCCATTCTCATTTATTTGTGAGAGAGGGAGAATGGGCGCACCAGGGCTAAGCCACTGCAAATGAACTCTAGACACTTATGCCACCTTACACATATGGCATATGTGGGTACTGGGGAATTGAACCTGGATCCTTACACTTTGCAGGCATGTGCCTAACTGCCAAACCATCTCTTCAGCCCTCAGTTTTATTTTGTATTCTGAGATACAGGGTATGTAGCTCTGGCTGGGCTGGAACTTGCCTAATAGCTCAGACTGTCTATTTTTAACTTCTTAGTTCTCCTTTCTCCTGCCTCTGCTCCTGAATGTTTGAATTGTGTTTGCGCCCTGTCATACTCAGTTTTCAAAAGTTTTCTTTGTAGCAACTTAGTTTATGATCATAGTTGAAATATAATTTTATTTGTTTGGTGTGTGTTGTGTATGTGAACATGCATACGTGTGTGAGTCCTGGTGCTTGTGTAGAGATAGAGCACAACCTGGGTCAGTCTTCACCATCTACTCCAGGTTTTGAGGCAGGGTTTCCTTCTTGCTCAGTGCTCCATTTGAGAACTTCTGGGGACATTCTGTCTCCACCTGTGATTATAGAATCCCGCCATAGCTTCTGCCTTTTACATGGAGCCTGAGGATCCGAATTCAGGTACTCAGAGTTGCATGGCAAATGTTTTATCCATTGGCCCGTTTCCCAGCCTGTGAAGTACTTATTTTTAAATATTTATTTTATTCATTTATTTATTTGAGAGCAACAGACAAAGAGGCAGAGAGGGAGGGAGGGAGGGAGAATAGGCGCGCCAGGGCCTCCAATCATTGCAAACGAACTCCAGATGCATGCGCCACTTTGCACATCTGGCTAATGTGGATCCAGGGAAATCGAGCCTTGAACCGGGGTCCTTAGGCTTCACAGGGTTACTAAGCCATCTCTCCAGGCCAGTACTTACTTTTTAAATGATAGTCTGCACACTGTAAACCTAGTGCTCAAGAAGCTCAAGCTGGAAGACCAGGTCAAGGCCAGCATGAGCTACGTGATCAGAAATAGGACAGTAGCTTGCCTTTCCTTTCTATACATATTCCAGTTTGTTTAATTTTGCTTATCTTTTTCATAGCGCGATTTAAGAAATAAACTGAACTCCTAGTATTATAAAATGTGCTATGTGTGAAAAGCATGGCAGTATCAGATACATAATTTTTAGTGTTTAGCTGCTATGGGCTGTTAATGAGTGGTGCTTCTCCTTTTTGCATCTTCAGCTTGGAAGGAGGTAAAAGTTTGTAGCCAATCTCTAATTCTTTAACCAGAACAGTGAATAGAGTGAATAGAGAACTTGAACTGAATGACCAGGGCTATTAAGTGACTTAAAGCTTATAAGTAGAACAATCTTAAATTTGTAAGTTAACTTGGGATTATTGAAATTATATTTAGTATCATGGCATTAAAATTTGAATACTTGGGCTGGAGAGATGGTTCAGCAGTTAAAGGCACTTGCCTGTAAACCCTAAGAACTCAACATTCAGTTCCCCAGCACTCACTTAAAGCCAGACGCATAAGGTGGCGCATGTGTTTGGAGTGTATTTGCAGTGGTTAGAGCCCATTCTCTTTGCCTCTATCTGCCTCTCACTCTATTACTTTCAGTATTTTGCTGGGTGTGGTAGTGTACACCTTTAATCTCAGCATTTGGGAGATGAGAAGATTGCTGTGAGTTCCCGGCCAGCCTTAGACTGCATCGTGAATTCCAGGTCAGCCTGGGCTAGAGCAAGAACTTACCTCAAAAACAAAACAAAACAACAACAAAAAAAAAGGAATAACAGTTTTGATGTTATTATGAAATGCTTTATTGAAATAAGTAATGTTAGAATGGTTGTATTTAAAAAAAATTCAATACTGCTGGATGTGGTGCTGCATACCTTTAATCCTAGCACTCAGGAGGCAGAGGTAGGAGGATTGCTGTGAGTTCTAGGCTATCCTGGTCAGCCTGGGCTAGAGTGAGACCCTACCTTAGAACAGCAAAACAAATAAATAAATAAAAATAAAATGAAAACCAATGCTGAAGTGTTAGTATGGGAAAACAAACTTAGTGCTTGGCATAAAAATCTTTATAAGTAGGTAACTTTCAAGACTCAGAACCTCGTCACTTAGAAACTTAAAAGGAGGGAGCAAAAAAGAGAACTTGATAGGGAAACTGTATGAAATAAGACCTTGAAACAAGTTTGGAAAGAAGAGGACAGTTACATGGGTGTTAATTGGGTTGAGATGGTGAGGGTGAGCACAGAATTATGGAAGAGGATGCTCAAGAGTTGGGGACGGACCCCACTGCAATACAGGTATCCAGAAAGCAAGCAGAAGTCAAAGGAGTTGAGAATTCTGGAAGAAGGAGGCCTGAGAAACTTACAGCTGATACTGGACTGTAGTTGGTATTTGTCGTTGGTAATCCAGTGAAATTATTCAAGGTTTTTGGAATTTGAGTATTACTACTTAATAAATAATGTGAGGGGAAAGCCTGGTGTCTGACGCATGCTTTTAATTCCAGCACTTGGGAGGCAGAGTTAGGAGGATTGCCATGGGTTTGAGGCCACCTTGAGACTACATAGTGAATTCCAGGTCAGCCTGGGCTAGAGCTTCTATCTTGAAAAACAAACAAGTGAATGAACAAAACCAAAACAACAACAACAAAAGGTGAAGGGAGTTGAAAAGAAAGAATAAAGTAGAACAGAATTGAAAAGAAAGAAAAACTAATAGAATAGAGCTTTTTATGTGATAAAAGAAGGAAGGCAAGTAAGGAATTGTCAAGTTGGACAGCTGTATGGTGAAAGTTTTATAGGAAGGTTTGAGATAAAAATTCTGAGTTAGCGATGTAGAATAATTTTTTGCTTTCCTCATCCTCCAGCCATCTTTTAGTAATCTTAAAATTCAATATAATTTGAAGCAAATGTATTCACAAGTGCTTTACATGTGGAATGTGCAAGTGTTTTACACAACTAATGTTCTTGATATATATATGTATGATTATATTGAATTTACTTTTGTCCCCAACTTGGTCATTTAATTATTTAAAATAAAACCTAGTGAAGGACTGGAAAGATGGTTTAGCAGTAAAAGCATCTGCCTGCAAAGCCTGGGTTTGATTCCCCAGTATCCAAGTAAAGCCAGATCTGCAAAATAGCACTGTCTTATCTGCCTGTCTCTCACCCTGCTTGCAAATAGAAATATTTTTATTTAACTTTTTTTTTTTTTTTTGGTTTTTCGAGGTAGGGTCTTGCTCTAGCCCAGGCCAACTTGGAATTCACAGCTATTCTCCTACCTCTGCCTCCTGAGTGCTGGGATTAAGGGTGTATGTCACCACATCCAGTTTATTTATTTTTAAGTATTATGTTGCAAACAGAGAAGAGAGTGAAAATATGGGCACACTAGGGCCTTTTGCACTACAACCAGACTCCAGATGCATGGGCTACTTTGTGCATCTGGATGGATATATGTGGGTACTGGGGAATCAAACCTGGCCTGGTTTGCTCCCAAAGTAGAATTAGATGTTCTGCCTTGACTTGTTTGATTTTTCTATCTGCCAAGGCATTTGCCTTCTCTTATTCAACTGTCTGAAACTGAATGCTGCTGCTCTGTGAAGGAAATTGTGGCCTGACCCTAGTTAACGTGTGTGTGTGTGTGTGTGTGTGTGTGTGTGTGTGTGTGTGTGTGTTCTAAGGTAGGGTTTTGCTGTAGCCCAGGCTGACCTGGAACTCACTGTGTAGTCTCAGGGTGGCCTTGAAGTTACAGCGATCCCCCTATCTCTGCCTCCTGGGTGCTGGGATTAAAGGTGTGAGCTACCATGCATGGCTCATTCTTTTTTTTTTTTTAATTTATTTATAATCATTTATTTATTTGACAGAGAAAGGGAGAGGGGGTGAGAGAATGGGCATGCCAGGGCCTCCAACCATTGCATGCAAACTCCCCCTTGTGCATCTATCTGGCTTACGTGTGTCCTGGGGAATTGAACCTGGGTCGTTTGGCTTTGCAGGCAAATGCCTTAACCACTATGCCATCCCTCTCCCCCGTTTTAAAATTTTGCTTATTAGAGAAAGAGACTAAGTGGGTGAGCCAAGGCCTCTAGCCACTGCAAAAAACAAACAAACAAACAAACAAAAAACCCAAAAGCAAAACAATGTGCCAATGGGGAATTGAACCTGGGTCCCTAGGCTTTGTAAGTGCCTTAACTACTAAGTCATCTCTTCAGCCCAACTTTTTTCTTGTTAATATTACTAGTAAACCTTGTAAATTTAGAGGTACTTCACATTATTTTATTTACTATTTCATTATAATTCTTATATGCAGTAGTAGGAGGAAATGTTATTTAACCTAGAGTAAATCAAAGAAGAGCAAAGTAGATGTTCAAGGCTGTTCTAGAGAAACTAATAATGGTGTTTATGGGCAAGTACTCTACCACTGAGCTGTATCACTAAGCTCCTCATCCATCAAGTGGGAGTATTAGATTTAAAGTGCTAAAGTTATTGTGAGGATTAAATTGAATAATGCCTATAAGTTGCTAAGAGTGCCTGATTCATGCTAAAGATATAGTAACATTAGTGGTGGTAGTTAATGTACCACATTGTTTCTCCCTTTAAAAGTTGCCATAATAGGGCTGGAGAGATGGCTTAGCGGTTAAGCGCTTGCCTGTGAAGCCTAAGGACCCTGGTTCGAGGCTCGGTTCCCCAGGTCCCATGTTAGCCAGATGCACAAGGGGGCGCACGTGTCTGGAGTTCATTTGCAGAGGCTGGAAGCCCTGGCGCGCCCATTCTCTCTCTCTCCCTCTATCTGTCTTTCTGTCTGTCACTCTCAAATAAATAAATAAATAAATAAATAAATAAATAAAAAATTAAAAAAAAAAAGTTGCCATAATAGGGCCGGAGAGAAGGCTTAGTGGTTAAGGCGTTTGCCTGCAAAGCCAAAGGATCCTGGTTTGATTGTCAGACCCACGTAAGCCAGTTGCACAAGGGGGTTCATGTATCTGGAGTTTGTTTGCTGTGGATGGTGGCGCTGACGTGCCCATTCTCTTTCTCTCTTTGCTGCTGTCTCTCTCAAATAAATAAATAAAAAAAGTTGCTGTAATAAAATTAATTCCTCGGATTTTTAAATACTAAAAGTTTACCATTAAAAGGGGTAGGAGGGGACAACTCGAGTTGTGTCTCAGTAGTTAAGATACTTGCCTGCAGAGTGTAAGGATTCAGGCTTGATTCCCCAGCGTACCCATGTAAAGCCAGATGCCAAGGGTGGTGCATGTATCTAGAGTTCATAGAGGTCTAGAGTGGCTAAAGGCCCATACATGCCCATTCTCTCTCACACTCTAATTAATACATAATATAAAGAAAGGAGATTATAGGTTATATCTTGAATATGCTTTGTGTTAGACTGGTTGCTTGATTTATTTATTTTAAAAATTCCTCATATTTCTATTAATTTTGTTTTTTTTTTTTTCCTTTTGTGATGTTGGGATAACAAACCCAGGGCCTCTTGCATGAGAGACAAACACTAGTAGCTGAACTGTATCCCCAGCTCTTAAGTTCTGTCTTTGTTAAACACTATCCACAGATAGTTGTTGAAGGTATGGCTTATATGTATTTATTTACTTACTTATTTATTTTTTGTTTTTTCGAGGTAGGGTCTCACTCCAGCCCAGGCTGACCTGGATTTTACTCTGTAGTCTCAGGGTGGCCACCAAATCATGGCAACCCTCCTACCTCTGCCTCCCAAGTGCTGGGATTAAAGGCGTGCACCACCATGCCTGGCACTTATATGTACTCATATGTGTAATATGCTCTTAGGCTGGAGAGATGGCTCAGTGGTTAAGGTTCTTGCCTGTAAAGTCTAACAATTCAAATTCACTTCCCCAGTACCCACGTAAAACCATATGCACAAAGTGGCGCATGCATCTGGAATTCATTTGCAGGGGCTGGAGGCTCTGGTGTGCCCCTCTGCCTCTCTGTCTCTCGCTTGCAAGTAAATAAATAAAAGTAATTTTTTTTTTCCTTGAGGTAGGGTCTCATTCTAGCTCAGGCTGATCTGGAGTTCACTGTGTATTCTCAGGATGGCCTTGAATTTATGATGATCCTCCTACCTCTGCCTCTTGAGTGCTGAGATTAAAGGCATGTGCCACTGTGCCCGGCAAAAGTATTTTAAGAAAAGTGTCTCTTTGCTGGGTGTGGTGGTGCATGCCTTTAATCCCAGCACTTGCGAGGCAGAGATAAGGAGGATTGCTGTGAGTTCGAGGCCACCCTGAGACTACATAGAATTCTACGTTAGCCTGGGCTAGAGTAAGACCCTACTTCGAAAAACAAAACAAACAAACAAACAAAAAAAAACACCCAAAATGAAAAGTGTTTCTTTTTAGATTAAATTTATTGCCTATGGTTAAATGTAGATTTTTGGTTATTTGGTTATCTATAAAAATGCCATTACATTATTAATAGAATCTTAGTAATTTTTTAAAATAATTCTTTATTTACTTATTTGCAAGCAGAGAGTGAGAGAGAAGAGAGACACAGAGAGCATGCACGCGAGGGACTGTAGCCACTGCAAACGAACTCCACACGCATGTGCCCCTTGTGTATCTGGCTTACGTGTGTCCTGGGAAATCAAACGTGGGTCCTTTGGCTTCGCAGGCAAGGACCTTAACCACTAAGCCATCTCTGCAGCACAGAATTTTAGTAAATTTTGTTGGAAATAGTTGTGTTTTACTTGGTATGACTTCCGTAAATACGTACTTGAAAAAACATAGTTTCTAAAATAGTCTTAATGTGTGTGTGTTTTCTCCAACAGGGCATACTTAGCAGAGTTACTGAATCTGTTAAGAATATTGTACCAGGGTGGCTACAAAGATACTTCAACAAGAAGGAAAATGCATGTGGTTGTTCAACAGACGCAAGTGAGGTACCACACTGGCCAGAAAACAGAGAAGATGACCACGTGATGTATGCCGGTGAGGAGAACTCCAATATTGATGGGAGAATCACCCCTGAGCCAGCAGTCAGTAATACTGAAGGTAAATAGTATATAGATATTTTGTTAATGAATGATAGTGTTTCATGCTTGTTTTTGAACAAATCTGTATATTACTTGGCTATAATAAAACCCAATTTTGTGGCATATAAATATGTCAGAGTATGGTGATCAGGTTCAAATTAGATGTCTTATTTACCAGCCTTTTATTTATAAGGGAAGGCTGATAAGTTAGTTAAAAGTACCATCTGGTCAATGTGGTGGTGTGCACCTTTAATCTCAGTACTTGGGAGGCTGAGGTAGAATATTACTGTGAATTTAAGGCCACCCTGAGACTACAGGGTGAATTTCAGATCAGCCTAGGCTAGAGCATGACCCTACCTCAAAGTTCTAGGAAAAAACAAACAAACAAACAAACACAAAAAAAACAAGCTGGGTGTGGTGACACACACTTTTAATCCTAGCACTAAGGAGGAATCACCCTGAATTCGAGGTCACCCTGAAACTACATAGTGAATTCCAGGTCAGCTTGGGCTAGAGTGAAACCCAACCCCCCCCCCCCCAAAAAAAAAGTACAATCTGGTGTCAAGCCTTGGGGCTTGAATTTTCATACCATAGTACGATGTGGCTTTTAACAAAATAGTTAATACATTTTCCTTTCTCTGCCTTCATGAGTTTTAGGGGAGAAATCCTATGAGTCAGGTGTAGTTGTTCATGCCAGCTACTGGGTAGGTTGAGGTGGAGGGATCTTGGGGCCACAGGTTCAACATGTGATTTCCTCCAAAAGGTTCAGTGATGCTTTTAGAATAGTCCTGGAGCACTATGTAATGATAATGACAGTGAGGCTGATATTGTAATTTAATTGCAGTAGGTTCCTAATGTTCTTAGGCAGATGCATCTGGGTCATTTCATTACTCTGATAGGTAAGTGACTGCATTTTGAAGGCTTTTTGTTTTTACTTTACTTTCAAATAATTTGAAATGGTTTACAAGCATAACCTGTACTTTAGAAACCATATATGGTGATGTATGTCTATAATCCCAGAACTTGAGGCTAAGATAGGATTATGAATTAGGCTAGTTTAGGCTTCTCCAAAAGGGAGAGAACAGAACAAAACAAAATAGTCAATAGTTTAATGGGTTTTAATCACTACCACTGATTTTAGAACATCTTCATTACTCCACAAAGAAACCCCATACCTGTGGTCAGTTACTTCCCATTCCCCTTTTCCCCTGCTTGGCAACCACTAATGTGTTTTCTCTGTAGACTTGGCAACCACTAATGTGCTCTAGACATTTCATGTAAGTGGATTCATAAAATATGTAGTCTGTATTCTGCTTTGAATGTTTGTATACTCGTTTTTATGTGGAGTAAAATTTGATAGATCATACAATGATTGTCTTTATACTGAAGAACTGCCAAACTTTTCCAAAGTGGCTGTTCCATCTTATTTTTTCTACCTGCAGTGTTTGAAGGGCCCACTTTTTGTGTCAATGTATGAGTATTACTCTCCTGGTGGATGTGGTAGCATCTCTGGTTGTGATTGGTATTCCCTAGTGCCTCATGATGCTGAGCCTCTTGTAAAGTGCTTAGTGGTCATTGCAGGGACATGACTACTCAACTCTTTTTTTTCTTTTATTCCGTTGGAATTTTATTTATTTATTTATTTTTATTTCTTTGAGGTAGGGTTTCACTCTAGTCCAGGCTGACCTGGAATTCACTATGTAGTCTCAGGGTGGCCTCAAATTCCATAAGTACAATAAATACAAAACAAAATACATGTAATAAAGACTGGAGTTGTAGGATCAGTGGTAGGATGTACAGGTCCTGTGTTATTTTGTTTGTTGGTTTTGTTTTTCAAGGTAGGAGCATCTTGTTCTAGCCCAAGCTGACTTGCAATTTACTGTGCAGTCTCAGAGTAGCCTCGAACTCAGGGATCCTCCAACCCCAGTGTCACGAGTGCTGGGATTAAAGATGTGTACCACCATGTCCTGCATCTGGTGGATTTTTAAAAATATATTTTAATTTTATTTACTTATTTATTTGACAGAGAGAGAGAGAGAGAGAGAATGGGCATGCCAGGGCCTTCAGCCAGTGCAAAGGAACTTCAGACGTGTGTGCCCTCTTACGCATCTGGCTAATGTGGGTCCTGGGGAATCAAACCTGGGTCCTTTGGCTTTGCAGGCAAATGCCTTCTTAACAGCTAGGCCCTCCCTCCAGCCCGGATTAAAAAAAATTTTTTTTTTATTGTCCATTTTTATTTATTTAGTTGAGAGTGACAGAGAAAGAGGCAGAGAGGGTGGGGGGAGAAAGAATGGGCGCGCCAGGGCCTTCAGCCACTGCAAACAAACTCCAGATGTGTGTGCCCCCTTGTGCATCTGGCTTAAGTGGATCCTGGGAAATCGAGCCTCGAACCGGGGTCCTTAGGTTTCACAGGCAAGTGCTTAACTGCCAAGCCATCTCTCCAGCCCAGCTGGGATTTTTTTGTTAAGTTATAAGAGCTTTACATGTTCAGATGTCCCTTATGAGGGTACAATTGATAGATGTTTTCTTCATTCTGTGGGTGTTCTTTCACGCTATCCTTTGAAGCATAGGTGTTTAATTTTTTTTTTTTTTTTTGGTTTTTTGAGGTAGGGTCTCACTCTGGTCCAGGCTGACCTAGAATTAACTCTGTAGTCTCAGGGTAGCCTTGAACTCATGGCGATCCTCCTACCTCTGCCTCCCAAGTGCTGGGATTAAAGGCGTGCGCCACCACGCCTGGCTCAGGTGTTTAATTTTGATGAAATCATTTATCTGTGTGCGTGTGTATGTGTGTGTGAGAGAGGGAGAGAGTGAGTTTGTGTGTGTGTGTGTGTGTGTGTGTATGATTTTTTTTTTGTGTATGGGGGGGAATGGGTAGGAGTATGTAATGGGATCAAACCTAGGATCTAGCTGGGCATGATGGAGCACACCTTTAAATCCCAGCATTTGAGAGGCTGAGGTAGGAGGATTGCTGTGAATTCTCAATTGTGCTGCAATTGAGACTGCACAGTAAATTCCAGGTCAGCCTGGGCTAGAGCAAGACTCTCCCTACCTTGAAAAACAAAACCAACAAGCAAAAAAAACCCAAAAAAACACAGGACCTGTACATCCTACCACTCTCCTATGACTCCAGGCTTTATTATGTGTATTTTGTTTTGTATTTATTGCAGGTTAAAAATAATTTTTTTTTTCCAGGTAGAGTTTCACCTTAGCCCATGCTGACCAGGAATTCACTGTGTAATCTCAGGGTGCCTTGAATTCAGGTGATCCTCCTACCTTTGCCTCCCTGAGTGCCACCATGCCTGTCTTAAAGTTTAAAGTTTTTTTTTCAAGCACAAGCCAGAAAACCTGCTAGACAAATTACAAAAGAGCTGCAACACTTACTGCATGTTTTGATAAATGTAGCTAAATTTTTTTTTGTGAGTATTTACAAATGTATGGTTTGTTAATCTAATTATTTAATATTTTATATTATCTAATTTTAATTTAATTTTATAATATCTAATATTTAGTAATATAAATTACTGCCTAATTTTCTTGTAATGAAAAATAGTGAATGGGGCTTGAAAAAATGGTTACTTGGGAGAAAATGGCAAATTTAAGGTTTTTCTTTCTTTTGGGTAGTATTCAGTTTGCTGAAGTTTTGAATGTTAGCTAATTTTTTTTATTAGAATAACTTCAAGTTTTTTTTTTTTAATTTTTATTTATTTTTTTTAATTTTTTTTTTTTAATTTTTATTAACATTTTCCATGATTATAAAATATATCCCATGGTAATTCCCTCCCTCCCCACCCCCACACTTTCCCGTTTGAAATTCCATTCTCAATCATATTACCTCCCCATTACAATCATTGTAATTTCATATATACAATATCAACCTATTAAGTATCCTCCTCCCTTCCTTTCTCCACCCTTTATGTCTCCTTTTCAACTTACTGGCCTCTGCTACTAAGTATTTTCATTCTCACACAGAAGCCCAGTCATCTGTAGCTAGGATCCCCATATGAGGGAGAACATGTGGCGCTTGGCTTTCTGGGCCTGGGTTACCTGACTTAGTATAATACTTTCCAGGTCCATCCATTTTTCTGCAAATTTCATAATTTCATTTTTCTTTACCGCTGAGTAGAACTCCATTGTATAAATGTACCACATCTTCATTATCCACTCATCTGTTGAGGGACATCTAGGCTGGTTCCATTTCCCAGCTATTATAAATTGAGCAGCAATAAACATGGTTGAGCATGTACTTCTAAGGAAATGAGATGAGTCCTTTGGATATATGCCTAGGAGTGCTATAGCTGGGTCATATGGTAGATCAATCTCTAGCTGCTTTAGGAACCTCCACACTGTTTTCCACAATGGCTGGACCAGATTGCATTCCCACCAGCAGTGCAGAAGGGTTCCTTTTTTTCCACATCCTTGCCAACATTTATGATCATTTGTTTTCATGATGGTGGCCAATCTGACAGGAGTGAGATGGAATCTCAATGTAGTTTTAATCTGCATTTCCCTGATGACTAGTGACGTAGAACATTTTTTTAGGTGCTTATATGCCATTCGTATTTCTTCCTTTGAGAACTCTCTATTTAGCTCCTTAGCCCATTTTTTGATTGGCTTGTTTGATTCCTTATTAGTTAACTTTTTGAGTTCTTTGTATATCCTAGATATTAATCCTCTATCAGATATATAGCTGGCGAAGATTTTTTCCCATTCTGTAGGTTGCCTCTTTGCTTTTTTCACTGTGTCCTTTGCGGTGCAAAATCTTTGTAATTTCATTAGGTCCCAGTGGTTAATCTGTGGTTTTATTGCCTGAGCAATTGGGGTTGTATTCAGAAAGTCTTTGCCAAGACCAATATGTTGAAGGGTTTCCCCTACTTTTTCCTCTAGCAGTTTCAAAGTTTCCGGTCTGATGTTAAGGTCTTTAATCCATTTGGACTTAATTCTTGTGCATGGCGAGAGAGAAGAATCTATTTTCATCCTTCTGCAGATATTTATCCAGTTTTCAAAACACCATTTGCTGAAGAGGCTGTCTCTTCTCCAATGAGTATTTTTGGCATTTTTATCGAATATCAGGTGGCTATAGCTACTTGGGCTTACATCTGGGTCCTCTATTCTGTTCCACTGATCTACATGTCTGTTTTTGTGCCAGTACCATGCTGTTTTTGTTACTATGGCTCTGTAGTATAGGTTAAAATCAGGTATGGTGATACCACCAGCCTCTTTTTTGTTGCTCAGTATTATTTTAGATATTCGAGGTTTTTTATGATTCCAAATGAATTTTTGGATTGTTTTTTCTATTTCCATGAAGAAAGCCTTTGGAATTTTGATAGGGATTGCATTAAATGTGTAGATTGCTTTAGGTAAGATTGCCATTTTCACGATATTGATTCTTCCAAGCCAGGAACAAGGGATGTTTCTCCACTTTCTAGTGTCTTCTGCAATTTCTCGCTTGAGTGTTTTAAAGTTCTCATTGTATAGATTCTTTACTTCCTTAGTTAGGTTTATTCCAAGGTATTTTATTTTTTTTGATGCAATTGTGAATGGGAGTGATTCTCTGATTTCATCCTCTGTGTGTTTGTTGTTAGCATATACGAAGGCTACTGATTTCTGTGTATTTATTTTGTATCCTGCTACATTGCTGTAGGTTTTGATCAGCTCTAACAGCTTGCTAGTAGAGTCTTTAGGGTCCTTTATGTATAGAATCATGTCATCTGCAAATAATGATAACTTGATTTCTTCCTTTCCAATTTGTATCCCTTTTATGTGTGTCTCTTGCCTTATTGCTATGGCTAAGACTTCCAAAACTATATTAAATAGAAGTGGAGACAGTGGACACCCTTGTCTTGTTCCTGATTTTAGTGGAAAAGCTTCCAGTTTTTCCCCATTTAGTAATATGTTGGCTGTAGGCTTGTCATAAATAGCCTTTATTATATTGAGATATGTTCCTTCTATTCCCAGTCTCTGTAGGACTTTTATCATGAAGGGATGTTGGATTTTGTCAAATGCTTTCTCTGCATCTAATGAGATGATCATGTGATTTTTGTCCTTCAACCCATTTATGTAATGTATTACATTTATAGATTTGCGTATGTTGAACCATCCCTGCATCTCTGGGATAAAGCCTACTTGGTCAGGGTGAATGATCTTTTTGATATACTCTTGTATTCTGTTTGCCAATATTTTGTTGAGAATTTTTGCATCTATGTTCATGAGGGAGATTGGTCTGTAATTTTCTTTTTTTGTTCTATCTTTGCCTGGTTTTGGTATCAGGGTGATGCTGGCCTCATAGAAGGAGTTTGGTAGGATTCCTTCTTTTTCTATTTCCTGGAAAAGCTTAAGAAGCAATGGTGTTAGCTCTTCCTTAAAAGTCTGGTAAAATTCAGCAGTGAATCCATCCGGGCCTGGACTTTTTTTAGTTGGGAGATTATTGATAACTGCTCGGATCTCCATGTTTGTTATAGGTCTATTTAAGTGATTAATCTCATTTTGATTTAATTTAGGTAGGTCATATAGATCAAGGAAATCATCCATTTCTTTCAGATTTTCATACTTTGTGGAGTATATGCTTTTATAGTATGTCCCTATAATTTTTTGAATTTCTCTGGAATCTGTTGTGATGTTACCTTGTTCATCTCTGATTTTATTAATTTGTGTCTCTTCTCTCTTTCTTTTGGTCAGATTTGCTAAGGGTTTATCAATCTTGTTTATCCTTTCAAAGAACCAACTCTTTGTTTCATTAATTCTTTGGATTGTTCTTTTTGTTTCTATTTCATTAATTTCTGCCCTAATCTTTATTATTTCTTCCCGTCTACTACTTTTTGGTTTGCCTTGTTCTTCTTTTTCCAAGGCTTTAAGGCGAAGCATTAGGTCGTTTACTTGCGACCTTTCAAATTTCTTAATATAGGCACTTAAGGCTATAAATTTACCTCTTAGAACTGCCTTCATTGTGTCCCAGAGATTTTGGTATGTTGTGTTCTCATTATCATTTGACTCTATAAATTTTTTGATTTCCTTTTTGATTTCTTCATTGACCCACTCATCATTTAGTAGTGTATTGTTTAGTTTCCATGATTTTGTGTATGCTCTATAGCCTTTCTTGCTACTGATTTGTAGTTTAATTCCATTGTGGTCAGATAGAATGCAAGGAATTATTTCAATTTTCCTGAATTTGTTAAGATTTGCTTTGTGTCCTAATATATGGTCTATTTTAGAGAATGTTCCATGTGCTGCTGAAAAGAATGTATATTCTGCAGCCTTTGGATGAAATGTCCTGTATATATCTGTTAGGTCCATTCCTTCTATGACCTCATTTAGTCCAGATTCCTCTCTGTTTATTCTTTCCCTGGATGACCTGTCAATTGATGAGAGTGGGGTGTTAAAGTCACCCACCACCACCGTGTTTGGTGTTATCTGTGACCTTAGTTCTAATAGTGTTTGTTTGACTAATTTGGGAGCCCCCATGTTAGGTGCATATATGTTTAGGATTGTAATGTCCTCCTGTTGTAGTGTGCCCTTAATCAATATAAAGTGACCTTCCTTATCTTTTTTGACTAACTTCGGACTAAAGTCCACCCTGTCTGATATTAGGATAGCAACCCCTGCTTGTTTTCTAGGCCCATTTGCTTGAAACACCGTCTTCCAACCTTTCACCCTAAGATAATGTCTATCCTTTGTAGAAAGGTGAGTTTCTTGAAGACAACAAATTGTAGGATCCTGCTTTTTAACCCAGTCTGCAAATCTATGTCTTTTCGTTGGGGCATTGAGACCGTTGATATTAAGAGACATTATTGAAAGGTGTGTATTTATGTTTGCCATTTGTGTGTGTGTGTGTGTGTGTGTTACTTGTTCTACCTGTGCTCTCTTCTGTTAACTTGTATTTGAGTATGGCTGGTTTTTTCTAGGTTCCTTATATGTGTGCTTTTCCTTTTGTTCAGCATGGAGGATTCTATCAAGTATTTTCTGTAGAGCTGGTTTTGTCTTCAGATATTCCTTTAACCTGCTTTTGTCATGGAATGTCTTTATTTCTCCATCTATTTGGATGGATAACTTTGCAGGATAAAGTAACCTTGGTTGACAGTTGTTATCTTTCAGGACTTGGAATATATCACTCCAGGCCCTTCTGGCTTTAAAAGTTTGTGTTGAATAATCTGCTGTAATCCTGATGGGCTTGCTTTTGTAGGTAACTTGATTTTTCTCTCTAACTGCTTTCAATATTTTTTCTTTGGTTTGTGTGTTTGGAAGTTTGAGTATAATGTGGCGAGGAGAGTTTCTTTCTGGGTTTTGTCTGGCTGGGGTTCTAAAGGCTTCCTGTATCTGTATTGGCACCTCTTTCCCAATTTGGGGAAAATTTTCCTCTATGATTTTGTTGAAGATGCCTACTATGCCTCTGGAGTGGAGTTCTTCTCCTTCTACTATGCCCTGAATTCTTATATTGGATCTTTTCATAGTGTCCCTAATATCTTGAAATTCCCACTCATACTTTTCTATAAGTTTGTCTTTCTCTTTGTTGGACTGCATTAGGTCTGCCACCTGATCTTCTAGCTTAGTTATTCTGTCCTCTCCCTCATCCATCCTACTGGTGAGATTTTCTACAGAGTTTTTTATTTCATTAACTGTGTTCTTCATTGCTAGTAATTCTGACTGGTTTTTCTTTATTATTTCTATTTCCCTATTTATGTCTTGTATTGCCTTCTTTATTTCATTAAATTGGTGTCCTGCCTCTTCTTTGATTCCTTTGATTTCCTCTTTGATTTCTTCTTTGATTGTTTTCATGTGTTCTTTGACCTCTTTGAACATATTTATAATTATTCTTTTGAACTCTTTCTCAGGCATTTCCTCACTGGAGGACATTTCTGATGCATTAATACTTTAGGTGGATTTATATCGTCTTGCTTTTTAGTGTTTCTTGTGTTATAATGTATATATATTTGCATCTTGGATTAAGTTAATGCTTGGATTTTCTAGCTAGCTGTATATTCTTAGCTGTATCAATTGATTTGATGTAATATATTTTCAGGGTAGGACCTTAAGGTATTAGGTGTGGCTCTTAAGACTCTCAGAGTATCTACAAAGATGTTCTTAGGGGTTGAGTTTCCCTGCTATAGGAGTATTCAAGCAGGCTGAGTGGAATAATATACTGGTAGATTCTAAAATTTAACTAAACACTGTACCCATTCCATCAAAAACAGCCCCGAGTATGTATGCAAGAGTAGTTATTATAATGACCAGATCCTCTATCAACAAAGAGGTTTAGATTTCTGGTCTGTTGAGGTATCCAAGTCAGCTTGTGACCAAGTGAGACCCTTCCCTGGTGCAATCCCAGTTACCTTGGGTGATTGTGGTCTCAGTCAAGTTGCTGCCTGGGTCGTCGGGCTGCTGTTCTGATTTCTGGAGCTGGGCACTTGCTTTTCCTACGGGGCAAACTGAGCCGCTGCCGCCGCCTCTGCAGCTGTTGTAGCTGCCACCCCCGGAGCCACCACCGCTGCTGAAGCTGCCGTTGCCGTGTCCACCGCTGCTGCTCACCCCGAAGCCGCTGCTGCGGGATCTGCCACCGCTGTCGCTCCTGGGTCCGCTGCTGCTGGGGCCACTGGTACCGGTGCTGGAGCCGCTGAAGTTGCTGCCGAATTCTGCTCCTGCTTGGGTCCCGCCGTCAGCCCAAGTGGGCGTGGCCGGGTCCCGGGCCGCTGCTGTGTTCGCTGGAGCTGGGTTCAGGCGGCGGGGGAGGGGAGGGAGCCGCGGCTGCTCTGGTTGTATCGCTTCTCCACGTGTGCTTTTACCTCGCGGTCTGCTCCTCCCTCCGTTGCTCGCTGCCGCTCTCCCCTCACGTTTCCCGAGTTGCGGAGAGCGCGGTGTGAGGGGAAAATCCCGCACCTGGCTTGTCCTGCGGCTCGAGCCGAGAGTCCGGCGGTTTTCTGCCGCTGCGCAGTTGCGGCGGGTAGCCGAGCCGCCCCGGAGCCGCTGTTCCCGCCTGTGCAGGCTCTGGATGCTCTATAACTCTTCCACTTCTCCGCTGCCGCCTCAACTTCCTATACACCTCACTTTTTAGTAAAAGTGTGTATTTTGCTGAGTTTTTTTTGGTCTTTCCCCCCCCAGGCTGCTTTGGCGTGGTACCTACGCCGCCATCTTAACCGGAAGTAACTTCAAGTTTTTAAAAAATATATTTTATTTGGGCTGGAAGCCATTTGCCTGTGAAGCCTAAGGACCCCGGTTTGAGGCTCGGTTCCCCAGGTCCCACGTTAGCCAGATGCACAAGGGGGCGCATGTGTCTGGAGTTCGTTTGCAGAGGCTGGAAGCCCTGGCGCGCCCATTCTTTCTCTCTCCCTCTTATCTGTCTTTCTCTCTGTGTCTGTCGCTCTCAAATAAATAAATAAAAAATTTAAAAAACAAAACAAACAATATTTATTTATTTATTTATTTATTTTGAGAGAGAGAGAGAGAGGGAGAGGGAGAGGGAGAAGGAGAGGAGGAGAGATAGAAAGGAGAGAATTGGTGAGCCAGGGCCTCTAGCCACTGCAAACAAACTCCAGACACATGTGCCACCCAGTGCATCTGGCTTATGTGGGTACTGGGGAATTGAACCTTGAGTCCTTAGGCTTCACAGGCAGGTGCCTTAACTGACTGCTAAGCCATCTCTTGGGTTCCAACTTCAGTTTCATTATCTAATTTTTATGATTGAAGTATGCTGTTAGCAACAACTAACTCTGTTAAGGCAGGATTTGATGGGTCTCTAAGATGACTGCTTTAATTTCATGTTTTCTGACCATCAGATGGGGCCCCAGTTTTTTTTTTTTTTATTGTGTGGTTATATTTTTAGTATGCAGTAGCATATGCATAGCAACAGAAGCTATCCTTCTAATGAGCATGGATTAACTAAATTAACTAAAAATTAAATTAACTAAATTGAGGAATTAAGTTGTGAGACACATGGAGAGTTTCTAATTCAACATCTGTAAAATTCCTTTGTATATTTTTAGGAGCTTAGATTTTATTCATTAATAATTACCAAATTTATGTGGTGGAATTTTTTTGCTGCATTTATTTTAGATACACCTTTTTTTGGTGGGGGGCTGTTTGAGGTAGGATATCATTCTAGCCCAGGCTGACTAGAAAAATCATCCCAGGCTGGCCTCAAACTCTTAGTGATCTTACTACCTCTGCTTCCCAAGTGCTGAGATTAAAGGTACCACGCCCAAGTATATATACCTTTGTAACTTCTAAAATCGTTAGGGAAAATTACCGTAGAACTAAATAGAGGTTATAACACCAGATCCCTAGGTACCCATTATCCAGCTTCAACAATAGTCACCTATGGCTGGTTTTGTTCTCATTTTCCATATCTTTTTTTTAAAAATACTTTTCTTGATTTATTTGCAAGCAGAGGAGAGAGAGAATATGAATGAGAGTGGGTGGACCAGGACCTCTAGCCACAGCAAACAAACTCCAGAAGCATGCACCATCTTGCTTGTGCATCTGTCTTTATGCTGGGCTCAGGTTGTTAGGTTTTGCAGGCAAGTGTCTTAACCACTGAGCCATCTCTCCAGCCCTCTTTTGCCATGTCTTTATTCAACCTTTTCCCACTAACTTTTTTGATTATTTATTTGTTTTGCATTGCTGGGTATCTAACTTGGGGCATTTTAAAACTTAATTTTAATTTAATTTATTTTTTTTGGTTTTGAGAGGTGGGGTCTCTATCTCAGGCCTGGAATTCACTGTGTAGTCTCAGGGTGGCCTTGAACTCACAGTGATCCACCTACCTCTGCCTGTCGAGTGCTGGGATTAAAGGTGTGCACCACCATGCCGAGCTAAAACTTTATTATTTTTATTTGCAAGGGGAGGGTTTAGAAAGAGAATGCCCCTGCAGATTAGCTCCAGAAGCCTGTAACACTTTGTACATCTGGCGTTCCACGGGTACTGAGGAGTTGAACTTGGGCCAGCAGGGTTTGCATATGCTGGGCAAGCAAATTATAGGCAGCACTATTTTGCATGTGTGTGGGGGGCTTGGGTTGTTACGTGTGCATATGCACATGTGTGTATATATTTGCATGCTGAGGCCAGAGGAGAACTTTGGGTGCCTTTTTCTATATCTCGTTCTTGTAGATTCTTGGGTTGAGGGGTCTTTCAACCTGGAGTTGCTTATTTATTTATTCTTTGTCAGTTAGTCCTAGAGATTCTCAGGGGTGGTGGTGTCCCTGTCCTCACCTACCCAGAGCTGGAGTTACAAACATGTGACCAAACCTACCGTTTTACTTGTTTCAAAATCCATAGATCTCAGACCCTCTACCTAACCTCTGAACCATCTCTCTGGCCCGTGAGCAGACTTTCATATATATATATTTCATTTATTTATTTGCAAGCAGAGAGAGAGAAGGAATGAGAACGGGCTCACCAGGGCCTCCTGCTGCTCTAAACAAACTGCAGATGCATGCACATCTGGCTTTATTTGGCACTGGGGAATCAAACCTGGGTCCTTAGGCTTTGCAGGCAAGTACCTTAACCCCTGGACCATCTCTCCAGCCCCTTAAGTAGATTTTGATACCAATTTAAAAATCTTGATAGCATTGTTTACCCTCTTTCACCTTTTAGATTTCAATCTTGCTCCTGTCTTTAAGCTTGTGAGTTTCAGGCAGCTCTTAAAATGTGCTTTGACTTTTCTCAAGATACTTATTTGATGTTTGCACCTCTGTAATGTTTTTAAACCACCAAGGATAACTCTTTTTTTAAAATTATTTATTTATTTGAGAGAGAAATAGAGAATAGGCATGCCAGGGCCATCAGCTGCTGCACACAAACTCCAGATGCATGTGCCATCTTGCGCATCTGGCTTACATGGGTCCTGGGGAACCAAATCTGGGTCCTTTGGCTTTATAGGCAAATGCCTTAACCACTAAGCCATCTCTCCAGCACCCCACCGCTGATAACTCTTGATGAATATAGACCTTTCTAGATATGACACCAAAATCAGCTTTATTTACTCTGTGAATCACGACATTTAAGTGTAAAATGTGTTCTCAAAAACCTTAGATATATTTACTGTTGTAGTGTCAAATTGCAGGAAGCTAAAAATAACTAAGAAATAACAGTCATGAATGTTTGCTAAATATGTGTTTTTACAAATAGAACTTTCATATTAATAGCAACAGCAGGGCAGGAAAGTTGTATATTCGCCAGTATCGCAGTGCAGTAACAGCAGAATTGTGGCTCACTTGAATGTTGCCTGCAGTGCCATGCCCATGTACCTCTGTTGACTCTCAGTGGTGAGGAAACACTAGCCTAGTGGAATAGAACAGTGAGGAAAACATACAGTGTTCCTGGTTAAGGTTTCCTTGGATGCAAGCATTGAGGCTCCTGAGAGGTTGGCAGTGGCATGTCTGGTATTGGCAGTGAAGGCCAGTTGTGGGATACTTCATCTGACTGACACTGTGATAATGTCCATTGTATACTTACAGACGTGGCATTGATAACCAGTGTGAGTCTGTACGTGACATAGCCTTGTTCAGTTTTAATGTTCCATATTGTGTCCTATTCAGCCTAATGTGGAGGGCAAGGAAATTCTGTAAGCAAGCGAATCGGCATACGCCATACTTGTAGATATCTTCCATGCTAGTTGTCTTGTCACATTTATTTATTTATATATTTATTTGAGACAGAGAGGGAGAGAGAGAGAATGGGTGTGCCAGGGCCTCTAGCGACCACAAATAATGTCCAGTGCAGGTGCATCTGTCTTACGTGGGACCTGGAGACTCTACTTAGGCTTTGCAGGCATGCACCCTAACCGCCATCTCTCTATCCCTGTCCTGTCACTTTTATCCTGTGGGATAAATTGATTCTGAGATAAGACAGTGGAATAGGTAAAAGGCACCATCTGCTATAATGAGTTACAATAATTAGAATACTTCATGCCCTAAGAACCATTTCAACCTCTTTGTGAAGGGGTAGAAAATGAGTCCTGCCTGTAGGGTTCAAATATTTGTTTGCTTATTTGTGCTAGGGCTTTGCATGTACATGCTAGGCAAGCAGTCACTGAGGTACATCCCCATCCTCTGTTTAATTTTAAAATTTTCTGTGGTGCTGGAGAAGGAGCCCAGTGCTTCATGCGTGCTAGGCAAATACTTTGCCACTGAGCTACAGTCCCAGCCAGCCTTCTATTGGAATTTTAAAAAATAATATGTTTGGAATTGGGAAGATAGGTCAGCAGTTATAGGTGCTTGTTTGCAAAGCCTGCTGACCCAAGTTCAATTCTTCAGCAATACATGTAAAGCCAGAGAGGCATTCATTTGCATTGGGTGCCTCACCCAACATATACGTTGTGTAGACTAGGCTGACCTCAAATAGTTCTTCTGTGTGGGCCTTCCTAGTACTGATGTGCCAGTTGTTTGCTACCACGTCTGACTGCATAAGTAGGCAATGACTGAAGAAATACAAAAAGCCAGTTAATATTAAAAAGGTTGTTCAGAAGCACTCTGGTTTAAAGCAATACAAATCAAAAGTATGGCGCCATTTCGACATTACTTTGACCGAATTCAGAAAATGTTAATAATAATCAGTTTTGGTGGTTATAAGGAGATGTGTTTAATGCCATTTGCTGTTTGTAGGAATACAACTTAACATGAAATCCTTTTAATCACAGTTGATTACTCTGTCATGAGAAACAATGACCATGTGGTTGATTTAATAGGACAGGGCCATTCCATACATAAAGTGCTTATGCCATTGTTTCTCAGGATACCTATGGAGATTGTTGGACGGCCGTCTTACTGCATCTTCTTGTGTGTGGTCAGAAATGTTTGATAGATTCTCCTCAGGCTTATTATATGTACTTAATGAAGAGAACTTTGTGTATGTGTGTGCATGTGTGTTATTAGGAAATCAAGTAAATGGTTATAGCCACTATGATTGTTTTAGAAGGGACTATCCTGTAGAAACACAGTTGGTAATGTGACATGAAGGACATAGAACAGCATACACAGTAGTAAATGTTTAGGGAGAAATGTATATTTAAGTGCATATAAAGTATCTGGGATGACATTCAAATTGGGTTAGTGGCTATGTTTTGAGGAACAGGTTATGCATAATTGTCTTATTACCTTGGCATCTTTGTTTTTATTTGTAGGCCTTATAATAATACTTATTTAAGGAAAATCAAGAACCATGGGTTGTGTGTAATCTTAATATATTTTGATGCTAGGTTAGATAACTTAATTTTAGTTAATTGAAAACTTGTTAGGCTAAAGAATATTTTAAATAGGACTAATCATGAGAAGTGTCATCAATTTCATTGGAAGCTATTTATGTACTATGTAGCCTTGACCTTTTTCAGCCTCCCTAATGCTAATATTATAGGTGTGTGCCACCATGTTCAATAGTAAAAGATGATTTTGTTATGCTAGTTCCTGCTTTTTTTTAAAAAAAATTACAAACAGAAAGAGCTTTTTAAGTTGTACATTTATAATATCATTGCTGTTTTAAGAACCATCAACCACTAGTACAGCTTCGAATTATCCGGATGTATTAACGAGGCCCTCTCTTCATCGGAGCCATCTGAACCTGTCCATGTTAGAATCCCCTGCGTTGCACTGTCAGCCATCCACGTCCTCTGCATTCCCAGTCGGCAGTTCTGGATTTTCCCTTGTGAAGGAGATTAAAGATTCTACCTCTCAGCATGATGACGATAACATCTCAACTACCAGTGGCTTTTCTTCTAGAGCCTCTGATAAAGGTATTCTTGTCATTTGTTTCATGTTCTTTTTTTTCAGGCCTAGTTTTAATTTTTATTTTCCTTTCTAAATCTATGGTCTTATAATTGGTGCTGTTACTATTAATTATGAATTTTTTTCAGATATAGCTGTTTCAAAGAGTACATCCTTGCCTCCTCTTTGGTCCCCAGAGGCTGACCGTTCTCATTCACAGCACGCTGCCACCAGCTCAAAAAAGCCAGCATTCAACTTGTCAGCCTTTGGAACGCTTTCCTCTGTGAGTACTGACTGGTCTGGATTTGGTCACTAGTTTTTAAGTATTTGTGTTTATAACCTGTCATTTTTCTTTTGTACAGTCACTTGGGAATTCAATTCTCAAAACAAGTCAGCTTGGAGATTCTCCCTTTTACCCAGGAAAGACAACATATGGTGGGGCAGCGGCTGCTGTAAGACAGACGAAAGTACGAACTACACCTTACCAGGTTGGTTAAAGGAGAATTGTTGATAAGCTTACTTCCCTACACTTAGACACTGACTACTGACACCCAAGAAATAGATTAATTTTATTTATGGGCTATTTATGAGGATTGTATTTTAAAATTTAGAAGGCAGGCCTGGAAGGATGTTTTAGTAGTTAATATGCTTGCTTTAAAAATTAGAGTATATGATCATTATTTTAAAACAGTTACATGAACATTTCTGAATGCAAATGTTGCGCAAACATTTCCATCAGTAGAACTCCCTTCAATTCTACCTTATATTACCACTCTCTCACCTAGTTACTTGTGCTTTGGGCATTTTCAGAATGTTATATATCAATTTAGTCATTCAGTAGCCTTTTGAATCTGGCTGAATCAATGTAGCATAAAACATTTGAGAGATCAGTCTGGTTTTGCTTATATTGTTCCTTTTTTAAAAATGTATTTATTTATTTATTTGAGAGAGAGAGAGAGCATGAGCATGACAGGGCCTCCAGTCACTGCAAATGAACTCCAGATGCATGTGCCCCCTTGTGCATCTGGCTTACATGGTTTTCACTCAAAACATTTATTTGAGAGAATAAAAGAATCAGGAAGGAATAGAGAACAAGTGTGGGTATGGGTGCTCCATGGCTTCCTGCCATTGCATATGGTCTCTGAATGCATGCACTACTTTGTGCATCTGGCTTTTGGGGGGCTTCTGGCTGGGGAAGCAAACCCAGGTCATCAGGCTTTGCAAGCAAGCACTGTATAGATCAGCATTTATTTGAAGTACTATTTGTTAAAATGACTCCGATCTTCCTTGACCTAATTTTATACCTTTGTTGACAACCAGTTGACTTGGCTCTTTGTGACTTTCTGTGTTTTACATTGCTTTCTGGCTGTCCTTAGATCCTCACTGCACTGTCTTGATAGCTTTAGCTATAAGGTAATTGTGAGTCATTAATATTGTTATTTTACATTCTTGTTTTGGCTTTCCTGTGTTCTTTTGTTGCTTAGGGTTGAACCAAGGGCCTTGTACATGCTAGGCAAGTGTCCTACCATCAACCTACAACTTGGCCCTTTGTTTTCCTGCCTCCTTTGCTTTTCCATAGAAGGAGAAAAATTGTGGCTTTTGCAGCGGCTGCTAGAAATTGAGTCTAAAGTTCAGTTGATGAGAACAGACATCTTAATGAAATGGTTTTCAAATCCTTAATAAAAGAAATCTTTAAATAACATGTAGGCCTTTAACATAACTTTGTTAGATTTATACCCAAGCATTTCATGTGTATTGACCAAAACTAGATAGCTTCTATTCAGTATATTTACTTATTTATTTATTTATTTTTGAGGTAGGGTTTCACTGTAGGTCCGGCTGACCTGCAATTTGCTGTGTTGTCTCAAGGTGGCCTTGAACTCATGGCCATTCACCTACTTCTACCTCACCCCCAAAGTGCTGGGATTAAAGGCATGCACACCACCATGCCCGTCTTCCAGTACTTTTTAGTTTTTTGCTTAAATATCTTCCAGCAGTAAACCTTAAGGCTGAAACAAATTTGTTGAATTTTAGCAAAGTATCAAATGTGTCCATATTCTCAGGTTGTATCCTGGCTTGGGGCAGAACCCTGAGTTTCCCTCTGGTCTTAGGAAAAAATAGGGAAGTCTTTTACCATATTTCCTGTTTAATCTCATACTTCAGGTTCTAGTCAGTATAAGAAGCATTAAAAAAGATATGGAATGCATACAGATTGGAAAGGAAGACAGAAAGATTATGTATTTATTCACATTTCTCCATCCCCACCAGAAGCTACCATAACTGAGTTTAACGAGGACATATGATAGAAGGTGTATATACATATACATATGTGTGTGTGTGTGTGTGTGTATATATATATATATACACACACATGTATGTATGTATATGGCCTCTATATATGAAGTCATTTGTATTTATGTATATAATAACAAAGAATTGGAAATTGAGCAACTTAGTAAATACAATTTAAGATAAATTACACTATTCTGTGCTTTGCCCTGCTATTTCTTGCGGAAGCTATATAAGCCTATAGGTTTCTTAGCTGGAATTAACTTTATAACACAGGGCTGTCAAGTAACGTGAAGCACTGAGGTATGAATCTGGCAGTCTGCTCCATCCAAGAAATTCTTTTTTTTAAATAACATTTTTATTTTATTTATTTATTTGAGGGTAACACATACAGAGAGAGAAAGAGGGAGAGAGAAAGAGAGAATAGGTGCACCAGGGTCTCAAGCCACTGCTCATGAACTTGTGTGCACCACCTGTGCATCTGGCTTATGTGGGTACTGGGGAATTGGACCTTGAACCAGGGTCCTTTGGCTGCACAGGCAAGCGCTTAACCACTAAGCCATCTCTCCAGCCACCCCCCCCCCAAGAAATTCTTAAATAAGTTGTTACTTTCTTGTAGATTGCTGTGGTACTTTTATGGTATAGATTATGACATTTTCAAGATGGGAAAGATCACAAGTGTACATGTAGATGACAATCCGTGACCAACATAGAAATTGGAAATTAGTGTACTTGAATATTCAGTTTTGTTTTAGGGTAGTAACCTATACTCTTGACTATAGGAGTCTTCTAAATTTGATTAATAACTCTTATGAGACTGACTTAAGGGGGTGTTTCTGAGAGTCAGTATTTGTTATATGAGAAAAGGCAAACTTGTTGGATTACACAGGCGACTTTTTTTCTTTTATTTTTTGTGAGGTAGGGTCTTTCTCTAGCCCAGCCTCACCTGCAATTCACTGTGTAGTTGCAGGGTGTCCTTGAACTCACAGCTATCTACCCCTACCTCCCAACAGACAGCATTTTAAAAATCTTAAGTTGAAAATATTGTTCTTAGTAAAGTTTTTAATAGTTAAAATAGTTTTGGCATGTTAGAAATTTGTGATTTTTTTCCTGGCTCTGGGATTTAAAATTCTCAACTACCTTGTCCACCAAACTGTATTTTTAATGTTGAATACTAAAATATTCTTAAAATCTTAACACAGGCTTATTTATACACAGACACATTTATTTGAAATTCAGTGTTGATTTCTTTTTCTCTTTTGTTTTTCTTCATGGTGGTGGATCAAACCCAGGGTGCTAAGGGTATCAAACTTGCCAGACAAATACTCTACCACTGAGTTACACCTTTTTGTTTAATTTTTAATTTTTTTGAGAAGCCTTGACCACTAAGCCATCTCTCCAGCCAACTAGGCATCATATTTAAGATAGAAGATATTTATTAAAATTGGGTTACATTTTGATATCTTATTGGCATTTTTAATGTGGTATCCACATGATTATTGGAATCTTGTAATGCATTCTTTAAAAAAAGTATTTTTATTGGAATTTGTAAAACCAACCCTTTTGTATTAAAAGGTACTTACTTGCTTAGTTTTTTCTTTGTGGGTTCTTTTTTTTCTTTTCCCTGTTTTGGTTTATTGAGGTAGGGTCTCATTCTAGCTCAGGCTGACCTGGAATTCACTATGTAGTCTCAGGGTAGCCTTGAACTCAAGGCAATCCTACCTCTGCCTTCCAAGTGCTGGGATTTAGGCCATCACTCTCTGCTTGTAGGATTTTTCTTTAACCTCAATTTTAAGAAAGATTACATCCCCCCCCCCCCCCCGGTCTCTCTAGCTCATGCTGACCTGGAATTTACTGTGTAGTCTCAGGGTGTCCTTGAATTCACGGTGATTCTCCTACCTGTGACTGGAGACACATGCAGGTATCTAGCTTTATGTGGGTACTAGAAAATCAAACCTGGACCATCAGGCTTAGAGCCATCTTTCCAGCCTTCTAGTCAAATTTTTAACTCTCAGAGTAACATGTCTTAATTTGTCATTAATTTTTTGGTTTAAGTATCAAGGGCAAGTGAACCAAGACATTGGTAGCTACAAACTCCCATTTCTGTTACTTAATAGACTGACCAAGTTTTCTTTAGAGTGCTGCTATCACTTCTCATTTCCCAGGCTGAAGAATAGATTATCAGTAACCTGATACCTCCCTCAGATAAGTTGCTGTTAAAATAATAATGTTGTTTCACTTTGCAGTCTCTTCTATCTTGTATGTATTTACATTGTCTGACATCTGTACCTTAGATTATACAAAACAAGAAGTGATACAAAGTTTACTTTACAGGCACCAGTTAGAAGACAGATGAAAGCTAAACAACTGAATGCTCAGTCCTATGGTGTGACCAGTTCTACTGCTCGACGAATATTGCAGTCTTTAGAGAAGATGTCAAGCCCCCTCGCGGTAAAAAATTAGTCATACTGGCTTGGGGTGGGGATAAAGTTTGAGTTGACTGAAAAAAATCTTAATTTTATCATTTCACAATAATTAATTTTGTTATAATAACAGGATGCGAAAAGAATTCCATCTGCTGCTGCTTCTCCTCGGAATTCTGTGAGTTGACTTTTAAAACTGTTGCATGATATGAAAGTCATATTTTTCAGCTTTCCATCTATTCTAATATGATCTTATTTTTTCAGCCTCTTGATAGAAGTGGGATAGATATCTCAGCTTTTCAGGCCAAAAAAGAAAAGGTAAATTATTTAAGTATCAGCCGTTTTGTTGTACTTGCAATTAGCAAGTACATTGGATTTAATTATCATAAGGGGATAAAATTGAAAAGTGAGATATTTTTACTCTGGACACTTGTAGCTTTGTCTGAAACCCGTAGGACAAGCCTCATGTGAAGTTCATTCAGTGTTTTCTGGTTATTTCGCTTTCATTTTGGTGTTTGTGACCATCTTTGTGGCTTATTCCCTCTATCTTTTCATAATTAAAACCAAGAGTGAACAAAGCTAAAGTGGTTAGGAATTAGAAGTTCAGTGAACTAAGTCCCTATGGGAATAGTATTTTTCATTATTCAATATGTGAAATCTGTTGTGTATTGTAGAGTTTCAGTGCAATATGCCAAGAGACACTTTGTCATTTTGGTTTTGTTTTTTTTTTGAGGTATTGTCTTACTGTAAGGCCAGGTTACCTGGAATTCACTATGTAGTCTCAGGGTGGTTTTGAATTCAAATCCATCCTCCTACCTCTGCCTCCAGAGTGCTGGGATTAATGGCATGAGCCACCATATCTGGTTTAAAAGATACTTTATGTGGCTCAAATAAACTTCTCAGGTTGTCATGGGGAAAAAAATAAATAGTGATAATATAACTGTAGCTAGTTTGTCTTTATGACTGGTGGGTTCCCCTTCTGGGAAAGTACATTACTAGATCCTTACTTATGAAAGCATTTATTTATTTCAACACTCAACTCCCCAAAAGTCATTATTAAAATTACATAACTGAATTTAACTGTACACAAGATATTATAATGATACAGTATAAACTGAATTGGTAAAGAGAAGAAAGCTAAAATTGAATTGTTTTTCTTAGTGTTTTTCAATTTCTAGGATTATCTACAATGATGTTTTTAATCAACTGAGGAGAATCTACTGTGATCTGCCAAAGAATGTGTCATAGCTTATTGTCAATAAAATCTTTATAGTTTAATACAGTTTAAAAGCTTATGAGTGTTATGAAAAAAGCCAAAATACAATATTGTAGTTCATGTATCACAGATGTAATGAACAGTCTACAAAATAGACTTTTTCATTTTGAATTGTATAATTATACCCATGAAAAGGATTTAGGGAAGAGCTAGTACTGTACAGAGGTTTTGCCCTGAAAACAAGTGTTGTGCACAGCTGTTGCTGAGGAAAAGGACTGTATTCATAGTAGTAGAATCTCTGGACACTGGATGTTTTTTGGTTTATAGTGATCTTAACCCCAGTTGGATTTTTTTTTACTATATTACAGTGTAGCAAAAGATGATTAACCAAGCACTTTTGTATATAGACAATAAAACCAGTTCATTTCTGCAAGTCTTAATAACATTTTATTACTTAGACTAAAAGGACTGGTTTTGTTTGCTTTTTAAATGAAAAATGAAAACAAAAATTTACTTCAAGGATTTGCTCATTGACTTTAGGATCTAAATAATTTTATAGCATATTAAAAAGTTCTTGATTTTTTTTTTTTTTTTAATTTTTTTGAGGTAGAGGTCCAGGCTGACCTGGAATTCACTATGTACTCTGCCTCCCAAGTGCTGGGATTAAAGGTGTTCACCATCATGCCTGGCTTAAAAATTCTTAGTTTTAAATAAAGGAAAATAGATAGTAATTTGGGGATGATGAGATAAAAAAGAAATCACATGTTCAGACTTTTTAATGTAAAAGCTTAGATTAATTGAACTCTAATATTGTATAGATTGAGTCTGGGATAAGTCAATGTAAACTATTTGAGTTATATATATATTTGGATATATGCATATAAATAAGCATGTCCTTGTTTGTATCCATTTTTTTATTGGCAATTTTCATAATTATAGACAATAAATCATGATATTTGTTTTTACTTAGTTTCTAGGTCACATTTGTTTTTGAGAAATAATTTTCAGATCTGCCATTGATGTATGAAAATGATTGTCTTTGTTTTCTTATAAGGTGGACTCTCAGTATCCCCCTGTTCAGAGACTAATGACCCCAAAGCCAGTCTCCATTGCAACAAATAGAACTCTGTATGTTAAACCATCTCTGACCCCATCTGGTGAATTAAGGAAGACTAATCAAAGAACAGATAAACAGCCAAGTGTGAGTCTATTATTATTGTTGTTGTTGTTGTTATTATTTTGGTTTTTAGAGATAGGGTCTCACTGTAGCTCAGGCAGACCTGAAATTCACTATGTAGTCTCAGGTGGCCTTCAACTCAAGGTGATCCTCCTACATCTGCCTCCCAAGTGCTGAGATTAAAGGTGTGTGCCACCACACCCGGCTAACTTTATTTTTTTAAATACCACTCTTGAATATTGATTAGAGTAAGAAAAAACAATGTAGTGCTGGGGATATAGTTTAGTTGGTGGAGTGCTTGCTGGCCTAGTATGCATGAAGCTCTGGGTTTAAATCCAGCATAAAATTAAAAACACTGCAGGGGCTGGAGAGATGACTTAGCAGTATGGTGCTTGCCTGTGAAGCCAAACAACCCAGGTATGGTTACCAGTACCCATGTGTGCCAGATACATAAGGTGGCGCATGCGTTTGGAATGTGTTTGCAATGGTCGGAGGCCCTGGCAGGCAAGACTATTCTCCCTTTCTGTCTGCCTCTCTCTCACTCTCTCAAATAAATAAGTTTATATATATATATATATATATGTATGTGTGTGTGTGTGTGTGTGTGTGTGTGTGTGTGTGTGTATGTATGTATGTATTTTTTTTTTTTTTTTTTTTTTGGTTTTTCGAGGTAGGGTCTCACTCTAGCCCCAGCTGACCTGGAATTTCACTATGGAGTCTCAGGGTGGCCTCGAACTCACAGCGATCCTCCTACCTCTGCCTCCCAAGTGCTGGGATTAAAGGCGTGCGACACCACGCCCGGCCAAAATATTTTTTTAAAATGACAAAAACCAGCATAGAAGTAATGCTTGTAATCCTAGCACTTGGGAGGTAGAGGTGGGAGGATGAAGAGTTCAGGATCCCCCTGGACTGTAGCAAGTTCAAGGCCAGCCTGGAATACATGAGACTATCTTGAAATGTAAAAAGAAAAAATACAACACTGGGCTGGAGAAATGGTTTAGTGGTTAAGCGCTTGCCTGTGAATACTAAGGACCCCTGTTCGAGGCTCGATTCCCCAGGACCCATGTTAGTCAGATGCACAAGGGGCCACATGCATCTGGAGTTCGTTTTCAGTGGCTGGAGGCCCTGGCACGCCCATTCTCTCTCCCCCCACATTCTCTCTCAAATAAATAAATAAACAAAACCCAAAAGAAAAACCACAATACAAATTTACTGGATTTTATACAACATTTTCATACAGGTTTGTAGTCTACATTGTGCATATTCCTTCCTGTGCTCCATACACTCCCCTGGCCCTCCTGTTTGTCCTCTTTGTCCTTGGGTAGTTCTTGAATTTTCATGCCATGTAGACTGATGTGTTTTATATACTTAAAGAAAATCTACAAACAAGAGAAACCATACATTTATCTTTCTGACATTTGCCTAATGTGATTGTCTCTATTTGCATCCATTATCCTGCTGAACAAAATTACATTATATGTTTATACCACATTTTCTTTTAAAATATTTTTTATTTTTATTTATTTATTTGAGAGTGACAGAGAGAAAGAGGGAGAGAGAGGAGAAAATAGGCACGCCAGGGCCTCCAGCCACTGCAAATGAACTCCAGATGTGTGCACCCCCTTGTGCATCAGGCTAACGTGGGTCCTGGGGAATCGAGCCTTGAACTGGAGTTCCAAGGCTTCACAGGCAAGCACTTAACGGCTAAGCCATCTCTCCAGCCCGATACCACATTTTCTTTTTTCATTCCTCTGTTGTAAACTTAAAAATTTCTATAAACTATTGTGATTAATACTATTGTAAAATTTGGGGGTTCAGGATGGGTCTCCCAGAATTTATGAACCCCAAGTTTTGTGTTCTATCCTACCTTTACAAAGAGTTGATAAAGACAGACTTAAGAAGGATGAATTATGAATTATTCAATATATTTAGGGAGAAATCAATAATTGTTGGGTTTAGGAAATGTGCTCTCATGTGGAAACACAGCATAGATTATAAAGTTCGTTTAAGAGAAATTGAGAACTGACAACTGGAATAGAGCTGAAAACATGCTGACTTAAGAGAAACTGTAGCTTTTAAAGAGAAACTCTAGGGTAAAGCTGCTGGCACATCGAAAAAGAATCTAGGAACTTGTGTAGGGAAACTTAGAAAGAACCCATATGACATCTGCCATGTTTATTTAGAGCGCAAATGGTGAGGCTGAAGGAATAAATGAGAGGCCAGATATCAAAGCAGAGACAAGAGATTCAGGGGAGAAATGAGTAATGAAGAGAATTAACTCATGGTTAGCCCATGTTGAAAGAAATTATACAGTTAGGAGGCCTAGAAGTTGGTGAGAGTACCCATGTGGTAGATCTGGAGTGTAAGAAAAATACGAACACAGTGGATTCAGTAACCAGAGGAAAATCATGCATGTAATCTAAATGAGAAGTTACCCCAGCCAGGTGTGATGGTGCATGCCTTTAATCCCAGCACTTGGGAGGCAGAGGTAGGAGGAGTGCCATGAGTTCAAGGCTACCCTGAGACTACAGAGTTAATTCCAGGTCAGCCTGGACCAGAGTGAGACCCTACCTCGACCCCCCTCCCCCCCAAAAAAGGTAGTTACTTCAAACTATAAAGCAGAGGCAAGCAGAAAAGTATCATACCAAGAAATAGTTTTATGCTCTTTCCCCCCACCACCCAGCCTGGCTAGGTGAGAGGGAAGCTGGACTCATGCATCCTTGTGGCCAAAACGAAGATAGGTAGGCAGGCCTAGCAGAGAAACAGAGCTGAGCCTGCAGAGTTCCCCACACTAAGAAGATGATCAGCCTTTATAGGCAAGGGGGAAGACCTGATTGGTTTATAGAGAAGACATGTGGATCCTAGAGATCCAGTCCATTTGGTCCATCTAAGTAGTGCTTTAGACTGTGTATAGCAGGGGCTGATTAGTCTCTCTCTTTTTTTTATTTGGTTTTTCGAGGTAGGGTCTCACTCTAGCCCAGGCTGACCTGGAATTCACTATGTGGTCTCAGGGTGGCCTTGAACTCACGGTGATCCTCCTACCTCTGCCTCCCGAGTGCTGGGATTAAAGGCGTATGCCACCACACCCGGCTCCATGGTTAGTCTCTTTTTTTTTTGTGGTGGCATCTCATGTTCTCTTGAGTTTCAATCCCTAACTGAAACTGCCTAAAAAAGCTAGCTTTCTCCTATCCTACTTAAGTAAACAATGAACATTGATGTTCAAATGTATGTGATGTGTTGACTTGGACGTCCTGTACCCAGGTGTGGAGGAGTGATATAGTTGAGCTGTGTGTACGTTTATTTATTTATTTATTTAGTGGCAGATGTAAAGAGGCAGAGTGACAGGGCTTCCTGCCTCTACAGACAGATATTATTACAGATGTTACTCTACTTCATGTATCTGGCTTTTAGGTAGATATTCGGGAATGGAGCCCAGGCCATTTGGCTTTGCAACCAAGCACCATTAACTGCTGAGTCATCTTTCTATTCCCTCTGTTGTCATTAGTTTTTAATATTTTTTTTAATTTATTTGACAAATAGGCAGAGAGACAGTGAAAGAGAGAGGGAGTGGGCACACCAGGGCCTTTAGCCACTGCAAACAAGCTCCAGATGCATGTGCCACTTTGTGCATTTGGCTTATGTGGGTCCTGAGGAATAGAATATGGGTCCCTTTGACTTTGCAGGCAAGCGCCTTAACCACTAAGCCATCCCTCCAGCCCCTCTATTGTTTTTTTTTTTTTTTTTTTGTAGTCAGTGAATACAGTCAAGTTGGTACCAGGGTTAGCCTCTTCCCTGTCCTCTCCCCTACACAGCGGCCCTCCTTGTTGGGGTATATAGGTCTTGAATTGTTGGGTTAGCCTTTAGTTTTGGGTAGGAGGAAATGTCTCTGCATGTCATGACCCAACATATACCTCTGACATTCTTTCTGCCTCCCAAATTTCCCTAAGCCATGTGGGTTCATATTAGGTCGTCCTTTGTGTTGAGATCTAGGGTGCCTCTGTGTCTCTGGATATCTGGTTTGGAAGGGGTTGAATGTTTTCTGTGTCTATCTCCTTCACTGTTGTGCTGGTTCCCAGATTGCCAAGAAAACAACATTATTGCATGTTTCCCCAATTATTCTTAGTTTCAGCTGGGGCCCTTTTGCGGTATGATGGTGTGCTTCAGTCCTTAGGATTTTCTTCTATCTGAAAAAGAGAAGCAGATTCTCCAGTGGAGAGTAAAGTTAGCACCAAGTAAATGGGATAACCATTGTTTTTTAGAGAGAGTTTAGTGGAGAGTAGGTTCATTTTTGATATGGTTCTGACTTGTTTCCTAGCTCCAGCTATAGGTTCTGTTCCACTGTGCACCTTTTGGTACTAGACATGCTGTCTGGGGACTGACTCCCTTCCAGCTTACAGCCATGTTGCTCCATGGTATGTATCAAGAGTGTATGGTATCTTTAGCAGTAGGATCTTACTGCTAACCTATGGTGAGTCCTCAAGCGCTCTGACATAAATCTGTCTTCTTTTGGGAGACCTTGTAGTTCTGTGATCAAAAGCTTATTGTGGATGATAACCACCCGCTGGTACCAGGAGTTACAGGTCAGCACCCAAGAAGAGAAGGAAGAAAGGATAAGTGATATAAAAGATATAGGGAGAAGTGGGGGGGAGCACAAATAGGAGATAATGGACAGTTTTCGTAGTACCCTCTTCAGGGCCTTGTGAATCCGGTGTTCCCTCTAAGGGCCTGGTGGAGGTTCAACCATTTGGTCTTTCTTTTACAATGTAGAGTTATATGGCACCATTGCCTTTTGGGTCCAGTTTTGTGCACCCCACTGCACCCTATTGTCTGGTCCTCAAGATGCTTGGTAGGTATGTCAGCAACTTGGGTAGATTCAGGTTAGGAGCTGTAGATGAGTGAGACTATGCAGCTATTATCTTTCTGTTATTGGGAGAGTTCACTGAGAATAAGCTCTTCCAGGTTTGACCATTTTTCTTCAAATTTCATTGTGTCATTTTTCCTTACTGTTGTCTAGAATTCCATTGTGTAGATATACATCTTAGTTATCTATTCTTCTAGTGATGGACATCTGGGTTGATTCAAGCTTTTGGTTATTATGAATTGAGCAGCTATAAACATGGTTGAGCAGATCTCTCTGAGCAGAGGCGTGGAGCTTTTAGGGTACTTGTCCAGTAAGGGAATAACTGGGTCTGTTGGTAACTCTATATTCAGGTTTTTTTTTTTTTTTTTTTTTTTTTAAAGAACTTCCATAATTGTAAACAATATCCCATGGTAATGTCTTCTCTCCCACCACTTTCCCTTTGAAACTCCATTGTCCATCATATCCCCTCCCCCTTTCAATCAATCTTTTATTTTGATGCCATGATCTTTTCCTCCTGTTATGATGGCCTTGTGTAGGTAGTGTCAGACACTGCGATGTCATGGACATCCAGGCCATTTTGTGTCTGGAAGAGCATGTTATAAGGAGTCCTACACTTCCTTTGGCTCTTAGTTCTTTCTGCCACCTCTCCTGCAATAGACACTGAGCTTTGGGAGAGATATTGCAGTGCTGAGAACTCCTGTCACTTCTGTCCAGCACCATGATGCCTTCTGAATCATCCCACAGTTTCTGCCATCTGAAAAGAGAAGGTTTTTATCCAAAAGTGAGAGTAGCATTAATATATGGGTATGAACATTAGGAGAAGTGCTTACTGGGCAGTTAATCATATACATTTAGCCAGACGGCAGCAGATGTTACACCCCTAGGGCTCATGACTACCCCTGTTTTAAGTTTTCAGTATCAGGGATGTATGTATTCCTTTCATACCAATTAGAGGGCAGTTGGTTTCCTCCATGACAGGCATGCCACTATTGCACCTGTTGTCTCGTTTGTCCTAGCTGACAAAATTTAAGACTTCCAGTGTCCACTGTTGAGTATCTTCACTGGTGATTTCTTTCCCATTGAATTGCATGCAGAATGGCTTCTTCCAGCTTTCTGTCGGCTGCTCTACAAGGAGGTTATCAGCTCAGTTCCAGCAGGATTTCTCAGTGGCCTTGCAGCCCAAGTATGTGGAGGCTTCAGCAATAGGGTCTTACCATCTATTCCTGGTGGGAAACCAAGGGCCTCAGCAATGGCCTCTATTGTTTTGGGGGCATTAGGGACCTCCCTGACCAACAACTCACTGGCAGGTATCCCATCCCTGACACTGAAAATTTTGTAGCAACAATCTTTGGCTCCTGAGTGTTCCATTGTCCAAAAACGTAGGTTTCCATATGATTTATTTATATCCCCTTAGATTTTGATTAGCCTTCCCTCCACCTTTTCTTTACTCAATCTCTTCTGCTGACCTGACTTGGACCTTTTCATTCCCATTAATCTGTTCATCTACTTGTATATATACAATACCATCCGGAAGATTATACTAAGTGAGGTAACCCAGGCCCAGTTTTTTTTAGGATTCTCCATATTACTTTCCATAGTGGTTGTACCATCTTGCATTCCCACCAGCAGTGGATGAGGGTTCATATTTCTCCACTTCCTTGCCAGCATTTTGTTTGCATTTGAATTTTTGATGTTTGCTATCCTTGCTGGGGTAATTTGGAATCTCATAGTAGTATTAATTTGCATTTCCCCAATGACTAGGGGTGATGATCATTTCCTTAGGTGTGTGTGCCGTCTGTATTTCTTCCTCTATGAACTCCCTGTCCAGCTCCTTGACCCATTTTGTAAGTGGATTGTTGACTTTTTATTGTTTAGGGTTTTGAGTTGTTCTGTAGGCCTCTTGTCAGTTGGATATTCAGCAATTACCCCCCATTCTGTGGATAATCTTTTGGCTCTGCTTATTTTATGTTTTTCTGTGAACAAACTTTTCAGCTTCATAAGATCCCATTGGTTGAGTGATTATTTAAGATTCTGTGCTGCTGGGGTTTTGTTCAGGAAATCTTTTCCCATTCTTAAGTCTTGGAATGTTCCTACTAACTTGTCTTCTAGTAGTAAAGTTTCTGTTGTTATATTGAGGTCTTTGATCCATTTGGATTTGATTGTTCATGGTGAGATGTGAGGATCAAGTTCAGTTTCTTGCATATGTTTATCCAGTTTGTCCATCACCATTTGTTGAAGATGCTGTCTTTTTTCCAGCCTATATTGTTAGGGCCTTTGTCAAATATCAAGTAGCTGTAGTTGCTTGCTGAAGGAGTTTATCACCTTTAAGAGTTTTGGAATGGAGGTTCTCAGGTCTCTTACATATAGAATCATGTTGTTTGCAAATAGCACTAATTTTACTTCTTCCTTTCCAAATTTTATCCTCTTTATTACTTTCTCCTATCTTAAATTGCTTGAGCTAGGACATCCAGTACTATATTAAAGAGCAGGGGTGAGAGTGGACATCCCTGTCTTGTTCCTGATCTCAATGGGAATTCCTTCAGTCTCTCTCCATTAAGTATTATTTAGAGTTTAGTAGCTCTGTATATAGCCTTTATTGTGTTAAGTTATACACTGACCATGCAGAGTCTCTCCAATGTTTTGATCATGAAGTGATGTTGTATTTTGTCAAAGGCCTTTTCTGAATCTGTTGAAATGAGCCTGTGGTATTTGTGTTTAACATTGTTTACATGGTGTATTACATTGACAGATTTCCTTATGTTGAACCACCTCTGCGTTCCTGGAATGAATCCCACTTGATCAAGGTGGATAAAGCTTTTGATGTGTTGTTGGATTCGATTTACGTGGATTATGTACAGGATCAGTGCATCTAAGTTCATCAGGGAAACAGGCCAATAGTTTTTGTGGCATCTCTTCCTGGATTTGGAATTAGAGTTATACTAGCTTCATAGGAGGAGTTGGGGAACTTTCCCTGTTCTCTAATTGTGTGGCACGGTTTGAGAAAGGTTGGTTTGAGTACGTACATGAACGTTTGATGGAATTCTTTTGGGGGAGGGTTTTTATCACCTTTTCAATCTCGATGAGTGTGATAGGTTTGTTTGGGAGATTAATCTGCTCTGAGTTTAGCTTTGGTAGATGGTATGTGTCTAGGAATTTATCCATTTTCTCCATGTTATCCAGTTTTGTTGAGTAGAGGGTTTTTAAATAAGTCCTGATGATTCTCCCAATTTCACTTATGTCTGTTGTGATCTCTACTTTTTTGTTTCTAATTTTGTTCATTTGAAGCATCTCTTTTTTTTGTTTGATCAAATTGGCCATGGGTTTGTCAATTTTACTTATTTTTTCAAAGAACCAACTTTTTGTTTCATCAATTTTCTTAATAGTTTTCTTAGTTTCCAATTCATTAATTTTTGCTTGGATCTTAATTATTTCTTTCCATCTGGAGCTTTTGGGTTGGATTTTTTTTTTTTTTTTTGCTTTTCCATTGCCTTTAGGTGGATGGTTAGGTTATAGATTTGGGATTTCTGTCTTTTTTTTTTTTAATGTTTTTATTTATTTATTTATTTGAGAGCGACAGACACAGAAAGACAGATAGAGGGAGAGAGAGAATGGGTGCGCCAGGGCTTCCAGCCTCTGCAAACGAACTCCAGACGCGTGCGCCCCCTTGTGCATCTGGCTAACGTGGGACCTGGGGAACCGAGCCTTGAACCAGGGTCCTTAGGCTTCACAGGCAAGCGCTTAACCGCTAAGCCATCTCTCCAGCCTTCTGTCTTTCTTATGAAGGCATTTAGTTCTATGAATTTTCCCCTGAGGACTGCCTTCATTGTGTCCCTTAAATTTTGGTATGATGTATTCTCATTGTCATTTGTTTCTGGAAATTTTTCTATTTCATTTTTTATTTTATCCACTACCCATTTATTATTTAAAAGTGTGCTGTTCAGTTTCCAGGAGCCGATGGGATTTTTGGTGGGTGTTTGGTTGTTAATTTCTAGCATTATAGCATTATGATCTGACATCATGCAGGGGATTATGTCAGTCTTCCTAAATATATGGAGGCAGGCTTTGTGACCCATATATGACTTATTTTAGAGAAGGTTTCGTGTGCTGCTGAGAAGAATGTGTAGTCTGTGTATTTGGGGTGTTACGTTCTATAGATGTCTTAATGCTGTATGTTTAGCTCTTTCACTTCCCTGTTGAGTTTCTGTTTGGATGATCTATCTGTTGCTGATAATGGTGTATTGAAGTTCCCACCTATGATGGTGTTGGTGGATATTTCTGTTTTGTTATGAATTGTGGTTCACCTGTGTTTGGTGCATAAAGATTAATGATTGTAGCCGTGTGTGGTGGCACATGCCTTTAATCCCAGCACTCAGGAGGCAGACAGAGGAGGATTACTGAGAGGAGTTCAAGGCCACTCTTAGTCTCCATAGTGAATTTAAGAGCAGTCTGGGCTAGCGCGAGACCCTACCTGGGGGGAGGGAGATTGATGATTGTAATATCCTCTTGCTGGATTGTTCCCTTGATGAATAGGAAGTGGCCTTCTTTGTCTTTTTTTGATTATTTTTGTTTTGAAGTCTATTTTATACAATATTAGTGTGGCTACACCTGCTTGTTTCTTCTTCCTTTTTGCTTGGAATATTGTTTTCCACCCTTTCACTCTGAGGAGGTGTCTGTCTTCAGTGGTGAGGTGGGTTTTTTGAAGACAACAGATTGAGGGGTCTAATTTTTTGAACCATCCTGTTAGCTTGTGTCTCTTGATGGGTGAATTAAGGCCATTAATATTTAGGGTAATGACTGTGAGATTTGATTTGATCCCTGCCCATATTGTGATGGTATATGTGGTTTGGTGTTTCCATGGACTTTGAAGTTTTTTTGTGCCTTCTCTGAGTTAGGTTATTGTGAGCTGCTTCTTATAGGTACTTGAGGTTGATTATGTGATTCTTCTATGTAGAGAATTTCCTGAAGTTCTCGCTGTAGGTTTGGTTTTGTGTTCATATAGTTGTAAAGTTGAGAGTTTTTCTGGGAAGGTTTTTCTTTCACCATCTATTATGAGGGATACTTTTGCTGGGTAGGGTAGTTTGGGTTGGAAGCCATAGGTTCTTAGAGTTGGCAGTGTTCCATTCCAGGCCCTTCTGGCTTTCAGGGTTTCCATTGAGAAGTCCTTTAAATGTGATGTGCTGTTTTTCCTTGCTGCTTTTAAGACTTTCTCTTTGATGTCAATGTTTAGAGTCTTGACAGTATGTCAAGTATGTTTCTCCTTTGGTCCACTCTGTTTAGAGTTCTGTTAGCTTCTTGTATCTTGATGGGCCTTTATTTTGAGAGTGGGAAAGTTTTCTTCGATTATTTTGTTGAATAAGTTCTCCATGTCTTTGGTCTGAATTTCTTCCCCTTCTGGTATTGCCATGATCCTAATGTTAGCACATTTGAAGGTATCCCACATTTCCCTCATGTTCTGTTCACAGTAACTTTTGAATTTATTGAAACTTTTGCACTCTTGAACTGTTTCTTCTGTTTTGTCTTCCAGATTTGAGTTTCTATCCTCCACATGGCTGACTCTATTCTTGAGAGCCTCTAAGGAGTTTTGAGCTTGTTCAATTAGGTTTGCATTTTCTACTACTTTTCTATGTATGGTTTCCATCCCTCTGTCAAGTTCTGTTTTTACATCATTTTCTGATTTTCTTGATGCTTCTTGGAATTCCTTCTTGCATTTCTTTGTCTTCATTTAGTACATCCAGCTGGTTTTTTAGATCCTCCCCCCCCCCGTTTTCCTTTATATCTATTAACTGTGTTTGGACCCCTTCTATTTTCTTATCTATTAGGTCTAGTGAAGGCAGTGTCCACACGAGTATCAGTCCTTTGTTGCTTTTGCCCAAGTTCTATCAACAGCTTGGTCAGGGTTGCATTTCTCATAACTTCCTTTTGGGTTTCTGATCCTATTGTCTCTTCTGTTTTCATTAGAGCATTCAGTGGTAGGACTGGAAGATCTTACTGGATTTACTTGCATTTGATTTTTTTTGTTATTTCTTTTGCATTTTGGTAGGCCCGTCACAGTGTGGGAGCAGGGAGAATGGGACTGTGGTCACCAGTGAGGGGGTTGGAGAAGGGCAGGGGTAGAGGGGGTGTCATACATGGTCTGGACATCAGGAGGGCTGGGGTGGGGCGGATGGAGCAGCAGGTCTGAATTAGTAGGGGCCAGGAGCAGAGCTGAGCAGAGCTGAGCAGAGCAGGTCTGAAGTTCCTGCGGTGGCTGGGCCAAGGGGTTGGGATCTGAAGTGGGGTGGGGGCGGGGCCAAGCAGAGATGGCTGAAGGATGTTGAAAGGGGCCGGCGCCTCACAGGGCAGGTGGAAGTAGAGGGCCTGGGCAGAGTATGTCAGTTCTAAAGTTGAGGTTGACATGGGGGGCGGGGGTGTCCTGTCTCCTGGGTGGGGGTGGAAGGAGTCAGAATTCCCACGGGGGCGGGGCCAAGCATGTTGGATCTGAAGTTCTGGGTTAGGGGCGGGGCTAAGTCTAGAGGGTGGAAGGAAGTTGCGCACCAGGCTGGTTTAGGGGTGGGGTGGGGCAGAGTGGAGACTCCAATTCCCAGAATGAGGTGGGTGGGGCAGAGAGGGACCAAAGTGGGGGGGGGGGTTGAAGTGGGGGTCTCAAGACCGGGCGGGGCTCATCCCCCCCCCCCCCCAGGGCTGGTGTCTGGGAGAGCTAGTTTCTCCTTGCCTGCAGTTACTGCAAGAGTAGCCTGAGGCTGGCCTCTTGGGGTGATTGGGGGACCGGTGAGCTCAAGAGCACGGGAATCAGACGATTTCCCTTTTTTGCCTCTCCGCAGCCTCCCACTGGTGATCTGTTAGAGATTGCTCTCCCCTAAAAGTCCCAGTGACCCCTTGATTCTTTGCCTTTTCTTCCGGGGAGTTGCGGTGTGGTTAGGCGGACGCCATCTTGACGGGAAGCATTCTCTACTGTTACTTTTATGAGAGACATCCATATTGATTTCCCCAGTGGCTGTGCCTAATTCTTACCGCAGTGCATAAGTGCTCCCTTTTGTCCTTATCCTAGCCAGTATTTGTGTTTTTTTCTTTTTGAATATTTTATTTATTTACTTGAGAGAGTGGGAGGAAGAGGCTGATAGAGAGAAAGAGAGAATGGGCATGCCAGGGTCTCTAGCCATTGCAAACTGCAGATGCATGTGCCCCTTGTGCATCTGGCTTATGTGGGTCCTGGGGAATTCATCCATGGTCCTTAGGCTTTGCCTATAAAGCTAAAGGAACCAGTACTTACATAAAGCCAATGCACAATGTGGCACATGCATCTGGAGTAAGTTTGTAGTGGCTAGAGGCCCATGTCCTCTCGTCCTCCATCTCTCTCAAATAAATACAATCACCAAATCGTCATGATGCTATAACTTCTGGGGTTGGGATGTAGCTCAGTGGTAGAAATACTTGTCTTGGATTGCTAAGGCCGTGTCGGCAATCAATCCCAGTACAGAAATAACGTACAGCATGTTCATTCCCCGTCACACACGCATGCACGTACACACACACATACTAAGTCTGGTGGCACTTGCCTTGTAATCAAATCCTAGCACTTGGGAATTGGTTCAAGGGCAGCTTCAGCTTTGTGATGAGATTCAAGTGAGCCTGGACTTCGTGAGACCCTTCTCAACACCACTCTCCCTTTAGTAATTTAATAATAATCATACTTTTTTTTTCCCTTCTAGACTGTCAATGAAAAAAATATGACCTCAAGACAAAATAGAGAGCAAGACAGGTAATATCTTTTTACACACAGCTAGATTTCTTTATAATTTATAAGATCCATTTTTATGAACAGCTTTGAATATTAAGAAAATTAAGTATAATCAGAAAAACATTCTTTTCTTAACAGTTTTGGTGTTTTGAATATTTAGTTATGGGCCAAAATAATATATCAGTTGTTTTAACTTTCTTTTTATTTGCTAGTGGCTTTTCATATCCAAATTTCAGTATTCCTGCAGCCAATGGTATATCTTCTGGAGTAGGTGGTGGAGGTGGCAAGATGAGACGAGAAAGAACACGTTTTGTTGCTTCTAAACCCTCACAAGAGGAGGTAGGCTTATGTTTCATAACAGTTTTGATGAGGTGGTGATAAGTAGTGGACCACCAGGGCTGTACCTTGGGGGGAGCCATAGCATCTGCCCTTTAAACCTTCCCTTCAGAATCTAAAACCTGTTTACCTAAATCTTATGAATTTAATAAAAGTGTAAAATATGCAGTCATTCTTCTAACAAGGAAATTGCTACTTTGAACGCTGTCTTTAGTCCAGGCTGTCTTTGAACTTACGGTACTGCTCTTTCCTCAGACTCCTGAGTACAGGGGCTAAATGCATGCACCACTGAGTTTGGGTTGCTACTGAAATTTTTTGATTCTCTGAGTATCACTGCACAGTTAATGCTTGTTTCTAAAACTTAACTGAATGACCACTTCCTGTTGTCTTCTTGCTTGCTTCCCCCTACCCCAGGATTTTGTTATTTTGTGTGTTAAAGGTAGGGTTTTTTTTTTTTTTTTCCTCTTTTAAAATATTTATTTTGGGTGTAGGGGAGGAGAGGGAGAGAATGGGTCCACCAGGTCATCCAGCCACTGCAAACAAACTTGAACCTGGGTCCTTAGGCTTTGCAGTCAAACTGCCAAGCCATCTCTCCAACACCCCCCCCTTTTTTCTTTTTTTTTTCTTCGAGGTAGGGTCTTACTCTACCCAGGCTGACCTGGAATTCACTATGCAGTCTCAGGGTGGCCTTGGACTCATAGCTATCTTCCTATTTCTGCCTTCCGGGTGCTGGGATTAAAGGTGTGCACTACCACACCTAAGCCCTCTTTTTCTTTTGAGACAGATTTGCATATATTCTAGACTAACCCTGAACTTGGTATGTAATTTTGCATGGACTTGAACTTACACCCTTCCTTCCTTCCTCCTTCTCTTTAAATTATTTATTGAAGAGAGAAAGTCAGAGCCAGAACCTCTTGCTGGTGCCAGTGAACTCCCTATTTTTATGTAGGTACTGGGGAGCTGAACCTGGGCAGACACTGGCTTTATAAGCAAGTCGTAGGTCCTGTCCCCATTCCTCCCCTCCCCCTCCCTTCCCCCCTCATGGTGTCAAGTGCTTTTTAAATTGCTGAGCCCCAGCCCTGAATTTAGGATCTTTCTGACTCCATATCTTGGTGGTGGGATTACAGGTGTGCATTATCACCCCAGATTTATGAGGTACTGGTGGGAAATCAAACAGTGTTTATGCATGCTAAGCAGGCACTTTATCCACTGACCAATAGCTATACTGTAGGCCAACTGTAGGTTTTCAGTTTTGCTGTTTGTTTATTTAGTATTCAGATTTACTGCAATCCAACCTGTCATTACATTTGGGCTAATTCCCAATAAAACCTAAGGTGAATATTTATACACTTCTCCTTTTGCCATAAACAGTGTCTTCTCTTGGATATTTACCTAGAAATGGAGTTTTTGAACACATTTTTGAGTGTGTTAGATGTTGCTGTATACCTCTTCAAAGGTACTTTCCTAGTTTGACACATTCCATGAGAAGAGATAGATCTGCTTTTTCTTTATTTTCGTTATTCCTTGTTTTTTTGACTTTAAAGTTTCTTCCAGTATGATAGTTGCAAAATCTGTCATAGTTTTATTTGCATTTCTTGTTAGTGGGATTTTTGTGTGTGTGTTTTTCTTAATCCCCCCCCCCCCCATGGAGCTATTTATGTAATTAGAAGAATTCTTTAGCTATTCAGACCTTGTGTATAAAAGACTCACTGAAGATTAAAAGCCTTTCCATCTGTAGTTGGCATTATATATATTTTAACTATTCTGTTGGTGTTTTGATTCTTTTTTTCTTTTAGGCTTATTAGCAGTTGCAAAAGTTTTACGGTATATCTCTCCTTTTCCTAGTAAATGCTATTATTCTTTTCTAGCATACTAGTATCATGACTTTGGAGGTTTGGACATCATGCCTTATATTCTCCTTAGCAAGGAGTATTGGAATTATGCTAAGGGCCTTGACTCAGTTACCAGTCTCAGATTTTATATTTGTGTTTAATTAGAGCCGTCTTACAAACAGGTTTTGTATGTAATCATTTTTTTCTTGCTTGGTTTATTTGTTAATTACTTTTTGTTTTTATTTAGTTTTTCCAATGTAGGGTCTTACTCTAGCCTATGTACACCTGGAACTCTGTTGTCATGGGCTGCCCTTGAACTCACAGTGATCCTACCTCTGCCTTCTCAGTTCTGAGATCAAAGGCATGTGCCACAGCACACCATGTTAATTAACCTGTTTTTAAAAAATCACTGGAAGTATGCGAGTTTTACTGTTGTTGTTGCTGTTTATTATTTGCAAGCAGATAGAGAATGGGCTTGCTAGGGCCTCTAATCACTGCAAACAAACTCCAGATTCATATGCCCCTTTGTGCATCTGACTTACGTGGGTACTGGGGAATCGAACCTGGGTCCTCTAGCTTCACAGGTGCCTTAGCTGTCAAGCCATCTCTCCATCCCTGTTTTTGTTTTTTGAGGTAGGGCCTTTGGTAGCTCAGGATGACCTGGAATTTACTGTGTAGTGTCAGGGTAACCTTGGACTCAGGGTGATTCTCCTACCTCTGCCTGTGCTGGTATTAAAGGTGTGCACCACCAAAAGCATGACAAAAGCATATCAGCGGGGATGGGGTCGGGTGGGCAGTGGTAGGAGGACCCCTGTGAGTTTGAGGACATCCTGAGACTACATAGTGAATTCCAGGTCAGCCTGAGCTAGAGTGAGACCCTACCTTGAAAAAAAAAATCTACCCAGTGCCGGGCGGGGTGGTGCATGCCTCTAATCCCAGCACTCTGGAGGCAGAGGTAGGAGGATCGCTGTGAGTTCATTCAAGGCCACCCTGAGATGACAGAGTGAATGCCAGGTCAACCTGGGCTAGTGTGAGATCCTACCTTGAAAAGCCAAAAAAAAAAAAAAACAAAAAAAAACACCCCAAAACAAAAAAACCTACCTTGTAATGTGGGCATGGTTGTACTCACCTTTAATTGCTCAGGAGGCAGAGGTAGGAGGATCACTGAGTTTCAGGCTGGCATGGACTAGAGCGAGACCTACCTTGTAAAACCGAAATAAATAAGTGAATATCTACATTTTAGCCTTTTTTTTTTGAAGATTTATTTATTTTTTATTGGGGGAAGGGGTAAACAGAGAAAGAGGCAGACAGAGTTAGTATGGTCATACCAGTACCTCCCACATCGTGCTCTAGACACATGCTCTACTTTATGCATCTGGCTTTCCGTGGTCCCTAGGGAATGAAACCCAGCCTTTCAAGGCTTTGCAAGCAAACACCTTTAACCACTGAGTTATCTCTCCAGCCCCTACCTGTATAGTTTGAGTAAAGCGTCTCTTAAGTTTCACACTGTTGCTTTTCTCTCTCTCTCTCTCTCTCTCTCTCTCTCTCTTTCTTTCTTTCTTTCGTTCGTTCGTTCTTTCTTTGAGGTAGGTCTGTAATTCAGGCTGATCAGGAATTCACTATGTAGTCCCAGGATAGCCTTTAACTCATGGCAATTCTACATCTGCCTCCCAAATGCTGGGATTAAAGGTATTTGCCACCATGCTCGGCTCATACTGTTATTTTTCTCCCGCATTTGCTTTTAGCGACTCCTCATACTTAAAGTAAGTCCTAATGTCAATAGCATCTGGTTGGGTTTTGTCTTTCAGATGAAGTGCACTTGAAGTCCACTTATAGCAAATGTAATTATTAATTAAATTAGTTTAAATTTTATTTGTACTTTTTCTATCTTACATTGAACATAGCCTATTTGGGGGCCAAATAGTTGTTAAATTACAATTTTATTGCTTTTTGTTCAACCTCTTAGTGCTCAGGTGGTTCCTTTTCATTTTGACATCTTTCTGTAACATTTGAGAGGAGAGCTGGCTAAGCTCTTAAGGGGCTTGTCTACAAAGCTTAATGACCCAGGTTCAATTCCTCAATACCCACATAAAACTAGATGCACAAAGTGGTGCATTCTTCTGGAGTTCATTTTCAGCAGCTAGAGGTCCTGTCATCTATCCCTCCACTTTCTTCCCCCGGTCCTGTAACACTTCCTGTAAAAATGCTATTTTTGGTGGCATTCATGTTAGCTGCATTTATCATTTATATTCATCTAAACAGGCTACAAATTCGTAGTATGTATAATTTTGTTTTTATATAGTTAACATTTTGAGTAAGTTAAAATTACGTATGATCACAATCTCCATTTCTTTCTGGAATCTGAGTTTCTAATTGATTTTATCTTGCAGCCTGAAGAACTTGTAGAACAAGTGTTATGGCACAGAATTTTACTTTTCTTTTATCTGATAAAGTCTAAAAATTGATAGGCCTTTATTTTGTCTTTCCCATTCAGTTTCTCCTTACTTTTGTTTGTTCTCTACCGTTTTTTACTTCTTTAAAATTTTTATTTGTGAGCAGAGGGATAGTAAGGGAGGACAAGAGAGTGTGGGCACACCAGGTCCTCTTGGTTCTGCAAATAAACTTCAGATTCATGTGGTACTTATATTTTATATTAATACCATCACTTTGGTGTTGAGTAAGAATTTTTCCTTTTATGAATTAGAAAATTGATACTGAAGTAATAAAGTTACTAAAGTCACATAGAGGTTGGTGGCACAACTGGGAATATAAATCTTCAGCTTTGTTTTAAAATTTTTAAAAAATTTATTTGAGAGAGAGAAAGAGAGAGTGGGCATGCTAAGGCCTTCAGCCACGGCAAACAAACTCCCAATGTATGAGCCACCTTGTGCATCTGGCTCATGTAGGTCCTGGGGAATTGAACCTGGGTCTTTTAGCTTTGCAGGCAAGTTCCTTAACAGCTGAGCCATCTCTCCAGCCCACTTTATCTTTTTTTTTTTTTTTTTTAATTCATGAGCCCATATATTAATATTGTCCATAACTTTATAGGTTGTCTGTGAAAATGATTAAATATTAAACAATGACATGAAATACAATATAATTCATTATAAAACATACTGTGTTTTAGGAAATGGAAGCACCAGTGTTACCGAAAATCTCTCTACCAATCACCAGTTCTTCATTGCCTACTTTCAATTTTAGTTCCCCTGTCATTGCAGCTTCCTCACCATCATCAATCAGTTCTTCTCAATCAACAAACAAGGTACAGACCTTTGTATAAATGACATGATTACTGTTCCTTAAATTTTTTTTTGGAATTTTATTTTGCTTTATTTTAATTTATTTGAGAATGCCAGAGAGAGAGAGAGGGAGAGAATGGGCATGCCAGGGCCTTCAGCCACTGCAAATGAACTCCAGACGCCTGCGCCCTTTTGTGCATCTGGCTAATGTGGGTCCTGGGGAATGGATCCTTGAACTGGGGTCCTTAGGTTTCACAGGCAAGTGCTTAACTGCTAAGCCATCTCTCCAGACTTGTTCTTTTCATTTTTAAATATCTTATACTCTTTTTTTTTTTTTTTAAATTTTGGTGATATTTACTCACTCTAGCCCAGGCTGATCTGGAATTCACTAGGTAGTCTCAGGGTGGCTTTGAACTCAGGATGATCCTCCTACCTCTGCCTCCTCAGTGCTAAGATTAAGGCATGTACCACCACACCTGGCTTAAAAATCTAATACTTTTTTTTCTTTTTGGAGGTAGGGAATGACATGTTATTCCTATATCCATAATGTTTGTCTTGTTATTTATTTATTTATTTGGGGGGTCTGGTTTTGAGATGGGGTCTCTCTCTAGTCCAGGCTGACTGGGAATGCATTACATATTCTCATGGTCTCCTCGAACTCACTGTGATTCTCCTACTTCTACTTCCCAAGTGCTGGGCTTAAAGGCATGTGCCACCATGCCTGACTCTAAATCTAGTCTTAAAAGTGTAATTTTTTTCCTTTTAGCAAGGTCATGTCTCAGAAGAAACATTTCTCTTGAACAAGCCAGTTACTGCTCAGTGTTTTTGAGAAGTGACAACGATTTTTAAATCTAAATGGGAATAGAATGCTTTGAACTTTTTGGAAGTGTTTTATTGCCAATTTCTGTTAAATACAGCTTTCTTTGTCTTTGTAAAACCAGGTACAAATGGTCTCTCCAGGAATCACTGGCAGTCCTGTGTTTAGATTTTCATCTCCCATTGTAAAATCAACAGAGGCAGATGTACTACCTCCATCACCTGTAAGTCGCAAACAGTGGTTTCAAAGCCTTACTCTATTTTTGATGCTATTGGTATTAAAATAGTTTCTTACAAGTTTAAAACAAAAAACAAAACTTACTGAACGGAGAGCCAAAACAAACTATTGTGTACTGTATATGCATACACTGTCTCAGATTTTTAAAAAATTATTTTGTGTATTTGAGAGAGGGAGGGAGGGGGAGAGAGAGAGAGAGAGGGACAGCATTCTAGGGCCTTTAGCCACTGTAAACAAACTCTAGGCATATGTGCAGCTGGCTTTATGTGGGTTTGGGGAATTGAGCCTGGGTCTTAAGGCTATGTTGGCAAGTGTCTTAACCACTTAAGCCATTTCTCCAGCCCAGATACTTTTGTTTCCTTAATGCTTGTCCATATATTCTCTGAGGTGCAGCATGCTCCTAATGTCTAGTTCTCTGGATGCTTCACCTGGTGGTAATATAGTCCATTCTCAGAGTGTTCTGTGATTACTGTTTTACTCTTGTTGCTCCTTGCGATCAGTCCTGTTGCCTTCATGTCAAATGTGTGCTCTTGAGTCATGTGGGAATACAGGTGTGAAGCAAGGTACCTGGCTCAGGAATTAACTTGTAGGGGGTGTAACATGAAAAACATTCCATTTAGAATAGATAAGTTCAGTGTTATCTCTTGACTTAAAAGTGAGCTATAATATTTGCTTAAAACAAAATTGACAACTAAAAAGATGACCTTTTTTTTTATAGATTGGGTTTACATTCAGTGTGCCTGTTGCTAAAACAGAACTTTCTGGCTCAAATCGTACTTTAGAACCAATTATAAGTAGTTCAGGTAAGTAAAAATAGACAATGCTTTTTTTTTTTTTAACAAAAGAATGTTTATGTTAAAGTATCATTTAAAATTTTTTTTGGTAATTCTTGTAAATGTTGTCACTTGAATGAAATTAGCCCTGAAAAGTGAGCAAAGGCTATTATCTTTCCCAAAGTCTTTTTTCTTTAAAAAATCAACATCCTCTTCATTTTTAAAAATGTTTTTTGTTTTTATTTTTATTTATTTATTTGAGAGAGACAGACAGAGAGAAAGAGGCAGATAGAGAATGGGTGTGCCAGGGCCTCCAGCCACTGCAAACAAATTCCAGATGCATGTACCTCCCTGTACATCTGGCTAATGTGGGTCCTGGGGAAATGAGCTTCAAACTGGGGTCCTTAGGCTTCACAGGTAAAGCACTTACCCACTAAGCCATCTCTCCAGCCCCCAAAGTCCTTTTTAAAATTATATTCAGAAATATGTAGTTGATTTTGTTTTCACTGTTTCTAGTCAAAATAAGATGATAGGTCCATTATGATTGACGTCTCATTAAAAACTAAAGGTTTGCCTGCATTGTAGTTGTCATGGATCTCATCTTTATGCTTCCTAGTTGCTTTTATTTGTAAGAGTTAATGCTGGCCTAGGCAGATAGAGGGTACATCATTTCTGAACTGAAGTAACCTACATCACTGAGGAAAGACAGAAATGTATAATCACATAATTATGTCAGGCTTTGGTAGTAGTGTTGGTAATTCTTTCTAGAGTGAGTTATGCAAGTCGAAATTTTTTAGCAAGGGCATTTTTACCCAGGCAATAAAAGACTATGCAAAAACAAAGGGCTAACAAAAAGCAAAACATTTATACTTTACAATTTTAGGTTATCTCTTATAAAGTTGGAGCAGTAAATGTAAAATTCTAAAAATTCTGGAATGACATGCTAAAGAATTAAATTGTTAATTGAATGGTCTCTCTCTCTGTTCCTTTCTCTCATTCTTACTCCCATCCGCTCCCTTGCTTTGATGAAATCTTGGACCTATGCATGCTAGGCTTTTCACCTTGCTACATCCTTAGCCCTGAGTTTTATTCTAAGACACAACTTTTTAAAATTAAATTTTATTTACGTGAGAGAGAGAGGGGGAGAGAATAAGCATGTCAGGGCATTCAGCCGCTGCAAATGATCTACAGATGCATGTGCCAACTTGTGCATCTGGCTTACGTGGGCCCTGGGGAATCAAATCACGGTTCTTTGGCTTTGTAGGTGAGGACCTTATCTGCTAAGCCACCCTTCCAGCCCTAAGACACTAATTTTTTTTTTATATGAATTCCATGGCTTTGAAGTGTAGGGATACTAATACTGATTGAGGGTATAGGTGGGTTTATGAAATAACAGGCAGCCGAGGGCTTTTGTTGTATGCTATTGCCTTTTTCAAATCCTTTGACTTGTTTTTCAAGGACAGATAAATCAGGAAAAGGCTTTGGCTTTCAAGAGATCTGACAGAAAAAAGCTGTACATCGTGGAAAGGACATAGAGCAAGGCTGATAAGTTTGCAGCGTAGTTCTTTGTGACAAATAAAAATAGCCTTGTATTATAGAAAGGAGCAAGCAGGTCTAATTGCATTTCTTGGTGCATATATATGTATATGTATATGTATATGTATATGTATATGTATATGTATATATACATTTTTTGTTTGTTTTTGTTTTGTTTGTTTGTTTTGTTTTTTTCAAGGTAGGGTCTCTAGCTCAGGCTGACCTAGAATTCACTCTGTAGTCTCAGGGTAGCCTTGAACGCATGGCATCCTCCTACCTTTTCCTCCCGAGTGCTGGGATTAAAGGTGTATGCCACCATGCCCAGCTTCTAATTGAATTTCTTTTTCTTAAAAGTTTTGTTTGTTTATTTGAAAGCGACAGAGAGAATAGGCACACCAGTGCCTCCATCCATTGCAAATGAACTCCAGATGCATGTGCCACCTTGTGCATCTGGCTTATGTGGGTCCTGGGGAATTGAGCCTTGAACCGGGATTTGTAGGCTTTATAAGCCAGTGCTTAACTGCTAAGCCATCTATCTCTCCAGCCTAATTGCATTTCTTACCATGACTTTTCTCAATGTTGTTATGAGTCCAAAAGAATAACTTTTTTTGTTGATCAATTTCCTGACTAATTCTGAGGAAAGGCAGTAAGATTCTTTCCAGATCTCACTGTTGTTTCAATAATGGTAAGTGAATGAATAAAAGCTGTTAAGGCAGAGTTTTTAGGAGTTTGTTCTGAGTACACATATACATGGGACTCTAATGTTATCATTTAATAGTGGATTGAAAATGAGGAAAGGAGCTAGGTACGGTTATGTACACCTGTGAGACCAGCACACACATGCTAAAAAGAGGACGATAGCCATGAGTTCAAGGCTTAACTGGGGTGCCTAGTGAGACCCCTGTCTCAAAAAGAAAAATGGGGCTGGAGTGATGGCTTGGTGGTTAAGGTGCTTGCCTGCAAAGCCTAAGGACCCAGGTTTGATTCTCCACTGCCCACATAAGCCAGATGTGCATGTTGGTACATACATATGGAGTTTGTTTGCAGTGGCTTGAGGCCCTGGTACACCCTTACTCTCACTGTCTACTTTTGTCTCTCTTTAGATAGATAGATAGATAGATAGATAGATAGATAGATAGATAGATAGCAAGCAAGCATACAACAAAAAAGAAAATGTGAGGTGCTTTTAATCCCAGCACTGGGAAGACAGAGGTAGGAGGATCACCGTGAGTTTGAAGCTACCCTGAGAATACAGAGTGAATTCCAGGTCAGCCTGGGCTACAGTGAGACCATACCATGAAAAACAAAACAAGCATGCAGGGGACCCTGCTATGTAAAGTAACCAGCCTGACAATATGTACAAGCTTGTCTAATAGTGACACCCAGCCTGTGTACATAACCAATGACACTCTGATTGGCTAAGGGACATGTTCACTGGAAAGGAATTCCATAGCTGGTACTGGGAACCAAGTGAGAATCCAACAGGGACTGGCATCACAGACTCCAATGAGAAGCACCCACTTGCCTTTGGCCAGAAGAGAGGTTACACCCATCAAAATCTCTCTTAACTGTGCTTATCCCCTTTAACCTATGCTGCTCTCACTTTCTGTTGGAGAATCTTTCTTTTATAGAAGGCAGTGAAAACTGGGGAGAACCAAAACCTACCATCATGACAAAAAAAAGACCGCTAACTCCTTATCATGAGATGAGCCACCTCTCACACATCAAGGTAGAGTCTAGGTGAAACCACAAAGAAATGGGCAAATTGAACAAGAATGCTGCTCCCACAGCCAGACAACATGTGCCAGGGTGATGGCGATAGACACCAAGGACACTCAAAACATACCAAAGCAGAAATCTAGAAGTTGCTGAGAGGTGAAGAGACTAAAGTCAGTTAAAAGCACATCCATGGGCTGGAAAGATGGCGTAGGGGTAAGGCACTACCCTGTGAAGCCTAAGGACCCAGGTTCAATTACCCAAATAAGCAAGATGTACACGGTAGTTCATGCATCTGAAGTTCATTTGCAGTAGCTAGAAGCCCTGGCGTGCCCATATTCTCCCTACCTAACCCCCCATTCTCTCCAACCCCCAAATAATTAAAATTCACTATTGCACATGATGGCCTCAGCCTTGTAATCAATCCTCAGCCTCCCACATGTAAGATTACAAGGATTAGCAACCACACCCAGCAAAACCAAAAAGGGAACCTGAAACTCAAAGTGAAAGGGACAAATCAGAAAAATGAGATCCTGTCATTAAGTAATTAGTCACAGCTTGCACATTTTCTTTTTCTTTTTTTGGTTTTATGAAGTAGGGTAGGGTCACACTCTGGCTCAGGCTGACCTGGAATTAACTGTAGTCTCAGGGTGGCCTCGAACTCACAACGATCCTCTACCTCCCGAGTGCTGGGATTAAAGGCGTGCACCACCATGCCCGGCTCCCAACATAGTTTTTCTGAGTTTTTTGTAGATTATAGATATTAGGCCTGTGTCAGTGGTATAGATGATGAAGATACTCTGTCATTCTGTAGGTAGTCAGCTGACTGTTTATGGATGTCTGTACAAAAGTTTTTTACTTTCATGAGATCCCACTGGTTGAGTGTTTAATTTCCTGGGCTACTGGAGTATTATAATTCAGGAAGTTATTACGCATTCCTGTATTGTGGAAAGCCCTTCAAGTCATTTAAGAGTTTTAGGTCTTATATTGAAGTCTGTGATCCATTTAGAGTTGATTGTTGTGTACGGTGAGAAGAGTGGGTCTAGTTTTGTTCTTTTTTTTTTTTTTTTTTTATTTCTCATTTTAGTCCAGGCTGGCCTAGAATTCACTATATAGCTTCAGGCTGGCTTGAAACTCTTGGCAGTCCTCCTACTTCTCCTGAGGGCTGGGATTACAGGCATGTGCCACCACTCCTAGCTAGCTTCATTTTTCTTCTACATGTGGCTATCCAGTTTGCCCAGCACCATTTGTTGAAAATGCTATCTTTTTTTTTCCAATTTATGTTGCTTACTCCTTTGTCAAATATCAGATAGCTGTCATTGTTAAGGGCTGGGTCGTCTGTCCCATTGATCTATATGACTCTTTTTATGCCTGACCCATGCTGTTTTTATTACTATGGAGTTATAGGAATGCTTTGAATTGGATATGCTGGTACTTTTAGGGGCTTTCTTTTGCTGGGGATATTTTTGGATATCCAGGGTCTTCTGCAGTTCCATAGGAATTTTGAGGTAATTTTCTTCTTTGTAAAGAAGAATACTAGGTTTTTATTGGTATTGTGTTGAATCTGCTGTTTTCATAATATTTATTTTACCTATCTATGATGGGCATCTTTCCATCTTGTCCTCCTTCCTGAATTTCTTTCTTGAGTTTTTTCATGTCTTCATTAATCTTAATCAGCTGGTTGTTTAGGTCCTCTGTTGGCTCACCTTCAATTTGTTTATCTTTTTAAAGATTTCTTCAGTAATGTTAAGCTGAGTGTTGAAAGCTGTTAGCTGCAATAGATAATTCTGTTGCATTTCATTTATATGATTGTTGGTTTATTTGCTTCCAGTTCAACCATTCATTTGGCCAGGGTCCCACTGAGTTTAATAAGCTTATTGTGCTTTCATTTTGTGATTGTTTTTGGTGTCTTGTCTTTTTTTGGGGGGAGGGGTGTTTCGTGGTAGGATTTCACTCTGGCCCAGGCTGACCTGGAATTTACCATATAGTCTCGGTGGCCTTGAACTCACTGCGATCCTCCTACCTCTGCCTCCTGTCCCCAGTGCTGGGATTAAAGGCATATGCCACCATGCCCGGCTTTGTTTGTGTTTTGATTGGAGACTTTCACTGCAGGGCTAGGTTTTCTTGGTAGAGATCTCTTGTCTTGCTTTAAAAAAAAAAAAAAAAAAAAAAAAGAAGAAGAATTTTTACATTGTGGTTGTACCTATCTTGGGATAGATCGTCTTACTTTGTTAAGGAGGAAACAAATAGTGGTTCTTATAGGATCTTCCGTGAGTGTTCTGTTTTGGGTTGAACTGGATTGGAGTTGGAGATACACAGGTTGTGGAGGTCAAGAGTATGCCAGAAACTCTGGGCTGTTGCCTGGTATGAAAGCATGTGGTTGGAGCAGTGTCCCGCCTGTGATGCTTGCATGAGTGCTTGCCCCTGCTCTTCCACTGTACCCCAGTTGAGTAGGTAGTGGAGATTGCAGACATATTCCGCTTACTCCTGTGTTCTTTGTCTGCCCACCCATCCCTATTGGAAATCAGAAAGACATAGCGTGGGAGGTTCTGGGGATTGGCCTACTAACTATGGTAATGGGCTACTTGAGCTGGCACAAGAAGAGCAGGGCTCCAACACTGTCCAGTGTGGGTAGGGTGGGTTGCACAGGTTGCAGAGGTGGTCAGGGGCTGGGCTTTGTGGGCCCCAGCTCCTGTACTGTTAAGTATCTACCTTATGCTGCCCAGTGCAGCTGCCTACTGCTCTGTGGGGTGGTCCCACGGGGTGTAGAGGAAGGCTGATCACCTGTCAGGCCGCCTCTCCTGAACTCAGCTGGCCCACCCCAGCGTGAGAGACTAGTAGGATTCCTGCCTTTGGGCCAGAGCTGAGCCAGAACAAGTAGGAATAGGAAGATTCCCGAATGTGTACCTGCCCCACCCAGTGAGGTGTCTGGTAGGACCTGTTAGTTCTGCCCCCCCCCCCCATCAATTTTGCCTTTTTTGATTGCTGGAGTTGTAGCATGCTTATAACTGGAAGTCTCATTCAGAATTTTGTACTTTAACTAGATCCTTATTGAGCACGTTTTCAATATTATACCTGAAGGATTTTTTTTTTTTTTAAATGAGAGAGAAAGAGAGAATTGATGCTTGGGCCTCCAGCCATTGCAGTCACACTCCAGATGCTTGTGCCACCTTGTGCATCTGGCTTATGTGGGACCTGGAGATAGAACATGAGTCTTTAGGCTTTGCAGGCAAGTGCCTTAATGGCTAAGTCATCTCTCCAGTTCCTGAAGGATATTTTGGATAATAGTTTAACTTGTAGCCAGGCATGGTGGTGTACACACCTTTAATCCCAGCACTTGGGAGACAGAGGTGGGAGGATTGCCATGACTTAGAAGCCACCCTGGGACTACATAGTAAATTCCAGGTCAGCGTGAGCTAGAGTGAGACCCTACCTCAAAGAAAGAAAAGAAACACTATACTACGACTTTCTAGATATGAAATAACTGACTTAATTGAAAATCACTTGCGAGGTCAGTATTGTAAGCACATACCTCAGCATAAGCTTGCCCCAAGTTTCATGCTTGCTTGATTATTATCTTCTGGCAAGTTCACTGGCAGGTAGAGTTTATATTTACTCTTTTTCTGGTGAGTGGTTGGGGTGGTGAGGGAATATACAATGCAAGAAGTGATGTTTTTCCTTCCTTTGAATGATAGAATAACCCTGTACATTGTCATTTGTTCATAACTTTTGAGTAGCAATTACTATTTCAGATTTTCTTTTTGTAGATTTTTTTAAGCTGAAGAATCCAATGTTTTCTTTTTTCTGACTTAATATCTTTTATAATTTTAAAATTCCAGCTGAAGATAACACTACAGTGAGCAGTACAAGGTGTAAGAAGCAAGAAGCTGTGTTTGAGGGCCCTTTCACACCTGCTAAAGTCCTGAAAGAAGGAAGTGTTCTAGATATTCTGAAAAACCCTGGTAAGGCTGTCCTTGAGCTAGTCAAACATTCTAGTTGCAAACTCATTTTTAATGTATTCAGATTTAAGCTTTGACGAAAGCTTTAAAGGAAAAAAAAGCCCTATGATTTAAATTGAAAGCAAGTTGAATTTTTTTTCCCTCAAGGTAGCCCAGGCTGACCTGAAACTCACTCTAGTCCCAGGATGGGCAAAGCTTTTGAATATGGATAGAATGACACAGAAATTCTTTGATGTTAGAATATTAGAAACTCTTTTAAAAAGCTACTCCTGAAGTAACCTAATGGCTCAGAAAGGAGATTTACTTAGCACAAGTATTAGTGTAGAATGGGATGTTTTAATTAATAAGGTGTACCTATACAACAAGATTTGCGAGGATTAGATTGTTTTGTCCAGCCTTCTTCTTTTGGATGGCATGTGCTGCCTACTGAAGTCTTACTTTTAGACAGATTTATGCAGTGGAGCAGAAATCTAGAATGCTTGTGCTAGAATTACCAAATATAAGGCATGTTTTATCTTACATGTATGTTTAGAATTGGATTTTGCATTCTTAATTCTTCCTCTCTTAACTTTTGTTTTTTTTCGAGGTAGGGTCTCAGTCTGGCCCAGGCTGACCTGGAATTCACTGTGTAGTCTCAGGGTGGCCTTGAACTCATGGCGATCCTCCTACCCCTGCCTCCTGAGTGCTGTGATTAAAGAAAGGCATGCACCACCATGCCTGGCCCTGTTTTAATTTTTGAATATGAAAAATTTGAGTCTTCATTTGAGTGAAATTAGAAAAATGTGACAAAGTGGAGGGAAAAAAATAATTTAATGGATCTAAGGTGATTAATGTTAACATTTTGTTAATCTTAACATCTCAGATAAATCATTGACAAAATCATACTTTGTAAACCATTGAATATCTGAAGTGTCTGGTATTGTCTAGCCCTTAGGCTAGATATAAGTTGGTTAGATTATTTCTTGGTATACCTGAAACTGTTAGCAATCTTCTAGATTTTCTTGTTTTAATTTTCTGTTGGTACTAAAAATTGGAGAAGCAAGGGGTGTTTGTAAAATGACAGTTCTCAAGTAAAGCATTAAAAACCATCTCCCACGCATAAAGTATGTGAATGGGTCAGTTCAGTGACAACAATTTTAATTAGCCCAAAAGTATGCCTTCCCATTCTATGTGGATACCTTAATTGTATAAATATATCTTTGGTTTTTAAAAATGTGAAAAGGTCCATGGAATTATAGTGCAGACATGCTTGAGGCAGTTGCATTTGAGTTACTGTTAAGTTTGAACACATGCATTTATGTAGCCTGAGGTGTTCTTGTCCCAACAGGACAGACTTAGTCTTACTCATTTTTTTCTGTTTCCTAGCCTGTAAATAGGGTTTGGTACATCTTTGGGGTTTGTCATCAGACTATATACTGTTTTTTTTTTTTTAATAATTTATCATTTAGTTATGAGGGAGAGAATATGAATGGGCATGCCAGGGACCCTAGCCACTGCAAATGAGCTCCACATGCATGCCTACATGGGTACAGGGAATCAAACCTGGGTCCTTAGGCTTTACAAGCAAACACCTTAACCACTAAGCCATCTCTCCAGCCCCAAGCCATTCAGTTTTTTTTTTTCTTTTTTGTGTGTGTGTTTTTGAGGTAGGGTCTCAGTCTTGCTGAGCCTGACCTGGAATTCACTGTGTAGACTTAGGGTGTCCTTGAACTCACGGTGATCCTCCTACCTCTGCCTTCCAAGTGCTATGAATAAAGGCATATGCCACCATGTCTGGCTTTTCAGACTATTCAGTTTTAAAGCTTAGATGAATTTACTATAATTTGAAATAGTCCTTGAGCTACACTTGGTGTCACACACTGTATTACAACCCTTGAATGATGATAATGAGACCCTTTCTCAACCAAACATATCATCCTTGACATCTTGTATGTTGGAAGGATGTCTGTGAAATCACTGCCTGTTCTGCTCAGCTTAGCTGGTTTTACTGAAGAGGGATAATGCACAATAATGGGTCATAACTGTACAATATATGAGGGTTATAAATAGAGAAGTCGTCAGATACTGCCAAGGCTTGGAAGACAAGCAGTGGATTGTAGTTGATTATTGCAGGGAGGCAAAATGTGGATAATAGTGGGAACAGTAAGTTCAAATGAAAAACTCAAGCTTGGGGAATCTTGGAGAAGGTGATGTAAAGAAAACATTTTTAAAAAATATTTTTAAAATATTTATTTATTTGAGAGTGACAGAGAAAGAAAGAGGCAGATAGAGACAGACAGACAGTGGGTGCGCCAGGGCTTCCAGCCACTGCAGACGGACTCCAGATGAGTGCGCCCTGTTGTGCATCAGGCTAACATGGGTCCTGGGGAATTGATCCTCGAACCGGGGTCCTTAGGCATCACAGGCAAGTGCTTAACCGCTAAGCCATCTCTCCAGCCCAAGAAAACATTTTGTGTATTTTTGCTGAGTGTCACAAATACTGTTAATAAATATGGTTGTGTAGCTAATAACCTCTTAAATAGCCTTTAGATAGTTTTTCTTTATAATATTTTTGCAGTTAATGCTTTGATTAGGACCATTTCCTCTGCTTTAAACATGCTGTAGGTTTCACATCACCAAAGGTAGACCCTCCTGCTGCTCAGCCCACCACCACCAGTCCTGTAGTGTATACAAGACCAGCGATAAGTACCTTCTCTTCTAGTGGGATTGGGATTGGAGGAAGTTTCAAGGCTGGATCCTCATGGCAGTGTGACACATGTCTACTTCAGAACAAAGCTACCGACAGTAAATGTATAGCCTGTCAAGCTGCAAAATTACCACCGACAGAAAATACCAAGCAGACTGGAACTGGAACACCAAGCAAAAGTGCCAAAGCAGTTTCTACATCAGGGACAGGCTTTGGAGATAAATTTAAACCAGCATTTGGAACTTGGGATTGTGACACTTGTTTAGTGCAAAATAAACCTGAAGTAATAAAATGTGTAGCTTGTGAAACGCCAAAACCTGGGACTGGTGTGAAGCGAGTCCTCACGTTGACAGCGGCTTCGGAAAGCTCTGCGACAATGGCTGCTTCCTCTAGCTGCCTTGTGACAACTGGCACCCTAGGGTTGGGAGATAAATTCAGAAGGCCTGTGGGGTCTTGGGAGTGTCCAGTATGCTGTGTTTGTAACAAGGCAGAAGACAGCAAGTGTGTCTCCTGTATGTCTGAGAAACCAGGTATGTTTATATGAAATACTTTTGTTCATTGCTCTGGTAGGATATTTTAGATGTGTGAAGCAGCTAAGAACAATCACAGGGTTTTGTTATTTATTTAGTTTTTGAGATAGGCTCTCACTATAGTTCTACCTGACCTGGAACTCCCTCTGTGGTTCCACACTGGCTTCAAACACACAGTGATCCTTTACCTCTGCCTCCCAAGTGCTGACCTTAAAGGCGTGCACCACTATGCCCTGCCAGTCCTGGGACTTTAAATGGTTGCAGATGAACATTTCTTCAGACATCTTAATCCCCCCCCCCCCCAGGTGGGGTCTCACTCTGGTCCAGGCTGACCTGGAATTCACTATGTAGTCTCAGGGTGGCCTTGAACTCATGGCTATCCTACCTCTGCCTCCTGAGTGCTGGGATTAAAGGTGTGCACCACCATGCTTGGCTTCATCTTATTTTTTTTAAACTTTATTTATTATTTACTTGGAAACAGAGAAAAGAAAAACAGAATGAGCATGCCAGGGCTTCTAGCTGCTTCAAATGAACTCCAGACATGTGTGCCACTTTGTACATTTGGCTTACTTGGGTCCTAGGTAATCAAACCGGGGTCCTTTGGCTTTGCAGGAAAATGCCTTAACTGCTAAGCCATCTTCTCCAGCCCCAGACATCTTAATTTTTTCAAAAATAATTTTTTATTGGTAATTTAACATATGGACATACTACAAATTGGTTGCTTTTCAATCAGGTTATGCTCTTATGTCTTCTCTCCCCTACCCACATTCCACTGAGGGTGTTCATTGGGGTTGTCAATAATCACTGTGGCGTCCTGAGTATACCAGTTGATTCCTGTGGGGAAGACAATGCCTCACAGTGTGCGTTTCCACTTTATGGCTCTCAATATTTTAACCCTTTTTCTGCAACATTCCTGGAGCCTAGAAGGGCATTTTAAAAGTTGAATTTGTTTTGCTTTGATGTGTTTTGAATCTCTTCAGTGTCTACTGTCATCTCTGTAGAGAAGGTTCTCATGCTAGCAGTGAGAATAGCATTCATATTTAATCAACCAATTTCCCTGTAATGTTTCCTGGTCCCTGATGGGTGTGATAGAGATGATATACTAGGCACTTGGCTTTTTCTAACAATTTTGATGGGTCTTGGGTCTGCCCAGTGTTCTGAGACCTGAGTGGCCTAGTATGCCTTGCTCTGGGTGGGTCGGGAAGCAGGACCCAAACTGAGCTGGCCTAGTCTTCCCTACTCCTGTTGGCCTGGAGCCTATTTCAATTTTTTAAAACCATCTTGAATTCTGGGGGTGCCTCTTAGCAAAAAATAAAATCACCATAGCTATAAAACCATCTTGAGGTTTAAATGGCTTGGTTGGGACTAGATCAATTTATGATAGGTTGTATGTTAGTTTTATATATTCTGAACTCCTTTTTCTATGCAGTTTATTTGAAATTTTACTATTCATAGTGATTGTAAAAATCTAGATGGCTCTTATTTTCCTGGCTCCACGTTTCATTGTTGTGCAAGTTGGTATTATAGATGATGTAGCATCTTGTATTCTGCTTTTTGTGGGCTCTGGGGAGTCTCGGCATTACAGGGAAGTACCTTTAACCTCTGAGCCATCCTCCTAGCCCAGTTTTTATTTTTGATTAAGCACTGTGGTGGCTCTTTAAGGAAGGCAGCTGAAGAACTTTGAGGACAATTTAGAAAGTTGTATGACTAATATAGACAGTGATTATGGTTATGTGGAAATCAATGGATTGACTAAGGAGGGAGGAGTTAGAACAGTGTACAGTTGACATTAATTTCAGGCTGCTGAAGTTGACAGATACATGTGATACATTGTGGCTGGAGTTCCAGATTTGGGAGTCATAAGACATAGGTTGAAACATGGGAATAGCAGGAAGAAAACTTGCAGTTAACCTAACCAAACTGTGGCACTAAACAACCTCTGTGGCTAGTGAGTTTCAAAGGCATTTTGGTAGGGCTGCTATTTAAGCAAGGGATAGGAAAGACTCAAGAGCAAAGGGATAAGAAAAGGAGATTGAAATAAATTTGAGAACTACCTTAGGAGGATGTACTGTCTAAGTCAACCAAATTTGAAACAAAATGAGGTAACCATGACTGCCAGGTAAGGAAGTGTGGTTTGCAAGTATAGGAACTTGTAATGTTAATGTTTACACATCAGAGCAGATGTGAACTTGTCAAAAAGATAATGGGGGTCCTGGGCGGGCTTTGCATCACTTGGAGGACCCAATGAAGAATCCATCCATTGTTGGTGTCCTGAGCACAGATTCACAAGGACTTAATCTGGTCTGCTGTGGTACCCTGTCAGATGATTATGCTGGACTGATACCTGTTCTAGCCCAGCAAGCAGTTAAGCTAACATCTGATCCCACTCTCATTCCTGTAGTGTGTCTAGAGTCAGATAATGAGAATATGATCCAGAAACAATGGCCTCATAGTGGCAGTGCACAAAATGGCCTCTTGACATCTCATGTCAGCTCTCCGGCAGCCTGTCGTAGGGATTCAATACCTATGCTATCATCTTCTAAAATGATTAAAATTGCAGAATTTAGGCCATTCATTTACTGTGCATTGTGTACCTTTTAAATTTATGTGATAACCAGCCTATCAAGATATTAGAAAGGGAGGGTCATAATTTGGTCATTTGTTGGTTTGCTTTTTTGAGCCTGTCTCACTGCTTAGCCTAGCATTGCCTGAAACTCACTGGATAGTCCAGGCTGGCCTCAACTGCTGGTCCTTCTGCCTCAGCTTCCTGTGTTCAGGAATTGAGGGGTTGTCTGCATTCCTGGCTGAAGGATAATATTTTGAAGTAGCAGGTCTAGGTCACTTTGTATGTCAAGTTTTGTATGTTCAAAAAATCTGTTCAGAGGAGAGACGGGACAAAAAGAGGATAGTGGGCTGGTAGTGGGACTCCAGGGAACGATTTTGTTGGTAAGATAGAAGAGCATTTCTTCTCTTGCTTTTTCTTTGAGATAGGATCTCAGTGTAACCCAGGCTGCCTCAAATCTAGATATGGAACTCCTGATCATCCTACTTCCACCTCCCTGTGTTGTATTAAGGCCTGCAACACTGTCACACTATGCCCAGTAAAGAGAGTATATTTATAAAATGTAACTATGAGAAAAATGATAGCAGGTGGATGCTGCTTAGAGAACGGTGACCCAAGGCTGAATGGCTTCACTCTTTTTTCCTTTTTGGTTTCAAGGTAGGGTCTCGCTCTAGCCCAGGCTGACCTGGAATTTACTCTATTCTCAGGGTGGCCTTGAACTCACGATGGTCTTCCTACTACTGCCTCCCGTGTGCTGGGATTAAAGGTGTGCACTACTATGCCTGGCTGGTTCATTCTTAACACTGCATCCCACAATGTACCTTGCTGAGTGGTCCTTCCTGTGCCATTCCTCCTTACAAACATGTGGGTTCTGTTTGAAGATTTAATATTACCTCTGATTCTTTCTCATGCCTTTTGGGGTTTCTTCCTGCTCTGCACACTTGTTTAAGTAAGTTATTACATGGTAATGGTACATTTGCTTTATGCTCACTTTGTACCTTGTGCACCTATAGGTGTCACATCATTATATGTGTTAAGATATTGTTGGGAATATGCATTTTAAGTCTTAGAGTGTGATGCTTATTGGAAGAATTTTGGTAAGCATTCTTATTTATTCGTACTTAGTTCCTAATTTGTGAGACTAAATTTTTAAGAGGTTTGTACAATTAAAACTTGAATATAAGAGGCAGCTTATTATTGAACAAGCTCAGAACATTTATCTGCTTAAAAGAAATCTCAAGCTGTGTGTGGTGGCACTTGCCTTTAATCCTAGCCCTCGGGAGGCAGAGGTAGTAGCATTGCCATGAGTTCGAGGCCACCCTGAGACTACAGAGTGCATTCCAGGTCAGCCTGGGCTAGAGCAAGACCCTACTACAAAAAAAAAAAGATGGCGACTTAATGTAAATTAAAATTTTCATGAGTCCCCCTCCTGCTTGTTTTTTAGGAAGTTTAGTACCTGCTTCAAGTAGTAGCCCTGTCTCTGTCTCTGTGTCGTCTGGAAGCTGTCTAGGATTGGACAAATTCAAGAAACCTGAGGGAAGCTGGGATTGTGAAGTGTGCCTTGTGCAGAATAAAGCAGACTGTACCAAATGTGTAGCAGGTGAAAGTGCAAAGCCAGGAGCAAAATCAGAGTTTAAAGGTAAGGCCACAGTAAAGTTCTTTCTCATGCCATTTCAGTGAAATATGTGCACGTAGGTTTGATTTTAAGTCAATCATTCTGTGTTGAATATTTGTATAAAATGAGATGTTGCCCTTAGCTCTTTAAGTTCACATCTCTGAAGTATTATAAAGTGTGATTTGCTGCCTGTAAACAATGCGATGTTTTAATGAGTTCCAGTTGTGTGGTTGAAACGTTTTTACTATTTATTCATTTGAGAGAGACAGTGAAAGAGGCAGATGAGAGAAAGTGCACATGCAGAAGTATGCACACCAGGTCCTCCAGCCACTGCACACTTAACTCCAGATGCATGTGCCACATTGTGCATCTGGCTTACATGGATTCTGGGGAATTTAACCTGGGTCCTTTGGCTATGCAGGCAAGTGCCTTAACCACCAAGCCATCTTTCTAGCCCCACAATATATTTTCAATATGATTTTAATTAAAGTACTAGAAAAATAATACATCTGATATGTGTGAAGTGCCCTGGTGTTTTCTAGCTTTATAACCAAAATACGTTACTGGATTAACTGGATGACTAAGAGAGTATTGCTGGCAGTTTGAGAGCCACTATTCTGGACTCTTTTGGATGATAACTAGGCTCTGGTCCTTCAGAGCTCCTTCTGTACTAGTATATGCAATTCCTACCCACACTCTGCTGTGTTACAGTGACCAGCACAATTTAAGTCTGGCCACAGAGCCCTTTGAGAATTTATTAATACTTGTCCTTGGTACTTTGTTGTAGGCTTCTGTCTAGTGTCATTTTACATGTCTTAGAGACCATGTGGATAATCATTTGCTAAAGTGATCCCAATAGGATAATTTCAATTAAACATCTCAAAAAGTGGGTGAGTGGGTTATCATTATGGGCGGGGGACAGGTGAGGTGGAAATGTAAGAGCTTATGAAAAAGCTTCGCTGGCATTTGTCTTTATATAGGGTTAAGTAGGGTAATACATGATAGTCTTGATATCTTTAGTGGTTCTTGTTTTGAGCAAATCAGACATTCAGTTTTAGTTTTTCCATCTACATAAAAACAGTGAGATGTTGTTGGAGAGATGGCTTAGTAGTTAAGGTGCTTGCCAGCAAAGCCAAAGACTGGATTCCCCAGTACCCACATCAATCAGGAATTCATTTGCAGTTGTTAGAGGCCCTGGCATACTCATTCTCTACAAGTTTTATTTTATTTTTTTAAACTTGTTAGTGACAACTTACATAATTAAAGACAATAAACCATGATAATTCCCTTCCCTCCCCCACTTTCCCCTTCACAAATCCACACTCTCCATCATATCCTCTCCCCCCTCTCAATAAGTCTTTTATTTTGATGTGATCATCTTTTCCTTCTGTTAAAAAGGTTTGTATAGGTAGTTCTTGGCACTGTGAGGTCATGGATTAGGAATGCCCTTTTGTGTCTGAAGATTGCTTTGCAAGGAGTCCTACCCTTCCTTTGGCTCTTAAATTCTGTCACCTCTATCTATCCCAATGGACCCTGAGTCCCTCTGTCATTTATTTATTTATCTATATATTTATTTATTTTTCTGTCACTTCTTACCACTATGGTGCCTTTTGCGTCATCCCCAGTGGTCACTGCCATCTGAAAAGAGAAGCTTCTCTAACCAAAAGTGAGAGTAGCTTTTAAAACTTTGAGAGAGAGAAAAAGAAAATGGGCATTTCAGGACTTCCAGATGCTGCAAACAAACTCCAAAAGCATATTCCACCTTGTGCATCTGACTGGGTGCTAGGGAGTGGAACCTGGGTCCTTTTGCTTTACAGGCAAGCAACTTAACCACTAAGCCATCTATCCAGCCCATCATAATTTTGTTTAGAATTTCTAAAATCATTTTTATCATATATATTTAACAGCTTCCATGATTGTAAACAATATCCCATGGTAATGCCCTCCCTCCCCCCACTTTCCCCTTTGAAACTCCATTCTCTATCATATCCCCTCCCCCTCTCAATCAGTCTCTTTTATTTTGATGTCATGATCTTTTCCTCCTATTATGATGGTCTGTTGTAGGTAGCATCAGGCACTGTGAGGTCATAGATATCCAGGCCATTTTGTGTTTGGAGAAGCACATTGTAAGGAGTCCTGCCCTTTCTTTGGCTCTTACATTCTTTATGCCACCTCTTTCACAATGGGCCCTGAGCCTTGGAAGTTGTGAAAGAGATATTGCAGTGCTGAGCACTCCTGTCACTTCTTTCCAGCACCATGATGCCTTCTGAGTCATCCCAAGGTCACTGCCATCTGAAAAGAGAAGGTTTTTTTTTTTTTTAAAATTATTTATTTATTTATTTGAGAGCGACAGACACAGAGAGAAAGACAGATAGAGGGAGAGAGAGAGAATGGGCGCGCCAGGGCTTCCAGCCTCTGCAAACGAACTCCAGACGCGTGCGCCCCCTTGTGCATCTGGCTAACGTGGGACCTGGGGAACCGAGTCTCGAACCGGGGTCCTTAGGCTTCACAGGCAAGCGCTTAACCGCTAAGCCATCTCTCCAGCCCAAGAGAAGGTTTTTATCCAAAAGTGAGAGTAGCATTAATATATGGGTATGAACATTAAGAGAAGTGCTTACTGGGCAGTTTGATAATCATAATATATACATTTAGCCAGACGGCAGCAGATGTTACACCCCTAGGGCTCATGACTACCCCTGTTTTAAGTTTTCAGTATCAGGGATGTATTCCTTCCCATGGAGCAGGCCTCCAGTCCAATTAGAGGACAGTTGGTTTCCACCATGACCGACATGGCACTATTGTACCTGTTGGCTCATTTGGCCTGGCTGGCCAAATATAAGGCTTGCAGTGTCCAGTGTTGAGTATCTTCACTGGTGCTTTCTCTCTCTCCCATTGAACTGCATGCAGAATGGCTTCTTCCAACTTTCTGTCGGCTGCTCTACAAGGAGGAGGTTATCAGCTGTGTTCCAGCAGGATTTCTCAGTGGCCTTGCAGCCTAAGTGTGTGGAGTCTTCAGCAATAGAGTCTTACCATCAATTCCTGGTGGGAAACCAAGGGCCTCAGCAATGGCCTCTAATGTTTTGGGGGCATGAGGGACCTCCCTGGCCAACAACTCACTGGAAGGTATCCCATCCCTGACACTGAAAATTTTCTAGCAACAGTCTATGGCTCCTGAGTGTTCCATTGTCCAAAAAAGTAGGTTTCCATATGATTTATTTATATCCTCTTTGATTTTGATTAGCCCTCCCTCCACCTTTCCTTTACTCAATCTCTTCCGCTGACCTGACTTGGGCCTTTTCATACCCATTAAGCTATTCTTCTACTTACATGTATACAATACCATCTTGTTAAGTATCCCTGTCTCTTCCTTTTCTCTTCCCATTATATCTCTTTTCTAGCTTACTGGCCTTTGCTACTGTTTTCTTCCTACTCATACAGAAGTCCAATTATCTGTAGCTAGGATCCACATATGAGAGAGAACATGTGGCGCTTGGCTTTCTGGGCCTGGGTTACCTCACTTAGTATAATCCTTTCCAGATCTACCCATTTTCCTGCAAATTTCATAACTTCATTTTTCTTTACTGCTGAGTAGAACTCTGTTGTATAAATGTGCCTTATCTTTGGCTGGAGAGATGGCTTAGTGGTTAAGCGCTTGCCTGTAAAGCCTAAGGGCATCGGCTCAAGACTTCCCCAGGACCCATGTTAGCCAGATTCACAAGGGGGCACATGTGCCTGGAGTTCGTGTGCAGTGGCTGGAGGCCCTGGCACGCCCATTCTCTCTCTCTTTCTCTGTCTCTTTCTCTATCTGCTTGTCGCTTTCAAATGAATGAATGAATGAATGTGCCATATTTGCATTATCCACTCATCATTTGTGGGACATCTAGGCTGGTTCCATTTCCCAGCTATTGTGAATTGAGAGGCAATAAACATGATTGAGCAATTATCTCTAAGGTAATGAGATGAGTCCTTAGGATATATGCTTAGGAGTGCTATAGCTGGGTCATGTGGTAGATCTATTTTTAGCTGTCTTAGGAAGCTCCACACTGATTTCCACACTGGCTGGACCAGAGTGCATTCCCACCAGTAGTGCAGAAGGGTTCCTCTTTTCCTGCATCCTCACCAGCATTTATGGTCATTTGTTTTCATGATGGTAGACAATCTGACAGGAGTGATAGGAATCTCAGTGTCGTTTTAATCTGCATTTTCCTGATTACCAGGGATATAGAACCTTTTTTTAGATGCTTTTATCCCATCTGTATTTCTTCTTTTGAGAACACTCTATTTAGTTCCCATAGCCCATTTTTTAACTGGGCTGTTTGATTTCTTATTAAATTTTTGAGTTTTTTGTATATCCTAGATATTAATCTTCTATTGGATGTGTAGCTGGCAAAGATTTTTTCCCATTCTGTAGGTTGTCTGTTTGCTTTATTCACAGTGTTCTTTGGTGCACAAAATCATTGTAATTTTATTAGGTCCCAGTGGTTAATCTGTGGTTTTATTGCCTTAGCAATTGGGATTATATTCAGAAAGCCTTTGCCAAGACCAGTGTGTTGGAGGGTTTCCCCTACTTTTTTCCTCTAGCAGTTTCAGAGTTTCAGGTCTGATGTTAAGGTCTTTAATCCATTTGGACTTAATTCTTGTGCATGGAGAGAGAGAAGGATCTATTTTAATCCTCCTACAGCTGCATATCCAGTTTTCCCAGCACCATTTGCTGAAGTGGCTGTCCCCCCCCCCCCCCCCCCGCCATGAGTATTTTTGGCACTTTTGTACCCGGACTTAATCTGGGTCCTCTGTTATGTTCCACTAATCTACATGACTGCTTGTGTGCCAGTACCATGCTGTTTTTGTTACAATGGCTGTGTAGTATAGGTTAAAATCAGTTATGGTGATACCACCAGCTTGAGATTTTTTGTGCTTCCAAATGAAGTTTTGGATTGTATTTTCTCTTTCCATGAAGAATTGGAATTTTGATGGGGATTGCATTAAATGTGTAGATTGTTTTTGGCAAGATTGCCATTTCACAATATTGATTCTTCCAATGAAAGAACTAGGGATATCTTTCCAAAAGAAGCAATGGGTGTTGGTTCTTCCCTGAAGGTCTTGTAAAATTTCCCCATCTGGGCCTGGACTTTTTTTTAGTTGGGAGATTTTTGATAAATGCCTGGACCTCCATACTTGTTGTAAGTCTATTTAAGTGATTAATCTCATCTTGATTTAATTTAGGTAGGTCATATAAAGTCAAGGAAATCATCCATTTCTTTCAGATTTTCAAACTTAGTGGAGTATATGCTTTTATGGGATGTCCCTATGATTTTTTTTTAAATTTCTCTGCTATCTGTTGTGATGCTGTCCTTTTCATCTCTTAATTTTATTAATTTACGTCTCTTTCTTTTGGTCAGATTTGCTAAGGGTTTACAATCTTGTTTATCCTTTCAAAGAACCAACTCTTTTGTTTCATCGATTGATTGGAGTTTTTGGGGGGGGTTCTATTTCATTAATCTTTATTATTATTTATTATTATCTTTATTATTATCATTAATCTTTATTATTTCTTCTCTTCTACTGATTTTCATTTGCCTTGTTCTTCTTTTTTCAAGGCTATAAGGTGAAGCATTAGGTTGTTTGTTGAAGATTTTTTTTTTTTTCAAGGTAGGGTCTCACGCTGGTCCAGGCTGACCTGGAATTAACTATGTAGTCTCAGGGTGGCCTTGAACTCTCAGTTATCCTCCTACCTCTGCTTCCTGAGTGCTGAGATTAAAGGCATGTGCCACCACGCCCGGTTCTAATTTCTTAATAAGGTACTTTAAGCTATAAATTTTCATCTTAGGACTGCCTTCATTGTGTCCCAAAGGTTTTGGTATGTTATAGTCTCATTATCATTTGACTCTGAATTTTTGATTTCCTTCTTGATTTCTTCATTAACCTATTTATCATTTAGTAGTGTGTTGTTTAGTTCCCATGATTTTGTGGATGCTCTATAGCTTTTCCTGCTATTGATTTGTAGTTTGATTCCATTGTGATCAGATACAATGCAAGGAATTATTCCAATTTTCCTTTATTTTACAAGATTTGCTTTGTGTCCTAATATATGGTCTGTTTTAGAGAATGTTCCATTTGCTGCTGAAAAGAATGTATATTCTGCAGCATTTGGATGAAATGTTCTGTTTGTATCTGCTAGGTCCATTTCTTCTATGACATCATTTAATCCAGATGCCTCTCTTTGTTTATTTTTTGCCGGGATGACCTGTCAATTGATGAGAGTGGGTGTTGAAGTCATCCACTACATCTGTGACTTTAGTTCTAATAGCATTTGTTTGATGAATGTGGGAGCCCCCAAGTTAGGTGCATATATATTTAGGATTATAATGTTCTCCTCTTGGAGTATGCCTTTAATCAATATAAAGTGATCTTCCTTATCTTTCCTAATGTTGGCCTGAAGTCTACCTTGTCAGATATTAGGATAGCAACCCCTGCTTGTTTTTCTAGGCCCATTTGCTTGAAACACTGTTTTTCACGCTAAGATAGTGCCCATCCTTTGTAGAAAAGTGAGTTTCTTGGAGGCAACAAATTGAAGTATTATGTTGTATGTCTTTTGGTTGGGGCATTGAGGCTGTTGATATTAAGAGATATTATTGAATAGTGTGTATTTATTTTTGCCCTTTTTTTTTTGTAGTTCTTCCAGCTTTACCTTTGCTCTCTTATATTAACTAGCATTTGAGTACGGTTTGTTTTTTCCAGGATCCTTATATGTGTGCTTTTCTTTTCAGCATGGAGGATTCTTTCAAGTATTTTCTGTAGAGCTGGTTTTGTCTTCACATATTCCTTTAGCCTGCTTTTGTTGTGGAATGTCCTTATTTTTCCATCTATAAGAATGGATAGCTTTGCAGGATAAAGTAACCTGGGTTGACAGATGTTGTCTTTCAGGACTTGGAATACATCACTCCATGCCCTTCTGGCTTTTTTTTTTTACAGGTTTTGTTGAGTAATCTCCTGTGATCTTGATGGGCTTGCCTTTGTATATTGATTTTTCTCTCTAACTGCTTTCAATGTGTTTTCTTTGGTTTGTATGTTTGGTAGTTTAATTCAAATATGTTGAGGAGAGATCCTTTCCATGTTTTGTCTGATTGGTGTTCTAAAGGATTCCTGTATCTGCATTGGCATCTTTTTCTCAAATTGGGGTAAGTTTTCTTCTATGATTTTGTTGAAAATGCCTACTGTGCCTTTGGAGTGAAATCCTTCTTCTTCTAGTATACACTGAAATCTTATGTTTGATGTTTTCCTAGTGTCCCAAATATCTTGAAATTCCCATTCATACTTTCCTAGTAGTTTGTCTTTCTCTATGTTGCACTGTATTAGATCTGCCTGCCACCTGGTCTGCTAGTTTAGATATTCTGTTCTCTCCTTCCTCCATTCTATTTGTGAAATTTTCTACAGTTATTTATTTCCTTGACTGTGTTCTTCATTGCTAGTAATTCTGACTGGTTTTTCTTTATTATTTTTATTTCCTTATTTATGTCTTGTATTGACCTCTTTTTTAGATTGGTTTCCTGTGTCGTCTTTGATTCCTTAGATTTCCTCTTTCATTCCTTTGATTTCCTCTTTTACTTCTTTGAGCATATTTATAATCATTCTTTTGACATCTTAGGCATTTCCTCTAAATCATTCTTAAACTTGGTCATTTCTGATGCATTAATACTTTTTGGTGGATTTATATTGTCTTGATTTTTGGTGTTTCTTGTGTTATAATGTACATATTTTTGCATCTTGGATTAGTTTAATGCTTGGATTTTCAAGTTAGCTTCAGTATTATTAGATGTATCAATCAATTTGATGTTATGTTATCTTCAGGGTTGGAGCTTATGTTGCTTAGGTGTGGCTGTTAAGAGTCTCTTAGTCAAAGTCTTGACCCTAGATGTTTGGTTTGACTGCTGTGAGAGTATTCAAGTAGACTGAGTGGAATAAATACAGGCAGATTCTAAAATTTAACATATTCAAGGAAAAAACAGCACAGAGTGTTTATGGAAGAGTAGGTATTATGACAACCAGATCCTCTAACAAAGACACAGTCCCTTAGGGTGTGTGTTATCCCACACCCTTAATCCTGTCAATTAGGAGGCTAAGATTTCTCCTCTGTTGAGGGTTCCAAGTCAGTTTGTGACCAAGTCAGACCCTCCCCTAATGAACAACAGAAGGGGAAACAAAGCCACTATAAATCAGGAAGCAAGAAATAACAAGCCCAAAATATAGCTTACTTAAGAATGGCAAATCTGACCATCCATCAGATTTAACATATAATTTATCCTGATGTGGAAGGTGCAATTAGCACTTGGGATTCAAGCCTATATACCAGGCTTACTTGGTAGGTGCTACCTGGTATAATCCCAGTTATCTTTTGGGATGATTTTTGTCTCAGTTATTCTGCGCTCCTGCTTGGGTCCCTCTTTGGTGTGCTGTGGGTTCAAGTAGGCTGGCTGGATCGTTGGATTGCTGCTTTGGTCACTGGTGCTAGGTGCTGTGATCTCCCTTCCCTTGGTCTCTGGTGCTTACTGGCAGTGGGGGAGGGGAGGTTGTGGATGGTGACTCTAGTTCTCCTGCTAGTCCATGTGATCGATCCTCTACCTCATGATCTGCTCCTCAGTTGGTCACTGTGATTCTCATTTTCTTTACATTTTTTGAGTTTGCATGGGGCTCCAGTGTGAGTGGAGAAACACCTCATCTGGCTTTTCCTGTGGCTCAAGGCAAGCCTGGCAGCTGTGGCCCCACTGTGGACCTGGTGCTGATGCTGCTGAAGCTGCTTCTGCCTGCCTGTATGTGTTCTGGATGTTTGGATCTCTCCTACTTCTCTGCTACAGTTGGGAATTGCTTATACATCTCACTTTTTAGTAGAAGGGTGTATTTTGCTGTTTTTTTTTTTTGTTGTTGTTGTTTGTTTTGTTTTTACTCACCTAGGCTGCATTGGCGTGGTTCCTACACCGTCATCTTATCCGGAAGTCCATCATAATTTTTTAAATGCTTCAATAAACAATGTATTCATAAGATTTAAAAATGAAATTGTAATACAGATTTTATAGGGAAAAGTTATCCTTTGTCTCTTCTGGCTCTTTATGTTCACTCTTTGTCCTCCCTTCCAGAGATGTTAGCTTTGGTAGCTAGCTGATAATAAACCTAGTGTCATTCTTCACGTTGTAATTTCTTTAAGATGAAGTCCCTGTACAAGGGGTTATATGTGACTAGATTTTTTGTAGATATTAACAGATTGTTTCCCATAAGTTGTGTGCAGATTTAGACCTTTCTGCACTTACATGAAAGTGTCTGTTGCTCCCTGTGACCTCACTAATAAGGACTTTATCAGAAGTTCTTTCTTTCTTTTTTTTTTTTTTTTTGTTGTTGTTTTTGAGTTAGGGTCTCACTTTAGTTCCAGGATAACCTGGAACTCAACTGTGTAGTCTGAGGCTGACCTTGAACTCACATCAGTCCTACCTCTGCTTTTTGAGTGCTAGGATTAAAGGCGTGCACCCAGCTTTATTTGATTCATTGATGTTAAAATAGTGTACTGATTATTGCTGTTGGTACTGCTCCTTTAGAGTTCTCCCCATGACTTCCAAGGTTTATGTTTGCTTGAGAGGTTAAGCACATTAATTCAGTGTCTTATATTTTTGAAGGCTTTGGAACATCTTCATCTTTGAACCCAGCAGCCTCATCCTTCAAGTTTGGGATCTCATCATCATCCTCTTCTGGACCTTCTCAAACCTTTACAAACACTGGAAATTTTAAATTTGGACATCAGGGAGGATTCAAAATAGGTGTTTCATCTGACTCTGGGCCTATAAACTCTGTGAATACAAGTTTTAAATTTTCTAAGCCAACTGGAGGTTTTAAATTTGGAGTATCATCTGATTCCAAACCTGAACAAGTTAAAAATGACAGCAAGAATGAGAATTTTAAGTTTGGATTTCCTTCTGGGGTAGGCAGCCCAGCTTCTTCAGCCCTGTTTCAGTTTGGAGTATCTAATCTTGGGCAGCAGGAGAAGAAAGAGGAACCGCCGAAACCTTCCCCTGCAGGCTTCTGCTTTGGCACAGGGGTGAGCAGCGTCACCCCTGCTCCCACTGCTGCCGACGCCGTGGTGACCTCTGAGAACAAGAGCGGCTTCAGCTTTGGAAGCATAGACACCAAGAGTGCCGCAGTGACTCCTTTCACGAGTAAGGCGACAGAGGCCAAGAAAGAAGAAGCACCTGCCACCAAGGGAGGGTTCACTTTTGGCAATGTGGAATCTGCTCCTCTGCCATCCGCCTCAATGTTTGTTTTGGGAAGGACAGAGGAGAAACAGCAGGAACATGTCACTTCTACCTCTCTGGTATTTGGGAAGAAAGCTGACAGTGAGGAGCCAAAGTGTCAACCAGTATTTTCATTTGGGAACTCAGAGCAGACCAAAGATGAGAGTTCTTCCAAGTCAACCTTTAGTTTCAGTGTGGCCAAATCGTCTGAGAAGGAGTCTGAGCAGCCAGTCAAGGCCACATTCACATTTGGAGCTCAGACTAATGTTGCCACTGGTAAGTCTGTTTTTTTTTTTTAAATTATTTGTTTGTTTATTTATTTTATTTATTTGAGAGAAAGAAGCAGAGAGAGAGGGAGAGAATGGGCGTGCCAGAGCCTCCAGCCCCCGCAAACGAATTCTAGATGTGTGCACTCCCTTGTGCATCTGACTAATGTGGGTCCTGAGGAATCTAGCCTTGAACCAGCCTCCTTAGGCTTCACAGGCAAGCACTTAACCACTAAGCCATCTTTCCAGCCCTGGTAAGTCTTTTTTAGCAATGCATAAGGTTCTTTAGATACCTGGACAAATGTAGTAGTCAGTAAGTAGCTTATGCAGAACATAATGGGGAGTTCTAATTTGAGAATTCTCGGGGAAGGAGTTTAGGATTTTTCATTTTAATTGCTCCAATTCCCCCTGATTCTGAAAGTTCACAATATAGTACACACTTACATATATTTATATATCCTTCTCCCTTTCATTTGGATGTTTTATAATTAGAATTGGTATATGTTGTGTAATCAGGAGAAATCAGAGATTCAGCTCAGGAAACATTGTTTAATATTTTTATTAAAAATAAAACATTCACTTATCGATAGTTTCAGGTAGTCAGACATTTAAGGAAGATAGACAGAAAATACAATTAAATCACATGAAAACAGACAATTTTAAAAAGAAAATCCTAAAGTAAAATAGCAGTCTTAAAAAGTCAAAGACATGGTTTTTGAAAGCTGTTATGTAGTGGACCACGTATCTGAAAACAGCCCTGATGGTAACATTAGTGAAGTGACATAAATCTCAAAATGGAAATCACAGCTAGGGATATAGCTTGGTTGTAGAGCACTTGTCAAGGCTTGTACAGGGCTGGTTGATACACAGGTAGGGTGTGTGTGTGTGTGTGTGTGTGTGTGTGTGTGTGTGTTTAAACTAATATGTTACTAACATCAAATGCTAAAACCAGAGTAGTGCCCTCAAATGACAATGATTTTGAACTATGTTTGATCAGACACCAAAGCAAAATTTAGATGTTTTCTGACATGTAAAAAGCAAGAAATTGAGCACTCCATTAATATGAAAAATAATGTAGAAACACTCAAAATAAAAAGCCTAATATTTGGAATTCAAATAGCTGAGAGCAGTTTTTTTCCTAATATCTACTTGGAAATTTGAAAGTAACCTACAATGAAACAGCTAAAATTAATCATTATTTACAAAGGCAAAAGAATACTCATTTGATCATGAAAGCTCTGGTAGCAGATTTTCTTCCTGCTTCTTAGTAGTCAGTAGGCTCCATTTTCTATAAATCCTCTTGGTCCCCAGGACATGCTTTCTGTAGTGTACAACGATGAAGAGAAGGCACTCACTATTAGAGTAGTAAAAAGGCGTCTCAGGCTGGAGAAATGGCTTAGCAGTTAAGGCACTTGCCTGCAAAACCAGAGTACTCCAGTTCTGTTTCCCAGGGTTCATGTATGCCAGATGCACAAGGCTGTGTTTGCGTTTGGAGTTCTGTCTCGGTCTGTCTGTCCCTCTCTCTCTCTCTCTTTCTCAAATAAATAAATAAAAATATTTAAAAGAAAAAAGGGAAAAAAATCTTCAGGTAGATACATTCAGCATCACCACATAAAAACGGAAAGCTTTCCTCCAAATTAGCAATAATAGTTCCATTATAAATAATGAGTATTTTCTGGCATTTCTAGTAACTAGGCGTAAGTGTAAGAGCATATGCAAAGGAGCTCATTTCTGAAGAGAAAGGATTCCTCCTGCCCCTATAAAAATTCATAAAATTTTTAGAGTTTGACAAGCTAAGCTGGTTCTAGAATTTACAGGGGAAGAAGGAAAATGCACATAGAATTTTGAGTAAGAAAGGCAGGCACACAGGCAATGTTTTCCTCGTAGCAAATCATATTCTAATATCACATTCATTTAAGCAGAGGAATCAGATATGCACATTGGGAAGTTGAGTGTGTTACAGACGTGCATTGCACATTAGTTAACAGAGGTTGCTAAATTCTACAGTCAGTGCTTGGCACAAACTATCCCTGGAGATAAATTGTATGTATGATCCTACCACATACATATTCCAACGTAAATGGAAAATCAGTTATCATGTAAGTGCAGCTGTCTTCTGCTGTAGTGTTTGCTATCTGAACAGGGTCAAGTTACATTGTATTTGAGATTTTGTGTAAGTACAGCACTTTTAAAAATCCGAATGCTAAAGGTCTATATGTGAAAGAAAGTTCCAAGTGCTAGGAGTTGGCTCAGTCAGTAAAACACTTTTGTGCAAGGGAGAGGACTGAAGTTTGTTTTGTCTTGTTTTCTTCGAGGTAGGGTTTTGCTCTAGCCCAGACGTGGAATTCACTATGTAGTCTCAGGGTGGCATTGAACTCATGACAATCCTTCTTACCTCTGCCTCCCAAATGCTAGAATTAAAAGTGTTTGCCACTATGCCAGGCTTTGGAGTTTGGATCTCCAGCACTCTGGAGGTGACAACTGGGAATCCCTGGGCATACTGCCTAACTAGACAAGCTGAACCTGCTGTTCTGGGCTCAAGTGAGAGACCCACTTCCTTAAAATAAGAGAGACATCAAGGAAGACACATTGGTGTCAACCTCACATTGATGTCAGCCTCTGGTCTTCACATAACACATATGCACATGTGCTCACATATGCACAGCACACACCCAAAAACACCCCAGGTCTGTCTGCAGTGGCGCGCGAGAGCGGAGTCTGTGCTGCAGTCAGAGTCGCGGCAGGACAAGCATTTGTGAAGTCCCTCCCACTCTTCGCAGGTGTGGCTTGAAAGGAGTGCAGCTGAAACGTAAACAAAGGAGGCTCAAGTGTTGCAAGCAGCAGTGGTGGTTGTGGGACCACGCTCGAAGGGGAAGGGTGGAGAGATTCAACCAGCTCATGTGAAAGTTGGAGATAAAGTTCTCCTAGAATATGGAGGCAGCAAAGTAGTTATAGACGATGAGGGTCGTTTCTTAATTAGAAATGGTGACATTCTTGGAAAATATGTAGACTGAAATCACATTGAAATGGTACCAATGAAGCTGCCCATTCCACTGAAGTTCTGAAATGTTGCACCATGTAAATAACTTCCATGCCTTCATTTTAGAATGAACTGGTGATAATTTAAACTACTGATACCCACTGTCTCAAATTTAGTTTTGCTGTACTTTTATAACCCTGATTTCCAAATAAAGTAATGTGAATTTAAAAAAATAAAGGAAGCCCAAGAAATCCATAAGCCACAAAAAATTTTGGCTTTGTCAAAGTTAAATATTAATAGATGTTCAGTTTTATCAGGCTACATAAGAATATTTTACTTTTAGTTGGTAGCATAAAAGTGTTTCTTGTAAGAATTTCTTAATTTCTGTCTTACAGATCAAGGTGCAGCAAAGCCAGTCTTTAGTTTCCTGAACAACAGTTTCTCTAGTTCAACTGCGCCAGCCACTTCGGCTGGGGGTGGTGTATTTGGTAGTTCCACTGTTTCCTCCAACCCGCCTGTGGCTCCCTTTGTGTTTGGACAGGCCAGCAGTGTGGGCAGCTCTGCTGAACCCAGTCCCTGTCAGCCTTTGCTGTGTCCCCCAGGCAGCAAATCAGCTGCCACATCCAGCACAGGTTCAGCTGTCACTCCATTTGTCTTTGGCCCAGGAGCCAGCAGCAACACCGCAACCTCTGGGTTCAGCTTTGGATCGACAACCACGTCAAGCTCTGCAGGTAACAAGGAAAAATACATTCTGTAGTTGAATTGGTGCTAGCGTGTGTGCCCGTGCTTAGCACAGTGTTCGGTGGCTTGAGTGCCTCTTCATCAGCTGTGTGTGGATGCTGAAAGCTTATTATCATGTAGAGTAGTAGGCAGCTTGTGTGCAAGTTGACTACATTAAACTCTTGGGAACAATTTTTCTAGCCTTGGTTAGAAGGTAATTGATTTTTCTAGTTTTCTTTTTGAAATGTCAACTTCCAAGTTACAGACATTGCTGATTGTTTCATTAAACAGTTCTCACAAGGTGGTCATTTCTATATATATATATATATATATATATATATATACATTTCTGATAGGAGGTCATCATTCAGAACTTGTCTTGACCAAGGTGCGAGTCTGAGAAGTGCCTTGAAATCCATTCGTGGGTATACTGAAATTTCCTGAGGGTTGTCTTATATGATGTTGACTTTGGTATTTCTTTGGACCTTCAGGATCCTCCTTTGTATTTGGCACTGTACCAGCAGCACCATCTGCCAGTCCAGCATTTGGTACTAATCAGACCCCAGCATTTGGACAAAGTCAAGGTGCCAGTCAGCCAAATCCCCCAAGCTTTGGGTCTATATCATCTTCAACAGCATTATTTTCTGCTGCTTCTCAGCCTGTCCCACCTTCGTTCGGAACAGTGTCAAGCAGTAGCCAGCCTCCTGTGTTTGGACAGCAGCCTACTCAGTCTGCATTTGGCTCTGCAGCAGCTAATTCCAGTAAGTTTATACAGTGATTTTCTTTATATCTGTGCTTAGATTCTGTCCGTGTGTCTTAAAAGTAGTATTTTTTCTTTAAACTTTGAAAGCATGCATGGGTCTTATTATTTAATGTCTTATTCTTAACATAGCAGAGAGGTCTGTACTATAACTATTCCCAGGTTTCAGCTGGGTGTGGAGGCACATGCCTTTTAGTCACAGCACTGAGGTAAGAGGATCTCCATGAATTTTCAGTCAGCCTAAGTTAAAGTGAGACCATGGGTGGGGGCGGGTGAGGGGAGCAAAAGGAGAAAGAAAAATGTTCCCAGTTACCATAATTATGACATTTTGTAGATTTAAAAATGCTGTTTCATGCTTCCTGACTGAGGGATGGGATTCATTAAGTTGTGATTCCACTTTGTGTTTTCTGATTCTCAGGAAGTTACAGCCTAGTTTCTGGTATTCTTTCCTACAATAATAGAATTGCTGAGTCACATATCTCCTGACACTTTAATGATGCTACTAGCCTTTCTACTGGACTTACACATGTAACCAAAAGTTTCCATGACTATTGTTTTTGTTTTAAAATTTTTAATATTTCTGTATTTATTAGATAAAGGCATATAGAGAGGCAGAGAGATAGGGCCTCTAGCCACTGCAAACAAACTTTAGACGCACGTGCCACCTTGTGTGTCTGGCTTATGTGGTCCTTTGGCTTTGCAAGCTGGTGCCTTTGCTAAGCTATCTCTCTAGCCCCTCCCCCCTTTTTAAAGTTTTTATTTTGCCGCTGACCTGGAAGTCAGTGTGTAATCTCAGGCTGACCTTGAACTCACAGCACTCCTTCTACCTCTGCCTCTGAGTGCTGACATTAAAGGTGTGTACCACCGTGTCTGGCCTTCTATGACATTTTTTAATCCTCTTCTATGATTATTTTGTTGTTTTTCAAGGTGGGGTCTCACTCTAGCCCAGGCTGTCCTGGAATTTGCTCTAGTCTCAGGCTGGCATCGAACTCATTGTTATCTTCCCATCTCTGCTGTGATTAAAGGTGTGTGCCACTGTGCCTGGTGTATGTGTGTGTGTGAGAGAGAGAGAGAGACCGAGAGAGAGACCGAGAGAGAGACTTTTAACTATAACCAATCAACCATATTTTAATGATGTATTCTTTCAAAAATTCAACATCCTTTAAACCAGGCATAAGGGATGGAGGGATGCCTTAGGGGTTAAGGCGTTTGCCTGAAAAGCCAAAGGACCCAGGATGGATTCCCCAGGATCCATGTTAGCCAGATCCACAAGGGGGCAGCCCTGGCACACCCATTCATTCATTCATTCTCTCTCCTTCTCCTTTCCTCCCTCTCTGTCAAATGATATAAAAAATAATAGGCATAAAACATGAACCTTTTATTAATGTTGAAGCAAACAATTGTGTGACCATAAGGGAGATTGAAATTTCATTTTTTCCCAAATATATTTTTTTTTAATTTGAGAGAATATGAATGGTTGGCACCAGGGTCTCTAGCCACTACAAACGAACTCCTGACACATGTGACACTTTGTGCATCTGGTTTTATGTGGATACTGGGCTGATAGACTTTGCAAATAAGTATCTTTAACCACTGAACAATGTGCCCAGCCGAAGTGTGTATTTTGTGTCATGAAGAAAATGGTTTCTTTAGATTAAGTATAAAAGATTTTTCCATGTTTTTATATGTGGAGGGCAGATGCATTCATTCCTAAAGACACAAGTTATGTTTTCATTAATAGAGTGTTTCTGTTGACTTTTGCAGGTTCTGTTTTCCAGTTTGGCAGCAGCACTACAAATTTCAACTTTACAAACAACAATCCATCAGGAGTGTTCACATTTGGTGCAAATCCCAGCACACCTGCAGCCTCGGCTCAGCCCTCGGGCTCAGGAGGCTTTCCCTTTAACCAGTCTTCAGCAGCATTCACAGTGGGGTGAGAGTATTTTGTTGAGTGGAAAATTTGCATTGGCAAGGGGTGTGTGTGTGTGCATGTGTGCCTTTGGTTGCTAAATGTCGTCAAGACGCAGTAGTATGGTTTGAAAATTATATCCACCAACATGAATTTTGGATGAATTCTAATAAAATGTGAGAAAAGAACAGCAGTATATGGGAGGTAGAGCAGAAAATGTGTTTGCTTGAACAGTGACTTTCCACCCTTTTTGAGCATCATGTTCACGTTAGAACATTTATTTTTTGCAGGTCAAATGGGAAGAGCATGTTCTCCTCGGGAACTTCTGTTTCTGGTCGCAAGATAAAGACTGCTGTCAGACGCAAGAAGTAAAGATTTACAAAGGTGTCATACCCAACAGTTTTATCAACAGCTGGTGCCCTTCTTTCAGATACTGGATTGTACTACATGCTGGGCTTACTGAAATCAGATCTGCCTAAGGACATCTTTAATTCTGGAATTGTCCTCCTTTTTCTTTATGGAAGCCCTGCCCTATTTCCCCATTCTCTTTTTTGAAAATAATAGCTAGACTGGTGACTGATTCTTCAGCAGAAATATTTTATGACCCGGCACCCGATTCACTGATTTGGCATAGTCTGGCTGTACCCAGGAATAGAGCCTGCACGGTGAATGGCTTTGTATAGAACCTGTGTCTGCACCACTTTGTGTGTTGCTAAGCGTTTATGGAACGCAATGAAGTTGTAATTATATCTAAGGAATTCTGTATAGATTAGAATTCTGTATAGATTAGAGGACATTGAAATGAATGGTTTCTAAGCTGAGTTTGTGCTGGTGTATGTGTGAAGTGAGTGAGTTGGATGTAATGTGCACAAAATTTCTGATAGAGAAAGCCTGATTAAAGAATGGTCCATACTAAGGACTTGTTAGATCTAGTTCATTCTCCATTTAATAATTATATGCTATTTCTCTATTTTAATTCTTCTATCACCTGTCTTGCCTTTTTCATTATTTTATTATGAAACTTCTGTAAATACATTTTCATTTCTGTACTTTTTTGGCATAACAAATCTGTGAACTTGAAATTTCAACTTTGTGTTAGGCATATTTTTGTTGTTTGTTTGGTCTTGTCTCAGATTTTATTATGTAAATCCCATTATTCAAAGTTGCCTAAATCCATTTGGAAATCTTTAAAAAAAATTGGGGATTCTTAAAGTTGAATTTATTGGCTTTTCTGATCCAGTTTTGTTTGGACCAAAAACCAGTATTGTACAAAGTATTAAGCATATATTTTTATATTAACTGAAATGGACTGTGGTGACTTTGGATAATAAGGAAAAGTTTAATATTAAAGCCATGTTTATTACAGTATAATTAACATGTTAAACCATGGGATAAATGCCATCAATAAAACTTTATGAAACACTTTTTGTTATGATTTAACTCAGTGAAGGTGCACAGTATTAGTAATTAGAAATCCCAAAGAGCTTATTAGGTAGTGCAGATAAGTCTTAAGAGATGGGTATCTGGACTTGTCACATGTGGAAGGTATTCTTCTTCCTGCCTGCTGCTCTTGTCTAGTTTGTACAGCTACAATGGTCCTTTTGTATTCCTTTAGATTGTTACTTATACTGCTAGGTCCCCTCCATCTGGTCCAGAAGAGTGCTCCTGGACTTCCATTTGATACTTTTTAGTCTGCAGCCTGTAGGAATTTTGTGCTCTTAATTTGCCCCACTTCACGTTGGTTGAGTTTAAATTGAAAAAAGTTTAAAATGCTTTAAAATGTCCTAGTGGAAAGATACTTTTTTACATAAGGTATCTTGGACATCATCAAATGTTGAATTTTTTTTTGTTTTTTGTTTAAAGTGGTATTTATCTGATTCATCTTTGGGACCGAGAGTTGAATGCTGGAATTGGTAGCTAGAAATCTTACTGGGAAGGAAGGTTTGCCCCTAGCTGTTCTGTTGTCCCATATTATTGAAGATATTAGGCTTTCTCTAAAATGTGCTAGATATTATTTTTATTTACTATTCCTTTTTTTTTTTTTAAACAGGTTTGTTTTATTTGAGAGGAAGAGAGAAAGAGAGAATGGGCACGCCACATAAACGAACTCCAGAAGCAAGCTCCCCCTTGTGCATCTGGCTTACATAGTTCCTAGGGAATCGAACTGGTGTCCTTAGTGTTTGTAGACAAAGAAAGGCCTTATCCCCTGAGCCATTTTCCCCAATCTACTATTCCTTTCTTAAACAAGTGACTAAAAGTCTTACTTATGTTTGTTTATATTAAAAACAGGTTCTTTTGGGACCCAAACCATTTCTGTAAGACTATTCAGATCTTGGAACTGCTTTTAATCTTGGTAGCTTCTTATTCTTGGGCTGAATGTGGCAGCTCCACAATTGGGCCTATCCCTCCCTCAGGCTCAGCAGAAGTTTCTCTTCCTCAGACTGGGGCTGTTGACTCATTTCTAATCCGTTCCCTGTGAGTGTATGGGTCCCCTGGGTGTCTTTTACACAAGTGAAGTTTGAGTTGTGATTGTGGAAGAAAGGGAAAGATGTCTGAAAAAAAATGCTGGATCAATAAGGTATTGTCTTTAATGGCAAAGATGCGAGGCAGTAGAGTTGGGTGGTACTTGTTCAACTCAAGTTTATATAGTTTAAAGGTGCCTATTAGTGGAGTGTCACATGCATGTCAGAGATTGTTGACATGCAGTGTGATGGAATCTACAACTGCATCATTGAAAGGCACCTGGTAGACTTGATGTACAAAGAGCTAGATTTGGAAAAATTACAACCCCAGGCACCAAAAAATAATACAGTTCAGACAAGAAAAGCATCTTTTAAGCTATTACAAATTATGAAACTGTTAATTAGCATTTTATTGAGGTAAAAGAATATGGGGCTGATTTTTAACAACTGGGGAACAGGCCATAAACCTCTCTGGAAAAAACTTCATTTTGTTAACATGTCCTCTGGGCTTGTATGACATTTGAAATTTCAGTAGAAATTTTATAAAAGGTAATTTGTGTATCGGAATTGCTGTTTGCTATAGTAATAGTGAGAAAATAGGGTATTTGAGGTTTAGACCGATAGCTGCAAGGTCAGGGGCCTTCACTTCTTTATGACATGGGGCAGTTTTTAGAACTTAGCTCCAAAGTCCATTGTTACTCCAAAATGTGTTGCTTGTGGCTTATGGTTAGGATGAGCACCTTGCCCATATCACTCAAACCCAAGCAGTATTTATTTCACTCTAAGTTGCCTTATTAAAGAATGACCAGGTCTTTCAACAACCACAGCCCGGGTAGGCCTCATTCCCAGCAGTCATCCTCCAAGTGCTTGCGACTTAGTTGTGTACTGCCGCATCGAGATGTTGGGCCTGAAGTGTGCGTACTGAGACTGAGTTTAAATTGCCCGTAAGTGGTTGTTACAACTGCCTACTGGATTAGTTTAACATGAAGCAAGCTGATGTACAGGCACCTTGTACTTGCTTTGAGCAGCTCTAAAAGTGGGTAATGCTTACATATACCTGTTACTTTTTGTGGAATGGGGGAGAGAAGCAGCTTAGTAAGTGTTCTGCCACTTATCCCAGCCCAAAGTCCTTTGTAGTGGTTGGGATTTCACCCAAGGATTTTGCGTATTAGCCAAGCAAGGGTACCATACATTATAGCACTGGCCCTACTTTTGTCATGCATGTGGTCAGAGGGCCACTTTGATGTCTTTGCCTTCTACCTTTGCCTGCCACCTTTGTGGCAGGATCTCATTCGCTGTTTTTCACTGTGTATACCACACTAGATGTGCCATGAGTTTCTGGTGGTCCCATTTCCAACTCCTGTCATGCAGTATTTGCTAGGATTACAGAAGTCCTGATTGTACTAATTTAGGTGGCTTCTACGGACCCAAACTCAGGTCTTCACACTAAAACAGCATCAAGCACTTTAACCGCTAAGCCATTTCCTCAGACCTCTCCCTAATACTTTGAAAGGTCTTTAGTAAGCTGCTATAGATATCAAAAACAGGTAGCAAGGTCTTCCTAGCAGAACGTCTCAAAAGAAAGACAAAAGACAAATGCACAGTTTACTATTTATTGAGATAAAAATACAAATTGGTGACATACAAATTAAAAACAGAATGCTGATCTTTATGGATAGACCATTAGATACTATTGGTAGGTCTAGCCCTGATACATGAATTTCAAGGAAATATGCACATACTGGTTGAAATGAGGAATTGCACCCCCAAGCATGCATGACTGGCCTTTGGTGATGGGATGGAGAATGGCAAAGACTTGAAATAATACTTGTCACAAGTTTAGAACAGGGTGTATGCAGGAATCTTAATGAAACCAGGGATACGTGTAGAATGAAAATGTTTCATTCACAAGTAGCAAGTGTAAATTTTCAGCTCTTCCTCTTTGCCACAAATACTTATGTGAAAGTAAGACAGCATTGAAAGAACAAGTCCTTTAAAGTATGAGATAATCTGGCCAGTTAGCTCAGTTCGTTAGAGCGTGGTGCTAATAATAATAATTAAGACAAACTCATTTAAGACACTGTGAAGACTTATTTGTAACATCAGCAAAGTAACCCTCAGAGAAGTAATTGGGCAATACATGACACTGATGTAGCGGGCTTGCTTTCTGTGGTCAAAGAGTACTCTAAAAGAAAGGCTTGTGACCAGCAACTTTGTAGGACATTAGGATGTCGGACTCCTGGAGGTATACTAGCCTGTTCACGAGGAGGGTACTGAGCTTTTCTGGTGGCTTAAATTATCCACCAGCTTTCTAACCGAATAATACAGCAACAAGATTTAGTATTCTCCCAAAGCAGCCCTAATGCTAAATTAAAGGGGCATGCATACTGAAGTTCTGTCCTTACTGACTTGAGTCTTAGTTTTTGTTCATCACCTGATAAAATGGGGAATAATGTTTGTTCTCACTTGTGGGGGTGAGAATTATATTTCGACAGAAAATATATTAAGCAGAGATGTATTCTATAAAGATTTGTTCCACAGTTAAGAAGCCAGGTTCCCCTTCCTCCTTTTTTCCTCCTCCCAACTATTAGGAATCAAATTGTCTTTCCCTAAAGTGCTGAGCTCAGAAACAAACTTGGGACTTCACCTGTCTTACAGGCTTGGCCCATGTAGCTTGAACCCAAAGTTAGAACTAGATATTATTTTAAAGGACTTGCATATATTTTAACCATGACAAATTTGGGCCACTTGTTTTCCTGTACAAAGGAAAATATCAGTGAAAACTAACTTGGGTAAATCATGTCAAAAGGTATCCCAGAGTTACATAAGTGAAGAGCATTTCAACTTGGATTCTTTAGTCTGTGGAAAAAGTGTATATATCAAATGCTAAGTTTATACAACATCCCAATTTCTAACTGTAATTGCTGTGTGGAGCCAGTAAACCTCCGCAGGCAGCTATAACTGAGTGATCTATTTGGTGCTCTTGGCAACTTAATAGGCTTTCAGTGCAGTTGGATTTAATGTAAGCAAAATTAGTTTGAAAAACATGGCTTGTAAAATTTTACAAGTACTAAGGACATTTAAAGTGTTGACATTAAATATATTTTCAGTAACCACCCTTACAAGTTGTCACAGTGATAACATATGTCTTGTGTCTTCTGTTAAAACCAGGAACAGCCCTGGTTGATTCTGTAAGCACTCTGTAAAGTGTAGTGTTTTTTTTTTGGGGGGGGAGAGGGGTGAGAGGAAACATACCAAAGTTGAAGAAAATGACTTTAGAATTTGAGCTATTACAGTGCACATGAAGCTCCACACAGTTCTGGGACACACAAAAGTACATAAATATACAAGCCCCGTAATTCTGTGTCAATAAAATCAAGTCAAGTAGGAACACAAGTGTTACTCTTCTTAACATTTCCCTCCAGGTTTCATCCTAGCAGGCCCAAAAAATGTCTGGAAATGATATTCCTCCTTTCTTCAGAGAGAACAATTCAGAATAAGGAAAACTGCTAATATTTCACAGGCTGTGAGTATTCAGTTATTTGTGAAATATTAAGATTTTATAATGAAGTTTCAACAGTCCTGGAGCTATAATATATAAAAATTAATTACTATGGGTTTTCTGTACATAAATAGGATTTGTATTCATTCAGAACACTGAGAAGCACTAACACTTTCTTCATGCTGCCACAAAGGAATCTTGTTTTATGTAAGTACACAACAGTTCAATGAAGGCTTTCCCACACATACCTGGTTTTAGAGCACTGAAAGCACTTGCACAGGACTGTCAGTCAGACTTACAGTGAAAATTCACACCGAGCACGGCACTGAACGCAAGCACCAACCTACCTTTTCTTCTAGACAGCAAAGACAGGCCTTGACACTCATCGTGAGAAGCTGGCCTCCGGGCACACACATGAGCATTAGGAAGTTGTAATGCTACATCAATGAGCAGGGAGCTACCCTTATATCCAGGAGAGCCTTCGGGTAAGGGGCCTGTGAGGCCACCCTCATTGGCCTCTTTCTGTTGGCACTAAATCAACACCTAGGATGGAAATACACTGTCCAACTGAAGCTCTCACTATTCACAAAAAGCAAATAATTATGATGAGTCACCTAGGTGTTTATAAAACACAACTGGACATTTTCTGCCATTTTGGAATAGCCAAAATATAAATTTCATTTGGGGGTTTGAGGCTGAGAATCAGCTTAAAATTTCAGCAAATTTTAATAATCTGAGATTTCAAGAAAGTGTATGAATTCACTTGCTTTCTTTTTGATCTAATAAGTTTTTAACACTTTAATAGATTTTTCTTCAGGAGAAGTTCTTTGGCATTCAAGTAATATCAATACTTGGAGAACAGTCATTTGCATCACATGGAGTTACTGCTTTAATTTCAAGATCATCAATGAATGTAGCCTAGGGATACTGTATGTATGCCTTGATACATAATTTAGTCTTGTCATTATTCCAGAGAGTAGAATTCAGGGATTTTGAGGGGCATCATCTGACCCCATTTCTTTTTACCACAATCGTTCCTGCTACAATGTCATAGGCTGTTCGGTTATGTTGGAAAAACAACAGTGTGATGAAAGCAGGAAAGAAAGAAGCAATTGAAAAATTCTTGATCAAAGCTCGTATGGTGGACCTAGAAACATAAAGCAGAAAGATCAAGAAAGCGGAGAGGTCAACCCTGTCAAGTTCAAAATGTATTTAAAACATTCAAAGCATAGTTGACAATTTTCACCTCTTGTATGAGTTATTTTCAAGTAGTTTCAATCTATTTCCAAAGATCAGCATAAAAAACTAGAACTTGCATATGAGAAACAACATCAAGTAAGGGGTTAACAGTATTTTTTAGTATTTCTCCACAAGATTAACTTCCCTTTGCTTATCTTTTCCAATCACTGATTCCCATGTGTTTGTAGAGTCTTCTAGACTGAGCTTGCTTACTGCAGTTCTGTTTTCTACTTTACTTTTAAATAATTCTTTTATCAGCTTTCTCTTCTGTGGCATCCAGTAAATAAGGAAGCTTAAAAAGCTTTCAACAATGTGGAGAGATGGTTAGTAGTTAAGGTGCTTGCCTGCAAAGCCTAACGACCAGAGTTCTTCAGTACCCATGTAAAGCCAGATGCACAAAGTGGTGCATGCATTTGGAGTTTTTCTGCAGTGGCCAGAGGCTCTTTAGTTTTTGGCCCAGGCTGACCTGGAATTCACTATGTAGTCTCAGGCTGGCCTTGAACTCACAATCCTCCTTCCTCTGCCTCCTGAATGCTGGGATTAAAGGAACGTGCCACCATGTTTGACTAAAGAAAAAAATTTTTTAAAGCTTTCAGCAATTGCTCAGAATAAAGAACTATTTTACTACTACTTTATACCTTAGCTTTATACCTTACAGTGCAGTGAAAGGCTAGAGAGACATGTGCTAGCCCGGTGTGTGGCTCTGATCCAGACAGTTGGGTTTCAGAGCCTTTTTTTTTTTTTGAGATAGGGTCTCACTCTAGCTCAGACTGACCTGAAATTCACTCTGTAGTCTCAGTGTGGCCTTGAACTCACAGTAATCCTACCTCTGCCTCCCGAGTGCTGGGATTAAAGGTGTGCGCCACCACGCCCAGCTTCAGGTCCATTTTAAACTACTGGTTGTGTTCCACATTTGCAAAAATGGGATGTAAGTGCTTATCTTATAGGCTATTCAGATTGAATTTGCTAATATGCGGTATTACTAAAACTGCCTGGTATATAGAAGTTGCTCAGTAAACTACGATTGACTCTTATTACAAGTCAGGACTGGACCTCTGGTTAAGATAGTGGCATAGGGTCTACAGCGCACAGAAACAGGCAGAAGCGGCTCCAGCTGCACCAGGTTCGCGTGGTCACAGCCACCAGGCTCAGCCTCAACTGCAGGGCAAGCTAGGTGAGTTAATTTTTCACTCACGACGACCTCCTTGCAAACTCAAAAAAGTGGGGGAATGGCAGGGGCCAATGGAGCAGCTTCTGACGAAAAGGATGGCAAGGACCAGAGGGTGAACGAACTTCAGCCACCATCCACAGGCTCCCTTTCCCCACCACCAGAGACCTGGGGTGGAGCTCACCTATACAGCACCTGGCACAGGCAATCACAGTAGCCACGCAGCAACCCAGGCAGTCTACCTGAGCCCACAGTGCAGCAAAGAAGGGACCCAAGCAGGAGTGCAGCATAATTGAGACCAAAGCTGACTCAAAAGGTAACTGGGATTACACTGGGTCAGTACCCAACAAATAAGCCTGACATACAGGCTAGCATCAGAAGTGCTAACTGCACTTTCCTGTCAGGGTAAATTATATGTTAAATCTGATGGATGGTCAGATTTGCCATTCTTAAATAAGCTATGTTTTGTGCTTGTAATTCGTTGCTTCCTGATTTACAGTGCCTTTGGTACCTCTTTTGTCGTTCCTTGGGCCCAGAAAGCCAAACACCACATGTTCTCTCTCATGTGGATCCTAGCTACAAATGATTGGCTAGAAAGGAGACATAAAGGGAATAGAAAGGGAGCGAAGGGGGACTTAATAGGATGGTATTACATATATGTAAGTAGAAGAATAGATTAATAGGGGTGAAAAGGCCTAAGTGAGGTCCGGGGAAGAGTTTGAGTAAAGGAAAGGTGGGTAGAGGGCTAATCAAAATCCAAGAGGATATAAATAAGTCATATGGAAACCTACATTTTTGGACAATGGAACACTTAGAAGCCATAGATTGATACTAGAAAATTTTCAGTGCCAAGGATGGGATACCTTCCAGTGAGTTTTTGGCCAGGGAGATCCCTGACGCCCCCAAAACATTATAGGCCATAGCCGAGACCCTTGATTTCCTACCAGGAATAGGCCCTATCGCTGAAGACTCCAAATACTTGGGCTGCAAGGTCACTGAGAAATCCTGCAGGAGATGAGCTGAAAACCTCCTCCATGTAGACCAGCCGACAGAAAGTTGGATAAAGCTAAGCTGCATGTAGTTCAATGGGAGAAAAATCACCATGAAGACACTCAACAGTGGACACTACAAGCCATAAATTTGGCCAGCCAGGCCAAATGAGCCAACAGGTGCAATAGTGGCATGTCTGTTATGGGGAAAATCAACTGCTCTGTAATTGGACTGGAGGCCTGCTTCATGGGAGGGAATACATCTCTGATACTGAAAACCTACAATAGGAACAGTCATGAGCCCTAGGGGTGCAATGTCTGCCAGTGACTGGCTAAATGTATATATTGTGCTCACCAAACTGCCCAGTAAGCCCTTCTCTTACTGTTCATACCCTTATATTAACGCTACTCTCACTTTTGGTTAGAGAAGCTTCTCTTTTCAGATGGCAGTGACCTTGGGATGGCTCAGAAGACACCATGGTGCTGAGAAGTGACAGAGGAGTGCTCAGCACTGGAATATCTCTTTCACACCTTCCAAGGTTCAGGGTCCATTGTGGAAGAGGTGGCAGAAAGAATGTAAGACCCAAAGGAAGCGTAGAACTCCTTACATGCTCTTTCAGACACAAAATGGACTGGACATGCATAACCTCATAGTGCCTGACACTACTTATTCAAGACCATCATAATAGGAAGAAAAGATCATGATGTCAAAATAAAACAGAGACTGGGGCTGAGGGTTGGCTTAGCGGTTAAGGTGTTTGCCTACAAATACAAAGGACCCTGGTTTGAATCCCCAGGACCCATGTTAGCCAGATGCATAAGGAGACACACGCATCCGGAGTTTGTTTGCAGTGGCCTGAGGCCCTGGTGTGCCCATTCTCTCATTCTCTCTCCCTCTTTCCTCATGGAGTGGGGGAGGGGATATGACAGAGAATTGAGTTTCAAAGGGAAAGGGGGAGGAGGGAATTACCATGGGATATTGTTTGCAATTATGGAAATTTTCAATTAAAAAAGAATGAAAAGTCAGGATTAAGGCTGGTAAGAAGGTTCAGCAACTAAGGTGCTTGCCTGTAAAACCTAATGACTTGGGTTTGATTCCCCAGTACCTACATAAGCCAGATACACTTGTGATGCATGCACCTGTAGTTCATTTGCAGTGGCTAGAGGCCCTGGCTCACCCATGCTCTTGCTCTTGCTCTTTTTCTCTCTGCTTGCAAACATATAAGATATTGGGGGAAAGTAGGATTAAAACCACAACAATTAAGTATATTTTGCATATTCCAGCAAAATCCTGGTTGTTTCTGGAATCTCCTGTTCATGTTTCTGTATGCAACATTCCTCCTGAGACATTCTGGCAGCCATAACAGCCACATCTTGCTTGATGGAAATACTGGGATCTCTATCAAGAAATAAGAACAGGAGCAGGCTAGATATATGTAGCATGGCTATAAGGATGGCATTGTGGTATGTTACTAATTACTACATGGTGGCTCAAGACAGGGCAGTCCATACAGCTAGGGAATAGAGCTGGGTGTGGGGTACTGACGCAATACCAACACCCTACTGTGACTTACACTCATCTAATAATAATCCAGAATATTGTGGTGCGAATGTGAAAATGTCCCCTATGGCTTCATGTATTAGTGAATAAATATGCCTCTTCCTCAATCTGCAGCTGGTGGCAATTTGGCACTTGGAGCCTTGCTTGGAGGAGTTGTCACTAGGGATGACCTTGAGGTTATTAGCCCAGTATACTAATGCTATCTCAACTCACTCTTGCTGCTTCAGGTCAGCTGCTATGGGAAGATGTGATGTCCAGTCTCAGCTCTGCCATGCTTTCCTGTGTGATGAACCTGCCCCACAAAAATTTTATCTTGAAATCAACCCTTCCCTTTTACAAGCTGCTCTGGTTGGGTATTTGTCCCACCAGTGAGAAGGTAATTGCTATAGATGTGTGTGTACTTAAGACAACACAAATGTGAACTTTCAAAGAAAATTTAATTTTAAAAAATATTTTATTTATTTGAGAGAAAGAAAGAAAGGCAGATGGAGATAACAGATGCACGTCAGGGCCTCCAGCCACTGCAAACAAACTCCAGGTGCAAGTGCCACCTTGTGTATCTGGCTTACATGAGTACTGGGGAATCAAACCTGGAACCTTATGCTTTCCAGGCAAGCACCTTAATTACTAAGCCATCTCTCCAGCCCAACAAATGCAAACTTTAATAAACTCTCATCTAATACAGTATATTCCACAAAGATAAAAATACTAACATGCTAAAGCGCCTGTCTGACTATAACACAATCCCATGTTACTTAACAATGGGTCAAAAATCTGACAAATGTGGATGATTTTTTTTGTTGCTTTGTTTTCCTAGGTAGGTTTTACTGCAGTTCAGGCTGACTGGAAATTCACTATGTAGTCTCAGGGTGGCCTCGAACTCATGGCAATCCTACTACCTCTACCTCCCAAGTGCTGGGATTAAAGGCATGCACCACCATGACCAGCTTCACCAATTTTTATAATGCAAAAATCACAGTGTACTTACACAAAATTAAGATACCTATGGTATCACTAGGCAGTATGATCTTACGGGAGCACTAGTGAATATGCAATGTGCTCACCATCATTATGCAGGACAAGACTCCTTAAAATATATTCTTTCACAAGCCTATAGTTGATTTGGTCAAGAAAAGTACTTACGTTGTAATGGTAACATTTGAAGAAGGAATCACTAAAACCCGACTTGGTGCAATAAGTACTGATGTGTCACATGTTACAACTCGAAGTCCTAGCAGGAACTTTCCTGGGGTAGCTCCACCTGCTCCCCAAATGCAAATGATCTAAGGAAAGAAAGATAATTTGAAAATAATTTACTAGTTCAATTATACAATTTTAAAGATAAGCTTTTCTGCTACATTTATTATTTTTGTTTGTTTTGTTTTTTGGAGCTACAGTCTTGAAATGTCAAATTGGCAGAGCCAGTTACATAAAAGACTCACAAATTAATCATATAAACTAGCTGTGATGGTACATGACTGCAATCCCAATACTCAGGAAGTTGAGATGAGGCAAGAGGACTCTAAGATCAAGTTCAGCTTGTCTCAACAACAAAAGCCCTACATAATGAAGTGCTGGACCTGGTACAAGCCTGTAATCCCAGCTCCTCAAGAGGTGGAGACAAGAGGACAAGAGGAGCATCCATTCAAGGCCTGCCCAAGCAACTTATATGGTCTCAAAAGAAAAACATACAAAGGTCTGGGATACAGCTCAACAGCAGACTGCCTGCTTGCCTTTGCTCACATATGTGAGCCCTGGGTTTGATTCCCAGGGCAAAAAAATTTTTGTGTATGTGGTGTGTGTGCACATATGGATGTCCTTATATGTATGGGCACACATGTGAGTAGTCGACATTAGGTGGCTTTCTCAATTGCTTTCTACCTTATTTTTTTTTTTCAAGACAATCTGTCACTAAACCCGGAGCTTCCTTATTTGGTTAAATTATTCACTAGCTAGCCGGGCGTGGTGGCGCACGCCTTTAATCCCAGCACTCGGGAGGCAGAGGTAGGAGGATTGCCATGAGTTCGAGGCCACCCTGAGACTACACAGTGAATTCCAGATCAGCCTGAGCCAGAGTGAGACCCTACCTCGAAAAACAAAAACAAAAAATTATTCATTAGCATGAACGAGGGTTCCACCTGTCTCCGTTTCCCTGTCACTGGGATTCCAGGCATGCACCACTGTGCCAGGCTTTTCTATGAACACTGAAGATCCACATTCCGGTCATCATGCTTACTTAAAAAGCACTTTATTACCTGAGCCATCTTGCCAGCCCTTTTTCAGTGCACTTCTATAGACTCTTAATGTGTTTGATACCAGAAGATGTTTACTGGAACTTCTTTATGGCTTATAGTTTCTAGCAGTTGCTTCTAAGGAAACTACATTTCAAGTTGTACAAACAACCTATAATAAGTATTCTTAAATCACTATTTGCTTATTAAGACAGGAAAGCACTTATGTTTCCTTTCTAAAAGTTGAATTTTTTTACTTAAAAGTATTAATCTAAAATTTTGCAAAAGCAAAAATGTAAAAGTACCTGAAAATAGGTGAATAATTACATTTTTTCATTACCTTTTTCTTGATGCATAATCTAAAATTACATCATTAAAATTTACTAATTTCTCCATCAGTAGCTTACCTCATACAAACAAACTAACAATCTGTATATAAGTGCCACAACCATCATCTTCTGCAAGTCCTCCATTGAAGTATCTTCATCTATTTCTTCTATTATGTAATGCATAGCAAACTTAGAGATGTCCCTACGCAGAACAATAATCTGGGGTTACAAAGCATTAATTTCAAGGACAGTTGTACTCATTTTGCTTAGTAGTGCAAATCACACATTTTGCACCAAATATCCATTAACTTGTTTAACAAACAGAAAACATGTAAAATGAATAAATGCAAAAATCATGTTCATACTTATGGGCTAGGGTGTAGTTCAGTGGCAGGGGACACACCTAGCATGTGTGAGGCCGTGAAAATAAAAACAAGAGAGGCAGTATTCTGAAGACTAGGTATAGGCGTGCCTTGGGGACATGAGGAGTGAACCCTAAATGTCTCACCTTTCATGGGATTCAGACCTAAGGAGACAGAACAATAACTAACAGCAAAGTGGGGTAAGAACAGGGATTGGTTCAGGGAAACAGAACAGCTAACTTCACCTTCCAGAAATGACTTCACACTAAGATCTGAATGAGAAGTCAGCCTAACTGGAAATGGGGAAGATTTCCAGAGACAGCAAAGAGGAGGAGAAAAAGCCTTGAATAAGTGATATGGCTCAACCATTAAGTGTGAAAGGAACTGTGATTAAGAAATGTGGGCATGGTTGGGTGTGGTGGCACATGCCTTTAATCCCAGCACCTGAGTGAGTACAAGGTAGGAGGACTGCTTGGAGTTCAAGGCCACCCTGAGACTACAAAGTGAATTCCAGGCCATCCCAGGTTAGAGTGAGACTCTACCTTGAAAAAAAAAAAAAATATGAGCACCTATTAAGTCACATGAAGAAATTCAGATTTCACCTTGGCAGAGAGAAACCATAGAAGGGTTTTAAGGTGGGAAAAGAGCAAAGATCAGAATATATGATCAGACACTTGGTTGAGAAGAGAGATGTAAATTAGGGAGAAACAATGGTGAAGGGGAAATGGTCTAATGAGAAGGTAAGGACACACAAGGAACTCCTTTCAAGGGCCTGAGTTTAACTACCAAGGTGCATCTTGACTGCTACTACCTTAGTAACTTTTCGAGTTCTAGCTTAACTTCTCATGAACTCAAATTTCAATTTCTATATGACAAGGAAGTAATCAGAGTCTACCTCACATTGGTTCTAAGGCTAAACAGAAATTCATATAGACAGACAATGCCTCACACATAGAAAATGCTTACTGAGTGGTACCAGTTGTTATGACTGCTATGAATCTTATAGTTCCTCATCTGCCTGATAAAGTAAGCAACCCATAGGAAATACCACTGCTGGATTCACCCACAAGCCAGTAACAGCAAATTAGTTCCTGGCCTAAGAGAATAGTTAAAAACAAACCAGGTTTGTCTTTGTCTTTTTTTTTGTTTGCTTGTTTTGTTTTAGGCTCATTTGGAATTCACCACATAGTCTCAGGTGGCCTCGAACTCATAACAATCGTCCTACCTCTGCCTCCCGAGTGCTGGGATTAAAGGCATGTGCCACCGTGCCTGATGGCTTTATCTAGTTTTGATAGGTGAATATTCCAGATCTTAAAGAATTTATTAGGCTTTTTTTTTCTTAAAATCTACGGTGGAAATGATAAGCCTGATAAAACTCTTACAAAGAAATTTCAACAGAGGAACAGTTACTATCCATATAGACACTTGCAGGCATGAACATTATAAAGACAAGTTCTCTAGACAGTAAGTAGAAATGAAAACCTTTCAGCAAACATCCTTCACTTACTTTATTCCACTGAGGTGCATGATGCTCAGGACGATGGTCGCTTTTATAAAGAAGAGAATGAAGAAGTCCACCATCTCTGCCATGAACCTGTGGGCCAAGGATGGAATAACATACTCTCTGCCTGCAAATTGAAAATTAAGAAAGGGAAGGAAGGAAGGGAGGGAGGGAGGAAGGAGAGAGTGAGTGTGTGAGTTAGGAAAATGAACCACTTACACAGGCCTGAGAACAAAGTACACACAATTGTGGGAAGTAAATCCTGTACCCAAGGTTACTCTCGCATTCACTTCGTTTTGCTTTAAATAATCCCAATTTGTCATTCTAACTTCTTCAAACATCAAAGTCCTTGTACTTTATAGTTCGGTTGAATAGAAATGCTACCTAAAAGTCTAAATTCTGAGATGTGTTTGGGATTGTGTACTAGCTAACCCAACACTTGAGAGGCAGAGGCAAGAGGCTAGTTGAGGGTTTGAGGCCAGCACAGGCTACAGAGCAAGATCTCACGTCAAGAAAACTAAATAATTATCTGAAAGATGTCATTCAAAATAGTCTAGTTCCCACACAGAAGCAAATAATAAGTTGACTACAAGATTGGTAAGTCAGGGGACCAGTCAAAACTTCATTACTTCATTCTCCATTTATACTTCTTCAGTACCTTTCAGCCCAAAGTCAGGATTACTTCCAGCATTACCAGTCAGGTCCATAACGTGAGTTTGCTACCCAAGTTTCGCTCCGGATCTCTCTTAGAGGATGTTTGAAGAGGAAAGGTTTGTTTACACATGCAAAGGGCTAGTGCCACGAGGAAGGGAACCCACTGGTGCACACTAACTTCTTCTTGCCTCTGCCTCCCAAGTGTTGGGTTAACTAGTACACAACCCCACACATATCTCAGAATTTAGACTTTTGGGCAGCACTTCTATTCAGCCGAACTATAAAGTCCAAGGACTTTGATGTTTGAAGAAGTCAGTATGACAACGTGCAGGTCTACAAGTGCCACACACCTCGCGGCACACCTCAGGAATTTACGGCCTGGGCAAACACAGCTGATGCACGTGGAAAGCTGAGATTGAGAAGTGCCAGCAATGAACACATCTCAGGAGCGAGATGTGAGACCCTGTGCTTATGAACGCTAGCACTCGGGAGACCGAGGCTGGGGGACGGGGTGGGGGGGGAGGGGAAGAACGGTGCTGCGAGTTCGAGGCTAGCCTGGCTGTATTGCGAGTTTCGACCCAGCCTGTACTATATTGTGAGACCCTGTTTAAAATAACCAAATAATCGATGGTAATAGTAATAAAGCCTCCGAGCCAGGCACGGTGGCGCACGCCTGTAAGCGCAGCCCTTGGGAAGGGGTGGCAGGTCAGAGTTCAAGGGCAGTCCGGGCTACACAAGGAGAGGGACGACAACCTGGGGCGACGCGAGAGCCAGCGTGTCCACCCCGGGTGCCCGCGCTCCTCACCCGCCTGTCGCCCGGAGTCGCCGGCCGTCCGCGCAGGGGCCGCAGATCCTCCGCGGGTCACCGGAGCCGCCCGAGCGGCCTGCGGCGCGCGGGGTCCCAGGCCCGCGAGGGCGGCCGAGGAGGCTGGGCCCGCGGCCCCCGGGTCGGGCGCGGCGCCGCTCAGGAAGTAGAAGGGGTTGTAGTAGCCGAGCGGCGGCGGCGGCGGCGCGGCGGGGGCCGGCGCGGGCGGCGGCGGGCCGCAGTAGGCGGGCAGCGCGGCCAGGCCGCTGTGCCAGGTCAGGTAGCCGCAGTACGACTGCCACAGCCACTCGTGCACCTGCCGCGAGTACTCGCGGGCGCTCAGGCGCGCCGGCCGGTCCTCGCCGCCCGCCGCCTCCGTCGGCCCCGAGCCCGGCTCCCGGGGCTTCCTGGGCTCCTCGGGCGCCGGGGCGGCGGGCGCGGGGCCTCGCCCGGCGGGGACGGGCTCGCGGTCCCCGCCGCCCCCGTCCTGCCCCGCGGGGTGGCTGCGGGCGTCCTCAGGCCCCTCTGCCATGCTCGCGTCCCCACGGCCTCCGCGGTACCTGTCACCGCGCCGCGGCCCCTCCCCAACCGCCCCGCCGCCTGCGCAGCAGCCGCGGGCGTCAACAATCCCGCGCCGGAAGCGGAAACCCCGCCCCGCGGAGCGTCGGTGGGCGGGGCCTGCTGGCGGGGCGGGGCCTGCGGGACGGGGCGGGGCTCCGAGGCCGCTTCGGGCCTGGCGAGTCGGGTCTGGGCAGCTCGGCTGGTCTGTGCTCGTGGGTTGCGGGCGCCTCCTGCGGGCTGGGACCCGGGTTACCCCAGGAAGCTGCGGGCCGATGAGCAGGACGCCGAGAGATCCTAGGTGTCGGCACACAGCGTTTGATTCTTGTGTTAGCCTCAAATTAATTCTAATGACCCCTTTGTAGCCGAAGGTGGTAAAAGGACCTATCTGCCCTTTAAAAGGAAAGAAATTAAAAAGTCAAACTAAACTGAGACATATATTAACACTTCTCACGATGTTGAGGTGTTATTTTTTAATGGGCGGTGGAGCCTTGCTGGAGGAGGTGTGTCACTGGGGCGCACCTTGAGGCTTACTAGCTCAGCCTGCTGGATGCTCAGAACTCAGGTCACTCAGGCTCCTTCCTTCTGCTGCTGTAACAAGATGTCACACTTTGTTGCCGGTTTTGCCATGCTTTCTCTGCCACGATGAAACTTCCCCTAGAAAATGTAAGCCAAAATAAATCCTACCCTTCTACCAATAAAGAAATGATTAAAACATGAGACTCAGTAATCAAAATGACTAGCAGTGTTAGAAGGATGATTGATGAACATTAAGTGTCTGTTTACCTGTAGAACCCACACTAAATGAGTATCTGTATCAATGAGTGCCATCAAAAGACTGAAATTCCATGGAAATTTGAACAGGGAACACTAAGGACTTTTTTCTTTTAAGGTAGGATTTCACTCTAACCCAGGCTGACCTGGAATTCACTATGTAGTCTCAGGGTGGCCGTGAACACAGTGCGACCCTCCTATCTGTGTCTCCCGAGTGCTGGGATTAAAGGCGTGTGCCTCCATGCCCAGTTTACCTTAAGGATTTCTTTTTTAAAATATATTTTGTTTTATTTATTTATTTGACAGAGAAAGAGAGAGAGAGCATGGGCATGCCAGGGCCTCCAGCCACTGCAGACGAACTCCAGATTGTGTGTGCCCCCTTATGCATCTGGCTAACGTGGGTCCTGGGGACTTGAACCTGGGTCCTTTGGCTTTGCAGGCAAACGCCATAGCTAAGCCATCCCTCCAGCCCCTACATTAAATAATTCTTTTTTTTTAAATTTTTATTTATTTATTTATTTGAGAGCGACAGACACAGAGAGAAAGACAGATAGAGGGAGAGAGAGAGAATGGGCGCGCCAGGGCTTCCAGCCTCTGCAAACGAACTCCAGACGCGTGCGCCCCCTTGTGCATCTGGCTAACGTGGGACCTGGGGAACCGAGCCTCGAACCGGGGTCCTTAGGCTTCACAGGCAAGCACTTAACCACTAAGCCATCTCTCCAGCCCAAGAATTCTTAATGGGATAGGAGTAGATGGTGATTGGCTAGTAAAAGGCAACGAGAACTAAAAGCCACACACAGCAGATATAGCCTAATTGGTTAGCTCTAGGCCAATGGCGTTCCTGAGGTCCTTGGGCTTCGCAGGGATGCTAGAGTTCACCAGGTTCTGCTGGTTCTGACCCAAACGTGTTGATGGTTCTGTTCTTTTGCGTTCCTCAAGCATTAGGTAAACCTCCATCTCCTCCAGCACACATACTTGTACATCTGCACACACACACACACACACACACACCACAGTGATTCAGTGATTCAGAGCTTATAGAAGGCTTTGCTTGAAAGGCTTCTTGGGACTAGGGGTGAAGGGCTGACTAAGGAGGGAATGCAAGGAAGGAAGTGCAGATAATAACTATATTCTTTTAATTTTTTAAGGTGTGCACCACCACGCCTGGCTTTTTAAAACTTTTTTATTATTAGTCTCTTTTATTCTGATGTCAATATCTTTTCCTCCTATCATACTGGTCTTTATATTTTATTTTATTTTATTTATTTTACAGAGAGAGAGAGAGAGAGAGAGAGAGAGAATTGATGTTCCAGATGCTCAAACTTGCACCACCTAGTGTGCATGTGCAACCCTGTGCTTGCCTCACCTTTGTGTGTCTGGCTTACATGGGATCTGGAGAGTTGAACATGGTCCTTATGCTTTTCAGGCAGGCTGCTAAGCCATCTCTTCAGCCCAACAATAACTACATTCTAATGTTTAAGGAGTAGCCTTTTCAAGAGAAGCTGTTAGCAAAATAGTTTATTATTATTATTATTATTGCTTCAAAACATGTTTTGGAACAGGGTGTCTCTGTGTAGCCCTGGCTGGCCTGGAATTCACAGGTAGACCAAGTTGGTCTTGAACAGGTGGCAAATCCTCCTGCCACTGTCTCCCATGTGCCGTGATTACAGGTGTGCTCCACCATGGCTAGACATAGCTTCCATGTTTGGATCCAGGCTTTGCTAGGACTGCAAAGAGCTCTTGGGCAGCAACAGATCTGTTATTTTATTATGGAGCTCTCATTTTTAGTGACATAAACTAACCTTTCAATCATCACATCTATGGATGTTTGCATGTGCCTGCAAATGTGGCATGCAAGTGTGTTACATGTGTGTGGACACACAAGTGTGCATGGGATGCGTATGTGTGTGGGCATGTGTCAAAGCCCGAGGTTGATACTAGTTACCTCTCTGTCTTCACCTTATTCTTTGAGACTCTGTCTCTCTGAACCTGGAGTTCATCCTTATGGCTAGACTAGCTAGCCAGTGCGCCTCAGGAATACCTGGTCTCCACTTTCCCAGGGGTTACAGGTGCTACCACCACACTTGGCATTTTACATGGCTTCTGGGGCTTCTAAACTCAGGTCCTCATTTTTTTTTTTTTTGTTTTTTTGAGGTAGAGTCTCACTCTAGCCCAGGCTGACCTACTATGTAGTCTCAGGTTGGCCTTGAACTCATGGCGATCCTCCTACCTCTGCCTCCTGAGTGCTGGGATTAAAGGTGTGTGCCACCACGACCAGCCTTGGATCCTCATTCTTGTGTGGCAAGCGCTTAACCCACGGAGTCATCTCCTCAGCTCCTCATCCAGCTATTCCTACTAATGACATATGGCAGGCAGTCCCTGTCATGTCAAATTGGTCTTTAAAATCTATACTGTAATATCAGGTTTGATATGAAGCATTCATAGACAACAGTTTGCAAAATGTAAACCCACAACTAATGACTTTTTTGGTAAATAAAATCCCAAATAAACATTCTATTGAAAAAAATCACTTGATTTCAATGCTAACTTGTAAAGGCCATAACTGGAGCCATGTTTGGAATTCATTGCTCTGTAATGCTTTTCTGCCCCCCCGTGGCTGGTAAAAAGGATTAAGAAATTTACCATCTACTTCTCAGAATTTCATGTTATGAAAAAGATATGTTTTCTTCATCACAGGTTTCTTGACTTTAGGAACCTGAGGTAGTTTATAAAGGCATCATCATTCATAGCAGGGTTTTGTGATTCTTTTTATTATTACTATCAACAGCATATTTTTTATGGACACATCATGTGTTGGTACCCTCTTTCCCCTGGTCCCTGTTCCCATTCCACTGGCGACCCTCCTCAGCCAGTTTGCAAGTATTCCTTATGGGGTTGTGGCTTATGTGTTGTGGGAGCAAGTCAGTTATTTTCAGGGGGAGGGAATGCCCAACCTGTGGCTCTTACAATCTTTCTGTCCCCTCTTCTGCAAACATTCCCTGAGCCGTGGGGACTCTTTTTTTAAACACCAGCCACACGGGCCAACAGCTGCCAACTTCATTGTGTAGAACAGAAGCTGACAGGACTTTAGGCAACCGGTAGGGGGCAGAATTTCCAAAGCAAAGAACTGTCCTCAAGCCTGATTGCAGAGCCTCAGAACCTTAAACAATGGACTTAGTCTCCATTTAAAAAATATATTTTTTATTTATTAACTTATTTATTTGAGAGATAAAGAGGCAGGGAGAGAGAGAATGGGCACGCCAGGGCATCCAGCCACTTCAAGTGAACTCAAGATGCATGTGTCCCCTTGTGCATCTGGCTCTCGTGGGTCCTGGAGAATTGAACCGGGATCCTTTGGCTTTGCAGGCAAAGGCCTTAACCACTAATCCATCTCTCCAGCCCACCATTTTTATTTTCTTCATTCTTAAGCATCCTAGGCTGGCCTTGAACTCGCTATATAGTTGAGGGTAACCTTGAACTCCTGGTCTTTTGGCCTTCACTTACTGTTTGTTGGGTGATAGGTGTGTGTTACCACACTTAGGCTCAGTCATTAATTTTTAAAGAATTCATGATTCGTTTAAAACATGCTCCATGAGACATCACAAAAGCAATTTATATAATAATGGGAAGTTCTCAACTGGCATCAACAAATTCATAGTGGTCTTCTGAATGTAAGGATTGTGGCAAATTCTTTAGACTGACTTGCGCCCTTATTCAACATCAGAGAATTAAGTGTTGATAAACCCTACGAATGTTAAGTCTCTGTAAGGCTTTTGACATAGTTCAGCACTCACTGAACATATGGAATCCATACTGGAGAAAAACTTTATGAATGCCAGGCATGTGGAAAGGCCTTTAGACACAGCTCACCCTTTACAAAACATCAGAAAGTTCATAGTGTGAGAGCCCCAGGGAAGGTAAGGAACAAGAACACAGTTATTATGGTGAGTAACTTCATAACATCAGGAAATATGTACTACTCCTAGGAAACACTTGAAATAAATGAGTATATTAAAAAATAATGGGACGGTTTTGGCTAACCTTCAAGATCCATAATATTTCAGAGTTATTTGCTTATCTACCAACTATTTTTAAATTTTGTTTGTGGGAGGGAGGAAGAGAGAGAGAGAAAGAGAGAGAGAGAGAGAGAGAGAGAGAGAGGGAATCGCATGGGTGCATCAGGGCCCCTTGTCACTGTAAATAAGCTCCAGACATATGTGCCACTTTTTGCATCTGGCTTTACGTGGGTACTGGGGAATTGAACCAGGGCCAGCAGGCTTTATAAGCAAGTGCCTTTAACCATTGAGCCATCTTCCCAGCCCATCTACCATCTATTTTAATTTAAAACTCAATATATGCTTATTATAACATATTGGAAATACAAGGAAAGAAGCTTATCTCATTAGATGAAAGATTATCACTAGGCATTAAGCTATGGTAAAGGGAGCTATGGAATCACTATCACATGTGGCGTGGCCAGGCATGGGCAGCTGTCTCTTCACATCTGTCACTGCGGTTTCAAACAACAAACATGTTTGAACACTGAGCAATCCCAGCCCTTCTTTGCCTTTGCACTTCTTTGAACATAAAGACAATTGGCCTTTAAATTGTTTTGTTTTTAAATGGATGGATCTGGAAAGGATTATACTAAGTTAGGTAACCCAGGCCCAGAAAGCCAAATGTCACATGTTCTCTCTCATATGTGGATCCTACCTACAGATGTATAGATTTGTGTGTAATTTGGAACCAAAAATCAGTATCAGAGGCCCATAAGCTAGAAAAAGGCTATAAGGGAAGGAGGAAAAGGAAGGACTTAAGGGGGATGATATTATATATATGTAAGTAGAAGAACAGATTACAGGGAGGGTAAAGGCCTAAGTGATGTCAGGGGAAGAGATTGTGTAAAAGAAATGTGAGGGGGAGGGAGGGTTCATCAAAATTCCAGATATTCTGATAAGACATGAAAACCTACTTTTTTGAATAATAGTATATCCAGAAGCCATAAATTGTTACTAGAAAAAATTCAGTGCCAGGGATGGGATACATTTTAGTGAGTGTTGGCCAGGGAGGTTCCTGTTGCCTCCAAAACATTATAGGCTATTGCCAAGGCCCTTGGTTTCCCTTGAGAAAGAGATGGTAAGACCCTATTGCTAAAGACGTCACACACCTGAGTGGCAAAGTCACTGAGAAATCAAACTTGTGCTGAGCAGAAAACCTTCTCCCTGTAGACCAGCCAACACCTTAGGGTTATAAAGTCTGCTCTTGTCTGGATAAATGCATATATTATTCTCACCAAATTGCCCTGAAAGCACTACACGTAATGTTCATATTCGTATACGAATGCTACTCTCACTTCTGGTTAGAGAAGCTGCTTCTTTTCAGATGACGATGACCACTGGGATCACCCAAAAGGCAACACAGTGCTGAGAAGAAGGGACAGAGGAGTGTCCAGCACTGAAACATCTCACACCCTCCAAGGCTCAGGGTCCATTGCAGAAGAGGTGGCAGAAAGAATGTAAGAGCCAAAGGAAGGGTACCACTCCTTACATACAACTGTCCAGACAGAAATTGGCCTAGCAATTCCTACTCAAGACCCTCATAATAGGAGAAAAAGATGATGACATCAGGTTAAATGTGAGAATAATGGAGAGAGGGAAGAGATATGATGGAGAGCAGAGTTATGAAGGGGAAAGTCGAGGAGGGGAGGGAAATACCATGGTTTGTTGTCTGTAAGAATAGAAGTTGTCAATAAAAAAATTTGAAGTTATTATTTTATTTCTCTTTCCCTTCCTTCCTTCCTTCCTTCCTTCCTTCCTTCCTTCCTTCCTTCCTTCCTTCCTTCCTCTTTCCCTCCCTCCTCTCTCCCTCCCTCCCTGCCTCCTTCCCCTCTCTCTTTCGTTTTTGGTTTTTTGAGGTAGGGTCTTGATCCGGCCCAGGCTTACCTGGAATCCACTATATAGTCTCAGGGTGGTCTCGAATTCACAGAGATCCTCCTGCTTCTCCCTCCCAAGAGCTGGTATTAAAGGCGTGTGCCACCATGCCCGACTCAAGCTTTTGCCTTATAAGCTTTAATCATGTTTGCTTCATTTCCCTGGCTTTTTGGCTAGAATGTTTATCATTTTCTGGTCATCTTCTGCATGTGTGTGTGTGTGGCATGTGTGTACGAGCATGCACTGTTTTATGTGTTTGTGTGTTTGCATGTGTGCACGTGTGCTTTTATGTGCATTGGCTTGTGGAGTCCAGAGGACAACCTCAGGCTATCACCCTCAGGTACTTGGTCCATTCCTTTTATTATTTATTTACTTATTTGCCTATCTGTTTAGGAAAGAGAGAGGGAGAGAGAGAACGGGCATGCCTCTTGCCACTGCAGATGAGCTGTAGGTGCATGCGTCACTTTGTGTATCCGGTCTTACATGGGCACTGGGGAATTGAATCCAAACCAACAGACTTTGAAAGCAAGCACCTTCAACCACTGACCCACCTCTCCCTTCTGTCCTTTTTTTTTTTTTTTTTTTTTTTTTTGTTCAAGTTAGGGTCTCCCTCTAGCTCAGGCTGAATTCACTATGTAGTCTCAGGGTGGCTTTAACCTCATGCCAATCCTCCTACCTCTGTCTTCTGAGTGCTAGGATTGAAGGCGTGTGCCACCACACCTGGCTCTGCCCACTTCCTTTTGCGACAGAATCCCTCATTGGCTTACTGGCTGTCAAGTGAGCCCCAGGGAAGCGCCTGTCTCCACCTCCCCAGGGCTGGATTGCAAGCGTGCACGACCACACCTGACATTTGCACACGGGTACTATGGGCTGCACTTAGCTTCTTATGCTAGTGAGGCAGGCCTTCACTAACTGAGCCATTTCCCCAGCCCCCTTAAGTATCTTTATATGCAAACTTAATATTCTTTTAATTGTCTTGCATTTTAACTTTATTATTATTTTTGGCTGGTGCTTGTGTGTATCCATGTGTGCATGTGTATGTGGGGCCAGAGGTCGTGTTGGGTGTTTTTCTCAATCATGCTTCACCTTATTTTTTAAAAAAATATATTTTATTTGTTTCATACAGAGAAAGAGGCAGAGAGAGGGAAAGAATGAGCATGACAGGGCCTTCAGCCACTGTAAACAAACTCCAGATGCATGTGTTCTCTTGTGCATCTGGCTTACCTGGGTCTTGGAGAATCAAACCGGGATCCTGTGGCTTTGCAGGCAAACGCCTTAACCGCTAAGCCATCTCTTCATCCCCTTCAGCTTGTTCTTTAAAACAGGTTCTTCCACTGAATCTAGAAATCACCAATTTTGCTAGACCAACCAGCAAGCAAGCTGAGAATCTTCTTGTCTCCACATTCCCAGTACCAAGATTACAGGTGTATGCTGCCATGTTTTTACGTGGATTCTAGGGCTCCAAACAGCACAGCAAGCGCTTTATCCCCTCAGCCTTTGACTCTTGTTTTCTTTCTTTTCTTGGGCGCGCCGGGGCCTTTCAGCTGCCGTGAACCAACTCTAGACACGTGCGCCTCCTTGTGGGCATGCATGGCATCACAGGCTTGGGTCCCTGTTGTGTCTGGCTATACCTGTGATCTGGAGGTACACCATCTCTCCAGCTGTCCTTTTCTTTTTGTGTGTGTAGTATTTGTGGTGAAAGTGCTGTGTGTGTGTGTGTTGGATTACACATGTATGTACAACATGGAGGCCAGAGGAGAGCACCAGGTGTCCTTCCTCTATCACTGATCTAGGTGTTTCTTTGAGACAGAGTCTCTCTTGCAGCGCGGAGCTGCAGTTTTCAGTAGCTCCAGGGTTCTCTGGTCTTCGCTGTGCACAGGACTGGGGTTACAGACATGTGTGGCCTTACCCAGCTGTTTATGTTCTGGAGACTAAGAAGTCCACATCTGGTGATGTGTCACCCCATGGAACCAGGTGGAAGTGCAAGAGAGTGTGCTTACATGTGTCCATGTGTGTGACATGTGAGAGCGGGAGGGGACGGGGACAAAGGCACAGAGAGAGGGTGAGGCAGGGAGAGGCCACACTCATCCTCCTATAATAGCTGACTCCGTTGTTCTGGCAGGATTCCTTCATGCAGGCGGAGCACTCAGGATCTAGCTCCCTCTTAAAGGCCTTGCCTCTCAGCACTTGCCCTGAGGATTATGTCTCCAGCACATGAACTCTGGGGGCCATGGTCAGTTCATCTCCTCCTGTGTAAGCGTATCTCTCATGTGACCCTTGAAGGTGGGCTCAGGCCCACGACTGTCTCTCTTCCATGCTGTGGATTCAGGGACCCAGGCTCGTTCTAGCTCATTATTTTCGTGTAACTAGAAAATATTGTCATCTGCATGATAGATCTGGTTTCTATGTCCAGGTTCTAGTTGGTAAAACAGAAAGAGAATGTGGAGAACACATGCTGAGCTGAGATTTGCCACATCATGTTCCTTGAGGGAGAATCTAGTCATATGGCCTCCAGTTGCAAGAGAGGCTGAGAAATGTAGTCTACTAAGAAGTTAAGAATAGGTTTGGGTGGATGCATGGGGTTCTGCTATAGGTAGCTTTATTGTATGCTTATTTAATTTCACAACAGAAAGTAATTTTAGCACATCAACCTCAGCTCAAAAGGTTACATCTTTGAAGATATTGCAAGAATCTGGCCCATAAGCATGTCTCTGGGAGCTTCCATATGGAAAATGGACATTCTGACTCCCATGCCAACCTCTTTGCAATATGTGTAAGAACTGCCTTACTTTTTATTTTTGTTTGTTTTGTTTAGTTTTTTTTTAAATACTTTTTTTTGTTCATTTTTTATTTATTTATTTGAGAGCGACAGACATAGAGAGGAAGACAGATAGAGGGAGAGAGAGAGAATGGGCGCACCAGGGCTTCCAGCCTCTGCAAACGAACTCCAGACACGTGCGCCCCCTTGTGCATCTGGCTAACGTGGGACCTGGGGAACCGAGCCTCGAACCGGGGTCCTTAGGCTTCACAGGCAAGCGCTTAACCGCTAAGCCATCTCTCCAGCCCTTGTTTAGTTTTTTGAGGTAGGGTCTTGCTGTAGCCCAGGCTGACCTGGAATTCATTATGTACTCTCAGGGTAGCCTTGATTTCACAGCAATCTTCCTACCTCTGCCTCCCAAATGCTGGCACTAAAGGCATGCACAAGCATGCCCAACTGCCTTTTTTTTTAGAGAGCAAGAGAAAGAGAGAGAGAGAGAGAAAATTGGTGGGCCAGGGCCTCAGCCACTTTAGTTGGACTCCAGATGCTTGTGCCACCTAGTGAGCATGAGCTCATGGTGATCCTCCTACCTCTGCCTCCCCAGTGCTGGGATTAAAGGCTTGCATCATCATGCCCAGCTTGCTTTTTTTTTTTTTTTTTTTTAGTTTCCAGGGAGACTTCTGTCTTAGTCTCCCATCTCAGACAGGCACTGTTGTACCCACCTTTACATGGGGTTCTGGGAATCTGAATTCAGGGCCTCATGCGTGTGCAGCAGGTGCTTACCCATTGAGTCATCTCCCCAACTCCTGAGCTCACTTTTTTATTGATGCCAAACACCTGGAGCTGTCTATCTGATGAGACAGTGAAGCCTTTTTGAGGAACAGAAATTCCTGTCAACTGTACAGTATGAAGTTAATTAAATTAGAGAGAATGGTTGTTTAGCCAGTTGGTGGAAGCAGCCTGCTGAATGTAGACCATATTGCGGGTGCAATTACTTCCGATGCTAACAAGGGAGAGAGCATTTTCGATAACTGGCTGAACCAGATTTTAGTTGTTGACAATGGGACATCTGCACTCCTCGGATGGAGCTTCTGTGAAGATACTCCTTTGTGCTTCACATGTTTGCACAAGGCTGCAAACGAGCATACCGGGAAAATATTGAGCAATTATTAGTGAACTTGGGCAGATAGTAGAGATAACTTAGGCTTACTTTGTGTGTGTGGTCTATGTGGTGTATACATGTATAGTGTGTGCATATATGTGTGCAGATAGCCATGTCTCATGAGCACATGGGAGGAGGCTATCGGAGGACATCTGCTTGAATCCTTGAGGTGGCGTCTCTCTAAACGTGGAGCTGCAGCCTTCAGTCAGACTGGCTGATTAGTGAGTCCCAGCCGCCCTCTTCTCTCTGCTCCCCGCAGGACTGGACTTAGAGGTGTGTGGACAGACCTGTCTGTATATGCGGTGCTCACAGGGTCTCAGGCCCTCATGCGCACAGCAAGCATTCTGATGGGCTGAAACGCCTCCCCACCCTCCAAGAACAGGTTTTCAAGTATTGATCTAACAGTGGACATATACTGGTTAGCTTCTTCCTGATTAAATTAATCAAATAACTGTCAAAATTTATGCTTGAATTTGCCATCAGGGGGTAAAAATTCATAATGGCAGAGGAAATTCTTGGTGATTTCACTGAACGTTTCTCTCTATCCCAAAACATAAAGAAATATTACAACTCCTTTACAAACCATATAAACCACATTCCATATTGCAATAAATTCTTTTTCTTTCTTCCCTTCTCTCTTTCCCTCCTTCTTTTCCTTCTCTCCTTCTGTATTTTTAGACAGGGTCTGCCTATGCAGTCAAGGCTGTCTGCAACTTCATTTTCCTCCTGCCTCTGCTTCCTGGGTGCTGGATTCCAGGAATCTGGAGTCTGAAGATTTCAAGGAAGAATTCTATAGGACTCTTGTCAAGCATTTCTTTGGGCTTCTTTCTATCCCTTAGTGGCACTGCAGGGCACATGGTTAGGTCTCCAAAACAGGACCACAGGGTTTAAGAATCTTGACTGCAGAAGGCAATCACTGCTGGGCACTGACTGCCTGTGTCCCCTGACATTGTCTCAGCACTGAAACTGCAGAGAAATGCCTGAAGCGGGGACAGTCACAAGACCAGTGGCCAGCAGGGCAGGGGACTGGAGGACTGTGTCATCAGCATCCACCTTGCCAGGGGATGCGTACTGTTCGCTGTGCACGGATGTGACTGCATGCTGCAGGGACAGCGAGCGGGAAAGAGAAGCCCCGTGCTTTCCAGACGCATTAAACAACAGCTATGCTCACAGCAACTTTCCTTGTGTAGAAGAAAGTAAGTTCATAGAGTTTTTATTAAAAATATCAGAAATGGGATGGAGAGATGGCTTAGCGGTTAAGCGCTTACCTGTGAAGCCTAAGGACCCCGGTTCGATGCTCGGTTCCCCAGGTCCCACGTTAGCCAGATGCACAAAGGGGCGCACGCGTCTGGAGTTCGTTTGTAGAGGCTGGAAGCCTTGGCGGGCCCATTCTCTCTCTCTCCCTCTATCTGTCTTTCTCTCTGTGTCTGTCGTTCTCAAATAAATAAATAAAAAAATATATCAGAAATGGGCTGGAGAGATGGCTTAGCGGTTAAGTGCTTGCCTGTCAAGCCTAAGGACCTCTGTTCGAGGCTCGATTCCCCAGGATTCACATTAGCCAGATGCACAAGGGCTGCATGCATCTGGAGGTCCTTTGCAGTGGCTAGAGGCCCTGGCGTGCCCATTCTCTATCTATCTATCTGCCTCTTTCTCTGTCTGTCGCTGTCAAATAAATAAATAAATAAAAATATCAGAAATGGGGAACTAGAGAGATGGCTTAGCAGTTAAGGCACTTGCTGGCAAAGCCAAGGACCTTGGTTAAATTCCCCAAGACCCATACCAGATGCATAAGGTGGTGCACGCGTCTGGAGTTCTTTTGCAGTGATTGGAGGCCCTGGCGCACCCATTCTTTCTGTCTCTCTCAAATAAATAAATAAAAATCAAGTATTAAAAATATCTCAAAAAACCAAAAAAAAAAAAAATAGCCGGGCGTGGTCTCGCACGCCTTTAATCCCAGCACTCGGGAGGCAGAGGTAGGAGGATTGCCATGAGTTCAAGGCCACCCTGAGATGACAGAGTTAATTCCAGGTCAGCCTGGACCAGAGTGAGACCCTACCTCAAAAAAAAAAAAAAAATATATATATATATATATCAACAATGTTGAAATGTACAGTTTCCAATTAGTTGCAAGGATGAATTTTTGATATGAGGGAATTTCCAAGTGATTAAAAAAACTTGTGACATTGGCAAATGGAGTTTAAAAATTGGCATTGTGATTATTATGATGCCTTTTCACTGGTCTCTTTGTCATTCGGTGCATTAGTTTTTGAATATTGATGGTCCTGAAAATGTCAAGGCTTTTTTTTGAACATGGTTCATGAAGCTCAGGGTAGCCTGAAACTTGCTGTGTAGAAGATGACCTTGAATACCTGACCCTCCTGCCTCTACCTCCCAAGTACTAGGATTACAGGCATGTACCGCCATGCCCTACTTCTAAGAAGCAAAGTATTACAAAAAAGTGGACTTAGAATTCAGACATCTAGCTGGGCGTGGTGGTGCATGCCTTTAATCCCAGCACTCGGGAGGCAGAGGTAGGAGGATTGCCATGAGTTTGAGGCCACCCTGAGACTCCATAGTGAATTCCAGGTCAGCCTGGGCTAGAGTGAGACCCTACCTCGAAAAACAAAAACAAAAACAACAACAACAACAACAACAAAAAAAAAACCAAAGAAGAATTCAGACATCTAAAGCTGAAGTTTTAGGTAAAAACTTATCCTTAAATATAAATGGATATTGTATTGGAGGGAAACCTGAACACAAACTCTTTTCGGCAAATGTTAACCTTTGGCTCTTCGCATAGTCTGTGTCAAGTTACTCAACGAACAAACACCATTTGGGGAAATCTGGTTGAATTGTCACAGTGTAATCTGAGCATCTTCACTTGCAGAATGGATATAAGCCTCATGTCAGAAACACCGAGACGTGCCCGAGAAATAGAGCATCGGGAACCAGCACGTCTTCCCTGCAGCGACTAGTGCACTGCGTCTCTACCCCGAGAGGTGCAGAGAGTACTAATGGTTTCAAGTGAGGTCTTTTGAAGTGGGTATGTCGAATGAAACTCATTTTTGGTATCTTTAGCTCATGAAATATTTCCTAAAGATTTGGCATCATGTTCTCAATCCTCAGTGAAATGTCACAAAGACACCCTGAAAGCACATGTTCAAACCTGGACTATGACCTGGGCATGTTGGTTCACACCTGTAATTTCAGCACTTGGGAGGCTGAGGCAAAAGGATTGCTGTGAATTTGAGGCCATCTTGGGCTACATAGTGAATTCCAGGCAGTCTAGGCTACAGAAAGAGACCTTGTTTCAAAAATATCATTTTAGGGGCTGGAGGGATGGCTTAATGGTTAAGGTGTTTGCCTGCAAAGCCAAAGGACCCAGGTTCAATTCCCCAGGACCCACATTAGCCAGATGCACAAGGGAGGGCATGTGTCTGGAGTTCATTTGCAGTGACTGGAGTCCCTGACATACCCATTATCTCTCTCTATCTCTCCTTCTTTTTCTGTCAAATAAATAAAAATTTAAAAAATATCATTTTGGGCTGGAGAGATGGCTTAGCGGTTAAGCGCTTGCCTGTGAAGCCTAAGGACCCCGGTTCAAGTCTCGATTCCCCAGGACCCACGTTAGCCAGATGCACAAGGGGGCGCACGCATCTGGAGTTTGTTTGCAGTGGCAGGAGGCCCTGGCACATCCATTCTCTCTCTCTCTCTCTCTCTCTCTCTCTCTCTCTCTCCCTCTTTCTCTCTCTGTCACTCTCAAATAAATAAATAAAAATACATACATACATACATACACATATATATATAATTTTAAAAACAGCGGGGTCTGAAGAGATGGCTAAGTGGTTAAAGGTGCTTGCTTGAAAGTTTGACAGCCTGGGTTGAATTCTCTAGTACTCATGTAAAACCAGATGTACAAAGTGTTGCATGCATCTGGAGTTTGTAGGAGCAAGAGGACCTGGCACATCCATCCACCCACCTTCTTTCCTTGCTAAACAAAAGGAGGAGGGCAGGGAGGAGCACTCTAAAATGCTGTCATCTGGATATGACACAGCGCTTACACTCGTAAAGTCACAACAGCTATAGTTTCTTGTATAAGATTGATCCTGTCAGCACATCACCATCAGTGGAGAAAGGCTACATGAAACCCCGTGCCTCTCAAGGCTACCCAGTGGCAACTAGTAGTTGCTGGGAGCAAGGAGTCAGCTTCATCAGTGGTGTAGCTACTGATGCCCCACAGTAAACAAGCTTCCAGGCGTGAACATTCAAGCAACCCTAATTTAACTCAATGGGTTACAAAAAGGCATGAAAGTAAGATAAGGATTAATGGGAAAGAAGGGTGTAATGTGAGAGGGAGTGAATAAGAGAGGGTAACTGGGGGAACAAATCAAAATACATTATATCCAGTGTATAAAAATATCAAAAATAAGCTGGGCGTGGTGGTGCACGCCTTTATTCCCAGCCCTAGGGAGGCAGAGGTAGGAGGATTGCTATGAGTTTGAGGCCTTACTGAGAATACAGGGTGAATTCCAGGTCAGCCTGGGCTAGAGTGAAAGCCTACCTTAAAAAACCAAAATAAAGGGGCTGGAGAGATGGCTTAGCGGTTAAGCGCTTGCCTGTGAAGCCTAAGGACCCCGGTTCCAGGCTCGGTTCCCCAGGTCCCACGTTAGCCAGATGCACAAGGGGGTGCATGCGTCTGGAGTTCGTTTGCAGAGGCTGGAAGCCCTGGCGCGCCCATTCTCTCTCTCTCCCTCTATCTGTCTTTCTCTCTGTGTCTGTCGCTCTCAAATAAATAAATAAAAATTAAAAAAAAACCAAAAAATTAAAAAAACCCCAAAATAAAAATAAAATAAATAAAATAAAAAAAGGAAATAGGACTAGAGAGATGGCTTAGTGGTTAAAGTGCATGCCTACAAAGCCTAAGGACCCAGGTTCGATTCTCCAGGTCTCACGTTAGCCAGGTGCACATGGTGGCACATGCGTCTGGAGTTTGTTTGCAGTGGCTAGAGGCCCTGGAGTGCCCACATTCTCACTCTTTCTCCCATCTGTCTCTAATAAATAAATAAAGAAAAAATAACTCTTTTAAAAAAGGAAATAAATAAATACAAAGATAAAAAGATATAGCCATGTCTTTCCCCAGCTCTAGTTTTCTTGCAGTGTGTTATCACAAGAAATGTGAGGTCGTTAATCTCTGGTGAGACGTATGAGGGACCTGCTGGGGTTGAGTGTCCAACGCCCCCACAGGCTTATGTGCTTGAACACTTGCTTCATAGCTCGTGAAAGGCTGCAGAACTGTTAGGAGGTGGAACTTCATTTGAGGAAGTGAGTTCCTGGGGTGGGCTTTGAGGTTTTAAAGCCTGGCTCTACTTCCTTTCGGCTCTGTCCTTCCTGACTAGGGACACAGTGTGATCAGCTGCCTCACCATCCCGCCCCTGATGGCCATAATGGACTGTAATCCCTTCAACTGCACTTAACTACCCAAACACACCCTTCCGCCTTGAAACTGCTTCTAGTCAGGTATTTGATCACAGCAACATGGAAAGTCACCAATATAGACCGTAATTCAAACTGGAGAGGCAGTTGAGAAAAATAGGGTTATGTTTGGGAAACGTGTGTGACATTGTGCCAAATTATTAAGAGGTTGGGACTGGCAGGTAGAAACACTCTATGTATACTAGGAATAAGAAGGCTAGGGAAGGGCTGGAGGAGCTGGCTCAGTGGATAAAATGCTAGCTGGGAAAGTGTGAGGCCCTGAGTTCAGATCCATAGAATTCACATAAAATACTGGGAGTGGTGGTGTGCATACAATCCCAGTGCTAAGGAGGAGGAGAAAGGAGGGAGGGCCCCTGGGTTCATTGACAGCTAGTATAGCCGAAAAGGTGAGCTCTAGGTTTAGTGAGAGACCCCATCTCAAAAAATAACTGAGGAAGACCTTGACATTGACCTGATTTCCACATTCTTTCAACATGTGGTTTGGAATAAGACATTTAAAAATATTTTTATTTATTTGCAAGGAAGGAGGAAGGGAGGGAAGGAAAGAGGGAGAGAGAGAAAGAGAGCGAGAGAATAGGCACAATGCATGCACCACTTTATGCATGGGTACTGGGGAATTAAGTATTGAGTTTGGGTCATTAGATTTTGCAAACAAGCGCCTTAACTGCCAAGCCATCTTTCTAGCCCCACACATATCTGGGTCCTGGGGTCCTTTGTCTTTGCAGGCAAGCGCCTTAAATGCTAAGCCATCTCCTCAGCCCTCAGCCTTAATCTCTTGCTGTTTGTTCTTATGCAAGGTGCTCATGTCCCTGGATCTCAGCTTCCTCCTTTGAAAATGATAGCCACGCAGAGTCTGAAAGGCTGAAGAAGGGTTGTCCATGAGTGAAGGACCGAAGAGCAGCTGTGCTCCTCCAGTTGGCCTCAGGGATGAGGCTTAGCTTTGCTGTGGAAGGAAGTCTACCAGAAGGAAATCACCAGGGAGGGAGCAGCATCATCATGGATTCCCAACATGGTAAAGGTCTCCTTTGATTTCTGTTTCCAACCTATAACTCTACAATTTAAGGACATATAGATGATCCTTGGCACATGACTTGCTGACACTGATTTTTGTTTTTTCAAATATTTTATATATTTGAGAAAGAGAGAGAGAAAGAGAAAGAAAGAATGGGTTGGCAAGGGTCTCTAGGCACTGCAAACAAACTCCAGATGCATGTGCCACCATGTACATATGGCTTATATGGGTACTGGGGAATCGAACCTGGGTCCTTTGGCTTCACAGGCAAGCACCTTAACCACTAAGCCATCTCTCTAGCTCCTAATTTTCATTTTGGTTATTCTATAGCCCAGGCTGGTCTGGCACTCATTATGTTGCCCAGGCTGGCCTCAAACTTCTGATAGTCCTTCTAACTCAGTCTCTCAAGTGTTGATATTCCTTTATTTGTGTGTGTGTGTGTGTGTGTGTGTCTGTGTCTGTGCGCATGGGACCATATGTGGCAATCAGAGGATGGTCCTCCTGCCCTGTTTGAGACTGGAGCTCTCTTGGTATTGTGAGCTGCTGGGGAAGGCCAGGCTTCTACCTCTGGAGCTTCTCTCTGGCTCTACCTCCCATTGTTATAGGTGCACTGGGCCCACAGACCTGTGTGTTGCCTTTGTGTCTGTCTTTATGTGGGTGATGGGGACCTGAACTTTGGTTGGCAAGTTTGCACTGCAAGTGTCTTTAACCACTGAACTGTCTCCCAGTCCCCCAATGTTGACATTATAGATCCAGAGAACTGTGTGTGGCTATCATTTGGAATTTAGAATGCATGTGAATTTTGTGAATGCTTGTGGCATGAAATTCTGCTAGTTATGACACTTAATCCTTGGACAGTATTTGTTAGGCTTTATTTGTTTATTTTGATGTTTTGATAAGGGTCTCATGTAGGGCTGGCTTACTACATACTCCCTACATAGCCAAGGCTAGCCTTGAACTCCTGATCCTTCTGCCTCTGTCTCCCAAGCATTGCGAAGACAGTGGGAGTCTCTGTTGGATTTTGGCATTGGTAACATTGAGTTCAGCAGGCTATAAGCAACAAAGCCTGCTGGAAACGACGTACTGTCCGAGGATTGCTGGTGCACTGCCCGAGACTGTGCAGTAAGTTCACCACGTGAATTCTGACACTGGTTAGCGGGTTGGGCAGATGGAAGGCAACTGGAGATATATGAGACCTGTACATAATTGCTCGAGCCTTAAATTCAGATTTCCAAAATGTGTGAAGCACTTTGAAAGGCTGATGCTAGGTCAGTTGAAAAATGCTAAGAATTTATTTTATTTTTATTTATATTTATTTTCATCATAAAATTATTATTATATACTAGGTATGCAATGTATACTTTTTTTTTTTTTTTGGTTTTTCGAGGTAGTCTCACTCTAGCCCAGGACCTGGAGTTCACTATGTAGTCTCAGGGAGGCCTTGAACTCACGGCGATCTACTTCTGCCTCCCGAGGGCTGGGATTAAAGGCATGTGCCACCATGCCTGGTTGCAATGTATACTTTTTAGAGTCATGTCTTCTCATTTAATTTTAACTTTCTCCAAAAATTTACCTGTAGACTTATTTATGCTGTAGTGTATAAGTGTAGTATTGTATTTGTACAAAAAATTATTTTGCAGGGATCTATACATTTCATAAAGAGTTGAGGCAGGGTTTCTCAATGAAGAGATCTTGCTTTTGTAGATCTGGAATCTAGAACTTTCTGACAATCATTCCAGCTTTAGATGGCTTTATTTGCTGATAGCTATCTTGAAGAATTCATTCTTCAGGGAAGTGAATGATATGCTAAATAAATTCTGCAATGATCTCTTTCTCCTCCTCCTCCTCCTCATTTTTAGTTTGTTGAGACAGAGCATCATGTATCCTGGCCTCAAACTCACTATGCAGCTGAAGATGGCCTTAAACTCCTGATCCTGCTGTCTCTACCTCTCAAAGGCTAAGATTACAGGCTCGTACCACCACACCTGGCTAAATTCTATAATTTCAACCAGAATGAATTTAGCACTCAAAATTCATCTCAGTATTTAAACAATTAGAAGTTTGCTTTATTTCAGAATAAGTTTACAGTTCAAAAACGATTTTTACTAAAGCCACATTATTCATAAGGACAAAACGTTTATAGCAAAACATGAGCATTAGTGATCTGAACACTGTATGTAAAAAACGGAAACGATGTATTCGAAAGCACTCTGAGGCACACACTTAAGCTTTACTGGTTCCGAAAGGCCTGTACCACACTTCCGTACAGGCAACCCAAGGGGCTGCGGCCTTCTCTGCACTATGTATTGGGGAGACAAAGGAATATCAGTTAATCAGTTTGAAAAAGTATGTACTATCAGGACTAGAACACAGGAGCCAAAAGCCAGACCAACAATCAGTTCTCCAGGTTTTAGAAGTAATGCATCATCTATGGCTTTTTTTGTGTTCATTTTTGAGACTGGTTAGCAAGTCTGGCTGTTGGAAAAGAAATTCATCCGCAATAAAACACTGGAAACATCTACAAGGCATCTGGTATTGAAAAGGTTCAAAACTGAAAAACAAAAATTAACCCGTTCTTGGAGCAAAACTGTGAGGTATTAAATAGCAAAAACCAAAACAAAACCCAGTCGCTTCTTCCTACCAGTCTCCTGGCATAAGAATGTACAGAAAAGCAACAGTTTTCAAAGGACACGGAGAAAAAATATTTAAGATGCATAATTAGAATTTACCTTTCTTTCTTTTTTTTTTTTATATCTCTAACTATAGGTATTCTAAGGACCAAGAAACTAAGTTTGGCCCTTCTATAGAATTTCCTCATGTTTTTAATAACATGGATTGATGTATGTATTCATGCTGATAGCTAATCCATGCTGATGAAGGTAAACATGTAGTAAAAATGAAAAAAAAATCATATATTTATGAGGTCACAAGACTACTCCATCATACTGAAATTGTCTAAGAGGTAAAAATGTATGTAGATTCTCAAAGAGTTCATTTTTTAACTAGCGATTAAACATAAGCGTAGCGGCGAGCCATGCAGGGTGTTTACCTATCAGTCATGGAGTACAGGATACAAGTAGAACAGGATTTTTTCCTCTAAGCCTGCAGTGCTCACAAGTTATCCCGTGGAACTAAAATCACACACAAAGGCAAGTCATGAAGAAATGTCAAATATTTCAAAATGCCCACAAAGGCGTGCCTGACGTGGTGCTCTTTCCCCAGCAGACTGGCAGCTGAAAGGGCACAGGTGCTGTGGCGACATCCAGCTCCTTCATGCTGCGTGGTGGAGGACCCTCGGGCACGGGTATTCACGTCAGGCCATGATTTCTGCTGGTTCAGTGACCAGCTTGGATCCGTCCCATACTGTCTTGAACTGTTCAGGAACGGGGAATTCTCTCTGAAACAAGGCCAAAAGAGCAGGGCTATTTATACAAAGGTTTCTGTCTGCAAATAGATGGAAGACTGATTGGTGTCACGTGATGGGCAAAGAGATTGGCTTGAACCTGAATCTGCATCACAGAGAAGTCTCTGTCACATGCAGACCTGCACATGTCACGTGTCTACTCTGTGACTACATACTAGGATCATATGTTGAGCATTTATGAGGATCATGTCAGGTTTCACCCTCAGGTACCCATCCACCTCCCTTGAGATAAGGGCTTTCCTTGGCTTGGAGCTCACTGATCAGGTTAGACTGAGCTCCAGGGACCCTGCCTCTGCCTTCCCAGTGCTGGGACTACAATTGTGTAGTCACCACATACAGATTTTTCACGTGGGTTCTAGGCATTGAATGCAGACCCTTGTGGTTGTGAGGTCAGCACATTACCGACTGAGCCCAAGAACCAAGCATTCTCTGCACCAGGTGTATACAAGGTCAAGTTACCCCCAAGGCCCCTGTCAATGACGTGTTACTGACAGGCCCCCTGCAGGAAGCAGAAGGCTGCAAGTCAAGTGAAATGGCCGGAGATGACTTCCCTAGCAAGCAGGACAGCCAGGGGAAGCCCAGCCCGGCCAGGGTCTCTTTGCCTCTGCTTTCCCCCTAACTTGAAGCCTCCACCAAGGGTCTTCTGAACATGCAGGCTCTGAGTTGGGATGGCTGGGGAGGAAGCGAGAAGCCGCTTGTCCAGCAAGCTGTCAGGTGCCATCAACATTGCAGGGCCCCAGTCACGCAGGGTAGAAAGACCCAGACCTGTCTACACCCTGAGGAGTTGCAGAAACATGCCTAGGGTTGTGTATAAACTTGCTACCCTACAGCCGGAGGACTTGGGCTGGTGTTTCTCAGGAGGGCATTCAGTGGGCCGAGGGCATGAACAGCATGTGAGACTGCGCAGAGGCCCTGGCCCAGGCTCCGCGGCCAGGCTCCCGAATCCAGCCCGTGGCGCAGACTTCGGAGCTTGTCCAGCTGCCTCTGGATCATCCTGTGAAGTGGAACATCTCTGGTTTGAGCAAACCAGCGCGCGTAGCTCTGCTTATGTAAGTGTGGTTTTGTGGATTTATCTAGGTGTGTGTGATACATGTGCTCACAGTTGTATGTGTGCAGGCACGTGTGTGTGCAAAGACAAGCACATGTGTACGTGTGGAGGCCAGAGCTCAGTGCTGGGCATCTTGCTCTATTGCTTTCCGTTTTCTTCTGATAAAGGTTCTTTCACTGAACCTACAGCTCACTGCCATGGCTAGACTAGGCAGCCTGGTCCTCAGGGATCCTCCTGTCTCTGTCTCCCCAGCCCTGGGGTTACGGGCAGATCCTGTCGCTCCTGGAGTCTGTGCGGGCACAAATGCAGGTGCTTGTGCAGCAAGCCCTTCACTCACTGAACCGTTTCCTCAGCCCCAGGCCGACTCTTCTGTTTTTTTCCCTTTTTTCAAGGTAGATTCTCACTCTGGCCCAGGCTGACCTGGAATTCGCTATGGAGTCTCAGGCTGGCCTCGAACTCACAGCAATCCTCCTACCTCTGCCTCCCGAGTGCTGGGATTAAAGGCGTGCGCCACCACGCCCGGCTCCAGGTTGACTCTTTATTCCCTCTCATTTTTCTCTTAAAGTATCTCTTCTCTGGTGTTTACCTCAACCAGAGCAGAGGAAAGTACTCAGCTCTACATCATAAGAACTCACATGCATGCTGAGCTATTTGAGAAAAGCTAGCCCATTAAAGTAATTATTAATAAACTGCCATGAGAGTCACAAATCCAGGAGTGACCCAGTCAAGAAGTTAATAATAGGAGACAGGCAATGTGGAAGGCAGCTCTCGTATCCAGCTCCTGTCTGTGAATGAAGCTCACTGGATGGTAGTTGAACTAGTCTCCAGGGTGCCAATAAGGATGATGAGCTAGCCTCCAAGATGCTAATAATGAACCCCCCGAAGTTGTTTTGGAAGGTACTTACGTAATCGTCACCCTGAGGGATAAGGATATTCATCTCTGATGACTTGGCACTCACAATCTCACAATCTAATGCGTCTTCACTGAGGTATACGTGACACCCTTCTGTCTTATTAATGGAGATTGTTGGCACTCTCCCCATTACCTAAAGTAAGAAAAAAAAAAACAAAACATGGAACCAAAGCAAATAGACAGAAGTGACAGTTTTCCCAAACAAACGTGCTCTCTGAGGCCCATGGCTATAGCCTGAGCTTAGCCAAGTGTTAGGAATTGCTGGGGCCTTCTTCTCTTGGCCGCCTCTCCTTCTCTCTGTCCTCTGTGCATGTGTGGCTAATGGCTGCACCTCCACGCTGGGCAGGCTATGTGTCATCTGGGGACAGAATGAAAAGACCACACAAGGGGAGTCTCAGACCTCAGAGTTTCTTTCTTGAGATGAAATTAAGGGATTAATTTGGAAGCAGCAGCTAAAATGCTCAGGAAAGCTTCACAACCCTCGTTATTGAATCTGAAACACATATTTGATTTCTTGATAAAGAAACAAAATGCATTTTCTTTCACTTGCTTAAAATTTTAGTTTTGACAGTTATCTATGAAACGGGGACTAAAACAAGTCCCAATACTGGACATTTAACAATACGATTATTCTAGGGGAGAAAACGAATAGATTTTTCTTGAACATAAGAGTAAGTAAGAAACACCACAGTTCTTTTCACATAAGTTCTTTGCTGGATAAAATCTCAAGGCTGAATGCAAAGTTCGAATGAAACAAGTGTCTTGGTATTTGGAGGAGTATTAATTTCAGGAGCCAATACTGGGGGCTTAGTTCAGGACACTCACATAGATAAACAGGACCATGTATGAGAACGAGGCGATTCTTTGTACTGTTTACAAATATCTAAGACTTGTAAAAATTCTGATCAGTTTTAAATTTCTCTTCTAACAATCAGTTTTCAGACCCTCCTCCAGATCTCCATAGGACACACTATTCTTTCCAAGACCATATTACAGCACTGTAATTTTCCTTGTAATGGTAATCAAAGCGATAAAGACATCTCCTCTTTCACTTGAAGAAAAGGCTATTGCAAACCAAAGGAGCAAATCCCATGAAGGGTGCAGGTGGTAGAAAGAATTCCTCCTGGGGAGGCACCTAGCCAGGTCACCATACTTCTCACTATTCTTGTCTTTCTCCATAGAAACTAGACACTGAGTTGGACTTAAACCCAGAGAGGAAAAAAAAAAAAAAAAAAAAAAAAAGGCAGAGGTAGTTCAAGGTCAGGTAAGGATGGGCCTCTACCACAGATGAAATAAACAAGTAATATATATATGTGTGTGTGTGTGTACATATATGTTTGTATATTTAAAATGTGTCTGTCAGTAGTCATGTTCTGACTGGCTTATTGTCTCATGATGAGCATTTATTTATTATTTTTTGAATTTTCCTTTACAAGCAGAGAGGGACATACAGAGAGAATAGGCATGCCAGAGCCTCCAGCCACTTGCAAACAAACTCCAGATGTACGTGCCACTTTGTGTATCTTGCTTTATGTGAGTACTGGGGAATAAAACCTGGGTCATCAGGCTTTGCAGGCAAGTTCCTTAACCACTGAACCATCTCTCCAGCTTGATGAAGAGAATTTATATCTCAACCAAAATGGCATGGGCTCTATCCAAGGAAATGAGGAGAATGAACTATCAGTGTGCCACAGAGATGAGAGGAAACACAGGAGATAGACACTCTAGGCCAGTATGTTTGATTGATATTTATATATTGCTAGATCATACTTAAAATGCTTAGAGATTCTATGAATTGTAAGACACAATTGCATTAAAAAAATCTTTGCACATGTGTACATGAATGTGTGGTTGTGAGAGTCTGAGCATGGGCATGTCTGTGCCATGGTGTGTGTGTGTGTGTGTGCGTGTGTGTGTGTGTGTAGGTCAGAAGACAACCTCAGTGTTGTTCCTCGCCTCGCTCCATGCTTGAAGCAGGATCCCTTGTTTGTAGCTGTGTATACCAGGTTAGCTGGACCATGAGTTTCTGCTTCCCAGCTTGCTACAGGCACACTGGGATTGTAGATGTGCACTGCCACGCCCAGCTTAATATAGATGACAGGGATCTGAACTCAGATTGTCACACTTGTGCAGGCGCGGTGGCCCTCGCCTTTAATCCCAGCACTCGGGAGGCAGAGGTGGGAGGATCGCTGTGAGTTCGAGGCCAGTCTGATAGTATATAGTGAACTCTAGGTCAGCCTGAGTTAGACCCACTGAGCAATCTTCCCAGCCCCAATCACAAACTTAAAATAGCCCTGGCACATTAGGATCTATAAATTCCACAGTGTTCTGGTCAATACTGTGCTCAAGTACACTACATGCATGTCTTTCTTCCCTGGTAGTCTGTGAACACTTGAGAACAGTGATTACTTCTTATCAGGAGAGTCAGGCCCAAAAGATCCTTTACCGAGTGACAGGTGACATGTGAGCCTACCCAGGCGAATGCTCTTACATCAAATGCACGTCTCTGCTTCATTGTTCTTGGTGTTGTGGATTGAACCCAGATATACTGAGCACACACTCTATTGCAGAGGCACACTCCCAGGCTAATAATGGTTTCCATGATTTATTTCTCCATAATAATTTAAAAAAATTTCACTGACTATTGTAGTCTCTTTTCTCTTCCCTAATTTGTGTATTTTCCTAAAACCGTTTGCAAAAATAGGATTACTGGGCCAAATCATATGAACTTTTAGTCCTTGCCTTCTCCCTTTCAGTCTTTTAATTGCATTATTGTAATAAAATATACAGACATAAAATTCAACAATTAAAAAAAAACTCACCCATTTTAAGTGTACAATTCAATGACACTTAATATCTATAAGGGCTTGTGTAATCATTACTACCATCCACTCTTAGAATATTCCGATCACTCAAACATATCCCTAGCAGCCTTGGTTCCCATTCCGACCTGGCAACCAGCAATCTGCTTTCTGTTTCTATTGTGGCCAAACCTTTCCAAATGACTCACTGAGTGCTTTGGCCAGGTCATGGCACTCGCTTGGTTTGAACCTCCAAAAGTTCAGCAAGCATCCAGTCACATGTTTCTCTCTTGACTCTGAGCTACTTGTTGGCATCGCTATCCTTCCTTTACAGGGAAAAACAATTTCTCCCTCTAGAGGTGATTTAGTTTAATTTTAGCTTGATTTTAGTCAATTGTTTTTTCCTGGGTGTGGTGGCACACATGCCTTTATGAGAAAGAGAGAGAGAGAATGAATATTGGTGGAGCAGGCCTCCAGCCACTACAATCAAACTGTAGATGCATGTGACCCCTTGTGAGCATGTGCAACCTTGTGCATGTATCACCTTGTGCATCTGGCTCACGTGGGATCTGGGGACTTGAACATGTGTCCTCAGGCTTCACAGACAAGCACCTCAACTGATAAGCCATCTCTCCAGCCCTGATTTTTAAAAATATTGTTATTTGTCTATTTGCAAGGCGGGAGGAAGAGAGAGAAAGAGAGAGAGGGAAGAGGAAGAAGAGGAGGAGGAGGAGGGGGGAAGAATGGGCATGCCAGGGCCCCTTGACACTGCCTACAATCTCCAGATGTATGTGCCATTTTGTACATCTGGCTTTGCATGGGTACTGGGGAATCAAACCCAGGCCACCAGGCTTTGCAAGCAAGTACCTTTAACTGCTGAGCCATTTCCTCAGTCCAAGATTATTTTTTGCAATTCATGTTCGTATCCTTAAAAACATTACAATATATTTCTAACTTAGAAAAATACAGTGGAGCCAGGCATAGTGGTGCACACCTTTAATCTCAGCACTCGGGTGGCAGAGGTAGGAGGATGGCTGTGAGTTCGAGGCCACCTTAAGACTACATAGTGAATTCCAAGTCAGCCTGAGCTAAAGTGAGACCATATATATATGTATATGCATGCAGAGGATGATAAATATCTGAATATATATGTGCCAGTAACAACTTTTTTTTTGTTTTCTTGAGGTAGGGTGTCACTCTAGCCCAGGCTGACCTGGAATTCACTATGTAGTCTCAGGGTAGCCTAGAACTCACAGCCATCCTCCTACCTCTGCCTCCCAAGTGCTGGGATTAAAGGCATGCGCCACCATGTCTGGCAGCATCGGAGTTTTGACCTGCTCTGTTTCTGACCTGGGCTGGTTCACCCCTTCTTAGGCAATCTGGTGGCCTCAGCTCCCAGGAGGTGTGATGCCGAACTCAGTGCAGACACCTGATTGGCCAAGATCAACTACAGCCCAGAACTCCTGGACTCGAGCAATCCTTCTGCTCAGTCTCCCGAGTATGTGGAACTACAGGTACATGCCACCGTGCCCGGCTCCTGTTTTATTTTATTTTTTTAAAACATTTTTAAAAATTTATTTATTTATTTGAGAACGACAGACACAGAGAGAAAGACAGATAGAGGGAGAGAGAGAGAATGGGCGCGCCAGGGCTTCCAGCTTCTGCAAACGAACTCCAGACGCGTGCGCCCCCTTGTGCATCTGGCTAACGTGGGACCTGGGGAACCGAGCCTCGAACCGGGGTCCTTAGGCTTCACAGGCAAGCGCTTAACCGCTAGGCCATCTCTCCAGCCCTCCTGTTTTATTTTTAAGGCAGGGTCTCGCTCTAGCCCAGGCTGACCTTGAATTCACTACGTAGTCTCCCGGTTACCTCGAACTCAGCGATCCTCCTACCTCTGCTTCCTAAGTGCTGGGGTTAAAGGCGTGCGCCACCATGCCGGGCTTCCTATTGTTTTTTAAAGGTGGGAAAACAGTAGTGTTGAGGGCGCCATAGACCACCCACGGCCTCACCCGCACCCCGCGCCTTCTCCGCTGTAACCGTCCTCTCAGTCCTGTTATGTCTGCGGTCTGCTGCATGGAATGATTAGAAGGGCATCCAAAACTCTCACAGGCATACTTAGTGTGTAGATTGTTTTACATACTTCCAATCTTATGTTTGTGTATATGCTCCTGTGTGTACGTGTGCATACAGGAGTGTGCACATGTGTGTGGAGGCCAGAAATCAACCCAGGATTTGTTAAAAATTCCAAAGCCCAGGCGCTGTGGCAGAAAGTCCTCCCAATGGACGTGCTGTGCAGCTCATGCTGGCCTTGGACACTCAGGCCTGCTTCCACCTCCCACGCTCAGGGGTCACCCGCACGCGCGAGTTTCTGTGTGGGCGTGAGATCTGAACTCAGGTCCTCACGCTTGTGTGGCAAGCACTTTCCTCACCGAGCTATCTCCCCAGCCGCCACGAATCCCTTTTTAAATCAATGGATACATTGCACAGTGCTTGACTTCTATAATGTGCCATTATTCCTCAGTGTTTTTGAGATTTACCTGTTTATATGTGTGACTATAGTTCATTCATTTTAACTTCTCAACAGTGGAGCATTTATTTATTCATTTACCAGTTGGTGGATACTTAAACTTCTTCTGTTTTTATTGCCATCATGAATGACATTTCAATAAGCATTTTATGGTCCCCTCAGCACAGGTACTGGAGGTCCCTTAGTGGGTGTACCTCGGCACAGAATGACTCAACCCCAGGTAGTGAGTGGGACTTTATTAGATGAAGCCAATTTGCCCGAGGGTCAGTTCCCACCTGCCCTATCAGGGTTCTCGCTTCTATTTCCTTCACACCCTGTGCCATTTTTATTTATTTATTTGAGAGCGATAAACACAGAGAGAAAGACAGATAGAGGGAGAGAGAGAGAATGGGCGCACCAGGGCTTCCAGCCCCTGCAAACGAACTCCAGACGCGTGCGCCCCCTTGTGCATCTGGCTAACGTGGGACCTGGGGAACCGAGCCTCGAACCGGGGTCCTTAGGCTTCACAGGCAAGCGCTTAACCACTAAGCCATCTCTCCAGCCTTATACTTTTATTTCTATTTTTTTTTTATTTATATAATTGAGAGCGACAGAGAGAGAGAAAAAGAGAAAGACAGATAGAGGGAGAGAGAGAGAATGGGCGCGCCAGGGCTTCCAGCCTCTGCAAACGAACTCCAGACACGTGCGCCCCCTTGTGCATCTGGCTAACGTGGGACCTGGGGAACCCAGCCTCGAACCGGGGTCCTTAGGCTTCACAGGCAAGCGCTTAACCACTAAGCCATCTCTCCAGCCTTATACTTTTATTTCTATTTTTTTTTATTTATATAATTGAGAGCGACAGAGAGAGAGAAAAAGAGAAAGACAGATAGAGGGAGAGAGAGAGAATGGGCGCGCCAGGGCTTCCAGCCTCTGCAAACGAACTCCAGACGCGTGCGCCCCCTTGTGCATCTGGCTAACGTGGGACCTGGGGAACCGAGCCTTGAACCGGGGTCCTTAGGCTTCACAGGCAAGCGCTTAACCGCTAAGCCATCTCTCCAGCCCAACCATCAGATCTTTTATCATACACAGTCCTCAACTTGCAATAACGATTGTGTGAGATCCGGTTAACATGGCACCTTGCAAAGCAAAAACATTTGGAAGGCAAAAAGAGGAGTGTGAAATAGCTTCTCCCCCATTTTTGTTCAGATTATTATTTTTTAATATAAAAGATTACACACTTACATCCCCTCTCCTCCACCCTCAATCCACTGAAGTCCCTCTTCAGGGGGTTATTGGTGTTCACTGGGGGTGGGGTCACGAAGGCCTCAGTCAGTCTCTGTGGTGGGGGGATCAGGCCTCACGTTATTCCTACCCACCCTGTGGCTCTTAAAATCCTTCTGCTTCCTCTTCCACAAACTCTCCTGAGTTTTGGCTTTATAACTGTGGCATTCATTTTTATTTCTACTTCTAGAAATAGAAATAAACAACTTTTATCTCTACTTTTTTTTTCCTTTTCACAATTTTTATTAACATTTTCCACGATTATAAAAAATATCCCATGGCAATACCCTCCCTCCCCCCCTTATCTTTACTTTTCTTTTTAAAAATACTTATTTGTGGGAGAGGGAAAAAGAGAGAGAGAGAGAGAGAGAGAGAGGGAGAGAGAGAAAGACTGAGTGAAAGACAATGAGAATGAGCCCCTTGCTGCTGCAGACAGACTTCAGCTGTGTGCCTCCTTTGTGCATCTGGCTTTGCGTGACGACTGGGAAGCCAACCCAGGTCATCAGCTCATTCGGCTTTGCAGGTGAAGGCCTTCAACTGCTGAGTCACCCCACATGTTCTCCTGTATACACGTGTGCCAATCACTTCACTTTTTTCTTCTCTGAATTGCCTTAACAATTTTGTCCATTTCTCTACTAGGTTACTAGTCGTTTTCTTTTTCTGTTAGCTTCTTTATATACCTTTGGTAAAAATCCTTTTGATTATCTGTGTTGCAAGTTCCTTTCCTTAATCCATTATCATTTTTTTTTCAGCTTTGTATATCATGTCTTATGTTGAACACATAGCTTTAATTTCAGTGGGTTAATTAATCCCTTTACTTTATGCTTTTTTTCTAAAATGTTTATTTATTTGAGGGGAGAGAGAGAGAGAGAGAGAGAGAGAGGGAGAAAGAGAGAGAGAGAGAGAGAGATTGAGAGAGAAATGGGCGCACCAGGACCTCCAGCCACTGCAAACGAACTTCAGAAACATGTGCCCTCTTGTGCATCTGGCTTACATGGGTCCTGGAGAATTGAACTGGGGCCCTTAGGCTTTGCAGGCAAATGCCTTAACTGCTATGGTTTATGTTTTTTGACCTAATTAATGTCTTACTCTGAGACCATATTTTCTTCTGCACCTTATTCTGAATGTTTAAGATTATATCTCTGCCAGGCATGGTGGCACATGCCTTTAATCCCATTACTCAGGAGGCAGAGGTAGGAGGATCACCAAGACCTCGAGGCAACCCTGAGACTGCATAGTGAAATACAGGTCAGCCTGAGCTAGAGTGAGATCCTACCTCGAAAAACCAAAAAAAAAAAAAAAAAAAAAAAAAATTATATCTCTGCATCTATGCCAGAGATATTTGCATATTCATGTTCATTGCTGCTCTGTTCAAAATGGAATCAACCGAGAAGTATGTACATCAACTAGATAGTGAAAATGTGGTACATACACAATGGAATTTTACTCAACTCTAAAGAAAAATGAAGTTGGGGCTGGGAAGATGGCTCAGAGATTAAAGTTGTTTGCAAAGTCTGCTGGCCTAGGTTCAGTTCTCTAGCACCCATGTAAAGTCAGATGCACAAAATGGTGCATACATCTGGACTTCGCAGTGACAAGATGCCCTGACATGTCTATTCTCTCTTGTTTCTATTTCCAAATAAATAAATAAATAAATAAATGTTAAAATCTGCATATGAGAGAGAACATTTTTTTTGTCTTTCTAGGCTTGGGTTACCTTACGTAGTATATTTTTGCCAATTCCATTCACTGCCCTGCAAATTTCATAACTTCATTTTCCTTTTATTAAAATAATTTATTCTATTTTTATTTATTTATGAGTGAGAGAGAGAGGGGGGGAGAGAGAGACAGAGAGAGAGAGAGAGAGAGAGAGAGAGAGAGAGAGAGAGAGATTGGCACTAGGGCTTCTAGCCACTGCAAGCAAACTAGACACATGCATCAACATGTGTATCTGGCTTACATGGGATCTAGGGAACCAAACCTGGGTCCTTAGGCTTTGCAGGCAAGCTCCTTAACTGCTAATCCATTTCTCCAGCCAAATTTTCCTTTTCGTTTTGGTGCTTTTTTTTTTTTTTTTTTTTGAGGTAGGGTCTCACTCTAGCCCTGGCTGACCAGGAATTCACTATGGAGTCTCAGGGTGGCCTCAAACTCATGGCAATCCTCCCACCTCTGCCTCCCAAGTGCTGGGATTAAAGGCATACACCACCATGCCCAGTTCAATTTTCCTTTTTTAAAAAATAATTTTTGGGTGGGAGAGATGGCTTAGCAAAGCCAAAGGACACAGGTTCGCTTCCCCAGGACCCACGTAAGCACAAGGGCACATGTGTCTGGAGTTCATTTGCAGTGGCTGGAGGCCCTAGTGGGCCCATTCTCTCTCTATCTCTCTTCTCTCTGTGCTTGCAAATAAATAAATAAAATTAAAAAATAAAGATTTTTTAAAGTTTTAAAATTTTACTTATTTATTTATTTACACATCTGGGTGGGGGTGCAACAAATGTCTTATCCAAAAGCTCTTTCTCTAGCCCCAGATCTTAGCTTTTCATGTTTGTATGTGTGTAAGGGGATCCAAAGGTGTAGGAGGTCAAGAGGGGCAACGAGAGGTAATGGGGAGTAAGGACAACAGGAAATGTAGTATGACAGTGGAAAGGAGGCGATGGTTGAGGATATGGCCTGGGGAGGGGGGTGGGGAGAAGATAGGGGAAGGGAAACAAAGAAAGTTAATTTGATCTTAAGAGCTCACCACTGAACTAGACTTAAAACTCACCCACTATGGCTCAGGGAACTTTGCGGAAGAAGGGGTGGAAAGATTGTAAGGGCCACAGGTAAGGGCCCAGGGGCATTCCCTCCCCACAAAATAACTGACCGCTGCTCCCACAACACATAACCCACAACCCCATAGGAATGCCTGCAACCCCACTGAGGAGGGTCCTCAATGGAATGGGGGCAGGGATGAGGAAAAAGAGAGTACCAACACATGATGCATCCATATAAAACATCTTGTTCATAATAATAATAAACATAAAAACTAAAAAAGAGTTCAAGAACAGGAAAAGTTAATTTGAGAAACACTACAATGAAATTTAAGTCTTTGAATGCTAATAAAAATTATTTATTTTGGGCTGGAGAGATGGCTTAGCGGTTAAGCGCTTGCCTGTGAAGCCTAAGGACCCCGGTTCGAGGCTCGGTTCCCCAGGTCCCACGTTAGCCAGATGCACAAGGGGGCGCACGCGTCTGGAGTTCGTTTGCAGTGGCTGGAAGCCCTGGCTCGCCCATTCTCTCTCTTTCCCTCTATGTGTCTTTCTCTCTATGTCTGTCGCTCTCAAATAAATAAATAAAAAATGAACCAAAAAAAATTATTTATTTTAATAATTAGAATTTTGCCCTTACAAACTGCCTTTACAAATAGGTAGGAATTCAGTGGTTGTTTTCTCAACAAATTACCAACTGTTGTAAAACACATTTTTGTGTATTCCTCTATGTATCTCAGGGATTGTTAGTCTGGTTTGTGCATCTGGTTTCACATGGGTACTAGAGAATTAAACCTGGGCCTGGAGGCTTTGCAACAAGTGCCTTTAACTGCTGAGCCATCTCCCCTGCCCTTGGATTGTTTTGTATACTTTCAATGATACAACACTTTACGATGACTCAGTATCTGGTACACAAGTCCCTTCACCTTGTCCACCTGCTTTCAAATTGTTTTAACTATTCTTGTCCATTTATCTTCAAAGAGAATGTCAAGATTTTTTTTTTTGTGTGTGTGTGTTTTTTCTCACTGTAGCTCAGGCTGACCTGGAATTCACTATGTAGTCTCAGGGTGGCCTCAGATTCACGGTGATCCTCCTACCTCTGCCTCCCGAGTGCTGGGATTAAAGGCGAGCATTACCACTCCTGGCGAATTTTATGATTTTTTTTCAACAAAAGTCCTGTTAACATTTTTGAGGTGACTTTTATTGAACAGATCAAATAGAGACAAGTGATACTATAGACATTTACTTTGTGTTCTTTATGAATATATTCCATTTCTTTTGTTACTTTTTCCTCAGTGTCCTTTTGGTTTGCTGGTATTTTAAATCTCATTTGCATTATATTTCCTAATAGTTATTTATAAAGATATATGGTTGTTATTTTTATGTTGATATTATATTTAACCAACATGCTGAGTATTTCTTTAGTTTTATATGTTGTTGAATTTCTTGGACTTTATAGAAAAACAATCACTTTTTTAATAGAAACTTTAATTATTTTATATTTATTTTATTTATTTGAGAGATAGAGATAGGCAGAGGGAGGGAGAGAGAGGAAGGGAGACAGTGGCTTGACAGGGCCTCTAGCCACTACAAATGAATTCCAGATGTATGCACTACCTTTTTCATCTGGCTTACATGGATTCTTAGGCTTTGCAGGCAAGTACCTTAACCACTAAGCCATCCCTCCATCCCAAGAAATCACTTTCTTGGCATATAATGACATTTTTATTCTTGTCAGTTTTATTACTCTCAATTATTTTTCTTATCTTATTGCATTGGCTAGAACCATTAGTGCATTACTGAACAGAAGCAAAGACAGAAGACATCTCTTGCTTCCGACTTCAGTGATATTCTTCTAATGAACTCTCACCATCATTTTTCAGATTTGAAAGATATCCTTTAGTGGATTATGGCATACAGTGTAACTTCTTTGACTTTCCCAGGATTATCAGATATGGATATAGAGCAGGCATTAGTATTCAGTTCTCATTATGCCCAATCAGAGCTGTTTCTATACAATGGACACAAGCAAAACCAATGTCTTAAATGACAATGCTACTGGACAAATGTAAAATGTACAATAAAATGAGCTTTAACTAAAAGTATCAGTGATGAAAAACCCAGTAAAGAAAAAGACAAAGATCTATACAACTAAAATATCAAATATCATTTTATCAAATATCATGAGGAAATACCAGATAGTAAAGGGTAATTAATAATATGAACAGAGTGTCACCAAGGATAAAAGTTATAGTTGTCCAAACGAAGAAGTCTTTTGATGACACTATATTGTAAAACCCTATTTGACAACATCTAAATTACTAAAGGAGCCTGAATTTCCCCCCCCACCTCGTCTTTGCAAATTCACTTCCAAGTCTACACCCTGGATTGTTTTCTGATCATATCACCAATTTCTTATGTCTTTTTTCTTCCTTCTTACTTAGGACCAATTTTTTCACAGTGGAAAACTTCTGCTTGGGAAGTTGGCATTATCCCAGGACAACATCTCAGCATGTTTTAGTCACGCAGTAGTTGGTTTGTTCTGATCATTCGCTCATTAAGCATTTGTTGGATGTGTACTGCATGTAGGTATGTAAGTCTCTGAAGCTGAAAAGATAGCTAGCATTGTGTATTGCCCTCAGTCTCTAACGCTTGCTAGCAAGTGCCCTCAGCCATTTCCCTAGGCTTAGTTAGCTATCCTTGAAATAGAGATGGTGTGACGGCTAAATTCTGTAGCAAACTTCATCAGGTTAGGAACTGTGTAAGAGCCGTGTTCTAGGGCAGGTTTGTGAGGGTGTTTCTGGGAAGGATTGATGGAGGTAGGAAGACCTTCCCCAGAGTGGACAGCCCTTGCACTGGTGGAATATATGTATATGAACATGTACATATATATAATATATATGCATACATATGTCTGTATAATGTATATATGCTCCCAGAGAATACAGAGCCTTTTGCTTGGCTGCCCAGGCTACTTGCTGGTGAATTAATCTACCCTGTTGCTGCTATCCTTCTCAGACACTGATATCCTGCTTTATAAGTCTTTCACCATGGACTAAAGACCAGAAGCTCTCCAGGAATCTTCTAGGCCTTCAGTGATCAACTGGGACTGCTGAGGTATCCAGCCTCATGGACAGAGAAGCTACTAGGTTCTGTGGTAAAGGACTCTCTAGCCTTCAGACAGCCATTGTTGGACTGCACAGCCTGTATCCTGTAAGCCGCTCTAATCAATCTCCTTTATAACACACATTTATTTTTAGGCAAGCCCAACAGACTGCCTTTTTGTTTTTCGAGGTAGAGTCTCTCACTCTAGCCCAGGCTGACCTGGAATTCACTATGGAGTCTCAGGGTGGCCTCGAACTCACGGTGATCCTCCTACCTCTGCCTCCCGAGTGCTGGGATTAAAGGCATGCGCCACCATGCCCGGCCTTTTTTTTTTTTAATGTGAAAGTGAGTGACAGAGAGAGAGAGAAAGAGAGAGAGAGAGAGAGAGAGAGAGAGAGAGAGAGAGAGAGAGAGAAAATTGCTGTGCCAGGGCCTCCAGCCACTGTAATCTAACTCTAGACACATGTGCCCCCTTGCGCACATTCTTGTGTTACTGTGCATCTGGCTTATGTGGGACCTGGAGAGTGGAACATGAGTCCTTAGGCTTTGCAGGCCAGTGCCTTAACTGCGAAGTCATTTCTCTAGCCCATAATAAACATTTCTATCCGTTCTGTTCCTCCAGAGAAGCTCTACTAACACTGGTGGTAAACCAGCAAGTGCAACATAAAATGGGATGCATCAGACGGACACAGAGAAACGAATGCTACCTAAGAAGGAAGGCAGTGCTTCTGAGAATGGGACTCAGGGCTTCCCGAGTGCTCATAAAGAAGTGAAAATTGGGCTGGAGAGATGGCTGAGCAGTTAAGGTTCTTGCTTGCAAAGCCAAAGGACCCAGGTTTGATTCCCCAGGACCCACATAGAGCCAGATGCACAAGGTGGCACGGTGTCTGGAGTGTTTGCAGTGTCTGGAGGCCCCAGCTCACCCATTCTCTCTCTCTCTCTTTCTCTGTCTGCCTTTCAAATAAATAAAAACTACATATATGTTTTTTGAGGTAGGGTCTCACTTTAATCCAGGCTGACCTGGAACTCGCTATGTAGTCTCAGGGTGGCCTCGAACTCACGGTGATCCACCTACCTCTGCCTCCCGAGTGCTGGGATTAAAGGCATGCACCACTATGCCCGGCTCAAAATAAAATATTTTTTAAAAAGAAGAAGTGAAAATCTCAGTCCTACCCCTTGTACCTCGTGGGCAGGGTGAACGGCCAGGGCTGAGAGTGGCTGTGAGGGATGCCTACCTGGATTTGAATGTCCTTGGAGTTGATCACTTCCACGATGCCCACCACATTGTCAAACACAAGGCCAAGCTTCTTACAGTTATCTAGGAGAAGAAAAATAAAATGGCACTGAACTCAAATTGTGTGTTTCTACAGCACAGCTTGTCACTGAAAACACGCAGCCATAGTCCTTCCTTACCGACTATAATAGAATTTATTTTCCCTTTTATTTGGAGAGTAGACTTGTCACATTTGAAAATGTAAGCCACTTGCTTCAGTTCTGTCTCTGTCATGACAAGGTCATTTCTGTCCTCTTGGTACTCCTAAGATTAAAGCATATATGAATATTAAGCATAAGGATACAAAGATATGTGGAATTTATTACACGTGGAGATTATTAGAGAGTTCAGCAAGCTTACAGCTTTTTAATATGCTCTTTTTAAATTTTTTTGTTTATTTTTATTTATTTATTTGAGAACGACAGAGAAAGAGGGAAAGAGAGAGAGAGAGAGACAGAGAGAGAGAGAGAGAGAGAGAATGGGCACACCAGGGCCTCCAGCCACTGCAAATGAACTCCAGATGTGTGCGCCCCCTTGTGCATCTGGCTAACGTGGGTCCTGGGGAATCAAGCCTCAAACTGGGGTCCTTAGGCTTCACAGGCAAGCGCTTAACCGCTAACCTGTCTCTCCAGCTCAATATGCTCTTTTTTTTATTGGTAGGGTCTTGCTCTAGCCTAGGCTGACCTGGAATTTGCTATGTTGTCTCAGGGTGGTCTCAAACTCATTGTGATCCTCCTACCACTGCCTCCTGAGTGCTGGTGTTAAAGACAATACACTCTTGCTTTTGTGTGTGTGTTTGTGTGTGCACCTATGGCTGTGCTCGGGTATTGGGCCTTGCCTTCTACCTTGTTAGATGCAAGGTCTCTTGCTGTTCACCAGTATGCACACCGGGCTATCTGGCTCATGTGTTTACAGGTTTTTCTGTTTCTGCCTTTCATCTTGCTGTAGGTGATCTGGGATTATAGACATGCTCCCATGTCCAGATTGATGTGGGTTTTGGTGATCCGAACTCAGGCTGGCATGCTTGTCCAGCAAGCACTTTTACCCACTGAGCCGTCTCCCCAATGCTCAGTATGCTCTGAGTTGAAGAGCTATCGCTTTATGGCCAAAATCCCTCAGGTGCCAGATCCTTGTAATGTCAGGAAGGGAGAGACCCCTGCTTATAAAGGGGTGTCCATTTGCCAAGAGTCAGGTATTGGCCCCTGAGTGAGAGCTGTGGGGACACAGATGCTGCCTGCGTTTGATGGGCTGGCACAAGTCTCAGCAGTGGTACAAGCTCCAGTGTCTTCAGGTCTGGCATCTTTTCCTGCCACTTGTTCTTTAATCTTTGGGGGAGCTCTCATGATTGGTAGGGGACACCAGTGTTCTCTTATAAAAGCATCTCTCTTTGTACTCCACAGCGTGTATGTGGCGGCCAGAGGATGACTTTGAGGTGTGGGCACCTCATGCTCACTGAGACAGGTCTCTTGTCATTGCAAACCACCTGCTAGAGTGCAGACAAATGTCAGTCTAGCTGGTTCCTGGGCTTTGGATTCTCCGGGTTCCATGGGTGCAGGGGAATGGAACCTGAGCGGACGGGCTTTGCAAGCAAGTGCCTTCAACCACTGAGCCATCACCTCAGTCCAAGAGGACACAGGTTTTAATTTACGTTTGAAGTGTGTTTGTTGTGCTTACACAGCCAGCCATGGACATGGGGGTGGCAGTGGTGGCGCATGGTTATGAACAAAACATCCCCCAGGTAGTCACAGTGCGGCATTAACTCCCCGGGTCCACATGTTAATGGTGTTTCTCCGGACTGGTTAAAATTGTGTGGAACTCATTAGTTATATTCTTAGAGATAGAAAACAGAATGGAGGTGGCCCCAGGCTATGGGAGAGTAATAAGATGCCATTGCCTAATGGATAATTTTTTTGTTTATTTATTTGAGAGTAAGAGAGAAAGAGAGAGAGGGAGAGGGAGAGGGAGAGGGAGAAGGAGGGATATTGAGAATGGGCACGCCAGGGCCTCCCGCCACTGCAAACGAACTCCAGGTGTGAGCGCCCCCTTGTGCATCTGGCTTTCGAGCCTCCAACCAGGGTCCTTAGGGTTCGCAGGCAAGTGCTTAACCGCTAAGCAATCTCTCCAGCCCTAATGGATAGTTTTTGTTCTGGAAGATGGATAGTGTTCTGAGGATGGCCACTCCTGGTGGAAACACAATATGGATCTACTTAATGCCTCAGAAAGGTGTATTTGAAGATGGCTAATGGCACATTTTATGTTATGGATATATTACCACAATTAATAGTGCAGTTTCAAAAACACTGGAGGAAGACTTGGAGGTGGCTCAGCAGGTAAAACTGCTGGTTCCACAAGTATGAGGACCCGAGTTTCATCCTCAGCATGCCTGTAACCCAGCCCTGAGATGCCTGACAGGAGGATTGCTGGGGCTTGTGGGGAGCTCCAGGGTTAGTGAGAGACTGTGATTCAAGGAAACAAAGCGGGAGAATGATAGAGCATGACACTTGATGTATTCCTCTGGCCTCTGCCTACAACATACGGGGCACATGCATCGAACATACATATGCGTACACCACACATACTATACACAAATCAGAAAACAGTCGAAGGAAAGGATGCTTGAGACGTAGCAAACAAATTTAGGGGAGCATTCAGAGTGCCCGGTTTCCTGTCCTGCCCAGTGAGTCTTGCCTCCTGTCATGTTTCTTAGAAACCCGTTTCTGGCCAGGTGTGGTGGCGCACGCCTTTAATCCCAGCACTCAGGGGGCAGAGGTAGGAGGATCGCCATGAGTTTGAGGCCACTTTGAGTTGCATAGTGAATTCCTGGTCAGCCTGGGCTAAAGTAAAACCTTACTTTGAAAAACCAAAAAAATAAAAAATAAAAAAAAATAAAAATCCCTGTCTGGAAAATGGTGCTAGCCATGGGCCACTGGTCAGACGACATCACTTACTACTCTCCATTTCTTTCCTTCCAGCTCAAACACTGGGGCATGCTTCTGCGGAGTCTGACACTTGGGAGATGTGGGGCTTGGAGTATGAGTTTTGGCTGGAGATCGGGTTTGTCCGTGAGCTCGCAAGCCTGGGTTTTTGTACGTCTTCTGGTCATCTGTGACGTGCCGGAGCCCTAGGACGGAGCACACAGACACACATTTCTTTTTACTTCATGTGAAGGGAAATGTCCATGATGGCACAAGAATGCTTAGTACTGCTATTTTCTTTTCTTTTCTTTTTTAAATTTATTTACTCAAGAGAGGGGGAATGAATGGGCACATCAGGGTCTCCTGCTGCTGCAAAGAGACTCCAGATGCATGCACCACTTTGTGCGTCTGGCTTTGCATGCCCGCAGGGACTCACACCCAGGCCATCAGGCTTTTCAAGGAAGCACCTTGAAGGATTGAGCTATCTTTCCAGCCTAGCATAATGATTTTCAAGGCCAACAGAGAGTGTACATCCTGCATGAGTTTAGACTGAAAAAAAGTGCTGTACATATTTTTAACGTGTGTTGTGGTTTGACCGTAAACTTTCCCCATAAGTTCACGTGCTTGAGCACTTGGCTCCCACCCCATGGTCCTCTTTTGGAAGGCTGTGGAGCCTTCAGGGGGTAGAGCTTTGATTGCAAAAGTGGGTCACTGGGGGCAAGCCTTGAAGCTTTACAGCCCAGCCCGACCTCTTGTCCACTTTTTGCTTCCTGTTCCATCAAGCTGTGAGGAGTCCCAGCTGCACATTGCTACTACCTGCCTCCCTGCCTTCCCCTCCAAGGTGGCCTGTGTCTCCTCAAACTGTGAGCCACAATAACCCTTCCTTCCTGAAACTGCTTTGGGAGGTATTTTGCATAGCAATGAGACAAGTAAGCAGTAAAAATGAGAAACCCTCTCTTGAAGGAGTGGATACGATAAAAAGTTCTGCAAAAAAAGGGGGGGGGGGGCTGAAGAGATGGCTTAGTGGTTTAGGTGTTTGCCTGGAAAGCCAAAGGATCCTGGTTCAATTCTACAGGACCCATGTAAGCCAGATGCACAAGGGGGCACATGCATCTGGAGTTCATTTGCAGTGACTAGAGGCCCTGGCGTGCCCATTCTCTCCCCTCCCCATCTCTTTCTCTCTCTCTCTCAAAAAAAAAAAAAAAAAAAAAAAAAGACCACTTAAAAAGCCCCTCTCAGATCACCTGACCACAAAATACCTCATGGTTTAAATCATGTGTATATCACTGGGTAGGGATGATGCAGATGATGATGCCATTCCAGTGTTTGTGGAATCAACTTGAGAGTCATGAGTTTATGCCTTTATTTGCAAATAAGTTTTGGAAGGGACAGCAGGGCCAGTAATCAGTTCAGTTTTGCTCCTAGCGCTGTGTAGAGGGACACCCTCAGTTCTGTTAGCTATGCATAAAGTATATTTGCATATACCTTTTGGCACCATGACTTTATTGTTTCGAAAGCACATTCTTTAACCGTTGAGTTTAATTAGGGCTGCTTGCATGAGCATGGGTGGGGGTTATTCAGTGGAGTGTCTGCAAATTACCGGGGGCTGCACTACTGAGGAGCGTGATCCCCCTCCCCCGACCCTTATGTATTTTAAATGTTGCATTAAAAATAATTCATCATATGAGGACAAAGGCAGTTCAACGATATAATTCTTCCACAAACCAATGTCCTTCTTCAGGGGCGCTATTGCTCACCATTTGCAAAATTTTGTTATATATATATATAATAAAAATATATGTAATAATATATATCCATATAATAACAGGTTATGCCCTTTTATACCCTTGTCCCTGCTCCCATTTCCCTGGGGCCCTCCTCAGTGGGGTTATGGTATTTACTGTGGGGTCACGAAGGGCTTAGTCAGTCCTTGTGGGATAGCAGGTATTCCTACCCACTCCGTAGCTCTTACAATCTTTCCGTCCCCTCTTCGCTGCAGGGTTCTCTGTTGCTCACCATTTTCATTTCACTTCATCTGACATGTTGATTTTGGAAGGTAATGTGGAATCACCATGGAAACACACCTCTGGGTGGGCCTGTGAGGACTTTTCCAGAATTTAACTGAACAGGGAAGGTCCATCCTGAGTGTGGATGGCGCCATCCCGCGGGATGGACTGAATGCAAAGGAACAATGGAGCTGAGCGTCAGTGCTGTGTCTTCTCAACCACTGCTGCATGCCCACAGGCCCGATGCTGCTTCCTTCGGTCCACGTGGCAGCTGGTGGTGCCGCCCGCTAGAGCGAGGAGCGTGCAGGCTCCTGCTTTCCAGCTGCACGCTTTGTGCGTCACTGGGGAATCGATGTGGCTGGAGGCAGAGGGAAAGAGAAACAGCTTCAAGGACTCAATTCCTCACCTTTTGTGATGGCTTCTCCCTGGTTAAGCTGGGCAAATAAAGCTGAGCGAGAGGGAGAGGACTGCTCATTTCTGGATTCGTTTTCAAAAAGTGGAGGTGGTCCTGGAGGAGGTGGTGGTGGAGGAGGCGGTGGAAGGCCCGGTCCAGAGAAGACCGACGCTGTGGACGCTACAGGACCCTGTGGAAGACAGGAAATGGGGAGCTCCACTGAGACTGAAGCCCTGGCTGGGGTTTTTGCCAGGGTACTTCAGAACCTATTGAGAATTGGAGTTGGGGTTCAGGACTTCTAAAGGCATTCCAGGGTGTACGTTGTGAGTCTGTGTGGAAGGTCCTGGGTCAGAGGTGGATCTGGCTTGGGAACATACATGATGGTTGGTGTTCAGGACTCCCCCTGGCAAGGCAGAGGCAAACAGCCATATAAAAGCTCAGGTCCAAGGCTCAGGGTAAGAATAAGAGTGGACCTTGACCAATTAGAATCATAAGGAAAAGGAGGTTCAGTGGAGAAGATTATCTTTTTATGGGCAGTGATACCCACAACCAGAGTGAGAACAAGAGAGAGAATGAGTGTGAGAGAGCAAGAAAGTGAGTGAGAAAATGAGAGAGACCAAAATTATCTGGAATTCATTTGCCAAATATCTATGCCTCAAGAAGACCCTAAAACAAAAACTGCAGGTGACCTGGTGACTGTCAGACTTGAAGGTAACAAGGGTCTGGGACCTATCTGATTGTGTAATGGATGTGAACTGTTAACAGATGAACACAGATCACACCCTCCTGAGACAGGCCTGTGCTCACTGTGACTTCCTCTGCTAAATGACACAAGCTTGGAAGCATGCAGTGCTAACAAACCCAAAGGGCATGAAAGGGTGGCATGAAAGAAAGGGGCGCTGCATTTCAATGTGTGGGAAGGGCCCTACAGTGGTTAACCTTCATTGTCAGTAGGACAGGATTTAGACTCTCCATGCAAACACTTCTAGGTGAGTTTATGAGGATGTTTCCAGAAAGGTTTAGCTGAATAAGGGAGCCTTGAGTGTGGGTGGCACCGTTCTGCGGGCTGGTGTTATGGGCTGGATAAACAAGGAGGGGGGCGGAGCCCTAGCGTTCATCCCTGGCTGCTTCTGAGCACAGATGCAACGTGACCAGCCAGCCACCCACACTGCCGCATTCCCGCTCTGACCCTTTCCGACTGTGACAGCCGCCATGCCCTCAAACTGTAAGCCGAAACAAGCCCTTTGTCTTTTAAGTTGCTTCTTGTCAGGTATTTGGTCATAGCAATGAGAAAAATAACACACAGATCCTGTAGCTGACATTCCCAATAGTTTAATACCGGTTGGATAAAAGCTCACATATACAGCCAACATGGGTTGTGTATACCATCAAAATTTTAAACTCTGAAGGGTAACTATGTAGTTCTGAAAAAGAATTACAAGCCAATCTAATTTTCACAAAGCCATAGCAAGAGGTGGCAGAACATTCAAGAAATTCTATTACTCAGGAGGCTGAGGCAGGAGGATAAACAGCGTGACGCAAGTTTGGGCTACGCGGGCGAAAAGCTTGGGCTGTATAATAAGACCCTGTCTCAAAAACAGAGAACACACACACACACACAAAAAAAAAAGAAAAAAAAAAAAAAACCAGGCATGGTGCACGCCTTTAATCCCAGCACTTGGAGGCAGAGGTAGGAGGATCATCATGAGTTTGAGGCCACCCTGAGATTACATTGTGAATTCCAGGTCAGCCTGGACTAGAGTGAAACCCTACCTCTGAAAACCAAATAAATAAATAAGTAAATAGAAACAAAAGAGTGACAGAAGTGTGATGCAGTTCGTGTGTTTTCAATGCAAAACATAAAAGATGAAACGTGACATAAGAGCTAAATGTTGTTTCCTCTGATTTTCATAAACAACCCAGTGTCAGGAAGTTTTAATCTACAGTGGTTTTCTAAAGCAAGCTATTTTCAAGTTCTTATATAATCCCTATTCAGTGGCATCACTGTGACAATAAGATTCTTCTCTTATTCACAGTGTGTATCTTTAAAGCTCAGCAGGCTGAAAGTCTCATCTCCTGAAGGTATAATTTTGTTTTTTTTTTTTTTTTTTTTTTTGAGTCTAAGGAAGAACAGCCTGACTCCATCAGGATTCTGGGGTCAAGTAGAAAATGATTTTACAATTTTGGAGACCAGTCTATTTCCACCCACCCTTCAGTACCCTGAATGTTTTTCATCATGTAACTGGAGTGCAATTTGAAGATTTGCTCTGAATAACAAAGAGATTATGACACAAGCTTTGCACATCAGATGATACTCCAGACCTTAGTCACAGGCATTAAGAACCACGAAATAACACTTTTTCTCATAAGCATGTCCTCATTAATATAGTTGTGAGGAGTAGACCCCTCCCCACCATCCATACCCTGCAGCCTGACATGCTCCTGTTGTGTGGGGGGGGGAGACGACACCGGCTTCCAAACAGAATGACTTGGTTACATGGTTCCTTCCTCTGAGACTCAAAGCCTCACCAAAGCCAAGTCAAGGACATGTGAACTCATAAACCATGTACCCAACTCTGTGGAACTTGGATATGCTCAGATGATTGAGCCAAGACAGCAAACAAAGGGCTTACAATACACATTGAAAATAAAAGCCCTTAAAATAAGGGCACTTGGAATGGTGAAACACTGCCTTGGACGTGTCCTTCTGAGGTCTTGGCTCATTCCTGAATCATCACACCAGGCTGTGGTTTCCAAGGTTACTCTGCAGTTAGCATCTGGGGCTTTACTGAACAGTGGACTGGAAACCAAACTGATTAGGCCTTCCCCGAACTGGAGCCCACGCGCTGCCCCTGTGGAGGGATTTACCTTCGCCTTTTCTTCTCTTTCTGCCCCCTGTTACAGACAGAGTGGTCTCCAGTGAGTGGCACCTCATGGACTCGAAACCTTGCCTTACGTGCAGTCTTCAGGCATCCCAGAGAAAGAGGGAGGTAGTCCAGGAATGAGCTAAGGATTACGGAAAGTCCAACAGGGGCCAGCCACTGATCACTCTCATTCGTTTGGTAATTCTTTTCTCCCTCCATGCCACTCCCTATTATCGGCTATGCCAATAATTTCATACCTAGTCTCCTTGCCCACAGAGTGACACTGAATCATATATATATACATGTACAGCCTTAGCAATGCTGCTGACAAGACCATATCAAATACAGATTTTTTTTTTTTTTTGAGACAGGGTCTCGCTCTAGCTCAGGCTGACCTGGAATTCACTACGTAGTCTCAGGGTGGCCTTGAACTCTCAGCGATCCTCCTACCTCTGTCTCCCAAGTGCTGGGATTAAAGGTATATGCCACCACGCCCGGCTCAAATACAGTTTTTTGCATCCAAGTTTTCTCAAAGAACGTTTGGTCATTCTTCAATGCTCAGTCATGGTATGCTCTAAGATAGGGTTTCCTGGAGTTGTCTGAACACTAAAAGCACCCAGGTATTTGTTAAAAATTCCCAAGCCCATGCTTAGTGCCCTAATAGATGGGAAGGAGGTGAGATTCACACTTTTGCTATTTCTGAAGTTTTCTAGGTGACTACAATGTGGGGACAAGTTTGGGGACAGCCACTCTGTCCTGTGAGTGTACATTATAACAATAACATTATTGTTGTTTTTGTTATGGCAAACAAGCATCAAGGGTTCCATGTTTCCACTTCCCTGAACACAGGGATTACAGGCACACATTGGCACACCTGGCATTTTACATGAGTTCTGGGCATCTGAACTCAGATCTTCACATCCTTGTGTGGTAAGCACCTTACCCACTCTGACATCTCCCCAGACTAGTTTTTTTTTGTTGTTGTTGTTGTTTTGGTTTTTCGAAGTAGGGTCTCACCCTAGCCCATTATAACAATATAACCAGAATGTATTGAAATCCCTCTGCATTAGTTCTCTTCTCGTTGCTGGGACAAAACACCTGAGCAGAAGCAGGCTTTGGAAAGAAATGGTTTATCTTGGATTGGGGTTTCAGGGGGAAGTCTATCAGGGGTTGGGGACATCATGGCAGAAGAAGTGTCAGCTCATCTTCACATTAGTATGGAGGAAGTAAAAATGCAAGATCATTAAGCAGAGCTAGACCATAATACCTCAAGGCCCGTCTCTAGGGACACTTCCTCCAGCAAGTCTCTATCCAGTCTTTCACAAACTTCCCCCAAAGCATCACCAACTGGGGATCAAGCATTCAAATACATGACTCTGGGTGACATTCCACATCCAAACTGCACATCTTCTAACAGAAAAGCAAACAGGACCTCAGACAAGCTGTTTATAGTCAATGATAAACCACCAGCCACTGGCAAATTCATACTTTACACGCAAAGCTGTTTGTTTCAAAAGACAAATCCTTTATCTATATTCAGATTGGTTTTGTCATTTTTGAGACAGGGTTTCATGTACCTCAGGCTGGACTCAAACTTGATATGTAGAGAAGGATGACCTTGTGCTCCTAATCCTCCTGCCTCCACCTCCCAAGTGCTGGGATTACATATGTTGCCACCACACCTGGCTATGTATTGTTGTGTGCACGTTTGTGTGATATGTATATACATGTTTATATGTAAGTGAGAATACAAGTGTGTATGTATTCATGTGTGTGTAGGTCAGAGGTCATCAGTTGTCGCTCAATCACTGTCTACATTATTTATTTATTGATGTAGGGTCTTGTTCTGGTTCAGGCTGACCTGGGATTCACTATGTAGTCTCAGGCTGGCCTCAAACTCACAGTAACCATCCTACCTCTGCCTCTCAAGCGCTGAGATTAAAGGTGTGCACCACCATACCCAGTTGCTACCTTGTTCTTTGAGCCAGGGTCTCTCAGGGTACCTTGAGCTCACTGATTAAGATAGACTAGCTGGCAAACAAGCACCAAGGGTTCCCTGTCTCCACTTCCCTGAGCATGGGGATTACAGGCACACATTGGCACACCTGGCATTTTACATGAGTTCTGGGCATCTGAACTCAGATCTTCACACGCTTGTGTGGTAAGCACCTTACCCACTCTGACATCTCCCCGGACTAGTTATTTTTTTGTTTGTTTGTTTTGGTTTTTTGAGGTAGGGTCTCACTCTAGCCCAGGCTGACCTGGAATTCACTATGGAGTCTTAGGGTGGCCTTGAACTCACGCCAATCCTCCTACTTCTGCCTCCTGAGTGCTGGGATTAAAGGCGTGCGCCACCACGCCCGGCTATTATTCTTTTGGTCATAAGGTGAATTAAAGAATAGATATATGGACAACCTTGCTATTTAGAGTTGTTCTTGGACCTCTGGTTAGAATATATGTGACTGAAGTCTTGGGAGGGTGTATAGTAACACTTTGGCTCTTTTTTTTTTTTAAAGATTTTATTTTTATTTATTTATTTATTAGAGAGAGAGAATGGGCATGCCAGGGCCTCTAGCCACTGTATGTGAACTCCAGATATATGTGCCACAATGTGGCTTACGTGGGACCTGGAGAATCAAATCTGGGTCCTTAGGCTTCAAGGGCAAGTGACTTAACTGCTAAGCCATCCCTCCAACTCTCTTTTTTTTTTCAAGACAGGGTTTCACTCTAACCCAGGCTGACCTGGAACTCATTCTGTAGTTCCAGGCCCGCCTCAAACTCACTGCAATCCTTTTACCTCTGCATCCCAATTGCTGGGACTAAGGGCATGCACCACCATTCCCAACTCTTTTTAATTGGTTTTTCGTTATATAGTAGAGGCTGACCTAGAACTTGCTGTGTAGCCCATGTTGGTCTTGAACACTCAATCCCGCTGGCTCCACCTCCCAAGTGTAGGGATTACAGATGTGTACCACCAAGCCCAGTCTGGCTTAGTTTTCATCTCTCCTTCTCCTCACTCCTGGTCTCCGATACCGCAGCAGCTGACTGCACTCCCAAAGCCAACCACTCCAGAGCAGTCTCCATCCTGCCTGTGCCTCTGACACCCGCGCCTCAGCACTGATCCATCCTCCAATTGGCTTTGCCAAGATTTGATATTCTGCTTCTAGAAATTGGCCACTTGCCTTAATTAAACTGCCCTGTCAACCTGCAGACTGCACTCCTCTCCCCAAGTGGAGGCTGCACGATAAGATCAGCAGATGTAAGATCAACAAGGCAGTTAGTTAGGGATGTGGTTCAGTTGTAAATTACCCCAAGTACTTCTTTCTGGTCCTTCTCAAAGAATACCTCTCGTCCCTTCTCTCTTTCTTTCTTCTTCTTCCCTCACTTTCTTCCTTTGTCCCTCTTTTTCCTCCTTTATTTTGTGTGTGTGTGTGTGTGTGTATACACTCGTGTAAGTGTGGTGCATGTGTGTGCAGTGCATGTGAAGGTCAGAGGACCCCGTCAAGAGTCTTCCTTAATTGTTCTCCACCTTACTTTTGTTTGCTTGTTTGCCGGTGTGTGGTGTGTGGTATGAACACACGTATGTGCCTATGCAGTACCCTGTGCGCTTGCCTGTGTAACCTGGTGGAGTGCACTTGTCCATTGTGGCCACAGGGGAGTGTCAGGTGTCCTTTTCCATCATTCTTTCACCCATTCTTACTTGGGCCAGAGTCTCTTACTGATCCTGGAGCTCACCATTTTTTCATGAGCCTTGGCAATGCTCCCATCTCTGGTCCCTACAGGATTGGGGTTACAGATGTACATGGCTACAGCCAGCTCCACTCCAGTGGTCTCTCAGGCCTCCTTTAATGCTTCTGCAAGAAGCACTCTTAACCACGGGACCAGCCCTCCACATTATTATTATTGGGTGTTCAAGGCAGGGTCTTGCTCTAGCCCAGGATCTGTATTCCTAGGGTGGCCTTGAACTCACAGTGATCTTCCCACCTCTGCCTCCTAAGTGCTGGTGTTAAAGGTGTGTGCCACTACACCTGGCTCCTTCACATTTTTTTTTGTTTTGGTTTTTTTGAGGTAGGGTCTCACTCTAGCTCAAGCTGACCTGGAATTCATGATGTAGTCTCATCTCATGGGGGTCTTGAATTCACAACAGCCCTCCTACCTCTGCCTCCCAAGTACTAGGATTAAAGGTATGTGTCACCATGCTTGCCTTTTTTTAACCTTTACATTTTTTTGTTGTTTGTTTTTTGAGGTAGGGACTAGCCCAGGCTGACCTGGAAGTCACTATGTAGTTTCAGGATGGCCTTGAACTCACAGCAATCTTCCCCCCTCTGTCTGCTTGGTGGTGGGATTAAAAGTATGTGCCACTGCACCTGGTCCTCCACATTATATTGGAAGTCAGGGTTTCTCACTGAACCGAAGCTCACCAGTGTGGCTGGACAAGCCATCTCCCGAGCCCCAAGCCTCCTCCCATCTGCTCCTCCCCACGCTGGCTGACAGGCAGCTGTGCTCAGCTTTCATGCGGGAGCTGAGCATCTCGATTGGTTCCTTACGTTTCCATGGCTACAGCTTTATCAACGGAGCCATTTTCCTGCCCCAAAGAAAGCTTCTCTTTCCTTTGAAAAACTTTTTTATTAATATATTTATTTGAGAGACATAGAATGGGCGAGCCAGGGTCTCCAGGCCCTGTAAATGAACTCTAGACGCATGCACCACCTTGTGCATGTGGCTTACGTGGGTCCTGGAGAACTGAACTTGGGTCCTTTGGTTTTGCAGACAAGCACCTTAACTGCTAAGCCTTCTCTCCAGCCAGAGAAAACTTTTCTTAATAAGTGCTTTTGTATATGTTACTTGAACAGTGATTTTTATCCTATGGCCACAGAGTAGAATCTGACATATTTATGCTCAGGATCTGAGCAGGTGATGTCATATAACTTCCACAATGTCACATCTGTGGAAAAGTGATGCTGAGAACTAAAGGCAGGAATCCTGCTACAGAGCTGAAGGAGGGAAGATGCACCAACAAAGTTGTTTTTTTTTTTTTTTTAAAACAAACTTCTTTATGATGTTGATAAAATGAATCTTGTAAGTATCTTAGAATCTCACCTGGGCACAACTGAAAAAGACCTTCTATTAAAGTCATGTAACAATGGCTTATAATTAAAAAAAAAAAAAAAACAGAAAAAGCAGTCCATTTGTGATTTTAAGTGGCTGCATTCCCAGTGCAAAAAGTTCATTGATATTGCAAGAACATAACACAAATCCCCAAATGAGGCTTTTAAGGTCTATTCAGATTAATTTTGAGAGCAGATGTTTGATTATAGAATTTTTATGGCAAAAAGACTTTTAAAAAAGTTAATGTACTGCAAATCTCCTTCTGTAAACTCATTTCACTGTCCTGGGAACAGCTGTCTTTTCTGTTCATAAATATAGGAACCATGGCTATAAAATAATGAGAGCCTTGTCACAGCACAGGGGGAGCCAGGGCTAGCTTTTTGGTGATGTGAGGCACTGTCTATATCATACACAATGTAGGATATATGTGCATCATGTGCATTGTGATTTGTTTTCATTATAAGCTACTTAAACAAATCACTAATAATCTAATTTCTCCAGATTTAGCTTCTATTTGGGAGTTTTTCTTGTCTGAGATAGCCTCTTGTTAAATAGCCCAGGTTCACTATGTAGCTCAGGCTGGCCGCTAACTTTCAGTCTCCTAAGTATTAGAGATACAGGCATGAATCACTATGCCTGGCTCCTAGAATTTAAATTTTATTAGAAAGGGAGGGCTGGAGAGATGGCTAAGCAGTTAAGGTGCTTGCCTGCAAAGGCTAAGGACCCATGTTTGACTTTCTGGATCCCATGTAAGTCAGATGCCCAAAGGTGAGGTAAGCGAAGGGTCGCACATGCCCACTAGGTGGCGCAAGCATCTGGAGTTCAATTGTGGTGGCTGAGGCTCTGTGCACCAATTCTCTCTCTTCCTCTATCTCTCTAAAATAAAAAAAAAATAAAAGAGAAAGGGAAATCATTTCCAATTCTTAAGTAGACTCTGCATATTGCCTTATGGTGGTAAACATTTCCTTCCCAAACATCAATCATCCACTTAGCTCAAATATAGTCTAATCCTGCATCTAAATAAACTAAAATTATCCCAGTTATCTGCTTTTTAGCTCTTGTGTTTTGCTTTGTTTTTTTGAGGCAGGGTCTCACGTTAGCCCAGGGTGACCTGGAAGTCACTCTGTAGTCTCAGGCTGTAGTAGTCACTCTGTAGTCTCCACCTCACAGTGATCCTCCTATCTTCATCTCCCAAGTACAGGGAATAAAGGTGTGTGACACCATGCCCAGTGATTTTCTGAGTTTCAGAATGGGCTAATAGGGTTTTATTTTCAGATTGAATGAGGACCAAAAACTACGGTGGTTTAGAGTGGGGCCAAGCATTGGGATCTTTATCCTGAAAGGAAAGATTGAGGGGATCTAAGCAAAAAAGAAAAAAAAATTATATGGTATTACCCTCTAACTTTAAGAGCAGGTCAGACAGCCAATATCTTGGTTATTATTTTTATCAATTTTTTGAAAGAAGAGACCAGGAAAATAAAAATATCATGTAATACATTCTTGGAACAGGTGGATTATGTTGCTCACAATGGTACTTTTGTTAAGATGTTTCCTCTATAAATCTAGCTTAGTGACAGTAATATTTTGAGCCACCTGTCCTTTAAGTGTTTGTGGAGATGGTAGATAAAGCCACAGAAATGAAGCAGCTGACATGCCATGGTGTTTATGGGTCTCGTCTCCCCCTCACCCTCCTTCATGGACACACACATTTGGCTCCCTTCTGTCTCTGGGTCAGATTCTCTCTGGCTATCCCTTTTTGAACCATCCTGGCCCATTAATCATCTAGCTTCCCATTAACAATCTCCAGGTAGCAGTAAAAACTCCTGTGCAGCCGGGAATATCCTTAAATTTTAAAAGTCACCAGGTCATTTCAAACACAGACACATATCTTCATGTTCCCATGACAGGAACTCACAATGTTTTATAACTATACATTTAATATAAAATATTATTAAGTTTCCTAAAGGCAAAGAATCCCAAGTGACCTGGTAGAATGTGGCACATAAAAACTGAGAGTGGGGACTGGAGGGGTGCCCTAGCAGTTAAGGCATTTGCCTGTGAAGCCTAAGGACCCAGGTTTGATTCTCCAGTACCCTCATAAGCCAATGCATAAGGTGGCATATGCATCTGGTATTCATTTGCAGTAGCTAGGGGCCCTGACATGCCCATTTTCTCTCTTTTTGCACCTCTCTCTCAAAATAAATAAATAAAATTAAAATAAACCTGAGAGTTATAAACCTCTTACATGCCATAATTGGAGCCAGTGGTTAAAAGGAAGAACTGCTAGTTTTAGAGCCAAAGATCACTGCTTTATACATGTAAATAAAAGATACTCCTTGACAGGAAAAATTTCCTCACAAATTGTAATTTGGGACTTGTTTATTTAAAAAAAATATTTTATTTATTTATTTTAGAGAGAGAAAGAGAATGTGAGAGAGAGAGGGAGAGACAGGAAAAGAGACACACACAGAGAACGGGTGTGCTAGGTCCTCCAGCCACTGCAAATGAACTCCAGACACATGCGCCACCTTGTGCATCTGGCTTACATGGGTACTGGGGAACTGAACCTGAGTCCTTAGGCTATGCAGGCCAGTGCCTTAGCTGCTAAGCCATCTCTCCATCCCTGTTTTTTTTTTTATTAATTTATTATTATTATTATTATTTTTGGTTTTTCACAATAGAGTCTTTCTCTAGCCCAGGCTGACCTGGAATTCATTATGTAGTCTCAGTGTGGTCTCAAACTCATGGAAATTCTCCTACCTCTGCTTTCCAAGTGCTGGAATTAAAGGCATGCCCCACCAAACCTGGCTAATTTATTTATTTATTGTTATTATTATTTTTGAAGTAGGGTCTCACTCTAGTTTAGGCTGACCTGTAATTCACTATGTAGTCTCAGGGTGGCCTTAAACTCACAGCAATCCTCCTACCTCTGCCTCTTGAGTGCTAGAAATAAAGGCATGTCCCATCACACCCAGCTGTTTTTTATTGTTTTAGATAGGCTTTAAAATAGTTCAGGCTGGTCTTGAGCTTGATATATAGTCACAAATGACCTTGAACTGATCCTCTTACCTCCACCTCTCAAATGCTGAGATTATAGGAATCTGCCACCATGACCAGCTGTAGTTACCTCATTTAGGATCTCTCTGTAACCCTGGCCTCACGTTTGGGGCAATCCTCTTGTCTTTGCCGCCCAAGTGCAGGGATTACAGGTATGTGCCGCCATTCCTGGCTTTGTTTGTTTTTGAGTTCAGAATTAATTTCTTTTTATTTTCTGCAAGATGCACTTTACCAGTAACTTAGTGAAATTGGTATGCTTCCAAATGAATCAACTTCTGTAAGAACTTGGGAATTTTACATTCATATTTTTATCACAATTTCATTGCAAGCAACTATAATCAAGAAAGATGCTTGCATGTAAACCAACAGATGACGGTCCTGACAGCCTAAGTAAGCCAAAGTGAATTTATGACTGTAGTCGCTCTTCTCTTCCATCACTTATTAGAATTTTGAGACTTCTGCCAATGAAAGTAAAGTTCCTAGGAACCTTTCCAAGAAAAGAGAATTCTTAATAATACCACAGTGAAGTGATGTAGAATACTTTAAGCACATTTTTATTAATAATTTTTAGGAAGTAAGTTTAGGGACTATTTTCTATTTTATCAACATACACAGAATGTACACACTGAGAGCTTAGGAGATGCCATCTGAGCCTTTGGATCTGACTTGCTCTGAGTGAAATTCCCCAGCACCCATGTAAAAATCTGGGTGTGACCCTAGTCCTGTGAGGAGCAGAGGGACCTACTGGTCAGCCAGTCTGACGGAAAGCAGCAGCTCCAGGTTGAGTGAGAGAAGCTGCCTCAGTGTGTGAGGGAGTGACCGAGAAGCTCACTTGATATTCTCCTCTGGCCTCTGCACCTATGAGCATGGGACACATGCATCTGCAAACACACATGTAACACACACATACAAAAGAACAGTACTGACATGCCACATCTCCAGCCAGTCTAATACAGTCCCATACAGTTGATGTACAAGATGGAAAAAGATGGCTGCACAATGCAATAAGTAATGTGGGTCCACCCGGACCAGTTCATTCAGAGGCAGAGATCTAACATCCTTACTCCAAGATGTGAAGGGAGACCATTAAGACCTCACAGGTCAAGGTTTCATCAATGATTTCAGATGGCTTCACACTTTCCCATCTCCCCAACTTCCTGTGGATTGGTGACCTGAGCCAATCTTGGGCAGTAGATTAAAATAAAATAAATAAATTAGAACAAAAATCAAAGTCACTCCAGAGTCACATTTATGCCTTTACATTGGACAACATCCTAAGAGTGACATACGCAGGCCATGTTAGCATGTGCCAACAAATGAACTCTGCTCTCAATGTCTTGTTTTTTATATCTGGACGTGACTTTTATTTATTTATTTAATTTATTTAGCAGAGTAGAGGGAAAGAGACAGAAGGAGAGAGAGAGAGAGAGAGAGAGAGAGAGAGAGAATGGGCATGCCAAGTCCTTCAGCTACTTTTTATAAATAACTCCAGAAGCATGCACCACCTGGTACATCTGGCTTACATGGGTCCTGGGGAATCAAACCTGGATCCTTTGGATTCACAGGCAAATGCCTTAGCCACTAAGCTATCTCTCCAGCCCATCTAGATGTGTCTTTTAAAACAACATAGGTTGAGCCAGGTGTGGTGGCACACGCCTTTAATCCCAGCACTGGGAGGCAGAGGTAGGAGGATTGCTGTGAGTTCGAGGCCACCCTGAGACTCCATAGTGAATTCCAGGTCAGCCTGGGCTAGAGTGAGACCCTACCTTGAAAACCCAAATACATACATATGTATGTATGTATGTATGTATGTATGTATGTATGTATGTATGTATATGTAGTGGTGGTGGTGGTGGTGGGGTGGCTCAGTGCATAAAGTACTTGATGCACAAATATAAGTACCTGAGCCTGGATCTGTAATCCAGCACATCTAAAATGAGAAGGGAGGCAGCCATGGGAAAATCCACCAAAGCTGTGGACCAGCTAGCTTGGTGAACAACAGGGTGAACCATGAGAGACTGGAAAGTGAAGGCTGATACCTGACAGTTGTCCTCTGACCTCCATACAAGTGCTGTGGCAGGAGCACACGACAGTAACATGTGCACACATCCCCACATGCAGCCAGCCCGCCCCACACAAAGTAGTGTATTTTGGTAAGAGCAGACCAGGCCACCACAGCGCGGCCAGAAGCCGTCCATGGAGCACGCTGCCATCTGTTCCATGAGGTCCAGGTACTTGGCATTGTCTAGATAATGGCCTGAATTATGAGTTTGTCCTTGCTTTGCTACTGCTGTCTAGACCAAATGTGCTCTCCTTCTTGTCCACCAGCACTGGCAACTTGAACATGCAATCTCTCATAAAAAGGAAACATCAAATAAAAAGTTCCATGGGAAAACTTTGCGGAGCTATAGACAGCCACGTATATCTGCCAAGAGATGATCTCTAGAGAGCAGCAGTTATGTAAAGACTGGGAGTGACATGTGGCTTGAATTAGCTGGACAGCTACTTCATTTAGCCAGTTGAGCGAAAGAACGAATGACACCAAATTCTAGTTTTGCTTTCCTCTGGGCTTTAGGGTCCTAAATACATGATTATACTTTTCAAATGGTCCACACGTTCTAGACAGTGGGAGTGACTATGGAGGCAGACAGGAGCTGCTGGAAAGATTACTGACCTCACACATGTGTCTTTATGTGGGAAAGCTTTTAAAAACGAAAACTGTGGAGGCACCAGCGTCTCCTGAACTTGCTCGTTTAAGCCCGAGGGGCTGAGCGTAATCTCCACTTCAGTTTCCAATCTGTGCTGGATTTTCTTTTGGCAACGTTCGGGCTGGAACCCAGGGTCTCGAGCATGCTAGGCCAGTACTCTACCACTACGTGAATTCTCCAGCTTTCCCACAGGTTCTCAACCCAGGGCAAGACTGCAGGTAGCTCAGCGTGCCCCCAGGGTGCGGTGAGTGAGTGGTGGGAGGTCACCTCTGTGCCCCACTTTACGAAGGGTCTGTTTCGCCTTTACAAGACAATATGTATCTCCACCCTGTCCCTGAGCAAAACCTTCTTGCTTAATCTAATTATCAGATTACATTTCTTGAGTTTATGCCATCTGAAGAGAGCAGGTGGCACGGGGAAGGACAGAAGAGTGTCACTGCCCAGCAATACCACACCCCATCCACTTGCATCCCCACCATTGGCTAAATGAGGTAAAAGCATGTTTATACAGGTCTTGAACAATGAACATGGCCCGTAGTTAATGGAATAAAATGTTTAAGTTTCATTTGGGGAAATGTGATCATGAATGGATACTTTGGATTAAGCAAAAGTGTGTGGACAGCATGGATTTCAGAGCCCCCCGGGCAGAGTCACGGCTGCAGAGTCCAGGTTGACTCAGGAGAGTTTTCGGTGAGCCCTGGGGGAGAGAAACATCATTGTCTGCCTGGACAGGACAGGTGAACTTGGACTTGGTCATCCTCCTCCTCTTCATCTCAGCGTCACCAGCAAGGAGCATCACGTAGGACCTGAGAAATAGCAGCTTCCTCATAAACATTTACTGACATGACTAGATTACTGAGCATTTCTTTATTCTGTGTATATGTGTGGGCACAGTGTATAGTCATGCATATAGTGTGTGCACAAGTGTGTGTGGGTGTGTGTGGAGGACAGAGTTCAATCCTGGGTGTTGGTCTCAGGAATCCTGCTCATCTCTTTTTGAGGCAGGGTCTTTGGTTGGCTGAATGCTCAACAACTGGGCTAGGCTAGCTGGCCAGTGAGTTCCAGGAGGCTGTCTGTCTTCACAGTGCTGGATTGCAGGCGTGTACAGTCACATTTTTTTTATGTGGGCACTGGGGATTGAACTCGGGCCCTCATTCTTTCAAGGCAAACTCCTTACTGATGGAGGCATCTCCCCAGTACCTAGATTGCTGATGTACCATGCAGAAAATGCTCAGTAGCATAAAGCAAGTGCAGATGTCTAGAATCTTCTGAGGAGAGAGGGAGCACCTGCTGGACTGGGGCAGGACAGGCTGACGCATGGACAGCTGACACGCTCTGAGAAACAAGATTACTTGAGACACACCTTGAAGGATGGATTGGGGCAGGACAGGCTGACATGTGGAGAGCTGACATGCTTTGAGAGACATTACTTTGAGAGACATACCTTGAAGGATGGATTGGATTTGACCCAGGGAAGTGAAAGAGAAAAGGGGTTCTAGAAGCAGGGGACATGAACACAGTCATTAAACAAACAAAAGGAATGCTAGGGACAACACACTAATATTGGCTTTCAAAGTGCCGCTTCCTGACACTGGACATTTATTACACCGCTACTCAGAGAACAACGTCTTTTAGACTTGTCTTCCAGGGCTGGGGATATAGCTCAGCGGATCCCAGTGCTGCCCAAAACAACACAACAAAGTATCACTCAGATCGATTTACAAAAACATACACATCAAATCACCATTTATATCTTTCTATGCTATTCCACTTCTCCGGGCTGAAAAGAGTGTTACTTGAAGCACTCGCTCTTGCTGAAGGTGGCCTTGATGGATTTTGGCGGGTTGAAAGGGTAAACTTCACTTCTATGGAAGGATGACGCTTTTCTCCACGGTATCCTGGAAAGCAGGGCGAAGGCTTTCTCTGCTCTGCTCTCCTCTCGCTCAGAGGTGGGGCGGGAGGGAGGGAGGGACAGCGAGGGGCCCATCGAGCCTTGGCAGTGCTGCCCGAGCCGCCCAGGCCCAGGCAGCAGGGAGACGCGAGCTGGACCAGAGTGGAGGCACTGCGGCAGAGAACAGAAACCGGAGGCTCCTGCACTGGGCCGTGAGCTACTCCCGTCACACAGCCTGCAATTCTTTGGCTGTCATTGACCGTGTCCCCAAAGGAGCATATGCTGGGAGCTTGGTCCCTAGTGTGGGGACTGTGAGGGGTGAGGAGATTTCTAAGAGATGGGGGCTTAATGAGAGGCAATCACGTCACTGGGGGGTCATCACCATCATGCGACCTCTCTTACCTACAGGCGCTTTCATCATGTCATTTGTCCTGTTGTGCCACAGCCAAGCGGCATTTCACCAGAGGCAAAAGAGATGAGCCTTCCCAGTCTTTGTTTATATAGTACGTAGCCCCAAGTGTTTTGACATAGCAATGGAAAATAAACCAATAAATGTTGCGGTGCTTCTGCTCACCCCCTTAAACCACACTCTCCTGATCATCCCAGCAGCTGGTGGAGGAAAGACTGGATGCCAGGGCATCCTCAGTTACACCATGGCTATCAACATTATGAACCAGGGAAACTTATCTCTTGTGATTGTTAATGTCAGTTATCAACTTGATGGGGGTTAGAATCCCCGTACCAACAACACTCTGGGCATATCTGGGACTAAGGTGGAGGTGGCTTCCCATGAGTTGGCTCCTGGCTTGGACAAGGAGGGGAAGGTGGTTGAGCACCAGGATTCATTGCTCTCTGCTTCTTGACTACAACCTGGACGTGGCCAGCTGCTTCACACCCCTGCGCCATGTCTTCCCTGACGTAATGGACTGTATGCCCTCAGACTGTGAGTTGAAACTAACCTTTCCTCTCCTTCTCTAAGTTGCTTTTTGTCAAGTATTTGGTCACAGCACTGAGAAACTTCCCTTCTTTCCTTCCTTCCTTCCTTCCTTCCTTCCTTCCTTCCTTCCTTCCTTCCTTCCTTCCTTCCTTCCTTCCTTCCTTCCTCCCTCCTTCCCTCCCTTCTTTTCTTCCTTCTCTGTCTGCCTCTTTCCCCTCCCTCCTTCCCTCTCTTCTTTTTTAATTTTTATTTATTTGACAGAGAAAGAAAGAGGCAGACAGAGAGAGAGAGTGGGCACACCAGGGCCTCTACTCACTGCAGATTGACTCCAGACGCATGTAACACCTCGTGCATCTGGCTTACGTGGGTCCTGGGGAATTGTGCCTGGGTCCTTAGGTTCACAGGTAAGCCCCTTAACTGCTAAGCCATCTCTCCAGCCTTCTTCTTTTCTTTCTTAAATTTTTTTATCAACTTAATTTTGAGACAAGGTCCTCTTATGTAACCCAGTCTGGCTTCAAACTTGCAGCAATCCTTTTGCCTTAGCTTCCCAGTCTTGGGATTCCAGCCATCATGCCCAGCTTGAATTAGGAAGATTTTAAATAAACTCATCCTACTAAAATATTCCCAGGGTAATGGTTTAAATAAATTAGGAATAAGGATTAGCTTCTGAGCCTTCAGGATTAGAGAGTCTGAGTTTTTGGATATGAGAAAGTTCTAGCAAATAGAATAATCTTGACTGTTAAGCTCGACAGGTTTAAAAGCTACTACTGTTTTGATTTATGAAGAGTGAGAATTAAATACTCTAAAATGTTTATACATTATTATGTCACAATGACCACTAAAGCTCAAAGGTATTTATGAGATAATAAGAATAGTTCTAAATGTAAAATATAAAGCCTCATAGTTTTTTTCAGTTTTCTTAACATTAGATGAAATTGAAGATATGTGATTGCTACAGACCTGCATATATTCTACTGAGCATCTGATGCAGCTCAAAATAAAATCTGCAGTAGTCTACATTTATCATAAAAGTTCTGGGCAGAAATTGAAGCTATAAGAAAGAATCCATCAAATTAGACAACTGGTCCATAAATAATCAAGAGATAAGATGTGAAAACTTTCATTCCTCAATTCTATAAAGTTGCATCTACCTCCCACCTCCCCCAAGGCCATCCTGGAGGTATTAGTCACTTTCCCATTCCTGTGATAAGATGCCCAGCTAAAGCAACATGAGGGAGGAAAGGTTTGGGCTCATGCTTTAAGGGGATACAGCCCACCATGATGGTGGGAAGGCATGGTGGCAGGAGGCTCGTGGTGGTGGCAGTGAGCGCTTGCTCACTCTGAGTGGGCCAGGAAGCAGAGAAAGGGAAATGCTGACACTTGGCTGGCTGACTTTCTAATTCTTCACCTTATATTTAGTCTAGGACCCAAGGCCATAGGATGGTGGCACCCAAACTTAGGGTAGATCTTCCCTCCTTACTTTCCCTCTCTGGAAATGTCCTCAAGGGTACACCCAAATACCCTACTAATGCCCTAGGCATTTAAAAATACTTTATTTATTTATTTGTAAGGAGAGAGAGAGAGAGAGAGAGACAGAGGCAGAGAGAATGGGCTCATCAGGGCCTCCAACCGCTGCTACAAATGAGCTCCAGATGCATGCGCCTCTTTGTGCATTTGGCTTTATGTGGGTACTAGGGAATTGAATCCAGTTTGTTAGAGTTTGCAGGCATGTACCTTAACCACTTAGCAATCTTTCCAGCCCCCAGGCAATTTTTGTTTTCTTGGGTTTTTCAATGTAGGGTCTCACTCTAGCCCAGGCTGACCTGGAATTCACTGTGGAGTCTCAGTGTGGCCTCGAACTCATGGCAATCCTCCTACCTCTGCCTCCCAAGTGCTGGGAATAAAGGCGTGAGCCACCACGCCTAGTGCCCCAGGCATTTTTTGAACCAAATGAACAGTCAAAATTAACAATCCACTGAAGGATGGCAGCCTTTCAAAGTTCATCCCCTTCCAGCCTATCCTTCCATTTTTCTACTCCCCTCATTATCTTCTTTGTCTCCTTGATAGACTTACCCCATTCTCCAAGCACAGGGGTCCCGTAGGCCTGATGTCTGGTCTTTCTCTTTCCACCCTCTCCTCTGTTTAAGTGAATTTCTAGACAGGCGGTTCCTGGCGTGTGTATTGGCCCCCCTCCTCCTCCCCAGAGTGAGTTCTGGACCTTCATCTCTCCCAGCTGCTACTTCTCTGCAGCTGGACCCTGGACGCTGGCTGTCCCGCCGTCTCAGCGGCTCCTCCGCACGGCAGAGCAGAATTCCGCTTCTTGCAGCAGTTCTTGTGGACTTGCTGCATTTACTGACGCAAAGACGATCTTCCCAGAAAGCCAGATTAGAACTTTTTGCTCAGATTTGATCTGTCCACTACTTTTCCTTCCAAAATCCCACCACCTTTGCCTACAAATCAGTGGCATTGTCACACTTTGGGTCACATACTAATCACTAGACATCTACTAAAGTCTCACATCTCTTCCCTGCTTAGGTCCATATGCAATTCAAATCATTGCTCACAAAAAGTGATTTTCTGGGGCTGGAGAGATGGCTTAGTGGTTAAAGCACTTGCCTGCTTGGCTTGAGGATCCAGGTTCAATTCCCTGGTACCCATGTAAGCCAGATGCACATGGATTTTAGTTGCGTTGGCAGGAGGACCTGGCATGCCCATTTTCTCTCTCTCTTTCTGCTTCTTTCTCAAATAAATAAATAAAAATAAATTATGAAATTTTTTTTTAGAAAAGTAACTCGCTGCTTAACAACCTGCAGTAAGAGTAACAACCTTGCTTCCTGCATATGACCCAATCTTAGCACATCATCCAGGGGTAGCATCAAGTCCCAACTGGCCTTCCCCAGCAACGCACAACCGTTAGCTTTTCAGATCTGTCTTTATAAACTGTTTATAACCCTAGGTGCAATTGCAAACTCTCTGCCCAGAATTACGTCTTCCTTGATTATCTGCCTCAGAAACTCCTTTTCACCCTTCAAGACCCAAATCAAGGGTGGCCTCTGCTGCCCGAGGGTCTCATTAGCAAGGCTGATACTCCACTGCAGCTTCATGCTACTGTATTTGTTTCTGTATCATGTTAAAATGCTGATTCTTAGCCAGTTGTGGTGGTGCACGCCTTTAATCCCAGCACTCAGGAGGCAGAGGTAGGAGGATCGTTGTGAGTCTGAGGCCAGCCTGAGACTACATAGTGAATTCCAGGTCAGCCCGGGCTAGAGCAAGACCCTACCTTGAGAAACCACAAGAAAAATGGTGCTTCTTGATGGCAGAAACTGCAACATCTACTTGGTATGTGCTTTTTCCATGACAGGTAGCCAACAAGTGGTGGTAAGTCAGTGAAATACTAAATACATGGAGGAAGAAAATGAGCAATATCTCCATAATAGTTTCTTTGGCCCAATAGAAACATATTAGGACATGACTTTTCAAGCTTGAATATGAACAAAAATCTCTTGGAGAATCTAAGGGTGCTGTTTTCCTGATGAACCGGATACCAGCACAAGGGGGAAGGAGATCAACACAGAGAAAAATCAGCTCCTACCAAATCAGAGAGCCAGAGCCTCAGAGGCCCCCAACACATCATCACTGAAGCAGAACAAAAATGAACCCAACATGGCTCAGGGAAATTTTGCGGAAGAGGGGGCGGAAAGAATGTCAGAGCCACATGTTGGGTCATGATATGCAGAGACATTTATCCTACCCATAACTGTGGGCTAACGCCACAATGCATGAACCATTTACCTGAACAAGGAGGGGCCGAGGGGAGGGGGTAGGTCACGGATGAGCCTATTAATGGGACCAAACTGACTGTATTTTCTGAATACAAAACTAATTAATAAAAAATAAAAAAAGATATTTTAAAATTTATTTATTGATTGATTTGAAATAGAAAGAGGCAGAGAGAGAGGGAATAGGAGTAGCAGGGCCTCCCTCCACTGCAAATGAACTCTCGACACATGCACCACTTTGTGCATTTGGCGTACGTGGGTCCCGGAGAATCGAACCTGGGTCCTTTGGCTTTGCAGGCAAGCTCCTTAGCTATTAAGTCATCTCTCAAGCCCTGGAATATCTTTAAATTTTTAAAAATTTTTATTTATTTATTTGAGAGTGACAGACAGACACAGAGAGAAAGAGGGAAAGAGAGAGTGAAAGAGAAAGAGAGAGAATGGGTGCACCAGGGCCTCCAGCCACTGCAAACACACTCCAGATGCATGAGCCACCTTGTGCATCTAGCTTAAGTGGGTCTTGGGGAAACTGAGCCTCCAACTAGAGTCTTTAGGCTTCACAGGCAAAAGCTTAAGTGCTAAGCCATCTCCCCAACCCCTGGAGTATCTTTTTAACATGGTGGTTGTTATCAGGAGCTCTTGGGTGGGGCCTAATATTCTGAGATGTTCAGCAAGGGCCTGAGTATTTGTTGGCCCAAGACCACACTGCCTATAGGATGGTGTGCGCCTTCTCTGACTTCCTGGCCTCTGCAAGCCTTGTGCTTTTTTATCCCTAGTCCAGAGCTCACCCTGCACCATCCCGTGGTGTTCCTTGCATGTTCCTCAGCTGAAATGTGTGTTTCCATGGATGACAGCTTCTCCTACAATGTCACTTCCTGTCCTTGAATGCTTTGTACCTTTCCCCGAGTGTTGTGCATGGGAGCTGCTTCGGCGATGCTGGAGTAGCCGGGTGAGCTCTGTGAGGTGACCTCACAGCCATTTCCAGCCTGCCTCTATCTGGACCCTTGGGGTTCTTTGTGTGTTAACTACTTTGACCCCCTCTGAGCAGGATGCCTCTTCCCTGGGACAGGCAAGTACGGGTACCCCTTGCCCCACCCTGGAATGACATCTTGGCAAATCTACCACATGCTGCAAATATAGTGAGGTGTAAATGGACTTCATAGCCTGAGCCTACGGCACGGCACGGTGCAGAGGTGGTGTCCCCTCTGGTCCGGCTGTGAGAGACAGAGATTGTGGTGTTTTTTGCTAGTCTGGGAAAGATCCTCATTCAAAACTCAAGGCACAGTTTCTACTGAATGGCCTATGGTTTTTGCAGCATCCTCGAGTTGAAAATCTTGAGTGCTGGGAATGTAGCTCAGGGCGCAGAGCACTTGCCTAGCAAGCTTAAGCCTCATGCTCCCTTCCCAACAGCACAAAACAAAACAACCCCCAAACTCAGAACCTTTGAACCAGGCATAGTGGCACACATTTGTAACTCGGTGCTCAAGAGGCAGAGGTGGGACCACGTAGTGAATTCAAGGCAAGCCATGGTTATATGGCAAGGCAATGCATCAAACAACCAAAACAGCAACAAAGCAACGACAAATCTAAAGCTGACTCATTGTAAGTCAGGGGCTCTTTGTAACTGTCTGCCACAGGCTCCCAAAGAAAGGCCAAGGCCCAAGAAGTGCTACATGTCTTTAATGCACTGGGTGCAGTGGTGACAGTCACACTGGGGACAACAGGTAGAGCAGTGAGCCTTGGGACCCAGACCTCTCACATACCATCCAAGGCTATGCCACTCACTTTGATCAGTAAACTGGACGCATAGGCTTAGCACAAGTTCTAAATGAAAATTCAGATATAAGAGGCTGAGAAAAGTTGTTTTGTAAATATCAGGAGGGACTCAGAGAGCCCAGTTGCCTTGCAAAACTACAGGACATACATATTTAATGACATGCTCCAGAGTCTACATTATTTATAGCAAGTCAGGATACCCTTGGGCAATTTTTAATTGGATCAAAAGCAAATGATTAAACTTTCACATTGTTAATGGACATTTGGCCTTCATAATTAGAAATAGGTCAAGAAGGAACAGCTACCTGGAAAAAAAGAAGTTGTGATCCTAAAGTGTCTTGTTCTGGGAAAATAAAACTTCACCTTCTATATATTGTCAACCAATGACTTGCATTTTCCTTGTTGCTCCAGGGGGGGTTATGATGGATGGCAATGAGTATATACAGCAGGCACACTTAAAAAAATTCACATTAGCCGGACGTGGTGGTGCACGCCTTTAATCCCAGCACTCCAGAGGCAGAGGTAGGAGGACTGCCATGAGTTTGAGGCCATCCTGAGAACACAGAGTGAATTCCAAGTCAGGCCGAGCTAGAGCGAGACCCTACTTTGGAAAACAACAACAACAACAACAACAAAATTCACATTATGAAGAACCACGACTCAGCTGGGTGTAGTGGCCATGCCTGTAACCCCAGCACTTGGGAGGTGGAGGCATGAAGATCAGGAATTCAAGGTTAGTCTCAGCTATGTAGTAAGCTGGGGGCTAGCCTGGTACACATGAGACTCTGTTTTAATAAAAGGACTCATTATTACATATATATATATATATATATATATATATATATATATGATATGTGTTTGTGGTATGCATGCATGTGCACATATGTGTGTTCATGTGTGTGTGGAGGCCAGAGGCCTATGTGGGATGGATTCCCCAACTATTCTTATATTTTATTTATTTATTCATTTATTTGAGAGAGAGAGGGAGGGAAAGGCAGATAGAGAGAATGGGTGCTCCAGGACCTCCAGGCACTGCAAATGAACCCCACAAGCAAGTGCCACCTTGTGACTCTGTCTTATGTGGGTACTTGGGAATCGAACCTGGGTCCTTAGGCTTTGCAGGCAAGTGCCTTATCACTAAGCTATCTCTCCAGTCCTCCACCTTATATTTTGAGACAAGGTCATTTCTCAATGAACCTGGAGTTCACTGGTTTGCCTAGGCTAGCTAGCCAGGGAGCCCCAGGGCTTCTGCTGCCTCCATCTCCATCGTGCTTGAACTCCAGGTATACGTGGCCATGTCCAGCTTTTACATGAGCACATGGCAAGCACTTTACCAAGTGAGCCACCTCCCAGCCCTTCTAAGTCTTTACATCCATCCATCCGTGTTGTTTTATTTTACTTTACAAATAGTTGCACCCTAGTTCAGAAATCCAGGACAGCATAGAGACATATGAACAAGTCAACACCAGAAAGTGAGTAAAATCACCCTGTTTATCTTGTCTGGGGGTTCTTTCCACAACCCTTGGTTGGAGTCACACAAAGCAGAATACTTGTTTGGTGATCTTGGCAGTTCATAGAACAAAGTCAATTATGTCAGTCATAGCAAGGCTAAGAATGAGGCCTTGGATTTTTTTTTTTTTTTTGCATGTGTATGTGCTATGAGTGTGTGAATGCAATTCTGCAGACGCACATGTGTGTGCTTGCATGTACACATGTGAGCAATGCATGTGAAGTCTGGGGCTCAAATTCAGAAGTCTCACTCGGGCGCTCTCCGTCTTACTGCTTTGGAGACAGGGCCTCTCACTGAATGCAGACTTGGCAAGTTCAGCTGCACTAGCTAGCAAGCGAGCCCGGGGGATTCTGTCTGTCTCACCAGTGCTGGGATTGCATGTGTGTTCCACTACACGTGCTATTATGCATGGGTGCTTGGTGTCCCAATTTAGGTCCATGTGCTTGTCTAGAAAACATCACCATGGAACCATATGTGTCGTTCCTTGCCCTTAGCCTTTTACTGTAACTACTTGGTCTGTACCTGTGTATACCAGTCAGGGGTCTTTTGTCCCAGCAATGTGAAGGTAAAGACAACACCACGTCTCCATCAGGTTGTACCCAAAGATCAACTTATTCAACAAATGGCGTATTTGAACTTCGGTGCAGAGGAAACAACATAAAGTAATGTGAAGACTCCCCAAGAAGAAAACTAATGGAAAACAGCCCCCAGTTTCAGGTCTAGACATCTGCCTAGGTCAGTGAGAGAGAAGCCCAGAGAGAGGATAGATTCCATGGACGACAGCAACGGAATGAGAGATTCCAGACGGATGCCTCCCCAGTGGCTTCCCTCGCCCCTCAACACCTCTGCGCCCCACCCAGCACACGTGTGCACACAGCACACAGCCTCTCCAGGCCCAGCCCACAGAATGCCTGCTCTCACAGCTTTACATTCCTCAGTGACAAATGGACAGAGTGGCAGCTGCCTGGCACAGCTGCCCGGCACAGCTGTCTCTGAAGGCCAGGGTTAGATGACCAGAACCAGCCAATTCATTTCCAATGGCAAAATCAGGGTCATGGCTATGTCTCAGTGCAATGCACCCTTGGAAAGAAGCGCCTTAAACAGCACACTAAAACTTCCACAAAGTGCAAATCCAACTTGAAAATAAAACAAAACCTAGTTACTCCAGGTACTTGAGCGGCTTGGTTGTGGTGTGAGCAGTGTTGCAGTGGACCATGTCTGTGAGGATGTGACGGGCTTTTAAGAGCTTCTGAGTCAGGCTGGGGAGATCGTTCAGTGGATAAGGAACATGCTGTGCCAACACGAGACCCACGTTCAGTCTCCAGCACCCACATGAAAAGTTAGTGCTGCGGCTCACTGGCAGCCGTGCTAGCTGAGAAATGGTGAGCTGCAGATCGAGTGAAGGAGCCTGGCTCAAGGAAAAAAGGCAGATGAGCAATAGTGGAGAACACTTGATGTCTTCCTCTGAGCTCTGCATGTCCACACACATACCACACACACATACACACACACATACACACACACACAAAACCCCTAAGACAAATACCACCACCCCACACTGTGAAGAGAGTTCCCGTGACTATTGATGTACCCAGTCAACAGCAGCTGCCATCAGTGTGGCAATTCACAGGCCTCATGTATGCTCCTTAGGTCAGTTACATTTTGTGCAAACATAACACATATCTTATAGCACTTTCTTTAATACACTTTAAATTCAACAAAAATTCACTTCAGTTTGGAATGTGATGTATTAGTAGCCCATGAAGTCAATTTTGTGAGTCTCAGCCAGAACTTCATCAAAAGTGATATAAATATCTGAATGCATTGTATGAGGTAAGAGAAAGAAGTTTTGTGAAACTTGTTTTCATATTATGCATATGTAGTGTGAATGTGGAATGTATTTCTTTCCATGAGTTATATTAAAAAGTTTGAAAAGGACTGGAGAGATGGCTTAGCAGTTGAGGTGCTTGCCTGTGAACCTTAAGGACTCAGGTTTGATTCTCCAGGACCCATGTAAGCCAGATGCACAGGTGGCATATGCATCTGAAGCTCATTTGCAGTGGCTGGAGGCCCTTTTCTTTCTCTATCTGTCTCTTTTTCTGTCATAAATAAATAAACAAACAAACACATATTTAAAAGTATGAAAGTCACTGTCACCTCCTTTTCTTCCTCCTCCTCTTCTCATTTCCTCCTCTCCCATCTTTCTCTCTGTCTCATGATGGATATTGAACTGAGTCTCGTGTATGCTAGGTGAGCACTCTTCCACTGAGCTGCATCTATGGTTTCCAGAAGCAGAAGCATATATTTCTAATGAACATAATAAAATAGGTATTTGCTCTAGGACAAAGGAAAACAGCTACATTTATTTTTTTTCTATAATCAGTGCTTCTCTTTTCTACCCATACACAAAATCACTCAACTTTGTTCAGCATATTGAAGACATCCAAACCCTCTAAAAGAATTCTTTTGCTCATTTTCTATGGGTAGCACTGAAGCATTAGCATTTGTTGACAATTTTTCCTGCAAATGGATCCTCATTCCCCTTGAACTTGTCTGTCATGAAATAATAACGGATCCAAGGACTTCTGCTTTTCAGTCTGCTATTCTGTAATGATATCTATCTCCATGGCAAAGATGTGACAATTCCTTTTCATGACACTCTGATCTATAACAAAACAGTCTCTCATTTGAAATGGATGAAGAGTAATTCCAATTAGTCCATAAAAGCACCCACCGATCCACATCCTATTCCTTATTAAAACTCTGCAAATGTTTGTCAGCTTTCTTCTAAAAATGTTAGCATTGAATACCTGGCTAGGAACATATGTAGAGATTCCATATTCCTCTGAAAACTCACAAGCCACCTCAGCATTGAGCATACTGCACTGATGTTAGTATTTGCCAAAGTTGGAGAATGGGCACAGTTCATGGCAGAGTGAGAGTTTGACCTCTGGGATTCACATGTTTGCTACTAGACAACTGACTATCAGTCAGGACTGTCCAACCCACAGACTGTAAGTGGCCTGGATTGCTATGAATGTGGCCCACCCCAGAACTGTAAACTTACTTAAAACATTGAGATTTTTATTTTTGTGATTTTGTTTTGTAATTCAATTGTGTGACTGTTGAGTGTGAACTTTGTAGATGACAACATTGTGTCACAATGTCAAAAGGTTAGACACCCCTAAATGGTAATCATTTTTCTTTTTTTTTTAAATCTATTTGAGAGTGACAGACAGACAGAGAGGGAAAGGGGGGGAAGAGAGAGAGAGAGAGAGAATGAGAGAGAGAGAGAGAGAGAGAGGGAGGGAGAATGAATGAATGAATATGGGCACACCAGGGTCTCCAGCCACTGCAAATGAGCTCCAAATGCATGCACCACCTTGTGCGTCTGGCTTATGTAGGTCCTGAGGAATCGAGCCTTGAACCAGGATCCTTAGGCTTCACAGGAAAGCGTTTAACCACTAAGTCATCTCTCCAGCCCAATGTTAATTATTTTTAAGGGAGGGTATTTTCATGGGAAGCAAGTGCAGAAAGTCCCTATGGCAAGGAGATCCTGCAGGTCCCTGTCTCACACTGTAATTCAGACCATTTACTGAGCACTTACATATGTCAGGCACTATATTAGGGGCTGGAGATACAGTTACTTTTTTTCTTTTTCCCAAGGTAGGGTCTCACTTTAGCTCAGACTGACCTGGAATTCACTATGTAGTCTCAGGGCGGCCTTGAACTCATGGCAATCTTCCTACCTCTGCTCCCGAGTGCTGGGATTAAAGGTGTGCACCACCATGCCTGGCTAAAGATGAATTTTAGTCAAAGAAGCTCCTAAAGTACACAGAAAATTACAATTACATAAACTATGGACTGGAACTGATGAATGCTCAAGAAACATGGGCTGGGAAATAGCTTAACCTTTAAAGTGGTTGCTTCACAAACATGGTGACCTGAGTTTGATCCACAGAACCCATGGGAAAATGTGGGCATGGTACAGTGCATTTGTGATCTTAGCACTGGGGAGACAGGGACAGGTGGATCCCTGGGGCTCACTGGCCAGCCAGTCTAGCCTAATTGGTGAGTTCTAGAGCAATGAGGTAGATAGCGCTCCTGCGAGCTGACACTCTAGACTGCCTTCTGGCCTCATACACGTGCATCACACGAACACACACACACACACACACACACACACACACACACACACACATTTGAAAGAGAAAGAAAGCAATAGTAGGAGAGAACTACCCATCCTGGTGGGGAGGGCTGAGAAGTTTCTCAAAGATGTCATGCTCAGGGTCAGGCATGAAGCCCAGATGAGGGAGACTCAGGTTGCACAACACAGCACATATCCAGGACCTCACAGTGGAGGGAGAACAATATGAGTACAGTAAGTTTGGAAACAACAGCTTCATCTGGGTTGCTCGAGCAATGCCCCTGTACAGGGAACCACAAGGCGCACGGATTGCTGGGACGCGCAGCAAGTCAGGGAAGACTCAGGAACAAGACTGGAGAAGAGCAGCATCACACTGGCTTTGAACATGGAAATTAAGCAGGAAGAGACCTGTGACTGCTCCTGGGATTGCCCTCACTGCCAAGGCACAGTGTGTTAGGGTTACCTAGTGATTCATAACTATTGATCAGCAAACTTTAACATATCAAAAGGGAAATTAGGTCTCACATAAACATTTTATTTATCATTCTACCTCTGTTTTCAAGCCTCCACATTCTCTTAAATTTTGATCATAGTCTCTTCACATACAAGCCTCATTCGTGCTTGTAAACTGTGCTTGAGTTTAGCATTTTCCATGCAATCACCACCTATGTTGTTACTGATGTCTGTGGAAAAACCTTGGCGAATTATTTTTCCATTCTTTTTTCTTAGTAGAATCTATTAAATTTCAAAATAATAAGCTTCATATATTACATATCATGTACTTTGATTGCATTCATTCCCCATTATCCTCTCCTGTTTCCCTTCCCCTTCCTACTGGTCCTCCTTCCTATTCCCAAACAGCTCCATTCTATTTTCTTGCCTTTTTTTTCTGTTTTAAAATCTAGACTTTTTCTTGAGAGGAAACACGAGATGTTTGTCTTTCTGGGTCTGGTTTATTTCACTGAACATGACGGTCTCTATAATTCCATCCATTTTCCTGGAATTGACATAACTTTGTTCTTTAAGGCCGGTAATTCTCTTTCTATCTTTACCATCGACAACCGTTTCTTTGTGCATTCCAGAAGGCAGTTCCCAGATCTCATAAAGTTTCTCTTGTTCATTTTAGCCCATCTTTTCCCTGAGGTAAATTCTAAACCATAAGATTCTTAGGTCACAGGACATACATATTTTATAAGTATTTTATGGCCTTTTCATATAAGGGCCTGGTACTTACTGTCTTGCTCCAAGTAAGACCTGTGGTGTGGTGCTCCCTGATGTAGGCTTGAAGCTCGCTCCAAATGCTCAAATACGATTTCACCCAGTCCACGTGGCGCAAATCACTTTGTTATAAGAAAGTGGAAGAGACTGGAGTTAGGACCTAAAATAGAACTTACAGAGAGATTGGAGGCATATGATTATGCAGTGAGAAGTGCTACAGATGACTCTAAAGCAATTGTCCTTCCAGCCCAAAGGGAACTCTGAGGACCAAGGTGGCCCAGTGCACTCCTACGGAAAGAAGTGGACGCTGGTGATCTGAGCTCCAGGCATAGACAGAGACACAGAGAGGGCCTTGGCCGTCATTGCTGACATAGGCCATCTGTTGTTCCTAACAGAAGTGGCCATGGAGGGGTGGGGACCACTCCTTTCTGTTCTGCTTCCAGTACAGAATAAACTGTATGCTTTTAGAGACGAGACTGGCATTAAAAAGAAAAAGAAGTCACTTGGTTTGTTTGCTAATAATTCAGTTGCATTATTTAGTTAAACTGATTGGATAAAAAGTACATTGTGGGTGAAAACTACCAAAATACAGTTGGTAGTTTTCACCCACAATGTACTTTTTTTCCACTCTGAGAGCATTTTTAATAAATAAGAAAATGATGAATTTTGAGTTAACACAACAGTGATTATGTACCTTGGTCATTAATTTGAAGATAACCACTGAGCGAAGACTCTGTTAATGACTGCTTTCTAGACACATTTTGTCTTGTTCTCCTTGAACTGTTCCAAGTACCACCCACATGTCCAGCAGCACGGTGGTAAGGCATGTCACTAGGGAAAGGGAGGGGCGCTGTGACAGTCTGAAATACCCCCATGGGCTTCTGTCTTCGAACACTTGGTGTCCAGCTAGTGGTGCGGTTTTGAGAGGCTGTGGAACCTTTCAGGGGTGGGGCCAGGAGGTGGGTGGCTTGGAGGACAGGCCTTGAGGCTGACAGGGCGGCCCTACTTCTCTGCTTCCTTACTGCCCAAGATGTCAACAAGCTTTCATTGTCACAGCTGTGAGTCTGGCCTGCCACCCTGTCTTGCGGGCATAACGGGCTGTGTTCCCTGGACCATGGATCAAAATCAGCCTCTCCTGCCTTAGATGGCCTCTGTCAGATACTGGTCCACAGCAATAAGAGCAGCACTGGGGGCCAAAGTCCTAGTTACTGACTCCTCAAAGAGGAAACACGAGAGCGTGACTTGTCTACATGTTTAGATTTGTTGACTGCATTAACTGAATCTAAGAAGAATCTTTTTGTCTCACTTTCATAGTAAAAATCCAAAAGGCACATGAAGCTTCCCAATGCTTGCTCATTAGTGTCCTTATTCTGTTTGGTGAGGGGTTTCAAAAGCCCTTTGCAAGTGGAGAGCCCTGACTGTACAGAAGGTGTTGTTAGAGCGTCAATCACCTCAGCATAAGTGCGCTCACGTCTAATCTGCATGTATGCATCCACAGCACGCGCATGCACTTGCAAACACATGCACAGCGGTGTGCAGAGACTGTAGCAGTATCATGTTGCACATTCAACTTGCTAACTTGCATTGTTTTCTGAGTAGGGTCTCTCTCTAGCTCAGGCTGACCTGGAATTCACTATGGAGTCTCAGGCTGGCCTCGAACTCACAGCGATCCTCCTACCACTGCCTCCCGAGTGCTGGGATTAAAGGCGTGCGCCACCATACCCAGCTTCAACTTGCTTTTGATTAAAAATTCTAACAACCAAATCAAGTCCAAATCTGTATGGGGAAATTTATTTTTTCTTTTAACTATTGCAGTATTATTTTGACTTGAAGAAAGTTTTGGTAAAAACTGTAAGAAGAAATAACTTCATGGTGCATAAAACAAACAAACTGATTTAGTTTTTTACATGTACCAAAATGTGGAAAACTTACCCCCTGGGTCATGTCACTATCTGGGGAGAATCACTCACACCCATAGCCCAACATATACTCAGACAGGACCCAGGAGGTGGGAGCGATGAACAGAGATATGAATAAAAATGCTCTGCTAAAAGGCAGAAATCTAAGTGGCACTGTCCTGAACCGGCACATGGAGGCGTGTATCTCTGTACCTGCCAAGAGGAACTTACCATAAATCTGTTTCATGTCAACATATTGTTATTTCCAGGTTTGGTAGCTTAACTGCTTTTTCTCAGACACACTGCACAGCTCTACAGTCCTTAATGGCACACTACAACATTTGGTGCCATATAACTTAGACAAGTGCCTCAGTTCTTTTGTGTGGGTGTGAGGATCCTATAAATGAGCTCAATCTCTTTTTCCTTTTGGGGTGTGTGTGTGTGTGTATGCATGTACATGTGTGTCCAGAGGAGAGAACATCAGGTCTTTTCTTTTTACTCATCTGCCTGTTTCCTTGAGATTAAAGTCTCTCATTTCTCTCAACTTGGAGCTTCTTTTTCCAGTCTGTGAGCCCCAGAGATCCTCTGCTCTTTGCTCCTTACAAGACTGTGGTTATAGACATGCATGGCCATGCCCAGTTTTCTACATGGGTTTTGGGAATTGAATTTGGGTAGTCTCAAGCTCTGTTAGATCTTCATGCTTGTATTGCAAGTGGTCTCAATTGCTCAGCCATCCCCCCAGCCCTGAGCTCAATTTCTTATTTTTTAGACTTAAATTTTTTTTAATTTTTATTATTTGAGAGCAATAGAGAGAGAAAGAGGGAGGGAGGGAGGGAGGGGGAGAGAGAGAGAGAGAGAGAGAGAGAGAGAGAGAGAGAGAGGTGGGGGGAGAGAGAGAGAGAGAATGGGCACGCCAGGGCCCCCAGCCACTGCAAACGAACTCCAGATGCATGTGCCACCTTGTACATCTGGCTTATGTGGGTCCTGGGGAATTGAGCCTTGAACCGGGGTCCTTAGGCTTCACAGGCAAGTGCTTAATGGCTAAGCCATCTCTCCAGCCCCCTCAACTTCCTTTTCTTTTTCTTTTTTTGTTTTTCAAGGTAGGGTCTCACTTTATCCCAGGCTGACCTGGAATTCACTATGGAGTCTCAGGGTGGCCTCTAACTCATGGCGATCCTCCTACCTCTGTCTCCCAAGTGCTGGGATTAAAGGCGTGTGCCACCATGCCCAGCCCTCAATTTCTTTAATCAAAGTTTTCTCATAGTTCAGACAGATCCTTGGAGGAGAGAAGAAACTAAAGATCCTGGAATTAGTGGTTCTGTCTGCAAAAGTTGTTCTTCCTACAAAGCTACTATTTATTTTTTATTTTTTGAGGTAGGGTCTTACTCTAGCCCAGGCTGACCTGGCATGTACTCTGTAGTTCCAAGGCTGGCCTTGAACTCATAGTGATTCTCTGGCCTCTGCCCCCTGAGTGCTGGAATTAAAGGCATGTGCCACCACACCCAGCTAAAAGCTATGATTCTTATTTTTCCACATGAAAAAAAAAACTGGCTTTTTTTTTGATTGTTTTGGTTTGCTTTTTAAATGGCAGATAAAGATCAGTAGTAGAGCACTTGCCTAGCATTTGCAAGGCCCAGTATGCCACAAAAAAGTAACAGCTTTAGTAAGATACCATTCATAGACAATGCATGTAAAGTGTACATTTCAAGACTTACTTCAATAAGTTGAGTAATTATTACCATAATTAACTTCAAATTTTATCACCCCAGACAAAAGTCCCATAGCTTCTCCATTTTCCCCAAGTGTTTCCAAACTTAACTACCTACTTTCTGTCTATTTGGATTTATCTGTTCTGAATTACATACAAATGCAATCATATAATATGTAGGTTTTGTCTGGCTTCTTTCATTTGGCACAATGTTTCTAAGTTTCATCATATAGCCACCTGCCAATACTTCATTCTTTTTATGAACAAGTTATATTTCACTATGCAGATATATCACATTTTATTTATCCATTCATTCATCAATTGGTGGACATGTGGTTTGTTTCCACCTTCTGTCTAAGTCATACAGCTGTGAGCATGCATGACTAAGATCTTGGGTGGGCATCTGTTTTCATTTCTTTTGGGTATATATGAAGTGGTGGTTGTTTGTGATAGTAACATTGGAGCTGGGTGTGGTAGCACACATCTATGGTCCAAATGTATGGGAGGCTGAGGCAGGAAGACTGTCATGAGTTTGAGGCCAGCCTGGGATACATAAGAAATTCCAGGTCCATCTCAGTTACATAGAAAGACCCTGGCCATATACATAATACTTGCATATTATGTATATAATATTTACATATTTCTTGAAATGACTAATGGGAGCATGGGTATTCCTTGTATTATAATTCTCTACATCTTACATATATGTTGTAAGTATTCTTTTGTAGTTATTTAGTATTTATTTAAAGTTATGCATGCTGGTTTCTCTTCAGATCAAATTCATCTTTGACTTTAAATTACAAAAATATATTTTTACTTTTATTTATTTATTTGAGAGAGAGAGAGAGAGAGGGAAAGAAGCAGGTAGAGAGAAGAGAGAATGACAGAATGGGTGCACCAGAGCCTCTATCTGCTGCAAATGAATTCCAGATGCATCTTATGCATCTGGCTTTACATGGTTCTTGGGGAATCAAACCTAGATCCTTTGGCTTTGCAGGAAGCACTTTAACTGCTAAGCCATATCTCTAGCACTCAATATTTATTTTTAAATAGTTGCTGGATGTGGTAGAAAATCCTGTATTCCCAGTACTCGTGAAGATGAGACATGAGGACTATAACACTGAGGCCAGCCTCTGGGCCCCATAAGAAGACCCTGTCTTAATATAAAACATTCTCCCAAAACCCACCTAAAAAGAGTGTTGGCTAACCAAGGAAGCAAAGGATCTCTACAATGAAAACTTTAAAACACTCAAGAGAGAAATTGCAGAAAACACAGGAAATGGAAAGACCCATGTTCTTGGATTGGAAGAACCAATATTGTGAGAATGTCAATCTTACCAAAAGCAATCTACACATTTAATGCAATTCCCATCAAAATTCCAATGACATTCTTCATGGAAATAGGAAAAAGAATCCTAAAATTCATTTGGAAGCACAAAAAAAAAACAAAACAAAACAAACAAACCCCTCAAGTAGACCAAACAATTCTGAGCAATAAAAATAAGGCTGACAGTATCACCATACCTGATTTTAAGCATATTACAGAGCCATACATGTCGTTGGCACAAAGACAGACATGTAGATCAATGTACAGAATACAGGACTCAAATGCAAATCCAGGTAGCTACAGCCATCTTATTTTTGACAAAAGTGTCAAAAATATTCATTGGAGAAAAGACAGCCTCTTTAACAAATGTTGCTGGGACAACTAGATATCTATATGTAGAAGGATGAAAGTAGATCCTTATTTCTCTCCACATACAAGAATCAAGTCCAAATGGATCAAAGACTTTAATATTAGACCTGAAACTCTGAAACTGCTAGAGGAAAAAGTAGGAGAAACGCTTCAACATATTGGCATAGGCAATGACTTTCTGAATATAATCCTAGTTGCCCAAGAAATAAAACCACGGATCAACCACTGGGACCTCATGAAATTACAAAGGTTTTATATAGCAAAGGACACTGAATAGAGCAAAGAGGCAACCTATAGAATGGGAGAAACTCTTTGCTAGATATACATCTGACAGAGGATTAATATCTTGGATGCACAAAGAATTAAAAAAACTAAATAAGAAGAAATCAGACAACCCATTTAAAAAATGGGCTATGAAGGCCAGGCATGGTGGTGCACATCTTTAATCCCAGCACTCTGGAGGCAGAGGTAGGAGGATCGCTGTGAGTTTAAGGCTGCTCTGAGACTACATAGTGAATTCCAGGTCAGCCCGAGCTAGAGTGAGACTCTATCTTGGAAAACAAAAACAAAAAAGGGGGCTATGGAATTAAATAGAGAGTTTTCAAAAGAAGAAATGCAGATAGCATATAAACATTTAAATTCTACATTCTTAGCCACCAGGACAATGCAAATTAACACTACTTTGAGAGTCCATATCACTCTTGTCAGAATGGCTATCATAAAGAAAACAAGTGACAATAAATGCTGACAAGGAAAAGGAAGAACCCTTCTACACTGTTGGTGGGAATGCAATCTTGTATAGCCATTGTGGAGAGCAGTGTGGAGATTCCTGAGACAGATAAAAATAGATCTACCATATGACCTAGCTATAGCACTCCTAGGCATATATCCTAAGGACTCTTCTCAGTACCTTAGACATACTTACTCAACCATGTTTATTACTACTATATTCACAATAGCTAGGAAATGGAGTTAGTCTAGATGTCCCTCAATTAATGAATGAATAATGAAGATGTGGTACCTTTATACAATGGAGTTCTTTCTATTTAGCTGTAAGGAAAAATGCAATTATGAAATTTGCAGGGAAATGGATGGATCTGGAAAGGATAATACTAATCCAGGCCCAGAAAGCCAAACATTGCATGTTCTCTCTCATAAGTGGATCCTAGCTACGTATGTTTAGATTTGTATGTGAGGTGCAAGAAAACTCAGTAGCAGAGGCCAGTAAGCTAGAAAGGGACTCTCAGGGAGGGAGAAAAGGGGAGGACTTAAAGGGGAGGGTATTGTATATATGTAAGTAGATGAACAGATTACTGGGGGTGCAATGGTGTAAGTGAGGTCATGGGAAGAGATTGAGTAAAAGAAGGGTGAGGGGAAGGTTAATCAAATTTCAAGATGTTATGAATAAGCCATATGGAAACCTACTTTTTTGGACAATGATGCACCAAGAAACCATAACTATTACTAGAAAAATTTCAGTGCCAGGGATGGGATACCTTCCAGAGAGTTGTTGGCCAGGCAGGTCCTTGATGCCCCCAAAACATTATAGGCCATTGACAAGGTTCTTGGTTTCCCACCAGAAATAGATGGTAAGACCCTACTGCTGAAGACTCCATATGCATGGGCTGCAAGGTCACTGATAAGTCAAGCTAGAGCCGAGCTGAAAGCCTCTTCCCTATAGACCAGCTGACAGAAATCTGGAAAAAGCTGCACTGCATGCAGCCCTATATGAGACAGAAGTCACCTTGAGTGAAAACAGTGGACACTGTAAGTCTTAAGTATAGCGAGCCAGGCTAAATGACTGAACGAGTGCGGTAGCGGCATGTCTGTTATGGGGAAAACCAGCTGCTCTCTAGTTTGATGGGAGGCCCACTTTATGGGAGGCAATCCATACCTGGTACTGAAAAGCTAATCAAAAGCCATGGCTGGGGAGGTCATGAGCCCTAAGAGTGTAACACCTGCTCTTTCTTGTCTGGCTAAATGCACACATTATGCTCACCAAACTGCCCTGTAAGCACCTTACCTAACATTCCTACCCATACATTAATACTACTTTTACTTTTCATTAGAGAAACTTCTCTTTTCAGATGGCAGTGACCTCTGGGATGACTCAAAAGGTACCATAGTGCTGAGATGTTACAGAGGAGTATTCAGCATTGAAAAATCTCTATCATATTTTCCAAGGCTCAGGGTTCATTGCGGAAGAGGTGGCAGAAAGAATGCAAGAGCCAAAGGAAGGGTAGGACTGATTACAGTGCAATCAATTGTTCATAAAGAAATTGGCCTCGATATCCATGACCTTGCAGTACCTAGCAATACCTTCACAAGATCCTCATAATAGTATGAAAAGAGGATGACATCAAAATAAAAGAGAAACTAATGAGAGAGGGAGAGGATATGATGGAGAGGGGAGGGAATTATCATTATCTATTGTCTATAATTATGAAAGTTGTCAATAAAAAAGTTAAAAAAAACCAGGGGTTGGAGAGATGGCTCAGTGGCTAAGGAGCCTGCCTGCAAAGATTAAGTACATAGGTTCGACTCTCTAGTACCCATGTAAGCCAAATTGCCCGTTTCTCTTGCTAAAATAAATAAATAAAATAAAATAAAGAGTGTTGGGAACTTTGAATAGGTACTGTATTGGCCAGTGTGTCAGAATCATGTAGGTATTTATATAATGTATTCATTGGATTTTCTATATTCCATGTAAAATTTGTCTTCTGGTTCTCCTATGCAGGTCTACACTACTAAGAAAATCGATGTGATAGACACCCCAGACAATTCAGGCCCTCAAATTGTCTCCCACCTGTATAGTCTGGAACAACAAAGAGATGTCCCCAGGAGACCTTGCACTTGTTGACTGACGGTCACTTATGCTTGTGCCATTTAAGAGCTCAGATGGGGACCTATTCTTGAGTACAGAGCCAAGTGACGCTGGAATATTATTACACTTATTTTTGTCCTAACTCTTTGCTTAGTTGCTAGGCACTAGCCACGGCGAGCTTAGCTGGCTGTTTACAGGGCAAAGCATGACCTTATCAGAGGGTGATAGATCTTGTGACAGTCTGAAATAGTTTAAGAGACATTTTCCTGGATGTCTTCTCGGCCCTGGCCAATCTCCATATGAATGTATCTTTCTTCAAACCCTAGCTCCGTCTCTCTAGGATCTACTATTTGGGCTGTAGGAGGCAAGTCTCTGCATACTGGTTCTTGAGACAAGTCCCTTGGTTCATGCTCACTACACTTTCCACAGCCCCTGGCAACTGCTGTTCACATAGAGGTCTCTGAACTCCCCATTGGATATCATTTTAGTTCAGACCAGTTTCCCTCTCCCAGACTGCTTTAATGTGTCATCTCACCTCTGTTCTGAAATTCCATCTTTCTGGATCCCTCCTTCCTTCCATATATATTCGCCCACCACCGCAACTTTTTTTTTTTTTTTTTTTTTTTTTGAGGTAGGGTTTCACTCTGGCCCAGGCTGACCTGGCATTTACTATGTAGTCTCAGGATGGCCTCGAACTCATGGTGATCCTCCTACCTCTGCCTCCCAAGTGCTGAGATTAAAGGCGTGCACCACCATGGCCGGCTTCACCTCAACTTTTATCGGTGAGACAAGTCTGCCGGGCACGGTGGCACATGCCTGTGTTCCCAGCACTCAGAAGGCTGAGACAGGAGTCCACGGCCAACCTGCTACACAGCAGGAGTCAGGCCCGCCTGGGATTCATATCAAGACTCTGTCTCAAAACCCCAATGGAACAAAGAAAACAAAAGTTTTGTGGCCATATAGTCCTAGTATGTTACATATTGTACTGCTGGGCGTTCAAGCAAGGACAGATGGCTCATTGAAAGAAAACTGAGGCAGGCTTTTAAAAGCACATGTCATGTTGAGAAATGTGTAAGCGTGAAAGAAAGTTGACTGGAAAGGCGAGTTCAGTAGGGGGAAATGTTGAGGCATATTTCTTTTTTGGGGAACAGATTTACAACAGGGGGTTAGTGTGTCATGGATGAGCATGATGGGGCCACCAAAGGAACTCCGCTTCTAAAGACCAAAGGAAGCTTCTTGCTTATGTGATTTTTAAATTTTTATTTATTTATTTGAGACAGAGAGAAAGAGGATAGAGATAGAGAGAGTGAGTATGCGTATTGGCGTACCAGGGCTTCCTGCCCCTGTAAACAAACTCCAGATGCATCTGGCTTTAGGTGGGTATTGGGAAATCAAATCCAGGTTGTCAAGATTTGCAAGCAAGTGACTTTAACCACCGAGCCATTTCTCCAGCCCAACTTCTTGCTTTTTATAAGTTTTGAGGGGAGGAGGAAAGGTTCTATTCCATGTACTCAGTCTACATGCTAGGAGCCACTAGGTAGAACCCAAGGCCATAACTTCAGATGGTCTTGGGTTTTGCTGGCAATGAGGTGTTCCATTCTTGCTTGCAACAGGGGTGGGGGTGGGGTGAGAAGTAGGAAGGCACACAGATAAGAGTGAAGAGTTATAATTCAGGGTTGCCTCAGCTCCGGCACCAGAGAGGCTCTCAAAGCAAATTCATTTCCATTTCTGTGTGGGTTTGCCTGTAAAGATGGATCGTTATTTATTTTGGGAGTACTAGCAATTGAACCTAGGGCTTTGAGCACACTAGGTAAGTCTTCTACCACATAGCTATATCTCCAGTCATTTTTTTTGTTTGTTTGTTCATTTTTGTTTTTCAAGGTAGGGTCTCACTCTAGGCCAGGCTGACCTGGAATTCACTATGTAGTCTCAGAGTGGCCTTGAACTCACAGCGATCCTCCTACCTCAGCCTCCTGAGTGCTGGGATTAAAGGCATGTGCCACCATGTCTAGCTTAAATGTTTTTATTTCTATTTATTTATAAGAGAGAGAGGAAGAGAGAGAGAGAGAGAGAGAGAGAGAGAGAGAGAGAGAGAGAGAGAGGAGAGAGAGAGGGAGAGAATATGAATGGGCACACTCTAGCCACTGCAAACAAACTCCAGATGCATGTGACATCTAGTGCATCTGGCTTACATGGGCACTGGAGAGTCAAACCTGGGTCCTTAGGCTTCACAGGCAAGCACCCTAACTGCTAAGCCCTCTCTCCAGCCCCTAGTACTTTTTTTTTTTTTAAAAGATTTCATGTATCCCAGGCTGGCCTAGAACTGGTATGTGTAGCTGAGGATGACCCTGAGCTCCAAGTGTTAGAATTACAGGTGTGCACTACCACACCCAGATCAAAACTGGGGTTTGACGTAAAGGTGATGTGGTACATCAACGAAGTGCCTTGGAAAAGGCGATTGTAGTAACTAAGTCTATTGCTTTAGGAGCAGATGTCAGACGCATGGTCAAGTGAACATTCCCTCGGTAAAAGAAGGCACATACCTGTGTTTGTAGTCCTTCAAGACCCTGTTAGTGTAAAAGGTGGCAGCATCATTCATCTCCTTGACATAAGGACCGGGTTTGGGGGACTGAGAAAACAGGACCATCACCCAGGCATAGAAGAAAAAACAAACAAACCAGGATAAGAAAGAAGATACCTTGAATGAGCAGAAGAAAAGCAGAGGAAATGGGGAGAGCTGGAGGCAAACTGTTCTATGAAGGCTGGTGACACTTCTATGTTTCCGAGCAGGCTTTAAGCAGGGTAAGGAGAAGCCGACGTGGTCAGCCTGAGAGGAGCCTCTTCCGCGCACCAGACTGTGGCTGGAGGAGTGTGAGTATGGCCATGGGGCCCCTCAGATGCGCAGAGTGGAGGGCAGCGTTCCATCTGTACTCACCACAGCTACCCACCCCAGGGCGGGGATGCTCTCGCTGACAGCTGAGAGGTGGTTGAACATGCTGCTGCCCCTGTTTCGCTCCCGGAAAGCCTGGATGTCCTGGATCTTTTCTGAGATGGGTTTCAGAAGCGCAGCCACCTCATTCTGCAAGCAAACACTGAGTCAGTTACTACAGACACTGCACGTCTCTGCCCAGGCTGCTGAACAGGGCTACCCAGGGCTTGCCATGATCCAGGAGCCTAAAAGGAATTGTGATCGTTTATATACACGGGCATGCCTAGGGATCACCTTGATTGGGTTAAGTATGGGCAGCAGCATTCCATAAGTTGGGCTCCTAGAGTAAATACAAAGAGCAAAGGGGGCTGAGGACCAGCATTCATCTCTCTCTGCCTCCTGACTGTGGATACAATGTGACCAGCTGCCCCCAGCTCCTTCCACCATGCCACCCCACCATGATGGACTGCAACTTCAAACTGTGAGCCAAAATAAACCCTCCTTTCAACTGATTTTAAATGCTCCTTTAAACTGTTGTTTTTTTTTTTTTGGTCTGGTGTTTTGTCCCCGTGTGGTGGTTTGAATGAGATTTCCCCCATAACCTCACATTTTGAACACTTGGTCCCCAGCTGGTGACTTTTTGGGAGGTGGAACCTTGCTGGAGGAGGTGTGTTTCTAGGGGAGGGTCTCTGAGGTTTATTAGCTCAGCTCCAAACTCACCTCAAATTACTTCCACCCAGAGAATGTGATGGGCAATCACGGCTCTGCCATGCTTTCCTGCCAGGATGAAACATCCCTAGAGACTATGAGCTGAAGTGAACCCTTTCTGCCCATACACTGCTTGGTCAGGTGTTGGGTCCCAACAAGAAGGTAAGGACTGCACCTGGCAGTGAGAAAGGCAACTGATACAAAACCTGTGACCATCTTGTAGAAAGGGTGAGTTTCTTTGTTATGTTAACATAGCCCTCTGTATACATGAGGGACACATCTACAGATCCAACCAACTGCAGACTGACAATGTACACTTTCCTTTTGTTATGCTCTAAGCTACACAGCACTATTTCTAGAATATTTATATTGGATTTGATATTACAAGTGTAGAGATGATATAAAGTATCTAGGAGATGGTCTGGAGAGATGGCTTAGCACATGCCTGCGAAGCCTAAGGACCCAGGTTCGATTCTCCAGGTCCCATGTAAGCCAGTGCACATGGTGGCACATGCATCTGGAGTTTGTTTGCAGTGGTTAGAGGCCCTGGCATGCCCATTCTCACACATTCTCTCTCCCCCAATCCTCTCTCTGTTCTCTGTCTCTAATAAATAAAGAAATAAAAATAAATCTTAAAAAGTATTCAGGAGAATTGTGTAGGTTACACAAAAGCAGTATGTTTTTCTTTTGGTTTTTGGAGGTCAGGTCTCACTCTCTAGCCCAAGCTGACCTGGCATTCACTATGCCGTCTTAAGGTGGATCTCCAACTCATGGAGATCCTTCTACATCTGCCTCCTGGGTGCTGGGACTGAGGATGAGCACCACTCTGCCTGGCAGCTTTTTTTTTTTTTTCTTTTTGAGATAGGGTCTCATGTATCCCAGGCTAGCCTCTATCTTGCTATGTAGCTAAGGATGACCTTGAAGTCCTGATTCTCTTGCCACCACCTCCCAAGTATCACCACCATGCCTGGTTTAAATGGTGCTGGGGCTTGAACCCCGGGCCTTCTGCATGCTAGGCAATCACTACCAGCTGAGTATGCCATTTTACAGAAAGGACTTAGACACCCATGAAGTGTGGTATCTGTGGGAGGTTCTTTAACCAAACCCTCTCAGATACTGTATTTTTATTCTTTGAATCATGAAAACTGTAGATATTTTTAACATGATTAATGCCATCTCCTGAGGCATGGAAAAATCCAGAAATCTGATACAGCCACGATTTTGAAGACAATTGCATGAAATGCAGTGAAGCCTACATGAGTCTGTTATATTTTCAAGTAGACCTCACTGGACCCACAATGCAGTGACACACAGGTACTGGTAATGGTGAGGAAGAGGATGTCCTCCTAGTCCTGTGGAGAAAGGATGTGGGGGAGCAGCCTAGGTTTGCCTGTCATTACCAAAATCCACATGAAAACAAGGAAATCTTCTACTGAGGAACATGTGAGCAGCCGAGTATAGCCCTTGGAGCTTGTCATCTCAGCACTTGGGGGCGGGGAAGGAGGCGGCGTAGGCAGGAAGATTAGTGTCAGTTAGAGCCCGGCTTGTTTCAAAAGAATGTGATGGTTTATCATGTACATACATAGTGACCTTGATCTCATCTGACTTCCTATATGGTGGATGCTCAGACCACAGTCACGCCCACTTCCTATTAATTGAACAACTGATTTCTCTCATTATATTAAAAATGACTTTCAAACTTATATGAACCGAGTTATGAAGTATCACAAGATAAGGGCGCCACAGCACCATGGCTGCGCCACACATCCCCCGGGCCTTGGGTGCTTGGGTGTTGAGGAGCCAATATAAAGTTGTCTGGTGTATGGTCCCAGGAAACAGCAGAGGTTCTAACTTTCAGCTTTGTAAGAGCAGTTGAAAAGCTTTCAGTAGTTTTTTTACTCAATCTTGTTTGCAGGAAACAAAATGAAAAACAAAATGTACTTACAGCTCTTTCAGTTATTTTAAATCAGCATTTCAGAGCAGTGTTTTGTAATCTTGGTTACACACTAGAACCGACTGCCCATCCCCGCCTCTGCATCCCACTCTCCTGATCTGCAGGTGGTCTGCATGGGGGTGGGAAGACTGGAATAAAGTCACCTCGGCTGGGGTAGTGCTACACCCAAAAGACAGTCCTTTCTGGCAGGGACAGAAAACCACTGGGGAAGAAATTAAGCTCTGCTGAGGTAGCCTGGACACTCCACTTCTCTTTCTGACCCTTCTTGATATGTCATTCTGTGGGGCTCTGGTCCTCGGGGTCGGCCATGTTCCCCCAAGGAGTCCAGGCAAGGTTGTGTTCGCCATGATGAAAGAATCACTCTTGGGAGACAGTCTCTGTGAACAGCTCAGTTTAATCAATAGGGAAATGGGTTTATAAGCAGTTGAGGGTCCTGAGGGGATTGGACGTACAGGTTGCTTGCTGATGTCTAATCAGCATATGGGGACATACATTCCAGCACATAAGCAATGGTAGGGTAGAGGGGGATGGGCTGTGCAAAGGTTGCTGGCTGATACCATATAAGGAGTTTCCTAGACAACTGGCCAAAGGTCACAGGGCAAAGCCTAAGTTCAGGAGTGCCGGGCTTGGAGAGGGAGTGGTCTCCTGCAGCCCGGGGGTCCTTAGCCTTGCCTCGCAGCTCAGCCCCATCTACTGAAGGCTCCAGTTTGTGCCTGGCAGTGCCCAACATCATTCCCTAAAGGAAATGTTATATGTAAGTCTTTGAAGTCAGAACAACCTTGGTTCAAATCTCACCTCTGCTACTTACTATTTGTGGGACCCCAAGCAAGTCACTTTATCTGGTCCTTTGTCTCATAGTATATAAATAAGAGATAACAACACCTACAGCCTTCAGGCTACAGGAAATGCTGTTCTATAAGCCTCTGACCTGTCAGAGGACACAATAAAGGAAAACAACTGTGACTTACTATGATGCACTTAGGTGATGCCAGGGCTGTATTAGTTACTTTCTAATTGCTTTGACCAAGAAGCACATGAGGGAATGAAGGGTTGGTTTTGGGGTCACACTTTGAGGGGTACAATCCATCATGGAGGATGGGGGAAACATCATGGTGAGAGTATAAGATAACTGGTCACATTGTGCTAATTGTCAGGAAGCAGCAAACAGACAGGAAGTGGGACTGGACTATGAAACCTCACTTCTTGCAGCAAAGCTCTACCTCCAAAAGGTTACACAATCTTCCCAAATAGTGTCACCAGCTAGAGACCAAGTGCTCAAATACATGGGTGTGTGGGAGATATTTCACAGTCAAACCACAACACAATACTGAGAAAATTGCAGTGTGCCAATTTCACAAAGGGTGTCTTCTCTGCCAACAGGAATAGGAGAAGGTATGCAGATGAAATTAAGAACTGAGTCTCAGGCTGGAGAGATGGCTTAGCAGTTAAGGCACTTGCCTGCAAAGCCTAAGGACCCAGGTTCAATTCCCCAGTACACACATAAGCCAGATACACAAGGTGCTACATGCACCTGGAGTTCATTTGCAGTAGCTGGAGGCTCTGGTGCACCTATTTTTTTTTTTTCTCTCTCTCTGTCAAATAACTAGATAGATAGACAAATTTAAAAAGGAAGATCTGGGGCCGGGCGTGGTGGCGCATGCCTTTAATCCCAGCACTTGGAAGGCAGAGATAGGAGGATTGCTGAGAGTTCGAGGCCACCCTGAGACTACATAGTGAATTCCAGGTCAGCCTGAGCCAGAGTGAGACCCTACCTCGAAAAAATAAAAAAAAATTAAAAAAATTAAAAAAAAATAAAAAGGAAGATCTACAAAATAGAATAAGAGCTACCTATTAAATTAAAAAAAGAATACTGGCTCTAGAACAAGATTTCTTGTGTTCAAATCATTGCTCTACAATGTACTAAGCTCTGGGAGTTTATACTTGTTAATATACCTGTCCAAAAGTTTATTATCCCATCTGCAAAAATAAGGCTGGCCCTAACACCCACTTCCCAAGGATGTTATGATGCATAAATAAGAGTGGAAAGCATAAAAAAAAGGTTATTTTTTATTTTTATTTTTATTTTTTTTTACAAAAGCTAGGTAATTCATGTGGAAGGTCCACAAACAATTCTTCTCTTCTGGTTACTATAATGCACAGTTTTTTGGCATAAAAATCCTGAATCACAGCTGTTATAGGCTGAGCTTCATTCCCCAAGATCATATATTAAAACTTAACTCCCATTACCCTAGAATGTAGCCATACAGTATTTGGAGATAGTTAAGTTACAGTGAGATCATCAGGATGGACTTCAATCCAACATAAATGGTGTCCTTAGAAGGTGAGGAAATTTGTTGATGGATATAGGGAAGGCTATGGGAGGATCAAAATACTCACTGGAGAAAAGACAGCCTCCTTAACAAATGTTTCTGGGAAAACTAGAGATATATATGTAGAAGGATGAAAGTAGATCCTTATTTCTCTCATGTACAAGAATCAAGTCCAAATGTATCAAAGTACAAACCAAGGACACAGACTGTAGCAGACAGCTTCAGGTTTGCTGAGATGAACTTCCAGACCAGGCACAGTTATGGAGGAAATGATTTATTGAAGTTTACAGATCCATCGGAGGTTCCATAATGGCAGAAGAAGCTGGCCTGCCTTCACAGGTCCAAGCAGAGAGAAGCCCAAGCCAAAAGCCACACAGCACAGCACACTTCAGGGTCTCTAGCTAGGCACTTTGCATATCATTAGACTGAAATCTCAAACCCAGCACCACACCTTAAGATCCACCCAGTGACACCTCCTCCAGCCAGGAGGCTGCAGATGCAGACTACAAACTGATAAAACACCGAATATGTCAGGGGCCATCTATTCAAACTACCACATTCTGTCCCTTGTCCCTAATAGATTCATAACCATCACACATTGTAAGTTGTACTCAGTCCAATTTCAAAGGTCCCCACAGTCTTGACCAATTTAAGATAGTGAGTCCTGTAAAATCAAACAAGTTAAATACTTTCAACATATAAAGGCACAGGGTAAACATTTTCAACTAGTATAATGCATAGCAAGGAGAGACTAAAACAATGCAAACTCAACCACCATCAAACAAGCATCAAACTTCTGCAGTTCAAGTCCAGTAAAACCTGAGACTGAGTTTCCAGATTTTCCAATTCTGCCCCATCCAGCTGGGCAGAGTAGCCAAGGAACACTTCCATCCTAGGCCAACAGTGCCTTCTATGGTAGCCCTTGCATAGGTATCATAGGTATATCCAAAATATCTTCAGGTCTTCATGCTAATCATGGTCCATCTTCCAAAGGCTCTTTCAGCCTATCAGGGTATCAGGCCCTGCCTCATGCTGCATCTCAGCAGCCGTTCCTGGAAGCATGTGGAATTCATGACCCACTCCTCTAAGTTTTCATGCTTCTGAAACCACATCCAGGTGTGCAGGACACAGCCATATTCTTAATTAAGGGACAAAATAAATCATAACCTTGAAAAGCAGGTTCCTTCTCCAGTCAACTCTTTCAAAAAGAGTTTGCATTTCTACGATAGTCTTTCCTCAGACATTCTCTCCATTGTTTTAATGTAATGCAGTGGGACCACCTTCCTTAAGATTGCCAATGTGTTTGACAATAGTAGATTCAGTAAACTAAGATCAGTCTCAGCGCCTGTAATTTTAACATGTTTGAGGTTTTCCAGTTTAAAAATCTTAAATCTCTCAGTCCAATTATTTTTAGCCAAGCACATCAGTCCATTACAAATTTAACTTTGATCAGACTCTCTGGGCCTGGGCAGTAGGACACAGCCAGCCCTTATGCCAGTAGCCCAGTTCCAACAAAGTCCTCTGCAGTCTTTCCTTCCCCTTAGAAAGCCCATAAATAGAGCCTCAAAGTTCAATACTGTCTGCACTTAGCATTCTCAAACTATCATCAGAATAGTCCATAAAACTTGGCTTACCACTCCAGAAAGCATCTTCAGTTGCAAGCACCAAGTACATGCCTATTTTTCCAAAACAAAGGTCCCAAAAGATCAACATCCACATGGTCAGGTTCATCTCAGCCCACTCCTTGGTACCAATTTATGAAGCAGGCAGCTTCTTCTGCCATTATGGAACTTTTCCTGGATCTGTAAGCTTGAATAAATCCCTTTCTCCATAACTGTGCCTGGTCTAGAAGTTCATCTCAATGAACCTGAAGCTGTCTGCTACACACACCTCAGCCAAAACCAACTTGCTGACACTTTGACCTTGGATTCCAGCCTACAGGACTTTCGGGCAGTGAGGTGTTACTATCTAAGCCACCTTGCGTGTGGTACTTTGTTATGGCAGCCCCAGAACTAATCCAGAACTCTTGTAGGCACCCAGGAAAAGGAAGTTATTATCTCAACTCCTCTCCTCTCAGAAGGTCACCAAGATAAAACTCCTCACAATGCAGCCTTTCCACATAGTTCTTCTCATGGCCACCAGAAGTCACCTTCAAATATTCTCCCTGGAATTTCACTCTTTTCCGTACCTTTTTTTTTTTATTGCATGTGTATGTATATGAGGTGAGTATGTGTGAGTGTGTGTGTGTAAATGTGTGCAGGTTTGTGTGCACGCATGTACACTTGCACGTGGAGGGCAGAGGTCATCCGTTGTCTTCCTCAATTGCTTTCCACCTTTCCACTGTATTTCTTATTTATTTATTTATTTATTTGAGAGCAACAGAGAGAAAGAGGCAGAGAGAGAGAGAGAGAGAGAGAGCGAGAGAGAGAGAGAGAGAGAAAATGGGCGCACCAGGGCTTCCAGCCACTGCAAACAAACTCCAGATGCGTGCACCCCCTTGTGCATCTGGCTAATGTGGGTCCTCGGGAATCGAGCCTTGAACCAGGGTCCTTAGGTTTCACAGGCAAGTGCTTAACCGCTAAGCCATTTCTCCAGCCCATCCACTGTATTTCTTTTTTAAAATACATTTTTCTTTATTTATTTACAAGCAAAGAAAGATAGAAAAGAGGGAGACAGAGAGAATGGGCATGGCAGGGCCTCTAGCTGCTGCAAATGGTCTCCAGATGCATGCGCCACTTTGAGCATCTGGCTTTATGTGGATATGGAGAATTGAACTCAGGTTGTTAGGCTTTACAGGCCAGTGCCTTAACCCCTGAGCTGTCTCTCCAGCCCCTGTCCTGTATTTCTGGGATTTTTTTTCAATGTAGGGTCTCAGTCTAGCTCAGGCTGATCTAGAACTCACTATGTAGTCTCAGGGTGGCCTTGAACTCACAGCAATCCTCCTACCTCTACCTTCTGAATGCTGGGATTAAAGGCGTACAACACCATGCCCGTCTTGTATTTGTTTTTTCCATTTAATTAATTAATTAATTTGCACTCATAGAGACAGACAGACAGACACACACACACACACACACACACACACACAATGGGTACCAAGGCCTCTAGCCACTGCAAATGAACTCCAGATGCATGTGTCACTTTGCACATCTGGCTTTTACTGGGGAATCAAACCCAGTTTATTAGGCTTTGCAGGCAAGTACTTTAAGCCCTGAGCCATCTCCCAGTCCCCCACTCTATTTTGAGACAGGGTCTCTCACTGAACCTGGAGTTTCCTAGTTTCTCTAAACTAGCTAGCAAGTCCTGGTGACCCTCCTGTTTCAGTCATCCCAGAGCTGGGTTTGCAGGCACATGCCAGCACACTTGGCAACTTATGTGTTTGCTGTGGACCTTAACTCAAGTCCTGGTGCTTGTGGGGCAAGCACTTTACTGACTGAGCCATCTCCCCAGTCCCTCCCTCCTTCCCTCCCTCTGTCTCTCCCTTCTTCCCTTCTTCCCTTCTTCCTTCCTTCCTTCCCTCCCTTCTTCCTTCCTTCCTTCCTTCCTTCCTTCCTTCCTTCCTTCCTTCCTTCCTTCCTTCCTTCCTTCCTTCCCTCCCTCCCTTCTTACATAGCTGTGGCTAGCATGGATCTCCCTATGTAGACCAGGCTGGCTTCAAACTCACAGCAATCCTCCTGCCTCGGCCTCTGGAGTGATGGGGCTGTGGGCATGAGGCAGCATGCTGGTCTGGAGTTTCACTCTTTAGAAAGCAACATTCCCCTCTTCGGGGATTATTCTCAGTCTGCCTTCAATGCTGATCAAAGGGATGGCGCTGGCGCTGGTTTTCCCAGAAGGCCACTGTTCTTCAATCATGGCAGAAGTACAAAAGAGCATTATCATCTCCTTGCAAGAAGCTAAACCATAATATTTTTGAGGCAATGACATCTTTGAGAAAAGCCAGAATATCTGAATTGGTGGCGATACCTGGCCCATTGCCCCAAGAAGAAAAAGAACCTAAAACTGTATATTTACAATGTTAGAGAGATTTATTAAGACCATGTCTGTTTATCTCTAACTTCCCAAGAACAAACTCTAAAGCCTGAGGAGACGCAGAATTCTGGAAGATATTTTATATTGCTTATCTGATGAAAGCATCATAAAGATCCAGAAAGTTTTCTTTTGCCTTAATTTGGCAATTGTGTGGAAAATTTTCATCATTAAAAAAAAAAAAAGAAGAAAGAAGGAAAGCAATGTCGGGAGAATGAAGAGCAGCGGTATTTTGCTCAGTGCTAATAAACAGAGCAGCCATGGCCTTCACTCCATGCCAGTTGTGCCCAGTACTTGCGTAGAGCCCACTATCTATCCCAGGTCGTCCTGAACTTTCACAGCTGGGATGAAAACTAGGCGCGAACGCCAGAGTGAACAGTGCGATTTCCATCAAGGCTTACCGGGTGGGCTGTCGGGGAAAAGCTCTGACTTCAACATCCTTCCACCCCTTAAGCATCGCTTAGGCAGGTTCCACGCACACAGGTCCAACTGCACAATGTCACTTACAATTACCAAAGGGCTTTCCGCTAGAGAAAGACATGGGTTTCTCAGTGCAAACATCAAACCCAGGGCTTGGCACGTGTTGGACAAATACTCTACCCACTGAGCTTCACCCCAGTAAGAAGGAGCTAGTTTACTTGGGATCTTGTTTTGTTGCTGTTGTTATTGACTTATTTTTAAAAATATTTTATTTATTAATTTGAGAGAGAGAGAGAGAGGAATTCATTTTAAAAAATATTTTCTTTCTTTCTTTCTTTCTTTTTTTTTTTTTTTTGAGGTAGGGTTTCACTCTAGCTCAGGCTGACCTGGAATACACTATGTAGTCTCAGGGTAGTCTTGAACTCATGGTGATGCTCCTACCTCTGCCTCCTGAGTGCTGGGATTAAAGGTGTGCACTACCATGCCCAGCTAAAATATTTTATTTATTTATTTGAGAGAGAGAGAGGAAGAGGCAGAGAGAAAGAGAGAATGGGCATGCCAGGGCCTCCAGCCACTGCAAACGAACTGCAGATGCATGCACCCTGTGCATCTGGCTTACATGGGTCCTGGGGAATCAAACTGGGGTCCTTAAGCTTTGCAGGCAAATGCCTTAGCAGCTAAGCCATTTCCCCAGCCCATATTGCCTTATTTTTAATCGAGTATAACTAGTGGCAGATTCAAGAAACAGCTGACCCTGTGTTTGCAAATGCTTTCCAATTGTCCAGCTTTACAAATGTACCATTCACAGTCCTTTCCCCCTCTTCTTGCCCTTTTTCTCTCTCTCTTTCAACTTTTCACTCAAGTTTCTTTTATTCTAAGACATTTCCCTGAAAGAAAATAATTCTTCAAGGCTCATGTGACGATGAGCCCAAGCTGCTTCTTTGTCCTTCCCCAGGTCTCTGTGGCTTTCACAGGGCTGGGGCTGAGCATGGTGTGTGTCTTCAGCAAATGTGTCCAAAGGCTGCCTCAGCTGGACCGAGCTGGGAACAGCACTCTGGGACAGAATGTCTTTATGACCTGCACTTCTGCCCTAGTCTTGAAGAAGTGGGCTCTGTTATCAACATCATCTCCGCTTAGCTCCAGTAATTGAATTGTTTTGCAGAAAGTAAAAGGGAAGAGTTTTATTGGCAAGCTTTGTAGAACATTTCTCCAAAAAAGGAAAACCAAACTCCTTCTCATGCTCTTTTGTAAAAGATGAAACAAACTCCAGGAGTTTAACCTTTAAGGTGTGTGATTCAATAAAATGAAATTGGCCTGTTATTTCTGGAATCCAGGAATCTTATGTAGGTCTTTATCAGGTAGAAAATGGTTCAATCATTGTTATTTCTTTTTCTTATTTCAAAAGTGGTATTTGCTCTTTGGGAAGCACTGGAAACACTTATGGAAAAACACATGTGAAAAACATTCTTAATCCCACCACAAGAATAAAAGTACTGTAGATACAAGTATTAGACATATTCTCAAAAATGGTCTGGAGAGATAGCTTAGTGGTTAAGGCATTAGTCTGTAAAGCCAAAGAACACAGGTTCAATTTCCCAGGACCCACATAAGTCAGATGCACAAGGTTGCACATGCATTTGGAGTTTGTTTGCAGGGGCTGGAAGCCCTTGTGTGTCCATTCTCTCTCTCTCTCTCTCCCTTTTTATCTTTGTATCTCTCTCTGAAATAATAAAATATTAAACAAGAAATATTATCAAAATTAACACTAATTACCTTCAAAACAATGACTATTCAATCTGTAAAGAATGATTCTGAGAGCTGAATTCAAGTAGTTCAATGAAACAAGTGTACAAATAAAATCCTCAGCATATTTCTAGCAAGTTGTACCAGTCAGTTTTCTCTTGCTGTGACAAAATGCTTGAGAGAGTCAGCTGAGAAGGAAGAAAGACATACTTTAGCTCATGGTTTTGGAGGCTTCAGTTCATGATCAGCTGGCTCCATTGCTTTTGTGGTGAGACAGAATATATCATGATGGAGACTGTTAGAGCAAAACTGCTCACCTCAAGGTTAGTGTGTAGGGAAAGAAGAGAGAGAGAGAGAGAGAGAGAGAGAGAGAGAGAGAGAGAGAGAGAGAAAGAGAGACAGAAAGAATCACCAGAGCCTCTAGCCACTGTAAACAAACACCAGATGCATGTGCCACCATGTACATCTGGCTTACATGGGCACTAGGGAATCAAACCTGGATCCTTAGGCTTTGCAGGCAAGTGCATTAACTGCTAAGCCATCTCTCCAGCCCCAGAAAGGGCATTTAAAGACAATTGTGGCACCTTCACAGCTCAGGAGTTAAGTAAAACTTGGACATTTTTGTGACAGGTTTTCACTCTGTAGCCTCACTGTGTAGCCCAGGTGGGCCTCTGACTGTGGCAATCCTCCTGCCACTGTCTCCCAGTTATTCGGATTATGGGTATGAGCTACTAAACCTGGCTCAAAATTTAGACTTTAAAAAAATATTTTATGTGTGTGTGTGTATGTGTGTGTGTGTGTGTGTGTGAGAGAGAGAGAGAGAGAGAGAGACAGAGAGAGAGAGAGAAAATGAGAGAGAGAGAGAGAGAATGAGAGAGAGAGAGAGAGAGAGAGAGAGAGAGAGAGAGAGGGAGAGGAGAGAGATAGAAAGTGAGAGAGAGGACAGAGAGAAAGAGAATTGGGGCACATGAATGCTTCACTGTTGGAGAACAACTTTCAGGTTAGTCCTTAACTTTCACTTGGATTGAGTCTATTGCCACCTGCCAGCTTCCAGGGAGTTCTCTTTTCTGCCTCCCTTCTCACTCTAGGTTCCCTGGTGCCACAGAAGCCTGCCACAGCTTCCGGCTTTTACTTGGGGCTTGGGAACCAAACTCAGACACTCAGAGTTCTGTTGTAAGTGTCTTAAGCATTGAGATACCCCACAACCCCAAATTTGGCCCTTTTAATTATTGAATCTTACTACATTTAAAACTCCAAGAAAGTTCATTTCAAGCAATGATTCTTAGTGAACTATAGTATTAAACATCAGTGAGTCTCACTCTAGCCCAGGCTGACCTGGAATTCACTATGTAGTCTCAGGGTTTCCTTGAACTCATGGCGATCCTCCTACCTCTGCCTCCCGAGTGAGGTGTGCGCCACCATGCCCAGCTTTTACTGCAAATCTTTCAATAGCCTGTTGTACTCATCGGATTTCACTTTTGTTTATAAAACAGTTTTTCAGCCATAGAAAGGCACAGAATAATGATGCCAAACTCCTATGAAGTCCCTCACCAACTTTTACTAAAGAGCCTGTGGGAACATGAGGCCTGGAGCCAGGGCCCAGGCCCAGTGTAGATGAGACTCAGGGCCAGTGATGAAGTTTGATATCAAATTGTTCTCTTTTACTTAGAAAGGTTGAACAGTGAGCTTTTCATTACAAATTGAGCATCTTCACTATAAAAAGTTTTCTGCAAAAATGTTTTACAAATCATTGGGCTAAAAGACTTTCTCTTAGCTGAGACATCCAGCATAGAGACCCATGGAGGATTAGGAGTTCAAGGCCGGCCTTGGATACACAGTGAGTTCAAGGTCATCTTGGGTTACATAACACCCTGCTCAAAAAGTCAGTTAAATGAGGGGATTATGATCATAATATATTGCTTATATTATGGAGGTTGTCCCTAAAAAGTTAAAACAAATGGGCTGGATAGATGGCTTAGTGGTTAAGGCACTTGCCTACAAAGTCAAAGGACCCAGGTTCGGTTCCCCAGGACCCACATAAGCCAGATGCACAAGGTGGTGCATGCATCTGGAGTTCGTTTACAGCAGCTAGAGGACCTGGCACATTCATATTCTCAATCTCTCAAATAAATAAAGAGAAATAAAATTAAAGGGTGGCTGGAGAGATGGCTTGGAGGTTAAGGTGCTCACTTGCAAAGCCTAAGGAGCCAGGTTAAATTCTCCAGTACCCATGTAAGCCAGATGCACAAGGTGAGTTCATTTGCTAGAGGCCCTGGCGTGCTCATTATCCCCCCCTTTCCCCCTCTCATAAATAAATAAATAATAAAAATATTTAAATAAATTTAAAAAGTTAAAAAAACAACCAACAATAAGAAAACCAAAACCAAACCAAACCAAACCAAACCAACCAACCAACCAACCAACCAACCAAAAAAAAAAACAAACAAACAGACAAACAAAAAACCCTCATTAACAGCAAGAACAAGAACAACAACAGCAACAAAACCCAAAGCAAAAACATGTGGGCCACCATTTTCTGTAAGCTCCAAGTGCGCAACACCTCACCTATGGTAGAGAAGTCCAGTGACAATGTCATGTTAAACACACTGTCCCAATAGTAAGTTACTCTTGTCCTTTGCTACCCAAATCCCAAATCCTGAAGGCACAACTGGGTCAAAGTACAAAACAAATCACCAAACAAAAAGTGTTCTCATGCATTTGTTCCTCCAGAGTGAAGTTTAGAGTCTTCAGAACATGGCTGTTTGCAGTGATACCAGCAGAGTTTAGTCTATGCCAGATTTATAGTTATATTGGAATATGGTTGCTCTGATAGGCACTTGCATTGTGAGTTCAAAAAGGTAACAAGGGCTGGAGAGATGGCTTAGTGGTTAAGGTGCTTGCCTGTGAAGCCTAAGGACTCAGGATTCGTTTACCCTGTACCCACATTAGCCCAATGCACAAAGTGGCACGTGCTTCTGGAGTTCATTTGCAGTGGCTAGAGGCCCTGGCACACCCATTCTCTGTCTGTCTCTCTTCTCTGTATTTCTCTCTCTACTTGCAAATAAATAAATAAATATAACAAAATTAAAAGGTAACAGATAGTCCAGTTATAAAAACACTGTATCTTGGGGTGGGAAGACAGCTCGGTGTCAGGCACTTGTCTGCCCCACAAAGGTGTTGATTCGGGTTCAGGTCCCCAGCATTTGCACACATGCTGGTGGGTGTGGTGTCCCCCTTTAATCCCAGTGCTTAGGAGGCAGAGATGAGATTCCAGGGCAAGCCGGGGGGCCAGACTCGCTGAGTTGGTGAGCTCTGGGTTCAAGTGAGAGACCCTACCTCAGTAAATACAGTGGACAGTGTTGAGGAAGACTGCCAACATCAAGCTCTGGCCTTCGCACACACATTCACACAATGCATGCACACACCTTTACATGCATCTACACATATGCAACACGCATAAGCATACAATAATGCACATTACACTCACACACAACACACACACACACACAACCTTTTTCATTCCCTCATTCTCTGCCCTGGCTGACAAGACCAAAGGACACAGGGGATGTCTCTTCTGTGCTGGGACTTGCCAAAATTAGTTCCTGGAAAATGTGAGGTTCATGGCAGGGACATTGGTGAGATGGATTATTTGAGATCCAGGAAAAAGATAAGGGGGGTTTCAGTAATGGGAACTGACAAAGACATACAAATTCACTGAGAGAGAACCCAGAAGTTCTGGGGAAAATTAAGCTGAAAATCAAAACTCAAGGTACTTATGTATAATCCAGGTGAGAGGACAGACAGGGAGGTGGGGGAAAGCTCATCTCTCACTGCCTTAGTGTTTCCGTTGACTTGTTCTGCTAAGGAAGCACCCACTCCGGCCCTTTCTGGGAGGCACCATCTGGCTGCTGACACTGATGAATTTTATAATCACCTATAATTTTACTTTATGAGGTTCTGCACAGCACAGCTGACTAGCACGAGAGCTCACCATGGCTCACAGAAAACCACGAGGACCCCACCAACCCTCCCAGCGTTACACAAGGGAGAAGACTGCTGACATGATTTAAATCCACCGGCCTCATAAAACCAAAGACAATATACCCAGTTACATATTACCACAATGAAGTCTGAATTAGTGAAAAATAAAGTACAATGAAACCTTTAATAAGTAGTTATTTTCAATTTTGCCAACATTTCTTAAACCATCATTTGATGAGGGTTGAACTGTGTGCCAAACACCATGGAGATTGGTTTTCCACCAATCTCTACTTTCTGATGATGTATCTCCCTGTAAATATTGACACCTCTATCTGGAAGATTCTGCTGCATTCTCCTGTGTGTGTGTCTCGCCCTTGGACTAAGTGGCTTGTGATAAAAGCACCCTCAGATTTCTTTTTAAAGAATTTACATAGAATATAGTAGCTGAGATGATGTAAAATTATAGTTTCTAACTCAAGTAATGCAAGGACTTTCACCAACATCCTATGAGACTTAAGTCATTCCTCAGGACCGATGAACCGAGCCACTGATTCTAAGCTCCAATCACTCTCACTCAGAAATCTGCTTTCTCTGTGAAGGTTTAGAATGACTTTGTAAGAGTCTTGTTTTTCTCAAGGGCAGTTCATGTGACAGAACACCAGCCCAGCTCCATACTAACAGAAATCTTGACCAACAGAATGGGGAGGAGGGATCCGAGGCATGGCATCCCTCTTTGCTTGACTCACATTCATGTCTGAATGGGGCTCCCGAAGACATACTCAACTTTGCTTAATCTGGTGTTTGTTCCTCAACCATTTTTGCCATAAATTTGTATTTGTTGTCATCATCAGTATTTGTTTTTTGAGAAAGGACCTCATTGTGTACCCAGGCTGGGCTGGAACTTGCTAGGTAGCCCATGCTGGAATTGATCTCATGGTTTCTTTTCTTACCTTAGCCTCCCAAGTGTTGGGATTACAGCTTAATGTGGGGATCTGGGGGCTAATTTCCGGCCTTTGTGCTTGTGAAGCCATCTCCCTAACCCCAGCTTGCAGGATGAGCAGACGAATAAGCACAAAAGCAAATACAGGAGTGACAAATAAATATGAAGCTTCCAAGAAGTCAGAAACGATTTCAGTAGCAGGAGTACAACAGGCCTGTCTAAAGATGGCAATGGTTCATTAAATTTGCATGTGTGCATTTTTATTCATAAGCAAACAAAATAACTTTATTTCATATCTCCTTTGTTTCCCTCTATAACCCTTTTTTTTTTCTGCCAAAAGTTCTTATCCTGACTTCACATTTTCTGATATTCTTGTTAAAATACATATTGAAAACCTACCACATGCCAGGCTCATCCCAGGAACACAATACGTTAGTAAGGGGAGGGTGAAAACTCCCTCTGGGGCTTATGCACAGCGCACAGATAGCAGACTACAGACATACTGAGTGTATCTTACTATAACGAAGGGGGGCAGTACTAAGGCTCAAAGATACTTGGGCATTTAGGTGGGACTCTGGCTGATTGTACTCGATGGACTGTCTGGTTGACACTGACGCCACCCATGGTTACAGCAAGGCCAGGTCTGAATGGAGTGTGGAGCAGGCGGACAGCAGGAGGGAAGCAGCCCTGCGTGTCTCTCAGTGGGCTAACCTGAGTCCAGCCACTCATGGGCCCAAGTTCACTTTCAATCCCACACCCCCTTGGCCTTGGCATGCAGCACAATTTACCATGCTTGTTGCTAATTCGCATTACAGAACAAAATTCCACAGTTGCAGTTCCCCATACTGGTTGACCGTTTTGGCATCTTACCAGTCTTGTCAGTCCCTGTTGGGTGCCTTTTCTCAGCTTGGTTCTGGCTCATCTCCAACCCCATAATAGCGTGATTACACACACTCAGTTGACTCTGTATCTGTGTGGAACCTACTTGGCCCCTCAAAGCTAAAAATGCCAATCTATGGCCAACCTCATACGAAACTGGTAAATTCACAAGGAGGAAATCTATACGATGGTTTCTATAATAGCTTTTAGAAGGTTTATCTGAATCTCTAAGAGACACCTTTCCAATATCACATCAGTGCTGTGAGGCATGAAATACAATTTTTTGCAAGGGGAAAAGGCCAGTAGAATCAAGTGCTTCCTTCTAGCACATGAAGTGTCGTCCTTGCAGGAGAAACTTAGCAAAAGGTGGGGACCCAGAGAAGCTGACCTGGGCAGTGGGATCTATCATATAGATTAGCAGCTACTCTGGGCAGTGCATCCTTCAGAAGGTCTGCGATGATTAATCCTTTTTGCATGTTTCTATGTGTGTGTGTGGGTACATGTTTGTGCAGATGTACATGCACATGTGTGCACATGCGTGTGGAGGCATAAATAGACTGGTTTGTCTGCCTTGGTTGCTTCCCACCTTATTCATTCATTTTATTTTTTCACATGCAATATGTGTGGCGTGTGGCTGTTGTGTGCACGGAGATGTGTCTGTCTGCCCCGTGCGCAGGCATGCAGGGGCAGGAGGAGGATGTCGAATGTCTTCCTCTAATGCGCCTATTTCTTTAACATGTATCTCTCACTGAACCTGGAGTTTGCTGCCCCCAGAGTGGGGTTGCAGTTGTGTGTGGCCATGCCTGGCTTTGTATATGGGTTCTGGGGATTGAACTCAGGTTCTCATGTTTGCATAGCAAGCACTTTTACCCATTGAGCCATGGCCCCAATCCATCCACCTTTTTTTTGTTGTTGTTGTTTTTGTTTTTTCAAGATGAGGTCTCACTGTAGCCCAGGCTGGCCTGGAATTCACTATGGAGTATCAGGGTAGCCTTGAATTCATGGTGATCCTCCTACCTCTGCCTCCCAAGTGCTGGGATTAAAGGCGTGTGCCACCACACCTGGCTATTCACCTTATTTTTTGAGACAGGGTCTGGTAATGAAAGTGGAACTCATTGAGTCAGTTAGGTCAGCTAGACAGCAGTGGGACAGCCCTAGAGATCTTCCTCCTACCAGACTCTGCCTCCCCAGGGCTGGGATTTCAGGCACACGCCACCATGCCTGGCTTTTTTTTTTTTTTTTTTTTTGTGGTAGGGTCTCTCTCTAGCCTAGGCTGACCTGGAATTCACTGTGTCATCTCAGGGTGGCCTCGAACTCACTGCGATCCTCCTACCTCTGCCTCCCAAGTACTGGAATTAAAGGCATGTGCCACTGTGCCTGGTTCATGCCTGGCATTTTTATGTGCTGGGGATCCAAACTTAGGTCAAACACTTTGCCTACTGAGCCACCTTCCCAGCACTGTGACGGTAAATTTTCATTGTCAACTTGACTGAACTTGGAATGGTCTAGGAGACACACTGCTGGGTCTGTCTGTGAGAGTGTTTGTAGAGAGGCTTAACTGAGGAAGAAAGAGCCATCTCGAATGTGGGTGGCAGCACTCCATAGGCTTGGGTCCTAGCGTGATAAAAGGAAGAAAAGGAAGAAAGTGTGCTGAGCACTCACATTCACCTCTCTCAAATGGGGACTTGCATGCAGTGTGGCCAGCCATGCCCCTGCCCTCCTCCTCAGTGCCCTCCCTGCCATCATGAACTGACTGTGCCCTTGAGCTGTGAGACAAAAAGAACCTTTCCTTCCTAATACTGCTTCTGTCAGGTACTTTGTCACAGCAGTGAGAAGAGGAACCACTGCTCCTGTGGGAAGACTGCCATCAAGACATCAGGTGGAAGAAGGAAGGAAACGAAAATTTCCTGGTGGTCTACTCTCAATCAAGCTTTGTGTCCTATGTACTATTGACACATCCCACAAAACTGGGAAGGTTGGATTCTTATCACTGTTTTATGAATGAGGAGACAGGGTTCAGAACCCAGATTATCTGGCTAGACTAGGAATGCAGCCTAGAAAGGCTTACTCCCCAAGTGCAAGTGCAAGTATAACAAGGGACAAGCCCTGGCTTCAGAGAGGGGCCCATCGGGGTCTACAGCACACTGATCACACTGGTCTGAGCTCCCACCTCTTCCTCTGACACGAGCAATACCCACCTATAGGGCTCTGGTGATGCCGGCATAAGATAACATGCACAGCATGGTGGAAACACCATAGCTGTAGGGGAGAGCTATTATTATTGTATCCATCTGAGAAGTTTTACTGGTCTCAGATACTGAAGAAAATGTGTCATTGACAGCCGGATAGAGTGGAATGACTGCTCAGCTAAACCAATAGCATCGTGATAACAGGATTAAGAGAACAATGCCCATGCCATGCAGTCACAAGGAGGTGCTTACCATGACTGCTCCCCCTGTTGTTTTATTTACATCTGACTGGTCCGAGGAGAACCTGGGGCTACGGCAGCCTAAAACTCCTGGGCAAGATGTCTGCCCCAGTGAGTGCTATAACATGGCAGGACCTGGTGACTTAGAACCCACTACTCAGCAGTTTCCCTCATAAGTCAAGGTGGTTCCCAACTTACCACATGTGACTTAACGATGTCACACTCTGAAGCACTGTGATGGTGATAAGTATTCAGTAGAAACTATACTCGAAATTTCATCTTCCGATATTTGGCCTGGCTAGTGGTACACAGTCCAGCCCCACCACACGACGAGAAGAGCAGAGCACTCAGCCCCGTGGCGTTGTGGGAAACCACCAACACTGCAGTGTGCTGTGTGGCTAAGTGAGAAGCCCGTGGACGAGGCCTGGTAAATGCCTCTTGGCTTGCATTGTTTTCAACTTACAATGTACTTGTTGGGATTTAACGTTATTGTTTAGTCCTGAGCACCATACTCCTCCCTTCCCTAGCCTGCAACAGGTGCACAGATACTATAAGATATTCATACATCATGTAATAAATCAATGTGTGCTGAATTGTTAAAAAATAAAGAGAAAATAAAAGGCCAGCAACTTTCCCATGTCATGATGCAGTCGCAGATGGACAATTGCAAAGTGGCCCTGAGAAACGACAGAGCCACAGAAGGCGTGAGAGGCTCGTGGGCCAGTAAGTCAAATACAAGATGCCTTCGTAGACAGCTGGAGATAGGACTTTCTGAAGTGGTGAAGTTCAGAAAGAAACAAAACATCATCTTTCTCCAGTCTACACTAGCTATATTCCAAGGTAGTTTGGTACACTAGCTATATTCCAAGGTAGTTTGGGGTTTATCATATTAAGCAAAATAAGTCAGACTCAGAAAGAGTCTGCATTTTTTTACTTGTGGACCCGAGATTTCATTTATGTATTTATGACATGAAAGCAGAAGAGAGATAGGAAAATGAGGCCATGGGGAGGGGAGAGGGGGAGGAAGAAAGAAGAGGGAGGGCGTTGCAGTCAGGTTTGCATTGCTGGTAGAAATCACCCAACCAAGAGCAGCTTGTGGGAAAAAGAGGTTTATTTTGGCTTACAGGTGAGGGGAAGTTCCACGATGGCAGGGGACAATGATGGCATGAGCAGAGGGTGGACATCACCCCCCGGCCAAAGTAAGGTGGACCATAGCAACAGGACAGTGTGCCAAACACTGGCATGGGGAAACTGGCTAAAACACCCGGGAGCCCACCTGCAACAATACACTGCCTCCCAGAAGCGTTAATTCCCAAATCTCCATCAGCTGGGAACCTAGCATTCAGAACACTTAAGTTTATGGGGGACACCTGAATCAAACCACCACAGAGGGCATGGAAGTGAATAGGTTTAAAGTATGTTATGCACTGGAAAGAAATTGTCTTTATGAAATCCAGCAGGATGTACAATGTACATATGCCAATAAAAGTGTGCAAAGTTAGTGTTTGTATTGCTTGGAATATGGAATATAATTAAATTCTACTTTATTTTTATTTTTGAAATGGGGTTTTGTTATACAGCTCAGGCTGGCTCCTGACCTGTGAGTGTCCTTGGTGCTGGGGCCATAGGCACGTGCCACCATGCCCGACTCCATGCATGTGTGTTTGGGGGAGGTGCTGACATTCTCGCAGGACTGTGATAGTGCTCGGTGATGTGTGTTGTTGGGCGTCTAGTATCCACAGCTAACTCCCACCCAATGCTATGACACCCCCACAGATCTTCATACCCTGCCAAAGTGCTCTTTTGGAGGGCAGTAAGGCCCCCCGTTCTTGCTAGCCATTTCTCTAACTGTTTGGTATCAAATCCAGGGCCTTACATGTGCTGGGAAAGAGCTCTCCCACTGACCCACACCTTCAGGACAGCATTCTGGTTTTGAGATTAATTTTAGCTCGTCATATGAATATCGGCTTAAATAGGGCATAAGATTCATTGAAGCTTTCCTATGAATTAATCACAACTCCCATATTCCTGGCTCTGAGCTACATATAGATGAATGGCAGTCATGTGAGCCAATGATCGCAGTGGTTCCTGGGCCACAAAAGAGCAAGAGGGTGAGAGCACTGGTCTGCGGGTGAGGAGGTCAGGTAGGACCACTGAGGGACGAGAAGTCTGAAGGAGGACGACTTCAAGACTAAGGGCACAGCAGACAAAACACGTGAGAAGCACAACACCGGGTGCTTGGGAAGCAGCACGTTTTCCTGAATGGCATGAGCGAGGGACACTCTGGGGGACGGGGCTGTTGAGCTAGGCAGGGACATGAGGACATGCTCTGAGCAGGGATGTCCGTGGGATGGAGGAAGGAGATTTAGCTGTTATCTTACCTGAGTATTTTTTGAAAAAATCATTTTTAGGTTAGCATACTAAGAAATGGCTTTCACTACGACATTTCCATATACATGTCATTATACTCTGTTCTCCTTCCCCTCTCCCTCTGCCCACCCATCTATCCGGTGTCTCCTCTGGCCGATTCTCTTCTCTGGCCCACATAGAAGCCCTTTCTCATCACATGTGTTCTGTAACCACATTTATTCCCCTGTCTCTTTGGTTCTCTTTCTCATCTTCATGATCCCCTAACTAGTTTCATGACCCCCGGCAGACATAAATACACAGACTCTCGTTTTGCATATGAGAGAAAACATGCAGTATTTGCCTGAGTCTGGCTTAATTTGTTTAACGTCACGATTTCAGTTCCATCCATTTTCCTGCAAATGTCAGGATTTCATTTTTCTCAGTGGCTTCATAAAATTCCACTGTGTACCTGCACTATATTTCTTTATGCACTCACCTGTTGATGGGCGTCTAGGCCCACTCCATTTCCTGGCTGTTGTGGATACGGTGGCAGGGAACACAGGTGTGAGAGTGTCCCTGTGATAGGTTGATTCAGAATCCGTCAGGTCAGTGGCCAAGAGTGATGAAGCTGCTGTATATGGCGGTTCTGCTTTCAGCTTTCCAAGGAGCCTCCATACTGACTTCTACAGTGGCTGGACTACTCATAGTCCCTCCACCAGTGGCTAAAGACCCCTCTCCCCTGCAGTCTTACTTGGATCTTACTGGGAAGGGTGATGGGCTGGCTTTCGTGTTAGGGTCACCAGGTAGGTGTAGGAAACAGTGTTAGGTCTCTGGCCTTTGATGACCTCATATAAGAGCATTTACTGTTTCTTGATGAGGAACTCTTGGTCTTTTTATATCTTTGCCACACTTAAATATAAAAACTTTATCTAGATTTTCTCTTGAAAATATTTAAATTGAGCTAAAATTATCACTAGTCACAACTTTCTGGAGTTTTAATCTCATATTATATTGTAGGATTTCTGTATCTTGTGGGTTTTGAGTATGCATTGGCCATAAACATAGGAGATTATTATGCATGAGGGCTGTTATAGTGTGCCAAGTTTGCACTCATTCATACAATCCCAGCAAGTGAATAAGGGTTTCTTTTCTCATATCCTTGCCCCTAGGGTTTATGTTGCCATGGATCATGGGAACACAAAATCATCCTTCTACCATCCCTTCTTCCCTCCTCACGGAAAGTACATGGCAGCCTGGATTACATGCCACCTTGGAGTTGTAGCTCAAAGGCCACTTCCACAGTTGGCTCAAGGAGGCTGGGTGGTATCTGCCTGCTTTCTGATAAAGTAAAGGAAGAGGACATTCAAAACAGTCCTTAGTGGAAGATCTGGCTGGTATCTAGATGTTCCTTTTTCAATTCTTTTTTAATTATTTATTTATTTTTTATTTATTTGAGAGTGACAGAGAGAGAAAAAGGCAGATAGAGGGAGAGAGAGAGAATGGGTGCACCAGGGCCTCCAGCCACTGCAAACGAACTCCAGACGTGTGCGCCCCCTTGTGCATCTGGCTAACGTGGGTCCTGGGGAATTGAGCCTCGAACTGTGGGGTCCTTTGGCTTCACAGGCAAGTGCTTAACCACCTAGCCATCTCTCTAGCCCCTCCTTTTTCCGTTCTTATAATTTCAGAAAAGAATGACATTAATCATTACCAACCCCTTTGGTTCTGAATGAGCCCTTTTCCAGGGTTGCTCGGAGTAAGAAGGGGTTAACGGGAAGGGAGGATGAGTAGACTGGAGGTGGGAGCAAAGGGTGCAAACATGGGTGGAGGCAGGGTGAGGCCCAAAGTCCACTGTGTCCCTGGCTTGGCTCTAGACCAGAGCTTGGCTCTCAGAGCCAGCTCTCTTTGGCTGAGATGTCACTGGTTATTGTAATCGTTACTTTCCTTGTCTCTATGATCAAATGCCTAACAAGAGCAAGGGTTTATTTTGGCTCACAGCTCCAGGGGACAGCGTTCATCGTGGGGGAGGGGAGACATGGAGGCAGGAGTGTGGGGCAGCTGGCCACATTGTTTCTCAGTCAGGAAAGGAGAACGGACAAGAAATGGGCTCAGGTTATGAAACCCCAAGGTCTGCTCCCAGTGATCTGCTTTCTCCTCTGAAGCCCCACCTTCTTCAGGTCCCATAATCTTTCTAAAAGTGCCACCAACCCATGTCCAAGTGTTCAGACACACGAGCCTACAGGGAACAGTTCACACTCAAGCCACAGTTACCATGGATGACTGGGGGAGGCTGGGTGGCATCAATCACCAGAGGTTTGTGCCCTGGGCTGGAAGAAACCCAGCTGAGCACTGCAGGTCTCTGGCAAGTTCTGTAATTGAACATCTGTTAGCTTTGATATCTCCATCTGTCTATAGAGTATGGCATTACTACCCACTCACTCTGGTGTGCCATTGTGGCAATTAACTAACAGGTGATAGGAGAATTTTGAGGCCTTTGAATTAAAGAGTCCCTCATAAATACACAAAATGTCAGCAGTATTTATAGTTTTTTTTTTTTTAATTTTTTTTGGTTTATTTTTATTTATTTATTTGAGAGCAACAAAGAACGAGGCAGAGAGAGAGAGAGAGAGAGAGAGAGAGAGAGAGAGAGAGAGAGAGAGAATGGGTGCGCCAGGGCTACCAGCCACCGCAAACGAACTCCAGACGCGTGCGCCCCCTTGTGCATCTGGCTAACGTGGGACCTGGGGAACCGAGCCTCGAACCGGGGTCCTTAGGCTTCACAGGCAAGCGCTTAACCGCTAAGCCATCTCTCCAGCCCAGTATTTATAGTTTTTATATTGGAATTGAGGGGAAAACCCTTCAGGACTGAGAATCTATTTATTTTACCATTTCTATTCATCATTTGTCTTATCTCTCATCTGAGTGGAGAGAGAAATCTAGACAAGTATTTGAGTTTTGCATTTTAGATTTATTTCAGATACTGTTCATATTACACTAATAAAGAATGATTTCTAGATACAGTAGGGGAAAAAAATCTCATCTTTGGTTAAGGAGCACTTTGTGGTCAGAGAAACAACAGGATGTGGATCCAAGACAGTGACATAATACATCTTCCATCTGCACTAGAAACAGCTCCAGGCATCCCAGGAAGGTGTTGCATGCACTCAAAGACATGTATGTGCATGTGTGTGTGTAATATATATATATATATATATATTATATATAGTATATCTGGTAATATAATATATATATGATGCCATATATATATTATATTACCAGAGACACTGCCCTACTCAGATCCATTTACATTGCTTGCATAGACCCAGTTTCACATACGCGCAGCTTCCAGAATCTATGCTATCACGCACATGCTCAGTCCCATATGTATTCCACTTGCGCTTTCAATTTGTAAGCCACCCAGGGAACTCGTTAGGTAGAGATGAAAAGGAAGGTGTTTACAAACTGGCAATGAAATATGATATTTATCCTGTCAGTTAAAATGAGCCTGACAGATGTATTTTTTGTTAAAATTAAAATTGTGAGGCATATCACATTACCCCTGGCAATACTGCCAGCTGCACAGCGTATGGCTGACAAAGAGGCACGCTGTGGTCATCTGAGCCAGGCTGCGGCTTCCAGCTAGTCACTCAGTATGGGGCAGCTTGGTAGAAGGTCTTACCTGAGAGGAGGGGTCCTCCCCATCAAGCGCACAGAGGCACACTTGTGAAACTGGTATAGAAAACATTCAGTTCTTTATTTCTCCCTTTCTTTCCTTCCATCCTTCCTTCCTTCCTTCCTTCCTTATTTCCTTCCTTCCTTCCTTCCTTCCTTCCTTCCTTCCTTCCTTCCTTCCTTCCTTCCTTCCTTCCTTTCTTTTTGCGGGGTGTGTGTGTCAGTTGGAGGACTACTTTTATGTGTAGGTCCTCACTTTCCAGCTGTGTGAGGCTAGCTTCTGGCACATTCTGCTGTCTCTGTTTTCCTTCTGGAGCTGGAATTACTGATGCTTGTGCCACCGAGTTTGGTTTTATGTGACTCTGGGTTCTGAGGATTTGAATTCAGGTATTCAAACTTGCATGGCAAGTGCTTTATCCACTGAGCTATTTCCCCAGCCAAAATGATTCTTTTTGATATTTCCCTGGCTACAGTGTGACCAGTATTAGAGCAGAGCTTTCTCTTTCTTTTCTTTTCCCTCCCTCTGTCCCTCTCTTCTTTCTTTCTTTCTTTTTTTAAACAGGGTCTCATGTAGCTAGCCCAGGAGGGCTGCTAACTCATTATGTAGCCAAGGATGACCTTCCTGATCCTCTTGCCTGTACCTCCCAAATGCTGGGATTATAGACACGCACCACCATGCCAGGCTCATCTTCAATTTTGGTTTGTAACGATAGTTCTTATCTGGAGCTAGTGGCCATGGTACTAGGACATAAGTCTCAAAATGTATCCCTTTCTCTTTGACACTCTCTAGGACTCTAGTATGGAACTTCAGGTGGGATTGGCTAAAGGAGGGATCAATTTGGGCTATTTTCCAGGGCAATCCCCCTCCTCTAGGATGTTCTTGTGCATAGTTTGTGAGAATGGCTCACTTTCATAGTGTTGAACAGTTTGCTGGTGAACATCACACTGCCAGCACATCAGAATGGGATTTCCACACTGCCCGAGGCTGGAGCGGGGGCTGAGCTGTGAACGGGCCACATCAAAGGCTCCCGCACTTCCGTGAAGGCACGCATTTTCCTCTGCTCACACGTTCCCTTTACGGACTTGCTCTTATTGTTTTAACACAGGGGCTTCAGCCCAGCACTATCCCGGTGTAACAGTGAGTCCCAGTCCCACTGTATCCTGTCCTCACCCTGTCTGTGTCTGGTGACATGTGGCAGCTGCCTAACAGTAATGTCTTCCCGCTATATTTACACGTGCCCATGTGTGACATCTTGCAAACGTGTCCATACATATACAAAAGAAAATGGTGGTGGGAAGAAAAGAATTAAGAAAACAGCCCTGAAGACTATGTGCTCTGGCCTGGTGAGGGGGCCTGTACAGGCAGTAACCCCTTCCTGTATGATCATCAACCAAGTCATCCACACACAGAAACAGTAACATGGAATGAACACAATACTGTTTCCTCAACAGCAAACTAGCTCCACAAATAGAATTCCCCCATTGAGCCGGGTGTGGTGGCGCACGCCTTTAATCCCAGCACTCTGGAGGCAGAGGTAGGAGGATCGCTGTGAGTTCGAGGCCACTCTGAGACTCCATAGTGAATTCCAGGTCAGCCTGAGCCAGAGTGAGACCCTACCTTGAAAAACCGATAATAATAATAAAATAATAATAATACTAGAATTCCATCAGTTGTCAGTTTGAGACCTTTAAGGAGGCTGAACAAGCTGGGGTGATCCACCTCAACAGCTTCAGACTAAAAGGCAAAAACCTGCCATTGGAGAGGGTGGTACAGCAACCCGAGCACCCACACAGATCTCACTGCTCCCCACAGATAATGACTAAAAAAAACCAAAACCTTTTCCCGACAACACTGGTGTTCAATGGGTCGAGTGGTGCTCCCACCCCTACGACCATATATTGAAGTCCTCACCGAGTGTCTCAGGATGAGACTTTACTTGGAAATAGAGTCACTTCAGATATAATTAGTAGAGATGACGTCATCTTGAAGGAGTGGAGGCCCTTAGTCCTGTATCCCTGTTGCTATGGTTTCAATGTTTGTCTCCTGTCTAATTCATGAACTGGAGCTGCCATTGTAACAGTATGCAGAGGCGGGGCCGTTAGGAGCTGGTAAAGCATGAGGACGCCGCGCTCACGCACTGACAAGGGACAGCATTCCTATCAGTGGAAGGCTTACCTCTTTTGCGTTCCTCTTGCTTATGTGATGCCTTCTGCTCTGTCCTAGCCCGAAATCCTAGCTAGATGTCTTGCACATTCCAGTCTTCAGAAAGAAATTCACATTCATTCTAAGTTACTCAGTCTCACCTATTTTATTATATCAGCACAAATGGTAAGACAACTGGTATACTTACAAAAAAGGGATATTTGGATCCCAAACCTATACATATAGGCAAATGTGTGGTAGACCTAAAGACAGAGATCAGAGACAGATGAACTCATATTCACAAGCCAAGGAACACTACGTGGCCAACAAACCAGCAAAAGCCAAGATATGGCCCTGGACCACAGGCGTCCCAGCATCTTTGGAGACTTCTGGCTTTCAAAACTGTGTGAGAAGTTTCCAGTGTGTAAGCCAGTCTGTTTATGGCACTTTGTTATGGTGATCCTAGCAAAGCAACACACCTAAGAGGGGGGATAGGGATCTTGAACTTCTTTTCTCTTCTGAGACAAGATTTTTCTCTGCAGCTCCAGATGGCCTCAAACCCACAATTTCCTGCCTTCGGCTCCTTTGCAGGCAAGAGCACTATGGCTGTGTAGATAGAAGTACAGGCTTCAAAGGGTATGAGCACCAATGAGTCGGAAAAGCACTGTGATGTGTATGAGCTCAGGAACAGAAATAATGGATGAATTAATGAACTGAAGCACACGTTTGGCTTGGCCAACATGAGAATGCAGAGAAATCCATAGGTGGTGGATGACTTCTCAAGCCTAAATTTCCTCCCTTAGGCTGTCTATCATCTTAAAAAAACATAAAAACAACAAAACAAAAATATTTAAAGCTGCTAAAAGGAAAGTTGGTACTTAATGATGTGAGGATAATAATTCAACAAGGTCTCTTTCCCAAGACATTGGAGAAAAAGCCTGGGAGCTAAAGCTACGAGAAGCGTGAGACAGTAGCCAGATGTGACCACTTTGCTCTTTGGAGACAGAGGAGATGGTCTGAAGACTTAAAGCAACTGACTGACCAATTAAAAGTACAGAGAGTTGACTGAAGAGGTGGCTCAGCAGTTACGAGCCCTTTCTTGAAAAACTTGATGGCTAGGGCTCGATTCCCCAATATCCACTTAGAGCCAGATGCAAAAAGTGGCACATGCACCTGGAGTTAATTTGCAGTGGCAAGAAAGAGGCCCTGGCATGCCCATTTGTCTCTCCTTTTCTTGAGAATAAATAAATAAAATATTTTTAAAAATCCAGAGTAAGTCACCACAAAACTATTCTCATCATACCACTGGGTATGATCACAATAGATAGAAATTTAAAGACATCTCTGAGTAACAAATAGATTAAAGGTATTAAGAAGGATTAGAATATAGTGAGTGTGGTTGGAGAGCTAGCAAATAAGTTCCTGGCACAAAGGACCTTAGACAATGTTTATAGAGATGGACAGTGGATGAGGGGATCTCCTTGAGTGTTCTGGAGGAGAACAAAAGTTTAGTTAATAAAAACAGAGGCAACTAGAATGGCTATTCAGAAAGTATTAATGTGAAAACATTGACATGAGATCACTTAAGGTTATCTTTTGGCCCTGCTAAAAAAGAATTAATGTTCTCTCCAGAAACTACAAAAATGGAAAGAGAAAGCAAGAGAAGATGACAATAAAGATAAGTGGGCGTTTAGACAAATAAGGTATCAAAAGTCAATGAACAACTCAAACTCGCTTATTAAAAACAAAAGTAACTGGATGAAAAAATAAAATTCAACAATCTGTTGCACCAAGTCATTTGGTAGATGGGGTAGGATGCAAAGGTCTGGGATTTAAGCCATACCACAGCAAAAATACTGAGGCTTTTCCACATGCTGAGCACAGTTTCCATGAGGGAATACCGCTTGCTTGCTTGGTCAGCCTCAAGGGGGTCCTCCCCTGTGACCCTTTCTGTAGCTCCCCTACCCCTCAGCTCCCTCAGAGTCCCCAGCAGCTCAGCATGTATCACAGTGTACCCTATTAGGTTTGTCTTTTGTCTCCAAACACAAGTAATAAAATTAGGTCTAGTAAAACAAGATTTTTGTGGATCAGAGAGATGGGCATTTCATGCCCGTGACTTTCTCAGGAGAAAGCATACATGTTCAGAAAATGGTGATTGTTGGGAGTGCCTGGGATACCCGGCTTGTTGCAAGCAGTAAGTTGCAAAGGACCTCCCATGACATCCTCTGCAGTCTGGAATTTTCCATAGGTAATGAGAAACAACACAGGATTTGGGATTAGTTGTGTTTTCTGCTTGCTTGCTTTGTTTTGTAATGTAGCTGGGATGAAGAATGGGAGCAGAATGGAGCAAAGTGAGCTTTGAGCCAGAGACTATTACCGAGGCCACACTACCGAGTGTGCCAATGGGTGGTGGAATGTTTTCCTGTGTGTCCTTTATTTTAGTTTTAAAAATAGCAAGCTTGCAGGGCCTTTATATTAAGGACTGTAAAAGCAGGTGAGCTCTTTCTTTTCATGGCCCCTACCCTCTCTTTCCCTCCTGTCTTGTCCTCTCCTGTGGTGGTGTAAATGTGAAATATCCCCCATAAACTTGTGTCTTTGAATACTTAATCCTCATCCGGTGATGCTGTTCTGGGTGGCTGTAGACCCTTGAGAGGTGGAGCCTGGCCAGAGGAAGTGTGTCACTGTGGGAAGGCCGCGAGGTTTTCTAGTCTAGGGAAGGCTGTGGAACTTTTAGATTATTTTTTAAACTCTTTAATGTATTTTTTTTATCTGAGAAAGTGAATGAGAGAGAGAGAGATAACTGGCATTCCCAGGCCTTTATAGCCACTGCAGCCAAACTCCAGAAGCCTGTGCTGCCTCATACACACGCATCACCTTGTGCATTTGGCTGACATGGGCTCTGGGGAGTCAAACCTGGGTCCTTAGACTTTGCAGGCAAGCACCTTAACTGCTAACCCATCTCTCCAGCCCCTTTTAGATTTATTTTAGTTATCTTTTTGTTATTAGGACAAAGCAGCTGACCAAAAGCAGCTGATATGAGGACACAGTTTATTTTGGCTTAGAGTTTCAGTGGGGCAGAGAAAGGATGGTAAAGCAGAGTGTGGACATTACCTCCTGCTGCAGCAGCTGACAGAAGACAGCAAGAGTGAGCTGAGCTCTGGAAAAGCAGCACCAGATACAGTACCTCTGAGCCCACCCCAAGCAGTACACCTCCCGCAGAAAGGTGCCACCTCCCCTACTGGCACCAAGCATTCAGAACACGTTTTTGGGGGACATCTCATTCAAAGCACCACAGAGGCAGAGCCTTGCTGGAGGAAGTGTGCTGCTGGAAGTGGGTCTTGAAATTTTACAGTCCAGCCCCACTTGCTGTTCTCTCTACTTCTCTTCTCTTCTCTTCTCTTCTCTTCTCTTCTCTTCTCTTCTCTTCTCTTCCTCTCTCTCTCGATATATATATATATATATATATATATATATATATATATATATATATTACATATTATATATATTATACAAATTATATATATTACACACACACACACACACACACACATATATATATATATATATAATTTATTTGAGAGAATGAGAGAGAAAAATAGGGAGAGAATGTGCATGTCAGGGCCTCTAGCTGCTGCAAACCAACTCCAGACACATGTACCACTTTGTGCATCTGGCTTTACTTGGGTACTGAAGAATTGAACCCAGACCTTGAGGGTTTGCAAGCAAGGGTTTTTGACAACTGAGCCATCTCTCCAGTCCCCCTTCTCTTCTGATGTGATAACATGACACTGGTTTCCTGCTCCTCCCATGCCTTCTCCACTATGATGGACTCTATCTTCTGGAACTGTAACTCAGAATAAATTCTTTCCTTCCCTGAGCTGCTTCTGGTTGAGTATTTTGTCCCAGAAACAAGAAAGTGACTGATACACACCCTTACTTTCTCCTCTTCTGTCTCATTTTCTCCTTTCCTTGTTCCCATCCTATTCTCTCTCCCACCTGTCTTTACTTAATTTCAGAATTAGGACAAATTGGAATAAAGGAAAGCTTTCAGAGCCCATGGAGCTCCAGAGCATGGATCATGTCAGAACTTGGAGACGACGTGTGCCGGGGGCAGGAAAAAGAGTCAACGGGCCCAGGAATTGCTAGTACTGGTGTGTGGGGAGGGTGTGCCTGAAGCCAGGCTTCTTGGGAGAAAGAATTCGGAGGGAGCAGAACTTGGCTGAAGAGTGTGTGGCACCGGAGTGACAGCATGTGAGACCCACGTGCGACACCAGAGCCTGGATGAGCAGCATCGCTTCTAGACACCCAGCCGGCACCACCAGCAGACGAGGTAATGGGATGGATGAAATAGGCCAGGAAGCGCAAAGGTTTGATAAATCCTCTCAGATGATAAAGAAAGACATCTTAAAGGAACGTGGCTCTGGAGATAAGGGGCAGAAGCAGAGAAAGACATGAGTGGAGTAGAGCTCTTTGGGAGAATAGTTATTCTGCAAGGCAGTAAAAATGTTTTGAGGAAGTTGGTCCATAGAAAAAAAATCTTCAAGGTGCCAGAATGGGAGGACCATTGAGAGGCATATTGGGTGTTGGGAAAGTTTCTTTTCTTTTCATGTGTAAAATGATAAGGAGGGAAGATAGGGGACAGGAGGTTGAAAAGTGACAGCGAGGTAAGGACAGAAAATTGGGATCAGGAGGACAGGGGATTCTTCAGAAGTCTGGCATGGAGGAGAGGCCAGAGATGGCAAAGGGAGCTGGGCTAAGTAGTTGCTCTTCGTATTTTTTTAGAGGCCAGAGAAACCTGATTTGGTATATAGACTAAACACTAGGAGTCAACAAGAAGAGGAAGAGGGGGTGGACTGATTAGATACGGTTCTGGAGAAGTGGAAGGAGCCACACCACCAAGACAAATAGGATCATTTACAATGTCAGATTGGAACAAGAATTCTGGATGAAAAGCAAGAAGTCACTGTGTGGTCCCAACAGATGCAATATCCATGAAAGAGAACATGTTTCTGTCCCAAGTAACATCACATCTATGTAAATATACTATATATATATAGTCACAGTTTCCTTTCCAGAAAAATAGATCTTCCTCCAAAATTTGTCACAGGAAAGAAGAGGAAAAGTTAAATCAAAGAGAAATGGAGGCAAAACATTCATAGATACCAACTCCAGAGCTGAAAAACCTCAGCTTTTAATTGCTTTGCTATTGTTTTCATGAAGGGATACAGTCATGTAATCTTTCTGTGCTTTATTCCCCATTTACATGGGAATACTAGCTTTTCAAAATTAATCCATATGCCAAGAACTCATTATGCTGACCTCTTATTACCATTATTATTATCATTATTAGTAGTAACTATTCTGGAATCTAATTTTGGACCTCACCCACAGGTTAGGTGAGTGCTCTGCTCTTAGTGGATTCCCATGTCTCCATTCCTACGCTGAAGCCTTCACTGACGGCTGTGTTGCCTATGAATCCCCTCTTTGTACCTTAGCAGATTCTCTTACTGTAGAAAGTGAGTGGAATTAGGGACTGGGAAATGGCTCAATGGATAAAGTTTTCACTGCTTAAGTCTCAGTACCCAAGTTCCATCCCCAGATCCTATGTAAGAAGGGAAGTCATGGTGAGCTTCTGTAATCTCAGCACTCTGGCAGCAAGACAGGAGGCCCAGAATTTGCCCATAGCTCTCCTGGTAGCAAAAAGGACAGCAGAACGAGGTCGATAGAAACCTTGGCTCAAATGAGGTGGAAAGGCAAGGAAAGACCTGAGAGTTGTCTTCTGACCTCCACATGCCTGCTGTGACATGCACATGCCCAAACTCAAACACAGATACACATGCATATATGCACACAGACATATGCACATGCCTAGACACACAAACACACCCCTATGCATGTAGACACACAAACATATACACATGTTGACATTCACACAAACACATACACACATGCATACACATACAAATGCACAAATAAATTAAGCAAATTTAAAAGGTGATTGGAATTAACTTTTCCATGTATATTTGTTTCTATAAACAGACTCATTTGTCTCAGAGGGTGGGTCACAGCTCAGTGGCATAGTGCTTCCTGGAATGGGTGAGGATTTGGTATCCAAAAAAGAATGTGTGTGGCTAGGCATGGTGGCACATACCTTTAATCTCAGCACTTGGGAGGCAGAGGTAGGAGGGTCACTATGAGTTCGAGGCCAGCCTGAGACTACTTAGTGAATTCCAGGTCAGCCTGGGTTAGAGTGAGACCCTACCTTGAAGGGAAAAGAAAAAGAAAGAATTGTGTATGTGAGGATGTGTTTGTGTTGGGGAGCTGGGAGGGTCTTGGAGAAGATTGCAATCATGGTGACCAACATTTAAGTCTGACTGGCTAGGATGACATGTATTCTGTCTGCTCCTGAGCTCTGCAGTAAGCACCGAGCGGGGGACTGGGAATACATTGCTCAGAAGTGACAAATGATCACATTCCAGTCTCTCAGTCCACCCTGAGTGACATCCTTAATTACTCATTGCCTAAGTCAACAGCTAAACTGATCTAGTGCAGGGAAAACAGGTGAGCAAAGGCTTGATGTAAGGAAACTAACCAAGTTTAGGATGACCTGACTCAAAGGCACAAAAGTAAGTCAAGGAAATGAATGTGGCTGGTTGGCATGCTGTAAGAGTGTAGGCGGCCCTTTGCTACTGCCTTCATATTAATTAACACCTACACTTTGCTCTCCCCACCTTGAATACAAAGAAGGGCTGTGCTCATGTTCAGAGGTGCACAGGATCAGCTCCAGGCCCCTTCCTTCCTTCCTGCTTTCCCTAAAAGCTCACATGCCTCCCAGAGCTCTGGTCTGGCCCCTCTTCCCACCTGAGCCTTGGGAGATGGAAGAGCACAGACAATTGACTGGGAAGTCCTGAGGCCTAAGAACCATTCCTGGAACAAAATAGGATGTTGAGGTTCTGTGACTGCTAATTTAGAAAAGGATGATCCAGTGTCAAGCACATCTTCAACATTTCTGTGTAGGCCAGAGAAAAGCCCTCCAGAGAGAAAAAGAAACAACAAGAAATAGGCTCAGTGGTGTTCAGCTGTAACAGAGGCCGAGGCAGGAGGGTTATTTGAGTCCAGGAGTTGGAGACCAGACTGGGTAATATTGCAAGACCCCATCTCAAAATTAAAAGCAGAAATGAAACAAAACACAAGGCTAAGCCATCTCTCCAGCCCTCATTCTATTTTTTCAGTTTTTACTGCAGCATGTTCTTCTGTTGCTCCAAGGGCAGCATCAGTGGGGGAGGGGGTCCCAATCACTGTCCTGATTGGCCCTTACCGAGAGCACTGCTGGAGTTCACGGGCTTGGCTGCGAGCAGAAAGAAGTAAAGGCAAGAATGCCCCCAGGGAGCCGGCGATGGTGAGTACACGCAGGTGGAAGCAGGAGGACAGGGGCAGGAGAGTGAGGCCTGGAAGAGCCATGCGATGTCATCGTTGGTCAAAGGAAACCAGCATTGATTTATGAAGGGTTTTTGTTGCTGGGACGAAATTTCTGACCAGAAGCAATTTCAGGAAGGAAGGGTTTATTTTGGCTTACACCCAGGTTCCAGCCCATTGTGTATGTCAGGGAAGGCATGCTGGGGTCGGCCACATTTGGTCCAAAGTGAGGGAGAGTAGAGAGCGTTCCTACTGCTCAGCTAGCCCTTTTCGTTTTCCTCAGTCGGGGACATCAGCTCATGGAATGATGCCACCCACAGCTAGGGTGGACACTCCCACCTCAATTAACCTAATATAGAAAATCCCTCACAGATTTATTTAGATGATGATTCTAAACCCTGTCCAGTAGAGGTTGACCCTTGCAAAGGGTCTGCGACAATTTGTAGGGCCCCAGAATTGTCTGGAAATGAGCAGGTTGTAAGTCCCATGTTACATGTGCTACAGAGTCTCTGTGTGACATATGTGTGCATGTATGCATGTGTTCATACGTGTGCAGGCATACATGTGTGTATAGGTGGGTACGCATGTAGAGATCAGAGGATGGCACTGGGCATCTTCAATCACTCTCCACCTTATTTTTTAAATATTTAAAAATATTTTTATTTATTTATTTGAAAGGAGAGAGAGAGAAAAAGAGAGAGAGAGGGGGAGAGAGAAGAGACAGAGAATGGGTGCACAGGGCCTCCAGCCACTGCAAACGAATTCCAGATGAATGTACTGCTTTGTGCATCTGGCTTTATATGGGTTCTGGGGAATCAGACCTCAGTTGTTAGGCTTTGCAGGCAAGTGCCTTAACCACTGAACCATCTTTCCAGCCCCAAATATTTTTCTTTATTGTTTATGTGCAAGCAAAGAGAGATAGAAGAGAGACAGAGAAAATGGGTGTGTCATGGCCTGTAGCCACCGCAAACAAGCTCAGATGCATGTGTTTCTTTGTGTATCTGGCTTTAGGTGGGTACTGGGAAATCAAGCCTGGGGCGTTAGGCTTTGAAGGCAAGTGCGTTAACCAGTGTGCAATCTTTCCAGCCCCTTTATTCATTTATTTATTTTTGAGGCAGGGTCTTTTACTGAGCCTGGAGCTCACCTATTTGGTTACACTAGCTAGTCAGTAAGACCCAGGGATCCTCCTGTCTCTACCTCCTAGCACTGAAATTATAGGTATGCTCCACCACACATGGCATTTTACATGGGTTCTGGGGATCTGAAGTCAGGTCATCATGTTTTCTTGGCAAGCACTTTATTCACTGAACCATTCCCTTGCCCTGATATAGACTTTCAATGAACTACAGATGTAGCTACCATCTACCAGGGACTCCTAATAATTAACCCAATAGTTTATTTATAACCATTTCCAGGAGTTGGAGTCATATTTCTTCATTTTAGGTCATTATAAAGGTTCCACTTGGATCTTAGCATTTACAATAGCAGTTGGCCTGGCCTGTACTTTGTGTCCTGTCAAGCTGGTAAAATATGAAGTTTCAAATTATAGCCTCCCCCTGTGGTAAAACATAATCCCACTTATGTCCTTCCGGGAAGAAGCGTGCACACATTCAATGCCAGGAGACCCAGCCACAGAGAGTGGTGGGACCCCTGCCGTTCTAGTCGCTTACATCCAATTTGTGTGATGGGCTGGCCATTAGTCCACACGGAGAGCCCATCTGCACTGCACTGGGGAACCCCTCTCCCCGTTCTCCACTGCCATTCCTAGAGTACAAACCACATAATTACCAGCTTCAGAAGATGGACAGTGGATATTCTCACACCAATTTCTTTTTCTAAAACAACTTTTTATTGACAATATCTATCCAAACATACAATATACTACAATTCTCACACCAATTTCACCACCTCAAGAAAGCACCATTTTTCACAATTTACGTGAAAACTCTGCACAGGGAAGAATCTCTTTAATTGACACATTTTTTTTTTCAGCAGCATTTAAATATCAGGCCAGCTGGATCTCCACAGCTCCTGTGAATTTAATCAGCACTCTCTTCCCAGAACCTATATTCCATAATCACCCAATGCGTGAGCTACATCTGTCACCCAGATCTGCTTGTGATCATTTCTCATCGTCAGCTCACCACATCCAGAGATGAATCACCCCACAGCACCCTCGAAGGCACTCGTCTTGTAAAAGGGGACATAAGAAAAATGACATCTTTGAAATGAAACGCCTTACTTACCAAGATTTGTTCTCACTCTCCAAATTCTCCCTTTTCCAAATTCCCACAAGGAGTATTTTCTTAAGGATAAAACTACATGATCATTTCAGGGCTTACATTTTCCCAGTTGTGCTTCTAGTTGATATTCTAGTCCTTATCAAATATACCTCCAAATAACTATTGTTATTTGGTAAAATACACCTGATACTAAATAAGCATTTCACTTCACTCTGTTCCCCTCCCTGGGCCTCTACAGTTCATAAACCCAGCTTCGATCCTTCAGACCAATCAGAAGTGACTGGGAGCCTGAGCTGGCCTTGTCAGACTGGGTGGGGGCTGCAAAGAGGCCTAAGTGGTAAGAGCGAGGATCCGAGTCCAACCCCCAGCACTGACGTACAAAGGCAGGCATACCTGTGCATGTCTGTAACCCCAGGGCTGACGGGATAGAGAAAGGAGGACCCCCGGGCCCCCCGTCAGGTAGTCTAATTGAAAAGTGGTACACTCTAGGCTCAGTGAGAAACTCTGTCTCTAGGAAATAAGGTGGGAGAGTGATAGAGGAAGACACCTCATGTCATCTTCCGGCCTCTGCCCATGTGTGGTATGAATGAGAGGGTGCGCTCATGTGTACAGACATGTATACCACCTCCCTCAGCACTCCACAGACACACACTATACACACCAAGAAATTAGACTTTGTACCAAATAAAATACTGTTAAGACCACAATGTGGCGTAATGAAGACACAGCAACTTGAAAGATCCTTGAACCTAGGAAGGTGGCTCAGTGCTTAAAGGCAATTGCTTGAAAGATCCTTGAAGTTCCTGAGTCTTGTGGAGGAGATAAAAAAAAAATGCATGACACAGCCAACAGTGGGAGGATTCCAAAATGACCCACGAACAAGTTACCTGTGGATTGTGGAAAGTACTGCCTGGCTGCTGAGGGAGTTCAAGGCCATAAGGAGTCATCAGAAGGTTGTTAATGCATATTAACTTGCTATGGGAGAGTGAGGATAGGAGAGGGGAGAATTGATTTATAGCATGGTGACGGTCATGTCTAAGGTTAAGCGCAAAGCACAGGGAGATCTATGCACCACGACAAATCACGTCCCCTGGAGCCTATTTCCACAGAGAATAATCACAGACAAATTAAATAATAATCAGAGTAGAAATGCTAAGTGCTCTGGCTGCCATTACACAAGCGTCCAATAGCTGCTGGTTAAAAACACAAACCCTGAAAAATAAATCAACGGGGCTGAGGGAAGTAAAGAGGGTTGGAGTGTGAACAGGGATTATGGAGGTCTAAAGCAGTTATCCACAGGCAATGTCTCTCCTCAACGACTCCAGATATGGAAAGACAAGTTCCCACAGCAGCTAACCCACAACCATTTCTCCTGTTTAGTTTATGAAAAGGAATAGTTGTCAAGAAGAGGCGTGCTCTCTAGTGTTTGCGGCTAGAGGGCTAAATGTTAAACTATACCAGCGAAGAGACATGGGGAATAGAGGGGGAAATATTTGTAGTTTTCTTCCTTCTCTTTCCTGTCTGGTTGGAGACTCTTTTGCCTTCCAAGGAAATGGACATCAACATTCTTTCATATCTAAGTTAGGAGAGAAGCTAAAAGAATTAGAAAGTGAATTTTGGTTTTTATTCTTTTGGCAATGCTGACTTGCTCATGTTCAAAATGTATGTGTGAAAAATCTCTGGAAGGCATCGTGCATTTCAATTAGCTGGATGTATAGCTTGTTTCTTTCTTAAGATATTTCTTCTGGATTATTGTAATTTCAGTACTTAGGGAAGTGTCTGCATTTTCAACAAAGAGCTAAAGGTACAAATAAAAACGACTGTGCTGGGACACTTTGGTGGATGTCTTCCTTGGTGGTGCACACAGACACTGATATCAAAGGGTGGTTTTGTCACGTGGTCCGCCCTCCAGCCCCACAAATATAGAACATGACCATAAAAAGTAACGGGCTGTGCCCTTCCAGCTAATTCACGACAGTAGATCCACACTGGAATGCCAGCTCAAGTGCCGTCCCCTCGCTGGCAAGGCTCACATGTACAGCTCGGCACAGAAGACAGAAGCTCTGCCCTACCGAGATGACTGAAATTAGGGTGGCTCAAACAATTAATAAGTAGCTACTCTGAACCAAAGACTCCGCAGGCTGATCCGCAGCACCTAAGATTTGTTTCATAAGTCAGTGACTTCTTTTTAAACTTGTTTTTGGTTCAGGTAAGAGAAAACGTGTTACTCTTCCAACTTGTTAGATCGGATTCATGCTGGCTAGGAAGCAACTGTTTTGCCTCACAGAGGAGGATGATAAATAGTTGATAATTATTTTATTAAAAATACAAAGTGTGGAACTAAACAGAGGATGAAAAATGTCCTAGTCAAATAAATACAGTTTTACCCTGCATGAAGCATTCATCATCGAGGCAGTGTGGAATTTTAACAAACTTAGTATGAGATAGTTGACAAAACAAAGGATATTATCTTTCTTTATTAACCTTTACCCCCAGATTATCTCCCAAATCCCCAGTGTGTGATCACCACCCCACTTCCTCTGGGCAGCCATTTGTTATCTAATTCAGGTCTTACACAAAGAGAGATGAGCTAATGCGCTTTATCAGATTTTTCAAAGAAAAAAAAAAAAGCCACCATGAGTGAGAGTAGAGCAGGGCAGGATCTTAGTAAATCCTTTCTGCCTCCACAGTCCTGAATTTCTAAATATCTGCAAAGCTGCCATCCCAGTCACAGCTCACAGGCTCATTGCCGCTTTATGCTGCTAAAGCAAACAGTCTGGGCAGAAGAATGACGGCATTACCCTCCTTTCTGATGACCCTTCTCTCTGCATCCTGATAAACGGGTGATTAGCTTTCCTGTTGGGATTCAGCCCTGCCTGGGTAGCTTCAGGCTGTCAACTCCAGCAGACCCTGATAATATCACACAGCGGAGGCCTCCTCTTTCCTTACAGAGTGTTTGATTCTGAGTTAACCAGCGTCTATATTCAACAGAGACAGCAGCCTTCACACGCTAGCCAGGATATGGAAAAGCTCATAGGAAAAGTAGAGATTTCCTTTTTCTTCACCTCTCATCTACAATGTGAAATGCTCCCTAGAAAGCTGCTGATTAAGACAGATGTGGTGGTGCATGCCTGTAATACCCGCCCTTGGGAGGCTGGGGTAGGAAGGCTGCCGTGAGTTTGAAGCCCGTGTGAGCTACATACTGAATACCAGGCCAACCAAAAAACCAAACCCAATGAAAACAAAACAAACTGCAACCCTCTAATTATGCTGACTATAGGTTACAAATCAAATATTTCATTGAGTCTAAAACCAGCATGCTTCTCCAAACACTGAAAGCATATAGTATTGCCTTTGGGTGCTTTTGAATTGATTGTGAAGAAAGCCAATTCATTTATCAATCCCGGTAAGAGCAGAATATCCACATACTGATGAAATGAGAATGCCGTGTCAATTTAGAAAAGGAACCACTGGTTAGATTCTGGGTACTATTCCCAGACCACTGGAAAAACCACTACACTCCTAAATGAAACCACAACTGATAATGAATTGAGTTTTCTCTTATTATTTTTTTCTGTTTTCAAGGTAAATGTAGAGATTGTAAATTTAAAAGTCCATTAAAAATCTTAATTTTATATTTAAAATCCATTAAAATATTTGCTGTATACACATAATTAACAATAGTTACTTAATAGATAATTTTCTTAATGCTTTTGCCTTAAGAAAAAAACCCAATTTGATAGCAATTTTTTCAAAGTAAGCATTTCATTTTGCATTAGGACCCAAGTTACTTGATTACATTATGTTCTCTGTCACAGGGCCCCTGACAACAGACCTTAGCAACACTAATCATGGCTAAATCTCTCAAGAAGACTTAGGAAACTCTGAGTGAGTAATGCTGTGACATTTTCTGGGCATGGACTTAAGAAACACTTTGGAGTTTGGCTTTGTTCATTCATTTTCTTTTCCTTTACAATTTCCAGACCTGCCACTAACACAAAGTAATTTACCAAGCATTCTCTGAGATCAAAGTTACATGAGGTCTTTGGCATTATAAAACATCGGACAATAAGTTTACATCTTATAGTAATGGTAAAACATTATATTGACAAAAGGATCAACTCATTTTAACTGAAAAACAATGTTATAAGATATATCTGTATAGATATAACTCTGTCTATACATAAATGCAATGCATAATAAATAAGACCATTGCTATATTTGAAAGTTATGATGGTTTTAATTCTCATTTTCAATTTGACTGGATCTGTAATTACCTAAAGGCTCACTTCTGGGTATACCTATGAGATATTTCCAGAAGTGTTTAACTGAAGAGGGGAGACCCACCCAGAATGTGGGTGGCTTCACTGCATGGGCTAAGGGCCCCGACTCACTGAATACTGAGGGTGTACAGAGCTGAGCACCAGCAGTCATCTCTCTGCTTCTTGACTGTGGACACCATGGGGCCAGCTCCCTCATGTCCCCGCTACCGTGTCTTCCCGGCCACGATGGACTGTGTCCTCAAGCTGTGAGCCAAAACAAGCCCTTTCCTCCATAAGTTTGCCTTTTCCAGGTATTTTGTCATAGCATTGAGAAAAATAACTCATACAAAGGTGTTTCTTGTCTTTCTCTGGATGGCTAGGGAAAGTGTGTATTAACCTGGGAGGGCTGTAATAGCTGTGTGAGTTTGGATAGGTAACACATGTGTGCTAGATGAGACCTATGGCAGCCACAGCAAGTGACCCACGCTGGCAGATAGGTTAGATGCTGGCCAAGTTTGTGGATTCTTCCTTCCAGGTATACAAGTGCATTAAATTTTACAGCCTACCTTACAACTAGAAGCAGTCATGAGACTAACTTAAGGTTCTATACGTCACTTCCAGGCCTGGCCCATTAAAAGTTTCTTAGAAATAAACTTGGATTCTCTTTTTCAAGTCAATTGTTGAGGATCTAGAACAGGTGGAAAAAACCATTTCCTAAATAATTACTGGATGGACCTCCAAGAAATCCAGAGCAGATCTGTGAGGAGGAAGAAAGGTCTTCTTTGAGATTTGGGGACTTCTTGCTAAAACTTGTACTATGTTAGCATTGAACTCTTCCTCAATCACCTGACAATTTTGTGCCTTTTCTCATATAATACTAGCAATCTATAAGGTAGGGATTATTATTCCTATTTCAAATATAAGAAAACATGGGTCTACAAACTTCAATTGCCTTACACCAGGTGGGCTATATAACAAGTTGGTTTGGTTCAGTGGAGATGTACTGTGGACTTTGCCAGGTTAAATTTCCAATAGCCACTCAGAGAAAGACAGAAGATTCTCAAAGCCAAAGACACAGACTAATCTGTTGTTCTTGCATCGAGACTAATTGAGCTACTGTGTGCAAGGCTTGGGGTTCAAAGCAGGATGGGTCCAAGCCCAGAGTATCTGCTCTTGAGCATCCTTACAAATGGATATACTTTTTTTTTTTTTTTAAAGATTTTTGAGCTAGATGTGGCGGTACATGCCTGTAATCCCAGAACTTGGGAAGTTGAGGCAAAAGAATTAGGAGTTCAAGGTCAACTCTGGCTCACAGCAAGTCTGAGGTCAGCCTAGGCTGTATGAATCTTTATCACAAAGAAATAAAACAAAAAACAAATTATTCCTTTAGTTGATAGATATGGGCATAAAAGTTGAACATATTTGTAGAATTTCATGATATTTCAGCCATTTTAAAGAACTTTAAAAATATTAATTTTTATTTATTTGCAAGGAGAGAGAGGAAAAAAAACACATGGGCATGCCAGGACTTCTAGGCACTGCAAACAACCTCCAGATGCATATGCCACTTTGTGCATTTGGCTTACATGGGCACTGGGGAATTGAACCCTGGACATTAGGCTTTGCAGCCAATAACCTGAATCACTAAGCCATCTCTCTAGCTCTATCATTATGTTTCAACACATACATATATGGTATAATGTTTCAATCAGAGTAAATATATCTGTCTCTGCAAACATTTGCCATTTATCAAATTTATAGTTAAGGGCTGAAGAGATGGCTTAGTGGTGAAGGCACCTGCCGGTGAAGCCTAGGAACCCAAGTTTGATTCCCCAGTACCAATTCTCTCTCTCTTATAAAAAAAATTCAAAAAATTATAGTTAAATTTATTAAACCCCTAAACATACTTAAACTCCTTGGTGGGATGGATCTTTCACAAATAATTAGCTGAAGTCCTATTGCCACTAGGCTCTCTTACTTACTTTAAAATTGACAATTTGTCACAATATATTTGATTACTGCTTCAAGCCTCAGAAAATCCTCCTGGAGTGAGTGCTGAACTGAGGATGTACATACTCAGACATGTAGGAAAGGCCAGCAGGAGGCTCCGAAACTCATGCCCTTATTCACTTCTAGGGATGAGTACACAACAGAAGGAAGGAGCCCATTCTAAAGTCCTGCCCTACTTATTTACGCACAGGAAGGCAGTATTTCCTCTTAAAGCTCAGGTCCAAGTGATGATGCGCAGCTCAGTGGTAGAGCATGTGCTGCCTAGCATGTGAAGCCCCTGTTCCATCTCCAGCATGGCACAAGTCCCAGTCCAAATAAAGACAAGGAGAAGATCTCTCTCTCTCCACTCTCCCTCTCCTTTCTATACTCTCTGGAAGAGGATTTTTCATTTCAACACATTAAATTTTTTTTTTTGGCATTTTATTTATTTATTTGAGAGAGACAGAGAAGGAGAGAGGGAGACACAGAGAGAGGGAAAGAATGGGTGCGCCAAGACCTCCAGCCACTGCAAACAAATTCCAGATACATGCACTTCCTTGTGCATCTGGCTTATGTGGGACCTGGAGAATTGAACCTGGGGCCTTTGGATTTTCAGGCAAACACCTCCATTCCTCCATCCTCATTTCCAGATGTTTTATTTTTGGACAATTTAATACGCATTGTATGTAGTGTATTTTAATCATAGATAGCCCGGTGCCTCCTCTCAGCCCTCTCACTTCCCACAGAGCCCCGTCTTCCCAAGCAACTCTCTTTTTACTTTGGTGTCTTTCTTTGGTGACCCACTGAGTTCAACTAGGGTTGTTTGCACGAGCATGGGTTGAAGTTATTTACCCACCTACAACTAACCAGGAGCTACACCAGTGAGAACTCTATTGATAGGATCAAGTCTACAGGGTGTGCTTTGATTAGAACATAGGTGGTGTACCCCCCACAATCCACGGGACGGCCTTGGTCTCCAGGGTGGCAATATTGGAAGGTGCTGTAGACTTTTCAGAGGTAGAATGTGTGTCCTCAACTTACTGGGGGGGTGTCCTTGAGAGCGACTGTTGGGCCCTACCTATGTCCTCATTCTCTCTGCCCCTAGTTTCATCTTTAAGTGGGCGGTTTGCACCAACACACACTCCCAGCCATTGCTATCTAGTGCCCTAATCAGAGGCCCAAACCTATATGGCCAGCTGAAATTGAACCAGAAGTTCCAGAACTGTGAGCCAAAAATAAACCTCTCTTCACTTCATAAGTAGAATGTGTCAGTTATTTCACTATATTGATGCTTTTGTCCCCTCTGTGCGTCCACGCACATTAATCCCATGCAACGCACATCAAATGTGCACACACACCATTGCACTGACAGTTCTTAACAGCACAAAAATTGCTGGGAAACATGAACATGTGCAGAATGGAGGTAAACATGGGAAGATGCACTTATGGTGCAAAGGCCGTGGGCTCCACAATCCACGCCCTGCCCAGCAGCGATGGCTGATCGTGATTGTCAACTCGAGAGGATTTAGAATCACCACAGAAATCAATCTCTGGGCTCCTGTGTGAGGGATTCTAGATTAGGTTAATTGAGGTAGGAGGACTCACCCTAACTCTGGTGGCATCATTCCCTGCGAGCTCTTGGGCTGCATAAGATGGAGAGAGCTGGCTGGGAACGAACCTTCAGCACTCCCTGCTTCTTGACTGTGAATGCACTGCGGCCTCCTCCTGCTTTCTGCTCCTGCTGCCTTCCTCTCCAGGATGGACTTTAACTTCAAACTGTAAGATGAAATAATCCTTTCCTCCTTAAGTCACTTTTCTTAGGTATTTTGTTATGGCAATGAAAAAGACCTGTCATCTACTCCTACAAATGGACCAGGGTTGGACTTGTGGGGCCTGACCCTCCAGGAGTTCCCCTAATAGTCTCCTTTGGGGATGGGGCCCTTCCAGAACATTGGGACCACTGGGCCTGCACTGTCAGCTCAAGCAACAATTTTGGGGCCACTCATGTTAGAGCTCATTAAAACCATGTTTCTCATCTCTCCTACGTGGTATGAAATGTCTCAAACCCTACCCCCATTTCACCTTTCTCTTTTCAATTAACCACTTTCTGAGTTTTATTTGACACAAAGCTCATAGAAATTATTGTGCAGTGTGGCTCCTTGGTCAAGCTTTCATGCAAAGGACTTTGCATGATGTGATGGTCTTGTTACAGTTTGAGTGTGACCCTCAAGGGTTCATGTGTTGGGAACTGGTCATCAGTGTAGTGACAGAAGTGGTAGAACCATTAAGAGGTGAGACCTGCTGGGAAATCAGTAAGTCCCTGGGGGAAGTTGTCCTCAGAAACAATTAAGGCAGTTGTCATGGGATGCTGGCTAGTTCTTGCAAGAGGGATATTACACAAGAGCAAACACAATCTCACTTCATCTCAGGCACCCTGCCTGAACACATCATCTCTTCCTTTACAAGCACTGGCACCAGGATGACCTCTGCCATGATGTGACATAACAGAGAACTGCTGTTTGGATTTTCAGCCTCTAAAACTGTGAGCTAAAAAAAAAAAAATCTATTTTCTCTAAAATGTTCCTACCTCACATATTTATTATAGTAACAGAAAACAGATTAACACAGATGGCAAATGGATGATCCTGCAGCTCCATCACTCGTATTGTTTCATATCATGCTTCATGTTTGCAAGTGAGAAGAATCACAATTTTTCCATAACCACCTGTTATATAAGTAAACTAAGAGTTGAGCATGCTGGGCGAGGGCTTCTTCGAAATCTCCTACACCAACATCCCTTCTGTCACCTAGAACACAGGATCCATAAATTGTCACTAAAAATCTAGATCATGATTCTGTAAGGGCTAGCCATTCACTTGTTTAGAGCTTAATTTTATTAATTATAAGAAGAGAGGCAAGAAAAGCCCGAGATATTCTGCAAATGTTTTGTAATGAGGTTTTTGTCATGGGTATTATATCACCGAGGCATGTTTCAAACTCCAAAGGGTCAGTATGTCTGTTACTTTGTCCTGAAGTCAGTTCAGTAGGTCAGATGACTCCTACACAACTGAACAGAGCCAATAGGATGAACTATGGGAAAATATCAGAACACTATGCACATGGTAGGAATGACTGATTTTGTGAAACTGGATGATATAGCAACAGATATGGGTCAAGTTTAAAAACTGAAAACTCTTGTATTAAGAAAGTGTGGGAGATCTGTTACACACTGCCAAAATGAGAAAGCAAATTTGAAATTGAATGTCATCTTGTCAATCAGGCCCCTAAATAAACCCCTTGTCCTGTTTCTCTCAAGATAGATGGAGCAGACGAGTGGAGGAAAAAGGGAGCATGTTGCGGTCTATGTAAACAATTGTTTCAGGACTAGGGGGATGGCTCATCAGTTAAAGGCACTTTTTTGGAAAGCCAGATGGCCCTGGTTCATTTCCCCAGTACCAACATAAAGCCAGATGCGTAAACAAGTGCATGCATCTGGAATTCGTTTGCAGTGGCAGGAGGCCCTGGCTCTGTTTTCTCTCTCCTCTTTTTTAATTCTCTCTGTCTCCTAATAAATAAGTACATAAAATATTTTTTAAAAATATTTTTGTTGTTATTTTTATTTATTTATTTGAGAGTAACAGACAGACAGAGAGAGAAAGAGAGAGAGAGAGAGAGAGAGAGAGAGAGAGAGAGAGAGAGAGAGAGAGAGAATGGGTGCGCCAGGGCCTCCAGTCAGTGCAAACGAATTCCAGATGCGTGTGTTCCCTTGAACATCTAGCTAATGTGGGTCCTGGGGAATCGAGCGTTGGACCAGCGTCCTTAGGCTTCACAGGCAAATGCTTAACCACTAAGCCATCTCTCCATCCCTAAGATATTTTTTAAAAAGTTGTTTTAGAGGGGCCGGGCATGGTGGTGTATGTATTTAATTCCAGCACTGGGGAGACTGAGGTAGGAGGATTGCTGTGAGTTCGAGGTCAGCCTGAGACTACATAATAAATTCCAAGTCATCCTGGGTTAGCGTGAGACCCTACCTCAAGCACCAAAAAAAAAAAAAAAAAAAAAAAAAGAAAGAAAGAAATTGTTTTAGAGCCTGAAATGAAGGAAAACAAAGTAGGCAGTATTAGTTATTAGTTATCTATTGCTTCAAAATAAATTCCTGCAAACTTGGTGGCTTAAAACATATTCATTTGGCTAAGAATTTAGCTTGCTGGTAGAGCACTTGCCTGTAACCCTGGACACACGTTCTATCTCAGAGGTTCTGAAGGTGAGAAATCTGAGTGCGGCTGGGTAGAACGAGGTTCTGTGCTCAGTCTCGTATGGAAGGTACACAATGCCCACTAATGTTGGCTCATCTTCAACTTAATGCTTCGGTTCTTTCATTGGCAGTATCCGAGACACCCCCAGAAGCTTGTCCCGTCTTAAAATACTCTCTTTCCATGTCCAAAACTCCAATATAAATTCATTTTCCACCTTTTTCTCTCAGAGCCCTATTATAACTCTAAGCAAATATCTATATGAGTAATTATCTAAATAACTCATTCTTTATAAAGGAAACCAACTTGTTGTAGCCATGCAGGGGGAGCAAGAACTCATGTCCGCAGATCTGAGTCACAAGACTTTGGAGATGTTTGTTACTACAGCATAGCACAACCCACCCTCACAAAGAAATGTTGGGAGACAAGAGCAGGAGTTGGACATTGGACTCCCAAGGGATTTTGTGTTTGTGGGGACTTCCAGTGTCGAGGACTTGAGTCTTGCTGCTCCAAGGGTAGTGACAGCAGCAGCAGCAGCACCTGGGAGCTTGTCACAGGCTCACGGGCCCCACCTGAGACCTCCTGGACCTGACTGTGCGCTTTAACAGGGTTGCCAGGTGATTTGAATTAAGAGTCGAGCTTGAGAAGCAGTGGCCTGGGGGCAGCTGGGAGTGACCTGCTGCAGCCCCCCCAGAAGACTGCGCCTGAGCACCTGCAGTCCTTGCCTCTGCTTCACTGTGGATGCCACGTGACCAGCTGCCTCCACCCACCATGCCCGCCCCTCCCCCACCACGGTGGACTTCACCCTCTCAAAACGTAAGCCAAAGTAAGCCATCTCTTCAGTTGCACTTGTCAGGTATTTTGTTACAGCAACAAGTGAAGTAACCCATTCAGTACTTAAAAGCTCCCAGGCTTTGGAGAGAAAGGACGGCTCCAGAGAGAGTCTGGGGTCTCAGGTGCCAAGAGGCATCCTCTGAAGGTCAGAGTCTTGGATTCCTAGGACTCAGCTAAACTCTTTCAGTTTCAGGAATTTATTCTAGAATCCAGAGTGAGCTATTACATGTAAGCAGCCATGGTATAATGAATATTCATTTTTTCTTTTTATAATTGTTACCAAACTTCACGCACAAAATAGTCCAAAAGACAATTTTTAAAAATCTGTTGTGGTATACCAGTAGTAGACATTCTTAGTGAATAATTTCATCAGTATCTGACCAGGGTGGACAAAATGCTGTAATGAATGGTTGGAAAAAAGAACACAGGCATTTTCATGGTACCAGTTCAGTGCTTGGGCTTGTGGCGAGGTGCCTGGCTAGACAGTTGAGGGGAGATTTATATGGTGTCCTTGGAAGTGGAAAAGAACCTTGTGGCCATCAATTTGCTCCAAAAATTTTTGCCCTCATAATTTTTATTCTTTTTATGCTACAATTTATTGTGGGCCTTATTTGGAAATGTTGTGATAGGCTAAAGGTTACTAGAACATCAGATGTTCCAGTATCTCTAAATATCCTTAACCCACGAATAGTGAACCCACACTGCTAGTGGCAGAGAGCGGTGAGGCGCGGTATGCCTCAGTTTTATGCGTTCATAAAAACTCTCTCCAACTGAGGCATTTTGGGAATGAGGGGGAGCAGCTCAGACACCACTTACAAGATTATTAAAAAGTAGACTCTCAGGCCACATTCCCAAAACAATGAATCAGAAACTTCAATGATCTTTCCTGGGTCATGATTAACACAGAACATTGAGGAGTTCCCACTCAGCCTGTGACCTACTTACAACAATTCCATACAGAGAACTCATAGAGGATCAAAGATACAAGCAGTCTTGAATAAAACAGTATGCAATCAGAACTAAGAGTAGGTAGTAAGCAGTTCCTTGATGGTAAAAAGTGCTGTGAGGCCAGGAAGAAAAGGAAGGAAGGAAACACAGCATAAAGTGGTGGTGTCCGTTGTTACTGTATGCATTTGAGGCATTAAGAAGCTAGAGCAGGGACTGAGGAGATGGCTCAGTGGTTAAAGGTGCTTGTTTGCAAGCCTGCCTGCCCTACTTTGATTCTCTAGCACCCACCTGAAGCCAGATGCAAGGTGGTGAATCCCAGTGTAGCAATGGGAGATGGAGGCAGGAGGATCAGGTCTAGCACTGGCCAGCTAGACCGGTGCACACATAGTGGCAAAAATAACAAGAGAGACTCTGTCTAAAATACAGACAGCAGAAGGAGAGGGCAAACATGCCAAGGTTGTCATCTGATCTACTGTGTAGCTGTGGCACTTGTGCCCATACATACACACATGCCATACACATATATACGCACACACTCTCACAAATGATTTTTTAAAAGATACATTATAAAGCCTTGCAGTAGCATATGTATCTTTACAACTTATCCACCAAGATTATGAAGATCCAAAAAAAAAAAAAAAAAAAAAGATCTGGGCTAGAGACAGAACACGTGTGTTGTACGTCTCATTTTCAGTTGTCTCATGCAGAAAGTGGCTCTCCTAATTTCGCATTTAATGTCTCTACCTGTCTGTGTCCTAGGAAGCCCTTTCTGTCACAGGGTGCTCTTACCTCCTGGGGTTGTTGGTACTGAGAGGCCATTAGAAGGAAAGCCCGCTGGGCCTGGAAAGCACCATGGACCATTTCTGCCTGTGAATGAAAGGAAGACGGGAATGTCAGTGTTTGAGTTCATAGAGAAATGTTTACCATGCCACCCAGCAATACCACCCCAGGAATGAATTATAACCAAGAAAGGTGCAAACATATGTTCATACAACAGCTTGTAAATGAATGATCATAGCAGCATTATTCATCATAGCAAAAACACAAAGTCAACCAAATGCCCATGATCTGATGAATGGATTAAAATGTGACATATCCATCCAGTATGTATTATTTATTCTTAAATACAACATACTGTCATAGGCCACAATGTAAGTGAATCTTGAAACCATTATGCTGAGTGGCTGAAGCCAATCACTAAATAACACATGTATAAGATCTCATATATAAGAAATGTCCAGAACTAGCGAGTCTATAGAGACTGAAAGTAGATCCGTGCTTGTCAGGCTCTGGAAGGGTGGGAGTGAGCAGGGAGTGAGCTGCTAATAGGTATGGGGTTTCCAGGGAAGAGTGGTTAGGAACATATTGTGCGAGCAGACATGGGGATGTTTTCACAACCTGTGGAATATACTGAAAACCAGACAATCATACTCCTTTGAAAGGTGAATATTATGATATATGAATTCTATCTCAACAAAACTGTTTAAAAATGTTGAGGCCCAGAATTTTTAAAACATGTCTCTCTCATTTTCTCTTTCCACCAGCTAGTAGAAAGAGAATTGGCTTTTCAGCCATTCCCATGAAGCCAGTGGCTTTGGAACTCCTCATTAAGATGGGTCTGGACATGGAAAATGCTAATAAAATTTTTTTAAAAAGACATATACAAGCATAAAAAAGGTCAAAGATAGTGAAGTAATTAGCAAAGACATTGATATAGTTATTAGCTATTGGAAATATGTACAAGTGCTTAAGACAAGAAGAATACATGAACATATTGAAAAGAGGGACAAGAAATAATAGAAATAAATGGGATAATGTGGAAAACAGTGCCTTGATTTTAATTGGATGACAGTCATAGTAGACAACATCATAAGATCAATGAACTTGAAGTAATAGAGTTACAGCAAGTATGCATGTGTATCTTGCATCTGTGGTCTGCATGCATGTATATGCATGTTAACACATGTGTGGGCACATGTGAAGTCCATGTACACCTAAGTGCATGTGTGCATGAGGTCGGAGGATAGTTTGGGGTGTTGTCTTTAGGAATGCCATCTCCTTTAAGACAGCATCTTCAGGGCTGGAGAGATGGCTTAGCGGTTAAGTGCTTGCCTGTGAAGCCTAAGGACCCCGGTGGTCCGAGGCTAGATTCCCTAGGACCCATGTTATCCAGATGCACAAGGGGTGCACGTATCTGGAGTTTGTTTGCAGTGGCTGGAAGCCCTGGTGCACCCATTCCCTCTCTCCCTCTTTCTCTGTCTGTCACTCTCAAATAAATAAATAATAAAAAACAATTTAAATTAAAAAAAGATGGGTCTGGAAAAGATTTTTCAATGTCATTGGGGCTCTGGTAGAGAGGGGTTCCCATGTACACTCAACCCCCAAAATGGATTGTGCAGGTGGGAATGTCCTCAAACATATATTCTCTTTTCCTTGCCCTCTACTCATACTTAGGTAATTATAATTTATTAAGTATATCAAGGAAAATAATTTCAAATATCCATAGTTGTTTCAAGTGCCTGTGGCCAGGCCTTCCCTTCCATCCTGGACTGTAACCTGGAACTGTAAGCCAACATCAACCCTTCTACCCTTAAGCTGATTTTTATCAGGTATTTTATCCTAGAAATGAGAAAGTTAACTGTGACATAAAAGTATATTATAAAATGTTAAGAAATTGAAGGAATGTGTTTATATTTCAGGAGCATATTTTACACATTATTGGTTGACTGCTAGCCAGGAAATGTGAGAGTGTTAACTATTTATCTTTTCCCTTATCTTCTGTATTTTCTAGTTAGCACTGTGTGCTTTGCATGCTGGTGTAGGATCTTGTGCGAGCTAGGCAAGTACTCTGCCACTGAGCGATGCCATCAGCTCTTCTGCTTAATTTTATTTTGCCCAATTTGTGCCATTTGTATTCTACCTGGAACACTGATTCCCACAGTGTGCAATAGTTCATGTTTAAACAAATCTAGTGCCTCTCAACCCAGCTTCTTCAATTCTGAGATACTTTGATATGCATAGTTACTGGCTGAACCCATATTATAATCAAGAACTCAGAGTTGCTGTATTGTTTTAGGGCTTAGCATGTCTCCCTGTGATCTTCACTCTCCCAACAATATCTTGGGTGGTTATCCTATCCTGGAGCATCTTTCAATTTTCTGAGAGTGTTGCTCTGATGTGATAATGAAATCTGAGCTCTGCTTGATAATTTTTCTCCCATGGAGAAAGTGGGTTTATCCTGGCTTGATACCTGGAGAATTACTTCTTTACCCTTCAGGTTTAATAGCTTAACCAAGATACATTTGCATTTGAATATTCTATATTATATTCTGTAGAATAGATATGGTCCTTCATTTCTGGGAAGTTTTATTGTGCCTTTCAAATCTTCCATTCCATTTGTGAGAGTCTCTCAGGGACTCCAATTGTCATCACATATTGTATAATACTGGAATGTCTTCATGGGATTTGGATTCTCTCTGTTTTTAATTTCCTCATCTGTGATCATGTGAATAATCTTTTCTATCGACAGTAAATAAAATTTCAATAGGCCTCATATAACATTGTTTTCCCATGTGTATGATTTCTGCGTTAAGGGTTTTTGTTCTTGTCTTGTTAGATCCTCAATTCTGCTTTTCATTTCATTCTCATGATCTTATCACCTCAACTTTAAAGGTATTTTTAAAATTTCTTTTGTACTCTTGTCAAGTTCTTAGAGTATAAATTACATTTTTATTAGGTACTATGAGGAATTTGTCCTTGTTCTTTACATTTCCTTTAAGAAAACTACAGTTCCACTTCCAGCAGAGATACCAACTGCCTAGCTGCACTGCAGATCCCGGGGAAAGAAAGACAAGACATTAAGGGTTCACTGGGTCTTTTAGGGGAGACAATCTCCAATAGATTGCCAGTGGGAGGGCACAGAGGGGGGAAGACAGGGAATTGCTGATTCCCTCGCAGGCGGGTAGCACACCCCTCCCCCCAAGTAGCCACCATAACCACGGCGCCCAGTGCACTGATCAATCCCTGCGTGTGGAAGCTTAGATTGCTCTACCCACTCATTCACTTACTGCTCCTGCTGCCCACACACATTCCGTGAGTCCAGGCCCACAGCAACTGCCATAAAAGCTCAGACTGTGTCTGTCTCTTGCGCCAGCTCAGGTGTCATCCTCTACCTGTCTGCCGCACAGGTCATCGCCATGGTCCTGTGGCGGGGGAGCACAGACTGCTTCTGGGTCCCAGTATTCCCATGCCAGAGTTTGGGCTGCTTTAGTGTTTGGTGCCTCAGTGTCCCTCCTAGCTCAAGTGCAGGCAGCTTTGGTGCATTACCACTTGAGAGATCAGGTAACATTGGTGCCCAAGCCAGGTAGTAGGTCAGGTGGCTTTGGCAAGTGAGAGCCAAAGCCCAGGCTGCTTGGCAACTGCCACAGGCTGCCTCAGATTCCCATTGTGCTTGAGCCCAGGCTCATCCACCCAGCTACGTGCCCATACACTGATATGGGCAGACCTCAGTGCAAAAGAAATAACATGAAAAATCAAATGCAAGAAAATCCTGTTAGATCACCCAGTCCTACAATGAACATCTCTAATCAAAACATAGAACAGGGCTGGAGAGATGGCTTAGCGGTTAAGCGCTTGCCTGTGAAGCCTAAGGACCCCGGTTTGAGGCTCGGTTCCCCAGGTCCCACGTTAGCCAGATGCACAAGGGGGCACACGCGTCTGGAGTTCATTTGCAGAGGCTGGAAGCCCTGGCGCGCCCATTCTCTCCCTCTATCTGTCTTTCTCTCTGTGTCTGTCGCTCTCAAATTAAAAAAAAACAAACAAACATAGAACAGTCATTAGGATCAGAACACCAAAATGAAACAATCAGCAATGAAACCTTGACCAAGCTACTGGTAGAACTTGCAGAAAAGCAACAAAGGACCAATAATCAAGTGGATGCTGCCATCACTAACCTAGACCTAATAGATAAAAAAATGGAAGGAGTTCAAACACAGTTAAGAGGTTTGAGGGAGAATGAAAAAAAGAAGACCTCAAAAATCAGCTGGCCATGCTAAATGAAGACCTAAAGAAATGCAAGGATGAATTCCATAATCGTCAAGAAAATCAGAAAATGATGTGAAAAGGGAGCTTGACAGAGGTATGGAAATTATACATAGAAAAGTAGTAGAAAATGCAAACCTAATTGAACAAGTCCAACATTCTCTAGAAGCTCTCAAGAATAGAGTCAGCCATGTGGAGGATAGAAACTCTGATCTGGAAGACAAGAAGGAAGAAACAGTTTGAGAGTTCAAAAATTTCAGTAAATTTGTTTCTGTGAACAGAGCATGAGGGAATTGTGGGCTACACTTAAACATCCTAATATCAGGATCATTGGAATAACAAAAGGAGAAGAAAATCAGACCAAAGGCATGGAGAACTTATTTAACAAAATAATTGAAGAAAACTTCCCCAGTCTCTAAAAGAAAGGCCCATAAAGATACAACAAGCCAACAGAATGCCAAACAGACTGGACCATAGGAGAACTCTCCAAGACATATTGTCATTAAGACTCTAAACGTTGACACCAAAGAGAAAATCCTAAAAGCAGCTAGAGAAAAACAGCACACTTTCAAAGGTAACCCCATCAGAATTACTCCAGACTTCTAAAAGAAAACCCTGAAAGCTAGAAGGGCCTGGAATGAAACACTGCAAAGTCTAAGAACCTATGGCTTCCAACCCAAACTACTCTACCCAGCAAAAGTATCCCTGATAATAGATGGTGAAAGAAAAACTTTCCATCACAAAACTCAGCTTTACAATTATATGAACACAAAACCAAACCTACAGAGAGAATTTCAGGAAATTCTCTGCAGAGAAGAAACAAATAATCAAACTCAAATGCCTACAAGAAGCAGATCACAATAACCAAACTCAGAGTAGGCACAAAAAAACTTCAAAGTCCATGAAAACACCAGCCCACATATACCATTACAATATGTCAGATCAAATCAAATCTCATAGTCATTATCCTAAATATCAATGGCCTTAATTCACCAATCAAGAGACACAAGCTAACAGGTTGGATCAAAAAATTAGACCTTTCAATCAGCTGTCTTCAGAAACCCACCTCACCACTAAAGAAAGATACCTCCTCATGGTGAAAGGGTGTAAAACAATATTCCAAGCAGACAGGAATAAGAAACAAGCAGGCATAGCTATATTGATATCGGATAAAATAGACTTCAAACCAAAAAATAATCAAAAAAGACAAAGACCACTTCTACTTATCAAGGGAACGATCCATCTAGAGGATATTACAATCATAAATCTGTATGCACCAAACACAGGGGCACCATAGTTCATAAAACAAAACGTACTTGACAATAAAACAGAAATAACCACCAATACCATCATAGCTGGGGACTTCAATATACCATGATCAGTAATAGACAGATCATCCAAACAGAAACTCAACAGGGAAGTAAGAGAGCTCAACAAAACCATAGATCATTAGACCTAACAGACATCTACAGAACTTTCTATCCCAAATACACAGACTACATGTTCTTCTCAGTAGCCCATGGAACATTCTCTAAAATAGACCATATACGTGGTTACAAAGACTTCCTCCATATATTTAGGAAGACTGACATAATTCCCTGCATGATATCAGATCACAATGCTATATTGCTAGAAATCAACAACAAAAGAACCACCAAGAATCCCATCGGAAACTGGAAACTGAACAGCACATTTTAAACAATAAATGGATAGTGGATGAAATAAAAAATGAAATTGCAAATTTCTAGAATTGAATGACAATGAGAACACATCATACCAAAACTTATGGGACTCAATGAAGGCGGTCCTCACGAGAAAAATCATAGCACTCAATGCCTTCATAAAAAGACAGAGGGATCCCAAATCAATAACCTAACCATCCACCTAAAGGCACTGGAAAAGCAAGAATAATTCAACCCAAAGAGCTCCAGAAGGAAAGAACTAATTAAAATCAGAGCAGAAATTAATGAATTGGAAACCAAGGAAACAATTAAGACAATTGACAAAACAAAGAGTTGGTTCTTTGAAAAAATAAACAATATTGACAAACCCCTAGCCAATTTGATCAAGCAAAAAAAAGAGAAGTTTCAAATTAACAAAATTCAAAATGAAAAAGGAGAGATCACAACAGACATAAGTAAAATTGGGAGAAGCATCAGGACTTATTTCAAAAGCCTCAACTCCACAAAACTGGATAACATGGAGGAGAGGGATAAATTCCTCGACGCATACCATCTATCAAAGCTAAACTCAGAGTAGATTAATCTCCTCAATGAACCCATCACACTCATGGAGTTTGAAAAAGTAATAAAAAACCTCCCCCAAAAGAAGAGTCCAGGTCCAGATGGCTTCTCATCTGAATTCTATGAAATCATCATGGAAGAACTCAAACCAATCTCCCTCAAACTGTGGCATACAACTGGAGATCAGGGAAAGCTACCCAACTCCTTTTATGAAGCTAGTATCACCCTAATTCCAAAACCAGACAGAGATGCCACAAGAAAAGAAAACTACCGGCCTGTTTCCCTGATGAACTTAGATGCAAAGATCCTGAACATAATCCTCGCAAACCAAATCCAACAACACATCAAAAGCATCATCTACCTTGACCAAGTGGGATTCATCTGAGGAACAAAAGGAGTGGTTCAACACATGGAAATCTGTCAATGTAATACACCACATAAACAAGGTTAAACATAAAAACCACATGATCATTTTGATAGATGCAGAAAAGGCCTTTGACAAGGTACAACATCACTTCATGATCAAAACATTGGAGAGAATTGGCATGGTTGGTTCACATCTTAACATAATAAAGGCAACATACAAAGCCCCTAAGGCCCAAATAATACTTAATGGAGAGAGACTGGAGGAATTCCCATTAAGATCAGGAACAAGACAGGGTTGTCCACTCTCACCTCTGCCTTTCAATATGGTACTGGAAGTTCTAGCTCAAGGAACAAGACAGGAGAAGGAAATAAAAGGAATACAATTTGGAAAGGAAGAAGTTAAGTTAGCTCTATTCACTGAAGACATGATTGTATATGTAAGAGACCCGAGAGACTCCATCCCAAAACTTTTGAAGGCAATTAACTCCTATAGCAAAGTAACAGGATACAAAATCAATGCACAAAAATCAGTAGCCTTTCTATATGCAAATGACAAAGATACAGAGAAAGAAATAAGAGACATGGTCCCATTTTCAATAGCAGCAATAAAATAACACAACTTGGAATAACGTTAACCAAGGAAGTGAAAGATCTATACAACGAAAACATAAAAACACTCAAGAAAGAAATTGAGGAGGACTTGACAAAATGGAAAGACCTCCCATGCTCCTTGATAGGCAGAATTAACACTGTGAAGATGGCAATCCTACCAAAGGCAATGTATAAATTTAATGCAATTCCAATTAAAATCCCTACAGTGTTCTTCACAGAGATAGAAAAAATTATCTGAAATTTCATGTGGAAAGGCAGAAGGCCTCGCATATCCAAACTTATGCTCAGCAAAAGAAATACCTCTGGAGGCATCACCATACCTGATCTAAAGCTATATTACAAAGCCATAGTAATAAAAACAGCATGGTACTGGCATTAAAAACAGGAGTGTAGAACAATGGAATAGACGTGAAGACCCGGACTTTGGGTCAAGCAACTATAGCTACTTGATATTTGACAAAGGTCCTAACAATATAGGCTGAAAAAAAGACAGCATCTTCAACAAATGGAGCTGGACAAACTGGATAACCATATGCAGGAAACTGAAACTTGATGCACACATTTCGCCATGTACTACACTCAAGTCCAAATGGATCAAAGACCTCAATATAAGACCAGAAACTCGACTACTACTGGAAGAAAATTTAGGAAGTACTTTCCATGATATAGGAATGGAAAAAGACTTCCTGAACAAAACCCCAGTAGCTCACGATCTTAAACAGTCAGTCAACCAATGGGATCACATGAAGCTGAAGAGTTTCTTTACAGACAAGCATACAATAAGGAAAACCAATAGATTACCCACAGAATGGGAGAAAATATTTGCGGGTTATCCAACTGACAGAGGCCTAATCTCTAGAATCTACAAAGAACTAAAAAACTAAACAGTAAAAAGTCAAACACCCCACTCACAAAATGGGGCAAAGAGCTGAACAGGCAGTTAGCAGAGGAAGAAATACCAATGGCAAACACACACTTAAGAAAATGTTCATCATCCCTAATCATCAGGGAAATGCAAATTAAAACAACTGTGAGATTCTACCTTACCCCAATAAGGATAGCAAACATCAAAAAATCAAATGAGTGCTGGGGAGATGGCTTAGCGGTTAAGCGCTTGCCTGTGAAGCCTAAGGACCACAGTTCGAGGCTTGATTCCCAAGCACTCATGTTCACCATAAGCACAAGGGGGTGCACGCACCTAGAGTTCATTTGCAGTGGCTGGAGCCCTGGTGGGCCCATTCTCTCTCCCTCCCTCTCTCTCTCTGTCTCTTTCTGTGGGTCTGTGACTCTCAAACAACTAAATAAAAATAAACCAAAATATTTAAAAAACCAAATGAAAATAAATGCTGGTGAGAATGTGGAGAAGTGGGAACACTCATACACTGTTGGTGAGAATGTAAGATGGTACAACCACTTTGGAAAGCAATATGGAGACTCCTGAAAAAGCTGACTATAGAGATACCAACAGACCCAGTTATTCCATTACTGGGCATCTATCCTAAGACCTTCAAACCACAGGCCAGAGAGTTCTGCTCAACCATGTTTGTAGTAGCTCAATTTATAATAGCTAAGAGCTGGAATCAACCCAGATGCCCATCCCTAGAAGAATGGATAACTAAGATGTGGTGTATCTACACAATGGAATTCTATACAGCAGTAAGAAAAAGTGACACAATGAAATTTAGGGAAAAATGTTGAACCTGGAACAGATCATTCTCAGTGAACTTACCCAATCACAGAAAAAAAGATCCCCACATAGTCTCACTCATCTACTGTACCTAACCAGAATCTACCCAAGTTGCCTTACATACCCAGCAAGCATCTCTTGGACTAGACAATAGGATGGGTGGGGAGGGTAAGGGAAGGGTGGGAAACACAAATCTAGACCCAAATGGCAATGGTACCATAAAAGTCTACCTCCTAGATGGAGACCAAATGGATGATCCTTCACCAGGCCCTTAGAGGGAACACCTGAACCACAAGACACTGGAGAGGGAATGATGAACACTAACCTTAGTCTTCTACAGCTTCTTTCCCCCACTCTCCCTCTCTCTCTCTTCTCTCTAACTCTTGTATATTAGTTATCTTTTTCTTCCTTTTCTTAGTGGGCACTGACCTGGAACTTCCAGTACCAGCATGTGTCTATCATCCACAATGAGCTTTTGATCAGAGAGACCTACAAGATTTCCTAAAATAAAGATAGATTTCTGTCTGAGTACTTGATGACCCACCAAAGGTTAGTGGTAAGACCCTACTGCTAAAGACACCTTATGTGGTCGACACATAAAATGGAATGGCATGGCTGGAAGCTAGAAGAGTGTCAGTCCCCAGACAGTCAGCACGTCTAGTGTCAGAAGCTGCTACATGGGCCACTGGGGGAAAATGACCAATATCTGTCCAAGCATCTCATGGTCTAACCCACTTAGCAACAAATAACCTGTTGTGATGCCCACACAAGTGCAACAGATCTGCTCTTGATTCAGCTGATCCCCTCAGTGGTACGGGACCCATAGCTGGAGCTGGGAAACAAGTCAGAACCATATCCAACATAAGCCCACTCTCCATTATCAAGCTACCGTCAATTGTGGGCTACAAGAGGGCCTACACTCATTAAACTCTGTATAAAAAAAGTAAGGGTTATTTTATTTGTCCTGGTGCTAACTTACTCTCCGTTGGAGAATCTGCTTATCTTTTAAAGATAGATGCAGATTCTAAGGAGATAGCCACCCCATCATATCTCAAAAGGGCCCTGGCTGAAACTAAGAAAAATTGGCAAAACAAGAAAGGGTGTTGTGTTCCTGGTGAACTGGGTACCAGCACAAGGGTGAAGGAGATCAACACAGAAAAAATTCAACTCCTACCAAATCAGAGAGCCAGAGAACTAGAGTCCCTCAACACCTCATCACTAAAGCAGACCAAAAGTGAACCCAACATGGCTCAGGGAAATTTTGCGGAAGAGAGGGTGGAAAGAATGTGAGAGCTACATGTTGGGTCATGATATGCAGAGATACTTATCCTACCCATAAGTGTGGGCTAACTCCACAATGTACGACCCATATACCTCAACAAGGAGGGGCCAAGGGGAGGGGGTAGGTCACAGATGAGCCTAATAATGGTACCAAACTGACTGTATTTTCTGAATATAAAACTAATTAATTAAAAAAAAAAGGAAACTACAGTTTGGATCTGGGATGTCTTACCTCCGCGCATGTGTTCAAGGGCTTCCTACCTTGCCAAACATGCTATTGGGAGAGGCTGGGAGGTCTTGAGGTTACTGGGGTTGTGTCCTTGAAGGGGGATGGTGGCATGTCAATCCCTTCTGTCTCTGAGTTCTTCCTTTTGTTCCTGGCCATGAGGTGAACAGTTTCCTCTACCAGGCACTTCTCTCTCTTGTGAGCTTTCTCAGCACAGGACCAACGGCAATGGGGCCAAAGGACTGTGGACTGAAACCTACAAAACCATGAGCCAGGATAAACCTCTCCTCAGCTTAAGTTAATTATCTGAGGTATTTTCTTACAGTAATGGAAAGCTCCCACAGAGAGTAAGTCTATGTCTGTGTGCTTTGCACTCTATTACAGTTCTGACGCAATGTCTATAGTCATCATGTGATTTTTTTGACCTCTGCCTCCCAAGTGCTGGGATTAAAGAAGGGCACCACCACGCCTGGCCTGATCGTGTTCTTTCTTGATCTATCCTGTCCAGGTACTTAAATTTTTCTCAGACAACATAGGAGGGTCTTGAGACTCTTGTGGCCATACTGGAGATCCGCGTTTTCCTGTCTGAGCAGTAGTCTGGTGTGGAGTGCTTCGTGGTAGAACTCCTCTGCTAGGGACAGATGTGCTATGGTGAGGGTGTACAGGCTCGTGTGTGTGATCACTTGGGTCTTGGCTGGTGCTGCTGTCTGGGGAGGTGCAGCTTAGCTGGAGGAAGTAGGATTGTTGGGGTTTCCATTGTGTAGCGCATGCTCACTCTCTGTGTCTTCTCCGCTTCGTGGTCTGCAGGGATGAGAACCAATACACTTCTCCTGCTGCCTCAACCGCAGGCAGCTCTAGTGGCCACGCCTTCCTCACCAAGATGGACTGTACCCCAAACTGAAGGCCAAAATGAGTCCTTCTTCCTTTACATTGCTTCTTTTCAGATATTTGCTCACTTCAATGAGGAAAGTAATATACAGGGGAACAGGGGACAGGGCAAGGAAGTGCTCAGTGGGGGTGATGTCCAGTCTTTAAACACTGCTCATTTTAGGAATGTGGTCAATGATCTAAGCTAGGATTCCTTCCACATGCTTGGAATATATGTCATTCTGATGGAGTGGTCCACTCAGGTTATTTTTAGACTTAAAAATATCTTTCATTTATTTATATATTAGAGAAAGAGAGAGAGAGAGAGAGAGAGAGAGAGAGAGAGAGAGAGAGAGAGAGAGAGAGAGAGAGGGTGTGTATAGGCACGCCGAGTCTCTTGTCACTGCAAATAAATTCCAGATGCATGTGCCACTTTGTGCCTCTGGCTTTATGTAGGTACTGGGGAATTAAACCCAGATCAGCAGACTTTGCAAACAAGTGTCTTTAATAGCTGGGCTATCTCTTCACCCCCTCCTCAGGTTTATTTATTTATTTTTATTTGCACTGAGAGAGAAATAGAACACACACACACACACACACACACACACACACACACACACACTCTCAGAGAGAGAGAGAGAGAGAGAGAGAGAGAGGGAGGGACTGGATGTTCCAGGGCCTTCAGCTACTGCAAATGAACTCTAGACACATGTGCCAGTGTGGATCTGGCTTTACATGGGTGCTGGGGACCTGAACCTGGACTGTTTGGTTTTATAGGCAAGCACCTTAACCGCTGACCTATTTCTCCAGCCTCCCCCCACCCTCAGGTTTTGATCACTGTTCTAGTTCAGAACATAGACACCAACCTTACACAACCACAGAGAAAAATAACCTTTATTAATTACTTAACTCATTGGTAAGACTAAAAACCTGACAAGGATCAGCTTAAAGAAGGAAAGGGTTTATTCCAGTTCAGGGTTCCAAGGGTTCAGTCCATTGTGGCAAGGCAGGCGCGGTAGCAGGAAGAGGAAACAAACTGTCACAATTCATGCACAGCCAGCAAACAGAGGGCAAGCAGGAAGTGGAGCTGGGCTAGAAAACCTCAAGGTCTACCTAATACCGATGCAGTTCCTCCAAGAAGAATCCACCTTCAAAAGGTTCCAAAAACTTTCCCCAAAGAGAGCCACTAGCTGAGGACCAGGTGCTGAAACACACGAGCCTATGAGGAATATTTTACACTTAAATCACAACAGAGAGCATGTTTTTTTTTCTTGTTTTTTTATATATATTTTTTCTTTTTTCATTATATCTAAGGCCATTCTTTGAAGTATGGAGAAACGGAAACAGAGTTAGGAATCAAAACAGCTTAGCCACCAGTTACTGACATATATTATTTTAAATTATGGAGTTTTTGCTTAGTTATTATAAAGATTTTTTTAAGTCGATGGAATTTTAATGTTTTATATTTATTTATTTAAGAAAGAGAATGGGCATGCCAGGGCCTCTGGCCGCAAAAAACAAACTCCAGACATTGTTCCACCATGTGCATCTGGTTTATGTAGGCTCTGGGAATCAAACCTGGGTCCCTAGGCTTCACAGGCAAGTGCCCTAACTACTAAACCATTTCTCTAGCACAAGGAGTTTTTTTCTTTTCTTTTAAACTCCACTTGTTTTGCTTTTTACTCATTTGGGGGAAGGGAAAAAATCTTTCCCTGAAAGAAATCTCCCTGAAAAGGGTGATTCTGTTTTCTGCAGACATGAGTTTGTTTTCTTTTTTATTTGCTAATTTCATCTTTAATTTGCTCCATGTTAGCTGCATGTCTGCTTGGGGCAGTTTCTGCCTCTGTCCTGGGTCTGACATCCTGGTATGTATGATAAGTAAGAACCAATCTTACTTACAGCAGAGCTCTAGAATAGCAGGAAGAAGATTAGGTTAATTTCATCCCATGGTCAGTGCCAGATGATTTTCTGGACTAAAAGGGAACCTATGTGAACTGAGTGAATTGTTTTTTATCATTCCTCTCATCATTACAATTTTGGCATCTGACAAATATTCCAAAATACTTAATGAAATGAATACGTTAATATTTTTTCTAGCTTTCATTACTTCTCACCTAAGAATTGTCTTCCACTAAGAAAATGTTTGAAATCCAATCAAGATTTGTAGGCCATTTATAGTTAAGATACTAAATAAACTCCTCATTAACATGACATAGTAAGCCTTGGGCATGTTTAGATAAGTGCATGTTTTCTCAAAGCCATTTGGAAGTATACTGCCATCCCTTCTCTTTGTCATGGTCATCTGACTGCTGGGAATACGTTGCCTAAAATTCTCATATTTGGGGCTGGAGAGGCAGCAGAGAGCTCAGTGGATCAAGATTTTGGCATGCAAGCATGAGTATCTGAGTTGGGACCCCCAACATTCAGCTAAAGCTTGACAGTGTTGTACTGTCTAGCCCTAGGAGGAAGAGAGACAGAATTACCTGGCAGCTTGTGAGCCAGCTAGTCTGGTGGACATGGTGTTGAACAACAAAAGAAGAGGCCATGCCTCCAAAAGGGAGAAGGCAGGGATTTACAGCTGAAGTGGTCCTCTAACATCTGCGTGCACCTGCACTTCCACATATGAACATGCACACACACACACACACGCACACACACACACGCACACACACTCCCTCAAATATCGATCTCTCTTCAGAAAGAATAGAGTTTTTTTAATGTCACTGTCCTGGAGGTCCTTATGAATATGAAGGTCTGAGCTGTGTGAAGTTTTTTTTTCCATAACAAAACATATATTTTCAGTGCTTCAGAAGGACTTTCATCTGTCTCTAATGACAACAGAGTAAAGCAACTTTGCAAAGATTGGATGTAACAGAAATAACTGCACTTCTCCCAGCAACAATAATAGACAGGCACCATTCCCTTCTATGACAGCCTTGCAGTCAACTGACTTACAGTTGCCATGGGAACAGTGATTCAGGAAGGCCTGACTTCGACAGTTGAAATGGCAGCTCAGAGGAGGTATTAACAATATTTTTGCAGTCATCCCACAATGAACATACCGTCATTAGCCCGTTTTTTTCTTTGCCTAGAAACAACATGGACCCTGTTGCTAATGGAGCATTTTCTGGAAGGTTTGATTAGGGACAATGGGCAATTTCATTAATTAGTTGCTTCCTGCAAATGGCCTTTCCTCCACAGCAAGGGCTGAGGTTGGGGTGGAGGATGGCTGGATACCGCACTCTCAGTTCAGATCTTTCATTTTGCTTATGGAGAAAACCCTGCCTGAGGATTTGAGGACATGTCCTCTGAGTTCACTGGAACTCTGGCCCTAATTAGCAAACATTAAACAACATTCATTTTGAACCTCATCACTTCATATGTCCTTTCACTCCAACTCTTGAGATATGGACCCTCTTGTTTCTTCCTTCTGGAAAGCTCTGTGAATCCCCTCCACCAGATTGCGTCCAATTTTGGGGCAATTTTGCCGAACTTGCTGAGTCTGGTAACTGGAAGGGAGAGAATTTGGCTCATGCAGGCTGTTCAAACATAGTGAAAGAAAAAGTCAAACGTAGGGGCTTTCAGGAATGACAAATGGCCAAGGAATTTTTGCTGACTTTGTCCATCACATGTGTATAGGGCACCAAGGGCTTCGGTGACCTTTATGGGAGGGAGCCCCAGTGACCTCTGTGGGGAACAGAGCATTTATCTGCCAGTGAGTACTATGTGCAGAGAGGAGAGGGACCCCTCTGGTAAAAGTCAAGGCCATACATTTTATTTGAACTCTATCAACAAGCATTTTGGCAAGTGGAGTTTTCAGATAGGCAGGCTGCAAGGCAATGTATTTTCTGGGGTCATGGGGAGAAGAGCAGGAGGATGAATTCCACTTCTCAGTGTAGAGAAATACAGGGGGCCAGCTGAGCAGACACCAGCTAGATAACGCATTTCCATTGAATCCTCTTGGGAAAGAGGGAGAGAGCTGGCGCCCTGGAGAAGCCCTACTGATTTCTTAGTACCCATCACAGCTTTGCAATGTTTTGTTGTAAAAGCCACAGGATGCAGAGTACCCTGCAGATGGCAAAATAAACTGAGGAAAGGAAGGGTGAGCCTTAGAAGGTGGAAAAGCATCCCGCTGGGGTGTCTGTACTCAAGACACTTGTGGAGCCTGCTGAAAGTGTGGGAGCCCTCCTTCTGAGACCCAGAAGTAAAGGGAAAGCACTCTCTAACATCCCAGCCCGTGGACAAGCTCAGTGTGAGGAGCAGGTCCTGGGCAGATCATTGCCAATGTGATCCCTAGAGGCCTGTCAGCTCACCTGCCAATGCCCTACACTCATGATTAGAGACACTACACTTTCAGATTTGTTCCTCAGGGGCCTCCACGTTACCCAGAGGCATTCCCTAAGTGTTAACCAGTGAAGAGGAAAGGAAGGATTTGATGGATGAATGCCAGGCCAAAGCAAACAAACAAAAAAAAAAAAACTGGGGCAGGGGAAAGTGATATATAATACTAAGCAATATATAAATACAAAAGACCAATTTCACCTTCTCATGATTTTGCTGAAAGCAAATTTTGTCATCGTGAACAAAAGCAATGATTGCATAAAGACAGATTCTGAAAGCCATCTGAGTTGACAGATTACAAGCCTTGCAAAGGCTTAAGCCAGGGCTCCTCTATCTTGAGTGCACGTCAGAATCAGCTGGTGGGTTTTTAACCCCTCGCTTAGTGTTTGGTCTCACCGATAGAGCTTCTGAATAAGATCTGCATTTCCAGCAAGTTCTCCAGGGAGCACATGCTTTGAGTCAGGACACCACACATAGAAAAACTACTGGCTTAGATGGTATCTCACATGCCTTGTCTTTTCCACGGATCTCCTTTTCATCAGTGGCTGAGTTGGCAAAACAGCTTGGAGGGCATCTACTTTGAAGCCACACACTCAGCCCATCCAAAAGGGTTCATTTTACTTAACCTTTGCAAAGGAGTGAAGGCCTAGGGAAAAAAAATGAAGGTGTTTTGCCCAATATCAATAATCAGTATTGTGATTTGAATGCAAAATGTCCTCCCTAGCTCACGTATTTGAACACTTGCTCCCCAGCTGGTGGTGCTGTTTGGGGAGGTTGTGGAACCTTTAGGTGCAGCCTTGCTGAGGAAGTGGTTGCTCCAGTGGACCTTGAGCCTCCCTTCCTGTTTACCTTCTGCCTCTTGGCTGCTATTTTGACACCTGGCTCCCTGCACCTACCACACTTTTATCACCGTGAGACTCCCCCACTGAAAGGCAGGTAAAAACTGTCTCTTCCTTCCTCAAGTTGCTTTGGTTGGTTGGGTATTTATTCACAGCAACAAGAAAGTAACTAATACATCCAGTCACTAACAAAGTTCAGACAAGAATTTCTAACTCTGATTCCTTCTTAGTTCCCAAGGCGGAGACCTGAAGCACAGAAAACAGGGAAGTTTGGCAAGCACAAGTGGGACCAACGCAGACCATGAGCGCTGGATATAACTGAGGCAGATCGGTGTTCTTTTGAAAATTACCAGGGAGAGTGACTTCACAATTACCAGGGCTTGCCTAATAGAAGCAGACAAATGGGCATGAGCTCAGCCATTTATGGGAGCTCTCACTATTCAGGAGTATTTCTAAGATCAGCGTATAAGCACTTTGTCTATGTGCTGAGTACAGGACAGACTCATAATGGGAGAGTACAATAGGAGGGTGAAAAGAAAGACAATAAAAGCCCCGAGTGAAGATGTGCTAATGGTCTTTAGGAACCCAAGCTGTGGGCCATGAAACAAAGGAATGCCTCATGTCCTCCCATGCTCAGAGGGCCTGGATGCTGGTTTTCTCACAAGCACTTCAAGGGTTCTCCTTTCTTATAAAGGGTTTGGATAAAGCCAAGAATTTTGCCTGGCTTTCACAGCCTTAGTTAGTCACACCCTCCTCCACACCAGGGCCACAGCTTGGCACCAGCTGGAGTGGCCTTCCAAGCCACCAGAACTCGGTAGGTTCGTGAACTTACCAACGCTGGTAGACAAGGGCAGAATGTGAGTCAGCTCTATGGACTCCTTCTCTGTCCTGTTCTTAATCTAGTTGACTGCTATGAAGGGTAACATTGTGTGAACCATATCTTCACTGCTTCCTCAGTAACAGAAGCCTACAGAGTAGAGATTTCATCTTCTGTGTTTTCCCTGTCTCCTTCACTGAGCCCAGCATGGGGCTGTTATGTACATTAGATAACTTCTACTTTTTTAATGCTTGATGAGAATCCTACTACCTGAGGTCTGGCCTACTTCACAGAAAACTAAATCTGGAATCCAACTTATTGGTGAGGGTTCAAAAAACAACAGATGGTGATTATGTCCATTATAAGCATCAGAAATGGTTTTTGTTTTTGACCCCTGGGTGATACACTGAATCAAAAATGGCCAGGTGGGAAGCAGCTCCTATCGGACCCTGTTCTCCAAGATGCCACAGCACTTCTCACCCTGCATGGTGTGGCCCTGTCTTCTTCTGTCATGTTTCTGAGTGTCGTCTGCTCCAATGTCCTAACCCACCTACAGCCTAGAACGTGCTGGGTGCTTAAGAACTGCTGAGGAGATGGGCATGGACATGGGTCAGCATGGCTGGGATCTGAACTGAGTGTGAACTGTGAGATGTTCCACCTGACAGATGTTCATTTATAAGAAACTGATGGACAAGGTAGAATGCCTGTTTCCTTCCAACAACCAGACCAGAGAATTAAACTATCTGCCCCTTATACTTTAGTTTTTTGTGTTGGGGGGCACAGTCTCATGTATACTAGACTGGCCTCCAGCTTTCTATATAGCCGAGGAAAACCTTGAACTTCTGATCCTCTTGCCTCCACCTCCCAAGTGCTGAGATTATAGGCATATACCACCATACTTGATTTATGTGGTACTGGGGATTTAATCAAGGACTTTGTGAAGACTCAGCAGATCCTCTACGAATTCAGCAACATCTCTAGATACCTTTCTTCCATGTGCACACGTGCACGTGTGTGTGTGTATGTGTGTATACATGTGTGCATGTGGAGACTAGAAGATAGCCTCACATGTTATCCTCAGAAACACTGTCTACCTTTTTGGGACAGGGTCTCATTAGACTAGACTGGCTGGCCATTGTGCTCCAGGAATCCTCCTGTCTCTGCTACTCCAGGACTGGGATTATAGGTGCATACTTACTCACACTGTAACTCCAGTACAGGGGCCACACATTGAACTCAGGTCCTCAAGTTGCTGAGACAAACACTTTACTCACTGATACTCTCTCCAGCTCCTCTTCTACTTCTTTAAAAGAAGTAAACAAATGTTGTTTTTCAGGCCACACTGTGGATTATTCGTGCTAATAGCTAAATCCTCTTGGTGGTGGTATTCCTCATGATGTGTGTGGGTGCACTGTGAGCAACCTGGGGGGCATTGTGAATATCACATAGGTCCACTGGACTGGTGGAAAGGAGGGCAACACTATGACATGGTGGGAGGGTCACTTAGCAACTGTGATGTTGGGTCATTAAAAATAACAAAGTTCTCTAAAGATGCTTTTCACTTTTACTACATAAGACTTTGCTTTTTTGGTGATTATTATTATATTGTGTTAATCTGGGGTCCTTGAAAGTGCTTAGAGAGAATGGGAGGAGGACACAGCAATACCTCATTGACCCCTCATGCTGCCGCAGCCAAGAATAAGCACAATGACAGAATGTTTCTTTGTTATGCTTTTTTTGGTTCCCATGGACTTCTGTCTCCTTTGCATGATGAGCCGTTGCTGGTCCCAGTGCCAGCAGGAAAGGGCACAAACAAGGAACTCAGAATGCCAACGGGGTACAGGGGGAGAAGAGGATAACCTGAAGGGAATATGATCAGCACGTGATTTGTTCATACTGTAAGTTCATAATTAATAAATAAGAGGTTAAAATTAAAAAAGGAATTACCCTCAGCAAAGCACTGACATGTGTGTCTGCACTAAAGCTTGTTTTTAGGGCAAAGCCCTTTTTTCCCCAGTAGTAAGGTCAGAAGCTAAGACTTAAGACAACAGATTGACCATTGAAATCACTGTCGTGAGAAGGTCTATGTCTGGCCCCATCACTTCCATCCGCACCTTCATGTATCACCTAGATGTCTGTCCCTGCAGTGATTGGCATGCCATGCATGTTCCTTGTTGAGTAGAAAACAGAACTATGGAATGGTTATTTAAATCTTGAAAAATGTCCTTGTGAAATAAATATGCCGTGATCTCCACAGCTGCTCTCTCTGGGTAGTGGGATTATGAGTGGTTTTTACTCTGTTCTTCCTACATTAGTTGTCAAGTTTACTACATTGTATTTTTAAATTTTTATCAGAAAAGGACATAACTAAGTAAAATAGATTACCTTATTATTCAATTTCACAATTAAAAATAGTTTTGAGTACTTGCTATGTGCCCAGGCACTACCTCGGGTATTAATTAGGAGAAACAAGACATGATAGTGTGTGAATAATAGGTGATGAGGTGTTTTCTGTATGAAGCAGAAAACAAACATCCAGCCTGAACACAAGTGGACTGCTGGCTTTGTCCAGTCATGGTTGAAAAGGTAAGTTCTTTCATCTGGTCACTGAACAAATCACAAAAGCAGAATGAAAAGGGAAATGCATGTATACATTTATGAAAGGGTGATGTACTTGTAAGATTAATCTTCATTTGCTGTGTATAGTGGTTTGAATATGAATGTATGTCCCTCATAGACTCAGGTGTTTTATTAAGCTTATAACTTGGGTCTCCAACCACATCATTGGAGGAGGTGTCACTGGGGGTGGATCCTGGGGTCCAGCCCAAAGGTGTTTGGGAGAAGATCTAATTGCAGCCAAAAGGTGTACAGAGCAGATTGGAGCTCTGGGGTCCTGTTTGTTGCTGGTTCGTGCTTGCTGTTTTTTGGTGTTTTGCTGGATGGTGGTGATTTCTCTTTGCTCAGACCTGTAAAAAGAAGTCAGCTTCTTCCCCATTGATGGAACTTTTCCCAGATCTATAAGCTTGAAATAAATCCCTTCCTCCCATAAACTGTGTTTTGTTGGATGCTTGTCCCAGCAACATGGAAGCTGGCTGTAACACTGTATCGCTGGATTTGGAGTCACCTAGGAGACACACACCAGGGTATGTGTGTGGAGGTGTTTCCAGAGAAGTTTAACTGAGGAGGAAAGAGCCACTCTGAACATGGGCAGCACCGTCCCATTGACTGGGATCCTAAGCTGAGTAAAAAGTGCAAAAGCCAGGAATATCAACATGTACTTCTTTATGCTTCCTTCCTGGGAACACATTGTGATTAGTTATCTTCACTCCTGCAGCCACGATGGACTGTTATCCTCAAACCATGAGCCAAAACAAATCCTGACTTAAAGTGCTTTTGTCATGGCAGTGAGCAAAGTAACTGATATAGTATTTCTTTGGGGCAAAAGATTTCCATGTCCCCATGACCCCCCGCCAGTACTTCATACTCAATCACTCCCAACCACCATCTATTTAACTTACTCTAACTCTTCAGAACAACAGCAATGCCACAAAATCTGCCTCTCAGCCACTGTCATTGTTTTGAGGTATCTATGGGTGCCAAAAAAAAGTCTAAATTTACAGCTCATGGAGGGAAGGAAGCAGTAATGTCACACTCCATTTACTTAAATAATATGTTGGCAACAATCCATTAAATCATAAAGATGAGTTAATTTAAAGACTCTGGACTGTTTAAATACCAACAAGTCACAGTCCATCACTGGCTTTGCCTCTGCAAAAGCATATATCAAAAAGGCAATAATTTTATATTAGATAATTGTTATAAATTAATATTTTACTGCCTTATAATTTTCTAATTTTTTTCTTCAGCTTTACTCTCAGTGGCAAAGAAAGGAGGCACACTTAATGAATAGAGCTAAATACTTGTGCAATCTGCAAAGGAAAGATGAGTGGGTAGATGGAGGTACATTTTATTTAAAAAATCATTCAGACACTGATAATAAATGAGGTTTATTCTTCATTAATGGGACTGTTGCCTTGGTAACTTGCAGCTCACAAAAGTATTTACATGAGCCTTGGCAAATGGTCTGACACTAACTGAGCAACTTCTGCAAAAATGTCTTCTTTACCTCCACAACTGCAATCTTTTATATCACATCTCAACTGTGTTTCTGGTATAAGTTCAGGTGACCTCAAAACCCTGCCCACCTTGCCAAAATCATGTTCTATACAACCCCCAAAGGGTAATAAAAAAAACTTCTTGGTACGTGGAATAGACTAAAATTAAAAGAAATAAATAGCTTTTTTTTTTTTTTTCTCAAAAGAATGATTTTTTTTTCTTTGGTTTTTCGAGGTAGGGTCTCACTCTAGCCCAGGCTGACCTGTAATTCATTATGGAGTCTCAGGGTGGCCTTGAACTCACGGTGATCCTCCTACCTCTGCCTCCTGAGTGCTGGGATTAAAGGCATGCACCACCACGCCCAGCTAAAAGAATGATTTTTAAAAGTATTTGTTTTTTGAAATTGTCAAATTATATATATATATTTTTATTTTAATTTAATTTAATTTTTATTTTTTGGTTTTTCAAGGTAGGGTTTCACTCTAGTCCAGGCTGACCTGGAATTCACTATGTAGTCTCAGGGTAGCCTCAAACTAATGGTGATCTTCCTACCTCTGCCTCCCAAATGCTGGGATTAGAGGTGTGTGCCACCATGCCCGGCAACAATAAATTAAAGAAACACTTTTGGTGGGCCAGATGTGGTGGCACACACCTGCAATACCACAGCTTGGAAGGCAGAGGCAGGAGGATTACAAATTTCGGGCCATTCTAAGTTACATGGTAAGTTACAAAGTTACAGGCTAGCTTAAGCTATACAATATAACCCTGTCTCAAAAAAAAAAAAAAAAAAAAAAGCAAAATAGGGCTAGAGAGATGGCTTAGCCATTAAGGCGCTTGCCTGCGAAGCCTAAGAAGGCATGTTTGAATCTCCAGGTCCCACACAGCCAGACAGGGGGCGCACACATCAGCTTTGTTCACAGCGGCTAAAAGGCCCTGGTGTACCCATTCTCTCTCTCTCTCTCTCTCTCTCTCTCTCTCTCTCTAAAGTAAAATAATAATAAAACAAAATAATACAAAACAAAAACAAAATCCTTTCGCTGTAAAAGGTGTAAGCTATCCTGTCTACCTGTATCTGTGTCTGTCACCTAGCATGTCTGGGTTGTTGAAACCCAGGACCATGGAGAGGGAGCTGGAGTGGGGAATATCATATGCATATATGCAAAGTAGAATATTGAAATAAAGTCTTAAACTGTAGAAATGACTTTACCAACTCCTGACTGTTAAGAGTCTCGGGGCTCCCTACCCATCCCCCTATCACCTGGCCAAAACTGAGCAGGAGATCTAGCCCGAGACTTCACAAGGCCTCTCCTCCCCCTGGGCAAGTCACCACACCCCAAGGGCATGTGCAAAAAAGCCTAGATGCCACTCTTCTCTCTTTCCTCTGGCACACTTTTCTGAAGTATGGTGTGTATTTCTCCACCTCTGACTGTATCTTTCTAAAAGTATTTTATTTTTATTTATTTATCTGCAAGCAGAGAGAGGGAGGGAGGGAGGGAGAGAGAGAGAAACAAAGAGAGAACGGGCATGCCAGGGTCTCTAGCTGCTACAAATGAATGCTAGATGTGTGTGTCACATTGTGCATCTGGCTTGACATGGATACAGGAGTCAAAGCCAGGTTGTTAGGCTTTGCACACAAATGCCTTAGCCACTGAGCCACCTCTCCAGCCCCCCCAAGGATGTTTTTTTATGAGCTGTTTTTATTTTTTCATCATCCAGCATAGGGTAAAGTAATTTTCAGCATCCAATGTCATGAATATTAATGCGTATTCAAACCATGCATTGTTTTCTGAAAATGCTTGTTTTCCTAATGCTTACTTATCAGCAAGCATTCTTCAGCACTTTCAGTCACTGAGAGCATAGAGCAGTACAGCAATATGTGGGGCATAGGAGATTTGGCAACAAGTAGTTAGGAGCCCTTGACATGGGTTATTATTTACAATTGTAGGACTTTTCAAGAAAGTAAGTGCAATTTAGTCAAATGTCCCTCCAGTTATTTTATTTTCTTAAAATTTTTTTATTATTGAGGACTTCCACAATTATAGACAATAAACTATGATACTTCCCTCCCATCCCCATTTCTGCACTCTCTGCCATATCACCTTCATCTCTCAGTCAGGCTCTCTTTTCTTTTGATGTCATCATCTTTTCCTCCTGTTATGATGGTCTTGTGTAGGTAGTGCCAGGCACTGTGAGGTCATGGAAATCTAGGCCATTTTGTATCTGGAAGAGTGCTTTGTAGGTGTCACTCAATTTTAAATGATTAAGAATATACTAGATGCTCACCTCGCAGGGACAGGACCTGGGTGAGGTTAGCAAGAAGCTAGAGGTATGTAATGTAGGGGGCTTCCTGCCTCATATGGGTTGGGTGTTGGTTTGCCTGCCTCACCCTAACTGGGTCTTGTATTCTTTTACATGCATTACTGTCCCTATACACACTTATGACTGTTTAAATCAGCTTATGGAGTAACCATGCAACAAAAGTTATATAGTCATGACAAACATAACAATGGCTTTTACATCCATTTATAGATGTGGAAAGAGGTCTAAAACATATAATTTCAGTAAAATAAGCAGATTAAGAACAATCTGTTCAGAAGAGCCTGCAAAACCTCAACATAAACCAATCTCTGTAATTTAAAAAGCCCAACACACAACTCTCCTAATTACTTGATTATTATTATAAATTATTGCTATTTCATATTATTATATAATATACATTATAATATATTGCCATGATATATTATTATTATAAATTATTGCTATTTATGCTTATACTTAAAAAAACCCAAAGATTTGAAAAGGTTAAAACAGAATATTTCTCAGGGTATGGGAACAACAAAAGAAATTGCGCACCACTGTTATGTATACATCCATTCGTTTTTCTGACAGGCGTGACTACTGCCAGGGGTTTGTATTCTAGAACAAAACAACTCTCCTAAATTAACTTCGTTTCCAAATTCAATCACTGTGTTGTGGGCCCCTTCCCAAATTCTCTCACTTGGTTTTATAACACTTAAGGACTCAAAATACTGCATCAATGTGTTTAAACGAAAGCTTTTGCCTTAGGAGTCTAGCAGTGCCTTCATGTTTGATAACTCTTGGGTCTGTGTGAGGAAAGGACGTTTGCCTTCTTTAAGACCTCGCAGGAAAGCCGCCCTATTGTATTATTGGAGCCATATTCCTGTCCGACTTTGCATACAGGTACCTATGACTGTGTCCCCAGGTAGAAATTAGGCCATGAGGGACTCAGCCTGGGTTATTTACAGAGAAAGGAAGGGCCTTTATTACGACAGAGGCTGCTTGGTACCTAGCGGTGGAAGGTATAGGAATGCAAGCTGGGGCCCAAGTACAGTGGTAAGCTGACATTCACAAAGGCCCGGGATGCATGGTCATAGCAAGTTCTGGATCTTTCTGAGGCTTGGGTTTCTTTATCATGGATGGTACCTGTTTTAGTGAGCTTCATGTTGCTGGGATGAACCTCCAGACCAGACACAATTTATGGAAGGAAGGGATCGATTTCAGGCTTATAGATCCAGGGGATGTTCATAATGGCAGAAGCAGCTGGCCCCCATACCAAATCCATGCAGACAGAAACACGGCCAGCAGCACCACAGGCAAGCACCCTCCGGGCAGCCCCGGCCGAGCTCAGGCTCTGCATTCCTTTAGGCTGGAAACCGATCCGCCCTCAGTAACACCTTGGGGCTGGACCCTAGGATCTGCCCTCAGTGACACCTCTTCCATCCAGGAGGCTAGAAATCTAAGTTACAAGCTTTCATAAAACATTTGAGTCAATAGGGGGACATAAATTCAAACTACCACAGTGCCTATTTAAAGGGTTCCTCCTTCTAAGGGTCAAGTGTCAGTGATGATATGCAGTGCCCTACAGACCCAGTGTGTATGCGTACAGGATACACGCACCACAGGCCCGTAACAAGGGCCAGACCCTTTCTCACCCCTTGCAATCACCTGCCTTCCTAATATGTAAAAGGAACACAGACAGGGAGGTGAAGTTGATTGCCAGTGGCTATGAAACGTAGCTAGGAGTCAGATGTTGTTTACTTACCAGCTGTGTGTCCATCATCAACCTGGGATGTCCTTGCTGAACACTGATCCCCTAGCCCCACCCCCAGTGCCCCAACACTCAGGCACTCTGGTGCCACGTGGTGCAGGCTGGGTTATGGACACTGCTCGGTCCCCACAGCTGTTAGTTTCTCGGTAAGCTCCCTTTCAGGCAATACAATAATTCGAAGATTCCCTCCTACCTGCTCTTATTTTAATTCCTCCTCAGTTTCCCTCAGAGCATCTCTTTCCTTGTCCTTTCTGCCCTGCTTGTTAATTCCAGGTTGCCCTTACAATGGTTGCTAGGCATTACAGGCATGAAACTATACATTCGTATAAAGAAAAGAATCATATTTGGTAGTGAAAGTAGAAAGGGATCAATCTCCCTTACAGCAGAAAGTATGCAGAATCTATATAGGCACTCCTGTTTCTATGCCTTTATTTTTAAATTCATCTATTTGAGAGAGAGAGAGAGAGAGAGAGAGAGAGAGAGAGAGAGAGAGGAAGGAGGAATGGGTGCAACAGGGCTTTCAGCCACTGCAAACGAACTCCAGACACATGCATCACCTTGTGTATCTGGCTTACGTGGGTCCTGTGGAATCAAAGCTGGGTCCTTAGGCTTTGCAGGCCTTAAGTGCTGAGCCATCACGCCAGCCCCTCTTTCCTTTTTAAATTAAACACACATCCCCCATGTGCCAACACTCAAAATAAATGACTGTGTTCATTTAAGGTTATTGTTTTCCTACTTCTTCAAGTAAAAGCACAGTGATAGGATTTTTTCTAATGTTTTGCATCATATAAGTGCTTCTTAGAAACTTACCATGACATTTTTCTTTGTGATTATCTGTCCCAGACCAATACTTTTGTAAAAATAAAAATGTTTTATGAAAAGCTTAAAAAAACCCAGACATACAAAGTTAAGTCTCAGGTTTTTTTTTTTTTTTTAAATACTACATTTAGGACACTTCAAATTAACCCTGTTGGATTGCTACTTGCTATAAAAATCTCCGAGTCTCCCAGCCTCCGCGCTTAGCACCCAGGCTCTGCGTGGTGGCCATCTGTACAGACATGTGGAGCACAGCACGGGAACCCCACAGTGGCTTACATGCGCTCCTGGGAAAATGACTTCCGAGTTTCCCACAACTAATTCACAAATGATTTTCGTGGAAGGCAGGCATCTCAGTGAGTTTAGGACTATCTATTTGCATGAATTGAGCCAGTCTATTCATTTTTCACCCTCTACCCCAACATTTACAACCTTATTAATATATACAGATAAGGCCTCCCAAAATGAAATCTCAGCCAAACATTGATTTTCTCAACATGCCCTTTCAGACTCCAGAATTACTTCTCACCCAATCTCTATCATCTTGAACATCGAAGGCTGAGGGGAAACTAGCATGCCAAATCCAAACAGAAAATAAACAACATTCTATTTATTTTTAGCTTTGACCTTCAGTTGAAATATTTATAATAAAGTTCACAAAAATATCTTGTTTCACTTAGAGCTCATGGGATTTCTACTGATAGTGATGACTGTCAATACATAGATGGAATTACTCATTACATAAGAATTCTTGTCTTGCTTTTTTTTTTTTTGAGATAGGTTCTCACTCTAGTCCAGGTGGACCTGGATGTCACTACGTAGTCCCTGGCTGGCCTCAAACTCACAATGATCCTCCTACCTTGGCCTTTCAAGTGCTAGGATTAAAGGCGTGTGTCACCAGACTCAGCTTGTACTGCTTTTTTAAGCTGCCTAAAAGCCAATCTTTCAAAGGTTCACTTTTAGCTGTGTGTGGTGGGCATACGCCTTTAATCTCAGCACTCAGGAGGCAACGGTAGGAGGATCATCATGAGTTTGAGGCCACCCTGAGGCTACATAGTTCATTCCAGGTCAGCCTGGGTCAGAGTGAGACCCTACCACAAAAAACAAAAAACAAAAAACAAAAGGTTCACTTTTATCTTCCTCATACAACCCTGAACATACATATCTTGACCAAGGCTCACTTGGTGCAGCTATAAAATCAGAATGAGGATGAAGAGACTGAGATAAGTTCAATAAAGCTGTAGAGAGCACAGTTATCAAATTGTCTGTTTCTAATATTTTTGGTTTTTCAAGGTAGAGTTTCTCTCTAGCCCAGGCTAACCTGGAATTCACTCTGTAGTCTCAGGGTGGCTTCAGACTCGCAGCGATCCTCCTGCCTCTGCCTCCCCAGTGCTGGGATTAAAGGCGTGCACCACCATGCCCAGAAAATTGTCTGTTTCTTGATCTTTCATTATTAATTTACACCTTAAAACATAGCCTTGATGATTTACTGTGGGCTACTAGTCTACACTTGACTTGCTTTGAATTGTCAGCCACAGTAAATCCATCCATTCATTGACTCAATTATGCATTAATAATTTGATTCATTCACTTAACTGGTCATTTTCACTTTATCATTTAGCAAATATATGCTAGTCACTTACTTAGGGCAGAGGTCTGTAGGACAGCTGAATGCTTCTTAAACTTTGTAATGAATCAAATACTCAACAGGTAAGCCTGAAGCACAGATAAGCTGATCTCACTAAAGTAGTAAAAAGTCAACTATTAGCTAGGAGTGACAGCTCTGGCTTCTAATCCATGAGACCAGAGCCAACAGCCTGGCTACCCAGAGACTCCCTCCTTTAAAAAGGGGTGGGGCTGTAGAGATAGCTCTGTGATCAAGGCATTGCCTTCAGAGCCTAAGGACTGGAGTTGAATTTTCAGTGCCATGTGCACAAAGTGACACATGCATCTGAAGTCTGTTGGCAGTGGCGGGAGGCTGGCATGCTCATTCTCTCTGTCTCTCTCCTATTTCTCTCTGCTTACAAATAAATAAATAAATGCAAATATATTTAAACAAAAGGTGTGTTTTTTGAAAGGGAAATGATTTTTGCATTAAACACATATGCATGATAAAAATTACTAGCTTATTGAACACTGTTCGCTCATATTGCCAAAATTATTGGATATATTAAAAAGACAAGTCATAATATGTTAGACATATAAACTGTCATGCTTTATACTGAAATTCTTGTTAAACCATAGTCTAAATAAATACGACTGGAGAGGGAAAATATATACTCAAGATTGAGAAACACCCTTGGCTGTTGCTGTGTGTATTCCAACCTGTTTTCTTAGAATCAGAGTGATCCATGGGCCAGGACACCTTGCACTTGACAGATCCTGTGTGACCTTATATGTAGTCATTCTTGGGGAAGTGGTGCCCATGTGTCTCACGGGGACATAACAAGATAATCTAAATACAATAGGAAGTCCTTACCTTTGGACAGAGCATTAGTACCAAAGTAACCTTGGGGCAAGCCATTGCAGTATTCTGAAATCTGACAGAGAGAAGCAACAGGGGCCATGAATGCGGCTAGTCTGCAGGCAGTCCTGGGTTCGATTGCTAGCATTGCACAAACGGGGTGCATGCCGGTAATCTCAGCACTCAGAATGTGCAGGCAGGAAGATCAGAAGGCTTCCTTAAAGCTTGAGGCTGGCTTGGGATACATGGGACCCAGAAACAAACGAGTGGCTGCATAGCAAGTCCTTCCAAATGAAAACATTCCCCTTTGGTGGGCGAGAGAAGTCCAGGAAAGCTGAAGTCTATACGCTCTGCAAGGCCCCTCCCCAGGGTTGTGGGCTTGAGGCCGTAAAGCACTGCTGGGCGGGAGAGCTCTGGCGGCGCAGCTGGGGCGGGCTTCTGGGCGACGGTGCTGCCTATGGCCTCTCCTGTAAGCACCCCTCACGGCTCTGCCAGAAGCCCCAGTAAGCTCACTGGTTCATGGTGAGACTCTGGTGTAAGGGTTCCTTTGTCCCGTCCCTTGTTCCCTGTCTGGGTGAAGAGTCATGTGTCCAAGTGTCACCAGGAAAAAGCAACGAAAGCAAACAACTGTCCCATATGTTCCACAGATCAACAGTTTTAGTAAGATGGAAGGGAAAAGTAAAGGGAACAACACACGTTCTGCATTAAGCAGTGACATGACTAAGTTTTGACATGGGAACTAATCCAATGAAGGGTATTCTTGAGGAGAAAATGTTAGGAGAAAATTTGCTGGCTGACCGAAGGACATTTTTTCCCCCAAATAGTCAAATATTATTAGTTTTATGAATATTTTCTAAGATCTTAAAAACTTACTTAGCTTATGGGATTTATTTATTTATTTTAAATATCTATTTATTTATTAGAGAGATGAGAAAAAGAATGGACACATCAACATATCTGCTATTGCAAATGAACTCCAGATGCATGTGCCACTTTATGCAACTGGCTTTACTGGGGAATCAAACCTGGGCCATCAGGCTTTGCAAGCAAGTACGTTTAACCAAAGAGCCATCTCTCCAGCCCCATGTATATATATTCACTATGTAGTCTTGGGCTGGCCTTGAACTCACAGCAATCTTCCTACCTCTGCCTTCCTAGTGCAGCAATTAAAGGCATGCACCACCATGCCTGGCCCTGTGTTTTATTTTTTAATTTAGAACTTTAATATATGAATATACAGTAATTTGATCTTATTCTTATCCCATTATCTTCTTTTTTTCCCTCTCTCCTGCCCCCTCTCCCTCAGAGGACCCTCGTGTATCAAGGTAATCCTTCTTCTGTTTGCTCAGTAGTTTTATCCTTCTCAGTCCTCCATGACAAATGCTGATGGGCTCAGAGCCGCGCTGGTGTTGATGGGGCTGTCAGTAACCACGGTGGGGTCATGAATGCACTGGTTAGTTCATGTTAGGAAGACAGTGCCCTAAGGTATGTCTATATACTGTGTGGCTCTTACATTTTTTCACTCCCTCTTCTACAATGTTCCTTGAGCCTTGGAGGGTGTGACAGAAATCTCCTTTAGTTTTGAGCTTTCTACAACGTCTTCTTTTCTTTTCTTTTCTTCTTAATTTTTAAATTTCTATTAACATTTTCCATGATTATAAAAAAAAATCTCATGGTAATTCCCTCCCTCCCCACCCCCACACTTTTATTTTCTATTTTGATGAGTTTTGAGTCTCCTCAGTGTCTACATGAGAAAAATTTCAACTTTTTAAAAAAGTTTCTTTGAGTATATTCATTATACACAGTACTGTGTTACACAAGAAAATTTTTACAGAGGTATATATTGTTCATAGAGCATACCGACACCATGTCTCTTTACCCTTGTCCTTCCAATAGTCTACTTTGTTCCCTAGACAGCTTTGCTTCTACTTTCCTGCCATATATATGTATGTACGTATGTATGTATATATGCCATATACATATATGATTTTCTATATATATGTAAAATCTAGGAACTACCAATGAAAGAAAACACATGACTATCTCTAGTTGCATCAACTTTCCTACAAACCATGTAGCTTCATTCTTTTATAGGGCTGAAAATATTCCATTGTGTGTATATATATATACCACATTTTCTTTGTCTAGTCCTCTGTTGGTTCCATAACTGAGCTATTGTGAATGATGCAGCAGCAAACTTCTGACATGGGCTGAACTGCAGATACATAGTACACGTCTATGGAGCACACCATCATCCAGCTGAGGCTCACGAATCAACTTCCTCCCCAAGTGCAGGCGAGGCATCTCTGCCACATACCTGGGCATGCTCAGAATTCACTCCTGTCTATGTCAGTTGTTCCATCACATAGTATACCACTCTATTACATTAAGTATATTATTATACCTGTGAACACAAGCAAATTGGGGGAAACAGGACCAACACTTTCCACAGGATTCCTGGTGGCCACCATCACTGTGCGAGGATTCCAAGCCAAAGTATCTTTCGCCCAGCTGTGGAAGCAAGGTCATGGCCGACTTGGAAATAAAACCTCGATTTCCTTTCACCCACGGTGACATTCACACATTACTTCAAAGCTTCATAATAAACAGGAACTTTCAGATTTAGTGGCTCTGGTGAGGATGCAGCTTTGCCTGACACTCAACCAAAGAATCCAATTGCTCCTCAAGAATCTGGCCCTGAAAGCAGGGCTGGGAGAGTGAATGCCACTGGGAGGCTCCTCCTTTCCCTCGTTCATAGGTCAGCACCATCCCAAAGAGTCAAGAAAGAAGGAAACACTTTTTAAACGTCAAATCTGGATCACTTAGACAATGTGCACATTTGAAAAAAATGTAATTGCTGTGGTAAAGTTAATTTGAATTCATTTTCCTCAAAGTGATCCATTCTGTTGGCTATACCTTAAGCCTGTTAGAAAACACTATTTTTATGTGGACAGAAGATCTAGAATAAGAATACACTGTATTCATAAGTAGACTTAAGCATAAAGAGGTATTTAGGTACCTTTATTATTTAATAATATAGTAGTAATAAAGCTTTAAAATCTGCAAAGATTTTTCAAAGAGGGTATATTTTACTTTTTGAGACACAGTCTTGATAGGTATCCCAGGTTGGTTTTGAACTCCTGATTCTTCTGCCTCAGTTTCCCCAGTGCTGAGATTGACCCAACTGTAATTTGCATGCTGGGCATGATATATAAGCCCACTATGCATAATTTACTAAACAAATCATCTTATATGACTCAAGAAACATTACATATCCCTTACATGTGGTTGTTTTAAATATTTTGAAAATGGAAGAGAAGGAAGTTAGAATGATTGTTGCTATAGAATTAAGTCCCCTGAGAAGGGTGGCGGAGGAAGTGTCAATCAAAATTCAAGATATTCTGAATTAGACATATGAAAATCTACTTTCTTGAATAATGGCACATCCAGAAGCCATAGATTGTTACTAGAGAATTGTCAGTGCCAGGGATGGGATACCTTCCAGTGAGGTGTTGGCCAGGAGGGTCCCTGTTGCCTCAAAAACATTACAGGCTGTTGCCAAGGCCCTTGGTTTCCCATAAGAAAGAGACGGTAAGACCCTATTGCTGAAGACTTCACATGTCTGAGTGGCAGAATCACTGAGAAATCAAGCTGGTGCTGAGAAGAAAACCTTCTCCCCGTAGCCCAGTCAACAGAAAACTGGAAAACGCTGCAGTGTGTGCAATCTTATGGGAGACAGAAGTCACCAGCACTGAAAACAGAGGACACTGGAAGCCTCAAGTTTGGCCAGACAGGCCAAGTGACTGAATGAGTGCAATAGTGGCCTGTCTGCTGGGGGAATCAGCTGTTCTTTAATTATACTGAAGGCCTGCTCTGTGGGAGGGAATACACGCCTGGTTACTGAAAACCTAATCAAAAGCCTATGACAGGGGAGGTCATGAGCCTTAGGGGTATAGAGCCTGCTCTTATCTGGATAAATGCATACATTAGTCTCACCAAATTGCCCTGAAAGCACTATACTTAATGTTCATATTCATATATTAATGGTACTCTCATTTATGATTAGAGAAACTTCTCTTTTTAGATGGTGATAACCACTGGGATGACCCAAAAGGCAACATAGTGCTGAGAAGAAGGGTTGGAGGAGTGTCCAGCACTGAAACATCTCTATCACACCCTCCAAGGCCCAGGGTCCATTGTGGAAGAGGTGGTGGAAAGAATGTAAGAGCCAAAGAAAGGGTACCAGTCCTTACATGCTACTGTCTGGACAGAAATTGGCCTTGATATCCAAGACTTTGCAGTGCCTAGCAATTCCTACACAAGACCCTCATAACAGACAAAAAAGATGATGACATCAAATTAAAACAGCGACTAATGCAGAGAGGGAGGGGATATGATGGAGAGCAGAGTTATGAAGGGGAAAGTGGGGGAGGGGAGGGAAATACCATAGTTTGTTGTCTGTAAGTATAGAAATTGTCAATAAAAATATATATATTAAAAAATTAGTTCCCTGAAATATAAAAGTGGTTCAAAATTCAGAGATATGTTTTATTAAATACCCAAGGGGAAATGCTTATATCCATAGATATCAAAAGAAGACCCTTGGCAAAATTTAATCATTTTGTTGCTTAGAAATAGAAAAACACAGATTTGAACATTAAAAGTAATACACTGGGCAGGGTAACCATCTCAGAGGTAGAGTGTATATCTAGTATGCATGAGATCCTAGGCTCAATCTCCAGAACCAAAGAAATACACTTTTTATCAACTCCAAACAAGCATTATATAATTTTAATTGGCTAGCATTCCCATTAACTGATAAGCTACACCATTAAGAAAACAAACAACAACAAATTCTGGTGAGGCTGTGGGGAAAGCGAAACTCTTATACACTGCTGATAGGCATGTTCAGCCACTATGGAGATCAGTGTAGAAGTTCTTCATACTCAAAGTATAACCCCACATGACCTCACTATGTAACTCTTGGGTACAAAGCCAAAGAGCTATAACCCAGCATACCACAGAAATGCTTTCTATCTGCGCTTAATTGCAGCCCTGGTCACAAGAGCCAAGTTATGGAATCAGCCCAGGTGTCCATTAACAGATGAACAGATAAAGGAGATAGGGTAATTACTCAGTGGAATCTTATTCAGCCATTAATAACAGAATTACACTGTTTGCAGGAGAATGGATGCAACTGGAGATCATATTAAGCAAAATCAGTCAGACTTAGAAAAATACTGCATATTTTCTCTTATTTGTAGATCCTACATTTTATATGGGTAGATAAGAACATTTGTGTGTGAAATTGCTATGGAAGTAGTAGCGAAACGAGGGACTGGAGGGGACTAGTGGGGAATTAAAGGGAAGACTGAGGATTAATACAGTCAAAGTACATGACATGCTTGTATGAAAATATCTTTATAAAGCTGTTGCTATTTATAATGAATGCACACCAATAAAAAGATAAGCCAGGGCTGGAGAGATGGCTTAGTGGTTTGGGTGCTTGCTTGCAAAGCCTAAAGATCCAGGTTCATTCTCTCACCAGATCCCACGTAAACCAGATGCACAAAGGAGATGCAGGCTCAAGGTCGCACATGCACACTAGGTGGCACAAGTGTCTGGAGTTCCATTTCAGTGGTTGAGGCCCTGGCATGCCAAGTCCCTCTTTCTCTCTCTCACAAAAACAAAACAAAACAAAACAGACAAACAAACAAAAAACAAAAGAAAAAGATAAGCCAGGGCTGGAAAGATTGCTCTGTGGCTTAAGGTGCTTGCTTGCAAAACTTGATGGCCTGGGTTCAATTCCCCAGTATCCACGTAAAGCCAGATGCACGTAGTAGTGCATGTGTCCGGAGAGTTCAGTAACAGTGCCAAGAGGCCCTGGCATACCCATTCCCTCTTTCCCATTCTCTTTCTTCTTGAAAATAAATAAGAAATATTAAAAACGAAAGAGAGCCAAAATACAAAAAGATAAGCTATTTTTTTGAGGGGGGGTTCTGAGGTAGGGTCTCACTCTGGCTCAGGCTGACCTGGAATTCACTATGTAGTCTCAGGGTGGCCTCGAACTCATGGCGATCCTCCTACCTCTGCCTCCTGAGTGCTGGGATTAAAGGCGTGCGTCACTACACCCAGCCAAAAAGATAAGCTATTGTTAACATGTTACTAATCCTTCCTTAAAGGTACTAAAAAGATTAAAGACATTAAAGATATTAAAAACTAGAAAGCAAAAAGAAAATCAACTATAATTTGCAAATGATTTTATAATTGAAGAAGCCTGGATCATCAACTAAAAATCCATTACAAAAACAAGAAAACTGAACAACTAACGAAAGGAAGTTACAGAATTAGCAGCTTTCACAAAGGTGAGCAATCAGTTAGAAAGCACATAGAGGAAATCTGCTGTCTTCAGTCTGCTGCCGCATGCGAGTCCACAGGGTGCCCCAGGCCAGACCACAGGGAGCCCCACCCGCACATACATGCGCATACACCATACATACCACAACCATTCCACACAAACCACACCACACACACACACACACACACACACACACACACACACACACAGGAGCCAGTGGGAAGGCACATCCTGTTTTTGGATAACTCAACATCCTGTAAATATAAATAAAAAAATTATAAATTTGACTCCAACAAAAACCTTATCATATATATTTTGCTGGAAATAGACAAGCTGATTTAAATAAAACACAAACAAGCAGGTACATCCATGAAAACTGGCTATAAAGGATCATGTGTGTGGTGGGGGGAATTATCACATGTTAAACTTATTCTCTTTAAAAATAGTTATTGATTGAGAGAGAGGGAGGAAGAAAGAGAGAGAGAGAAGGGATGGGCATGTCAGGGCCTCTAGCCGCTGCAAATGAACTCCAGAAGCATGTGCCAACTTGTGCATCTGGTATTATGTGGGTACTGGGGAACTGAACCTGGGTCCTTTGTCTTTGAAGTGCCTTAACAGCTAAGCTACCTCTCCAGTCCTTGTTAAACATACTCTTAATTCTTCAGTAGTTAAAATGGTCTGGTACTGGGACACAAAGAGACTCAGGGCACAATGGAATGAGTAGAAAGCCTTAGACCAAAGATGCACAGCTATTTGACATATAAGGATGACATCATTTTAAGCAATAGGGGCATGCCACAGAGAAGCCCAGTATATAATGCATACCTGTATCCCAGCACTTGAGAAGCTGAGATGGGCAACTCAAAATCCAGCTCAGTAAGGGATCATATTTGAGATCCTGTCTCCAAAAACCCAAATCAAAATAATGGTGATGGGAATAGTGGGAAGTCATTTATAAAAAGAGAATTTATACTTCAGGGTTTTTTTTTGTGTGTGTAGTATGTGTGGTGTGGTATGTAATGTGTGCATGTGTATTACAGATGTGAAGATCATGTCTGGTGTGTGTGTGTGGTGTGGTGTGTGGTGTGGTATGTAATGTGTGCACGTGTATTACAGATGTGCACATCATGTCTGGTGTGTGTGTGTGTGTGTAGTGTGGTATATGTATTGCAGATATACACATCCCCTGTATGTGTGTGTGAGTGTGTGTGTGTGTGTGTGTGTGTAAGCCAGAGGAGCCTGCTTGGCATCTTCCTCTGTCACTCGTGACATGTCTCCTTGCGATGCAGGCTTGCCTGATCTGGAGCTTGCCATTTCTGTTCCCTACAGGACTTGGGTTACAGACAGATGTGCATGGTCATGGCCAGCTGTTTATGTGAGTGTTGGGGAGCAGGGATCTCGGGTGGTCTCTGGCCCAATCAGGCCCTTATGCTTGCATGGAAAGTGCTCTTATGTGCTGAGCCATTTCCCAAGCCATGGCTCCATACCTTGTAGACACCAAGATAAACTCAAGTATGGATAAAATTTCCATGAAATATGTGAAGCTACATAGTATTAGGAAAAAATCTTTTAGATGACAATCTAGAAGTCATGAAAGAATAAATTGATATATTTATAATAAATTCTGCTACATCAGAAATACTTCAACATGCTCAAAATATCCATCAGCAGTGTCAAAATAGGATGAGAGAGGAGAAAAATATGCACAGCTCTCCTGACAGACAGCAGGCTAATCTTCCCAAAACTTAGAGTTCTCTAAAAGTCCATAAGCCACCAATGTGCTTGCACCTGCCTGTGGACGAGAGATGTGTAGACAGATCACAGCCAAAGAATGGAAGAGACCCTTAAGCTCAGGGAACACGCACGACCTCATTAAGCCACGTCCAGTGCAGCAGTAACGCCAGCACCCGGAAGCAGGGTGAGCTCAAGGTTGTCTTGGATTGAATAACAAGACTCTGTCTCAGTTTTTTTTAACTACACAGAAATATAGTTTCTCATGCACTGAATTGGCTTCACCTCTGAAGGTGGGTGTGTGCACATGGAGCTGCTCCTGCATTGCTGATGGGCATGTGAACTGGGTAACGCCCCTAATGGATAACCATGTACAATCGATCTCAACAGCAAAGTGCACCCTTCACCCATGTGCTGCTGACTGTCTCTGCATTGCTTTTCTTGATCCGCTTGTCACCCCTGGGCCCTGCTCTATGCTCCGGGCAGACCGCCTGTCCACAGCAGAGCCTGCAGCCCTCTGAGCACGTTGAGCTGCCGAAAGGCCCTGTGGGACGATGAACCATGAAAAGGGAGTGAGGAAGGGTTGTTTTCCCTGATTTCGCCACCCCGCGGGCCTCCACAGTTCCACTGGGCATCTCCCTAAAGGTTCTCATGCTGCCTTACGTTACCATTCCAGGCCTTAGCACAGCAGTGCTTTCTGCGCCTGGAAGTTCTGGGTACTGTGAGTTCTTTTTTCTTTGTTTGTTTTTGGGCTTTTTAAGTGTTTGCTTTTATTTATTCATTAGATAGAGAGGGAGAGAGAACGAGAGAATGGGCACACCAGAACCAATGCAAACAAACTCCAGATGCGTGTACAACCATGTGCATCTGGCTTACGTGGGACCTAGAGAATCAAACCTGGGCCCTTAGGCTTCACAAGCAAGCACCTTAACTCCTAAGCCACCTCTCTAGCCCTGTTTTGTTTTCTTTCTCTCTTCTTCTTTTTGGTTTTAGAGGAAGGGTTCACTCTAGCCCAGGCTGACCTGGGATTCACTATGTAGCGTCATAGCAATCCTTCTGTCTCAGCCTCCCAAGTGCTGGAATTAAAGGCATGCTCCACCACTTTGGTTCTCGCCCCTGCTTGTAATGGTTTTATGAATGGTCCCTGTACCAAATACTCCTCACATTTCCCTAGTCTGGCTACGACCCTTGGGCCCTTCCAGGATCCTGACGGATACTAGCAATCCCTCGGGGCCATTCCTCTCAAATGTAAAGTACATATAGGAAATTGTGTGCAGAGAGGATTGTGTGCTACCGCAAAAAGTCAGAAACAGCCAAACGTCCTGTACTTGGTACTTGGACAAATAAACTGTGATATGCCTACATAGAGTGATGTTCTGGAGCCGTAATGAAAAAGAAACATGCACATATTGTAGAACAGATCTCTAGACCACATTGTCAAGCAAACAAGAGTAAAGCTTTGCATACAGTGAGGTGTCTTAAAGGACAATGACATAACAGAGAGATTTTTAAATGCAAACAGGAAAGTGATATGCAAAACATGGAAAATTAGTCACTCCCACTGGCAGAGGGACAGATTAGCCATTTGCTATTACTATAACAGAATACCTGTGACTAGACAATTTATAATGGAAAAATGGTAGTCAGGCATGGTCATGTAAGCCTGTAATCCCAATGTCTAGGAAGTAAAGGCTGAAGGGTCAGGAGTTCAAACCAGCCTAGGCTGCATACATAGCTGAGATTAGCCTAGGGCTGCATAGTGAGATACTGTTTGAATTAAAATAAAAGCATTTTCTCATGGTGATGAATACCACCATACTGGAAACCCCACCTGCTTGAAATTGAAGACGTTGATGAGTCTCTGTGAGAGGGAGACAGCTTGAGAAATGCTGACCTGCCTCTCTTTTCTGTTTTCTCTCTTTTTTTGAGAGCAAGTCTCATGTATCCTTTGGCTATAGCTAAGGATAAACTTGAACTCCTGGTCTTCCTGCCCCCACCTCCCAAATGCTGGAATTTCAGACACACTTCACCAAACCTAGGTTCTAGGGGCTGTGGATTGAACACAGGTTTTGTGCACACTAGGCAGGCACTCTAGCAACTGCTCTGCATCTGGAGCCCTAGAACAGTTTGTTAAAAGACAAAATAGGGCTGGGGAGATGGCTCAGTAATTAAAGTGCTTGTTTGCAAAGGCTGCCAGCCTGGGTTTGATTCCCCAGCACTCATGTGAAGCCAGATGCAAAACTTGGTGCATGCATCTGGTGTTCATTTGTAGTGGCAAGGGGCCCTAGCATGATCCTCACCCATGTAAATCAATAAATGAATACATTTCTTAAAAAATTGCCAAAATACCAAAACAACAACAGTAACAAGACATGTACAGATTGTGAGTCCATTCTTCATGGATATTGTCTACCCAGGCTATGCAGGCTCTGCTCCTTTAAACACTCAGGATGATACACTAAACATCTTTTATAGAATAATATGTTATAAAAGGGGCGCAAAGTTGTGTCCGTATCGTTGGGTTGAAGACCAGCTTAAATAAGCCCTTGGGTTCGCATTGTATAGGCGAGGGCTTTGCAGGAGCTAATCTTTCTAAACCTGCTATGTTCTTCAGTTCAGCAGACCTTCCTAATTGTAGCTATTACTTCCCTTTCTTGTGGTCTGTTCTGTCAATAGACTATTGAGTGTTTGGTAAATTAAAGCCCCACCAGCAACCAGCACACCGAGACAGACGTTAAATCATGACTTGGCTGCTCTTATTCATTATTAGTGTCTGTGAAATAGCTGTTAAGCCCAGGGACAGGATTTAACATGATGCACGTTTGTGTCATTCTCAAATTTCCACACTGTACAATCAGGTATGTGTTTTTTTTTTTTTTTCTTATTTTAACCATAGGCAACAGGTGTGTTCTTGGAACAAAGTTAACCCCCCCCCCCCCCACTTCTGGCTTCTGGGAGAGGCAGCAGCTGTAGGCTGGGTTCCAATGACACATGGCTCTGTGAGAAGCAAAAATAAACTACTTGTTCAAATTATTAAAGCAATGGGCAGATGGGCTGTAGCTGCCTGTATGTTTCTTTTGTGTTAGGAGCCAGGGTCTAAATTTTCAAATGACAAATGTTTCTCACTTTTTCTTTGCCTCTCTTTCCCTCCTCCTTTTTCTTCTTTTTTTCCTTCTTCCAGTTTAAAAACCACCAATGAAAACAATTCAGTTTGAAAAGTATTACATATTTACTTCTGAGTGTATTCCTTCTTTGGGGTCAGACTGTATAAAGACTAATGAGTGAGGAGAAGAAAAAACCTTTATGAAAATCAAACTGCATTTCCCACTCACATTGTTCAACAAGGAATTTAAAGGGACTATTTACTATGTACTGTGAAAGCTTATCTGCAAACTACATTTTTTCAAATGCAAATGTATGTAAGTCTTATTTATAAGCCTCACTATTCTCTGGCTATAAACTATCTAGAATTTGGTGATTTGTTACTTGTAAGAGTCAAGATGGGGACTGGGAAAAAGGATCAGGTGTTCACTGAGGAACTGAGTTCAACTCCTCAGCTTCCATGTAAAAGACAGGCATGGTGGTGCATGCCTGTAATCCCGGCACAGGGGAGGCAGAGACAGGGAGACCCCTGGCCTCGCTGGTTAGCTAGACTAGCTGAATTGGTGAGCTTCAGGGTCAGTGAATGACCTTGTCTCAAAGAATAAGGAGGACAGACACCCAGTCCTGACCTCTGGCCTCCACTCCCCCACACACATGCACATCACACACACTGTGGGCACACACACCCCCACACACATGCACATCACACACACACACACACACTTGCACATCACACACACTGTGGGCACACACACACACATATGCACATCACACACACCCACACCCACACACTTGCACATCACACACACTGTGGACACACATACTCACATACACACATGCACATCACACACACACACTGGGCACACATATACCCACACACACACATGCACATCACACATGCACACACACACTGTGGGCACACACATACCAACACATGCATGCACATCACACACACACACTGTGGGCACACATATACCCACACACACACATGCATACGCATCACACACACACACTGTGGGCACACCCACACCCACATGCACATCACACACACACACACTGTGGTCACACACATGTATACGCATCACACACACACACACATGCATACGCATCACACACACACTGTGGGCACACACATCCACATACATGCATGTACATCACACACACACTGTGGGCACACACACACACCCATACACACATGCACATCACATACACACACACTGTGGGCATACACATACCCACACATGCACATCACACACACACTGTGGGCACACACACACCCCCACACACATGCACATCACACACACACACTGTGGTCACACACGTACCCACACATGCACATCACACACACACTGTGGGCACACACACACCCACACACACATGCACATCACACACACACTGTGGGCACACACATACCCACACATGCATGCACATCACACACACACACACCCACACATCATACACACACTGTGGGTACACACCCACCCACGCACATCACACACACACACTGTGGGCACACACATACCCACACACACATGCACATCACACACACACTGTGGGCACACACACCCCCCCACACACATGCACATCACACACACACACTGTGGTCACACACGTACCCACACATGCACATCACACACACACTGTGGGCACACACACACCCACACACACATGCACATCACACACACACTGTGGGCACACACATACCCACACATGCATGCACATCACACACACACACACCCACACATCATACACACACTGTGGATACACACCCACCCACGCACATCACACACACACTGTGGGCACACACATACCCACACACACATGCACATCACACACACACTGTGGGCACACACATCCACACACATGCATGTACATCACACACACACACTGTGGGCACACACTCACCCACACACAGATGCACATCACATACACACACACTGTGGGCATACACATACCCACACATGCACATCACACACACACTGTGGGCACACACACCCACACCCACACCCACACATCATACACACACTGTGGGTACACACCCACCCACGCATATCACACACACACACTGTGGGCACACACATACCCACACACACATGCACATCACACACATACTGTGGGCACATCCACCCCCCCACATGCATATCGCACACACACACACACACACACACACTGTGGTGCTTTACCACACGGTTTACCCTGTAGACGCTTGTGTTTGAATACTTGGTCCACCAGCTGATGGCACTTTCCTGGAAGGCAGTTGCTCCTTTAGGAAGTGGAGCCTTGTTGGGGGACATGTATCGATGGGGGTAGGCCTTGGGGCTTTTCTTTTCCTGCCCCACTTCCTGTTCTTCCTCTGCTTCCTGTTTGCCAGGTACCCAAGTTTTCACTCTGGCCTGCCACGCCTTCCGTGTCCGGTTGGGCTCAGCCCTCAGAAGTATAAGCCAAATGAAACCCTGTCTTCTCCTGAGTTGCTCCTGCTAGGCATTTTGCCCAACAATGAGAAAGTAACTCACACACATACACATATATAAAAAAAGAGTTAAGATGTCCTGCGTATCCCCGAAGCTAATGTCTGCCTTAGCTAGTGATCATGAGCCCTTAACTACTGTGACAGCATTCAGGAGAGTAAGTGTTCATCAGTCACTCAGCGTTTCTTTTGTACACTGGGGATAATATTCCCTTGTGAATATTAGCTTTCATGTATGGTCATGCCTGGGAATATACGAGATTCATTCTGCATTTTGCTGTATAGGTGGGTTTTTTTTTTTTTTTTTTTTTTTTTGGTAAATGAAAACACATGGACAGTGCAGGCCAGTGTAAGGACAGCTGTGTGATGCACTGGAGGTGGATTTGCCTTGGTATACATTTTCCTGGGCCCTCCAAGTGTAAGCAAGTTTTTTTTTTGTCACCAGTGGGTATTTCAACAGAGGTATTTAATACAATGGACTGGGGAGATGGCTGTTAGTGAAACATTTGCTGTGCAAACATGCAAACCTGAGGAGCCCGGTTCAATCCCGTGTCCATGTTAAACATCAGGCATGGTGCTATGTGCTTGTAATTCAGTGTTGGGAGGTGGCGACTGGAGAATCCCTGGAGCTGGCTAGCTTATCTTAATGAATGAGTGAGCTCGGGGTTCAATGGGAAACCCTGTCTCAACGATGGTCGTAGACTCCACTGAGAAGCTTCTACTAGTCTTTGGCCAAAAGGAGAGGTTACACCCATCAAAATACCTTAATTAACTATACTTATCCCCTTTAACCCATGCTGCTCTCATTCTCCATTGGAGAATAGTTTCGTTTTTACAGAAGGCAGCAAAGCCATCAACATGACAAGACAAGAAAGCTGATTCCCTAGAATGAGACGAGCCACCTCCTGCACATGAGCCAGGGTCCAGGGGAACCACAGTGGAATTGGCGGGTTTCACGTGAGTGCAGCTCTCATGGCGACCTGCCAGGGAGACGGCGCAGACACTGAGGACACTCAAAGCCTATCAAAACAGGGCTGGGGGGAAGGCTTAGCCATTGAGGCACTGGCCTGCAAAGCCAAAGGATCCAGGTTCAATTCTGTAGGACCCACGTAAGCCAGATGCACAAGGTGGTGTACACATCTGGAGTATGTTTATAGTGGCTGAATGCCCTGGTGCACCCATTCTCCCTTCGTCTCTCTCTCTCTCTCTCTCTCTACCTGCTTCTTTCCCTCTCAAATAAAGAAATAAAATAACTTAAATATTAAAAAACTACCAAAGCAGAAATCTAGAGGTTGCTGAGAGCTCGACACTAAAGTGGACTTGTAACACACCCACCGAGGCTCAGGGAACATTACGGAAGTGGAGCAGAAAAGTCTTTCTTTTCTGCAAGAGACGCAGGGTGGGAAGGAGCATCTAGAGGCATCGCCCCACGAAGGCCGACTCCTGCTCTCATATCCCATGACTCCACATGAACACCAGTAACCCCACTGAGGAGCGCTGTCAGGGGAATGGAGCAAGGAAGGGGGATGTAATAGGATAGTATGATGGGAATGGGGCCAATGCATGACTTGTCCATACGCCAAAGTTTGGAATTAGTAAGAATATATAAAAAAGAAATCCCATCTCAAAATAAGGTGGAAGGTGACGATGACCACCTGTGAGACCTACACACACACACACACACACACACACACACACACACACACGAACATGCATATATACATGCAAACCATATATATACACAGTACACATGTGCCTGCTCTCACATGTCCACCCATGCACACATGAGCATGCACACATACCATGCACCCATAAACACACCACAGCACACCAACACACCAACACACACACACATGAGAAATATTCAATGGCAGTGGAGGCCATCAGAAGGATCTTCGTGTTCCTGAGCTATAGCGAACACGCATGGCATGTGACAAGAGGAGCACCCACTTGGTTTCATGCCTGGAGCCTTGGGTAAGGAGAGGCATTAGGTGCCAGCAAGGCCAGTGCTGGGGCTGCACATGCGACCGAGCTTAGGAAGGAGCAAGGTCAGAAGCCTTTCATTTTTTTTTCTTAACCCCAAACCACAGTTTTATTCAAGAATCAGATTATTGTGCTGGAGAAATGGGTTAACAGTTAGGGCACTTGCTGCAAAGCTAAGGATCCAGGTTCAATTCCCCAGATCCCATGTAAGCCAGATGCACATAGTGGTGCATGCATCTGGAGTTTGTTTGCAGTGGCTAGAGGCCCTGGTGTGCCCATTCTCTCTCTCTCTTCCCCCCCCCCACATAAATCAATAAAGAAAAATAAAAAAATATTTTTGTGAAAGTGGTTTTGCTAGGATTGTCTCATTGAACAGAAGTGATCCGGCAGATCTGGAATTTAACCCCTTTGACAAAGACCAAAGAAAGAAACCAGTGGGACATTTATTTTTTAGCTTTTTAGTTGGTTTGACTTACAGTTTCACCAAAATGCATACAAGTAGCGAGTAACTTCAAGAGGTGAAGCAAACACTTTAATAAGTATACAAGCTGTCTAGAACTGGCAGAATGGTGTATACACACTTTTAAAGGTCTCGTTTAATCCAGGATTTCTCTGATTTTGCTTTTCCTCAGGCTGAACTTGAAAACAAACCATAATAAGATAAGCATGAGGGCTGGAGAGATGCCTTATTGGTTAAAGCCTGCAAAGCCAAAGAACCCAGGATCAATTCTCCGGGACCCACGTAAGCCAGATGCACAAGGTGGCACATGCATTTGGAGTTCATTTACAGAGGCCAAAGGCCCTGGCAGGCATATATATACCCGCCTCTTTCTTCCTCTGTCTCTTTTTCTCTCTCCCTCTCTTTCAAATAAATACAAAATTAAAACAGATACACATGAAAAGTTTGCCATCTTATGTGTATATATGTATGTGTATATGTATATGTATATGTATATGTATATGTATATGTATGTGTATGTGTATATATATGTGTATATTATGTGTATATGTCAAAGTGGGTCATGGGGGGAAAGAGATCCAAAGGGAAGGGAGAGAGTAAGGGCAACAAGTGATATGACAGAAAAAGGGAGTGACTGTGTGAGGGAAGCAAAGGGAGTGGGAGGGTAGTGGTAGAGGGGGAGACATTAGAACACCATGTCGTGACAGGTATGTATAAAAATCCCACAATGAAATATATTACTTTGTACACTAACATATGAAATGATTTTTTTAAAAATGAAAAATAAATCAGCAATTTAATAAGTTTTAAGTGTGCTGTTAATTTTTCACAGTGCTGTAAAATTTCTAGGGCTTTTCATCTTGCAAAAGAGAAACTCTTTACCCACTGACCACAAACTGCTCAGTGTCTCCCTAGGGCCCAGCCTGCCAGCCAACCTGCTACTGCCCTGTGCGTCTGACCACAGTGGAGACCTTGCACAGAGGGTACGTGCCTTTCTGTGTCCATCTTACTTCCCTTAGCATGACATTCTCAAAATTCATTCATAGCACATAACAGGATTTTTCCTTTTTAAATTTTTTGCATGTGTGTATGTATATAATGTGCATGTGCAGGTATGTACTTATGGGCACACATGTGCCATAATGTGTGCATGGAGGCCTGAGGATAACTTCAGGGGGTATGTCTTCTCTTGCCACCTTGTTGGAGATGGGGTCGCTCTTGGTTTTTTCCACTGTGTGTGCACTAGTCAGGAGCTGCTGGATGCCCCTGGCTCCACCTCCCTTTGCCACAAGCTCACTGGGATCACAGATGTGTGTGCCACTTTGCATATGGCTTTACATGGATGTTGGGGAATCAAACTCAGATTGGCAGGCTTGCAAGCAAGTGCCTTAAACCACTGTGCCATATCCTCAGCCAGATTTTCTTCCCTTTTAAGGCTAAGAAATGTTCCATTACACATAGACGTCACATTTCTTTATCTGTTCATGGGCTGATGGACACTGGGGTTGCCTCCTCCTCTTGACTGTGGTGAGCAATGCTACTCTGAGCACAGGTGCACAGGAGGCTCCTTGTGAGTCTGTTCCCAGTGAGATATACACCCAGAGGTGAGACTGCTGCTCACACGCTAACCCTACATGCAGGCTTTTGGAAATGCCATACCATTTTCCATTCTGACTGCATCATTTTACATTCCCACCAGCAGTGTGTAAGAGTTACATTTTCACCACATCCCTGCCAACACTTGCTGTTTTCTGGGCTTTAAAATTTTCATTTATTTTTTTAATGCTGACAAGGATTCTGGAAAAAGAGGAACCCTTCTACACTGTTGGTGGGAATGCAATCTGGAACAGCCATTGTGGAAATCAGTGTGGAGGGTCCTGAAACAGCTAAATATAGATTTATCATATGACCCAGCTATAGCACTCCTAGGCATATATCCTAAGGATTTGCCTCACTATCTTAGAGATACTTGCTCAACCATGTTTATTGCTGCTCTACTCACAATAGCTTGGAAATGGAACCAGCTTGGATATCCTTCAACTGATGAGGGGATAATGAAGATGTGGTACATTTATACAATGGAGTTCTATTCAGTGGTAAAGAAAAATGAAATTATGAAATTTGCAGGGAAATGGATGGATCTGGAAAGGTTTATACTTAGTGAGGTAATCCAGGCCCAGAAAGCCAAACATTGCATGTTCTCTCTCATATGTGGGTCCTAGCTCCAAATGTTTGGACTTCTATGTGAGTTGGACTAAAACTCAGTAGCAGAGACCAGTAAGCTAAAAAGGGGCTCTAAAGGGAATAGAAAGGGGTGGGGGAGGTGGGAAGATTTAAGAGGATGACATTGTATATATGTAAGTAGAAGAATAGATTACTGGGGGGTAGAAAGGCCTAAATGAGGTCAGGGGAAGAGACTGAGTGAAGGAAAGGTGGGAGGAGGCTAATCAAAGTCTAAGAGGGTGTGAATGAGTCATGTGGAAACCTACATTTTTGGACAATGGCACACCCAGAAACCATAGATTGTTAGTAGGAAAATTTCAGTGCTAGGGATGGGATACCTTCCAGTGAGTTGTTGGCCAGGGAGGTCCCTGATACCCCCAAAACATTACAGGCCACTGCCGAGGCTTTTGGTTTCCCACCAGGAATAGATGGTAAAACCCTATTACTGAAGACTCCACACACTTGGACTGCAAGGCCACTGAAAAATCCTGCTGGAACAGAGCTGATAACCTCCTCTGTGTAGACCAGCTGACAGAAAGCTGAAAAAAGCTATGCTGCACGCAGTTCCATGGGAGAGAGAGAAATCATCAGTGGAGATAATAGTAGATACTGAAAGTCAGGCCAAATGAGCCAGTGGGTACAACAGTGGTGTGTCTGTTATGGGGGAAATCAACCACTCTCTAATTGGACTGGAGGTCTACTCCACATGAGGGAATACATGCCTGATACTGAAAACCTATGACAGGGAAAGTCATGAGCCCAAGGGGTGCAATGTCTACTGGTGTCTGGCTAAATTCATATATTATACTCACCAAAATGCCCAGTAAGCACGTCTCTTAATGTTCATATGCTCATATTAATTTCATTCTCACTTTTGTTACAGAACCTTCTCTTTTCAGATGGTGATGACCTTGGGATGACTCACAAGGCACCACAGTGCTGAGAAGAAGTGACAGATGAGTGCTGAGCACTGAAACATCTCTATCACATCTTCTAAGGCTCAGGGTCCATTGTGAAAGAGGTGGCGGAAAGAATGTAAGAGCCAAAGGAAGGGTAGGACTCCTTAAAATGTGCTCCTCCAGACACGAAATGGTCTGGTTATCCATGACCTCACAGTGCCTGACACTACCTACACAAGACCATCACAATAGGAGGGAAAGATCATGACCTCAAAATAAAAGAGAGACTGACTGAGAGGGGGGAGGGGATATGGTGGAGAATAGAGATGCAGAGGGAAAAGTGGGGAGGAGGGAATTAACATGGGTTATTGTCTACAATTATGGAAGTTGACAATAAAAAACTTAACAAAATTAATGTTTTAAGTTATTTTGCAGCTGTTTTAATGAAATATTTTCTTGTTTACAATTCTCAATTCCATAAACCCTCATTAATTATTAAATATATTTCTCATTGAATTAAACAGGGTGATTATTAGGAGAAAGCATCAGATGAAAAGTAAGGCTTACTTTTAACCTAGATAAGTTTTTCCATATGAAGACAATTTTATGTACTCATAATACTATCTTAACCCACTCCCCACATTAAAGAGAAAGCACACAATCTATTTATTGCATGACAAGAAAATTAATTTAAGCTTGTCTTTTTTTTTTTCCTTTGATGTCAGACAGAGCTCTTCCCTGTTGTAATGGAAAACAGAGCATTTCACAGAATTTTCTGGGCTTTTTGGTAGTAGAACCCCAACAGGTGTGAGCTGATGTCCTCAGTCTGCACTTTCCGGGTAGAAGAAGTGTCGCCAATGCCTGATCAACTATGCAAAGTCGCCCTCAGACCTCTCTCCAGTGTCCTCTATTGCTTCCTGACATGCGCAGACTATAAGCCAGTACTTTATTGTGATTGACAAGGCCCTGTGGGGAACTGGCTCCTTGCTGTCTCTCCCAAACTCACCTCCTCTGGCCTCTCTCTGCCGAGAGCCCAGAGTTTGTTGCATCCTCTGGGCCTTTACTCCGGATCACCCTGCCTTGACCTTTTTTCTTCACATCACCTCCTAACTTACTCCCTCACGCCATTCAAATATCACCTAAGTCAGTTTTCAGGGTTAAGGAGATGACTCTGTGGGGTCAATCGCTTACCACACGAGGGTGAGGGATGGGGAATCGTGCCCCTGTACCCACTCATGTCCACTTACAAGTTGGGTGAGCATGGCTACTTGTCAGTGCTCTGGGGTCAGAAATAGGGGATCCCAGAGGCAAGCTGGATGGCTAGACTCGCCAAGTCAGTGAGCTGTGAGTTCATGTGAGAGATCCTGCCTCAGTAAATAAGGTGGGCAGCCAGCAAGGAAGACATCTGATGCCATGCTCTGGCCTCCACAAGTATGCACCCAGAAGTGCATGTGCATGTGCACATATGAACATACACACTTGCATGCACACCACCGGTACAAAAAGTCACCACCTGACTTAGGCCCCTGCAGAGCAACACCCTGCTCCCAGCGCGTCCCATACATCACCTGCTGGTTTATTATTCTTTTTTTTTAAATTTTTTGTTTATTTTTATTTATATATTTGAGAGCAACAGACAGAGAGAGAAAGAGGCAGAGAGAGAGAGAGAGAGAGAGAGAGAGAGAGAGAGAGAGAGAGAGAGAGAGAGACAGGGAGGAGAGTGGGTGCGCCAGGGCTTCCAGCCACTGCAAACGAACTCCAGACGCATGCGCCCCCTTGTGCATCTGGCTAACGTGGGTCCTGGGGAATAGAGACTCGAACCAGAGTCCTTAGGCTTCACAGGCAAGCGCTTAACCGCTAAGCCATCGCCCCAGCCCTGGTTTATTATTCTTTACATAGCTGGGCTATCTGACTTCATTACATAGTTCTATAATATGTCTGCTGTTTCCCAAAGGTGAAGTTCTAGGAGAGCCAAACTCTCATGCCACGTTTATCCCTAACGCCTGGGCTTCTAGGACAGTGTGTACACAGGGTGCTCCATCTGTAGGTGCTTTCAGGAGACTAAAGTGAGCATAAATGACTGCCTTAGCTACCTCCTGCTCAGTCCAGGTAAAGAAGAAATAAGTAAGACTAGCTTACGCCGAGGCTGGCTGACCATACGTGGCTGCCCGAGACACGGGAAAGGAAAGTACTCACGTGAGTCTGCACGTCACCTGCAAGGATTCTACTGTTTTTCAGAAACTCAGCCACCATGCCGTTCATCAGCTTATCAAAGGCCTCGACAGAGGGCGCCACACCTGTGGAAGAGGGATGCGAGGTTATTCCCTGGGGTTCAAGGGAAGCTGGAGCTGACTTGCCACAGGTGATATGGAAGTTGTATTCGGTCGATGTCATATTTATTAATTCATATTCACCTAGCACTTCTCAATGGCTCAGGAAAATATTGTTTTTATCTTCCTCAGTCAAAAATTTCACTGATATCACTTCATTTCATTTCCCTCTGTGGTAGTTAATCTTGTCAACTTAATGAGATTTAGAATCATGTTGGAGACACACCTCTGGGTGGGTCTAGGAGAGTGTTTTCAAAGGGTTAACTGAGGAGGTAGGACTCACTCTGAATGTGGCTGGCATTATCCCATAGGCTGGGTCTTGGCTTAATAAAAAGGAGAAAGTTACCCAAGCATCAACATTCATTGCCCTCTGCTTCCTGACTGTGGATGCAGTGTGACCAGCTGGTTCCTATTCCTGCCACTGTGCCTTCAATACCATGATGGGCTGAGCCCCTGAAACTGTGAGCCAACAACAACAACAAACCTTTCTTCTTCAAGTTTCTTTTGTCAGGAAATTTGTCACAACAATGAGAGAAGCAACAATCCATTCCCCCAGCCTAGAGAGATATGCAGTATTGTCACCATGGGAAGACTGAGGGGCTGGAAGTGAAAACAGAGGAAGGGTGGGCCACAGGAACAGAACAAACAGAAGGCAGATCCCTGAGCTGGACTCAGCTGGCCTCATCCGAAGTGGCTGCATTCTCTTCCATATCTCTCCGCCCAGGAGCTATAGCCCTGCAGATGGTTACCAAGAGCCCCAAGGAGTGAACTCTGGGCAAGCAGGCAAAGCACATGGGTCTCACTCTGCTCTAGCCTCACTTCCTCAGGGGAGGAGATGGCCATGGAGAGATCACTTCCTTGGGGGAGGAGATGGCCATGGAGAGGTCACTTCCTCGGGGGAGGAGATGGCCGTGGGGAGATCACTTCCTCAGGGGAGGAGATGGCCGTGGAGAGATCACTTCCTTGGGGGAGGAGATGGCCATGGAGAGATCACTTCCTTGGGGGAGGAGATGGCCATGGAGAGGTCACTTCCTAGGGGGAGGAGATGGCCATGGAGAGATCACTTCCTAGGGGGAAGAGATAGCCATGGAGAGATCACTTCCTCAGGGGAGGAGATGGCCGTGGAGAGAATGATGACGTGGGCCAATGCACACAGCATGTGACCGGTCAATTTACCGTGACACTGATGGAGCAGACACTCAGCCAGTGTGCTGTTTCCTTCCCTTCTTTTTAATTAACTGAAAAAAAAAAAAAGTTAAGTCCTTGACTTCACGTTGGAAGATCGAGAAATTGAACAGTGAACAGCTCGGCAGTGCGGATTACTAAGTCCAAAGCAGAGGTGCACCTTCCCTCCGCTGTACACGTATTAGCCGTGCTCACAAAGCTACTTTTCTCTTCTTCGCAACCTCCCATTGCCACAGACTCCAAGGGTGATGGGACTGTCATTTCCAGCTCCCTGAGTCTACATCAAGCCTCCCAGGAATCTGTTGAAGTTGAGTTGTCTTAAAGAGGGAAACCCGGCACGCACCGACTTCGGTGACATAAAAGGGCACACACCCAGTGATGCCTTTGTAATTCCATTTGTTGCGTGGTCGAGGACTGAAAGGCCTGTGTTGGGTACTCAAAGTATGAGAAAGTTTTCACATATGGAGGATGCCTCTATCTAGCAAAAGGTAAAAAGATAAAAGAGAATATTTTCCAGTTTCCTTTTATCACTGCTCTCTGCTCACACCTCCTCCGGGCAGCCTTTAATGATCTCTTTGCCCACTCTGCATCTTTTGAACACCTTAATCAAAGCGTTTGTGGTGGAGCAATGATGTCTGGAAACTAAAGATTCTGGAGGATTCGGAGTGTGGATAATTCATCTGAGAGCTCCTGCAACCAGCGCTGTGCACATCAGGTGGTGGGAATGCAAAAAACAGCTCTTCAGTTATGGAGCCTCACTTGCCTGACTGCCAAGCGACGAGACCCTATCATAACTAGAGTAGTCCTTGTTCTCTGGACGTCATTTACTTGTAATGGATTGTGTTCCTTCTCAAAAGTTTATTTTAAAGCAAAAAATTAACTTTAGTTAACATAGTATATAACCTAGTAACATAGTGCATAGGATGATAATAGCGTTTATAGTTAAGACATTTATTTATTATTTATTTATGAAATGGGGTCTCAAATATGGCCCAAGCTGGCCTTGAATTCACAATCTTTCTGCCTCAGTCCCCCAGGTGCTGGCATTATAGGTGTGCACCACCATGCCTAGCTGAGAGGCTAGTCTTAGGATTTGTTATAAACAGAATGTAGGTGAGTACTAAAGCTTCCTACTTAAGAAGAAATGAACAGATGAAATGATGTTAGTTAGAACTAAATAAAATGTGTCAAGACTGGATGTCATTTGGGAATCTCCCTCATCATTTACTTATTTTCTTACTTCAAGAAAGAGAAATTACCAGCTGATGTTTTAGAAGACCTTTGCTTTAATAACTGCTTTGAAATAATTTTCTATATTAGAAAATATTTGTTTAGTCATTAAACAGTTTGATTATGTGTCCTCTAATCTTACCCTCTTTATTTTTTCCTTTGCTTGCTGGTGTGTGTGTGATGTGGTGCATGTAGTGTATGCACATATATGTGCCCTGGTGACACCCCAAGTGTTTGCTTGTAGTGGGGTACACTTGCCTGAGGTGACTGAAGCAGAGCCGAATGTTGAGTGCTTTACTTTGCTCCAGTGATTCGGGTCTCTCCTCCCCTGTGACGCCGAAGTTATAGGCAAGCATGGCTGTTCCCAGCCATTTACGTGGGCTCTAGTGACTTGAACAGGGGTTGGGTGAGTTTCAGGTACCCCAGGCTCTCATGCTTGCTCAGGAAATGCACTTAACCACAGCTCTCTCTCCAGCCTCAGTGAGTGATATTCTTCTTGCTACTCCTTGACATTCCTTTTTTTTTTTTTAATTGTATTCATTTATTTGAGAGAGACACACAGAGAGACAGAGAGAATGGGCATGCCAGGGCCTCTTGCCACTGCAAATGCACTCCAGACACATGAACCCCTTTGAGCATCTGGCTTATGTGGGTCCTGGGAATTTGAACCTGGGTCCTTTGGCTTTGCAGGCAAGCTCCTTAACCACTAAGCCATCTCCCCTACCCGGCATTCCTTTCTGAAATGAGGTATCAAGCCCCGGTTGTCCTGGAGCTCAGCGCACCTCCGCCCAGTGGTGGCGTCACAGCACATGTGGCTTATATGAAACTCAGGGTCTTTTGTATGCCAGGCAAACACTCGAACAACCGAACCACTTCCCCAGCCCTCTGTTTTTTTAATAAAGGAAATATACGGCTCTGTCTACTACCTCTTTTTCAAAACATTTTTTTAAATTATTTATTTATTTATTTGAGAGCGACAGACACAGAGAGAAAGACAGGTAGAGGGAGAGAGAGAATGGGCGCGCCAGGGCTTCCAGCCTCTGCAAACGAACTCCAGACGCGTGCGCCCCCTTGTGCATCTGGCTAACGTGGGAACCGAGCCTCGAACCGGGGTCCTTAGGCTTCACAGGCAAGCGCTTAACTGCTAATCCATCTCTCCAGCCCTCAAAACATTTTTTTATGTGTATGGTGCACGTGTATGTTTGTGTTTATATGTGTGTGGGCACACATGTGTTTGCAGGTTCTTATGCACGTGTGCACATGTGTGTGGAGGCCAGAAGTCAATGCTGGGTGTTTTCAGTTGCTCACTACCTTAGTTTTTGAGACAGGGTCTCTCAGGAAACCTAAAGTTCACTGATTTGGCTAGACTGCTTAGCTAGTAAGCCATAGGGTCCACTTGTCTCTGCCTTCCCCATGTGGGAATTACAGGTATACGACACCATGCTCAGCGTTTTACGAGTGCTGGGACCTGAACTCAGATCCTCATGCTTAAGAAGCAAACAAATGCTTTACCCATTGAGCCATCTCCCTAGTCCCTCTACTACCTTTTTGCGGCATATTTCTTTATGAGAGAGAGAGAGAGAGAGAGAGACAGTGGGAGGGAGGGAGAGAGAGAGAGGGAGGAAGAATTAGCATGCCTGGGCCTCCAGTCACTGCAATTGAACACCATATGCGTGTGCACGTGTGCAACCTTGCATGCTTGTGTCAACTTGTGCATCCAGCTTATGTGGGACCCGGAGAGTCAAACATGAGTCCTTAGGTTCTACAGGCAAGCGCCTTAACCACTAAGCAATCTCTCTAGCCCTCTACTACCTTTTTGAAGGTGTCAGATTTAATTTATTGACAGTTTTCCTTTATGCAACAATATTTGCTGTCTTTTGGGAATGTTTGATTTTATCTTGTATATTCACAGGCTTTCCACTTGCAGTCAGCAACCTTAAAGGCACATCTGCAATCAGCTGATGGAAAGATGTAATGAAACAGAGGCTGTAGAGAACCTGCAAGCACTGCCGTCCAGACCAGGCTTACGAGGCTCAACACTAACTGCACTGTTAACAAAAGAGACCAAACATGAAATCACAGCATTCTCAGTTGGTGTGGAAAAGCCCCACAGGTCCCCAGCAGCTTCCCTTCAAATAGCTGCCCCTTTCAATCTGTTCAGACAATTTTCATTGTGTTTTGGGGAAAGATACAGCCAGCACGTTTTGTTCTCACAGTAATTTCTACCCCATGCAACACAAGGCATAATTCCAAATGTGCCCAAGATTCTAGCAGCACCAATATAGGTATTTCCTGGAGAAAGAGAATTTGAATCTCTTCTGCCCCAAGGCTTTCCTCAGTTCCCCAAAGCCTGGCAGGATTTAAAACGGGTCAGAGAAGGGGGAAGTGCATGTGACCCTACAGGACAAGAATAGAATCATCATATTAAATACAGAGTGCCCTGTGCAATTTGAATTTCAAATAAGCAATGGATCCATTTTTACTACAACTGTTTACCATGCAGGCTTTGAGACACATTCATTCAAAAGTAGAGTTCATTATTTGAAATTCAAATTTAATGGGTAGCCTTATTTTTATTTCTCAAACTGCAACATTGCTGAAGAGGGAACTGGAAAAACTAGCTGTAGGTAACTTGAAAATCTGCCACCTAGGGTCTTTGTGTGCATGTGTGCCACCATAGCAGCTTTGTTGTGGGTGCTGGGGATCCAAACTCATACCGGAGTGGCAAGCACCTTATCTGCTGAGCCGTCTTCTTAGCCACATAGTCTGAAACCTTTAAAGTTTATTTTGAAGTTGGTACATACAATTTGTATTTATTTCTGGGGAAAGAAGACCCATTTTTTTTTTCCAGGGACTGCCTGCCTCTGGTTAATGTTATGATCACCTGTCAAAGAAGGAGGAGGAAAGCTGAGGCAAGGAGGTAGGCATATTTTAGAGAGCCAATGGCTAGCACAGAATTCAATGACCCACATAGAGACCTGCAAAGAAACAATGTGTGGCCCTACCTTCAATGACACCGTTAATCTCTCCACAGTCCCCAGGAGATCTGTGTGACCCAGCAGACAGCAGCTCCAGCCGGCTGACGGCATGTTCCAGTCTCTCCACCAGTCCCAGCATGTCTGTCATTCTAGAAGGACACCAGGACAAACAGAGGCCATGTAAGTTCCAGTGCAGTGACACCATACCACCGACAGCCCAGAGGAAGAAGAAAACCACTCTGGCTGTGGCCCCTAAAGACTTGTTGTCCCCAGCAGGAAGATAAGTGAGCTTCAAAAACATAATGTATTATATCAGATTTTCCATTCTGTATATCATCTATACATCAGATGATTTTCTGTTCAATACAACGAATTTTACATACTGAAAAAGTGAGTATGTAAGGCATAAACATCACTTCTCTTTACATCATTGTGAGGTGCCTGTCTGCTTCCTTGTTTCACAATCTTATTTATACACAGCAATTAGTAAAAGCCACAAACACATAACTCAAAGTTAATATTTGCCAAGCTGTGATTCTCTCAGGCAGTGGGATCACAGTTTAACCAGCTCTGATCATTTTATCTATTAAAGCGTAATGCCCCAGGGGACGCTAAACCCACTGGGAATCCTTGTTCACCAGACATCCCAGCACAGAACTGAATTTATGAAACTGTCAGTGAGCAAAGAGACACCATTGCCTCCGAGAGCTGATATCACTGTTAGTTTGTTTCAGGGCTACTGTTGTTAAATTAAGTTACAGTGATTCTGAATGGTGGAACTTTTAATTTAAAAGAGTTACTTTCCATGTATAAGGCTGTTGATTCTTTTTAGGCACAGTTAGTGGTAGGTGGAATGGTTTTTGAAGATGGAGTCTTCAGTTCCCCAGTATTTTCATTGGCACAAAGAATTAAGCTGATTAAGGCATTGGGAAGAAAAGTGGGTTGGAAGATAAGGAGACAGTTCAGTAAGTAAAGCATTAATTAGCCGTACAACAATGAGAACCTGAGTCCAATCCCCAGTACGCACATAAAATGCCAGGTGTGGTAACACGCATCTATAATCCTACTACTGCGCAGGCAGAAACAGGAGGATCCTTGAGGTTTGCTGCTCTAGTGTAATTGGCGAGCTCCAGGACAGTGAGTGACTCAGTCTCCAAATAGCTGAATGGCACTCCTGAGGAACGACACCGGAAGTTGTCACTGGCCCCCACGTGCAGGCACTCCTGCATATAGTCATGCACACATATACATACACACCCACAAAGTAGGGTTGGTATCCATCCTTCCTAAATTCCAAATGGATATTTCAAGGAGAGGTATGTGTGGGGTAGGGCTATTGGTCCTACAGTTTCCATGTGGAAGCCTCACGTGCACAAGGTCACCATTTAGAGGCACCACTTATGATTGCCTTCGGACAAGCCAGCCGCTGCTGCTCTAAAGGGGTCAAACATGCCTGTTCTGGGCAATGTCTCCAGTTCTCGCCACTTTCAAGAACTTCCTAAGCTTCAAAGTGCAGCCTGCCTCTCAACCACAGGTGTGGCTGCCCTGCAGCCTGGGGGAGTTTTGCTGCTCTGAGATGTGTAACTATTTCATATTTCCCCTGGGAACCAGGTGAATGCATTTCCATTCATTTGAAGCTTAAATACCGTGACGACAGGCCAGTGCATTTTTTCAGAAGCAAGGTTACACGCATCAAAGCCCGCGTCTGGCTCGGCGATTCTGCATCCAAATATCAGTCATCAGAGATGGAGGCAGAGCTCACTGTCTATTTTGGACATCGCTCCCAAAAACCGCTGGCAGTGACACTCAAAATATGGAGCAGGTTCTCCGCACAGCTGAAATCAGCGTCTAATCCCAAGGGGATTCAAAATTAGAAGTTTCTCTTCTATTCTTTTCCTCTTCACGTCAGAGCTTTTGATTCCATTGCAATGGAAGCGGGGTAGGGGGAAGGAAGGAGAAATTTAATTGAATCTTTTACATAATCTTGCTGTGAGGGAACTGGGCATCTTGTAGGTGGGTGAAGGCCATTTGAGAAATGATAAAAAGTCCCTGCAATCTTTTAATAGCTGCCCATCTGTTCATAGTTATCTCTGTTCCCTGTTAGTCAGACTTGCCAAATGTTACCAACATGGGCCTAGTCTGCTCTCTTGTTAGCAAGCTCCCTCAGCCACCACAGCTCGCTGCCCCCCAACAGATCAAGCTGTGTTAGGAAGGGAAGGCAGTTACATTTCACACTTGGGACTGTCTTCTCTGCCTGGGGCTTAATCAGACTCCCTACAAGACCCAAAGCCACTCTTTTTTAAAGTGAGTGTTCCGTTCCATATGTTGAAAGACAAAAGGACTCAACTCACAAATGGCAGGGCTGGGCAGACTGCTATGGAATGCAGTGTAAAAGATGTCACGTCACGTAAAATCACCACGAGCAAGACCCAAGTCTTGTCACAGCCTCTAAAAGGAACAAGATCCGGCTTCTCTGAGGAAGCTGGAAAGGTGCCATTGGGTTGAAAAATTTAGAACAGTATCTAAGAGAGGCTGAAGAATAAACAAAAGAAAGGATAGACTGGGATCCATGGTGACTGGATGGGTCTGAGACAGCCGGGCATCCTCTAACATTCTCTTCCTGCCCACATATGCCCACAGCTGCTATCTGGGCATTCGAGAATGAGGAGAAAACAGCTATAGATTCTTGAAATTCTTCCCAGGCAGTTCCATTTGCCTTGGCATTTCAAAGTGGACTTAGCCAACTGTTGACAGAAAATGTGAATTATGGTAGAAGAAATGCATAGTCACTGCAAATCTAGAGCCAGGTCCTCGTAAACAATGGTCTGACCCAGAAGGATGGGAGAAAGGTTTTAGGTAAAGACCCCACTGGAGTAGGGGAGCCAGCAAGGTGACCAGGTGACAGATCTAAGAACCACAGGGGAAGTGAGCAACCAGATTCTCAGTCAAGGTCTGGGCCAGACAGCACAGTGCACACCTGACTCTCCAGGGCTTGAGCCATGCTCTTCAGGAAGAAAGGAATTCCTAGGTGAGGATCCCACTGCCCACAGCACTTCAGACCAGAGAGGGCGGCCCATTGCCTCTCATCCCTTTGCCGTTTGGGGTTCTGCTTCAAGGAGCTGTACTTGAGGTTAATCGTTTTTAGCCTACCTTAAAAAAATTTAATTTACTTATTTATTTGAGAGAGAGAGACGGGTGGGGTGGGGTGGAATGGGCGTGCTAGGGCCTCCAGCCACTGCAAACCAACTCGAGACACATGCACTACCATGTGCATCTGGCCTACGTAGGTCCTGGGGAATTGAACCTGGATCCTCAGGCTTTGCAGACAAGTGCCTTAACCACTGTGCCATCTCTCCAGCCCTTGCTTTTTGTTGAAATGGAGCCTCACATAACCCAGATGAAGTTGGCCTTGAGCTCCTGATCGCCTGCCTTCACCTCCTGGGAGTACTGGATCACAGGTCTGTCTGTGCCGCTGGGCCTGTACCTGAGCTAACCTCCCTGTCTCCCTGTGTGGCGTGTGTGCGTGCATGTGTATTCACATGTGCTCATGTCTGTGTTGCATGTGGTGGCCCGAGGTTGACAGCAGTGTCTTCGTGCATTCTACGTCATCTTATTTATTTAAACAGCACCTCTCACTTGTACGCAGAGCTTGCTGACTTGGCTCCGCTACCTAGCCAGCTTGCCCCGGGACGCCAGGTTTCTACCTTCCCAGCACTGGGGTCATAGATGGGTCACCACAGCCACCCAGCATTTATGTGGGCTCTGGGGGCCCAACTCAGGCCCTTATGCTGAGCCATCTCATCAACCCCTGGAAGTTATTCTTAATGCCACGTTGTGCGTTGGTTTTTTGGTATCTCGTGAGTTTGATTACAATGACAGAAGTCCATAGGTCCTGGTCTGTCATCATTTTCTTACTTGAACTTTCCCTGTGCATTCTACTTTTGGTTTTAGTTGACCTACAGAAGTACTACATAGTTAGAGGGTGTGACTGGTCGACTCTGCACTATCTAATGTGCAGATAGGGCCATCAGCATTTCCTTTCTTACTCGTTATTCATTTCTTTGTGTTTGGAGGCCTGCAGCTCCTCTCTGACTCTTCATGATGTGCATGACAGGCTGTTGTCAGCCGCAGGGACACTGCCGTGCTATAGGACACAGTCCTGTTCCTCCTAACGTACCTCAGCACCTGTTATCCAACCATTCTCCAGCTCCCCAGTCTTCCTGCCCCTTACCTATCTCTACTGGACTCTTTCCTCCTTTGCAGTCAAGGTTTTTACCTTCCACATAGGGATGAGAACATAGGGTATTTGTCTTGGGGTGCTTGGCCTATTTCACTTCACATAACTTCTTCCCATGCCATCATTTTGTCACAAATGACAGGACTTTCTTCTTTTTATGGCTAAAGAACATGCCACTGTGTAGACATACATTTTCTTTATCATTCACTGGCTAACAGATACCTAGGTTGATTTTATAGGTTGGCTTACTTTTCCTTTTGCAAAGTTGTGTGTGTGTGTGTGTGTGTGTGTGTGTGTGTGTGTGGTGTAGTGTATGCATGTGGTTGCACATGTGTGTTCCTGTGGCAGTCAGAGGACAGCATTAGGCGTCTTCCTCTATTTTACTGAGGCAGTCTCCCGTTGAGCCCCAAACTCTCCGATTCAGCTTGTCTGGCCAGCTTGCTTGTCCAGGGGATTCTCTGCCTCTGCCCCAGAGTGCTGAGGTTCCAGGTGGCTGCCGCACTCACCAGACATTCAGATGGGTGCAGAGGGTCTGAATGACAGTCCTCTTGCTGCCATAGAAAGCACTTTACTGACGCAGCCATTTTCATAGTCCCTAATTTTTTACTTTTATCAAAGCCAGACATGCACAGACTCAAGAGTCAATAACTCAAAGTGGCTCTTATTCTAAACTGATATAAATATTAAAATTATACATATTAATAGAGTACCATGTGATGTTTATTGTATGGTACATTGGAGTAGGTTAGATGTACCTATCTCTTCAAATATTATTTCCTCATGGTAAAACCATTCAATATACTTTCTTTTAGCTGTGTTGGTTTTGTTTGTTTTGGTTTTTTGAGGTAGGGTCTCACTGTAGCCCAGGCTGACCTGGAACTCGCGGTGACCTTCTTACCTTTACCTCCCGAGTGCTGGGATTGAAGGTGAGCCTCTTTTAGCTTTTTGCAATGTATAGTAAGGACTTAAATCTTATAAGCACAATCATCTCCTATATATTCCTTTTTACCTTTTATATTAAGATTCAATCATTTTCAATTAATTTACACATTTTGTAATTATCTTTCCATTTATACATGCTATAATTTTGTTTCTGTGTCTTGTTTTTCTTTAGCTTAAAGCATTTTCTACAGAATTCCACCACTATGTGTAGGCTTTCATTTTATTTCTTTGACACAAGGTGTCTTAGCTAGCTGTATTAGTCAGTCGTCTCTAGAGGAAAGGAACCAGTACAGTGAGTATGTATTATAGAGGGGATTTATTAGGCTCGTTTACAGGACACAGCTCAATACTGGCTGGCTGCAGGCTGGGCGCCTCAGCAGTCCCAACCTGGCACTGAAGGTCTAGAGGATTTCTGGAGAGCTGCTGGCTTTCTGTCCATGCCGGAGTCTCATGAACTGGGTTCCAACATCCACAAAGGACAGGAGCAACTGCGTAGATGTCTGTACCAGCAAGTAACATGGGCAGCCAAGCAAAGGGCCCTGTGTTCTCCTCCCACAGCTTCTTTGGAGGTGGGCCCCACACTGTGCAGGGAGGGCTTCCTATCTCCTGAAAACACTCTCACAGACCCATCCAGGAGGAGCGTCTCTCGCCTGAATCCTAATCTGATCAAGTTGGCAATAGTATTTAACCACCATAGTGGCTGCCCTGGACGGCCTCCAGCTCAGTCTGCCTCGGCTCCCTGAGCGTGAGGGTCACAGGTGTGACGCCCATGCATGGCTCCTTTTGTCTTGTCCTTTCCTTAGTGTTTCACTGTCACTTTTATGTGCCATATGTTCAGCACTGACACAGTTACAAAGATTCACATCTGAGTCATAGAGTTGGTGAGGATTATTTCCCTTTTGTGCACCACCTCTGCCGCTGTGCTTGGCCTGGCTCTCAGTTTTCTGTGTACTTAAACATAAGCTCACCTCGGGCTGGAGAGATGGTGTAGTGGTTAAGGCGTTTGCCTGTGAAGCTTAAGGACCCAGGTTCTATTCCCCAGTATCCACGTAAGCCAGATGCACAAGGTGGCGCATGTGTCTGGAGTTCATTTACAGTGGCTAAAGGCCCTGACATACCCATTCTCTCTATATATTTGCCTCTCTCTCTCTCAAAATAAATTTTAAAAAAGTTAAAAAAGTCTCCTCTCTCATCTCTCCTCCAGTTGTGCAAGCTTCTGTTCAACAGAGCTATGCACCTTTCTCAGCCTCTGAGTGCTCCTTCCTGGAGGTAGCTCTTTTGGAGATCTCCAGCGTACACACCTGTCCTGTAGGTGGGCTGTCTGTGACCTGGCGACTGCTGTCACCTTCTTCCATGGCCTCCCCTCCCTCCCTCCCTTCCTCCCTCCCTTCCTCCCTCCCTCCCTCCCTCCTTTTTATGCAACATCACCTGTTTCCTATAATCTTTATTTTTTAGCCTTGTACTTCTTTTTTCTTAAAATTTATTAGCATTTTCCATGATTATAAAAAAATATCCCATGGTAATTCCCTCCCTCCCCCCCCACACTTTCCCCTTTGAAATTCCATTCTCCATCATATTACCTCCTCATCACAATCATTGTACTTACATATATACAATATCAACCTCCTATAATCTTTATCTTCCTCCTTGCTGCTGTATTTCCTTAATCCAAAGGGATATTCATTTTTGGAAAAAAGTACAGGAACCTGCCCATCTGAAAATATCTTTATTGTACTCTCATATGCAACAGGTAGTTTGGCTGAACACACAATTCCAGGCTGGACATTTCTTTAGAAGTATAAAGGCATGGTTACATTATCTTTAAGCTTTCTGTTTTGCTGCTGAGAATCCAAAGCCACTTTACACTTTGTATGTAGCCTGTGTTTTCCTGTTATATTTCATAGCAAGTCTACATATGCTCATTACCATAGCAAATTAAACAAGCAAATTACCAAGCAAATTAAGTACTGTACCCCCAAGTTTCTAAATTACTTTTCTCATTCCTGTGAGTACCTGATAGCAAGCAACTTCAGGAAGGATTTATTTCTAATTTGGGTTTCTTTCTTCCTCTCTCAATTTTTTTTTTTTTTTGTTTTGTTTGCAGTGTGACAGTTTATTTGCACTGGCAAGAGACCCTATCTCAAAGAGGTATCTCACTGACAACTCCAAGTTGTCCTCTGACCTCCACATGTGGGCCATTCAATGCACTCATACACACACACAAATAATTTTTAAAAAAAGAAGCAGAATTTATAATTTCATAGTTTATAATTCTTGAAATATTCTGTATAATAAACACATATAAGCAACTGAATTAATTCCTTCTATTAATCTGAGGTGGTCATTACTTGATCTTCCATTTTCTTTTAAAATTATAGCTGTCAAGAAAATTGCATTTCCTTGAAGGCTAAGTGGCCTCTTCTGATCCTGAATACAGTTAAAGGGTTCCAGTTTTAGTTACCATGAAGGAGTTCTATAACTAACGAACATGCATCACAGGAAATCAGGCTGATGTCTTCTGCTTCATCTTTTTAAAAAATTTTTTTGTTTATTTTTATTTATTTATTTGAGAGCAACAGACAGAGAGAGAAAGAGGCAGATAGAGAGAGACAGAGAGAATGGGTGCGCCAGGGCCTCCAGCCACTGCAAACGAACTCCAGATGCGTGCGCCCCCTTGTGCATCTGGCTAACGTGGGCCCTGGGGAACCGAGCCTCGAACCGGAGTCCTTAGGCTTCACAGGCAAGCGCTTAACCGCTAAGCCATCTCTCCAGCCCTTCTGCTTCACTTTTGGAAACACTGTATTTCCCACCACAGCAGCAGCCCAGAGAGAAAGTGCAGTCACCCTCATTCCAAGACATTTCTTCCAGATACACGTGTGCATCTACTGGTCCAATATTTCTGAGCTCATCTTCATGCCGCTGCAGGTCATACTTTCTTTTTGTCTCTTCATTCCCTAGAATTTTCCATGCCTGATCAATTTCAAGGAACTTGCGCAGACACTCCTCCACAGTTTGTGCTGGCAGTCTGCACTGTGCTTATCTGGATGGTACATTAATATGAGTTTTTGATACTTGTGTTTTAGGTCTGACACACTTGTAGATGGGTCTGCTCCCAGAATGCTACACCAGTCCTTTTTAGGTAACTGCTCAAATGGCATCATCATCTGTTGACCCAGCTTCACACAGCCACCGGCATCCACTCGCGGCCTGCGACCGGCTGCAGCTCAGGACCCCCCAAATTTTTTTCAATAGGTTCTTACTGCATAGTCTAGGGTGGTCTCAAACTCAAGACATAGAAAATATTGAAAATGGGCCTTGTTTGTCTCTGAATTTATGTCTATTTTTTCAGGTATTTCATATACTTCAGTGAGAATATAATCATTCTATGTATCCCATGGACTGTATTGTGATCATAAGGAAACTTAGCATTCAGCAACATTTTCCTAGGAAAAAAGATGACTATTATCATTTATTCATTTTTTTTGTGCATGCAGGTGTGCACATGTGTGTGTGGAGGCCAGAGGTTGATGCTGTGTGTCTTCCTCAGTTGTTCTCCACCTCATGTAGTGAGATAAGGTCTCTCACGTGAACTCAGAGCTTTCCAATTTGGCTAGTCTAGCTTGCCAGCTTATCTCTGGGATCCTTGTTTCTGTCTCCAAACGCCCGGGTTATAGGAGGGCCACCATACTCAGCTGGCATTTACCTGGGCACTGAAGATCTGAACTCAGGTTCTCATGCTTGTGTGGCAAGCATTTTCCAATTGAGCTAACTGCCCTAGCCCCTGTAATTAGATTTTATATCACACATTTCTGCCAAGTTTTATGATTCTTTTACTTTTAAATAGTCCCCTACAAATGATATAAACACACTCACTACAGGACTTCTTTGGAAAAGAACACTCCATTATCCCTCAAAATTCACCCAAACCATCTTATGCTCAGGAGTTAAAGGTCTGAAAAGCCCTTACCTAACTCATTCTCATCAGTTATAAAAACAGCTTCCATAGCTGTTTTGAACGTGGACAGCCCCACGGCCCCATGCAAATGGTGAGAGGCCCAGAAGACAGCCCATTTGTCTGGACTACATTTCTAGCTATAAGACACACTGTCCAATTAAAATACACGCTGTGCTGTCTCTTCTGTTAGCACAGGTACACCTTGCCTCCCAGGGAGCTTTGCATGAACTGAAGTCAGTCACACTTTTCTTTTACTCTCAAGTACAGCATGGGGCCATACACCTAGGGAATTCTATAAAGATGTTTTTTGATGGACTAATGAACTGGTTTCCTTTGCCACCTCTTCCTTGCTGCCTACTCACTGGCACAGTCCCAGATCAGGCTGGAAGCCAGATTGTCACAGGAGAAATTTCCATTTAAAAGTAGATGCTGGATTAATCTTTCCCACTTGGAGCCACAATTGCGACCATGATGAAAGAGCCACTCTTGCTCTCTCAAAAAAAGAAAAAGAAAAAGAAGAAAAAAAAAAGAAAAAGAAAAAGAAAAACACCTTGAGTCCTCCATGGCTTTTTTTTTTTTTTTTTTAAGGAATTCAACTTTTCAAAATGTTCCATGTTGTTCAAAGAATTCTGTAAATTCTTCACAGTGAGTCGTCCATAAAAAAGGTAAAGAAGGTTACTCTGACGACAATGTTTTCACGTTAATAAGGAGCCATGTCTGGGCTAGGGAGATGATTCAGTAGGTAAAGTACTTGCTTTGAAAGCATGAAGACCTGAGTTCAAGCCCCAGAACCCACATAAAAATACCAGTCGTGGTGGTGTACCCTTATAATTTCAGTGCTGGGGAAGTGAGTCAAGAGGATCCCTGGGGCTCACTGGCCAGCCAGTCCAGCTTAATTGGCTACAAGTCAGTGAGAGTCCTTGCCTCAAAGATGAATGATTGGCTAGCTACAAGCCAATGAGAGTCCTTGCCTCAAAGAAGATGAATGATTGGCTAGCTACAAGCCAATGAGAGTCCTTGCCTCAAAGAAGATGAATGATTGGCTAGCTACAAGTAATGAGAGTCCTTGCCTCAAAGAAGATGAATGATTAGCTAGCTACAAGTCAATGAGAGTCCTTGCCTCAAAGAGGATGAAAGGCATTCCTGTGGATGACACAGATGACGCTCAAGTTGTCTTCCAGCTTCCACAAGCCGCGGACCACATACATGCATGTGCATTCAAACACACATGATCATGCATGCGTGCACAGAGAGAGAGAGAGAGAGAGAGAGAGAGAGAGAGAGAGAGAGAGAGAGAGGGAGGGAGGGAGGGAGGGAGGGAGGGAGGGAGGGAGGGAGGGAGGGAGGGAGGAAGGGAGGGAGAGAAAGAACTTTCAGGTTTCCTGCTAGCTAGTTCAAAGTTCCCCTCACAAGAACAAAGATGGAGAAATGTGTGTGGTGTTTTCTTGTGATTAAAAAAAAATACTTTGAGAGAGTGAAAGAGAATGAGTGGGTGCATCAGGGCCTCTTGACACTGCAAATGAACTCCAGATGCATACAACACTTTGTAGAGACCCTGTGATCATGGTTCTAAGATTAAATAGGAAACAGATAGGAAGTGGTAAGAAATAGACTTTCAAGTCTTTTTTCATAGTGAAATTGGGCAACTGATTTCTAGTACAATTCTCTGCAGGAAAAAAAAAAAAGAAATCATAATGTACTCATTTCTCTGCAATTATACCAGAAAATATGTGTTAAAATACTATCAAACCAGACTCTCCCAAATTGTTAAATTCTCTTATTCGTAAGTATATAACTTTCTTTCCTCTCCCAGGAAACTACCAATTGCTACAGGTAGAAATCTTGTGATTTACTCTTTAATTAGGCTAATGATATGTATAGAATTTATTCATCCATCCCCTGACTACCCACGGACTTACGTATGTTTCTTTGGTCAGCCCCCATTCTCCACCAAGCACAATGGACATGTCTAGAATTTTGAATCTGACTGAAATGAATTTGTTACCCAGTATTAAGAGGAGAGTGGAACTCAACCCTGCTCAGACAAGCAGGGAAATTTTCACCAAGACGTATTCATGTTGCCAAGGAACCCACCATCATTTTTACCTTCCTCACCAAATAACAAACATTAGTCATTGTTGAATTTTGGTCTTAAATGCCATGTAAAAGCCTGTATTGAAAGCTTGGTTCCCTAGCCCATGGCCCTACTGGGAGCTGGCACTTTTAAGAGGTGTGGCAGAATGAAAGAAAGGTATGTCACTACAGGCCGGGGCTATGCCATCAAAGGGGACCCAGCCCTTCTGGATTCTTTGACCTCTGGTCACCATGAGATGAACAGACCTTTTCCACCTCTCACTCCCACAAAGTTGTGTTACTCCACAGCTACAACACAGCAAGGACACGTGACCAGGGACTGAAACCTCTGAAACCATGAGCCAAAGTAGACCTTTCCTCTTACGTTGTTTATTTTGTGACAGACACAAAGTTGACTAACACTATTTTCTTTCTTATTTTTATTTTTTTGGTTTTTCAAGGTAGGGTCTCACTCTGGTCCAGGCTCAGGGTGGCCTCGAACTCTCAGTGATCCTCCTACCTCTGCCTCCCGAGTGCTGGGATTAAAGGCGTGCGCCACCACGCCCGGTTGTTTTCCTTCTAATTTTAAAGAAGTTCCAGGTGATTTGAGCATAGAATAGGAAAGGCGAGAGGTACTTGAGTGGGAAAAAGCACTCTAATTTTTTCATAAAACTTGAGAAAACACCCATTCTGGATAGCCAACTGTTGTCTCTAACACCTTTATTAATGCCTCAAGCCCAGGAAGAAAGCAAATCCCTTAGTTTGATTTGCCAAATTCCCCAACCCACCAGACTTCCAAGAAAACCCCAACGCTGACCACTTCCTCCTCTTCCCTCCCCCATCCTGCATCCATGCTGTGTTTGTGCTGAATCTGCTGCTCCAGGAAACTTTCCATGCTACTGGCTCTGTTTCCCAAACCCCAGCACCTCCAGGATGTCTTTCAGCAACCCACACTAATGGGTTATCTGTCCTAAGTAATTTACTTCCTGTTTTCTCCATCAGGCCAGAAGAGAACACAGGAAAGCAAAATAAAGACATTGCAAATAGAGATTCCTTCACGGTCTCAGGTGTCATCTGTGCCAGGTTGGGCTTGGCCTGCAGAACCATCCTGCTGGCTCGGGAGTGTCCATCACTCAGTTCTGACTTGTAATCTCTGACCAAGAGAGGCTAGGATGATGACTTCACATAATGGAAAACATTTGGGGGCTCAGAGAACCTTAATTTGAGATGGAGCCCCTTCAGTGACAAGCCATTTATCTCTGGGAACACTGGGTAGATGATTTAATATATCCAAGTCTCAATTCTTTCCTACACTCAGTAAATAAATGCATTCTCTCATCTTCACCTTCATGTCCTTGGGAATGCCCATATGGGACTGCATTTTAGCTGTCTTCTGTACTAGCTGCTAAGGACACAAACAGCTGACACATACACACACTTCATCCTCTCAGGCACCAGGATCTCCTTGAGGAGAAGATAGTTCAGTCACTGGAGACATACCAGCTTTCCAGGACAGAGAGAACTGGGCTCCTGTGCAGAAGAGATTCCAGTGGGTGCTGAGGCTATGGGACAGACCAATTGTATTCTGACTTGGGCTGGTGGATCTGAGTATAGATGGAGCCATAAAATCCTTCACTCCAAATGCTGGGTGGGACCAGGCAAATCCCTATGCTTTTCTCTTATCATGAAGTGGGAGCTTGTAGCTGCATATGGAATTGGGCCTGTCTCTCCTTTCCTGCCTCAATGTCCCTTCCTAACTTTCATGCAGTGGTGAAATCTTTGATGCCAGGGTCCTTGCTCTGTCCTTCCGCCCTTGCTCAGGTCAGAGAGGAGGTAGACGTCAGACTTGCTCCTAGAGGGCCACAGCCTAGAACCAAGAAGAGAAGAGCCCCTACTGACCAGGCTGCTCTCGGCTGAGCAGGGGTGTCACTCACACACGTGAAGGTTATTTTCTCCCTGGGTCCAAAACATCTAAAGAGCTCTTATAGTTCAGTAACAATGTCTGTGTAGACTTTGCCTTAAAGAAGATAGGCAAATGGCCGAAAGCTCATAAGGAAACGTACAATAGTGACAGTTATAAGAGAAATAAAACCAAAGCATTGCTTCACATGGCCTCAACCAAAAAGGGAGACAACAGCGCTGGTGAAGAAAGGGAGAAACTGGAGCCCAAGCGTTGCTGGTGGCCGTGCCCAGGTTGCCGCCAATGAGCTAGCCGCCGTGCTTGTGCGGCTATGCAAAGATCTTTCCAGAAGTCTCCTGGGCATTCCATACGAATCAGCCATTCCACTCTGGGAATCTATACACGAGAAGTAAAGTGTGTACACACAGAGATGCATGCACAGATGCTACCGCAGCAGTGAACATAAGAAGGAAAAGTAGGAGCAACAGAAATGCCCACCAATAAATAGATGCATGCAAAAACGTGGTCCAGCCACAGGGTGGAATACTGATGTATGCTACAGCGTGGGACAACCCACTGTGCTAAGTGACAGGGCCAGGCACAGAAGACTGCATATTGCATGCTTCCATTTACATGGAATAAAAGGGAAAGTTAATTTACAGGGACAGACGGTGGATTGTGGTGGGAAAAGCAAAGGGGAGTGACTGTAGGTGGCACACAGTGTATGTGAAGTGATGGGACTGAGGCGGTAGTGGCTCAACACTGACAAAATGCTGATGAATGCCAAGTTGTGCTCTTAGAATAGGTGAAGCTTTTGGAATATAAAACTATCCCCCAAGTCCCTTCTGCTGCCTCCTACCCAGCAGAGTGGAAGGTTAAACTCCTCAGAGACCCTAAGACTATTCCAGACGGTCATGCCACTCATACCTGGAGCCACAGACGCTGACAGGAACAAGGTCAGTAGCACAATAGAGCAGTGCTGGGAGTTTGGTTATATATTTTAATTCATTGATTAATTTATTTAAAGATGGGTCTCATGTACTCCAGGCCGGCCTCAAAGTTGCTATGTAGTGAAGGATGACCTTAAACTCTCAACGCTCCTGCCTCCCCAGTATTGGGTTTCCAGGCCTGTGTCACTATACTTGGTTTATGCAGTGCTTGGTATTAATCCCAGGGCTTCGTGCATGTTAGCCAAACTCTCTACCAGCTGGGCCATGGCGCCGACTCCTACTTCTCAGAGGGGCAGCACGGCTTCCCACGTGCTGGTTCCTGGGCCCCACCCTCAGCAAGAGTCAGCGTTCCTAGGAACCTGCATTTTAAAGACACAGTCTTCAGAGCACAAGGACCACACTGAGAATTAGTGCATAGGCTGCAGGACAGGCTGTTAGAGAGGGGGAGTGGGTGTGGGATCAGGGAGCTGCTAACACGTGGGGTCATGCAGAAGAAGAAAAGTCAGAAAGGCATTCCCCAATATGTGCCTGGCACGTGCTGTGTGCATGACAGAAAATACCTCCAAATTCCACAGACTGTGCCAGGAGCTGTCCAGCAAAACGTGAGGAAAGGGGGAGAAAGGCGGCGCCAACAGAGTGGACGTGGATAGCGAAGGGAGCACTTCAGCGGGAGGAGCTCGTGTGAAGGGTGGTATTCAGGTGAGAGACACGTGTCACTCGCTGGAAGGGGCGCTTCTGGAATGAGTTAGAGGGGGTAACTGTTTCACCTGAGGATTCCTGGGAAGACTGCAGGAGACTGGCAGGCGAACTTCAGAAAGAACGATTATGGTTCTAGGTGAGTGCCCTGAGTCCGTTATGGTGACCTGCACCCAGTGAGGCGTCAAGCCGTGAATTAAAGGGCTGCATTTCCACTATAGCCACTCCCCCACCCAACAGCCAGTGGCCAGAACAGCTCCCACACCACCCCGCTGCCACAAAACACTTCACCGGCACCGCGCTGGTCAAACACAGTAAAGAAGTATCACTTCCCAGAGTTGCTCAGTTCCCACAACCCAACTAGAAATTAAATCCTGCCGCTGCAGTGAAAAGATGCCACCTCTTCTGGAATCATGAAGAAAAGGGTTTGCTAAAATTCTTTCTAATCCCCAATTCACTGGAATCTTTTAATCGCATGTGGCTGAATAACAGTTTCAGAGACTGTCTTATAAGAAAAGGTGACGAGGACCCCAAAGGGCCAAGTCTCAAGTGCTGGGCCTGTGCTATGCAGAGAGCAGTTTCAAGGCCAGGTGTGACCACTGATGTACAGCTGCAGGCGACTCAAGCGTTCTTCCTCCTCCTGCCCTTTCTGCTGCTTCGCGTGTCTCCAGCCTCCCCAGTCTATTTTTACACTTGATTTCAAATTATTACTTTAACATAGCTTTCAAGTAGCACCATGGAAGACCAAGAGACCAGATATTATTCTTTTCTGATCTCTGGGCTTGGGAACCCATACTTACAGAGGAAAGAGAGATAGGATAAAAAGGAAAGAAAAGAATAATATGTGTGGGAAAGAGGGAAGAGGGAAAAAAAGTAAAGAAAGGCATCAAAATGGAGGGCTGCCAGGGGAGACTGAGAAGGAAGAAGCCCACATTAGCAAAGCTTTAACCATATTCAAAGTGCCAGCAGCAACTTGCTGACTGTGCAAGTCAGCAGTGGCCAGGGAACAAAAATCAAAACTTAAAAAGTGGGCTGGAGAGATTGCTTAGTGGTTAAGGTGCTTGCCTGCAAAGCTGCTTAGGGACCCAGGTTCGATTCTCCAGTACCCATATAAGCCAGATACACAAGGTGGTGCATGCATCTGGAGTTTGTTTGCACTGGTTAGAGGCCCTGGCCTTTCTCTATCTCTCTCTCTAACAATAAATAATTTTTTTAAACTTGAAAAGGGACCTACTATGTTTATTAGTACTATTACAGACATCTGAGACAATAAAGTTAAAAAGAGGAAAGGTTTATTTGGCCCACAGTCTCAAAGGTTTCAGTCTGTGGTCTACTGGCTCCATTGCTTTTGGGCCTGTCACACGGCAGCACATCACTGCTCGGACGCCTGGTGGTGGAAACTTGTTCACCTCATGATGGAATGAAAGGGGGGCGGGCAAGGCTGCTGTGACAGTTACCTTCTCATTGCTGAGACAAAACACATGAACAAACCAGCGGATGCAAGAAGAGCTTATCTTGGCTTACAGTTTCTGGGGCAGCTTCATGATGGCGGGGGACAGATGGTACAGCAGAGGCTGGACATCACCTCTGCCACAGCAGGTGGAAAATAGCAGCAAGACAGTGAGCTGAGCTCTAGCAAGACTGAACTGGCTCTAATGCCCCACAGCTGGCTCACAACAGCACACCTTCTCTAGGAATGCCCCACCTTCCAAATTCCCCTCAGCTGGAGACCAAGCGTTCAGAACACTTGACTTTATGGAGGACAACTGATTCAAACCACCACAGTCTCAATCTCCTCCAGACCTCGTCTAAGGCCTCACTTCTTAAAGCTTCTACCACTTCCCAACAGTCCTCTACCAGGGATAAAGCATCTGAAACCTAGGTGTGGAGAAGTATTTAACAGCTAAATGAGAGCAAGAAACAGTCAGGTAGGGTAACCCCAGTAGTTCCAGCTACTCAGGAGATGGAGGGAGGAGGATCATTTGAGCCCAGAATCTTAAGGTTGGTCTAGATGAAACAAAATATATTATAGCAAATGGTGGTTAAGAGGTGAAGCCTTTATGAAGGGAGCAGGGTGTTAGAGGAATTAATACCTTTTCTTGCAAAAGAGTCAGTTCTCCTTGAGTGTTCTATTGGGAGAGGTTTGTTACAAGTCTATCTCTAGCACTTTCCCTTTATTGTCCTTCACCCTCTGCCTGGCTTGGGAAACTGTACTTCATATAAACTTCAGCAGAATGAGCACCTAAAACTTCTAAGAGAAATCTCATGATTCTGGGCAGACGAACAGGAAAAGGACTTCACATGGGGAATACGGGGAGGATCCTGGAGCAGGGAGAGAGGGTAGTAGGGATGGCTTGACTCTGCACACGTCTCAGTCTCATCCGAGCTGTACGTGTGTGCAACACTCCCACAGGCCTTGAAAACTGAACTACAACAAACAACTGCTCAAGTCCAAGACTGACCCCTCATCAGTGCCCACATGGACTCCAAGCAGCACTGCAAAGACTGTGCCAAAGGAAGTGATGCTGGAATCACAGCCCATGGAACACAACCCAGAACTGAACCGATCAGTAAAAACAAGCAGCCAAACAAAAGCTCAACCAACCAGCACAAATGGGCTTTTTTCCAAGGGGCCCAGAGTCACACAATGCAAGACTCAAAATGTCCAAAGTATTTGTCATGCCAGGGAATGGAACAAAGCTATTTTAACTATGGCTAAGGAGATGAGCATAAGTACCCTTGAAATGACTGCAAAGATAGTTGCTCTTAGTAAAGTCATAAAAACCACAAGCAAGAAACAAGTGAAAATTCTAGAATGAAGGCAACTCAATAATAAGAATCCAAATACACTGGATGAGCTTGATTGTCAAAGGAAGATGACAATGTCTATGCACTTGATGCCATAGATATTATCTAAGCTGAAGGACAGAATGAAAAAAAAAAAAAACTACTCAATGGATGGAAAGGTCTGTGGGGCCATATTACAGGTCTAATACTAAGGTTACTGGAGTCACATGAGAAGAAAAAGAGATTGGGGTAGAAAACAAATATTAAGGGACAATAACATTAGGCATGGTGATGCATACCTGTAATCACAGCACTTGGGAAACCAAAGCAGGAAGATTGCTATAAGTTCAAGGCTACCTTGAGCTACACAGTGAGTTCCAGCCTGGGCTATAGAGCAAGACCCTGTTTCAAAAGCAAAGCAAAACAAAAACAAAACCAAAAACCCAACAGCCTGAAAGTTCTTAGAGTGGAAGGCATACATTTACAGATTCAAACAGAGTACCTGATTATTACACACACAGGTGTACACACATGCACGCACAGTAATTATGGTGTTGCATCCAAAGGGGAGGAAAATAAAGATAATCAAAGTTAGTAAACATCTGATGAAGAAAGGAAAGAGAAAGGGAGAGGAAGGAGGGAGGGAAATGTGATGGGCTGTCCTGTTTGAGAGCTTCACCATCTACATGTCTTCCCTAAGTCCACTAGCACAAGGAGTCACTAGCACGGTGCCAATGTTGATTCAGTCACTAGCTCAGAGTGAGGAAGGCACTGCCACATCACTGACTCTTGAGTTTGCTCAGGAAACACAGACAGGCCAAGCTAGGAGAATTTATAATATTTTCTTTGTTGGTATCCTACAAGAATTTGTGCAACCCTTTTGCACATTTAGACTACAAGGCAAGCATGTTTGTCAAAACATGAATAGTTGTACAGAATGGAACTGCCAATGCCCCGGGAAAAGTGTGACATGTTCAGTAAAATGATGAGCTTGCTCACACAGTGTGCCCAACAAGGTCATTGTTGGCATTATATGTGTAATAAGACGATGAGCTTGCTCACACGGTGTGCCCGAAATGGTCACTGTTGGCATTAGATGAGCAATAAGATGATGAGCTCCGTCACACAGTGTGCCCGACACGGTTATTGTTGGCATTAGATGTGCAATAAGACGATGAGCTTGCTCACACGGTGTGCCTGACATGGTCATTGTTGGAATTAGATGAGCAATAAGACAATGAGCTGGCTCACATAGTGTGCCCGACATGGTCAATGTTGGCATTAGATGAGCAATAAGACGATGAGCTCACTCACATGGTGTGCCCAACATGGTCATTGTTGGCATTAGATGTTCAATAAGATGAGGAGCTCACTCACACAGTGTGCCTGACATGGTCATTGTTGGCATTAGATGAGCAATAAGATGATGAGCTCAGTCACACAGTGTGCCTGACACGGTCATTGTTGGCATTAGATGAGCAATAAGATGATGAGCCCGTTCACACAGTGTGCCCAACAAGGTCATTGTTGGCATTAGATGTGCAATAAGATGATGAGCTTGCTCACACGGTGTGTCTGACATGGTCATTGTTGGCATTAGATGAGCAATAAGACGATGAGCTCGCTCACACGGTGTGCCCGACATGGTCATTGTTGGCATTAGATGAGCAATAAGACGATGAGCTTGCTCACACGGCGTGCCCAACACGGTCATTGTTGGCATTAGATGAGCAATAAGATGATGAGCTTGCTCACACGGTGTGCCTGACAAGGTCAATGTTGGCATTAGATGAGCAATAAGACAATGAGCTCGCTCACACAGTGTGCCCAACACGGTCATTGTTGGCATTAGATGAGCAATAAGACGATGAGCTCGCTCACACGGTGTGCCCGACATGGTCATTGTTGGCATTAGATGAGCAATAAGACAATGAGCTCGCTCACACAGTGTGCCCAAAATGGTCATTGTTGGCATTAAATGAGCAATAAGATGATGAGCTCGCTCACATGGCATGCCCGACATGGTCATTGTTGGCATCAGATGAGCAATAACATGATGAGCTCGCTCACACAGTGTCATTGTTGGACATTTGGAAGAGCACACTATAGGATGCTCTTTGACAGTCATAACTTGCCCATAATTCCACTCTCTCCTTGAAGTTGTCTCCTCTTGTCCTGTTTGTTATCTTAGTTACATATACGTTATGCTTTGCTGTCTTTACGCAGTACTCCACCATGCCTTTCAGTATCAGATATAGCTATGTGAACTTACATTTTAGTTGAATTGCCAAAATATTTTTAAATGTCATTTATTGGTGAGGGTAGATAGAATAAAGAGAGAGAGAGTATGACTGGGTGCACTGGGGCCTCTTGCTGCTGCAAATGAACTCCAGACATATTTGCCACTTTGTGCATCTGGCTTTATATGGGTGCTAGGGTATTGCTCCTGGACCAGCAGGCTATGTAAGCAAGTGCCTTTAACTACTGAGCCATCTCCTCAGCCCTAATGGTCTAAAAATTTTTAAGTATTTTTATTTATTTATTTATTAGAGAGAGAGAGAGAGAGAATGGGCACAACATTTCTCCATTTCTCCAGCCCTCAAAGTATTTTTAAGAGTTCTTATACACCATTGCAATTATTACTAGAATCCAACTTACCAAAACAATGTACACACTGCAAGTATTTTTTATTGAAACTCCCTCCTCTGTTGAGCACTTTTATTTTTCAATAATTTCATGCATAAGTGGATTTGCCTACTGAATACTAACCTGAGTGAGGGTTGAGTTTCAGCATGGTTTGTTTTTAAATCAATGCAATATTGGGAACCATAAATAAAGACATGGGAATGGATGAAACTGTCACTCAAAATTCCTTTCAAATTGCATGCTAAACAGCCTATGGTGGTGAGGCATTAAAATTATTTTAATTCTAGTAAAAGAATAAATTATGAGGTACAAATTTAGTGAGTTCTCTAAGTATTCATCCATGCATGTTAACTTATTGCTTTTGACTGGGTTATTTCATAACTCTACAGATATAGAAATTAACTTGTAAAACACCCCTCCTAATACTATAGCAGGTAATACTGTCTATAGGCATGCAGAAACAAACTACCCAACTCTTTTATCCTGTGGAAGTTCAAATAACTTCCCCTTTCTTATGAAAGATGTAAGTTTTATATCCATTAAATAATTCATTCTTGCCTTGAAAACTGTCTCCTAACTGCTTATACAATCTGTCTGGCTCTCTCATTAGAAAAAAAAAGTTTAAGTGTTTGTTGGTAGCTGGGCATGGTGGCACATGCCTTTCATCCCAGTACTTGGGAGGCAGAGGTAGGAGGATTGCCATGAGTTTGAGGCCACCCTGAGACTACATAGTTAATTCCAGGTTAGCCTGGATCAGAGTGAGAACCTACCTTGATAAACAAAAACAAAAACAAAAAAAAGTGTTCATTGCTATTTTTCGTTTTTTAAAAAATTAATCAATTAATTAATTTGAGAGAGAAAGAGGCAGTGGGGCAGTGGAAACAGAATAGGCATGCCAGGGCCTCCAGCCAGTGTAAACAAACTCCAGAAGCATGTACCACCTTGTGCATTTGGATTACTTGGGTCCTGGGTAATTGAACCAAGGTCCTTTGGCTTTGCAGGCAAGGGCTTTAACAGCTAAGCCATCTCTCCAGCCCCACTGCTATTTTTCTAAAAGTCATGATTTTATCCTTTCAAAGTTTGTCCTTTCCCATCAATTAGACTGACTGATTTTTTAAAAAAGAGTTAGAATACATACTCTGTATAAGTGCTGGAATCATTCATCCCTAAGACTAAACAGACTTTCTTAAATGCCCCTTTCTTCTCCTGTTCCCTAGATTTTTACATTCCATCTGTAGGCAAAGCATTTTAGTAAAAGTGAGTTAAGACAGAATGTTTGCTACAATGTGCTATTAAGATGGGCTCAATGTGGGCTTCCAGGGCCTGGGATAGATGAAAAAGGGGCCTGGAAAAGAACATGAGATAAGACCAGTCTCCATCCCAGGCCCCGCATTAGGAATGTGGGTCCAGGAAAAGCACGTACAGAAGACAAGGAGTTACACATCCATTTTCTTCAAACACTTGTGTGCAGGCACTTTCGGAAGACCTTTGCATAGTACATGCACACAGGTTAAGGACTGCTAAAGTAAGAAGCCCAGGAAGCAGGTGCTTTCATGTCATTTGTCCTTGCCAGAGCTCACATGGAAGCTTATTTCTCAGTGAGCACTGTCAGGGGACCTGGGGGTCTCTGGGAGGAGATTTGGTTGTGATGGGTGAATGCTTTTATGAGAGATTGCTTTAGGCTGTGAGGAAATGATACTCTAAGGGTGTGAGTAGTCACCACAGGGGCCATTGTTTAAAAGTCAGGCTGCCCCACATGCTTGGCCCTTGTGATGTGGCCATTCCCTTGTCCACATCTTGGTCATTTCCTCACACATCATAAAACCCTTACCAGGTGCAGCCACTTGATCTTGAACTTCCCTGCACTTAGAACTGTGAATTTTTCTTCATAACAAAGTACCCTAAGAAACATGCAATGTTGCCAGTACTGTCTGGGGCTCATTTGTGTAAGTAAGCTTCTTTTGAAAGTTTTCAATGACTATGACTAAAGAAGTTTAATTCAGTAACTGCCTATTTTCCATTTAGAACATTGGAAGAAGAGCAGTCCTAATGAAGAGACCGTTCTCAGAAGTAAGATAGAAGGCAGGAGACAAGGATTGTCTGAGCAGAAACTCTGAACAGCCAGTAGGTACCCAACCAGCCCTCAAAGGTCTCATATCTAATGCCAGTAACTCTAGGGTGAGTGATTCAAAATACACAACCAGACAATAGCAATTTCCAAAGTAAGATTCTACACAGTGGACACTCCTAGCTACAGAGAAGATAAATCAGAATGACTATATGTCTACCACTGAGAAGACATGTCACTTCCGTCTGGAAAATCTGATAGGCCAATACACTTGGTGCGATCTAATGTGACTGATTGTTGCTGACATGGAGTAAAATTATAAATTACTATCAAAATAACATAGCAATTCTTCTGTAAAAAATAAGAACGGACTTCTGGCCAAGATGGCAACTGCCTAGCTGTGCTGCAGATCTCAGGGAAAGAAAGGCAAGACATTAAGGGTTCACTGGGTCATTTAGGGGAGAGCAATCTCCAATAGATTGCCAGTGAGAAGGCACAGAGGGGGCAAAAACAGGGAATTGCTGATTTCCTTGTGGGCGGGTAGCCCACCCCTGCCCCCAGTAGCCACCATATCCTCAGCACCCCACGTGCTGATCAATCCCTGCATGTGGAAGCTTAGACTGCTCCGACCAATCGATCACTTACTGCTCCTGCTGCCACACATTCAGTGAGTCCAGGCCCACAGCAACTGCACACAAGCTCAGATTGTGTTTGTCACTTGCGCCAGCTCAGGTGCCATCCTCTACCTGTCTGTCACACATGCCAACCGCATTGTCCTGTGGTGGGGGAGCATAGACTGCTTCTGGGTCCCAGTGTTCCCACGCCAGAGTTTGTGCAGCTTTAGCGCTTGGTGCCTCAGTGTCCCTCCTAGCGAGAGCACAGGCAGCTTTGGCGCATTACCGCTTGAGAGCTCAGGCAACTTTGGCACCCAGCCAGGCAGAAGATCAGGTGGCTTTGGCAATGACAGCCAAAGCCAAACACGCTTGGCAACTGTCTTAGTCTGCCTCAGATTCCAACTGTGCTTGAGCCCAGGCTCATTCACCAACCTACATGCCCATACACTGAGATGGGCAGACCACAGTACAAAAGAAATAACATGAAAAATCAAATGCAAGAAAATCCTGTTAGACCACCCAGTTCTACAATGAACATCTCTAATCAAAACATAGAACAGTTATTAGGATCAGAACACCAAATGAAACTATCAGCAATGCAACCTTGACCAAGCTACTGATAGAACTTGCAACAAAGGACCAATAATCAAGTGAATGCTGCCATCACTAACCTAGACCTAATAGATAAGAAAACGGAAGGAGTTCAAAGACAGTTAAGAGATTTGAGGGAGAGTGAAAAAAAGAAGACCTCAAAAATCAGCTGGCCATGCTAAATGAAGACATAAAGAAATGCAAGGATGAATTCTAAAAGTCAACAAGAAAATAAGAAATGATGTGAATAGGGAGCTTGACAGAGGTATGGAAATTATACATAGAAAAGTAGTAGAAAATGCAAACCTAATTGAACAAGTCCAAAATTCTCTAGAAGATCTCAAGAATAGAGTCAGCCATGTGGAGGATAGAAACTATGATCTGGAAGACAAGATGAAAGAAATAGTTTGAGAGTTCAAAAATTTTAGTAAGTTCAAAAGTTTCTGTGAACAGAACATGAGGGAATTGTGGGATACACTTAAACATCCTAATATCAGGATCATTGGAATAACAAAAGGAGAAGAAATTCAGACCAAAGGCATAGAGAACTTATTTAACAAAATAATTGAAGAAAACTTCCCCAGTCTCTTAAAAGAAAGGCCCATAAAAATACAAGAAGCCAACAGAATGCCAAACAGACTGATAGGAGAAACTTTCCAAGACATATTGTCATTAAGACTCTAAACATTGACACCAAAGAGAAAGTCCTAAAAGCAGCTAGGGAAAAACAGCACACCACTTTCAAAGGTAACCCCATCAGAATTACTCCAGACTTCTAAAAGGAAACCCTGAAAGCTAGAAGGGCCTGGAATGAAACATTGCAAAGTCTAAGAACCTATGGCTTCCAACCCAAACTACTCTACCCAGCAAAAGTATCCCTGATAATAGATGGTGAAAGAAAAACTTTCCATGACAAAACTCAGCTTTACAATTATATGAACACAAAACCAAACCTACAGAAAGTATTTCAGGAAATTCTCCAAGAGAAGAATCAAATAATCAAACTCACATGCCTACAAGAAGCAGATCACAATAACCAAACTCAAAGTAGGAACAAAAATCTTCAAAGTCCATGAAAACACCAACCCCCATATACCATCACAATATGTTGGATCAAATCAAATCTCACAGTCATTATCCTAAATATCAATGGCCTTAATTCACCCATCAAGAGACACAAGCTAACAGGTTGGATCAAAAAATTAGACCCTTCAATCAGTTGTCTTCAAGAAACCTGCCTCACCACTAAAGACAGACACCTCCTCAGGGTGAAAGGTTGGAAAACAATATTCCAAGCAAACGGGAATAAGAAACAAGCAGGCATAGCTATATTGATATCGGATAAAATAGACTTCAAACCAAAAATAATCAAAAAGGACAAAGACCACTTCCTACTTATCAAGGGAATGATCCATCTAGAGGATATTACAATCATAAATCTGTATACACCAAACACAGGGGTACCATAGTTCATAAAACAAAACGTACTTGACAATAAAACATAAATAACCACCAATACCATGATAGCTGGGGACTTCAATATACCATGATCAGTAATAGACAGATCATCCAAACAGAAACTCAACAGGGAAGTAAGAGAGCTCAACAAAACCATAGATCACTTAGACCTAACAGACATCTACAGAACTTTCTATCCCAAATCCACAGACTACAGTAGCCCATGGAACATTCTCTAAAATAGACCATATATTTGGTTTCAAAGACTTCCTCCACATATTTAGGAAGACTGACATAATTCCCTGCATGATATCAGATCACAATGCTTTATTGCTAGAAATCAACAACAAAAGAACCACCAAGAATCCCAATGGAAACTTAAAACTGAACAGCACATTTTAAACAATAAATGGATAGTGGATGAAATAAAAAATAAAATTGCAAAATTTCTAGAATTGAATGACAATGAGAACACATCATACCAAAACTTATGGGACACAATGAAGGCAGTCCTCAGGAGAAAAATCATAGCACTCAATGCCTTCATAGAAAGACAGAGGGATCCCAAATCAATAACCTAACCATCCACCTAAAAAGGCACTGGAAAAGCAAGAATAATTCAGCCCAAAGAGCTCCAGAAGGAAAGGACTAATTAAAATCAGAGCAGAAATTAATGAATTGGAAACCAAGGAAACAATTAAGAAAATTGACAAAACAAAGAGCTGGTTCTTTGAAAAAATAAACAACATTGACAAACTCCTGGCCAATTTGATCAAGCAAAAAAAAAGTGAAGCTTCAAATTAACAAAATTCAAAATGAAAAAGGAGAGATCACAACAGACATAAGTGAAATTGGGAGAATCATCAGGACTTATTTCAAAAACCTCTACTCCACACTACTGGATAATGTGGAGGAGAGGGATAAATTCCTGGACACATACCATCTATCAAAGCTAAACTCAGAGTAGATTAATCTCCTCAATGAACCTATCACACTCATGGAGATTGAAAAAGTAATAAAAAACCTCCCCCAAAAGAAGAGTCCAGGTCCAGATGGCTTCTCAGCTGAATTCTATGAAACCGTCATGGAAGAACTCAAACAAATCTCCCTCAATCTGTGGCATACAACTGGAGATCAGGGAAAGCTACCCAACTCCTTTTATGAAGCTAGTATCACCCCAATTCCAAAACCAGGCAGAGATGCCACAAGAAAAGAAAACTACCGGCCTGTTTCCCTGATGAACTTAGATGCAAAGATCCTGAACAAAATCCTCGCAAACCAAATCCAACAACACATCAAAAGCATTATCTACCTTGACCAAGTGGGATTCATCTGAGGAACAAAGGAGTGGTTCAACACATGGAAATCTGTCAATGTAATACACCACATAAACAAGGTTAAACATAAAAACCACATGATCATTTTGATAGATGCAGAAAAGGCCTTTGACAGGGTACAACATCACTTCATGATCAAAACATTGGAGAGAATTGGCATGGTTGGTTCATATCTTAACATAATAAAGACAATATACAAAGCCCCTAAGGCCCAAATAATACTTAATGGAGAGAGACTGGAGGAATTCCCATTAATATCAGGAACAAGACAGGGTTGTCCACTCTCACCTCTGCCTTTCAATATGGGACTGGAAGTTCCAGCTCAAGGAACAAGACAGGAGAAGGAAATAAAAGAGATACAATTTGGAAAGGAAGAAGTTAAGTTAGCTCTATTCGCTGAAGATATGATTGTATATGTAAGAGACCCGAGAGACTCCATCCCAAAACTCCTGAAGGTGATTAACTCCTATAGCAAAGTAACAGGATACAAAATCAATGCACAAAAATCAGTAGCCTTTCTATATGCAAATGACAAAGAGAAAGAGAAAGAAATAAGGGACATGGTCCAATTTTGAATAGCAGCAAAAAAATAAAATAACTTGGAATATCGTTAACCAAGGAAGTGAAAGATCTATACAACGAAAACATAAAAACACTCAAAAAAGGGCTGGAGAGATGGCTTAGTGGTTAAGCGCTTGCCTGTGAAGCCTAAGGACCCCGGTTCGAGGCTCAGTTCCCCAGGTCCCATGTTAGCCATATGCACAAGGGGGCGCATGCGTCTGGAGTTCGTTTGCAGAGGCTGGATCCCCTGGAACGCCCATTCTCTCTCTCTCCCTCTATCTGTCTTTCTCTCTGTGTCTGTTGCTCTCAAATAAATAAATTTAAAAAAATTTTAAAAAAACACTCAAAAAAGAAATTGAGGAGGCCTTGAGAAAATGGAAAGACCTCCCATGCTCCTTGATAGGAAGAATTAACACTGTGAAGATGGAAATCCTACCAAAGGCAATATATAAATTTAATGCAATTCCAATTAAAATCCCTACAGTGTTCTTCACAGAAATAGAAAAAATGATCTGAAATTTCATGTGGAAAGGCAGAAGGCCTCACATATCCAAACATATCCTCAGCAAAAGAAATACCTCAGGAGGCATCACCATACCTGATGTAAAGCTATATTACAAAGCCATAGTAATAAAACAGCATGGTAGTAGCATAAAAACAGAAGTACAGACCAATGGAATTGACATGAGGACCCGGACTTTGGGTCAAGCAACAAAAGCTACTTGATACTTGACAAAGGCCCTAACAATATAGGCTGGAAAGAAGACAGCATCTTCAACAAATGGAGCTGGACAAACTGATAACCATATATAGGAAACTGAAACTTGATGCACACATTTCGCCATGTACTACACTCAAGTCCAAATCAAGTCAAGATCAAAGACCTCAATATAAGACCACTCGACTACTACTGGAAGAAAATTTAGGAAGTACTTTCCATGATATAGGAATGGAAAAAGACTTCCTGAACACAACCCCAGTAGCTCATGATCTTAAACAGTCACTCAACCAATGGGATCACATGAAGCTGAAGAGTTTCTTTACAGACAAGCATACAATAAGGAAAGGCAATAGATTACCCACAGAATGGGAGAAAATATTTGTGGGTTATCCAACTGACAGAAGCCTAATCTCTAGAATCTACAAAGAACTCAAAAATCTAAACGGTAAAAAGTCAAACACACCACTCACAAAATGGGGCAAAGAGCTGAACAGGCAGTTAGCAGAGGAAGAAATACCAGTGGCAAACACACACTTAAGAAATGTTCATCATCCCTAATAATCAGGGAAATGCAAGTGAAAACAACTATGAGATTCCACCTTATCCCAATAAGGACAGCAAACATCAAAAAAATCAAATGAAAATAAATGCTGGCGAGGATGTGGAGAAGTATGAACACTCATCCATTGTTGGTGGGAATGTCAGATGGTACAACCATTTTGGAAAGCAATATGGAGATTCCTGAAAAAGCTGACTATAGAGATACCAACAGACCCAGTTATTCCATTACTGGGCATCTACCCTAAAACCTTCAAACCACAGGCCAGAGAGATTTGCTTAACCATGTTTGTAGTGGCTCAATTTGTAATAGCTAAGAGCTGGAATCAACCCAGATGTCGATCACTAGAAGAGTGGTTAACTAAACTGTGGTGTATCTACACAATGGAATTCTATACAGCAGTAAGAAAAAATGACACAATGAAATTTAAGGAAAAATGGTTGAACCTGGAACAGATCATTCTCAGTGAACTTACCCAATCACAGACAAAAAAAAAAATCACCACATAATCTCACTCATCTATAGCACCTAACCCAAATCTACCCAAGATGCCTTACATACTCAGCAAACATCTCTTGGACTAGACAATAGGATGGGTGGGGAGGGAGAGGAGGGCAACAGAGGGGTGGGAAACACAAATCTAGACCCAAACGGCAATGGTACCATTCCCAACACCTCATCACAGAAGCAGACCAAAAATGAACCCAACATGGCTCAGGGAAATTTTGTGGAAGAGAGGGCGGAAAAAATGTCAGAGCCACATGTTGGGTCATGATATGCAGAGACATTTATCTTACCAATAACTGTGGGCTAACCCCACAATGCACGACCCATACACCTCAACAAGTAGGAGCCAATGGGGAGGGGGCAGGTCATGGATGAGCTTAATAATGGTACCAAACTGCCTGTACTTGCAGAATAGAAAACTAAAAAAAAAAAAATAAAATAAATCAAAAAAAAATTCTATTTCCTAAAAGGCAGACCAAATGGCTGATCCTTCACCAGGCCCTTAGAGGGAACACCTGAACCACAAGACACTGGAGAGTATACGATGAAGACTAACCTTAATCTTCTACAGCTTCCCTCCCTCTTTCTTCCTCACTCTTTCTCTCTCTCTTCTCTCTAACTCTTGTGTATTAGTTATCTTTTTCTTCCTTTTCTTAGTGGACACTGACCTGTGACTCCCAGTACCAGCATGTGGCTATCATCCACAATGAGCTTTTGATCAGAGAGACCTACAAGGTTTCCTAAAATAAAGACAGATTTCTGTCCGAGTACTTGATGACCCACCAAAGGTTAGTGGTAAGACCCTACTGCTGAAGACACCTTATGTGGTCGACATATAAAATGGTATGGCGTGGCTGGAAGCTAGAAGAGAGTCAGTCTCCAGACAGTCAGTGCGTCTAGTGTCAGAAGGAGCTACATGGGCCACTGGGGGAAAATGACCAATATCTGTCCAAGCGTCTCATGGTCTAACCTACTTATAGCAAATAACCTGTTGTGATGCCCACACCTAGTGCAAGTGCGACACACAGCCATGTTGGCTAACTGATCCCCTCAGTGGTACAGGACCCATAGCTGGAGCTGGGAAACAAGTCAGAACCATATCCAAACATAAGCCTACTCTCCATTATCAAACTACCATCAATCGTGAGCTACAAGAGCACCTACACCTATTAAATTTTCTATAAAAAAAAAAAAGGGTTATTTCATTTGTCCTGGTGCTAACTTACTCTCTGTTGGAGAATCTGCTTCTCTTTTTCAGATATAGGTAGATCCTAAGGAGAGAGCCGCCCCATCATACCTCAAAAGGGCTCTGGCTGAAAACTAAGAAAAATTGGCGAAACCTGCAAGGGTGCTGTTTTCCTGGTGAACCAGGTACCAGCCAAGGGTGAAGGAGATCAACACAGAGAAAAATCAACTCCTATCAAATCAGAGAGCCAGAGAGCCAGAGACCCAGAGGCCCTTAACACCTCATCACTGAAGCAGACCAAAACTGAACCCAGCATGGCTCAGGGAAATTTTGCGGAATATGGGGCGGAAAGAATGTCAGAGCCACATGTTGGGTCATGATATGCAGAGACATTTATCCTATCCATAACTGTGGGCTAACTCCACAATGCATGACCCATATAACTCAACAAGGAGGGGCAAAGGGTAGGGGGGAGGTCCCAGATGAGCCTAATAATGGAACCAAACTGACTGTATTTGCTGATTACAATACTAATTAATAAAAAAATTAAAATTAAAAAAATCCTGAAAATATGATTAAAATAAAAAAAATAAAAAACACCAGAAAACAAGATACAAAATAATGACAGTCACTGGTGTAGATCCTTTAAATTTATATTCACAGCTTGGATAACCTCTTCTGTTCATCATCTTTCTTCACTGATACTCATTAATGCGCCCTGGTGACAGATGCTGGGCTTACTGCAGTCACTCAACACAGAGGGAACAAGTAATCAGTGAATCTCAGAATTTCTCTGAATTTTTACATGAAATGACTCAAAGTAACAAAGGATATTTTCTTATTAAACTAAGATTTTTAAATCGGACTTATTGTATTGCAGAATGGCATTATATGCTGGGCAGCTGGGGTCTAACAGGAACTTCAAAGGCTCCTAATTCAATCAGCCATCCAAAAGCTATGTGATTTTAAGAAGCAGGAACAAAACCACCTTTGCCACTGGCTAAGTGGTCACCAAGAAGCCAGGATTCTCAGGTATATGTCCAATTATTGGACCTATTCACAATAATCATAGACTTCCTGGTTTTGGATAACTTCTAGATCTCTTCATTGAAGGGGAGTATATCCTATTAAATAATTTCTTAGTAAAAGAAGCAATGCAGCCGGGCGTGGTGGCACACGCCTTTAATCCCAGCCCTCGAGAGGCAGAGGTAGGAGGATCGCCTGAGTTCGAGGCCACCCTGAGACTCCATAGTGAATTCCAGGTCAGCCTGGGCTAGAGTGAGACCCTACCTCGAAAAACCAAAAAAAAAAAAAAAAAAAAAAAAAGAAGCAATGCTGTTTTTCCATGGTAAAAGGATTTGTGAAGAGAAAATAAAACAAAATGAAATTCCCCTGGACACAAAAGCTTGCATAACCAGTAGACATTTGTATGATTCCACTCATTTGAAGCACCGAAAATGTAGTAATTCCCACAACTCTAATGAGAAATGGTACTTACTATGGGACACTGAGGAAGATGTTATCATTTAATGGGTACAGTTTGAGTTTGAGATGATTAATAAAGATGAACAATAATGGTAGTCGTACCACTGTGTGAATTTCTTAATGCCACTGAGAAATGGTAAATTGTGTGTCATATATATCTTAACATAGCAAATCTATCTTAAAAATTCCTAATGATCGCTGATTCTGACCTCAGCACAGGTGGAAATATCCCAAATGAAGCATGAATACTCACAGCCTGTGCTGAGTGCAGACCAGAACCTTCCAGGTTGGAACAGCAGAGTTCTAATTAGCTGGTTACTTATAGAATAACCAAACAGGCTTCTTATTGGCTGGTTGATTATATTTATATATCCATATCCAAAAAGACTTCTGACTGGCTTGTTACTATCCCCCTACCCTCTACAGGATACACAATATAACAAAAACCATAGCGATGGCCAGTGATTAACTCGTGTGCCTTGCTTTCCACAATGCCTATATGATTTGATAAAGTTGTCCTCTCTGTCCTAAGAGAAGGAAGATGTTCATGGGATGAGTGATGAGTTCATGCTGTGAAGTTCACTTACGACTTTTCCATTAGTGTTTTTCCACACATCAGAAAAAAAGATATTACAATTAAAATTTAGATAGATCAGAAGCCAAGATCTTAAATCTAGCACAAATGAGCTAGGTATATGTCACCAATGTGTATGCCAGGAAAAAGAAGCAGCTTTTATTTTTGCCACTCAATACACATGCATACAAAATCACCCAGAAGGACTCTTGCAAAGCCTCCACAGGCACTTTCTTAGGAGTATCAAACCCAGAGAATCAGGCCAAATGCCTGCAAACCAGAGAGTGGCCAAGATGGTTTTAGACCCCCCAGTCAAAGACCATGAAATGAGTATGTAACAATACAGGTTATTCATATACTTTGGTGCTGAATTTTAAGAAAGTGATAATTAGTCAGGTATGGTGGCAATTTCAGTTCTTGGGAGGTGGAAGCATGAGAACTAGGAGTTTGAGGCCAGTCTTGGTTGCATCACGAGGTTTAGACTAGCCTGGGTTATGTGAGACCCTGTTTCCAAATAATAGCATAAACAGAGACTGTATATACCTTTTTAAAAATAAGTCAAAAACTAAGCATAACTAAACACCATGTTGTTAGGAACACATAAATGCCATAAAATTGTTTTCCAACTGGTGTACCAGCTTCATGTAGCTAAAGCAAAGCACCTGATCAAAAGCAGCTTGTGGTAGGAAAGGGTTTGTTTTGACTCGCAGGCTCAAGAGGAAGGTCTATGATGGTAAGGAAAATGATGTCATGAGCAGAGACTAGACATCACCTCCTGGCCAAGATCAGGTGAACACCAGCAGCAGTGAAGTATGGCCAACCACTGGCAAGGAAAAACTGGCTATAACACCCCTAAGCTCGCCCCCAGCACCATACCTCCTCCAGGAGGCTCCAATACCCAAATTGATATCCACTGGGATCAGGCATTCAGCACACATAAAATTATGGGGACTCTTGAATCAAACCACTATATTCTGCCTCCTTGAGCCCATGAACTGGTAATCATCCAGGATGTAAAATGCAATGCATTTAGTCCAACTTTAAAAGTCCCCATAGTTTTTATCAATCCCAATGGTATTTAACTATCCCTATAATCCATGGTCTCTTAACTGAACCATAATACCCTACATCCCCCCCCCAAAAAAAAAACAAAACCCCATAAAGGCAAGGATGAACATTTAAACTGCAGAAGATGGCATGGGGCATAACAAGGAAAGGTTGAATAAATACAAGGTCTAAAACAAATAGGGAAACCATCAAATTCTGCAGCTATAATTCTGACAACTCTCTCCAGTGATAAGTCTCTGGAGTTAAAATTCTACCCCTCCTGCTGGGCTCATAGCTTGGGGAATAATGTATCCCAAGCTGTCAGCTCTCACTGGTGGCCATCTTACAGTCCTGACCTTTCACTGGGTCTCCACTGCAACTCAGGGTTCATCTTCATGGCTCTACCAGGTCTCCATGCAGAAAATTCCAACAACCCTGGGTCACACTGCCCGTGGCCATTTCCAAAAAACAAATCACATTTCAAATCCAAAGACCTTTTCTTTCCTGCATTTGTTATACTCCATGTTACTGAGTGGGTCACCAACTCAATCCAGGAGAGAAATAAAGCAGACTTTGAAGAGCAGGAAAATGCCTTCAGCATTCAGGCCCCTTACTTTCAAAAGAGTCCACATTCTTCCTGCTGTTCCAGTGTAGATCAGCTGGCCTAACTGCAATAGTTGTAATCTCTCAAATAATTGTAGCTGAGTGGGCAGCAGTTCTAGCTCAAATATTTCATTTATTTCTGTACCATCTCCTTCTACTCACATTGGTCCATTTGTATACAACACAACCCTGTACAAGTTTTTCTTCCCCTCATAAGCAAAATCTCACCATCCATAGTTCTTATCACATTTAGGTCTTTCAATTCTGACAAGAAGAGTCCATGAAGCCCTACTTACAGCATTGCAAGGTATCTGTCAGGTCAAAGTTTCAAATTCCCCAATGTTCCTCCCATAAATAAGTCCAAAAGAGGCCCAAAGCCACAGTCAGGTTTCTAGCAATAATGACCCCACTCCTGGTACCAATTTACTGTGGCCGTCAGCTTCCCATTGCTGGCACAAAGCATCTGACCAAAAGCAGCTTAAATGAGGAAAGTGTTTATTTTGGCTTATAGACTTTAGGGGAGGCTCCATGATGGCAGGGGAAACGGCAGCACAACCAGAGGCTAGACATCACCTCCTGGCCAATATCAGGTGCACAACAGCAGTAGGAGAATGTGCCAAAAACTGGCAAAGGGAAATAGGTTATAACACCTATAAGCCTTTCCCCAGCAACATACCCTCTCCAGAAGGCTCTAATTGCCAAATTATCATCAGCTGGGGATCAAGCATTCAGAACATATAAGTTTATGGGGGATACCTGAATTAAATCACCACAACTAAACTAAGGAATCTATGACACAAAATTCAGGTTTGGAGGGAAGTGGAAAATATCAGAGGGGAAGCAGCTCAAAGAAAGATGAAACGGGATTGACAATCATATAGCTATTTTGTTCCCCTGAATCTTCCATTATTTTCACATTATTGAGAGATAATTTTCACATCATCCTATGCACCCACTGAAAACATCCAATTCCATTATTTTATTACACACAAACATGTGCAACCAGCACCAACTTCAGGGCATTCTTGTCTGCTCAGAAGGAACTGTGTATCCTTTATCACTCTCTGCCAACTTTCATCCTAACCAAGAACTTTTCTCTACAGATTTCCTGGAAAATTTTCCATATGAATGGAGTTGTGCAATATGCAGTATTTTTTGACTGGTTTCTTCATTCAGCACACTGTTTTCAAGGTTTATCCACACTGTAGCATGTGAAAATACTGCATGCCTTTTTTAACAATATTCTACTTCACAGATATACCACCTCTTATCTCTCCCTTATCAAATGGTGGGCATTTGTGGTGTTTTAGCAATTAGGAGTGATGAGTCTATAAACATCTGTTTCTGCATAGTCATGCCTGCGTTTCCTTTGAATATAGGCTTTCAGTACAGTTGCTAGATCATACAGTAACTCTAGGTTTACCCTGAAGCACTGTTTTTTTTTCAGTGAATGTACCATTTTATTCCCCTCCAGTATGTGGGTTCTCATTTTCCCATAAGCTCACCAACACTTATTATTATCTGACATTTTAGTTGTAGTGATACTGCTAAGGTGATGTGGTATCTCACTGTAGTTTTATTCACAATTTCATGCTGAGCAATGATTTGAGTATCTTTTCATGGGCTTCCTGACCATTTCTGTATCTCCTTTGGGAATAACCATTCAAATATATTGCCTATTTTTACGTTAGACAAACTTATTTTTGAATCATAAGGACTCTTCATATGTAGTGACTACAAATCCCTTATCAGGTACATGATCTTAAATATTTTTCTACTCTAAGAGTTATTGTTTCATGACTATCTAGTTCTTAGGCCTCACATCTTGGTAATGGGGCTACAGATCCTCTTTCAAATATAACAGCCAAAACTTACAGATTTAGCATATTTCCAGGTATATTACATAACTGATGAATTAAGAACAAAACCAAACATCATAAATTAAAATCTGTTAGGAAATAATCAAAATAAAAAATCTTTATGTCTAAAATAAGTGAATGTGACTCTTGAGGGTGTTTAGCTCTTACGTAGGCACTTGGAAGATTCTGACAACAGGAAAATCCATTCCCTCCTGTTTTTTGTTTCTCCACCCTCCTCTAAGCTAAGAATAGTTTTATATATATATTTAATGTTAGTGGGAAAATAAGATTATTCTGTTACTGGTGAAAATTATATGAACTTCAAGCTCCAGTATCCATAAATCCAGTGAGATGACGGTGCCATTCCAATCAATTTTCTTGCTTTTGACCTAAATTTGACCTAAAATTGCCAAACTGAGTAGTTACTAGTTACTAAAAAGCCCATCTGGCCCACAACACCTACCCAGTTCTTTACTCAGAAAACACACCAAACGCTACACTGTACCAACAAACTAAATTGCTTCTTCTTTTAAGGAGTGGCGGAAAAAGACCCCAAATCTCATTTCATATTAGCAAAGATCACTTTAATAATTATGTTTATTTTTCATATTCAACCTCTTTTTCTCTCTTTTTTCAAATTTTTATTTGAGAGAAAAAGAAAGAGGCAGAGACAGACTGAGACAGCCACTGCAAAAGAGCTCCAGATGCATATGCCACTTTATGCATCTGGTTAACGTGGGTCCTGGGGAATTGAACTGAGGTCCTTTGGCTTTGCAGGCAAACTCCTTAACTGCTAAACCACCTCTCCAGCCCTTGTTTTTCTCTTTATGTTTGACATTTTTGGGGGGTGGGGTGGGGATTACTTATGATGGGACTCCTCCTAGTTCAGAAACTTTCTGCTTTACTTTCTTTCCTAAAATAAATCTTGCTTAACTTAAAAAAAAAAAAAACACACACAAGCATTTCTATACAATGATTTGACTCTAATCTTCTTAAGGAATTTTAGATTTGAGGATTTGTGGAGCAATAGTCTCAACTCTGTGCGGATAAGTTCATTCACATGCGTGGGCGCACGCGTAAGAGCGTGTGGGGCGGGAGGTTGATGGCGGGCAGCTTCCTCACTTCCTCTCCACCACCTTTGTTTTTGGTTTTTATCAAGACACGGTCTTTCACTTGAACCTAGAGCTTTGCTGACTCCGCTAGTCGAGCCAGCCAGCTTGCCCTGGAGTCCCGTCTCTGCCTTCCCAGGGTTAGGATTTCAGACAGACCATCAGGACTGTCCCACCTTCGTGTGGATGCTGGAGATCTGAACTAAGGTCCTTTCACTTGCACAGCGTGCCTTCAGGAATGGTGCTCAGCCCCACATACTTCTCGCTTGTCAAATATGCAGTATTTTCAAGAAATTGGGCCCTAGCTGCACTTAAAATGTCAACATAACCATTTTCACCAACTTTCATTGCCTATTTCTAGTGTGCAGTGAGTTAGTTTCTATGTAGGGATACGGGAAGCGCTCCAGTCCACCCCTGCCCTCCACAGGCTTGCAGTCTAAGTAGACTCTAGGGACCATCACCTACAAAAATGATGCTACCACTGTAATCTTACATGAAGTGGGGGCCTACCTATTTCACCAATAAGTCTGGAGCACGTTCCTTGTAAATCTAGCCAGATGTCGTCAGACAAGCCTGTAATTCTAGCACTTGGAAGGCTGAGGCAGGAAGAGTGCCAGTTTGAGGCTATCTGGCCTACATAGTGAGTTGCAGGCCAGCCTGAACTACCCAGTGAGATTCTGTCTAAAATAACAACAATAACAATAATAACAATAACAATGATAACAAACTAAGCATGGTGGTCCACACTTATAATCCCAGCACTCAGGAGCTGAGGCAGGAGAATTAGTGGGAGTTTGAGGCCAGATATGGTTCCATAGCAAGACTCTATCATGAAGCAAACAAGAAACGCCCAAACAGCGCACATCAGCCACGAATGGGCACCGTCTACCAACAGTTGTGATACAGTCTGGTTCCTAAGTTCCCGGCCCGTCGGTGATACTGTCAGGCAAGGCCCTTGACTTTGTTGCAAAGGGTTCTTCTCAACTCTCGCTGTCATCTTAAATGCACTATCTTCAAAACAGTGACTTTAAAAACAATACATCAGTTCAGATAACTGTAAGCTCCCAGTCCACCTGCAGGGCAGATGAGAATAAAGGTTCTCACGTGCATGGCCCACTCTGGATCCTAAAAGTGCGGACGAGGCGGCTGGGGTCCGGGGCCAGCCCCTACCCAAAGCTGCGGGCCAGCTGCGGTACCATTTTCGGAGCGCTGCGCTCCCTCAAAGCCTCAGTTGCGTTTGCATTTTTTAGAAGTGACTCATGGCCTCAAGTCAGGTTCTGCAGAGAAGCCAGGTCGCTTTCTCTCTGGCACTTTCTGCCGGGGTGGGTGTGCTGACACCCACCTCAACGACACCCACGGGGAGAGGGAGACCGCTTGGGGAGTCGCCGAGCAGAGCAGGGGTCCCCCTCGAAGTTAGACGGGCCGAGGGTGCGGGGGCTCCGGGCCGGGCAGGCCGCTGCCCCCCGACTCACTGCCCGGGGGTCGCCGCCTGCCCCGCCGTCCCTCCGCCTGCGGGAGCGGCCGGGGCTCCGCCGCCCGCCGGGAGCCGGATGCGGCGCCCCGGTCCTGGCATCCGCGCGGCCGCAGGTCCCGGCCCGCCGCCTCCCGCCGCTCCCCCGGAGCGCACGTCCCCGCGGGCGCCGACCACCGCACCCCGCACCCCGCACCCCGCACCCCGGGCCCCCACGGCCCCGCCCGCGCCAGCCTCACCCGCCGCGGGCGCCCGGAGGCCGTCGCCGGCGATGCGAACCGGGCCGGGTCGGTGGGTCACTCGCGCCGTCCTCCCGCGGAATGGGAGCGGGTGTCAGCCACGCCGAGCCGGAGAGTCGCCCGCGGCTTCCGGGAGCTCCAAATACAGACAGCGGAGGGCCGGGGAGGGAGGCAGGGCCAGGCCGCCGGGAGGGGTGGAAATAAAGGGGAGCACGGAGGAGCGGGGGATGGAGGGAAGGAGGGGCAGATGGGCCGTGGGAGAAGAGCGACGCGGGGCGGGGGGGGGGGGGGAAGAGAGACAGAGAGAGAGAGAGAGAATGAGAGAGAGAGAGAGAGACAGAGAGGGAGAGAGGGAGAGAGGGAGAGAGAGAGAGAGGAGCGCCGGTGGAGGGATGAAATGCACTCGGCTCAGCCACCCATCAGCAAAGAAGTCTGGAAAGATCTGCAGGCTCCGGGCAGGAGGATGCCCATCGACCTGGGCATCACATGGACAATGGGCCAGGCTAGGATGTCCCCCAGCCCCAGAGTAAGGGCAGAGGGGAGGGGGTGTCAAGTGCTTTAGGTGCGAGGCCCCGCGGGGCGCGCCGGTAACGTTAAAAAAGTAACACAGCAACTTTCTAAGCCGCGTGGTTGTTAAAAACAAATGTCACCCAATCCATTTTCCTTCAGCTGCGTATTTATAGCTATTTTGCCCCTTCGCCATGGACCATGACGACAACATCGGACGGACGCCTTTCTTTTTTTGGTTAACATTATTAGGTGGAGAGAGCTGATAACCGGTTCTGTCATCAGAGCTCATTTCTTTCTGAAAAACTGGTCACAGAGCTCTTCTCTGAGTGAACACCAGGGGAAAAGAAAATTGCAGACAAGAGATAAAAAGGAAAATGAAATTGATGTGTTCTTAAAGCAAAATCTCCAAACAACTTGTATGATGGTGACTCTCTGAAAAGCCCACGTTCTCTGTTGTCATTACCATCTGATTTAGTTCAGTTCTGTGCTTTACATAGTTTGTTCCATAGGTTACAGCTTACATGGAGATCATGCCCGGTAACGTCACTCCTGGCCAACAAAAGTATTGTGTAGCCCTCTTTGCTCCCTTTTATCTGGAATAAAGGGAAACAAAGTAACATAAACATTGACCAGTGGATATATATTTCGCCTAAAGTCAGCTCGCATGTACATGACTCCTAGAGGGTAGTCATTTAGTAAGTTCATAATGAATGATAAGGAATGATTGAATGAATGGACAGATGGTTGAATTGTAGATATATTTAAAGCATTTATGTTTCAGGACGCAGAAAGTATCCATAAAAACTAACCTGTTAGGGACCATATGAAAATTCCAAGCATCCGTTTCAAGGTTACTTATTTATTTTTTATTTTTTGTATATTTTTATTTATTTATTTGAGAGTGACAGAGAGAGAGAGAAAGAGGCCGTTACAGAGATAGATAGTTAGTTAGATAGATAGATAGATAGATAGGGAGAGAGAATGGGAGTGCCAGGGCCTCTAGCCATTGCAAACAAACTCCAGAAGCATGTGCCCTCTTGTGCATCGGCTAACGTGGGTCCTGGGGAATCGAGCCTAGAACCAGGGTCCTTAGGCTTCACAGGCAAGCACTTAACCACTGAGCCATCTCTCCAGCCCACTTATTTATTTATATACACACATTTATAAAAATATATTTATTTATTTGCAAGCACAGAGAGGGAGACAAAGACAGAGGTGGAGAGAGAGAGGGTGTGCCAGGACCGCTTGCCACTGCAACCAAACTCTAGATGAATGTGTTACTTTGTGCACCTGGCTTTCTGTGAGTACTGGGGAATCGAACCTGGGCCATCAGGCTTTGCAGGCAAGTGCCCTAACCACTGAGAAATCTCTCTAGCACCCCCCCTTACACAGAAGTCTTTTTTTTTTTTTTTTTTTTTTTGAGACTAGGTCTTTCTATGTAATCTGAACTGGTCTGGAACTGACAGTTCTCCAATTTGTGGCAATTTTCTGCTTCTACGTCCTGAATGCTAGGATTATGAGCATGTGCCCAGACTGCTGGGATTGCAAGCACACATTTTGCCCATGACTATTTTTGAAAAGCATTAACTTCCGGGTATTAATAGAGTATCTCTTTTCATTAAATCTGGTCTTACTACTACATTGGGATACTGGTTCCAGGACCTGCTGCAGATTAAAAAAAAAATTGCAGATGTGTAAGATACTTATGCAAAATATGGTATCTGCATATAGCTGCAACCCTCCCACATACTTGCAATCATGCCTAGTTCACGTAACATTATCTAGTACAGCATAAATGCTACATAAATAGTTGTCATCATGTCTAGTTTAGGGAATAATGACAGGGAAAAGGTCAAAACATGTTTAGTCCAGGCAAGCTTTTCCTCCAAAATTTTCAATCCATGGTTGGTTGGATCCACAGATGTGAACTCCATGGAAACAGAGGCTCAACTGTGTATTTTGCTTAGAGTGTAAAGCATTATGGAGTGTGAGATGAAATAAGGAACACAATATATTTTTGGATTAACATGATAGGAAGACAAGAAAGCATAAAAGCAGCCATTAATACATGTTGTAAGCATGAACAGTGGACCCCTACATCCAGGAGAGAATGCTTTCAGGTAGAAGTGAGAATTACGTCTTCAAGCTGAAGTGAGAAATGAAGACCGAATGGTTCCAGTGCTTGGGAAATTGAGATGGGACCATGGCATCAAGTTCAAGGCCTGGGCTATATATTGAGTTTGAAGCCAGTTAGGTCTACAGATCAAGTCTCTGTTTCAGAAAATGACAGAGAAAGAAGAGACAGAGATGGAGTAAGGGAGGGAAAGAAAGAGAAACAGAGAAGAGAGAAAGAGAGGTTAGATTACAGTTATAGACTCTTGCTGTGGAAAGAAGGTCAGGCTTGGCTGGTGGAAGCTGTCCATTATCTTAAGACACTTGAATCCTTAGTAGTGGACATCGAGGGCCATTACCAGTTTCTGAGCAGAATCAAGCTAGTAACTGTAAATTTGTGATGCTGTATAGGCCTAGCAAGAATGAGAAGAGGGAAGTGGTAAGAACTATTTCTCTCTCCTGAGGTGGCAGAAATCTGACTTGGTTCCCACCTCTCCTTTAACATTCCTATCCAGTAGAATTCCCATGTACTGTGTGACATTTCTCCAAAGGAGCACGCCCACCCCCTCCCCCCCCCACACACATAGAGCCCTTCCTCCTCAAACTCTAATACTTGTGGTCCATTTGTTTCCAGTTAGATCTAAGGGATCAGAGACTGCATTTGCTTTGCTCATAGCTCCTTCTTCAGAGATAACAAAGAAACATTATTGAGACCCTATTTGTTGATAAATTTATTGTACTGGATTACTTATGAAAGTAGTAAAATTGGAAAAGAGAGGGAATATACTAGAGTTTTGTAAACCATGTCAATCCTCCTTGGGAGCCAGCTGAAACTTGCAGTGAGATGGTTTAAATCTCTACTGTGGTCTTGATCAGATCAAGATCCAAGTAAGAGACACACCTCTTGGGCAGGTCTGTGAGGGCATTTCCAGAGTGGACAGCTCTTCTGGTGGCAGCCTATACACACAGAGGTTCCACGAAAATGGTAGTGCCTTTTGCCTGGCCGCCATTGCTACTGGCAGGGGAGAGCTGTACCCTATTGCTGCTGTCCTCTGTGGACAAGGGGACCCAGATTCTTCAGCCTTCCAACACGGACTGAAGGCCAGCAGCCCTCTGGGAATCTAGGCCTTCAAAACCAGTTTGGGACTGAGCAGCTCCTGGGCTCTCAGGATCTCCAGCCTGCAGGTAGCTGTTGTTGGACCCCTCAGCCTGCATCACGTAAGCCAATGTAATGAATCCCTTAGGTACTATATATTCATATGTTCATTCTACCAGTTCTGTTCCTCCAGAGAAGCCTGACTAATGCACCCACCTTTGCTCTGAGCAGGTGATCTGCTTGTACAAGGAAGGTACAAGGAAGCTGCCATTAACTTACTCTTCAACTTTTCTTTCCTTTCCCTTAACAATTTTCCTCTGTTCTTTATTTTTCTATTGAATTGATGACCCCCTTTGTGGTGGACTGAATCAGATGTCCCCCATAAACTCATGTGTTTTGAGTACTCAGTCCTCAGATGGTGACGGTTTTGGAGGTGGGAATGTGCCGGAGGAGATGCGTTCCTGGGGGTGGGCTTTGGCTATGCTTTGGGGTATTATAGCCCACTCCCCCTTGTCAGAGTTCAGCTCACTCTCCTGCGGCTGTTTTCCATCTGCTGTGGCAAGGAGGTTATGTCCATCTTCTACTCATGCCAAGCTGACCCCTGCTGTTAAAAAGCTTCTCCTTGAGACTGTAAGCCAAAATAAATCTTTTCCTCCAATAGGCTGCTTTTGGTCAGGTGCTTTGTCCCAGCAAACTACAACACTCTTCCTGGACAAACCTGGGAATATCCTTCCTCATTTAACTTTGCGCCTTTTCTGTGGCATCCTGAGCTATTTTCTCCATCACTGTGTTGTCCTTACGGGTGTCATTCTCATTTCACCAGGAATGAGCCCAAGAGCTGATACCCAGTAAACACTGAGAGAAAAGGAAAAGGTGACCATTTGAAATGGCACACCCGTTTCTCTACCTTTCTTTACTAGGATAAAACTTTTGAATGAACTGTTTCATCTGAAAGGGGTTTGCTGGATTCTCAGCTTAGTAGCTAACTCCACGATCTCAAAACTCATGGTCTCTAATGCTACACAAGTATCACGTAGATTTTAGGCTGCCACGGTCCTCTCTTAGATTCTGTTCCTGAAACCCTGTCTTAGTACAACTATGCTGTCTAAGACTGGGTAGTTTGATTATACTCCTGACTGGATAGTTTATAAACAACCAAAACTTTTTAAAAAACATTTATTTTATTTATTTATTTGAGAGAGGGGGGAGAGAAACAGGCACGTAGAGAGAAAGAATGGGCATGCCTGGGGCTCCAGCCACTGCAAACAAACTCCAGATGCACGTGCCCCTTGTGCATCTGGCTTATGTGGGTCCTGGGGAATCAAACCTGGGTTCTTTGGCTTTTCAGGCAAACACCTTAACACCTAAGCCATCTCTCCAGCCCAACAATTGAAACTTATTTTGCAGTTTTGGAGGCTGGGAAGTCTAAGATCAAGCAGATGACAGACTGAGGTCTGGTGAGAGCTCACTCTCTATTTCTAAGTTGGCGCCCAGTTCTCACATGGTGGAGGGCAGAGGGGCACAGACAAATGCCTTTTCTTCCCATGGTTGAGGAGCAAGAAGGGACTGGGATTCTCCTCGCATGCTGTTTCTGAGCTCACTAAACCCAGTCCTGAGGGCTGAACACTCACAGCCTGCTCACTTCTCCAAACATCTATGTTTGCTCATTGTCACATCTGGTGTTAGGTTCCAGTGTAAGGTTTTGCAAGAGCTCATACATTCAATCCTGGCAGATCCCAAAGCTCCTGCCTACCAGACTGGCACATGATAGTTAACTGCCTTTGTGTGTATTGGGTGGGAACCAATGAACCCAGTTAAACCCTCTTAGCTAGGCAATAGGTATGGTGGCCCATGAAAAGATCATGAGCCCTGGGTTTCAGATTGCACCCTAGTGAAACTACGCAAAGGCTCTAGATCCCTCCATGAGTCTGCTCTGCCTGCACATCACTAAGTTCACCAAGACCAGGTGAGTGGCTCCTGCTGCTTGACCCCCTTTGCCCTGTAGGCAGGTTGTCCTGGCTGCTGGAACAGGATGAATACCTCATTCGTTCACGAGGCCTTTCCTGGTTCCTGAAAATACCAAGAGGGTAACTTAACTTCTACAAACCTGCTTCTTCTCAAGCCATATTGTCCAAACAGCGTGTTGACAGCATATTATAGGAGTTCATATTTTATTTTAATAAATTTCCAGGGAAAAATTCCAGGTGGGTACTTTTACCAGCAGCTGACCCCAAAAACATTTATTCTACAAAACATTGATAGTCTACTGTGTTCTACACACCTTGAGTGCTAAGAATACACTTTAAATAAATGGAATATAATTATAATCATCCCTCTATACTCAAAATTTCCAAAGATTCAACCCACCATGAACCCAAACTATTTGAAAAACATGTGTCTATAGTGAATAAATACAGATATTTTTTCTAGTCATTAGTCCTTAAGCAATATTACATGGCTATATACATAGTATTCACATTGTTTCAGGTATTAGAAATAAGTTAACATGTACATATACTGCATGCAAATATATCACCATTTTATGCTGTGGAGTTGAACATCAAGGTTATAGGTATCTGCAAGGATCTAGGGACTAATCCCCTGTGGATACCACGGGAAGACTGTAATTGACAAAGTTTATTAAGCCATCACCAGTGCTTAGACTATTACCTGTTTTGAGAATTCTCTATGGCTTAACTTGGTAACCTGATGGACTGGGTACTATTATTATCTTCACTTTGGAAGTGAAGAAAAAGGCACTGATAAGAATAATCACTTGCAAAGATCTCGAACAACATTGGTAGTGATGGGCTGGAGGGATGGCTTAGCAGTTAAGGCACCTGCCTATGAAGCCTAAGGACCCACATTCAACTCTCCAGATCCCACGTAAGCCAGATGCACAAAGGTGAGACAAGGGCAAGGTTTCACATGCACACTAGGTGGCACATGCATCTGGAGTTCAATTTCAGTTGCTGAAGCCCTGGCATGCCAATTCTCTCTCCCTTTCTCTTTCTCTCTATCATTCTGGCTTTTTCTCTAAAAACTAAAAATAAAAGATAAAAAAAATATTGGTAGTGATATTTAGACCCAGGGCTCTGATTGGATTTTTCCTCAACAGTGCATTTAACAGAAACAAAAAAGAATGAAAAGAAACTATCAATTGATCCTATCATGAATAGTTTACAAGATCAGGTGTCTGAAGAGCAGTGATGGGGTTCTGTATCTGTACTTCTGAGAATAGACATAGAAATAAAATAAAATTGAGATGTATCACTTCTATTAGCAAATGTGGTAGAATTTGGTATGTGTTACAGGAGATTGTTTTCAGAACCTTTGAAGATACCAAATGCTCAAGTCCCTATGTAAAATCACAGTATTGGCATATAACTTACTTACATCCTCATGTTACTTTAAATCAACTCTAGAATACCTATAGTACTTACTGTGATGATAAAAGCTGAGTTAAGAGTGCTTACACTGTAATTATTTAAGGAATATGATGGAAAGGACAGAAATTTATTCAGTACAGATGTAAATTTTTAAAACCTGTAGTTTCAACAGAACACAGCGGCTCATGACTGTAAGGCAAGAACTTGGGAGCCTGAAGCAGTAGGATTGCTGTGAAGTTGAGGCCAGCCTGGGCTCCCGAGGGCATTTCAGGTCAATCAGCCTGAGATAGAGGGAGACACTGCCTCATTAAACAAACAACAAAACCAAACCTAATTTTGTTCCACCAAACTAGTTTTCTTCCATGAATGAAGTCCCTGTGGATACAGAGTGCAGATTCTATACCTAAATTCCTCATTGCTACAACCAAATACCCCACAAGAAGCAGCTTAAAGAAGAGTTTATTTCAGCTTACAGTCAATCATGGAGGGGGATTCATGGGGGCAAGAAAGAAAGGCAGAAAGAAGGAACAGGAAATAGGGTGGAGCTATCAAACCCCAAGGCCTGTCCATACTGATGCACTTCCTCCAGCAAGGCTCCACTGCCTGAAGATTTCACCGCCCTCTCAAATGGCATCACACAGTGAGGAACAAATGCTCAAACAGGAGCCTGTTGGGGACATTTCACATTAAAATCATATGTAGAGAAAGCACAGGGCAGGTAGGTTCCTGTGAGTTCATGGGATATAGATGACATGAGAGAAGTAAGTCTTGTTGCATCTATACAAAATCCAAGATCCCCTGGCAGAAGACAGCAGCAAGTTACCAGTCACAAAAGGAGTGGGTTGCTTACAGTGCTTTTTCCTTCCCTTCCTTCCTTCCTTCCTTCCTTCCTTCCTTCCTTCCTTCCTTCCTTCCTTCCTTCCTTCCTTCCTTCTTCCTTTCTTTCTTCCCTCTCCTTATTCCCCTCCCTTCCTTTCCTTTCCTTTCCTTTCCTTTCCTTTCCTTTCCTTTCCTTTCCTTTCCTTTCCTTTCCTTTCCTTTCCTTTCCTTTCCTTTCCTTTCCTCCCTCCCTCTCTTTCTTTCTTCTATTCTTCCTTTCTTTCTTTGTGTGTGTGTGTGTGTGTGTGTGTGTGTGTGTGTGTGTGTGTGTGCGTTTGAGGCCAAGTCTCACTCCAGCCCAGGTTGACCTAAATCTCACTCTATAGTCCCAGGCTGGCCTCAAACTAAGCAATCCTCCTACCTCTGTCTTCCAAGTTCTGGGATTAAAGACATGCACAACCACACCTGGATTTTTCTTCATATTTTGTTTGTGTGGGTGGGTATTCATGCACATGTGTATGCATGCATCTAAAGACCAGAGGTTAACTTTGGATGTCACTCTCCAGAATTCAGTCCACCTTTCTTGAAACAGTGTCTCTGATTGATCAATTAGGCAAACTGGCTGGCCAGTGAGCTACAGGGATCTTGCTGCTCTGCCTCCATCTAATCAGCTCTGGTATTATAGGTGTGTGCCAGCATGCCTTTCATTTCACACCGGGTAAGAGGGCTCACACTCAGGTCCTCACACTTGCAAGGGAAGTTCTTCATGTTCTGAGCTCTCTCCAGCCCCATGAAGACATTCTTTAAGTTCCTTTATCCTAAGAAGGGCAACGAAACAGCTCACTTCCTGCATCCTGACCCTCCTTCTCTCCATAGAAGAGCACTGGATGTCCATGTCAGAAAAGAAAAGACCCCCAAGACAAATGGAAAATAGTCCAAACTACTATCGTATGACTTTTGGGGTACCAAGGTGAGATTGAGCCCTTGCAACATTGTCCAGATTGTTCTCAAATGCCTGGGCTCAAATGATTCTTCTGCCTCAGTCTCCCACCTAGCAAGTAGTGAGCACCGTGCCCTGCTGTGACCTGTGATCTGACTTTGAGGATTTGTGCTGAGACCACACTCACTGTAGCAGCTACGAAGTACAGCAGAGCTAGCGGAAGTCACGTGGCCACCACTACAGCGTGCCCGTCACCCACCTTCCCCCCCACCGCTCAGAGCAGCCTCCTTCAAGTGCAACTCTTACGTAGTTGTTGCCCATGGAAATGAATTGCACGGTAGCAGCCCACCTTCTTCCTTTTTTTCCATGGTACTGTTTCTCTGCCATCACTTTGATGGTTTTGTCCACCCACAAATAAATGTGGGAGGAAGAAGGAGGCAAAAAGGGAATGGATGGATTTCCTATACGTTTCCTATACAAGACACCAAAGGTAAACAACTTAAGGCAATAACAGACACTAAAACTAACATTCTTTTATTTGGTAAACAGGGATTCTTCTTTTTTTTTTATTGTTTTCTGTTTCTATTGGGTTGTCTTTTTTTTCTTTTCCTTTACTAAGTCTTTTCAAAAATTATTTGTATTTTAGCTTAGCTGGAAACCTCCCCCCTATTGACTAGATATCAGAAAGGTACAAAAAGCTATGCTACATGCAGTCTTTTGGGAGCGATGACTCGTCAACAGTGTTAACCAGCAGTGGACCTTACAAGACTTATGGCTGGCTAGCCAGGCCAAGTGTGGCAATTGGTGCAGTAGAGGAGTGTATGTTATAGGTGAAACTAACTGCTCTCTGATTGGACTAGAGGCCTGTTCCACAGGAGGGAATGTAAGTCTGGTACTGCAAACCCAGCCAAAAGCCTGAAGTTCGATAGTCAAAATCCTACAGCTGGGGAGGTCATAAGTTCTAAAGGAGTAATGACTACTGCTGTCTGGCTAAATGCATATGTTAGTTCTTCCAGACTACTCTCTAAACACTAATGTTTCTTCCCTTATATTAATGCTGCTCTCATTTTTGTTTAGAGAAGTTTCTCTTCTCAGATGGTGATGACCACTAGGGTGACTCAATACTCACCAAAGTGCTGAAAAGAAGTGACAGTGGAGTGTTCAGCACTAAGTGAGACGTCTCTATCACATGCTCTAAGGCATAGGGTCCCTTGTGGAAGAGGTGGTGAAAATAATGTAAGAGCTGGGCTGGAGAGATGACTTAGCGGTTATGGCGCTTGCCTGCCAAGTCTGAGGACTCTTGTTCCACTCCCCGGATGCACAGTGACGTACGCGCACAATGCTGCACATGCACACAAGGGGACACACACATCTGAAGTTTGATTGCAGTGGCTGGCGGCCCTGGCGTGCCAATTCTCATTTTCTCTCTCTCTTGAAAAAAGACCAGTCTGTTGGGCTTGCCTAAAAAAACAAAAAGAATGTAAGAGCCAAAGGAAGAGTAGGGCTGCTTACAATGCTTTCTTTCAGGCACAAAATGGCCTTGATATTTATGACCTCACAATGCCTAACACTACATCTCCAAGAACCTCATAATGGGAGGCAAAATAATGATGACAGCAAAATAGAAAATAGAATAGTTGGAATGAAGAAGGGACTCATAGAGGGTGGATTTGGGAAAGGGAACATGGGTGGTGGGAGGGACTTATAATGGATTATTGATATACTTATGGAAGTTGTCAATAAAAGTAGGGATTCTTGACCTAATACCTCTAAATCAGTTTATATATATGCCAGGCATAGTGGTGAACTCTTGCAATGCCCATATTCAGGAGGTGGAGGCAGGAGCTTTACTGTGTTTGAGGCCATCCATGCCTATAGTAAGACTATTTCTCAAAAAACCAAACACACCAAGAAAAAGAAGGGTAAGAAGTGCTGGAGAGATGACTTAGCGGTTCAGACACTTGCCTGTGAAGCCTAAGGGCCCAGGTTTGATTTCTTAGTGTCCACATAAGCCCAATGCATAGGGTGGCACATGTGCCTGAAGTTCGTTTGCACAGGCTAGAGGCCCTGGCACATGCATTGTCTCTCTCTTCCCCAAACAAACAAATAAATGAAAATATATATATATATTTTTAAAATAAAACGGGGCTGAAGAGATGGCTTAGCTGTTAAGGCACTTGCTTGCAAAACCTAAGGACCCGTGTTTGACTACTCAATCCCATATAAGCCAGACACACAAGGTGACGCCTGCGCAGGGTCACGCATGTGCACAAGGTGGCACACACGTCTTGACTTCTATTGCAGTGGCTGGAGGCTCTGGCATGCAAATTCTGACTCTCTCTTATAAACAAAAGTAAAAGAAAATAAACAAAGGACTGAAGGCTAGAGAGATGGCTTAGCCTGCCTGTGAAGCCTAAGGACTCATGTTCAACTCTCCAGGTCCCACATAAGCACAAAGATGCAAGTGCACAAGGCGGCACATGTGCACAAGGAGATGCACACATCTGGAGTGCTTTTGCAGTGGCATGCCCATTCTCCCTTTCTCTCTCCAGTAAAAAGAAGCCAGTCTGTTGGGCTTGACTAAGGAAGGGAGGAAGGGAGGAAGGGAGGGACGGAGGGAGGAAGGGGAGAAAGAAGAAAGGAAGGAAGAAAGGAAGGACTGACTAGAGAGATGGCTAAGCAGGTAAGGGCACTTGCCACACAAGCATGAGGGCCTATGAGGGCCTGAGTTCAGTCTCTAGCACCCATACACAAAGCTGTGTGTGGCTACACTTGCTGTAACCCCAGTTCTGCAGTGCAGATAGGAGAATGGCTGGCCCTCACTGGTCAGCCAGTCCCACCAAAGATGGAAGCTCCAGTTCAATGAGAGATGCTGTCTCAATGAAGCAATTTGGAAGAGCCATAAGAGGAGGGCACCCAACATTCTCCTCTGGCCCCTACATGTGTGTGCATAGGGTGCATGCATCTGCACACACACACCACACCACACATACTACACATGTGTCAAAAAAGTAACAGAAAGAGGAAAAGAAATATTTTTAACTTTTACTGACTTTCAGAAATATAGACAACGTACCATGATCACAATCCCCTCCCTCCACACTCCTTTCCCCCACTTTCCAACTCCTCTCTCTTCTATGTGGATGCCACCATTTTGCCCCTCTGGCTATGCAGATCTTGTGTAGGCTGCATCAAGCACTGTCAGGTCATGAATATCAAGGCCACTTGTGTTTAGATGACAGCATTGTAAGCAGTCCGCCCCTTCATTTGGCTCTTACATTAGAAAAAGAAATATTTTTTGAAGGTTGTATTTAATTAGCAGAGAGTATACATATGTATGAGGTATACTGTGGCATTTAAGGACATGTGCATACATAGTGTTATGATCACATTGGAATAGTTGGCATATGTGTCACCTCAGACACATACCATTTCTCTATGTTAAGAACATTTAAATTTTTCTTTACTAGCTATTTTGAAGTGTCCATGTCATCAACTGTAGTAATCCCACTGTTTTGCTGTGCTATAGAATGTTAAAAGTCATTCCACTGTCCCACCACACTCCTGGGTCTATTAACTATCCTCTCTATTGTCTATCTATCTATCTATCTATCTATCTATCTATCTATCTATCTATCTATCTATCTATCATCTGTCTGTCTGTCTATCAACCATCTGTCTGTCAGTCTGTCTGCCTATCTATCTATCTATCTATCTATCTATCTATCTATCTATCTACCTATATGTGGTTTTTGGAGACAAGGTCTCACAATGTAGTTCAGGCAAATGTCCAATCCTCCTTTCTCAATCTCCTCAGTGCTGCAGGCATCAAACACCATGTCTGGCTTCCAGATAGGCTTTAAGAGAATGTGAACTCCATGAATTGCATCCAAATTTCATATTTTTAAGAGTGACCTATTCCTAAAAACTGAAGCTTGATGATTCCAGTGAAAAGCAGCAATGGCCTTTCTTCTGAGTCCTTTGGCAAGGTAGGCAACTCAGTCTCAGATGACTACTGTCTCTTGGTCCTCTGCAGCAACGCCCTGGGCAGAGTCATGCTGGTATACTCAACCTCCTGGGAACAGCTTTCTATTCTTTTGAGATATCCATATTTTAACCATAGGAGGTAACTTATTCATGCAAGGTGCCACAGTCGAGTCAGTGCGGGACAGGGATTCGAGCATCTGAGGAGAGGAAGGGACTGGTTGGCACAGAAAACACAGTGCACATTTCCAGGAACCCACTGTGTGGATGATATTGTTACAGTATAAAACTGTGTTGCCCGGCATGATGGTGCATGCCTGAAAGTCCCAGGACTGGGAAGGCTTAGGTAGGAGAAGCACCTGAAGTTCCAGGTCAGTCTTGGCTAGAGTGAGGCCCTAATATAAAAAAAAAATGTGGTGTAGCCAAAAGGCCATACATGGTGAGTCATGTCTACGATCCCAGCACTTTGGAACCTAAGGCAGGAGAATTCATGAATTCAAGGCCAATCTTGACTGAGACCCTATCTTAAAATAATAATTATGTGCTTAGGCATAGATAAGACAGTCCAGATCTTTTAACAATTTCATTGGCATCTTGGAGCAATATCCAAATAATTGAGTCCACATTCATCTTTTCCTTCCTTGAACACTGAAATTTTTAGTTTATTAATTCAATCAGAATTGCTATCATTTTTATGCTTTCCATTTTTCAAGTTCCCACTATCAATATTAAAAAGAAGGATACAGACCTCAAATTTATCACACATAATTCCTAAGTGCTAAGGAAAAGGCAGATTAAAGTCCACATGACATTTCTTCTTCTGGTCATATACTATAAGTACCTTCCACGCACCCATGAACTCTGTGCTCAGCTGCTGGGGAGACCTGCCCTGATATATGTGGGACAGAGAGTGCATTGTGTGTGTGACTAGTCTGCAGACAATTTACTGCTTGCTTCATGAGACAAATCCAGATTTGAAGTCAGGACTTAAGGAAGTAAACTGTGTAAGAGATAAGCTGTTGCTAAGCATGTTTAAAACCTCTCTCTCTCTCTCTCTCTCTCTCTCCTTTTGTCACCTTTCTCTATTAGTCACTCTACTTGATACTGTGAACACGTATCTGACTAGAAGCAACTTAAGGAAGGAAAGGATGTATTCTGGCTTCCAGTTTCAAGGGGATGCATTCCATCACCACAGGGAAGGCATGGCAGCTGGTGTAGGAGGCTGGCTCATCACACTGTGTCCACAGCCAGGAAGCAGGAGAAAAACAGGAAGTGGAGCCTGTATGTAAAACTCAAGGTACACACCCAAGGGCAGCTTCTCCAGCAAGGCTTCACCTCCTAAAGGATCCCCACCCTTCCCAAACAGCACCACCAACTAGGGACCAAATGTTCAAACACATGAGCTTATTGAGGACATTTTCATTCAATCCACAACATTTTCCCTTTCCCTCCCTCCCTCCCTCTCTTCTTTCCTCCCTCCATCCCTCCCTTCCTCATTCCTTCCTCTTTTCTTCCCTTCATCCATCCTCTCTCCCCTCTTTCCATTGGAAATTACAATTACAGAGAAGAAATAAGATAATGTCTTTGAAAACAGAATTCATCAAAGAAAAGTCATATTCAAATTCTAAGACAGTTTGTAGGTGAGATATTGTCCAACAGAATGTTAGAGACCTGTAGGTCAATTGGCACTCACAATGAGTACACCAAAAGTCAAGAAAGTGGTATTCACCCTGTCTTCTCAGTGTAGATGGCTTGAAGTCAACCATTAGACAAGGGTTTGTTAGTAAGAAGGTATATCAGTAAGGCAAGTCTATTTATTTTCCATTTAAACATTGTATCTTAAAAGTAATAAGCATATGTGATAGAATACCTCTGTCTATATCATCCCAATATAACATGCAAATATTTGTATATTTGTTATGCTCTGAAGGTAAATGTTACCAACAGACTCATATGTTTGAGCACCAGGCCTTTAGCTCATGCCACTGTTTGGGAGTACAGTAGTTTGAATCAGATGTTCCCCACATACTAATGTATTCTAAATACTTGGCCCACAGCTGGTGGCAATTTGGGACTGAAGGTTTGCTGGAGGAGGTGTGTTGTTGGGGGACGGGCTTAGAGGTGTCTTATCCAGCTCCACCTTGCCAGAGATTAGCTCACTCTCCTGATGCTGTTTCCTCCTGCAGTGGCAGAGGTGACATCCAGCCTCTGCAGAGGCCATGCTTTTCTCTGTCATCATGAAGCTACCTCTAAAGACGATAAGCCACAATAAAAACTTTCTTCCAGTCAGCTGCTTTTGGTCAGGTGCTTTGTCCCAGCAATGAGAAGGTAACTACAACAGGGAGGTTTTGGAACCTTTGAGAGGTAGGACCTAGCTAGAGGAAATGGCTGTGTTGGGGATGGGCCCTGAGGTCTATAGCCTAGCCTCATATCTATGGTAGTTTGAATGTATAGCCCCATTGACTTAGATGCTTTCTTAAAACAAAGCTTAGAGCTTCAGCCCCCTAGCAGGCAGGTCATGATAGACTGGTCATGTCACAGGGGTGTGGGGGAGATCCTGGAGTTCAGCCCTAATATGTGTAACTGAGAATAGATCTGATTTCAACTCAAAGGTGTAATGACAGCAGTATGAGCTCTGGTGTGTGCATGTGTGTGATGTCCTTGTCTATGGTGTGCTCCTCTGTGGTGTGCTCCCCTGTGGTGTGCTCCTCTGTGGTGTCCTCCTGTGTGGTGCCCTCCTCTGTGGTGTCCTCCTCTGTGGTGTCCTCCTCTGTGGTGTGCTCCTCTGTGGTGTCCTCCTCTGTGGTGCCCTCCTCTGTGTTGTCCTCGTCTGTGGTGTCCTTCTCTGTGGTGTCCTCCTCTGTGGTATCTCATCCGTGGTGTCCTCCATTGTGGTGTGCTCCTCTGTGGTGTGGTCCTCTGTGGTGTGCTCCTCTGTGGTGTGCTCCTCTGTGGTGTCCTCCTCTGTGGTGCCCTCCTCTGTGTTGTGCTCCTCTGTGGTGTGCACCTCTGTGGTGTCCTCCTCTGTGGTGTCCTCCTCTGTGGTGTCCTCCTCTGTGGTGTCCTCCTCTGTGGTGTCCTCCTCTGTGGTGTCCTCCTCTGTGGTGTGCTCCTCTGTGGTGTGCTCCTCTGTGGTGTGCTCCTCTGTGGTGTGGTCCTCTGTGGTGACCTCCTCTGTGGTGTGCTCCTCTGTGGTGTGCTCCTCTGTGGTGTGCACCTCTGTGGTGTGCTCCTCTGTTGTGACCTCCTCTGTGGTGTGCTCCTCGGTGGTATCCTCCTCTGTGGTGTGCTCCTCTGTGGTGTGCTCCTTTGTGGTGACCTCCTCTGTGGTGTCCTCCTCTGTGGTCCTCCTCTGGTGTGCTCCTCTGTGGTTTACTCCTCTGTGGTGTCCTCCTCTGTGGTGTGCTCCTCGGTGGTGACCTCCTCTGTGGTGTCCTCCTCTGTGGTGTCCTCCTCTGTGGTGTGCTCCTCTGTGGTGTGCTCCTCTGTGGTGTCCTCCTCTGTGGTGTCCTCCTCTGTGGTGTGCTCCTCGGTGGTGACCTCCTCTGTGGTGTCCTCCTCTATGGTGTGCTCCTCTGTGGTGTGCTCCTCTGTGGTGTGCTCCTCTGTGGTGTCCTCCTCTGTGGTGTCCTCCTCTGTGGTGTGCTCCTCTGTGGTGTGCTCCTCTGTGGTGTCCTCCTTTGTGGTGTCCTCCTCTGTGGTGTGCTCCTCTGTGGTGTCCTCCTCTGTGGTGTCCTCCTCTGTGGTGTCCTCCTGTGTGGTGTCTCCTCTGTGGTGTCCCCCTCTGTGGTGTCCTCCTCTGTGGTGTGCTCCTCTGTGGTGACCTCCTCTGTGGTGTCCTCCTCTGTGGTGTGCTCCTCTGTGGTGTGCTCCTCTGTGGTGTCCTCCTCTGAGGTGACCTACTCTGTGGTGTCCTGCTCTGTGGTGTCTTCTTCTGTGGTTTCCTGCTCTGTGGTGTCCTCCAATGTGGTGTCCTCCTCTGTGGTGTCCTCCAATGTGGTGTCCAACTCTGTGGTGTCCCTCTGTGTGGTGTCCTCCTCTGTGGTGTCCTCCTCTGTGGTGTCTTCCTCTGTGGTGTGCTCCTATGTGCTGTGCTCCTCTGTAGTGACCTCCTCTGTGGTGTCCTCCTCTGTGGTGTCCTCTTCTCTGGTGTCCTCCTCCGTGGTGTCCTCCTCTGTGGTGTGGTCCTCTGTGGTGTCTTCCTCTGTGGCGTGCTCCTCTGTGGCGTGCTTCTCTTTTTTGTCCTCCTCTGTGGTGTGCTCCTCTGTGGTGTCCTCCTCTCTGGTGACCTCTTCTGTGGTGTCCTCCTCTGTGTGGTCCAACTCTGTGGTGTCCTCCTCTGTGGTGTCCTGCTCTGTGGTGTCCCCTTCTGTGGTGTCCTCCTCTGTATTGCCTGCCTCTGTGGTGCGCTCCTCTGTTGTGTCCTAATGTTTGGTGTCCTCCTCTGTGGTGCCCTCCTCTGTGGTGCACTCCTCTGTGGTGTACTCCTCTGTGGTGTCCTCATCTGTGGTGTCCTCCTCTGTGGTGTCCTCCTCTGTGGTGACCTCCTCTGTGGTGTCCTGCTCTGTGGTCACCTCCTCTGTGGTGTCCTACTCTGTGGTGCCCTCCTCTGTGGTGTGCTCCTCTGTGGTGACCTCTTCTGTGGTGTCCTCCTCTGTGGTGTGCTCCTCTGGGGTGTGCTCCTCTGTGGTGACCTTCTCTTGGTGTCCTCCTCTGTGGTGTGCTCTTCTGTGGTGTTCTCCTCTGTGGTGTCCTCCTCTGTGGTGTGCTCCTCTGTGGTGTCCTGCTCTGTGGTGTGCTCCTCTGTGGTGTCCTTCTCTGTGGTGTGCTCCTCTGTGTTGTGCTCCGATGTGGTGATCTCCTCTGTGGTGTCCTCTTCTGTGGTGTCCTCCTCTGTGGTGTGCTCCTCTGTGGTGTCCGCCTCTGTGGTGTACTCTTCTGTGGTATCCTCCTCTGTGGTGTCCTCCTCTGTGGTGTGCTCCTCTGTGGTGTCCTTCTCTGTGGTGTGCTCCTCTGTGGTGTGCTCCGATGTGGTGATCTCCTCTGTGGTGTCCTCTTCTTGGTGTCCTCCTCTGTGGTGTGCTCCTCTGTGGTGTCCGCCTCTGTGGGGTCCTCCTCTGTGGTGTCCTCCTCTGTGGTTTTATCCTGTGTGGTGTGCTCCTCTGTGGTGTCCTCCTCTGTGTTCCCCTCCTCTGTGGTGTCCTCCTCTGTGGTGTGCTCCTCTGTGGTGTCCTCCTCTGTGGTGTGCTCCTCTGTGGTGTGCTCCTCTGTCGTGAACTCCTCTGTGGTGTCCTCCTCTGTGGTGTCCTGCTCTGTGGTGTCCTCCTCTGTGGTGTCTTCCTCTGTCGTGCCCTCCTCTGTGGTGGGCTCCTCTGTGGTGTCCTCCTCTGTCGTGTCCTCCTCTGTGGTGTCCTCATCTGAGGTGACCTACTCTGTGATGTCCTGCTCTGTGGTGTCTTCTTCTGTGGTGTTCTCCTCTGTGGTGTCCGCCTCTGTGGTGTCCTCCTCTGTGGTGTCCAACTATGTGGTGTCCCTCTGTGTGGTGTCCTCCTCTGTGGTGTGCTCCTCTATGATGTGCTCCTCTATGGTGTCCTCCTCTGTGGAGTCCACCTCTGTGGTGTCTTCCTCTGTGGTGTGCTCCTCTGTGGTGTGCTCCTCTGTGGTGTCCTCCTCTGTGGTGTTCTCCTCTGTGGTGTGCTCCTCTGTGGTGTCCTCCTCTGTGGTGTCTTCCTCTGTGGTGTGCTCCTCTGTGGTGTGCTCCTCTGTAGTGACCTCCTCTGTGGTGTCCTCCTCTGTGGTGTCCTCTTCTCTGGTGTCCTCCTCTGTGGTGTCCTCCTCTGTGGTGTCCTCCTCTGTGGTGTTATCCTGTGTGGTGTGCTCCTCTGTGGTGTCCTCCACTGTGGTGAGCCCCTCTGTGGTGTCCTCCTCTGTGGTGTCCTCTGTGGTTACCTCCTCTGTGGTGTCCTGCTCTGTGGTGTCCTCCTCTGTGGTGTCCTCTTCTGTGTTCCCATCCTCTGTGGTGTGCTCCTCTGTGGTGCGCTCCTCTGTGGTGTCCTCCTCTGTGGTGACCTCCTCTGTGGTGTGCTCCTCTGTGGAGTCCTACTCTGTGGTGTGCTCCTCAGTGGTGTCCTCCTCTGCGGTGTCCTCCTCTGTGGTGTCTCCACTGTGGTGTCCTCCTCTGTGGTGACCTCCTCTGTAGTGTGCTCCTCTGTGGTGTCCTCCTCTGTGGTGTCCTCCTCTGTGGTGTCCTCTTCTGTGGTGCCCTCCTCTGTGGTGTGCTCCTCTGTGTTGTCTTCCTCTGAGGTGTCCTCCTCTGTGGTGCTCTGATCTGTGGTGTCCTCTTCTGTGGTGTCCTCCTCTGTGGTGTCCTCCTCTGTGGTGTCTGCCTCTGTGGTGTCTGCCTCTGTGGTGTCCTCCTCTGTGGTGTCCTCCTCTGTGGTGTGCTCCTCTGTGGTGTGTTCCTCTGTGGTGTCTTCCTGTGTGGTGCCCTCCTCTGTGGTGTCCTCCTCTGTGGTGTGCTCCTCTGTGGTGTCCTCCTGTGTGGTGCCCTCCTCTGTGGTGTCCTCCTCTGTGGTGCCCGCCTCTGTGGTGTGCTCCTCTGTGGTGTCCTCTTCTGTGGTGTCCTCCTCTGTGGTGTCCTCTTCTGTGGTGTCCTCCTGTGTGGTGCCCTCCTCTGTGGTGTCCTGCTCTGTGGTGTCCTCATTTGTGGTGTCCTCCTGTGGTGTCCTCCTCTGTGGTCTCCTCTTCTGTGGTGTCCTCCTCTGCGGTGTCCTCCTCTGTTGTGTCCTCCTCTGGGGTGGCCTCCTCTGTGGTGTCCTCCTCTGTGGTGTCCTCCTCTGTGGTGTGCTCCTCTGTGGTGTGCTCCTCTGTGGTATCCTCCTCTGTGGTGTCCTCCTCTGTGGTGTCCTCCTGTGTGGTGTCTCCTCTGTGGTGTCCTCCTCTGTGGTGTCCTCTTCTGTGGTGTCCTCCTCTGCGGTGTCCTCCTCTGTGGTGTCCTCCTCTGTGGTGTGCTCCTCTGTGGTGTCCTCCTCTGTGGTGTCCTCCTCTGTGGTGTCCTCCTCTGTGGTGTCCTCCTCTGTGGTGTGCTGCTCTGTTGTGTGCTCTTCTGTGGTGACCTCCTCTGTGGTGTCCTCCTCTGTGGTGTCCGCCTCTGGGGTGTCCTCGTCTGTGGTGTCCTCCTCTGGGGTGTCCTCCTCTGTGGTGTGCTCCTCTGTGGTGTCCTCCTCTGTGGTGTGCTCCTCTGTGGTGACCTCCTCTGTGGTGTCCTCCTCTGTGGTGTCCTCTTCTCTGGTGTCCTCCTCTGTGGTGTGCTCCTCTGTGGTGCCCTCCTCTGTGGCGTGCAACTCTGTGGTGTGCTCCTCTGTGGTGTGCTGCTCTGTGGTGTGCTCCTCTGTGGTGTGCTTCTCTGTGGTGTCCTCCTCTGTGGTGTGCTCCTCTGTGGTGTCCTCCTCTGTGGTGTGCTCCTCTGTGGTGACCTCCTCTGTGGTGACCTCCTCTGTGGTGTGCTCCTCTGTGCTGTCCTCTTCTGTGGTGTGCTCCTCTGTGGTGTCCCCCTCTGTGGTGTTCTCCTCTGTGGTGTGCTGCTCTGTGGTGTGCTCCTCTGTGGTGTGCTGCTCTGTGGTGTGCTCCTCTGTGATGAACTCCTCTGTGGTGTCCTCCTCTGTGGTGTGTTCCTCTGTGGTGTCCTCCTCTGTGGTGTGCTCCTCTATGGTGTCCTCCTCTGTGGTGTCCTCCTCTGTGGTGTGCTGCTCTGTGGTGTGCTCCTCTATGGTGTCCTCCTCTGTGGTGACCTCCTCTACTGTGTCCTCCTCTGTGGTGTGCTCCTCTGTGGTGTCCTCCTGTGTGGTGTCCTCCTCTGTGGTGTTCTCCTCTGTGGTGTGCTCCTCTGTGGTGTCCTCCTCTGTGGTGTCCTCCTCTGTGGTGTGTTCCTCTGTGATGACCTCCTCTATGGTGTCCTCCTCTGTGGTGACCTCCTCTGTGCTGTACTCCTCTGTGGCGTCCTCCTCTGTGGTGACCTCCTCTGTGGTGTCCTCCTCTGTGGTGTCCTCCTCTGTGGTGTCCTCCTCTGTGGTGACCTCCTCTGTGGTGTCCTCCTCTGTGGCGTCCTCCTCTGTGGTGACCTCCTCTGTGGTGTCTTCCTCTGTGGTGACCTCCTCTGTGGTGTCCTCCTCTGTGGTGTCCTCCTCTGTGGTGACCTCTGTGGTGTCCTCCTCTGTGGTGTGCTCCTCTGTGGTGTGCTCCTCTATGGTGTTCTCCTCTGTTGTGTGCTCCTCTGTGGTGACCTCCTCTGTGGTGTGCTCCTCTATGGTGTCCTCCTCTGTGGTGTGCTCCTCTGTGGTGTCCTCCTCTGTGGTGTGCTCCTCTGTGGTGTTCTCCTCTGTTGTGTGCTCCTCTGTGGTGACCTCCTCTGTGGTGTGCTCCTCTGTGGTGTCCTCCTCTGTGGTGTGCTCCTCTGTGGTGTGCTCCTCTATGGTGTTCTCCTCTGTTGTGTGCTCCTCTGTGGTGACCTCCTCTGTGGTGTGCTCCTCTATGGTGTCCTCCTCTGTGGTGTGCTCCTCTATGGTGACCTCCTCTGTGGTGTGCTTCTCTGTGGTGATCTCCTCTGTGGTGTGCTCCTCTATGGTGTCCTCCTCTGTGGTGTGCTCCTCTGTGGTGTGCTCCTCTGTGGTGTGCTCCTCTGTGGTGGCCTCCTCTGTGGTGGCCTCCTCTGTCTTGTGCTCCTCTGTGGTTCCTCCTCTGTGGTGTGTTCCTCTGTTCTGTGCTCCTCTGTGGTGTCCTCCTCTGTGGTGACCTCCTCTGTGGTGTCCTCCTCTGTGGTGTCCTCCTCTGTGGTGACCTCTGTGGTGTCCTCCTCTGTGGTGTGCTCCTCTGTGGTGTGCTCCTCTATGGTGTTCTCCTCTGTGGTGTGCTCCTCTGTTCTGTGCTCCTCTGTGGTGTCCTCCTCTGTGGTGTGCTCCTCTGTGGTGTGCTCCTCTATGGTGTTCTCCTCTGTGGTGTGCTCCTCTGTTCTGTGCTCCTCTGTGGTGACCTCCTCTGTGGTGTGCTCCTCTATGGTGTCCTCCTCTGTGGTGTGCTCCTCTGTTCTGTGCTCCTCTGTGGTGTCCTCCTCTTTGGTGTCCTCCTCTGTCTTGTGCTCCTCTGTGGTTCCTCCTCTGTGGTGTGCTCCTCTGTGGTGTCCTCCTCTGTCTTGTGCTCCTCTGTGGTTCCTCCTCTGTGGTGTGCTCCTCTGTTCTGTGCTCCTCTGTGGTGTCCTCCTCTTTGGTGACCTCCTCTGTGGTGTCCTCCTCTGTGGTGTGTTCCTCTGTGGTGTGCTCCTCTGTGGTGACCTGCTCTGTGGTGTCCTCCTCTCTGGTGTGCTCCTCTGTGTTGTCCTCCTCTGTCTTGTCCTCCTCCTATGGTGTCCTCCTCTGTGGTGTGTTCCTCTGTGGTGTGCTCCTCTGTCGTGTCCTCCTCTGTGGTATGCTCCTCTGTTGTGTGCTCCTCTGTGGTGTCCTCCTCTGTGGTGACCTCCTCTGTGGTGTCCTCCTCTGTGGTGTTCTCCTCTGTGCTGTGCTCTCCTGTGGTGTCCTTGCCTGTGGTGCTGATTCTGTTGTGGTTTTTCTCTGCTTGGATCTACAAAAGGGAGCCAGCTTCTTCTACCATTGATGTATCTACCTCTTGATCTAAAGGCCTGAAATAAACTGGGTGGGGTTGGATGATCATCCCAGCAAAGGGAGCTAACTGCAGCCCTTCCTGTCTCATCTCTTTCCTGGTCTGCAGAGATGTATGTAAGCAGCTGTCACACTCTCCAATTGCCATAAGAGCCATCTGCCGTGATCCTCTCCCTCCTTTGATGGAATGCATCCTGTTGAAGTGGAAGCCAGAATAAATCCTTTCCTTCTCTATGTTGCTTCTTATTAGGTATTTGGTTACAATTTTGAGAAAAGTAATGAACACAGTATCCTTTCATATCTCTTCTATGTGAACATTTTTATATTTGTGAGATAAAAGTGAAACTTTGTGTGTGTTTGTGTGCATATGTACACGTGCACTGAGAATGTAGGCGTGTACCACCATACCTGGCTTTTAGGTGGGTGCTAGGGATCTGAACTCAGGTTGTCATGTTTGTGTGGGAAGCACTTTACTGATAGACTGAGCCATGCCCCCAGACCTGTATAAGTGAAATAAAAAACGATTTAAGGGCTTGAGAGATGGCACAGCAGCTAAGGTACTTATTTGCAAAAGAAGGTCTGGGTGAAAGTCCCCAGAATCCCATAAAGCCACACGTACAAAGTGGCAGATGCATCTGGAGTTCACTTGCAGTGGCAAGAGACCCTGGTGTGCCCAGTATCTCTGTTTTTCTCCTTTTGCAAATAAAAAAAAATGATTTTACTTTTAACACATAACTATTAAAAATAATGGGAGAAGAGGGAAGGTCAGTAAAAGTAGGATGGATATATGAGGTGGAATATGTTTAACATAGAATATACACATGTATGAAAGCCTAAAAATAAGCAATAAAGTGAAATTGTAACATATAGTTAAATGGAGAATTAGGTTTCACTTTATAAAAAATAAAATTGTTGGGCTAGAGAGATAGTTTAGCAGTCAAGGCACTTGTCTACAAAGCCTGAGGACTCATGTTTTACTATCCAGGTCCCATGTAAGCCAGACACACTACTTAAAGCAAGCTTGCAAGGTCACACATGTTCACAAAGGGACACACATGTCTGGAATTTGATTTTAGTGGCTGAGGCCCTGGCACACCAATTCTTTATCACTCACACACACAAACACACACACTCTCTCTTGCTATATTGCATAAAAAGGCCAGTCTGTTGGGCTTGCCTCAAAAATAAAAATAAAAATAAAATAATTTCTAGGCGTGGTGGTACACACCTTTAATCCTAGCACTTATGAGGCTGAGGTAGGAGGATCGCTGTGAGTTCACAGTCAACCTGAGACTTCATAGTAAATTTCAGGTCAGCCTGGGTTAGAGTGAGACTCTACCTAAAAAAAACTAACAAACTAACTAACTAAATATTAAAAATAAAATTCTTGAGTAAGTGGAATCTTAAGTGTTTCTCTTATTGCTATAGGCAGCTAGAAATGGCAAAGAAATATGAGGTGGGTGGCATGGAGAAGTCTGGCTGAAACTTAGCCAAAATGAACATGTCCCTTTGAAGTGAAACAAATATCAAAATACTTAAGACAGAAAGCTCCCAGTGTATACTGGTTGAACTGATTATTGTGACATACAGCATCCAGGGAATAATCTGGAAAATTTGCATTGATTAGAATTGTCCCAAATAACTTTCAGTGGTCTAATATAAAACAGATATATGTTTGTGTGTATTTTTACTTAATATGTATTAGGTACAGAGAAATATATAATACATATTATAGAGAGTTAGTTGGCTAAGCAACCTGACACTGTAATATTGCACTTGGAAAATCTCAAACAATAACTCTCCTTCCAGCCTGGTATATTTCTCTTCAGAGTGCACATTTTACTAAGAACAACTCTAGATATATCCAAGTTTCCATCTGACATAGTTCAACAGCCATCAAAAAAACAAGAGGTGTTGACTTCAAATAGCCTCCTGGCCAGACCTGGTGCCTGAAAAATAATACTCTGTTGAGTTTTGTGGATTCCCCCGTTTTTGAAAATACTGCCATGCAGAATAAAGATTTTTGTGCAGATCCTTAAAGACAATAATAAGGCTTACTTAAAACCTGGTCCTTCTTTCTAACACCTCAGCAGTATGCTAATGGGACCCAGATGTTTCTCACCAGCTGTGAGGATAACATCTGGTGCTATGCTTTTGACCCAGGGACCTGAAGCAACAGACAGCCACTTTGCCCCTTATGGTCAGAGCAGGGAGCACTTGTCCGTCCTTCTCTCCCCCACACTTCCCATCCAGATTAGCTCCATCATCCTGTGACCGAAGGAAAAAATAACTCCCCAGCTGTCTCTGGCTTTCTTAGCTGCCAGCACACAAACCTGATCACCAGGGGAGCTCCTGAGTTTAGAGAGCAACAGTGCACACGCTTCGGACATGAGCTCTGGGGGTTGGCACTCAGGAGGCATCTCTGCCGGTCTCGCCAGTGTCCTCCAAATATGTCCAAAGCCACCCTAAAGATGCAACTTGCAGATTCTAAAAACGTTGGATTCATAGGAGCAGGGACTAGAATGGGGTTGCCGGGACTGAGGGGGGCAGTGAGTGGGGATGAGGAGATGTTGGAAGAGGGTAGGAGGTTTTCACTGGGTGTGCTTGGTGACACAGGCAGTCAGGAAGCTGAGGAAGACCTATTGCAAGTAAAAGGCCAGCAAACAAAGTCCCAGTTAGATAGGAGGAATTCACATAAGAGAATGTGGGACACCAGGATAACAATAGCTAATAGAAATATATTATGTACTTGAAAACTATCAAAGGAAATAAATATTAATAATCTACCAACAAAATATAAGAATGTGAAGTAATAGGTATTCTAATTTAACCATTTCACAATGACTATGTATCATCTGTCTATCGATCAACATTATGTTGCGCACTGAGTATACTCAATTTCTAGCTATCAACTGGAGAGAGAGGGAGTTGTTCCTTTGCTGCCATTCTTTGGTGTCTGCCCTTGTGTTCAGTGGAGTGAGATTGCAAGTCACAGCAGACCATCAACATCAGGGGCGTGTGTGCTAGAGAACATGTATTGTTCACAATCTGCCGCTTAAAAAGTGTGCCCTAACCATCTGGCAATGGTGGAATGGAGGTGGGAGAAAAGAGCAGGCTCTTGTGGGAGAGCTGTGGCCTTGATGAGCATAACTTTCTTCCTGTGCTTAAAAAAAAGTTGTTTTTTTTTTTTCTAAACTAAATGGATTAGAGGTATGATGCCAACTCCGTTACCTCTGAACCATTTGATTTTTTTTTTAAATATTTTTTTGTTCTTTTTTTTTATTTATTTATCTGAGAGTGACAGACACAGAGAGAAAGACAGGTAGAGGGAGAGAGAGAGAATGGGCGCGCCAGGGCTTCCAGCCTCTGCAAACGAACTCCAGACGCGTGCGCCCCCTTGTGCATCTGGCTAACGTGGGACCTGGGGAACCGAGCTTCGAACCGGAGTCCTTAGGCTTCACAGGCAAGCGCTTAACCGCTAAGCCATCTCTCCAGCCCAAAAGTTTTTTTTTTTTTTTTTTGAGACAGAGTCTTATGTATTCCAGACTGGCCTTAAACTTGCAATGTAGCTGAGGATAGCTTTGAACTTCTGATTCTCCTGCCTCTGCTTCCCAGGTACTGGGATTATAAGCATGTTAGACCCACCTGTTTTAGGTGGCTCTGGGAATCAAACACATAATAGGCAAGCACTCTATGAACTGAGCTACATACAGCCCCTGCCTCTGAGCTTCTGATTTTTAAGGAATCATATCAGCACGAGAAACTGAAGGCACGGTGGTAAAGATTCCATCGGTCCGTGGCTGTGTATGAGTGGGAGAGGCCCTGGCGATGCAGCAGAACAGGTGCGGTAGTCATGTACATCAAGTGGCCCATGTGCTGACACCTTACTCCTCAACTGGTGCTACTATTGAGAGGTGGTAAAACCTTTAGGAGGCAGAGCCAATGAGGAAGATGTCAAGTCACTAGAGGTGTGCCCTTGAAGGCTATCTTTGGACCCCCAGCCCCCTTCTCCCCTCTGTGTTTTGCTTCCTAACTGCCATGAAGTGAATAGGTCTTTCCTCCTCTGCATCCCTACTGTGACTTTGTGCAGGACCAAGCCACCACAGACCAACACTTTAGATCTGTGAACCAAGACAAACCTCTCTTCCTTGCAAGCTGGTTCATTTATTTATTGAGAAAGAAGGTTTTTTTAAATCTCTAGTTTCTAACCTGATTAAGGAAGGAGAATCCTGGGGGCAAAAACCTACCTGTACCCTAAAAAACAAAAAGTGGTGATTACTTTCTGCTTACAGAAGTAGCAATGGAACCTATGCTTATGCAACAAAACCAGGTCTCCAGACAAGCACTAGATGATTTACTAGTCTCACAAAAATGTCAAAGTCATCAACAAAATAACACCAGTCCACTTCACATTTTTCACAAAGTAATTTTTCTAGAATTGTGTGGCTTCATCCCACCATGCTCAGAGGTGGATAAGCATCAGTAGCTCCTGAGCTGGAGAGGTTGCTTTGTGGTTAAAGGCACTTGCTTGCAAAGCCTGATGGCCTGGGGCTGATTCTCCAGTACCAGATGCACAAAGTGGCAGGTGTGTCTGGAGTTCATTTGCAATGGCAAGAGGCCCTTATATGCCCATATTCTTTTCTCTCTCTCTCCTTGCAAATAAATAACTTTTAGAAAAAAAAAAAAAAAACAACATAGGGGGCTGGAGAGATGGCTTAGCAGTTAAGGCACTTGCCTGTGAAGCCTAAGGACCCATGTTTATCTCTCCAGATCCCACGTAAGCCACATGCACAAAGATGAGACAAGCGCAAGGTTGTACATGCCCACTAGGTGGCGCAAGCGTCTGGAATTAGATCACAGTGGCTGAGGCCCTGGCGTGCCAATTCTCTATCTCTTCTCTCTCTCTGTCTCTCTCGCTCTCTCTAAAATATAAAAAATTTAAAAAAACTTTAAGAAACAAAAAACTGGTAACTCCTGAATATTTCTGCTTGTGTTATGTCCATTTACTTAGAAGATAATTCTTTTTTTGAGGCAGGATCTCATTCTTGCCTAGGCTAGCCTCCAACTCACAGCAACCCTCCAACTTCAGCCTTCCAAGAGCTGAGATTACTGGCATGAGTGGCCTCGCATGTCTACAGAGGATGATTCTTGAAAGCTTGTGTCTTAGACTCTAGCAACTGCATTTTTCTTTATTCAACCTTATATAATTCAGAAAGGATTCCAGTGTCCAGAGTTTCCTGTGTTCAGTATTCTGCATGACGTCTGATATGGGAACCAATAAAGAGTTCAAAAACAGTAATTATCAAAGCAATTGGTTTCAGGAAGTAACTGTGGCAGAAATGTTTCGTCATCATTCCCTTGGTCTTCAGCTCAGAGTGTGAAAAGGCTTCTTAGAATAGCAGCCCCGTTAGCTTCTCATTTATGTTGATTGGGTTCCAAATATCCATTGAGAGATTTCTGTCCCTACCAACCCACCCAAAGGCAGAAAACGGATTGCAAATGAGAGGAAATTCTGCAAGAGATTTGCATTTCCAGTACTCTTCAAAACACAAGTAAGAGCTTCATGGCCTCCCACGGAGGGCCCCAAAATAGACAATTTTCCACGGTCCACTGGAAAACTGGCATTTATCAGTGGGGGAAGCTTATCCATTATGTAAGAGTACATTTTGTAGATAGTTTCTCAACTCTGCTCAAAATCCACCGTAGTGCCAAAATTCCAGACACTTCCGTGGTAGCTGGAATGGGGAAGATCAGAGCTCCCTGGATCATGGTTGATGCTCTGTAACATTTACTTGTGGATTTTAGGACAGAAAGCCAGCAGAGTTCAGTCGCTTCCAGTTCTTGGCTTTGAAGTAAACAGACAGCAAATTTCATTTTGCATGTTAGTTTGAGCCAGTGGTGTTTAAACCTTTCACCTCTCTCTGGAGAAGTGGGGGAGGTCCAGAAAACTTTGTGATGATGGAAGAGTTGTTATCCAGTTGACTGGAGAAGTGTAGGAGAGCTCCCCATTATTTCCCACTTGCTTATTACTTGGAGCAGAAGCCTTCCCCACTTCTCAGTGAAGACAGAAGAATAAAATGGCAATTTGACAGGGAAAGAATGACAATGAGATTTCTAGCCAAGTGTCCCAGCATTGTCTTGTCTCACATGGTAGCCACTAGAAGCGATTTTTGTATGTTTCCATTTAGATGCAATACCCAGAGCAGGCAAATCTCCTGGTGGTATAGCCCTGGTGGTTGGTGGTGAGCAAAGTTGTCTCCTAGAGTAGGCGACTCTTACAAGTCAAAAGTCAATTAGAGGTTGCCGGCATCAGGAAAAAGGAGGAAGTGGTGAATGCCTATTATATGTAGGTGCTGTGGTGGTTCATCTCCATTGTCAACTGGATTTGAAATCACCTGTGAGACACATATCAGGCCATACTTATGAGGACGTTTCTAGAAGGGTTTAACTGAGGAGGGTTGACCCATCATGAATGTGAATGGCAGTGCCCCATGGGCTGGGGTCCTGGGCTGAATAAAAAGGGGGTATGAAAGGTCAGATACTGCCACAGAGTGGCCATGCCTTCCCAGCCACAGTGGACTGTATCTCCTGAAACTGTAGCCCAAACAAACCCCTCTTTCCTTCAGCTGATTTTTGTCAGGTGTTTGATCACAGGGTCAAGAAAAATAACCAACAGAGGCATGAAGTTTCCTTGGGGGTTGATGGGAAGGGTCTGGCATTGGATGACGGCGCTGCCTGTATGGCTGCGACTCTACTCAAGGAAACCATCAGTCCTGGGCCAGCTCCAGGACCGTGCGCGCTGAGGGCAGATGCCCTTCCTGCCAGGAAGATGCTTCTGCGGCCCCGGGATGGGTGAAGTGTGCCTAAGGCTGTGTCTCCCAAGAGTCGTGTGACAGGCGCAGCTGTAGCTGCTGTGCATGATGTGTGGACAGGCCTCCTCACACCTAGAAAGAGAGGGCTGAGAACAAACCTGAATTTTTATCAAAACTGTCCTGCATCTCAATGTCCTTGAAGCATCTAGCAGATGATAAAGGTGTTGGCTTGGAAACAAAAGACTGTCATTGGTATTTTGGGGGTGACTTCTCTGATTATGTAGAAGACTTTTGGTAGTGTGACTGTGTGACCGTTGCAATCATTTTTGCTCGATTACTTGAGCATGAGAGGTCTTCCTATCTTACAGTATCTTTTGCAATTTTTTAGGTCAGTGTTTTGTAATTTTCATTGTATGGGCCCTTTGCCCCCTTGATTATGTTTATTGTAAGACATTTTATTTAAGGCTGGTGTTAATGGGATTTGTTTCCTGATTTGTTCCTCAGTAAGGTTATTATTAGTGTACAGAAGTTGCTGGAAGCTGGATGTAGTAGCACACACTTTTAATCCCAGTGCTCAGGAGGCTGAAGGAGAAAAATTGCCATGAGTTCGAGGCAGCCTGAAACTACAGAGTGAGTTCCAGGTCAGCCTAAGCTACAGTAAGATCCTATCTCAAAAGAAAAAAAAAAAGGGAAAAGCTACTGAATTTTGTATGTTGATTTCATAATCTGCTACTTTGCTGAATTTATCAGTTCTAAGAATGTTTGGGTGGAATGTAGAATCATGTAATCTGCAAATGAGAATCACTTAACTTCCTCTTTTCCTGTTTATCTTCCTTTTGTTTTCTCCTCATCTCTGGCTAAAATTTCAATGTCAGTAGTGAGAATGGACAGCCTTGTCTTGTTCTTGAGTTTAAAGGAAAGTCTTTACTTTTCCCCACTTGAAATATTGCTGCATATGGGTTTGTCATATATAACCTTCATTATCGTGAGATATGATCCTTCCACACCTTAATTATGCAGGGATCTTGTCATTAGGGCATGTTAAATTTTATCCAGGTTTTTTTTTTTCCTGAACCTATTAAGATGAGTTTTATCTTCGGTTCAATTTATATGCTATATTTACATGTGTTGAACCATCCTTGTATCCTTAAATGCTGTTGAATTCAATTTGCAAGTATTATTTTAATAATTTCTATATAAATTTCCATCAAAGGCATTAGCCTGTGCTGTTCTTTTGTTCTCATTTTCTTATCAGCTTTTTATTATTTTATCAGATTCCAGCTCATTGGAGCTGGGAAGGGTTTCGTTATTTTCCACTTTATGATCTGTTGAAATCCAGTAGTAAATGCCCTGTGCCCTGCTCCCCCATCCTGGACTTCTCTTTGTTGGGAGATGTTTTAACTAGCATGGCCTCAATCTCATTGTTTGGTCTTGGTCCATTTATTTTTTTTGTAGTCTTGATTCTATTTTGTAGGTCATATCTGTCCAAAACTTTGTCCATTTTCTTCTAGATTTCCCAATTTATTTCTATTTTTCAAAATATTTCTTAATAACACTATATATTTCAAAGAACCAACTCTATTTCATTGGCCCTTTGTATTGTTCTCTAATTCATTTAATTTCCCTTTGATATCTGTTTTATTTCATTCCATGTGTTAATTTGGGGTTAGTTTGTTCTTGTTTTTTCTAAGACTTAAGATGCATTGTTAGGTAATTTGAGATGTCTGTTGTTTTAAATCCAGGTTATTGTTGTTGCTTTAAACCCATTGCTTAAGCCTTCACATCACAGAGATCCTGGTATGTTACATTTCCCTTTTCATTTGATTTTAGAAATTTTTAAATCACCCTTTTAATTTCTTCAATGCCCCACTGTTATTCCAACAGTACATTGTTCAATGTCTATGTCTTTGTATAATTTATGTAATTATTTCTGCTGTTGATTTCTTGTTTTATTCCATTATGATCAGAGAAGATGAAAGAAGTAATATCAATTTTTTGACTTTGCAAAGACTTGCTTTGTGGCCTAAAATACGAAATAATTTTGGAAAGTTTCCATGTGCTCATGACAAGAATGTACATTCTGCTACTGTTGGGTACAAAACTCTATAGATCTCTATTAAGTCCAATTTCTGTATCATGTAATTTAACTCTGATGTTTCATTGATATTTTTCTGGATGACTTATCTATTGATCAGAGTGGGGTATTTAAATCACCAGTTAGCATTGTATTGGGTTCTGTTTTTTTTTTTTATTTTTTTTACAGTAGTGTCTGTTTTATAAAATTGAGTACATAAACACCTGGTGCATATACATTTACAGTTATCATTAGGAGGATTGTTCCCTTTACCAAAATGTAGTGACTTTTTATGAATCTTCTGACTGATTTGATGTCTATTTTGTTGGATATGAGTGAGTGTAGCTACTCCTGTTTGCTGTGGGATATCTGTTGTTTGGGATACTATTTTACACCCTTTCATTTTGGTTTATTTATATTGTCTTTGACTTCACTGGTGACGTCTCTTACAGGGAGAAAATTATTGTCTCAATTTTCAATCCATCTACTCTGTCTTTTGAAGAATTGAGACCATTTATATCTAAAGTGTTTGGACAGCAATAGGGATGGAAAGTAGATCCCTTGAACATCCCAGGCAAGTGTTTTATCCCTGAGCTACATGATCACAGTTGTAGGGACTTAGGGCAGCAGGTACACCCTGCTCCCTCCCAGGAGCAGAGGCCGTGAGATCAAAGCCACCTAGACTCCCTGTGCTCTCAGATGTAGCTTTTTCTCTGGCAGGGCTCCACCAATGCCTCTTGGGCAGGATGGCAGCAAGGAAGCATGTCCGGTCACACAGCCCACTGAGACCGAGTGGGCTTCCCTCAAAAGGCACATCAAGTCCCCCATGACTGTTGTGGGGCCCGACCTAGGATACCAAAGCTGGAGGGATGACATGGCTGGAGTCCGGAGGTTTCAGGGTCCTGGGGAATAAAGACTGCTGGTCTGGAACTGAAGAAAGCCATTTTTCTGTGTCATCTTGATACTCCAAACATCCTTAGTCATGCCTTGGAGCACAGATCATGTGGACTATCCTGCTCTATATAGCAGGAGGCTTCCAGTAGAGAGTAGCAGCCACTTCTACCCCACAGAACCTCCTGGGCAAAAACGTCCTCCCTAGTGGTGTTACTGGCAGATGTGCCTGTGTATCCTGGTGCCTGAAAGTGGTTGGCCTCAATTGTCAAATACTCTCTGTTTTTCTGTAGGCATTAGCCTGACTCTTGCTTTGCAACCAGTTATCAGTCCCACACATGTGACAATGTGACAATGCCACTGACTGACCAGCTCTTCCCTGGTTGAAAATTCAGAGTAAGGGTTCTGGTTAAACAATTGTTTAAGTGTCTTCAGCTCACCCTGCAGCTTGTGCCGTTGCCCTTCCTTTCCCTCTTTCACACTGGGCTTGTCTTCACTATGATGATTTTCAGCAGAAGAGACTGGAGTCTGGCTTTCTTGGGTGTAAAAGTGGGGAGTTCTGAAGAGTCATTGATTATATACAGAACAGAGAGTGCTCACTCTAAACACACCCCAGAGAGCCCAGTACCCAGCCTGCCTCAGACAGTGCCCCTCCCAAGACAGCAGGCACAGCCCCATTGTAGCTACCTACATGTGAAATCTGCTGGACTTTATACATGTAAGATCATTTTTTTTCTGTGAATGGAGATAATTTTGTCCTTCCCTCCCTCTGTCCAGCTTGGTGTATGCTAGGCAAAATGCTCTACCAATGAACTACATACCCAGTCCAATTCCAGTCCAGTTGTATTTCTTTATTTTTTGTGCACATGACTTTCATCATTTTTCTGCTACTTGCTGTAGATAAGATTCCTAGTACTGTATTTAACAGAAGCAGCAAAAACTGGCATCCTTATTTGGTTCCTGGTCTTAGAGGGAATGCTTTCAGTCTTTCACCATTGGGCTGTCGTTTTTTTATTTATGGTCCTTATTATTATGAGGTAGTTTCCTTGTATTTCAAAATTGTTGAGTATTTTTTTTATCATGAATGAATGTTGACTTTTGTTAAGAGCCCGAGATGATCATGTGTGTCTTTTGTTTCCCCTCATCCTGGTGACGTGACATGTTCTCAGGTATTAAACAACCCCACACTGATTTGTGAGCTGTGGACTAACTGATTCTGAAAGTGAGCCATACAATATTTGTTGTGAAAAATAACTTTGAATACTTAAGTATTTTGTATATCTTTTAAAATTTTTTTAAAATTTATTTATTTGCAAGCAGAATATAAACAGAGAGAAGAGAGGCAGACATAGAAAGAGAAGGAGCCAGGGCCCCCAGCTGCTGCAAACAAATTCCAGATGCATGTGCCACTTTGTGCATCTGACTTTACGTGGATACTGGGGTTTAAACTGGGTCATTAGGTTCTGTAGGCAAGTGCCTTAACTGCTGAGCCATCTCTCCAGCCCTTGTGTATCTGTTCGCCTATAAATTTTTTCTTATGATATTATTTAAAAATATAATGGAAATTTATCATTCTAATTTTACATAATTTTAAGTCTTTTAAGTAGGTATAAAGTAAGAAAGTATTCAGAGAAACTGCTTATTACTTTAAAGAGAATTCTTGAGATGATTTCAAACTTGTGAAACAATGTAATTAGATAATACTTTAGTTGAGGTGTTCAATTGTAGTGATATGTAATTTTCTCATTCTTAGAGACGTTTTAGCTCTTGGTATTTTGAAATTTAACTCTGTCTTAAAAAATGATAAAACTGCCAAAAATGCATCAACTGCTATTCTCAGTAGTTCTACAAACTGGAAACATAGAGTGTGCCTTCAGATTAGTGTTGCCTGATAGAAATGTAGTGTGAGTCACATATAGGCTGAGTTTTTATGATAGTCTATATTATACATAAAAAACAGGTAAATTAGTTTTAGATGCTTTATTTACCCCAATATAAGTTAATTAGTTCAGTTTAATTTAATTACTTCCACAAATATTCCAAATGCTAAGTCAGTATTGCTTAATATGACTTCTTTAACCAAATCATTTAAAGTACTATTTTCAAATTACGTTTTGGGGATATTGATATTCCATAGTTGTATTAGTCACTTGTATTATTGCTGTGACAAAATACTTGACAGAGGAACAATGGAGGAAGGAAGCATGTACTCTGGCTCACAGTTTGAGGGTGGAGTTCATTATAATGGGGAAGTTGTGCTGGTGTGAACATGAGGCGGCTGGTCACGTTGAGCTCCCAGTCAGGAAGCAGAGAGATGAATGCTGGTGCTCTGCCAGCTTTCTTCTTTTTATTCAGGCCTGAGACCCTCGCCCATGCAAGGTACCAGTCAAGGTGAGGTGAGGCCTTCTCCCCTCCATTCACCCAGTCCAGAAACTCCCTGACAGACATGCCCACAGGCTTGTTTTATTATTGATTCTATATCCTGTCAAGCTGATAATCAATATCACAACATTAGTTTTTGTTCTGTTATTAAAACACAATATGCATTTTTCTTGTTGTTGCTTATTTTTATTTATTTATTTGAGAGCGACAGAGAGAGAGAGAGAGAGAGAGAGAGAGGAGAGTGGGCTCTCCAGGGCTGCTTAGGCGCTGCAAATGAACTCCAGACGCGTGCACCCCCTTGTGCATCTGGCTAACGTGGGTCCTGGGGTGTTGAGCCTTGAACCGGGGTCCTTAGGCTTCACAGGCAAGTGCTTAACCACTAAGCCATCTCTCCAGCCCACAATATGCATTTTTCACTTCCAACACATTTCAGTTTCTATGAGCAGCACTTGATGTGCCAAGCAGACACATGACAAAGGGTATAGCAGCCTCATCTGTATTTCTGGCACTTATAGGAGCAGAATGTTTGCATTCATGAGGTCACACTGTATGATATGTAATATACCTAAGCATAAGACTTGTGGAGGCCCTCCTTCTGCTAAAAGAAAGCTGATGAAAAGTGAAGTGGCAATATCACTTTTGTAGCAGACAGCTTCACGTCACTGAGATGAACTTCCAGACCAAGCACAGTGATGGAGGAAGGGATTTGTTGAAGCTTATAGATTCAGGGGAAGTTCCCTAATGGCAGAAGAGGCCGGCCTGCCTTCACTGGTCCAAGCACAGGGAGAGAAGCCACAAGCCCCAAAGCCACACAGCACAGCACACCTCAGGAACTCCAGGAGAGCTCAGGCACTTTGCACATTGTGAGACTGGAATCTCAAATCCACCACCGCTGGGCTGGACGGGCCAGACTGCCCAGTGACACCACTTGCAGCCAGGTGGCTGGAAGTCCAAGAAGTTTTATGAAACTCCTGAATCTATTGGGGGGCATTTATTCAAACTACCACAACTTCTTATCTAGTAGTTGGTGTCTAGTAGCTCCTGAGTTGTTGGATGTATTGTCTCACTCATAATGGTTGTCAGCTTCCAATTTTTTTCTTTTTTCTAATAGGAAAGTTAGTGTTCCAGAAGTGATTACTTAATAATTTGGTTGCCACTCTTTTCAATTTAGAATGTGTGGCCCCAATGGAAACATTTTAGTCAAATGGCATACATTAGAACATTTCTCTCTCCTGGCCCCTGTCATCTCAATTTCCAAATCTCCAGTGCATTCATTTTTATTTCTTTCTCCTTTCTCCTTTTACTTAATGCAATTTAGCTCCAAGATGCTGTCTCTGCCTGTGGAATGCTCTGGTTGGGGTTCAAGGCAACGTAGTTTACAAAACTGTAAACACACCACACACATATACACATGCTAAAGTTCTAAAATAAAACCCTGTAAGAGTAAATCTGAGTGTCTCTATGTTGGCAAAGAGTGTGTCTGTCATGACACCGGAAGCAGAAGCCATAAAACTAAAAAACTTGTAAGTTGAACTTCATTAAACTTTAAAAAATCTTGTGCTAAAAATGACATTAAGAAAATGAAAAGATACACTACAATCTGAAAGAAATATTTTCACATCATCACCCTAATTAATGACATGTTTCTAGACTCTATGAAGAATTGTTATAAGTATAAAACAAGACAAGTCAATTAAAATTGTACATGACTTGAATATATATTTGACTAAATACGCCACACAAATGACTAATAACTACCTGAGAAGAACTCAACATCATTAGTCATTGAGGAAATGAAAATTAGAATCATAATAAGACAATAGTTTATGCCTTAGAAGAAATGGCTGTAATGGCAAAGGTAGAAAACATGAACTGTTCATGAGGATGTGGATGAAATGGAACTCATGTTGCTGGTGGGGGGATGTTAAATGATACACATACTTCAGGAAACAGTTTTGCAATTTCTTTAAAAGTAAAATTTTAACTTAGTATGTGCTCTTCCTAGTTTTTAATAATTTATTTTTATTTATTTATTTGAGAGAGAAAGAAAGGATAGTACTCCAGAGCCTCTAGCCACTGCAAGTGAACTCCACACACATGTGCATCTGGCTTTCCATGGGTACTGGGGAATTGAACCTTGTTCCTTAGGCTTCACAGGCAAGTGCCTTAACTGCTATGCCATCTCTCTGGCCCCAATCCTCCTATTTTAATCCTAGGAATCCAGCCAAAGGAAAACATTCCACATTAAGACTATGAAGGTTGATATTGATCAAGTCCTTAACAGGACCTAGAATCATCTAGAAAACAAGCCTCTGGGCTGCCTGGGAGGGAGTAACTTGAATAGGTTAATTGAGGTGGGAAACCCACCTTAACTGTGGGTGGTGCATTTCCGTGAGCTGGGGCTCCAGAACTGCACAAAAAGGAGAGCGCTGGCTGACAGCGGCTTTCCTCACTCTGCTTCCTCACTGTGGACTGAATGTGACCAGCTGCCTCCAGCTCTTGCCACCATGCCTTTTCCAGCTGTGAGAACTGTAACCTGGAACTATCAGTGGAAATAAAGGCCCTTCTTCCTTCAGTTGCTTCTGGTCAACAAAGAGTGTGATTAATACAATGACTTATGCATACATAGATGATCATTTGTAAAAGCTACAGACTGAAAGCCATGCAACTACAAACTGATAAGCCCACATAACCATTTCTATGCAAATAGTACATAGTCAGCATTAACGTAGGATAAAATATGCCTGCTGCTGGGGCATGGGTGAGCTCTGAATGCATCATAGCAAATCAAAGAAGCCAGCTGGCTGCCAGGATGCAACATGAGCAGAAGGAGGAAGCCCATTAGCAAGGGAAAGCTTGATTCTTCTCCACTGGGTGCACGTGCTACTGCTGCCACTGGCTGCGGATGTCTGCCTCCAGCTATGTCAGTCTTTCCATGTGGACTCATACCAGCTACGTGCCAGGGAGCTTCCAGGCCTTCAGCCTCAGACTGAGGCAGCATTATTGGTGGAGGGAAAGAGAAACAGAGAGAGAGAGAGAGAGAGAGAGGGAGAGAGAATGGGTGCACCAGGGCCTCTTGCCACTGCAAACAAACTCCAGACATGCCTCCTTGTGCATATGGCTTTATGTGATTCTTATCATGTGTCCTGGTAAAGAGAAAAGGGTTCTATCGACTCTGTCATTGTAGAGAACCTGATTGACACATGGGAACTCCAGAAAGGACAAGTTGAAAGACAAACTGCGGATCAGCATTTGGTTGGAAGTTTGCTTAGAGGAAAAAGTAGATTGTGACAGTTGCACAATTCAGTAAATTTGCTGAAAATGGGTTGGTGAGTTACCTACTTAATACTAGATGGATTAAATGATCTATGGGACACTTCAGTGAAACTATTCTGACTAGTGCTGTTTCCTAGCAGGAGAGGATTGGATGTACATGATCCAAATTCAGCCAATGATCTCACAGTGTAGTTGGGATTCAACCAATCTCTTAATCTTTCTTTTGAATGCATGTATGTTCATGTGAACTAAAGTATGTGTGTGCATGTGTGTGGGTAGGCCACAGGACAACCTAGATTGTCATTCCCCAGAAAAACTGCCTACCTATTTTGAGACAGGATTGCTCATTGGCCTGAGCTTACCAATTAGGCTAGACTGGCTGACTAGCAAGCAAGGGATCCTCTTGTCTCTGCCTCCCCATCGCTAGGATTACAGACACATGCTGCCATGCCCAGCATTTTTATGAGTCCTGGGCATTGATCTCAGGTCCTCATGTGTGCGAGGCAAGTGCCTTACTAACTAAGGTGCCTCCCAAGCTGCCATCTCTTTCTCTTCTCAGCATGCTGTCCTTATAGTGCCAACCCTCGTCCACATAGTCCTGGCTCTGTGATCTAGGCCACTCATCCTGGCATTACCCTCAAGGTCCATCCAGAACCAAGGGAGGAGGGACAAAAAACCAGGAAAACATTCTGTGAGCCCTAAGTAAGACTCAATTTACTTGTGATTTTTATTTATTTATTTATTTATTTGAGAAAGAGAGAGATAGAGAATGGGGACTCCAGGGCTTCCAGACACTGCAAACGAACTCCAGATGCGTTTGCCATCATGTACATCTGGCTTATGTGGGCCCTGGGGAATGGAACAGAGGTCCTTTGGCTTTACAGGCAAGCACCTTAACCACTAAGCCATCTCTCCAGCCTCTTACTTGTGATCTGATAGACCTTTTCAACATGAGGCTTTCCAGCCATGCTGGGAAAGTCTTGCTTTAGTTTAGTTTTCTGAAACACAAGGAAAAGAGAGTTGTGAATGGCCGCTGGAATTTCCAGCAAGAGTTGCTTCCAATTCTTTTGTTCTGAAGAATTATAAATCTTAAATAATAGATGCCTTTATATAAAATGGGATTAACCTGTATGTATAAATAATTTATGGAGGCAGGGGTTATCACTGGTATTTGAATCATTCTAAAGATTTAAAAAATATATTTCTTTTTATAACCACATAGCTTTGATTGTTATTAAAGTTTCTTCATAGTATGATAGAAAACAACAGATTAAGCTTCACAATAATGGGAAGAGCATCAAGATAAATATTAGAATAGCTGGAATTTTCATTCTTAAAATAATTTTTAGTAAGGAAGTAAATTTAGACAGCTGATCAAAATATTTGGCTGAAGGACAGGAAAAAGAAACAAATATTGCTTTGTTTTAATGAACTAGGCCAGAGGTGTCAAACTTTATAAGTATTTTTAAACTAAATTTATTTCCCTAATTCCAGCTGAGGGGAATCATTTAGTTTATCAGAGCTTGTTAGCATATTTCTCCTCAGCCTGAAATTCAAGGTACTCATCTTGATAGTTTTATACTACAAAAATTGGCAAATATAACTTATTAGCTATTTTCCTCTGGAGAGTGGCCATCTATTAACAGAGTTCTACTCACTTGAAAAAATTTTTAGTGTTGACTGCATTACACACTCAGAGATAAATTCTCCCTCCCATACTCATCAGGGAATCCCCAGACGAGCCTGTCTTTCCTTTGAAGATAATTTCTTAAACTAACATTCACATCAACACAAATACCTACTACCAACAAAATCAAGTTAGCTAGTTGTAATGTTATAGCCAAAAACTTAATCCATAAAACATAGTAAGATGAGGAGGGTAGGGAACCAGTTTAATGGATAGAGCGCTGGCTGCATAAACTTGAGTACTTGAGTTCCAACCTGCACAACGCACATTAAAAAAAAGAAAGCTGGATGATGTTGCATGAGCATCTGCAATCCCACGGCTGCTATGGAGAGAAGGGAGGCAGAGACAGCCAAGCAGGAGACGGCAGTGGGATACAACGAGAGGTCTGTCTCAAACAAAGTGGAAACCAAGGACCAACAGTCCAAGTAGTCCTCTTACCTCCGCTGGGCACCATAGTATCTTCATGCCTACATTCACACACACTCACGTATCATGGTACACACACATGCACAATCCCACACTGTGGTGCATGCACATCTACACTCACACACCATAGTACACACACATCCAGCCTCACACACATGAACACATTGTAGTACACGCACATCCACACACACACAAACACCATACACACACCAAAAAAGAGCAATATATGAAGGTGAGTAATTTGGTTGGGAGGGTTTTACAAATAAATACTTAGCAGGCAGGCATGGATGTCCATATTTGTGTATTTAGGAGGGAGGGGAAAAATTCTAAGTTTGCAGCCAGCCTGGCTTACATAGTGGGACCCTATCTCAATAAACAAAAGAAATAACATATACATAAATAGTTAAATAAATTTTCATGGCACAGTAGTTTGTGCCAGGAACACATGGCAATCTTGGCACGAAGGCTGCCCTTGGCATTAATGAAGTTAGCTGTCATAGGAGAAATACAGCCCTCCACTAGAGCTGGGGCAGAGAATCTTTCCACAGCTGTGCTCTCTATCGCTGAGAGCTGTCAAGCATACAGGGAGTACAGGGCATTGCTACATGATTTCTACCATTGTCTGAAATGGAAGCATCCACCCTGGATGTTAGGTGCCCTTGAATGATCATGGCAAGGGTAGAAGTATGACGGTGTGTAAAGGAGCTCTCCCATCCCCACTGGGGAGTGTGGTGGAGCATGAAGAGTCAATCTGTTACACATGCACAGTTCAACCTCATCTTCAACCTGACTGCGATAGACCAGAAGTTCATTATCATTTTCAGTCTTGGAATTTGAGGAAGTACCTTCAATCAAGATGTGTGTGGCATGTCCAGTGAGGCAGAAACTCCTTGAAACTCCTATCATAAATTCTTTTCCTATCAAAAAGATTTGACTGGGCTAGAGAGATTGCTTAATGGTTAAGGTGCTTGCCTGCAAAGCCTAAGGACCCAGGTTCGATTCCTCAGAACCCATATAAGCCAGATGCACAAGGTGATACATGTGTCTGGAATTTGTTTGCAGTGGCTGGAGGCCCTGGTGTGCTCATTCTCTCTCTCTCACTCTTTCTCTCTCTTTCAAATAAATAAATAAATAAATAAATAAATAATTTTAAAAAGACTTGATTGTTCTTAGTATAACTAATCCAATGAATTAAATTATTTAAGAAAGGATATCTTATTTGGCTTTTAAGTATCAAAAAATCACAAGCTAGAGGCATGGAGGGGAGGGAATTATCATGTTTATTGTCTGCAGGTATGGAAGTTGTCAATTTAAAAAATACCAAAAAATAAAAATCACAAGCAAATGTATGTGTTTAGAGTCCCTGCCCTGGCCTCAGAGACCTTGTGTCCAATGCTGTCCTATTTCATCTAGCAGGGGGTAGTGTTGCCTCTGCTTACACATCCCCGGCTAGTGGCTCACCAGTTCATGAGCAATCTACTTCACTGCTAAGGGGGAGAACCGTCTGCCTTGTGCTCATCTGTAGTTTGCCTCTGTGCAGTATCTTTGGGTTTGGTTTGAATCCTGGGGAATCTTCTTTCCACTGACATCCTGGCCTCCTCCCCTAAATTTTTCCCCATGACTCAGTGATTCAAAAAGTCATCTCATGAGACTCTCATAGAACCCCATTTTAAATGTCCTTTTCATACGTTGGTTCAACGCTTCTGGAGATTCTACATTTCTTAATATGTTCTTACATCATCTGTACTGAACACATCAGCTGTGATCTTACCAGGAACTAATCCTGTGGCTAGCAGAGAGCCTCTGATCAAATGTCAATGGCAACCAAATGATATTCTTAGCTCTGTCAGCTGAAATCACTGTCTTATCAAGTGAAGTTTTTATTAAACCATGCTGCTCCATTGTTTACTTGTGTAGCTAGATTTTTAAACTTAAGGATGGGATGTCACACTCCAAGTGATTGCCATTGTTTTATATCTGATCCACTGTGGTTAGGCAGTTTTTTTTTTTTTTTTTTTTTTTTCAAGGTAGGGTCTTGCTGTAGCTCAGGCCGACCTGGAATTCACTATGTGTCTCAGGGTGGCCTCAAATTCACAGCAATCCTCCTATCTCTGCCTCCCGAATGCTGGGATTAAAGGCATGCACCACCACGCCCTGCTTAAGGCAGTTAATTTGTTTGAGTATCCGATTTTATCATCTAAATAATTAACTTACTTTATAGCTTCATATCACTTGACAATATAATAAAATGTCTTTTGTTCTTCTGAAATGTAAATGATTTCAAAATAATACCTGGAACAGAATCCTGTAGCACACCACAAAAGATCTTCCTTTCTTTGAATGGGATCTGATTCTGTTTCTAAAAATTACAAATTCCCTTGTCCTTAAAATATAATACAACACGGGCTGGAGAGATGGCTTAGTGGTTAAGCGCTTGCCTGCGAAGCCTAAGGACCTGGTTCGAGGCTCGGTTCCCCAGGTCCCACATTAGCCAGATGCACAAGGGGGCGCACATGTCTGGAGTTCATTTGCAGAGGCTGGAAGCCCTGGCGCGCCCATTCTCTCCCTCTCCCTCTATCTGTCTTTCTCTCTGTGTCTGTCACTCTCAAATAAATAAATAAAAAATTTAAAAAAATATAATACACCTATAAGGATGCTGTAGTAGATAGCTTTACATTGTTGGGATGAACTTCCAAACCAGGCACAATTATGGGAGGAAGGGAATTTATTTGAAGCATAGTGGTAGAAAAAGCTAGCCTGCTTTCACAGGCCTGAGCAGAGAGAAAAACCTACTCCATCCCCAGCACAAGCAAACACACTCAAGCTGCACGCAGAGCTCCCGCCCTGCACGTGTCTTCAGACTGGAATTCCAGATCCACCCCGCACAGGGACACCTCCTCCAGCCAGGTAGCAGCAGATCTAAATTACAAACTGTAATAAAATCCTGAATAAATTGGGGGCCATCCACTCAAACTACCACAGATGCCATGCACAAACATGTTTCTAACAAACCCATGGAAACTTCTAGTAGTCACCTCATGCCTTTTTGTTTGAAGCAATTACACAAGTAGAAAATGAATTATTATTATACAAGCACATAAAATACATAAGTTACAAGAGGGAAAGTTCCTTACACTCAGCTCACCTAGTCACATAGCTTTAATGGAGGAAAAGCACTGTGAAATTGTGACATTCTCTGGGTACTTTCTTATATTTCTGAATTATATGTGATAATAGACACATTGTTTCTTCAAAATGTGTTTGGGATATATTTCTTCACTGTGATCATTAATCTTCATTGTCAACTGACTGCATTTGGAATCACGTAGAAGTCAATGTGTGCTTATCTGTGAGGGCATTTTCAGAGAGGTTTAACTGAGAAAGGAAGATCTGCCTTAAACGTGAGTGGCACCATCCTATGGGTTGGGGGTCCCAGACTGAATAAAAAAAGAAAAAAAGAGTGAGCAGAGCGCCAGTATTCATTTCTTTGCTTTCTGACTGTGACTGTAATGTGACCAGCTACCTCCGACTCTGCTGCCTGCCACCATGGAATGTATCGTGGTGGTTTGGATGAGATGCTTTCCATAGCCTCATCAGTTTTGAACGCTTGGTCCCCAGCTGGTGACAGTTTGGAAGGTGGAGCCTTGCCGGAGGAATGTGTCACTGGGTGGGACCCTGAGGTGATGAACTCAGCTCTGAGCCCGTGACTTAGACTCCCTCTACCCAGATGAAGCGAAGCCCAGCCTTCGCTGTGCTGTGCTTTCCTGCCGTGATGGACCTTCCTCTTGAGACTACAAACCAAGTTCAACCCTTTCTACCCGTCAGTTGCTTTTGGTTGGTTGTTTTATCCCAGCAATGAGAAAGTAACTACAACATTATCCCTCTTCAAAAGTGAGCCAAAACAAATGCTTCCTGCCTTTAATTGCTTTTGTCAGGTATTTTGTCACAGCAACAAGGAAAGTAGATAATACACTCACTGAATATTATTCTTCAGGCTGTATCCAAACTGTCACACACTGTTCAAAGACTTCAAAATAGCCTCAATTTACCAAATTAACCTTATTTCTCTGCTATAGAGAGATATTTATGAGTTTTTCTTTTATAAACAGTGCTGCTACATGAACTTTTTTTTTTTTTTTTTTTTTGGTTTTTCTAGGTAGGGTCTCACTCTAGCCCAGGCTGTCCTGGAATTCACTATGCAGTCTCAGGGTGGCCTCGACTCACAGTGATCCTCCTACCTCTGCCTCCCGAGTGCTGGGATTAAAGGCGTGCGCCACCACGCCCAGCTGTACAAGCACTCTTATACATATCTTCTCATAACAAAGTAACCCATGTGGAGCAGCTAGAAATAACACTGCTAGAATAAAAGGCATGCACATGTAAAATCCCAGTGAACTGATATTTTAAGTGTGTGGGGGTACTCCACAGCCCAGCTATTCCAAGCATGGCCCTCGTGTATGCCCATAACACCCTGAATGCTCTATAGCCATCTGACATGGATGTGCTGTCTCAGAGAACTGTTTTCCACTTAGTGTTTAATTTGGGTTCTTTAGCTGATGTTTCCCTTCTGTCCTCCACCTAGCTTTGTTTCTCGAAGCAGACTCTTCCTGTTTGGGGGAGGGTGGCAGAGCTGCGCTCACTGCAGAGGACTGGTTCTAGGGTATTGCATCACATTGCTGAGCACACACAGTCTTTGGGACCACTCTCTGACTTTTGTGTGGCTAACAGACATTTACTGAGTGCCTGCTGCCTTCCAGACTGGGACTATTTAACACTCAAAGCATTCTTCCACAACCATACCACTATCAGTCATTTTCCACAATGGAAATTTAACTATTGAATAGCTGATTGTAAATGTCAAACACTTCTGTTTTGTTTTTAGACAGGTTCTCATGAAACTCAAAGTGGTCCCAAATTTGAACTGTATCCAAGGATGACCTGGGGCTCCTTGATCTTTCCTCCACCTCCTGAGTGCTGGGAGGCATTTGTCACTGTGCCCAGCTTGACTTGATTCTTAAATGTCACCTTATAGGTAACCCGCAGAGCTCTCGGGAAGTCAGAAAGGAGTCAGCAGAATAACAAACTTTTTGTACAAGATTCTATGCTGCTATTTTTGGGAGGGGGGATGAAGGGGCTGAGGTAGGGTCTCACTCTAGCCAAGGCTGACCTGGAATTCACTATGTAGTCTCAGGGTGGCCTCGAACTCATGGCGATCCTCCTACCTCTGCCTCCTAAGTGCTGGGATTAAAGGCGTGCTCCACCACACCCTATGCTGCTATTGATCAAGATTTTACTATTGAGCTTTTACCATCTGCGGAATTGGAATATGTGAAACCAAAACAAAATTGCTTCCTCTACAAACATAAATTGCATTCTTCAGTGTATTTACTCACATGAATGTTCTTTCCTGACAAGTTTAAGAAGTAGAGTTCATCTTAATTATTTCTTCCTGGGTTTCTACAAAGGAAAAATCAGAGGAGGGGACAAAAAAGCTATGATTCTCAATTTCCATAGGTACAAGGGGTACTATGATTCACCGCTAAGTTTAACGAACCTGTATGTTCCTCCGTTCACCCCTCTCTTGTACACCCCTGAGCCACAGGACCTGTAGGCACGTCAAGAAAGCTTTGATTTATTTATGAAACTCTATCACTAAAAGCAGTTGATCTTCCCCTGTGTTTGATACTCAAATATTACAGGAACAACACAAAATAATTCACTTATTTAAAAGGCTGTGTCAATAGTAATCTTAAAGGAACTCATAAAATGAGGTCTGCCTTAATGAAATGTGTTTTTCTTTCAGTACTTTTAAGGTGAGAGGGGCAATGACATACACAAGACCCTAATAACCACTAATGAAGGGATGCTGGTACTCATCTATGAAATGATTTCCTGGAAGATAGAGATTCTGTTTTCTGAAATAGCCAATGCCCTTTCAGCATTCATTCATATGCAGAAGAATCTGGAAAGGTTTGAAGGCCTTCTTTGGGATATTTCTTGGGACTCAGCACAAATATACTTTCTACATAAATATTAGCCACATTCCGTTAGATCAACTAGATTAGACATCATAAAATAAAAAGAGAAGGTTGAGGATGTAGCTAAGTGGTCACAGTCATAAATGCCTGACTAGTGTGTGCAAGACCCTGGACTTAGTTTCCAGCGTCACAAAAATACAATAAAAGTATGTCTTTTTACAAAAGCAAAAAGGGTGGAGGAGATAGCTCAGTTGGTAAAGTGCTCCCTTTGCCAGCAAGAGAACCTGGTTCCGATGCCCAGCACCCACATAGAAGCCAGGCGTGCCGCACAAGCCTACTGAAATCCCAGTACTGGGAGATGGGCAGCAGGCGTCCCAGGCTTGTTGGCTGACTAGTCTGGCTCAATCAGTGAGTCCTGAGGTCAGTGAAAATAAGGAGAAAGAGTGGTAGAGTATACCCAGCATCAGCCTCCATGTGCATCTGCACACAGGGCACCTGACCCCAAGTGTGAACTCACACACACACACAAACATGCATGTACACACACACACACAGCTCTCACATATGTGAGCAAGAAAATAGTATAGGTCCTATTTTTCTTTGGTATTGTGGTTCACACTTATAATTCCCATCCTTGAGAGGCTAAGATGGGAGAATCATTGTGTGTTTGAAGCCAACCCAGGCTGTAGAAAGAGCCCCTATCTCAAACAGAAAAGAAATGCTGACAATGAAATTATATATTGAATATGTATTCCCACCCTCCCTAAAAAGGAAAGAAAAACATATAAGCTATTCTAATAAGGTTATTGGCCCCTGTTTGATACATGTGTCTGACTTAAGCCCCCATAAACACCTGTAACTTTTTATTTATTTATTTATTTATTTATTTATTTATTTATTTAGACACAGCCTCACTATGTAGCTCAGGCTGGCCTCAACTTACAATCCTCCTGTCTTAGCCTCTGAGTGTGGGAATTATAGGCATGTGTCCACCATGCCCATCCTGGGGGTGAAAAAGCAATAGGCAAAAGAAACGATTTTATGAAATTATGAGGAAATTGTACTTGTAAGATAGGAGGTTGAGCAGGGCTCAGGGGTAACCACATTCCCACATTCTTCTCTTGGAAAATAAAACCTACACAATTTCTATAAGTACAAGAGAAAGGGATGGCTTGAATAATTTTAAAAATTACTTTAATTGGAATATACAATGGTGCTTTGTTACCTTGTTAAAGATAATTTATCAAAAAGGGTAATACCATGGTTTTCATACACATGTAAAATGGATTATTGTTAAGGACTCAACAGTAAGGGAAGCAGTAAGATTTTCTAACTAATTCTAAAGAGGGTCTTAAAAGAGCATGTATAGGCCATGATAGAAATCCACAAATAGATGCACACCTGACTACTTCTGCGGGGAGGAGAGAAATCAATTGTCTCTCCACCAGACAAAATTTATCTGTAGGCCTATTGGCAAAAGTTTTGGCCACTGAGTCAGATTTCCACAACTTAGAGAACTGCAAAATGGCCCGAAGGTGACCAAAGACACACTGCGCGGAACCAGCAATGCCGAAGGGCACAGTTACTGTAACCATGACACTGCTTCCGTTGAAGACATCCAGTGGTCATCTGGAACATTTCTAAGTCTCTCACAACTTTTCTTCCCCCCTACATAGATGACATAAGACCAAGGCAAAGCAAAACTCTCTTTTGAATTGTTGCTGTATTTTCTCAGTTTCTTAGTTTGTATATCTCTTTTTGTTTATTTGTTCGTTTGTTTGAGGTAGGGTCTCACTGTAGCCTAAGCAGACCTGGAATTCACTATGTAGTTTTAGGCTGGCCTCAAACTCACAATGAGCCTCTGACCTCTGCCTCCCAAGTGCTAGGATTAAAGGCATGTGTCATCAGGCCTGGCCAACTCCTTTATACTTGATAAAGCTAGAGATCATCTTGGAGTGCCCCTAAAATTAACTTTAAGGATGGATTTTCACACAGTATACTTTTGTAATCATGATTTCTGTATGTCTCCCTTACATAGATTCCTAAGATCTTATAACAATACCTTTAACCATTTCTGAATGTTCAGGATTCACAATTGCTTTCCTTCCTTCCTTCCTTCTTTCTTTCTTTCTTTTTTTTTTTTTAAGTAGGGTGTCACTCTAGCCCAAGGCTGATCTGGAATTTACTATGTAGTCTCAGGGTGGTCTTGAACTCACAGTGATCCTCCTACCTCTGACTCCTAAGTGTTGGGATTAAAGGCGTGCACCACCATGCCTGTTTTGCTTTGTATATATCGAGTATAGATATAACCATATGAGATTAAGTTTTATTCCAAACACACAATGGTTTGGATATTGAAGGTGTGTGTGCATGTGTGTGTGCACGTGCATATACGTGTGTGTATATGTGTGTTGTGAGTACAGGCATGTGTATGCCACAGTGCATATGTGGAGATCTGAGGACAACTTCTGGGTGTCAGTCCTTGCCCTTCACCTCATTTGAGGCAGAGTGCTCCGTTGTTCACTGCACTGTTCACCAGTTTAGCTGGCCCTAAGCTTTGAACATTCTCTTGTCTCTGCCTCTCAGAGGCATGCTGGGATGACAAAAGCCCACCATAGCTTTCAGCTTTTACTTGTGGTCTGCAGATCTGAACTTAGACAATCACACTTATGTGGCAAGTGCTTTATTCACTGGGCCATCTCTTTAGCTACGGCTCATTTTGATCTACAAGAATATAAACATACAATGGTCTGTGAGAGCTTAAATCTGTCTTGCCTTCAAGAAAGATTCGGAAGGGGGCATGGTGATACATATTAGGTGGGGGAGGAAATGTCAGCTATGGGGAAGCATCAGATAGAACGCGGAGGGAGGGAGGTGATGGTTAATCTTGATTGTTCACTTAATAGGATTTAGAATCATCTAGGAGACACACCTCCGGGTATGTCTATGAAGGTGTTTTCAAAAATTGAGGAGGGGGCTGGAGAGATGGCTTAGTGGTTAAGTGCTTGCCTGTGAAGCCTAAGGACCCTGGTTCGAGGCTCAATTCTCCAGGACTCACGTTAGCCAGATGCACCTGGGGGCACACGTGTCTGGAGTTCGTTTGCAGTGGCTGGAGGCCCTGGTGCGCCCAGTCTCTCTCTCTCTCTCTCTGTCACTCTCAAATAAATAAATAAACAAAAATTAAAAAAAAATTGAGGAGGGAAGACGCATCCTAAACGTGGGTGGTACCCTTCCGTGGGCTGTGGTCCTGGACTGAATCAAAGGGAACAAAACGAACTGTGGGCCAGAACTCGCCTCTTTCTGCTTCCTGACTGCAAAGACAATGAGGCCAGCCGCCTCTCACCCCGGCCTCCACACCTTCCCTGCCGCGAGGAGATTTTACCTTCAAACTAAGCCAAAAAAGAAAAAGCCCTTCCTTAAGTTTCTTTTATCACGTATTTTGTCCCAGCAGCAAGAAAAGCCGCGATTCTGGAGGGAGAGCAGGGCTAGCCTCACTCTCCAGGGGGTGTGCCCTAGTGTTGTCAAACAACATGTCAAGAAAACATTTCAAAGATGTTCAACATTTATGGGAATTTATTTGAAATTTCTTCTAAATTTGGGGAAATGTGACTTTTTTCTCATTGGATCATTAAGTGAATTTGTGTCTTTCCATGTAAGCCATTAATTTTCTGACTTTTTCTCTTAATTGCCTGAACCAAACATCACACGTACTTGGCATTGAACTCCCTCTCTTCATTAATTCTCTGTAATCTGTTCATCCTGATGTTCAAACATCCTTTCAGCACCACTGACAACAGCGGTAAAGAGATGTTCACACAGAGCTCTCAGGCTCCGACCAAAGCTGTTTCTCTCAAAGTGACTCATAGCCTCAGACGTTCAGAAATGTGCAAACAGTCATGTCATTGCTGGATCACCAGCAGAACTTCAACTCTGCCGAAGGTCAGGAACCAAAGCAGAGCAGCAAACTAATTAGCACTGTGCTGTGCTAAAAGGGACTAGCAGTAATGTTTCCAACTGGCCACTTGGGAAAGGGAGGGTAGAGTCAAGCTGAAAACCCAAATCGTTGATGAGGATCTCCTCAAACCTTTGACATCAATTAGAATTATGGCCAGCATTTGCAGTGTCATCCTTAAGGAGAAGCCTGGGGCTGAGGAGATGGTTCAGGGGGAAGGTGCTTGCTGTATGAGTGTGAGGACCTGTATTCCAGCTGCATGTGCACAGGTGTGGCTGGGGGTGGTGGTGCACACCTTTAATCCCAGCACTCAGGGGGCAAGGGTAGGTGGATCACTGTGAGGTCAAGGCCACCCTGAGACTGCATGGTGAATCCCAGGTCAGCCTGCGTTAGGGTGAGACCCTACTACAGCAATTGACCTCCAGATGCTTATGCCACCTAGTGGGCATGTGCAACCTTTCGCTTGCCTCACCCTTGTGTGTCTGGCTTATGTGGGATCTGGAGAGTCGAGCATGGCTCCTTAGCCTTTGCAGGCTAAGCCGTGTCTCCAGCCCCTGGTTAGCTTTACTAGATGACTCAGTGAGCTCTGATTTCAGCAACAGACCCTACCTCAAAAAACAAGGTGAAGAATGATTGCAGGACACGTGACATTGACCTCTGGCCTCCATGTGCATGCACACAGACAGGCATATGAACCTGCACACATATGCACTCCCATCTGTACATGAAAATGTGCACACATGATCTCACATGCCTGTGCACATGCACACAATGCACTCACCCACACATATGAACATGCATACACACATGTCCATTCAGACATATGCATATGAACATGTACCCACATGTACTCATATTCACATGCTCTCACATGCATATGAACATGCACACACATGGACACACATATGCATTCACACACACATGCTCCCACATGTACACTCAGACATATGCCCACATATGCTGTGGTAGTTTGAATCTATGTCCCACATTGTTAAAATTAAACCTGTAACTTGGATCTCCAGCTAACTGGCTGGAGGAGGTGTCAGTGGGGGTAGTTCCTGGATTCCAGGCCTAAGGTATGTTTGAGAGTAGATCTGAATTTCAGCCCAAAGATATACAGCGAGGTCTGAGCCTGGGGACTTGCTTGCTGTCGGTTTGTGTTTTTGCTGGATCTTTGGTTGTTTCTCTCTGAAGCTTCTTCTGCCTCTTCTGCCATAGATGGAATTTCCCATGGATCTGTAAGCATGAAATAAATCCCTTCCTCCCATTATCTCTCTTTGGTTTGGATGTTTATCCCAGCAATGAGAAGCTTTCTACAACATGTGGGTATGAACATGCACACACACATGCATTTGAACACACATACGGATATGCGTGCAAAAAAGGAGAAAGAAATACAAATATTGACACCAGGGAACCAATTACTTTGCATGTGGGAAAAATAATTGAATGCATTTTAGCTTCTGAGCTGTCAGAGCTACAAAACTGCTTCTCTTCTGACCTCTTATGTCTGTCTTATTTATAAAAAGAAAGATTTCCTGACATGAATGCTTCCTTTAAAGGCCCGATTAGATTATGTTTACCTTGGACTTAAAACCATGCACCATTGTAAGGCTTGGTTCAGAATCGCATTGTCTCTGAGCTGACTTTCTGCAGGATTTAAAAGCAAAGCTCTTTGAGCTGTCACTTCCCTCTGTGTGTCTGGACAAACTGACATCACATTCGCCAAAGAGCCAGTTGTGTTTGTAGGAGGATATAGTTGGCTGACTGCCTTTCAAAAAGCTTATCATAGTGACTGTCAGAATGGGCCCGGGAGCATGGAAAGGGAATGGGTCTTTTCATCCATTTCATCATTTATTGTTTTTCTCCCCAAATTTTCTACATAAAAACGCTATGCAAAGCATTATGTGTGTGTGCACACACACACCAGAGGACAACCTCGGGCTTGTTTCTCAGGTGCTATTCATCTTATTTTGAGAGTCTCGCACTGGTCCAGAGGTTATCAAGTAGACTAGATTGGCTGGCAGGGGAGCCTCCAGGATCCTCCTGTCTCCACCTCAGTGCTGGGATTATAAGTGTGCCCCACTATGCCAGGCATTTCTACCTGAGTTCTGGAGATCGAGCACTTTGCTGACTGAGCCATCTCCCAAGCCCCAGAAACACTGTTTTTGTTTCTGGAGACACGTTGTTACTAGGTAACCCAAGCTGGCTTCAAATTTAGGCTCTTCCTCCAGAGGAGACTCTTTGGAGTCTGAGTGCCGGGATTACTGAAGCATGCTACCATGCCCGGCCTCAAAGCATCGTCCATCCCTTATGCTCAGCAGCTGATCAAGTCTGTACAGACAAGTGTGTCACAGCAATGGAGAAGCGTCAGAGCCCACCAAATGTTGAACATGGGGTCTTGAGCCGAACAACCTGGGCTTGAATGACACACAGCTCAGCTTTTTACTAGCCACCTGACCTAGGACAAGCCACTCCATTGTCCCATTCTCTGTTTGCTCATTTGGGAAACAGATACTACGGAGGGAGAGAGGACCTGTCTCAGAGATTAAGTAAGTTCACTTTCATAAAGCACTGGGAACACAGCTTGGCACTCAGTACAGCCACATATTTTGAAGTAAGTGATTAATCAAAATCATGCTTTTCAATGTGAAAACCATAAGAAATGGTTAATTTCTATCAGTAGGAGGCCGGTACAATAAAACATACTGCATTCATGTGGTGGATATGAAGTGCAAGTATTCAAAAGAATGAGGGGCTGGGGAGATTCTCAGTGGATTAAGTGCTTGCTATACAAGCTTGAATTCACATAAAAAGCCAGAAGCTGCTGGTTATGGTGGTGCATGCTGGTAGGATACTGCTGAAGACGCAGAGTCAGGAGGATCAAGAATTTGTGGCTAGCCTGGGCTACACATTTCCTTGGACCCAGGTTCAATTCCCTAGGATCCACATAAGCCAGATACACAAGGTGGCACATGTTTTTGGAGTTCATTTGTAACGTCTGAAGGCTCTGGCATGCCCATTTTGTATCTCTCCCTCTTTCTCAAATAAATAAAATTAAATTAAAAAAACATTAGGGATGGAGAGAGGGATTAGCAGTTAAGGCACTTGCCTGCAAAGAAAATGACCCAGGTTTGATTCCCCAGGACCCACGTAAGCCAGATGCACAATGTGGCAGATGCGTCTGGAGCTCATTTGTAGTGCCTAGAGGCCCTGACATGCCCATTCTCTCTTTTTCTGCCTCTTTTCACTCTCAAATCAATAAATCAATAATAAATATATAATTAAAAGTGGAAGCTGTTTCAGGCATCCCAGAATGCCCATGGGCAAGAAGGAACATAGAGATAGGAGAAGCTGTCAGAAGCTCAGGGGCCAGCTAGCCTGGTGAAAGCACAGTGAGTAATGTGAAACCCTCCCTCAAAGGAGGTGGAAGGTGAGGACTGACATTGGAAAGTTGTCCTCTGACCCCCACATGCTCACAGTAGCATGTGTTCACCCACATTTACACAAATGAACACATATCATACACGCACACACATACACACAAAGGAGTGAGATAATTCCCCCTATCTATTATGAAAGATCTTCAAGGAAAAAATACACTCTCACATTATGCATACATGAATGCATAGAGAATAATTTCTGATAGAACACATGGGAAACTTATTCTACAGTTGGTTCTGGAAGGTATAGGAGTTGGGAATTTGAGAGACAATGGGTTGATTGAAACATTTGATCTGCTTTTAATTGTTTCCAATAATCATCCCATGAGTTGTGGTTTTTTGTTAGGATCAGAAGTGGTTACTTGAGAACAATTCTGGACATGGCCTTGGTTTTGTCTTTTGAGATAAAGACTCACTCTTGGGAGGGGCTCTGGTGGGCTTCACTGGCCTCTTCTGCAGTGCGCAACTTAAGTGTTGTCTTTGGGAACCGAAAGCCATCCCTGGAGATCCTAAACCTGTGCATTCTCCCCAGGGGATGATTTTCATCAGGACATAATAAAAAGCACTTCATTACTTCCAGCCGTGAAGTTGGATATGTTACCCTTCATGTCCCTCCTCTTTTATTCATTTTTGAGGGAGGTGGACCCTTGGCAAGAGGTGGGAGAAAAGCAATGGCAGTGGACAGGGACTTGCAGCAGGAAAACACTTGGGATTCTTGGTAAGCTCATGCACATGGTGCTTCACCTGTGATTAGTCACTGTGAGTCACTCCTCACAGTTAGGATCCATACTCGATGGGCAGAGATAATACGGAGGAGGGTAGATAGATGGCTCCGTGGTTAGATGTGCTTTCTGTGCAAGCATGAGAACCCCAGGGAGCCCAAGACTACCTTGACTTGACTGATCTGAGACTGATTTGGAGTTTGAATCTCCAAATCCCACATAAAACAGCCGAGGGTGGCCATGCAGCTTACAGATCCAGTCCCATGGGGTACGGACACCCAAGACTGGTTAGAGCCTCACAATCTCTGGAAATAGTCAAGAGAAACTCAAACCATGACCAGGAAGAAGAGCAAAAGAGTCTGACGTGGTCCTCTCCGGCCACCTCAGGTCGTGACCTCCCAACATAGGTGAGCATATGGGCATATGGGGTGCTCCAAGGGCACATATATGTGCATAGGCCAGTGCACACACCAGACTACACTACATGCACATCCACATGCACAAATAAAATATATATTTACAAAACTACTACATACATGCATACAAGTAAGGTTGACAACCTGGGGGCTGGTTCGGGGAGCTGGCTTAGCAGTTGAAGGGGCTGGCTTGCAGGCCTGCTGGTCCCAGTTTGAATCTCCCAGAGCCCATGTAAAGCCAGGTGTAAAGCAGTGCACATGTCTTCAAGCCCAACTGCCTGCAGCAATGAGAAGCAGCTCCAGAAGAATCCAGAAACTCATGTGGCAGCTAGCTTGTGGCACGCAGTGCCAAAACAAGAGACCCTAAGAGACCCTGTCTGAAAGAAGGTGGGAGGAGAGGACAAACACTTTGACCATGTCCACTTATCTCCACGACGGTGCACCCGTCCCCCCACATACCAGACACCTACATACCCTTGCAAACAAAACCAAAATGAAACTGAGGGGTTGAAAGTTGGGTCACAATAGCAGTGCATATGGATGTCAGAATGGGTAGCAGGCAGGAAAGGCATTCACCTGGTTGAGTCAGCTTTGATCCTATGTCTGACACTATTACATGCTCACATCTCTGAGCTTCATCTTCCTATTCTACAAAATGAGGATAACCTTTGCATGCTCTATAGTCCATAAATAATTTGTGTATGTGTCTATCTCTATCTCTATCTCTATCTCTATCTCTATCTCTATCTCTATCTCTATCTCTATCTCTATCTCTATCTATCTATCTATCTATCTATCTATCTATCTATCTATCTATGAGGTAAAATAAAGTGAACTAGAGGTAGGGGGTAGTGTGCATGTGAGGCCCTTTCACATCTGAGAGCCTATTGTTTTAAAAGCACACAAAGGCATCAATTCCGTTGTCACCACAGCTGAGATGTGGTGACTGCCCTCAGTTCTAAGCCACATGGGAAGGAACAAGTGCTAAGCGGAGCCTCCGACATGGGTGCTCCATCCACAGCTGTTTAACTGGGATGGAAAGCTGATGCGGTTGCCAAGCAACTCAGATTTGGATAAATATACCTTCCTTTCTCAGTGTACCAGATAAGTAGTAAACAACCATTCTTCTGACTATGACTTAATCTTACCCTGTGAGTACACTTATAAAAAAAAAAAAAGAAACAAAAGAAATCCACCTCGTATTTAGGTAACTCAGGATGAAAATTTTCCATGGATGAATAATCTAGTCATTTGAAATGGGGGCCGGAGAGATGGCTCAGTTAGTCAAGTGCTTTTCTTGCAGGCACGAGGATGGGAGTGTGATCGGCAGAACCCATGAAAACATGCCTGGCATGGTGCACATTTGTGATCCCAGAGCTGAGTTGTAGGGCAGGAGGATCCTTAGGGCTCACCCACTGGCTAGCCAGTATTGCTTAATTGCTGAGCTCTATGCTAATGAAAGACCTTGTCTGAAAAAAAAAGTGGATGGCATTCCTAAACATCCTGAGGTTGTCCTCTGACCTCTACTTACATGCATGTGTGCCTTCTACACACAAGCATGCACACACACATACACATGTGCAAAAATAAAAACAAGCCAAATGACTTGACTTCTGTGAATTGTTCCTTAGTTCTACATTTCATTATGTGAGTAGAATGAAGTGGTTAGCCCTTAAGAATGTAGTGTGCACAATGCCACCAGAAAGAGAAAGAAGCCAACAGAACAGTGGTAAGGGTGTCATGGACTTGATGTGTGTCTGTTTTTATGATCTTGGACCATCATCAGTCATGGCTATCAGGCCAGTGAGGTCAATTTCTGGCAGCAATGAGATGGTTATTCCCCAACTAGGCTCCAAGCTCTTTAAGGGCATTAATTTTTTCAGTGTCCAGAAAGCATATAGCACTAGATATTAATTTATGAGTATTACAGATCAAACATGCCCTTGACATAATATGCATGTACTTATATTTCCCAACTTTGGGACACTGAAGATGTCACATCACCCAGAGCATTGGGCAGCTAGCTCTTACACTGCTCACATTTTGGGATCATTATTTATTGAACGTTTTCCACTTATGACCCATTTACACCTGAGAAATGTTTACATGACCCTCACTATACAGGTATAGAAAATAGTCATACAAATCAAATATTTACTGATACAAATCATAAAGAGTAAAGCACTTCTTTGACACACATTTTCTACGTGTGAAAATTAAAGCAAACGTGCATAGTACTGAGGTGGAAATGCTTGTTTATTCCTGCATAAAAATTCAGCCTTGGATTAATATTTGATACTGCAGGACATTGAGCATCTTCAATGCTTTTCAGAGTTGATCAGCAGTTTGATTTTACTATTTTTCAATGCTGAGAACACTGCTTTGCCTAAATAATAAAAACTGGCAGAAGTATGTTTAGAGCCATTTACAAAACTGACTGTAATTCTGTCATAATCCCAAGTGAAAATAACTTTTTTTTTTTAAAATGAAGCTCAAGACAGCAAGGGTAGCAGCAGTTTTTAAAATCAAGTATTTTAACACAAGAAAATCCAGAGATCTACTAGCTTGATACTTGTATGCTGAGAAAAACAGCAGTACAATACTAAAGATTTTTGTTTTCCTTAATTAAGCTGTTATGTTTCTAGGGTTGCAGAAAACGTTGTATGCTGTAGTAAAAACATTGTACCATCGCTTGGAACTTTCGGGCAACCTTCATTGGCACTGTGTGGTGTGACAGCAGGGACAGGTGATGTGCACGTGCCGTCTGCTTGTGACCAAGGCTGTGGTAAAGTTAGCTTTCATTGTTGTTGCTATTTATTTTTATTTATTTATTTGAGAGTGACAGAGAAAGAGGCAGATAGAGAGAGAATGGGTGTGCCAGGGCCTCCAGCCACTGCAAACGAACTCCAGATGCATGTGCCCCTTTGTGCTTCTGGCTTATGTGATACCTGGGGAATCGAGCCTTGAATGGGGGTTCTTAGGCTTCACAGGCAAGTGCTTAACTGCTAAGCCATCTCCAGCCCCTGTGGTGAAGTTAGTTGACATAAAATATATGAACTTTTGGCTGGAGAGATGGCTTAGTGGTTAAGGTACTTGCCTGCAAAGCCTAAGGACTCATGTTCGACTTTCCAGGTCCCACATAAGCCAGATGTGCAAGGTGTTGCAAGTGCAAGGTCACATATACACACATCTGGAATTCGATCACAGTGGTTGGTGGTCTGGCATGCCAATTCTCTCTCACGCATAAAAAAGGCCAGTCTGTTGGGTTTGCCTCAAAAAAAAAAAAAAAAGGAACTTTCACAAATACCTCTTATTCATTAAGCAGTTGGTTCTGGGTTAATTTTTGTTTGCTGGGGTTCAGAAACATTTTCCTATTACCAAATTCTTCCCAACCCCCACATTCAGTTCTGGGGCCCCATGTGTTCTGACCCTTAGTTAAAGAAGCTTAGAGTAATATGTGTTTTACAAACAATTAAGGAAAACCCACCAAAAAAATGTGCAGCCTCTGGTCAGCCTTCTATACCTGACCTAGATTTTACATCAGAGAATTTGATCAAAGTCCCAAAGTATTTGAAAAAAAATGTGGGTACCACTTTCATCTTGTAAAATTGTAGGCACTGTTTTCCTCCTCTGAACTCTAAAACAATACCTTAGAACATGAGTGACAGTTTATGTTGATTGTCAACTTGAAAGGACCAAGAATCACTATTTAGATTAGGTTAGCTTGTGGGCTTGTCTGTGATGGATTGGGTTGACTAAGGTGGGCAGACCCACCTAACTGTGGATAGCAGCATTCCATGGTTTGGGGTCCTGAACCGTGTAAGAATGAGAGAGCTGGTGGGTAGCAGCATTCATGCTCTGCTTCCTCACTGTGGGCTGAATGTGAGCAGCTCTGCTTCAAGCTCCAGCTGCCCTGTCTTCCTCACCAGCATGGACTGCAACCTGGAACCATAAGATAAAGCAAATGCCTCTTCCCACAAACTTATTATTGTCATGTATTTTGTCCCAACAACAACAAGGTAACTAAAACAATGATTTCATGTTTTGGGTTTTTGTTTTGTTTTGCTTTTCAGGGTAGGGTTTCGCTTTATCCCAGGCTGATGTAGAAATCACTACTATGTAGTGCAGGATGGCCTCAAACTCACAGTGGTTCTCCTATCTCAGCCTCCCTAGTGCTGAGATTAAAGGCGTGCACCACCACACTGCTGATTTTATAAGTTTTACAATGTATTAGTATAAGAAATCATCTAAAAATAAAGTTTCAAGAGAATGTGTGTATGCAAATATGAGTCATTTTATAGAAGAAACTTTAGCATCCTGGGATTTTGGAGTTGGAGGTAGGGCTAGAATCAGTCTGCCAAGAATACCAAGAGACAATGGCATTCCCTAAAATTTAGTGCAAGATAGCCTGGACACCTACTAACAAACATATAATGTGTCTGTAGTATGTATTGAGCAACTCTCCCTTAGAAAGGAAGTTCTCTATGATATTTAAAGGATTCTACTTATGGAGATTAAAAAATGTTACTTTCAGAGCCTAAAGAACACTCAAGCTTCTGGTAGGAAGACATGGTGTCCCAGTAGAATGTACACCAGTACATTTGTATGCACACCAGGAGAATTGTTAAAAATCCAATTAATTCTTCATTAAGTACGTTGTCTTAGTAACTACTATTTCAAGAGGCTCAGTGCTTGCAACATAATTCATAGCTTTTAACAAGGCAGGGGAAAAATAGAAAAAGATGGAACCTTAAAATACCTTTACCAATTAAATCTTGAATTATTTTTGACTCCAGGAATAGTCATTTTATTTAAATTGGTTGAGGATGAATCTTTATTTCCATTTTCATTTTCCTTACCTCACAATTTTCAGTGAGTTTGAAGATTTCGTCCACTCTCCTTTATCTTTAGACCTGAGATATTAAAAATAGATATAAGGACCAGCTTAATATTGGATTTTTACCTTGAAAGCCAGTGGTGACATAATAAAGTGCATGACCCATGTCACAAATTCCCATAATCTGAGGGCAATCCCAGAAATTTTGTAAAATGTGAAAAGAAGTGAGATGGAGCCACAAGCCACACAGTGAGGCTCATGTTAGCGCGTCACCAGAAGCTTGTGAAAGATCACAGAGGTTGATGTGAGTACACAGAATCCCGGCACTCATCAAAATCCTCTTTAGGGGCAGGGGAGACAGTTCAGTTGGTAAAGTGCTGTTTGTAATCCCAGCACTGGGCAGGCCTAGACACGAGCATCCCTAGGGACTGCTGGCCACATGATCTAGCTGAATTTGTGAGTTCCAAGTTCAGTGGGAAACCCTGTCTCAAAAAATGAAATGGCTGGACATGGTGGTGCACCCCTTTAATCCCAGCACTCTGGAGGCAGAGGTAGGAGGATTTATCATGAGTCTGAGGATAGCCTGAGACTATCTTGCAAATTCCAGGTCAGCCTGGGCTAGATGAGACCATACCTCAAAAAAAGTGACAAACCAAAAAGGAAAAAAGGTGAATAAAAATTAAGGAAGACATCCAATGTTGATGTCTTGCTACAAGGATACAGGCCCATTAGAAATGCACACAGATCAGGTTGCACAGAGGACTCAGCAGCCAAAGGCACTAAAGTCTTGTGCCGCCAGGTTCTAGTCCCCAGCTCCCAGGTAAACCTAGATGCACAAAGTGGCATCCAGCATTCCTTTGTGCTATTCACACACACACAGAGAGAGAGAGAGAGAGAGGGAGAGGGAGAGGGAGAGGGAGAGGGAGAGAGGGAGAGAATGAGGGCTGGGAAGGTGGCTTAGCTGTTGAGGTGTTTGCCTATGAAGCAAAAGACTCAGGTTCAAGTCCCTAGTCCCCATATAAGCCATATGCACAAGGTAGTACATGTGTGTGGAATTTGTTTGCAGTGGTTGAAGGCCCTGGTGTGCCCATTCTCTCTCTCTCTCTCTCTGAAATAAAATAAATAAATAAATAAATAAATTTAAAGGAAGGGAGGGAGGGAGGAAGGGAGGGGAGAAGGAAGGGTGATAGATACAGAATTCTTTAGGGCATTTTTAGTTGGACTTGCTATCTTCATAACAAGAAATAGATGTGCTTCGTGGGCCTTTCTTTCCCCTTCCCCACTCCTGCCTGGCACATGGGTATGACGTCTGGAATCCTAGCAGCTCTTTGCTTGCCACAAGACTATAAGCAGAAAGAAAAGGCCCAGAAATTTCAGTGACTCTTTTTCTTGAGCTAATGCCAGCCTGCCCCCTAACTTCACTCTTTTATAGAAAAATAAACCCATACTTACTTCAGACACTGTCATTTAGGTTTTATTATATTATAAGCAAAAAAAATCCTTAATAATGTGTTTGACACAACATTTATAATACTCAGGGTCACCTATAAGGTAGCCAACATTATTCCTATCTTATCAGTGTGGAAACTGAGTTATGAGGGGTTTAAATACCTTGTCCAAAGCTATACACTCATCTCACTGCTAGTATTTCTTGATTTTTTTTTCATGTGTATATGTGTGTGGTGGGCATGCATGTGTGTATGCATGTGGTACACGTGTGTGTGTGAGTGCTCACGCATGAGCTTGTGCGTTTATGTGGAGGCCAGAAGTTGACACTGGGTGTCCTCCTCAGTCACTCTTCAACCTTGTAAAAAACTATTTATTTATTTGTGATAAGAGAGAGTATGAGCACCCACAGCCTCTTGTCATGTCAAACAACCCAGGTGCAAATCTTTGTGCACCTGACTTTATGTGGTTTCTTGGAATTGAATCCAGGCTATCAGGCTTTTCAAGCAATAGATTCTGAGCAATCTCCCCAGCCCCAACTTTTTACTTATTTAAAAAATATTTTACTTTTATTTATTTATTGATTCGACAGAGAAAGAGAAAGAGGGGGAGAGAGAGAGAGAGAGAGAGAGAGAGAGAGAGGGAGGGAGGGAGGGAGGGAGGGAGGGAGGGAGAGGGAGAGGGAGAGGGAGAGAGAGCCACTGCAAACAAACTCCAAACATTTGTGACCCCTTGTGGTCCTGGGGAATCAAACCTGGGCCCTTTGGCTTTGTAGGGAATCACCTTAACCACTAAGCCATCCCTCCAGCCCCCCGCCCCTAACTTTTTGAGACAGGGTTTCTCACTGAACCTAGAGCTCACGGATTCAGCAAGACCAGCTACATCACTAGGGAGCTCACAGATTCCTCCTCCAACTCTGGAACACTGGGATTACAGGCGTACTCTGCCACACCCAGCATTTTTACATGGGTGCTGGGGATCTGAACTCAGGTCCTCATGCTTGCACAGCAAACACTTTACCCACTGAGCCATCTCCCCAGCTTTCACTTCTTGATTTTCAAGTAAAGCTTTGATGATTGTCTCAACATTACTGCTTCCTGTGCTTATTGTAGGTTCTCTCTTTCTCTGTATGTTAGTGAGTGAGTGTAAGTGTGTATGCGTGTGTGTTTATTGTTCATACCAGGAAATTTAGGCTACGGTGTAAATCTACTTGCAACCTGCTACGGAGGCACCTGCTGTTTCCTTTTCTGGGAGATGCTGGCCTGGATCAGTGTTCAAAAGTCTCTCCCAGCTCTAACGCTCTGCGATGTCATCGTTGTCTCTTGACTGTGAGCATCAAGGCACCAGCTATCAGATCTTTTTTATTTTCAAGCGCAGATTGTTCTGCCTGTGGCAAAGAGGAAGTAATTCCATTAAGTGTGGTATAATTAAATCCTTCTCTGCAGGCCTATGAAAGAAGCATGAAAAGTGTGGCATGAAGTGCCATGGAGAGCAACATGGATGAATCTCAATTCAAGCCCATGAGGCTGAGAGTGGCAGTGATCGTACTTGGAAGAAAGCTGCGTGCAAGGGCAGGATTCACAAGTTGACGAGGTCTCTGCACTCTCACTGACTGCAATCAGATGAGGCCGGGTGGGAGAAGGAGAATGACTCAGGCAATGGAGTCGGAGTCAAGGAAGCGCCACAGGAAAGGCAATGCCTGAACTGTTAGAAGGATCACAGGGAGCTCACAGGAGTGGGAACGTATGGGTGATGCAAGAAGACAGTCCAAGTCTTTCAGGGACATCAGAAGACTTCCAGGAACTTCAGCTTTGGTGATCTGACTGAAACAGAGATCCAAATGTGAAGTGCTGGGGAGAGACTAGGAAGCAGGTGTTCCATGCTGAAGGACGGCACAGCCGTGTGGCAGGGGCAGCCAGGTGAGTGAGCCAGAGATAGGCTCCATTTGAGAGTTTAGAACAACAAATGTGTAAGGTGAATTTCATATTGTGATCAATGCCATGTACATTAGTTGTTCTTGTCACTGTGACCAGACTTACTTGACAAGAAGCATCTTGAGGTGAGCTTAGGGTGTGGCTAAGTGGATTAAGCAGTTGCCTCAGCATAAAAAAGTGGAGAGTTGGGGCTGGAGAGATGGCTTAGTGGTTAAGTGCTTGCCTGTGAAGCCTAAGGACCCTGGTTCAAAGCTCAATTCCCCTGGACCCACGTAAGCCAGATGCACAAGGTGAAGCGTGTGTCTGGAGTTTGTTTGCTATGGCTGGACGCCCTGGTGTTCCCATTCTCTCTGCCTCTTTCTCTATCACTCTCAAATAACTAAAAATAAACAACAAAAAAGTGGAGAATTATCAAGGAGGACATCTGACTTCAACCTTTGGCCTTACATAATTGCTCACACATGAGCACATGAACCCACACACCAGTATACATACACACACACACACACACACACACACACACGAGGCAGCTTAAGGGAAGAGAGGTTTAGTTTGGCTCATGGTTTGATGGAGAACGATGGCAGCTTCAGGAAAGTGACAGCTTACAGTGATTGGCTATTAAGCTGCTTGTTAGAGGGGAAAGGTCCCAGGGCCTCAAGGTTGCAATGATGAACATCACAATGGAAGCATGGTACAGAAAGGAATAGACAATTGCAAACCAGCATCACTTTAATGAATAAACAGCAATGGCCCTGCAACTGAGTGGTAATATGCACATATAAACTGTTTAAGAACCCCAAAAATAAATTCCATAGAAATGAGAAATAAAAGGAAAGTAACCTATTTTTTAAAAATAGAAATTTAGCAGCCAGATGTGATGGCACAAGCCTGTAATCCAAGCGTGCAGAGGCTGAGGTGGAAGATGGAAGTTCAAGGCCAGCCTGGGCTACATGAAAGTTTTTGTCAAAAACAAAACAAAATTAATATTCACATATTCGGGCATGGCTATACTATTGCTTAAGAGTCTATATACACCAGGTTAGTCTTTCCAGGGCATTCATTGACTTGTTTATTCACTCAACAACTTCTCACTGATTGCCTCCTAGGTGAAAAGTACAGTTTTAGGTGCTGAGAAAAGAGCAGCAAAACGACTGCCATCATCCTCACACAGGAAGACAGACATGAACAGATAAGTAGCAAATAGGAACACAGGACTAGGAGAGAACAGCATAGGCCCCTGGGATGAAGAATGACTCGGAGAGGCTGGGGAGATGTTTCCACCAGTGAGGTGCTTGCCTTGAATATCTGAGTTTGGTTCCCAGAGTTTGCACTGCTGGTGATTCCTGTTCTGGGCAGATGGGGCCAGATAGAACCTTGGCCCTCACTGGCCAGCCAGCCTTACTTACTTGGCAAGCTCTAGGCCAATGAGAGACCCTGTCTTAAAAACCAACCAACCAACCATAAAAAGGGGCTGGGTGTGGTGGTGCACACCTTTAATTCCAGCACAGGAGGCAGAGGTAGGAGGATCACTGTGAGTTCGAGGCCAGCAGTGGGAGGGTGACGTAGGAGAATCATTGTGAGTCTTGAGGCAGCTGGGGTATAGGGGAAGTTCCAGGTCAACCTCACAAAAAATAATAAATAAATTTCACAAATATGTGACCTGGAGAGATGCCTTAGCAGTTAAGACACTTGCCTGCAAAGTTAAAGGACCCAGGTTTGATTCCCCAGTACCCATGTAAAGCCAGAGGCACAAGGTGGTGCATGTGTCTAGAGTACGTTGGCAGTGGCCAGAGGTCCTGGCACACCCATTCTCTCTCTCTTTCATATATTTCAAATAAATCAATAAGATATTTTTAAAAATCCACAAGTAAAATAGAACCTAGGGCTGGAGGGATGCTTAGAGGTTAAGTTGTTTGCCTGCAAAGCCAAAGGACCCAGGTTCGATTCTCCAATACCCATGTAAGCCAGATGCACAAGGTGACACATGCATCTGGAGATCATTTGCAGCGGCTGGAGGCCCTGGCACACCCGTTTCCCACTCCCACCCCCCGTCTTTTGCTCTCTGTCAAATAAACAAACAAACAAACAAACAAATAAGTAAATAAATATATAAAAAAACCAGAACCTAAAAAGAATATGTTCTTGAAACTGGCTTTGTCCCCTGTCACTGAGCTATGATGCCAGCCTGTTTTGACTGACACCCAGAACAGAGAAGGAGATGACACCTTGGTCCCATCTGAAGTGCAAGAAAAATAAAACACCTCCCTGGAAGGGCTTTATCCTGCTTCTCGTGGGCAGGGGCTCTCTGTACTCTGGGTGTCTCAACCCCACCTTGTCTTCTTGGGCCTGAGCTCTCTCTTCCTTCTCTTAGTTCTATCTATAATCTAATAAAACCTGCAAAAAAAAAAAAAAAAACATATAAAGATCAGCTTCCAGAAGACCAAACCTTAAAAGAGTGAATGAGACATGAAGTCATAGAGAGAGAAAGCAGGCATCCACAGTCAACGTTGGTGGGAATATAAAACGATATGACTGTTTTAGAAGATGGTCTGGCAGTTCCTTGTAAAACTAAACATATTTCTGCCTTACAGCCCAGCAATTCTACTCCTGAGGTCTTTATCCAAGAAAAACAAAAACAAGTCTAAAAAATGACTTGTATGGGAATGTTCATAGAAGCTTTATTTATAATAAGCCTAAACTGGAAACAGCCCAAATGTTCATCAAAACAAGAATGGATAAACAAATTGTGGTATATGTATATGGTAGAATAGTAGCTAGCAATAAAAAGGAGTGCATTCCTGAGACATGCAGTTATGTGGAGTGGTAGAAACCTTTCACAAAAGAGGAAAACTGTAATACATTTATACTTAATTCTAGAACAAGCAAAGTTGATCTAAACAAGGAAAAAAATCAGGACAACTGATTCTTTTCTTGTTGGAGGTGGGATAGAGGCTGAGTCTGGGTATGGATGGGAGGAAACTCCGAGACTATGTTAATGCCAACATCTTGATAGTATTGAAAGTTGGAATTTGGTAAACTTAACATTTGTGCAATTCACTTGTGGAGAAATTTTATTTTTCCTTAAAGCACTATAAACAAATATTCACTTACTTAATGATATGCATGCTGAAATTTTAATGCATATTTTCAACTGTAGCACAAAACACAATGAAGTAATGGGGGGGGGGTAGTAAATTGGCTATACAGGTGAGAGAATGAATGTGTTAAAGGGAATGGCATGCCAAATGAACAGAAGAAGGAAGCACTGAACTGTGTCAGTCTTGCTTTTGGTGGCTGGTAGGAGCCAAGCAGGGCTCCTAAGCCCACACAGCTAGAATGTAGTTTAAACGGTTGTTAGTATCCATAAGGCCCCTGGGAGACACAAATTCACGAATGCTAATTCAACTTGGGGCTCAAAGGATTTCCCCAGATTAAGGATTCTCAAAGGAGGATGAACAGATAAACAATAGCAAAGCAAGACCAAAAAGGGGCTGAGGACATGGCTCAGCAGGGAAGAACACTTTTCAAGAAACCATGAGGGCCCAAAAGGGCCTAATTCACCCTGAGTTTGATCCCCAGCACCACATAAAACACCTAGGAGTGGTCTCACATGTCTGTAATTCCAGTCCCATGTGGAAACTGGAGAACTGGGGGCTCGCTGCTCAACCAGTCTAACAAAAAAAAAAAAAAAAAAAGAAAAAACAATTGGGCTGGAGAGATGGCTTAGCAGTTAAGTGCTTGCTTGTGAAGCCTAAGGACCCTGGTTCGAGGCTTGATTCCCCAGGACCCATGTTAGCCAGATGCACAAGGGAGCGCATGTGTCTGGAGTTCGTTTGCAGTGGCTAGAAGCCCTGGTGTGCCCATTCTCTCTCTCTCTCTCTCTCTCTTTCTCTCTGTCTGTTGCTTTCAAATAAATAAATAAATAAAAACTTTAAAAAAAGAAAAGAAATCCCTCAGCAGCTCCAGGTTCAGTGAAAGGCTCCCTTTCAAGGAAACATGCAGATGAGCAAAGAGAAGGACCCATGGCGGGGTCTCCTCTGGCATCTGCATCAGTGTGCACATCAGCCCACACTCATGTGTGCACCACTCACACCACACAACACCTACTATGCACAGGAAACAGTAACAACAAAGTCTTATACAGACTGAACATGAGAGCAGGGGTCAATGGAAACAAGCGACTGCAGAAACACACACCAGATCTGTTATTTAAATTTTACTTTTATTTATTTACTTGCAAGCCGAGAGAGAGAGAGAGAGAGAGAGAGAGAGAGAGAGAGAGAGAGAGAGAGAGAGAGAGAATGGGCATGCCAGGGCCTCTAGCCTTGATAAACTAACTTCAAACGCATGCACTACGTTGTGCATCTGGTTATAAATGCATACTGGGGAATTGAAACCGGGTCATTAGGTTTTGCAGCCCCAGGTAATCAGAGTGTGTTGAATAGATGTAAAGATATAGCAGAGGCTTATGATTATGAACCAGGAAAAGAAGCATAAAACCTTGAGCAAATTAGATAAAAAATATCCAGAAGTAACAAGTAAAATAGAAATTTCTACCTCTACAGGGAGTGGTCAGTGGGATCAATGAGTATTAACTAAGTAGAAGATTTCTGCAGTAGTCCCTTACCATAGTTATAACAGAATATTGGGTCCCAAGGTGAAGATGACATGGAAAACAGAATGGTAGTCAGACATGATGGACTTTGAGTGGCATTTGAGCTGCTGTTAAAAGCCTTGGGGATTAGGAGCATCTCTCACATTGAGCACTCTTGAAGGTCATCCATGTCCCGAGTCATCTACACAATGAAAAACAAAAACAATGAATGAAAACTTAGGGTTCAGAGACCCTAAAACCATACCCTTTGGGTACAAGGAAATTCAAGATAGATCCTAGAAGGAGACAGCCCAGCCTTGATGTAGCTCACCTTTGTCCAGAAGAGAGTACCTTTTTCTTACTCAGCAGGAGAGACAGCAGCTGTCTTATTAGCCACTTAACTTAGCTACCAGATTACAGAACTGTGCATGTGCACATGTGAGACATATAAAGGACATACTCAAGGTGGTTCCATCCAGAGAGACAAATCACTCCATACCTAAAATGCCATGAAGGGTGGTAGCTTTTGTTCCCCCCTTGAGACAGTCTCACATAGCTGAGGGTGACTTTGAACTCCCGATTCTCTGCCTTCACTTCCTGAGTGCTGGGGTCACAGGCATCCACCAACCACCACCCTGTTCATGATGTCTGAGGGCCTCATGTATGCTAAGCAAGCACTCACTCTACTAACTGAGCTACATCCTCAGCTCAGTGATTTTTTATGTTAAAATTCCCTTCTTTGACTTCCTTCGCTCTGTGTTCACCTGAACATCCTGCCAGGAATGAGAGATATTGGTGAACAGCTCTCCTGATTTCAGCAGTTCTCACGGTTTTGTCTCACACCCTGGTGACTTCACTAAACTCCACACCAATATATATATATCAAATCACCCATTGGTATTTCCTTTCAGACATTTCATAGGTATTTCAAAGTTAGTGTGTATAAGTCAAAACTGTTCATGTCTTGCCTAATTTTCCCTTTGGGTCAGTCACACTCTATTTGCCTCCTCTGTCATCACCCTGACTATGAACCTGCCACTCAGGATGTCACAGTTTATGTTGATTGTCCACTTGGCAGAATCATCTAAGAAACCAGTCTCTGGGCATGCCTGTGAGGAATTGCCTAGGTTAAGTTTGTTGAGGTGGGAAGGAAGACCCACCTAACTGTGTGTGGCACCATCCCGTGGGCGGGGTTCTGGATTGCATGTGGAGGAGAGAGCCAGCTGGGCACTAGCGTTCCTGCAGTCTTTTTCTCGGGGAGCCAGTGTGACTAGCTGCCATGATGCACAGTGACCTGGCTCTGTGGGTCAAGATAAGCCTTCCTCCCTTCATCTGATTTTTGTCAGGCATTTTGTCCCAGCAATGAGAAAGGTAATACACAGGCTGAAAGCTCGGAGGCATCTGAGCTCTTTCCCTTTCTCAACTCTAATCCCTTGTCTTTTTGCAAATTTCACTGGCTATTTAATTAACCTAAATATAGAATGTGATCTCAGGCCTTTATTATGAGACTTTCAGTCCAAATTACCATTATCTTTTGCAGGCATAACTGTTGACAGCCTGCTCCCTGCTTTCCCTGTCTCCTTCGCACTGCAGGTAGAACAGCCCCTGTGAAACACGGCCACACCCGCATCCTCTGGGCTCCGAGACTGTGGGGGCTGCCCATCTCTGGTGGCCAGTCCAGAGTCGGGGTCATCGCCTTGGCTCTCCCCTTCTCCTCCCGCAGCACACACCTGGCCCCGTCTCCTCCCATGCTTTTCTGTCTCTGTACTTTCTTCCTTGCTTGTTCTCGAATACACGGGGCATACTCCTGCCTTGGCTTCCTTGCACACACACTTCACCATGCCCGAGGAATCTTTGTTTAAGTGTCTGCAAGGCTGGTCTCCTTGCCTTTCCTTTTTCCCTGTTTAAATGTCATCAGAGAAACAGGGACAGTGCCGACACTCGTTATGGCCTTCGTCGCTCCTTATCCCCCTTTCTACCACACTCTGTATTATTTCTTCTTAACCAACAGTATTTACCTTTTCAGGGAGATCACACCTATTTCCACAATGTAAGCTCTGAGAACGCCAAAACTATACTTTTCTACTACTGTGCCCCCCAAATTAGCATATGTTACCATTCAATAAGGAGCTAAGAAAAAGCCATTACAGGTACTTAATGGTTATCACAGGCTTACTCCTTGCCCCGCTCTATGCATTGCATCTTGGTACCTTACGGGACAACAGAAATGCCCTGTGACAGAGGAGGCTGTGTGGCTCCCCTAAGGTCACGCAGCTGGCACATGGTGAAGAGCAGACTCACTTCCAAACCCTTTGGCCTCCAAGTCCTCACTTGTCTTCATCATACTCTAATGACCTTGTCCTGCCAAGGTTTTGGCAAACCCCCTAGTGAGCAGTCTATTAATGCACTCTTAAATTAGATCCTAAGAGTAAGAGAGGATTAATAATTAAATGTTACCATAAAGAACAACTGGACAGACCTAGAAGATCATGCGCTTTAAATGGAATGGAAATAGTTTGGGGAATTCTGTTGATTTCCAATCTTCCATATTGGATATAAAACCACCCAGATAAACATTTCTATACTTAAATAGTGAGCCAATAAGCAGCCTAGTATGCCAAAATAATTCAGTGCTCTTGACCAGTCTTAAGGAAAAAAATGTAAATACATAAATAAGCAAATCTCTGGTCCTGTGTGTATCTGACCAGACTTTGACCCTAATGAACGAGGCTGGCTGAAAGGGCATTTGTATGTTGAACTCATTTTCTAAAATTGCACCTGACCTAAGCTATCTGGTGAGGTGACTGGAAAGTTCCGGGAGTGCTGTGTCACTCTGAGTGTATTCTGTTTCCCTGGAATGAGGGCACCATTGGCTCTGTCTTCTTCAAACAGTGACATTTCTTATTCATGGGGTTCTTTCTTTGCAAGGACATAGATTATTGATGCACAGCACTGTGAGGCAAGGTCTCCTGTCACCCCAGACAAATACAGCGCAGCTCTTCTTGCTCACGCCAGTGGGCACAGCTGTCCCCTTGTGGCAGCCCCCATTGTGCTACCCCAGGGCAACGTGAGGGTGGCTGATACAAGTGACTCTAAAAGCAGAGTCTTGTCTGGCTGGGATCTGGGGGAGCTGGAGAGGGAATTATTGTCCCCATCCTGAACAGGTATCATTGCTAGATGTCTAAATCCAACAAGGAGGATCTCTCTGGACTCCAAACCTTGATTGTGATCTGGTTGTCATATTCTTGTTCAGCTCTTTCTCATGTCTTTCTTCTCTTAGTTTGGACATATTATATTACATATGAAAAAGCACTGAAATAAACAGAGTAGTAGGAGACCATATTAATTATCTTCTTGTTGCCATGACAAAATGCCTGACAAAAATTACTTTAAGGGAGGAAGAGTTTATTTCAGCTTACAGTTCTGTGTTACAATCTGTCATGGTGGGAAAGGCATGGGGACAGGCGCTTGAGGCAGATGATCACATTCAGTCCACAGTGAGAAGGGTGGCAGAGAGCAACGAATTCTCCTACTCATCCAGCTCTCTCCTTTTCATACGGTTTAGGACCCCAGCTATTGAATAGTGTTGTCCACAGTTAAGGTAGGTCTTCACCAGTTACCCAAATCTAGAAAACCCCTCCCAAGCATGCCCAGACACTCATTCCCTCTGTAATTGTAGACCTGCTAACCAGTATAAACCATCACAGAGATGTATTGCAAGATAATGCAGGTTATCAAAGGAATACCTGTTGAATGAATCTTCCTAACTTCTTTTCATACCTGCTCTAAGAGCTGTCTTATTAGAATAAGGAAGTAAGGACTTGAACTAAAATTTCAGTATTGGGTCTCTTGAGGCCACAGAGCCTTGACTTGATAGACGAGGAAACCAGAGATGAAGAATTTAAGGCATTTTCCCAAGCACGTATCAGTGTTACCAGTGGAGGACGAACTGGTGTCACCAGCGGAGCATGTACCGGCATAACCAGTGGAGCACATACTGGTGTTACCAGTGAAGCACGTACTGAACTTGGAGCCCCTGGCTTCTCAGGATGCTCACTGACATCCTAATCTCTGGTAAACTGATCATTGGGTTTACAAGTGGTTAGAGTTAGGTAGTGATTTATATCCAATAACTGTTGTGATGGTTAATTGCTGGTTATCAACTTGATAGGATTCAGAATCACCATGGAAACAAATCTGGACTTATCTGTGAGGTATTTTTTAGGTCAGGTTAATTGAGGTGGGAAGACCCACCAGAGATCTGGGCAATACCATTCCGTGGGCTGGGACCTGGACTGTATAAAAAGGAAAGAGCTGGGTGAGTACCAGCATCCATCTCTCTGCTTCCTGATGGTAGGCTGAATATGCCCAGCTGCCTCAAGCTTCTGCCATCAGGCTTTCTGCCATGATGGACTGACATCTCAAATTGAAAACCGAAACAAACCCTTCCAGTTGCTTCTGCTTAGGTATTTGCCTACAGCAAAAAGAAGGTAACTAATGCAATTGTTCAACATAACCTGTTGACATTATGTTTCTTTTCTTTTTTGGTTTTTCGAGGTAGGGTCTCGCTCTAGCCCAGGCTGGCCTGGAATTCACTATGTACTCTCAGGCTGGCCTCGAACTCACAGTGATCCTCCTGCTCTGCCTCCTGAGTGCTGGGATTCAAGGCATGTGCCACCATGCCTGGCTAGTATTTCTTTTTTATTATTATACTCATCAGTACTGGGTCAGAAGTAACTGCTTGCATAAATATATCTGGGAGCTCTTCTACTTGTGACCCAACACATCAATCAATTCTTACCCTCCAAAAGTAAAAGTATGGTCACAGAAAGAAGTGACATGAAAATGACATTAAGTTGAACCATGTGAATTCATGTTAGAAATAACCTTTGTTAATAAAGTAGTTTTAAAGATGACATCAAGTACTTTTAATTGGCCCTATGCAAAAGGGGTGGCCTACATAGATCATTCAGCCTGGTGTGACTTCGGTGACTTGCCCGGAATCAACAGAATGTGGGAGAAATGAATGACGTTGCATGAAAGAGGACATGTAGCTTGTTTTCAGAAAGCATTATCTGCTGTTCAGCCTGTTGTCACATCACCAGTGCTGAAGGCCACTTGGTGTATGACAGCTGCTAACCAGAACAGTTGACTAGCTCAGCACTTCTCGTTGTCCGGGTGCACAGCCCCTCATACCACGTCACACATGTAGAGTTTTACCAGCCTTAGAGAATGATTTGCTTGTACTTTCATGTGCTTGACTGCTCCCGTCATCTTTCTATAGCCTTTGCACATGGATTCATCTCCCTGATGACTGATATTTTTATCTCTGCTGTAGAAAAAATAACTATGAGTACATATACTCAATATAACTGCAGTGGAGTTATGGGTCTTAAGTCAGTGGGAAATCTTAGGTCATTAGGGATATGGTCTTAAAGGGGATAATGGGACCCCAGACTCTTCCTCTTTCTCTGTCTTTCACTTCCTGCCCACCATAAGTGAACAGGTCTTTTCTGCCACGCTCTCCTAGCAGGAGGCACCATGTTTGCTGCCACAGGATCCAAGCAAGAAAAGTCTGAGCCCAGTTAAGTTGATTTATCCCAGAACCTTATGACTGTGATGGAAAGATGACTGGTGCATGACAGGACCTCACATATAACACCACACATCCTGTGCAGGTTTAGAACCTCTGTCCTAATATAATTTATTTATATTATGATCCAAACCTTTTTGTAAAAGATTTTATCTTTATTTACTGGAAAGAGAGAGAGAGAGAGAGAGAGAGAGAGAGAGAGAAAGAGAGAGAGGGGGGGGAAGAGAGAGAGAGAGAGAGAGAGAGAGAGAAAGAGAGAGAATAGGCATGCCAGGGCCTTTAGCCACTGCAAATAAACCTCAGATGCATGTGCTACCATGTGCATCTGGCTTACATGGGACCTGGAGAATTGAACCTGAGTCCTTAGGCTTCACAAGCATGCGCCTCAACCACTAAGCCATCTCTCCAGCCCAGAATCCAAAATTTTATCTAATTAACAACTACATGAAAATATAGTCCTTTATAGTTTAGAGGTGTGTGCGCGTGTGCACGCCCATGTATTTCTCTGGCAGACTTTAATCAAAATGGATTCTTCAGGACACACTCAGATGTGGTGATTGGCTGAGAAGGTTATCCTAATGACTACATAGAGCTTAGGCAAGCCCTAACTCCAGGAGTCTAGACTTAATTAAACATATAAAATGTTCCCATTTCCTTCAACGCATTGTGAGTAGGTATTTGTGTACAGTGTAGATTTCCCTCTCATATTTGCTGATATAGTTCTGTGTAAAAATAATTATCTTAGTACAATGCTAGTAACATAGAGATAGTTGAAAAGATTTGTTTAAGTTTCTGTGTTAAGAGAACAATAACAGGCTGGAGAGATGATTTAGTGGTCAAAGGGGCTTGCAAGGCCTGATGACCTGATGGTCTGGGTTTGACTCCCTAGTGCCCCCGTAAAGCTAGACACAGAAAGTGTCTGGAGTTTGTAGTGGCAGGAGGTCTCGGCACAACCATTCTCTCCCAGCCCCCTCTGTTTCTCTCTGTTTTATATAAACAAATAATTTTTTGTTTAAGAAAAGAGAATACTGGTCAACCTCTGGGGAATAGTTCCTCAGACACTTGAGTCCCCAGGTTCTTCTTTGTTCTTCTCCTTTCTCCTCTTCCGAGCTCTGCCCAGCTGCCCTCTTCTCCCCTTTGCTTTCCCCTCTTCTCCTTAGCCGTTATCCCTTCCATCCCCTCCCCACCCATTTTTTTCCCCTCAGTTTCTAAGATCAAATCTGGCACGTAATCTAGTCTCACCTCGAATTCATGGTTCTGCCTCTTTCCAGGTATGCATCACACCTAGGTTGTCTTTCAGAATTTTCTAGAGTGGGAATTAAGGAATGACTAATGCCAAGCCCAAAGCTAGCTGCATCTAGCAGTGTGCCACCCTGAGAGTTGTCCTCTGCTTGCAGAGGTCCTTAAACCCTATTTTGCAGGCTTATGAAAATCTTCTAATACTAACTTTCTACTATTTCCCCTCCTCCTCACTCAGAACTCTTCATATTCAGGGACTCTGGGAAACCTGATGGATCCATATAGAAAGAATTACCCTGAGGAATGATAATTCTACTAACTAGAAAGGGTTGGAATCAACTAGAAACATTGGTCATTTTTCTCACTGACAATTAAGGCCCAATATGAAATTTCTTCCCAGCTTCCAGCATTTACATTCCTGGACACAGTGGGAATGCTGGTTAGCCTTGTACCCAGCTGAGACAGCTGACAAACTCCGGGAGCCTGCAGCCTCAGAGAACCTGCATTGCTAAGGGCACCAGCCTCTCACTTTGGGCAAATAAATGCCCCGTGGTTCTCTCTTGCATTTCTGTGAATAAGCCTCTGGGGTGTCTCAGCCTTGCATGGACGCATGGGCTAATTCATGGAGCGCAGGTTGCGCATGAGCTGTGGTGACATTTTTTTTTTTTTCCTGCTAGATTTAAAGGCTTATTTTGAAAACGCATTGTTCTGGTGGTGACGATCCCTCCTCGCATCGCCCGCTGAACCGCCTCACTGAGAGAACTGAGACAAACACTGTGCCAAAAGTGGCAGCTGGGAAGATTTAAAAAAAAAAAACAACAAAAACCCTCCAGATAAAGGAAGCCAGAGAGGAGAGGTAAGAAAGACAGCTGGGAGATTTAAGGGACATGGCCTCTAAGCAGCTGAAAGAGACAACACACCAGACAGAGACTGCTTGGGAGATAAGAGGCTTTGTGCACACTGAAGAAATATGCCAAAGATGATAAGAAAAGCAGCTGCTATGAAAGTGTGAATTACCAAGATTCTCTGTGTGCCCGAAACAGACATTCAACATGTGTGTCAAGAAGACAAGCCCAGTTTGCTTCTCAGTCTCCAAGTGAGGGCTCTCCTGTGCCCGCCTTTCTCTGTGCTTTCCCAGAGACTGCGGCCCTGGGTCAGACAGTCTTTCCTCTTACATCTCTTCATTTTTACTGCCACTGTCAAGCTATGAAGGGATAAGATTTGAACCACTGACTTGATGAACTATATTCTGCATTTAAATCAAATATTCTTATTAACATTGGCAATGTTCATGAAAAGCTTATAATGATTTTGCATTCTTTGACATAAACTCATAATCAGGGTTTTTTTTTTTTTCTAGGTAGAATCTCACTCTAGCTCAGGCTGACCTGGAAATCACTCTGTAGTCTCAGGGTGGCCTCGAACTCATGACAATCCTCAGACCTCTGCCTCCCAAGTTGCTAGGATTAAAGGTGTGCACCACCACAGCAGCCATATTGTTTTTATAGTCGTCTTTATTTTCATTACCCTGTTATGATCTTCTACAACAGTATATTTTTCTACCTGAAGTGCAGTGGTTTGAGGTCATCATGACTGAACTTTGGTACTAAACAACGAACGAAAGAAAAGGAGCATGGGGACATTTACAGACAGCCTTCTTTATTAAGAGTTTGTATCATGTACATAACTTATCGTGGGGTCCTCAGAATGGGTTCTGAACCCAGAACTAAAGCTTGTTTATTAGGCTCTCTTCACAATTTCCAAGACAGTTCTAAATTACGCAGGGAGAGCCTGCGTAAGTAGTCCAGTGGCAGTTTGTCCTTGCATCAGTCACAGCTGGATTGTCACTCATGGTTCTGTCATCTTGAGTTGTGATTCAGGATAAGTCACACTAAACTTTCTGTAAAACGAAGATATGTTTAGGCTGCTGTGAGGCTCAATGCACTTAATGTAGTCGGTGCTTGGCACAAGTAACGCTCAGCAAATGGTAGCCGAAATCTAGATCCGTAAGTAAAGGGACGAGCAGTGGTAAATTATTATCCAATTTGATGTTGATTGCAACCCATTTTTCTTCTCTAATATGGATGCATGACATTATGGCAGTACAATTGAAAAAAAGAGCTACTGAGAAGGCCCCAGGCTAAAGTGTTTCGGAGGTAAGGTTTTCACAGACAAATTACTTAGTTACCCTATGAGTCCTCTTATTTTCCCAGGTCCACTCTTCGATTATGTGGGGGGGAGGGTGCATGCTATGGTGCGTGTGTCTTTGGGGTGTTTGTCCTCTCCTTCCCCTCTGCTTGAGACAGCATCTCCCTTGTTCCTTTCTGTTTGTTTGTTTGTTTTGCCACTTGTTTTGTGTGTGCCAGTCTAGCTAGCCTGGCAGCTTTCATAGTCTCTTGGTTCTGCCTCCCCTTGCCCCGGGCACTGTGATGATACCTTGTGCTCTACTTTGCATCTGGCGTTGTGTGGGTGCTCCTGTTAACCATTGAGCACCTCCCCAACCCATGTCCCATTTTCCTATCAGGCATTGTTGAAACATGGCTGAACATTCTAGATATCAGAGCATATAGAATGTTTTGAAAATATTATTGAAGGAAGAGACAGTGTAGAGAATTTGCATTAGCAGAAGTTTTTAAAATACGGTCTGCCAGTAGTAAGACAATTTATAATTAGAAATTGAGAAATGGGGCTGCAGAGATGGCTCAGCAGATAAAGCGCTTGCTGTGCAAGTCTGAGCACCTGAATTCAGGTTCCCAGATCTCATGTAAAAGCCAGAAGCTGTGTAGGCTTCTGTAATCCCAGCACATCTATGGCAAGAAGAGAAATGGAGACAGGAGAATTTTCTGGAAGCTCATGGTTCAGCTAGACTGGCAAATGCAATGTTGAACAGAACCAAGAATGAGAGTACCTGCCTTAAACAAGATGAAGGTGAGGACTGACCCCAGAAAGCTGTCCTCTGAACTCCACACATGCGCTGTGGCCTGCATGTATGTGCTGGCACTCATATCTACATGCATACCTACACTACACACACACACACACACATGGCAGCTAGGGTTGGGGATTTAGCTCAGTGGAAGAACATTTAGTAAGTAGAAGGCCTTTGTTCTGTGCTGAGCATGAGAAGGAGAGAAGAATTCGAGAAAATCAGGCTGTGATTGAGTCATACTCACTCAGAGCAACACTAAAGACTTGTTAACATCCCTGGAATCTTGTGTGCATATATGTGTGTGGTGGATAGCATGTGAGTGGAGGTTAGAATGGTGTCAGTCCTTGCCTTTCACCTTGTCTGAGGCAGAATCTCTTGTTATTTACTAGTTGCCCCGAAAGCTTCTGAAAAGTTCTTGTCTCTGCTTCCCATCTCACCATAGACATGCCTGGATTACCGACATTTGTGTTACTACTACTGCACAGGCTTTATGTGGGCTCTGGGGATACAAACTCAGGTGCTCGGTGCTTGCAAGTGGCACTTTATCCCCTGAGCCTTCTCCCCAGCCTAGAATCTTCTGTTTCTATCTTCCTCTATGACTCAAACCTCCATGGGAGATTTTCCTCCATCAGGACAAGCAGAGGACAGGAACTGGTGGCACTAAGGAACTAGAGGGGACATTAATAATGGGGTTCAGGAGAGAAAGGAGGTAGGAAATAGCATGTAAGCTGGTGTGCACACAGCATTGGTTTCAGTCATCTGTGTTAGTCACCTTTCCATGGCTGTGACAAATGTCTGGGAAAACCTACTTATAAGGGGGAAGGGTCTATTTTGGCTCACAGTCTCAGAGGTTCCATGTTTGGACAGTACCATTGCTTTGGGTCTGAAGTGAAGAAGAACGTCAGGTGGTGGGAGCGTGTGACGGCAGAGGCAGCTCACCTCATAGAAACCAGGAGGCAAGGAGAGTGGTACAAGGAGGGGCCAGGTAAGAATTTACCCCCAAGGGACTTCTCCTAAGGACCCCCTTCCTTGAACTCAGCACCACCTTGTATAGTTTTAAATTCTCAATGGTCCCTTTACTTGTGAACTAGCTGATCAATGAAATAATGCCTTGATTGATGTGATCAGATCTCTTTGGGTGGTTGTTGATCCAACTCAGGGTCCTTCTGCTATCTCCCCAGACCAACATTGGTATACCATTAGTGGATCTTTGGAGAAATCATGCAAAATTTGCCACTGGATGGCCCTGCACCCACTACCCACCTCCTGCCTGGGCACTTGTATTTAATCCTCACAGTAATAGTGAGATCCTGAGCTTGGCCTTTAGTACTTAAGTAAATTCCAGGGGTGATGATGTGTTCCTAGCACTGGGAAAGTGGAGGCAGGACTCCCTGGAACTCACTGGCTAGCCAGTCTTGCTTCATTTGTGATTTCTAAGTCAATAAGAGGAACTGTCTTAAAAGAGGTAGGTGGCATACCTGAGGATACCACCTGAGGCTTTCCCCTGGCCTCCACACACAGGCATGCACCCCCACACATGTGCTTCCATGCACAAACACACATAAATACAGCACATATACTACACACACCCCTCCCCCATCCATGGACCAGCATAGCATGTGCAAATACAGACATTAACAGTTTCAGTTTCTCAGCCACACAGAGCTTTTTAATTTTATTTTTGGTTTGTAAAATATGAAATCAAAGTACACTGCTAGCAAGTTGCATTCAGTTTCTTTAATCTCCTCTTCCTCCTCCTCCTTCTTTCCCTTCCTCTTCTTCTTTTTTTCATTCTACTTACTTGCTTGTCTGATTAAAGTGGAAAGTGCCAATAGATACGATGTAATAAGCCAATATTCCTTATCCCTGGAGGTCTAAGATCACACCCAGCTGTATCTAAACTTGATGGAGGCACCATAATTGTCTGTTTCTAAAAGGGTTAACTTACAGTGAATGTATTCCATTTTAAAAAATGTCTAAATCTTTGCAAACATAGTTCAAGAACTTAGCCTGTTAACTAAAAATAGGATTACCATATGATCAGCAATCCTACTTTTGAGTATATAGCCAAAAAGAATGAAACCAGTAGGAGAGACATCTACACCTCCCATGTTTGTATGTTTGTGATCAATTTGACAGCCTGTCAACAAATACATGGAGAAAGACAAATGTGGCCTACCTAAAAAACGAAATACTACTCACATTTTTTAAAAGGATGAAATTTTGTCATTTTTGGCAACATGGAATATTATAGAGTATACTTACTAAAGAAAAAAAGACAGACACATAAAAATATCTCCCGTGCTCACTTATGTGTGGAATCTGGGAAAGTCTAAGTGCTACAAGTAGAGAGTACAGTGGTGGATATCAGAGGCCATTGTGAGTGCATCTGCATGAGTGCTTGTTAGACAAGGAAAGGAGAAGTGTACTCCAAAGAGTGCAAGGTCTTATTATTTTATTTATTTATTTGAGAGAGAGAGAGAGAAAGAGGTAGATAGGTATAGATAGATAGAGACAGAGAGAGAGACAGAGAGAGAGAGAGAGAGAGAGCATCAGGTTCTCCAGCCACTGCAAATGAACTCTAGATACATGCGCCACCTTGTGCATCTGGCTTATGTGGATCCTGGGGAATCAAACCTTGGGTCCTTATGCTTCATAGGCATGGGCCTTAATTGCTAAGCCATATCTCCAGCTCAAAGTGGAAAGTTTTAGATAGGAGGAGTGGACTCTAGTCATCTCATGCGGGGCCTCACAAACTTTTTCCAATTGCAATCCTTTTTACTAGAAAAATTTTTATGTGACCTCAGGTATGTAGGCATATAGAGTAGGTATAAAAATAAAATATTTACTGATAAGAAACCATAAACATTTCTATGTCATACAGGTATTTTATCATTTATAAAAATGAAAGTAAATTTATATATTAATGAGATGGATGTGCTGTTTATTTCTACATAAAAATTAAATTTTGGCTGAATATTTGATATTGCAGGAACTACAACATCTTTGATGTCTTTCACAGTTGATCCATGTTCCAATTTTGTAATCATCAATGCCGAGAATACCACTTTGGATAAATATGTAACACAATACAGCAGAACTATGTTTAGGGACATTATAAATATTGTTGAAGATTCCTTCCTACTCCCAAGCCAAAATTCATTTAATGGTATTTTAAAAAATACATTTATTTATTTGCAATCAGAGAGAGATATAAGAAAGACAGACAGGGAGAAAGGGCACACCAGGGTCTAGAGCTACTACAAATGAACTCCAGATGCATGTGTCCTCTGTTCATCTGGCTTTATCTGGGCACGGGGGAATCGAATCTGGGTTGTCATGTTCTACAGGCAAGTGCCTTAACCATTAAGCCATCTCTCCAGTCCATTAATGTCATTTTTTCATCTTTTTTATTAGATATGGACAAATTGTGTATATAAACAACACATGTTGGTATCATCCTTTCCCTCCTCCCTGTACCTTTTCTGAAGAGGCCTTCCTCATTGGGGATGCAGGTCAACCTCATGGGGATTGTGGGTGAGGAGAGAGGCAATGTCTCTGTGCAAAATTTCCTAACTTGTGGCTCTAACAATCTTTCGGCCCCCTATGCCACAAAATTCTCTGAGCCATGCTAGGAGAATTTTAAGTCTACTTAAGTGATGGGCACTTAGGAACCTCTGGATCTCTGCTTCGGTGGGTGTTGAGTGTCCTCAGTATCTTTCTCCATCTCCCTTATGCTGATATCAGATTCACTACGAAAACAGCACTCTTGCTCATTTCCCCAATTCCTCTGTGGTTTCAGTGGGGTCGGGGTGGAGTGCACTGGGTCATTTATCTCCTCAAGTCCAGCTCCTATCTGAAAAAGAGATATGGAGAATGAAGTCAACGCCAGTTAAATGGGATAACCATTATTAATTTCGAGAGAATTAAAAGGGGTTAGACCCTCATAGTCTAAGGTTACTGGGAACTTGACAATGAAAAGCAGAAATATTATCTGGATATGATTCTGACTTGTTTCCCTGTTCCAGATATGGTTTCCTTTCCATTGAGTGGATCTGTTAGCCTATCCAAGAGCAGTTTGTTACCCAGCATGGCTGTGTGCCACTATTGTACTTGTGTGAGCATCAGGTTGTTTGCTTCTGAGTCGCTTAGACTTTGAGTTGTTTGGGCAGATGTTGGCCACTATTCTCTAGTAGTTCATGTAATGCCTTCCAGCAGTAGATGGATAATTGGGGACTGGTTGTCCTTCAGATTCCAACCAGGTCTCTCCATGGTCTGTGCCAACAGCAATTGGTATCTTCAGCAGTAGGGTCTTACAACTAGCCTCTGGTGAGTAATCAAGTGCTCTAACAGAAATCTATCTTGTTTGTTGTGGGATATCTAATAGGTCTCTCTGATCAACAGCTCATTGTGGATGTAGACCACATCTCAGTACAAGGAATTACAGGCCAGTGCCAAGGGAAAAGAAAAAAGAAAAAGACAGAGAAGCAGGTGAAATTTGAGGTTAGGTTTTGTCTCACTCTCTCCAGGTGCTCCCTCTAAGGTCCTCTTGAGGGTTCTACCTTTTAGTCTTCCAGTATATAGGATTCTATGGTACCAGTTCAATTTAGGTTTAGTTTTGTCTCCTCCCACCCTTTCCCTTCCCCAAGCCCTACCATCCCTATTGTCCAAGCTTCAAGATGCTACTTCGTTATGTCAGAAACTTGGGCAGATCCAGGTTAGGAACTGCAGAGGAGTGAGATCATGTGAAGGTTTTCTTTCTGTGATTGTATGAGTGCACTTAGAATGATCTGTTCCAAGTTCGACCATTTTTTCTACAAATTTCAACGTGTCATTTTTTTCTTACTGCTGAGTAAAATTCCACTGTGTAGATATACCACATTTTGGTTATCTATTCATCCAATGATGGGCATCTGGGTTGATTATAGATTTAGCTATTATGAATCAAGCAGCTATAAACATGGATGAGCAAACATCTCTGAACTGAGATGTGGAGCTTTTAGGGTAAATACCCAGTAAGGGAATAACAGGGTCTGTTGGTAACTCTATTATATTCATCCTTTTCAGGAGTCTCCATCTTGATTTCCACAGTGGTTGTACCAGCTTACATTCCCACCAACAGTGAATGAGTATTCCTATTTCTCCACAGCCTTGCCAACATTTGTTTCATTTGATTTTTTTGTTTACTATCTTTACCGAGGGAAGGTGGAACCTCATAGTTGTTTTAATTTGTATTTCCCTAATGGTTGTGGATGTTGAACATTTTCATAAGTGTGTGTTAGCCATTTGGAATTCTTCTGAAAACTTCCTATTTAGTTTTCTGCCCCAATTTTGGAGTGGGTTGTTTGACTTTTTATTGTTTAGTATTTTGAGTTCTTTGTAGATTTTAGGTATTAGGTTTCTGTCAGTGGTATAGCTGACAAAGATTTTCTCCCATTCAGTGGGTAATCTATTGGCTCTGCTTATGGTATGTTTGTTTGTACAAAAGATTTTTAGCTTTATGAGATCCCATTGGTTAGGTGCTTGTTTAATTTCCTTGGCTACTGGGATTCTGTTCAGGTAGTCTTTTCCCAGTCTTATATCATGAAGAGGGCCTCCTATTTTTTCTTCCAATAGTTGAAGAGTTTCAGGTCTTACATTGAGGTCTTTAATCCATTTGGATTTGATTTTTGTGTATGACAAAATGAGTGAGTATAATTTCATTTTTCTACATATGGTCATCCAATGTCTAACACCATTTGTTGAAGATGCTGTCTTTTCTCTAGTCTATATTATTGTTACCTTTGTCAAAGATAAAGCAGCTGTAGCTGCTTGCCCTAAGGTCTAGATCTTCAATCTTGTTCCACTGGTCTATGTTTCTGCTTTTGTTCTACTATCATGCTGGTTTTTTATCACTGTGGCTTTGTAATATAGCTTTAGAGCAGGTATGGTGATACCACCAGAGGAGTTTCTTTGGCTGAGAATGTTTTTGGATATACAAGGCTTTCTGCCATTCCATATGAATTATGAGATTATTTTTTTCAGTCTCTGTGAAGAATGATGCTAGTATTTTTATTGGTATTGTGTTAAATCTGCATATTGCTTTTGGTAGGTTGCCATTTTCACAATACTAATTCTACTTATCCAGGAATATGGGAGGTCCTTCCATCTTCCTATGTCCGTCTCTATTTCTTTCTTGAATGTTTTTATGTTTTCATTACATAGTTCTTTCACATCCTTTGTTAGTGGTATTCCTAGGTATTTTTTTTTTTTTTGCTTCTATTGAAAATGGGACAGCCTCACTGATTTCTTTCTCTGGATATTTGTCCTTTGTGTTTAGAAAAGCTACTGATTTTTGTCCATTGATTTTGTATCCTGTCACTTTGCTGAAGGAATTTCTCACCTTTAGAAGTTTTGAGATGGAGACTTTTGGGTCACTTATATTCAGGATCATGTCATCTGCAAATAGGCTAACTTGACTACTTCCTTTCCAATTTGAATCCTTTTACTTCTTTCTCCTGTCTTATTGCTTAGGCTAGCACTTCTAGTACTATGTTGAAAAGCAGTGGTAAGAGTGGAAACCCCTGTCTTGGTCCCAATCTCAGTGGGAACTCCTTGAGCTTTTCCCCATTAAAAATTATCTGGGAATTAGGAGCTTTATATATAGCCTTTATTGTGTTGAGATACAAACCCTCCATACCTCTTCTTTCCAGTATTTTGATATTGAAGTGGTGTTGTATTTTGTCAAAGGCCTTCTCTGTATCAGTTGAGATTATCATGTGGTTCAATTTATTTACGTGGTGTATTATGTTGATGGATTTCTATATGTTAAACCATCCCTGCATCTCTGGGATGAAGCCTATTTGGTCAAAGTGGGTAATACTTTTGAGGCATTGTTGAGTTCAGTTTGCAAGGATTTTGTTCAGGATCTTTACATCTATGTTCATTAGGGATATAAGCCTATTATTTTCTTTCTTTGCTGCATCTATGTCTGGTTTTGGTATTAGGGTGATTCTAGCTTCATAAAAGGAGTCAGGGAGGATTCCCTGGTCTCCAATTATACAGAATAGTTTGAAAAAAATTGCTTTCAGTTCTTCTATGAAGGTTTGATAGAATTCAGCTGAGAAGCTATCTGGTCCTCGACTTTTCTTTAGGGGAAGGTTTTTGATTACCTTTTCAATCTCCAAGCATGTGATAGGCTTGTTTAAGAGATTAATCTGCTCTGTGTTTAGTGTTTTTAGGTTATGTGTCTAGGTATTCATCCATTTCTTCCAGATTATTTAATTTTGTGGAGTAGAGGTTTTGGAGGTATCCTCTGATGATTCTTTCAATTTCATTGATGTCTGTAGTGCTATCTGCTTTTTCATTTCTGATTTTGTTAAATTGTGACATCTCTTTTTTTGCTTTATCAGTTAGCCAGGGGTAGGTCAATGTTATTTTTTCAAGGAACCAGCTCTTCACTTCATTGATTTTTAATTGTTTTCTTAGTTTCTAATTCATTAATTTCTGTTCTAATCTTTATTATTTCTTTCCATCTGGAGATCATTGGGTTGGATTCTTCTTGGTTTTCCAGTGCCTTTAGGTAGACAGTCAGGTTAGTGATTTGGGATATCTCTGTCATTGTAATGAAGGCGGTTAGGGCTATTAATTGTTCCGTTATGACTGCCTTCATTTAGTCCCACTAAGTTGTGTTTTCATTATCATTCCCTTCTAGGAATTTTAAAATTAATTTTTTTTTATTTCTTCCATGACCCATTCATTGTTTAAAAGTGTGTTGTTTAGTCTCCAGGAGCTGGTGGAGTTCTTGATGTGTCTCTTATTGTTCATTTTTAGCTTTAAAGCATGTGATCTGACATGATGCAGAAAGTTACTTCAGTTTTTCTGACTTTATGAAGGCATGCCTTATGGCGTAATATATGGTCAATTTGAAGAAGGTTCTGTTGGCTGTTGAGAAGCATGTGTATTCTGTAGAGTTGGGATTGAAAGTTCTGAAGATGTCCATTAGGTTTAGTTTATCTATGATGTTGTTGAGCTCTATTATTTTCCTGTTGATTTGCTGCTTGGATGATCTGTTTATTGATGATAAAGTGGAGTATTGAAGTCTGGCTATGATAGTGTTGGTGTTCATTACTGTTTTGTTGTTGAGTAGATTTTGTTTTATAAACTATGGTGCCTCTGTGTTTGGTGCATATATATTTATGATTTTGATGTGTTCATGTTGGATCATTCCCTTGATGAGTTAGAACTGGCCTTCTTTATTCTTTTTGATTACTTTTTGTTTGAAGTCTATTTTATCAGAACACCTGTTTGTTTGTTTTTTATTTCCATTTGCTTGGAATAACATTTTCCAACATTTCTTCCTGAAGAGGTATCTATCTTTTGTAGTGAGGTGGGTTTCTTTTCTTTTCTTTTTTTTTTTTTCTTTTTGGTTTTCCAAGGTAGGGTCTCACTCTGTCTTAGGCTGACCTGAAATTCACTCTGTAGTCTCAGGGTGGGCTCTAACTCTCAGCAATCCTACCTCTGCCTCCTGAGTGCTGGGATGAAAGGCGTATGCCATCACGCCCAGCTATGAGGTGGGTTTCTTGAGGACAGCAGATAAAAGGGTCCAGGTTTTTTTTTTTTTATCCATCCTGATAACCTGTGCCTTTTGATGGTTTGAAGTAATCCATGCCATGATGTTTTATGGGGTTTGGTGCTTTCTTGTGTTATGTACTCTTTTGACCCTGGTTTATTTTGGTTATTATGATCTTCTTGCTGGCTTTTGAGATCGGTTGCTTGACTGTTCTGTGTGGAGTATTCCCTCAAGTATTCTCTGTAGGTTTGGTTTTGTGTTCATATAATCATAGAGTTGACTCTTTTCATGGAAACATTTTCTTTCTCATCATCTATTATGAGGGATACTTTTGCTGAATAAAGTAGCTTGTGTTGGGAGCCATAGTTTTTCAGACTTTGAAATGTTCCATTCCAGGCCCTTCTGACTTCCAGTGCTTCCACTGAGAAATCTGATGTAGTTCTGATGGGATTGCCTTTGTATGTTGTGAATTGCTTCTCTTGCTGCTTTTAACAGACTCTCTTTGTTTTCATTGTTAAGTTTTAACTATGATGTCTTGGAGAGTTTCTTCTTGGATCCTATCTGGTGTTCTTTAAGCTTCTTGTATCTGGATGTGCCTCTCTTTTGAAAGATTACAAAAATTTTATTCAATAATTTTGTTGATTATGTTCTCCGTGCCTCTGGTCTGGGTTTCTTCTCCTTCTGGTATGCCCATGATCCAGATGTTTGGTCATTTTAGGGTGTACCACAGTTCACCCATATTCTGTTCTCTTGATTTTTTGAACTTAGCAAAGTGTTTGGCCTCCTGATCAATTTCTTCTGTCTTATCTTCCAGGTCAGAGGTTCTGTTTTCTACATGAGCAACTCTGTTGGTGAGTGGTTCTAGAGAGGTTTTTATAATTTCTACTTGATTTTTGTTTTCTGTTGTGTTATTTTGTATTGTAGGCATCTCTTTTTTGAGGTATGATTTCATTTTGAGTTCTGATTTTCTTAATGCTTCCTGTAGTTCATTCTTGCATTTGATCAAGTCTTCATTAAACTTAATCAGCCAGTTGTTGAGGTCTTAAATTTCTTGACTTACCTTCAATTTATTCATACCTCGTTGGAAGGTTCTAACATTTTCTTTAATCAAGTTAAGCCTACTGTCAAAAGCTGAACACTCTAGGAGATGACTCTGTTCAATTTCATTGATACAATTGTTGGTTCTTTGATAGTTTGCTTCAAGTTCAGCAATTTTTTTTTTTTAAATCAGGGTCTCATTGGTTGTTGTGTTTTCATTTTGGGACTGAATCTCTGTTGATTTCTCTATGATTTCATTGAAGGCTTCTGCAGTAGTACTCGGCATCCTTAGTGGAGATTTCTCAGTTTTTTTTGACTTTTGTTGGCTTTTTTGTTTTGTTGTCTACCCATTTTAGGAAGACTCCTTATTTTGTTGAGGAGGAAGCAAGTTTTTTCCCTGTGGCCCATTCACCCTTTGACTCAGGTAAACAGGGATATTGATACCTAGTGGCCAGTCAGGATACCAGAGCAAAAGGCCTGATTCCACAGCTCACACAGGGACCACACTTCCCCAAGAAAGGCCCAGTGGGACCTACCAGGACAAGGGGACTGGGAGGAGCAAGGGAACAAGGATCTGGCCTACTTCATGTCCAGCCCTCCAGGACACACAAAAGAGCAGGCAAGCCAGACTGAGGAGGCAGGAGGAGCTCAGATACAAGGGTCTGGCCTACTCACTTCAGCCTACTGTGCCTGCCCACACACTGTCTTGAGCAGGAACTCAGATCTGGGAGGTGGGAGGTGCCCAGAAATGGGTCTGGTCTACTCACTACAGATTGCTAAACATGCCCACACACTGCACGAGGAACTCAGACCCAGGATGTAGGAGGAGGCCAGAAATAGGTCTGGCCTACTCATTCCAGACCACTGCTCCTTCCCACACAGTATCCATGCAAGGTACTCCCATTAATGGTATTTTAAAATATTTTTATCTGAGAGAGAGAGAATATGTGCACACCAAGGCCTCTAGCCACTGCAGACAAACTATATACATGCACCACATTGTGCATCTGGTTTTATGGGGGTACTGGGGAATTGAACATTGGTCCTTTGGCTTTGCAGGCAAGTGTCTTAACACTAAATCATCTTTCCAGCCCCTAAAGGTATTGTTTTTTAATTTTTTTGTTACTTTTATTTATTTATTTGAGAGCGACAGACATAGGGAGAAAGAGGGAGGGAGGGGAGGAGGGAGGGAGAGAGAGAAAGAGAGAGAGAGAGAGGGAGAGAGAGAGAGAGGGGGGGGGGAGAATGGGCACCCCAGGGCCTCCAGCCACTGCAAACAAACTGCAGACCCACCCCCTTGTGCATCTGGCTAACATGGGTCCTGGGGAATCGAGCCTCGAACTGGAGTTCTTAGGCTTCACAGGTAAGCGCTTAACCACTAAGCCATCTCTCCACCCCGGTATTGGTTTTTAAATGAAACAAGTCAACAAGTCAAGTAGCAATTCTTAAAGTCAAATGTTCTAATACAACACAATTCAAAGACACAGTAATTTGAAACACTGTAGGGACCGCTAGTAGGAAAATGTTGAAATCTTTGTTTTCTGTAATTAATCCAGTATGTTTCTATAAAAGCAGGAAAATGCATGTACAGTAAAAACTCTGCGATTCTTAGCATACAGTAGTCTTGAACCTTGGAGCTGGAGAGATGGCTCAGTGGTTAAAAGTGCTTGCTTACAAAGCCTGCTGGCCAGGGTTTGATTCCCCAGTACCCATAAAAAGCTGGACTCACCAAGTTGCTAATGTGTCTGGCGTTCATTTGAAGCAGCAAGAGGCCCTGGTGTGCCCATATTTATTCTCTCTCATAAATATATAAGTAAATAAATACATAGGTCTTAAATCTTAGTGGAGGTGTTTCATGTAGCCTTTGCTGGTGTGTGTGCAGCGACAGCATGTGCACTACTGAGCATGTGTGTGCGTGTGTGTGCATGGTCCAAACCGAGGCTGCAGTGCGGTCATGGCGTGCAACAGGGGTGAGTGCCACCAGAGACGCCTCCTCAGAGTTATTACACATTGGATTCTGAATTAACTTTTGGTGGCTACACATTCATAAGCCTTTTGCTATTGACAGATTTTTGACAACCTCCACACTCCATATGGGGTCACCACCGGATTTAGGAAGCTGAAACCTCAGGGCAAGGTGTCTAGAGTTATAATGTATTATTATGTTTCTAAATTAATAAAAAGGGGACTTTAAATGTTCCCACTACACAAAATGATATGTCTGTGAGGTAATATACTGGATAAGACATATTTGACCATTGTAAAATGGTTATATACACATATCAATACATCACATTCTGTTCCATAAATATAACTATTTTTTATCAACTGAAACTAAAAAAAAAACTCAGCTGTTGTTCTAAGTTTTTATCTCAAGTGTCAGAATCAGGGCTGGAGAGATGGCTTAGCGAGTAAGGCACTTCCTGCAAGGCCTAAGAACTCCTGTTTGAATCTCCAGGACCCACGTAAGCCAGACACACAGTGACACAAGTGCGCAATGGTGCACATGAGCACAAGGGGGCGCACATGTCCAGAGTTCATTTGCAGTGCTGAAGGCCCTAGCACCCTGTATTCTCTCTCTCTCTCTCTCTCTCTCTCTCTCTCTCTCTCTCTCTCTCCCCCTCTTTCCCTTTCTCTCTCAAATAAATTTTAAAAAAATCAGAAGGAAACCATGTAGTTACTGCACTTTAGACAATGCTATCATTCAGGAACGCACTTTCTCTTCCTCATGTGGCTCCTTAGTGGCAAGCCTCACTTCCCATCGTTCAGCCCATGTGACGCATACTCCTTCACCTCATCTTCTGCCTGTTTTTAGGAGATGAGTCTGATATTAACTCCCTTTGCTTCATCATTTTCCCTTGCAGCCTTATTCCCCTCAAGTTTCAAGATGTGCATAGGTGAATGTAAAACTGTGTACTCTATGGTTTTCTAAATAGAAGCCCCTGTATTTCTCTGTCCTCACCTGAGCCATCTAGAAGGACAAGTGGTAGAGCAAGGAACATTTCAAAAGTCAACAAGTTGAGCCCTTCTAGGGACTGGCAGATGAGCATCATTTCAATAGATAGCTGACATGCAGCTTTCTACTTGGAAAACTGTGGTTTTCTACTTAACACTCATTATGGAAGTCAGTTTCAGATATTTTTCCTTTTGTGATCGCATTATTTGAGCAATCGAACGAATAGAAACAATGAGATTATGCCCAGTCTATGCTATAGTGTAACTGGACTTGCCTCTGTCAGTGACAGAATGGTAAACAATGTGTACCTTCCAAAACAGTTAAAGCACATAATGGCTTAGAAGGGGAATATTGGTTAAAAAAGACAATGGCCCTTGTCTTCTAGGAGACAAGTGACAGGAGAGAGGGGAACTTCTTAGATTTATTTCTGGAGATGCTCTTGTCAAGAAGGACCTAAGATTTCACAACAAGACAGTGAATTCATTTGGAAGCACACTTTCCTTATTAAAAATTCTAAAAGACTTATACGTAACCATCTTTTTCTCCTTTGTGTGTGTATGTGTGGGATGCAGATGTGCATACCCTATGCTTATGCATGTGGAGGCCATAGGGGACCTCCAGGGTCCACCCATATCACTCTTCCACCTCATTTACCTGAGTCAGAGACCCTTGTAAGACGGCAGCTCCCCCTTTTCTGCATAACTGACTGAGCAGGGCTGGAGAGATGGCTTAGCAGTTAAGGTGCTTGCCTGCAAAGCCTAAGGACTGAGGTTCGATTCTCCAGTCCCCACGTAAGCCAGGAGCACATGGTGACGCATGTACATGGAGTTCATTTGCAGTGGCTAGAGGCCCTGGTTCGCCCATTGTCACTCTGTCTTTAATAAATAAATAAACAAAATAAATCTTTTTTAAAAAAAAAAGTTTAAAAAGAAGAAAAGACTGACTGAGCAGGGAGCCACAGCAATCCTCACTGCCTCCTCAACGCTGGGGTTACAAGCAGGCACAGACATGCCCGGCATTTTACATGCTGCTGGAGCTTGAACTCAGGCCTTCATGCTTACAAAACAAGCACTTTTCAAGTCCTCTCCCCAGCTTCTGCCTTGTTCCTTATTATGATTTGTGACTAGTGCTTCAAACTTGAACTTTCTGACAGGTATGTGACAAATGCTCAACATCAGCAATCATCAGAATATAATGAAACTCCTAGCAAGATGTCAGCACCCCTCAGGTAGAAAGGCCATTGCCCCCCTTCCAATTTAAAAGCAGTGCACTGGGGAGGCAGCCCTGGGTGGAGCACTTGCAGAGCATGGGCGAGGCCTTCTGTTCCATTCCAGCTTGATGTGGAGCACAGGAAGCTCTGACACGGTCAGCGGGAATGGAATGAGTCACTGTGGACTATGGCATCGGGGCTCCTCAAAAAGTCAACAACTACCAAAGGACCTGGTAACCCAGTGACTTCAGTGACAAAGGAAAGTGAGCTAGTATCAGTGTTTTCCAAGAGGTGTCTGACTTTTGTTGTATTTCCACCCCGCTCATGACAACCCAGATGTAGTCAGCTTAAGTGTCCATCGATAGCTGAGTAGAGCTTTTAAAGTCTCGTAGAAATGGCAGCTCCACTCTACCAGTATGAGATAAGCTCAGAAACTAGACCCACAAACCCAGACTCTAGTTTTTAAATTATCTAGTAATTTATATATTTGAGTGACTGAGAGAAAGAGAGAGAAGTAGAGGTGCCCCAGGGCCTCCTGCCACTGCAAACGATCTCCAGGTGGATGCACCACTTTGTGCGTCTATCTGGCTCTGTGTGGGTACTGGGGAATTGAATCCAGGCCACCAGGCTTTGCAGGCAAGCTGCTGCTCCACCTCTCCAGCCCAGACGAATGGATTTTTTAAAACGTGATATACATATGTGTGAGTACAAGATTGATAGCAGCTTACTATCACTATATGGCTATAAACATGGATGAAATCTGTCATTGGCAGCAAGATGGATGGACCTGGAGGTCACAATGTGAAGCAAGCCAGACACAATGAGGACACATACTATGTATTCTCGCACACATGTGGAAGCCAAGCTGATGCTACAGAAATAGAGGGGAGAATGGAGGGTACCAGAGGTTCAGGTAGTCATCAGGAAGGCTGGGACACAGGAAGATTGGTGAAAAGTACAGAGTTAAAGTCACGTATGAGGAATAAGGTCTGTGTTCAAATGCACTAGGGAGATTACAATATGACACAGTGTATATTTCAAAAGTTAGAACAGACGGCATTTGGATTCTCACTACAAAAAAGTAATTAAGATGGTAGACATGGGACTGGAGAGATTGCTTAGTGGTTAAGGTCCTTGCTTGCAAAGCCAAAGCACCCAGGTTCAATTCCCCAGGACCCACATAAGCCAGATGCACAAGGTGAAGCATGTGTCTGGAGATCATTTGCAGTGGCTAGAGGCCCTGTAGTGTCCATTTTCTCTGCTCTCTCTCTCTCTCTCTCTCTCTCTCTCTCTCTCTCTCTCTCTCTCAAATAAATAAATAGAGTATATTTAAAATATGATAAATAGGCTGACTATCCAATTTGCTTATTTTGCCACATGGACATGCTACAAAACATACTCCACAAGTATGTTCAATTATCACGTTAAGATAATGTAACTTTTAAAAAGCCTGTAATATTAGTTAGTGAACTAGCTAAAGTCACTTTTGAACTTCTAAAATCCAACTCAGAACAAACACCTAAAATGAATGTCTTTTGTACAAAGAGCTTAAGCTAAACAAAGTTAGAGTTTCCATGGTAACAGCCTGGAACTCTTGAAGGAGAAGAGGACGAAAGCAAGCATGAAAACGCATTTCTTTCTTCCTTTTTTGTTCATCTTCACCTCTGACCCCCCAAACCTCAGCTGTCACCTTCATGAATGCTCTCAAGCCTCAGAGGGAATTAAGAACATTGGACGGGAGCGAGAAGGGGACTAAACACAGCGGCTGTGTGGGAGGGAACAGTGTACCCGATAAACCTGCTCATTGACGACGTCTCCTTCCCCTGGCTGAGTAGCTTCTCTCTCAACCTTATCTTTGTGCTGCTGCTACTGTACAGGAAGTTGGGCTGTTGTGTGGCTGGGATAAAACGAAGATAGCACCAAGAAATACAATTTTGCTCCTCTTTGGAAGGGACATTTTATGAGATGATTGAAAACAGTGACCAAGTTAATATGTACATATTACCCCAGTCTAATAATTTCCATTGATCTGATACTTTAGAGCTTCTAAAAAGCTCACCTATCAAGAAAGTTGGTGAGTCAGTCCATTTTCTGTGGCTAATAATGCAATGCCGCAGGCTATGTTAGAAGGAAAGAGGTTTGTTTTGGCTCATGGTTCTGGTCCAACATGAAGGGGCCATATCTGCTGATGGCCTTCTTGCTATCAGTGTCCCAAGACACTCCAGGGTATCATGTGGCCAGAGACAGGAGGGTGTACATGCAAGGCAGCTGAGATGGCTTTTGCAGCATTGACCCACTCCTGAGATGACTGACCCATTGACCCATGAAGTGCATAAATGGATTAAACTGATTCATGAGAGCTGGAGAGGTGGCAGAGTGGTTAAGATGCTGGCTTGCGAACTCTAACCACATGGGTTCGATTCCCTAGTATCCACATAAAGTCAAATACATTAAGTGGCACATGTGCCTGGAGTTCTTTTGTAGTGGCAGGAAACCCTGACACACCCACACTCATTCTGTCAGCCTCTTTGTCTCTGTCTCTTTCTCAGCTAAACAATAAATATTAAAAAATAAATTCATACGTGAAGACAGAGCACGCCCTATTCACCTCTTAACATCCTGTAGTAAGGATTTCCAGTACACAATAGCATTCATGGTGGGTCCTTTCAACTCACATTTTCCCAGTTTAGAGCAGGTTAAGATCATGTCATTTCTCAACCGGTAAAGTGCTTGCCTTGCAAGTGTGAGGACCTGAGGTCAACCCACAGAGGCCACATACAAAAAGTCTGGGTACGGTGGGTGTGCCTATCATCCCACCATAAGAGACAGAGACAGGGGACTGGGTCCCTGAGGACTGCGGGTCAGCTGGTCAAGTCCACTTGCTGAGTTACAGGCAAATGAGAGAATCTGGTGGGTGGTACCTGAGAAATGACATCTGAGGTTGTCCTCTGATCTCCACATGCATGTGTACACATGTAGCTGTACACACATATGAACATGTGTGGACACGCATATGCTCGTATAGTTTCACTCACACACACTCATGTAGCACATACGGTCTGAGACATTGCTCTCTCCACCTCTCTAATACTAGTAGCCTGCCAGCCCAGTGAAGACATTACGTCTTGGGTACTCTCTTCCCTTGATTAGATATTATCAACTTAGTCCTTCTCAGAAATGTGTGCATTAGCGTTGCATAGTAGCAATTCTATCTTATGGAACTGTTCATGCCATTACTGCCCATCAGAGAAGACCCCTAAGGAACACCCCAGCTAGGCTGGCTGGACTTCAGGTTTTCCTGAGGCCATTTTTTTTTTTTTCCTTTGAGGCAAACCCAACAGACTGGCCTTTATTTTTTACGTGAGAAGGTGAGAGATAGAGAATTGGTGTGCCAGGGCCTCTAGCCACTGCAATTGAGCTCCAGATGCATGCACCACCTTATGCATCTGGCTTGTGTGGATCTGGAGAGTCGAACATGAGCCTTTAGGCTTTGCAGGCAAATGCCCTAACCACTAAGCCATTTCTCTAGCTCTCCAGAGGCCATTTTTGACAAATTTTCTTCAGAACTGACTGACTCATGTTTGGTCAATAAATCAAATATTCCTTCAAGTTCAGCAATAGCTGATGCTGAGGACAATGACTTCTTTTCATAAATCTGAAAAATTAAAACACATCCTTCAGGATCAGTCACTGGAGCATTGAGGGAATTTAGCTTCAAAATTCTACTGCTCCTAGATACTGTGGCATGCAGAGATATGCTGGTGTCAGTGTTGCTTGAAAACTGAAGGTGATTAAAGTATGAAATTTTGATGGATATCTGCGATGGTAAAGGTAGAAAGAAAGATATGGAACCTGTTGTCAGTTTCCGGTTGCTTTTACCAAAAGCTAGTGAAGTTTAAGAAGATACATCAGGGATCTGGAACATTCTAGGACCAAGAGCAACAACCAGTCCATTGTATAATTAACATAATGAATCTACCTTCAGGCAGTCAGTATGACAGTCACTTGATGTTTGCACACACACTTTAACAGGCATTATCCACTGTTATAGCCAGAAATTAAAAAGCCAAAGTTCTCCATAAGTGACTTTTCTTGACTAGCTGTCACTATAGGGCACTGCAGCCGCCGCATTTACTTCCTACATATTTGGCTCTGTAACAACCAGGGTTGGTGCACTGTAATGTTTAATGACTATTTGAGGCTGGTATTACTGTTATGACAGGATAAAGAGGAAATCCACGACAACGTCATAGAAGAGGGATTACTAACAACAGCTAAGTCTGGTGTGCAGGTCTATAACCCCAGCTACTTGGGAGGGTAAGGCAGGAAAAGCATCTACGTGGGCTCAAGAAAGAGAGCAAGGCAAACTTAGGTAATTTAGTGAGGCCCTCTCATAAAATAAAGAGTTCAGTGGTAGAGCACTTGCCTAACATAGGAGAGGCCTGGGTTCAATATTAGCATTTCAGTTCAGCCAACACACACAATTTGATCTGCTACTATGGTTAGGAAGTCAGAGTCTATTTCCAAACCTCAGTTTATCTGATCGCATACCCACTGTGTTGACTCAGCTTCTGATTGGCTGTGAAGCCCTTCCTTCCAAGCCATCTTCAGCTCACCAATTTTCAGATACATGGCTAACCCTTCAGGATTCATTTTGGGGAGTGATGATCTATGCCACGTGCTACAGGTACGGCAGATATGAAATTTATTTAAAGGTATAAAAACAGGGCCTCTAGGAGTACTTTATGTTTCTGAAAAAGATGTGAATTGTGGCTACTGAAACTAGGTGGGTTTTTTTGTTTGTTTGTTTTGAAATAAAAAGCAGGAGGGGAAGAATGTGGCTTACTCAGTAGAGAGCTTGCCTAGCATGCAGGAAAGCCTGGGTTCATCTCCCCACTGTATAAACGGGGTGTGGTGAAACATACACTTGTAACCCCAGTACTCAGGAAGGAGAGACAGGAGGATCAAAAGTTCAAGGTCACCCTTGGCTACACAAAAGGTTCAAGGTGAGCCTAGGATACATGAGGCACTCTGCAAAATGAAAACAAAAAGGCTTCATTACAAAGAGTACTCATTCATTTTACTGTAGAATTAGAAATAACCCAAACAACAGAAGTTTTTTTAAAAATTATATTTAATACAAGTGAATAGATTAGAAGATCTGAAATGTTATAAAGCAATATACACAACAAATAAATAATTTGCACAGGAGAGTCATGTCTACATAACACTGTCTAGTAGGGGAATACTTAAATCCAGTGACGATGGGGAAAGTCTGTAAAAATGCTAACCTGTCTTCCCTTGTATGAAATTGTTCAAGTATAAAAATCCAATACAGTGTAAAATAGTATTCAATTTAGTTTAAGAATAAAAATTGCAAGTATTGCAGTTTCAGAAGAAAAATTTTAAAGCAGCATTTTTAAACTACATAAACTACGTAAGAATAGTGGTAAGGTCATGAGTCACAGATAAATGAGATCTCCACAAGCAAAAATCAGAGAAGGAAGCATGGAACTAAGCAATGGAGTTTGTTAAAAAAAAAAAGTCTCAAGACTAAAATAAACTCAAATGTGTTAATGTTGGAGTACCCTCTTAATACAGTGCACATATGAATTTAAATAAATCCAAGTCAACATCTTTAGTTGAATAGGTTAATATTTAATATGCTACATCTAGACCTACTAAATAATTTATGCCATGAGATGAATACATAATTTTACAGTGTCACGTCTAAAGTTCCTTTCTTTAGAGTGCAACATAGTAAAACTTAAAAATAAATATCTTAAATAGCGTTACTATTAAGGCACAATATAAACCACATTGTCATTGATACCACTGAAGAAATGAAATGCCAATAACCTTGCTGTCTCAGGTACTGTACTCACTAATAAATAGTTTTAAATAGGACTCTGAAATAGATACTAAAAAGTGTAAAATGATTTGAAAAGGGGAAGAAATGGATGTCCTTAAGACCGTTCTTAAGGACTTAGCGTCCGCATGCTCTGCCTGCCTCTCTGCGTAAGCCCCAGTCCACACAGTAAATAGAAAGAGGAGGGTCGTGTAGTAAAAAGCTGATCCCACTTAGGGACCAGAGCTGCTGACACCAGCAGATACAAGTTTCCCAAAATTGAAACAGGATGGGGAGAGGGATCAGCATGTGACGAGCTCACCCAACAAGCACAAGTGATGTATTCTTTCCAGAACTGTGTGTGTGCTGATTGTCTGTGCAGCTGTTGCACCATTAATTCCACATCACTTGTTCCACGGTCCCACTTGTCCGCAGGACAGATGAGAAGCTACCTTTGGTACTGTCCACCACTGTTCCCAGTGCCACGCTCTTGGACTGACTGTTCCGTGCCCGTGTTTGAGATAGCATAACTACTACCTTCTGCCTAGAAAAAGTCCTATAGGCCACGGTGACTGCTGAAAATGGCAACCAGCGCTTCTGCCCTTTTGTTTGTAAAAAAAAAAAAAAAAAAAAAAGAAAGAAAGAAAAAGAAACAAAGAAAGAAAGAAAAGAAAATCTTCTTTAAACATAATTCAAGCTACATATTGCTCACTCTGGATTCCCTGGTTCAACAAGTTTCACATAGCATTTTCTAACTTGAAAAAGGCAGTTTGCTTCCCTGATACTATAAAAAGAGCAAAAATAAAAATCCCCTTACAAAAGTGAAGTCCCATTGGTACCCCCTGCCATCATTTCCCAGCGGCTTTTCTATGTCTAGGCTCTTTGGGTTGACTTCCAAAACCGCCCTCCCTGTCTCCCCTCTCTCATTCTGCAACGTTACCTGGAGTATGAAAAAAAAAAAAAAACAAATCTGCTTCGCAACAACTCTCTTCTCTCTCTTTAAAGCTGGTAAGTCAATGTTAACTCTCTTATTAACTACTAAACACTGGAACACTGGGAGAGAAAGAGAAACTCCTTCGGCTTGATCAGATGGCTGCCCTATTGCATTCGGTCTGTTTGCAGCTGTTGAGGCTGATACTGGCCGAAAGCAGCTGCAGCGGCTGCTGCTGCAGCTGCTGCTGCAGCTGTCCCCGGTGCGGCGGCGGTGATGGGCTGCTGGACAGCATAGCTGTAGCCCCCGGCGGTCACGTAGCCTGTGGCGGCTGGGGATGCTGCGTACGGGTACTGGTCGTAGGCAGCGGCAGCCGCGGCGGCTGCGGCTGCAGCTGAGTACTGTGCATAGGCCGCTCCAGTGTAATCAATGTACGGTGTGGTGGAGGCCGCAGCTGCCGTGGGCTGGACATGTGGAATGACCACTCCAGGCTGCACAAAAGCCTGCGGGTACACATAGTGGGCAGGGATCCTGTGAACAAATGGGAAACACAGTCAGGCAGCGGTCACCTGTCGTAGCAGCGATCATCCAGAGATGAGACAAACTCAAATTTAGTGGTTACTATCAACATAGGGTTGCCACAATATCTACTTTTCAATGGTTCATTCAAGGCCTGTGTCATGAAGCACCCTCCAGAGAATTCAAAGACCAAATCAGGATGACATCACCGCCTTGATATTAAATATCTTTTATGCAAAGTTTGGGAAATAAATCAAGGTTCACCAGGCCCATGCAGAGAAGAGAAATTTCACACTGGATTCATGAGGACTTTTAGAAATTTTTGTAAGGAGTGCATACAAGGAAAATGGTTAACAAGTAAAAAGACTTCATAGCCATTTACACAGGACTCAAGAGGTATTCATGATTAAGCAATCCTGTGGGGTAGACAGCTTGGCTATCAAAAGGGTGATACATTTTTGAAAAGTCCGAACGTTCATTATCATGGCAACCCTATTTGAAATTGCTATGCAGACTCAGCACACATTAATCTCTCTGCAACCTCAGTCACCCTTATTAAAAATAATAATTACAAAAAGCAGGCGACAAAAAAAAAAAAGGAGTTTAAAAGTTCACAGGTGTGGTACACACAGCAGAGTCACACTTCTCAAACGAATGGTAGTGCAGCTCACTGTCACAGAGGCTGTGGTGGGAAGCTACAAAAATGCTATTAACACTCATGGCAGTGATTCCCAAGGAGGTGTGCAGCACAGTGTCTCTCTCTCTCTTTAATCTTTCCATAAAATCCATAAGGACACAACGGTCAATCAAACCTGTTTGACTATCAGGCAACTGAGGATCAGCCAGCTTGTTTATCTCTATGCAAGACAGACAGAAGGGTTTAGGGAAATGATGAGGTTGGAGGAAGCAGTAGGAACAGGGCAATACAACCACAAATTTCCAAACCCAACAGAAACCTTAAGGATGTACGTTGTAAGGAAGCATGCATCAGCTAACTATTATGCCATCCTTCTAATCAGTAGAAATATGCTTATTAGCATATCTGCTTTCACTCGGCCCCGTTGGTTAATATTTTGTAGGAATATTGCATGACTATGGATTATCCTGTAAAAGGCCAAGAAAGTGAGACAAAAATCGAGGACCTTTTAAAATTACACAGCCACGGATCACACACAAGACAGATTCTAAGGACCCTGCCTTAAGAAAGTGATTAACAAAACAAATCACAAGAGGTATTAAAAAGTCCCATGCATTTCAACGGTCACTTTTGCAATTCATTACTGCACACTTATAAAACACTACCTTAAATATCTGATTTATTTTTGTCTTTCTTTAAAATAATCTCTATCAAACCCCCTATCTTTCTAAAAATATAACACCAGCATTTATAAAGAGTACAAGCACAAATAAACCAGGTCTTGAAGAATCTGAAGCAAATATCAGTCAGGTCTTTCAACAACAGTGATCTGCTGCATCTTTTCAGAATTCTACTGGAAGCACTCATTAATGAACATCCAAGGAAAGGATGAATTTATCACACAGGGCATGAACTTTGACTACCCGTGATAAAACACACACACACACACACAATCATTTTTATTACAAGTATAGATCTTTCCCAGTGCTGGCAGAAACAACATTACCAAGTGTTTTGAGGACACTTGAGAGATGTTCTTAAGCACTTGGAGGGAACCAGACATGTGGTCATGCACACTCAGAACTCTGTTGCAGATCAGGTGACTGGCTCACCCCTGGCAACAGGTGTGGCTGTAGAAAATGCCGTCCCCATAGCCGACACGTCCACAATGTGCAGACACAGCTAAGAGAGCCTCTTCTCCTGCCAGTTTACATGTGGTGACGGATAGCAGAGGCTGCAGCCAGGCTATTTTTGATCCTGTCATGCGACAAGGGTTTCCAGCGGATAAAATGTCTTTATAAGGCCAAAGTAAAACATCTATCAGCTGCAAGGACCAGCCAGTCTGAACCTCCCTGATAGGGACGCTTTAACCCCTTATGTACTCCCAGAATTATGAGGACAGACAACATGGTAGTTGCTAGGCTTGTACCTTCAAAAAGAGCAGTTGGCTGAACATGTTTATGCTACTGAAAGGCAGGATAAACTATGTGTGTGCACATGTGTATGTGTAAAAATGCCTTAAAACAAGGGAAGAGATATTTATAGAATCCTCATCTCTGTATTTATGATAACAACTACTTTTAATTTGATAAAGCCACCCAATGAGAATATATTGTTCTGGAAAATCCAATTCCTGCATAAAGTCTGGCAAAGGGGAGGAAGACCAGGAACGAAAATGAAAGCCTAGGGTCCTTTAAGGCTAAGAGAAACTGGGAACCAGAAGACCTTGGAGAATCTAATGCATCTCAGTTCAGGAATGAAGGCAGAAGCAGACTAAAGGGCGAGGTAGAATTTCTGAAGCAAATCCTGTGTTGAGAGTCTTTTAATAGCATAAGGAACCCAGCAAGGCGACTGGGGACTGTCCCGCCTACTAGAATTCTACCATGTCTGTTCCTTCACTTAACTACACAACTTCCATAAATCACCACACGTCACCATGTAACATCCACAATTCACCAAGGAAACCCACAATTACCACAGAATGACCACAAGTCACCAGTGAATCTCCACAATTCACCACAGAACATCCACAACTCACAAAGAATCCCATCCACAATTCACCACAGAATGCTCACACTGAGCAGATCCAAAAGCACAGGAGCCAATCCAATACTCTGGGTAATTTTAAAAAATTAGGACTGAAGACATGGCTCAGTGGTTAAGGCACTTGCCTGCAAAGCTTAACGACCCGGGTTCTGTTTCCCAGTGCCCACGTAAAGCCAGATGCACAAAGTGGTGCCTGCATCTGGAGTTCGTTTGCAGTGGCTAGAGGCCCTGGCGTCTCCATTCTCTCTTTCTCTCCCTCTCTCCTTGAAAATAAATAAAAATATGAAAAATTAAAAAAACAGAACTACTTTTATATACTTTTCTTCAAGTTTCTCTGACATCTCATGGCGACTTTTGGCTTTGCTTCATTTTCTGTGTCACCTGGCTGGCCTCTAATTTGTGATTCTCCTGTTTCAACTTCTAGAACGCTGGGATTGCACCACCATGGCAAGGTAGTCTTGGTGGCCTTTAAGGCAACATGTTCTTCCAACCTTGGTCTCATACATTGGTTCAATGGAATCACTGGCCCCGAACACTGCAGCAAACCACCTTTAAGTGGCATCAATTCAGGTCTTTTGTGCATCTGGTTCTGAAATATCTTTCGAGTATTTCTCCCCATCTTTCCTTGAACTCAAGTTAACTGGGTCCTTCATGAGACCATGTCATAGACTGCTAGATTCTAACCTCACATTTTTCATGTGTGAAAGACATGAAGACGCTCAGTCCTAAGTTGCTGTGTATGAACTAACACTATTAGTGAGATGATCTTCAGTGTTGCAAAGATAGATGCTTAATAAAACAGTGCCCTGTTTTCACCCTCCTTCAAAATGTGGGCCTGATGACTTCCTCTGCTCACTGACTGAGTGCATCTTTCCCTTTATCTGAAACCACGTGGGCAGCCCTTCCCTTCCCAGCACTGGGTATTTTATTACTAGATGATGAGAGTGTTATCACACCTTTTCTGGCTACAGCACTAAGGAATGAACATGGCTTCGGAGGTGAGGCAGACCTTGATGCTGAACTTAGAATCAGTCTCTGACACTTACCAGTGCTGTGATCAGGGAGAAGTTCATTAACTTCTCTGCACTTAGCCCTCACTCTTACCAGAAAGAACACTGCCTACCAAATGTACTACAAGAACTAAATTACGTATTATGAAAACCCCTTATCAGTACTATGCATTTAGCGAATGCTCAGTGAATGGTAGTTACAGTCTCTCATGGCCTTTAGTGGACAATATAAATACATAACACAGGATCACGCTCGAGCATGAAACCAGGTACTCAGTAAATGTTTAAGGACATGGCCAATATGATCACAACTGGCCCACAAATTTCTACTCGGTCCTCTCCAAAAGTTTCAATTAGAAAATGTTTCTGTCAATCACAACAATTTAGAAGCGACTCAGCAAGTCCACAATTTCTTCTATATCTACCCACTGTGTTAAATCAGAAATTCTTTCAAGGCCAATGTTTTTGTCTTCGAAGACCTTAGGTAGTCTAGGCGCCATTTAAGGACCACATAAAAATGATAGTTTACCCACTAGAATTTCAAACAAGTAAAACCAAAAATTCTCATGTTTCCCTCCAGGCCTAAAATAAGAACATATGGCATTCAAAGAGAATGTAAGATGACCAGGTGTGATTTGTTGGATACAGATTTGGAATTAGTGCGCTGTTGAGAACCCCTTAAAAACAAAACAAAACAAACAAACAAACAAACAAAAGCCAGAGAAACCTGACTTGGTCCACCCAGAATGCAATCTATTTCAAACAAGAATCTCAAGTTCAAACAATTTATACATGCAGGAATAATACCATTCTTCATAAAGACAGTTCATATCAGAAGATATGAAAAATAAAAGGTATGAAAAATGAAAGGTTACTGTCAAAACAGACATGATTTAAAATTGTCATGTAACACATGCTATCCTGATGGTTCTCATTTTGTTACTTTCTCAAGGACACAAACCAGTCCAGGATCTACAGCTAGCTCTCAAAGAACAATCTTCTCCCTTCGTCCAATCTGTCCTCCCCTGAGCCTTTATGCTTACTCAATCATATACCCATTAGACTCACCTAGTGTCCCTTTAACCTGTCCAAGACACACTGACTTGTCTACATCTCGTCGAAGCCTACAGTCCTCCCCACAGCCTTACCAACACTTCTAGCCCATCTCTTTTCTTACTGACTCTGAATTGCTCTTAGACTTGAAACAACACCAACTCACTTATCAGTGAGTGATTCTTGACTGCTTTGTATTCTTCTTGCTCCCTGAAACTGATGCCCAGTCCATTTTACTAAGTGATACACGCCCCCCACCCCCCACACACGCAATGTTACCTGTGAATTGACTTGGTTTTATAACTGTCCCAAGACTGGTGTGAGAACAGGACAAAGCTCACTGTTACTCCTTCAGATGTATGTTTTTCTCCCCAATCCTACCTTAAACAGAGAATCTCTACCAGTGAAATGTCAGCAGCAACAAGCCTATCCGCCTGGCACTGCGGCCACCCCACGCTGGCTTGGGTGGCACGCTGATACATAGCTGTGCTTCTGTGAAGGATTCTGGTGATATGGACAGAAGATTCTTCTACAGCCAAAACAAGCTGGGGTTGGCAATAAGAATGAATTACTGATATGTTCAAGTAGTAAGAGGGTAATACCAAAGTGCTCACTGAAAATGTAACTTGATGGTTTCAAGTCATTACTTATCTTGTTGTGAGCTAAACTTTTGGAGACGTGTGGTGGACAGCCATCCAGGTAGACAGATCCAGCCTTTATGCTCCACATGCAAATGTTTAGTTTCTAAGCTAGGGAAGAACTCGGAGCTGAGGATAAAATGCTTTGAACTACTAGGTCATTTTAGAAAGAACTGGAAGAGTTTCAGGACTACTGATCAGTTAGAAGACAGCCAAAACCAATTGTAGTGTTCAAGGTAAACTTACAAGTGACCTTCCGGTCACAGCATATCTGAATGGAAGGAAACTGGGGACCTCAAAAGAGACAGCTGATAAGGACAGGACTCAGAGAAAGCAAATATGCGCGGTTCACCTGTTAGGTTTCATCGGTGGAAGTTAGTACTATGCTACTCAAAACACCAACAACAACAACAACAAAAAAAAAGAATTAAGGGGCAAAAAACAAAACAAAGCCCAAACTGGTGAGTGTTAATGAAATTTGAAGAGAATTGTTGAAGCTTTAAATCAGAAGACCTAAAAGTAGATACACATGACAAAAGAAAGAAGCCCGTTCCCCAAAACTGTCCCATAAAACAGAAATTTAGGACATGCAAGCAATAAATCTGGATTCTTACAGAGAAAAAAAACACACAATTTAGCACTCACTACAAAAAATATGGTTAAATAGAAGTCACAGGCTAAAAAAGCTTAAAAGCAGGGGGAGGGGGAAAGGCCCTTTGCTTCCCATGGCAAAGTCAAAAGTCAACACTCCTCAAAACAAAAACACCACCACCAAAACCAAACGGCAAAGAGCCCCTTCCCCGAGGAATAGAAAACACTTTTCACTACAGCTCTGTTCAATTAAGTCAAAGCACACAGTTTAGCTATCAACACCACTTCATTACTGTAATAAATAAAATACAGCACACGGAGGTCTATGGACTATTGTGAAAATAAAACAGCACCACCAACATCCATGCATTGTTAATCACCATCTGAGCTCGTGTGTCTGAGTCTACTGGTTACAGAGCTTAATTCCAAACAGAACTAGTCCACCTCTTATCATGGCATCCTTCTCATCAGTTAGCTTAACTGTATACGAGCCCTGTCAGGTTAGAAAGAGATAAATAAAATTGAGTCAAGTTGAATAGTAGATAAGGCGAGGGGACATGACGGTCTCATACACAAGTCATACCTGGGATTTTGGTTTGGTTTTGTTAATCATAAACTCAACATTTGGCTGGTTTGGAGGTTGCATACTTGGTCAGATAACTTGACTCATCTAAAAATATTTATAGTATCAGCATTAAAAAATACATAAGCACGTGTAAATATGTACCATCGGGAACATTCTGTGACCTATTGACCTTGTCTGTTTGTAACAAGGAGGCAGGTTAACAAATGGCAGTCATATTACAACTTTGGAGGGCCTGGTCATTGACTTACCCAAAAGGTCTTTGTATAAGGGCTGGATGAAGCTGCTGGACACCAAAGGCAAAACCTAACAACAAAACACATTACAGTCTCCGTTGGTGCATGGCTAGGGTTCGTTAGTCCTACATGTGAAACGTAAGCAGGTCTGTGATTAATCAAAGAGCCGCTCTTAGAGAATGTGTGCACATGTTCCCTATATAAGTAAACTAAGTAACGTAACCCATATTTTTTAGTGAGTTTCATAAACATGTCACTAATACCAAATAAAGTTTTTTAAAAAAATTATTTATCATTATTATTATTATTATTTTTTCAAGGTAGGGTCTTCACTCTAGCCCAGGCTGACCTGTACCTCACTCTGTAGTCCCAGGCTGCCCTCAAACTCAGTAATCCTCCTACCTCTTCTGCCTCCCACGTGCTGGGATTAAAGGTGTGCACCACCATGCTTGCCTCCAAATAAAGGTTTTAATAAACCAAAAGTGGAAACAAAAATTTCTTCAATGTTGAGTTGACAGACATAAAATAAGACCTTAGAAAATTTAGAACAGAGAAAACTACTCTTGAGATAAGTAAGACGAGGAACAATTTAATTCCATTTATAAATATTCATAGAGTTCTGACCCATGATTTATTTATTTGTATGTGTGTGTGCATATGTATATATATTAAAAAGTCTCTGCAATCCTGGAATGTTTTGGGACTGTGGGTTTTACAGTTCACAGTGTTAAAAATTCATAAAACACTCTCCTATTATTTTGGGGAGGCTAGTATATATGCACAATGCATTGGGAGAAACACATGGTTTTGAATACCCTTGGGTATTTCTCCATGTACTTGCTTTCTTGGCAATCTAGTTACCCATTAAATCCACTGGGACACAAGTGTCAACTTCTTTCTAAAATTTCAGACAGAAAGATTTACTCATGAAGAGGGCATGATTAAATCATGCAAGTAAACTTATTCAAGGAAATGATGACGTTTGCTCAACTGTCAACTCTCAACTATTTTAGATAAATACAAAAGGCTGTAGGGTAAATAATCCCCAAAGTTATATCCCACCCCACCCCCTCAAGACAAAAGGCTGCTCCCCTTCGGCAACAAGCAGCTACACCAACCTGCATAAACTACTTCTCATCTCCAAGTGAGCATTCCTTTGTAAATCCGGAACATGAGTAGGTGAGGGCTTCCTATTTTCTGTGACTGCTGATATTCTGAGACTCCATGTGAATGCGTTCCTACCCACACCGTGCCTCTCCCAGGTCAGACACCTCCAGGTCTGAACACAGTGTAACCGTGACTAGAGACAACACTAAGTTGAACCGTAGCTGGAGTTGGCAAACTGGGTCGCATAGTTCACATGTTTAGCTACAAGTGGTCACCTAAATATTGCAGAGTTGAAAGCAGACTACAGATGTGCATCATCCTATAGAAAACACATGAATCAGCTCTCTCAGTGCAGACTACTCAAATCCTAAAATCTGTTTTTGCACATCGATACATTTCAACTACCCACTGGAATGTTCACCACTCTCATGGATCTTCAATGCCTTGGTAGAATAACGGGCATGGATAGAGTTTAACCAAACACCAGCTAGAGATCCTCAGGGGGACCCAACGACTTTTGAGTGGTGGGGAGTCGAGGGAGGGGGAGGATATGCTCACCTGGCTGCATGATTCTTGGCTTTGCTCCTAAGTATGCAAGATTCACATTGGCTTTCCTGCCATCAATGATGGGGTTGGGATCCTTGCAGGCCCTTTCAGCAGCAGCCCGGTCGGCCATGGTGACCTTAGCAACACACACAGACATACATACAAAAGCTCTCAGTTAACTCCCAAGGAAACCGAGTATCAAAATGTTTAAGTCACTTCTCTCTTTCCTTCCCTCCATCCCCCCCTCCCCCCGGGAGATAGACATTGCTCCTTCATCCTCTGTCTAAAAAATAATAATAGAAGATAAAAAGACAGGAAGAAGCCCTCCACTCCTAATTCAAGTCTCAAGGCTGCTAGTGTGGGGCCTAGAAGATATCTGGTAGTGGAAAAAAAAAAAAAACAACAACAACTCCTGTGGACTTATCCCTTTCCCCATTCGCCCCTCTAGGTTCCCAGCTGGCCTCAGAAAGAAAGTCTGGCCACGCATCAGGCCCGGAGCTCCCCACCAGCAAACACTCCCCAGCGACAATAGCGATTGTCCGGCTCCCAGGGCTCAGGCTCACCGCTCTTTTCGGCAGCTGAATTTGCACGTTTAAATCTCCAGGAAGCTTAATGTGCTGTTTCAGTCCGGCAAACAGCCAGAGGATTAGCTTTTTTTTTTTTTTTTTTAACCTACCTTTTCAATTTAAAAGGTGGGGGTGTGACAAGAGGGGAAAGAGCCAAGGTCTCAAGGTGGTGGGGGGAAGTGATCCCCTCCCAACCCTGGCTGCAACACCAGAAGGTACACGCATTTTTTTTCCCCCTCAACAAGGCAACAGCGCACTTCCAATCCGGGAATGCAATGGTGCAGATCCCGGGCCCTCCGTACCCCAAATCCGGCAGTCATTACACACTCTCGGCCCAGCCTAGCCCGGCCGGGCCCTTGCACACGGCATCGCGTGGGGGTCCTCTCGGGACCCCCGCAAGGCAGGCTCCGGCCCTCGCGCCCGCAGCTCCGCCACGCGCAAAGTTTCAGCTGAGCCGCTCCCGCGCCCAGCAGGGTCCCACGGAGCCCCGCACGCACCCCAAGCTCCGATCCCTCCCGGTCAGCCCTCCGTGACCCCAGCCAGGACCCTCTCTTTGCCGCACCCCCCCCCCCTCCTCCTCCAACATCCGCCCAACTTACAAATCCGTAGCCCCGGGACTTGCCCGTCTGCCGGTCGGTGATGACGACCGCCTCCTCGATGTCGCCGAAGACCTCGAAGTACTTGCGCAGGCTGGCGTCGGTGGTGTGGTAGGGCAAGCCTCCCACGAAGATCTTGGTGTACGTCGTGTCCTTCTGCGTGGTGTGCATCTTCGCGCGCGCCCCGCGGCTCGGGCTCCGGCTCCGGCTCCGGCTGCGGCTGCGGCTGCGGCTGCGGCTCGGGCAGCGGCTGCGCCCGGTCCTCGCGCTCCGCGTCTCCCGCAGCCTGGGGCGGCCGCCGGGGGCCGAGGGCGAGCGCGGGGGCGGCGCCCGCGGCTCGGGGGAGCTGCCTGGACTGTGGGCTCCCGCCCCCCCTGCCGGTCACGGCGCAGAGCCTCCCGAGGGTGCGGGTGACGCCGCGCTCCGGGTGGGTCGCAGGCGCGAGCGTGGGGGAGACGTCCCGGAGCAGCCGAGGGAGGGTGGTCCTCGGCGGGCGGCTAGACGGCGCTTCCCCGCGCGGAGGTGGAGGGAGGCTGGGCGCGCGGCGGCGGGCCTCGGCGGGCTGGCTCGGGGGCTCCGCGCCGCTCCGGCTGGGGTCGGCTCCCGGCCTCCCTCCCCTGCCTTCCTCCCCTCGGGCCGCGGAAGCGGGAGCAACCGGTGCGGAGCTCGGCTCGCCACCGCTCTGCTCCCTTCCCCCGCGGGCCCGGGGTCGCCGCCCGGCTGGGGAGGGGGCGGGCCGGACGCCTGCGATTGGCCCGGACAGCACCTGGGGCGCCCGGCGCCGCCGCCCCCCAGCTGTTGGGAACAGCTGCTTCTCCCGGGCGCGGCGCGGCGCGGCGCTGGGTCGCCGGGCTCCGGCTCGGTGGCGGGCGCTGGGGCCCGGGAGGAGGCCTGGCGGCCGGTGTCGCGGACTCTGCTGGGCTGTCTTAGGGAACCGCCAGGGGCCCAGAGCGGGGAGGTGCTCCCGAGGAGGCATCTGCGTGGGGTCTCCAAAGCCGACCACGCAGCTTGCTTATTTATTTATTTATTACTATTTTTTTTGCCCTAGGCCGTGGTGACAAGGCAAGTGACCTGGGGTACCTCAAAGCCTGGGGCGAGTTGTAGAGAGGACAGTCTGCTCTCAGAGTCCTGGGACCAAGATCAGCCGGAACTGGACACTGGGGGACTTGGAGAGTGAAAAGGGCCTCTGACTTTCCTTGGGCCTGAAGAGCTGGGAGAACCAAGAGGTAGAAAAACCAGAGGAAAAATACAATTAAACAATAAAAATCTAGCACTCGGGTGGGGGCAGGGGGTGTACGTAGCTTTAATTACTATTCACAATCACTGAAAGGTAGGGCTCTGTGTCCCTCACATCCTGCCTTGTATTTCAAAGGACCAAGTGTTAATTGTTAATCCCAGAGATTCACAATGACCCAACTTTTGTTTCCTCCCTATTATTCTGGAGGATGGGTACAATCAATGTCTCCTCTGCTCTCGCTCTCTCTCTCTCTCTCTAATTCCCACTCTCCTTTTCTCTCCCCCTCCCCTACCTTCGCTTAAGCACAGAATCTATTTACCTCTATTCCAATTACAAAATTAAAATATATATATTTTATTTACATATTTGAAAGAGAGAGAGAGAGAGAGAGAGAGAGAGAGAGAGAGAGAGAGAGAGAGCGAGCGAGCAGGACCTCCTAACCACTACAAATGAATTCCAGATGCATGAGCAACCTTGTGCATCTGGTGACCTTGTGCATCTGGCTTTTTGTGGGTCCTGGGAATTGAACCTGGGTCCTTTGGCTTTGCAGACAAATGCCTTAAGTACTAAGCCATCTCTCCAGCCCCCAATTACAAAAATTTTTGATTGATTAGTGACTTCGCGCCTCGGGAGACCGCTCGTGGGTTGCTTGCAAAGCCTGCCAGCCTGGGTTGGATTTCCCAATGCCCACATAAAAGCCAGAAAGACGCACAGATGCACAATATGGCACATGTGTCTGGAGTTTATTTGCAGTGGAAAGATGCCATGGACCTCCTTTCTGTTTCTGTGTCTCTCTCTCTCTCCCTCACACACACAAATAAAAACATTAAAAAATGTTTTATGGCTTGACCTCACCCACATATAATTATAAAAGATATATTTTCTAAAAATCAACTTGCTGTTTAACCATTCATTTCTACCAGCAGGCCCACAAGCTCTTGTAAAACATAACCCTCTCTCTACATATTTATTAATTTAAGACAGCTTGTTGCAACTTCTTGTAATCAAGAGTATATTCAATTAGGCTTTAAAGCCATTCAGTCATATTCGAGGTTTGGTTGAACATACTGAATGTGGACAGTACACATCATCCTCTACTGTCCGAACGTGAGTTCCTCTTAAGCCATTTCCACCAGAAGTGTCCCCTGAAGTCCCTACATCAGTTGCCCCTGAGCCACACCTTTCATGTCTTTGAAAGCAGATCCGGTGGCCCTGTGTTGACTAATGGAGAACCATATACACAGATTTTAATTTTTCGTAGCTTGCCATCAACCTAAGAGGCTGAGGAGTGTTGAGTTAGTCTTCACAAGCTAATGAGAATTATTAGTAACTATTCTGGTACAAAATTTAAGTTCATCTTGCTGATAACAGCAGGAGGATAATTTGTTTTTGAGGTTATCAGGTTCTTTCAGTTCAAACCTCCAGTGAGAGATATGGAAGAACATAAAAATCTTAAGTTAATCCAATTTTTGAAAAACATGTAAGCAATTTATTATATAAAATATGTATTTGATGTTAAGTATTTTAGGTGACAGACAATGTAGAAATGTAAACATCTTCTTTTCACTGCCTAAGTGAAGGTTCAGAAAGGACTCCGTGTGCTGGTGTTATGAAAGGTAAGGTTTTTCTTTTTATTTTCGAGGTAGGGTCTCACTCTAGCTCAGACTGACCTGGAATTCACTTGGTAGTCTCAGGGTGGCCTTGAACTCACAGCGATCCTCCCATCTCTGCCTTCCAAGTGCTGGGATTAAAGGTATGCACCACCATGCCTGGCTCCGTAAAAAATAATTTTTAAAAATTAAGAAAAACAAAGCAGGCCCTGAAGCAGGAGGCATGCGTTTTAATAGTTAGCATCCATCTTGTCGTGTCACTTAAGAATTACAGTTCTTAGAGGATGACCAGGCAAAACCCTTCTGAGGGGAAGCCCTTACCAAGGAACCTTCCAGAAGGTTGACATTGGCTGTCTAGTGTCTTCCTACCTGGATGGGAAACCTGCCCACATCTTGGGTGCTCACTAGGTGAAGTGTAAGAAATTCTCCCAGAGTGGTCTGTATCCTAGAGCGCTGTACCCAGAAATAAGATGCTTGTTTGCCATTATTTCAAAGCAAATAAGGCAGATAGTACAGTGACTCTCCCTCTAATCCCATGACACCCCTGACTGGTGTCCCTTTAGTCTTTAAAAGGAATAATAGGGCTGGAGAGATGGCTCCATGGTCAAAGGTACTGGCTCACAAAGCCTGGCAGTCGTGTCTGGCATTGGTTTGCAGAGGCAGAAGGTCCTGTTACACCCATATTCTCTCTCTCCCTCTCTAATAAATAAACAAATAATTCTTTTTAAAAAGGAATAATAAATATTTGATACTTTTGTGGAAATGACTTCATTTGCAGAGACAAAGCATTGCTCACCCTCTGCACACTGTAAGGAGAGTCACCGAGATGAAGGTGAAAAGGAACACCATCTTTACTTTCTAACCCTGCCTGTCTGGAGGCCCTCATTCACGCTTGCTTCAGCTTCGCAAGCCTTAGGCGGGCCCTCTGCTGGGTAAGCCCCATAGCTTTTCTTTGGTGGGTTTTTAACATCTCAAGAAGGTAAGCACAGTTCCAATGGCCAGATCCATTCTTAGTGGATTTATGAACCTGGGCCATCAAACCATGTAGCCCTGCAGCCACAAAATCTCTCTGAGCTTGACGTTTCAAGGTTATGAAGTACCACATATTTCTGGACAATGACCCATTACAAATTCAGGCTTGAAAAACAATACGCAAAGAACGCTTTTGCTTCCTCAGCTGCTTTTGGCAGAGCGCACTGATAGATTCACAGGCCTTGTGCAATACGATGTGTGCTTCTTTGGAGAGAAAGCACCATAAAATACTGTAAAAGTTATAAATAGTTCTAAGCTTATCATATCCAAATTAGTACATATGGATGGACTGAATCCTTGGTTCCCACTCCTTGGCAAGATTGATATTATTTTATTACTTACAGTAAATTATTGTCTACTTTGTTCAGAATCTTCATCTATTAAAGGCCAGAACAAAACTCAAAAGTTTGACACTCGTTTTATCTATTATTTTTACTTTTCCCTCTACCTCTCCCTCTCAAATGAATCATGGAGGTCAACTTCTGGCTTACAAGCTTCTAGAAGAATTTTTAAGTGAAAAGAGAGTCATATTTCATGAAGGTTAGGGAGCACTGTTTCTGGCTTGTGGACAACAGGCCATCAGAGGGTAAGGATGCTTTCCTGGCTGTCACTGAATCTCCTGCAGGTTCCCAAAACCATCACAGATTTCTACACAGAGCACTAAAGGAATATTTATTGAGAGTGTTTAATATCTTAAAGCGATCTACCCCCATGCTTGATGGAACAAATATATTCTGTAAAGACTTGGCTACTTGCAAAATATTGAGGCCAGATATTTAGAACAATTTTTTGAAACAAAAACAAGGCTTCAGGTAAGCATTTTGTTTTGGCTATTTAGAAATGCTTTGCCTTCCCCTGAGAGTCTGTGCGAGCATTCTGATGTAGACCCACGGGCTTGCCAGCCTCTGGAGGTCAGCTGTAGCCCAGTCTCGGGGTTGGGTGGTGATTCTCTTAGTGACGCAGGTCAGATGTGTGTGCAGTGGGTCCTGCTGGTGTTAGTGCGCAAGAGAACTGACAGTCAGACACCCGGTCAGTGTGGTCCCGACTCATCTCAGGAGAGTGTGTTCCTAGAGCCTTAAACCACATGTGCTGGCGTGATGGCAAGCCTGGTCAGCTTGCTGGGATTTAGAGTCACAATGGGAACAGACTTCTGGAAAAGACCCATCATAACTGTGGATGGTGCCATTCCACTGCTGGGGTCCTGGCAGAAAGAGTTGCCCAGCGACATTGATCACCCTCTGCTTCCTGACCGTGGGTGGGTGCAGTGCCAGCTGCTGCCATGCCTTCCCCACCGTCACCGTGCGGGACTGTGACGGGAGCTCTGAGGTGAAGCACACCATTCCTTCCTTATGGTCCTTTTGTGAGGTAAGTAAAGCAGCATGGGCAAAAGGAACTGGTGCTCTGTTACTTGTAGGACTTAATGACCCTTCTTTCCCATCAGACACCTCAGAAGGCAAGGTGGGATGAATTGAGGATCCAGCAAGGGCAGAAATGAAAGTGAAGGGTAAGAAAGTTCATTGTCAGCTTCACCTTGCCAACAACTCCCCCTGCCTGCTTCAACTGTGAGCACACTTCAAATTCTGTTTAAATTTGGGAGGTCGGGAGGTGAGTTCAAACGCATCATACCCACTGTGTGCATCTTCGCCTGTTTAAACACAGGATGTACTTGGTTTCAGCCCTTTAAACAGTGAGCCTCTGAGCTGCCAAGTTATTTTTAGGGAAGTGTTGGTCTCCAGATGTATTGAATGACCTCTCCTGATGACTGCTTCACCCTAATGATGATGTTTTGTACTAGGCAAAGGGCACAAGTGGAAATAGCCCTGTATCCTATAACAGGAGACTTTGGGCCCAGTCCAGACCGGCATTCCCCACTTCCAAAATGGGGCTGGGGACAGTGCTGAGTAACAAGCATGAGGACCTAAGTTTGGATCCCCAGTGCCACATAAAATGCCATGCATAATGGTGTGTGCCTAGAATTGCTGTGCCCGGGAGGTGGAAATAGGGGATCCCTGGGCCTTGCTGGCTAACTTGTCCTCCAAAATCAGTCAGTCTGGCTTCAGCCAGAGACCCTCTCTCATAAAGATATGATGGAGACGTGCTAGAGAAAGACACCAGGGTCGACCTCCCTGGGCTCCATACTTGTGTGCGCACACGCACGTGCTTCATGCATGCCAAGCAAGCGCTCTCCAAGTGAATGACATCCTGTTGGTTTTACGTCTCTGAAGATGCCTGACTGACACACGTGACCAGGCAAACCAAGTCTGAGGGAGAGAGGAATCCAAAGTGGATAGTGAGGGAGGGGGAGATGAATGTCAGGTGTAACCCCATAATCACCTGGAAGCCACAGTTCATTCCGTTGACCATCCCCCTTCTCAGTTCTTTGGGGCAAGGAGTATGAGAATCCCGCAGGCGCTGCCAATAGCGGACGCAAAGTAAATCTGACAGGCAAAGGTGTGTGGGCCATGTTGGACAGTGATGGGCTTCCCAGGCTTTCCTTGAAAGGATGGAAGACTTCTGCTTTTAGCCCTCTGCGGACACAGTCCTTCCTCATTCACCTACTGGCCTCCAGGGAGGAGAAAGGGCTGGAGATTGAGACCAGTCACCAGTGGCCACTAATTTCATCAATGTCATGTAATGAGATCTCCATAAGACCTCTAAACAAAGTCCATGGGGCTTCAGGGTCTGTTGCATAAAACCTTTTCCCCAGAAAAAAAGTGAATACAGGTCTAACTTACTCCAAACAAAGCTCAGATGAAAGACCAAAGCACAATTACACTAAACGTAAATTTGGTTAACAAATGAGTTGATTGGGGTTACAGAGCACAGGGGAGGAGTTACTTCCAGGACTATTGGTGACTCAGACATAGCTGCATCACTCCAAAGTCCCACGCTGTCCTAGCTGATGACCTCATGGAAGCCGCGTCATTGAGTCCCCTTTTAGTTAACCTTTCAAGGAATCTAGAACCTCCCAAGATCTCGTGCAGCTGGGTGTGTGTGTAGGGGGAGGGAGGAGCAGGAAGGGACAGCAGCAGCGACCCCAGGTGAGGGTCTGGTGACTCTCTTCTCCCTCATCTACTAGGGAGTGTCTGTAGATCCATTACCGTAGCTGTAGATCTGGCTATCACTGTATTGTTCTTCTTCAAAGTTACCATGGCTACCAGGCCAGAGCATTCTCCACTACAAGATGGTGTTATGGCATGCCATACGTGGTAAAATGGTAAAATGCCACTCATCAGAGTCAATGAACAGTTGTGCTAAGGAGAGTGGCTTCCCTGGGAAGGATGGAGAAGCTCTTCCCCACTCCACCCCTCCATTCTTCCCCTTTTGTATACTTTATTTGGCTGTTTCTGAAGCATATTTTACAATAAGATAGAAATCATAAGTAAAGCATTTTCCAAAAGTCTATGAGTCATTCTGGTTAACCTGAGGATTTTTCCACCAGGGTCCCCACCTGGGGCTGGTGTCTTAAAAGGGGAATGGAGTTGAGAGACTGAACGCTTTTCCTGTGGGGTCTGCCCTAACCTTGAGTAGTTAGTGTCAGAATTAAAGCTTATTATTGGAGATCCAGTTAGTGCAAGAAAGTTGGAGAATGGCATATTGGTATTAGAAAAGACACCATACATTTGTGCCAGGAAAGATCACTGAGGGACAAGTCACTGCTTAAAGCCATATGTTGGGGCCAGGAGGCCTGAGTATTGTGAGATAACATCTCTCAGTGTGCTAGATCTGTTTGCATCACTGTCCTATCTTACATTGTCAACAGGTTCTGGTGGGGATATGTGATACATGTGATATGACCACTGGATTCCATAGTTGTGTGCTCAGCTTTACATCTCCTCTAGAGTAGAGTGGATTCTTTGGTCTACCAAAAGTTTATTTGTGCTACTAGATCAAATATGCTCCTTTGCACACAGGAAAAACAAACTCTTTCCCCAAATACACATTTATAACTATCAAACCCTCTAATCTTTCCTGAATGGAAGAGGTCTGATGTAGTCTACTTGCCAAAAAGAGACCCGCTGGTCTCACTGAGGGGTGGGTGTGGTCTCATCACAGAAGCAGTCCTGGTCTCTGCTGCCCACCAGTCGGTCAGGTGAGCATTCTTGGTGAGACTTCAGGGCCTCCACCCCACCACCTTCGCAGCTTTGATCCTGGTCAAATGGATTAGTGCTGGGCTCTCTGATGACAGACCCTGGCTGACATCAACCGTTCAGGCCATTGTTGTCTGTCTGACAGTAGGTACATTCTGTGGAGGTGACATCCTGATGGACATTAACAAAGGCTACAGAGATCTTCACTTTGGGGCTCATATCCACATAGCTATTCTCACGCCTCTGCCCCTCAATTCTTTCTCGTCTCTGATCTCCCAGACATTCTGTCAGGTTTGTCACAGGATGACCAATTTCTGCCACCCATGCATATTTAGTCTAACCGCGGACCACTTGTTTTGCGCACAACAGGAGGAGTCGCCCTCACCACTGTTTTCAAGGCCTCCTATAAATGGGCACCAGCAGACATACCATCCACTTCTGAGTTGAAACATCCTCCCCATTCTTGATGAAGGAGGGAGGGTCCTAAGACTCAGGAAGCAAACAAAACTTACAACTCTTAAAACAGTCAGGAAACTCAAGAGATTCCTAAGGTCCTTCCCAAGTATAAGAAAAATAACTGGGCTGTGGGCACTGCTCAGTGGCTAAAAGTACTTACTGCCCAAGCCTGCCAACTGGAGTTTGGATGTTTAGCATCCGTGTAAAGTCAGGCACAAGGTGGCATATGTGTCTATAATCTCCATGCGTCTAAGGCAATGGGAGGTGGAGTCAAGAGAATCCCCAAAACTCAAAAAGCTCTCGGGTCAGGAGTCTGGACTTTCCAGCACAAAACAAGTGGCCCTGTCTCAAACACACTTAGGTTATCCTTGGATCTCTACTGCATGGCGTGTGCACACACACGCACTCACACAATTTTTGGTGACAGCAGCCCTGCATGTTGAACACGTTGAACAGCCTTCGTGAGTCATCACCCATGCTGCTAGGCTTTTTGGTGATGCAGCTGCCTTTGAATCGCCCATGCTCCTGTAAGCAACCCAAACACATTCACTGGTTCACCAAGCTAGAGCTGGGTGGGATCATTTCTGCGGGCTGCCATGGTATCCTATCTGGTGTGGATAGATGTTGGTTCTCAGAGGTTCTGAATTCAGTCTCAGATGTTCGGTCACATCTCGCCCAGGAAAATCACACATTAGGCTGAAGACTTCTCCTTTTCTTTCATCTGATTCTAAAGGACTGTCTGTCCTAGGGGTGTGCTGAGGGACAGTGCCAGGTGAACAGTGGTGGGTATGGTAGTTTGAATAGTTGTCCCCAGTCGATTCAGGAGTTTTACTAAAGCTTGTAACTTGGTGTCACTGTGGGTGGATCCTAGGGTCCAGTCCTAAGGTGTGGTAGTGCGGGGGGGGGGGGAGGGGACCTGGAATTCTATTCTCAAAATATGCAAAGTTTTGGAGCCTTGCCTGGGGTTCCTGAAGTGTGCTTGCTTGTGTTTGATGGTGGTTGTATTTTTTCTCTGTGTTGGCCTGTGAAAGTGGTCCAGCTTCTTCTGCCATTATGGAAATTCCCCTCTATCTGTAAGCTTCAATAAATCCCTTCCTCCCATATTATGTCTTTCTGGAGGTTCATCCCTGCAACATGAGGCCGTGTACTACAGTGGGTGACATGGAGTCACCACCATCTGGGCAGCACAGAGTCTTTCCTCCTGCCACTTCTGGATCTATCATATCTCGTCTTCTGGTGGGCTGTTGTTGGTTGGACTTGTTCAATCTAAGAATTTGGTGTTTCTGATAAAACCAAGATGTCGAGGAGTTAGGACTGTGTCATACATGGTCATTTAATGTCATGTGATCAGGCATTGTGCCTCTTACTGGGGGCCCAATAGCATGATGAGCTATTTTTCAAAAGGTGTATTGTTACCTACTGCAATCGGCATTCCCTTATCTATGGACTCTTGGGATCTATACTGTAATTTATTTAGGAGGATGTTCCATAAATTCATATCTATCTTTCCTCATCACTGACATTTCTACTAACATAATATTGGGATGTCTGGTCCAAGTGACAAGAGTCTGAATCACAGCCTGGACTTGATGTGGTGCTCTTTCTATCTTTTGAGTCCACTGAACATCTTTTATTTTACTGTATGGACAGGAGAAATATCCCTAGGCATAGATGGCTGTTTGCCTGTGGGACAGAAAGAAGCTGTATCAGGGTACTTTGTTCTTAGTGGCAGGTGTAATCATGGAGCAGATAACTGAAAACTTTCCTGATGTTGCTGGCTCCTGGGTAGTCACAGGATTTGTCTATTTGTCTCAGAAGCACTTTTACTTCTTCCCTGTCCATTCCTAGCATAATGCTCTCTATACAGTGATTAATGATGTTAGATAATCTGTCACTCTGTCCATTGTAGTATCTGCAAAGCACAGACAAGTTATTTTCCAGAATGTAATCTACACAGTCTCTGGTCCGATTCCCAAAAGAGACTTTGTTCCTCTCTGAAACTTAACAAGCACTGTCTTTACTCTTTGCATTAATATTAACATTCTGGTCTCCTTAAATCCCACAGGGATCACACGAGTCTCTGCCTATAGCATTCTAGGGCTTCCCTAGCCAACAACTTCAAATTCCCCCAAATTCCTCCCACGAGACAGTTTCAGGTATTTTGAACCACATGATCTAGTCACAGCAATAGCCCTCCTTCTCTGCCATGAGGGTTCTGTGTAGAATTTTCAATGTTGTGACAAATACCTTAAAAAACGACTAAGAAAAAGCCGGGTGTGGTGGCGCACGCCTTTAATCCCAGCACTTGGGAGGCAGAGGTAGGAGGATCGCCGTGAGTTCAAGGCCACCCTGAGACTACAGAGCTAATTCCAGGTCAGCCTGGACCAGAGTGAGACCCTACCTCGAAAAACCAAAAAAAAAAAAAAAAAAACAACTAAGAGGGGCTGGGGAGATGGTTTAGTGTTTAAGGTGCTTGCCCACAAAGCCTAAGGATGCAGGTTCGATTCCCCAAGACCCACGTAAGCCACATGTACGAGGTGACACATCTGGAGTTCCTTTGCAGTGGCTGGAGGCCCTGGCGTGCCCATTCTCTCTGTCATTATCTGTCTCTCTCTCTCTCTCAAATAAATAAACAAAATATTTTTTTTAAAAAAGAAAAACAACTAAAGGGAAGAAGGTTTTACGTTGGCTCAGGGTTTCAGAGGTGTTAATCCATGATCATCTGCATCCATTGCTTTGACCTGAGATGAGGCAGACTGTCATTGCAACAAGGCAGCCAGAAAGCAGAATGAGAAAGAGGAAGAGGTAAGGGACAAGGTATGTCTTTTCCAGGGCATGATTGGTGACCACCTACCTTCCTTATTAGGCTCCACCTTCTAATTTTTTCCACCTCCAACAGTGGCGCTCATGAATCCGTCTAGGGAGCAATCCATTGACTAGGCCACACCCCTTGGGATGCAGTCGCTTCCTCAAAGCCCACGAGCTTAGTAATGAAGCCCTCATGAATGAGTTTATTGGGGATTTTTTCATATCAAACAAAGATATCTAACAATTTGATGTGCGTATCTTTATTTTATTATTACTTTCTAATTAAGTAGAGACTTTGTATGGACAAATCATGTGTTGGTACCATCATTTACTTCTTCCGTGCCACCATTCCACGAGGGCATTTCTCAGAGGGATTCCTGGTATTTGCCATGGGGTTGGGGTTAAGAGTTGTGAGAGCAGCATTCAGGTATCACGTGTGGGGGTGATGCGGCTGGTTATTCCCTCCCACCCTGCGGCTTTTATAATCTTTCCACCCCTTCTGCAAGCGTGATGGGTGGGCATTATGTACTTTAGTGCCGAGCTCTCAGCAGCTTCTGAATTTCTGCTTTGGTTGAGTATCATTGGTGTCTTTCATGCTGACATCGGCTCTCAGGCTTGTCATGGAAGCTCATTTCGCCATTTCCTCTGTGGTTTCACCTGGGCCCTGGCGGATGGGCAAGGGTGGCTCATCTCCTGCCAAATAAGTGATTTCAAAACTTCAGTTACTATGCTTTCTACTACAGAATCTTCATGTTTTAATGTTGCATTTTGGCCCAAAACTAGTGAGAGTTTCTTGTTGCAGTCCATGATCGTGGTCTCCATAGGATTCTGACTTGGTTCCCAGTTCCAGCTGTGGGTTCCTTTCCACTGAACAGATTTCTTAGCTAATCAGAGAACCACTGGTTACCACTGAATCTGGGTGCCACCACTGCACAGACGTGTGTCTTGTCAGGGTGCTTGCTTTTGTAGAGCAGTGTCCCCGGGCAAAAAGAGGCTACACCCATCAAAATCTCTAAAGTAACAATGCTTATCCCCTTTGACCTATGCTGATCTCACTCTCCATTGGACAATCTGTTTCTCTTTGTTTACATCTGGTCCCTCATTAAGATTACATTTAAAAGCTGGGCATGTTGGACATATTACCACATGCCTTTAATCCCAGTACTGACATGAGTTTGAGGCTACCCTGAGACTACATAGTGAATTCCAGGTCAGTCTGGGCTAGAGTGAGACCCTACCTTGAGAAAGCAAACAAACAAACAGAAAAAGATAACATTTAAAAACTATTTTGATGTTTGGAGGGATGGCTTACTGGTTAAGACACTTGCTTATGAAGCCTCAAGACCCAGGTTCGATTCTCCAGGACCCATGTAAGTAAGCCATATGCACAAGGGAGTGCATATGTCTGGAGTTCATTTGCAGTGGCTGAAGGCTCTGGTGTGCCCATTCTCATCTGTCTCTCTCTTTCTCTCTGGCTTTCTCAAATAAATAAATAAACATTTAAAAAATACTTTGAGCGTGTATGCATACATATGTACTAGTGCTTTAAGCTATTGTCTGCTAAATAAATATACTGATCATCTCAGAATTGTTTTTTTAAATGTGTGGTATGTGTATCTGTATATGCGCGTGTCCTATGTGTGTGGGTGCATGTGCACGTGTACATGTATGCATGTGCCTATGGAGGCCAGGGGCAACCTTGGAAATCATTCCTCAGCATTCCATCCACCTCTGTTTGACACAGGATCTCTCACTGGTTAAAATTTTAATCACTCTCAACAATTGCTTAGTGTTTTATTCTAAGTTAGTCTCTCTCAGGTAAGGCTCATAAAGTGTGGTCCTAGATAGATACAGCCTGTCTCATAGACAAAGACTGTATTGGATATCTTCTTGTTGCTGGGATAACATGCCTGACAAAAATTTGTTTAAGGGAAACAAAGGTTTATTTCATGCAGAGGTAGGAGGATCAATGTGAGTTAAAGGCCACCCTGAGAGTACATAATGAATACCAACAGGTCTTCAAAACCTGTGTCTATGATGATCTTAAAATCAAAGAGGGCTGGGTGTGGTGGCACATGCCTTTAATCCCAGCACACTGAGGTAGGAGTAATGCTGTGAGTTTGAGACAAGCCTGCTACCCACTGGGGTTTAAGTATTCAAACATGAGAGATTACTGGGGGGCATTTTACATTCAAACCAGCATATCCCACCTCTGAATCCCATAGACTCATGGCCATTTTCATGATTCAAATGCATTCAGCTTAATTTTAAAAGTCCCCATACTTTTTACCAATCTCAACACTGTTCTAACATCCACAGTCCAGTCTGAGACTCAAGGCTGTCACTTGCAGTGAGCCCTGTAAAATAAAAACACAAGTTATGGATGGAGAGAAGGCTTAGAGGTTAAGGCACTTGCCTGTGAAGCCCAAGGACACAGGTTCTATTCCTCAGAACCCATGAAAGTCAGATGCACAAGGTAGCACATGCATCTGAGCTTGATTGCAGTGGCTAGAAGCCCTGGCATGTCCATTCTCTCTCTTTCTCTCTCTCATAATAAAAAATAAGTAAGTAAAAAGCTTGTTTTTTTTTTAAATACATTGTATACTTCCAACATACAACATTCCAATTCAAATAAGGAGAAATAGGACATATCAAGGAAATATTCAACCAATGTAAGACTTAAAGCCAGCAGAGCAAAATGCCAAATCCTGCCGTCCTGTGTCAGGTATCTTGGACTTCTGATGATCATCTGATCTCCAAGATGCTTTGGTAGCTCTGCTCCTCCAAGCTGCCTATACCCTGTGCCAAATCTGGTCCCAAACCCTGTAGCTTTCCTTGGCTGTCATCGCATAGTCCTGGCATCTCCACAATCCTGGGGTCTCCATTGCTACTTATTGTTCACATATGCAACCCTATGCAGTGGCCTCTCAGGACCTCTGTGCACGGCTCTAACCAGGACTCACAATGCTAGCCTCAGCAGCTTTCTGGAACCATGGTAAAATACTCTATGCCCTTCAATCTTTTATCTTTCATTATTCTAAAACCAGTACCAAGAGGCCACCCTCTTGTTGCCAACTTCTGCTGATACGTTGGGATGAACCTTGGCAGCCATAGAGCACAGCTGGAGCAGCCTCTGTATCCTGACCTTGAACAGTACAAAATTTCTTCAGCATTCTTACTTCGTATCTTTTTCTTTTAAAAGAATTCATATTCTTACTAGCTAGAGCCATCAGTGGGTTGGATCAGCCTCTCAAGTCATCCCTCATATTGTTCCAGTGCAGAGAAGTTGGCTGATTTTTTTTTAAACAATGTTAATCTCTTTAATAATTATAGTCAAGCTAACTGTAGTTTTGAGCCTATTTTTATGCCAAACTTTGTATTTCTCATATCTTTCTGCTCTGTACTTTCCTCTCTTTATTGTAGATCAGAATCAGGGCAGCTAAAAGAAGCCACACCGTAGAGTCAGTATTACTCTGTCTTAAAATGTTTTCAGCCAAACACATTAGTCCCATTATTTGCCAAAGTTCTCAGGATGAAACACGATTCTCTTCCAGAATACCACATGAACTGCCTCTAGCCTAACTCCTGACAGAGTCCTTATTCCCCTCTGAAACCTCACAAGATGAGCCTCCACAGTCCACATTTCTCCCTGCCTTTTAAAATCCCACCAGAATGGCCCATTAAGCTCTCCTTACAGCATCTTAATGTTTCTCTGGTCCAAAGTTCTAAATCCTTCCACATTTCTCATTTAAGTCAGTTCCAAAAGGCCAAGAAGTACATATTCAGGTTTATCATAGCAACACGTACTTATCAACACCAGTTTTCTGAATCAGGTACTTTCTCATTGTTGTGGACTTGTTGACCAGAAGCAACTCAAGTAAAGACGAGTCTATTTCAGCTTACAGTTTGAGGTTACAGCCTGTCATGGTGGGGAGACACGGTGACAGGAGCGTGAAGCAGAGTGGGGCGCCCTGCATCCACAGTCGAGAAGCAGAGACTGAAGAACGCTGCTTCTCAGCTTACTTTTTATTTACTCTGGGATCACAGTCCATGCAATAGTGCTGCCCACAGGTGGGGTGAGTCCTGCAACCTCAATTAACCAAATCTAGAAAATTCTCCCCTGATATTACCACAGATGTGTTTCCATGGTGATGCTAAGTCCTATCATATTGACAACCAGAAATGAACCATCACAACCCCACACTATCAAATAGTAACTTTTAAGATGAAATAAAATCTGTAACTTGATAGCTACTGGACAGCAAGCAAGTTATTGATACAGTTCTCTCTCTCTCTCTCTTTTTTTTTTTTTTTTTTTTGAGGTAGGGTCCTCTCTAGCCCAGGCTGACCTGGAATTCACTATGTAGTCTCAGGGTGGCCTTGAATTCACAGTGATCCTCCTACCTCTGCCTCCCAAGTGGTGGGATTACAGGCATGCACCACCATGTCCACTTGATACAACTCTCAAAAGTGGAAATATGTTAATAAGTCTCATAATTGCTGGTTTCTTTCTGAAGTTATTTTACAAGCTTAGCACAGAGTAATCAAGTCCAAGCACACAGAGTAAATTTCATTCTGTACAGGAAGGAAAGAAAAAGGTTTAGTACCAGGAGTGCTGGGATTTGGCAGTTAGATTCCAGACAAAGAACTAAAGTAAAAGGCCTCAAATAATCTACATAGCAATTTCCTTTGGGTTTAAAGTTAAATGAGACAAATTCACAAACAAGGGACATATATTAACAAATGTTCCTTTATGCCCACATATTCTTGGAGGCTAATGATGAGGAAAAATTTCAGATATTGCAAAATGTGGAAAAGTTCTAAACAGCTCACTCTCCCTGAATAATAAGCACTCTATTTAGTCAGTTGAGATTCCAAAATGTTCATGCATGTACTAACTTCTCCCTTTTTCTTTTTGGTGTTTTCAAGGTAGGGTCTGACTCTGGCCCAGGCTGACCTGGAATTCACTCTGTATTCTCGGGGTGGCCTCTAACTCATGGTGATCCTCCTACCTTTGCCTCCCAAGCACTGGGATAAAAGGTGTGCACCACCACGCCTGGCGATAACTTCTTTCTAAAAGGAGGATATGGATAAAAATCACTTGTTCTATAAAAACACCCCTCTAAATCCTAATTTTAACACAACTTAAATGGGCTGCCAATGGCTTAAATGCTTACTGATACAACTTCAATATGCTTCTGAGGAGATTGCTGGCTCTATGAAGAAGCAAGGAAAGAGTGAAGAAAATCAAGAGAAAACAGCAACAACAAAAAAAGTAAACACAGAAAATATTCAAATATTGGAGTCAACATCCAAAGACTTCAAAATAATTTGTAAATATTATGGCAAGGGAACTATAAGAAAATGTAGACAAGGTTGGGGATTTAGATTTATAGAAGGGTTGCATGGACATTCTAAGTCTAGAGGAGACTATGTCTAAAAATAGAAGTGACTTGATGGATATGACAGAAAGGAACAGAATATACAGGCTTGGTTAGCACAGAGACAGGTTGATAGAAATAGCCACATTACCGCATAGAGTAAAAATAAAAAAAGAGTATGATCAGAGACATGACCTAAGGACATAACATAGATGTCATGTAATAGGAAGTATAGAATTTCCTCTTACTTGAAAAGAGAAGAAAGTAGAAAAAGAAATACCCAGGTTATTTTAAAAACTTATTTATTTATTTATCTATTTATTTATCTATTTATTTATTTATTTATTTATTTATTTATTTATTTATTTATTTATTTATGAGAGAGAGAGAGAGACAGAGTATGGGTGTACCAGGGCCCATGACACTGTAAATAAACTCCAGACCTATGTGCCACTTTGGACATATGCCTTCATGTAAATACTGGGGAATTAAACCCAAGCTACCAGGCTTTGCAAGGCCAAATCTCCAGCCCCATGTTCTTTTCCTTTTAGTTTTTTTGAGGTAAGGTCTCACTCTAGTCCAGGCTAATATAGAACTCACTACGTAGACTCAGGCTGTCCTGAAACTCACAGTGATCCTCCTACCTCTGTCTCCTAAGTGCTAGGATTAAAAGCATGTGTCACCATGCCCTGCCATATTCTTTTATTTTATTTTAATTAATTAATTAATTTATTTATTTGAGAGAGAGAGGGGGGAGGGGGAGAGGGGAGGAAAGAATGAACACACCAGGGTCTCTAGCCACTGCAAATGAACTCCAGACACATGTGCCACTATGTACATCTGGCTTATGTGTGTACTGGGGAATTGAACCTGGGTCTTTAGGCTTCATCGGCAGGTGCCTTAACTGATAAGCCATCACTCCAGCTCCATATTCTTTTCTTAATAAGATTAAAGATCAGAAGTTCAACAAAGCCTAAATAGAAGAATGACAAAATCACATTTATGCCCTTCATTGTTAAAGTGCTGAAATGTATGTAATCAATATGTAATATATGAACACATACAATATATGAAAAAAGTATGAAATGTACTTTTTTTTTGAGGTAGGGTCTCACTCTAGCTCAGGCTGACCTGAATTTCACTATGTAGTCTCATGGTGGCTTCAAACTCTCAACAATTCTCCTACCTCTGCCTCTAGAGTGCTGGGATTAAAGGCGTGTGCCACCATGCCCAGCTTTTTTTTTTTTGAAGAGAGTCTCAGTCTAATAATCCAGGCTGATTTGGAGCTCTCTCTGTAGTCTAGGCTGGCCTTGAACTCATAGTGATCCTCCTACCTCAACTTTAGGAGTGTTAGGATTAAAGGGGTGTGACAACATGCCCAATTTCACATAAATCTTAAGTGTTTTTTAATATGCATTAACTTAATCTTAAGGAAAAAAACGGTAAGAATGGCAGGTCTTCTCAGCATCAAGTGTTCAAGCCAGAGACATGGTTATAATAGCGCCACAAGAAGGTGGCTATGGATGTAGCCCGTGAAGGGCACCGGCCTAACTTGTGAATGGCCCCAGGGTTTATCCCCAGCATGGAGAGAATGAATATGGAGGTGGACTTTGGTCGTTCATCATATTAAGAAAAGCTTATGTGCCTTATGGGTAAGGAAGGAGGGAGAGAGGAAGGGAAGGACACTATCCACCCTGAATTCCAGGTTATTCCTGGAAAAAATATTTCTAGCAAATGTAAATGATATAAGAACTTTCAGTAAAATAACATTTAGTAAACTGAGTCAAGGGCAGACTAGTCTTAAATGATGTTCAAGATGAAGGAAAAATACTTAATGCACAGGAGTGCAATGCAACTAAACACTTTACACATGGCCTGAGGAGATAGCTCTGCCCCTAAAGGCACTTGCTTGTATAACCTACCAACCTGGGTTTTATTCCCCAGGACCCAGATAAAGCCAGGTGCACTAAGTGATGCATGCATCTGGAATTTGTTTGCAGTGTCAAGAGGCCTTGACACACCCATCCCTACTCAATCCCTCTCTAGCAAATAAGCATCTCAAATAAAACTAAAAACAGAAAACCACTTGAAATGTATAGGTATGGATAAGCATTAAAGACTGACCATCAAAGTAACACTAAGTTTTGTGGGATATAAAATGTAGGTCAAAATACATGTGCACACATTGAAATGGCACAACATGGACTGGTGAGATGTCTCAGGACTTCAGAGATGCAGGGAATTAAGTGAGCTGTGGTCAACAAAATAGTAATGCAAGTACTTCTCTTAACTTGTCTACTGGCATGAAGCGGATACCTTCATAACCTCAGAATTATGGACATGTAGATTTGTTCCCTGCAGACATTATTCTTGGGCTCCCAAGGATGGAGATTAAAAAATATATTGTATTTTGAGTCAGAGGGAGAGAGAGAGAGAGAGAAAGAATGGGCACGCCAGGGCCTGTAGTCACTGAAAACAAACTCCGGACAAATGAGCCACCTTGTGCATCTGGCCTACATTGGACCTGGAGAATGGAACCTGGGTCCTTAGGCTTTGCAGACAAGCACACCTTAACAGCTAAGCCATCTCTCCAGCCCTTTAAAAAATTGTTTTATTATTTATTTTTATTTGAGACATGGAGAGGAAGAGAGAGAAGGATGGAGATTTTATACTTGATAGTATGCACCCTTACAAATATTGTTTGTATTATATCATGGAAAACCTTTTCCCCTGGTAACCTGCCAAAACTTGTCTTCTCTCCAGATAAGGCATAGATGACAGGTGAAAGGGTGATTATGTAAGACCCCCAAAACGAGGACCCCACGCTCTGCCCAGATATGGCGACACCCCAAATCACTCACGAGAAACGGTCTTGATGCAAACTGCAAGAGGATTTTATTCCAAGCGCGCTGGGGCCCACAGTCGTACACCGCAGAGGGGTAGAGGACTGCAGAGCCCCGAATGCAGGAATGGGACAGTTTTTATAGGGTTTCTAACAAAGCCTGTGTATTAGACCAATCATTTTTTTAATATCAGGAGCCCGCGGGGTGCGAGCCAGTCAGTTTGTGCCACCCCATAGTTTCTAAGCCAATTAGTTTAATTTGTTCAAGCCCCTCGTGGACCAATCATTCTCTTATGACCTTGGTGGTCAGCATTTGTGCAGGTCCTTGGGTGGGAGTAGCAGAGTGTGGTACCAGTCTCCTATGACCTTGGAGGTCAGCATTTGCGCAGGTCCTTGGGTGGGGGTAGCAGAGTGTGGTATCAGTCTCCTATGACCTTGGAGGTCAGCATTTGCGCAGGTCCTTAGGTGGGGGTAGCAGAGTGTGGTATCAGCCTCCTATGACCTTGGTGGTATGAGGCAGGCTGCTACAGCTTATGGTGCAGGCTACTAAGGCTTACAGTGTGGGCTATTAAGGCTTATGGTGCAGGCTATTTACAGAAACCAAATAAGTGGTTCACTTCATTACTCATTTCCCATCCTTGAGGGCTATCTCATGCCCTTTTTACCTAGTTTTATATTAGGAGCAGGCTCTGATATAATGAGAAGAGGGATTCTTTACTTGCTTTCAACAGAGAGTAAAGCCTGGAGTTTAAGGTATGCAGGGGCCCGCTTAAGCTCCCTTTGGAGTGTGATAGTATTTCTGGGCTTCTGAATTCTTCGGCCTTTCAATTATAGCAAAACAAGTTTTAGTAAACCAACGAGTTAATTTCCATACAGGGCAGGGTGAGGGGTTGTTTACAGGAGCAACAGATTCATCACTGGAAAACCCACCCCAGCGTAGGTGACCCTCACTCCATGACTTATAGTCTTGAAGACATCATACCACTCACAGGCAGGGAGAGTCTTATACCTTTAGGATGGGATCTTCAACCCTTTTCCAGACTTGTTGACATCCTGAGTCTCTGGAACTTACTTCCTCCCCCTCAGAAAGAAATGTTTCAGGTTCTAATTAGCATAACCTTGGTGGGGGGGGGGGCGTAGTTGAGTGATCTTTAAATTTCAGGTTCCTAGAGTTGACTTCCTGAATCAGAGCCTCCTTCCTCCCTTCAGCTCAGTGGAATCTGCAACACCATATACATGAATTGTTAAGGGAAGACAGGAAGGAGAAATTATGGGAATTTGGTAAGGCTGGGTACGTCCTCCCGTGTTGTTTATCTGCATCAAGACTGACTGGGATAGGGCACAAAAGGTGGAACAACCTTTTCTAAAAGTGTGGCTTTACAACGTCTTGGCTTCCATGTCTGGGACAATGTTTTCTAGGCCTAAAAATATCCCAGATGCTTCCACTGCTGCCTGAACCTTTCTCTTTCCTTACCCAGATATAGCCCTGTATATTCCTATATTGCTGTGGAAGGCACTCCAGAAATTTGGAACACAGGAGAAACAGAAGAGGGAGAACACTGACCAGTTGATGGAGTACAAAAGTTTCAAATAAAACAATTTAACACATTCTGCCAAAGAGACAAGTGCCAATGAGTTAGCTAACAAGCACATGATGGAGTCAAAATACAGTCAGACTTTCTGTCACTCTTTCGCAGACATTCTGACGGGGAATTGTACAAATCAAGAAACCTTTCTGAATTGAGTTTTAAATCACTTAAATACTGAACACGTTATAAATGAGTTTGGTGGCTTGAATGTGAAATATCCCCATAGTTTCATGGAGCATTTGGGAGGTGCCGCCTTGTGGAGGAGGTGTGTCAGTGAGGGGGGTAAGCTTTGGGGTGTTGTAGCTCAGCTCACTTGCTGCACCTAGCTTACTCTACTTTTTCACTCCTGATCTGGGGATGTGACACCCTGGTGTCTGCTCCTGCCTGGCTTTCCCCACTATGATGAAACGTCTTCTCAAAACTCTAAGCCATAAATAAATCCATATTTTCATAAGCTGCTTCAGCTGGGAGTTGTGTCCCAGCAACAGAAAGCTTACTTCCACACTTAGTATACTGGCATATTTATGATCAAGAATGAGATTATTTTGCTGGGCGTGGTGGCGCACACCTTTTATCCCAGTCCTCGGGAGGCAGAGGTGGGAGGATCACCATGAGTTTGAGGTCACCCTGAGACTACATAGTTAATTCCAGGTCAGCCTGGGCCAGAGTGAGACCCTACCTCGAAAAAGCAAAAAAATAAAAATAAAAATAAAAAAGACTAATATTATTTCTTTTTAACTGGTAAAAGTTCAGTATTTCCTACAGAGACACAGTCAAATAGTGCAAACATTTTGTGGTGGTTTGATTCAGGTGTCCCCCATAAACTTAGGTGCTCTGAATGCTAGGTTCCCAGCTAATGGAGATTTGGGAATTAGTGCCTTCTGGAGGCAGTGTGTTGTTGGGGGCGGGCTTATGAGTGTTATAGCCTGTTTCCCCTTGCTAGTGTTGGGCACGCTCTCCTGTTGCCATGGTTCACCTGATGTTGGCCAGGGCTCTGCTCATGTCATAGTTTTCCCTTCCATGAATCAGTATTACACTTCATTGAAGTACTTGCTCCCCTTGGCATATACATCTTGGCATTTTTGTATCTGCATTAAATTAATCTCAGCATAGAGTATGTCAATTAAAGAAGCATTTCTTGTATCTTATATACATTAGTATATATTAGTTACTTTCTCATTGCTATGACCAAATACCTGACAAGAAGTCACACAAGAGAGGAGGGATTATTCTGGCTTCCATTTTGAGGGGTATAGTCCACCCTGCATGGAGAGCTGGTGGCAGGATGCTGCTCACATGGACTCGGCAGCCAGGAAGTAAAGCATGGACCAGAAGTGGTGCTGGGCTAAATCTCAAGGCCCAAGGCCCAGTGACCCACTGTCTCCAGTGAGGCTGTGTGTCCTAAAACTTCTATAATCCCCAAGGCAGGGCCACAAGCTGGGAACCTAGTTTTCAAACATACACCCCAATGTGGGACATTCCACATTCAAACCACAACACAGTGACATAAAGATTATTTAAGGGCTGGAGAGATGGCTTAGCAGTTAAGGATCTTTCCTGTGAAGCCTAAGGACCCAGGTTCAATTCCCCAGGACCTACATAAGCCAGATGCACAAGTTGGTACATGTGTCTGGAGTTTGTTTGCAATGGTTGCAGATCTTGGCACACCCATTTTCTCTCTCTATCTGCCTCTTTCTCTCTCTCAAATAAATAAATAAATAAATAGTTTTAAAAGTTTTTAAAACTATTTTATTTTGGAGCTGAAGAGATGGCTTAGTAGTTAAGGCGCTTGCCTGTGAAGCCTAAGGACCCATGTTTGATTCACCAGTACCCACATAAGCCAGATGAACAGGGGTCATATGTGTCTGGAGTTTGTTTGCAGTGGCTGGAGGCCCTGGAAACCAATTCTCATACTTGCTGTCTATCTCTCTTCTGTCTCTGCTTCCAAATAAATAAATAAAGAAATATTTTTTTTAAACTATCTTTTTTTAAAATTTATGTGAGAGAGAATAGGTGTACCAGGACCTCTACCCACTGCAAACGAACTCCAGACATTTGCACCACCATGTATATCTGGTTTATGTGGGATTTGGGGAACCGAACCTAGGTCCTTAGGCTTCACAGGCAAGCACCTTAACTGCTAAGCCATATCTCCAGCCCCCATCAAAATAAGTAATAGTTCCATTTGGATGATTTTCTTATTTGGGATGTTTATTAAGATATTTTTCCTTTTAGCTTTAAGAAACTTTTTAAGCATAATTTATTTTCTTCCAATTATTACTTTCCTTTTCTTTGTTTTGCACTCTTATGGGTGAAAATTGTCCTTACATTTTTGTATGCATATGTACATGATTGACAAGTAATTTCTCATGGGAAACAAAATAAACATTTTACCAGGCTGCTTTGTGTTTTGCAAGGAGTCTCAGGGTGTGATGGTTCACAATAAATTAGTTCAGCAGCAAGCATTTTAATATAGGCATGAATTTCATTTTCTTAAAATCATATTTATTAGTTTATATGTGTATGTACAGTATTATATGCTATATATTTTACTTGTTGATGTTGACATGTCATTAACAGTTAAATTGTTAAGTTTGAAAGAAATAAATATTTCTAATTAGTGCACTATCTTGGGTTTGCAGAATTTTTATTAGAAAATTCAAACATACCTCTTCATTTTCCTATAGCCATGTTGTATACCTAAATCCTAAAATGAATTATTTAAGGATCACATTGACTTCAACAATATCCTAGAGCCACACTCACCTGCAGACCTGGTGTGTTTTGTTTTATCTTATTATTTATTTTTTTAAAAAAAACTTTATTGATAAATTACATAATATAAACAATATAACATGGTCCTGGTCCCTCCCATCATCCTCCCTTTTCTCCTCCCAAGTCCTCTCCTCCCCTGAACCCTTTTCTCCTGGTGTGTTTTAATTACAGAACTCCACTTTATGTCATATTTGTTTAAGGAAAAGAGAAGTTTTTTGAAAAGTCATTGGTGTGGTATAATGTATTCTGATTTCTCTGCCATCGTTATTAGGCAACCACACTTGTACCCTTTTATATTTTAGCTCAGCAAACATCTCTTTTACTATTACAACCAGAAGAAAAGGGCGGGACATGAAAATGAGTAGCAGTCAGCTAAAATGCAGGAAGGAAGGGGTGCTTTCCACCTGTGAGTCGCTCAGTGTGCTCGTTCGCAGTGTCCAAACCAAAGCCCGTGGAACTGCGTAAAAGCCTCATTCAGAGAAGTTGTCTGTCATAATGTGCGCTGTGTTGAAAGGAAAGGGGGAACCTGTCGCATGTGATTAATCTTTCTCAGACCTAAACCGTTACACAGCCCGCTGAAGAGCATTATGGAAGGGACGCCCTCTGGGAATGGTGGACCTTGAAATCTTTTCTCCCATAAAAGCAGTAACAACATTGGCAAAAGAAAGCAACTGTTTCTCAACTCTGGACATTAGTGAAAGGCTACAGTGATCAAGGAGTGTTTACTAAAGGAAAGCAGGTGACTTTTCGAATGAGTCATGTAGCATTTTATTCTACCTGATTTTCATCTGCATGGTGGCATCGCAAGCTCACGGTCGTGATAGATGTAAGGATAAGTAGCCAAGTAGCTCCGTAAGGAGGCAGAACAGTGTCCAAGCACAGAGCATCCCCACAGCACCATTTTTCAGAGGACTGTCCTTTTGTGACCTGTCTGGCACCTTCCTGAATCCCTATGCTTACAGAGCTTGTCTTTCTTCATTTGACCCCAGGCAACTTGCACAGTGCAGAGAGCTTTCTTCCTGGGGCACTTGTCAAATGTTTCCAGCAGCAGCTGTTTGACATGGTAGCTGCCAAAGGTGGTTTCGTCTTTTATTCAAGTTGCTATAACAAAATACCCAGACGGGTGGCTCATAACCAACAGAAACTTATTTCTCAGCTCTGGAGACTGGACGTCCGACATCAGGATCACAGTGGATTCAGTGCCTGGGAAAGGCCTGCTCCCAGATTGCATACATATAGCCACTTTCCTACATTTGGTTTCTTTTTTTTTTAAAAAGCTTTATTTTGTTATGATTATAGGTCCACTATATTTTTGCATGAATGTGTGGCATGTGGACACATGTATGCATGCACATATATGTGTATGTCTATGGGGAGGCTAAAGCTGAGCTTTGGGTATCTTAATTGATCATTCTCTGCAGGGTCTCATAGAACCTAGAGCTCAACAGTTGGGTTAGACCAGCTAGCCAATGAGCCCTAGGGATTCCCTGCCTCCACCTTCCCAACAGTGGGATGGCAGGTACACCTTAGTCCCTGGCATTTTACATGGGTTCTGGGGATCCAAGGCTGAACTTGAGTTTCTGTACAGGCAAGAGGTAAGGAAGAAGTAGAGTTTCAGATTGTCTGAACATTGACTATGTGCCCCAGCATGCATGAATGTTAGTGTGACAGCCAATTTTGATTGTCAACTTGATTGGATTGAAAAACTCCAAAGGGATTAATAAAGCACACATCTGGGTGTGTCTGTGAGGACACTTATAGGAACAATTATTTCATGAAAGCTCTGACCTGAGGAATGGCCTAATCCATTGATGGATTCAAACTGTGGGAGAAGTGTTGGGAGGAGGCGGAAGTGGGGGAGGTAGGGTCCAGTGGAAGGAAGTGTTACAAGATCTCTCTCTTCGGATGTTTCCATGTTCTTGGCATCTTGTCCAAAGAACTAAAGAAGCAAATACAGATTGCAAAGCAGCAAAAGACTTTATTAAAGGATAAAGCACACATCCAAGAGGGAAGGGTTACACTACAAGAGAGCAGTGGGCTCCAAGAGCTAGAGGCCCTAGAGCAACAGGTTACTGCTTGGGGCATCTTTCCATAGGTCTAGTAGGAGTAGTGGATGGGCCTGAGGCTTGGGTTATGTAAACTCTTGTGAACCACACATATCCTTTTCTTTCCCATGATGCATGTTTTAATCACATGCATGTCCAATTATGTATTGGCATAAGATGTTAAGTAGGGGGCTTTCCCTAAAAGTTCACTCAGAGGACAGAGATCGCCTTACTACATAAGCATACTTAATACTTGTCTAGGCTGCACAGGCCTCCTGTCTTCTGAGCCTAGAAACATTTCAAACTTATTTGAACAGATACAGGGTATTACCAAAGGTTTGCTAAGAGGAGTAACTTCTATTGTTTGAATAGGGATGTAGGGATGTAGTTATAGCTCAGTGGATGTAGGAGACAGGTTGTCAAAATTTTGCTAGGTGTTTTATTGGGAAAGGGATATGTTTGCTGCCCAAGCCAAGAGCTGTCTTGAATCACTCAACTATTCCCTGTGCTCTCCTGACTCAGAAGGATGTCTCTGAAGGGGTGTGTCCTTGGGGCTACATCTTGCTCTGGCCACTTCTATGTGGCTGCACTATGCTTCCTATCTACCATGATGTGAGCTGCCTGTCCTCTGCTGCCTTAATGCTCAGAGGTAAACAATTCTTGCCCCATGCTGCTGCCTCATTGTAGGCTCAGAAACCTGGAGCCTAGTGACCATGGATAGAACCCTCTGAAACTATGGGCCAAATCTCACCAATGCAAATGTAACTAACAGAGACAGCAACTATTTGAGCTGCAGATCCCTCAGTGATCTTATACATTATAGCTCTAGTTCAGCAAGATGCTCAATGAACAGCAAGCAAGAGCAGTAACAAATGGCACATGATCATAATCCTAGGGGGAGGTGAATCTGATATCCAAGAATGCCACATTATGTAAATTTTGAAAGTCACATTTTGACAAATTTATAATAAATATTATGAGTCATGCCAATGAGCAGTAAATGTGGTATACAAGAAGAAAAGCCATCAAAAATGAAACTCACTGAGAAAGCTCCCATATAGGACTTAGAAGATGAAGTCTTTAAACCAGCATGTGTTCAAAGAACCAAGAGGAAGCACATATAAACAACAAAACAAAATGCAGAAAAGTACTACAATGAAGTCTTATAAAAGAGATCATCAATAAAGAGAAATTTAAAGAGAATATGAGGGAACTATGGGATACCCTAAAAAGACCAAACATCCAGATCATGAGTATACTGAAAGGGAAGTAAATGCAGACCGGAGGCATAGAAAACATACTCAACAAAATTATTGATGAAAAATTTCTAAATCTTGTAAAAGAGAGGCCCATCCAGATACAAGAAGCCCACAGAACACCAAACAGACAGGACCAAAGAAGAAACTCTCCAAGGCAAATCATGTTTAAAACCCTTCACAATGAAAATAAAGAGAGAGTGTTAAAAGCAGCAAGAGAGAAGCAATTCACAACATATAAAGGCAATGCCATTAGAATAACATCAGATTTCTCAATGGAAACCCTGAAAGTCAGAGGGTGAATGTAACACTTCAAAGTCTGAAAAACTATGGCTTCCAACCCATACTACTTTACCCAGCAAAAGTATCCCTCATAATAAATGGTGAAAGAAAAACTTCCCATAAAAAATCAACTCTATAATTATATGAATACAAAGCCAAACCTACAGAGAACACTTGAGGGAATATTCCACACAGAACAGTCAAACAACCAATCACAGGAGCCAACAAGAAGATCACAATAACTAAGATAGACGAGGCTCAAAACAGTACATAACACAAGAAAGCACTCAACCACATAAAACACCTCGCCACGGAAGGGATTAATTCAAACCTCACAATAATAACCTTTAATATTAATGGTCTTAATTGACCCATCTAAATACACAGGCTATCAGGATGGATCAAAAGACTGGACCCTCTACCTGCTATTTTCAAGAAACCCACCTCACCACTAAACATAGACACTAACTCAGGGTGAAAGGTTGGAAAATGATATTCCAAGCAAATGGTAATAACCATACAGGTGTGCTGTATTAATATCTGATAAATAGACCAAATGTAATCAAAAAGGACAAACAAGGTCACTTCTTACTCATCAAGTGAATGATCCAACATGTGCACATCATAATCATAAATATATATGTCCCAAACACGGGGGCACCACAGTTGATAAAATAAAATCTACTTGACAATAAAACAGAAATAAACACCAACATCATCATAGTTGGGGACTTCAATACTCCACTGTCATCAATAGACAGATCATCCAAGCAGAAAATCAACAGGGAAATAATAGAGCTCAAATACATCATAGATCAACTAGACCTAAAGGATATCTACAGAACTTTCCACCCCAATTCTACAGAATACACATTCTTCTCAGCAGACTGTGGAGCCTTCCCCAAAATTGACCATATATTAGGGCATAAAGCATGCATTCATAAAGTCAGGAAAACTGAAGTAACTTCCTGCACCATGTCAGATCACAATGCTTTAAAGCTAGAAATTAACAACAAAAGACACATCAAGAACACCATCAGACTTCCGGTTAAGATGGCGGCATAGGTACCATGCCAAAGCAGCCTGGGGGGAAAAAGACCCAAAAAACTCAGCAAAATACACACTTTTACTAAAGAGTGAGGTGTATAGGAAATTGAAGAGGCAGCGGAGAAGTAGAAGAGTTATAGAGCATCCAGAGCCCGCACAGGCGGGAAAAGCGGCTCCGGCAGCTCGGCCAACTGCCGCAACCGCGGTGCAGCAGAAAACCGCCAGACTTGGCTTGAGCTGCAGGAAAAGCCAGGTGCGGGATTTTCCCCTCACACCGCACTCTCCGCAACTCGGGAAACGTGAGGGGAGAGCCGCAGCGAGCAACGGAGGAGCAGACCACGAGGTAGAAGAACACGTGGAGCAGCGAGAGAACCAGAACAGCTGCGGCTCCCTCCCCTCCCCCACCGCCTGAACCCAGCTCCAGTGAACAGAGCAGCGGCCCGAGACCCGGCCACGCCAACTTGGGCTGACAGCAGGACCCAAGCAGGAGCAGAGTTCGGGAGTAACATCAGCGGCTCCAGCACCAGTACCAGCGGCCCCAGAGGCAGCAGACCCAGGAGCGGCAGCAGCGGCAGATCCCGCAGCAGCAGCTTCAGGGGGAGCAGCGGCAGTGGACACAGCAGCAGCAGCAGCTTCAGCAGCAGTGGTGGCTTCAGCAGTGGCAGCTACAGCAGCAGCAGAGGCAGCAGCAGCGGCTCAGTGTGCCCCATAGGAAAAGCAAGTGCCCAGCTCCAGAAATCAGAACAGCAGCCCAACGACCCAGGCAGCAACTTGACTGAGACCAAAATCACCAAAGGTAACTGGGATTGCACCAGGGAAGGGTCTCACTTGGTCACAAGCTGACTTGGATCCCTCAACAGACCAGAAATCTAAACCTCTTTGTTGATAGAGGATCTGGTCATTATAATAACTACTCTTGCATACATACTCGGGGCTGTTTTTGATTGAATGTGTACAGTGTTTAGTTAAATTTTAGAATCTACCTGTATTTTATTCCACTCAGCCTGCTTGAATACTCCTATAGCAGGGAAACTCAACCCCTAAGAACATCTTTGTAGATACTCTGAGAGTCTTAAGAGCCACACCTAATACCTTAAGGTCCTACCCTGAAAATATATTACATCAAATCAATTGATACAGCTAAGAATACACAGCTAGCTAGAAAATCCAAGCATTAACTTAATCCAAGATGCAAAAATATATATACATTATAACACAAGAAACACTAAAAAGCAAGACGATATAAATCCACCTAAAAGTCTTAATGCATCAGAAATGTCCTCCAGTGAGAAAGAGTTAGAGGAAATGCCTGAGAAAGAGTTCAAAAGAATAATTATAAATATGTTCAAAGAGGTCAAAGAACACATGAAAACAATCAAAGAAGAAATCAAAGAGGAAATCAAAGAGGAAATCAAAGGAATCAAAGAAGAGGCAGGACACCAATTTAATGAAATAAAGAAGGCAATACAAGACATAAATAGGGAAATAGAAATAATAAAGAAAAACCAGTCAGAATTACTAGCAATGAAGAACACAGTTAATGAAATAAAAAACTCTGTAGAAAATCTCACCAGTAGGATGGATGAGGGAGAGGACAGAATATCTAAGCTAGAAGACCAGGTGGCAGACCTAATGTAGTCCAACAAAGAGAAAGACAAACTTATAGAAAAGTATGAGTGGGAATTTCAAGATATTCGGGACACTATGAAAAGATCCAATATAAGAATTCAGGGCATAGTAGAAGGAGAAGAACATAGTAGGCATCTTCAACAAAATCATAGAGGAAAATTTCCCCCAAATTGGGAAAGAGGTGCCAATACAGATACAGGAAGCCTTTAGAACCCCAGCCAGACAAAACCCAGAAAGAACCTCTCCTCGCCATATTATAATCAAACTTCCAAACACACACACCAAAGAAAAAATATTGAAAGCAGTTAGAGAGAAAAATCAAGTCACCTACAAAAGCAAGCCCATCAGGATTACAGCAGATTATTCAACACAAACTTTTAAAGCCAGAAGGGCTTGGAGTGATATATTCCAAGTTCTGAAAGATAACAACTGTCAACCAAGGTTACTTTATCCTGCAAAGCTATCCACTCAAATAGATGGAGAAATAAAGGCATTCCATGACAAAAGCAGGTTAAAGGAGTATTTGAAGACAAAACCAGCTCTACAGAAAATACTTGATAGAATCCTCCATGCTGAACAAAAGGAAAAGCACACATATAAGGAACCTAGAAAAAACCAGCTATACTCAAATACCAGTTAACAGAAGAGAGCACAGGTAGAACCAGTAACACACACACACACACAAAAATGGCAAACATAAATACACACCTTTCAATAATATCTCTTAATATCAACGGTCTCAATGCCCCAACGAAAAGACATAGATTTGCAGACTGGGTTAAAAAGCAGGATCCTACAATTTGTTGTCTCCAAGAAACTCACCTTTCTACAAAGGATAGACATCATCTTAGGGTGAAAGGTTGGAAGACGGTGTTTCAAGCAAATGGGCCTAGAAAACAAGCAGGGGTTGCTATCCTAATATCAGACAGGGTAGACTTTAGTCCGACGTTAGTCAAGAAAGATAAGGAAGGTCACTTTATATTGATTAAGGGCACACTCCAATAGGAGGACATTACAATCCTAAACATATATGCACCTAACATGGGGGCTCCCAAATTCGTCAAACAAACACTATTAGAACTAAGGTCACAGATAACACCAAACACAGTGGTGGTGGGTGACTTTAACACCCCACTCTCATCAATTGACAGGTCATCCAGGGAAAGAATAAACAGAGAGGCATCTGGACTAAATGAGGTCATAGAATGGACCTAACAGACATATACAGGACATTTCATCCAAAGGCTGCAGAATATACATTCTTTTCAGCAGCACATGGAACATTCTCTAAAATAGACCATATATTAGGACACAAAGCAAATCTTAACAAATTCAGGAAAATTGAAATAATTCCTTGCATTCTATCTGACCACAATGGAATTAAACTACAAATCAGTACCAAGAAAGGCTATAGAGCATACACAAAATCATGGAAACTAAACAATACACTACTAAATGATGAGTGGGTCAATGAAGAAATCAAAAAGGAAATCAAAAAATATATAGAGTCAAATGATAATGAGAACACAACATACCAAAATCTCTGGGACACAATGAAGGCAGTTCTAAGAGGTAAATTTATAGCCTTAAGTGCCTATATTAAGAAATTAGAAAGGTCGCAAGTAAACGACCTAATGCTTCGCCTTAAAGCCTTGGAAAAAGAAGAACAAGGCAAACCAAAAATCAGTAGACGGGAAGAAATAATAAAGATTAGGGCAGAAATTAATGAAATAGAAACAAAAAGAACAATCCAAAGAATTAATGAAACAAAGAGTTGGTTCTTTGAAAGGATAAACAAGATTGATAAACCCTTAGCAAATCTGACCAAAAGAAAGAGAGAAGAGACACAAATTAATAAAATCAGAGATGAACAAGGTAACATCACAACAGATTCCAGAGAAATTCAAAAAATCATAGGGACATACTATAAAAGCATATACTCCACAAAGTATGAAAATCTGAAAGAAATGGATGATTTCCTTGATCAATATGACCTACCTAAATTAAATCAAAATGAGATTAATCACTTAAATAGACCTATAACAAACATGGAGATCCGAACAGTTATCAATAATCTCCCAACTAAAAAAAGCCCAGGCCCGGATGGATTCACTGCTGAATTTTACCAGACTTTTAAGGAAGAGCTAACACCATTGCTTCTTAAGCTTTTCCAGGAAATAGAAAAAGAGGGAATTCTACCAAACTCCTTCTATGAGGCCAGCATCACCCTGATACCAAAACCAGGCAAAGATAGAACAAAAAAAGAAAATTACAGACCAATCTCCCTCATGAACATAGATGCAAAAATTCTCAACAAAATATTGGCAAGCAGAATACAAGAGTATATCAAAAAGATCATTCACCCTGACCAAGTAGGCTTTATCCCAGAGATGCAGGGATGGTTCAACATACGCAAATCTATAAATGTAATACATTACATAAACGGGTTGAAGGACAAAAATCACATGATCATCTCATTAGATGCAGAGAAAGCATTTGACAAAATCCAACATCCCTTCATGATAAAAGTCCTACAGAGGCAGAGAATAGAAGGAACATATCTCAATATAATAAAGGCTATTTATGACAAGCCTACAGCCAACATATTACTAAATGGGGAAAAACTGGAAGCTTTTCCACTAAAATCAGGAACAAGACAAGGGTGTCCACTGTCCCCACTTTTATTTAATATAGTTTTGGAAGTCTTAGCCATAGCAATAAGGCAAGAGACACACATAAAAGGGATACAAATTGGAAAGGAAGAAATCAAGTTATCATTATTTGCAGATGACATGATTCTATACATAAAGGACCCTAAAGACTCTACTACCAAGCTGTTAGAGCTGATCAAAACCTACAGCAATGTAGCAGGATACAAAATAAATACACAGAAATCAGTAGCCTTCATATATGCTAACAACAAACACACAGAGGATGAAATCAGAGAATCACTCCCATTCACAATTGCATCAAAAAAAATAAAATACCTTGGAATAAACCTAATGAAGGAAGTAAAGAATCTCTACAATGAGAACTTTAAAACACTCAAGCGAGAAATTGCAGAAGACACTAGAAAGTGGAGAAACATCCCTTGTTCCTGGATTGGAAGAATCAATATCGTGAAAATGGCAATCTTACCTAAAGCAATCTACACATTTAATGCAATCCCTATCAAAATTCCAAAGGCTTTCTTCATGGAAATAGAAAAAACAATCCAAAAATTCATTTGGAATCACAAAAAACCTCGAATATCTAAAATAATACTGAGCAACAAAAAAGAGGCTGGTGGTATCACCATACCTGATTTTAACCTATACTACAGAGCCATAGTAACAAAAACAGCATGGTACTGGCACAAAAACAGACATGTAGATCAGTGGAACAGAATAGAGGACCCAGATGTAAGCCCAAATAGCTATAGCCACCTGATATTCGATAAAAATGCCAAAAATACTCATTGGAGAAGAGACAGCCTCTTCAGCAAATGGTGTTTTGAAAACTGGATAAATATCTGCAGAAGGATGAAAATAGATTCTTCTCTCTCGCCATGCACAAGAATTAAGTCCAAATGGATTAAAGACCTTAACATCAGACTGGAAACTTTGAAACTGCTAGAGGAAAAAGTAGGGGAAACCCTTCAACATATTGGTCTTGGCAACGACTTTCTGAATACAACCCCAATTGCTCAGGCAATAAAACCACAGATTAACCACTGGGACCTAATGAAATTACAGATTTTGCACCGCAAAGGACACAGTGAAAAAAGCAAAGAGGCAACTTACAGAATGGGAAAAAAATCTTCGCCAGCTATATATCTGATAGAGGATTAATATCTAGGATATACAAAGAACTCAAAAAGTTAAATAATAAGGAATCAAACAAGCCAATCAAAAAATGGGCTATGGAGCTAAATAGAGAGTTCTCAAAGGAAGAAATGCGAATGGCATATAAGCATCTAAAAAAATGTTCTACGTCACTAGTCATCAGGGAAATTCAGATTAAAACTACATTGAGATTCCATCTCACTCCTGTCAGATTGGCCACCATCATGAAAACAAATGATCATAAATGTTGGCGGGGATGTGGAATAAAAGGAACCCTTCTGCACTGCTGGTGGGAATGTAATCTGGTCCAGCCATTGTGGAAAACAGTATGGAGGTTCCTAAAACAGCTAGAGATTGATCTACCATATGACCCAGCTATAGCACTCCTAGGCATATATCCAAAGGTCTCATCTCATTTCCTTAGAAGTACATGCTCAACCATGTTTATTGCTGCTCAATTTATAATAGCTGGGAAATGGAACCAGCCTAGATGTCCCTCAACAGATGAGTGGATAATGAAGATGTGGTACATTTATACAATGGAGTTCTACTCAGCGGTAAAGAAAAATGAAGTTATGAAATTTGCAGAAAAATGGATGGACCTGGAAAGTATTATACTAAGTCAGGTAACCCAGGCCCAGAAAGCCAAGCGCCACATGTTCTCTCTCATATGTGGATCCTAGCTACAGATGACTGGGCTTCTGTGTGAGAATGAAAATACTTAGTAGCAGAGGCCAGTAAGTTGAAAAGGAGACATAAAAGGTGGAGAAAGGAAGGGAGGAGGATACTTAATAGGTTGATATTGTATATATGTAATTACAATGATTGTAATGGGGAGGTAATATGATGGAGAATGAAATTTCAAATGGGAAAGTGTGGGGGTGGGGCGGGAGGGAATTACCATGGGATATATTTTATAATCATGGAAAATGTTAATAAAAATTAAAAAAAATAAAAAAGAATACCATCAACTCCTGGAGACTAAACAACACACTTTTAAACAATTGCTGGTCATGGAAGAAATCAGAAAAGAAAGTATAAAATTCCTAGGTTTGAATGATAATGAAAACATAGCCTACCAAAAGTTATGGAGCTCAATGAAGGCAGTCATAAGGGGAAAATAAATAGCCCTAAATGCCTTCATTACAATGACAAAGAGATCACAACTCAATAGCCTGACTGTCCACCTAAAGGCACTGGAAAAGCAAGAAATATCCAACCCAATGATCTCCAGATGGAAAGAAATAATGAAGATTGGAACAGAAATTAATGAATTGGAAACTAGAAAAGCAATTTTAAAAAATCAATGAAATGAAGACCTGGTTCTTTGAAAAACCAAACAAGATTAAAAAACTCCTGGCCAAAGTGATCAAGCACACACACACAAAAAAGAAATCTCAAATTAACAAAATCAGAAATGAAAAAAGAGAGATCACTACAGGCATCAATGAAATTGGAAGAATTATCAGGCCATACTTCCAAAACCTCTACTCCACAAAATTAAATAATCTGGAAGAAATGGATGAATTCCTAGACACATACCACCTACCTAAACTAAACTCAGAGAGGATTAATCTCCTAAACAAACCTATCACATCCATGGAGATTGAAAAGTTAATCAAAAACCTCCCCAAAAAGAAAAGTCCCAGACTGTGTGGCTTCTCAGCTGAATTCTATTAAACAATCATAGAAGAACTGAAACCAATTTTTCTCAAACTCTTCCACATAGTCAGAAACCAGAGAATCCTCCCTGACTCTTTTTATGAGGCTACCATCATCCTAGTACCAAAACCAGACAGAGATGCAACAAGGAAAGAAAATTAAAGGCCTGTATCTCTAATTAACTTAGATGCAAAGATCCTGAACAAAATCCTTGCAAACTGAATTCAACAACACCTCAAAAGCATTACCCACCTTGATCAAGTAGGCTTCATACTTGCAGGGATTGTTTAACATACAGAAATCAGTCAATGTAATATACCACATAAATAAACTGAATCATAAGAACCACATTATCATCTCAAATGATGCAGAGTAGGCCTTTGACAAAATATAACACCACTTCATGATCAAAACACTGGAATCAATGGTAAGACCCTATTGCTAAAGACTCCACATACTTGGGCTGCAAAGCCACTGAGAAATCCTGCTGGAACTGAGCTGATAACCTCCTCCATGTAGACCAGCTGAAAGAAAGCTGGAAGAAACCATTCTACATGTAGTTCAATGGGAGAAAGAGATACCACCAGTGAAGATACTCAACAGTGGACATTGCAAGCCTTATAATTGGCCAGCCAGGCCAAATGAACCAATGGGTGCAATAGTGGCACATCTGTCATGGTGGAAACCAACTGCCCTCCAATTGGACTGGAGGCCCGCTCCATGGGGGGGGGGGGGAAATACATCCTTGATACTGAAAACTTAAAACAGGGGTAGTCATGAGACCTAGAGGTGTAACATCTGCTGATGTCTGGATAAGTGTATATACTATGCTTATCCAACTGCCCAGTAAGCACTTCTCTTAATATTTATACCTTTATATTAACACTACTCTCACTTTGGGTAGAGAATCTTCTCTTTTCAGATGGCAGTGACCTTGGGATGACTCAGAAGGTATCATAGTGATGGAAAGAAGTGACTGGAGTGCTGAGTAATATCTCGATCACACCTTCCAAGGCTCAGGGTCTAATGCAGAAGAGGTGGCGGAAAGAATGTAAGAGCCAAAGGAAGGGTAGGACTCCTTACAACATGCTCCTCTAGACACAAAATGGCCTGCATATCCATGACCTCACTGTGCCTGATACTACCTACACAAGGCCATTATAAAAGGAGGAAAAGATCATGACATCAACATAAAAGAGAGGCTGATTGATATGGGGAGGAGAATATGATGGGGACTGGAATTTCAGAGGGGAAAGTTGGGGAGGAAGGAGGGTATTACCATGGGATATTTTTTATAATCATGGAAAATGTTAATAAAAATTGAGGAAAAAATATACACTGGAAAGAATAGGCCTTGGGGGTTTATCTCAACACAATAAAGGATATATATAAAGCTCTTAAACGCCAAATAATTCTTAATGGGGAAAAACTCAAGGAGCTCCCAGTGAGATTGGGAACAAGAGAGGGGTGCCCACTCTATTAATGCATTCCAAAATAGTACTAGAAGTGCTTGCCCAAGCAATGAGATAGAGAGAGAAATAAAAGGGATTCAAATTGGAAATGAAGAAGTCAAGTTAGCCCTGAACGTCTCCATCCCAGAACTTCTAAAGGTGTTAAATTCCTTCATCAAAGTGGCAGGATACAAAATCAGTGTGCAAAAATCAGTAGCTTTTCTATATGCAAAGGACAAATATACAGAGAAAGGAATCATGAGAATGTCTCATTTTCAGTAACAGCAAAAAAATTAAACACCTTGGAATAACACTAACAAATGATGTGAAGGAACTGTATAATGAAAACATAAAAACACTCAAGAAAGAAATAGAGGAGGACATAAGAAGATGGAAGGACCTCCCATGTTCCTGGATAGGTAGAATTAATATTGTGAAAATGGCAATTCTGCCAAAAGCAATATACAGATTTAACATAACACCAATAAAAATAAGAGCAACATTCTTCACTGAGACTGAAAAAATCATCTCAAAATTCATATGGAGTGGGAGAAGGCCTCAGATAGCTCAACATATCCTCTGCAAAAGAAACACCTCTGCTGGTGTCACCATACCTGATCTAAAGCTATATTAGAAATGATAGTTACAAAAACAGCATGGCACTGGAATAAAAACAGAAACATAGACCAATGGAACAGAATTGAAGACCCAGACTTTAGGGCAAGCAACTTGATCTTTGACAGAGGAGCCAGTAATGAATGTTGGAGAAAAGAGAGCATCTTCAACAAATGATGTTGGACAAATTGGATAACCATATGTAAAATAAATGAAATTATACCCACTCATTTCACCATATACAAATATCATATCCAAATGGATTAAACACCTCAATATAAGACCTGAAACACTTCAACTACTGGAAGAAAAAATAGGAAGCATGCTTCACAATATAGGACTGGGAAAAGACCTCCTGAACAAAACTCTAGTAGCCAAGGAAATTAAACAAGTACTCAACCAATCGGATCTCATAAACCTAAAAAACTTTTGCATAGACAAATATACCATAAGCAGAGCCAATAGATTACCCACTGAATGGAGAAAATCTTTGCCAGCAATACCACTGACAGAAGTCTAATATCTAGAATCTATAAAGAACTCAAAAAACTAAACAATAAAAAAAAAAATCAAACAACCTTTTCCATAAGTGGGGCAGAGAACTAAATTGGGAGTTGTCAGAGGAAGAATTACAAATGGCTAACACACACTTAAGACTACGTTCAACATCCCTAATCATTAAGGAAATGCAAATTAAAACAACTATGAGATTCCACATTACCCCAGTAATGATAGGAAACATTAAAAAAATCAAATGTAAACAAATGTTGGTGAGGCTGTGGAGAATCAGGAATCCTCATTCACTGTTGGTGGCAATGCAATCTGGTACAACTACCGTGGAAATCAGTTTGGAGACTCCTTAAAAGGTTGAATATACAATTACTAGCAGACTCAGTTATTCCTTTACTCGGCATTTACCCTAAAAGCTCCACATCTCAGTTCAGGGATATTTTCTCAATCATATTCATAACTGCTCAATTCATAATAGCTAAAACCTGGAATCAACCCAGGTGTCCATCATTGGATGAATGGATAACCAAGATGTGATATATCTACACTATGGAATTCTGCTCAGCAGTAAGAACGAATGACACATTGAAATTTGTAGAAAAATGGTCAAACATGGAACAGCTCATTTTAAGTGAACTCACATAATCACAGGCAATTGTTGCATGATCTCATTCCTCTGCAGTTCTTAACCTGGATCAGCCCAAGTTGCTATCATAACGGAATGGCATCTTGAGGCTTGGACAATAGGGAGGGCAGGGCTTGGGGGAAGGGAAAGGGTGGGTGGAGACACAAAATCTGAACCCAAATTGAACTGTTACCATAGAATTCTATATCCTGGAAATCAGACTAAAAGGTGGAACCCTCAAGCAAACCTTAGAGGGAGCACCTGCGTCAAAGGGACCTGGAGAGAGTGAGATGAAGCCTAACCTCAAATTTCTCCTATTTATCTTTCTTCTCCAGTTTTGCTTATTTCTTTTCCCTTGGCACTGGCTTGTAATTCCCTGTACCAGGATGTGGTCTACATCCACAATGAGCTGTTGATTAGAGAGACCTACTAGATCGCCCAAAACAAACGAGACAGACTTCTGTCAGAGTACATGACTACTCACCAGAATTTAATGGTAAGACCTTACTGCTGAAGACACCAATCCCTGTCAGCACAGATCATGGAGAGATCTGATTGGAGTCCAGGGGACAGCCAGTCCTCAGATAATTAGCCGATCTACTGCTGGAAGGTGCTACATGAGGTACCAGGGGAAAGTGGCCAACATCTGTCCAAGCAACTCAAAGTCTACATGACTCAAAAGCAAACAACCTGACGTGATGCTCAGACAAGTACAGTAGTGCCACACAGCCATGGTGGGTAACCAACTGCTGTTGGATTGGTTAACAGATCCACTCAATGGATAGGTATCCATATCTGGAACTGGGAAACAAGTCAGAATGATACCCAGATAATGATTCTGTTTTCCATTGTCAAGCTTGCACTAACCTTACACTATAAAAATGTCTAAACCCTTATAATTCTCTCTAAATTAATCATGGTTATCTCAGGGCTGAAGAGATGGCTTAGTGGTTAAGAGCATGCCTATGAAGCCTAAGGATCCTGGTTCGAGTCTCAATTCCCCAGGACCCATGTAAGCCAGATGCACCAGGTGGCACATACATGTAGAGTTCGTTTGCAGTGGCTGGAGGCCTTGGCCTGCCCATTCTCTCTCTCTCTCTCTCTCTCTCTCTCCCCCCCCCCCCCTCTCTCTCTGTCTTTCACTCTCAAGTAAATAAATAAAAATAAAGAAAGAAAATAATGGTTATCCCACTTAACTGGCGCTGACTTCACTCTCCATTTGAGAATCTGCTTCTCTTTTTCAGATGGGAACTCAACTTGAAGAGATAAACAACCCAGCACACTCCACCCCAGCCCCAGCTGGAGAAATGAGAAAGAATGCTGCTCTCTTAGTTAAGCTGATGTGAGCACAAAGGTGATGGAGAAAGATAGTGAGGACATTCAACACCTACCAAACCAGACATCTAGATGCTCCTAAGTGCCCATCACTGAAGTAGACTTAAAATGTTCCCAGCATGGCTCAGGGAATCTTGTGGAAGAGGGGGAAGAAAGATTGTTAGAGCCACAAGTTGGGACATTTTGCACAGAGCCATTCCCCATAACTGTCTGCTTCCCCATAATGCATGACCCACATTACCCATGGGGTTGATTTGCATCCCCAGTGAGGAAGGCCTCTTCAGAAAAGGGGCAGGGAGGAGGGAAAAGGTGGTACCAGCATGTGATATTTGTATACAAAATATGCCCACATCTAATAATAAAAAATAAAATATATGTTAAAATAAGAAAGCAATTCCAGGGCTGGAGAGATGGCTTAGCAGTTAAAGTGCTTGCCTGCAACGCCTAAGGATCTGAGTTCGATTACCAAGTACCCACATAAATCCAGATGCACAAGCTGGTGGATGTGTCTGGAGTTGTTTGAGTAGCTAGAGGTCATGGATTTCCCCTCCTCTCTCTCTTTCTCACTCTCTATCTCCTTATCTCTCTCACTCTCAAATAGCAAACTAAATAAAATATTACAAAAAGAGAACAATTCCATTTATGATAGTATAAAATGCTTAGAAATTGGACATTAAAAACTGTGAAACAGGATTGGAGGGATGGCTGAGCACTTGCTTGCAAACCTGACAGCTTGAGTTTGATTCCTTAGAACCTACATAAAACCAGATGCACACCGTAGTGCTTATGTCTGGAGTTTGTCTGCAGCATTTCTGGGCTATGGCATGCCCATTCTGTCTCTCTGTTTCTCTGCTTGAAAATAAATATTTTAAAAATCTGTAAAACAGGGCTAGAGAGATGGCTCCCCAGTACCCACATAAATCCAGATGCACAAGGTGGTGCATGTACCTGGAGTTTGTTTAGTGGCTCGAGGCCCTGGTGTGCCCATTGTGTATCTGCCTCTCTCAAATAAATAAATAAAATTCAAAAACTATAAAACATCATTGAAAGAAGTTTAAGAAAGACATATATATATGAAAAGGCATCCCATGTCTATAAATTGCAAGGTTTAATGATATGGAGACAATGCTTTCCAAACTTCAAATTCACAGATTTAATAAAGTCACCTTTAAAATCAAGCTTAGTTTGTTTTATAGGAAGTGGCAAGGTAACTCTCAAGTTCACATGGAATTGCAAGAGGTCTGGAATAGCCAAAATAACTCTGAAAAATAAAATAAAAATGAAGTAGAAAAGTTCATGTTCCCTGACTTTAAAACTTTCTACCACTCTGAGACTTGGAGTGACATCCCGAAGATGGCGGAATTGGAGGTCTCCTGCCCTTGTTACTTACAGAAACAAATTATTTTACACCATCCTTATACAAGTACAACTAAGGGAGCTCTGGATCCTAGAGTATGAAAGCAACCTAAGGTCTAAGTGTTTATCAGTGGATGAATGAATAAAGGAAGCTTGTATGAGCAAGATGTTATTTTCCAGGTCCCACATAAGCAGTGATGCAGGTGTGCAATGCCACACATGCACACAAGGGGGCGCATGCTTCTGGCGTTCAATTGCAGTGGCTGGAGGCCCTGGTGAACCAATTCTCTATCGCACTCTCACTCTCTCACATTAAAAAGAAAGCATGGTTGCTCATGCCTGGAACCCCACACTGAGTGGGGGCAGAGACAGGAGGACTTCTGGGGCATGTGGGTCAGCCAGTGTAAATGAAAATTTAACAAGAATGGCGTGCTCCTCAAATGACCCGGAACTACTGATAGTCAGTCATCTAGGAGACACACTCTGGGGTCATCTTGACAGAGATTAACCAAAGGAGAAAGGTCCACCTTTAAAGTGGTGGCACACTCTAACAGGAGGCCCAGGTGTAAACAGATGTGAGGGGAGCTCCGCTCCTCTTCCACAGTTCACTTCTTCCTGAGCGAGCACATCTATGGGTGCTGCCTTCGTCGGCTGTCATGGGATTCCCGCTGCTGCAGCCTTCCACCCTAGACTGAGCTCCAGGGACTTTCCAGGGACCTCCGGGAGTTTAGTCCTCGGGACGGAGAACGCAGAGACATCCAGCTTTGTGAACTGACCAGCTACCAGATTCTCCCCCGCTTCCAGAGGGCACACAGCCACTGTGGAATTATCCAAGACCAACATGTAAGCCAATCTTCTACATGCTCTTTCATATCACATATGTATCCTCTTGGTTCTGCTTCTCTAGAGAACTCTGCATAGCACAGGATCCACACGCAAGCACATTAAATTGCACTCCTGCCTCACGCTGTATGAAAAAGTCACTCAAAATGGATTGCAATCCCAAGAAACAAATGTATAAAACTCTTAGCGAAAAGCATAGGGATGCAGGGCTGGAGAGATGACTTACTGGTTAAGGCATTTGCCTGCAAAGCCAAAGGACCATGGTTCAATTTCCCAGGACCCACATAAGCCAGATGCACAAAGGGGTACATACATCTGGAATTCATTTGCAGTGGCTGGAGTCCCTGGTGTGCCCTTTCTTTCTCTTTCTCTCTCTCCCACACCCCTCTCTCTCCCTCTCAAATAAATAAATAAATAAAATTATTTTTTTAAAAAAGCATAGGGATGTTTTCATCATGTTAGATTAGGAAGTGGTTTCTTAGAGATACCATATGTAAGAGTACCAAAAGGAAGTAAAGATAAGCACAATAAATTACCAAGGTAGTTCAAGTCACAGGAACAGAAAATAGATTTGTAGTTAGGAAGGGCTGGTAATAGGAAAAATCGGAAATGACTGCTAATGTATTCTTTCTTTTCTTTTAGGGTTCTTTTAGGTAAAAATCATCCTGAAATTTGAGAGTAGTAATAGCTGTCTAGCAGTTTATATATAAGAAACAATTTAACTGTAAAACGTAGCAAAGCAAGCTGTACAAAAGTTATATCTCAATTTGTTATTGCAATAATATATCAAAACGCAATGTTCTTGGGAGGACTGTTTGGAAGGGGTCCACCTGTAGTCGTGATGTTTTTTATAGCAGTCAACATGGTAACTACCAAATAAGGTGATTCTTAAATGAGCAAGTGAGCATGTTTACATAAGGGTGCGTTATCCTATGAGTGCCATTTGGACAGTAAACTTTATTCTTATTTGAATGATGAGGATATTCCTGACAATGTTTTTTGACTTTCTTTTTTAGGAATTGCCTATTCAGCCAGTTGGTCATTCTCTTAATCTGTCTAAACATTTAATTGAAGGTAGGTCTAATTGTTTTTCTACAACTAGTTAAAATTATTCATAGCCAAGTTTAATGACTATTGTGGGAGATTACCTTGAATCAGCTTGAGTAATACAATTTTGTGTTAAAAAAAGAACATAATGGCTATTTAAAAGCATGGTTTATAATCTAACTTTGAAGGCTTTGTTAGGTCAATCCATGTATACGAACCCTAGTGCACTGAGAATGCGGCTGTTCTTAAATATAGCATACACGCTTAGCTCATAGATAGTGCTGTCAGAGTAGCTGGTTCAAGCCCTACCTCTGACGGTGACTTCTGGGGTGATAGCATCTGTTGCTAGTTTTGTTTTCATGTGTGTGTGGGGGGGGGGCAGGGGAGGGTTGTGTGCTCTTATGCATGCACTCATGTGTCCACTTACATGTCCACATGAGCATGCGTGTTAAGATGAGAAACAGCCTCAGGTGCTCTTCCTCAGGAATGTGTTTTTTTGGAGACAGGATTTCTCTTTGGCCAGGATCTTGCAAATTAGAGTACATTGGTTGGCTGAGCCCCAAGGACCCTCTTGTCTCTGCCTCCTCAACACTGACATAGTTTTTAGAAAAATACTTACTATCAGGCATGGTGGTGCAGGCCTACAATCCTAGTGCTTGGGAGGCTGAAGTTGGAGAGTCGCTATGAGTTTGAGGCCAGCCTGGGCTACAGAGTGCGTTACAGGTCAGCCTGGGTTTAAGGGAGACCCTGCTTTTGTTTGAAAAAAAAAAAACAACTTAAATAACTTAAACTAAACATAATTTCTCTGCTATTAAGAGTATCTATACTTAGAAAACATTCCAAGTACAAATTAATTTTTATTTGAACAATTAGGCTGTACAGATTTTTTCTTTCTCATAATGATACTAGGCACTGTTCGCAGGGTTGCCAGGTTAGAGAAAAATGAATGACTGAGTGAATCCCTCCAATGTAACCTTTCCACTAAAATAAAGTACTCATATTGTTTTTCTGAAATTCAAACTTTATAAGGTATATGTTCCCTCATCTGGCAATTCTAATCAAGATGCTTAGGACTCATCACTGAATGGGATTTGCCCACTTTCACAAAGCTTATGTTCTCGTAGGGAAAGCTGGAAAGACACTAAGCATAACTGGTAAGTGAGCTGCATGCTGTAGTGGAGGGCGGGCACTTTCGTTTGCAATGAAGGCAGGGGTGGTACCCAGCCTGCGCTGGGCATGTGCGCGGGCAGGTTCTCACTTTCAGTGGGATGGTTGGTGAGATGAGTCTTATTGGAAGGTGACAGCTGAGGAAAAACTTGGAACAGGGCTGGGGAGATGGCTCAGCAGTTAAAAGCACTTGCTTAAAGAGCCTGCCGGTTCAAGTTTGATTCCCTAGTGCCCGCACAAAGCCAAAGTGGTGCAAGCATACATTGTTGCTTGCAGTGGCAAGACGCCCTGGTGTACCCACTTGTTTCTCTTTATCTCACTCATAAATAAATAATTTGTTCCCCGGAATCTCCACCTCCCCCCCCAAAAAAAACCTTGAAACATCCTGTGAAATCCAGTAGAAGTTTATTCCAGGCTGAAGGAAGTGTCTAGAATATAATGAACAGGAAAGGGATCAGTTGGCTGGAGAGAAGTGAGACAGAGATGATGCAAGACTGTCAAATTTGTGGATTAGAAGCATCTCAAAGGAAGGGTTTATTTTGACTCGTGGCTTGAGAAGGGGTACAGCCCATCGAGGAGAGGTAGGCCTGGCAGCAGGAGCTTGAGGTGCCTGCTTACAGTGTGCCCCAAATGAGGAAGTACAGAAAAAAATCGGAAGTGGGGCTGCCTATAAAACAAGTCCTGCCCTCAGTGGCCCTTTCTTTCCAGCGAAGCTTCGCCTCCAGAAAGCTCCAGAAGCTTCCAAAATAGCACCACCAGCTGGGAACCAGGTGTTCATACATGTGAACCTAGGGGGACTTTTCACATTCAAACCATTAAGGTGACATAGTAGCTGTGTCAAACATCTGCTCATGGTCAGTCTTGTCATAAGATGCCCGGACCTTCAGGCACCTTTGAGGAGATGTGTACCGAAAGCTCTAAGGACTGACTGTCATAGCCCCGAAGTGTCGTTTAAATAATACATTAGCATCCATCTACGGACACAAATTGGCGCTCGACCTCGAGCTTCTTCGGGGGAACTGAAACAACAAAAGACTCTGGTGGACGCTGAATAGATTTGTAGAGACATTTTACTGTACTCCACAGGTTCGGATAAAGACAAGGGCAGACCGCTTGCCAGCTTACCAAATGTTACTAGGCCTTGAATACTCGGAAGGCTTCCACGTAATTATATCCTTTTTATTTATTGATAAACACCATATGCCTGTCATGTCAGCGATCAGAGAATGTCAAGCAGTCGCTCATTAGGCTCCGCTACAAAGCAGCCCGGTGAGGCTCGCTTCTCCCGTCCGCTAAGGCTGCCTTCTGAGGATCTGAGCTGGCGGCTCACCCCAGGGTGCTGCTCAAAGACTGTCTTCCACAGCTGGGTCATGGGCGCTGGAGGTTACCTGCAGCTGCTTCTCTGTTATTTGTGGGTGTTGGGTGCCACGACTCAGGCGAGCTTTTAAAAGGAGAAAACAATAAAAAGTATTTATAATTTGCTCAGGATCATATACACTGGCCTTGAAACTCTTTGCTCCTTCTAATTATAGCCTTCACAGACGAAGCTTAGGACTTATTGGCATCTTCTAAGTGTCCATAGGTGAGGGAGTTGGAAGTCACATTTAATATTACAGATGGCAGGGTGATGCTATTTGGAGATCAAAAAGAAAACATGCTCTAACTTTTCTAGTAAAGATAGAAAGGAAAAAAAACTTTTTAATAAGCCCATGAGAATATATAGGATGGTGATTATAACAAAAAACAACAGTAACGAATAAACTTAGCCTTTTCTTCAGTGTACGTAGTTTGTGGTGTGTGTGTGTGTGTCTGTGTGTGTGTGTGTGTGTGTGTGTGTGTGTGTGTGGTGTATGCACATGTATGTGTAGATGCGTGCGCCTCCTGGGTGCAGAGGGCAGAGGGAGACGTTGGGTGGCCTGCTCTATTGGGCTTCCACCTCATTTCCCAGAGACCGTCTCTCGCTGATTCTGGAGCTCCCCATTTGCAGCTAGGCTGGCTGACAAAGGGGCCCCAATGATCCCCCTGTCTCCACTCCCCTGAGTGCTGGGATGACAGACACGCATGCCATGTCTGGCTTTTTACTTTAGATGTTTGGGATGAAACTCGGGTCCCGGGGCTTGCATGTAAGCTGCGCCACCTGCTCAGCCCCTCACTGGAGCTTTATTACTGCCTGTGGTGCTCCCGCCTTCCGCCTGTGTTAAACCTCAGTCCTGCTAGCAATGATATGTTCTGGGTATTGTGTTTATTACTCTCATTTATATCATATATATATATATATATATATATATATATATATATATATATAAAATGATATATATAATGAAACTGATGTCTAGAGGAGAAATATGCTCTTGGACACACAGCCAGTTAGTGGCAGAGCTGAGACTTGACTCCAGATAATGTATTTCCAGAACTTTAACTTCCACATGATAACAAATGACACAGACAATGTACAGTGGCATGTGGGGCAGTGCCCAGCCTCCCAGCCTTACAGAAAGGGCAGGGCACAGGCACCGTGTCAGAAGATGACACTGAACAAAGGACGCCTCCAGGGCTGCGAGGTCCAAGTACAACCTCAGAGCCAGGCAGGACTTTCCTGCCCGCAGGGGACCACGGTTCGTGAACCTGGGCTTAGAGAGGCTCGGAATGACATTCCTTATTGAAACAAGGAGCGTTGAAGTTCTGGCTTGTCTGTGAAGGAGACCGGAAAAGCTCTTTGCCAGAAGCTAAAGGGAAAGTTATTATTTCTTGTTATAGCAATGTTAGACAAAGGTATTTGTAAATGGGTGGAAAAAAACTAAATAAGAGAGGGAAAAGATTCAAAAACCTACCCGTGTTACATGTGCAGGGTTGAAGTCTGCACTTCTATTGCCCATAGTGTCAGGAAGCATGAAGCTTATTACTAAGCACAAAGCAATCTTGGTAGTGGAAACAGTAGGGTCACAGCAAGAGAAAATGCCAAGAGGACTCTGTGGAGACGGTCCAATTGCTGATATGTAATGGGTGTCCTTGACGAATCAGGAGAGGTCCAGTATAAGTCATCATTAAAATAGTTCTAGCTGAGTGTGGTGGTGCGGACCCTTAATCCCAGCATTTGGGAGGTGGAGGTAGGAAGATCCTGTGAGTTCAAGGTCAGCATGAGACTACAGAGTGAATTCCAGGTCAGCCTGGGATAGAGCAAGACCCTCCCTCAAAACAAACAAACGAAGAAACAATGAAATAGTTCCAGACTGCCTGGAGAATGGAGTGGTGGGAGGTAGAGATAGCGGATGAAGCGAGCAGTCATGCAGGCACTGCACACAGAGGTCACTGGGCAGACGTTACATGTGCACTGCAAATTATTAAAAAGGCTGAGGATGTACCTCAGGGGGAGAGCGCTTGCCTAGCAGGAGCAAGGTTCAGGGTTGAATCCTCGGCACCTGAAAAAAGAAGTAATAGTGTTAAAGAAAAACAGAACAACAAAAGAAAAGGAATGTAGTAAAAGCTAGTACACTGTGAGTTAAAAAATGAATTTTGAGAGATCAAATAAAGAGCTTGTGGAGATGACTCTAGTGAAAGGCACTTGCTTGCACACCCAAGTTCGATCCTCCTCAGCACTCAAGTATATTCAGATGCAAAGCTTCTCACACCGCTGTAATCCAAACACGCCTATGGCCACAGGAGGAGGGGTCAGGGGATCTGGTGGTGGGAGCTTGTAAGCCGCAGGAGATGCTTTCTCAGAAGAAGGTAGAAGGAGAAAAGAAATACTCCAAGAGTATCTCCTGATAGCCACGAATGTGCTGTGCCTTGCGAACACTCACATACACACACACATCATATATTGTGTGCAGACACATATACCCACAAATAAATAACAAAAGAAAATATTTTTAAAGAATCAAATAGAACTTCAGCAAATGAAAAAAAAAAATGAACAGATAAGGAAACAGAAGGCTTTTTTGTTTGTTTTGTTTTTTGAGGCAGGGTTTTGGTATAGTCTAGGCTGACCTGGAATTCACTATGTAGTCTTGGGGTGGCCTTGAACTCATGCCAATCCTCCTACCTCTACCTCACAAGTGCTGGGAATTAAAGGCGTGTGCCACCACGTCCGGCAGAATCTTTAATACATATGAAGGAGAAATAATGTTCCAGAAAACAGACCTGAGAAATATATCCAGAAAGAACAAGATAGGGAGAGAATACCAGCCACAGATGATGGAAAATTAGACAAAATAAGAGATGTGGAAGACTGAACAGAAGGTATAATATATGTCTAATAGGAGCTCCAGATAGATGAAGCATTTAAATAAAGGTGATTGTTAAGGATACAGTGGATGGGTATCTCCCAAATCAAAGAAAGACAAACATGCAGGTACATACCAACTTGAGAACTGAATAAAAAATAAGCCTATTCCTACATAGATCAGAGCCATACTGAAACACACCCAAAAGCTGGACATTTTTAAGAGCAATAATAAAAGATATGTAACAAAATATCATGGTGGAAATCTTATTGTCTAATCTCTATTGAGGTCCCACAGGGCCATACTGAGTAGTGGGGAACCAAGCAGCTCTTTATTGTAAGAGGCGCACAGGACTGCCTCGGCGGGGTGGGGTCAGCGATGTCGAAAACCCTGGCACAGCTATTTTCCATCCTCTCACATTTGTGTGTGTCGTGGATTCGTGTGTGTCGGGGAGCTGTCTTTCCATTTTACGTCCCATGAAAGAGCCTCTAGGAAGACTGCTTAGAGAATCTGACATTGTGCCCTAGGAGTTAAGGAAACACAAGGATTCATTTTCCAAGGAGTTAAGAGCCTCAGGTGAAGGTTTTCATATGACCACTTGTCAGGGCCAGCAAGGGGAGATGAACGAGCGCCAGTTGCAGCACCTCTCCGTTTGGCTTGAGAGATGGATACTGTTTCCTGTAGCTGAATAGACACTGTGAATTCTTGACATGCTGCCATCTTTGAAGGGAATTTGCCCAAGATGGAGACGTACCAGTGTAAGGCGAACCAGCAATGAGAAACAACAAGATCCGGCGCTGCGGGCTGCAGGTGTGGGCAGGTCGTGGAGGTTCACTAGTGGGCAGCCTCTGTGTAATCTGCAACATGAAGCTTCACTGGAGGACTGAAAAATCCAAATTGCTCCCAAGTAAAAGATCAGCCCTACGAATCATAGGCCGTGTATGAAGCAGACCACGACGCTATCAGAAAAGGACGACATTTCCTGCCAGACATTTCTCCTTTTCCAGAAAACCAGTTCCAACTACCCCTACCCAGAACCTGGGAATCAACTTAGTTGAGAAGCAGGGATAAACCTGAGCCAAGCAGGAGGAAAACCAGTGAAGTACTCATTTCTTCCTTCCCTTCTGCAAACATCTAGCATGAAGCAGGCCCTGTTGGAGGATTTTGATTTTAAATCAACTTCCTGGCTGGGTGCATGACTCAATGGTTAAAGGTGCTTGCTTGGAAAGCCTGATGACCTGCTTCAAATCCCCAGTCCTCATGTAAAGCCAGACGCATAAAATGGAGCATGCTTCTGGAGTTCATCTGCAGCAGTAGGAGGTCCTGCATGTCCATACACATGCTTTTTCTCCCTCCTTCCCTCTCTTCCTCTGTCTCTCTCTTTCTCTCTCTCACACACACATAAATAAATATGAACATTCTGTGGTTTACTAGGGCACAAGAAATTTATTTATTGAAATGAGACTTTCTATCGCACCCATTATAAAGAAGCAGTCTGGAGCTGGAGAGGTGGCTTAACAGTTAAGGTCCTGGCCTGCAAAGCCTAAGAACCCAGGTTTGATTCTGCAGAATCCATTTAAGCCAGATACACATGGTAGTACATGCATCTGGAGTTCATTTGCAGTGGCTAGAGGCACTCGGGTGTGCCCCTTCCCTCTCAATAAATAAATAAAAAGGAAGGAAGGAAGGGAGGAAGGAAGGAAGGAAGGAAGGAAGGAAGAAAGAAAGAAAGAAAGAAAGAAAGAAAGAAAGAAAGAAAGACAGAAAGAAAGAGGCAGTCTGTTTTCAGCATCGTACTGGAAATCCTACCTGATACAATAAAGAAGAGAAACAAAAGCCAGGCATGGTGGCGCACGCCTTTAATCCCAGCACTCGGGAGGCAGAGGTAGGAGGATTGCCATGAGTTCAAGGCCACCCTGAGATGACAGAGTTAATTCCAGGTCAGCCTGGACCAGAGTGAGACCCTACCTCGAAAAACCAAAAAAAAAAAAACAAAAAAAAAAAAAAACCCAAAAAACAAAACAAAACAAAAAGAAGAGAAACAAGACACATGCAGAATAGGAAGAAATTAAACACTTTTTTTCAGTTGTCACAATTGTTATTTGAAAATATGAAAGAAGTTCCCCAAATCATTATGAACTAGATTGAAGCAGTGTTACAAGATACAGCTTAACACACAAGCTGATCAACTATTTTATATAGCATAAGAGTTTGAAAATAAAAACACAGCATTTACATTAGTTTCCTCCTAAACTGAAATCCTAGTTATTTTTCTAGCCAAACATATGTAGAATTTGAGAAAAATTACAAAACTGGTGAAAGACATCAAAGAGCTAACTAAACATAGAGGCATTCTGTGTTTGTGGCTCAAAGACAGTATTTTCAAGAGAGTCAACTAATTGTTGACAGAGGAACAAAGACCTCAATGTAGTAAAGATGGTGTTTTCAACAACTGAACACCCACTTGTAAATTAGACAAGATGTAGATACAGAACTTACTACACCCTTCATGAAAATTCACACAAAATGGACCACAGACCTATGACCTATGGGAAAAATGCAAAGCCAGGAGCCTGGGAAGATTGCTAAGTGGGTAAAGGCACTTGCTTGCAAAGCTTGCCAGCACCCATGTAAAGTGACATGTGCCCTTACACATACAAATTAAGTAATTAAATAAAATTTTGAAAAATGCCAATCTATAAAACTCCTTAAAGATAACATAACAGGAAACCTAGATCTAGATAGCTTTGGGTCTAGAATGACTTTTTATACATAACACCAAAGGCACAGAATAAGGGAGAAAGAATTAACAAGCTGGAATTCATTAAAATTAAAATTAAAAACTGATCTATGAAAGATAATGGCAAGAAGATGGGAAGACAAGCCCCAGGCCATAAGGAAATATCTGTGAAAGATGCACCCAGTGAAACACTATATTCAAAATATGTAAAGAATTACTAAAACTTAACAACAAGTAAATGACCCAATTAAAAAAATTGGCCAAAGAAGAGAATAGAGTTTGCAGTAAGCCTATGAAAAAATGATTGTAGCAGTTACTTTTCATTACTGAAATAAAATTCTCACCCAAAGAGAGGAAAGAGTTTATTTCATCTTACAGTTTCAAGGGGAAGTTTCCTCATGTCAGAGAAAACATAAAGCCTGGGTCATATTTTCATAGCTGCAGGAAGAAGTCTGAGACTGGGCCTGAAGCTGGGCTATATTACCCAAGATCCTGCCCCTAGCAACACACCTCCTCCAGCAAGTCTCTACCTCACAAAGGCCCCACAACTGTCCCAAATTGCTGCCAGCTGGGGACCAAGTATTCAAAACACATGACGAGCCTATTGGGGACACTTCCTTCAAATCACCACAATGATTCACATAGTATCTCCCCAGGGAAGTTCAGACTGTGGCAGACATGGCCCAAATCAGAGCAGTGCCATTACCCTGTGCTTGTGAGGATATGAAACTATAGAGTACTTGTGCATAGCTTGTGAGGATGCAGAATGAATGGTGTTACCACAGTTTCTCATGAAGCTAAGTGTACGCCCACCATATGCCCAGTAACCATGATCCCTGTTATTTACCCAGAGAAACTAAAAATTGGAAAGACCCAATGTGGGCTTCAGTAGATGGATGGGTAAGCTGTGGTTCATATAAACAATGGATTATCATTACACCTCAAGGAGAAAGAAGCTGTGAACTCAGGGAAAGGCATGAAAAGAACTTACATGCATCTCAGTGAGTGAAGCCAATCAATTTGAAAAGGATCCATCCTCTAAGATTCCAACTACATGATATTCTTGATAAGGACATATTTAAAAATCACTGGTTTTCAAGCATTGTATAGGATACATGAATAAATATGCTAAACACAAAAGATTTTTAGATCAGTGAACTCAAGAGCCTGAGGCAGGAGGATTACCATTAGTTCTAAGCCAGCCTGGGTTACATAGCTAAAATAACAACACAGGTATAATATAGTAAGTGCATAGCCAGTATTGTATAGCAAGACCCTTTCCAAAACAAATAAATGAAGAAAAGCATCATGTATAATGCCATCATGAACACATATCATTATGCATTTTCCCTAAGCTCAAGACTGAACCCAAATGTGAGGGAATGTAAATATGCTGATATGTCAACATAGGGTCATCAGTTATCAATATACCACTGTGGTGGGGGTGATGTGTCTGTTGAGATGAGGAAGCTTTGCATGTATGCATTGGGTGGAGAGTAGGAAGTACATGGGAAATGTCTGTACTTTTGCTATGAACCAAAAACTGTTCTAAGAAATAAAGTCTAGGGTCTAGGAATGTAACTCATGGGTAGAGTGCTGGCCTAGAATGTACAAAGCCCTGAGTTTTATCCCCAGAATTACATAAACTGAGTATGGGAGGGTATGCTTATACACCTAGAACTGGAGAGGAAGATATAGGAAGATCAAGAGTTTAAGGTTGGCTGGGTGTGGTGGCACACACATTTAATCACAGCACTTGGGAGGCAGAGGCAGGAGGATTGCTGTGAGTTTGAGCCCCGCATGAGACTACATAGTGAATTCCAGGTTGGTCCTGGCTAGAGTGGGACCCCATCTTGAAAAACAAACAAAAAAAATAAAGTCATCCTTAGTGCTACATAACAAGTTCCAGGCCAGCCTAGGGTACATGAGACCCTGTCACAAACAAACAAAACTAATTTTAAAGGTCCAAGATAATGATATTAGTTTAGAATGATGAAAAAGTCATCACATATTCACTAGAAGAATTAGGTCTCCAGAATAAGTCTGAACGAACAAGTAATTTTTTTATTTGTACCAGTCACTCAGTTCTTTCAATGTATGGAGTTATTTTGTATTAATTGTTATGAAGTTAGTCTCTATAAAGTGTTATGGAGCTAGTGTCTATGAAGTACTACAAAGTTAGTATCTATGAGGAGTTATGGAGTTTGTGTCTATGAGGTGTTATGGAACTAATGTTTATGAGGTGCTATGGAGTTAGTGTCTATGAGATGTTGTAGAGTTAGTGTCTATGAATTGTTATGGAGTTAGTGTCTATGAGTTGTTATGGAGTTAGTGTCTATGAGACGTTGTAGAGTTAGTGTCTATGAGTTGTTATGGAGTTACTGTCTATGAAGTGTTATGGAATTAGTGCCTATGAGGTGTTAGGGAGTTAGTGTCTATGAAGTGTTATGGAATTAGTGTCTATGAGGTGTTATGGAGTTCGTGTCTATGAGTTGTTATGGAGTTAGTGTCTATGAGGTGTTATGGAACTAATGTCTATGAGGTGCTATGGACTTAGTGTCTATGAGATGTTGTAGAGTTAGTGTCTATGAGTTGTTATGGAGTTAGTGTCTATGAAGTGTTATGGAGTTAGTGTCTATGAAGTATTATAGAATTAATGTCTATGAGTTGTTATGGAGTTAGTGCCTATGAGTTGTTATGGAGTTAGTGTCTATGAAGTATTATAGAATTAGTGTCTAAGAAGTATTATGGAGTTCATGTCTATGAGTTGTTATGGAGTTAGTGTCTATGAGGTGCTATGGAGTTAGTGTCTATGAAGTGTTATGGAGTTAGTCTCCATGAAGTTCTATGAAGCCAGTGTATATGAAGTGCTATGGAGGTAGTGTTTATGACCATTAGAGTAGTAAACATTTTATCCACAAAAATTGAATTTACAAGACTGGAAGAAATGATATAATTCAATTCTTACTAAACCTAAATTAAATCGTTCTTAAATAACTTCCTTAGAGACTAAAGCTGAACTGGAGGCCTGTTCAGGTACACATATAAAAAGACTATGTGTTTACTCACAGAGTGATTAACTACCAAAGGTGTATTCAAGAGTGAGAGAGAGAGAGAGAGAAAGAGAGAGAGAGACAAACAATGAAGGCCAAAGAAAGAGATTCAAGGAGAAATGATAAGCAAAGAAATTGGTAGCATGCTGGTAACTCTAAATAAGCATTGGTTCATTGAGAATTTGTTATGAGCAAGATAAAAAAAACATACTATGTAGTAGTGTGAGAATGGGAACATGCATGTCATTAATGCAGTGTCTATACTAGGACCATACAAACATGTGAGACACACATTTCACTGTGACATTATGATGTCATCAGGTAATTGCATTTCTCAGTTTCATTATTACCAGCACCCTAGTGTATATGACCTGTCCTTAACTAAAATGAACTTTTGCAACAAATGGCTGAAATTAACTCATTATTAAATGCTTTCATATCTGTGGTGGATTGAATGTAAATGGCCCCATTGACTTTTAAAATCATTAAAATATTTTCTAATTTTGAAATTATTTTTATTCATTTGAAAACAGAGAGAGGAGGGAGATGGAGAGAGGTAGGGAGAAAGAATGGGAGCATAATGTTCTTCTGCCACTGCAACCACCCCAGATACATGCGAGCATCAGATGCATGTGCCACTTTGTGCATTTGGCTTTACTTGGGTACTGGGAAATTGAACCCAGGTTATTAGGTTTTGCAAGCAAGCACCTGCTGAGCCATTTCTCCAGCCCCAGACTTAGGTATTTTTAAAAAATAATTTATTTATTTGAGAGAGGGAAAGAGGAGGGAGAGAGGGAGGGAGGGAGAGAGGAAGAGAGAGAGAGAGAGAGAGAGTGAGGGAGAAGGGAGGGTGAGAGAATGGGTGTGTCAGGGCTTCCAGCCACTGCAAACGAACTCCAGATGCATGTACCGCCTTGTGCATCCAACTTATGTGGGTCCTGGGGGATTGGTCCTTTGGCTTCACAGGCAAGCGCCTTAAGTGCTAAGCCACCTCTCCAGCCCAGACTTGGGTACTTTTCATTAAGCTTCCTACTTAAGTCTCCAGCAGGTGGAGTCCTGCAAGAAGAGGTGTGTCACCAGAAGTGGACCTTGGGGTTGAGTCCAGCCCTAAGGTGTATGTTCAGAGTCAGCCTGTGCTTGCTGGTGCTCGCTTTTGTCCCTCTGATGGGGATGGATGCGGAAGCGAGCCAGCCTCTTCCACTGTGATGAAGCCCCCTGGAGTCTATGAGCCTAAAATAATTGCTTTCCTACCATAAGCTGCTTCTATTCAGCTGTGTTTCCCAGCAACAAGAAGGTAACTGCAGCCTTGTCCTATTTCATTAATTTCTTTTTGGTTTTTCGAGGTAGGGTCTCAGTCTGGTCCAGACTGACCTGGAATTAACTCTGTAGTCTCAGGGTGGCCTTGAACTCATGGCGATCCTCCTACCTCTGCCTCCCAAGTGCTGGGATTAAAGGCGTGAGCCACCACGCCCGGCATATTTCATTAACTTTTTAATTGATAGTTTATCTTATATTCAATTCATGTTCACTCCAATTTTTTTTATGTTGAACACCCATGCGCTTCAATTTCACTATTTTTTCTATCTAAGTGCATCTAAGATTGTAAACTTCCCACTTAAGCACATCTTAGACTAAAGCTAGAAATTGCATTTATGTATGTACTTATGACTTTATGTGAGTTTAAAACATCTTAAAAACATATATTTAAGTTTCTTTTTAGCTGATGAATTACTTTTTTCTTTTATTATAAACATAGAGTAGGCATGGAAGGTGGTTGGCTATCTTTTTGTTCTTGAAATGTATTTTTATTATATGTGTGTGCATGGTGGGTGTATAGAGGTTATACGTGTGTGTGTGTGTGTGTGTGTGTGTGTGTGTGTGTGTGTATGTGTGTGTGCAGGTGTGCCACTCTCTGCACATGTAGAGAGGCCAGAGGAGAATGTTGTTGTCCTCTATCTGTCTCTTCTTGTTCCTTTGAGGCAGAGTCTTTCACTGAACCTGGAGCTGATCACCAGCAAGCTCCAGTGGTTTTGCTGTCTCCACTCACCTCAGGACTGGGGTTATAGGTATTCTTGGCCATGCCTGGCTTTTTATATGGGTGGAGTATCAAGAATTGAACCTAGGTCATCATGCTTACATAGTAAGTCCTCTTACCCACCAAGCCATCTCTCCAGTCTCTGAATTATATTACATTTTATTTTACTATTTTATTTATTTATTTATTTAAGAGGGAGTAAGAGAGAGAGAAAGGGCATGCCAAGTTCTCTAGCTATTGCTAACAAACTCTAGACACATGCACCACCTTGTGTGTTTGGTTTATGTGGGTAGTGGGTACTGGGCAATCAAACCTGGGCCCTTAGGCTTTCCTGGCAAATGTCTTAATTACTAAGCAATCACTCACAGTGACTCATGGAACTGTGTGCAACTCATGACCACTCTATGCATTTTCCATGCTTCCAAAACTAATGTGAGGTTTGCAGGACACAGCCATATTCTTAATTTTTATATCAAATTTTGAAATTTTGTGTCTCTTCTCTTACTTGATCAGGTTTGCTAAAGGCTATCAATTTTGTTTATCCTTTCAAAGAATCAACTTTTATTTATTTATTTTAGAGAGAGAGAGGGAGGGATGGAGGGAGGGAGAGAGAATTGGTGCACAGGGCCTCAGCCACTGCAGTAAAACTCCAGACACTTGTGCCACCTAGTGGACATGTGCAACCTTGCACTTGCCTCATCTTTGTGCATCTGGCTTATGTGGAATTTGTAGAGTCAAACATGGGTCCTAAGGCTTTACAGGTAATTACCTTAATCACTAAGCCATCTCTCCAGCCCAAGAACCAACTGTGTGTCTCACTAATTCTTTGTATTATTATTTTGGTTTCTTTTTCATCAATTTATGCCCTAATCTTTATTATTTCTTCCCATCTACTGATTTTTGGTTTGCCTTGTTCTTCTTTTTCCAAGGGCTTAAGGTAAAGCACTAAGTTGTTTACTTGTGATCTTTCTAATTTATTTTTTTCTCAATTTTTATTAACATTTTCCATGATTACAAAAAATATCCCATGGTAATACCCTCCCCCCACCACTTTCCCCTTTGAAATTCCATTCTCCATCATATCCCTCCCCAGTCTCTCTTGTATTTTGATGTCATGATCTTTTCTTCCTATTATGATGGTCTTATGTAGGTATTGTCAGGCACAGTGAGGTCATGGATATGCAGGCCATTTTGTGTCTGGAGGAGCATGTTGTAAGGAGTCCTACCCTTCCTTTGGCTCTTACATTCTTTCCACCACCTCTTCCGCATTAGACCCTGAGCCTTGGAAGGTGTGATCGAGATGTTACTCAGTACTGAAGTCACTTCTTTCCATCACTATGATACCTTCTGAATCATCCCAAGGTCACTGCCATCTGAAAAGAGAAGATTCTCTACCCAAAGTGAGAGTAGTGTTAATATAAGGGTATAAATATTAAGAGAAGTGCTTACTGGGCAGTTTGATAAGCATAGTATATACACTTATCCAGACACCAGCAGACGTTACATCCCTAGGGATTATGACTACCCCTGTTTTAAGTTTTCAGTATCAGGGATGTAACCCCCCCCCCCCTCATGGAGCGGGCCTCCAGTCCAATTGGAGGGCAGTTGGTTTCCACCATGACAGATATTCCACTATTGCATCCATTGGCTCATTTGGCCTGGCTGGCCAATTATAAGGCTTGCAATGTCCACTGTTGAGTATCTTCACTGGTGGTGTCTCCTTCTCCCATTGAACTACATGTAGAATGGTTTCTTCCAGCTTTCTGTCAGCTGGTCTACATAGAGGAGGTTATCAGCTCAGTTCCAGCAGTATTTTTCAGTGGCTTTGCAGCCCAAGTATGTGGAGTCTTCAGCAATAGGGTCTTACCATCAATTCCTTGTGGGAAACCAAGGGCCTCAGTAATGGCCTATTATGTTTTGAGGGCATCAGGGAACAACCTGGCCAACAACTTACTGGAGGTATCCCATCCCTGGTACTTGAAGCTATAAGTTTCCCTCTTAGGACTGCCTTCACTGTGTCCTAAAGGTTTTGGTATGTTGTGTTCTCATTACCATTTGATTCTATGAATTTTTAAAATTTCCTTCTGATTCTTTCATTGACCCATTCATAATTTAATAGTGTACTGTTTAGTTTCCATGATTTTCTGTATGCTATATAGCTTTTCTTGCTGTTGATTTAAGTTTAATCCCATTGTTACCAGATAGAGTGCAAGGAATTATTTCAATTTTCCCGTATTTGTTAAGATTTGCTTTGTGTCCTAATGTATGGTTTATTTTAGAGAATGGTGTAGGTGCTGCTGAAAAAAAAATGTGTATTCTGCAGCATTTGGATTGAATCTTCTGTAGATATCTGTTAGGTCCATTTGTTCTATGATCCCATTCAATCCAGATGCCTCTCTGTTTATTTTTTGCCAAGATACCCTGTCAATTGATGAGAATGATATATTGAAGTTGCCCACTACAATTCTATTTGGTGTTACCTGTGACCTTAAGTCTAATAGTGTTTGTTTGATGAAACTGGGAGCACGCATTTTAGGTGTATATATGTTTAGAATTTTAACGTCCTCCTGTAGGAGTGTTCTTTAATCAGCATAAAGTGACCTTCTTTATCTTTCCTTACTAATGTTGGTTTGAAGTCTATCCAGTCAGATATTAGGATAGCAGCACCTGTTTGGTCTTGAGGCCCATTTGCTTGAAATACTATTTTCCATCCTCTCACCATAAGACAGTGACTTTCTTTCATGGAATGATAAGTTTCTTGGAGGCAACAAATAGAAGAATCTTGACTTTTAACCCAGTCTACACACCTGTGTCTTTTGGTTGTGGCATTAAGGCCATTAAGAGTTGTTATTGAAAGGTGTGAATTTATTCTTGCCATTCATATTGTATTGTAGTTCTTCTGGTTTTCCTTTACTCTCTTATATTAACTATCTTATCTGAGTATGGTTTATTTTTTCCTGTTTCCTTATGTGTGTGCTTTTCTTTCTCTTCAACATGGAGGATCCCTTCAAGTATTTTCTGTAGAGCTAGTTTAGTGTCATATATTCCTTTATCCTGTTTTTGTTGTGGAATGTCCTTATTTCTCTATCACTTTGGATGGCTAGCCTTGTTGGATAATGTTAAAGCTGAACAAGAATACTTCAATCAAATCTAACAATAACCTGCCCTGACATGGAAGGTGAGATTAACACTTCCAGTGCAGGCCTATGCACCTGGCCTTGTGTAAGCAGGTCTTGTTTCCTTTTGAGATGGCTTCCAATCTCACCTATGCTGAGTGTCCACCTCAGTACCTCTCTGTTGCTTGGCTAGGCTGCTTGGGTCGGTGGATATGGCATTCTGATTGGTAGTGCTACATGCTGTGTGACTGGGGGGTGGTTCTCCAGTGTTTCCCAGCACTGGAAGTTGGGGGGAAAGGCTGTGCAGGGTGCCCAGAATTGTGCTGGATCTGCTTATCTGGTCTTGGTTGTGTTCTCCTTCAGCAGCTGCTCAGCTGCTCCCTGCTCTCTTCCTCTTCAGGGTTTTTGGCTTTGTGAGGAGGCTGGTGTGAGCAGAAAATCCCTTCCCCTGACTTCTGTTTCTCTAGCTTAGGCAGAGGCAGGTGGCCGCATGGACCATCACCATGGCGGCAGCTGGTTCAGGCTGGTTGTCTGCTTGCTACATGCTCTAGGTCTCTCCTGCTTCTCCCTCGAGGTTGATAATTCCTTATACACCTTCCCCTTTTTGGCAGAAAAGTGTATTTTGCTGTTTTTCTGCTCCCTGTCCCAGGCTGCTTTGGTGTAGCTACTATACCACCATCTTACTGGGAAGTGTCTGGGAATTTTTTAAAAAGGAAAAGCTCTAAAATATATCAAGCCACAGATGTGAGAAGCACTAAAACCCAAGAAAGCAAAACAAGGAAAACCATATGTAAGCACAGGATAGTGAAGCAAGCTGAGAAAAAGTCGTGCAAACAAGAAAAAAGAATAACAGTTGAGGATTCTTTGTCACTTCCTCTTCATGAGTGTGTGCATGTGTATGTGTGTGCACATACCCATATGTTATGACATGGTTCATGTAGTCAAGGTGAAACTTGGACTCACTATGTAGTGAAGAAATGACCTTGAACTCCTGATTCTCCTGTCTTCAACTTCAGGGACTAGTAATACAGGCATGCATCACCATCCCTGGCTGACAGTTGAGTTTTCACTCGTAGAATGATAATACTTATGGTCTCAAGTGAAATGACTGGTTTTGGAGGATTAACACAGTTGTCTTGAGGGATGGTTCTGTTCTCTCTGCCTCTCCTCCTCCTCTCAGGTATAGGAAGCTGATGGTACTCTCTTTCTTCTCATGGAAATTGTGGGGTCCCAGGAGAGCAAGCAGATGCATGTAAGCACCTTTTAAGTTTCTCATGCCACATCCATCAAGGTACCATAGGCAGAGCAAGTCCAAGGACCAAGACACAGGAAAACATGTTCTGATACTTGATAGGAAAGATGGGAGACATGAAGACAAGTGCCTGGCTATACAGGGAGCTGTGAAGAATGTGAGCCTCTGCCATGGTCCATTCAAGGTAACTTGTGAAAAAGAATGGCCCAGAGACAGTGTTGCAACCTGCACAAAAATGCATCACAAACGCTTACTGACTAAAATCAACAAAATCTGGAAAAGGTCATTATTGCAGTCAGTTCCTTGTGGCTGGGACAAATGCCTGACCAAAATCAGCTTACAAGAGGAAAGAGTTTATTTCAGGCTTACAAATTCCCGGGGAACACCATTGCTGGTGGAAGAAGCTGGCTCCATTCCACAGATCCACGCAGACAACCCACCCACAGCTGAAACTCCAAAGCTGTCCATACACCTTCGGGCTGGACTCAGGATCCACCCCCAGTGACTTATCTCTTCCCAGTAGGGCTCCGCCCACTGGGGGGTCTCAAGATTCAAACCTGATCCTACAGGGTCATGCATTTAAACCACTACAGGCATGAAAAGTGAGATCTTTACTGCATTGACCAAATCTAACAAAATTTGGAAAAGGCATGAAAAGTGTCTGAATTCTCTCAACTTACCCTTTCAGAAGCCCATGCTTCACACCACAGATGCTTTAATGAAACTGAGTGGAACTCTATGCAAGATAGGAGGGAAATTGAGAGAAGGAACTTAAAAAAAAAAAAAAAAACTTGTGCTCACTCTTTAAAACATGGGCATGATAGTAAATTGACATGAAAAATAACTATGGATTTGAGTAACATCTCTGTTATACACAGCACTAGGAAGCACTGTATAGAATTAAATGTGGTGTGTGTGTGTGTGTGTGTGTGTGTGTGGTATGTGTGGTGTGGTGTATGCCCATGCATGCAGATGCACATGTTCTGCATGCACTTGCAGAGACCAGAAGAGAACATCCAGTGCCTTCCTCTGTTGCTCTCCCACTTTTGTTTCCTTGAGACAGATTTCTCACTGAACCTGGAGCTGCCATTGTTTTGGTCAGACTGGTTGATAAGAGAGCCCCTGTGTCTCCATCTCCCCTCCAGCACTGGGGTAACAAATATGTGTGGTTATGCCCAGCTATTTATGTGGGTTCTGGGGGGAATTGAATTTTGGGTGAGTCAGGTCCTCTCAGGGCCTCATGCTTGCAGAGCAAGTTCTTCAAGAAATTGCTTTTAATATATACAAACAATTCCTTCCAAGATTTAATAGTGATGTATTAGAAAAATTAATTTCCTAAGTCAGACTTGTAATTGCAAAAGAGTATGGCAGGTAAAGGCAGAAGAATGATTGAGAGCTGAACATGGTGGTGCGTACCTGTAGTTCAGCTACTCCAGACGCTAAGGTAAGAGAAAGTGCTTGAGCCCAGGAGTCTGAGCTCAGTGTGGGCCACATAGTGAGACCTTGGCTTATTCAAAAGCTGCAGAGATGGCTTGGTTGGGAACGTGGTTTTGGTGCAAGCATGAGGACCTGAGCTCTGATTCCCAGCACCCAGAGAAAAGCCAGCTGTGGAGGTGCATGCTGTAGTCACAGTGCTGGGGAGGTAGAAACAGGGGGGTCCCCAGGGGTAAGTTGGTTCAGTAGACAACCAAATCTGTGAGCTCTGAGCTCTGGCTTCAGGGAGAGAGCCTGTTTCAATCAATAAGTTGGAGAGTGACTGAGGAAGACAACTAGTACACACATGCACACACGCACATGCTCCCGAACATATGAACACACATACAATACATACACACATACATAGGGGAGGGAGAGAAAATTAAATTTTACTTTCAGCAGGTGAAGGTGTTGAGGCCAGATAGTTCATCTGTATCTGAGAAGAAGAAAACATAGATTCCGACACACATGGGCTTCAACCCATTCTACTTGAGTATATAGAGAGAGTGAGACAAGAAAAAATGTGAGGGCAAAAGGAAATTAGCTAAAGCAGTCACAGAGGGAATCTGAGGCACTAGAGTCAGTGTGGGGTCCTGTTTGTCAAATGGTTGTGTGTTCAGAGCAATAAGAAACAGTAATGCACACTTCTGGACAGATTAAGTATGATACACTTTCTTAGAAATTTGTGTTCTTTAGACAGCCATGTGAATTTTGTTTTCTCTTGAGTAATAAAAAACCTTTAATTTATATATATATATATATATATATATATATATATATATATATATATACACATAATAACTGGTTATACACTCTTTTCCTTTTTAAATTATTTTTTATTAACAACTTCCATAATTGTAAACAATATCCCATGGTAATGCCCTCCCTCCTCTCCCCCCAATTTCCCCTTTGAAACTCCACTCGCCATCATATCCCCTCCTCCTCTCAATCAGTCTCTGTTTTATTTTGATGTCATCATCTTTGCCTCCTATTATGATGGTCTTGTGTAGGTAATGTTCGGCTCTGCATGGTCATGGATATCCAGGCCATTTTATGTCTGGAGGAGCACGATGTAAAGAGTCCTGCCCTTCCTTTGGCTCCTACATTCTTTCTGCCACCTCTTCTGCAATGGACCCTGAGCCTTGGAAGGTGTGATAAAGATTTTGCAGTGCTGAGCACTCCTCTGTCACTTCTTCCCAGTTCCATGATGCCTTCTCCTTTTTAACTTTTTAAAAATTTATTTATTTGAGAGAGACAGACAGAGAGAGAAAGAGGCAGAGAGGGATGGGGCAGAGAGAGAGGGAGAGAGAATGGGCACTCGCTTCTGCAAATGAACTCCAGACGCGTGCGCTCCCTAGTGCATCTGGCTAACATGGGTCCTGGGGAATCGAGACTGGAACTGGGGTCCTTAGGCTTTGTAGGCAAGCGCTTAACCACTAAGTGATCTCTCCAGCCCCCCCCCCCGCCCATGATGCCTTCTGAGTCATCCAAAGGTCACTTCCATATAAAAAGATAAGGTTCTGTACCAAAAGTGAGAGTAGCATTAATATATGGGTATGGACATTAACAGAAGTGCTTACTGGGAAGTTTGATGAGCATAGTATATACACTTAGCCAGACAGCAGCAGATGTTACACCCCTATGGCTCATGACTACCCCCGTTGTAGGTTTTCAGTATCAGGGATGTATTCCCTCCCATGGAGGGGGCCTCCAGTCCAATTAGAGGGCAGTTGGTTTCTACCATGACAGATGTGCCACTATTGCACCAATTGGCTCATTTGGCCTGACTGGCAAAATATAACGCTTGCAGTGTCCACTGTTGAGTATCTTCACTGGTGATTTCTCTCTCTCCCATTGAACTGCATGCAAAAAGGCTTCTTCCAGCTTTCTGTCAGCTGGTCTACATAGAGGAGGATATCAGCTCAGTTCCAGCAGGATTTCTCAGTGGCCTTGCAGCTCAAGTATGTGGAGTCTTCAGAAAAAGGGTCTTACTGTTTATTCCTGATAGGAAACAAAGGGCCTTGGCATTGGCCTATAATATTCTGGGGGCATTGAGGACATCCCTAAACAATAACTCACTGGAAGGGATCCTAACCCTGGCACTAAAAATTTTCTAGTAACAATCTATACCTCCTGAGTGTCCCATTGTCCAAAAAAAAAAATAGTTTTCCATATGATTTATTTATATCCTCTTAGAGTTTGATTAGCCCTCCCTCCATCTTTACTTTACTTTATTCAATCTCTTCCTCTGACCTCACTTAGGCCTTTTCACACCCTGTGCCTACTAATCTGTTCTTCTCCTTACATATATACAATACCATCCTATTAAGTCCCCCTTCCTTTCCTTTCTATTCCCTTTATATCTCCCTTCTAGCTTACTGGCCTCTGCTATTGAGATTTCTTCCTACTCACATGGAAGTCATATAATCTATAGCTAAGATCCACATATGAGAGAGAATATGCAACATTTGGCTTTCTGGGCCTGGGTTACGTCACTTAGCACATTCCTTTCCAGATCCATCCATTTTCCTGCAAATTCATAATTTCATTTTTCTTTACTGCTGAGTAGAACTCCATTGTGTAAATGTGCTATATCTTCATTATCCACTCCTCAGTTGAGGGACATCTAGGCTGGTTCCATTTCCCAGCTATTGTGAATAGAGCAGCAATAAAAATGGTTGAGCAAGTATCTCTAAGGAAATGAGATGAGTCCTTTGGATATATGCCTAGGAGTGCTATAGCTGGGTCATATAGTAGATCTATTTTTAGCTGTCTTAGGAACCTCCACACTGATTTCCACAATGGCTGGACCATATTGCATTCCCACCAACAGTGTAGAAGGATTCTTCTTTTTCTGCATCCTCGTCAGCATTTATGGTCATTTGTTTTCATGATGGTAGCCAATCTGACAGGAGTGAGGTAGAATCTCAATGTAGTTTTAATTTGCATTTCCCTGATGACTAGGGATGTAGAACTTTTTTTAGATGTTTATATGCCATCTGTATTTCTTCTTTTGAAAACTCTCTATTTAGTTCCATAGTCCATTTTTTTTAACTGGGTTGTTTGATTTCTTCTTATTGAATATTTTGAGTTCTTTGTATATCCTAGATATTAATGTTTTATCCTATGTATAGCTGGCAAAGATTTTTTCCCATTCTGCAGTTTGCCTCTTTGCTTTATTTACAGTGTCCTTTGCCATAAAAAAATCTTTGTAATTTCATGAGGTCCCAGCAGTTAATCTGTGGTTTTATTGCCTGAGCAATTGGGGTATATTCAGAAAGTCTTTGCCAAGACCAATATGTTGAAGAGTTTCCCTTAGTTTTTCCTCTAGCAGTTTCAGAGTTTCAGGTCTGATATTAAGGTCTTTAATCCATTTGAACTTAATTCTTATGCATGGAAAGAGAAGGATCTACTTTTATCCTTCTAAAGATACATATTCAGTTTTCCTAGTACCATTTGCTGAAGAGGCTGCTTTTCTCCAATGAGTATTTTTGGTATTCTTGTCAAATATCAGGTGGCTATAGCTACCCAGACTTACATCTGGGTCCTCTGCTCTGTTCTATTGATCTACATGTCTGCTTTTATGCCATTACCATGCTGTTTTTGTTACTATGGCTCTGTAGTATAGGTTAAAATCAGGTCTGGTGATACTGCGAGCCTTAAATAAAAGGGGAGACAGTGGACACCCTTATCTTGTTCCTGATTTTAGTGTAAAAGATTCAAGTTTCTCTCCATTTAGTAATATGTTGGCTGCAGGCTTATCACAAATAGCCTTTATTATGTTGAAATATGTTCCTTCTATTCCCAGTCTCTGTAGGACTTTTCTTTTTAATGTTTGCACACATTCAGTCCAGGTACAGCTTTCTTCCAAAGACTTTAAAAAAAATTTTTGTTTATTTTTATTTATTTATTTGAGAGTGCCAGGCAGAGAGAGAGAGGCAGAGAGAGAGAGAGAGAGAGAGAGAGAGAGAGAGCGAAAGAGAAGAAGAGAGAGAGGGGGAGAGAGAGGGAGAGAATAGGTGCACCAGGGCCTCCAGCCACTGCAAACAAACTCCAGACGTGTGCACCCGCCTGTGCATCTGGCTAACAAGGGCCCTGGGGAATTGAGCCTTGAACCGGGGTCCTTAGGCTACACAGGCAAGCACTTAACCGCTAAGCCATCTCTCCAGCCCTCTGTAGGACTTTTATCATGAAGGAATGTTGGATTTTGTGAAATGCTTTCTCTGCATCTAATGAGATAATCATGTGATTTTTGTCCTTTGGTCCATTTATATAATGTACTTACATTTATCAATTTGCATATGTTGAACCATCCCTGCATCTCTGGGATAAAGCCCACTTGGTCAGGGTGAATGATCTTTTTGATATTTTCTTGTATTCTGTTTGCCAATATTTAGTTGAGAACTTTTGCATCTATGTTCATGAGGGAGATTGGTCTGTAATTTTATTTTTTGTTAGATCTTTGCATGGTTTTTGTATCAGGGTAATGCTGGGTTCATAGAAGGAGTTTGGTAGGATTCCTTCTTTTTCTATCTTATGGAAAAATTTAAGAAACATTGGTGTTAGTTTTTCCATGAAGGTCTGGTAAAATTCACCAGTGAGTCCATCTGGGCCTGGACTTTTTTTAGTTGGGAGATTTTTGATAACTGCTTGTATCTCCATACTTGTCATAGATCTATTTAAGTGATTAATCTTATCTTGATCTAATTCAGGTAGGTCATATAAATCAAGGAAGTCATTCATTTCTTTCAGATTTTCAAACTTAGTGGAGTATATGTTCTTTTAGTTTTTCCCTATGATTTTTTGAATTTCTCTGGTATCTGTTGTGATGCTGCCTTTTTCATCTCTAATTTTCTTATTTTGTATCTCTTCTCTCTTTCTTTTGGTCAGACTTGCTAAGGGTTTATCAATCTCATTTATCCTTTCAAAGAACCAGCTCTTTGTTTCATTGATTCTTTGGATCATTTTCTTGGTTTCTGTTTCATTAATTTCTGCCCTAATCTTTATTATTTCTTCCTGTCTACTATTTTTGGTTTGCCTTGTTCTTCTTTTTCCAAGGCCTTAAGGTAAAGCATTAGGCTGTTTACTTGAGACTTTTATTATTTCTTAATATAGGCAATTAAAGCTATAAACTTCCCTCTTAGGATTGCCTTCATTGTGTCCCAAAGGTTTTCGTATGTTGTGCTCTCATTATCATTTGACAGTATGAATTTTTTTATTTCCTTCTTGATTTCTTCATTGACCCATTCATCATTTAGTAGTGTATTGTTTAGTTTCTATGATTTTGTGTATGTTCTATAGCTTTTCTTGCTATTGATTTGTAGTTTGATTCCAATGTGATTAGATAGAATGCAAGGAATTATTTTGATTTTCCTGTATTAATATTTGCTTTTGTCCTAATGTGGTCTATTTTAGATAATTTTCCATTTGTTGCTGAAAAGAATTTGTATTCTGCAGCATTTGGATGAAATGTCCTCTATATATCTCTTAGGTCCATTCCTTCTATGACCTCATTTAATCCAGATGCTTCTCTGTTTATTTTTTGCCTGGATGACCTGTAAATTGATAAGAGTGGAGTCTTGAAGTCACCCACCACAACTGTGTTTGGTGTTATCTGTGACCCTAGTTCTAACAGCATTTGTTTGATGAAGTTGGGAGCCCCCATGTTAGGTGCATATATGTTTAGAAATGTAATGTCCTCCTATTGGTTTATGCCTTTAATCAATATAAAGTAACCTTCCTTATCTTTCCTAATTAATGTTGGACTGAAGTCTACCTTGTCAGATATTAGGATAGCAACCCCTGCTTGTTTTCTAGGCCCATTTGCTTGAAAAACCATTTTCCAACCTTTCACCCTAAGATAGTGTCCATCCTTTGTAGAAACATGAGTTTCTTGGAGGCAACAGATTGAAGGATCCTGCTTTTTAACCCAGTCTGCAAACCCATTCTTTTGGTTGGGGCATTGAAGCTGTGGATATTAAGATATATTATTGAAAGGTGTGTGTTTATTTTTGCCATTTTTGTAGTTCTTCTGGCTTTACCTTTGCTCTCTTGCATTAAATTGCATTTGAGTATGGTTTGTTTGTTTTCAGGTTCTTTATATGTGTGCTTTTCTTTCTCTTCAGCATGGAGGATTATTTCATGTATTTTCTGTAGAGCTGGCTTTGTCTTCAAATATTCCTTTAGCCTGCTTTTGTTGTGGAATGTCCTTATTTCTCCATCTATTTGAATGGATAGTTTTGCAGGGTAAAGTAACCTTGGTTGACAATTATTATCTTTTAGAACTTGTGATAGATCACTCCAGGCCCTTCTGGCTTTTAAAGTTTTTGTTGAGTAATCTGTTGTGATCCTGATGGGCTTGCCTTTATATGTAACTTGATTTTTCTCCCTAACTGCTTTCAATATATTTTCTTTGGTTTGTATGTTTGGTAGTTTAATTATAATATGGAGAGGAGAGGTTCTTTCCAGGTTTTGTCTGGTTGGTGTTCTAAAGGATTCTTGTCCCTGCATTGGCATCTTTTTCCCAATTTGGGGGAAGTTTTCTTCTATGATTTTGTCAAAAACACCCACTATGCCTTTGGAGTGAAAATTTTCTCCTTCTACTATACTCTGAATTTTTATGTTTGATCTTTTCATAGTTCTCGAATATCTTGAAATTCTCATTCATACTTCCCTATTAGTTTGTCTTTCTCTTTGTTGTACTGTATTAGATCTGCCATCTGGTCTTCTAGTTTAGATATTCTATCCTCTCCTTCATCCATTCTACTGGTGAGATTTTCTACAGAGATTTTTATTTCATTGACTGTGTTATTCATTGCTAGTAATTCTGACTGGCTTTTCTTTGTTATTTCTATTTCCTTATTTATATCTTGTATTGTCCTCTTTATTTCATTAAATTGGTTTCTTGTGCCTTCTTTGATTCCTTACATTTCCTCTTTGATTCCTTTGATTTCTTCTTTGACTTCTTTGAACATATTTATAATCATTCTTTTGAAATCTTTCTCAGGCATTTCCTCTAAATCATTCTCACTGGAGGTCATTTCTGATGTATTAATGCTTTTTGGTGGATTTTTATTGTCTTGATTTTTGGTGTTTCTTGTGTTATAATGTGGAGATTTTTGCCTCTTGGATTAATTTAATGCTTGGATTTTCTAATTATCTGAAGTATTGTTAGATATATCAATATTATGTTATATATCTTCAGGGTAGGAGCTTAAGATGCTAGGTGTGGCTCTTAAGACCCTCAGAATAACAGTAACCTTAGATGTTGGGTTTGCCTGCGATGAGTATTCAAGTAGGTTGAGTGGAACAAAATATAGGAAGATTCTAAAATTTAACTAAACAGTGTACACATTCAATGAAAATCATCACAGAGTATTTATGCAAGAGTAGGTATTATGGCAACAAGATCCTCTAACAAAGTCACAGTCCCTTAGGTTATGTGTGTTACCCCACACCCTTAATCCCTGTCAACTAGGAGGCTAAGATTTCTGGTCTGTTGAAGGTTCCAAGTCAGCTTGTGACCAAGTGAGACCCTTCCCTAATGAACAACAGAAGAGGAAACAACACCAATAAAAATCAGGAAGCAACAAATGGCAAGCCCAAAATATAATACAGCTTATTTAAGAATTGCAAATGCAACCATCCATCAGATTAATTAGCACTTCCGATTGAAGCCTATATACCAGATCTATTTGGTGGATATTGACCTGATGTAATCCCAGTTACCTTTTGGTCTCAGTTATGCTGTGCTCCTGCTTGGGCCCCTCTTTGCTGTGCTGTGGGTTCAAGTAGGTTGGCTGGGCTCCTGGATCGCTGCTCTGGTCGCTGATGCTGGGTGCTGTGAGCTCCCTTCCCCAGGTCTCTGTTGCTTGCTGGCACCTGTGCTGGTGGTGGGGGAGGGGAGGCAGTGGATGGTGGTGAAGTTTTCCCACTGGTCCTCTGCCTCACAGCTGCTCCTCTTTTGGTCCCTGACATCCTCCCTTCACATTTCTTGAGTTTGGGAGGGGTTCCAGTTTCAGTGGAAAATCCCCTCACCTGGCTTTTCCTGCAGCTCAACCTGAGCCTGGCAGCTGTGATCCCATGGACCTGGTGCCACTGCTGGAGCCACTTCTGCCTGCCGATGTGGGCTCTGGAAGCTCTGGATCTCTCCCACTTCTTTGCTGAAGTTGGTAATTTCTTATAATTCTCACTTTTTAGTAAAAGAGTGTATTTTGCTGTTTTTTTTGGCGGGGGGGGGGGCGGATTTTTCTCCCTTAGGCTGCTTTGGCGTGGTTTCTTTGCTGCCATCATAACCAGAAGTCCCCTATAACTGGTTATATACTTTTATCTCCTTGTTCCAATGCCTGTTACCTTGAGGGCCCACCTCAGTAGGGCTATAGTAATCAGTATGGAGTTATGAAGGCCTAATAAAAATTTATTTAACTCGACCTGAGTAGCCAAGTTTCATCATCAGACCTCTCTTTAAAAGCCAGTAGCTGGGCTGGAGAGATGGCTTAGTGTTTACGGTGTTTGCCTGCAAAGCCTAATGACCTGGTTTTTTATTACCTAGGACTCACATAAGGCAGATGCACAAAGTGGCATATACATTTGGAGTTTGTTTGCAGTGGCTGGAGGCTTTGGCGTGCCTCTAGCCACTCTCTTTTTCTCTCTTTGCTTGCAAATAAGTAAATGAAATATTTTTTTGTAAAAGTCAGGAGCTGCACTGGAGAGATGGCTTAGTGGTTCAGGCTCTACCTTGCAAAGCCTAAGGACCCATGTTTGACTCTCCAGTTCCCATGTAAAGTGGATGCATAAGGTGACTCAAGTGCACAAGGTCACACATGTGCACAAGGTGGCGCATGTGTCTGGAGTTCAAATGCTGGAGGCCCTGCTGTACCAAATCTCTCTCTCTGTCTCTCTTGCTTTTTCTCTCTCTAATAAAAAAGTGAAGCTGAGGCATGTTTCTGTAGTCCCAGCATACTGACCATGGGTTAGGAGGTGGCACAGGAGAATTTTCCAGAAGCTCTTGATGAATGCAGCTGAAAGGACAGCAGCAGGGTGAGAGTCAGGGAAACCCGCCTCCGGTAAAATAGAACTGTGAGGACAGACTTGACAGCTGTCCTCTAACCTCCATGCATAGGCTGTGGTGTGCACACACCCACACACAGAAATTTATTAATTAATAAGATATTTAAAACAATTTATTTGAGGCCTGAGGGGCTATGGCTCTGTGGTTAAAAGTGCCTGCTTACAAAACCTGCCGACTCAGGTTCAATTTTCAGCCACTCATGTAAAGCCAGACTGGCACTCATTTGCACTGGCAATCGACTCTGCCCTACCCACCCAGTGAGCATGCATGCTTGTTTATACATGTGCACGCACACACACATGCACATAAATAAACAATATTTGAGACTGGCAAGACAGGGCATATTTACGTTATTATGTGGATTAATATCTCCTTCAGTTAGGTAGTTCTGTCTAAGAACATCATGTACAGAGTGCTGGCCAGGGGTGCAGAGGACAGGACATTACCACTGTGTTTGCCATCAGTTTCTACTAGTGCTGGAGAAGTTACTCGAATTGCCCATACCTATTTCCTTGTCCGTGGAGAGAAACTGGACCTGACCATTTCTATCTATCTATTTATTTCTGTGTAAGCAGAGAGAGTGAGATGAGAGAGAGAGAGAGAGAGAGAGAGAGAGAGAGAGAGAGAGAGAGAGAGAATGGGCACACCAGAGCCTCTAGCCTTTGCAAATGAACTCCAGATGCATATGCCATGTTGTGCATCTGGCTTTATATGGATACTGGGGAATTGAACTTGGGTAGTTAGGCTTTTCAGGCAAATGCCTTAACCACTGAGCCATCTCTTCAGACCCAGAACGGACCATTTCTAGGAGTCCTTCCCTTCTGAGCCTTCCAGCCACTGAGCTAACTAGGTTCAACCTTGGCTTACATATAGGTTCTCCTGGAGTCTTCCTCCATCACTCAGCTGGTCTGGAGCTCATTTTAACCATCTATCCCAGAGAATAAGAGCTAATTTTTCTTTATAAGCTGATAATAGACTAGCTGAATCCCCTTCACATACAAGCAGTTTCTTTTAAGAGAATAAGGAAGCAGCAGACAGTCAGATTGGATAGGGAGGTGTGTGCTCCAAATAATCAAATTGGAGACAATGTTAATATAATTTTTTCATCAATGTATTGAATTAACAAAATATTTACAAGGAGAATGATGGACTTCGGTTGTTAACACATGACGCATGTTTTGTTATTTTGTTTTGTTTTGCCTTTTCTCATTCCATCAGCTTTGAAACTGAGAAAGGCAATGAGACACCTGCATTAATAAAACAAGATGGTATTTGGACACTTAGGCTAAACAAAAGAAACTGGACCCATGCATTACTTATTTACAGCGTCTCCTTGTGGAGCTGCCCTCCTTTCATGAGGCCTGAGATGCTCTTTGTACCGGTGGGGAGGATGCTGATCACCTGTCGTTCAGGCCAGTGGTGAGTGGGTTACAGGTGGGAGTCATTTGGTCCATAGCTTCTTTACCAGAGAATGTGCCCACTTTTGTTTTCTTGAAGGCATTTTGAAATCCAGCTAATGGAAAGCAGGAGATGTGCTCAGAATTTCATAAGATGATATAGCCACGAGGCAGGGATAAAATCCAGAGTGCAAAAAGGCTAAAGGTCTGAACTCTGAGGAGGAGGACGACTGAGAAGCAGGCAACAAGCTGCCCACTGTCTTGTGTTTGTTAAAACTGACCTGGACAAAGGAACTTGAGGATGGGGCTTCGGACAGTGCCTCTCTGCCAAGGAACGGAATGACCTCAATGGCCTCGTTTATCTCCAGTTTCCACTCTTGTCCCCAAAATGACCACAGACGCGCTCACGTTTCCTCATTTCACATTACTCAAATACAGACCACCTTGAGTCTTGCATGATCCCATAGGTCACGAGGATTTCACTATGCCAAGTGAGCTCTTAACAGGGTTGTCAAGTACGTGAACATGCAGCATGAAGCACGTCTTGTTACTGTATGTGGACATCTCCAAGTCTGGACACAGACTTGTCGCACGTAGCCATCTTCTGCATGGAAGGCAGTTACTTAGCACCTGCGGCCTTTGTCTTGGAAGAGGACCAGTTCTGGGACTGAATAGGAGGCTCAGCAGTGCTTGCTGGGCAAGGACGAGGACCTGCATTTGAATCCCCAGCCCCCGCGTGAAAAGCCAGGCTTGGTGGTGCGCACTGTGATCGCAGCACTGAGGAGCAGCAAGAGAGGACGCCTGGCACTGGTCAGCTGCACGCTCTAGGTCAGTCAGTCAGCTCTGAGCTCCGTGAGCGACCTCTTCTCAAAATGAAAAGAAAAAGAGATGAGGTGGAGAGCGATCGAGGAAGGCGCTGGGCATCGTGTCAATCTCCGGCCTCCACGCGAGTATTCCACAAACATAGGTATACACATACACACACACTGTACTCCACACACGCACACACACACCAAGCAGATCATTGTTCTTTCAGGCAGTATTTTCTCCAGGTCTCGTAACTAGAAGAAATTAGAATAAAGACACTGGTTTTGAGAGATGAGAGAAAATCCGACGGAAGCAGGGCCAGTCTCCCGGCACCTGACTGCCCAGAGCCTTTCTTTCTTCTGGGGCCTACAAGTGGGGGATGTGGGGGGGCAGTCTTCTCCTGGTTCTGACAAAAGATGCAGGGACCCAACATTCATGAAAGGTCAAAGGGTCCCTGAAATAAGAGGGTCCTAGGGATACTTGGGTGCCTGGGCAGGAGCACCAGTGTATTTGTTACTCTTCATGTTGCTGTGACAAAATACCTGACAGAAAGAAGCAACTTGAAGGAAGGAGAGTATTTTTTTTTTTTTTCTCACAACTTGAGTGTGCCATCTGTTGTGATGGGGAAGGCATGGTGGCAGGAGCACGTGGCAGCTGGTTACCTGGCATCTGCAGCTAGGAAGCACACAGAGAAAACACAGGTGCTCAGGTAGCCTTCTCCTTTTGACCTTCTGAGGGCTCAGTCCAGGAGATAATGTCCCCCACATTCAGGATGGATCTTCCCTCTTCAGTTAGTCCTTCCAGAAGCACCCTCAAAGACAAGCCCAGAGGACGAGCTCCTAGATGACTCTAAATTCCAGCAAGTTGACCAAATTAAGCTCGCAAGAGCGGAATGATTTGAACCCCAAGGTCAATGCTGGTTGACAGGGCCTAAGGTAGACTTTTTCTAGGAGGAAGACACACCTTCTTCTCCTTTCTGTGGCCGCTTTACCAAAGTTCTGTCTTTTACATTCACAAAATTGCCCAGGTGTGATGACACTCACCTGTAATCCCAGCACTTGGGAGGCAGGCAGATCAGGAAGGAGTTCAAGGGCAGCCTCAGCTAACTACTAAGTTTGAGGCCAGTCTGGGCTGCACTACACCCTATCTCAAAAAGCTAAAACCCAACTGAAACAAAAACCTCTCCTTTTCTTGGTCCATTCTGGTTACCAGTTTGGTTACCAGTCCCACGTCAGGCTGGACTTTCTTCCCCAGCACTCCTCATGATCCAGGGAGGCTCTTGTGATGCACATAGTTTTCTCCTCCTTGCAATGCCACCATCCCAGTCAACCCCTCACTGAGGGTCGGGACAAGCTTCCACTTGTTCCATTCATGTCCCCTGGGTGTGTGGGGGGGGCATGCTGGGGACGTGGCAAACCAAAAGCAAAACCTAAACCAAAATCTGGGCCCGGCCTGGCTCCATGGCCATCCTTGATTACTAGCTTCTTCTCTTCTATTTTGTTCTTCCAACCAAATGTCCCCATTTCCTGAGGCAACAATTTCAGAAAACCATTTCTTTTATTTTCCTTTCTTTTGTTAAGTTAGTGAGGCATTTCGTGACAACATGTTCATGAATGTGTGTACGTGTGGTTTGCTCACGTTGACCCTAAATTCCCCTCGTGTGCGCCAGCCTGCAGGCTCCTTTCCACTTCCCAAGTTGCCTCCCTTTTGTTTTCATGTCTACATCCAATCTAGATCCCACTTAGGAAAGTGCAATATTTTATTTGTTTTACTTATTTACCCCCCTTACCTCCTCTTGTTCCCTTCTCTCCCACCTTTTAGAATCCCTTGTGCTGCTTCTACTTTCATGACAAAAATACATATGTTTAAAAATCTAGATTCCAGGAGTGGAGAGATGGCTTAGCAGTTAAGGCACTTACCTGCAAGGCCAAAATCCCATGTTCTACTGTCCAGAGTAGAGGCAAACATGAGGTCGCACATGCCCACTAGGTGGCACAAGCATCTGATGTTTGTTTGCAGTGGCTGAGGCCCTGGGGCACCAATTCTCTACCTCTCCTTTCCATCTGTCTCTCTCTCTTTTAATGCACATGACTCATGACTGACAGATGTAAATGTATCTGTGAGGCTGTGTGCACTGTGAGGTTGGTGCAGTAATGTCCTAACAGAACATCGTTCGTTACATCAGATCCTGAGTCTGCCTTAAGCCTGTCTCTCTAAGCAGAAGACCTTAACCGCTGCTTTACTGAGAGGAAACAAAGTCCACTGTATGGTGGCCATAGCTTTATTTCTGTAAGTTTTTTCATCCATCCACCTCTGCATCCTCCTTTCCTGTTTCCTTCAGAAAGTTGTTTCTCTGTCCTCCCAGAGTAAATCCTCATGCAAGCTCTCAGTTCAAAGCAGTCTTTCTTTTTTGAGGCTTATTTTCCAAATTATTTTTCTCATCTGTGTTTTCAGTAAGTTTGTTTAGTCTTCATTCTGCTATGTTCAAATTTCTGGTAGTTTTATTTTAAGTGAAAATCTCCATGTCTCTTCTTTCTTCTGTGACTGCTGCCAGCTCTTATCCTGCTCTGGGCGGCGCCTCCACTCCCCGTGTAGCACAAGACACCTTTCCTACCTTTCCTTGCCAGCCTCTCATTTTCTTAGCTTCCTATGAAGCTAAGATGATCATGGGAAGACAGAGCTGGGGAGACTGCTCAGTGGTTAAGGCATTTGCCTGAAAAGCCTAATGATCTGGGTTTGCCTTCCTAATATCTACATAAAGCCAGATGTACTAGGTGGCAAAAGGCCCTGGCATGCATATTCTCTCTTCTTGCAAATAAATGAAAATATTTAGAAAAACAATAATGGGAAGACATTGTCAGTGACTGCATCTGAATTCATCCCACTATCAAGCCTCCATCCATGTCCTTGCCAGACAGGTCCTCGTGGATACTGCTGTCAGCACCAAGATGGCCCTTCAGGACTGAGGTGCTCCTTTCCCAGCTCCGCCAGTGCTGTTCACTGGGGGGTTTACACTGAGTCTTCCCCTGAGCATTGCTTCTGGCAGACGGGGACCACTCCACCAAAGCTGCTCTCCTCCCCAGAGCCAGGCTGAGTCTGCTCACTTGCTGGTCTGGGTTAAACTCGAGGCCTCTAGCCATCTCTGAACTATCTGTCACCCCAGCTTCAAGCCATTTCGTGAGGTTACTACACTTTTGTCCCAAGTTCAGTTTCTCCTGATGCTGAGTCTACCATTTGTCTCTTTCCCTAAAGGTATTATTTCTGAAAGCACTTTCCAAAACCTTTTTATAAGCAAATATCTGTGTCAGAGTCAACTTCCTTGGGAGCTTAATGTAAGACACAGATGAAGTTAAGTATTTCCCTTGGGGAGAAAAAATAAATAAATAAAAAACTTCAGGTTGTGCATACCTCGACCAAAATCCTATCCAAAATGCTCCAAAATCTGAAACATTTGAGCACAAACATGATAGTCCAATGTACACAAACTTTAAATTATTGTATGAAATTACCTTCAGGCTATGTTTACACGTGGTGTCAGTGAAACATGAATGAACTTTGTGTTTAGACTTGGTTCCTGTCCCCAAGACATTCCAAATACCTAAAAACATCTGATATCTGAAACACTGCTGTTCCCAAGCATTTTGAGTGAGAGATATCCAACCAGAGACAGAGCCGGGAACCCCCAGTCTTCTGCTGCTTCTGCCTCGCAGACTCTTCTGCTGGCATACCCTGTTCTAGGAGTATTTCATCACAATAAGTCCCCAAACAGGTTTTCAGAGACCCAAATGAAATCCAGTCCCAATTTCTAGGTCTTGAATTCAATTTATTTGTTTTCTTGAATAATTTTTACTTACAGCAATATTAGGTCATTTTGCCTACAACCAAATTTCTAAGAAATGAATTTGAATCTTATTTCTATTTATCCCAATGAGACAGATGGAAAGGAGAGGTAGAGAATTGGTGCCCCAGGGCCTCAGCCACTGCAAATGGTGTCTCTTTGTGTTCCTGTTCTTTTGTTTTTGTTTTTGGCTCCCGGGCTCTTAGCTTCTCAAAGAATCCTTCCCATTGAAAGGCACAGCTTGCTGTAAATCTGCAAGTGTCACAGTTAAGTGGAGCTCTTGATTCTCCTTTGGTCTAGGCTTTAAGAGTTGAGGGATAAATAGTGACTAGCAATGTGCTGCCCATTAATACCATAGAATATAGAACTTTTTCTGGATTCAAATCATGTTGATATAATCAATGACATGTCCTTGAGGATGGATTGTGCTTATGATTGACAGATTTATGCCTTCTCCTATCGCAAAATATATTCCAGATCTAAACTCTTCTGTTCATCCCTTTCCTATAACATCATTTATTTCACAAACACTCTACAAAGATGTAAACAACCAGTTCTTATGTCTACTTCTGTCCTTGGTGTGTCTGGACATTTCTTCCTATCTGTACTGGGTATAGTTGGTCCTGCATCTACACTCCACTTGAATGATGGTCAGAGGCTGGTTGGTCTAGATCTGCCCTGGCTGGGATGCTCAGCTCTGTGCTATGTGGTCTCTGCTCCTCTGGCAAGCAGCTAGGCTGGTTTTTTATACAGCATAGCAGGGCTCCAAGATCAGGCAAGACGAATTGTACTGAGAGCAAGCCCTGGTCAAAACATTCAAAGTCAGAATGGAATGGGACAAAAAATTATAGACTAATGGGCTTGGAGTTGGAGAATACTTTGAATTGAGGTCATTCATGCAATCATTCTGGACACCACCCTAGGTCAAGCTTCTACTGTGACTTGACTGAATGACTGCATTAGCTTCACTTAAACTGCTTCCCGACTTTCACTCTTGACCCCTATAGTCAAGTGTTTGATTGCTAGAATCATCTGTTAAAGATTTCTACTGAACCATTCATCCCCTGCTCAGAATTCTCCAGTGATTTCCTATTTATGAAAATAAAATAGACTATTTAGACCAAAATCCAAATTCCTTACCATAGCCACAATGTCATAAGTCATATGACCACTCCGCTCCATCTCTGTAACATCATTTTATCACCACTCCCCACCGCCCACGCTGCCTCCGCCTGGGCCACTCTGTTCATTCCGTCCTCACGGTGTCCAGGGTCTCACAGCTCTGTGCTTTGTGCTGAGCAGGCTCCGCCCAGGCAGGTGTTGGGATAGTGACTCCTTATTTTCCAGCTCATAACTCTATCATCATAGAGTACTCTTCTGGTCTTCAGAGGTAAAATAATTGGGCCACTTCCTCCCAGGCCATAGACTTTATCTTACCACACTTTTTGTATTTTTTTTTTTTAGCAAATTGCTATCTGATATTATTAATCTTTACATTTCCTATCTTCTGACTAGAATGTGAGTTCGATGACAGTTATGAACTTTGTGTGTTAGTACTGTGATTTGAATGCAAAATGTCCCCTGTAGGATCATGTGTGTGAACATGGTCCCCAGCTGATGGTGCTGTTTGGGAAGGTGATGAAATCTTTAGGAGGCGAAACCTTGCTGAAGTACGTAGGCCACTGGGAGTGGGCCTTAAGGGGTTTTTAAGCCCAGCTCTGCTTTCTGAGTGTCCCATTTCCTGGCAGTTGCTGTAACATGACCAGCCAATCTCCTCCTGCTGCAGTGCCTTCTCCACCATGATGGGCTGCAGCCCCTGAAGCTATGAGCCAACATGAACCCTTCCTCCCCTAAAGTTGCTTCTGTTAAGTATTTGTTAAGCAACAAAAACGTAACTAATACAGTTAGCTTTCTATCATCATAACAAAATATAAAGAGAGAAGATTTGTTTTTGCTCACAGTTTTGCTCAATGACCAATTGGCTCTACTGCTTTGGGCCTGTGACAAGGCTGCACATCACAATGGGGCATTAGACAGAGTTAAACTGTTCATCTTATGGCCAGGGAGCAAAAGAGAAAATGAGGTGAGATAGAGGTCACTCTGTCTCCTCCACGTGTACACCTCCAATGACCTAAAAGCCTCTCAGTAAGCCACCTCTTCTTAAAGGTTCGCCATTGCCAAATTACCTCAACTTTTAACTGTTGACCTTTGATGATGCTTGTCGTGATTTGATTCAGGTGTACCCCATAAACTGAGGTGTTATGAATGCTAGGTTCCCAGCTGATAGAGATTTGGGAATTAATGCCTCCTGGAGGGAGTGTATTGTTGGGCATGGGCTTATGGGTGTTATAGCCAATTTCCCCTTGGCAGTGTTTGGCACACTCTCCTGTTGCTATTGTCCACCTTATGTTGGCCAGGGGGTGATGTCTACCCTCTGCTCATGCCATCATTTTCCCCTGCCATTGTGGAACTTCCCCTCGAGCCTGTAAACCAAAATAAACCTCTTTTTCCCCAGAAGCTGCTCTTGGTTGGGTGATTTCTACCAGCAATGTGGACCTGACTGCAACAACACTCAAGATCCAAATTCTACGTGTTTGTCTTGTCTGTCTTGAAGACTGCTTTCTTTGAGAATAATGCTTTTAGGTACACATAGACACTTAACAGCCCAACATATAAAACACTTACATTCTATCTCATTGACTTAGGCTAAAAATATAGCCATGTGCTTGTCTCAAAATAACATGACTCTTTCTCATTATAAGACCTTTCTAGCCATATATTCTGCTTAATTTTTTCCTCTTTGTTGTGGAGACTGTTGCAGTCAGGTCCACATTGCTGGTAGAAATCACCCAACCAAGAGCAGCTTGTGGGAAAAAGGGGGTTATTTTGACTTACGGGCTCAAAGGGAAGCTCCACAGTGGCAGGGGAAAACAATTGAATGAGCAGAGGTCGAACATCACCTGCTGGCCAATATAAGGTGGACAATAGCAATAGGAGAGTGTGCCAAATACTGGCATGGGGAAACTGTCTATAATACCCATAAGCCCGCAACAATACACTGCCTCCATGAGGCACTAATTCCCAAATCTCCATCAGCTGGGAACCTAGCATTGACAACACCTAAGTTTATGGGGGACCCCTGAGTCAAACCACCACATGGACCTATTTACTTATTTGCTCTCTATCCATTGTAACTACCCATTGTACCCATAGCCAGCCTGTTTCTCCTCAGGTCTCTGTCTAGTGAACCTCAGGAGACAAGACCATCATGCTCAGGTACTTTAGATGGTGATGGGGAGACATCAGTGAGTATAGGATGGACTGACTATAAAAGAACAGGTTCCCTCTGCTTTCTGTAGCCCTTGTCTTGGCTTCTGAGCTTCTGAGGACAAGTCAAGATGTTGATACAAAATTCCAATAGAATTTAAGTCCTGAAAAGACTGTTGGGGCTGGAGAGATGGCTTAGCGGTTAAGTGCTTGCCTGTGAAGCCTAAGGACCCGGTTCAAGGCTTGGTTCCCCAGGACCCACGTTAACCAGATGCACAAGGAGGCACACACGTCTGGAGTTCGTTTGCAGTGGCTGGAGGCCCTGGCGTGCCCATTCTCTCTCTCTCTCTCTGCCTCTTTCTCTGCCTGTCACTCTCAAATAAATAAATAAAAATAAACAAAAAATTAAATAAAAGGACTTATAGTCATAAATTTTCCTGGTGGTTGAGTCCTCAAAGATGATTCTCCAGTAGAATATCATTAGGGAATTTCAATCAGTTCAGATCTATAGACCACTGAGTATCTCAGAAGACAAAACTCCCAGTGCTGTCTGCTAGACTTCTGTTATATAGAGTTCTCTCCTTGAGGAGAGTTGTATCTTCTTTGGGTCTCTGCAAATATGTCAGACTCAGTAGGCATCATTCAAAGTCATATTTTAACATACTGCCATTTTGTCTACAGATTTTCACCTCTTGCTCTTCTTCTGTCTGCATCTCCAACATCATCCAAAGCTGGAGCTCATCCAGCCTTGTTGATGGGGCTTGTGCCCATTGCTGTGAAGCTGCTCTGGAACCTCTCAGTGCTCTTTGCTCTGTACAGCCCTTGCTCCCACTCTTTCCAATGTGCAGAATAGTCTGTCTGCTCAAAGCACTGCTGAAAGCACTTCCCTGAGTCCGTGAAGCTCAGCCTCCAGACCTCTGTTGGTTGTTTCCTGGACTCGAGGGGGAGTACTAGCAATGTCTCCCTGTGGTCACTGCGATATCAGCAATAGCAAAATTCTGAGAAGAAGACTCTCTCTGATAGTGTTAGGTGCTAATGACTGGCTGTGGGCATTCTGGGGGCCCAGCATTGGGCAAGTGAAATTGGGGGATTTAATTTATTTATTATTAATTTGTTATATGCTTATTTATTTATTATTTAATTTTGATTTTAGTGGACTGTTTTTATGTGGTAGACAGTCACTCCATATTGTTAGGATGTTTCTAAAATTCTGTAGGATTTATTTTTTAGTAAAATTAGCCTCTAAGGATCCTACTGCCAGTTCTGCTGACTTTCTGGGCAGGGTTCGAAGTCAAGTATGCATGTCTTCCTCCTGGAATCAGAAACATGAGTGATAGAAGACAGACACTGAGTTTCAAAGTACCTTTGTGGCAAAGTCATCCACCAACCTATGCAGAAGTATAAACCAAGTATTTGATTCTCATAGATTCATAGTCAAAAGAGAAGATACAATATATAAAATTATATATTCAATTCTTCCCTGTTGTATAGAAACTAAATGAAAGAGAGTTTACCAGAATTCTTGTGTTTGTAAGTCATACACCACAAGAGGCAAGTATATCTGTACATGAAGTCACATGGCTTATCTATCCAATTTCAGTAATAAAAAGCATTTTAGTAAGCTCTTCTAGAACAACCAAATCATCTTCTATTTTCTTGATAGAAAATGTTACAATATCCATGCCATTGGAGAAGCAATCAAGGCAGATACAATCAGAACTTGAAGAAATATTACAGAGATATGTTAAGCAATTACATACTAAAAAATATGGTATATTTTTAGATTTTGTTGGCTTAAGCTTTGAATGTGCGGTTTTTTTTATACCTATCATATACTTGTAAGTTTTTACTATGTATATGTAGTAGAGCCAAGAATCAGCATCAGACCCTTCATAAAATCAGGATCTTTTCCTTGCAAAAAAACCCAACATAATTTATTATCTTAAAAAAGTTGTTCCAACACACAAGTTATGGGTGCTGTGAATTAAAAGCTTTGTATGGCTCTGAAATTATCTTAAGCATTTGAAATAATTCTCTTTTTCATCCTCAAAACAACCCAATGAGCTGACACAGCTCTCATTTTCAGTGAGTTACAAAAGGAAGGAAGGAAAGATGAAGGGAGGGAAGGAAGGCAGAGACAGGAAGGGAGAGAGTGAGGAAGGAAGGAAGGAAGGAAGGAAGGAAGGAAGGAAGGAAGGAAGGAAGGAAGGAAGGAAGGAAGGGAAAGAAAGAGGGAAGGAAGGGCGTTTGCTCAAGGTCACAGACTCTCCCTCCACCACCGCAGCAGGCTTTGCTTCTAGTAAGGTGCATGGTGCCGTGCTCCACACTTGGCTGCATTTTTCCATGCGTCTTGTCAGAACAGATGCTGCTGCTCTGCATTTATGCTCCTGGGTCCAGCTCTGTGTTCCCTGAAGATAAGGAACAGAACCCAGATTTCTCCCCTATCACCCTCAACACATGGCAGACAGCTCAACTTGTGGTGGAATCTCTTGACAATCAAAATTGATTGACTACCTGGAAGATTCGCCCAAAAGAGGCATCAGGAGTCACCACAGGAGTAAATGAAAACAAAATTTATGTATTTTTCTGCCTCCCTCAATGCTATCACTTGGTGCTGATGGGGAAATTGCTGGTATTCTGTTAAAAATGCAAAAGGAATAAACATGCAGTCAAAAGCTACAGGTAGGCTTCGGGTTTTTGTTCTGAGCCATCACTGTTGGCGAATACATGTGTGAAATGCTAGTTACCATAGCAACCAGCACAGCAAGGCTTTTTTTTTTTCCATCCTCCTCTTGGGTTTATGAATCTAAATCAATAAATGTTTATAAATAACTCTCCAATTGGCCCAAAGAAGTGAAATCGTCAGCCAGAACAATCCTTCTGTCCTGTGAATATGAGTCATGAATATGTTGGCCATATTCTTAGGACAGAAAAAGGCTATCCATGGAATAAACAATTGGCCATGTCATTTTCATTGCAAGAACACTTAGAAAAAACCCGCTGAGTGAAAAATCTATTTCACAGGCTTACTGACAACACAGAATACTAAGTACGTTCATGGAAGGAGCCTCCAGACAAAACCACCTGGAACACGCACTGAGGTACCACGGTTGCTAGCTCTAGAAAGATGGCTTGGAGGTGACTGGCCCCAGGCCACAGCATGGAAGCTCAGGAGGAACGGGGAGACCAGATTGCCTATGTGGGTCGATCAGTTGTTCTCTGCAATCTGCAAGTGGGAACTCATACAAACGTGGAATTTAGTCTCAAGAGTCCCAACAAAAATCAAATCAGGCCACCACCAGCCAGAAAAGAGATTCTTTCTATAGCACTTGCAAACAGATGGCCAAGCAGCCTCTCTCAGGAGATTTTCAGTGAAAGAGAAAGTCTTTTTCCTCCAATCTCTGTCTAGGAGCTGTTAAATTTATTTCCTGAGCCAAAATCTTCTCCCACTCCCATCCTTTAACGTCTATCCTTTGGCATTACTTTGATCTTTGGCACAGGTCCCAGCCCAGGACATCAGCTTTCTGTGACAGTGTTGGCACCTTGGAAGCGGCCCTCAAGTCCTTCCCCAGCGCTTCATTTTCCTAATGCTGCTGTGCTTCTCACATCCCCTGCTCTTGTAGTTTCTTTTCTTAGAATATTCTTTTTTTGTTTTGTTTTTATTTTTTTGGTTTTTCAAGGTAGGGTCTCACTCTAACCCAGAGTGACCTGGAATTCACTATGTAGTCTCAGGGTGGCCTCAAACTCATAGCGATCTTCCTACCTCTGCCTCACGAGTGCTGGGATTAAAGGTGTGCACCACCACGCCCGGCTCAGAATACTCTTGACTTGTCAGTGTTCTTCTTTAATAAGTGGATAGCTGGAATGATCTGTGTGAATTCTCATATGTGGATTAAGGTTTCAGAGTACAAAGAAGCCACTTACCCACTCTCTCTCTCTGTGTTTATGTTCAAGTTTCTCCTCTACCTTTCCTCCCTTCCTCCCTCCTTCCCTCCCTCCCTCCCTCCCTCCCTCCCTCCCTCCCTTCCTTCCTTCCTTCCTTCCTTCCTTCCTTCCTTCCTTCCTCTATCCTGTCCTTCTTTCCTTCCTTCTTCCTTCTCCTCTTTTACTTTCCACACTGCACTGTTAGCACATACTAAACTTATGGTAGTTCCAATCCCACAGTGCATCCCATCCTAGAACAGGAATGAATTATATAAACATTTTTCTTAGGAAGAACTCAACTAGGGCAGGGATTCCCTACTAAGCCACCAGCTGGAGTAACAAAAAGGAAAAGCTGTGCTGATCATTTTGGCATTTTAGCTGACTGACATCAAGGATAGAAGTAACTGTACAAAGATGTGGTGTGAAGGGTCTTAAAGAACAATCTCTTCCCTCAAAACATTCAAATGTCATTCAAATGACAAAATGGCTGGAATATCATCTCATGGAAAGGTTAGTCTGCTCTTGGTTATATTTTTCTCCTTGAAACAACTTATTAACTTACTTACAATTTAGTGTGAATGAGATAACAGTACAACTTGGGGTAGGAAGAAAATACCAACTTCTTGGATTTAGAGGAAAGAAAGTAGATATTTTTCTATGACCAGGGAAGAGATCACAGACTGAAATGTGTGGCAATAAAGTTGTGGTACATTTACACAATGGGATTCTACTAAGCAGTAAGTAAAAAAACTGACACAATGAAATTTGTACAGAAATAGATGGACTTAGAACAGATCACACTAAATGAACTTGTACAATCACGGAAAGACAATCGCCACAAGGTCTCACTCATCTGTGGTTCTTAACCTGGAGCAGCTTGAAATACTGACATATTTGAGAGGCAACTCGAGGCCCAGACAGTAGGGATGGAAGGGCTTGGGGGCAGGGGAAAAGGAGAGTGGGGGAAAAACGTACAAAACTAAACCCAAAATGAACGGGTACCATAGAACCCTTTATCCTTGAAGATAGACTAAAAGATTGAAATCTCAATAGAAGCATGGAGGGAGCACCTGAAAAGAAGGGCCCTGGGGAGTGTGGGATGAAGCCTAAGCTTTAAAAATGTTTTGAAGGCTGCAGAGACAGCTTAGCAGTTAAGGCGCTTGTCTTCAAAGCCTAAGGACCCATGTTTGATCTCTCTGCAGGTCCCATGTAAGCTGGACACACAGAAGTGACACAAGCACAAGGTTGCCCCTGCACACGAGGTGGCAAAGGCACATGGAATTTGATTTCAGTGCCTGAGGCCCTGGAACTCTAATTCTCTCTCTCTCTTGTACTCTCTAAAAAAATGTTTTTGGTTCTGGCCTGTAATTCCCAGTACCAGAATTCGGTTGCTACCCACAATGAGCACTTGATCAGAGAGAACTATGAGGTTCCCCAAACAAGACGGGCTTCTTTCAAAGCACTTTATTTCTTGCCTAAGGTAAAAGGTAAGACCCTATTGCTGAAGACACCATATGCTGCCGACAGAGCATGGAGAGAGACTTGACTGGGATCTGGAAGGGAGCCAGAACCCAGACAGTTAGCTCATCTAGTGCTGGAAAGCATTACATGTGCTACTGGGGGAAGGTGGCCAGCAATGGTCTGAGCAACCGGCGTGGGGGCAAACTACTCAGAAGCAAACACCCTGACAAGACGTACACACAAGTGCAGCAGTGGCCCACAGCCTTGGAGGGTAACCAATAGCTTTCTGATTGACTAAGAGAGCCACTCAGTGTAAAGGAGCCCATGTCTGGAACTGGGAACCAGGTCAAAATCCTGTGGAAACAAAGATTATGCTCTCCAATGATAATCTCCCACTAGTCTTAGGCTACAAGAGGGGCTATGCCCACCAAATTCTCCCTAAATTAATAAAGCTTACTCTATTTAACCTGTGCTAATTTTACTCTCCATTGGAGTATCTATTTTTCTTTTTCAGAATGCAAGACCCGAGGAGATAAACTACCCCTCACACTTCAGCCAAGCCCCAGCTGAAAACACAGAATTGGGGAGATGAGCAAGATGCAGCTTCCACAGTGAGCCTGACAATCAGCACCGTGGTGAAGGAGACAGACCCTGAAGACACTCAACACCTACCTAAGAGCTCGTCACTGAAGTAGACTTAAACACACCCAACATGGCTCAGGAAATTTTGCAGCAAAAGGGGCAGAAAGATTTGTAAGAGCCACAGGTTGGGACATCATGCCTGGAGGCACTGCCTCCCCGCAACAACTGACTGCTGCTCCCACAATGCAACCCCATGGGGAACACCTACAACCCCACTGAGAAGGGCCCCAGCGGAATGGGGGGCAAGGATGAGGGAAAAAGGCACCAGCACATGATGTATCCATACTAAGTATGTCCGTAATTAGTACAAAAAAAAAAAAAAGAAAGGAAGGAAGGAAGGAAGGAAGGAAGGAAGGAAGGAAGGAAGGAAGGAAGGAAAATCAAAGAAACAGGAGGGTAGGAGAAAATCTGCAGTGCCACTTGATAAAAAGAGACCCTGAAATGACAGGTTACTACAAATAGGACAGCGTTGGTTCAGTACCCCTCCTCCCCCCAAATACAGAAGAGGGCATGCACAGTTCTGTGTGTATTTTAGATGTACTAAATGTCTGGAGGCTTAGGAAAAATCTTGTCTGGAAATACCGACCCAAGCAGCACAGGAGACTACCTCTGCTACTAGTTTGGGGCCTGTGAAATTAGGGTTTACATCCACAGTCTCTATACACTGCTATTTCAATGGAGCAGTGACTTCAGAAATAATAAACACAATAGAAGCTTCTGCCTTCCAGTTCCTCTAACCGAACATTGCTCGGGGTATGCTGTTAGAGCTGGGCGTGGGCTTCCTGGAGTGAGGGAGACCGTGGATGAGGCATGGCTAGAGACAGGTGAGCAGGTCCAGGGCAGGAAGCTGTGGCCACCGCCTGTAGCAGCCGAAGAGAGAACACTTCACCCGAAGCAAACTGCGCTGTGTTCTGTGTGTGTATACGTTCATATGGTGTCCCAGCATGACTTAGAAAGTTCCGGAATCTGTCTAACATTTCATATGGGGACAGGAAAGAATTAGATCATAGAGAAAAGAAAAAATACATGTCTTTAGCTACTTCATTCAGTAAACAATTGTGTACACATATGCACACATACATACACAGACCACAAGTGTAAGTTTTCGTGAGCCATTATTTTGAAGCGATTTATTGATTTATTATTGGTTACAAATAAGTGCATTTAAGTGTTATATTTTCACACACACACACACACACACACACACACACATTTCCTGCTTTGCTCTTATTTCCCCCTCTCTTTCCGTTAGCCAGTCCCTTTTCTCCCCACAAATAGCCCACACTTCTGTTTTCATGACTTGCTTCACTACCTTCTCTTTAGACCTCTTTCTTTTTGCTCAGAATCCCCTTTCTACTTTTATGTCATGTACACACACATGTGTACACACATCAAACATGTGCTGTTTGTCTTTCTGAATCGGGATTATTTCACTTAACACAAAAGTGTCTAGTTCCAGACATTTTCCTGTGAATGTTATTTTATTCTTCTTTTGAACTGAATAAAATTTCATTGGGTATGTACACCATGTTTTTATTTATCTATCAATCTGTTGATGGTCACATAGACTCTTGAATCTTCTTTATAAAATTAAGAAATCTTGGGGGCTGGAGAGACGGCTTAGCGGTTAAGCACTTGCCTGTGAAGCCTAAGGACCCCGGTTCAAGGCTCAGTTCCCCAGGTCCCACGTTAGCCAGATGCACAAGGGGGCGCACGCGTCTGGAGTTCGTTTGCAGAGGCTGGAAGCCCTGGCGCGCCCATTCTCTCTCTCTCCCTCTCTCTGTCTTTCTCTCTGTGTCTGTCGCTCTCAAATAAATAAATAAATAATTTAAAAAAAAAAAGAAATCTTGGAAAAAATTCAAAAACAGTATCAGCCTTATTCCTTCTTCCATCGGCGTATTCTCTTATGTGCATGACGCATTTAAACAACCTCTTGTTGAAGGCTGTTTCCTTGGGTTCTCATGTTTTTGCCATTATGAATAGTGCTGCAATAAACACCCTTGTTGTCATGTAATTTTGCACTATGTTATGCAGTGGTGCAATAAAATGAAGTCACTGACAAAGACGTGCACCTTTCATTTTGAAATATTTTGCCAAATTACCTTCCAGAGACACTATATAAATGTGCTCAAGCAGTGCTCTATACAGGAAGTGTTGGTGGGCCAGCAGCAGAAGCACGGTTAGACATGCAAATTCTCATCTACTCACCACTTCCAAGGCTCAGAGGACGTTGGGGAAGAGGGACAGAAAGAATGTAAGCCAGAGGATAGGAATACTATCTTCTGGACTTGACAAGCCCATTGGATTCTAAAGCTCCCAGAGGCTGTCATTTCCTGCACAAGCCCTGTAGGAGACTGGGCCCATCAACATGTCATCGCGCATGATTGGGGGCTCACAGGGCCCCACCCCTGCCTGAGGAGTTACTGGCCATTAGTAGTTGCTAGGAAGGGGGTCACATTGTCCTCAGCGCTGTAGCCCCTGGGAAGTTGTCCATGTTCTGGTAAATAAACTCTTGCCCATGCTTATGAAAGCAACCATAATTAAAGCCTGTGGGTCACAAAGAAGACAAGTGGACAGAAGATGAAGAAGGAGGAGGAGGGGGAAGAAAAAGAAGAGGAGGAGGAGAAGGAGGAAGGGACATCAAAGTAGAAGTGGGACTATTTGGGAGGAAGAAGGGGTTTAGCAGGAGGGGGAGGGAGAAAAGGAGGCTGTGGAACAAAACACATCATATACATGTATAAAACTTGCCAAAAATACAATAAGAACTACAACTTCTCAGGCCGCATCATCGATCTCCTCCATCAGAATGTGAGGTTGGCAGTGGTGGTTGTTAGACAAGAAAGGTTTGAGAAATCTTAACCTCATCATGGACAGCTGCCAAGCAGCCCCGCAGTTTGGTTTTGGTCTGTGTTTGCTTTCCTTTTGATACCAGTGGATTTCAGAGGTGGTGGGCACTTCCCCAGGGGTTCCAGGCCAGGCGCCTGTGCTCTGCAACAAAGAACTGGCCAGAGACACACTGACAACAGCAGAATCAGAACAGTTTACTAGAAAAAGACACTTTTCCAAGGGGTAAAGCAGGCTAGAGCAAAAGTAGCTTAACTGGTGCCTGCTTCACACAGGCCGGGCATCCTGAGCCATTTTCCCAGCTCAGGCTTTCCATGGAAAGCTCTTCCTGTTGCATGCAGTTCTACACAGCCGTGTGCATCGTGAGTCTTAAATCTCTACCCAGCAGTGCGCAGTTCAGTATTGCAGTGAGCACAGGTCGGCTCCGAGCACTCTGGGGGTGCCTCTGCCCCTGCTCCAGTGGCCACAGCCAGTTCTAGTCAGCCTCGCCAGGGGCTCCAGCCTGGTCTTTCTCACCAGGCTTTGTTCACATGCTAGTTTTGCAGCTTTCATGTAAGGCCTCCTGGACCTCACTCTTGTTCTACTCCTTGGCCTCCTCTTGAGTGTGGTTGAGCGCCCACGTAAGTGTTCAGCAGTGATTTCTAAGACAGATGTGGTGGCTCATGACTAGAAGCCCAGTACCTGGGAGGTCCAGGTAGAAAGACAGCCATTGAGTTCAAAGACAGCCTGGGCTACAGAGTGAGTTATAGGTCATCATGGGCTAGAAAGAGCCCGGCCTCAAGACAACAACAAAAGAAATGTTTCTAAGTCTATAGAAGCCGCTTCTCCCTGGATCCAGTTACCTGTCACCTACTACAGTCAACTGTGGCCCAAGGACATTATTCAAGAGAAACCACCTTCTCTTTGCTGCTATTATGGTATATAGTTACAATTTCTTCATTTTACCGTTAGTTGTTGTTGATATCTTACTTTGCATAATTTATAAATTAAAATGTATTAAAATCAAAATGCACATATAAAAATCCACAATTCAAGTGGCCAAAGTAGGAGGGTTGCTGTGAGTTAGAGGCCACCCTGAGACTACAGAGTGAATTCCAGGTCAGCCTGAACTAGAGCAAGACCCTACCTCCAGAAAACAACAAAAACCAAACCCACAATGTACATGTGATTTTCACACTCCACAGTTTCAGGAATTCACTGGGGGTCTTGGAGTACATCTCCACAGGTAACGATGCCTATTTAAAAGTCCCCATTGTTTTTACCAGTACCTACATTGTTCAAATGTCTAAAGTTTCATCTGATATTCAAGACAAGCTTTTAAATGAGAGCCCTGTAAAATCAAAACCCAGGTTATATACTTCCAAAATAAAATGGCACAGAGTAAATGTTCTCATTCCAAAAGGGCAGAAGAGGAAGCAAGGAAAGATTGGACCAAAGCAATCTGAAACCTAGCAGAGCAATTACCAAATTTGAAGCTCCATGTCCGGTACCCACAATGCATGATGAAATTCTTTGTGCCCTGAAAGCCTTGGGCAGATCCACCCTTCCAGCTGTGCTTCCTGTAACCACCTTTGTGGGCCAGATCCACCCTCAGATGGAGCTTGTCTTGGGAGATGTTCCCTGGTCCTGGCATCTGTAACATCCTGGGGTCTCCAGTACAATTTGGGGATCATCTTCACCGCTCTTCCCAGTGCTGTCTCTGGGCCTCTTTGAAGGGACTTCAGCCATTCATCACATGGTGCAGTCTCAGTGGCCCTCTGGAATCTTGGTGACATTCCATGATTACGTCCATTGCTCATCTTTCAGTCTTCTAAAACTGGTATCATGTGGGTGATGTTGGCAAGTTCAGCTGTCAGACTGAGATGCAGCCTGGTGCCCATGGAGCACGGTAGCAGCCTCCGTATGTGGGGCTTGGAGAACAGGAAGTCTTTCAGTCTTCCTTCAGACCTTCCTGTCAGAAAAATTGTGTTCTTTCTATCTTTAGCCTTCGGTGGAGTGGCTCTTTCCCTCAGGGCATCGTTCCTACTGTTCCAGGGCTATGCAGTTGGCTTGTCTTATTTTTCTAACTTTTTATTGAACACTTCCATAAGTATAAACAATAAACCATAACAACTTAACAATTTCCTCCCACTACCCACATTTCTCCAGCCTAAATCCACCCTCCATTTCTTTTTAATGAAAGAAAAGAAGAATGAGAGAGAGAAAGAGAGAAAGAATTGGCACTCCAGGGCCTCCAGCCACTGTAATCAAACTCCAGATGCATGTGCCATCTTGTGCACATGTATGATCTTGTGCATGTGTCCTATTGCATGTGTGGCTTACATGGGATCTAGGGAGTCAAACATGGTCTTTAGTCTTTGCAAGCAAGCACCATGCTGCTAATCTATCTCTCCAGCCCTGAATTCTTATTATTTCCAATTAGTCTCTCTTCTATTTTGATCCCATCATTTTCTTTCTTGCTATTATGAAGGTGTTGTGTAGGTAGTGTCAGCACTGTGAGCTCATAACTATCAAGGCCATTTTGTATCTTGAAAACAGCATTGTAAACAGTACTATCCTGCAAATGAGTTCCAAAGGACTAAGGAAACTTTAGTTTAACCTAACTTAGGTTAGGTTTATCACAGCAATAGCCCACCCTTGGAACCAATTTTCTATATCAGCTAATTTATCATTGCTGTGAACAAATACTTGATCAGAAGCAGCTTAGGGGAGAGAAAGCATTTAATTCAGCTAACAGGTCCAGAAAGTAGAGTCCATCATGATAGGAAAGTAACGGTAGGAGCAAGAAGCCAGGGTCAGCTGGGTGTGGTGGTTGCACACCTTCAGTCCCAGCACTTTGGATGCAGAGGAAGCAGGATCACAGTGAGTTCAAAGCCACCCTGAGATTACACAGTAAATTCCAGGTCAGTCTGGGCTTGAGCAAGACCTTACCTTGAAAAAAAAAGTGGCACTGAATTATCAAACTTCAAGTTCTGCCCCCAGCGTCACACTCACCTTCCGTTGCAGTCAGGTTTATATGACTGGCAGAAATCATCTGACCAAGAGCAGTTTGTGGGTAAAAAGGGTTTATTTTGTCTTGCAGACTCAAGGGGAAGCTCCATGATGGCAGGGGAAAACGATGACATGAACAGAGGGTGGACATCACCTCCTGGCCAACATCAGGTGGACAACAGCAACAGGAGAGTGTGCCAAACACCAGCAAGGGGAAACTGGCTATAACACCCGTAATCCAGCCCCTAAGGATACACTGCCTTCAGGAGGCATTAATTCCTAAATCTCCATCAACTGGGAACCTAGCATTCAGAGCACCTAAGTTTATAGGGGACACCTGAATCAAACAACCACATTCCACCCCTGGCCCCCATAAACTGATAAGCATACATGATGTAAAATGCAATGCATTCAGTCCAACTTTAAAAGTCCCCATAGTTTTTATCAATCCTAATGATGTTCAAACATCCCCATAATCTAAGTTCTTTTAACTGAGCCATAATACCAAAACTCCACCCCTCCAAACCCATAATGACACAGAATAAACATTCACACTGAAAAATTTGTCATTGGGCATAGAAAAGAAATATTCAACCAATACAAGATTTAAACAGGACAAATACCAAACTCTGTAGCTCCAAGTCCAACAACACCACAAAGTGACAAATCTCCCAGTCTGCTAATTCTAACCAGCAACAAGTCTCTGGACTTCAAATTCTGCCCCTCCGGATAGGCTACTCACAGTCCTGCAAAACTCCATCTGGGGCTGGCATTCTCCTTATCAGCCATTTCATGGCCCCAACATCTCCACTGTGTCCCCCAAATTTCCATCTGCTGAGAACCTAACATTCAGAGCATCTAAGTTTATGGAGACCACCTGAATCAAACCAAAACACTTCCTGAACAGTGCTGCCAACTGGGGATTAATTAAGAAGTCAAACACATGAACCTATGAGGACAATTTATGTCTAAACCACATATACTGAATGTCCCTAAATGAGCCCCCTGTTACTTACTTTCTTTATTATGCCATGTTTGTGTGTGTGTGTGTGTGTGTGTGTCGGTGTGCATTCATGCACATGCCAGGCCTTCTTACCACTGCAAACAGAATACCAGATACTTGTGCCACTCTTTGGATCTGTCTTTGATGGGTGATTATGGAATTAAATCCTGGTTGGCAGGCTTTGTAAGCATGTGCCTTTCAATGCTGAACCACCTCTTCAGCCCCTTTTTATTTTATGACAGGGTATCACTAAGTCCTTGAACTTACACTGTAGTCCAGGCATCCCTTAAATTTATTGTCCTCCTGCCTCAGTCTCCCACATAGCTGGGATTGTAGACCTGCCCCATGCCACGTTTTGATCAACCAAGATCCTCTACTGAACTCCTGTGTTTCCTAGGTCTCTACTCAGGCCTTCCAGATAACATGCCCTTGTCTTATGTTGCACTCCTTCAGAGTGCTGATGATGAGATAAGGAAATAAGGATGGAAGGATTGTGTGTTTCTTATTGTTTTTCTAAATAATTCCTTGAAACAAAGCAGTAATAGGTTTCAGAGATTTTAGAATACATTAGGTTTTTAGAATTTATTTTGTGCTTTTATGCTACAATGATAGCTTATTGGCCATCTCAGTCCTAGTTCTAAATTTGGAAATTGGACATGATGTGAATTCTCCTTTTCCTTCTTCTACTTACAAAGGCAGGTGAGGGGGTGGAGAATAAGGTCAGGAGGGCCTTACACAAAGTCTCACAAAACTACATATGAAAAAAGGGGGCAAAGAGGAAGACTACAATCTCCACACCTACAACGCCTCAAGGAAGTCCTACTAAAACCAGTTACTGGCACAGGCGCAGAGGTACTCCAGAGTAGCCCAAAGTAACCTCTGGCTCATTATAACACTAAACCATCCACACTAGCTTGCTGGAGATTGAAGGTTCTAATGAGACGTGCAGCTCTTAAAGTTGCATGCAGAGGTACATGTAACAGAGAGCAAGCCTGCAAAAGCCCGTGCAGGGCACGTGAGCTCATAAGGCATCTTCAAGGCAACATGAAAGCCACTATAGAACTGCTGAACTGTCTTTGCTGTGCCTTGAAAGTGTGTCCTTTCCTAATAAGCTGCCCAGGCTCCTGTTGCAACAGGGCTTCTCTGTTCAATTCTTCTTGTAAAGACACAAGACTCTAGAACCCTTACAGAGGTGCTCTCTTAACCAGCATATCAGCCAATGTCATCGTCTGTCTTTCTTGAGATTTAAGAGCTATGTTTTAGTTTCCTATCCATTTTTATTTATTTATTTTTAAAACACACTTTATTTATTTGCAAGTAGAGAGAGGCAGAAAGAATGGGCATGCCAGGGCCTCCAGCTACTACAAATGAACTCTAGATGCCTACGTCACTTTGAGTATCTGGCTTTTCATGGGCACTGGGAAACTTAACCCCAACCATTAGGCTTTTGCAGGCAAGTGCCTTAGCCACTGAACCGTCTCTCCATCCCTGCCTCTACCCCCTTTCAGTCATTATCTCATCATCTTGTCCTATATAGGTTCATTGATTTCTTTTTATTTTAGACCAAAAGTTAAAAAAATATTTAAGCCCTAAGGACTCTAATCATACTTGCTCACCTGTGCTTATTGCTGCTCTATTCACAGTAGTAGGAAATGGAACCAGTTTATATGTCCTTCAATAGATGAATGGATAATGAAGATGTGGTACATTTATGCAATGGGGTTCTATTCAGCAGAAAAAAAAAATAAGATTATGAAATTTTCTAGGAAATGGGTGGATCTGGAGAAGATTGTATTGTGAAGCAACCAAGGCTCAGAAAATCAAATGCCACATGTTCTCTCTCATGTGGATCCTAGCTACAAATGTTTAGACTTGTATGTAGGTTGGAGTGAAAGTCAGTAGTGGATGCTGGAATGCTGGAATGGGTCTGTGAGGGAGGGAGATAAGGAGAGGACTTAATGGGAGGATATAGTAAGTATGTATGTAGAGGAGCAAAATACTGGGGTGAAATGGTCTAAGTGGGTACAGGGGAGAGGGTCGAGCAGAAGGGGTGGGATGAGGGTTACTCAAAATTTAAGATGTTATGATTAAATGATATTGAACTTACTTATTCTCTACCTAATAAAATATATGTTAAAAAGGAGAGTTTGAGAAGACATATCCTATGAAGGTAGATAATGCTGTACCCCAAGGCCATAGATTGTTATTAGAAAAGTTTCAGTGACAGAAGTGGGATGCATTCCAGTGCATTGATGGCCAGGGAGGCCCCTGATACCACAAATCAATACAGGCTATTTCCAAACATTTTGGTTGCCACTGCCCTCTAGGACAGATAGTAGGACCTTATTGCCAAAGATTCAACATGCTTGGGTTGCAGGGCACTGAGAAATCAAGCTGGAGCTGATATGGAAATTCTCTTTCCCATTGACTGTCAGGGTGCTGGAAAGAGCTATGCAGCCTACTGGAGAGAAAAGTCATCAACAGACTTAGCCAGAAATGAATCCTTCAAGCTTTATAGCTGGCCAGCTAGGCCAAATATACCAAATGGTGCAATGGTGGCATGTCTGTTATGGAGGAAACCAACTACCCTCTGATGGGCTAGCATTATACATGATATAACCACCAATAAAGAGGGAGGGAGTACAGTCTGGACAGAAGTGGGAAAAAACTTAACCTTAGAATCATAAATCCAAGGCCCACAATTAGGTTGTGCCCTCTACAGTGAACTGTTGGACAGGGAGACACATGAGGTCCCCTAAACAATGTAGGGCATTGCCAAAACACTTGATTCCCTGTTAGAGCTAAAATGTAAGGCTGTTTGCCGAAGACAGCACAGGCTTGGGTCATGGGACATCAGAATAGCATGCGGGAACTGGAAGGGAAACTGGCCTCCTCCTGGCTAGACCTCTAGTGCTGGAAAGCCCCACGGAAGCCACTGGAGGACAGCGACCACCAACAGCACGAATAAGCAGGGAACCTGAAGACTATGACATCAACCAGCCAGACCAGAGGCACACACTTGTGCAAGAGTGACAGCAACCTCTGTGGGTAACCACCTGTTCTGCAACTGGACATGAGACCCACTCAGTGTGGGAGAACTCATATCTGCTACTGGAAAACAAGTCAGAATCCCATCATCAGGAACCTCATACTTCAGAGAGAAGCTCTTACTGCTCTCTGGAGAAGAGTGGACTTTCACAGCAAAAAGTCAAGTAAGTTTACATATCCCCTTTAACCCAAGCAGCTCTCACTCCTGGTTGGAGAATGTGCTTTATGTTAGAGATGGCAGAGAAAGTGGAGAACTAAGATTCATTGGTAACAAGATAACTGACTATCCTCCATGAGATGTGTCACCTCTACAACATCCACCAGGGCTCAGGAGAAATTGCAGAGGTAGTGTTGACATGAATTCTGATCTTAGTTTTAGCCTGACAACCAGTTCCAGGGTGATGATGACAGAGACGGTGATCAATCAGAACATCTCAAAGCTGAAATCCAGAGGATACAGAGAGCTCAACACTAAATCAGACTGCCAATGGGCCTTCCATGACTCAGAGAACACTGTGGAAGAGAGTGGAAAGATTTTAAGAGACAGAATAGGTAGGAATATTCTGAGGCATAGTCCCTCCCCTCCCACCAACCCACAAGGACTGACTAAGGCCTCCATGATCTCACAGTGAATACCATAACCCCACTGAGGAGGGCCCCCAGGGTATTGGGAGCAGAGGCAAGGAGATAATGGTATAGCCTATTATACTATATATGAAATAAAAAGTGCAAAAAGTTATTTAAGAAACATATCTTATGGGCTGGAGAGATGGCTTAGCGGTTAAGCGCTTGCCTGTGAAGCCTAAGGACCCCGGTTCGAGGCTCGGTTCCCCAGGTCCCACGTTAGCCAGATGCACAAGGGGGCGCACGCGTCTGGAGTTCGTTTGCAGAGGCTGGAAGCCCTGGCGTGCCCATTCTCTCTCTCTCTCCCTCTATCTGTCTTTCTCTCTGTGTCTGTCTCTCTCAAATAAATAAATAAATAAATAAATAAATAAATAAAATTTTTTTTAAAAAAGAAACATATCTTACAATAATCCTTTTAGAATCTTTCTCTGTATTTTAAGGAAATTAGTGGGTCACTTGTGATCAAAATTAAAAAGAAAATTTAAAACTCAAGAATATCATTTAAAAATTGGATCATTAGTTTCAGCCAGATACCATAGTGTTATTTCTTGTCATTATTTTCTGTTTTTGTTTTTATTTTATTAAGGTATTCTTGAGACCTGGACTTGCTATGTAAACTACAGTAGCCTGGAACTTTCTACAGACTCTTAAAGCTGGCCTCAACATGGTGATCCTCCTGCCTCAGCCTCCAAGTACAGTTGTGTGCCACTTAAAGGCTGATTTCTTATGAATCTCATGTTCTTCAAACACACTTGTGTGGATGCTTGCAGAAGAGCTTGTGTGAAACACAGGCAGTTTTCCACTAAGAAATGAAATACAAGTACCTAAACCAAGATTTAGGGACATCTAAGTTGATAATAATAGGGATATGTTAAATTTCCTCATCCCTAATGATGGCAATTTCCCTGTTACCCATGTTGGAACTATAAGTGCCCTCCTTTTGTCAGCCCCACTTAAATTTTGCAAACCCACAACTTGTGGACATCCATTTGTTACTCATGGTGTGAACAACAGCTACATAACAACCTGACTTGCAGGATGTTTAAATCAGTTTCTCCCTTTGGAGTTATGAGCAATAATGTTGTGGGCCTTGGCTAAGGACTACAAAATGCCTAGATTATATAGCTTTTGAAGCCATCTCTACTGTCAGCTTGGTAAACTTGGCCTGAGAGGAGGCCTTGAACGCATGTGATCTACAGGAAGACGAGCCCAAAGAACAAGACTGGGGGGTCCTGGGATGGTGAGAGAGAAAGAAGGAAGGAAGCTCCCTGTGTACAGTGCCACTGAGCTGCTGCTTCCTGTGGCAGTTTGAACGGAGTTTTATTGTAACTTAGACCTCCAGCCGACGGGCTAGAGGAGGTGTCATTGTAGGAGGACCCCAGGGTCCAGCCTCAGTGGGTGTTTGGGGCAGATATGTTTCCAGCAAAAAATGATACAAAGAATTCGTGAGCTCTGCCATTACAGAGTTCCTGAGAACTCCTGCTTGTGGCGCTGGTGGCGATTGCCAGCTTTGTCGGCCTTTATGGGACGTCCCCTGTATTTGTAAGCTACATTCAATCCCTTCCCTTATAACTGTGCCTGGTTGGAAGTTCACAGCAACCTGAGGCTGTCTGCCACCCTTTCACTTTCTGTTCTGTGAGCTGAAGATCCTGAGTCTTTACTATGTATTTAGCACACGTGTTGGAGCATGTGTGACATGCCGAATAGTCACCCAAGAAGTTTACAAATTGGTACTCATTGAACTCATAGAAATAGCTTGAAGTTGAGGTTGGAGAGATGGCTTGGAGGTTAAGCACTTTCCTGTGAAGCCTAAGGACCCAGGTTCAAGGCTCGACTCCCCAATACCCACGTAAGCCAGATGCACAGGGTGGTGCATGCATCTGGAGTTCGTTTGCAGTGGCTGGAGTCCCTGGTTCGTCCATTCTCTCTCTCTCTCTCTCTGTCTGTTGCTCTCAAATAAATTATGAATAGACAACGTTTTTTTCTAAAAAAAGAAATAGCGTGAGGTACCCAAGGCTTTCAGTCCCATTTTGCAAATGAGAAATGGAAGCATGAGAAGTGACATAATTCACTTAGATTCTGTTCCTGGAACAGGTGACTAGTCTAGAGGTCTGGAGTGTGGGCGCCTACCCTTTCATCTGCTGCCTTTGCCTGCCCTAAACCCTGCCTGTCTGGTCCCTTGGTGTATTAGGCTGCTCTAGAGAAAAAGAATTGAGAACAGGTACATGTACCGCCGAAGGGGCTTTGTTAGACCGACTTAGCGATACTCGCTGGCGGTCCGACCGTGGCTGTCTGCACTCTCGAGAGGCGGGGAGCCCGGCAGCTGCTGGGGGCGCGAGGCTGGATGCCTGAGCAGTCCCAGTCTGGGCTGGAGGGCTGGAGGATTTCTGGAGGCCGCTTGGCCTCAGTTCCTGTTGGAAGGCAAGATAGGCCAGATTCTGAAGGCAGCAGAGGATGTCAGCAACAGGGCCGATGCCCTCCCCAGCGAGGAGAGGAGGTGGCAGGCAAGAGCACTGGGCTTTCCTCGGACTCCAGTACATCTGGGCTGCTGCCGCTGCAGGGTGCTGGCGGCTGTGGGAGAAGGTCTTCCCTCCCTTAACCCTTCCTGGAAATGCTCGCAGACCCGCTCCGAGGCACGCCTCTTAGTTGATTCCAAATCCAGTCCCATTGACAGTGAAGATTATCTTCGCAGTGAGCATTGCAGTTGCATTTCCTGCCTGTCTTTCCTGTTGAATTCTCTTTGGTTTCACAGGTTTGCTTCGTTTCCTCAATGGTGTGATGAGAAATCTAAGAGTTACTCGTGTGGTTCAAAACTTTTGAGTCACTAACTCATCAGCCAGGATGTGATGAGAAGTAAAAAGAACCTCACTTCCATCCATGGTGTGACTGCAATAAGCTCATGCATCCCCTTAAAGTCTTAGCCAGCTTGAGGGTCTTGTTCCACCAATCAAAATGTGGACATAACAGAAGCAGGCCAATGGCAGCGGACAGAGCTGGGCGTGGAGAGACCAGGAGCTTGTGTGTTGGAGGCAGAACCCTGTCCATGACGCTGCATCACAAACACTGACCTTGAACATGGACCTCCAGGGAAAGCCCAAGAGGCATTTGGTGCCAGAAGGTAGATTTCTTTCCCTCAAATAAAGACAAAACAAATTGGGCATGTTGGCCCATGCCTTCAGTCCCAGCACTGGGGAGGCAGAGATAGGAGGATCCCTGTGAGTTCTGGGCCAGCCTGAGACTATGGAGTTAGTTCCAGGTCAGCCTGGACTAGAGTGAGACGGTACCTCAAAACATCAAAAAAACCAAAGTGCTGGGGGGTGGGGGAGAAAGTGAGAAAAAAAGAAAACAGGGCTGTGGGATGGCTTAGTGGTTAAGACATTTACCTGCACATCCAAAGGACCCAAGTTAGATTCCTCAGGACCCATGTTACCAGATGCACAAGGGTGTGCATGCATCTGGAGTTTGTTTACAGTGGGTGGAGTCCCTGGTGTGCCCTTTCTTTCTCTCCCTCTTTCTCTGTCAAATTAAAATAATAAAATAATAAATATATAAATAAGGCTTTCTTTAAAAAAAAAAGAAAGAAAGAAAAGAAGTAAAGAAAAGAAAGAAAGATAAAACAGGTGAATTCCAGTTATGTAGGTATTCAAATAGATGCAGAACAGTTGATTCTTGGCTGTATGGACAAACTGGAGGTAACACCGTGATTTGTTAGGTCCCCTTAGTGCCTAATTTAGTGCTAATACCTTATGGGCCACTTTTTCTGTAAAAATGTCTTAAAATAATACTTTATGACTGGGGTCATAAAGATTAACAGGATGTGTAATGATTTATTTACACGTATACATATATGCTCATTTTTATGATGGTTACCATCTACATTGAAGAACACAGTAAACTAGAATATTACAATGTTTTTGTATTCATTTTTCCTCTGGATTTAAAAGAAATTAAGGTTAGGGGCTGGAGAGATGGCTTAATGGTTAAGCACTTGCCTGTGAAGCCTAAGGACACCAGTATGGGGCTCGATTCCCCAGGACCCACGTAAGCCAGATGCACAAGGAGGCATACACATCTGGAGTTTGTTAGCAATGGCTGGAGGCCCTGGTGCACTCTTTCTTTATTTCTTTTTTCTTTCTTTCTTTTTTTCTTTCTTCCTTTCTCTCTCTCTCTCTCTCGTGCTCTCTCTGAATTTTTCTCTGTCTGTTGCTCTCAAATAAATAAATAAAAATAAACAAAAAAAGAAAGAAATTAAGGAAGCCAGGCGTGGTGGCGCATGCCTTTAATCCCAGAACTCAGGAGGGAGAGATAGGAGGACTGGCGTGAGTTCAAGGCCACCCTGAGAATACAGAGTGAATTCTAGGTCAGCCTAGACTAGGGTGAGACCCTACCTCAAAAAACCAAAAAATAAAAATAAATTAAGGTTAAAACATTGTCTTGAGCCTTTGTAATGAGTAAATTGGACCTGCCAACCCAGAGCAGTACATGTTTCTCCAAAAGGAGACACAAATCCTCACTCTTATCTTGATAAGAACTGCTTATAAAACAGATGTGACCTGCAAGAACTTGTTACAAGCATAAAGTAATATCAAAGAACGAGAGACAAATGTTATGCATATTTTCTCCTTCCTCTTCCTTCTCTCCCAGTTTGGCTTCTTCTTTTCCCTTTTCAAAGTTGAACTTAAAAAAAAAAAAAAGCTTAAGTTTATCATGGATTCTTGTGCAGTTTTAAGAAACAACAGAGAAACAGACATATCCTATACATGCTTTACTCATTTTTACTCAATTTCCCTTCATTTCAAACATTTCTCCTGTTTTGATAGCATGTTTCAGAGACAGACATAGATGGATTGCTGTTAGTTCCAGGCCAGCCTGAGACTGCATAGTGAATTCCAGATTGGCCTGGGCTACAGCAAAACCCTACCTCAAAAAAAATCTGTACCAAAATACAATTAGTAATTTTTTTCTAAGCTGCTAGGACAAGTCTTCACTTGTATTTAACTCTTGGCTTACAGTGAACAATTTGTCATTTTTTACACTCATATCAATAATTCTTATGTTTTTAGAAGGCCATATAATATTTTAGGTCATGCTTAATATAAATTTCCTGCTATATAACAATTATTTTATAAATTTCAAGTACTTTGGCACCATCCTGTGAAAGCTTTAAATAAAACCTCAAAATTTATTGCTCTTGAAAGGCTCTGACTTCCAACAGATAACATTTTGTACATTGGATTGCCTTGTACCAGATGGTAGCTTGGGAAATCCACATCCACAGGGTCCCCACCACAGCCCTCAGCCCCTCTGAGGGAGCGCTGAAGTTCTGCACAGGCGCAGAGCAGGCTTCCCACCACTGATGCTTTGAGGCAGCTATATCTTTTGGTGAGGGGGTACCAGAGGGGAGTGGGCATCGTGAGATGTTTAGTAGCATCCTTGAGTTTCACAAACTAGATGCCCCCAGCTCCCTCTGCCAGCTGTCATGAGCAAAACTGTCTCCAGACATGTGCCCTGAAGGTCAACAGGGCTCCTGGTGGAGATCCAGGGTCTCTGAGAACTGAGGAGGCAGGTGCGGGTGTGAGCACAGGTCCGTTTCCGGGAAATCCCTCATGGGCTCCCTGCACAACCCAGGGACAGCGCACAGCATGGGCTCCAGCTTCGCCAGTTGCTTTCCTCATCTGTTAACGGGGGTACAATGGAAGCTATTTCACATGCACTGAGTATCTATGCAAAGTGCTTATCATAGATGATGTAGCTAGCGCATCACAATACTCGGCAAATGTTATACACACAGATCCACATACCCAAGCACACACCCACTTACACACATACAAAAGCATGCAAATACACACCCAGCATGCTCACGCACACTCACTCACACACACACACACCACCTTGAAGACATACCACAGCACTTGAAGTTTCCTGAAAGAAAATATTGCAATAGCAATCTTGAATTTTAGGAGGTCCACATGATCTTGGGTGATTCAGGCGGCAGTGGTAAATAGACCAGGGAAATTAACTGTCACAGAAAGAGGGAGGCAGTGTTGACCACAGAGGCACGAAGGCATTTTCCCCAGTATGCTGAGAAGTCAGGACAAAACGTTAGTGCAGGTCCAAGCATAACACAGTTGTATCACCCCCAGTCTTCCCAATAACCACCGGAGGGGGGATTAGTATTCCTAATGTTTGGATAAGAAAATAGTCACTAGCTCAGGGTCACAGAGAGAGTACGCTGCTAACGAGGGAGGCACTGGGCCAGGGGAAATGTGAACAGAGCTGTTTTTCAGCCAAGGGAACTGAGAGATTCCTTGACAGGTAGTAACACTAATCTTTACTTTTCTTGCCTTGCTTTTTTTTTTTTTTTTAGGGAACTTGAGATGGAAAGAGAAGAGACAGCCGCTGAGGAGGTGTGCTGCAGGGAACTGTTCTCTTGTGTGTGCATTGCTGAACGCTGGCTGCTCAGCAGGAAGCCCTAATTTAGGCTGTAGAAACCCAGCCAGCCAGTGCCCAGTTGGCAGAAGTTGGAGGAGGCTTAAAGGAGAAAGGCCTAGGGAAGCCTGGGAAGCCAAGCAATTATTCAGAAGTGAATATAGGTGCATCTATTTCATCTTTCTGCTCACCTGCCAGGTTCGCCACCAAAAGGTTAACTGTCTGAGAGCTGGGAAAGGAGGACGCACACATGGTTAGCTCCTAAGCAACACACACACACACACACACACACACCCCAATGGCTCTGATTCCAAGTTCTGGAAAATGGAAAGTCCAGGCCTCAGAAAATAAGTGGCCATTGATCTGCTCAGGGTAAATCTTGTCTGACTGGCAAGAGGCACAATGACTTCCAAGCGGAGGGTGTTTGGACCATGTTCCTTCTTTCAAAGGCCCCTGGGCCAGCTGGAGGCCTTACAAGGGCCCCCACTCAGGCTGGCCAGCAGGGAATGGAAGTAATCTAATTTTAATTATGTGACAAAAGCATGAAGAATCAGTTAAAAGTCTGTCAGAGGGAAAGATGGCTCCAGTCTGCCAGAAGTCCTTAGATGGAAATAAAGAAACCCACAGCTAAATGCTGGGTTTGGGAGTTAAAAAAGTAAGGCTCACATAATAACCAGATTGTACGTGATTGGAATAGAGATAGCTGGGAGAGACATCCGCAGCTCTTTTACTTAGGGACAAAGGAACCTACCAGGCAGCTGCCTACTTGAGAGTAACTCTCAACTCTGACTTGATTAAAACAGTTTTGTAAAAGTAAGATGGCTGTTTTCTCTCTCTCTCTCTCTCTCTCTCTCTCTCTCTCTCTCTCTCTCTCTCTCTCTCTCTCTCTGTGTGTGTGTGTGTGTGTGTTATAATTAAGGGAAAGAACTTATTTGTGGATTAAACCACTAACAAATGGTTGATACAGATCTTTCTTATGCATTCTCTAATTAGGGCTTCACAGATAATGATATTGATGGGTATATAAGGAAGGTTCTTTATTTTAAGTAAAACAAACAAATATGTAAATGTATGTCTAATATCTCAGTTGGGTTTAACTTTCTCTTGATTATTACTTAAGTGATCAAGAAAATAAATACCCTTTTATCTATAGCAAAAGTGAAGTAGCTCATTCATTCTTTCCTGTTTTGTCTCATTCATTCTTTCTTTCTCTTGGGGATCAAATATGCAAGGCAAGTGCCCTACTGCTGAGTTGCATACCTAGTCCCCAAGTAGCACTATATTTAAATTCTGAGATTCTCAAGCCAAGAGGTCAATTTCTCCATAAATCAGCCAGCCTTCACCAAAGCCTTTGAGGACTGGGGTTTGTTGCTAGACAGTGTAACTCTATCGAGTCCTAAACATTTGTTGAATAAATCAGGCAGTTGAAATCATTAAGTAGAGTGAAACTAGTGGCCAGATCTGCCCAGAGCTCCAGGCTAGGCAAATTCAGTGTTTCCTATAAGGCTTGCCATAGAATGGATGAGTCAGTGTAGATACTTACCCTGGCTTATGGTGCTGTGTCTCATCTCTCTTGCAGCTCCCTCTCTGCCACCACAGGACTAGAACCTTCCTGAGATGATTCCTAAAGTAGGACACTATGTGCTTTCCTCTCTACAGAGTTTCCCAGTAGAAAGGCCATCAGAACCTTTTCACGGGACTAGCAGAACTTAGAGTTAAGCTAAGTTATGCTTCAGTAATAAACAGACATCAAATGTTCAGTCCCTTAACATCACAAAAGTACGTTCCTCGCTCATCATAGCTCCACGTAGGCTCCGCTTGTCAGCTCCCGTATAAGCCATAAGTTTGGAGTCTAGGTTAATTCTTATAAGATGTTTGTATCAGATAGCATCCCAGTAACTGAACACAAGTTAAAGGGGGACTGGATGAAATACATGGGCCTTGAAATACACTTGAAGTGGCAAATGTCATTGCTGCTGGAAGTTCATTGTGCAGATCACGTGATCTAGCTCTAACCTAACTACAAGGAAATGTAGGGGAACCCACGAATGTTCAGACAATATTAACCATGTCTCCCTCTGAGCAGTTGGTTCCCCACTCATGCTCCTTTTGGGTTATTTTGATACATACAAGAGAGATTAACTTTAAACAATATAGATTTGGTCTAACAAAAAATATATCATTATTTCTCTGTGGTGCTAAAAAATTGGCTGGTCAAATATATGTTGTAGTCCTTGGCATTTCATGAATAAACGTATGTCTGAATGCTAGGTATGTTAGCCCAGGAACCCTGTGTTTAATTTATAAGAGAAGCAGAAAGTCCCTACGGGTAGCCTGCAGCTTGCAAAACCGAATTCATGTTCACACAATGCTCATACCTGTGGCCATTTTCACAGTGGATAATGCATTCAAGGCAAAATCAAACTATTTACAAAACAACACAATCCTTTTCTTTGGTTTTACCAGGGAATATCAGAAGAAATTCCTTTCATAATTCATAGCCACAACTTAGTTTTACTCCTTTTCTTACATGCCAGTTTCTCTAACACACTAGAGTTCCTCACCAAGAAGCCAAGGCAGTTTTCTGGTTTCTCCTCCCTGTCCCCAGTTCATCCATCTAGACGGCCTCCAACACCGGGAGGTTGGGGGAAGAGGGTTGAAACCTGGCAGACAGATACATGCTGGCCATTTGCAGTGGTGAATATTCTGCATTCAATGCTTCCTGCCCTGTCTGCTTGCTGGGCTTACACCTGTTGGAAGCACCTTTCATACTCCTAGTAATGTTCCCCGTAGCCCACTTCTTTTTGTTTTGTAATGTGCCTGTGTGTGTGTGTGTGTGTGTGTGTGTGTGTGTGTGTGTGTGTGCATGTTTGAGATGGACAGGTGCAACGATGTGGTGGAGGTGTGCATGCAGAGGTCAGAGGACAACCTCAGGTGCTGTTTCTCAGGTGTAATCCACCTTTTTTGAGACATGGCCTCTCACTGACCTGGAACTCATTGAGTAACAACACATTTTTTTTTCCTTCACATCTCTGTGTGTGAGTGTGTGTGAGTGTGTGTGTGTGTGTGTGTGTGTGTGTATGGGTGTGCCAGGGCCCCATGGCCCCAGGGTGTCTTGCCACTGCAAACAAACGCCAGATGCTTGCACCACTTTTCTTATTCTGGCTTACATAAGTGGCCTGGGAATTGAACTCCAGTCATCAGGCTTTGCAAGCAGACACCTTTAACCACTGAGCCATCTCCTCAAGCGCCATTCCCCCAGTTTTGATAACTCACCACACCGCTTGGAGTCAGAGACCCAGATGTGAGGTTATAGCAGGAGAGAAGCAAAAGCATTATACTGGAGGTATGGATCATTTTGAAATGAAAATGAAAGTCAGAATTCCTTTCAGCAGAAAAATATCTATTTTCTATGCAACCATAAAAGAAAACCCGAATTTATGCTTTGGTATCTCCATTTCCTATTTTCACATTTTCAACCCCACAGTGCAGTTTGTCCACACATCACATAGAATTCCTGTTGCTCTTTTGAGATGCGCCTCCTCGCAGATGGTCTTTTTGGGAGTCGGAGTGGGCTCCCACTTCTGAAGCCCTGTTTTTCATATGCACGCTGCCAATGGACTCTCCTGCTGCTCAAGTGTTGTAAACCCTCACATACAACCCCACTGTATTCTGGAATCATCTAAAGAGCTTTCAAACATCCCATGGCCCAGATGCCCCTCAAACTGCTAAATCGGTAATTCTTGGAGTAGTGCCTGCACAAGACATTTTGCACCCTGACTGAATCTAATGTGAAGCTGAAGTTGAGAACCGCAGCTCTACCCCACCGTTTCGCAGAAGTTAAGGGGCGTCAGAACCTCTTGGAAGTGCCTGGGAAAAATACAGATTCTTTTGTCCTTTCTGGAAGATTCTGGCTCACCAGGTTCAGTAATCTATTATGCAGGTACCCCAGGGAATGCTGATGCACAGACTTCTTCCCAGGCCACTCTTTGGGAAACTTTGCCCTCCTAGGGCTCAAATACCAAGTTGTGCCATACTGCTAAGGATCTGTATCTATTTAAGACTTATTCTAGGAATTTGCATCCAGACATAAAAATAGGTAATAGCATAATGAATGCTCTGGCTATTTGTTGCTGCATAGCAAATCATCCCCAAATTTGTTTGTTTAAAACAACAGCAAATATTTGTGCCCATGAATATGCAAGCGAGACAAACCCTCAGTAGAGGCAGCTAGCTTTTGTTCCATTGTCTGGGGAAGCTCCACTGGGCCAAAGGGACACTTAAGATGGCTCTCCATGCCAGGCACACTAGCGCCAGCTGTTGCGGGAGAGTCAGCTAGGATCGGTGGACAGACACCTTGCTTTCTTTCCACTGCATCTCTTTACATGACTACTTGGCTTTCTCATAGCATGGCTGCGACTTTCCAAGGGTGCGTCAAGAGGCAGAAAGTGGAAGCTGCTGGCTGCTTAAGGCCAGGGCCAAGAAACAAGCATGACATCACTTCTTTCATATACTGTCAATCAAATCAATAAAAATAATGGGTCCCGATTCAAGAGTGGAGGACCCACCACACATCTCTTACTAGGAAGCATGTTAGATGTGTGGCTATCATTATCCTCCCACAACAGACTATTGCATACCCACCATTCAACTTGACTTAGGTCTGCTTTGGAAACTGGCCTGTTTTTGTTCCAGAGAACATGAGGTGTACCTTGAACTCACTTCCATCATTTTGTGGCTTACCTAAGGCCCAGTTGGGTTCTCTGATGCCACCTTCTCTGTTTTGTTTGAGTCTCTGAAAATGTACAGCCTTGAACGTTCTCTCTGGTCTTCACCTGTCATGTGGGGTTCACAGATTCTGGCTGATAGAGTCTCCCAGTGCTCACTGCACATTGGTAGACTTCAATTTCTGTGAACTCCTGTAGTTCTTTCTACTTTCCCAAGCTGGCCTTACTCTCCTGAGTGCCCTTTCCCAACACCAGACAGATTAGTACCGTCTCCACTTTTAGGTCCTGATCCCTCCCAGTAGCTGAGTGTCACTGAAATTAGATGGTACCTGACACTCTTTAATGACGTCATTCCAAACTTTCATTCACTTTGCTTTCCTCATTATTCCCTTTGCTTATTCAAATCACAGAATCTGAGAATCTACAATGGAGATGGAGGTGCTCACATAAACCTATAATCCCTGCACTCAGCAGATAGTGGCAGGAGGATCCTAAATTTGAGGCCAGCCTGGTCTTACATTGTGAGTTCTAAAAAGTCTGCACTATATAGTGAGGTCCTGTCTGTAGAAAAAAATGCAAAACAACACAACAACAGAAAGAGAAAAATGAAAACATAAGAAAGCAACTGCAGAGGAGGAAGGGACCTGTTGGGAACGTGGCCTCGAGTTCACAGCAATCACATCTATATTCCTTTGCCAGTTTTCCTTCTAGATGCTCTTTGAATTCTGGGAACAGACTTCATTTCATATTGAAAAAAAAATGACTTTCTTATTCTCCAACTCAAAACCCACTTTTTGCTGAAAAAAAAGTAATAAGAGGCAGTCAAACTAACTTTATATCCCAGAAAATGGCTAGTGGGTAAAACCAGGTGGGGTGTAATAGAAAGAAACAAGTCCCCATATTCTTCCAATATGAAAAGAAAAAAAAACTTATTTCCACAATATTTGAACACATTCAAGTGTTTGTATGCTCTTTGTGTTCTCTGCCAACTGGCACTGACAGCTTAATAACTGCAAAACCACATTACTGCCTTCCCACCACACCGTTAGAGAGAGCGAGCTTCAGAGATGAGGATGGTGAACCCGCGGTATAACTTTTTTGGAGCTGCTGTGTTCAGCGTTGGCAGCGTTCTCAGCCAGTAGCATGGCACTTGTTTTTAAGTGCATTGTGGGTGAATATGGAGCAGGGCAAAGAAGAGTGAGTCCATGGACTGATGGAGTCCTGCTGATCTTGGCTTTCAACATTGTGGCCCTGAGCTACATTCAGTGAGCCGACAGTGAGGGTCCTTTGTAGATGGAGAAGAGAGTACACTTCACCTGAGTTTCAAAGTTATGGTTTAGGATAATTGTACACTGTAAAGATCGGTGTCCTGCCACACAGCGTGGCCTGTGATTCAGCTATGTCACCTCCTCAGTGGTCTGCATCCCTTGACTGGCAGGCATGTACAGTGGGTGTGCCATACAAGTTCGTGATTGCTCACAGAATCAGTGGTGTGTCAAGTATCAACTGTCACCAATGAGATTGTCACGGCTCCTTAAAATGTGGACTGACTGATGGTGTGTGTCAGATACAAAATCACCCAGACATAATTCTGGATTTCCAGGGCACTGAAAAATAAAACCATAACTTATTTAAAATGTAGAATAAGATAAATGGTATTTTTGTATATTTTTCTTTATTTATTTGAGAGAGAGAGAGACAGAGAGAAAGAGAGACAGAAAGAGAGAGAGAGAGATAAAGAATCAGATGGGTAGGTAGAAAGCAAAAGAGAGAGCGAGAGAGAGAATGTGCACACCAGGGCCTCCAGCTACTGCAAATGAACTCCAGATGCGTGTGTTGCCTTGTGCATCTGACTAACATGGGTCCTGGGGACTTGAGCCTGAGTCCTGTGGCTTTGCAGGCAAGTGTCTTAACCACTAAACAATCTCTCCAGCTCCGAATGGTGCTTTTTAAAGGGTACTGTATCAGATTTTACAAAGATAATTATATCACTCACCAAAAGTACTATCATCTATCTTTTTTTTTTTTCTCAAACATTTCGTTCTGTCTCCCACCATACCAGCCTGAACTCATTCCAGCCGACCTCATCTGGAAGCTAAGCAAGTCAGACCTGGTTGGAATTTGGACTGGAAACATTTCATTCTATTTCAAACTTTGACTTTAGGGATCAAAATTCCCCAAACCCGCCTTCTCTGCATACCTATACTGGCCCTGTTGTTATTTTTATGATAGGGACTGGAAGCATAACCTTTGGCTAGAAAGGAACGATGGATACATATCCCTTTCCAATGTTGTCTTTGAAACCTGTGTCATGTTACTTTCCATTCCATTGTGTAGACATATATTGTGCAGCTGTTCCAGTTCTGAAAGTGGGGAAGGTCACTGGTATAAATAGGGTCCCTCACTGAAACGGCAACGTGCTCCCGGGACCATTGGAAGCAGCAAATCTCATCCAGTGAGTGACAGTCACCAGGAGTTCATGTTTCTCTCCTTTTATAGCACCGCAAATAGGAAGAGTGAGAAAAGTAATTGAAATGGGGGGATCCTGAGAAAATTGAAAAGATTATTCCTGTACCATGTTATGTCCTGAGACTGGTTTGGTTAAAAAAAAAAAAAAAGTCTTAATGAACAAATAACCTCAGTTGTATGCAGGCATGTCTCAAGAGGATTAACTTATTTTAGGAGTGCAGAAAAATACCATCCAAAGTACTAATTACATTTAAACAGGTGTTTAACCATAGACTACCTTTAAGAGTCTGGATGTAATTATTAGAAAGTTGACTAAATAAAGTTAGGATCTACACGAATTTCATGTGTTCATATTAGCTTATACTTTCGAAATATTGACAGAATTTTTTATTTTACTCTAGAGTAGATTTACTTTTTATATAGAAATGAAACAGAAAAATTTCTGGTGGAAATAAACCAGCCTATTTGATCACATCATAGCCAAAAACATGCATTTGCTCAGAACCTACTTAGTAAGCCCAGCTGTGAACATCTCAGTGTTCAGGGCTCAAGGTTCTCCTTCTCTTCCTCCCTTTTCTTCCTTTCTTCATTCTTCTTTCAAAAGACAAAAAAGCCAAGGTTTCTTTTGATAATACCTTTAAATTATGCGTTGGGGGCTGACGCTGTGCTGTGGCTCACGTGCGGAGGTCAGAGGACAACCTCGGAGTGCTGGTCCTCTCCGTCCACCTTAGGTTGAAGTCTTGTTTTACCACTGCATGTGCCCCAGTCTAGCTGGCACTTAAGCTTTCCAGTTCTGTGGCTCTGCTTCCCATTGCCAGAGATGCATTGAAATTGTGGACATGTGTGCCATTTTGCATCAGCTTATGTCTAGCTTTACGTGAGTGCTAGGGAGACTTGAACATGGGCTGGCATGCTTGCAAGAAAGCAGTCTTTAGCCACCAAGCCATCTCCCCAGCCCTAAGGCTCTGCTATTCTTTTCTTTAAAAATATTTAATTTCATTAATTTATTTGTTTGAGAGAATGGGCACTCCAAGGCCTCCACCCACTACAAACGAACTCTGATGCATGCACTCCTTTGTGCATCTGGCATTACATGGGTCCTGGGGAATCGAACCTGGGTCCATAGGCTTTGCAAGCAAACACTTTAACTGCTAAGCCATCTCTCTAGCCCTCTGTTATTCTTAATTATTATATTTCCATATACTGAGGAATAAAATAAAAACAAAAACATGGAGATATATATATATATATATATATATATATATATATATATATATATATATATGAAAATACTTTAGGAAATTGCAAAGTGCTCATATATTTGCTAAACAAAACCCAGCAGAATATCATCCATAGTACTGTTAATAGACAAGGCTCAATTATGAAAACACGAGAGCTGATAAGAGAACAAGAACTAAATAGGTTACATTCTAAATAAGCAAGAGAACTCAACCGGGGAGAGAACATCAAAACCTTTTGTACCCTGAGGGCATTTGCTGGGCCAGGTGAGTATTTCAAAAATTGTGGTTTTAGCAGTCTCCAGATGTCAAAGCCAGGTGCTTTCTGCAGTGGGGAGTAGGAACTTCTCTCCACTTCTACAAAATTCTCTTCCTGAAGGTCTAATACTGTGGATTATTTACTTTACTTGTTGCTGTTGATGCAGAATTTTGGGATTCAAGAGGGGACCCCAAGTTTATGAACCCCAATTTTGGGACCTTTTCTATTTTTAACAAAAATTGATTAAGAAAAAGAACTTAAGAGGGATAAATTATAAAGTACTAAGTTTATTGAGGAAGAAATCACAAACTGTGAGGTTTATGTAAGGGAACTTGGGATCTAGGAAAAAGGCTAGAGTTCAGTCACATGGGAAGACGTGGGAAACATGCTCTCAGGTGGAGAATACTGCAGAGTTCGTGAAGTTCAGTTAAGAGAAATTGGGGTTTTTAACGGAAGACCAGAGCAGAGTCACAAGCACATGGAAGATAGAACTTAGGTGCATATGTAGGGAAACACACACAGCATCTGCCTTGTGCTTCCCTATGGAAAGAAGTGAAGAGGGCGATGGCTGAGCTTAAAGAAGAATAGAGAGAACATATTAAAGCAGAGACCGAGAAATTCACATGAGAAATGAGTAGTAAGGAGAGTTGTAGCCATGGCTACCTCAAGCTTAGAGATGTTGTATAGGTAACAGGCCTAGAGTTAGTGAGAACATGCACATGGTAGATCTGGACTGTGAAAGACATACATAAATGCAGAATTAGAGACCGGAGGAAGTTGTACATGTAATGAAAGTGAGATGTTACCCCAAACTATAAGGCAGAGGCAAGTAGAAAAGTTCCCCTAGACCAAGAAGCAGTGGTATGCTCTCCTCTCCACCCAGTCACACTGGGCATGGGGAGAGGCCACATGTGTCCCTGTGGCCAGGGTGAGGAGAGGCAGGCAGAGAGATAGGAAGAAGGCCACAGACTTTATAGTATAGAAAATATACTTTTAAAATTTAAAATACTTTATTTAGTTAGTTAAGAGAGAGAGAGAGACAGACAGAAAGAGGCAGATAAAGCCAGGTGTGGTGGTGCACACCTTTAATCCCAGCACTTGGGGGGCAGAGGTAGGAGGATCACCAAGAGTTCAAGGCCTGCATATACCTCAACAGGTAGGGGCTGGGGCGGAAGGGGTAGGACATGGAGGAGGCTAACAATGGTACCAACTTGGTTGTATCCACTGAGTACAAAACTAATTAATAAAAACAAAAGTTAAAAAAGAAGTTTGAGGCCACCCTGAGACTACAGAATGAATTCCAGGTCAGCCTGAGCTAGAGTGAGATCCGACCTCGAAAACAAACAAACAAACAAACAAACAAACAAACAAACAAAAAAAGAGGCATCTATAGAGAGAATGGGTGCACCATGACCTCTAGCCACCGCAAACGAACTCTAGATGCATGCACCACCTTGTGCCTCTGGCTTATGTGGGTTATGGAGAATGGAATCTGGATTCTTTGGCTTGGCAGGCAAGTGCCTTAGCTGCTAAGCCATTTCTCCAGCCTGAAAATGGATTCTTTTGTAAGATTTCGGTATGTAAAGGGAAAACTCGATTGTTTTGTAGACCCCCAGAGGCAGCCCACCTAGGTATTATGCTATACTATGGGCAGCAGGGAGCACTGTAGCTGGTTGTAATGAGTTTCGTAGCTGAGTCTTGATCAGACACAAGTTCCATTCCTGCCAAGAGTTCCATTCTTGCCAAGGGGGGTTGGCATGTGGGGTGGCATCTTCTGGTTCTCTCTGGGCCTCAGTTTCTAATTGAAACTGCCTGAAAGAAGCTAGCTTTGTCCTAGTTCTCCTTCACTGTGATGAATAACTGGCAGGGAAGGGCTGATCTGGGCTCACAGTTTTAGGACGTATCCATCATGATGGCAGGAGCTTGGGGCAGATGGTCTCCCTTTACTCACAGTCAGGAGACAAACAGGAAGCGGCTGCAGGCATTCGGCCCACTTTGTTGTTGTGTTTTTCTTTTTTAACTTCTTGTTTTGTTTGTTTTTTGAGGTAGGGTCTCACTCTAGTCCAGGTTGACCTGGAATTCACCATGTAGTCTCAGGGCGGCCTTGAACTCACGGTGATCTTCCTACCTCTGCCTCCTGAATGCTGGGATTAAAGGCGTGGGCCACCACACATTGGTTCTTCTTATAAAGACACCTGTTGTGTTTAATTAGCATGTACTCTAACTACTTCATTTTAAAGTAATCACCTCTTTAAAGGTCCTATCTCCAAATAGATTCACATTCTGAAGTATGATGGGGTGTTGGTTAATTTCCATTATGTACTTTATGGGATTTAGAATCTCCAAAGAATCACATCTCTGGGTATGTCTATGAGAGTGTTTTCAGAAAAGATTTTAACTGGAGAAGGAAGACCCATTCTGAATGTAGACCATATCATACCTTGAGCTGGCTTTCCAGGCTGAATTAAAAAAAAGACAAAGTGGGGCTGGGGAGATGGCTTAACAGTTAAACACTTGCTTGTGAAGCCTAAGGACCCCAGTTCAAGGCTCAATTCTCCAGGATCCATGTAAGCCAGATGCACAAGGTGGCACATGCATCTGGAGTTCATTTGCAGTGGCTGGAGGCCTTGGTGCCCCCATTCTCTCTCTCTCTGCCTCTTTTTCTCTCTGTCTGTCTGTCCCTCTCAAATAATAAATAAAAATAAACAAGAAAAGGCAAAGTGCTTATAGGGCAATTTGGTGGGCATAGTATATGCATTCAATGTTCATGCCACTGAGGGGCATATGTGCACAGAGCTAGGTCCGTGACAGAAGGCAGCACGAGGACAACTCTGTGAGCCCGGAGGAGAGGCCTCAGAGGACCCAGCCTGTAGCACCCTCATCTCCAACTTCCAGTTTCCAAATTTTGAGAAATAGAGTTCTGTTTAATTCTCATTTAGTTAAGGCAGCCATACTGAGTAAAGAAAAGGTGGAGGGAGGGCTAATCAAAATCTAAGAGGATGCAAATAAATCATTTGGAATCCTCTGGTTTCAGATAATAGAACACTTGGGAGCCATAGACCATTGTGACAAAATTTTCAGTGTCAGGGATGGGATACCACCAGTGAGTTGTTGGCCAGGGAGGTCCCAGATGCCTCCAAAACATTATAGGCCATTGCCAAGGGCCTTGGTTTCCCACATGGAGTAGATGGTAAGACCCTATTGCTGAAGACTCCACATACTTGGGCTGCAAGGCCACTGAGAAATCCTGCTGGAACTGAGCTGTTAACCTCCTCCATGTAGACCAGCTAACAGAAAGCTGGAAGAAGCTATTCTACATGTAGTTCAATGGGAGAAAGAGGTACCACCAGTGAAGATACTCAAAAGTGGACACTGTAATATATAATATAATATAATATAATATAATTGGCCAGCCAGGCCAAATGAACCAATGGGTGCAATACTGGCACATCTGTCATAGTGGAAACCAACTGCCCTCCAATTGGACTGGAGGCCTGTTCCATGGGAGGGAATACATCCCTGATATTGAAAATTTAAAACAGGGGTAGTCATGAGCCCTAGGGATGTAACATCAGCTGATGTCTGGAAAAATGTATATACTATGCTTATCAAACTGCCCAGTAAGCACTTCTCTAACATTTATACCCTTATATTAACACAACTCTCACTTTGGGTAGACAATCTTCTCTTTTCAGATGGCAGTGACCTTGGGATGACTCAGAAGGTATCATAGTGCTGGAAAGAAGTGACTGGAGTACTGAGTAACATCTCGATCACACCGTCCAAGGATCAGGGTCTAATGTGGAAGAGGTGGCGGAAAGAATGTAAGAGCCAAAGGAAAGGTAGGACTCCTTACAACATGCTCCTCCAGACACAAAATGGCCTGGATATCCATGACCTCACAGTGCCTGACCTACACAAGACCATCATAAGAGGAGGAAAAGATCATGACATCAAAATAAAAGAGAGACTGATTGAGATGGGGAGGAGATATGATGGAGAGTGGAGTTTCAAAGGGAAAAGTGGGGGGGGGGAGGAAGGGTATTACCATGGGATATTTTTTATAATCATGGAAAGTGTTAATAAAAATTGAGAAAAAATTAAATAAAAAACAGAAAAAAAATAAACTAAAATAAAATCATTCATTCTCATTTAGTTAAGGCAGCCATAGCAGATTGTTAAGCCTTTCATGAAAATGTAGGGGATAATGAGAACAGGAAGAAGCAAAACCAGCAGTAGGGTCTTTTGAATATTGGTGAGTCCATCTGATATTACCCGAATGATTAAACAGGGCCCCACATTCGTAATGCTGCTAGGTGGCCAGCATAAACAGGGACCTCCCGGGAGGAGTATGCCTTCATCCAACCCTTAACAAATTAATGAGATAAATGCCACAGCATGATGGGATCTTGAAAAGTGTAGACACTATATCCAGTATTTAGTGATTCCAGCAGGCAAAATCACTGAGAGTGGGCTGGGGAAATAGCTTTGCAGTTAATGTGTTTGCCTGTGAGGCCCAAGGACCCTGGTTTGGTTCCCCAGGACCCACTTAAGCCAGATGTACAAGGGGTGTATGTGTCTGTAGTTTGTTTGCAGTGGCTGGAGGTCCTGGCGTGCCCATTCTCTCTTTCTCTCTTTCTGCCTCCTCTTCGCTCTTTCTCTCTCTCTCAATTAAATAAATAAATAAAAATATTTTTTTTTAAATCACCAAGAGAGAAAGCAGAATGAAATGACCAAGAGTTGGAGGAGGAAAGGAAGAATAATTGTCTAGTGGGTGTGATGGTTAATGTTGACTGCCAACCTGATTGGATTAAGAAATACCTAAGGCATTATGGATAAATTACCTCTGGGTGTGTCTGTGAGGTGTTTCCAGAGAGGACTTACTGAGTAGAGAAGACACTCCCTGAATGTGAATGGCATCATCCCATGGGCTGGAGTGCCATACTGAATGAAAAGGGAAAAGCCAGCTGTCATGGTTTGAATGTAAAATGTCCCCACAGGCTGAACACTTCTTTCCCAGCTGGTGGCCATGCTTGGGAAGGTTGTGAAGGCTTTAGGAGGTGGAGCTTTGCTGCCAGATGTGAGTCACTGGGGGTGGGCATGAAGTGTTATGGACAGCCCCACATGCTGCTCTTTCCATGTTTCCTGTCTGCTGATGTTTTAAGCTGGCCCTTGCTCCTGCCTTGCCTTTCCTAACATTAAATTTTACCTAAAAACTGTGAGCTGAGCTGGGAGTGTTGGCGCACACTTTTAATCCCAGCACTTGGGAGGCAAAGGTAGGAGGATCACCGTGAGTTTGAGGCCACCCTGAGACTACATAGTGAATTGCAGGTCAAACTGAGCTACAGCGAAACCCTGCCTCAAAGAACCAAAAAAACAAAACAAAACAAAACAAAAACCTGTGAGCTGAAAATGAACTCTTTCTTTATTCCTCTTTGAAACCTCATGAACCAACAGTCCATATTTCCTTAGCCTTCTGGTCTTCCAAACTCCAACCAGAATGTCTCCTTAAGCTCTGCCTAAAGTATCCAGAAGGGGAGAGGGGGCTTCTCTACTAGAAACTTCCAAATCCCACCTTATTCCTCCTGCTAACCAGTTCCAAAAGAGGAAGAACCATATAGTCAGGTTTACTGAAGCAACAGCCCCTCTGCTCAGTACTGATTTCCTGTATCAGTTACATTCTCATTATTGGGACAAAATAACCTACTAGCTCCAGGAAGAAAAGAGCTTATTTCGCCTTACAGTTCCAAAAGATAGAGTCCATGACAGTGGAAACAGCATCTTTCAGGAAGCTATCATGTCAGCAGAATGGCAGGGAGAAAGCAAAAAGGAGAAGAGCAAGCAAGGCCAGGCTACAAAACCTCGAAGGCTGCCTCCAGTGACCCCCTTCCAGAACCTTCCAGAGCAGTGTTACTTAATCCCCTGTCTGAGGATTAAGTGTTCAAACACAGGAGTCTGTGAGAGGCATTTTATATTGATGATTTCAAAGGAAGGTCACTGTCATAGTGGAGCATCCTTGTAATCCCAGAGTTTACAGTGTGAGACTGGAGGATTGTTGTGAGTTTGATGTTGACCTGCACTACATAAGACTCGGTCTCAAAAAATTAAAAGTAAAAGCAAGTTTAATATAATTTATTACCACATTGAAAAATAGAAGAAATTATCCAGAGGACAGAAAAAGATGTAGATAAAACCAGGTTAAAAGAAGACGAGTCACAGAGGACAGGATAAGATCTATCCTATGTCTCATTGAAGTTCTTTAAGGTGGGAACAGAAGAAACACTAGTGGAGACTGTAAGAGTGCTCCAAAAATGGTTAAGGGCACAAATCCATGAATCCAAGAAGGTAAATTAATGGGGTAACTGAAAGAAAATCAGTAGCTAGACCCATACTGCAGAACACCAAAAAACTAAGAGGAATCTTAAAAATGTTTCATCCAGAAAAACAGGATGGATTCTCTTTGCTTCTGTTATCCATTGTTGCGGAGCAAATGACTCTGAGGAGACTTAGAATAAGAATGGTCTATTGAGCTCAACTCAGTTCTGTGGGCTGGCCGGGCAGTCATCCTGCTCTCCTCAGGCAGGCAAACTCATCCAGCCCCCCGCCCCAGGCTGCATTCTCTAAGTGGGAAAACTGAACACTCAGTGGTTTACCTAGGATAGTTCAACCCCTCTTTCACTCCATGATGGCGTTCATCTCAAAGGCAACAGACTTGGGTATTTTTTTCACATGGAAACAACAGCTTTCCAGAAGGCAACACCTCCAGATGCATATATTTAGATATTTTATGTTGATATTTCATGTATTGGTGTTCCAACAGTCAAAGTAAGTGACCTGTCTGTGATGGTTAGTCTTGATTATCAAGTTCATTAGGCTGAGAGAGCCCTACAAAACCAGCAAAGCATACTTCTACCTGTCTGTGTGGTCATTTCCTGAGAAAATAAGACACCAAGGGCTCTGATCTGGTTTGATCAACTGCTAGATTAAAAAGGTGAACAGATTATTGAGAGATACTATAACTATAGAAGGTGGCCCCTAACAAGAAATTGGTTACTAGAAGCATGCCTTTGAAGAGTGTATCTTTTTTTAATCTTTCTTCTTTTTATTTTTTATTTAGTTATTTTTCCAAATTTTTATTAACAACTTCCATGATTATAAAAAATATCCCATGGTAATACCCTCCCTCCCCCAGCTTTCCCCATTCTCCATCGTATCCTCTCCCTGAAGGGTGCATCTTACTCCTGGCTCCTTCTGTCGCTGGCACTGCGTCCTGGTCATTAAATGAGCAGCTCTGCTCTACCGTCCACCTCCACCATAGGCCACGAAACAATGGAGCCAGCTAACCAGGGACTGCAATGTTGGGAGCTGGAAGCCAAAATAAATCATTCCTCCTTCTATATTTTTCATCTCATGTTTTTTTTTTTTTTTGTTACAGTAACAGAAGTTCGATTAACACACTGGCCAAACCCAGAGTTTGAGAGGACCCCATGAGAACATGAGGGGCCACAGTCTGCCATCAGTCCTCCAGGAGTTGATTCCCTCCTTTATGGAAAACATTCATTTTGAGTACTGGCGTAGGCTTGGTGAGTTCTGGATGGAGAGCCTTTCTTAGTTAAGTGGGCTTAACTCTGTGCTTGAATCAGTGGCTCTTGAGTTCATTTTCACATGCTAAAGAGGAATTAAGAAATATGGACAAGAGATGAGAAAGTGAAAATAGGATTATTAAGGTAAGAGTAGAAGGACTTCCAACCAGGAGGGACAAAGAGAGGGACAGATAGAGATAGGGACAGAGAGAGAAATAGAAACCACTGAGCATATTGTATGTGACTTATGGCAGGAACTGGATAGAGGCTGAGATAATCTTTCCCGAGATTGGCTCGTCCCACACATTGCATTATTGGCTAAACTAGTGAGAGGCCTACATGCTTTGAGCATGTCCCCTAAACCAAAGTGAGGTCACTTGCCCAATCAGGAGTATGATCACACATCATGATCATCTTGTCCATTTGCTCTTCCAACTGACTGTAATGGTTCTGAGGGTTACGGACAGGTCCTTTTTCATTCTTAGGCTACCTGACTGTGGCTTTCAACAAACATTATGTGACTGGCTCATAATTCACCATGGACCCTACCCTTACTGCCTTGAGGTTCTAACTCTTATCTCTGTACTGTCCAATAGGCTCAGACTCAAAGTCCGTCACCTTGTCATCAGCATTAAGTCTGAATGCAAGCGACATGCCTTGGATGAGTTCCTCAAAGGAAACCCTTCTGACTTAGAGATGGTTAAGCTTAGAATAGAGATTCTGGGACAGTTCCTTTGGGGTAGGGAAGCTTATTTTGTATCAGTGGCAGAGCTCAGAAGAGCAAGGAAAGGATGGGACGGGTGTGAAATCAGTGGTGAAAGCAACAGGGATTTTGTATGAGAGGGGGTCGGGACAGGAGGAAACAGAGGCCTCAGGAGAAATGGCCAAGGAGTGGAGGATAGGAGCCAGAAAAGTGGCAGCTGAGGCAGTGGGTCCCATCCCTGGAACCGGCAAGTAAAGGAAACTTTAGAACACGTGGGGTGGAACACATATCAGGACTCTGAACCAAGAAGTGGAGAGAGCAAGAGAAGAAAACAGAGGAGATAAAGAAGAAGGAAAATGGCTGAAGAGAAGGCTTAGCAGTTAAGGCACTTGCTTGCGAAGCCTAAGAACTCACATTTGGTTCTTCAGTTCCCATGAAGCCAGACACACAGTGATGCAAGCATGCAATGTCACACGTGTCTGTAGTTCATTCAGAGCAGCTGAAAGCCCTGGTGCACTCATTCTCTCTCTCTCTCTCTCAAAATAAATCTTAGAAAATCAAGGAGGAAAAGGTGTGTGAAGTAGTGAGGAGAGAGACAGAATGACAGAACAGGGCCCAGGTCACGAACTGTAGTTCAGGGAGACACTGAAGAGAAAGGGGGGAAGAGTGCCTGATGAGGCCTTATGCATGTCCCTTTGTGGGTGGAGGACTGCTCTGTGAGGGAAGGGCCTTGGGAGATGTGCAGAGGAGGGAGCCAGTGGTGGGGGAAGGAGCTAGGCTGGCTAGCCCCCCTACATTGAGCCCTTTGGGGGAAGTGAAGCCGTTGAAGCCTCAGTTATGGCCGGTTTGGAGGAGGGAAAGCAGAGTGGGTATAGCGCTCTACAGACTAAAATGTCATTTGTCTCCTGCACATCAAGCATACCATAGTCATGCTATCAGCATTGTCAGGGCCAGAGCCTGGAAACCAAGAGGCCAGGCCAGCCACCTGCCCTCAATATGTCCATTGAAGAGACACCACAGAGGAGGAGGAAGAGTGATTTATTCAATGTGACCACACTGGGGAGAGGAATAAGTAAAGTGAAGAGGTCCAGTGACCTTCTCCTGCCCAGGTCTGTCTTCGGGATCCTGACATGAGGCTCAGGCTTAAGTGGAAAGCAGGGCGTCAGTATAAATAAGCCTTCCTGGTCATTGTTGTGCCCCCCCCCCCCCCACACACACCATCATTGCCTCAGCTCTAGTCTATCCTGCAAGTTGTCAGGACTGTGTGAAATCCATCCAGGAGACAAAACCCCCTCTGGGGACTCTAGGCTTCAGTCCTTTTCTCTCAGCGTGAGATTCCAGAGGAAATTCCATCTCCTGAGGAGCTCTGAAAGCCAAAGGGAAGGGCACAAGCATCTCTTCATTCCTGCCAGGACCTTTACAGTAAAATGCGATTGAATTTCCACACTAGTTACATAAATAAGGAGAGGAAATGCAGAGAATGGCTGCACATGTCTGTATCCCCGCGCTCAGGAGGCTGAGACAGGCCGATCGCAAGTGCAAGGTCATCCAGGACTGCATAGTGAGCCCCTTAGCAGAGAAGGATAACATGAAAAGAAAAGGGGCGGAGATAGGAGGAGAGAGGTATGTAATGTCTAGATCCCAGTCCACAGCATCTCTGAAATTCAGCTGGCCAGGTGTCAGCTTTTCCTACTCTGGGGACAGAAGATATTTCTTTCTTTCTTTTTTGTTTTTTGTTTTTCCAGGTAGGTTCTCACTCTGGCCCAGGCTGACCTAGAATTCACTATGTAGTCTCAGGGTGGCCTTGAACTCATGGTGATCCTCCTATTTCTGCCTCCCGAGTGCTGGGATTAAAGGCGTGCGCCTCCATGCCCGGCATCAGCACAGCATTTGTGACAGCAGATGCGTAGGAGTTTTTGTTTCCTTACATACCAAGCACTTCCTTGGCTTGGGCTTCAGTTCGATCCTGGAATGCCCTGCCTGCAGGTTCCCGCAGCCTGAGAGCTGTTGTCTCACCGTGCCTACACCAATGCCTACTCCAATGCCTACTCCGTGCACCAATCAAGAACTCCATGTTGGGGCCTGTGTTCCTGGGTGGTCAGCTGTTAATCGGGGTTTTCCAACATTGTTGTCTGGTTTGATTGATTTGAGAGAGCAGCTCACGGACCTCGGGGGGCATTTTCTCATTTAGTACCAAAGATACCAAGGACCAGCTGCTGTAAGTATAGAGCAGAGGCCAGGGGGCATCCCTGAGACTTCCAGCAGCCCATGCCCTGAGGCAAAGTCTTGCACTGAGGACTCATGGTAAAGTAACAGGAATTAAAATCATTTATTATGAATAAGGAAGGGCTAGGGAGAAAATACTATTGTTGTCTGACTAAATGGACATATTATGACCACAGAGCTGCTCTCTAAACACCTATGTTTACACATGCCCATATGTTAATGCTATTTGCATTTTTGGTTAGAGAAGTTTCTTTTTTTTTTTTTTTTTAAGATGGTGGTGACCACTGGTGAGATTCAAAACCACCAACATGTCAAGAAGAACAAGCTACAGAGGTGTGTTCAGCACTGAGACATCTCTTTTGCACCCTTCAAGGCTCAGGGTCCCTTGAGAAGAAGGTGACAGAAAGAATGTAAGAGCCAAAAGAAGGGGTGGACTGCTTACAATACTGTCTTCTAGACACAAAATGGCCTTGCTATTCATGACTTTACATTGGCTAATGCAACCTTAGAACCTGCATAAGAGGAGGGAAAGATAATGACATCAAACAGAAGAGAGACTACTTGGAAAGATGAAGGGATTCAATAAAAGGAAGACTCGGGGTGTGGGGGGAAGGAGGAGGGAGAGGAACTATGATCATGTTATATTGTCTATATGTATGGAAGTTGTCAATAAAAAGTTGTGTTGTTTTTTTTTTTCCCCAAAAGAGGGGCACAGAGCTTCCATGCTGAATCTTGGCATACCACCTTCCATAAGCCTCCACATGTTCAGTTATCCAGAAGCTTCTCTGAACCCTGTCGCTTGTCATATTTATTAAGACATCAATAAACAGGCATGGCCACTGAAATACTTGGTCATTGGAGATCAACACCAACTTCAGACTCTCCTTCCTGGAGATTGGGGTAGGGTGGCTCTAAGCATCCAATCCTCTAGTCATGTCTTTAACTTCCTAGTGAGCAACTTTCATCCTGAAGCTCTCTCAGAGTCCCTAGTCACAAGCCAGCCACTGGCATACAAAAGGTACTCTTATTGTGGGGAGGCTCCAAGAGTTTTAGGACTAAGGGTCCAGAAGCTAAACTTGAATTCTGAATTATGATACAATGTCACAGCAGTGGGGCCATCTTGGGTCTTGGCTCTATCCTCAGGGATCTTCAAATTGTGACAATTAATGGTTTCTGTTTCCAAGTGAGCAATGTTCTTGTTCTTTTCTTGCCTGTGCATAGTTAAGGGCTCAGAAGCCTCCTTGCCTTTAACATGTGGGCTTTGGAGGACGCTTACTGTAAGGTCACCACGCCCCCCTCCCATCCCTCGCTCCTGTCCCGCTCTGGGCTCTGCGCTCTCTCCTGCTATAGACTTCAGAGGTCTCACTTCCTGAGAGAGGTCAGCAGGGGCCTAGCCATTCTGGCTGCTGCAGGCTCTGATCAAATCCTCATAGCACATTGCAGAATCTCCTCTTCTTTCTTCCTTCCTCTCCTCCCAAAGGGCTCAAAAGCCTTCTCCCTCCCTGGCAGGCTTTGTTCTCTTCTCCCTCCCTGGCAGGCTTTGTTCTCTTCTCCCTCTCTGGCTCTCTTGCTCTAAAGTATGTGCAGTTGCCATTTTTCTTCTTTCTCTCTCTCTTCCTTCCTCTCTGTTGCATGCACTCCCTTTCTCTCTCTCTTCCTCACTCTGTTCCCTCCCCTCAGCTCAGAGCTCCTTCACCTTCCACTCTTCCTTTCAGAGCTTTGGTCCCCTTCACTCTCACCCTGGGTTTTGGAATTTCCTTTTTACCCGCCCCTTTCCTCCTGGCTCTGGGTTTGAGCCCATTCCATCCCCTTCCCTCTTGCTCTGAACCATGCCACTCTCTCGCTGGGATTAAGTAAAACTTTGTGACCAAGAAAACCATCTCAAAGTCCTCTATTCCAAACCTGACACTTACCTAAAGCATATCATGATGAGTGAGAAATGACTGTATTTTGTGACTCAATTGGTCCTAACCACTGTCCTTTGGGTCATACTGTCAAAGTAACAGTTGATTGTAGTTCATCCCTATGGTCATCTTTCACACATGTCATGGATGGGGCCAGTTGATACTTTCACCATTCTGTATGGACATCTTTCAGTCTCAGTGACAAGTGTCCATCAACTTTGTTTTGATCTTCCAAGTAACTATGAACACCACACTAAGTTTCTATGGTCTGATTGTTTACATATACCCCAAATTCTTATGCTGAAATCCAAACCCAGGGTGTGATACCATCAGTACACAGGACTTCATAAGATGGTTTATTATGAGGGTGCAGCCCTTAAGAATGAGATTAGTGACTTTAAAAAAGTCATTCAGGGACTAGAGGGATGCCTTAGCAGTTAAGGCACTTGCCTGCAAAACTAAAAGGTCCCAGATTCAATTCCCCAGATACACAGGTGGAGGCACATGCATCTGGAGTTAATTTGCAGTGGCTGGAGGCCCTGGCACACATACGTGCTCTCTCTCTCTCTCTCAAATAAATAAATAAATCGTTTATTTGAGAGAGAAGGAGAGGCAGATAGAGATAGAGAATGGAAGCACCAGGGTCTGCAGCCACTGCAAACAAACTCCAGATTCATGGGCCACTTTGTGTATCTGGATGACATGGGTCCTGAGGAATCAAACCTAGGTCCTTTTGCTTTTGCAGGTAAGTGCCACAATGGCTAAACCATGTCTCCAGGCCCAGGTTAGTGCCTTTTCAAAAGAGTCTGCAGGGAACCCTCTCGTTGCTCCCGCTGGATGAGGACACAGGGAGAAGACAGGCATCTGAACTGGGGAGACCTCTCAGCAGATACTGTCAGCACTGTGGTTTTAGACTTTCTGGTCTCAGAACTGACAAAAATAAATTTATTTATTTACTATATGGTTAATGACATTTTGTTATAAGAACCCACCAAGACGAAGACACCATTATTGCAATACACAAAACTATGACTGAGTCTTTTAACAACTTCTGATAAAATGTTCCTCAGGCCTTTCTTGACTCCATTAAATTTATTTCCCACACTTCCAGGCTTCACTGGCAATCCCCTGGCCACGCCTCCAGCCTCCACTTACTTTCCAGCTCCAAAGCCAATAACACACTTTTGAGCTCTTGTGTTGGCGAAACTCCACTCTGTGGCACCTATCTCCAATTACATGATACACTGTAGGGTAACTAACCATCCAAAAGTCAGTGACTTACTTGAATCCTATTTATAATTCTTCAGGTTGGGTAAGATGCTACTGTTAGTTTTTCATGGGCTTGTTCTTTTCCGTGTCAGATGGCTGGTGCCTGGAAAAATGGGGCATTTCTCCTCATCCGTTACAAATATTAGCAGCTGTGCTTAATTGAGAGCCACTAATGTCACCATCTACCCTAAAGTTAAAGGACCAGCATTATGAGCACAGCCTTTCCAGGAGTGACATGGGAAGCTAGAGAGCAGTGACATATGTCTTCAGTGCATTTGAACATAAACAATGGATGGAGAAATGGCTCAGTGGTTAAGGCCATAAAGCCTAACCGACTTCCGGTTAAGATGGCGGCGTAGGTACCACGCCAAAGCAGCCTAGGGGGGGGAAAGACCAAAAAAAACTCAGCAAAATACACACTTTTACTAAAAAGTGAGGTGTATAGGAAGTTGAGGCGGCAGCGGAGAAGTGGAAGAGTTATAGAGCATCCAGAGCCTGCACAGGCGGGAACAGCGGCTCCGGGGCGGCTCGGCTACCCGCCGCAACCACGGAGCGGCAGAAAACCGCCAGACTCTTGGCTCGAGCCGCAGGACAAGCCAGGTGCGGGATTTTCCCCTCACACCGTGCTCTCCGCAACTCGGGAAACGTGAGGGGAGAGCGGCAGCGAGCAACGGAGGGAGGAGCAGACCGCGAGGTAAAAGCACACGTGGAGAAGCGATACAACCAGAGCAGCTGCGGCTCCCTCCCCTCCCCCGCCGCCTGAACCCAGCTCCAGCGAACACAGCAGCGGCCCGGGACCGGCCACGCCAACTTGGGCTGACGGCGGGACCCAAGCAGGAGCAGAATTCGGCAGCAACTTCAGCGGCTCCAGCACCGGTACCAGTGGCCCCAGTAGCAGCGGACCCAGGAGCGGCAGCGGTGGCAGATCCCGCAGCAGCGGCTTCGGGGTGAGCAGCAGCGGTGGACACGGCAACGGCAGCTTCAGCAGCGGTGGTGGCTCCGGGGGTGGCAGCTACAACAGCTGCAGAGGCGGCAGCAGCGGCTCAGTTTGCCCCGTAGGAAAAGCAAGTGCCCAGCTCCAGAAATCAGAACAGCAGCCCGACGACCCAGGCAGCAACTTGACTGAGACCACAATCACCCAAGGTAACTGGGATTGCACCAGGGAAGGGTCTCACTTGGTCACAAGCTGACTTGGATACCTCAACAGACCAGAAATCTAAACCTCTTTGTTGATAGAGGATCTGGTCATTATAATAACTACTCTTGCATACATACTCGGGGCTGTTTTTGATGGAATGGGGACAGTGTTTAGTTAAATTTTAGAATCTACCAGTATATTATTCCACTCAGCCTGCTTGAATACTCCTATAGCAGGGAAACTCAACCCCTAAGAACATCTTTGTAGATACTCTGAGAGTCTTAAGAGCCACACCTAATACCTTAAGGTCCTACCCTGAAAATATATTACATCAAATCAATTGATACAGCTAAGAATACACAGCTAGCTAGAAAATCCAAGCATTAACTTAATCCAAGATGCAAAAATATATACATTATAACACAAGAAACACTAAAAAGCAAGATGATATAAATCCACCTAAAAGTATTAATGCATCAGAAATGTCCTCCAGTGAGAAAGAGTTAGAGGAAATTCCTGAGAAAGAGTTCAAAAGAATAATTATAAATATGTTCAAAGAGGTCAAAGAACACATGAAAACAATCAAAGAGGAAATCAAAGAGGAAATCAAAGGAATCAAAGAACAGGCAGGACACCAATTTAATGAAATAAAGAAGGCAATACAAGACATAAATAGAGAAATAGAAATAATAAAGAAAAACCAGTCAGAATTACTAGCAATGAAGAACACAGTTAATGAAATAAAAAACTCTGTAGAAAATCTCACCAGTAGGATGGATGAGGGAGAGGACAGAATATCTAAGCTAGAAGATCAGGTGGCAGACCTAATGCAGTCCAACAAAGAGAAAGACAAACTTATAGAAAAGTATGAGTGGGAATTTCAAGATATTCGGGACACTATGAAAAGATCCAATATAAGAATTCAGGGCATAGTAGAAGGAGAAGAACTCCACTCCAGAGGCATAGTAGGCATCTTCAACAAAATCATAGAGGAAAATTTTCCCCAAATTGGGAAAGAGGTGCCAATACAGATACAGGAAGCCTTTAGAACCCCAGCCAGACAAAACCCAGAAAGAAACTCTCCTCGCCACATTATACTCAAACTTCCAAACACACAAACCAAAGAAAAAATATTGAAAGCAGTTAGAGAGAAAAATCAAGTTACCTACAAAAGCAAGCCCATCAGGATTACAGCAGATTATTCAACACAAACTTTTAAAGTCAGAAGGGCCTGGAGCGATATATTCCAAGTTCTGAAAGATAACAACTGTCAACCAAGGTTACTTTATCCTGCAAAGTTATCCATCCAAATAGATGGAGAAATAAAGACATTCCATGACAAAAGCAGGTTAAAGGAATATCTGAAGACAAAACCAGCTCTACAGAAAATACTTGATAGAATCCTCCATGCTGACCAAAAGGAAAAGCACACATATAAGGAACCTAGAAAAAACCAGCCATACTCAAATACCAGTTAACAGAAGAGAGCACAGGTAGAACAAGTAACACACACACACACACACACAAATGGCAAACATAAATACACACCTTTCAATAATATCTCTTAATATCAACGGTCTCAATGCCCCAACGAAAAGACATAGATTTGCAGACTGGGTTAAAAAGCAGGATCCTACAATTTGTTGTCTTCAAGAAACTCACCTTTCTACAAAGGATAGACATTATCTTAGGGTGAAAGGTTGGAAGACGGTGTTTCAAGCAAATGGGCCTAGAAAACAAGCAGGGGTTGCTATCCTAATATCAGACAGGGTGGACTTTAGTCCGAAGTTAGTCAAAAAAGATAAGGAAGGTCACTTTATATTGATTAAGGGCACACTACAACAGGAGGACATTACAATCCTAAACATATATGCACCTAACATGGGGGCTCCCAAATTCGTCAAACAAACACTATTAGAACTAAGGTCACAGATAACACCAAACACGGTGGTGGTGGGTGACTTTAACACCCCACTCTCATCAATTGACAGGTCATCCAGGGAAAGAATAAACACAGAGGCATCTGGACTAAATGAGGTCATAGAAGGAATGGACCTAACAGATATATACAGGACATTTCATCCAAAGGCTGCAGAATATACATTCTTTTCAGCAGCACATGGAACATTCTCTAAAATAGACCATATATTAGGACACAAAGCAAATCTTAACAAATTCAGGAAAATTGAAATAATTCCTTGCATTCTATCTGACCACAATGGAATTAAACTACAAATCAGTAGCAAGAAAGGCTATAGAGCATACACAAAATCATGGAAACTAAACAATACACTACTAAATGATGAGTGGGTCAATGAAGAAATCAAAAAGGAAATCAAAAAATTTATAGAGTCAAATGATAATGAGAACACAACATACCAAAATCTCTGGGACACAATGAAGGCAGTTCTAAGAGGTAAATTTATAGCCTTAAGTGCCTATATTAAGAAATTAGAAAGGTCGCAAGTAAACGACCTAATGCTTCCCCTTAAAGCCTTGGAAAAAGAAGAACAAGGCAAACCAAAAAGTAGTAGACGGGAAGAAATAATAAAGATTAGGGCAGAAATTAATGAAATAGAAACAAAAAGAACAATCCAAAGAATTAATGAAACAAAAAGTTGGTTCTTTGAAAGGATAAACAAGGTTGATAAACCCTTAGCAAATCTGACCAAAAGAAAGAGAGAAGAGACACAAATTAATAAAATCAGAGATGAACAAGGTAACATCACAACAGATTCCAGAGAAATTCAAAAAATTATAGGGACATACTATAAAAGCATATACTCCACAAAGTATGAAAATCTGAAAGAAATGGATGATTTCCTTGATCTATATGACCTACCTAAATTAAATCAAAATGAGATTAATCACTTAAATAGACCTATAACAAACATGGAGATCCGAGCAGTTATCAATAATCTCCCAACTAAAAAAAGCTCAGGCCCGGATGGATTCACTGCTGAATTTTACCAGACTTTTAAGGAAGAGCTAACACCATTGCTTCTTAAGCTTTTCCAGGAAATAGAAATAGAAGGAATCCTACCAAACTCCTTCTATGAGGCCAGCATCACCCTGATACCAAAACCAGGCAAAGATAGAACAAAAAAAGAAAATTACAGACCAATCTCCCTCATGAACATAGATGCAAAAATTCTCAACAAAATATTGGCAAACAGAATACAAGAGTATATCAAAAAGATCATTCACCCTGACCAAGTAGGCTTTATCCCAGAGATGCAGGGATGGTTCAACATACGCAAATCTATAAATGTAATACATTACATAAATGGGTTGAAAGACAAAAATCACATGATCATCTCATTAGATGCAGAGAAAGCATTTGACAAAATCCAACATCCCTTCATGATAAAAGTCCTACAGAGACTGGGAATAGAAGGAACATATCTCAATATAATAAAGGCTATTTATGACAAGCCTACAGCCAACATATTACTAAATGGGGAAAAACTGGAAGCTTTTCCACTAAAATCAGGAACAAGACAAGGGTGTCCACTGTCTCCACTTCTATTTAATATAGTTTTGGAAGTCTTAGCCATAGCAATAAGGCAAGAGACACACATAAAAGGGATACAAATTGGAAAGGAAGAAATCAAGTTATCATTATTTGCAGATGACATGATTCTATACATAAAGGACCCTAAAGACTGTACTAGCAAGCTGTTAGAGCTGATCAAAACCTACAGCAATGTAGCAGGATACAAAATAAATACACAGAAATCAGTAGCCTTCGTATATGCTAACAACAAACACACAGAGGATGAAATCAGAGAATCACTCCCATTCACAATTGCATCAAAAAAAATAAAATACCTTGGAATAAACCTAACTAAGGAAGTAAAGAATCTATACAATGAGAACTTTAAGACACTCAAGCGAGAAATTGCAGAAGACACTAGAAAGTGGAGAAACATCCCTTGTTCCTGGCTTGGAAGAATCAATATCGTGAAAATGGCAATCTTACCTAAAGCAATCTACACATTTAATGCAATCCCTATCAAAATTCCAAAGGCTTTCTTCATGGAAATAGAAAAAACAATCCAAAAATTCATTTGGAATCATAAAAAACCTCGAATATCTAAAATAATACTGAGCAACACAAAAGAGGCTGGTGGTATCACCATACCTGATTTTAACCTATACTACAGAGCCATAGTAACAAAAACAGCATGGTACTGGCACAAAAACAGACATGTAGATCAGTGGAACAGAATAGAGGACCCAGATGTAAGCCCAAGTAGCTATAGCCACCTGATATTCGATAAAAATGCCAAAAATACTCATTGGAGAAGAGACAGCCTCTTCAGCAAATGGTGTTTTGAAAACTGGATAAATATCTGCAGAAGGATGAAAATAGATTCTTCTCTCTCGCCATGCACAAGAATTAAGTCCAAATGGATTAAAGACCTTAACATCAGACCAGAAACTTTGAAACTGCTAGAGGAAAAAGTAGGGGAAACCCTTCAACATATTCGTCTTGGCAAAGACTTTCTGAATACAACCCCAATTGCTCAGGCAATAAAACCACAGATTAACCACTGGGACCTAATGAAATTACAAAGATTTTGCACCGCAAAGGACACAGTGAAAAAAGCAAAGAGGCAACCTACAGAATGGGAAAAAATCTTCGCCAGCTATATATCTGATAGAGGATTAATATCTAGGATATACAAAGAACTCAAAAAGTTAACTAATAAGGAATCAAACAAGCCAATCAAAAAATGGGCTAAGGAGCTAAATAGAGAGTTCTCAAAGGAAGAAATACGAATGGCATATAAGCACCTAAAAAAATGTTCTACGTCACTAGTCATCAGGGAAATGCAGATTAAAACTACATTGAGATTCCATCTCACTCCTGTCAGATTGGCCACCATCATGAAAACAAATGATCATAAATGTTGGCGGGGATGTGGAAAAAAAGGAACCCTTCTGCACTGCTGGTGGGAATGCAATCTGGTCCAGCCATTGTGGAAAACAGTGTGGAGGTTCCTAAAGCAGCTAGAGATTGATCTACCATATGACCCAGCTATAGCGCTCCTAGGCATATATCCAAAGGACTCATCTCATTTCCTTAGAAGTACATGCTCAACCATGTTTATTGCTGCTCAATTTATAATAGCTGGGAAATGGAACCAGCCTAGATGTCCCTCAACAGATGAGTGGATAATGAAGATGTGGTACATTTATACAATGGAGTTCTACTCAGCGGTAAAGAAAAATGAAGTTATGAAATTTGCAGAAAAATGGATGGACCTGGAAAGTATTATACTAAGTCAGGTAACCCAGGCCCAGAAAGCCAAGCGCCACATGTTCTCCCTCATATGGGGATCCTAGCTACAGATGACTGGGCTTCTGTGTGAGAATGAAAATACTTAGTAGCAGAGGCCAGTAAGTTGAAAAGGAGACATAAAGGGTGGAGAAAGGAAGGGAGGAGGATACTTAATAGGTTGATATTGTATATATGTAATTACAATGATTGTAATGGGGAGGTAATATGATGGAGAATGGAATTTCAAACGGGAAAGTGTGGGGGTGGGGAGGGAGGGAATTACCATGGGATATATTTTTTAATCATGGAAAATGTTAATAAAAATTAAAAAAAAAAAATCCTAACCACCCCATTTCTATCCCCCAGTACCAATGTAAAGCCAGATACACAAAGTGGTGCAGATGTCTGGAGTTAATTTGTAGCAGCTAGAGGCCCTGGTGTACCCACTGTCTCTTTCACTGTCTCTTTCTCTCTCTCACTGTCTGTCTGTCCCAGGTGGGGTGGCACATGCCTTTAATTCCAGCAGTCAGGAGGCTGGGGTAGGAGGATCGCTGTGACTGCGAGGTCAGCCCAAGAGTACATGGTGAATTCCAGGTTATCCTGGGCTAGAGCAAGACCCTACCTCGAAAGACCAGACCAAACCAAACTGGAATACAAAACTCAGTGAAAATATCTGCCAACACTAAAGGCAACATAGACATGTAAGTACATAAGCAGGAGTCAATCTGTGTAAATTCGAAAAAGTTTGGAAGAAGTGGAGGACTAATGGCATTTATTTTTTTTTAATATTTTTTGTTCATTTTTTATTTATTTATTTGAGAGTGACAGACACAGAGAGAGAGACAGATAGAGGGAGAGAGAGAGAATGGGCGCGCCAGGGCTTCCAGCCACTGTAAACGAACTCCAGACACGTGTGTGCATCTGGCTAATGTGGGACCTGGGGAACCGAGCCTTGAACTGGGGTCCTTAGGCTTCATAGGCAATCGCTTAACCACTAAGCCATCTCTAGAGCCCGACTAATGGCATTTATAAGAGACAAACTTCAGGAGGATGGAAAACCTTAGATGCAAAAGGAAATGACTGTGAAATAATACAATAACCTAAGGGGTTAAAAATAAGAGACTGTCTGAGGGCTGAGGATGAAGCTCAGTGGGCAAAGTGCTTTCCAGTGCAAGTATGAATGCCTGCGTCTGATCCCTAGAGCCATGTAAAAATACTGAGCAGAGTGGCATGACCCGATACCCCAGCCCTGGGGAGGAGAAAATAGGTGGATCCTTGCAGTTCTCCGTTCATCCACTGTAGTCTAATTGGTGGCTCCAGGCTAATGAGAAACCCTGTTTCAAAATAAAATAAAATAAAATAAAACAAAAAGGTATATGGTGTTCCCAAGGGACACCTAAGAGTGTTCTCAGGCTTCCACACATAGGTGTCACAGGTGCATGCACACATCAACACATATATGTGCCTGTATATACATGAACGATGTATACACATGGACATTAAAAACGGTAGTCTTGGGGCTGGAGATATGGCTTAGAGGTTAAGGCACTTGCCTGCAAAGCCAACAGACCCAGGTTCAATTCCCCAGGACCCACCCACATAAGCCAGATGCATAAGGTGGCACATCCATCTGGAGTTCACTTGCAGTAGCTGAAGGCCCTGGCATGCCTATACTCTCCCTCCCTCTCTATCATCTATCAATCAATCAATCTATCTATCTATCTATCTATCTATCTATCTATCTATCTATCTATCTATCTCTGCCTCTCTGTCTCTCTCAAATAAATAAATAAAAATAAAAATACAACATATGTAGTCTTACTATATGTTCACAAAAATACGTAAATTGGAGATGTGGTGAATGAAAAATCTCTACCTTTATGCCTCCTTAAAGAGGTTTGCAAGGTTTTTAAAAAATAATTTTCACTATCTCTCTTTATCTCCTCTCTGTCTCTACTAAATAAATGCATAACTATAATCTTTTTTTTTATAAAAAGGGGGGTCTGGGGAGATGGCTTAGCAGTTAAGACACTTGCCATAAAGCAAAAGGTCCCAGGTTCGATTCTTCAGGCCCCACATAAGCCAGATGCACATAGCCAGATGCATCTGGAGTTCATTTGCAGTGGTTAGAGGTCTTGGTGCACCCATTCTCGCTCTCTCTCTTTCTCTCCGCCCCCCCTTTCTTTGTCTCTAATCTTAAAATAAGAAACCCAGAACCTAACATCGTGGTGCATGTCTTTAATCCCAGCACTTGGGAGGCTGAGGCAGGAGGATGGTCATGAGTTTGAGATTATCCTGAGACTCCATAGTGAAGTCCAGATCAGCCTGGGCTAGAGTGAGACTATCTTTAAAAAAAAAAAAAATCCAGAAAAAGGGACTGGGGAGATGGCTCAGGGTTAAAGGCATTTGCTAGTAAAGCTTGCCTGCCTAGGTTCAATTCCAAAATTACCGACATAAGCCAGATGTGAAAGGTGGCAAAAGTGTCTGGTGTTCATATATAGCAATAAGAGGCTCTGATGTGTGTGTGTTCGCTCGTGAGTGCATGAACACACACACAAAGTTTGTTTTTTTAAGTTTAAAAAGTAAACTTATTCGAAAAAGTATGGAAGGTAGGAAGGGTGAGAGAGGGCTGGGGAGATGGCTCAGCCAATATAGTGCTTGATGGGCAAGCATGAGGACCTGCGTTTGTATCCTCAGCACCCATGTCAAAGGCAACCAACCATGGTGTAGGCTTGTGATCCCAGAATTGGAGAGGTGGAGATGGAAGAACCCCTGGGGCTTGCTGGCCAGCTGGTCTAGCTGAAGTCCAGGTTCAGTGAGAGATTCTGTCTCAAAAAATAAGGTGTAGAGTGATTTAGAAAGACACCTAATGTTGACCTCTGGCTACACATGCACTTACACACATACAAACACACACATGTGCATGTATATGGCATATGAGAGAAGAAGGAAGAAATAGGTCAAACATAAAGCACAAAAACATATGGATGATAAAAAGTCAAAATGTGGGGCTGGAGAGATGGCTAAGAGGTTAAGGCAGTTGACCGTGAAGCCTAAGGACCTATGTTTGACTCTCCAGATCCTACATTAGCCAGACACACAAAGGCGAGGCAAGCACAAGGTTGCACATGCCCACTAGGTGGCACAAGAGTCTGACGGTGTATTGCAGTGGCTGAGGCCCTGGTATGCCAATTCTCTCCTCTTTCTCTGTTTCCCTCTCTTTAAGTTTTGCTCTCTGTAAAAATTTTAAAAAGCCAAAATGTATTACTAAGTACCTTAATTGTGAATAAATTACATATTCAAATTAAGAATAAATATAATTTAGGCATTGTAATTTAATTATCTAATCTCAAAATAAAGAAAAAGTGGGCTGGAGAAATGGCTTAGCTGTTAAGGTTCATGCCTGTTAAGCTTAAGGAGCCAGGTTTGATTCCCCAGAACCCACATAAGCCAGATGCACTTGGTGCTGCATGTGTCTGGAGTTTGTGTGCAGTGGCTAGAAGCCCTGGTATCTCCATTCTCTCACTTCCTCTCTCTCATATAAATAAAATAATAAAATATTTTTTAAAATAAAGAAAAAGTATATATTGGAAGAAATGCCAAGAGAAACATGAGATGAAGCATCATAGCAAAAGAAAATTTTGACATATATCTGAGTAATTGATAAATTTGGTATATAAGAATTAGACAGTTTTTAATAACATAATTAACAAATTGGGCCTAATAAACATAGAACATTGTCTGCCCTGACACATTCCCTTTGGCAGATATAAAATGTTTGTCACAAGGTATCAAAAATTCAGCCAGGGGTAAATCCTGATACATTTTGAAGAACTGAAATTTTACAACATGTGTCTCCATTACAATGTAATTCATTTAACACTTATAAAAGTATTTAAAAACTTCATTGTTTTAGGAATTAAAAACATGTCTCAACAAAGCAGACCAGAGAAAGGTAATAGATCATATTTTAAATAGGTACTGGGCACTGCTTGTAGAAGTTAGATAATGCAGCCATAAAGAACAGTCTTGATTTTAAATATGTATTAGATACAGAGTGAAAATAAGCTAAGCATCAGTCACAAGAAGCTAGGATACTGAGCCAAATAAGCCCTTAAAAAGGTAAAAGATGGGCTGGAGAGATGGCTTAGTGATTAAGGCACTTGCCTTCAAAGCCAAAGGAACCTGGTTCAATTCCCCACAGAAAGGTAGATACACATAGCGGTATATGCATCTGGAGTTTGTTTGTAGCTGCTAGAGGCCCTGGTGTGTCCTTCTGTCTCTCTCTCTTAAATAAAAAAAAAAAAGAAAGATGGGAAGTAAAGTGAAGAATGAACAACAGTCTGCCAAGAGTGGAGAATTAGTTTTTGTTTGTGTGATGCACGTGGTATGTGTTGTGTGTGGTGTGTATGTCCATATTTATGAACACAGGCACATGTGTGTGTATGTTGTGTGTGGTGCATGTGTGTGTCCATGTGTACGAATGCAGGCACATGTGTGTGTGTTGTGTGTATGTGCTGTGTTTGTGTGTTGTGTGCATGTTTTGTGTATATGGAGTGTGTGTGGTGTGTTTGTGGTTTCTGTGGTATGTGTGTGGTATATGTGTGTGTCCAAATGTATGAACACAAGCACGTGTGTGTTTTGTGTGTGGGTGTCCATATGTATGAACATAGGCATGTGTGTATGTTATGTGTGTTGTGTATATGTGTTGTGTGTGTATGGTGCATGTGTGTGTGGTTTCTGTGGCATGTGTCTGGTATATGTGTGATATATGTATATGTCCAAATGTGTGAACACAAGCACGTGTGTGTATTGTGTGTGGTCCATGTATGTGTGTCCGTATGTATGAACACAGGCACAAGAGTGTTTATATGTGCATTGTGTTTGTGTGTTGTATGTGGTGTATGTGTTGTGTATTGAGTGGTGTGTGTGTGTCCATATTTATGAACACAGGCATGTATGTGGAGTGTGTGTGTGTGTGTGTGTGTGGTGTGTATGTATCCAAATGTATGAACCTAAGCATGTGTGGGTGTGTATTGTGTATGTGTGGTACATGTGCATGTGTGTCCATGTGTATGAACACAGGCATGTGTGTGGTCTGGCAACATGTGGAAGTCAGAGGAGAACTCTGGGTGTTGACAGCCACCTTCCATCCAGTTTGAGGTAGTCTCTCATTGATTATTGCTTCATTTGTCTGTTCTCATTGCTGGCAGAAATCACCTAACCAAGAGCAGCTTGTGGGGAAAAAAAGTTTATTTTGTCTTATAGACTCTAGGGTAAGCTTCATGATGGCAGGAGAAGATGATGGCATGAGCAGAGGGTGGCCATCACCTCCTGCCCAACATAAGGTGGCAATAGCAATAGGACAGTGTGCCAAACACTGGAAAGGGACAGTGGCTATAACACCCATAAGCCTGCCCCAGACAATACACTGCCTCTAGACAGTGTTAATTCCCAAATCTCCATCTGTTGGGAACCTAGCATTCAGAGTATCTTAAGCTTATGGGGGACACCTGAATAAAACCACCATGCCAGGCTAGGTGGCCCAAGAGCTTCTGGGGATTCTCTGTCACCCATCTTGCTGTGTAGACACCCACTAAAGCATCCAGGTTTACCTGGGTTCTGGGAATCCAAACTCAGGTATTCACAATTGTCTAGCAAGTGTGTTAGCCACTGAGCCATCTCTACCACTGGAAAAAGATTTTTATCATACAGAAAAATGTTGATACATTTCACTTTAAATGGAGCACTCTGTTCATCAAAGGGATTCACAGAGTAAAAAGGCAAATCACAGAGTAGAAAAAAATGTTGTGCCATGCATTACCATCAGAGACTAATATCTTGAATGTGTTAAAAATATGTTCTTGCCTGAAAGCATACTCCCTAATTAATCAATAAGGTGAGAACTGAGAATAAAAAATAATAAAGTAAAAAAAAAAAGAGAGGGCTGGAGGGATGGCTTAGCAGTTAAGTTGCTTGCCTGAGAAGCCTAAGGACCCATGTTTCTCTCTTCAGATCCCACCTAAGCCAGATGCACAAATAGGGGGTAAGTGCAAGGTCACACATGCCCACTAGGTGGTGCAAGCATCCAGTTCTAGAACTCCAGTCCTATTGCAGCAGCTGAGGCCCTGGAGCACCAATTCTCTCTCACTAAAAAAATGTTTTTAATTTAAAAAAAAATAGAGAAATCCACACATGAATAGGCATTTTACCAAAAGAAATAAAAGTCAATAGCCAAATAAAAAGGTGCTCAGCCTAACTGGTCATCAGACATGTACTTTAAAGCCATAGATAGAACTTACATTTTAAACAGTTTCCCTGTGAATTTTGTTTTATTTAAAACTTTAATAAACCTATTTTCTACTTCATAGGTTATTAACATCATTGCTGCATATAGGTTTGTTTTCTATGTAATTTCTTATAAACTATCAAAGTAAAATTACTACTTTAAATTTGAATATTTTTAATAAATTAAGTCACATTTGTACATCTGGGATTAAAAATATGTTGGTGACTCATCTTTGTTGCCAACTTAACTGATTTAGAATCACCAAGAGAAACACCTCGGGGTGTGTTTGTGAGTGTGTTTCCAGAGACCCATCCTGAACGTGGAGGCACTCTCCCATGGGTTCAGGTTCTGAACTGAACATAAGGAAGAAAACAAGCTGAGAACTGGCATTAATTCCTGACTGTGAATGCAATGTGACCATCCACCTCCTGTTTCTGCTGCCAGGCCTTTCCACCATGGTGCACTGTATCTTCAAGCCAGGAGCCAAATAAACCCTTGTGCTTTTGTCTGGTATTTTGTCAGAGCAAAAAGAAAAGTAAGTAATACAGATCCTTCATCTCTGCTCTGGCTAAGTTCTAAACACAACTCTTAAAACTATATTCTAGGGTGGGGGCCCTGGAGAGATGGCTTAGCAATTAAGGCATTTGCCTGCAAAGCCTAAGGGCTCAGGTTCCATTTCCCAGCACCCATGCAAGCCAGGTGCACATGGTGGCACATGTGTCTAGACTTTGTAGAAGCTGGAAGCCCTGGCATGTCCATTCTTTTTCTCAAATATATATATATATATATATATATATATATATATATATATATATATATATATATTCTGGAAGATGGCCACATACAGAACTATTTTTTTAAAGATTTTTTTTTTAATTTTTTGTTCATTTTTATTTATTTATTTGAGAGTGACAAACAGAGAGAGGAAGAGGCAGGTAGAGAAAGAGAGACAGAATGGGCATGCCAGGGCCTCCAGCCACTGCAAACAAATTCCAGACACATGCACCCCCTTGTGCATCTGGGTCCTGGGGAAATCAAGCCTTGAACCAGGGTCCTTAGGCTTCACAGGCAAGCCCTTAACCGCTAAGCCATCTCTCCAGCCCAAGAGAAACAGAACTATTTTTAATGAAGTTTCACACAATAATTAAACTAGACATCCCTACTAAATATATCATAAGTACAAACATCATGGGGAAAAAGCTGAAACCAGGCACAGAATCCATACTGCTAGTGAGTGCGAGCTGCAATTATTTCCCTCAGTCATTCTGGGCGCATTGTGGAATACAGTGAGTGACAGAGTGACATTATAATGGTATAATTCCCATTCTAGTTTTACTGGTGCAGTAGAAAGGATATATTTAAAGTGCAACAAGGTTAAATAGATTTTTTATTCTTAAATTTGACTTGGGAGTATCAATATAGTCTCATGAGTCTCATGATATAGTCTATTGTCCCATAACCTCCACCTTCTAGTTCTTTTGGAAGAAACCCTGAGAAATGATGGTGGTGGTTTGATTCACATATCCCCCATAAACTTAGGTGTTCTGAATGCTGGGTTCCCAGCTGATGGAGATTTGGGGATTAACGCCTCCTGGAGGCAGTGTGTTGTTGGGGGCGGGCTTATGGGCGTTACCGCCAGGTTCCCCTTGCCAGTGTTCAGCACACCCCTGCTGCTTATTGCCCACCTGATGTTGGCCAGGGGGTGATGTCCACCCTCTGCTCATGCCATCGTTTTCCCTGCCATCATGGAGCTTCCCCCTTGTGCCTGTAAGCCAAAATAAACCTCTTTTTATTCCCACAAGTTGCTCTTGGTTTGGTGATTTCTATCAGCAATGTGAGCCTGACTGAGACAGATGATCACCCTCATAGTAGTGGGAATTCCCAGTGTCCAGACTGGGATCATAAAATACCCTTTCTCATCAAAAAGAAGTGAGTTTTATGAAGAAATGAGCAATTCTAGGCTGGGCTAGGAAACGTTTGAAAAGATCCTGGAATATGTTTTCTTTTTTTTATTTTTAATTTATTTTTATTTTAGAGAAAGTGAGACAGAGAGAGAAATAGAGAATTGGCACGCCAGGGCCTCAGCCCTTGAAATTGAACTCTAGACATTTGAGCCACCTAGTGGACATGTGCAACCTTGCACTTGCCTCACCTTTGTGCATCTGGCTTACGTGGGATCTGGAGAGTTGAAGGTGGGTCCATAAGCTTCACAGGCAAGTGCCTTAATGGCTAAGCCATCTCTCCATCCCTGGAATACTTTTCTGATCAGATATCAAAGAAGAAAAGAAATCATGAATGATAATGAGGTCATATTTAATGGACTTGTGAAGTAAATAGAAGAGGCTCCACTTGCTAAAGTCTGAGCAAATTGAACATTGTTAAGGATGACTGCAGTGTTTGAAGCACATAAAACATATTAAAACCCACAGATTCACAATGATATATATTTTTAAAAAACACTTCAAAATAATAGGCAGCTGATCATTTGGGGAGAATACACCAACTCACATAGCCAAAGAGAAAGAATTGAACATCTATCCTATGAGAACTGTACCACTGATTAGCTGAGGGATGCATGGACTGAGTGTTTGTGTTCCCCCTTCCCCAAATTTACATGTTGAAATCCTAACCTCTAATGTGCCAATCAATGACAGGTGAGTTGTTTTTGAGTATGAAGCTCTCATGAATGGGAATAGTACTTTTATAAGAAGCCCTCCAGAGCATCCTTGCCCCTCTGTCACGTGAAGACTTACTGCAAAAAGGGCATAAGCTACGATGTAGAAAACAGCTCTTCCTAGACAATGGATTTTCTGGTATTTTTGCATCTAGTATTTCCTGGTCTCCAGAAAAGTAAGCAACAGATTTCTGTTGTTTGTAAACAATCCAATCTATGGGAATATTTTTAAAAAGCATTTTGAACTAATACAGAGGCTTTTCTCTTAAAAAAAAAAAAAACACTTATTTGCACACCTGTGTGGGGGGGGGGCATGCCAAGCTCTCTTGCCACTGAAAATTAATGTCCATCTGACTTTATGTAGGTGGCTGGGTAATTAAACCTGGGATAGCAGAGTTTGCAAGCAAGGGCCTTTAACTGCTGAGCCATATCCCAGCCTTGAGACATTTCTCTTTATGCAATGATTCCAGCTAATCAATATAATTTATAGAATATCACCATGCTATAGTTCTTAATCAATTAAAGGTGCTGTGATGGTCCTTGTTGGTTAATCAACTTTACTGGGGTAAGAAATGCCTAGGACATTAGCAAAGCACACTTAGGTGTGATGTGTGATGAGACCACGAGGCTCTAAGGTTAGGACTGGATTTATCCCCTGATGGATTTGTAATATGATCGCACTATTGGGAGTTGGTGAAAAATAGGAGGTTGAGCTTTGGAGTAAGCAGGTCCCTGGGGCTTGTCCTTGGGGCCACACCGTGCACTGGCACCTTTCTGTGTTCCTTTCTCTGCTTTTTGGCCAGCTTGATGTGACCTGTCTGCTCCACCACACCTTCCTGCCATGATGGCTGACTGACACCTCTGAAACCATGAGTCCAGTCATTTCTTCTGACCTTCAGTTTTTCTCTCTAGTATTCTTGGTCACAGTGATGAGGATCTCGATATTATTAATGAGTGACTGTCAGCAACATATGCAAGGAAATAACTAGATTCCATATTTATTCAGAGGGAGGGTCATAACCATGACATAGGAAATAGTCTTCAAAAAAAAGTATCCTGGTTCTGGACAAATTACCCATGGTCAAGCACGTATCAAGGAGAGAGAAACAGGTTAAAACGCCATAAGGATTAATGGGCAAATCCATACTGTGGAGCTCTGTGTGATGGATCACCCAGTTTCTTTTACATCAATTCAAGGCAATTTAAAGATAGACTAGCACCCTACAGATTATAGGAGACAGGGAAAGACCAACAAGTGCCATCAAATAAGGTCAGCCTTATCTGGGTCTTGATTCAAGTAAGCAACTTATGAAAATCAAAATACACACATGAATACATTTGTGAAACTAGATCGTTGGTGATACTGTGGAATTGTGGTTAATTTTTGTCTCATTTAAGAGTCTATACCTTTTATGGAAACAAACTAAAATTTTATAGGTGTTATTTTAAAAGAATGAAAGAAATCATAGAGAAATTACAACTGATGAGAAAGAAATATCATTCATTTCAGCTAAGTTTTATTCCCTGACCATGCCCATCTGTCAGAAGCTGGTATTTATCCTGTCACAGGTTCATGAGCACTCTGAGTCTAGCTTAGAGGGTGTGGCCTAAGATCCAAGGGCTGGAAGGATGTTTGGAGGGGACCTTGGCTCGGACAGCATGTTCCTGGTCTGCATCAGCTTGAGTCGCCACCATGAATTAACAACAGCCTGGGCAATAGACACACAGAACAGCATTGCTTTGCTGTGTGGGCACTGGGAAGCCCAGGATCAAGGCTCTGGCAGATTCACTCTCTCGTAGGGACTCTTTCTGGCTTGCAGACAGCTATCCCTTCTTGTGTTATGTTCCCAATATAAGGCTGTCATCCTACCAAGATAAATGCCTCATCCTGGTTGTGGTGGTTTGATTCAGGTGTCCCCCATAAACTTAGGTGTTCTGAATGCTAGGTTCCCAGCTGATGGATATATGGGAATTAATGCCTCCTGGAGGGAGTGTATTATTGGGGGCAGGCTTATGGGTTTTATAGCCAGTTTCCCCATGCCAGTGTTTGGCACACCCTCCTGTTATTGTGGTCCACCTTCTGTTGGCCAGGGGGTGATGTCCACCCTCTGCTCATGCCATCGTTTTCCCCTGCCATCGTGGAGCTTCCCCTCGAGCCTGTAAGCCAAAATAAAACTCTTGTTCCCAGAAGCTCTCTTGGTTGGGGGATTTCCACCAGCACTGCGAACCGGGCTGCAACACTGTTGCTCTCGCGCAATGTCTTACATTGTGTCCTAAGAGCTCCCTCTCTAAATACAGTCACACTGTGGCTCAAGGCTTCAACATATGGACTGGGGGAGGGTGCAATTCAGTCCATAGCATCTCCCACGCAGGACTCTCCTCCTCAGCGCTGGGTCCAAGCCAGATCTCCAGTGATAGCCAAGTACCTGAGAGGACCCAGCTACATGAATATTCACTGGGCTTCATGACAGCCCATATGGCTTTGCACTGACTTGCCAGAGCCAGGCTGAATTCATCAGATCAGACTGAAGAAGACTGCCTGATGGACAGGAGGCTGCTGTTGGCTGGTCTCTCCATCAGAAGGCCAAGTACCAAATGTCATAAATCAGACACCGTAGGGAAATGGGAAGGTTGTTTTCTTGTGGGTGTCATTTAGTTTGGTGAAAGCCTTTTCTCTGAGGGCGCACAGATACTGAGCTAATGTGCTCTAATAGTAGCTAGGCATGATGAACATGGAAACAACTCTAATGAAATGATCGCTCCGTCACTATTAGGAAGAGTGGAAAGGATGGGTGGGGTAGCAGGTGACAAGAGAAATAAAAGAAATGAAGAAATTTAAAAAAAAAAACAAAACATGACAGAAGGGAAGGCCCAGGGCAGGCCTGAATGCAATGGAAGGTAATTGCATGGGGAAAGTCTAGAGCTACAGAGAGGCAGACAAGACCCAGAAAGGGAAGAGGAGGTAGAATGGCTTCTTAAAATCACCCTTTGTTCTTTCCAAGGTTGATTTTGACATGATCATAACCATTAGTAATTGTTAAGTAGGTTAAATGTTGTTTTTCTTAGTTCTTTAGCCTTAACATAATCAGGTGGCCTAAGGAAAAAAAAAAAAAAAGATTCGAGTTAGAAGTAAATGAAATTCATTTTAGAGATTCAAAGCAATGTCACCCCAAGTGTATCAAATGAATCAAATCAAATGAAAGACCACAATGGCGTTTTCCCTTCCATATGAGCTTTAATTAGCGGGGCACATGAGGTTGGCTGTCTTTCCAATAGCCAATCCCCACCACCACCACCCTGCTGCTAATGGAACAATGACTTTGTTGAAATGACTGTGCCCCACAGTGGAGAGAGGGGGACAAATCACTCGAGGCTCAACCAGTAATGTGAAAGATTTTCCTTCTTTCATTTCTTTTTTTCTTCCTTTCTTCTTTCTTTTTGGTGTGTGTGTGTGTGTGTGTGTGTGTGTGTGTGTGTGGTGATTGGGCACTCACATGCCACAGTGTGCACATGGAGGCCAGAGGACCACCTCGGGATGTTGCTCCTCACCTTCTACTTGATTTGAGGCAGGGTCTTTCTTATTGTTTTGCTGCTAGAAATCCAGCAGGATTCTCTTGACTCAGCTTTCTGCTGCCATAGGCACATTGGGATTGCAGAAGCGTGTGCCGTTGCATCTGGCTTTCTGTGGGCTCTGGGGAGCTGAACACAGGCATCAGCCTGATCAACAAGCACTTTTAGCCACCAAACCAACTCCTTGGCCTGGGAAAGATTCTTTTAAATTCATACTAGGGAATGTTCCTTCTTGATCTGTATGCAGATGTGTAAGAAAGTTCTCCTATAGCTGGTTTGTGGCCAGGAATGGCAGGTCGGGAGAACCATATAGCTACTGCCTTTGATTCCAGGGGTTGTTGAACCTGATGCTCAGAACCAAAGAGCCAATTCAGAAACTGTTTCAAGATTTCTTATGGAGGGGATGATTGAATGTGTCATGACACCATCTCACTGGCCTGGTGTTCTTCAACTTGCAGCTAATGACACTTGACAGAGAGCAAAACAAGCTCAGAAGAAAAATTAGTGGGCACTGTGATTTAAATGTCACCTACAAGCTTCCTATGCTGGAAACTTAATGCCCAAAGATTATGTTTATGGTTTGGGAAACTTTGGGAGGTAAATAGGATTAAATGGGGTCATGAACATGAGGCCTCCTGAAGCCATTAGCAGCTTTCCAATAAGAAATACCTGAGACTTCCGGTTAAGATGGCGGCGTAGGTACCACGCCAAAGCAGCCTAGGGGGGAAAAAGACCAAAAAAACTCAGCAAAATACACTTTTACTAAAAAGTGAGGTGTATAGGAAATTGAGGTGGCAGCGGAGAAGTAGAAGAGTTATAGAGCATCCAGAGCCCGCACAGGCGGGAAAAGCGGCTCCAGCGGCTCCGGCAGCTCGACCAACCACCGCAGCTGCGGCGCAGCAGAAAGCCGCCAGTCTCTCGGCTCGAGCCTCAGGAAAAGACAGGTGCGGGATTTTCCCCTCACACCGCTCTCTCCGCAACTCAGGAAACGTAAGGGGAGAGCGGCAGCGAGCAGCGGAGGAGCAGACCGCGAGGTAGAAGAACACGTGGAGCAGCGAGAGAACCAGAACAGCTGCGGCTCCCTCCCCTCCCCCACCGCCTGAACCCAGCTCCAGCGAACAGAGCAGCGGCCCGAGACCCGGCCACGCCAACTTGGGCTGACAACGGGACCCAAGCAGGAGCAGAGTTTGGGAGTAACATCAGCGGCTCCAGCACCAGTACCAGCGGCCCCAGCAGCAGCAGACCCAGGAGCGGCAGCAGCGGCAGATCCCGCAGCAGCAGCTTCAGGGGGAGCAGCGGCAGTGGACACAGCAGCAGCAGCTTCAGCAGCAGTGGTGGCTTCAGCAGTGGCAGCTACAGCAGCAGCAGAGGCAGCAGCAGCAGCTCAGTTTGCCCCGTAGGAAAAGCAAGTGACCAGCTCCAGAAATCAGAACAGCAGCCCGACGACCCAGGCAGCAACTTGACTGAGACCAAAATCACCCAAGGTAACTGGGATTGCACCAGGGAAGGGTCTCACTTGGTCACAAGCTGACTTGGATCCCTCAACAGACCAGATATCTAAACCTCTTTGTTGATAGAGGATCTGGTCATTATAATAACTACTCTTGCATACATACTCGGGGCTGTTTTTGATTGAATGTGTACAGTGTTTAGTTAAATTTTAGAATCTACCTGTATTTTATTCCACTCAGCCTGCTTGAATACTCCTATAACAGGGAAACTCAACCCCTAAGAACATCTTTGTAGATACTCTGAGAGTCTTAAGAGCCACACCTAATACCTTAAGGTCCTACCCTGAAAATATATTACATCAAATCAATTGATACAGCTAAGAATACACAGCTAGCTAGAAAATCCAAGCATTAACTTAATCCAAGATGCAAAAATATATACATTATAACACAAGAAACACTAAAAAGCAAGACGATATAAATCCACCTAAAAGTCTTAATGCATCAGAAATGTCCTCCAGTGAGAAAGAGTTAGAGGAAATGCCTGAGAAAGAGTTCAAAAGAATAATTATAAATATGTTCAAAGAGGTCAAAGAACACATGAAAACAATCAAAGAAGAAATCAAAGAGGAAATCAAAGAGGAAATCAAAGGAATCAAAGAAGAGGCAGGACACCAATTTAATGAAATAAAGAAGGCAATACAAGACATAAATAGGGAAATAGAAATAATAAAGAAAAACCAGTCAGAATTACTAGCAATGAAGAACACAGTTAATGAAATAAAAAACTCTGTAGAAAATCTCACCAGTAGGATGGATGAGGGAGAGGACAGAATATCTAAGCTAGAAGACCAGGTGGCAGACCTAATGCAGTCCAACAAAGAGAAAGACAAACTTATAGAAAAGTATGAGTGGGAATTTCAAGATATTCGGGACACTATGAAAAGATCCAATATAAGAATTCAGGGCATAGTAGAAGGAGAAGAACTCCACTCCAGAGGCATAGTAGGCATCTTCAACAAAATCATAGAGGAAAATTTTCCCCAAATTGGGAAAGTGGTGCCAATACAGATACAGGAAGCCTTTAGAACCCCAGCCAGACAAAACCCAGAAAGAACCTCCCCTCGCCATATTATAATCAAACTTCCAAACACACAAACCAAAGAAAAATTATTGAAAGCAGTTAGAGAGAAAAATCAAGTTACCTACAAAAGCAAGCCCATCAGGATTACAGCAGATTATTCAACACAAACTTTTAAAGCCAGAAGGGCTTGGAGTGATATATTCCAAGTTCTGAAAGATAACAACTGTCAACCAAGATTACTTTATCCTGCAAAGTTATCCATTCAAATAGATGGAGAAATAAAGACATTCCATGACAAAAGCAGGTTAAAGGAGTATTTGAAGACAAAACCAGCTCTACAGAAAATACTTGATAGAATCCTCCATGCTGAACAAAAGGAAAAGCACACATATAAGGAACCTAGAAAAAAACAAGCTATACTCAAATATCAGTTAACAGAAGAGAGCACAGATAGAACCAGTAACACACACACACACACACACACACACACACACACACACACACACAAATGGCAAACATAAATACACACCTTTCAATAATATCTCTTAATATCAACGGTCTCAATGCCCCAACGAAAAGACATAGATGTGCAGACTGGGTTAAAAAGCAGGATCCTACAATTTGTTGTCTCCAAGAAACTCACCTTTCTACAAAGGATAGACATTATCTTAGGGTGAAAGGTTGGAAGACGGTGTTTCAAGCAAATGGGCCTAGAAAACAAGCAGGGGTTGCTATCCTAATATCAGACAGGGTAGACTTTAGTCCGACGTTAGTCAAGAAAGATAAGGAAGGTCACTTTATATTGATTAAGGGCACACTCCAACAGGAGGACATTACAATCCTAAACATATATGCACCTAACATGGGGGCTCCCAAATTCGTCAAACAAACACTATTAGAACTAAGGTCACAGATAACACCAAACACAGTGGTGGTGGGTGACTTTAACACCCCACTCTCATCAATTGACAGGTCATCCAGGGAAAGAATAAACAGAGAGGCATCTGGACTAAATGAGGTCATAGAAGGAATGGACCTAACAGATATATACAGGACGTTTCATCCAAAGGCTGCAGAATATACATTCTTTTCAGCAGCACATGGAACATTCTCTAAAATAGACCATATATTAGGACACAAAGCAAATCTTAACAAATTCAGGAAAATTGAAATAATTCCTTGCATTCTATCTGACCACAATGGAATTAAACTACAAATCAGTAGCAAGAAAGGCTATAGAGCATACACAAAATCATGGAAACTAAACAATACACTACTACATGATGAGTGGGTCAATGAAGAAATCAAAAAGGAAATCAAAAAATTTATAGAGTCAAGTGATAATGAGAACACAACATACCAAAATCTCTGGAACACAATGAAGGCAGTTCTAAGAGGTAAATTTATAGCCTTAAGTGCCTATATTAAGAAATTAGAAAGGTCACAAGTCAACGACCTAATGCTTCGCCTTAAAGACTTGGAAAAAGAAGAACAAGGCAAACCAAAAATTAGTAGACGGGAAGAAATAATAAAGATTAGGGTAGAAATTAATGAAATAGAAACAAAAAGAACAATCCAAAGAATTAATGAAACAAAGAGTTGGTTCTTTGAAAGGATAAACAAGATTGATAAACCCTTAGCAAATCTGACCAAAAGAAAGAGAGAAGAGACACAAATTAATAAAATCAGAGATGGACAAGGCAACATCACAACAGATTCCAGAGAAATTCAAAAAATCATAGGGACATACTACAAAAGCATATACTCCACAAAGTATGAAAATCTGAAAGAAATGGATGATTTCCCTGATCTATATGACCTACCTAAATTAAATCAAAATGAGATTAATCACTTAAATAGACCTATAACAAACATGGAGATCCGAACAGTTATCAATAATCTCCCAACTAAAAAAAGCCCAGGCCCGGATGGATTCACTGCTGAATTTTACCATACTTTTAAGGAAGAGCTAACACCATTGCTTCTTAAGCTTTTCCAGGAAATAGAAAAAGAAGGAATTCTACCAAACTCCTTCTATGAGGCCAGCATCACCCTGATACCAAAACCAGGCAAAGATAGAACAAAAAAAGAAAATTACAGGCCAATCTCCCTCATGAACATAGATGCAAAAATTCTCAACAAAATATTGGCAAACAGAATACAAGAGTATATCAAAAAGATCATTCACCCTGACCAAGTAGGCTTTATCCCAGAGATGCAGGGATGGTTCAACATACGCAAATCTATAAATGTAATACATCACATTAACGGGTTGAAGGACAAAAATCACATGATCATCTCATTAGATGCAGAGAAAGCATTTGACAAAATCCAACATCCCTTCATGATAAAAGTCCTACAGAGACTGGGAATAGAAGGAACATATCTCAATATAATAAAGGCTATTTATGACAAGCCTACAGCCAACATATTACTAAATGGGGAAAAACTGGAAGCTTTTCCACTAAAATCAGGAACAAGACAAGGGTGTCCACTGTCCCCACTTCTATTTAATATAGTTTTGGAAGTCTTAGCCATAGCAATAAGGCAAGAGACACACATAAAAGGGATACAAATTGGAAAGGAAGAAATCAAGTTATCATTATTTGCAGATGACATGATTCTATACATAAAGGAACCTAGAGACTCTACTAGCAAGCTGTTAGAGCTGATCAAAACCTACAGCAATGTAGCAGGATACAAAATAAATACACAGAAATCAGTAGCCTTCGTATATGCTAACAACAAACACACAGAGGATGAAATCAGAGAATCACTCCCATTCACAATTGCATCAAAAAAAATAAAATACCTTGGAATAAACCTAACCAAGGAAGTAAAGAATCTATACAATGAGAACTTTAAAACACTCAAGCGAGAAATTGCAGAAGACACTAGAAAGTGGAGAAACATCCCTTGTTCCTGGATTGGAAGAATCAATATCGTGAAAATGGCAATCTTACCTAAAGCAATCTACACATTTAATGCAATCCCTATCAAAATTCCAAAGGCTTTCTTCATGGAAATAGAAAAAACAATCCAAAAATTCATTTGGAATCACAAAAAACCTCGAATATCTAAAATAATACTGAGCAACAAAAAAGAGGCTGGTGGTATCACCATAACTGATTTTAACCTATACTACAGAGCCATAGTAACAAAAACAGCATGGTACTGGCACAAAAACAGACATGTAGATCAGTGGAACAGAATAGAAACCCAGATGTAAGCCCAAGTAGCTATAGCCACCTGATATTCGATAAAAATGCCAAAAATACTCATTGGAGAAGAGACAGCCTCTTCAGCAAATGGTGTTTTGAAAACTGGATAAATATCTGCAGAAGGATGAAAATAGATTCTTCTCTCTCGCCATGCACAAGAATTAAGTCCAAATGGATTAAAGACCTTAACATCAGACCGGAAACTTTGAAACTGCTAGAGGAAAAAGTAGGGGAAACCCTTCAACATATTGGTCTTGGCAAAGACTTTCTGAATACAACCCCAATTGCTCAGGCAATAAAACCACAGATTAACCACTGGGACCTAATGAAATTACAAAGATTTTGCACCGCAAAGGACACAGTGAAAAAAGCAAAGAAGCAACCTACAGAATGGGAAAAAATCTTCGCCAGCTATATATCTGATAGAGGATTAATATCTAGGATATACAAAGAACTCAAAAAGTTAAATAATAAGGAATCAAACAAGCCTATCAAAAAATGGGCTATGGAGCTAAATAGAGAGTTCTCAAAGGAAGAAATACGAATGGCATATAAGCATCTAAAAAAATGTTCTACGTCACTAGTCATCAGGGAAATGCAGATTAAAACTACATTGAGATTCCATCTCACTCCTGTCAGATTGGCCACCATCATGAAAACAAATGATCATAAATGTTGGCGGGGATGTGGAAAAAAAGGAACCCTTCTGCACTGCTGGTGGGAATGCAATCTGGTCCAGCCATTGTGGAAAACAGTGTGGAGGTTCCTAAAGCAGCTAGAGATTGATCTACCATATGACCCAGCTATAGCGCTCCTAGGCATATATCCAAAGGACTCATCTAATTTCCTTAGAAGTACATGCTCAACCATGTTAATTGCTGCTCAATTTATTATAGCTGGGAAATGGAACCAGCCTAGATGTCCCTCAACAGATGAGTGGATAATGAAGATGTGGTACATTTATACAATGGAGTTCTACTCAGCGGTAAAGAAAAATGAAGTTATGAAATTTGCAGAAAAATGGATGGACCTGGAAAGTATTATACTAAGTCAGGTAACCCAGGCCCAGAAAGCCAAGCGCCACATGTTCTCTCTCATATGTGGATCCTAGCGACAGATGACTGGGCTTCTGCGTGAGAATGAAAATACTTAGTAGCAGAGGCCAGTAAGTTAAAAAGGAGACATAAAGGGTGGAGAAAGGAAGGGAGGAGGATACTTAATGGGTTGATATTGTATATATGTAATTACAATGATTGTAATGGGGAGGTAATATGATGGAGAATGGAATTTCAAACGGGAAAGTGTGGGGGTGGGGAGGGAGGGAATTACCATGGGATATATTTTATAATCATGAAAAATGTTAATAAAAATTAAAAAAAAAAAAGAAATACCTGAGCTATCAGGCCTGATCTGTCTCCTGCTGTGCCGCCTCTACCATGTCCTGACCAAGAAGGAAAAAGGCCTCCCAGGCCCTGTGCAGAGACTGGCCTTGTGTCCTCGGACTTTCCAGCCTCCCAGAATCAGAAACTTACTAAGCCTCTATTCTTTATGCATTTTTGAGTCTGCAGTGTTCAGTTATAGTAGCAAAGAACAGACTGAGTGGCAAGATTAAGGTCATCTGTGAGGCACGAAGATCTCCAAACAGAAGTGGTTCAAAAAAGAGAGAAGTTAATTTCTCTCTTCATGAGTCTAGAAGCAAGCAGTCCAGTGGTGAGGTCATCAGATTCTCACTTCACCTGCCAATTGGAAGCTCATCACCCCCGTGCTAAGGTCACCTTATAGTCTGGGTTGGTTTCCCCAGTTGTAGGAACCATGTCCTTTTTCTAGCCAGCAAGAAGGAATGAAAGCATTTCTCTTGGGTGAAGGTACTCGAGAACTAGAGGCCTGCAGGGTGGCGCTACTCCCCCCGCCGCTACGATGCAGCACCCAGCAGGTGCAGCTCATGGGAGGAAGGAGTCCTTTTGGTGCATAGTTTCAGAAAGTACAGTTTATTGTGGAGGGGAAGGCATAATGTCGCACTTACCTTCTCATTGCTGGGACACAACACCTGACCAGAAGCAGCTAATGGGAGGAAAGTCTTTATTTTATCTTACAATCTTGAGAGGAAGCTTCATGATGACAGGGGAAAGCATGGCACAAGCAGAGGCTGGACAGTAGTTCCTTGTCACAGCAGATGGAAAACAGCAGCAGGAGAGTGAGCCAAGCTCTGGCAAGGGGGCGCTGGCTCTAACATCCCTAAGCCCACCCCCCCATGCCCACACCTCCTCCAGCAAGGCTCCACCTCCCAAATTGCCACCAACTGGAAACCAAGCATTCAAAGCACATGAGTGTGTGGGGGAGGCCTGATTCAAAGCAACACACATGGCAGAGAAGCTCCCTGGTGGGAGTTTGTGGCCTCCAGACCAGGAAGCAGAGAACTAGACAGGAACTAGGCCTGGACCAGAGCCCCAGCCACCAACTTCTGCCAGCCAGCTCGCACCTCCTAAAGTCAGCACAACCTCCTAAATCAGTGCCAGTGGTCAAACACAGGTGTTCAAACACACAGGCCTGTGGCAGACTCTTCTGACTTAAAACATTACAGGAGATTCTCCCCACTTCAGAGACACCCCAGTGTGACATCTTTCGTGATGCCCCTGAGGCAGAGCTGGCTGGCAGGCTGGTGGCAGGCTCCATACTGGCAGCAGTCACGTGAAGAGCTACAAGACCCTATTTTCTCATGAGATCAAGTTCCGGCAAGAAGGTTTGTGAAATGCCCACAGGTGGAACTTAGAGGTCCTGGGGACAAAGGGACTGCAGATCCAGGAACATAGTTTTTATTGCTTTGATGTGGCCTGGCTACTTCCTTTCCAGCAGACCACATACCTATAGGGTATAAGTTACACAATAAAGATGGAGCCATCTAGACCAGAAAGCAAAGTGCTGGTGGGGGGGGGCAGGAGCAGGGTCCCCTTTCTAGCTTACAGCTCACCTCATTTCAGAATTAACTTTGATTTTAGATGGGTCCTCAACAATGGTGTGGCTCAGTCGAGATGGCTTCCATGGTCACATGGTGACAACTGAGGAGGCAGAGGTCATGGCCAAACCCTCTGGAGAGTGACAATTCAGTCCTCAGACAGCACATGAGGCATATTGGAAGAAAAGATCTGGAGTAGAAACTGGAGTCTTGACTGTCAAATTACTTGACCTTAAGCAACTTCAAGTTTCTTACTTGTAAAATAGGGTGGAATCAGGGTATGTCTCTAAAGTAGGATGGAACTTTCTTTTGGCTATTCTGTCTTCCCTAGTTAATCTCCAGTCTAGGTAGCACTTAGCTTGAGCAACGAACCCAGGATGGCAAGGTTCGGAAGCTCATTTAACCACTGAGACATCTTCCTGGCCCCCACTTAGAAGCTTCAATGGGTATGGACTTCCTTTAGGAAAAAGAGGGCTTTTGTATCAAGATGGGAAATGTGGTGGGGGTTAGAGATGACAAGCAATGGGATGAGGAGAGAGGAGACATAGGAGGAAGCAGGTCTGTGTAGTCTTGGGTCTCCAGACTAGATTTGTGTCTTATGGCTGCTACCACAAGTTGAAACACAGGAGCCTACGGGGGACACTTTACACCCAAACCACAGCACCATGGGTTTGGAGAGAGACACTGTTAATCCACTGGATAGGGATTGTGAGAGCAGGAATTAGTGGGGGTGGGGTTGAAGGGGTGAGGGGCAGGCTGTATAGGTACATGCTTGCTCTAAACTTGATCCTTGCTGCCGTCCTGCCAACTTGACATGGCTTTTTCCTTTCAGAGAGTCAGGCCCAAAGGGGCAAGAATGACACCTAAGATGCAGACCCTGGGAGGTTAGCTCTCTTCCACCCCTCAGACCACCGAAAGCAAACAGCAGCCCCGCTGCGCTTGCCTCCTTCCGTCGGCTTCTCCCCTGCCCACATGTTGCTCCCCCTTCCCAGAGATCTGATTCAAACGAGCCTGGGGAGGCATCATAGGAACTGGCTGCAGACATCTGGAACGCCAGCGACCTGCTGTTCAGCATTCCTGTCCAGGAGTGAAATTCCTCATGGCACTGGTACCTGTGAGTGGCATTGCCCAGTTGTTTATGGGCACTGTCAAACGCTAGCATGGCTGGTGTGTGGTTGGAGCTCCACATTTCCAGTCCCTCTCTGTGTGCCGAGGCTGGTGCACACAGCTGCTGTCTGGGCAATGCAGCGAGGCCGGGCGCGGGCGGCCTCCTTCTCAGCATGCCCCAGCCAGGCTGTGCGCTCCTAGGCAGCGCGCTGACTGCTTTCCTTTCCTGCAAGTGTCTGCTCTACATCAGGGCCATCCTCGAGGGCTTTCATCTCCACAGATCTTGCGGGGCCCTTTTAAGGTAGTGATCATTTGGCAACTCCATCGAAGAAGCTGGCCTCCTTATATCAAGAAGTAAGAATTCTGACATGGCCCTGAAATTCCTTGAGACAAATGGCTCATATTTTTTTCACTTTGATGGCACATCAAGCATGGGTTGTTTTTGTTTTTCTTCGAATGTGATAAAAGATCAACTCAAATTTGTTTATACACATGAAGAGACTTAATAGCATACTGGAGTTTCTTATATAAGGAACAGTTGACTAAAAAGATCAGAATAGGAAAGGTAGGTCATGGCTACTGCAAGAAAGGCTTCCACGAGGGGTTCGCTGTGTCAAGGAAAGCCTTCCTCCTGCTCTCTGCTTTTCTTTTCTCTCGACTCCACTATCACCACAGACAGGACTGATGTTCCAGCTCTCTGAGCAACTACGACGGGACCAATTCACTCTCGTGAAATAAAACACCTGGAAAGAGCGATAGTAGCTCTCAGCTTGGGCAAAGAATCCCTCCTGGATCCAGGAGCCCCCGTGTACTTGGAGTTGTTTTCTTGGGTAGCTCTTCAAATTATGATGAAATCTTTGAGATTAACTACGGCATCCCTTCTTTTGCGTCTTACAGATCTCGGGTGATTTATCTAAGGACATGTCTCTTATTTTGAGGAAACTGATGCTTTATCTATCTTATTTACTCCCTTTGACAGGACCTTTTCGGACATAGTGAAAATGTACTTTTCAGTAAAATGTCTCATGTTTGTTAAAATGGGTTGCATTTATTCTGTGATAATTGTGCAAATGATAGTCAGTGTTATAGACAACCTGTTGATTTAGTAAACACTAGTTAACATGCTATTTCCACCACAGCAAAAAAAGTCTGTTCTGATTTAAATATGTTAGCTACTTTTCTCGTTGCTATAACAAAATGCCTGAGAGAAGTCTGTTCTGATTTAAATAGGTTAGCTACTTTTCTCATTGCTGTAACAAAATGCCTGAGAGAAGTAACTTGAGAGAGCAAGGATTTATTTTGGCTCACAGTTTGAGACTAAAGTCCTCTGTGGTGGGGAAGGCATCTTGTGACTGTGGGAGCATGTGGCTGGTACTCTTCACCTCCTCATGTCTCCCCGGAACTGAACCAGAAGCAGAGGCATGAAAGAAGGCAGGGGCAGGCAGTGAGCCGCAAGCTCCTTCTTCCCGAGGACCCTCTTCAGCCAGCGAGGTGCTCCTTCCCAAAGGTTCCAGTACCACCAGCCTGGGGGCAAGTGTGCAAATACATGAGGCTGTGGGGGGTATTTTTCACCCACAACATAGCAAGATCTTTCATTTGTTGAGGAGTAACAGCTGAGGTTTTAAGGGAAGTTGATAAAAGCACCTCTGGGCGTTGTCCGCACATTATTTTAAAATTTGTTTTTATTATTTTATTTTTGAGAGAGTCAGAGAAAAAGAGGAAGTGGGGCCTTTCAGCTGCTGTGAATGAACTCCAGATGCATGTGCCCCCAACAGTGCATGCTTGTGTCACTGTGTCTCACCACGTGGGACCTGAAGATTTGAACATGCATTCCTAGGTTTCACAGGCAAGTACCTTAATCATGAAGCCGCCTCTCCAGCCCTTGTCCCTACATTTTAAAATCAGGAGTCAGCAATGAGTGCACATGTCATCTCTCCTCAAGAAAACAAGTGTTGATTTAGTTTGTTGTAGTATTAACAGTTACTCTGGACACACTTGATCCCCATCTTGGAGTAGAGAAAGCCTTGGCCAGGTAGTCATGGCAAATCAGTTGAGCAGAATAATATAGTGATAGCCAGGTCCATGTAAAAGAGTTAGTTATATCCCAGTAGATGGAGGAAGGGAGGGTCACAGGACCTCACCTGAGGGTTACACTACTCTAGCTGCAAGTGATCTCAGGAGACACTAGAGCATATAGTCAGAGAAAGGTTATGAAAGACAGACTCCCTGATGCAACTTCTAAGCGGTCACCATCCATGATAGGGTGGGATTTTGTGGTGATTCAGCTGTTTGGAGGTCACCCATGCTCCTGTAAGTAACCCCTCATCTATGCTCTGGAAGTAAACCTAAGAAACTGAATGGTTCACCAAGGTAGCTTTGGGTGAAGGCATGCCATTGGTGCCTATCCGGGGTGGACAGGTGCTTGTTCATGGCTCCTCAGGAGAAGCTAATGTGACAGGCTGTTTCACTGGGCTTAGCTTTGCGGCCTGCATTGCTTTACATGGTAAAATGCTTCTGTCCTTCGGAGAGCTGCTCAGTCCACAAGGCTGGATGCCGTAGCAGTCCCAGTCTGGTACTGGAGGCCTTGGGCTCCCCAAAAAGCCACAGTGTTCAACTCATGCTGGAAAGCCAAGAACTTGGAGTCTGATGTGAGGGGAGGCTGTCGGCAGCAGTTGTTGCACAAACATGTTACACTAACGGCCCATTTGACAAGATCACGGTTTGAAGATAAAATGCCCTCCATTGGCTCATATGCTTGAATATTTAACATCCAGCTGGCGTATTTGGGAAGGTTGTGGAGTCTTTCAGGGGTGGAGTCTTTCTAGAGGATGTGTATAAGTGAAGGCGGCCGAGGCATCACAACCTGCCCCCATTTGCCAGGCCCTCTGTCTCCTGTCTGCCAGTGTGCTGATGTGAGCCTGGCTTCCTGCGCCTGCCGTGCTTCCCCCACAGGATGGAGTCTCCCCTCAGGAACTGGAAGCCAAAGCGATCACTTTCCTCCTATAAGCTTCTTCCAGACAGACATTTTTCCCAGCAATGAGAGCATAACTGGAGCCAAGCGCAAGTCTTCCCTTCTTACAGTTAATTCTCTTTGGAAGCACCCCAGACATGCCAGAGGATGATCTCCCAGGTTGATTCTAAATCCCGTCAAGTTGACAATTGAGACCAACTATCACACTGGTATAAAGTGCGGGGAGAAAGGCACAGATGCAGACAGGGCTGGATTCAAGTGTGTGCTGCCAAACATAATAGTTAACATGATAACGTTTGGTTTTTTCTCACTTGGAAATTTGGGATGGTATTATCAAAGTAGTGAGTCTCAAAAACAATCAGATCAGTGTGCTTGGCACGTGATGAGTTGGTAAGAGCTCTGTTTGGACCTAACCATACCCTGAGCTCATTCTAGCATCCAAGTGTCTCTTCTTGATGTAGCCCACTTCCCCAGCACAAGGAAGAATGACAGTCACAAACCTGTTAGCCACTCGAAGCCAGGTTAATGCCACATAACCTCCACCTTACCTTTCTCTCTGTGGTTGCATGGGTGTGAAGACATTATTGGTTGACTGGCTCCAGAGAAGGGGAACACTCAAGACAGCAAGTGTCTGCCTGGCTTATAGGTCCTGATCTCACAAGGTGAGAAATCTGTCTTGAGCAGAATTCTGTTCTCCTATAAAAACTATGGTTTGCTCTCCTTTGTCTCGCCTTCCACATTTAACTGTGCATTCAATCCAAGTATCCCATTTTTTTTCTGTGGAGCAGGATTATTAGAAAGAGTGCTCAAACGTGAGTGCCCGCACAGATGGAGGGACAGAGTGAGGGCAGGCTAGTCCTCCTCATGGCTGCCTTTCCCCCAGATGGTGATAGGAAAGAGAATCAATTGGCAGTCAGAAACAGTGCCGCATAGACACTCGGGTACCAGAACCCTCACCCAAGGATGAGCTTTGCTTGCCACATGCAGCACATTTGCAACGGCCAGATCAGAGGTTAGTCAGACTCTAGGCCATGCCAACGAGAGGACAAAATCATGGTCATTCTCCCTGTTCATTACTATCTAGTTTACCTGTTAATCACTATCTAGTTTTTCTGAGATGACATTTCTCCTCATGAGTCGAAGGAATCAAAGATATCATTGGACTTCTCTGGCTATTGAGACTAAGCTTGGTATTACAACAGAAAAATTCTGAGTTGTTCTAATCATGTATCTGCATTATTTATGCTGGGAAGGCAAGGCCCCGAGGCAGGGGTTATGATTAGGGGACGATGAGCCCTGGGCATGGCTTGGCATGTGTTTTGATGGTCATGAGTCTTGCCTTCGCTAGGCAAGCAGAAGGTTGGCACTGCACAGCTGAGCCTGGAAATTCTGATCTAGCTTCCAGAGACTTTTGACAACTGCTATGGACAGCAATCCTACCCCAAGTGACGCATCTGAGCTCAGTATGTCTTTTGCTGAATACTGTATGTTGTGTTAGTGGAGGAGTCCACCACAGGCCCAGGCCAGATGAGATCCTATTTCTGTAGTAAGAGTCAGGAACATTTTCCATTTAATCCTGTCTCAGATAACATTCAGATGCCTCCATCCATAAAAATAAATCAAGTTCTTTGAGGTCTAATGTGCGTCTCTGTGTGTATATATAGATGGCATGAGCCATACCTCATTGTTGACTTTAATAGGTAAAACACGGACTAAATATCCATAAGATGAAAGCTGTGATTCCCTTTTAAAACCTATAATGGCCTGATAGTTGGTGGACAAATAACAGGAGCCAATAAGACAGCAGACACGGTTTTAATGACTCCTAAAGACAGTATGTGGAGTAACACTTAGGAACACTTTTCAAGTGGATCTATGTAGCTTTTTCAATTAGAAAATAGTGAGAAATTTCTTTCCTTTACATTCTTGTCTCTTGAAAAAAAATTGAAAAAAGGTAAAAGGTAAGAAAACAATTCCTAATTTTATAACAGAAAGGAACTTTAGTCTGTCAAGGATGTTCACAGCAAAGCCTGGGTTTGTAAGAAAGCCTCCTGGTGAGCAGACGCCTTGGGGATGGGTCGTCTCATTAACTGTTTCTTGTCGTAAGAGGTGAGGTGAAAACCCTTTTATCTCTAGGTTTTCAGTGATTTTTATAATATATAACGTAGAGAATGTCAAGAATTAGACTAGTAGGACTTGAAAGTGGTTTGAAGTTTTTGTCTTACTGTCTTTGTTACTGTGACCTAACAAGGAGCAACTTTGTGGGGGCAGGGCTTATTCCGGCTCATGGCTTGAGGAAATACAGCTCATTTAGGTGCCTGGAAGCCATGGGGGGAGCATGGGGTAGATTAGGAAGCAGAGAGTTCGGGCTGGGCGCAGGCTGGGGTTCTCTCTGATGCCCCATGAACCTCTTCCTCCAATGAGGTTTCACCTCCAAAGTTTCCACAACGACTCCCCCCCCCCAGACAGCACCACCATGTGGCCACCAAGTGTTTAAGCACAGCCACATTGAAAAACTGAGCTCCCTAGGAGAGAATCTACCTTGTCAGTGAGTCGTGGCTGAACAAGGAGAGATCTTCACAAACTGAGCCTGTGCGGTGTTTTGTTCTCCTTAGAGACATGATCTTGCAATAAATGTAGCTGGCTTGGAACTATTCAGCCCAGGGTGGCCCTGAACTCCTGGCAATCTTCCCGCCTCATGCCCCCGAGTTCTGGAATTTTATGTGCCGCCACACCAGCATTCGTGTGTGTTTTTAACAAGGCTCTGTTCATTTTTTCTTCGCTTTTCATTTTATTTTTCTTTCAGACATGGTCTTACCTAACCCAAGTGGTTTAATATTCATTATAGATGAAGATGAACTTGACATTAGATCCTCCCGCCTTTACTTCCTGGGTCTGGGATTAGAAGTGTGCCTCCATATGCCTGGTCCTATGTGGTGCTAGGTTCTGAACCCAAAGTTTTCTGCGTGCTAAGCAAGCGCTCTGCCAACTGATTTGTAGCCCCAGACCCAAGGCTCTGTTTTCATACAGCTTACTTTTTTTGTTTGTTTTTGTTTTTTGAGGTAGGGTCTCATTCTTTTGTAGTTGTTGTTTTGTTTATTTGTTTTTCGAGGTGGGGTCTTGCTCTAGCCCAGGCTGACCTGGAATTGACTATGTAGTCTCAGGGTGGCTTCAAACTCACAACCATCCTCTTAACTCTGCCTCCCAAGTGCTGTGATCAAAGGCGTGCGCCACCACGACCTGCCAACCTTTGAATAACAAAATATAGTACAGAAAAAGCCCTTACGTTGATGCCACTGGGAGGAAGTTACAGTTAATGCGGATGTGTGCGCATAGCTATATCTTCACTACCTGCAAGTGCCTCAAGACTGCTTTGCTGTGAAAACCTCTCCTTTCCCTCCCTCTGCGGAGGCTGCCTGGGGCCAAGGTTCATACCTGCGGGACTGTGTGATTCTGGGACCTAGAGTCGGGCTGCTTTTGGCACACTGGCTCTCGATCTTGACTTCACCTTGGAAGCCTCAGGTGACTTTTCAGAAACTTGTGTCCCAGTCCACCTCAGAGCCTCGGATTTAACTGGTGTCTAAAATGTTCTGGGTATTGGGTACTATAAAAGTTCCTAAGTGATTCTACTATGCAGTCAGTATCAGGAACCTCTTATTTCAGGGATGAGTTCTCCAGGCACAAGGAGAGCAGTGAAGAGGATGAGGGAGAAAGAAAGGTATCTGGAGAATTGCCTGTAACTACATGGTGATGTGAGTGGCCTGGTGGTGTAAGTGGAAAGATGCAGTTGAGAAAGGTAGAACGTTCTGGAACTTAACATCATCTCTGCCATTAATTTCCAAATTATCACATAAGTAATTCTTCAAAAGAGAAAGAAAAAGTACTAAATACCAACCAGAAAATATTTAACTTTAATAAAAAATTATGAGTGTGAATGAACATCTGCTCTCTAGTAATTATAATAAAGATAATTTTAATAATAGTCAGGGTCAGTGGACAAAGTGAAAATGGCCTTTAGCTGATTGGTTCCACTTTGCAAATAACTTGGGCAGCATGGATCAATGATTATTATTTCCTTTCTGCTGTGAGGAAACTATTCACAATATAGACAAATCTACATGGTCAGAGATGACCATCCAAGACAGACATCACAGAAACAAAATACTAAACAACATGAGAAAAGTTAAACTATGTATAAATTAATATATAAACTATATTCACTAGATGGAATAATATGCAAACGTTATAAAGATGGGTAGAAATAAAAATCATGTTTCATATGGAAGTATACCACAATGTTAACTAAATCATTATAGGATGTTGCTTATAGATTATGATGTCTCATGGGCTCTCAAAAATGTCACTAGAATATATTCAGTTCCCCCAAATTCCTCTCCTATGAGGCTAGCTATTCTGCTATACCATCGGTTCCTTTCTATGTGGTTTGGCATAGAATAGCTCAGTGTGGTTCTAGACATTAATTGTCTTTGGAGATATCATTGATCCTTCTCATTAGCTACTTTATAAAAAGAATTTTGCAACTACTCATGCCCTGTCTTATACTCCTTAAGAAAACAGGTTCAAATATCAATCAGAGAGGGAGACAGACATTCTCTCTTAATCTATCTGCCTCTTTCTCTCTCTGTCTGTTGCAATCAAATAAATAAATAAAAATAAACACAATGTTTTTAATTTTAAAAAAAGTTCTCTCTGTAACTGCAAATGAGGGAATAAAGATACATTCAGCTTGTCATTTAGGTGATTGATTCCTGGGGTCCTGAACCTTCAAATCAGTATTTCTGAGGGTTCTTTATTTGTTATTACTATTATTTCTTTATTTTTTATTTTTTTATTTTTTGGCTTTTCAAGGTAGGGTTTCACTCTAGCCCAGGCTGACCTGGAATTCACTTTGTAGTTTCAAGGTGGCCTCAAACTCTCGGCAGTTCTCCCACCTCAGCCTCCTCAGTGCTGGGATTCAAGGCGTGTGTCACCATGCTGGGTTTAAAATTGTTTTTTGAGATAGGGTGTCATATTTCCAACTTACTATGTACCTGAAGAAATGACCTTGAATTCCTGGTGCCCCGTCTTCAAACTCCAGAGTTCTGAGATTAAAGGTATGCACCACCACACCTTACTTAGAATATTCACATGTGTGCAGGTAACCACTGGGGATTGAACCCCGGCCTCATATGTATTCAGCAATCACTCTATCACTGAGGTATATCCTCAGCTTTCCAGAAGTTCTTAAATTGGAGGGCCTTCCCCCTATAGGGCAGCCTTTGGAAGGAAGGCACAGCTCATTACAGGCAGGTCACAATCTCTAGACCTAATCCTATAAAAATAACCACACAGGAAGTCAATATTCAGAAGGAAAGCTGCTACCACAGATTATGAATCTTTTTAAAAATCTGTCTGCAGACTGGAGAGATTGCTCAACGGTTAAGGCACTTGCCTGCAAAGCCTAAGAACCCATGTTTGACTCTCCCCAGGTCTCACATATTCCAAACCCACATGGTGGTACATATGTCTGGAATTCAGTTTCAGTAGCTGGAAGCCCTGACACATCAATTCTCTCTCTTTCTTGTGAAAAAAATGTTTAAAAAAATCTGTCTGTAAGGGCTGGAGAGATGGCTTAGTGGTTAAGGCACTTGCTCTCAAAGCCGAAGGACCCAGACTCAACTCCCCAGGTCCCACATAAGCCAGACACACAGGAAATGCAAGCACAAAGGCTGCACATGTGCACAAGGTGGCACACGTGTCTGGAGTTTGATTGCAGTGGCTGAGGTCCTGGCATACCAATTCTCTTTCACTCTCTCTCTCTCATTAAAAAAAAAAATGTAAAAAATCCACAAAAAGAAGGAGTAGAGAGATGGCTTATTAGTTAAGGTACTTGCCTGCAAAGCCTAAGGAGCTATGTTCCACTCCCTAGGCCCCACATAAGCCAGATGCACATGGTGGTACATGTGTCTAGAGTTCGATTGCAGAGGCTAGAGGCCCTATTGTGCCCTTTCTCTCTGTCTGCTTCTTTCTCTCTCTCTCAAATAAATAATTAAATAAATAAAATATTTTAAAAATCTGTGAGATTTTGAAGCATTGACAAGAGTCAACGCAGTTCTGCATGAGAGAGCCAGGCCGTGGCTCTATACAGAGGCTGCCGTTGGCTCTTCTGCTAGAGAGCAGAGCTGGTGATCGTTAGACCATACAGCAAATGGTAGCTTGGCCAATTGATTACTCAGAGCTTACTGAGGTAATTGCAGGTTAAGTTGTAGTAGAAGCCTTTTAATCTATGATTGCCATCTTCTTAAAAGTTATTAAACTAAAATTTAGAAGGTTAGTTGGTCCAAGTTATTTTCTGCACAGCGCACTGGACATGATCATGGTGAGGCTGGTTCCCTGAGGGTTGCTTCCATCTGAAAGAATGAGGGCACCCTGAAAGCAGGGTGGGTAGACGTGACCATGTGGGTCTCATGAAAATGTCATATATGCATGGCTGTAAGTATTATGGGTCTAGCATATATTTATAATTGGTAAAGAAAAACACAAAACTTCTCATAGTCATTCTTGAATGGAGTTGTGTTGACTGTGGGAATAACTTACAGTGTTGTAACGCAAGAAGTTGCTCAGCTCACAAAACGAGCTTTTCTCTGTCGAGCTGTGTGGTGTGACAGGCAGCAGTACATATATTACCGCCCTACAAACCTCTCCTAAGCGCATTCATACAAGATTTAGCTTTTACAACTGGCTTATCTTCTCAAGATATGCCTTCCAAATTCGTCCACATTGTAGCATGTGATAGAATTTCTTCCAGTCTTTCTTCTTAAAGACTGAAAAGACTTTCTTTCTTTTCTCCGAGTAATTCAATTTCAAAATGGACAAATTACCTAACTAGGTATTTCTGGAAGAAATAAGGATGGCTAATGAATACGTGAAAAAAAATATTTAACATAGCCAACCACCAAAGGAAAGAAACCCAAAGTACAATGATACATCATCTCTCACCTTACTTAGGATGGTTACTAGACAAAACATAAACAATGGAAAAGTTGGCAAGGAGGTGAAGAAAAAGAAACACTAATATGCTGTGGTAGAATGAACAAGAAAATTTAAAAAAAAATTTAAAAATAAAAATAAAAAATTCAAAAAAATCAAAACTCAGGTTGGAGAGATGGATTAGCAGTTAAGGCACTTGCCTGTGAAGCCAAAGGACCCAGATTCAATCCCCTAGGACCCACGTAAGCTAGATGCACAAGGTGGTTCATTTGCAGTGGCTGAAGGTCCTTGCATGCCCATTCTCTCTCTATCTGCTTACCTTTCTTTCTCTCTGTCAAAACAAACAAAAAAATTAAACTTCAACTGGAACTAGATATCTTTCTTCTGGGTATATAGTCAAAGAAAATGAAATCAGTATGTCAAAGAGATATCCACTCCTCCCATGCTCACTGAAACAATGCTCATGTTAGTCAAGCTATGGAAACAACCTATAAAGAAATGCAATAGAATAGTAAGCAACTTGATATAAATGGAGGACATTTGGTTAAGTGAAATAAGCCAGACACAGAAAGACAAGTACTACACGTTTGCTGTCCTATTTGGAAACAAACAAACAAGCAAAAAAGCCAACCTGAAAGTAGAATTAGTTATTGCTACACTGGGAGGGGAAAGGAAGTTTGGATTTCATCACATATTCCATTGTTGGTGCTGTTCCTCTTGCAAATAATTCTATCCTATTATATAACAAAATGACAAAAAGTAATAATCCCTTTCCTCAGACAATTGATTACTTATAACTGGTAAGGTCTTATTGTTTCCTTTTAGAATATGTGCTTTTCCAGTCGTCCGTTAGCTTACTGGTAAGAGGTCCTGTGAGCTGCAGGTGCCCCCCGGAGCCTAGAAGTTCAGCTCCATCCCTGGAAGTACAGTAAGGTGTCCCCTCCTCAAGACCCATCCTCCCAGCTCTGCGCACTTTAACACGGTGGACTCTGCCCTCAGGCGACACAACCTTTAAGATATGCTTTTCTTCCTAGACCCTTACTGACTCCTTTTTAAAAGAAAGATCTTTAGGGTAACAAATTAGCATAATAAAGTTCCCAGTGCTACTTGCACATTAGAGTCACCTAGGGAGCATTCTAGAAATACTTCTTTACTCCTGGGAATTTTAACTTATTTACCCTGAGGGTCAGCCTGGGGAATGTATGTATGTATGTATGTATGTATATTTAACTCTCCAGGAAATTGAGTGAGCTGCCGTGTGTCTTTGTGTGGTGCTAGCCTCCCCTAGGTCAAGGTGGACCGACATTCTCTGTGAAGAAGTCAGAAAGGATGCACCAGAAACACCCTAAGAGCAAGAAGTTGGATAACTTTAGCAAAAGGGGTGATCTAATGAGTTGAAATGTCAATGCAGGAAGATGGAGGAAATAAAGAAGGAGCCCACAACATTGATAGTGATTATGCTTGGTTAGCCAGGGGTGGGGCAAAGAAGCTATACGTTTTCAATGCTTGCTTTTTTTTAAGTGAGAGAGTAAATAAGAGAGGGGGACAGGGAGAGAAAGAACTGGCATGCCAGGACCTCCAGCCTCTGCAGTCAAACTCCAGGTACACATGTGTTGCCTTGTGCGTCTGGCTTATGTGAGTTCTGGGGAGTCGAACCTGAGTCCTTTAGGTTTACAGGAAAATACCTTAACTGCTAAGCCATCTCTCCAGCCCGAAAAACTATACTTCAAAAAATAGTGTGTGTGTGTGTGTGTGTGTGTGTGTGTGTGTGTGTGTGTACATGCAGGTGCTCCTGTTTGTGTGTGAGTGCAAGCAAGCATGAGTCACAGTGCACATGTGCAGATCAGAGCACATTTTCCATGTTGGTCCTCATCTGTCCATGTGCAGCAGGGTTTCTCACTCTGGAAGCCACCACCTACTGTTCACTGCTGGTATTGCCTGAAGCTTCTGGAAAAGTCTCTGCCTTCCATTTCACCATCACTGATAATCACTGTCAGTGTGCTGGGGTCACAGAAGCCTGCCCCAGCTTCCTGCTTTTTACATGGGGTCTGAGCTTGACCAGTGAGCATTTTATCTGCTGAGCCATCTCTTCAGCCCCCTAGCTTTTTGTTGTTGTTGTTAAAGGCACTTGGGTGGATTTGTAATGGGTGAGGCTAATAATCTCACAAGCAGCCAGTTACATGGCCCTTAGGTTATTTCCTGCCAAACAAGAGGTTTCAGAAAAGTTTCCTAATCCAACCTCCCTTGCCCAATCACATCCTGACTTTCATTTTTCAGATGTAAAATATTTGGAAGAGTCCACAGAGCATACATCGGTCTTTAACATACACACCCTTGCCCCTGGCACCACAGCAGTGGGTCTGAATGCTGGGCAAGTGCAGGTCATCTACATGCTTTGTTCGGAAGAATTCAAGGCCACCATGGGTAGAATCTACTGACTCTGAAGTATGGGGGAAAGGCTTTGGATTTCTATCAAATTCCTAGGTGCTGGTGATCAAGGCCCACACTTGGATCTGTCTATGAATGATCCAAATCACTTGCATGCATGCCTTCAGTCAAAACAGAAAAGTAGGAAATGTTTACAGAATAAAGGCTGACCCCTGAAAATGGGCCGCATCTCTACCCAATTCCCTCCACTCTGCATCCTTGCTCACCTCAGCACCTCTGCCTGCTTCCCTCCATTCTGCATCCTTGCTTACCTAAGCATTTACTGCCAGCTTCCCTCCAATATGCATCCCTGCTCACCTCAGCATCTCCTACCCCTTTCCCTCCACTCTACATCCGTGTTCACCTCAGCATCTCCTGCTCTGATTCCCTCCACTTTGCATCCTTGGTCACCTCAGCATCTCCTACCCCTTTCCCTCCATTCTGCCTCCTTTCTCACCTCAGCATCACCTCCCGTCCTCCCTCAACTCTGCATCCTTGCTCACCTCAGCATCTCTGCCTGCTTCCCTCCCCTCTGCACCCTTGGTCATCTGAGCATCTGCCCGCTTCCCTCCACTCTGCATTTGCTCATCTCAGCAACTTCTGCCTGCTTCCCTCCACTCTGCCTCCTTGCTCACCTCAGCATCTCCTGGCCTGTTTCCCTCCACTCTGCATCCTTGCTCATCTCTGCGTCTCCTGCCCGCTTCCCTCCACTCTGCATCCTTGGTCACCTCGGCATCTCTGCCTGCTTCTCTCCACTCTGCATCCTTGCTCATCTCAGCATCTCCTTCCCTGTCTGTCTCCACTTTGCTTCCTGGTCCAGGCCCAGCAGCATCCCTTATTCTTCCACCATGCTATACACCTTCTTGCCTTCCACCTCTGTGAACTAAATTCTCTCTTGAAATTTTTTGCTCCTAATTCTATCTTAGGTCACTCCCACTCACCAGTCAATTCTCTGTTTAAGTGTCACTTTCTCCACATAACTTTTTGGCAATAGAGTTTCTCCTTCATCTCTCTTGAATTTGGAACACATTGATGTGCATTTATTCCCTGTGTGCATCTCTGTCTCCCTCCAATAGATGATAGTGAAGCTCTGAGTAACTAGCCAAATGTTATCATTTTTTCTCTATTCCTCCATCTCCATGAACAGTCACAGTGTCCAGCACAGAATACAAGCTAAAGAAGCATTTAGTGGGCTGGAGAGATGACTTACCAGTAAGAAGCTTGCCTGCAAAGCATAACAGCCTGGGGTTCCAATCTCCAGTATCCATGTAAAGCCAGATGCAGAAAGTGTAACATGCATCTGGAGTTCATTTGCAGCAGCTAGAGACCCTGGCATGCCCATTCTATCACTATCTGCTTGTAAATCAATAAATAAAATATTTATTGTGTAAAACACTGGTAGTCAGAGCAAACTGCATAAGCAAAGAATGTGGTGTTTGTGCAAATGTGGATGCACGTGTTGTACATGTGCCCATGTGCCCATGTTTGTGTGCAAGTGCACATGGAGACCAAAGGCAGATTTCATGTGTTTCCTCTATTGCTGTTCCCTCTCTTTTTAATATTTTATTTATTTATTTGACAGAGAAAGACGGAGACAGAGGATGGGCGCTCCACCACCTCCAGCCACTGCAAATGAACTCCAGATGTGGGCGTCCCCTTGTGCATCTGGCTAATGTGGATCTTGGGGAGTTGAACCTGAGTCCTTTGGTTTTGCAGGCAAAAGCCTTAACCACTAAGCTATCCCTCCAGCCCTTCAATCTCTTTTTTATAAAATATTTTTATTTTTTATTTGCTTTTAAGCAGAAAGAGAGAGGGAGAGAGAAGGGGAGTTTCAGGGTCTCCTGCCACTGTGAACAAACTTCAGACGCATGCCCTGCTCTCTGCACCTGGCTTTAAGTGGGTACTGGGGAAATGAACCTAGGCCGTTAGACTTTCTCAGGAAGTGCCTTACCCACTGAGCTATCTCTCCACCTCCCACCTCTTTTATAAGACAGTGTCTCACTAAACAGGGAGCTCACCAACTCAGCCAGTCAAGCAGGCCACCAGGTCCTGGGAAGGTTCCTTTCTCTGCCTCTCCAGTGCTGAGATCCTAAGCATGTGCCATCATGTATTTTACATGGGTTCTTGGGATCTGACCTCAAGCCCTCATGCTTCCCTGACAAGCCTGCACCCACCGAGCCATGACCCTCACCCAAATTTGCTCATTAGATCAATTTAATTGAGGCTGGGAATCATTTCCAAGGGTGGAAACTATAGAAAAGAGATATTTCTGAAAATAATTTCCTTAGACCACTGTACTCTGTACATAGGAATTAATATAGTTCTCCCATTTCCTGTACCCCCAAAGGTTTAACATTTTATATCTTTTCTCTGTAAAAGATACTTTGGGCAGGGCTGGAGCGATGGTTCAGTGGTTAAAGTCACTTGCTTACCAAGCCTGACAGCCTGGGCTCGATTCCCCAGTACCCACGTAAAGACAGACACACAAGGTGTCACATGCATCCGGAGTTTGTCTGCAGTGGCAGGAGGCACTGGCACACCCATACTCACTCTTTCTTTCTCTCTCTCCTTTTCTTTCCCTAAAATAATAATAAATAAATTAAAATTTAAAAAAGACAATTTGAGTGTCACCCTCCTTGTGCGCAAATAAAGTGCAAGTTATTTGACCTGACCAACAGGCCAAAAAGCGACTTACTAAAATATTAAGTAATATAAGACATGCTGTAGCGGAGGACAGAGGACCACGGCTGTTCCTCTTGTTACAATGAATTTAGGTGTCTCAGGGTGTAAAGAGACATGAACCATCACAGGAGAAATTCAGCGGGATTTAAAACAGTAAGTTCCAGCCATTCATTTACAGGTTTCCAAAACACAGAAAAAATTGGGGACATCTAAATTTATGGAGGATTTTTAGGGTAAAGTGTTTTATGCTATGTTTTATAAAACATGCCTTTTCTCTTCAGTCTTGTAGAATTGAAGCCATGAGGACTTGTGCATCCACATAAAAACTGGCTCAAGGAAAGGAACTTGTTGGTAGAGCATATGTTGGTAAATGATTAACAAAAACATGACAGCTGGTTTATTCTGAGTTTTAATCTTCTCTTTCAATAAAACATCGACCAAGGACCTGGAGACCTGCCTGTGCTGTTCTTCAGGAAGGCGAGGTGCTGCGTGTCAGGGGTGGTGGGGGACGCCTGTGTTTGCTGAGAAACCTTCTGGGATGCAACTGCTTATCCAATGTGAGTCATTGTCCATGTATTCACCCGGCCGGCACGTTTGTAGAGTCAGGCCTGTGCCAGGTGCTGTCCTCGGCCGGGGCGGCAGTAGTGAGCAGAGCAGACAGTGGCTACGGCTTGCATGCGTCTTCTGCTCTGGTTGCAGAGACAGGTAGTGGTGCAGCGGACATCACTCTCGAGATGCCCAAAGCCGGAAGCGGCTAGAGGGCGGTAGCGAAAGGGGCCAGAGGGCAACGGTGCAGTGCATGTGGAGAGAGATGAAGCCAGAAACAGGATGACAGCAGAAGTGGGCTGGAGGGCAGCGGTGGTAGCAGGCTTGAGAATGATAGCAGTGGGGAGAGATTGTGGTCAGAGCACACCTTGACCTGAGGGTGGTGGAAGACTGGTTCATGCAGCTCTCTGAGCAAGATGGACATAAACTCTGAAGTGTGTCCCAGGCCTGGCATGAAGGAGGAATAGCAAGGGATGGGGCAGCTGGAGTGAATGAGGGAACAGGAGAGTTGTCCAAGTGAAGTCCACCAGAGAGAACACAGACGGTTATGTATGGCCATGTAGGACACTGGAACTATCTGCCTTTACTTGTATATCTCTGTGACATTTAAACATTTATGGCAGCCAGACATGGTTACTCATGTCTATAATCCCAGCACTCAGGAGTCTGAGGTAGCAAGATTGGCTTTTATTTCAAGGCCACTGTGGGCTACAGATTGAGCTCCAGGTCAGCCTGGGCTGGAGTGAGACCCTACTTCAAAAAAGGAAACCCCCAAACTAAAACACATATTTTATATTTCAACAAGATCATGCTGGCTGCCATCTTCAGAATGGACTAGCTGGGGACAAAGGCAGAATGGAGATAGTGAGGAGGCGTATGATCGCGCAGGTGAGAGCAAGCTGTGAGTTTCAGGAGTGTGGTGGGACATCAGCGGGTAGACACGCTTAATATGTACGCGTGTATTTAGAAAGAAGTGCAGACAGGATTTAAGGGCAGGTAGAAAAGGTAGGAGAAGCAAGGTATCAATGGCAGTTTCAAGATTTGGGTCGTGAACCATAGGAAGTACGGTGTCTTTATTTGTTGACTGAGCAAAGCGTAAGCTGACCTGGGGACACGATGACTGAGAAGCCAGTAAGATGTCCCAGTGTAGCTTGGGCCGCATATACGCAGTTCCATACACGTGAAGGAAGCGTCAGCACTTAAGAGCTATCTTATCCGTCACACGGGACGAGCTTGCCAACTCAGGTGAACATAGAGAGGGCAGGGGAAGACAGTGGGGAGGTTCTAAGCTTTCCAGAGGCATTCCAGGGAGGGATGGGGAACAGCCAAGTGAGCTTCCTGGAAGCCCAGGGGAGTGCGGCACTTTGGGGGTCGTGGGAAGGGAGCATTTTGACAGGGAGCATGATCAGCAGGTGACATGCTGTAACGACAACGCATAACACAAGGTGAGCGATAGACAAGGCGGGCAAGGACAGGTTGGATGGAACAGAGGCAGAGAAGCTAACAGCAAGCACGGGAGAGGGCAAATGGGGAAGGGAACTTGGTGCTGTGGGCACGGGCCGCTCGCTCAATGCACTTGGCTGGAAAAAAAAATTGGGCGGGAGACCCTGCAGATAGGAAGAAAACAGGGGTCCAGAGACATACAAAAGAAGAAAAGCATACTTACATTAGGCTGAAGGAAAGATCTGGAAGACAAGGGAAGCTGAGGTGGGAGAAGGGGAGACGTGCAGGGGCTGTCCCTGAACAGGAAAGAACGACGGTCTTTCAGCAGAAAAGAAGGGATTCAGTGTGGCCACAGGTACAGGAGGCAGGTGGATGCAGAGGTGTGGTGTCAGTTCTTTCCCCAGCAAAGTCAGAAGACAGTGTGTGGCCTTGGAGTCTATACCAAGGAGAAGGCAACAGTGAGTGAACAGACCAGGGGAGTGGCCAGGCCTCGTTAGCAGCCACTGGCCATTAGTGATCATGACTTTACTGTGGGATCCATCAGCCCAGGGACACCTTACAGAGGAAAGAAACCAAGGAAATAGGAGAGGACTCAGGAAGGGTCTTCCAGGTGGATACTGGACTCACCTAGAACTAGGACAAGTGTCAGAGAGTGACAAGTGACCCAGAGATAAACATTCAAAGGATTTCTATCCATAGTGTTGACTGCCACTCAATCGAGTACACTCAAAATGCCATCAAACTCAGTTTTTAATGTATTTACTATCAAAAATGCATGTTGATTCCTATTAACTAGCCTTTGGCGCCACCTGCTGGGCACAGATCAAAGCAAATTACAAGAGCAGTGACATTTAATATTTGTGACGTTAATGATAGTGGAAACTCGGGGAAGTTGCCAGGAGGGATTAGAAAGCCACCAGGATGCCCATCCATTTAAAGTGACGGTTTTCCCAAAGCTCAGTTTCTCATGGTCTAGAGAAAATAGAAGAAAGTAGAGGGAGGTAGAAAGAGGGAAGTGGAGTTATGGAGAAAATTGAAGCATGGGGCACAAGGAAGGAAAGTAGGAGCATGAGTGAGATGTCTGAACTCACTGGTTATTCTGTAGTTTGTCTTTTGTGAAATATGTTGTCTAGAAAATTATCTTTTCATGTGTACATGTTTTTAACCCAAAAACTAGATTAAAGCTCTTCATCACCAGGTCACTCGTCTAGGCATGACATCACCTGTAGGATGCGCTCCTTATCACTTGTAACAAACAGGACCGGGTAGGAAAGGGAGTCTTGTTGTTGATTAAAGCCCAGTTTTCAGGTCGTGTGTAGGTCGTGTCAGCCACTGTGAGGTGATGGATACCATAGCCACCTAGTGGCTGGGGGCGCTCCCCCTCTCCCTTCGGCTCTTCCGTGCTCTCCACCACCTCTTCCACAATGGACCCTGAGCCTTGGAAAGTGTGCTAGAGATGTCTCAGTGCTGAACACTGCATGCCACTTCTTCTCAGCACTTTGGTGACTTTTGATTCACCCATGTGAAAAGAGAAGCTTCTCTAACCAAAAGTGAGAGTAGCATTAATGTATGGGCAGAAACATAAATATTTAGAAGATAGTTTGGGGGGCAGTTACTAATGTTGTCTGGCTAATATGCCAATATATCCAGACAACAGTAGTAGAGAAACTTGGAACATCCATTCCCTACAGAAACAGAATTAACAGGTAGGTAATGACATCCCTGTTCAAAGCCCAGAACGGTGGAGTTCACACAGCTTTTATGTGTGAGACCACATCCAAGGGGTGGGAGAATGGATGATGGTTGATCTCTCTGGTGGTCAACTTGGCAGAACTTAAAGCCACCATGGAAACAAATCTGCTCATGTCTGTGAGGGATTTTCTAGATGAGGTTACTTGATGTGGGCAGCATCATCCCATAGGCTGGGTTTCTGGACTATGTAAAAAAGAGAGAGCTGGCTGAGCTTTCAGCATTCATTGCTCTTGCTGCTTCATCCTGGCTAATGCGATGATGTGATGTCAGCTTCCTGTTCCTACCATGTTTCTCTGTCATAAAACTTCTCCATGTAACTGTAAATTAAATTAAACCCCTTTCCTTCTATAAGCTGATTCTGGCTGGTTATTTTGTGCCTGTAAGTAGATGGAAAATGATATAGAATGATGTTTGCAAGGTGCATGTGAACACAGGCTCCAATGCATGGCTCTTATTCCACCCTTGCTATGGGCCTCCCTGCAGGGGAAGAGAGGATCCAGTGCATGGCTCTTCTCCCGTCCTTGCTGCATGTTTCCCTGCATGGGAACAGAGCTCCAGTGCATGGCTCTTCTTTCGTCCTTGATGCCTGCATCCTTGCATAGGAACAGAGCTCCAGCGCATGGCTCTTCTTTCGTCCTTGATGCATGCATCCTTGCATAGGAACAGAGCTCCAGTGCATGGCTCTTCTCCCGTCCTAGCTGTGTGCATCCCTGCATGGGAACACAGGCTCCAGTGCAGAGCACTTTTCCCATCCTTGCTCTATGCATCCGTTCTTCTGACTGCCCATCCTCAAGTCCTTGGAGCCATCCCAGAGAATCAAGCAAACCCGGGGAAGGCATCGTGGACTGCCCAACTTTATATCTGGTAGATAGAAGTATAGGAGACAGCCTGCTATTGGCCAGTGGCATTTGAAGTAGGGACCCAGCCTATGGGACTGAAACCTTCATCTATGGGATCTGAAACTGTATCCAGTTGATGGTGTCAGTGTGGAACTGAATTTGAGGGCACCAGGTGTTGCCCATTAGAGTGCTACTTGCTTGCTTATGGAGAGAAATCCCAACCTTTCAACTAAAGGTGGAATCCTTTGTCCTGGTTGAACAGATGAGAATGAGAAATCTTGGGTTATTTATTTATTTGTCTTATTAGTCAACTGGGACATCTTAAGAAACAACACATATATCCTCTAAATACTGTCTTTACTTAAAACTTTTACATATAGCATCGCTGAAGAATACTTTGAGGAGGAGTTGGGAGGTGACTCAGTCAGTTAAGTACTTTTGGAGCAATCATGAGGACACCAGTTTGGATCCCCAACACCCCCATAAAAGACAGGTGTGGTGGCTGGTGCCGGGGATCGCAGCGCTGGGAAACTGAGGATCAGAGGATTCCTGAGGCACTGGCTGAGTTCAGTGTGAGACCCTGTCTCAAAAACTAATGTGGAGAGTGACTGAGGAATACAGTTGATAATGACCTCTGTCCTCCACACATATGTACACACACATGTGCCCACAAACATACAAACACATACACACATACACACATGCACATGTGAAAATACTCTGATGTGGCACTAACATATGGTTGCACTTCTTACACAGGCCAGACTCAATACATTACCTACAATTGCAGACTGAATCTTTCTAAATTAGGGTGAAATTTGGACATTTACAAAGCAATGCAACTGCAGAATCCTTTGAAAGTGCTTTGCCCACTCATCTATTTCTTTCCTGGCCCCTTAAAAAACTATCAAAATTAAATACAGCAGCTAGTGAAAATAGCATTAGCAGGCCCAACAAGAAACACAAGTGACTCCTGGCAAACATTCCGCTCCATCCTTGGGGACAGGCCTAAATGAGCCTGCTGGAAGGTTGCCTTCTGGATAGAAAATACAACTCACCACTCAGTGTGTTGCCAGAGAGGATCGCAGCACAGAGCAAATGAGTGCGCAGCAGAACCATCTGGAGGGCTCAGCGAAGCTCAGATACCAGGTTCATGATCAGCAGGAGGATGGGAGCGAGGCCTGAGAACGTGCATTTGTAACTAGCTCCCATGCGAGGTGGAGGCTGCAGGAGGGGCACACTCTGGGATTCCTTGACACAGACTTCACAGCTGGCTGGTAGGTAGAAGGCAGCCACGTGGTAATACTCCGTAATAGCAATTCTCTCATTTAAATTAAGGGGCAAGCCAGATGTGATGGTGCACACAGGCCTGTAATCCCAGCACCTGGGAAGCTGAGGTAGGAGGATTGCTGGGAATTCAAAGCCAGCCTCGGCTATGTGCAGAGTATCAAGTAAGCCAGGACTACCTGGCAAGTCCCTGTTTCAGAAGAAAAGGACAAAGTGTGGATTGTATCAGATACATTTTCCTGTGATACAACGGACTGTCCATATTCTTGGGTTCTGCATTTGAGCATTCAGCCCACTGCGGCTTGGAACTGTGCAGAAGAAAAGTGCGTCTGTACTGAGCATGGGGTCATTACTCTTGCCATGACACAGGGCAACGCCGTCTCCAGAGGACCTACGCCAGTCGTTATTACAAGCAACCCAGGAGTGAATTAACATATCTAGGAAGATGTTTAAAGGCTTGATGCAAATACTCATAAGGGGCTTGGGCATGTTTGAACATTGGTAACTGCTGGGGTGCAAGGACCAACCCTCTGCGGATATTGAGAAACAACTGTAACATGTTTGGTTTAGAAATTAAATAATGTTAAAAGAGGGAATTGATGTATTGGTTACCAGAGATTGAATCACTGACCCCAGTATTTGGAATGATTGTATTTATGCTTAGCATAGTTGCTCACTCACTTGACTCATGACTGCGCTTTCTTGTTTCAAAATGACAAGCGAAAAATTACAGTCCTAAACTCTCTCCTACCAATGACACTTTGAAAATGTGGGAAATCTTTAATACTCATCAATCATAAACCAATGCATGTATCCATTTACCTGCCCACCCCTTCCTCATCATCTATTAGTTCCAAGAATATTCTTATTTGTTTATTAGAGAGAGAGAGAGAGAGAGAGGGAGGGAGGGAGGGAGAGAGGGAGGGAGGGAGGGAGGGATAGGAACACCGGGGCTGCCAGCTGGGGCGAATTCCAGATGCCTGTGCCACTCTGTGTATCTGGCTGAATGTGGTGACTGGGGATTCAAACTTGAGCTGTCAGGCTTTACAAGCAAGTGCTGTTAACTGCTTAACCATCTCTCCATCCCCTCAGGATCTGTTTTTACCCTCTTTTGGTCACCTTTCTACTTTTTTTAGCCTTTACTGACATTTGCCTCCATTTCTCCATATATAAACATATAAACAAACACTACCAGGTAAGATCTGCATCTGAGAGAGAACTTGTGGTGTTAGGCTTTCTGAGTTTGAGTCACCTTTATTAATAAAATTCTTTTCGGCTCCATTCATTTTCCTAGAAATTACATATATAAAAGCATGAAGGAGGGCTGGAAGGATGGCTTAGGGGTTAACCCATTTGCCTGCAAAGCTAAAGGATCTCTGTTTGATTCCCCAGGACCCACGTTAGCCAGATACACAATAGGGCACACGTGGCTGTAGTTTGTCTGCAGGGGCTGGAGGCCCTGGTGCGCCCATTCTCTCTCTCTCTCATAAATAAAAATAAAACATTTTTTTTTTTAAAAAAGCAGGAAAGAAAGAGGAGATAACATAAGGGGGGACCAGGAGAATGGCGGAAATAATGGGGGGGGATCAACTGAAACAAATTGTTTTTGAAACTTCCATAATGATACCTAAAACCTTGTGTGTTAATTAAAAATAAATAACAGACAGACAGACGTAGTACCTACGTGGAACCGCTTGCTGAACATCCAAGGCTTTGCTCATGGAAATGTCAAATGAAACAACCTTTTCAGAGAACAAAGGCAATGCAGTGTCAAGGTCAGTTCTCAGGCTGAGCCTCACAGCGTTCCACCTCCCGAGCAGGAGAAGCCGAGGCTGGGTTGCAGCGCTGGTTCCTGCGGGTCGCAGGGCTGGGCTTCCCGGGAGAGCCCACCGAGAGTGAGCGCCCTGCAGAGCTTGCACTGGGCCAAGTAAGAAGGCTCCTGCTCCCCAAGGGGCTGAGGCGTTGGGTTTTCCTGAGGAGAATGTTTACAGCTCTTGTAGTTTGGATCTGGAATATTCCCCAAGGCTCTGATCCTGGGAAATTTTTAGGAGGTGGGGCCTAGTTGGGGAAAGTGGGTCACTAGGGGTGTGCCTTTGACACCCTTTAATTGCTTCCTACCCTCAAGGGAAGCAGCCCCTCCTACTTCCGCCTCACAAACCCTCCCTCCATCATATCCCCTCTCCCTCTCAATTATTCTCTCATTAAAAAAAAAAAATTGGGCTGGAGAGATGGCTTAGCGGTTAAGCGCTTGCCTGTGAAGCCTAAGGACCCCGGTTCGAGGCTCGGTTCCCCAGGTCCCACGTTAGCCAGATGCACAAGGGGGCGCACGCATCTGGAGTTCGTTTGCAGAGGCTGGAAGCTCTGGCGCGCCCGTTCTCTCTCTCTCCCTCTATCTGTCTTTCTCTCTGTGTCTGTCGCTCTCAAATAAATAAATAAATAAAATTTTTAAAAATTATTTTTATTTATTTACTTGAGAGAGAGGGAGGGAGAGAATGGATGTGCCACTGCAAACAAACTCCAGATACATGCACCACCTTGTGCATCTGGCTTATGTAGGTCCTAGGGAACCAAACCAGGGTCCTTTGTCTTTGCAGGCAAATCCCTTAACCACCAAGCCATCTCTCCAGCCCCCTTTTTTGTTTTTATTTTGAAGTCATCATCTTTTCCTCCTATTATGAAGGTTGTGTGTAGGTAGCACCAGGCACTTCGAGGTCATGGATTCCTAGGCTGTTTTGTGTCTGGAAGACTACTTTGCAGCAGTTCTACCCTTCCTTTGGCTCTACATTCTGCCACCTTTTCCACAATGGACCTGAGCCTTGGAGGGTGTGATAGAGATGTCTCAGTGCTGGACATTCCTGTCACTTTTCTTAGCACTGTGGTGACTTTTGAGTCATCCCAGTGGTCACTGCCATCTGAAAAGAGAAGCTTCTTTAACCAAAAGTGAGAGTAGCATTAATATCTGAGGCTAAACATTAATAGTATGAGTGTATTTTATATGTAAAAATATTGATTATGGTACATATAAAAAATTTTACAAGGTGCTGGATTCCTGGTTTATTTATTTATTTATTTGCAAGGTGCTGGATTCTTTTTTTTTTTTTTCCCAAGGTGCTGGATTCCTAGAGTTTTAACAAGGTACTAATTATTACTCATGTGACAAAAGAAAATAAAAACTAAGTAGCAGCTACCATTTTTAGAAAGCAAGTACAGGGGGCCGTAGCTCAGTGGTAAGACACTTACCTAGCATGTGTGAGGTCCTAGGTTTGATTCCCACCACAGCAAAAACCAAGTACAGGTGTTCTAGAGAGGACACAGCTGTCATGCCCAACAGTCCGTGTTAAAATCATGCCCTTTATTGACCTGTCTGGGACAGTTCCACCTCCCTCCATAAAGGTGCTGCACACACTGGTGATGTGGTTGCAGAAGTGACCCAACCTAGCATCACACAGTATTTATAATTACTCTTTCAAACACAAGTACTAACTGACAATGCAATTTTTTAAATACAGCTCAAGTATTATTTTTTTAGTGTGCCAATTCTCTCTCTCTTTCCTCATTAAAAAAAAAAAAAAGGAGGACAGTCTGTTGGGCTTGCTTCATAAAAAGTAGTATATTTACAATAATACTTGAGCTGTATTTAAAAAATTGCATATATTTAAGATAATACATATTGGATGATATTTACGTTAGTAAAAGTAATTTTGTAATCATCTAGCCAAAAATAGAAGCAATCATACAATATTACTATAGTAATTTATGACTATATCCATTTCTGTCCGTTGTTCCATTGTCACTTAGTACTTGTTAAAACCTGTAGATGCAGAGAGATGAGGGCTGGATATGGTTTGATCTGACCAACATGTCATTCACACCACCATGAGTAATCTACACAAAACATCATACAATTTTAAAGAAAAAAATTCAGTATTTATGAAAATTTTGAATTTAAGTTACAAATACTATAAATTTGTGCTGCACATATTGTGAATGATGCTCAAATCTTGTTTTTAAATATTTTATTTTTATTTATTTACATGAGAGAGAGAGAGAGAAAGAAAGACACGGAGAGAGAATGGGTATGCTAGGGCCTCTAGCCACTGCATATGAACCCCAGAAGCATGCTTCACCTTGTGCATCTGGCTGATGTTGGTCCTGGGGAATCGAACCAGGGTCCTTTGGCTTCATAGGCAATGCCTTAACCACTAAGCCATTTCTCCAGCTCTGATGCTCAAATCTTTTAAGTCTCCTGGTGAAATCATTTTAGCAACTTTGCATTTTGTTAGTGTGGTATGTGGAACACCTTCTTAGAAGAATCTCAAGATGGACACACGACATCGCGTTATTCACATGGGATTTAACAAATGTTCTATAAATATTGTGAGATAGTCTATTACACTATACTTCTTAAGTGCACTATTTCATTTGATAAGGGTTCCTATCCCAATGAACATGTAAGATAATTGAGACACAGAAAATCCATATGCCTTTCCGAGGTCCCACTGAGTAGACTAAGTCTGGTATTGGTTCTGCAGTGATTCCCTTTTGCTGGCCTCCATCAGCTCCCTTCATCCCCAGGATGTCCACGTTCTGGGGGAAATAGAAATGCAAGGAGCCCTTTGGCAAAGTCCCAAAGGGAATGCATAAACAGGAGACGCTCCATGGTCCCCAGGTTAAACTAGGACTGTTGCCAGCTCCTGGATTCTGGGGAGAAGGCAGGTCTGCTGCTGCAGGCTGTGCTGGCCACTGAGGCATCAGCTGAGCAGTACAAACCCCACCCCCACTCTCTGTAACTCACCCTCCAATATACAAAAATGCACCCGTCACCACAGAAGAGGTTGCCACTTCTTTGTCGTACAGGAACTGAAAACACCCAGTGGCAAAGATGGAAATGTATTGGGCAATTTCAACACAGGGTGGTAAGAGCAAAGATTAGTAGTCAAGAGTGCCAAAGGTGATCGTGAGAGAGGAATGGCCTAATCCGGGCTTCGAAGGGCATGGGAAAACCAGAAAGCATCCATCAGGTCAGAGTACCCAGAAAGGGAAAGAGAAGGCAGGAACAGCATGGGCAAAGACCCAGAGGTGAGAGAGTGTGCTGCTCATAGGCCAGTTGGGTGAATTCTAAAATCTAAGTTCCTTACCAGCAGGAAGGACCCTATGTGTTGTTTCTTTTTAAAATGCATATCATCCATCCAAATGACACATTTATTTAAGTTTTTTAAAGTATTTTATTTTATTCATTTCTTAGAAAGAGAGAGAGGCAGATAGAGAGAATGGGCACACTAGGGCCTCCAGCCAGTGCAAACAAACTCCAGACACATACCTGGCTTTACATGGGTACTAGAGAATCCAATCTGGTCTGCAGGCTTTGCAGGCAAGCGCCTCAACTGCTAAGCCATCTCACCAGCCCTAGCCTGTACTTTCATATTGATAACAAGGGAGTGGGTAATAAAGGGTCTTAGACTATACTTGTATAGAATGTGAGAAAATTATGGAATGATAGTGGGTAGTACGGTCTAAACTAAGGAGTAACAAGAGAAACGTAAGAAAAGTGCATGTGAGCTCTTCAGAATGTAACCTCTTCAGGCCTGCGCCCTGGCTGGGCATGGTCATAGGAGAGTGAGACAGCGCAGCATGCCCCTGGCTCAGAGTGTGTGTAGGAAAGAGGAGCTGTCAGCAAGGTGGACTCTCCGCCCTCCCTTCCTCCCATCCTCATTCTAACGGAAGCTTTGCTTATTCAGTATAAAGTTAACTCCATGCTTCGCAAATTCTTTTGTGGTAATATTTTTTGGTTTTGGTTTTCATGGGGTGTCAGAGATTAAAGCTAAGGATCTGGTATGGCAGGCAAGCACTGTACCCCTGAGCTACATCCCCAGGCCCCATACTTCACATAATTCCAAACAATGGATATGGCTTACTTAAATTTTACGGATAAAACTGTAATAAGACCAACTTCAAGTTGTCACTTGATTTCTTGACAGCAAAAAATGAAAATGAACAAACCCACACATGTAGCACTAAAAAAAACACAGAGATATTGACACATCGCATACACATGTGCACAATTTACCATCAGCGAGCACAGCCAAGGGGCAGCAGTGCAAACAAAGGCTTCTTTTGGCACAAACCTCCACGTAAGCTGGAAGGCACTCCTGCATGAGAGACCTCTAGTCAATGCTGGAAGCCACACTGAGGGAGCATGCCAACCTCTCCTTCCTGATGAGCACAGCCATTCAACTTTCTAAGCAAAAACACAGCCCTGCAGCTCACAAGCCCTCCCCCAATGCATGGCAGAAATCACATGAGTAGAATCCCATTGATGTCAAAGAACACAAGACAGAGACACTAAGACTCCCAACTGGAGAGAATGGGCACCTGGTTGTGAACTTCACGCACAAACACACACAGGGCTTCCTAGAATATGTCACCCTCCTGGTTGTAGGACATGTCTGACTCTACAACCCCCAAACCCGCATAGTTCTCAGTCCTCCTGAGGGCGGCCACATCGCTGTCACTCTTCTCCCTCTTCCGCTGCTCCTCGGCCTGCGGGTGGGACTGGTCAGCAGTAGATCTCACAGCCAGAAGTTCTTTTGGTAACAGAGTCTCGGCCCTGCCCAGGTCAGCCAGATCTGAGTCCTGGGCTGTGGGCAGAAGTCGGTCATTCCGTAGCCTTTTCCTTATTGCTTCTTCTTTTGACTGAATGGTAAAAAGAGAAAAAAAGCCAGGAGGATTTGTTTTTCAACTTCTTATTTATTGATAATGCTTGTCATGATTCTTTTAGCTTTTTTTTTTTTTCTGTCTCCTTATTCAGTCTTGTAACAAATGTTTGTTGGGGAATCCCTGTTGAAGGATACCTCACAGGGCCTTCCTTTCCTCATGGAGTTTACAGTCCAATCCCTGCTGCCAAGCTAGGGAGGCAGAAATGCAGGTGACTGGACTGCAGAAAAGCTGAGTTGATGTCTGATGGTCTTCGGACCAGCCTCACCCCCTTCACTTAACACCCATCTCTGCTCCGGCTGTCTTCCCCAGTGTCCCAAGGCAAGTTTTCCCAAACATGACTAAATACGGAGAACCAGGTATTGTTTTCTTAGGCTAATGGATGAAACTGCAAGTTTCAACCAAGGTCCGGATATTTCTTTATTCCTTTCCAACACAAAGATCATTTTAAAACACTCAGCGTGGGCTGGAGAAATGGCTAGATGGCTTAGCGGTTAAGGCACTTGCTTGCAAAGCCTAAGGACCCAGGTCCCACTCTCCAGATCATCCCACATTAGCCAGATGCACACCGAGGCAAGCGCAAGGCCGCACGTGCCCACTAGGTGGCGCAAGCACCTGGCGTTCCATTGCAGTGGCAAGGTCAAGCTGGCGGTTACCTTCCGGCGCTGCTCCGCGGCCTGCATCTTCTCCTGTATGTCCTTCATAGTGAGCGCTTTCACTTCCTTCTTGATTTTAAGTTTTTTCAGCCTGGCTGGCGGCTTTCTCAGTGGCTTCTCAGTCGTGTCCACCTGGAGGAAGACATCTCTTAAAACCGAGAAGCAACCATAGCCACTGGCTGCGCAGCAGCACCGGAAGACGAACACAGCTAAATGCAGAGCCTGACAAGCCGGACCCGGCGTTCATAGTGACCAGGGAGCACAGGCGTTAGCTCCTAAAGATAAAATGTTTTAGCACCTGGAAAACACCAGGACCCGACGGGCTGGGCAGATGGCCCAGTGGGTCAAGAGCTCTTTCTGCACAAGCATGAGGGCCCAAGAGGGCTTGAGGCAGCCCAAGCTGTATCCTCAGCACCCAGGAAACAAGCTTGGCATGGTCACACATGCCCATAATCCCAGTCCCGCGTGGGGAGGATAGAGGCAGGAAAATTTCTGGGTCTTGCAGGTCAGCCAGTGTTATGCAAGTCACAGATCCTCGCCAAGGAAATGAAGTGGAAGAGCGGTTGTGGAGGGCGTCCAACCTCCTCCGCTGGCCTCTGCAGGCATGCACGTGGGGCAGGAACATCTCCCCGCACGCATGTATGCGCTACACACACAAAACAGCAAACCCACCAGGCTGTTAACGAAATGGTGCTGAGGATACGGGTTCTGAAAGTGGATGGGAGAAGCTCACAAGAGACAGGCTTTGACAAGGAATGCATGACCTATGTAAGAAAGTGTGGAGAATTTGGAGCTCGATGTAAATAGATCACATCCCCCCCTCAGGCCAATTAACCTATGTTATTCAATCATATCAATTGAGGTCATAATATTCCACATGCCACCAATTATTTTCACTTAGATCGAGCTTGGCTTTCATTATTTCTGATCTTGTGGTGGGGGAGGTCGTTGTCACTGAACAACTCCATGCTAGGCCACTTGGACTTTATAAGTATGTCCATGACAACAGCAAAAAGAATCCCATTTCACACAAGACCTATTCTTTCAACAGTTTGAAGAAATGGTGATGAGATTTTAGTTATGTACTGTGCTACTAAAAAGAAATGATCAAAAAAAGTTTATGAAGAAAGTTTTAATTTGCACGTTTTTCTCCCAAAATCATTTATATGGCATGCATTCACTCTGAAAGGTTAAAATGATACGTAAACAATCTCCTAATTCTCTGACTGACCACCATCTCACTTCTCAGCCTGGGCCTTTAGAAAGACTTTGGTGTGTACATACACACATATATGCAGGATATCCATAATCTTAAATGCAATCTAAATGGGATTATAACCTAAACACCACTCCTGCAATATGCTTTCTCCACCTCATTTAATATGGATATCTACCTACTAAAACCATCAGGCCACTCATTCGTTCTGGAAGCTGTTGGGTTTTCTGGCTTGGGCAGACTCTTCCTGTGACTCCTCCAAAGTGATGCCTGTGAATTCCTGTTCTTCCTCTTCTTGAGAAGTGAGCACTATGTCCACAGCCTTTTCCCTTTCTTGAGTTTGACAGTGTTTTTATTGCTTGTGTGTGCATGTTCATGTGTGTCAATGTGGGTACACATGTGCACAACACGTGAAGGTTGAAGGACAACATTCAGGTCAGTCCTCACCTCTCCACCTCATTTGAGGTTTTCCGACTGGATCATGCTCTGCTGATCTTTGCTGTGTGCCTGTGAGCCTCTGACATGAGCATCTGGGATTACAGGAGTCAGCTGCTTTTGGCTTTTTTAACATGGAGCCTGAGGATTGAACTCAGGCATTACAGTTTGAGTGGCAAGTGCTTTTTCACTGAGTCATCTCCTCTCCCTGAGGTTTTGTTGTTCAAGCTTAAAATATTTTATTTCACCAGCAAAAGTGATTTTCACAATATATTAAAAATGAAAATCAAACTAATTTCCCCTCATGAATAAAGCACACAGCATAGCTGTATTCCAGTAAATATGTAATTCTGACACACTGACCGACTAAATGAAAATTAGTCCTTGGGCCTCCTTTCCTTTGTGACCTAACATAGAACTAAAAAAATTAAAAACTCAGGCTGGGGAGATGGCTTAGTGGTTGTAGCAGACAGCTTCAGGTTCACTGAGATGAACTTCCAGACCAGGCACAGTTATAGCAGAAGGGATATTGATTGAAGCTTACAGATCCCGGGGAAGTTCCATAATGGCAGAAGAAGCTGGCCTGCCTTCACAGGTCCAAGCAGAGAAAGAGAAGCGCAAGCCAAAAGACCAAAAGCCACACAGCATAGCACACTTCAGGAACTCCAGCTAGGCACACTTTGCATATCTTTAGATTGAAATCTCAAACCCACCACACCTTAAGATCCACCCAGTGATACTGTCTCAAGCCAGGTGGCTGCAGATGCAAACTACAAACTAATAAAACACTGAATATATTGGGGCCATCTATTCAAACTACCACAGCAGTTAAGGTGTTTGCCTGCAAAGCCTAATAATGCTTGTTTGAATCTTCAAGTCCCAAGGAAGGCTAGCCAGACACAAAAAGGACACAAGCATGCAATATCACACATGTGCACGAGGGGACATATGCGTCTGGAGTTTGTTCACAGTGGCTGAAAGGCCCTGGAGTGCCCATTCTCTGTCTCTGCCTCTTTTTCCCTCTTTCTGTCTCTCTCTCTCTCTCTCTCTCTCTCTCTCAAAAAAGATAAAAACTCACTTTCTTATTGTAACAAGATTTATTTTTATTTTATTAAAAAGGTGTGGGTTTCAGTTAATGTCTGCATGGCAGCAATAAATAGATTCATAAAAATAATCGTGGAGCTATGATCATTATTTATTTGTGTGTGTGTAGTATGCATACTTGTGTGTAGGTGTGTTCTGCGTGGGGGTACGTGTTTGTGGAGGACAGAGGTCAGATTAGGACACCTTCCTCAATCACTCTCCACCTCATTTTTCAAGATGGGACATTCACTGAACCTGAAGCTCCATGATTCAGCTAGACTAGCTTGCCAGCAAGGACCAGGGATCCTCCTGTTTCTATCTCCCCAGAACTGGGGCACAGCATGTGCTACTGCATCCAGCTTTTGCATAGATTCTGGGAATCCAAATTCTGGTCCTCATGTTTGTAGGGGACTGTGGTGGTTTGATTCAGGTGTCTCCCATAAACTTAGGTGTTCTGAATGCTAGGTTCCCAGCTGATGGGTATTTGGGAATTAATGCCTCCTGGAGGGAGTGTATTGTTGGGGGCGGGCTTATGGGCTTTATAGCCAGTTTCCCCATGCCAGTGTTTGGCACACCCTCCTGTTGCTGTGGTCCATCTTCTGTTGGCCAGGGGGTGATGTCCACCCTCTGCTCATGCCATCGTTTTCCCCTGCCATCGTGGAGCTTCCCCTCGAGCCTGTAAGCTAAAATAAACCTCTTTTTCCCAGAAGCTACTCTTGGTTGGGTGATTTCTAACAGCAATGCAAACTGGACTGCAACAGTAAAGTGGTACCAGGAGTGGGGTTGCTGCTAGACACCTGACTATGTGGCTTCAGCCTTTTGGAGCTGATTTTCAAGAGGAATGTGGAAGTAGTTGAAACCTTGGCCTAAGAGATGCCTTGCAGTGCTGTAAGTACAGCTTAATGGACTATTCTGGTCTGAAGGCAGTAAGAACTATGGACTGTGAGGTTTGGCTTATGAGGGTGTGAAAGAGCTGTGCCTGGACTGGGCTAGCAGTTTGTGTGAGAAGCTTGCTCTTGTGCCCGTGTCCTGAGAAGCTGTGCAGGGTTGCTTTGCGTAGAAATGAACTGGTGTGAGCAGAGGGATATGGCACAGAAAGGAACATCTTTGGGTGAACTGTTGCCCGTTCAGCTGCAACTGATAGATTATGACCTTTGAGACTGGGCTAGCTGACCTGCGCTGGGGCAACAAGAAGAATGTAGACTCTTTTGAAGGGGCCTGAATGTTCAAGGAGTGTCCTGTTCTTCAACGTCTGCTTTATTCTCCCCTGGATTAACACATTGGCACCCTACCTGGCATCATGGAGTATAAGAAATGCTGGAAAGAGGGTCATTGAGTTTGCAACACGGTCTTGTGTTTTGGAAATGGCCATGGGCAGTGTGAAGCAGGTTTGCTGGTTGCCTGCATAGAGACCCCATGGGACCATGAGGATGAACCGTGGCTTGCAGTGGAGACCCAGTGGAGATGCTGGGACCATGAGATGGCTGCCGAGGAGCAGCCGGCCCCGATGAAGTTTTCCAGGACTGTGAGTAGCCTAGCTGGAGGGGCGGAATTGGAATGCCAGAGACTTGTTGCTGGTTAGAATTATCCGACTTGAAGATTTGTCACTGGTTTGAGTTGCTGGACTTGAAGCTACAGAGTTTGATGTTTGCCCTGGTTGTTTTAAATCTTGTATTGGTTGAATGTTTCTTTGCTATGCCCAATGTCATCTATTGCAGTGTGAATATTTATTCTGTGCCATTCTGGGTTTTTTGAGGTTATATTTTGGTATTATGGCTCAGTTAAAAGATCTTAAACTATGGGGATGTATGAACATCATTGAGATTGATAAAAACTATGGGGACTTTTAAAGTCAGACTGAATGCATTGTATTTTACATCATGCATGGATATCAGTTTATGGGGGCCAGGGGCGGAATGTGGTGGTTTGATTCAGGTGTCCCCCATAAACTTAGGTGTTCTGAATGCTAGGTTCCCAGCTGATGGATATTTGGGAATTAATGCCTCCTGGAGGGAGTGTATTGTTGGGGGCGGGCTTATGGGCTTTATAGCCAGTTTCCCCATGCCAGTGTTTGGCACACCCTCCTGTTGCTGTGGTCCATCTTCTGTTGGCCAGGGGGTGATGTCCACCCTCTGCTCATGCCATCGTTTTCCCCTGCCATCGTGGAGCTTCCCCTCGAGCCTGTAAGCTAAAATAAACCTCTTTTTCCCAGAAGCTACTCTTGGTTGGGTGATTTCTAACAGCAATGCAAACTGGACTGCAACAGGGACCTAAGTCATTTCTCCAGATTTACTATTACATTTAATCTCATCTAAAAAGGTATACTGAAGCTGTCATGATAAGACTACAACATTTCTCTGCTATTCAAATTCTAAGTGGCTTATCAATTTTTTTTTCAAGGTAGGGTCTCACTGTAGCCAAAGCTGACTAGAAACTCACTCCATAGCCCCAGGGTGGTCTCGAACTCACAATGATCTTCCTACCTCTGGCTCCTGAGTGCTAGGATTAAATGTATGCACCATGATCAGCTTTATTTTTCCCTTCTCTAGAATGTTTTCTGTTGTGTTTTGTTTTTGTGGTAGGGTCTCACTGTAGCCCAAGTGGACCTGGTACTGATTCTGTAGTCCAAGGCTGGCCTCAAACTCATAGCAACCCTCCTACCTTAGCCTTCTGAGTTTTGGGACTAAAGGTGTGCAACACCATGCCTGGCTTCTTTTGTAGCATTTGAATAGAGAATTTTCAGACACAGTTTTCAGACATAGTTGCCAATTAGATAATGTTTTCTGCAACTGAGCATACTTAGCCAAACAACAAACATCCTGCAATAGAAAGTTTTGTCTTTCATTTGTCCCAAGTTCTTCTCCATAAACAACTTCAGTAATAGTGACACATTCTGTCATTCATCTTTTTTAAAGTGTTGACTCAGCATTGCACTTCTACTTTACAACCAGCATTCAACTGAGATGTCAGGAACAGATACTTAGAGCAATTTAGGTATCTCAAGACTCAATTTAAAATATATTTAATTATTATGAATTTTATTAAATAAAAAAATTCATTAAATAAAATTATTATATTTAATTATATTAATTATTATGTATTTTAAAATATAATTAATTAATTATTTTGTTTGAGAGAGGAGAGAGAGACAATATGGGCACACCAGGACTTGCCACTGCAATGAATTCCAGACACATGTGCCACTTGTGCATCTGGTTTTACGTGGGTACTGGAGAATTGAACCTGGGCCATTAGGCTTTATAATCAAGCACCTTTAACCCCTGAGAAATCTCTCCAGCCCTCAGCTTTTAATATTAATTAGTGTGTACGTACATGTTCGTGTGTGAGTGCAGCCACAGTGCATGTTTGCAGATCAGTGGACAACTCTTGGTCAGTCCTTCACTTCCAACTTGTTTCAATGCAGGATCTCTCCTTGTTCACTGTCCCATTTTCCAACTCCCTGGAAATTCTCCTCTTTCTGCCTCTCTTTTTGCCTTAGGCTCACTGAGTTTGGCACTTAATGTTAAAAAAAAGTCAAAAGATGGGCTGAAGAGATGGCTTGCCTGCAAAGCCTAAGGGCTCATGTTTGACTCTACAGGTCCCATGTAAGCCAGACACACTGTAATGCAATGCACAAGTTTGCACATGTACACAAAGGGACATATGTGTCTGGACAATTGCAGTGGCTGGAGATCTTAGCATGTTAATTCTCTCTCTCACCCTCTTTGTCTCTCTCAAAGAAAAAATGGCAGTTTATTGGGCTTGCCACAAAAAAAAAAAGAAAGAAAAAGAAAAACAGTTGAAACACTTGAATAAACAGATCTGTGTTTTTCACAAAAGAATTTTAGAAGTCAGGATCTATGAAATATTGACACTTAAAAATGGGAACAGTGATCATGAGATGCACAGAGGTGTTTTTTGAAACTAAACAAGAGACACCTTAGAGCCTGGGGAGGCTGGCAGTGCAATGTTTTCTTTAGGGATGCCATTTAAGAACTGTCAATCCTGAAGATGCCGCCAGAGGAAGTGAGTCTTGTGTCTAGCCAACCTAGCTTGTGTGTACTGTGTCCTACATCCACCGCACCTCCCTCTGAGCTTTCCTCATTAGCTGCTGACCTACTGAGGAACCCACCTTAGTTTTGGTTTCTGAAGTAGTCTTTCCCCACTAGACTTCCTGAGGATGGCCACTCTGACCACCAGCTGACACTTGGTTCTAACTCAGACCACTTCTGTCCTCTTAAAAGTCTCCTCAAGAAGTTCAAGAAATAATGCTACTCTGATACATGTGAAGGTTTTTGTTTTGTTTTGTTTTTGATTTTGTTTTTCGAGGTAGGGTCTCACTCTAGCCCAGGCTGACCTGGAATTCACCATGTAGTCTCAGGGTGGCTTCGAACTCATGGTGATCCTCCTAACACTGCCTCCAGAGTGCTGGGATTAAAGGTATATGCCACCATGCCTGGTTCATGTGAAGTTTCATATACACTACAGGTTACCGAGCGAAGAAACTACACAGAGAGGAAATTAAGTGTTCTCTGAGGACCTAGGAGGAGGAGTTAGTAGAGAATTCGCTGAGTTCATGAAAAGAGGCCCAGGGTGGCTGAAGAGGTGGAGGGGTGAGTTTGCGATTAAAGACACCTACGGGCAATCATACTTATATGGATCAATGATAGCCAATTAGATATCTATAAACAGGTCTAAGTCGATCCATACACATATTGAGAATCCACATACACCAGTACACATTTACAGTAGACCCACCTTAAGTTTCATCAAAGTGTTTTAAAATACATGGACTAAATTCATGATGGAATCAGTTTCTTAATGTATTTTTAATTGGGGGTGTATGATGTGTGGGGAGGGTGTGCATATGCTACAGCCCAGCATGCATGTGGAGGTCAGAGGGGGATTTCAGGCGCCCGTCCTCAGCGGCCGCCTTGTCTGAGGCAGCGTCTTTCACTGCTCACCACGCTGCCTTCTTCAGGCGTGTTGGCTTGCAAACTTCTGGAAGGTTCTCCTATTTCCACCTCCCCTTTCATTGTAGGTGCACGGGCATTCCAGATGCCTGGGCCACAGTGTCCAGCTTGATATGGATTCTGGGGATCTGAACTCAGGTACTCATATTTGCGTGGAAAATGCCATCCACTGAGCCATCTCCCCAGTGCTAAAAGATTTCTTACATGTCATTTTAAGCATAAAACCTATTCACACTGTCAACTAAATGAGTAAAGGATAGTTTGTTTCAATCCAAACCTGAATGACAGAGTCCTGGATTCCTGGTTATCCTGTATGACACGTCCCATTATGGAAATCGTCACATGAAATTTTTAGTTACATAACAAAAGATAGCCATAAGTCAACACATGTACCAACTGCATTGGACGTCAGGTAGGCAGGCCACAGAAAGAAAGACAGAAATTTCTGCTATAGGCTTCAGATGCTATCTGATGATATTTTAGCTTCTGTGTTGGAGGAGACTAAGTATGTCAAGCCTAGTGATAGATTCCCAGGGTTTTATTCAAAAGTCAAGAGAATGTTAGGTCAGATACAGGGAGGGTGACAGATGTCTATCTTAATCGTGGACTGAAGATAGCCCACGGTGATCTTGGCTCTCAATCTGCAACACACGAGCCGTCCACAATCATGAGTTCTGATCAATCAGCTAGACTGATCAATCAGTGGGAATGCTCTCCAGCGTCGGTCTTTAGTTCCCACTCTGAACATGCTTGAAAACTGGCTATGAACCAACCAATGAGTGCTAAGAATGAAGAGAAAAGATGAAAGGAGCTGCAATGGTGGACACAGGCATGGGCATGTTGGAAGACACTGGCTAACTAGGATTACAGAATAAACATGAGACTACTATAAAGATAAGACTTGTTATGTGGACAACTAGGAAAAATAAATTCTATTTCAATCTAACTGCACACATAGTGAAAAGTAATGATTGGCTAAGAAGAAGCCAGGTCTGTTTCTGGAACATTCATGTGTTTGTATATACTATTGGTCCACAGAAGAAGTCTTACCTTTAGAACAGTCACATGTGTCCTATAGTCTTAGCACTGGAGGGACTATGACCACAGACTTCTCCTGTAGCTCACTTAATGACACCATCCAGAGCGAGCCCTTAGTTGTCACTAGCAGGTATGTTGCCTTCCCATCACAGCTCATATTCATCAACCTGTGGGCTCCCTGGCAAGATGTCAGCCAGAAGTCACTCATTGCTGGCCACTGGATCACTGAGCTGTTCTGTTGTTATTCCCACTGGTGTTAGCACTGAGGGGTGGGTTACGTGCCCCTTCAGGAACCATTGCTTGAGTACAGAGTGTTTCCATGATCTGTCCTCCTCCATGTGAGTCACACTCCTGTTTTTGGATGTGACTTCTTTTTTCTGTCCCCAAAAGACTCATCTACAGTTTGAAAAGTAACCTCTCTCCTTCCTTATGACAGAGCCTGAGAGGAGGGGCTAGGAGAGAGGGTTAACTGAACTACAGACATGGAAAAGCTATTTGGAAACCCTAAACAAAATAAGTAAATTGTAAAAAAAAAAAAAAAAAAAGCCATTTTTCTAGTATTTTAACACAATTGGGTATTTATCATCGTACCACTGTGGGAATGGGAACTGACATGTAGTGGTGTGGCCTTCACATCACATAACTTCTTGTCTTCTCCTCTCCTGTGACCTCTTATTGTTGACATTTGATAACAGTCTTAATGTTTGACAATCCCCTTTCCCTTCCCCAAATACCTTTCATAGGATTTACTTCCCTTTGTCTAGAGAAAATGTCACTTTGCCTTCATGCCCTGAGTTCTTAACATTCCCTGCACAGAGAAGGAAATTAACCTTACTTAGGCAGTGAGTGACTTGGTCTAGGTGAAATCCTGACTTAGATAATGTATTATTATTATTATTATTATTTTACTACAAATTGACTATCTTCCCTACAACTTTGGAAGTAACTTTTAGTATCTATTTCTACTATTTCTGTTTATTTTTCCTTAGTTTTCTTTTCATGTGCCCCCTTGTGCATCTAGCTTATGGGGGTCATGGAGAATTGAACTGGGGTCCTTTGGCTTTGCAGACAAATTATCTTAACTGCTAAGCCATCTCTCCACCCTTCATTGCTACTTTTATTCACTTTCTCCTGTTTGTACTCTGGAATTTTGAGTCATAGCCCAGAGCCTCAAAACAAACAATAAAACATGCTATCTCTTCAGAGCTTTATACTGAAAAAAATTAGAGCTGTAGATTTTGGCCAAACAAGTTAAAATCTGAGGAAAAATTCTTCACATTAAAGAAGAGCACTGACAGATTAATCAAGATGAATCAACAGGGGGCTGGAGACATGGCTCAAGGGTAAAAGTGCTTGCTTGCAAAGCCTGATGGCCCAGATTCAATTTCCCAGGACCCACCTACCACATGCACAAAGTTGTGTGTATGTCTGGAGTTTGTTTGTAGCAGTAGGAGACTCTGCTATGCCCATTCTCATATTCTCTCTCTTTCTCATATAAATAAATAAATAACTATTTTTAAAAGATGAATCAACCAAGAAAAGAACACTGTGACAACTCCTAGGACCCCTTATTCCCTTGTTTGGTTCTAGGGTGTTCCTATGTAGCAGAGTATGAACACATGTGCTATAGCTTTTGCTTCTTTCTTTCTTTTTTTTACTTATATTTTTATTTATTTGAGAGAGAGAAAGAGGCAGAGATAGACAGAGAGAGAGAGGGAGAGAATGGGCACGCCAGGGCCTCCAGCCACTGCAAACGAACTCCAGACATGTGTGCCCCCTTGTGCATCTGGCTTACATGGGACCTGGAGAATTGAACCGAGATCCTTTAGCTTTGCAGGCAAATGCCTTAACCACTAAGCTATTTCTCCAGCCCTGTTTCTTTCTTTTTTAAAAAATACATTTTATTTATTTATTTGAGTGAAAGAGGGAGAGAGAGAGAGAATGGGCATGCCAAGGCCTCTAGCCACTGCAAATGCATGTACCCCTTTGTGCATCTGGCTCATGTGGGACCTAGAAAATTGAACCAGGACCCTTTGGCTCTATAGGCATGCGTCTTAACCACTAAACCATCCCTCCAGCCCTGTTTCTTTCTTTATAAATGTGCATGTGTGTGAACGTGTGCTGGGGTGCACATGCATGTGAATAGCTGTCAGAGGAGAACTTCAAGTGCTATTCTTAGGAACACCATGTACCTTTTATGAGATGGAGTTTCTTGATGGCCTGGCTTAGCAGTTAAACTAGACTGGTTGGCAAGCAATTTGCAGGGACCCACCTGTCTCCACCTCCTCAGCATTGAGATTATAGGCTCACACACCCTTGGTAATTTTATATGGACAGAAGGGATAAAACTGATGTCTTCATGCTTGTGAGGCAAGTACCACCGAGCTGTCTCCCCAGCCTCTGGGTGTCATGTTTTACTAGATAAATCATGATCCAATCTTATCTACTAAAAGACCGAGCTGAATAAAAACTGCTGAAGGAATGAAGGCAGATTGTTCAATGGGTTTAATGTGTCTGAGGTTTAGAGATGCCCAAGGAATGCTTGGTCGGATTCATCAATCATTATGATCGGGGGGATTCCTAAATCCTGTGGGAAGCAGGGTGTGAAGAGGAGTTAAGGGGATTTATGAAAGGAAAACCTGGCTTAGATAAATGATGTCACTTGTACTGTAATTCCCACAAGCTAGGAATAATGACTTGAAATCAATCATATTCTCATGCTTATTTTAATTATAAGCCAATGTTAACTACAAAGTTACTTGCCATGACATCATACGACTCCCCGTTTCTAAAGACTGTGCTGCAGCTCTGTATTATTCCTTGAATGACGAGCTCCTCCAGGATTGCTGATGACTTCTGTCGCTCTCGGTTCTCAAGGAGCTGGGGTTTACTCGTGAATCCATTGGTCACTGGGTCTTCCAAAAAGAAAAAAAAAAAAAAAAAGAAAGAGAAATTCAAGTGTGAAGATTTTTAATGGCTGCCTTATTAATCATGCCGCTTAATTAGGTCTTGTTTCAACACTCTTGCCTGAGAATCTGGTTACTGTTATAAAGCTACCATCCCTTGAAGTTCATGTTCTTACTGTCCTTACAGAGGAAACGTGCCAATATCACATATTCTTTACTTATTAGGTCTCCCATTAAAAGAACATGAAGTCTTTCTGTGCTGGTACGCACAACCTTTCTGTTGTAGCAACACTTGCACACTTGAGTAAGAGGACCAGGTTTGCTCTGCTAATTAGGAAGCCAAACTACAGTTAAGACTCAGGACTTTCATCTGGTGACTCTTAGGATCTGCAGTTTGGTTTCTATGCTTTGTATACAAAAGATAAACAGCATGAAGTTGCCAAGAGACATCTTGTTCTGCAACCCTGGTGTTCTTCTGGATTTACAAAAGGAAGAGCATGCCTTTATTTATTATTACTTTTTTGGAAAGAGCCTTTCAATGGGAGCTAGAGTGATATCAACTAAAATCTTTTTAATAACTTAAAAACTGAGTTCTGTGGCTGCACTCACCAGGGAGGCCTCCTCTTTATAACACAACTATCCAAACAAGTGAAGAAGTACACTTCCATATAATCATGTTAAGCAATGAAGGTTGTTGGCTTGTTGGCCCAAGATGGCTCTGCTTTTCTCATAGAAATGATGTGCAGACTGTTCCAAATTAGCTCTCAGGGCTGGGGAGACCGCTCACTCAGAGCTTGCCGTTCATGCAAGTAAACCTGAGCTTGGATCTAGCACCTGTGGAAAATCCAAGTGCAGCACTGCTTGCCTGTAATCTCAGCATGGTGGGTTTGGAGACAGCAGGATTCCTGGGCTTGCTGGCTGGCTAACCTAACCTAACCTGGAAACTCCAGGTTCAGTCATAAACCCTGTCTTAAAAATAGGGTGGAGAGTGACTGAGGAAGATACCCAATGTCTGCTTCTGGCCTTCACATGCATGAACACACACATTTTTACATACCTGCATGCACACATGCACACTCACACCAAAAAAGAAAAAAAGGAAAAATAAAAGAGAAATGGACTCTCTTCAGAATGCCCAATGATAGTCAAGTGTATTCTAGCTAGTGTGGAGGCTTGTATGACAGCTTTCTATTTCAGTGGCTACAAAGGCATGTCATCTAGATTGGAGGATTAGGAGTCTGAAACAGTGGGGTAAAGTCAATGCAAATATCACGGTGAGCATGCTTCAAAATTTAGAGTGCGGCATGATGGCACACGCCTTTAATCCCAACAGTCGGGAGGCAGAGGTAGAGGGATCTCCATGAGTTTGAGGCCACCCTGAGACCACATAGCAAATTCCAGGTCAACCTGGGCTGCAGCAAGACCCTACCTCAAAAAACTAAAAAAAAAAAAAAAAAAAATTAGAGTAATTTCTATTTTTGTTGTTAGAAAGGTAGGCTTGCCTCATATACAATTGTAATCTCAGTACTCAAGAGGTCAAAGCAGGAGGCTCAGTTCAAGGCAATCCTCAACTATGTAGTGGTCTACATGAGAGTTGGTTGCAAAAAATGAACACAAAGAAGGTAGACTGGAAGGGTCAGCATAATACTACTGTAATGCATTGAGTGTCTGCATAATAGTATTGTGATGTATTGAGTGTCTGCATAATACTATTGCGATGTACTGAGTGCCTACCTAATGCTACTGAGATGTACTGAGTGTCTGCATAATATTACTGTGATGTACTGAGTGTCTACCTAATGCTACTGAGATGTACTGAGTGTCTGCATAATATTACTGAGATGTATTGAGTGTCTGCATAATACTATTGTGATGTACTGACTTTCTGCCTAATACTGCTATGATGTATTGAGTGTCTGCATGATATTTCTGCAATGTACTGAGACTCTGCCTAATACTGCTGTGATGTATTGAGTGTCTGCATAATACTACTGTGAAGTACTGAGTGTCTATATAATACTGCTGTGATGTATTTAGTGTCTGCATAATGCGACTATGATATATTGAGTGTCATTGTAATACTACTGCAATGTATTGGGTGTCCAGATACGGGTTGTGTCACCATGCCAGGCTTGTGTGGGAGCTAAGAGTCTGAACCTCTATGTGAAAACTAGGGGTCTAAACTTCATACATACCAAGCACTTCGCCTACTGAGCCATCTTCCCAGTCCCCTGAAAATCTTTTTGTTGTTCATTTGTTTTGTTTTGAGAAAGGGTCTGTATACCTCAGGCTGGCCTCTAATTTGTGATCTCCCTGTTTCAGCATTCTGAGATTACAGGCATGCACCAACACACCTAGATTGAAACTTGAATTTCTTCTTATACTCTGTATATGTAAAGTACAAAGCAATCTGTACTAAGCAGCGCTCTGAACACTCTTTCTTACATTGTAAAACATCTGTTTTGATAACTTTGTCCCCAAGCTGTTCCTTCTTAGCACTCTCTGCTCTATTTGTCACCCTCTCTCCCCTTAGTGCCCTTAATAGCATGCAGCTGGCAGAGCTGAGTGTCCTAGGACACACCTGACACTATACTTAGCCAATCACACAGGTATTTAGCATGTACATTGTAGTGAAGAAGGAATTCACATCAACAGAACTGTCAGAAAGAAGAAAGTGTACTACCCGGAAGGTGAAAGAGAATGGCAGGCTACAGCAGTTAGCTTCTCATTGGGCCTGAAGCAGCTGATGGGAGGAAAGCATTTAAGTTATGGTTTTGAGGGACAATTTCACTATGGCAAGGAAAGCATGCCATGACCAGAGACTGGGTGTCACACATTGCCACAGCAGCTCGGATGGAGCAGCAAGAGCCAAAGTGCTCTGAACCCCCAGTGGTTGGGCTGATAAAACTCCAGATGCACCCTCCCCAGTCACACACCTCCTCCAGCAAGGCTCCCCTTCCCAAAAGGTCTGCCAGCTGGGGACTGAGTAGGAGGCGCAATTATAGACACAAAAGGCTATGGAAGATGCTCTGCGTTCAAACTACCACAGGGACCACTTGGGATGTTGCCTCAGTGCTTGCTTCTTTCTCAGAGCTCACAGGGATCCCGCACTCGGACTACAGAAGAATGACATACAATCTGCAATAACCCAAGCTTCCCAAGAAAGCCCAGGGAAAAGAATTTCACGTATCACCCCAGGTACTTTCTAGCCTTGACTTGTGGTGAGAAAGAAACTACAGGATGAGAAAAGAAAGCTCCCCTAAAACAAAACAAAGTTGTTTTTCTCCAGACCTGCAAAGTTCAGTTTGTTTCAAAGGTGAATCAACTTACAAATAAGATTCCATCAGCCAGCACCAGAGAATATTCAAAAAAGAGTAGCTACCACTCTAGAAAAACCAATAGTAGATGCTAACTAAATAGTACACTGGGCCACAATTCTTTTCAGTTTTTAAAATATCGTGTGTGTGTGTGTGTGTGTGTGTGTGTGTGTGTGTGTGTGTTTGTGTGTGTGTGCATGCACATGCATGTCTGCATGCATGTCAGTGCACATGTACATGTGGTTATGCACACAGATGTGTGATGTAGAAGCTAGAAGTCAACGTTAGGCATCTTCCTCAGTCACCTTCCATCTCACTTTTTTGAGGCGTGGCCTCTCACTGAGCCTAGAGTTCACCAACTTGGCTAGACTAGCTGGCCAGCAAGCCCTGGGGTGCTTCCTTCCATCTGCATCTAACCAGTTCTGGGGTCACGAGCATAAGCCACCACCCTCAGTTTTTATGTGGGCTCATGTGTGTTTGGCAAGTGCTTTATCTACTGAGCCATTTTCTCAGGCCTAAAGGATTCTTTTATAGTATATTTGCTGGTGCTTTGGGTGAGGAGTCAGGGGAATACTTTAGTGAATGTTTTATCTATTTTGCAAATGTAGAACTTTCCCTTAGAAAGCTGTTAGCATAGGAGTTTAAATTCCCTTAAGTTGTGAGACTCCTATTCCTAAAGTATGTTTTTGCTTCTCAATGAAGGCTCTTTATTTTTTTAAAGATTGCTTAATCAACAAGATTAATGGCTTGCATTATTTACTTACACAATGGAAGCTTTCAACTAAATTCTAAGGTGAAAACTTTGCCAGTTAAAGTATACCATGGCCCCAAAAGCAGTGATAAAAGGGTTATCATATATTTATCATATGTTTAGAGAAGTAATATTTTGTGGACATCAAGAAGAGTAGGGATGAGAAGTTACCTGAATTTACTATTCCATTTCTTTGACTGGGAGATGGAGAATGTTCTGGAATAGTTCCAGGCAAGCTTCCCATCTGAGCTTGTTGATCCAGGCTTTCAGCATTATTCACAGTGGCCTGGGGCCATGAAGCCTCAGTCTCCAGGTGGCAATTCTCCCCAGAAGGAGTCACCCTGACACCAGCCTGTGAAAGGGAACAACATGCTGAGGGTCAAGGTTTCTTAGGAAAATGAAAACAGCATTGCAAGATCTGCCTTGTGAGCATTTAGCCAACCAGTGAGGGGTACTCTGAAGCCTGCAGATGTTATGCCACGAGGCAAAATGACCTAGCAGATATGATTAGCTTGTGCTTACTCAGATGGTAAGGTAATCCTGAATTATTCTGATGGGCCCAGATCCAATCACAGCTATTCTTATAAGAGGCAGGGAGTGTTATGGTTTGGATATAAAATGTCCCTAAAGGTTCATGTGTTGAAGGCTCGGCTCCCAGCTGGAAGCACTACTGAGAATGCTAACCTTAGCAGCGGATTACTCCCCTGATGAATTCATAGCTGAGTGGGAGGCTAGGCGGAGGAACAGATCAGTGAAGGCTACAACTTCTCTCTAGAGTCTTTCTCTCTGGCTCACTCTGCTATGGGAAGCTGAGGCACACAGAGGTCGCATCAGAGACCAAGTGGAGAATCAGATTTATTCATATTGACATGGGCTTGGAGGAATAACTTCCAAAGCTTGAGTGCTGAGCTCTGATGGTTCAGAGTTTTTATAGATAATGTGGCAGGCAGTCTGGCATGATCTTGAATTCTTTAAACTATCGGTGGGTTACAAGTTTCCTAGGTTACATTATTCTGGGATACAAACAGAAAATTTCTTAGCAATAAGTCAGCAAATGAAAATACAAATGTAGAAAAGAGAGCTGTTCAGAGGTGTTTTTAATTATGGTCTAGTTTTATGAGATATCTGACAGACTGACAGGAGCAGGGCTTTACATTTTTAGTTTAGACTCTGAAGGTTTGTGAAAGCTGCTTCACACAAAATGGGTGGGGGGAGGGCTTTGGTTTGGTTAAAATCACCACAGCTCTACTTTTCATTTGCTCCATCAGGCCCTCTCTGCCACAGTGCTCTGCCTCACAGTGAAATAGCCAAGTGCCCATGGAAGGAAGCCTGTGGAATTGGCCCCACTGTAGCCACAGTCAGTAAGTGGAGAGCAATGGACACTCAGGCACAGCTAGGCCACCTTGATAGCCCTTTGGGATCCTCAGCCCGTGGAATGCGGCGACCCACAGTTGGTGTCGGTGGGTCTTCCTATCTCAATTAGCCTAATTCTTCATAGACCTGTTTCCATGGTTGTAGGTCCCGTCAAGTCAACAATAGATGTTAACAATCACCGATGCCATATTAACGACCATAATAAGGAAATCCCAAGACAGTGAACATCATTCAGGCTGTAGTGTGGGTATTGCTTGTTGCTTCTAGCCATATTTTCAGTGGAAATTGGGGGCAAAAGGCAGAGCAGAGGGAACATAAAAACTTGCAGTCTGGCCAAAAAAAAGGAGTTTATTTAAAGTTGAGGATCAGAAAATAAAAACAAAAAAAGTATAAATAAAGTTGGGGATCACAGAGGTGTGGTTTGTAAAGAGATTAGCACCATTAAAAAGAAACTAAGGGGCTGGACATGGTAGTGCATGCCTTTAATGCCAGCACTCAGGAGGTAGAGGTAAGAGGATCACTGTGAGTTTGAGGCCAGCCTGAGACTACTTAGTGAATTTAGGTCAGCCTGGGCTAGAGTGAGATCCTACCTCAAAATACAACCCCAACTCCCCACACACACAAAAAAAAGAAAAAACGAAAAGAAACTAAGTGGCTGGAGAGTTGGCTCAGCAGTTAAGGCGCTTGCCTATAAAGCCTATCAACCAACCCGGGTTTAAGTCCCCAGTAGCCACAAAAAGCCAGATGTACAAAATGGCATCTGCATATGAAATATTTTTGCATCAGAGGCCCTGGCATGCCCATTCACATTATTCTTCTGTGTCTCCCTCTCTTTCTCTCTCTCTCTGCTTACAAATAAACAAATAAAATATATATTTGAAAAAAGAAACCAGGGCTAGAGAGATGGCTCAGCAGTTAAGGTGCTTGCCTAAAAACCTAATGACCTGAGTTCAACTCCCCAGCATATAAAGCCAGATGCACAAGGTGGCACATGTGTCTGGAGTTCTTTTGCAGCAGCTAGAGGCTCGGGTGCACCCCCTCATATTTTCTCTCTCCTGCATGGAGGCAGAGGTAGGAAGGCTGCTTGAGTTCAAGGCCAGACTGAGACTACATAGTGAATTCCAGGTCAGCCTGGGCTAGAGTGAGACCCTACCTCAAAAAAACAAAAAAACTAAAACCTAAGTATTTGGCATTGGGATAATTAGATAGATGCCTTAATGTAAGATCCAAGGATGGGGAGTAATGCTTTGGAATGCTGTCTTCTCGACCCAGAATGGCCACTGCACTCATGACTTCACAGTGGCTGTTGTTACCTGCATAATATTGGACCCATTCAGGTTGTTACATATGATAGGGCAGAAAAGATATTAAAATAGAAGAAGGACTAGTAGGTAAGAAGAAGGAGTTCACTGGAGAGAGGTGTGGGGGAAACAAGAGGCTAGTGGAGGAGGATTATATACATTGTTAATAATTTTTTTAAAGATGTGTCAGAAGTCCCAGGAATGGGCTTGATAGCATCCATCAACAACTCAACAGTGTGAATGTTTGAACTCACTTTAAAGACTTGGATTTGAGAAGAGAGTTCTGGGGCATCTTGCTCACATAGGACCACTTAGGAGGCCACTTTACAGCTCAGTCACCAGGCACTGGCACTGTGAGGACTCTGTTCTAAAGGGAGCTGGTTACTTTCCTCAGTACCAAACCTTTTGATGCCAGTTTTGCAGGCGTCTGGAATGCAGGAGTTAATTGGATGGAGGAAGTCACTTGGGAGCATGTGTCTGAGGATAGATCTTGACCACCGTGCAGCCTTCCCACCCTGCTGCCTCCTGATGCCACGAAGTACCACTGTGCCCTACCCCCTTGCTTCACACCCAGAAGTTCTGCCTCGACACACATGGGCCCAGGTGATCAAAACCTCTGAAAGCATGAGACAGAATAACACCTTCCTCTATTAAGTGATCATCCTTGGATATTTTATGTGGCTGTGGCTCATGAAAATGTGACTAAAGAAGAACTAAAGATGCACAAGGTTGGAAATAGGGACAAATTTGAGGATGCTTCAGTTCAGATGTGAAGACAGAGGAATGGGAAGGACACAGCTCAGTTACATGGCAAGGCAGGGGAAGGGTCGTTTGTCCACTGCCTCCGATAGTCACTAGCTGTTGCAGGACTTAACCTCACCTAGTACAACCACCTTTGCATTGCTGACCTGCAGAACTGTAATAGAGTATATCTGTATTGTTGAAAGTCACTAAATTGTCAACTTGTCAAAACAGACACAGGAAAGTAATAGAATTTTACCATTTCATGGGGAGGCACGTTTCATTCTGAGGCTTATGGAGGACAAAAGTAAGTCCATGATCACCAATTGTGAAAATAGTCATGCTACTGAATAGAAGAGAATATTTCCATTATTTATTTATTTATTTATTTATTTATTTATTTATTTAGAGAGAATGAGCATGCCAGCACCTCTAGCCACTGCAAATGAACTCCAGACACATGTACCACCATGTGCATCTGGTTTACATAGGTTCTGGGAAATTGAACCTGGGTTCTTAGGCTTTGCAGGCAAGTGCCTTAACCCCTAAGTCATCTCTCCAGCCCAAAAATGTTTTTTTTTTAATAAAATGATACCATCTTGTATATGTGTGTATGAGCATGTGCATGTGTGTATGAGCATGTGTATGTGTGTATGAGCATGTGCATGTGTGTATGAGCATGTGCATGTGTGTATGAGCATGTGTATGTGTGTATGAGCATGTGCATGTGTGTATGAGCATGTGCATGTGTGTATGAGCATGTGTATGTGTGTATGAGCATGTGCATGTGTGTATGAGCATGTGTATATGTGTATGAGCATGTGCATGTGGACGTCAGAGAACCACCTCACGGTGTCATTCCTTTTCTTCCATCTTCTTTGAGACACGGTTCCTCTTGTTATTTTGTTGTTAAGAAGGCCACTCTAGCTGGCCCACAAGTGACAGGACTCTCCTGCCCTTACCATCTGGTAATATAGGTGTTCTGGGATTACAGACACATTTAGCACTTTGTATCTGGCTTTATGTGGGTGCTGGGGACCAAACTCTGGTTGACAGGCTTGCAGAGCAAGCATCTTTAACTCCTCCCCAGCCTCTACACTGTAAAACATAATAAAACCCACTAAAATAACTAAATAATAAAGAAGGAAATTATAATTGTCAATAGCTTGTATAAATCATGTGTAGGCATAAATGTTACTCAAACACTAATCTAAGTATTGCTTGGAAGGTACCGTGAGGATGTGATTCACATCTACAGACTTCCTTTCAGAAAGATTATCTTTGCTAGTCTGGGTGAGTCCCTTCTCATTTCATCATTTGAAAGGCTCTCAGAGAAAACACGAGTCTCCCTTGGGGAGAAGAAACAGTGTGCATATGGGCAGCAGCTCCAGCCCCAGCTGACCCTTTCTGAGCACTTGTCCCACACTGTGGACTTTGGAGCTGGCTGGATGGTCCCATGGGTCAGTTCTTTGCAATGCATTTATCTTTCCACTTACACTAGCTCTACTGTGTCTGCTTCACTGAAAGAATCCTGACAGATAAAAGCTGACAGTAGAAAGGAAAAAGTACCACCCCCAGACAGAGGCATATCAACACTGTGGTATGCAACCTCCTAAAGGTACATGCTCACATACAGTCTTCAAAAATAAATTAGAAGCCAGGCATGATGGTGCACATCTTTAATCCCAGCACTCGGGAGGCCAAGGTAGGAGGATCGCCGTGAGTTTGAGGCCACCCTGAGACTCCATAGTGAATTCCAGGTCAGCCTGGGCTAGAGTGAGACCCTGCCTTGAAAAACCAAATAAATAAATAAATTAGAGTTGGCCAATAAGACCGTGAAAATGCTCAGTATCCTTTAGTTATCAGAAAACTACAATACAACGCTTCATGCGCATGAAGATGTCTACAGTGAAAAAGACAGGCAAGTCGTAAGTGGTAGAGGGGGTGTGGGGAGACCAGAACTCTCATACATTGCTGTGATACTACAAAATGTAGAGGCAAAGGATGGGAATATTACTTAGTGATTAAAGGTGCTTCTTTGCAAAGCCTGTGGGCCCAGGTTAAGTTCCCCAGCCATTCATGTAATGCCACATACAAAAAGGATTGCAAGCATCTGGCATTCCAAGGCACACATGCACACACACACACACACACACACACACACACACGTGTAAATAAAAATCTTAGAAACAAAACAAAAGCCTGAGCAGCCTAAGTGAGACAGTTCTATGACATCCTCTGAGGCTCAGGAACCATTGTGGGAAGAATGAGCAGGGACAGCACTTTTAAATGCTGTCTTCCAGCACACAGTGGTGACGTGTTCATGGCTTCCCAGTGGCTGATGCTACCTATACAAGACTTGCATAATAGGTGGAAAAAGTGCTGACAACAAAATAGAAGAGAGGCTAGTTGGAAAGAAGAAGGAATTCAGTAGAGAGAAAAGGGAACATGGTGGGAGGGGATGAGGATCATATGATATTTTCTACATGTATGGAGATTGTTAATACAAATTTAAAAATCTGTTGTAAAACAGTTTAAGAGTTCCTCAAAAAAAAAAAAAACAAAAAAAAAACATTGTAACTGCATGACCCAGGAACTCCACTCCCAGGTACATGTTCAAGCCAAATAAAGATATATGACCAAACACTTGCACACAATGCCTACAGTTATAATTCACAGTGTTAAAGTAGAAGCAGCCCAATATCTGTCTGCTGGAGAGTCAGTAATCACGCAACATATAGTTGACAAGAAAGGGACTAAACACTGATACTTCTTACAGCATGTAACATCTGAAAATTCTACGACAAATAAAGGAACAGTTACAAGGACTATTCATGCTCAGAATAGGCAAACTCACAGAAATAGAAAATCAATTTCAATGCGGGATAGGACAAAGGGATGAGATGCGGTGAGGGAAATGAAGATTAGCTGCTTATGGATATAAATATAAACACACATACACACACACACTCACACACACACATATATGCGCATCTGAAAATGCACACACTCACATATATAATACACATATATTTTAAATATAAGCACATCTGCTCCCTTTCAGGAAGCACTCCAAACTTTGAAGTCTTTTGAGGCAAAAATCATGACAAGTAGCTTGTCAGTCATGCTCAGGATCTTGTGATTTAATTATGGATTCTCATATGTTCACATTAAGATTCACAGAGTTCTTCCTGTGTTCACATAAAATGTCAGCTTTGAAGCCACCCCCAGTTCATAGTGGAAAGGGTTAGTTAGAGCTGAGGCCTGTACCAGTGTATTAGTCACTTTCCCATTGCTGTGAACAAATATCTGGCCAGAAGCAGCTTAGCAAAGGAAAGGGTTTAATTCCACTTACAGTTGTGAGGAGAAATCTCATGGTGGGGAAGGCATGGCATCCAGGACTAGAGATGGTCACATTGTGTTTGCAATCAGGAAGCAGAGAATGAATAGGAAGTGGGGACAGGATATAAAACCTCAATGCCCACCCCCAGTGACCCACATCCTCCCACAAGGATTTACCTCCTAAAGGTTCCACAACCTTCCCTAACAGCACCAGGCACTAGGGTCCAAGTGTTCAAACACATGAGTCTGTGGGGAGAACATTTTACATTCAAACTACAATGGTAAACCTTGCATGGTGGTGCATGTCTTTAATCCTAGCATTTGGGATGTAGGAGGGTCCCTGTGAGTTCAAGGCTAGCCTGGGCCACAGAGTGAGTTCCAGGTCAGCCTGGGATAAAATAAAAACAAATCCCAATTGGGGAAAGAATAAAAGAAAAATAACAAACAATTAAAAAAAACCCCAATAGACTGGAAATAGAAAATTAGTAGCATAGGCCAGTAAGCTAGACAGGAAATATAAAGGGAATAGGAAGGGAAGGGGGGACTTAATAGGATGGTATTGTATATATGTAAGTAGAAGAACAGATTAATGGGGGTGAAAAGGCCTAAGTGAGGTCAGGAGAAGAGATTGAGTAAGGGAAAGGTGGAGGGAGGGATAATCAAAATCTAAGAGGATATAAATACATCATATGGAAACTACTTTTTTTGGACAATAGAACACACAGAAGCCATATATCGTTACTAGCAAATTTTCAGTGCCAGGGATGGGATACCTTCCAGTGAGTTGTTGGCCAGGGAGGACCCTGATGTCCCCAAAACACTATAGGCCATTGCCGAGGCCCTTGGTTTCCCACCAGGAATAGATGGTAAGACCCTATTGTTGAAGACTCCACATACTTGGGGCTGCGAGGTCACTGAGAAATCCTGCTGGAGCTGAGCTGAAAACCTCCACCATCTAGATCAGCTCACAGAAAGCTGGAAAAGCCATGCTGCATGCAGTTCAATGGGAAAGAGAGAAATCACCAGTGAAGATAGCCAACAGTGGACACTGCAAGCCTTATATTTGGCCAGTCAGGTCAAATGAGCCAATGGGTGCAATAGTGGCACATCTATTATAGGGAAAACCAACTGCCCTATAATTTGACTGGAGGCCCGCTCCATGGGAGGGAATACATCCCTGATACTGAAAACCTATGACAAGGGCAGTCATGAGCCCTAAGGGGTGTAACGTCTGCTGCTGTCTGGATAAAAGTATATACTATGCTCACCAAAGTGCCCAATAAGCACTTCTCTTAATGTTCCTACCCATATATTAATGCTACTCTCACTTTTGGGCAGAAAACCTTCTCTTTTCAGCTGGCAGTGACCTTGGGATGACTCAGAAGGCACCATGGTGCTGAGAAGAAGTGACAGAGGAGTGCTTAGCACTGAAATATCTCTATCACACCTTCCAAAGTTCAGGGTCCATTGCAGAAGAGGTGGCAGAAAGAATGTAAGCCAAAGGAAGGGTAGGGCTCCTTACAACGTGCTCCTCCAGACACAAAATGGCCTGGATATCCATGACTTCACAGTGCCTGACACTACCTACATAAGACCACCATGATGGGAAGAGAAGATTATGGCATCATAATAAAAGAGAGACTGATTTAGAGGGGGAGGGGATATGATGGAAATTGGAGTTTCAAAGGGGAAAGTTGGGGGAGGGAGGGAATTACAATGGGATATTGTTTATAATTATGGAAGTTGTAAAATAAATAAATAAATAACTAAAAAGAAATTGGCACAAGAAGAAAGGCTGAAAGTAATCATGTGCTTTTTTTCCTCCTTCCTCCTGTCTTCATAGGCACCTCACCCTCACTATGAGGAAGCTGATCCAGGAAAGCAGCCCTTACATACAACATATCTCACATCACATACAAAACCTAATATGCATGTGTGTGTTATATGTGTTTTGACCCTGTGCCTCCCTGAGATGTGGCCAACAAGATTCCATTTATATTTTCACATGAATAAGCAACATATCTGGACTACATAAACAGTGACAGCAGAGGAGGCAATGGGAGGCAGGTGGAAGGTGTTCCTCTTTACCTTGAAATAAAGGTGTCCGAGCCCAAGTCTCTGTTTCCACATTTTGCATTGACTTTACTAACATTCCAGTGTTTTAGGGATAAAGACTTATAAATTCCAAGATAATAGCTATGCATAGAAGTTTAAACAAGGCACCAGTTTTAACTAGAGGTAGCTGTTTGTTGTTTGCTCTTTATAAATTACTTTTTTTTTTTCGTCTAGGCGTATGATATGTATCCCACAGCTTTTAGAAACATATTTACCAAACAGCTTGGAAGGGACAAATTGTTGATGCTCCTGAGCTGAGAGCTTCTGAAATCAATGAGCAGGTTCACTCGTGAGCACAGTCATCCTTAGACCTACAGGAACACTTGCTCTTCTAAACAAGATGCTTTCATTAGTTTATTTCCAGTAAATACAACAACAAATGTCAACTCTTAAAAGAAAATAAGACTGAAATAGCTGTTTCAGAAGTTTTAGGAAGTAATTTAGTCCTTTTTGCAGACAGTAAGCAAGACCTTTCTTACCAAACGTTAGAGCAAACCAGTGGCTAGTCCTTGGCCACTGATCACCCCTTGTCATCTGTGATGGTTTGATTCAGGTGTCCCCCATAAACTAAGGTGTTCTCAATGCTAGGTGCCCAGCTGATGGATATTTGGGAATTAATGCCACCTGGTGGGAGTGTATTGTTGGGGGTGGGCTTATGGGTGTTATAGCCAGTTTCCCCTTGCCAGTGTTTGGCACACTCTCCTGTTGCTATTGTCCACCTTATGTTGGCCAGAGTGTGATGTCCACCCTCTGCTCATGCCATCATTTTCCCTGCCACCATGGAGTTTCCCCTCGAACCTGTGAGCCAAAATAAATCCTCTTTTTCCCACAAGCTGCTCTTGGTTGGGTGATTTCTACCAGCAATGCAAACCTGACTGCAACATCATCTAAGCTCTTTCTTGAGTTACTCATGCAGAAAAAGAGCATCTCTCCAACTAAGAAGTTTCACATACTTTTCTTATTATTATGCATTGTTTTACTGCAATCCATTCTCACCTCTTTAGACTAAGGCAGAAGTGAACTGCAAGTCTGTAGACAGTTCTCCAGCAGTTTAATTCAGGATATTTTAAAGTGAAGGTGCTAAGATACATAAATATTTCATTCAGACAAACACATTCATCTCATTTTAAAGACATTGCTGAACTGCTGAACTCTATGTCCTATGCATTTATGAAATCGTGAAGGCATTACTATTCTGATAGCTGTAGAGTGTTTAATTAATGATAGTCATGCCCTTCCCAGCTCAGACTTCCAAAGTGAGTGCAAGGAAGAAAAGGTATATGCGTGAGTCAGCCAAGGCTATTTTCAGGTTAGTTTAATCTTGACTTTCCTCCTTGCAGACCTTCACTGGTCACATGATGCTGCTAGGAGACAAGAACACACAGAGCAGTCTGGGGAATGGGGTGGTGTGGGGGGAGATCATGGACCCGAATGACTGCACAGAGCCCACAGTGAGCTACAGAGAGAAAAGACAGTTCCTGTCCTAACCAAGGCAACAGTGTAGGAAACATGGGAGCAGGGGAACAAATACACAAACAACATAGAATGTCGTGCGGAGGGTTGGGGAGGTGACTCAGTGGTAAAGTGCTTTTGTGCAGGTGTGAGGAGCACACTTCAGCTCCACGGCTCCCACAGACGTGCTGGGGGGACATGGTGGCTGCCTGTCATCCCAGTGCTCAAAAGGCAAGACAGAGCAGTCCTGGCCAAGCTAGCTAGGCTAGTATCCATAAGCTTTGGGTTCAGCGGGGAGACCTTGTCTGAATAAGTAAGGAAGAGAATAATCAAGAAAGACAAGAAAAGCTGGAGAGCTTGTTTAGTAGTCAAGGTGCTTACCTGTGAAGCCTAAGGACCCAGGTTCTACTCCCCAGAACCCTCGTAAGCCAGATGGACAAGGTGACTCACACACACAAGGGAGTGCATGTGTACAAGGTGCTGAACATGTCGGGAGTTTGTTTGCAGTGACTGAAGCTCTGGCGTGACAATTCTCTCCCTCTCCCTCTCTTGCTTATAAATATAAAAAATAAGGAAGATGTTCAATGGCAACCTTTGACCTCTGTGGGGGAGAGTGGAGCTTTAAACAGATGTGTGCCCCTAGTAAGGGCTGGGAATGTCAGCTGTGGGAGCTGTGGGACTCTGTAAGGAAGGACACGTTAGGAGCTCAGCAATACCACTGGGGACAGAGCCCAGGGATGCATTCCATGGGGAGGGCGGGGAGGTGTGAACCAGCTTGCTTGGAGACACAAGCTTGGTAAGTCACGTGACCTGGCAGACTGGAGAGTCTGTGCAAGACAGACTGGAGGTAGGTGGAAGATAGCATTAGATAAAGGATGTAAAGGGTTTTGTATGGGATGGGAAGTGGGTTATTTTTTGAAGGGGGGTAGACTGGTTATAGTGGTAACAGGAAAGGGGAAGGCCCTGGAATCCAAGCCAGCCTCAGCTGCAGTTTGAAGCTATCCTGAGCTACACTCGAAAACCAAAGCAAAACAAAATGAGACAGAGACAGGAAGAGGAGATGATGGTGACTTCAGTGAAGACTGGTCATGTGGGCATAGAAAGTAGAACACAGTACTAAGGCAGATGGTATTTACAAGCAGGCTTCCCTCAGAACAGCGGGACTAAGCCTGGAGCCTCAGACTATGCTAGACTTGGATTTGCATCCATCCATCCACTCTAGAGACAAGGTCTCATTTATCATAGGCTAGCCTTGAACTTACTATGTTCAAAGATGGGAATGACTTTGAACTCCTGTCTTCATCTCCTGAGTGCTGGCGTTACAAGCGTTCATCAACACGCCCCATCGACGTGGTGCTGAAGATCCAGCCCTGGGCTTTGTACACGTTAGGCAAGCCGTCTACTGACTGAGATACATCTCCAGGACCTTGAGTTTGCTTTTTAAACCCACTCTGGGAGCCCAGCCCATGCGCCCCATAAATGACAGGTGCACTAACTGGCATCATGTCTGCCGTGACACAGGTGCACTTTGCAGGTCCAAGAATGACCAGTGGGAAAGGTGGTCCTAACTGCCAGTGTACTGCCCAAGCCAGCATGCTGAGTTCCCGTTAACTCTGTAAGAGTGATTTTGGGGGTGAATTAGATGGCAGTCTTAACTCTGAGTCCCCTTCCAACTTCCCCTCCCCTATGGACCATGAGCAACGGCTCATTGGGATTTTGAAGGTGGTAAGGATGGAACATCATCTCCTTCCTGCCACACCCAATCCTCCCGGCATGCCCCATTCTGGGAAAATTCCCCCCAATGCACACGAAGAATTACAGGGGTGCAACCCTGAGGCACGTGGGAAAGACCACTGGACCTAGACTCCCCAACTCCGTCTTCCAACTCCGAGTGTTTGCTGGGAAAGCTGAAGACGTGGCCAGATGTCCATGCTCCATGTTCCTGAACCAGCAACCTATGGGGCAGCTCCCAGAACCTGACTTCCCTCACAAAGGACCAGTCCCAGCGGTGTGCTGAAAACACCAGCTAAGGGCAGCAGAGGCAGAAAGTCTCAGTCTGTCTCTGTCCCTCCCTCTCTCCCTCCCTCTCCAGGGTCTTGCTGTGCAGCCCTGGTATTCACTATGTAGCCCAGGTAGGCCTTGGAGTCGAGGCAATCCCCCTGCCTCAGCTTCTCCGAGCTGGGATGTAAATGCCTCCACGCACAGCTGTTTGGTTACCCTCCCGCGACGTCGATCTTTTACCTTGGGTGGTTCTTCCCAGCCCCTCCTGGGCGCCGGCCCGCCTCGCCGGTCCGGGGCGCGCCGGGAAGGCCCGCAGCCCATGCCGCCCGCCGCGGGGTCCCCCTGCCCGCAGCCCGCGCTCCCAGCCGGGGCAGCGGCGCTCGCGCTCGGCCTCGGCCTCGGCCTCGGGCAGTTGCTGGGATCTGTTGCCACAATAAACTGAGTCACGGGGCCCTGGGAGGCGACGGAGATGGGACTTCGACACTAAGTCACAGCTAAGAGCAAACTGCCAATCTGCCCAGGAGGAGGGGACGGCTGGCCCCAATGGGGTCCAAGCATCCTGCGGGGATCTCTGATTCGTTTTGTTTTGCAAGTGCGGCTGGACACGCCCCACTCCCCTGGTCCACCCGCTGGAGTCGTCGGGCACCGCGGACGTGTGGAGGTGACACAGTCCGCCAGGCGGTGGTGCAGACCTCAGAAAGGATGGCCACACCGGAAAAGAAACTCACCTTAGACGAAAGCCCCACAAGACTTCGCACAGCTCAGCAGCTGCCAAGGGGCTCGGCGTCCTTATGCCGAGAGCATCTTAGGAGTCTGCTGTAAGGACAGGACACGCCTATGCTCAGTTTTCACAGAGAATTAAATAAAAGTGGTGCAGCCCATCAAGAAAGGCAGGTTGGAGGACGGCTCAAAAGAGCAAGTTTGCCTTTGAATATTCTTCCTGCTGTCTGTTATTGTTACAGATACCAATGCTTTGTTTTCAGGCTCCAGACCTTCCCAAGATCTCAAGGGAGCTCCCTAGGACAGAGCTGGGGAGAGGACCGGAGGGGGGGGGGCTGATTCTGTCTCTCCATGTTCCCAAACAACAGGAAAACACAAGAAAGGGCTCTTGGTAATGCAAAATTCCTAGAATCCTTCCAAGGAAACCAACCGTCTGCTCTGTGATAAACAGCTGATTATTTACTCTATAGCATTTAATTAATTAATGTGTTCTGTTTTTTGAGACAGTCACATGTAACCCAGTTTTGCTTCAAACTTGTCTTTGTAGCCAAGGACAACCTCGAAATACTGATCCTCCTGGGATTACAGGGATTATAGGTGTTTACCACCACGCCCATCTTATATTCAGATTTCAAATGTATTTAACATTTAAAGAGACTTTACCAGAAGGAAAGAGGAGAAAATAAAGCGAGCTCTTGCCAGGTGACTGGCAGGAAGGGAGCGAAAGCCACGTGTTGGTAGGGTCCCACTCCCATCTCAGCCCTGCTGGACTGAGAGGGGGGCTTATCAGAACAGAAATGTGGAAGCTCAACAAAGGCGAAAAGCCACATCTGTATTTAAGAAAATAAAACAGGGTCTTGCTATGTGGCTGAGGCTGGACTGGAACTTACACTCAGCCTCCAGGATTACGGGGTGCTCCACTACCCACAGCTCTACTTTAGCAGTTTAGTATATTTAAACTCATTCACTGAGCTGGGGGGGTTGCTCAGCAGTCACAGGTGCTTGCATTGGAAGCGTGCCTGATCAGGGCTCAATTCCCCAGTACCCACGTAAAGCCAGATGCACAAAGTGGCTCAAATGCATGGAGTTGGTTTGTAGTGGCAAAAGGCTCTGGCACAGACATTCTGTCCTCCCCTCTCTCAGGAAAAGAAATAAAAATAAATAAGATAATCCCATTCATTTCCTTGCCCTCTTATTTCTCCTGAATTATCCCTTCATTGGAATTGAGAAAGCAGATCATTCTGATCGCGGGGGAGCGAACATTGCAGGTGCATCGATGAAGAGCTGATGTGAGAGCAGAGGAGCTTTGAGGAACATTGCCGAAAGTGTTGACTCAACGGGTGCACTAAGCGAGAGTCCACGCGCCGTCTGACAACTGGAAAGTTCTCCACTACTGCAAAGGACGCCTATAGCATGTTCTTGGGGAAGTTTAGTGGGTGTTTGTAAAACTGTAGCAGTGAAATGTTGTTTCCACCCCTTTCTTCTTTTTGTGTGTGGATGATGTGTGTGCGCATGTTCGTGTTCTGTGAGTGTGGGTGCACGTGTGGGCTTGTCACTGTTCACCTTGATTGAACCAGTGTCTCTTGTTACTCACGGCTACAAAGCTGCCAGGAGATTCGCCTCCTCCCTTGCTGTCGACATGCTGGATTGGAGCTGGCTGTGGGGTCTGGCTTTCTGTGAGCTCTGAGGACTTGGTACTCACCACCCGTGCATGGTAAGCACTGTATCTAGGTGGACATCTCCCACCCCCTTGGCTGTCCTTTTAAGGCTATGAACTGAAGTTTGCCGAGAATGAATGGGGTGGTACCAATATGCGTTATGTAGGCATCTTTTGGGGCCTCCAAGGACCACAGCCCCAAAATGCGAGAATGTCCTTTTCCTGGAGGTCACTAGGGCCAGTTTATGCTGACTCCTGGGAGCTGATCGTTAGCAATATTAGAACACAGTGGTTAAACAGCACCAGGGTGAAAACTAAATCCCACAAGCTTACAAGTAAACTATTTGGTTTAATTTTAATTCATTTACTTGAGAGAGAGAGAGAGAGAGAGAGAGAGAGAGAGGCAGAATGGGCATTCCAGAGCCTTTGGCTGCTGCAAGCGAATTCCAAAGTACACACCGCCTTGTGCATCTGGCTTATGTGGGTCCTGGGGAATTGAACCTGGGTTCTTTGGCTTTGTAGGCCAGCTCCTTAACTACTAAGCCATATCTCCATCTCCAATAAACTATTTTGAAGACAACTACAATGAATATAGCCATACTTTGAGTAGCAAGGGTGAGGATCACCTCCGAATATTAAACCATTACTTCAAAAGACAGGAAGGAAAGAGGGGGGGAAAAGAAAAAGCAAGAAAGAAAGGGAGGTAGGAAGGAAAGAGCCTGAGGAAGAAGGGAAGAGGAAAGTGAAGGGGAAGAACTAAGGTGCACTGCATTAGCAACCAGTGAGAGATGAAAAGACACACTGGTCTCATTTTATGATGGTGTTTTCAGCCTGGGATGAACTCCGTGTAAAAAATTATGACTAGAAACCCTGATGCTGCAGTATCTTCTCATCCCTCCTCCCAGTTGAAGAGGGGTCTTTGTAAGTCAGGGGGAAGGAGAAAAGAATACTTTGCTTGATATCACTGAACCTAGAGTCAGGTATTTCCCTTCCTCTCTCTCTTTCTCCTCCTTCCCACCTTTCCTTTGTTTATTGTTTCTTCTTTTTTGTTTAATTTTGAGATAGGGTTTCACTTTGTAGCTCAGGCTTGCCTGAAACTCATTATGTAGCCCAGACTGGTCTCAAATTCACAGCCATCCTTCTGCTCAGCCACCAGAATGCTAGGATTACAGGCCTGCTCCAGCACACAGGTTTCTATTTCTGTTTTAGCAGGAAATTCATGGGCCTGGGACAGAGGGTTAAGCTGTGAGCAGAGATGCCTCCTGCAATGTGGGACCTTAGTAGATTAGGCATGATCAGTCACGTGGGCTGAGACCTCTCACATTCCACCTGGATAGCTTTCTCATTTCAGTTTCATCTCTGCAGTTGTTTTAGGGCATGGAAAATCAGTTTTGATACCAATTGCAATCCAGTGTTTACTGGTATGCTTTCCATGAATAAAAAATCATATCCTGACTTTGATTCCCAAGCAGTCCCAATTGCCTACTTACTACAGAATATTAACATCGTGGTGCTTGCTAAGTAAATAAGGGAAGCTGATGGTTATGTCATTATTTTTATTTTATCAGTCAACTGACTATTGGGTTAAAGCCAATGTTAGAAAACCAGGACCTATCCCCAAATCTGTTCCACACTTGCTTTTTCAAAACCCATAAACGGAGGATAGATTTTTATTTTTAAATTGTTGAAAGAAATCAGAAGAATAGTACTTAATAATTTGTAGAAAGTATGTGAAATTCATATTTCAGTGTTATATAAAGTTGTATTGGAACAGCCTGTTGATATCAGATTTGGGGGTTCAGAAGAGGTCCCCCAAGTTTATGAACCCCACTTCTGGGACCTGTCCTATCTTTAAAAAATTTCTTTCATTAGATACAGACATATTTAGTATGTAAACAACACATGCTGGTACCATCCTTTCCCTCCTCCCTGCCCCTTTTCTGAAGAGGCCTTCCTCGTTAAGGATGCAGGTCAACCCCATGGGGATTGTGGGCCATGTATTGTGGGGACAGCAGTCAGTTATGGGGGAGAGGCTATGTCTCTGTGCAAAATGTCCCAACTTGTGGCTCTAGCAATCCTTCCACCTCCTCTTCTGCAAAATTCCCTGAGCCATGTTGGGTGCATTTTAAGTCTACTTCAGTGATGGGCACTTAGGAGCCTCTGGATCTCTGGTTTGGTAGGTGTTGAGTGTCCTCAGTGTCTGTCTCCTTCACCCTTGTGCTGACATCAGGTTTACTAAGAAAGCAATGCTCTTGCTCATTTCCCCAGTTCCTCTGTGGTTTCAGCTGGGGCTGGCGCTGCGGTAGAATGCACTGGCTCATGTATCTCCTCAGGTCCAGCTCACCTCTGAAAAAGAGAAGCAGATTCTCCAACAGAGAGTGAAGTCAACACCGGTTCAATGGGATGACCATCATTAATTTAGAGAGAATCTAAAGGGTGTAGACCCTTTTACAGCCCAAGATTAGTGGGAGCTTGTCCTGCTCTATCTTTAACAAAGAATTGATTACAAAAATGGACTCAGGAAGGATAAACTATGGCTTATTTAGGGAGGGATCACAAATTGTAGGGTTTACTTAAGGGAAATTGGGATCTAGGAAGAAGGTAGGGCGAGTCACATGCTCTGGGGTGTGGGAAACATGCTCTCATGTGGAAGACAGCTAGGTCTGTGAGATTCACCTAAGAGAAACTGAGGATTTTAGGGAAAGACTGGGATGGAACCACAAGCACATGGGAGATAGAACCTAGGGGCTTGCGTAGGGAGATTTGGAAGGAACACACATAGCATCTGCCCTGAGCTTCCCCATGGAAGAAAATTAAGAGGGCGAATGGTGGTGGCTTAAGGCAGAATAGCAGAGGGAAAATATCAAAGCAGAAACAAGAAGTGCAGATGAGAATGAGTGGTAAAAAGAGTTCTGCCCATGGTTGCCCAGAGCTTAAAGAAGCCACACAGGCAGCAGGTCCAGAATAAGTAGAGAAAGCACCCATGTGGTAGACCTAAAGAGTAAGGGATACATGTGATAGACTCAGAGGAAAATCATACACGTAATTAAAATGAGAACTTACCCCAAAGTATAAAGCAGAGGCAAGCAGAAAAACTACTCAGACCAAGAAACAGTACTCTGCTTTGCTCTCCTCCTACTCAGCTAGGGTGGGTAGAAAGGGGCAGGTGGCCAGACTCATGTGTATCCAAGCAGAGATCACAGAGCAGAGAGAGGAAAAAGCTGGGTGAAAAAAGCCTTTATGGTTGACTGAAAATGTATTCTTTCGTCAGATGCAGGTACACAAGGGAAGACTTGATTGGTTTGTGGATTTGAAAGGGGAGGCTTCAGGGCCAGCCTAGCTGGGTAGCATGCTAGACAGTGGCCAGCAGAGGACACTGTAGTGTTGTGATCAGGCATGAGTTCCATTTGACCAAGAATCCCATTCATGTCAGGGCGAAGTGGTATGGGTTCTCTGTGGGCCTCAGTTCCTAACTGAAAGGGCCCAAAAGAAGTTGCCTTCTCCTATTTCTCCTTTACTGCTGTCGGGTGCTTTTCTGTGACCACAGGCAGAGCTAAGCAGCGGAGGCCAAGGAGTCTGGCCTACAAAGCTTAAGATCGTTAGAGTTTTCAGGAAGTATTTGCTCATTGATTTTGTTGGTTGGTTTGTCTATTTACTTATTTATGTTTTGGTTTCTCGAGACAGGGCCTCACTCTGTACCTCAGGCTGGTCTGAACATCAAAGCTCTCCTGTGCCTGCCTGCAACATGCTGGGCATGTACTTACAGTTTGACCTTGATTGAAAATGGTAATATTAGGACCTGGATGGCCTGGAAGGGTCAGTGCCGTGTCTGGAAGAGCACAAATCCTCCATGCCGTGTGTGTGTGTGTGTGTGTGTGTGTGTAATTCATCTCATTCAACAGCAGAACTCGCCTGCATGTGGGACATTCATTGACCTGGTCAAGCCTCCATGCTGTGGCGGGGCAGCCCACGCTACAGAGGGAGGCCCAGTGTTGCTTGAAACCTTGCTGGGTGTTCTGCTATTTTGCATCAGGGTCACAGCACAGAGGACGCTGCAGATTTGGGGAAAAGAAAGCACCTGACTGGAAGACACAGGTGGCATTTCAAGTATCATTTCAAATTCAAACATCTAATGTTGAAGACCCATGTTGTCACTATATCCCTTTGCAAGACATTTTAACCCAACTATTTCTGGAAACCAGTCCTCTCCCTCCATCACACACACACCTTGTACCGCTCAGATCTGAACTTTCTGTCTCCCTAATCCACTAAACCAGGCCCAGGTAGCATGCTTACAAACCTGTGAAGAGCTCTGTGACAAAACAAAACAAAACTACTATTGCTAAAGAAAATCAGTACCAGGATGCTGTCACACAAAACAACAACACATTTGCATAATCAGGACTTTTGCAAAGCATGTGTCTATCCTTGTAATTGTGCCAGGCAAGAATGTAAATCAAGTTGTTTCCAAATGTGCTGAGCACACATGTTCCCATTGTCCTTTTGAGGGGCTTGGTATGACAACCAGAGAACAAGCAGAAACAAACAAGTGAGCCCACAAACAGGGGAACAGTTGTTTTCTGAACCTTGGCAGTAGACCAATAATCTGACGTTTGCTTACTCAATACAAAGTGGGTGAAAAACGTCGAGAAAACATGGATGCCCAGGGCAACCACTCCGAGAAAGGTCCCTTCACTGTAAATGCTGCTGTAATAATCTTAGGGAACTATAAGAAACTTCCATTGACATTGGCTCTTAAGAATGTGTGGCCTAAACTGTGTTTAGGTGTTATCCAGAGCTCACTGGGTGCTGAGAGCTTAATAGGGATGTGTAAAAGGAGACAGAGTTTATGCTGAATGGCAGTTAGAAAGGCAAGCTTACTTTCAGAAAACTGCAACAACTCCTAAAGTTACACTTGACAATTTTCACACACTGATATTCTCCCAATTAAAAATATAATATTTAAATGCTTTTTACTACTTCAAATTTGTTCAGTACATGGGTACGAAACACTGAGACTTTTTGAATTAGTGGTGCATTTTTTTTTTTTTTTTTTTTGCTATGATGCCCTTGAACTTGAATATATTGTATGATGCTCCAGGGGAGTTTGGCTGCTTGAAGAATTGAAGGGGGAGACAAAAGAGGGGAAAAAAAACCAAAGTTCTTAAAGAGATTTGATCTTTATTTTTCACTTATTTTGTTTTTCTGCTCTGAAACAAGGTGGAGAGAATATAGAGCCAGCTGTTGAGGTTCTGGGCCTAGCCCTGCTCTGGCTCAGGGACTGGTCCCCAGGGAGGTACTGAGTCTTTGGGTATCAGTCCCCCCCTTCAGATAGTGGGGCTGAGTATTTATCAGCCCCTGGAGCTCTGGTTCTCAAAGTGACACCTACCACATCTGTTCTAAAGAATTATCTCTGCTGCTTGTCATTAAATGCAGATTCCCAGCAACACAAGCAGATAGATTAGACCTGGTTTTTAAAAAATTTTATTTATTTATTTAGAGAAAGAGAGACAGAAAGAGGCAGAGAGACAGAGAGAGAGAGAGAGAGAGAGAGAGAGAGAGAGAGAGAGAGAGAGAGAGAATGGGTGCACCAGGGCCTCCACCAACCGCAAATAAACTGCAGATGTGTGCACATCTTGTGCATCTGGCTTAGGTCAGAACTGGGGAGTCAAACCTGGGTCATTAAGCTTTGCAAGCAAGCCCCTTAACCACCGAGCCATGTCTCCCACCCCTGAATCTGGTTTTTGTTTGTCTGTGTCTGACAATAGAGCTCCAGTTCTCACCAATGCCAGGTGATTGAAAGAGAAGCAAAGAGATAGAAAAGTAAGAGAGATAGGTAGGTACATATATAAATATATGGACGGAAGGATGAATGGTTGGATAGATAAGACAGCCAGGTAGATGATAGGTAGAGATCAACTGTTTATGAGGGGAAGCTTTGGCGCATGGTTCTCAAACAGGTTAGGTATATGGGTAACCACTTGGGAAGAGCAATTCAGTTCCTCAGCCTCCCTGTGGTATTCATACACCCAGTGGTTCCCACATCATTGTCTGTAAACACAACTCAAACATTTATTGGGCACCTACTAAATGCTGCTTTGGGTCCCATTTGGGGCCCCCTGGCCACTTAAGACCACTATTTCAGTGGTGTGTTGGCAAATGGCAGAATTTTAGTATCATTCCTATTATCATGTGGCTTTGAGGTTGAACCTATCATAAGCTGGGCAAGTGCTCTGCCCTGGAGCCACAGCCGGGGGAGAGCAGGGGAATCTTACAGTGACTACCAGCAACAGCACAGGGAAGCTTGGAAGCCGAGGAAATATCAGCATGCTTTGTTTCAAACACAAAAGCAAAAGACCAGTGCCAGCTTGGGAGGAAATGTGCTAATATTAACTCAGTTTTGAGGCTGAGGAGATGGCTCGGAAGCTAAAGGCACTGGTTTGCCAAGCCTGATGAGCACGGTTTGATTCCTCAGCGCGCGTGTAAATAAAGCCAGACGCACGAAGTGGCGCGTGTGTCTGGAGTCAGTTTGCAGTGGCACTCCCGTACTTATTCTCTCTCTCTGCTTGCCACTAAGTCAATAAAATCCATATTTACAATAAAACTGGGTTGGAGAGATTGCTTAGTGGTTAAGGCACTTGACTGTGAAGGCCAAGGACCTAGATCTGGTTCCCTAGACCCCAGGTAAGGCAGATACAGATGATGGTATGTGTGTCTGGAGTGTGTTTGCAGTGGCTAGAGGCCCTGGTATACCCATTCTCTCTCTCTCTAAGTGCATGAATGAATAAATAAATAAATAAAATGAAAAAATAAAACGGGCTGGGAAGATAGATGGCTTTGCAGTTAAGGGGCTTGCCTGCACAGCTAAAAGACCCCCGTTCAGTTCTCCAGGACCCACATCAGCCAGTTGCACAAGATGGTGCATGTGTCTGGAATTCATTTGCAGTGGCTGAGCCCCCTGGCATGCCCATTTTCTTTCTCTCCATCTGCCCCTTTCTCTCTCTCAAATAAATAGATAAAAATTTATAAACCCCCAAACTTGATTTTGTGAGTATCCCAAGCAGCTGCAGGAGATTAGCTCTAACACGTTCTTAGGTGTCTCTCATCACACCTTCAGGTGCTGGTATTAGGTAATTGCATGGGCCAACACCAGGCCATGCCACAGGCATGGGAGACCATTCCTCACAGAGCCTCCCCAGTCTGCCCCGCCCGCTGGCTCCCCTGGTGCTCGGCGGAGAACAAAGACCTCCTGACGGTCCACTCCCCCACCCTCATATTTAGCTTCCAGCCCTTGCGTATTGGGGATGGTGCTCAGACGTTGATGTGCTCCAGCAAGCACTGCGGGGGGACCTTCCCCTGCCCCCGACGGGGTTTTATAGCTAACAGAACTACTGGTGCTTTTCGGCAGAAATATCTGGTGTAGGCAGGCCCCCAGACTTTGCTGCTAGGCTTATTCCTGCTCCCCTCTAGAGTTAATCCCAGCAGACTAGTAATTAGACTGAGTATTTGCCAGATAAGTGCTGAAAGGGCAAGAGTGACAGATATTTGCGGTGATATTAGCAATGATACTCGCTAGCAGGGAGAGTCTTAATTTCAAAGGGCACCGCTCATGTTGGAACGTGCTACGTGCTTTCATTGTTCTGAGCAGACGGGAAGATGGGCTTCACCTCCTACTGCAAGAGGGAAACACTGGGCTTGCCATTTTCTTGTGCTGTTAGCTTGGACTGAAGGGGATTCAACAACAGTTTTTAAACTCTTATTTCTATCAGGAAAAAAAAGGTGAAAAATAATTCTAGGACCACGGAAGAAAAGGCAGCTATTACTGTTCCCATTTTCTTCACGTTATATAAGAAATGCGGCTGGGCTGGGGGTGGGGAGGAGTGGGTGTGGGTGTGGCAGTGCCTACCTGAGATTCCGCATGGATGACTGAAGCAGGAGGATTGTCATGAGTTTGAGGCCAGCCTGGGCCACAGAGCACAGCGAGGATCCATCTCAGACAGCAGGCAAAAATCACCCCTAAGGCTGCAGTCCCGGAGGCAGTGGGGAGGGGGAGGCAGGAAGACAGTCTCAGCCACATAGATACTCCGGGAACACCCCAGCTACCTCCCTCCATTCCCCCCTTGTCCCTCCTCCAACCTGGCCATGTCTAGGCTAAGGGATGAGATTTTGGAAGCTCCATCCGTGATGAGGCCACCTCCCTGCAGACCCCACCTCAGCACGTCACCCAAAGCCCTTCCAGGGCAGGGCACTGTCTCGTCTTTTATGAAATCGTCTCTCTGGCTCTCGCTCTTTTTCCTTCTTGCCTTTTCTCTAGTGCATGCACCCTGTCTCACTCTTTCTCTCTCTCTCCAACCCTTCCCTCCCCCGCCAGTTACAATAAAGCCTGATCTCAAGAAACCACTTACCTCAGTGTCTTTATACCCATCCCAACACCTATCAGGGACTAGACTGGGCTGCATGAGGCCTTTCCTCAAAAAAAAAAAAAAAGAAAGAAAAAGAAAAATCAATCAAGATAAATGAATAAATAAATAGCACAATGAAGTAAATTAAAACAACAAAACACTCCCTCCCCCCACCAAAAGAAAAAACAGATGAAATAGGAAATCTATCGCAACTGTATTATTATATGTCAAAGGCCAGCAGTGGCCTTTCTCCTGATGCATCACGGTCCACACAGATTCCAGCTTCCCCTCCCAGTGCCCAGTGCGGTAGCAGCACCGTATTTACTCACTTCCTGAAAACAAGCGACAAATAAAATATGCAAAGCTGGTTACCAAGGCCGTGGTCATTGGGCAGTGAGGGTCAGGGATCCTGTGAGATGGACAGCCAATTGGGTGAGCCTGAGACCTCAAACGGCTGCCTGGGAAAGGTCTTCAGGAGACAATGGAGGGAAAGGAAACCAGGGAAGAGCCTGATGTTGAGGAGGGGCAGTGGGTGGGGTGGGGAGCAGAGGGTGGGGAGGAAGGAATAGGTGGCTAGGGTTGACGTGGAGGGCTGGCAAGGCTCCCCTGCAGGGTTCGCCTGAGGACTCTCTACATTTCCTGTGAGAAAGTCGCCCAAGAGTGGAGAAGGCATCACTAAAAAGAAGTAGAGGAAAAGGGTCCTGAGTTGTCACCATATCTGTTCCCACCAGCCAGACTAAAATTCCTCTTGGAGCATGGTGAGGAGAATTTAGCCCAGCACTCAATACAGAGTGGTACTGCATAATGTATTGTAAAATCAAGTCTGGACAGGGCAAGTAGTTTAACCATATAAAACTTGTCTTGCATGCACAAGACCAGACTGTGTATCCAAAACAAAGTGAAGAATATTTATGGAACAAAATACACATCTTTGTCTCGCCCAGCAAGATTCTGTTCCCCATGACTCACATAAGCCAGATATACAAGGTGGCACATGTGTCTGCAGTTCATTTGCAGTGGCTGGAAGCCCTGGTGTGGCCATTCTCTCTCTCTCTCTCTTTCTCTCTCTCTCTCTCTTAAGTAGATAAATAAATAAATTGAAATGAGAGATGGTATTAAAAAGATCCAAGCTGAGCTTTTGACCATGAAAGTGCAGTGTGCGAATTTTTAAAAAATACCCGGAATATGTTAATAACCAATTAGACATCACCGAAGCCAAGATGAGTAGCCTGGAAGTCACAGCAATGGGAGTGTCCCAAACGCAGCACGCAGAGAAAAAGACTAAAGCACAGAACGAGGGCTGGAGAGACTGCTCAGCAGTAGGGCGCTTGCCTGCACAGCCTCACAACCGGAGTTTGGGTCCCCAGTTCCCACATAAAGTCAGACACACAAGGGGGCACGTGCATCTGGAGTTCGTTTGCAGGGGCTGGAGGTCCTGGTGCGCCCATTCTCTCTTTCTGTCTCTTGTCTCTCTCTGCTTGGAAATAGATACATAAAAATATTTTTAAAACCACAAAATAAAAAGTTGCAGTGAACTGAGGGACAGCTTCACACTTCCTAACGTATCAGATATGCGACTGGAGGAGAAGCAGGGCCTGGACATAAGCCTCACAAAATGATGGCTAAAAATAAATAAACCCCAGTAATTCTGCAGTCTCTGTTCTCAGGAGACCGATGTTACCTATGTGCCTGACACCCCCAGCTGTTCACATGCCTGTGGTCCCGGGCCCCCTAAGGCCCTCATGTTTGCACAGGAAACGCATTTAACCATCGAACCATCTTTCTAGACCCACCAAGAAACGTACATTCAATAAAGTTTTAAAATTTTATTTATTTGTACATGAATGTAGGTGGGTGAGCCAGTCTCTTGCCACTGCAAAAGAACACCAGACACACATCACATAGCTGGCTTTCACGTGGGTGCTTGCGAACCAAACCCAGGCTTCACGAAAAAAGCATCTTTAACTGCTGAGCCATCTCTCAAGCCCACCAAGAAACAACTTAACCAAGGTTTTATAAGTTAATAATAAGGAGAAATACCAAAGTAAAGGAAGAAAACACTATGTGTAAATATATTTTTTCTTTTCTTTTTTAAAAAATTATTTACTTATTTATTTGAGAGCCAGAGAGAGAGAGAGAAAGAGGCAAAAACATACATACACATATGTGTATACACACACACACATACATATATATAGGTGTATATATAATATATATATATATATATATATATATATATATATATATATATATGGTGTGAGAGAGAGAAAGAGGGAGAATGGGCATGCCAGAGCCTCCAGCCACTGCAAATTTAATAAATTCCAGACACATGTGCCATGTTGTACATCTGGCTTACATGGGTACTGGGATATCAAACCTGAGTCCTTTGGCTTTGCAGGCAAGCACCTTAACCACTAAGCTCTATCTCCAGCTCTGTAAAGATATTTTAAAAAACTGTTACTGGGCTGGAGAGATGGCTTAGCGGTTAAGCGCTTGCCTGTGAAGCCTAAGGAGCCCGGTTCGAGGCTCGGTTCCCCAGGTCCCACGTTAGCCAGATGCACAAGGGGGCACACGCGTCTGGAGTTCGTTAGCAGAGGCTGGAAGCCCTGGCATGCCCATTCTCTTTCTCTCCCTCTGTCTGTCTTTCTCTCTGTGTCTGTCGTTCTCAAAAACAAATAAAAAAAAAATTAAAAAAACTGTTACTGAACATCTTAATATACTGAAAGAAAAGTGTGACAATCCATAACTTTATGTCCTGTGAAATGTTTCTCAAAACAAGGTGAGAATGAAGATATATTTATACACACACACAAAACCTGCAGGAATCTATCACCTGAAGATCCATGCTTACAAAATGCTCAAGAAAGTGGGAAGAAACATTATTAGATAGACATGTGGATTCACATACAGGGAGGAAGAACATTGGAAATGGTAATTAGTTGTTAACTGTGAGTTTCCTTGTACTTTGAATATATTTAAATATAATTAATTGCTGAAATCAAAATAATATAGGGTGAGGTTCCTGTAAGTACAATGTATGATGAAAAAAATCACTGTATAAGACCTGGAGGGAAGCATAGAATATGCTAGAAATAAAGGAAAAATCTGATAATCTCTGGATAAATTTGCAAGTATTTGAAAATCAAAAAAACCCCATGTTTTTCTAAATAACCCTCAAATAAGTTTGGGAGAAAGGATTGCTATAAGCTTGAGGCCAGCCTGGGCTACATCATGAGTTAGTTCCAAGCTTGCCTTGGTTGTAGAGTGAAACTTTGCCTTAAAAAACAAAACATTTAAAAATCCCCATAAATCTAAGAAATAGTTAAACACTGAAATGATAGTCTTTATAGCTGGGTTCTTTCCCCAGCAAAATAAAAAAAAAAAGACAAAGAACATTATATCGATATATTTTAGCACTGTTAAACAATACATTAGTTTTCTATATTTACATAACAAATTTCCACCAATGTAGTGGCTTAAAATAACACACAGTTATTATTTAGTTTCTGTGGACCATGTATCCAGGCATGGCTTAGCTAGGTTTTTGAGTTGGCATCTCCCAAAACTGCAGTCAAAGTGCTATGTGGGGTTTCACAAGGGACTCAGGAGCTGCCTCCGAGCGCATGTCATCATGGTTGAATTCCCTCCTTGTAGAAGTGAAATGCCTGCACTTTGCTTCTTCAAGGCCAAAAGGAGAAAGCCTGAAGATTTTTGCATCTCTGACCTCTCGATCCTTTTTATTAAGTGGATTGTTTAACTAGGTCAGGGCCACTTAGGATAATCTCCTCTTTAAGTAATTAACTGATGTGGAATCTCCTCCCTGCAGAACAGCTTCCCTTTTGCCATCATGTAATACATCTACTCCTGACTGTCACTTTCTGCTGGCTAGCTATTTCTTGGAGGGGAGGGGCATGCTCATGAGACCCACGAAGTCAATGAAACTTACAAGGCTCAGGATACACAGAAAATTTATGGCTCATTACCCCCCCCCCCCCACTTGAGGAGGTATTATAAGCCACAGACAATGCTGAGGAAGTGGACATTCTTTGGGGGAGTTGCCTGCGAGTTGTTCACAAAGCTGGAGAGATGCAGTTTGTATTCCTTGTCATTTGTATTGGCTAAGTGTCTTGGCGTCACCCATGCTCCGGTCAGTAACCGCTCACTCTTGCTCCTGTAATTAACCCCCGTGCATTCAGCACTGCCACACTTCCGTGAAATTATTTCCTTTGTCTGTCATTAGTGCCCTTTCTGGGGTAGATAAACGTTTGTTCATGTCTTCCCAGGGGAAAAGTAATCACACAGTACATACCATCATAGTCACAAATGTCACCTACATTTCAAAGGACAGGATTATCCAGGAGTAAAGTTACATCAGCAGTCCTAGGATATCAGGAGTCATGTTAGAATTCTGCTTGTCATGGAGATGGAAAGGAATGGAAAGGGGCGGGAGGAACAGTATTTACTGGCTGTTTGCTATTCGTGACCTCTTCTAAGAGACTGGATGCTGTGCTTGGTTGTAAACCAAGAGCTCTGATTGATTTAATGTCATGTTCCTCTTGCAGACCCATTCACAAGGACTTGAATAACCAATAAAGCAATTAAAAGAGTGATAACAGCTACTATTTCTTTTTAAAAGATTTATTTCTATTTATTTATTTATTTATTTATTTATTTATTTATTTATTTATTACAGAGAGAGAGAGGGAGAGAGACAGAGAGAGGGGGAGAGAGAGAATGGGCATGCTAGGGCCTCTAGCCACTGCAAACTCCTGTGCATCTGGCTTACATGGGTACTGGGGAATAAAGCCTCAGTTTTTGGGATTCACAGGCAAATGCCTTAACTGCTAAGCCATCTCTCCAGCCTGCAGCTACTATTTTTGTATGCACAGTACTTTGAAAAGCACACCGGATATTAGATCTCTATAAGGTTAAAGGGTTGGAATGGGAGTCCTTTAAAGAACAGATGCTGAAGAAACTGACCCAGAAAATGTTCACATCCTTTCTTTTGATTTCATCCTAAGAGAAGTGAAGGCCACAGTCTCCTGATGAAACTGGAGGACCCCCTGCTTAAACAGCGTCATTTGAGAAGGTTCAGGACTAAGTCATTAAAATAGCCACTAGGGGGCGATAAAAGCACAGGGATGTCAAGCTACTAACCCGCTTGCCTTCATTGTGTCCAGGTCACCTACAAACCAGAATAATCTTAGGCGCACGGATTTGGTGCTGCGAATAGTCTAGTGTACAACTGAGTACTGATGCACTAATCATGTTTCTTCGTTAAATAACAAGGATTTTCAGTGTAAGCAGTCTGTACAGTCAGGCAGACTTCTGAAAGAGAACTTTTTTACTTCCATCTTATAGGAAAAATCTCTCTCTAAAGACAGCATGATGGGACACTGGGTGCGCATGCGTGAAAGCAGGGAGAAGGGAAGCTGCTGGACTCACGGGGAGAAAACCTCCTCGACTTCATTCTCCTGGAAACTAGCTCAGAGCTGGAGAGCCAGAGTCCCTAAGAGCTCTGCCAAACTCACTGAGCAAGAAGGACAGGACGGCACCTCAGCATTTAACATAGACTTGCTGCTTTCCTAATAGGAGCCAGGCACTGTGCCGTACAACCCTAATAACACATGCATGCTCCCTGCCCCCAGGGAACCTAGAAAGCACTGGGGATACAGACAGTGAGTTAATTATCAAAATAAATCACACTGGAGGAAAGAAAGGAAAGTGCAAGTGGCTGTGAGGTTTTCCAATGTGAGAGGATGGTCAGAAATGGATACTTAATCTGAGGTTTTGAAGGAAGACAAGAGAAACTTAGGAAAGAGTGTTCCAGGCTGATCCCAAGGAATCATGGACTGTCCAAAGAGGTGTGATGCTGTTTAATTGCAAGGTGCCCTCTGGCTACCTGAAGAGTTTGACACCTTTATCCTAAATAGAATGCTAAGTTTTGAAGAGTTTCTCGTAGAGATTGATGTGGATCCAATGTTTTTGTCAGATCAATCTGGCTTCGGTCGGGGGAGGGAGTTGGAGTCAAAGCAGGGAGACTCTGCAGACACACACAGGGAGTGAGGGTGGAGAGGAATAAGCACATTCCAGATGCCCTTTGAGAGCAACCAGACAAGGCTGTGTTGACTGTTGAAGGCTAAGGGAGAGTTGTCAAGAGTGACCCTTTAACTATTTGGCATATGACAGGTGCCCTTATTGAATGGGGACAGCAGGAAAATGAACAGGGCTCAGTTTCAAATGTGATAATTTTAGATGCCTGGAGAAATCCAAGTGGGGATGTAAGGTTCGAGCCATGGGGTGGGCTCCTCAGCACTCGGCATAAAGCCCCAAGCGTAGATGAGATCACCTAGGAAAGCCGAGTAGAAAGAGAGGACAAGAGAGCTAAGAGCCCGTCCCAGGAAGAGAGCAAGCTGTGTTGGTCCAGCATGGACACATGCCACAGTGACTGCAGAGAGCTTCCACATATGGGGCCAAAGCAGCATGGAAACCTAGTAAACTAGGGCCCCAACATCGACACCAACTGTGTCAATGTTGCTGAGAGATTACACATGATAGGGCTTGGAAAGGAGAATCATTTTGTTTGCTTGGTTGAATTTTTTGAGACAGGGCCTCATGTAGCCCAGGCTGGCCATAAACTCCTGATTCTCTTGTCTCAGCCCCTTGAGTACTAGGGCTCCAGATGAGTACCACCACGCCGGTCTCTAGAAAGGAGAATGGCGTGAAGCACTTTGGTCCCCATTGGTTACTCTCCTGAGAGCAGTCAGGTATTGGAGGCAAAAGCCAGATTAAAGAGTTTGAAAAGAAAATGGGTACACAGTATTCCAATGTAATTCATGCATGAGCTTTTTGTTGCTGTGACTAAGTGCGGGACACAGTTGAAGGAGGATTTATTTGACTCACACTTTCAGAGGGCTCAATCCATGGATGCTTGGCTCCATGAACTTGGGCAGAACATCATGGTACTAGAAGCAGGGATGGTGGGCAGGAAGTGCAGAGAGAGGAGGTGGGGAGGAAGAGACCAGGGACAAGATGCCCCCATGAGTCTCTCTCCAATGCTTATTTCCTTCAACTAGGCCCCCCCTCCTAATGTTGCCAGAACCTCTGAAAATAATGCCACAAACTAGTGGGGACCTCAGCTTTAACATATGAGCCTGGGGGGAGCATTTCATATTTATACCATAGCAGATAGATGAAAAATAGACGGAAAGGGTGAACATTTTCAAGCATAGAAGAAAAACCTGTTGTTGGCTCCTTTGTCAAAAATCAGGTAGCTATAGTCGCTTGAACTGAGGCCCGGGTCTTCTACTCTATTCCACTGACCTGCATGTCTGCTTTTATCCAGTACCATGCTGGTTTTACGACTATGGCTTTGTAGTATAACTTGAACTCAGGTATGGTGATACTTCCAGAGGTGTTTCGTTTGCTGAGGACATTTTTGGATATCTGAGGGCTTCTGCCATTCCATATGAATTTTCTTAGTTTTTTCTTTTGTTTCTTAAAATAGAGTCTCACTCTAGCCAGGCTGACCTGGAATTCATTATGTAGTCTTGGGTTGACCTTGAACATATAGTGATTCTCCTACCTCTTCCTCTTGAGTGCTGGGATTAAAGGTATATGCCACCACTCCTGCCCCATATGAACTTCGAGATTTATTTTTTTTTCTATCTCTGTGAAGAATGATGCTGGGATTTTATTGGTATTGCATTTAATCTGTATAATGCTTTTGGTAAGGTTGCTATTTTCACAATATTAATTCTACCATCCAGGAGCATGGGTGGTCTTTCCATCTTCTCATGTCCTCCTCACTTTCTTCCTTGAATATTTCAATGTTTTTATTATATAGGTCTTTTACTTCCTTGGTTAGTGATATTCCATGATATTTAAATTTTTTTGTGGCTGCTGAAAATGGGACAGCCTTGTTGATCTCTTTCTCTGTGTAATTGTCTTTGGCATATTGGAAAACGACTAATTCTTGTGTGTTGGTTTTGTATCCTACCACTTTACTAAAAGAATTTATCACCTTTAAAAGTTGTTGGGAGCTGGAGAGATGGCTTGGCAGTTAAGGCACTTGCCAGCAAAGCCAAAGGATCCAGGTTCAATTCTCCAGGACCCACATAAAGCCACATGCACAAGGTGGCACATGTGTCTGGAGTTTGTCTGCAGTGGCTGGAGGACCTACCATGCATATTCTCTCTCTCTCTTATCTACCTCTTTCTCTCTCAAATAAAGAAATTAAATTAAATAAATATTTTTAAAAGTTTTTTGGTAGAGTCAATTATGTATAGAACGGTGCCATCTATGAATAGGACGAGTTCTTCCTTTCCAACCTGTATCCCTTTCATATCGTTCTCCTGGCTTGGCCTAGGACCTCCAGTGCTATGTTGAAGAGCAGAGGTGAGAGTGAGCTCCACTCTTCATGGGAACACTTAAACTCTTTTCCCATTTGCTAGGATTTATGCCTTATGCTAGCCCAATAACCGACTCCAGCTTATTATTGGCAACGAACATGGTGAGGAACTGAAACACCTTATAACAAAAATACGGAGACTACAGAGCACCCAACACTAAAATCGAACTGCTAACACTCCCATCGTGGTCTAGGGACTGTTGTGGAGGAGGGGGCGCAAAGACTGTAGGAGTCGCGGGGTGGGTAGAAACATCCTGAGGCACAGCGCCCCCTCCCGACTGACAGAGGCTCTGATTACCACACAGCGAACGCCAAGAACTCTACTGAGGACGGTCCTCAGAGAAACGGAGACCTGGACTGAAGGGATATCAGATTATAAACTTTATAGCATAAAAAAGAAGAAGCCAGGCGCAGTGGCGCACACCTTTAATCCTAGCACAGGGGCGGCCGAGGTAGGAGGATCTCTGTGAGTTCAGCCCAGCCTAGAACTACAGAGTGAATTCCAGGTCAGCCTGGGCTAGATAAGACGCTACCTGGGGTGGGGGGCAGAAAAGAACTTAGAGGAAATATTTTCATGATCTTAGAACATTATGCAAGTTTTTAATACACAATAAAGAAAAATCACAAAAGATTGACAAATTTGACTAGCGTTAAGTTAATATTAAGAACCATTTCCTAATGATAGTAAGAAAACACAAGCTGAGAGTAGGAATACCAGGAATTTTCTTACTCTACAACTACTAATGGAGCAAGAGTCATGTTTTCGAATGGGCATGGTAATTGTTTATAACAGAAATAAGCTAGAAACAGTTGAGATGACCAGTTTCAAAATAACTGATAAACAAACCATGGTATGTTTACTCAACCAAATGCCATATCGAACAACATTTAGGAAAGGGATGATACACTTAATACTGAGCAGAAGTTTCAATGTGCAAAATATTACATGCTATATATTTAGATACATAAAGGTCAAGAACATGGTTATTTTTATTTATTAACATTTTATTTATTTATTTATTTATTTATTTATTTATGAAAGGGAAAGAGGGAGAGAGGAAGGGATGGATGGACAGAGAGAGAGAGAGGGAGAGAGAGAGAATGAGAATGGCCATGTCAGGACCCCTACCCACTGCAAACAAACTTCAGACACATGCTCTACGGTGTGCATCTGGCTTACATGGGTACTGGGGAATTAAATCTGTGTCTTTAGGCCTTACAAGCAAGTGCCTTCCCTGCTAAGCATCTCTCCAGTTCAATAATATTATTTAGAAATAAGAGTGTAGATAGATAATGGCAAAGCTAAGACAGCCTGGAAGTCTTTGACCAGGCTGTCGTTAAAGTCATGGCAATTCTCCTACTGACTCAGGATCTTCAGTGCAGACATTAAAGGCATAGACCAACACACCCAGATTTTTCAAATGCTTCTTAAATGGGAGATTTATATATATAATTTATTTTATTTTGGTTTTCCAAAGTAGGGTTTCAGCTCAGACCGACCTGGAATTCACTCTGTATTCTCAGGGTGGCCTCGAACTCATGGCGATCCTCCTACTTCTGCCTCACGACTGCTGGGATTAAAGGCATGGGCCACCATGCCCTACTTTTTTTTTTTAATGTTTTATTTTTATTTATTTATTTGAGAGTGACAGACAGAGAGAGAGAGTCAGAGAGAGAGAGAATGGGCACGCCAGGGCCTCCAGCCACTGCAAACGAACTCTAGACGCGTGCGCCCCCTGTGCATCTGGCTAACGTGGGACCTGGGGAACCGAGCCTCGAACCGGGGTCCTTAGGCTTCACAGGCAAGTGCTTAACCGCTAAGCCATCTCCCCAGCCCACCACCATACCCTACTTTTTAAGGTATATTGGATATCAGCTTTCTCAGACATATCATAATTAGGCTAGAACTTTTAAAACTGTTGTATAGCTGCTCAGGTGATGATGGGCCCTGTCCCAGTAAACGGGTCAGAAGTTAAGTGTCATCAGTGGACAATTCACCTAATGCACCATCCTCCCTAGCCACACAGGACCGTGCACAAGCTGCGGCTTCCTCCCGGCCCTGCCTGACCACGTGACTGCCGGGCTGCCGGGCTCCAGGCCGCTGCCCAGCAGACAGAGAGCCTGCCAGTACTTGTTTCTCACCCAGGGTGGGAAAATCAAAATTCAAAATTTGAAGTGCAGTTCCTATGAGTATGCATCATGTGTGACCACTGTAAAAGTGAGAAATTATTAGGTCAGACTGTCACCCTGTGGGATCTCTCTTCGTGCAGATCTTACTCTCCGCCAATATTCCAATGGCAACTTAGAGCCATGTGTCCCCCTTCACAAGCGGAACATGTTTGTGGCAAAGTTTATATGTCACCAATGAATTGAGAACATTTTTATGAACAAACCAAGAATACATAAAATAGATTGAAACACAAAGTTCTACTTATTTTTTTAATCAATCAGAATATTTTAAAAGGGATGTTTTTATTACAAGATGTGGCTCCAAGATTTCCCCCAAATTCCTGGTCACAAGACTTTCCCCTTCACTTTGGACCCAGTTGGATGAAGTTTGAGGACTAAGGACTGAGGAGGCTCATGGGGAGAGTCACATGGAAGCCAAAACAGCCCAGGACGCAGAGTTCTGGGTCTGGAACATGCAAGTTTTCTACCTTCCCACTTAGCACGTAGCTCTTAAAGACTGTTCATTTCTGTGTGGGAATGTTTGATTCAACATCACTCTGAGTGGCTCTCCTGAGAACGACATATTTATTTCATCTAACTGGCGATTGAAAATGTGGCTCCAGAATTCTGACCATGGGCAGGAGTTGATTAAAACCCACAGCAAGCTCTTCCTGCTTGGCTGCTGGACTGCTCCACTATTTTCAGCCGCTCTTCTGATGAAATTCAGAGCCGTGCAAGCTGAATTCAGAGCTGTGCTAATTCAGGCCTCTGGCCGGAGAAACCCATTTGCATTGACAGCATCCTTTCTGCTTGACAGATCCACGCGAGGAGTCACAGAGGTGTTGCTTGCTCGAGATCCTAAAACTCACAGGCAGAGTGCGCTCTCTTCCTATCCTGTCAGGGTAAATGGTGCAACTATTTTTGGCTCGGTGTTCTTTTCCATTTCTGGTTATTGTGGAGAGAGAGGGGGAGCGGGGGGAGACATTCTACTATACTCCTAAGATACTCTCTGATGTCCTCCAAGTAACTCAGGCGTAGCATTGTCCCAAGAACTCTCCTGTGGTCGGTTCGGTGGGGGCGGGTGGTGGCAGGTGGAGAGGTTACATGATAAAACCCCATGAGGGCTGGAGAGATGGCTTAGCGGTTAAGCGCTTGCCTGTGAAGCCTAAGGACCCCGGTTCGAGGCTCGATTCCCCAGGACCCACATTAGCCAGATGCACCAGGGGGCGCATGCGTCTGGAGTTCGTTTGCAGAGGCTAGAAGCCCTGGCTTGCCCATTCTCTCTCTATCTGTCTCTCTCTCCCTCTCTCTCTGTCACTCTCAAATAAGTAAATAAAAAAAATGAAAAAAAAAAAACAAACCCATGAAACAGAATAAGTATAGCATATTACCCAAACTCTTGTAGGAAACACTATGAAATCTGGACTTATCTCCTCAACACCACATCCTTTGAGAGCAGCCAGAAAGACTGACTCTCTAGTACTTTGTAGCAATCATAGGAAAAGCATTTAATGGGTGTTTAGTAGGGAAAAAAAATTATATTAAGGCTATAGTAAAAAAAAAAAAAAACCCTGAAAATTCCATCTACATGGTGAAAGGGGCCATATAAAAATAGAGTCTAATAACACAATAGAATCAGGGGAAGTGTGCCAGTAGCAGGAAACAGGACACCAAGGCAAATGCCACTGTCCTCCCCTCAGCAATTTGGTTTCAGGGGTAGCAGGATTCAAGGTAGGGGCACAGATTTGCTACAGGTATTCGGAAACCAGAGAAAAGGCTACTGGGTGACTGCTCCAAAGCTAGACTTTTCTATTATTTTTTATATATATATATATATATATATATATATATATATATATATATTTTTTTTTTTTTTTTTTTTTTGGTTGGTGGTGTTTGGCTTTTTGTATTTTGAAGTAGGGTCTCACTGTAACCCAGCGACCTGGAATTCACTATGTAGCCTCAGGGTAGTCTCAAACTAATGGTGATCTTCCTATCTCTGCTGCCAAGTGCTGGGATTAAAGGTGTGTGCCACCATGCCTAGGGCTCCATTTTGTTTTTTACCTGAAGGAGAGGCATTGTAAATGCAGAACCTATGAGACATTGGCATCATCTCCAGCCCGTACTGGCCTGTCACTAACTATAACGATAACTAACTACAACTATGAAAACAATAGCAATGAAAAGACCCTCAGACTGTCTCCTTCTAAGAGCATAAATTCAGCAAGATCTCTGGGTCTCCCCTACTTTTGCTATTCCTTCTCCCAGGAATGTCCCTCCTCCCTCCTCACCGACCTGGCATGCTCCTATTCCAATGGCGAGCCAGGGCTCCTTCATTCAGAACCTTTCATGAGTACGTAGGCTTCTCTGTGCTCTTTGGAGAACTATCGGCCTTTTGTCATGGTTGTCACTGATCATGGAGTATGCCTGAACTGTCAGATGCTTCAGGGAGTGGCTCTACCTCTTTGCTTAGTTCTCCAACATCTAGAGGACCACTCACCTTCCCCATTGTTGGGACAAAATGCTGGGCCAAGAGCAATTTAAAGGAGGAATGACTTGTCTAGTCCAGGAGACAGAATCCATCGTGGTGGAGAGGGCACGGTGGAATCAGCCCCTGTTCATGGCAGCAGGAGACCGCTTGGTCACATCTGAGAGGATCCAGAGGTGGAGGAAGGGGGATGCCTGTGTTCAGCTTGCTTTTCCTTTACCCCTTTATATTACTCCCCAAACCTGCCTCACAAGCACACCTTTGACCCTCATGACTAAGTGTTTCTCAACCCAGTGAAGATGGTGGTGGATATTAGCCATTAGCAGCATCCCTTTGAAAGCGGTCACAATAGTACTATCTAACAGCTGAGTAGAGCGTGTTTAGAATCAAACCCCGCAGATTTAGCTGTTGTAAATATGCTAATGTGGTCAAATCTCATTATGCGAGTTTAAATAGGTGAAAGATTTTCCAGGATTTTCTTTTTTTTTTTTTTGTAGCTCCCTCATTTTTAATGCACACTCATTGGGTCCATTGCATTGACATTGCAGCATTCATAAACCATGACCTGTGGGACGGAGACAATTGTGTGAAGCAGAATGGACCTGGGATGAGGACAGTGCCACCCTGCATTTCAACCCTCCCAGACCACTCCTTTGCCCCCATGCTCATGCCCTCACACGTACCTAGTTTGTGTTTCATTTTCGGTCATCTAACCCTCTCCAGCCATGACCTCCGTGCTAGGTTTTTCAATCATTTGGTGGGACTTCTGGAAGACCTGGATGACTTTCTTACCTTGACCTTCCTTGGTGCTGTGCCAAAGCTGCAAACTATGCATTCCTTCTGCACAGCATTCCTGACCTGCTGCCTGGGAGAGCTGTGCTGGCTTTCCAGTGCCAAACCTCACTGTGGCTCAAGGGGCTATCACTCCCACCCTGGGGGCTGAGCATGTGGGCCCCATTCACAGCTTCTTAATTCAGTCTATGGGTTACATTCAGTAGGTGTGCTACCTTGGCAAGCCGATTGTTCCAGACATGGTCAATATAAGTATGATATGCTGGGCAGCTTAAACAACAGATATTAATTTCCTCATAGTTCTGGTGGCTGGAAGTCCAAACTCAAGGTGTTCATTGCTTCTGTTCCTTGTACAGATTTCCTTCTAGTTTCAAAGGATTCTCATGTAAGAAGGAGCAGGAGGGAGAGAGCTATCCTTTTTATGTCTCTTCTTATAAAGACATTTGTTCTCATACTGGAATAGGAGGATCTAAGTGGGGCAGGAAAGTGAAGGAGAAGAGGAAGGGAGGAGGGAAAGGTACCAAAACTAAAGATGTTATGAATAACTCATAGAAACATATCTCTGCATTAGTTAATTAAAAATGTAATTTAGAAATTGGAGAGATTGCTCAGTGGTTAAAGTTACTTATTTGCAAAGCCTGATGGTCTGGGTTCTATACACCAACACCCATGTATAGCCAGATGCACAAAGTGGTTGGTGCTTGCGTCTGGAGTTCATTTGGATGACAACCGGCTCTGGCACATCCATATTCATTCTCTCTCTCTCTCCCAAGGAAATAGATGAAATATTGTTAAAATATATAATTTAAAAGGAAGAAAGAGGAGAGAGAGAGAGAGAGGAGAAGAAGAAGAGGAGGAGGAAGAGGAGGAGGAGGAGGAGGAAGAAGAAGAAGAAGAAGGGCCCTGATGATGTGGAGAAGGGTTTATCCTGAAGCCTTGGGTGGTTGCAGATAAATCTCAGTCCAAGGATAGTTCTCGCTCCCAATGAGTTTTTGGTCAAGGCGACCCATGAAGCACCTGAAATAATAAAGTTTATTGCTCTTGGTTTCCCACCAGAGCTAGATAGTAAGACCCTATTGCTGAAGGCACCATATGCTGTGGTCATAGCGCACTGAGAAATCGAGCTTGAACTGAGCTGGAAGCCACCTCCCTGCTAGCTGGCTGGCTATAGCGCTGCGAAGTGTTATGTAGGCTGTGAGGGGAGAAAATTCATCAACAGTATTAACAAGCAGTGGATCCTGAATGCCGTGCAATCAACCAGCCAGGCAAGACGTGCCAACAGGTGCAGCAGTTGCATATAAATTATGGGGATAACCAAATGCTCTCTTTTAGACCCTGACAGTGGGAATTTGTTCCTGGTACTGAAAGCCAAATCAAAAGCCTGTGGTTTGGAAGGTCACAGACCCCAGAGGGAAGCTGCCACTGTTATTTGGTTAAGGACACAATGAATGCAGCAAACTGCCTTCTAAATGTACATGTTAATGCCCATTAATTAATACTGTTCTCACTTTTAGTTAGAGAAGCTTCTTTTCACAAATAGTGGTGAATACTGGGGAGGCCCAAGATTCACCAAGGTGATGTTAAGGAGAGAAAGTGTAGTGATTAGAACTGGATGAACCCACCAGGGCTCAAGGAACATTGCAGGGAAGTGTCAGAAAGAATATGAGCGCTGTTTTTCCTACTAGCCATGAAACTTCTTTATGGAAACGGCTACAGACTTGAAATTCAACAAAGCTATAAATAAGAAGCTCTTGAGAACTCAACATTGAAAGAAACACTTCTTCCAAGACCTCCAAGGCTCAGAGAACACTTTGGAGGAGGGATCGGGAAGAACACAGGAATTAAAGGATGGGAAGGAAGTACTCTGGGGCACTGTCGTCCAGACATGAACTGACCGGTACAATAATGACCCCACAGTGGCTGTCACTACCCCCAAAAGACCCCTGCAATTCTGAGTCCATTAACATTTTGATGTAGAGTGGGCTGGAGAGATGGTTCAGTGGTTAAAGTCACTTTATTTTAAAGCCTGATAGCCTGGGTTTGATTTCCTAGCAAGCACATAAAGCTAGATGCACAAAGTGGAGCATGAATCTGCAGTTTGTTTGCAGTGGCGGTGGACCCTGACATGCCCATGATTTCATATTCTCTCTCTCAAATCAATAAATAAAAATATTTTAGAAAACAATTTGGATATGGAGAACATAGGAGGACAAAACGAATGGGACATCAAAACAGAAGGACAACTTGGAGAGGGGAGAGTCTCATTTTTGGGTATCTCTGTACTCTGGAGCCTTCTCCAGGATATTGGTCATTATCTTCAGTTCTAACAACTGTTACCTTCATTTCCAAAAATGGGCAGATCTGAGGCACCACATATATATGTGTACTGCATCATCATGTGTGGAAATCCTTCTAGGGCTCAAGTTTTTACTAAAAAGCAGACATTAATGGCTCCTTTTCTTAATACTGATTGCATATTCGTCTTCCTCTCATACATTTTTGGGTTTGTTTCATGCCTCTTATTATTGCTTCAGCGAGGACCCTGAAAGCTTACTGGATGGAAGTCTGTGTACGTCCATTATCATTCTTCACATAGAACACTCAATGCTGACCTTTGAGGCACAAGGATGAGGCATGGAAGGCACTGGGAGGAAGAGAACTGGGCACACTGTGCCAGTCTCAGGAAGGTGAGGGTGCTGTGTGCTGCTGTGACTTCATGGATGCCAAAGGAACCAGACACCTGCTGCTTCTGCAGCTCTGGGCCCCGATAAACCTTGGGGTGAGAGTTCACAGTGGTTGATCAAGCAGCATACAGTCTGTCCTTTAATAAGCAGGGGCCTGTTCTTTGAGGAGTCCTGCTGACTGCGCCAATCTGCCGTGAACGAGCGTCCTTCTCTAGCACTCCCCATTGAAGAATGCTGTCTTGCCTGAGATCATCCTGGGTCAATGAAAGTTCACCTAGGGTCTGGGGCTGGCTCATGCAGGAAAGTGTTTGCTGCACAAGTCAAGGTCTGAATTTGGACCCCCAGTGCCATGTAAATGTCAGCGAGGTGGAGCGCACCTTTAATTCCATGCTCAGCAGGTGGAGACTGGGGACCCTAAGGGCAAGATGGCTCCTTAGTCCAGCTGAATTGGTGAGCTCTAGGACCAGCAAGAGACCTTGCCTCCAAGAAGAAGGTGGAAAGCAATTGAGAAAGACACAAACATCGAACTCTGAACCTCCACATGCACAGACACCCTCATGTATGCACACCCACACATACCACACACCCATGCACAAAGTGTGGACATAAAGTTTAAGCTAGGGCTAGAGAAGTGGCTCAGCGTTTACGGCACTCGCTTGCAAAGCCTAATAGCCTAAGTCCAGTGCCCCAGTATCCACATAACGCCAGATGAACAAAAGGGCTCTTACATCTGGAGTCCATTTGCAGCCTGGCACCCCATTCTCTTTTCCTCTCTCTCTCTTGCCTTGTTTGCAAATTAATATACTAAAATACTAAAAAGATAAATCGTATTACAACAGCAATAATATCTGCATGAATTTTCAAAAGTTAAGCTACATCTTCAGAAAAATTTGCACTCATATCTGAAAACCATGTCTCAGGGCCGGAGAGATGGCTCAACGGTTAAAGTGCTTGCCTGGAAAGCCTAAGGACCTGGGATCAGTTCCCCAGTACCCACTTAAAGCCAGATGCACACAGCGACACAGCTAGAGGCCCTGGTGAACCCATTCTGTCTGTCCTCTCTCTGTTTGCAAATAAATAAAATAATTAAAAAGACGTTTTCTTTAAGTAAACAAAAACCCATCAACTCAAGCCGGTGAGGGCTCAGTGCGGTTGAACTGGATGCGAGCGCAAGCAATGATGCCTTTATTTCCTAACTTCCCATTGGCCCGCAGCAGGCACCCAATGAGGACGCAGCGAAGCCTTTGTGCGGAAGCAATGGACTCTGCTGACTGCAGCCATCACTCTGCTTCAAGAGGAGCCGAGGTGTCCCCCCCCCCACCCCCGCCGGTCTCCCAGCTCTTGCAGCGGGGGCCAGACTTGCTTCTGCATCTCCCGGCCATGAACTTGAGCCCAGCGTCCACTGGTGCTTCCCTCCCTCTTCCGAACGCGTCTGTCCGCTGACCTTCAGGGCAGCCTTCCCTTCCCACGCTGAGTTCGCTGGAGCCCACGCTTCGCAGGGTGCAGCGGCAGGGGCTGTAGACCACCACCCAACGCTTGCGCCCGTGTTCCAGCCTTCACTCCCCGTCTGCCTCTCTCGCCTCACGGGTGAGAAGGTGACACCATCCCCTCACAAGAGTCACCGTGATGTGACAACTCAAAGAAGGAAAACGTCCCCAGCCACAGTTCCAGAGCCATGGCCAGCGTTCAGACCTGCCAGCTATAACTCTGCCCTCTCCCCCTGCATTGGCAGCGCCACCTTCCTCACCAGGGCGGCCCGCGAGCATCTCACCCATTAGCACGGTGCTGGAAGACATGGAGCGTGGGGCTAAGACTCTAGGGTTGACTGCCGCGGAATTTGTGTCACAAGCCACCTCAGTCCACACGCGTGTCTAATGGAAGAGTCACAGGGGCTTCTTCATGCCACGTCTGCTTCTTCAACATGCCCCAAACTTGATCACTAATCTTGCTGCTAAATCACCTGCCTTAACTTCGTATTAGCTTTCCTATGGAGCCTGTCTTTGGCTCCTGCCATCTTACATAGCTCTAGACTCAGTCCTCTCTGGTTCTAAGCTCCTTGGAATTCCTTGGTCAATAACACCCTCCCCATGCCTCTTTCAAGAGCCACAACTCCACTGCTATAGATGACAGTCTGCTATTTGGTCCTGGACTCCTCTCGGAAGCCCATCATGATTTGTCAAGAAAGACAGGTCCAGAAACCCAATATCTTAATCTTCAAATATTTAATGGAGTGAACGGTAATTATGTTAAAGCTCCCAATGTCCACTGGTAAGCCATGAGTGGTAGTAGAGATGTGAGTGCATTGGGTGTGTGGTGGAGATTGCCTCTTACAGCGTATGTTTAGTCTGAGGTCAAAGCAGGAAATGTTCCTGTGTTAGCCACTACTCTGCTGGTTCTAGAAGTGCATTGTTAGGACACGCTTCTCCATATTCTTGTCTCCTGGACTTCTTGATACCATGTAATCTAAAGCGTGGGCTTTTACTGAGAGTGACTCACGTACTGTACCATTTCCTGGTGTGAGGCACAAAGGTCAGTGTGTTTCCGCATGTTCACAGGGCTGCTCATTGACTACTCTTATTCCACAGCATTTCATCACCCCAAGAGAAATCCCCTATCCACTTATAGTCAGTCCCAATCTCCACTTCTAACAGATCCTGGCAACCACTAATCTACTTTCTGTCTTTATAGACTTGCCTCTTAGGAACATTTATTATCAACTAAATCATATAATATATGGCCTTTTATGTCTGGCTTCTTTCACTTAGCATAGTATTTCTTTCTTCCTTTCTTTCTTTCTTTCTTTCTTTCTTTCTTTCTTTCTTTCTTTCTTTTTTTTTTTGGAGTTAGGGTCTTGCTCTAGTCCAAGCTGATCTGGAATTCACTATGTAGTCTCAGGGTGGCCTTTAACTGAAAACGATCCTCCTACCTCTGCCTCCTGAGTGCTGGGATTGAAGGCACCACCATGCCTGGTCATAATGCTTTTTAAAACTGGTTTGGGATGTCTTTGAAATATTTTGTTTATTTATTTGAGAGAGAGAGAGAATGGGCATGCCAGGGCCTCTAGCTACTGCAAACAAACTCCAGATGCATGTTCCACCTTGTGTATCTATCTTATGGTGGGTCCTGGGGAATTGAATTTGGGTCCTTTGCATTTGCTAGCAAGCACCTTAACTGCTAAGTCATCTCTTCAGTCCATTAGCATAGTATTTTTTGTCTCAGACATATTTATAAGTTTATAAAAAAATAATGATATAACATCATTTTATAACAATACATATTAACAATATATATTAAAACATAAGTGGTCCATGGTCTCTGGTCTGAATCATAAGTGATCTTTAATCTAAAATGGCTTTCTTCTTTTTAAAATTATTAAGATGGACACATCATGTGTTAGCACCATCATACCCCTCCTCCCTGCCTCCACTCCACTGAGGGCCCTCCTCAGTGGGATTGCTGCTAATCACCATGGAGGTGTGGGTTATGAGTTGTGAGAGCAGCAGTCAGTCATTGGGGGGGGGGCAATGTCCCTGGATATTTCTCCCCACCCTGTGGCTCTTATATTCTTTCTGCCCCCTCTTCTGCAAGCTTCTCTGTGCCTTGGTGGTGTGCTTTAAGTCTACTTCAGGGTTGAGCTCTCAGCAGCTTCTGGATTTCTGCTTCAGTGCTTTTTGAATGCCCCAAGTGTCTGTCTGCATCACCTTGGCCCAGGTTGTCAGGCTCACCATGGAAGCAGCGCTCTGCTCACCTCGCCACTTCCTCTGTGGTCTCGCCTGGGCCCTGGCCGCTGTACAAGGTCATTCATCTCCTGCCAGGCAGTCAGCTCTCTGTCCTTGTCTTGTTGGTAGGCTGTTGCTGTCCTTGCTGTTTTCTGCAAAAGAAAAACAGATTCTCCAACGGAGGGTGAGATCATGTTAAAGTGGATAATCATTGTTAATTTAGAGAGATTTTGATGGGTGTAGCTTTACTTTTGGCCAAAGACTAGTGGGAGCTTCTCACTGGACTCTATAATCTTGGTCTCTCTAGGGTTCTAACTTGGTTCCTAGTTCTAGTTATGGATTCATTTCCACTGAGTAGATGTCATAATCAAACAATCATTGGTTGCCCACCTAGGCCAGCATAGTATTTTTAAGGTTAATGAATATCAAAGGCTTTCTTGGACTCCCATTTATTTTTATGACTGAATAATATTCCATTATATGGACATTCTATATTTTAATTGTTCATTCAACAGGTGATGAGTTGATTCATCTAATTTAAGTTGTTTCCAAAGTTTGGATATTATGGAAAATGATGCTCTGGCCATCCATGCAATGCTTTGTTTATAACTTGGAAATTTATTTTTATTTATTTGCATGTGTGTGTGTATAAACGTGAATATTCCAGGGTCTCTTGCCATTATAAAGAGTCTGGGTCAGCTTTAGATGGGTGGCTGGGGAGTTGAACCCCAGGCTCATAGGCTTGCACCTTTAACTGCTAAGCCATCTCCTAAGCCCCATACCTTGGGAATTCTTAAAGATAGATTTCAAACTTTTATTATATAACATATTAAGCACATATAAAAATTGAGTAGCTAGGAAGATTGTCCCATGGTTAACGGCACTTGCTTGCCAAGCCTGCTGGCCCTGGATTCAATTCCCTAGTACCCATGTTCGTCAGATTAAAAAAAAGTGGTGCCTGCATCTGGAGTTCATTTCCAGCAGCAGGAGTCCCATTCTATCTCTCTGCTTGTAAATAAAATATATAAAAATATTTTAAAATCAAGAAAATAGTGTCTGTACTCTGTACCCATGGCCTAACTTCAAAAACAACTATTAGTTCAAGTACAAATTAATTTGATCTATACACCTTCTCCCTCTCTACTGCTTTTGGATTATTTTGTGACAAACTGCAACATTCTGGGTGAGCCACAGTAATCTATAATCGCTTATATTTTAGGAGTTGATGTATGATTTACATAAAATATATCTACATCTTCAATGCACAGGTTGAGAACATTTTCGCATATGTTCTTCAGTGTAACTATATCTTAGGTCAAAATATGCAATTCTCCTCAGCCGACTTCTCATGTGTTCCTCCTCAGGCCATCACCAGATAAACACTTCTGTGGTCTGTTCTTGTTGTGAACGCCACAAGAATGGTACCAGAAGGCCTGGCTCCCTTGGATTTGGATTGGCCTTTCTTTTGGTCTGGATATGAAGTGTCCCTACCAAAGGCTCCTGTGCTGAAGACTCAGTTCCTAGCTGGTGATATTACTAAGAAGTAATTAGATCTTATTATCTCCATCATTGGATTAATCTTTTGATGAATGCTCAGCTGAATGGGTTATTATAAGTTGGGGGACATAGGCTGCTGGGGCATGCTTTTGAAGGACATGTATTGTCCTTGTCTGGGCCCTTGGTGTCTCTCTCTACTTCTCAGCTACCATGAAGTTGTTAGATTTCACTTACTGCACACATTAGTCCAACAGGCCCAAAGCAATGGGATCAAGTAACCATGGGCCAAAACTGTGAGCCTCACTAAACTTCTTCCCTTCAGCTCATTCCTCAGGTATTTTGTCAAGGCAACAAAACATGACTAATACGGTCTTCATTCACTCAATATAACAATTTTAAGCTTCATGTGTTGTTGCGTGCACCAGGAGTTGTATATTCCCTCTTACGGGTTTTGTTTGCCTTGATAGGTTGGTTTCTGTTTTATCAGTATACCAGAATCCTCTGTTCTGTGTGTAGACATTTGTGTTCCTTTCAGTTTGGGGTATTTGAATAGCGTGAGCACGAGTTTTCCTGTATAAGCTCTTTGTGGTGTCCCTCATTTATCGTGGATATTTGTTGTTAGGCTAAGTTTAACTTCATTATAAACAACAACAGATGCTTTCAGGAGTGTGGGAAAGAGGAGCTCTTATGCATCACTGGTGGGAATGTAGATTAGTGCAGCCACAATAGATATCAGTACAAACATTGCTCAAAAAAAGGCAAAACAGGCCTGGCATGGTGGTGCACACCTTTAATCCCAGCACTTGGGAGGCATAGGTAGGAGGATCCCTGTGAGTTCAAGACCACAGTGCGACTACATGGTGAATTCCAGATCAGCCTCAGCTAGAGCAAGACCCTACCTTGAAAAACCAAAATCATTGAAAATTTGAAAAAAAAAAAAAACCCACAAGGACAATAGAGCTACAATATGATCCAGCTATGCCATTCTTGGGTATAAACCCAAAGGAATCAACTTAGACTAACTTATACATATCACAGAGGTACTTGTATATTCATGTTCACTGACACACTGCTCACAAAAATCAAGATACGAAGTCAGCCTACATGCTTAGAGAAATGCATAAATAATGGTATCTACACACAGCCACAAGGAAGAATGAAGTTGTATCATTTATAGGAAAATGGAAGGAGTTAGAGATTATCCTGTTAAGCAATGTAAGTCAGACTTAGAAGCATTACATGTGGGCTTGAGAGGTGGCTTAGTGATTAAGGCACTTGCCTGCAAAATCAAAGGACACAGGTTTGACTCCCCAGGACCCACATAAAGCCAGATGCACAAGGTGGTGCATGCATCTGAATTTCCTTTGCAGTGGCTGGAGGCCTTGATATGCCCATTCTCTCTTTCTCTCTCTCTATGTTTCCCTCTCCTTATCCCTCTTTCTCTCTCTCAAGTAAATGAATAAAAATAAAATATTAAAAAAGAAATGTTACATGTATTTTTTGTACACGAAATCTAGATTCACTACACACACCATGGAAATAGAAGAGACTCTGTTCCTAGGGGAGGAGGAGAAGACAGGGTGATGGGGAGGCAGAATAGTGCGTAGCTTCTCCCCTATGATGACTCTAGATATAAGTACACAAATATCTTTAAATGTCTATATATTATATTTACATTTCTATCTACATTAGTACATGTGATATGAAGTCAGGAAGAACACTATGCGTACGAAGGAAGGATACCAACGGGAAGGGCCGGGAGTGAGTGTGAGCAAAGCAGGCACATTCGCAGTCACATGAAAATGGCTCAGTGAAGCTGAACACTAAAATTAATAATTCCTAAACATAATAAAATAAGTGAGCAATTGTTCAGATTGGCTTCCCACTGCCTGGATCTATTGTTGCTGTGCAAGTGTGGCGAGTCCTGCTGGCCCTGGGTCTTCTTGGTCTGCTTGGCGTTTAGCTGTTCTGACGGTTATCAGTGTATCTCGTTTGGAAACATCATAAATTGTTCTATGACCCAGAAGAAGGCTTACCTTGGTAAATCTTTCATGTGAATTTTATACAAAGGTAAATATTCTGCTGCTATTAAGTGGAGCATTGGATATCAAGTTGGCTGACCGTGTTGTTCAAATCCTCTGTCCATATTGATTTTCCGCCTGCTTTGTTCTATCACATCATGATAGATGGTGTGAAGTCTCCCATGGCAATTGTGGATTTGCCTGTTTCTCCTTAAACTTCTTTCAACATTGGTTTCATGTGTTTGAAATTTGATTGTTATGTGTGCATGTTTGGGTTGTTACAGCTAGCTGACTCTAATCACCTTAACCTCTATAAGTTCTTTGGTATGAATTCTATATTCATATTAATTCTGCATTATATTAAGACAAAAGGAAGATGAGGGAATGGGAAAGGTGGGAAAGCAGCATCAACTCAAACAAATTGTGTTTGAAAATGTTGAAATTGTGTTTAAAACATTGTATACTAAAGTAAAATAAAGATATCATAAGACAAAAAGATGTCCACTCTCATCTTTTTCGAGTCATTCCACATTGGGTATGTCTTTCAAGTATGACATTTAGAAGGTAATTCTTGCTTGTATATGTGTGTGTGAGAGAAAGAGAGGTGGTATGTATATGCATGTGTGTGGTCTGCATGTACACATGTGATGTATGCCCATGTATGTGCCCATATAGTACCACATAGTGCCCCACAATCTCACCTGCAGCAGGGTACCCTCACATACCAGAGGAATGTTGGGTGTCCCTCTCCATCTCTCTCCCATCCATTCTTATTTGAGCAGGAGTCTCTTGCTGAACCCAAAGCTTCCCATGTTTTCAAGATCCAGTGAGTCTAGGGTTTCTGCTCCTCTATGCGACTGGGGTTACAGATGTGTATGGCCACACCCAGCTGTTTGTGGGGGTCCTAGGGATCAAACTCAAGTGGTCTATCAGGCCTTCTCAGGCCCATACTTGCACAGGAAGTACTCAACCACTGAGCCATAAAGGATCTTTTGGTTCATATTTACTCTGGTTTGATATAGATGGTATAATCAATCACACATTTTTATAATACCATTGCTATTTTTGGGCAGGTTCGAACTCTGTAGTTCCAGGTCTGTAGCTGGGAACTCACCGTACCACCCAGGCAGAACTGTCAGTTACCCTCAGCTGCCCAAGTCCTAGGACCACATGCATAAGCCACCATGTCTCATGTTGCCTTTTACTCACATTTTCCTTCTGTCTTATTGTGGATTATTCTTTCTACTAGTTTGCTTGTTTTTCCCCTCATTGGTATAATAGCTATACCTATTTGTGTGTTTTATCAATTTTTTAGAGTTTATATCTTATATCTGTAAATTGTACTTTTCTGTGTATAGTTAGATATATTATTCTACATTATATATATCAGGAGACTCTTAGCACAGTGATTGCCCTTCTTTTTCTATTTGTTATGTTACTGTCATGTTTTACATTGAATTATTATTCTACTTTAGACAACTGTTTTGTATATTAAATGAAACAGAAAGACATGCTTACACATGTACTCTCCATTTCTGGAGGTCTACAGCCCTCTATGTGCCCCATGTCTCCCACCTGGAATTATTTCCTTCTTCATGATGTCCACGGTGGTGGTTTGAGTCAGAAGACTCCCATAGACTCATGTGTTCTGAAAGCTTGGTTCCCAGCAGATGGAAATTTGGGAGGTGGAGCCTTTCTGGAAGAATTGTGTTGTTGGGAGTGGCCTTGGGGTGTTGTAGACAGCCCCCCCCCCTTGCTAGAGTTCAGCTTAATCTCCTGCTGCTGTTTTCCATCTTCTGTGGCAGAGGTGATGTCCAGCCTCTGCTCATGCCATGCTTTCCCCTGCCATCATGGAGCTTCCCCTGGAGACTGTAAGCCACAATATACATCTGCCCCCATCAGCTGCTTTATATGGACACTTTATCCCAACAATGAAAAGGTAACTACAACACCAGACCGTCAATATTTGATGTAGTGATTCTACTGGAAACAAATTTTTTTGCTTTTCATCTCTTCCAGCTTGGGCTTAGTGGGCTTAGAGATCCTGATACCCATTGGAAGAATGTTTCCACCAGAAAATATAATAGTGTTTTCATTAAAGCAGATGCTGAAACTATCCCTGTGATCACGTGAGGCTCCACGTGGCATTAAATTGACACAGAGAAAAGGGATCACTGACTTTCTGGAATCACTAGGATAGCGCTATGTTACTGCTACACAATATAAGAAAGAAAATTGTGGAACCTAGTGGATTTGTTGGATGCCTTCTATCACTTTATATCTAGGGTTCCTGGACTGTGGATTCCTAGACCAATCCAGTAAACATGGACCCCAAGAGCTAAGATCTTACAGAACAAAGGCTTAGGTTAAATCACATAGCAAATTCAGCAAAGCGTCATTCTGGAAACAGTAAGGGAATTCTCATGAAGACAAGAAGCTGTATCAAGTTGGGCCTCCTGACCAGCTACTGAGACAGGGTTTGTAGTCACCACATTTTACATGATAAGCATTGTTTTAGGTCCTCCTCATGCCTTATAGGAGGATCACTGGTGACAAACAATTTCATTTATCTTGTATGGACAGAAGCACTGATGGAATTTTGTGTATGTCTCCTGTTGTAAAGGTCAGGAGTGAGGTCTGGAGGGTATTTGGTGACAAGCAGTTTATCCCTCCAGACCTACTGCCTCTCCCAATCCCACTCCCCTTCCTCTGTCATCTGGAAGATAGCCTGTAGGGACCTGCTGATGGCTCCTGCCATTGTGTCCTTTGGTTTGGCTTGGTTAGTAAGAAGCACCAAGGGATGAGAGGGTGGAGGATGACGCATCACCTCAGCCGGTTCCTGCCTCACTATGGCTGGGTTACTTTCCGTCACCAAAGGCAACATTTCTACCTGGAAGTTCTTCCAGCACAGGCACAGTCTTGTCCTGAAAGGCTTTGAGAGAAACTTTAAAAAGTGACCATCAAACCAGGTATGCTTGCTACAGACCCGGCTCAGCAGCTGTTCAGAAGGCCCAAGATGATGCTCATCTCCTTTCTCCTCTTACACTTCTGGCCAACAGCTCTGAACCCTTGCTACTTGTTACTGTGTCAAATTTGTCGGCTTTGCTTTGGTGTGTGTGTGTGTGTGTGTGTGTGTGTGTGTGTGTGTTCATAAGTATGTGGGTGGACATGTTTGCTGGAGTGGGTGCACATGCATGCAGGGGCCAGAGGTCAGCAGTACATATCTTTCTCAATCACTGTGCTGTCTTTTTTTTTTTTTTTTTTTTTTCTGAGGCAGGGACTCTCACTGAACTGGGAGTTCATGGATTAAGTAAGATTTATTGGCCAACAACCAAGGATCCCCAGTCTCTGCCTGCTCGGCACTGGGACAGTAAGGTTGCTGCCATGCCCAGATTTTTATGTGGGGGCTGAGGATCCAAGCTCATGTCCTCATGACTGTGCAGAAAGTGTCTCCTACTGAGTACCTATCCAGGCCCAAATTTATTGTTTTTTTAATTTTAATTTATTTACTTATTAGAGAGAGAGAGAAAGAAGAAGTGGGAGGAGGAAGAGGAGGAAGAGAAGAGGAAGAGGCAGATAAGAGAATGGGCACACCAGGGCTTGCAGCCATTAAAAACAAACTCCAGACTCATGTGCCACCTTGTGCATCTAGCTGATGTAGGTACTGGAAAATTGAACCTGGGTCCTTAAATTTTGTAGGTAAGCACCTTAATCACTAAGCCTTCTTTCCAGTCCCTTTATTGGTTTTTAAAATGCATACTGTTTAAAGGTCACATAATTAAACTCTTTTCAGCATCCCAGTTTAAAGTATCATTTATTTTCTTCCAGGATCTTGACTGCTACAGTTAGTTAGCCTCCATATTCATTTGCTCAGGCTCATTTTCTCAACTATGTCCAATCAACCATGGCCAGGATGTGCAAAGTTAACTACCATAAGCATAACTGAATGGCTAGTCATGACTGAAGGGCATAACTGAAGGGCTGGCCAGTGAAAACACTTGTGAATAGATGGCGCTGGCCCACATTTGGCAACCCAACAATACAAGGTTAGACACTTGTATCCCTTTGTTTTCCAGTAGTCTCAAAATGTCTTTTAGTACTTAGTGGTTATAAGAACATTCCTGGGGTAGAAACAAGAGATAATCTTGGGTTTCCCAAGCTCCATTCTCTGAAGTGAGATGGTAGTTGAGGAGATGAATTTTTGCTATGAGGAAGCAATAAACTTTCAATTGCTTGTGGAAACAGCTGGAACAGGAGGAGAGGATGGAAGAACTTCCAAGGGGACTAATCGATGCACTTTGACTTTCTTCTCAAAGATGGAGGGTGGTTCTATAAAGGACACCAAAGTAGCACGGAGGCAGAAGCTGATGGAAGCTGTCTTCCCAAGATACTCTGAGATGTGTCAAGTACAGTAGCACCAGATGGTCTGTCTTCCATTTCTGGGAGGAACAGAGCATGGCTCTGGAACACTTGAAAATCAAACATAGATGTCCTGGTCATCAAGGACACAAAGGACATGTGTAGCGACAGGGATAGTATGTCACTCCCAGAAGACACTGCCGCCCGCAGGGTGTGACATGATAGGAGGGATCTCCATGAGTAAATATGCAACTCCCAGGAGCCTCCTGGAGACAGGCATCGGAGCTGGCTTATGCAACAGACACAATGTTTGAATTATTTCTATTATGACCTCGTAGCCTCATAGCTGGGTAATCATTATTCTTTGTGTTTATCTTGGTATCAGAGATCGTGCTGTTTTGAGAATCTCCTTCCCCATCTCTGTCTCTATCAGATGTGACCTGGAAATCCCAGCCTCTACTTTCCCCACATTTGGCATTCCCTTATTAATGGCTAAGTCAATGTTATAATTTATTAGACAACAAAGGCTACAAGTTTTCACATCTTCCCATGTTGTTCTCATCACTGTACAATATATAGGCTAGCATATCCATATTTTAGATCACTTGAATGTTTTCTCTTGTCCTTGGGTTTATTCCTCTTCCCTTTCAGACATTCACTTATCCTTTGCAGAATATGGCATAGAGTAGAAATCATTTGTACAAACATTATTATGCAAATATCCGTACTTCCATGCCGCCCACTTCCAAACATACCTGGCCACTAGATGAATATGAATTACCAACATTTTTTAAGAGAATCCCCTTTCTTCCTTGTGAGTGCAATCACTATGTGCTTCCAAGTGTTTTCTAATAAATCCTTTTTGTTCCAGAGTCTAAATTTATTTCTTCACAGGAATCAGCTGGGAAAGGCAAGACCAGACACTTCCTGCTTCATACACTTTACAGTGAAGCTCTGTCTTGTGATCTAATCAAAGTATTAACTGTAAGCGCATTTCCGTAGATTGTAGCCTGGTTCCAAAAGTGTTATTATATTTACTGCTGGGGGGTATCTATCAGAAGAAAGAAGCTGGGGGTTGGAGGGAGGGAAGCAAGGAGAGAGAAGCACAAGGATCTTCCCCATCACTCATAACTGTTCTAGCTATTTCTACTCACCTCACAACCTCTGTGACATCTCTTGCTTTCTCTGCCTCATCTTGCAGACAGCAGGTCTTGACAGTGGGAGTGCTGAGCTCAGGTGCGCATAATACAATACAAGGTAAAATTAGTATCTCTCCATCTCACACTGCTCCTAGGATTGAATTAGCTAATACCTGTAAGAACATTGACCGATCCATCATAAATGTGCATGAAGTGATAACTTCTATTACTGTGCCCATAATTACTGTCACTGCTCTTACATCTGGCTCTGGGTCCTAAAGTGACTGGTAGCAACATTATGAAATGAGGAGCTGCGCTTTGCACACGGTGAACCTACTTCCTCGCTATCTCAGAGATGTTTTATCAGCTATCATAATTACATGTTAAGCCCTCTTTTCTTTCTTCCCCTTTATTGTTAATTATTTATTTGTGCACGAGTGTGCATGCGTGTTTGTGTGCGTGTCAGCACACATACGGCGGTCAAAGGACAACACTTGCGTCAGGTCTCTGCCTTTGCACCTCACTGGAGGAAGAGTTTCTTGTTGCGGGCTCTTTCCCTGCTGTTGTCCTTTACGACGCTCAGCACAAACCTTCCAGAGGCTCTCCCGCCGCACGTCCCGCAGCTCGCATCGGCATCAGTGCTGGGACCGCAGAAGCCCATCGCGGCTTCCAGCTTCTTACATGGGGCCTGAGGGTCGAACTTGAGTATCCCAACTCGAGCAGTAAAAGCTTCGCACAGTCCCTAAAATCCTCCTCCAGTAGGACAAATTCATTTTCTCTATGTGAAAATGTTCGTGAAACCCACAGTTAGTACAGAGAAAAGTCCATTGTGAGTCTCATTTTTTTTTTAAAGACAAGGTTCTGTTGTGTAGACCAGCCTGGATTTAACCTCATGGAAATGCTCCTGCTTCTGCCTCTTGAGTCCTAGGATTATAGGGATGCACCAGCACACTTCGCCCTTTTTGAGGTTTCAATACCCTTTCTTCGATAATCTAACTACTAATTATTGTCTTAGCCACACTGCTTATGGAGAACGTTGCTTCCCTGTACTTCCCTCTCCAGGAATCATTCCTCACTAGACTTTTTTTTTTATTTTAGTTATATATTTATTTTAGTTGTTGACTGAGAAAAAAAAAACATGTATAGGGATAAATAATCTATTTCTAAGGCAGCTACTGAAAGATTGAAAAGGAAGCATTTCCATGAAAAGTTTGCTTCCTTTTGTGCATCAGGAATATTGGTTTTACTTGAAAGGAGGCGATATCTTATTAATATTTATCAGATAAGCCACTTGGTCTCGATTTGCATATTTGAAAGGTGAAGCATACCAGAGCTTTTTCATTGGGAAGGGCACAATTAAGCTTTTGATTTACTACACCAACAAGGCTTTCAGTGGGTTGTGTGGCCACTTGAGGAAATTTAAAATAATCTTCATGAGGATGGAGTTAGTATGTTCTATGCACATATATATGTTTATACATACACACGCATACACACACACACACACACACACACACACACACACACACACATATATATATATATATATATATATAATCTCACTACTGTGTACTCATTACTTTTCCTTTTATTGACAGCTTCCATAAGGATAGATAATAAACCATGATAGTTCTCACCCCACCTTCCATTAAATCCCTTTTTCTTTCCAATCAGTCTGTCTTCTATTTGGATATCATCATTTTTTCCTCCTATTATGAAGGTTTTGTATAGGTAGCATCAGGCACTGTGAGGTCATGGATATCACAGCCATTTCGTGTCTGGAAGATGGCATTATAAGAACTCCTACCCTTCCTTTGGCTTTTACTTCTTTTTGACACCGCTTTTGCAATGATCCCTGAACCCTGGAGTGTGTGATAGAGATGTCTCAGTGCTGAATCTTCCACTGTCACTTCATCACTATGGTGAGTATTCAGTCATCGCAGTGGTCAGTGCCATCTAAAAAAAGAAGCTTCTCTAACCAAAAATGAGAGTAGCATTATGGGTATAAACATTAAAAAGTGCTTAGAGGGCAGTTTGGTGGGATAATATATGCATTTAGCCAGACACCAGCAGGTATTACTCCCTGAGGGCTCATGACCTCCCCAGCAATAGGCTTTTGACTAGGTTTTCAGTACCATGTAGTGGGCCTCCAGTCCAGTTAGATAGCAGTAGGTTTCTCCCATAAAAGACATGCAACTATTGCACAAGCTGTCGCATTTGGCCTGGTTGGCCAGTCTTAAGGCTTGCAGGGTCTACTGCTGTTTAACACCATTGATGAGTTCTCTCTCCCAAAAGGCTCCATGTAACATAGCTCTTTCCAGCTTTCTTCTGACAGCTAGTCAATAGGAAGGAGGTTTCCAGTCCAGCTCCAACCTGGTTTCTCAGTGATCTGCAGCCCAAGCATGTGGAGTCTTCAGTGATAGGGTCTTACCATGTAGTTCTGATGGTCAACCAAGAGTTTTGACAATGGACTGAAATGTTCTGGGGGCACCAGAGACCTCTCTTGCCAACAACTCACTGTAAGGTATCCCATCCCTGGCACTCAACTTTTCTAATGGCAATCTATGGCTTCTGGGTGTGCCATTATCTGTGTTCATAGAATACTTCTGTCTATACTAGCTCAGTTTTGTTTAAACACACACACACACATAAATGGCTAACAAAGGAGTAGGCTTTTTCATAGCATCTTAAATTTTGTTCTTTCTTTTTTCAAATATATTTTATATATTTATTTATTTATTTATGAGGGAGAGACTAAGAGAGAGAAAAAGACAGAATGGGTACACCAGGGCCTCCAGCCATTGCAAACAAACTCTAGAAATGCATGTGCCACCTTGTGCTTCTAGCTTACATAGGTCCTGGGGAATCAAACTGGGATTCTTTGGCTTTGCAGGCAAACACCTTAACCACTAAGCAATCTCCCCAGACCTCTTCCTTCTCTCTCTCTCCCTTCCTTCCTTCCTTCCTTCTTTCCTTCCTTCCTTTCTCTCTCTCTCTCTCTCTCTCTCTCTCTCTCTCTCTCTTTCTTTCTTTCTTTCTTTCTTTTTTTTAGGTAAGGTCTTGCTATAGGCCAGGCTGACCTGGAATTCACTGTGTTGTCCCAGGGTGGCCTTGAACTCACAGTGATCCTCCTACCTCTGCCTCCTGAGTGCTAGGGTTAAAGGCGTGTGCCAACACACCTGGCACATTTTAAACTTTGATTAACCCCCTCCTCCCATCCTTCCTTTTCTCAGTCCCGCCCCTGTTCCCACTTGGACCATACCACCCAGAGTAATCTGACTCTCCTTATATATCTACAATACCCTTCCCCTCTCTTCCCCCCTATACTTGACAAAAAGTAACTTGAGGAAGGAAGAATTGATTTGGCTCACAGTTTGAGGGGCTGCAGTCTCTCATGGAGGCGAGGGCAGGGCAGCAGGTGGCTCTGCCCTGGCAGGAGTGCGCCTCTGGGACTCCTCACCGCCTCACATCTTGGTGGAACAGAAAGACGAGTGAAGACAGGACCATCAAAACCTGAAGGCCTGACCCCCCAGGGAAGCCCTTCCTCCTATGAAGTTCCACTTCCTCAATCTTCCCAAACGACCCCAGCAGCTGGGGGCCAAGTTGTCAAACACAGGAGCCGATGGGGACGTTTGACACTCAAGCCACAGCACCGTGGTTAGAAAAAGGCTGGGCTGTGCTACTTGGCCCAGGTCGAAATGCACGCTCCTTGCCTCCTCGGAGTAAGACACAGCCATGTGTCAGAATTCTAGCCAGTGGAATATGAGCAGAAGTTATGGCGCAGACTCAGGTACCTTTGTGCTGGTTTTAGTGCATGATACAAACACTGTTAGGAGATGGCACAGCCTCTTGTGACCGCAAAGCAACAAACACAAAGACGAAAGAAATATTTTACAATGGCTGAGAAGAAAGGGTTGTGATATTCTGACATCAATGTGGCTCTTTCCTACAAGTGCTAGACTCTTACGCTGGAATATTGGTTGTAGAAGAACATAAGGTGACACTCGGTTAGGCCTGGGTAGCTGGGAAGAATTGAACATAGGCCGGCAGGCTTTGTAAGAAAATGCCTTTAACTGCTAAACCATTCCCCCAGCTCCTCTTGTACTTTCTTGAGAGCGTTTGAGGTATACAATAAACATTTATTCTCTCTTTCTCTCTCTGACTGTGTGTGTGTGTGCACGCACACACATGAATAGATATGCACATGTGTCTGGGTGCCAGAGAACAACCTTGGATGTTATTTCTTAGACAAGGTCTATTTTTTTCTCGAGACACTCTCTCCCTGGTCTAGAACTCACTAAGTAGGAAAGACTGGCTGGCCAGTGAGCCCCAGGCATCTCTCTCTCTCCCTCTGCCTCCCTAGTACTGGGATCACAAGTGCTCACTCTTTTTAAAATATTTTTGTTTATTTTTATTTATTTATTTGAGAGCAACAGACAGAGAGGGAAAGAGGCAGAGTGAGAAAGAGAGAGAGAGAATGGGCGCGGCGTACCAGGGCCTCCAGCCACTGCAAATGAACTCCAGACACATGCGCCCCCTTGTGCATCTGGCTAACGTGGGTCCTGGGGAATCGAGCCTTGAACTGGGATCCTTAGGCTTCACAGGCAAGTGCTTAACCACTAAGCCATCTCTCCAGCCCACAACTGCTCACTCTTCTGCCTGGATTCTTCATCTGGGTTTTGAAGGGTCAAGCCCAAGTCCTTGTGAGTGCAAATCAAGTACTTAATGGGCGAGGTCTCTCCCCAGTTCTCTTCCTTTTTCTCTAAAAGTTTCTTGACTTTTTAAAATTATTTATTTATTCATGTTGGTATACACGTATATGTGTAAGTGTGTGCCAGGGTCTTTTGCCACTACAAACAAATGCCCATCTGGCTCTATGCTTGTGCCTTGAGAATTGAACCCAGGGCTGGAAGGCTTTGCAAGCAAGCACATTTAATTTGTTTAGGTGACTTCCCAGCCATTCATGTCCCTTCTACACCTTAAAAAAAATCTTCAAGTTCCTCAGGTGTAAGATGAGTCTGTTACCTTTTCTTAGTTTATGTATTCTTTTTTCTTTTTTTCTTTTTTTTTTTTTTTTTCAATGCAAACCGCACGAGGTTTATTGATTCCGATGCATCGGGGCTCAACACAGATTGCTCTCGCAGGAGGAAAGGTGAAGAGCCCCTCGCCACGTGTTTGGTCAGCTTATAAAGGCTGAAAACTATAGGTATGCAGAGTCATAGGGGCTTTTCAGCCGTGGGTTCCCCTGATTGGGTGGGGCCCACGAGGTTGGCTCATGAGCGTCCCTCTGATTGGGTAGGGCATACAAAGGGCCAGGTCCTCATGGTATACTTTTTACAAAATGGAGGTAGTTGCATACTTTTTACAAAATGGAGGCAGTTGCAAAATGGCAGTTCTGTGATTCAGTGCAGTAGCAAGCAAGCCATATTACAGAAGCTTAAAAAGGCAAGTTAGCAAAGCAGCTAGAAAACAGAGCAGCAGAAATAGGGCAACTTTTATCCTTTCATTTCCCCCTTTTCTTTGTCATAATTCCAATCATGGAATTTCAGTTTCTGCAAGAGACTGGTACTGTTGTTTAAGTATCATGACTTGGACAGTGCTGATCCTTTCTCTAATAAAGGTAACTAATCTATTTATTATGCATGGACCAAAGGTGAAGAGGAGAATTAAGATGATAAGTGGCCCTAGCAAGGTGGAGATCAAAGTAGTCATCCAGGGGGACCTGGTGAACCAAGATTCATACCAACATTCTTACTGCTCCTCCCACGCACTGCTTGTTGCTGCAGGAGGAACATTCCCAGCCCAGGGCCAGCTGAGTCCGAGACTGAAGGGCCTGTCTTCCAGTGAGCCTTTGATATGGAACCATCATCTTAGGGACCGCACTCCCACCCCTCCCTTTCCATTGGGATGTTAGACCTTAGGCCTCTATTCTTCTCTCCTAATCACTCCGGAGTCAGGTGCAAGACAAACAGGGATGGTCTCTTTGCCCCAGAGCCCAAAGAATTTTTTAATTTTCTATTTTTTTTTATGAGAGATAGCAAATGAGCGACGAGCGAGCCAGAGAGAGTTGGTGCACCAGGGCCTCTAGCCACTGCAGTTGAACTCCATACACATGCGCCACTTTGTGTGCATGCATCACCTTGTGTGTCTGGCTTACGTGGATTCTGGGGAGTCAAACCTGCGTCCTTAGGCTTTGCAGCCAAGCGCCTTGACTGCTAAGCCATTTCTCCAGCCCAAGAGCCCAGAGATTTGTGTCCAAAGCAGCCAATCCTAAACCTACTCATCCTGCTTGTCCTGTTACTTCCTGTGAAAACCACAGGAAGGAGCCATGCGCATCTGCCCATTCTGCCTGCCGCCCTGCCTTGGTGCCTCCCTGGGCGGCCCAGCAGGGTATGCTGGGTCTCCTCTTCTCAGGACGATCACAAATCACAGTGGCTATCATAAGAATGCCCTCCTTCAAAATAGTCATTTCTGCATGGAGCTTTACCATGCCTCATGCAAACCTGATAATTACCCCCACATTGATCACTACAAAGTTTACACATGCATGGAAATAACACACTGTATCCCTTCAGCATGCACAGTTATTATCTAGCTGTTACAAAAAAAAAAAAAAAAACATATAAAATCTGGGCTGGGCAGATGGCTCAGCAGGCAAACTACTTTCTGTGCAAGCAAGAGGGCCTGAGACAGCCTGAGTTCCAATTGCCAGGACCCCCGTAAACAGCTGGGCATGCACATGTCTGGAACTCCACTCTCCTGTGAGGGACAAAGGGCAGCGGGTCACTGGAGTTCATTGACCAAAAGCATCAGCTCCTGATGTGAGAGATTCTGTTTCAAGGAAACATTTGGATGAAAAAAAAGAGGAGAACTCTTGACATTCTTCTCTGCCCTCCACATGTATGTGCACACACATCACATCACTCACCATGTCTCCTCTCTCTCTGTCTCACACACACTCACACACGTACACAAAACATTCCTTACCTGACACTTAAAACAATAAACCTGGGCTGGAGAGATGGCTTAGTGGTTAAGCGCTTGCCTGTGAAGCCTAAGGACCCCGGTTCGAGGCTCAGTTTCTGAGGTCCCACGTTAGCCAGATGCACAAGGGGGCGCACGCGTCTGGAGTTCGTTTGCAGTGGCTGGAAGCCCTGGCGCGCCCATTCTCTCTCTCTCCCTCTATCTGTCTTTCTCTCTGTGTCTGTTGCTCTCAAATAAATAAATAAATAATTTAAAAAAAAAACAATAAACCTCACCTTTACACAAAATAGCAGCTGAAATGGCTCACATATGAATGAGCTGCATTGTTTTATCTAACCAGAAGTTCCAGATAAGACAAAACCAGGTGGAGAACTCAGTAGTTAAATTTGACCATTAAGGTCCAGAGTTTTTCTGTCTTTCTGTTGTCTCTTCCTTGGCTAGCCATCTCTCAGTCAAAAGGTGTTGGCCTCTGTAGATACTGTGTCTGATATTATTACTAAAACAGAACAACAGAAGAGGGAATGTTTCTTCCTGCATAAAAAAATATTGAGCTAGGTATGATGGCATAAGCCTGTAATCCCAGTACTTGGTAGTCTGATATACAAGGATTATCACAAGTTCAAAGCCATCATGGGCTTTATAGCAAGCATCAGGCCACTCAAGGTTGCATAATGAAAAAATGTCTCAAAAATAAATAATAAACAAAATAAAATAAATATTTTTACAGAAGCACCAATCCCCCCACCAGCAAATTTATGCCAAGGCCTTGTTTCATCAGAACTGAACCATATGGAGCCGTCAGTCCAACCACTACTAATGGCGCAGGAGCACTACGTTTATCTGAGGCTAATAAGGCTTTGTTCCCAGGTTGGAAGATGAGAGACAAACACACACCGCACACACAAAAGTGAAGGTCTGCTGGTAAGAGAGAGTTTGGGCAGCAGAAACGCCACTGTATGCCACAGCACAGTTCCATGTTTCCTTCCATGGAAATGAGAGGTTCCGCACACAGGACTGAGGATTCAGGAGCGGAGCGCTAGAGCAGAGCCCAGAGTGTGGGCTGAGCAGCGCCTGCTCCCAGTTGATACGTCCAAGGGCACGTTCTATATCACAAACGCCCGTTTGCGGTTTTCTCTGCAGGTGAGTCACTGTTGGGGTTCTCCGACAGAGAATCCCTGTCTCCTATATGTCCCTTGTGGGAACATACTGCTCAGTTCCTATCTTCCTTTGACCTTCCCTTCTCCCACTGTCATTTTCAAAATACAGATTTATCTATTGATTTTGTTTAATAAGAAGATTGTATTCTTGCTAGGGGTGGTGCATGCATGTCTTTAATCCCAGCACTCGGGAGGCAGAGGTAAGAGGATCGCCGTGAGTTCGAGGCCACCTTGAGACTACATAGTGAATTCCAGGTCTGCCAGGGCTAGAGTGAGACCCTACCGCGAAAAACAAACAGACAGACAGCAACAGCAAAAAAGGTTGTACTCTTAGACCCCCTCATGCCTGCCCCAGTTCTGCTGAGGTCTTCTTTGGTGGGGTCGCTGGTGTTCATTGTGGGGACCAACAGGCCTCAGTCAATCTCTGGGGGAGGGGAAGACCCAGTGCCTCAGGCTGTTCCTACCCACCCTGAGGCAAGAGAGAGATCTGGTTTCCTGTTGCCTTCTCTGTAGCACTGTCTGTCTCCCTGGGACTGGTTTTCAGGCCAGCTGTGACAGCAATTGTCATGTCACCGCCCCCTGGGCCTGGGTGGAGAGGTGGAGGTGACTCATGTGATGGTAGACAATGGGCTCTCTGTCCTTGCTTTATTGATGAATCCCACATCTCCCCAGTGTTGCCCACCATCTGCCCTATGGCAGCATGCCATTATTTTGATCTGCCAAATTGTGCACATTTACTAAACCACTTCTCCTTCCTTGATGGCATTAAACCTTACAAGGGAGTATCACTGCTATCCCAACACATCTCTCTTATTGAACTGGTATGATGGTAATTTTTCAGTATCAACTTGACTGCATTTAGGATCACCATGGAAATGCTCCTCCGAGTTTGTCTATGAGGGGATTGCCAGAAAGGCTTCTCCAAGGAGAAGACACACCCTGAACGTGGGCTGTACCTTTCAGTGGGCTGGGGTCCTGGACTGAATGACAAGGAGGGTGTCAAGTGAGGACCGGCCTCCATCTCCCTCTGCTTCCTGACTGGGGATGGGATGCAGTCAGCTGCTTTGTGTTCTCAAGGCCATGGCTGCCCCTCCACCATATGCTGTACTGTGAGCCAGAAGAAACCCTCCCTTGCTGAAGTTGCTTTTGCCAGGTATTTTGTCAAGGCAGTGAGAAAAGTAAGGGGTGCATTGGGATGGACAAAAGTAAGGCGTTGACTTACTGCAGAAGTTGAATGCTGAGCTGGTTGCTGTAATCAGGCGTGAATCTGGGATCTCCCTGGAGCTAGGACAGAGGTATCCTGAGTGTCCATCCAGAGGGGAGGACTCTGGCACCACCACATTTGCTGTGTTTAAGTTTCTTAGCCAAATTCCCCAAATGTTGGCTTGTTCAATTCTAACCAATGCTGCTAATTTCATTAGTCAATTCTGAGTGCAAGGGAAACACCAACTTTCCTCAGCATGACACTATCTACCATCACATCACGTTATCTAGGAAGTCTGAAAATTTTGACAATCTAAATTGAAACCTAGGTAGTTGCAATTACTCCAGGCTTATCCACAAATGGGCACCAAGCTAAAATATGGTTTGAGGGAAATCAACTTAGCTGGTTTCAGCTGTTGCTAAGACAGAGTACGACTTTTCGGTGCCAGAACGGGTTGCTGCATCCATCCTCTGATAGGAGGTGAATTCTCCTCACAGTAAAGGGGCCAGACCAATGAAGCAAAAACCTGATATAGGGCTGGAGAGATTGCTTAGGGCACTTGCCTGCAAAGCCTAAGGACCCATGTTCAACTCTCCAGATCCCACATAAGTCAGATGCACAACGGTGAGGCAAATGCAAGGTCGTACAAGCTCACTAGGTGGAGTTCAATTTTAGTGGCTGAAGCCCTGGTGTACCAATTCTCTCTCTCTTTCTAAAACAAATTAAAAACCTGACATAGCTAAGTCATTTTAAGCTCATTTACTTGCTTGATTAGCCTCAATATTCTCTCCAGTAAGCTGGAGGTGATAATGTTATTATAAATGGCAAGGTCACTGTAGAGTGCCTATTCCCATACCAGTCATGGAGGATGCACTAAATACAAGGAAGTGGCCACAAAAATCACACAGGTGCCTGCAGCAAAAGTCATTGCTTCCCAGCCTTGATTAACTGGGGACAGAACTCTTCCTTCTGCTCTCCCCCAGGGAAACTGCCCAGGGTGCTTTTCCACTTTCAGATAATACTGGCTGCCTTGAAGTCTTTGTGAATGTGGAAAACTGCTAGCCACGCATGCTTTGATTATTATAACTGTGTGTGTGTGTGTGTGTGTGTGTGTGTGAAGCTCAGATGTAGCGCTAACCATAGGAACTGGAGGCAAGGCAGCATCCATGCTATAGGCAGCGAGTCAGGGTCAAGGGTCCAAACAGGCACAACATTTATATGCCCTGGCTCAACTGGCAGTCAACCTAGAGAACACAGAAGTTTTAAAATAAAGCCCACACAATCAGTGATAAGCCCAAAGAATGGATAAAGAGTTCTCAGGGCTGAACCCCACAAAGGGTCTGACTCATCAAGATGTTCACTTATTACCAGCCTTTCTCCTTTTTTTTTTTGTTTATCCTGCCTTTTGATTCTTCCTCCTCCTGGTAACCTTTAAAGGGCTTTTGTTAAAAAAAAAATTAATGTATTAGTTTTCTTTTCAGCAAATACAGGCAGTTTGGTACCATTGTTTAGGTTCATCCATGATCTACCCCCTCCCAATGGACCCCCTTGTTGATGTAAATGGGTCGTGCATTGTGGAGTTAGTCCACAGTTATTAGTACGTTGAGCTCTTCCACTGATTCCCTTACCAGTTAGGATATCCCACATACATTCAAATTAACCAACCAGGCTCATCCTCATTTGGTGTCTTACTTATATTTGAATGAGGAACCAATCAGGCTCATTCTTAAAATACAAAAATCTCCCGTCCATTGTGCTCCTTGGCACCCCCTGGTGGTGAAATACCTAAGTAAGCCCCCATCTTGTCCTAATCTGGCCTGGACTTCATTCGTCAGTGAATGGCTGCTTTTCAGCTACTAACTGCAAAACCAGCCCCCTGCACACACGCACAGTCACAGCCTCATGGGCAGCATATTCATGACTTTCCATGACCCTGACTGTGGCCTGTAGATATAACCAGAGTGACTGCAGGATGTATAACAAAAATAACTGCATTTGTATAGTCAAAATGACTGTTGTTACAATGTAACCCTAACCTACATCGTGCATTAATATCATTATGGTTTTGTCTTTTTGCCTTTAAGAAATGCTGTATCCCTGAGCTTCTTCACAGAGAATTCATTTGGCATTAGCTCCTCTTGGTCATTGGCTTAATAAAGGACTGTCAATTAGCTGGAAAAGTGTGGAGGTCTGTAATTATCTCCTGCACTGTAACAGTGGGTCCTCTTCTGACTGAGATTGGCGTTCGTGCACTTCCTTGGTTGTCCTCGCTTGCCATTCTCAGTGATGGTGAGACATCAACTCAGCTCCAACCGAGGACACCAGTAACAATAGACACCAAGTCAGTCCCAACCCAGGAGACCAGTAACAAAAGACAACCAACTCAGCTCCAATCCAGGAGACCAGTAAAAATAGACACCAACTCAGCTCCAACCCAGGACACCAGTCACAATAGACACCAACTCAGCTCCAACCCAGGAGACCAGTAATGAGGATAGCAAGGGCCTGGGAGCTTCCAGTGTGATTTTAATTTCTCCATTTAAATGTGATATGAATGCAATGAGAGATTCTAGCTGTGGAAATACCAAACCATTTTTGACTCTAGGCTCTCTCTGTACAGAGATGCGTGCCCAAATGATTTTCTGCTCTGTGAGCAAAAGAATGGGTTGCAATCCCAGCTATGTGCTTCTTATTCTTGATCCACTTAATGAGTGTAAAACATTGCCACCTGGGGTTTGAGAGATGGCTTAGTGGTCAAGGCACTTGCCTGCAAAGCCAAACAACATTGGCTCAATTCCCCAGAACCCATGTAAGCCCGATGCAGAAGGTGCAGCATGCATCTGCAGTTAGTTTGCAATGGCAGGAGACCCTGGTGGGCCCATTCTCTCTTGTCTCTCTCCTTCTCAAATAAATCAATGAATAATATAAAAAATATTGTCACCACTTTTATGTGGTTAGATACCCTCGTGCCTGCCGCATATTTATCTGTTATGAAGAGGTATAGTTTTCTGTTAGAATCTCATGAAATAATTGCAGATCAAAGTGACATGAATAACTCAGTAATAAATATAAAATGAAAGGGCTCATGTATGAGAAAATGATGGCATATCTTGAATCCCTTGTGAACATATTTTCAAACCTACACTTTTGTGTTATATACTTTTTTTTTTTTTACAAATAAAAGCTTTTCAAGGTCCATTTTTAAAGACTGTTTAAACCTCATGTATCTGAATTAGAGACTGACTTGTACAGAAACGTGACTGTAATATTTTCTCTGTTGCTGAGGGAAGCTTTTGTGTCATGTTAATTTCTTTCAGGAACTGATATTTACTTTGAGCAGGGACTGTGGCAGAGCTGTGATAATGATGCAGGAGACAAGCAAGTGACAGAATGAAATGGAGCAACATTGTAGTTGCTCAGGTTACACGGAGGCCAGGTCTCTGTAGATGACATTAATAAAGGCTATTATGTTGGGCCAGGTTGAGGAAACTTCATGGTTGGGGCCCAGTTTATCCTTTGGCTTCCAGGGAAAGCCATGTACTGGACAAACAGCATGTATGCCCAGGGTTGCCAAACCCGACAGAGACATCAGAGTGGTCTTTGTTTACTTCTTAAGTGCCGTAGAGCCATAGCTTGGAATTCTGCCCAAGCCTAGCCTCCTTTTTCAGCTTTGTATATGCATAATGAAATACTGTCATCTTTGTTCTTTTTGTTTATTTGCTTTTGTTTTTATTTGAGGGAGGGTCTGGCTCTAGCCGAGGCTGACCCGGAGTTCACTCTGTAGTCTCAGGCTGGCCTCAAAAAAAAGCAACAAAACAACAACAAAAAAACTTCACAGTGATCCTCCTACCTCAGTCTCCCAAGTGCAAGGGATTAAAGGCATGCACCACCATTCCCAGCTTGCTCTTTGACAAATATTTATTTATTCATTTATTTGCAAGAGAGAGAGAGAAAGTACGGGCACACCAGAACCTCCTGCCACTGTATACAAATTCCAGAGGCATGCACCACTTTGCTCATCTGGCTTTATGTGTGTAGTGGGGACTTGAACAGGCCATCAGATTTTGCAAGCAAGTGCCTTTAACCTCTGAGCCATCTTTCCAGCCCTTGTCCATATTCATATGTGATTTCCTAAATGAGGTAGTGCAAAGTAAAGTGGACTTGGGGTCTCAAGTCTGAGCTCACAGCTTCAGGACCCATCTGATAGCTATTTATGGTCTCTGGGGTGTTCTCATTTGCAGAACAGCAATTAAGATCTTAACACTCTTAGGGTACTGGAATGCTTGAGTGAGATCATTTACTGAAAGCAGTTTTGTATAACAAGGAGTAGTTAATGTTATGTTGGTACACTCTATGATGTTGACATCATTAATGTTGTTACCTACATTGTCCTTCTCAAATGTTCACTGCCAACTTCTTTCTTTCTTTCTTTCTTTCTTTCTCTTTCTTTCTTTCTTTCTTTCTTTCTTTCTTTCTCTTTCTTTCTCTTTCTTTCTTTCTTTCTCTTTCTTTCTTTCTCTTTCTTTCTTTCTTTCTTTCTTTCTTTCTTTCTTTCTTTCTTTCTCTTTCTTCCTTTCTTTCCCTTCCTTCCTTCCTTCCTTCCTTCCTTCCTTCCTTCCTTCCTTCCTTCCTTTCTTTCTCTTTCTTTCTTTCTTTCCCTCTCTTTCTTTCTTTCTTCTTTCTTTCTTTCTTTCTTTCTTTCTTTCTTTCTCTTTCTTTCTTTCTCTTTCTTTCTTTCTTTCTTTCTTTCTTTCTTTCTTTCTTTCTTTCTTTCTCTTTCTTCCTTTCTTTCCCTTCCTTCCTTCCTTCCTTCCTTCCTTCCTTTCTTTCTCTTTCTTTCTTTCTTTCCCTCTCTTTCTTTCTTTCTTCTTTCTTTCTTTCTTTCTTTCTTTCTTTCTTTCTTTCTTTCTTTCTTTCCCTCCCTCCCTCCCTCCCTCCCTCCCTCCCTCCCTCTCTCTCTCTCTCTCTCTCTCTCTTTCTTTCTTTCTTTCTTTCTTTCTTTCTTTCTTTCTTTCCCTCCCTCCCTCCCTCCCTCCCTCCCTCCCTCCCTCCCTCCCTCCCTCCCTCCCTCCCTCCCTCCCTCCCTCCCTCCCTCTCTCTCTCTCTCTCTTTCTTTCTTTCTTTCTTTCTTTCTTTCTTTCTCTCTCTCTCTCTTCTTTTTTAACTCGAAGTAGGGTCTCACTCTAGCCCAGGCTGACCTGCCTGGAGCTCATTCTGTAGTTCCAGCCTAGCCTTGAACACACAGTGATCCTCCTACCTCTGTCTCCTGAGTGTTGGGATTAAAGGTGTGCACCACCATGTCCGGATTCACTGGCAGTTTCTAGAAGTAAGTACAGGTCCCTCGAGGCTTATATTCCCCTTGTCATCCCCCCAGTGCGGCGCTGCTCCCCACATGCTCAGGAGAATGGTGTTCTGGGCCAGCTCTCCTCCAGTGCTGCTGAGACAATCACAAACCAACAGGCCCCAAGAGAGAAGGTAGGATCCCCCTCATGGACCCTGCCCCCAGCCGGGGAGACAGCATTTCTCTTGGTTCTTTTCTCTCAGCAGTCACCTGCTTTGCCTTAGTTGGCATTTTCTGGAAAGTTCTGCAATGATGTGGGGAAAGTATAGCTCAGTTAGCACACATCCAGAGCCATCCTTAAGTGACTTGACAGCCCCACAAAGGAACTCTGAAGTGTTCCCAATCTCAGAACAGACCCCCAAAACTATAGGACCATAGAAAGAAGAAAATTTCCCCTTCCCCAGTGGCTCTAACGCCCATGGTGGGTAGAAGATGTTAATCTCAGGCCTGTCAGAGACCCAGGTCCAGGTGTGGTATGTCTTCCAGCCCACCCTCACTTAGCAGGTTTTTTGGGGCCTCACTGAGGCTTGTTGAGCAGACGAGGCAGACGAGACCCGTAGCAGTTTCCTCCCCAAGACTAAGACAAACCACCTGGCCAGAAGCAGATTATGGAAGGGAGCCTTTTATTTTGGCTTATGGTTTCAGGGGAAGGTTCGTCCTGGTGGGGAATCTTTTCAGGAGCAGACATCAGGCTGTCAATGTGTTGTCTCAAGAGCAGCGAGGAAGCAGCAGGAGGGAGCTGCTGGGGGGCTGGACTGATGAACCTCCAGGCCCACTCCCAGAGACACGCTTCTTCTAGCAAGACCCCACCTCCCAAAGGCTCCCCCAGTTGGTACTAAGTTTGAGGCCTGATCACGAACACATGAAGTCACGGCGGACACTTGACATTCAGATCATCACAGAAGATTCACTTCAGCAGACATCGTCAAGATTCACTCCTTTCTCCACTGATTTGGGAAGTAGTCAGAAATAGAGTTTAGTAGAGGCAAGCAGGGATGACCTGCACAGCTGGAGAAGGAGGAAACACAGAAGGAAGAAGAGAAGGGTGCAGGTCCTTCACTCTCTCCCTCTCTGCCATATACCTGTACTTGTGTATATAGAAGCATGTATGCATAGTTAATGTTTTAGTCAATGGAATATATGTGTTGACTATATAATTGAAAGTGCATATTCAACTGAATATCAGTAAATACATACATAGGTATAATACATCTACCTATACTTTATATGCACATACTTACTATCCAAACACACACACACACACACACGTGTGTATATGTGTGTGTTACTATATGCATATATTCAATTGCTCCTTTAAAATCTTTGTGTTTCAGTCCATCTATCAGGTTTTTAAAAAATATTTTATTTGTTTATTTACTTGTTTATTTGAGGGGAAGAAACAGGAGGGGGAATGGGTGCCCCAGGGCCTCTAGCCACTGCAATTGAACTCTAGATACATGCACCACTTTGTCCATCTGGCTTAATGGGGGTACTTGGGAATCCAACCTTGGTCCTTAGACTTTGTAAGTAAGCACCTTAACCACTGAGCAATCTTTCAGCCCCATCCATCAGTTTTTTTTTTTTTTTTCAGTGTGTCTGTGTATAGTACTTGGCACATGTGTGGTGTCATGTGTATACAAATGGACATACCCAATGTGCAGACCCACAGATGCCAGCAAGCACTGTGCCATCCTTTATTCCTTATTCACTGGTCTCCTTGGGGCATCTCTTTCTGAGCTTGGGGCTGCCATTTTGTTTTGTTCTGGTTTTGGTCAGACTGGCTGACCAGCTAGCTCAGGTGACCCTCTGAATCTCCCGTCTCTGGTTTGACAGGGCAAAGGTTACAAGCACACCTTGCATGGCAAAGCCCAGCTTTTCACATGGGTGCTGGGGAATTAAGCACAGAGAATAAGGCCCTCATTGGCCCTCACGCTTGCATCGCAAACAGTCTTCACCACAGAGCCGTCTGCCCATCCCCTTCATATTTATTTTCAGCACTATTTTCTTTCCCCCTTTCTCCCATATCTCCTTTAAATAGACTTTCAAAATGAGATCTGAATATTTTTTTGGTATTAATTTTCTACCCAATATTTTTACCTGTTCACAATTTTAATATGCAGATATTAAATATGGGACTTGTCTTTTATATTTATTTATCCTCACCTTTTGTTTCTCTCTCATTTTGTCCAGATGTGAGTGACTGTCCACAGCAAAATCATCCCCACCTCTGTTGTATGTAAACACTACACACAACTACGGCCTGACTGTGGAACGCTGGACAGACAACCTTCTCTGTGGCCAGACAGCCAGGCAGGGGCATCCTCAAGGGGGCTCTTTAGGCTGGAGCAAAGCTACTAGCTAGGACCAAGGACAATGGCGGAAGCACAGCCAACAGTCTCGCATCTGTTGAAAGGATTCCTACAGGTTTAATATAGTTCTAGTTAATAGCCACGTTGTGGCAAAGTTAGTCAAGGGCCACTGGCTATGAAGATTGGCAATGTGGGACTGAAGGAAAAGTGCTTAGAACAAATGCATGGCTTCTCTTTAAAGCAGGCTGGGAAGACAGGTCCTGTTAAGATACTACAGTGTTAGCACGTGTTTACAACCATGAGCAAGCAGCCAAGGACAGCAGACTGCTGTGTATAAAGATTCACACTCATGTCCCTGCATGTGGCTACACCCTGAGTTCTCCTTAGCAAGGTTATGGGGATGGAGGGTTCAGACCTTGAATCAGTGAGTTAATTGAGATATAAGGAGGCAGATAAAACTCACAGTGTTTCCTACAGACACAATCAATTCCACTTCTGAACAGTATCTCGAGAGGACCAGGTCTACGTGAGGTGAAGAGACAAATCATTTTGCCCACAAGGACTACTTGTTTTCAGCTTTAAGTATGCGTTAGGCCTGGGATGAACTTACAGAGGCTTTCTGGCTCCAGAGTTCAAGAAGAAAGGAGCACATGTTTGCAAGCCCTGCTTCCTTCCTTCCTCCCTCTCCCTCTCTCCCTCTCTCCCATTCTTCCTTCTTCCTTCCCTCCTTCCTTCCTTCCTTCCTTCCTTCCTTCCTTCCTTCCTTCCTTCCTTCCTTCCTTCCTTCCTTCCTTCCATCCTCCCTTCCGCATGCATGGAGCTCCCTCCTGATGCCAGCTGCTAAGCACAAGTTCCCCGGGACTGTTTCCTTCCTCATAATGCATTCATAGTCTCCAAAGTCTGAAGCTCTGAAAAGCTTCCTTTCTTCTAGGGAGCAGTGAAGAAACTTTGATATTTAAGTGATAACTAATCTTAATTGAGTGCTGATGTTACAGGACAATGTTTTAGGTATATATTATTTGATTTATCCCCCCAAAGCCTTATAACTCCAAATGAGTCATTTGAAGTAAAACACTACTTTGAAAATACATAGGGAGAAACTACACTGTTTATCTTAGAATGTCGACTGAGATTGACCAACATCAAAACAAATGTTGGCAAATGGCTGGAACTTTAAAGAAAAAAAATATCCTTTGGACATGTCAAAAGATATGCAAGCTACATAAGTAAAACTTGGGCCATCATAGGACTTTGTTACAGTAGATGAATATGTATTTTTTCCTAAGAAAGGGAGATGTGAGTCAGATGATTTTATATCCAGCAAAACTGGCATTTAAACATCACTAGAACCAATGAGTAACCATATAGAGCTCTGAGAATATTGCTTACACAAGCTTTCCCTCAGAAATCTACTGAAGAATGACCTACAGACGGCCAGAAGGATTGCCCACACAGTGATAGATATATAGCTGCCAGAAGGCAGAGGGCTCAGCGGTCACGGTGCTTGCCTACAACGCCTAAAGACCCTAGTTTGAATCTCCAGTACCTGTGTAAATCCAGATGCATAAAGTGGGACATGCGTCTGAAGTCTGTTTGTAACAGCGAGAGGCCCAGGCTCACCCATTCTCACTGTAGCCGGGCATTGTGGAGCATATCTTTAGTCCTCACTCTGAAGCAAAAGTAGGAGGTAAGCTCAAGGTCACCCTGACATTACATAGTGAATTCCTGCACTACAGTAAGAGCCTACCTTGAACCCTGCACCACAGAGAAAAAAAACATAGATGACAGATACTGGGCATATTGTTTTAGAATTAAGACTAAATGAGGTTCACAGAATGGGGACCATGAAAAAAGAAAAAGTGATTTTAAGGGAAAGGGTGAACAATAAAGAATAAAGAATAATAGTGTTGTAAAATCACAAGATGAGCTGACAAGGGGATAAAGGAAACCAAAGAAAGGGGGGCAGGGAGACAGGAGAAACACAAGATGTTTGTATGAAAATGTCCTAATGAAACACATTTCTTTGTATGTTAATTAAATGCAATAATGAAGGCAAGTCAGCAATAACAACATGGTGGCACATGTATCTGAAGTGTGCTCACAGTGGCTAGAAGATCTGGCATGTCTATTCTCTCTCTCAAATAAATAAACAAAATTTTAAAATAATCATAATAATAATAAAAACAGAATAGAGAGTAAATGAAGAGAGGACAGTAAGTAACACAGATAGGCCTGATGTTGTAAGTGCTAGACAACTATCCCCATAGGAGGAAGTGTGGAAATTTTTAAGAATATGTTCAGTACTTTTAGGAAAGTTTTCAGTAATCCAGTTTTAAGCAATGATTTTACTGGGGTGAAGGAAGTTTCAGCTTGCTTTCCTAAGATCATTGTGTTTACTGTGTGATTTATTCTAATTTCATCATCTTGACTGTACTTTTTGTTTGTTTGTTTTTTTGAGGTAGGGTCTCACTCTAGCTCAGGCTGACCTGGAATTCACTATGCAGTCTTAGGGTGACCTCGAACTCACAGAAATCCCCCTACCTAAGCCTCTTGAGTACTGGGATTAAAGGCATGTGCCACAAGGCCCAGCAACTCCACTGTACTTTGAACTAGGATTCTTGGTGTGGAAGAAAGAAGATATTGATGTAATATATAAAAGTTTTAGTGAATAAGTACTATTGAATTTAAAGAAAGTCTATATTAACTAATGATACCTTTTAAATTATGCATGTGTGTTTCCTAACTCTATCTACCTAAAATGCCTTAAAGACAATGACCAACTGATAGTGACCATCTCCTAGCATGTAGGTAATAGTGTTGGATTTCCCAATGAAGGATCAAGGTTTCTTTTTTATATTCCTTTTTTTTTTTTAATTTGAGAGAGAGAAGGAGAGAAAAAAAGCAGAGAGAGAGAGAGGAAGAGAGGAAGAATGAGCACACCAGGGCCTCCAGCCACTGCAAATGAACTCCAGATGCATGTGCTACTTCGTGCATCTGACTCTATATGGATACTGGGGAATTGAACCCCAGCCATCAGGTTTCACAAGCAAATGCCTTTAAACACACTGTGTCATCTCTCCAGCCCAAAGTTTCTTAAACCTATAGCTGATTTCAGGTTTGTGCAAAATGTACAAAGTGTGCCTGGCAAGAAAGCCAGAAAGATAGCAAGAAAGTTTCCCAAGAAAATAGTCATATCAAAATGACTCAGGATCCAGCTTGAAAAGGCTCTTTTTGATTAAATATGGACACTAGTTGAGCTTTAATAAACATAATTGCAAGGATCAAAGGATCCCGAATCAAACCACCACACTGACTTACCTGAAAAAGGATTCTACTGAGTAGTCAAATAGTAGAAGGAAGGTGTGTCTTTCTGAACGAAGTTAGCATTGCCATTTTGCACCCACTAACAACTGCATACATCTAAAGTTTAGCACAATGGCTATGAAAATTATGGAAAACATCTCAAGAAACTATTTTTGCCTCCCATTGGAAGTCATGATGCCATGTATTGGAAGGGCACTCTTCCATTGATAGGCTTGAAAAGGGGTCCAAAATGAGCCTTTGCTCACAAAATCTAGAATCTGGGAAATGTGTTAGAAATCAATGGTCCAGATTCTTTAACAAATAAATTATAAGGAAAAGAAAAGGGTGGAGGGTAACACAGAGTTTAAAAATATCTAAAACATGTATCAAATTTGCTTGAGAGTAAAAAATAGGAGTAAACACATTCATTTCTTTGTGAAACAAACAAACAGATATGGTGGGTGTACTGGGGAGGGAATTAAAAACTAGGAAAATGGTAACCATGGTGAGTGCTTTGCTAATTTTTTCTACACATAGCTTCCTGATTAGTCTTATGGAAGTTGGATCCTGGAAAAGGCAACACACATGTGCACAGGACGTTCCAGCAGTTTCCTTTTTCTAATCAGTGGATGATGGGGCATTGCAGATGCAGACACTAAGGGGAATTCCCTATGTTTTTAATATTTCATCTATTCATGAGAGAGAGAGAGAGAGAGAGAGAGAGAGAATGGGCACACCAGGGCCTCCAGCAACTGTACATGAACCCCAGACATATGCACCACCTTGTGCATCTGGCTTACGTGGTTACTGGGCAATCAAACCTGGGTTCTTAGGCTTGGCAGGCAAGTGCCTTAACCACTAACCCATCTGTCCAGCCCCTCTGTGTTTTTTTAATTCTTCTGTCTCTCTCTTAATTTCCACATGTAACATGCAGTGCTAAAGCAAGGTTGGAGTGGGGCACGGGCTACTAAACCTCCAAGTGTTGTGAAACAAACAGATCAAGAGCACAAGTGCCAGCCCTTAGATACCATGAGCCTAGTGCAGAGAGGCAGACAGGCCTATCCTATATTGCAGGACTTCCTGACAGAAGCATGATGTGGGGGAGCAAGCGCAAGTGTATCCCTGCTGAAGAATTCCAGAACATTGGGCCTTAAATACTACTTGGGACAAGGTGACTTCATGCAAGCAAGAATGTACCTGGTTTATCTTAAGTGAATATCAAAGAGTCAGGCACATTCCTGGCACCAGCACCCAGTTCTAAACCTCCACATGCCATTCAAATTCTTTTGTTTATTTATAGTGTGCTGGGAACTCATGCAAGAGAAAGCGATCAGGGTCATTCAGGGACACTCAAGGTGGCTGTGGCTCAAGATGGCTGTGGTCATTTTGAAACCATATACCAAGAGAGAAAAGTTTCTCTCCCCTTGGAAAGGGATAGCAAAAGGCATCTCTGTTATCTGAAATTATGGAGAGATTACATTGTTATTGCTTTTCTCTTACCACCTCACCCAAGAAGTGGATCCTACCATGAAAGTGTGTATTGTAATAGGGAAGATAAGCTTCTCATTTCTAGGGAAGGGACCAGAAAAAAGGATTCTAGAAGATTGAGAATATGGAGAGGCCATGAAGCGGAGGGACCTTGAGAACAGAATGCATGAAGTTTCGCGTGAGGTGACGTCCTGATCCCCACACAAGGATGAGCAGGCATCTGACACAGAAGATGGCAGGACACCTCCTGAGTGAGTCAGCTTCCCATTGCTGTGAGAGAACGTATGAGAAATGCAACCGAAAAGGTGAAAGATTAAGTGATCCATGGTTTCACAGGTCATGATCCACAGTTACTTGACTCCATTGTTTATGAATCAAGGTGAAGCCAAAAAAACGATCATGATAGGAGACATGTGGTAGAACAAAGCTGTTTACGTCATGGGCATTGTGGAGGAGGACAGGAGAAAGAGAGAGAGAGAGAGCCTAGGGTCCTATTATACCCATCAAATGCCCATTCCAATGTAACTCACTTCTTCTAACTAGGCCTCTTAAACTTTTAGCCACCTCCCTATATCAGCAGTTAGGAATGAAATCTCCAACACATGAGTCTTTGGGGGCACTCCTGATTTAAACTATAGTGCATCCCAACTCATTGTAGGACAGCAGCATTACCCAATGGTAAAGTGAGACAATGACAGAATAAATTATAATAATGTCCTTTATGAAAATAGGTGCCAGTTTTTTCTAATAACAAGTCAAATCTGTCAGAAAAATGTAATACCACATTGCTGAGGTGCTTAACTCAGAGTACATCTTTAATTACCATTGTGACCCACCCATCAACAGACTAAGAACATCAGTCACATGACCATCATGATAGAAGCAGGATCAACATTGGGCAAAACTCAAAACATCTTTATGATTAAAGCACTTAACCAAGTAGGAGTAGCAGGAAACCTCCCTAACTTGATAAAGGATATCAACTAACAATTTACAGCTAACACCAGGCTTCATGGTGAGGAGCTGTGTTCCCCGGAGATCATAGCTAAGACACCCAACCATGTCTATCTTTACTTCTTCTACTCTATATCACACTGTGATATTAATACATAGCACCAACTGCAATGGCTCCAAAAGTTAAGTATCCAGGAATAACAGGAGCCACCTCAGATTTCTAAGCTAGCCAGTGCAAAAGATTGGTGAAAGTAGCCAAAGAAGATCCAGGTAAATAGTGAGACAAGCTCCGATGAACAGCTTGGAAGAGTCAATATCATTAATATGCCAGTACTTCTTGATTGGTCTGTAGATACCCAATGTGAGTCCAACTTCAAAAAGCACCATGATGTTTTTTGTAGCAATAAGCAAACAGAGCATATGTGGATGGCTAAGAAAGGGACCACAGTTTTGTGAAAGGACAGAGAACTCACTACAGATAATGTGCAGTCGTCAAGATAGTGTGGTTCTGTGTAAGGAGAGATCCATAGCCCAGTGGAATGCAATCTGGAAGTAAAACCACAGAGGTATATTTAATTTATTTTTGACAAAGATATAGAGGAGATTCAGTGGAGATAGTATTCTCTTTTGAACGGACAGCTTTGTAACAACTGTTATCTGTGTAAGTCATATCTTACACAAAGAAATGATGTAGAATAGATGAATCTGTCGGGTTCTTCAGAAAAGCTTAAGTGATAGAATGAGTATGCGCTGTGAGGATTTGGTAGATCAGCTGACCAGATATGGTCTGAGGATTCCAACAATAGCTGTCTGCAGGCCTAATCTGGCACTGAAGGCCTCGAGGATTTCTGGAGAGCAGCTGGTCATTAGTCCTTGTTGGAAGGACTCATGAAGCAGTGTTCCCATGTCTGCAAAAGCTGGTAGCAGCAGGGCACATGCACACGCCAGAGAGCAGCCAGGCAGCCGGGATCCAGGGCCTCCGGTCTGCTGGAGCTCCCGTAGTCCAGCACCGGGAAAGGTCTTCCTCTCTCCATCCATCCTTCCTGGAAACACCCGCAAAGACCCACCCAAGAGGCATGTCTCTTACCCCTTGACTTGACCAAGTTGACAATGAAATTTAACCATCACAATAGAATTTATACTAACTCCTGAAACTTTATTTGGAACACTGGGGAATGAAGCTAGGACCTTGTATGTATTTAACTGTGCTTGCTGCCACTGAGATATACCCCCAGCCTAAGACTTTATTTATTTATTTATTTATTTATTTATTTATTTATTTATTTATTTGCAAGCAGAGAGAGATAGAGAGAAGACAGATGGACAGAGAGAATAGGCATGCCAGGGCCTATAGTCACTGCAAACAAATTCCAGCTGCATGTGCTACCTTGTGCATCTGTCTTGATGTGGGCACTGGAAAACCAAACCTGGGTCATTAGGCTTTTCAGGCAAGTGTCAATCAGTGAGCAATCTCTTCAACCAAGAAGAATTTTTAAAAGTTCAAAAATTTTTAGAAGAAAACAAGAGTAAATCCTTGTGCTCTTATATTAGCCAGAGCTCTTTGATATGAAATCAATAGCATGGTCTATAAAATAGACATTGTCAAAATAAGAAAGTAATTAAATTTTGTTCTCTGAGGGGCAATGATAAATAAATGAAAAACAAAAGTGTATACAGGGATAAGTATCTATTAGTTCTTATATACTGCAAAGGACTTATATCTAGAATACATAAAGAATACTCACAACTCAGTAATAGACCTAATTGAAAAATGAGATTTGATTAGATGTGTATCAAAATACGATAATGGAATGTCAAGTAGACATATGAAAAAAGGATCAACATCATTCATCTCTGGGGCAGTGCAAGCTGAAAACATCTGTTATGATGACTATAACAGTCCATGAAGGAGTGAGCTTGGCCTGGTGGCATAGTCCTTTAATCCCAGCACTGAGGAAGCAGAGGTAGGAGGATTGCCATGAGTTCAAGGCCACCCTGAGGCTACATAGTGAATTCCAGGTCAGCCTGGGTCAGAGCAAGACCCTAGCTAGAAAAAAAAGGAGGATGCTGGAGAGATGGCTTAGCAGTTAATGTGCTTGCCTGCGAAACCTAAGAACTCCTGTTCATATCTCCAGGTCCCATGTAGCCAGATACACAGTGACACAAGTGTGCAATGTCACACATGTGCACAAGGGGGTGCATGCATCTGGAGTTTGTTTGCAGCAGACTGAAGGTCCTGGTGCACTTATTCTCTCTTTCTCTGCCTCTTTTTCTCTCTCTCTCAAAATAAAAATAATAAAAAAGAGAGACTAATGGAGAGAAGGAGGGGATATGATGACAGTGGAGTTGTGAATGGTAAAGCAGGGGAGGGAATTATCATGGTTTATTGTCTGTAAGGATAGAAGTTGTCAATAATAAAGTTATACAATTAAAAACATGAAAAATCTGAGAAAAAGGAAAATAAAATAAAATGGTGACACCATGGGAGCTATTGATGAGAGGACAACACAACCAGGGTCACGGAAAAGTAACTTCATGCAGCCCTTTACCGCTGGACCCAGCAGTCCCACTCCTGGTATGGTGTCCAGATAAACAAACACTTGTGGCAGTTTAATTCAGCCGTGCCCCATAAACTTCGTTGTTCTGAACGCTGGGTTCCTAGCTGATAGAGATTTGGGAATTGGTGCCTCCTGGAAGCATTGTATTGTTGGGGACTTACGAGTGTTATAGTCAGTTTCCCCATGCCAGTGTTTGGCACACTCTCCTATTGCAATTGTCCAACTTATGTTGGCCAGGGGGTGATGTCCACCCTCTGCTCATGCCATCATTTCCCCCTGTCATCATGGAGCTGCCCTTTGAGTCTATAAGCCAAAATAATTTTTTTTTTCCTCAAAAGCTGCTCTTGGTCATGTGATTTCTGCCAGCAATGTGAACAGTATTGTTGATGCTGAGGAGTGGTGTCATTTGCTGCTAGATACCTGACTGTGTGGCTTTGGCCTTTTGGAGCTGATTTTCAAGAGAAATGTGGGAGGATTTGAAACCTTTGCTTAAGAGACGCTTTGCAGTGTTGTTAAGTATAGCTTGATGAATTACTCTGGTCAGAATTGTAAGACCTGAATGCAGTAAGAACTATGGACTGTGAGTTTGGCTTATGAGAGTGAAAAGGAGCTTTGTTAGGACTGGGCTAGAAGCAGTTTGTGTGAGAGGCTTGCTGTTATGCCCATGCCTTGAAAACTTGTGCAGGGTTGCAGTGTGTAGAAACAGGCTGGTGTGGGCAGAGGGATATGGGACAGAAAGTAATCTTTAGGCCAAAACTGCTATATGTTCATTTGCAACTATATGAGAGATCACAACCATTGAGATCTGGCCAGTTGACCTGCATTGGGGCAACAAGAAGAATATAGACTCTTTTGAAGGGGCATGAATGATGAAGGAGTGTCCTGCTCTTCAAAGTCTGCTTTTTCCCCCTGGTTAAACAAATTGGCACCCCACCTGGTATTGTGGAGTATAAGAAATGCAGGAAATAAAAGGTCATTGAGTTTTTAACATGGTCTTATCTCTTCATCCAGAGTTCATCACCTGGTTCAAAGCAATGAGGGTTAGGAGGGGATGCTGACTCATAGATTTTGCATATATCCAGCCAAATCTGTTTTTGGACCTTATGGAGAGCTTGTAGGGAACTTCTGATGATCAAATTTTGCAAGGATCTCAGGTTGAAGATTAGGCAGAAGGGGAGGGGCCTCCCATATAGTATCTCAAAGGGAGTTAGGCCTATAGTACAGGGGGTGTTTCTAGACTTATACAGGGCATAAGGAAGGAGGGCTACCCAGTCACCACCAATTTCTAGGGTTAATTTAGTTAAGGTCTCCTTTAAGGTCCAATTCATTTTCTTTACTTGGCCTGAACTCTGGGGACAGTAGGCAAAATGAAGTTTCCAATCTGTCCCTACAATCTTAACAAGTGACTGTGTTACCCAAGATATGAAGTCAGGTCTGTTATCAGATCCCAACAACGAAGGCAGTCCATATGTGGGGACAATTTCTTCTAGCAGCTTCTTAACCACTATAGTGGCGGTCTCTTTCTTGGTAGGCGGAGCACCTCCACCCAGCCTGAAAAGGTGTCTATGAGAACTAAAAGATAATTGTATTCATATAAACCCAGTTTGACTTCAGTATAATCTATTTCCCAGTTTGTGCCTGGGCTCTCTCTGTCCATGTAGCCGCTTTCCTGGGGCCTACTGTGGGAAATGAGCTCATTCAATAAGGGCCCTAGATGAAAAGCTTTGTAGTTTGCATTTCTCAGCAGCTCCTTAAGTTTTCTAAGACCCAGATGGGTATTTTGATGAAGCTGATGAATGAGCTGTTAGGCAAATTCTGAAGGGAGGATTATTTGGCCTTCAGCTGTATGGAGCCATCCCTCTTTTCAAAAGAGTCCTTGGCATTTGGTTAGGTCCTCCTTATCTTTTGAGCTGTAATGGGGGGGGGGGGAGGTTGGAGGGAGCTCTTGTGGAAAGAAAGCCATCAAGGCCGTGGCTGTGGAGTCTAGCACAGCCTCTTTTGTTGCCTTATCGGCCAGTCTGTTTCCTTTTGCTATTTTATTTTCCCCCTTTTGATGTCCTGGGCAATGGATGATGTCTATCTTGAGGGGCAGCCATATCACCTCTAATAGGGCTAGGATCTCATCTTTCCTTCTGCTGTGAGCCGCCCCCTTTCCTTATAGATGAGCCCATGAACATGAGCCATGGCAAAGCTGTATCGGCTGTCTGTGAAGATGTTTGCGACTTTGTCTTTGGCTATTTCAAGGGCCTGAGTCAGGGTAATTCGTGTGGCCCTCTGGGCCAAAGTCCCAGCTGGTAGGACAGAGGCCCATACTACAGAGCCAAGAGTTACTACTGCCTGCAGACCTGACTCCGGCTTGCATGTAACTGCCCCTGTCTGTGAAGTAGTCCACCTCTGCATTCAGCCAGGACATGTCTGTCAGGTCCCCGTTTGGGTGAATCAAGGAAAAAGCCACGTCAATGTTGGTCTGGACCACCGTGGTCTGGCTGTTTGGCCCTGAAACCAACTTTTGGGCTGCGGTTAGCACCCGTTCTCTTTCCTCAGTCATGAAGAACACCTGAAAAAGCTGTTGGCGATAGTCCCACATGGTTTGGTGGGTAATCATTACAGAGTCTAATAGGTCTATCAGAGCAGAGGGTTTCCCTAAGAACTTGGGATTTTTCATTTTCCAGTTATATAGGTCACTAGTGGCAAAAGCGGTGTGGGCCATATTCTGTCAGCCCTCCTGATCAGGGGAGCTGGTTGCTTGTAAAGGCAGCACAATCATGGTAGAGTCTGCCTGTCTTACAGTCCAGGCCCATATGTGGGAAGGACTTATCATATCCCCTCTGTCCTCCCCTGGGCCCGAATCAGCAGCCACCACCTGTGGTATGGTTTCTGGTACGGGGATAGGTACATAGGGAGGTTGGTAGAGGTCCTCCTCAGGAACGGAGGGGGATAGGACTTCTGGCTTGTGGTCATTTGGCAGCCCCAACTCCTTAACTGACAGGATAATTGGAGTTAGTGGCAAAAAGAGTCTCAGCCAAGGTGGGGGGGCGTATATCTCCACCAGATATTGACAAACAGTGATGTATGGGACATGGTCAGGATGCCCAGGATACCCATACACAATACCTTTAACTTAGTAAATTGTGGGAGTGTGGAAGGTGCCTACCTCTGGCCATCCCACATTGAAAGTCGACCATTAAGTCCTGCCAAAGATGGTTGTTTTCCCAGCTGTACTATTAAACCCAGATTGTCTTCCAGGTGTAGGTAATCTTTGAAGTGTGACTGGACTAGGCCCAGTGAGTTGGAACTCGCTGCCTGTCCCATGGTGTCTCTCAAGAAAGTAGAAAAGGACAAACAAGTCACAAACACACAGACACAGAAACAAACCTCCTGGGGAGTGAAAAAGAGAGCAAAATGATTCTGATGGTGGTCTATCTTGTAAACGGGATCCACCAGACAGGCACAACCTGCCAGTATCTATCAAAACTAGGGTCATACTGGAGCTCTTTGGCTCCAACAGGTGGGGTTCCAGAGCATCTTTGGAACTTCTGGCCCTCAGGTAATATTTGATGCATCCACCTGAACTTTGTGGGCCTCCAGATTGTGTCCAGACACCAGGTCTACCAGAAAAGCAAGGAACAGAGCAAAATAAAAACACACAGTACAGAGGGGCACCCCAACTCACTGGTTGGCGGAGAACCAATTACTCCCCTAGAAAGGTTCCACTATCAAGTCTGGGGGGGGGGGGGTCTCCAGCGATTCTGGATGAGCTCCCAAATGTAAGGGTCTGAGAATCATTGAAGAAAGATCATGGACTCAAACAGTATGTAAAAGCAAAGAGTGCTTATTCTGAAGAATCAACCAGCATGCAGGGGTCAACCATTCATACAAAATGGCGACCCTGAGAGGAGCACACAGGCCACTTTTAAGCATATCTGGGGGAATTTTAGGAGGGTTAGGTCATTTTTTCATGTAATTGGCTAAACAAGCAGCAGTTACATTTGTACACCTTTGATTGACCCAGATTTTACCATCCTTGGGCATGTTTAGACATGTTTTAGAGACTTTGCAGGAACTGACTCAGCCCTGGAGCCTGCTATCTCAGGCAAGTCCTTTTTGTGATCATAGTCCAGAGGCATTGCAGGAACTGACTCAGGCCCCAGGGCAGCTATCTTTCCCAGCCACATATCAGGGTCACTGTAGATTAACAGCCCTTTGTTTGTGATTTTTCCAAGAAGTCTTGCCTGCCTCTCCAGGAAACTGAAATTTAGGCCTAGCTGTAAACTGGACCATATTTGATCCTCTCAATGAGAGTTCTAGAATTCAAAGTGTAGAAAACATTGAACTTTGAAGCTTGGATTATGAGCTTTCTAAGGGGAAGAAAAGACTGCAGAGGACTTTGTTGGAACTGGGCTACTGGCATAAGGACTGGTTGAATTCTGTTGCCTAGGCTCAGAGAGTTTTATCAAGGTTAAATTTGTAATGGACTGACATGCTTGGCTAAAAATATTGGACTGGAGATTTAAAATTTTAAGTTGGAAAACTTCAAGCAAGTTAAAATTACAAGCACTGAGATTGGTTTTAGTTTACTGAAATTGCTATTGTCAACACATTAGCAATCTTAAGGAAGATGGCCCAACCACCTTACATTAAAACAATGGAGACAATGCCTGAGGAAAGACTTTGATAGAAATGCAAACATTTTTGGAAAGAGTTGACTGGAGAAGGAATCAGCTTTATCAGGTTATGATTTATTTTGACCGTGAATTAAGAATATGGCTGTGTCCTGCACACCTGGTATTAGTTTTAGAAGCATGAAAAGTGCGTGGAGTGGGTCATGAATTGCACATGGTTTCTGGAGTCACTGCTGAGATGCAGCATATAGGCAGGGCATGGTGACTCTCATGAATAGGCTGGAAGAGCCTTTGGAAGATGGACCGTGGTTTGCATGGAGACCCAAAGATCTTTTGAATTTACCAGGACTACGCAAGGGCTACCATGGAGTGCTCTGTTGGCCTGGGATGGAAGTGTTCCCTGGATACTCTTCCCAGCTGGAGGGGCAGAATTTGAAAATCTGGAGACTGTCAGTCTGGTTACATTGGACCTGAGCTTTAGAAGTTTGATGTCTGCTTGATGGTGGTTGAGTTTGCATTGTTCTAGTCTCTTCTTGCTATGCCTTATACTAGTTGAAAATGTTTACTCTATGCCTTCATATGTTGAAAGTATTTAATTTGTTAGATTTTATAGGACTTATAGCTAAGAGAAAATCTTCAAATCTCAGAGGAGACTTGGGACTTTGGAACTATCTTAAGTTCATAAAGACTGTGGGGATCTTTAAAATTGTACTGAATGCAATTTACAAGGTGAGATATTTATAAATCTATTGGGGGCCAGGACCAGAATGTGGTAGTTTGAATAGATGCACCCCCCAATATATTCAGTGTTTTATTAGTTTTGTAGTTTGGATCTGTGGCCACCTGGCTGGAAAGGATGTCACTTGGTGGATCTTAAGGTGTGGTGGTGGGTTTTAAATTCCAATCTAAAGATATGCAAAGTGCCTGAGTTCCTGAAGTGTGCTGTGTGGGATGAGTTTTGGCTTGTGGCTTTTCTCTCTCTGCTTGAACCTATGAAAGCAGGGTAGCTTCTTTTACCATTCTGGAACTTATCCTGGATCTGTAAGTTTCAATAAATATTCCTTCCTCCATAACTATGCCTGGTCTAGAAGTTCATCTCAGTGAACCTGAAGCTGTCTGCTATGAGGTGGAACTTGGGAAGGGGAAATGAGAGGGTGGAGGGAGGGGATTATGATCATGGTCTATTGTGTACATCTATGGAAGTGATCATTTCCAATATGGAAGAAAAAGCACTAATAGCAAAAAGAAGAATGAGAGGGACTGAGTCTTAACCAGCACCAAGTGATTACTCTGAAGATAATTGCACACTATAGCTTTAATGGGAAGAGATGGAACATGTCAGGGAACAGCAGCACAGCCATGCATATTACAGCTTGAGTGTTACAGAGTAAGCTGGGAGATGGCTCAGCAGGTAAGAGCATTAGGTGAACAAGCACTCAAGGACCACAATTCAAGGCACAGCACACATATAGAAAGCTGGGCATGGCCATGCATGCTGTAACACTGGCGCTGAGGTGAGGTGGAGGCAGGAGGGTTGTTGGGAGGCAGTATAACTAAAAAACAGAGAGCTCCAGGTTCAGTGAGAGATTGTCTCAAGTACTAGGGCGGAAGAACAGCCTGACCTCTTCTTTTGGCTTCCATAGTGCGCGCGCACACACACACACACACACACACACACACACATACACACACACTACATGCATCAGGGTTCTTCAGTACTACAGTGTAGACTTTGAGAATTGAAGATAAAGATGGATTATTTAATTAGTTGACCTGAAAAGAAGTGATTATCCAGATTTTAAAAGTTACATCACTGCCTCATACCATATGCAAATATAATTTCCAGTTAGATTAAATTTGAATGTGGAAGGAAAAATTAAAAATACTTAGAATATAATATAAAAGAATCCCATTATGACTTCTAGACAAGGGAGCATTTCTTGAGCCTGAAATAGCACAAAGCCCAAAGGAGGACACATGCAAATCAAAAGCAAGAACATCTACTGCTAATAAAACAAGTGAAAAATGAAAAACTCTGTCATGAAGACAAGCATTTCTGTAGCTATGCGTGCTGTAGGATTGACATTTAGAACCTCAGACAGAAGTCACATGAAGACATGGCACACTCAAGCCATTGTCAAAGTGCCAATAGACAGTACCAGATGCTGACAAAGACCCAAGGAAGGGTCATCTGCTGTCAGTGCAAGTGGGCGTTGGTATAATTTCTCTGGAGAACAGCGGGCATTGCCTTGCAGAGGATGAAAAGCACAGGGACAGTTAGTGTGACTTCCAGGATAAGGTGAGTGTTCTGTGTCTGGAGCCTAATGACCAGTACCAAAACATCTGTGCTATGGACTCACCTTGAACTCTACACATATGTTTCATGCACTCTTTTTGCATGTGAGATCAGACCACAGTGAAGAAAACCACTCACTAAAGTGTGACCTGCAGCATTGTTAACAGAATGAATAACTGGATAATATTCATTGAACTTACATCTTTCCAAAGCTTATGTTATGCCCAGTATTTGCAAGACCTCTTGAAGTTTACAAAACATTAGAAAGGGTACCTTGAGTTTTTAAATATGTTTTGACATTTTCTACAGTTGTTAGGCCAGCACTCTACCAGAGTTATCTCAAGCTCAATTACATGAATATTTACCTGAGAATGGTTTCACTTATCATTTGCGGAAGAGTTAGAATGAAAGCAAAAACCCTAAAATGTCTTTTTCTTCCAAGAATTAGAGTCTACAAACAGGTCCTGGACATTAAACTGTACTTTTATTAGAAAACTAAGGAAGGGGGCTAGAGAGCTTGCTTAGTGGTTAAGGCTCTTGTCTACAATGCCTAAGGACCCATGTTCTACTCTCCGGATCCCATGTTAGGCAGATGCACAAAGGTGAGGCAAGCACAAGGTTGCACATGCCCACTAAGTGGCACAAGAATCTGGAGTTCGATTTCAGTGGCTGAGGCCTTGGGCACCAATTCTCTTTTTCTCTCTCTCTGCCTCTCTTTAAAACAAAGCAAAACAAACAAACAAACAAAAAAAAAAACTAAGAAAGTAAAACTTCTCTTAGTCTGTTATTGCTATTACATTTGTACAATGTATTAGGTGCATCAAAGTGGGAAGGGCAAGGATGTACTCTTGAAAAAATAGTGCATTGTCATTTGTACCCCCAGAGTGAGTCATTTGGTTGTCACCCAGACATATTTACATGAAATCTTACTAGGCTTTTGTGGTGGTTTGATTCAGGTGTCTCCCATAAACTTACGGGATCTGAATGCTAGGTTCCCAGACTATGGAGATTTGGGAATGAATGCCTCCTGGAGGTAGTGTATTATTGGGGACAGGCTTATGGGTATTATTGCCAGTGTTTTGGCACACTTTCCTGTTGCTGTTTTCCACCTTATGTTGGCCAGGGCATGATGTCTACCCTCTGCTCATGCCATCGTTTCCCCTGCCATCATGGAGTTTCCCCCTCAAGCCTGTAAGCCAAAATAAACCTCTTTTTCCCCACAAGCTGCTCTTGGTTGGGTGACTCCTACCAGCAATATGAACTTGACTACAACAGGTTTGCTATGGGTAACTTCTATTTTCAATTTGATTGGATCAGCACTCAAGTAAGAGACATGCCTCTTGGGCAGGTCTGCCAGGGGTTTCCTGGCAGGATTAACTGAGGAAGAAGTCCTTTCCTCAGGATGCATGGCTCTTCCAGTGGCTCCTTGCTGTTGCTGTCCTTGGAACCCAACTTCTTTAGCTTTCCAACATGGAGTGAAAGGAGGTGAATCCTCAGGAGTACTCCAGGACTCCAGCATCAGATTGGGACTGCTGAGGCATTCAGCCTCACAGACTGAGCAGCTATGGGGCTCACCTACTCTTTAGCCTGAAGACAGCCATTGTTGGCCTGCATAGCCCATATTCTGTAAGCAAATCTAATAAAGTTCCTTTGTAACATATGCTCATTCTATTGGTTTTGTTCCTCCAGAAAACCCAATACAAACTTGCTGATCTATTTGTTGCAGGAAAAGATAACACTGAATAATACATCTCTAAATTGAAATTCAGTAGACACATGGGCTATGATAAACAGAAATTGGTTGTAGATAGCTTTTCAAGGTTGTATCTACTCTAAATGGCAAAGTACATTAATTTTTTTACTTGGCATTAGAAAACTAAGCAAGGAAGACTTCTACTTTAGTAGAACTATTCCATTTTACAATCATGCATCTGTATTCCAACCTTTCCCTGTAACCTTGGCACCCTGACATTCTTTTCTCTCATTTTAAAAATGGAACAGCCCAGGATTAATTTACTATTGGATTTAGGAGATTCAACTGGATCCTTCTAAGGATTACTAGATGTAATTTTCATTGTGGTTTCTGCATCCTCTTATGAGCCTCACTGTCGAAGCTGAGTGTAGCAGGGAACAAAACAATTTAATGTCTAAACTGAGACACTTGAGCATGCGTAAGCCAGGGCTATACTGGACAAACAGGAGCACATGTCACCCCAGGTCTAACGTCTCTGGGAGGCATGGAGGATAGCAACCAAGGGCCCTGGGCACTGAGACTGGGATGAGACAGGCATGGTGGTAAATAAGTGGAAGTTTGGCTGGGTAAAGAGATGGGGTTGGGGGCAGTGTGCTATGACCATTATCAGGGAATGTGTAGCAAGGGAAGAGAGAGAACCAGCCAGTCTCTTCAGCCTGCATGAGTGTTGGCTATGACAGGTTTTGTTCTGAGGTATGAGTGTGTCTGTGGGTGAGTGTATGCAGCAGGAGCAGTTCTTGGCAAAGCCTTGCCATTTCTTCTACTCAATTTCTGGTGACTGCTCTATGCTTATGGAGTTGCTGGTTCTTATAGCCGTCCCACTGCTTGCCTTGATTGAGTAGCCACAAAATATGTGATGATATCAGGGCCTTCAAATAATTTTGATTTTTGTTCTCTGAGTGGAAACAATTTATGACGTTGTATCCATGAGACATGAGTTCAGGTAAAGGTGCCGGGAGAACTTCTACTTGAGGGCAGACACAAAATCAGAGGGAGCAGGGCTTTGTAAAGCACCCAGGAAGAACATGGCATGTGGACGTAGGGGCAGAAAGCTCCCAGAGGCTCCCACTGTAATGAACAGGAATTCTGTTCTCACCTGATTGTTTTGCAGGTTTATGTGTACATGTGTGTATACATGTTCATATGTATGTGGAAACATGTATGTGGACATGTACAGGTGTATGCATGTATGTGTGGTAGAGACCAAAAGCTGCTGCTGGGGGCCGGGGGTCTTCCTCAGCCATTCTCCACCTTGCTGTTTGAGACAGGATCTCTTATTGAACCCAGAGCTCACCAAATTGGCTATAGTCAGCGAGCCCCAGGAATTCTCCAATCTCCACATCTCCAGCACTGGGATTACAGGCATACTCCACCATGCCTGAGTTTAGGGTGTACTGAGGATCCAAAGTCAGGTCTTCATGCTTGCCGGGCAAGTACTTTACCCACTTATCCATTCCCCAGCCCCCATCAGCTCATTTAGAACACATGTACACACTCCTGCCATTCTTTTACTCATTCATGATCTATGTGCTGAGTCTCTACCAGGTGCCATTCTAGATGCTGAAACTAGAGTAGGCACAAGATGGGCAAGCTCCATGCCCTCTAACAGTGCACATGATGCTATCAGAGTGGGATGTACCTTGCAACTCACCTCAGATGCTCAGTTAGGGTTGGGGAGATGGCTCAGCAGTTAAAGGTGCTTTCTCACAAAGCCTGCTAGCCCAAGTCTGATTTCCCAGTACTCACATACTTCAAGATGCACAAAGTGACACATGCATCTGGAGTTCATTTACAGAGGCAAGAAGCCCTTGCATGTCCACACATACATGCTTTCTCTCTGTGTCACAAGTAAAATAAAGAAATGAAAACTTTTGGGAATGGCTTAGTGGTTAAGGTACTTACCTGCAAAGCCAAAGGACCCAGGTTCTAGTCCCCAGGACCCACATAAGCCAGATGCACAAGGTGACACATGCATCTCAAGCTTATTTGCAGTGGCTAGAGGCCCAGGCATGCCTATTCTCTCTCTCTCTCTCTCTCTCTCTCTCTCTCAAACAAATAAGTAAAAAATAGTATAAAAAAGAAAGAAATGAAAACCTTTTTAAATCTCAAGGGGTGCGGAGATGGCTCTGTGGTTAAGGGTGTTGCTTGCATTCAGGAATGCTCAGTCAGCATGCCCTGAGGGCTCTGTGTCAGGTGCTGGCTGACATGCGCTCCCTGGGCTATACACTTAGTCCCGCCCAACAATTATGCTTCAAAATCATTTACTATCCCCGTCTTATAAAAGGGAAACAGGAGTTGAAGAGATTGCCTAGTGGTTAAGGTGCTAGCTGGTGAAGCCTAAGGATCCAGGTTCAATTACTCAGTACCCATGTAAGCCAGATGCATAAGGTGGTGTGTGCATCTGGAGTTCATTTGCAGTGGCTGGAGGCCCTGACATGCCCATTCTCTCTCTTTGTCTCTACCTGCCTCTATCATATTCATATATATATATATATATATATATATATGTATATATATATATATATATACACACATACATACATACATACATATATATGAAATAAATAAATATATACATATATACAAATATATGTATATGCATATATATGTACATATATGCATGTGTATATACATATATATACATGTATTTATATACATATATATGCATATATATGTATACATATATATATATATATGAATGAAACAGGCTCCGAAAGAAAGGCTATATCAAGTTCAAAGTTACATCAGTAAGCGATAGCACTAACATTCAAAGACAGAACATGTGATATTTTTCTTTTAAAATTTATTTCCGTGTGTATGTACGCGTGTGGCGACGGCAAGGATGATGTGTGCAGAGGCGTGCCTGTGGAGGGAGGAGAAGGACCTGAGGGTGTGGGTCTTCTTCCTTCATTTGAGACAGGGTCTCTTCGTCATCATTTGCTGCTGGAAAGGTCAGACTAGATAAGCTGGGAGCCTCGGAGTCTCCTGAGTTTTGTTCAAGTTGTAAGTGTGTCAGGATCACAGACATGGGCACAACTGTACGTCTGGCTTTACATGGGTGCTGGGGTCCAAAATCCAGTCAGTAGGCTTACAGAGCCTTTAACCAGTGAGCCACCTCTTCTGCCTCCAGACTATGTAATTCTTTCTTTTTTTTTAGTCAAGCCTCTTTTTTATGCAAGAGAGTGAGTGTGGGAGTAGGGGAGAGAGAACCGGCCCGCCAGGCCCTGCAGCCCCCGTAATTGACCTCCAGACGTGTGCACTACCTACTGCACATACGTGACCTGTGCGCTTGTGTCATCTTACGTCTGGCTTATGTGGGACCTGGGGAGTCGAACATGGGTCCTTTGGCTTTGTAGGCAATGACCTTAACTGCCAAGTCTAGCCCAGACTGTGTAATTCTAAATTTCACCTTCGTACTCAATATATCACTGAAATTTTGCAGTTTATAGGGAAGCCATAGGTCAGTATATAGTCCTGAGTCCTTAGGTGTGATGGGATGAGAAGCCTACTTTATTATAAATTTTTTTGTTCATTTTTTATTTATTTATTTGAGAGCGACAGACACAGAGAGAAAGACAGATAGAGGGAGAGAAAGAGAATGGGCGCGCCAGGGCTTCCAGCCTCTGCAAACGAACTCCAGATGCATGTGCCCCCTTGTGCATCTGGCTAACGTGGGACCTGGGGAACCGAGCCTCGAGCCAGGGTCCTTAGGCTTCACAGGCAAGCGCTTAACCGCTAAGCCATCTCTCCAGCCCGAGAAGCCTACTTTAAATAAGGTGGTCCAGGAGTACATCTGAGTTACAGCTAAATACTGAAAATTAGGAGAATTATCCAGGAAGAATAATCCTCTAGAACCATGGGACAGAGTGGATATTTTGAGGAACAGAGAAAAAGTGGGGTGTTCATAAACTTAATGAAAAAGGAACACAAGTTTAAGGCAGAAAAATTTGGCTTATTGCCTTATCACTTCTTTACTTATAAAGGTGGAATTTGGGGCCAAGCTTACTATAGAATTAAAGGAGATTGCAGCGGCATCAGGCACAGTTACCATTGCTAATAACATGTCCATGCTTAGCATAGCCTATCTGCCCTGCCTTTTCCCATAAGGACATAAGTATGCCGTTCATTGACCTTTATCTGAGCAAAGATTGTGAAACCAACACAAGATACCTGTGGCTTACTTCCACCGCATCTGACAAGGCCTGCATTATCTTCATTTTGTGTTCATTTTCACTTGTACGGGGTACATGAGTGCTCAGGGGTGTGTGTGTGTGTGTGTGTGTGTGTGTGTGTGTGTGTGTGCGCGCGCATGTGCTGGCCAGAGGGCAACCTTGAATGTTGTTCCTTAGGTGCCATCTACCTTTTATGGGCCAATGTCTCTCACTGGCCTGGAGCTCACCTATTAGACTATACTGGGCAGCCAACTCCTTCCCAACCCCGGAGCTGCAATTACAAGTGGTACCAACATGTCCGGAATTTTTGTAATTTTATTTTTGACAATTTCATAATTTAATACATATATAATGTATATTAAAATATATATAATGTGTTTTGATCATATTCACACCCTGTGGTGGTTTGATTCAGGTGTCCCCCATAAATTTAGGTGTTCTGAATGCTAGGTTCCCAGTGATAGATTTGGGAATTAACAATTCATTAAGGCAATGCATTGTTGGGGGTGGGCTTATGGGTGTTATATCCAATTTCCCCATGCCAGTGTTTGGTACACTGTCCTGTTCCTGTTGTCTACCTTATGTGGGCCAGGGGGTGATGTCCACTCTGCTTATGCCATTGTTTTCCCTGCCATCATGGAGCTCCCCCTTGAGTATGTAAGCCAAAATAAACCTTTTATTTTTCCACAAGCTGCTCTTGGTTGGGTGATTTCTACCAGCAATGTGAACCTGACTGCAACACACTCCATTATTCTTTTATTCCCCTCCCCCTACCACTAAACTTCTTCCCAACTAGTCCCTTTCATATATATATATATACATATATACATACATACATATATATATATATATATTTGTGACCCACTGAGTTAAATTAGGATTGCTTGCATCAGGGCTGGAGAGATGGCCTAGCAGTTAAGATGCTTACCTACAAAGCCTAATGAGCCGGGTTAGATTCCCCAGGACCCACATAAAGCAAGATGTACAAGGTGGCACATGCAACTGGAGTTCATTTGCAGTGGCTGGATGCCCTGATTCACCCATTCTGTCTTTCTCTATCTTCCTCTTTCTCAATCACTCTCTCTCAAAATTAAATGAATAAAATTTTTTTTAAATGTTCTGCTTTGGGGCTAGATAGATGGCTTAGTGGTTAAGGAGCTTGCCTGCAAAGTCAAAGGACCCAGGTTTGATTCCCCAGAACCCACACAAAGCCAGATGTAGAAGGTGGTGCAAGTGTCTGGAGTTTGTTTGCAGTGGCTGGAGGCCCTGTGCACCCCACCCCCTCTGTCTGCCTCTTTCTCTCTCAGGAACATGGGTAGGAGCTGTCCACTGGAGCATGAGCAACTTATAAGTGGCTACACCGGTGAAAATTATGACTCTTTTCCACCAGCAACCATTTACTGCCCATTGCTACTCAGAGGGGTGTGATCTCACCAGCGCCTCCTCCACTATGATGGAATGCCTTGTGAAGGAATCCACCCACATGACAGACATTTTTTTACATGGATTCTGGGAATTGAACTCAGGTCTTCATACTTGCAAGGTAAACGCTTTACTGACCAAACCATCTCCCCAGACCAGCTCTATTATCCTCATTTTGTAGATGAGGGAACTGAGGCCCTCAAGGCTAAATAATGTCACCAAAGTCAAAATAGTGAATGTGAGTGCAAAGATGGCAATTCTGGCCCAGAGAGAGTGGAGGATGGCGTTGCTCCAGCCACGCTCCTGCCCTTGGGGTCTGCACGCTTTGTGTAAAAGCACAGCGTTCCGCTGCTCTAAAGCTGGAAGGCTTGGCCTGGGAGAATCAAGAATAAAGCTGACTGCAAACTTGGTGCATAACAGAGAAAATAAAGACATCATTTACTGACTGATTTGGACTAAGAAAAGACGTGTTTACTTGCAGTTTATTATGTTGAATGTGACAGGCATACATTTGTGCTTTTTATTGAATGATGACTTAGTACATACAGGAATTGATGCAATTTGTAATGCAGATTATGTTTTTAAACAAAAAAAGGGTGCAAATATACTGATGGCTGTCACGTGACACTCTCTGCACTCCTCAAAAAGTGGCTGGAGTGTGGGCGAGACGACAAATATACCCGAGATGCACAAATGTAATTTCCAACGAAGAAGATTCTGGGCAGCTTCCAATTCAGTCGGGCAGATTTAGACAGAAGAAATCCGTGGCTAAGAAAAGCCAAGTATCCTAAAATAGCAGGAATTGGAGGAGGATCATTTGAATCAGTCCCATTAACTGCTGAGATGCCTCTAGACAGAGGGACAAGAATCAGGGCTCAGAGCAGGATGTGTCCAAGTTGAGTCTCTGTACAACTCCTGAAGTTACACACCTGGGAAGCCTATTTTGCTCCTGATGTGAGGCAGGAACACGGGAAAGAGAGGAAGCTCCCACCTATAGAATGAATCAATAGTTTGAAGTCCTGGCACATGGTTGATTTTCCAAGTGATGAGTTTTGTGACCTCAGTTGCTTCTAGGCTCTGAGCCAAATCTCATCGCGTGGTGCATCTGGGCAATCCCTTGAGGAGGCAGACAGGTCTCGGCTTGAAGTGGGTTTTTGAATTTACAAGTGGGTCAGAGTCAGTCTATTTTCCCTCATCAACCACTGTGTTCATTTCTATCAGTATTTACATGCATAGCATATCCACGTTTTTTTTAAAGGAAGGCAAATTCTACAAATTGCTTTTCTTCTTCTGACTGCTCCACCTCCGTAGCTGATTGCTGCCCCAGATGCAGCCACGAAGGAATGTTCATTCATGCTAGTTTCCTCTCAGCTGTTCACAGGCACTGCCAGCGGGACTGTGTGACTGAAGGTGTACCCATGCAAAGATTTGAAAATAACTGGAAACATTTTTATTTCAAGAGCTGATTTGCCGCAGTGAAAGGCAAAGCTGGGCATGGCATGCTTTCAAGTCATGTTCCAGAACTTTCTCATCATTTCAAATTAAAGCTGGGTTTGTTTAACAGACATGGTGTGGTGGGGGCTACAAAAGTGGCCATAAGGCAGTTTCCTTTTTGTGTGATCGATCGGTGACCCGATAGCTCCCGCCTGCTCCAAAGCCTTGTGGGTGTCTTATGAGTAAGCTGGCACCATGTCTCATCTACACTTCTAAGGAAGACCCAGCTTGACAGCTTTGTCTAAAGCTCTCTCAGCCCCGGCCCCTTTTAAGGCCTGGATGTGGTGGTGGGGCCTGGAGCAGCTCAGGTCTACACTGTAAGCCCTACCCTGGAGCTCTGCATTGTAAGGGCTCAGCATCCAGCTGGCATCTAAGGTAGTCAGGGTGAGGTTCTCTTTTTAGTCAGCTCTGAGGGTTAATCTTCATTTTCAACTTGACTAGATTTAGAATCACCCAGAGGACTGGTGAGGTACAATGCCCAGTATGTCTGTGAGGGTGTTTCCAGACAGGAGCAGCTGAAGGGAGAAGGTCCCCCTGGATGTGGGCCGCACCAGCGGTGGACTGGGACCCAGAGTGACTGGGGGCTGCCAGGAGCACCAGCGTTCTGCGCTCTGCTTCCTGCCCACCTGTGACGTGAGCTGACCCACCATGTCCCTGCCACGATGGATGGAGTCCCCTGAAACTGTGAGCAAAAGAAGACCTTCCTCCTGGACGTTGATTCTGTTGGGTATGTAGTCACAGTGACGTGGACAGCAGCCTAACCTGCAGCTGATCCTGAGTGCTCATGATTTGTCTTCCATAGATCTGTTTTCCCTCTTTTGACAAAAAGAAGGCCTGGAACAAGTGAAAAAAAAAAATCAGTGTTCAAGGGAGGACAGGGGCACTTCTCATGTCGTAATGGTCCCCTATAGTATCTAAGTCCCTGGGTACTGATAACCCTTGTGACATCAGAAGTTGGTATTTTGCTGTGGTTGTATTCTGATCAAGGCACTGGTTAGATTATGTCATATTCCTTACAATATATTCCATGTTTTGGGCATAAAGTAGTCCTACTTCCAGTTGTACTCCCAGAATCACTATTTCTATCCTTCTTCCATCATTTCCACTGCGACCTCTGTGCCACCGTGCACATTCAGACCCTCCAGGAGCAATCTGAGGCTGAGTGAGCTGAGCAGAAGTGAGAAGAGAAGGTACCTGCCTGGCCTCATGAAGAAGTAAACAGGCACAAGGATCTCTCCCAGAACCAGTGGCAGCTTGGGTGAACTCTTCTAGAACTGTCTCAGTATCTGACAGACTGCAGTAGCCAAATGCCATAGAGCAGGAGGATCAACAGTGGAAATGGATTATCTTGCAGTTGTGTAAGCGGACAATCAGCACTGAGGACCTGATAAGGTTGGTTCCTTCTGAGGGTTGTGAGGCTGGGATCTGCTCCCTGCCTGGTTCCTGGTTTTTGTGTTGCTGGAAATCTCTGCAGTTCCTTGGCTTGTTTAAGAATGACATTTTCACATGACACACATGCCTGTGTGTTTGTGCCTGTTGTCCAAATTCTCACTTTTCATAAGGACACCAGTCATGTTGGATTAGGGTCTATCCTCATGATTTTATTTTAACTTGATGCTATCTAAATAGGTCATTTTTTCTTATTTTTAAAAAATATTTTATTTTTATTCACTTATGCAAGAGAGAGAAAGAAGGAAAGAGAGAGAGTGAGACATAAAATGGGCATTCCAGGGCCTCCAGCTTCTGCAAAGAAACTTCAGACACATGAGCTACCTTGTGCATCTGGCTTACATGGGTCCTGGGGAATAGAACCTGGGTGCTTTGGCTTTTCAAGCAAGCACACTAACCACTAAGCCATCTCTCCAGCCTTACAAAGACATATTTTTTTGTGTTTCCTAAGCAGGATCACATTATTGGAGTTTGCACTTCAGCATATCTGTCTGTGCAGGGTAAAATTCATACCAGGAGCCAGGTCCAAGTTCTTTTATAGTTCTTACACTGAGCATGTACCTCTAGCTTGGTGGTTTACTTGTTCCAAATCTCTGGCTGCTGCTGATATTTCTGGAATGGGATTATGGCTGTGTGTGCATGTCCAGAAGAGCAAGAGGTTTTCCAGCAGCTGGCTTTTCTTTGTTTAATTTTTTTGTTTATTTTTATTTATTTATTTGGGAGTGACAGAGATAAAGAGCGATAGAGAGAGAATGGGCACGCCAGGACCTTCAGCCACTGCAGATGAACTCCAAATGCATGCGCCCACTTGTGCAACTGTCTAATGTAGGTCCTGGGGAATGGAGCCTCAAACCAGGGTCCTTAGGCTGCAGAGGCAAATGCCTAACTGCTAAGCCATCTTTCCAGCCCCTGGCTTTTCTTTGCCATGCTTCTTTTTGCTTTTTTTTTTTCTTTTTGAAGCAGGGAGGGAGGAAGGGAGAGAGAGAGAAAAAAAAAAGAGACAGAGATCTGAACTGAAGCACTGAAGCTACTACTTTGGCACTAGTCCTATAGTCTATGATCCTAGCAAAAAGAAAAGGCATGGGCTGGAGAGATGGCTTAGCGGTTAAGCGCTTGCCTGTGAAGCCTAAGGACCCCGGTTCAAGGCTCGGTTCCCCAGGTCCCACGTTAGCCAGATGCACAAGGGGGCGCACGCGTCTGGAGTTCGTTTGCAGAGGCTGGAAGCCCTGGCGTGCCCATTCTCTCTCTCTCTCCCTCTCTCTGTCTTTCTCTCTGTGTCTATCGCTCTCAAATAAATAAATAAAAATTTAAAAAAAAAAGAAAAGAAAAGGCATGTTATTCAGACAACATTTACTCTGATGACCCACAGTAGCTGGATCGTCTTTAAGATAGAATCTCTCTCCTTCTCTCCCTTGTATCTCCATCTCTATCTCCATCTATGTCTATTTCTCTTTCTCACATGCACACACATATAGGGTCTTACTATCTAGCTCAGGACGGCCTTGAACTTTCAATACTTCTGCCTCAGCTTTCTAAATGTTGAGGTTAAAGTTGTGTGTAATTAGTTACTTTCTCATTGCTGTGACCAAATACCTGACCAGATGCAATTTCATGGAGAAAGGCTTATTTGGGTTTATACTTCGGGACTATACTCTAGCATGGTGGGGAAGGCATGATGACAGGAACCTGAAGAGCTGGTCACGTTCAGTCCACAGTGAGGAAGCAGATAGCTGTGAATGTTTGTGCTCAGCTTTCTTTTTCCATGAACCCCAGCCCGTGGAATGGAGCTGCCCATAGGGTGGGTCTTTCCACATCAATCAACTAATGTAGAAAATCTTTCACAGACAGTTCCAGAGTTTGCTTCCATGGTAATTTTGAATCCTGTCAAGTTGTCAAGCAGAGATTAACCATCACCACCCTCAAAACTGAAGAACTCTAAGGTATATAGGCCAAATCAAGTAATAACAATTTCCTCCTTTTTCCACATGTGTGCTCACCTCCATCTTCACACAAGAAAGGAGAGAGGCATGATTGTGTGCCTCCCAGATCAGAACTCACTTCTTGCATTTTAGGTTTGCAGGTGACAGTTGCCACCTGTGACCATCTTAACCTAGTTGATTTCTGGGACAGCTCTCATAGCTCTCTGGATCAATAGGACCTACTTGATCCTTTTAGCATATGTATGCTTTCCTTAGAAAATGGATTCTTCTCTTGCCATGGTTTCAACCAGGCCTAGTCTGGGAAATGGACTCTGGGACCTGTCCCTACTTGTATTGAGCATTTTAGTGTTCTACCTAGAGCTCCTCCTTTTCTTAGAGAGCCAACAGGGCAGTAGCTTGGACAGAAATGGGTGTCCCACCTTCTTCACAGGATGGTCAAATGGAACAAATGCTGGCTGGGACATGTGCTCACTCACAACATGAGGTGTTACTATATTACATGTAGCCAATGAAACCAAGCAGAGTGTTGAGGCAATGCTGGATGCTCCTGCTAATACATGGTCCTCATGATCATCCAGGGCACCAAAGAAAGAAAGAAAGAGCAGCATTGACATGATTGCCAGGTGGATGGATGGATGGATAGATGGGTTTAGAGATTATTTATTTATTTATCGTCATTGTAGAGGGGGAATAGGTCTACAAGCTAGAGAACCAAAACAACAGTAGTTTACTTAAGTTCAAATGTCTGAAATGCAGGGAGCTGATAGGGTAACTTCCAGTTAACTCTGAAGGCTCAGGTCCAAGGCTAAGAAAAACTGCACACCCTGGATTTAAAAGAGGGAAAAATGAAGGGGGTCCAGGGAAGGAGGAGGAAGAGAAGGAGGAAGAAGGTGGAAGAGGAGGAGAAGAGAGAAGAAGGAAAAGAGAGATAAGAGAGGAGAGGTAGAGAGGGATAGATGGGGGAAGGAAGGGAAAGAGAGATTCACTTCTGGCCCCTTTGTGTTCTACTGGGCCTCAGTGGGTTGGAATATGTTGATCTGAAATCAATCTATTGATTCCATGCTAATTTCTCCTGGAACGCTATGATACACACCCAGAAATAATATGTTACCAGCTACTTGCATATCCCTTAGCCCAACAGTTTCACACATAAAATTAACCATTATATATAATAAGAAATAGATCAGTCCCATTCTATGAAATTATAAGGACACCTTTAAGTAAATATGGAGAATTCATAAATTAGACACTTGGGACCCAAAACTAGGATTTATGATTTCATGGCAGCATTCACTCCAGTAGTGATGTTCACAAAAATGTGCCTCTTGGTTCTGCTAGTGTGTATATTTGACAGATGTGCACATCTGCTGTTCTTCAAATTTACCTCCATGTCCATCCCCAGCCATACTTCCCCTGGGCTGCCCCAGACTGTGAGTTAGCTCAGAAGTCCTTTTGAAGCCCCTTCCTATGAAATGCCAATCTTCACTCACAGGAAACTTTTGCTTGGAGAAGTCTTCAGTCACCAGGCACACTTTCTCACGACTGTCACACTCTGAGACTCTCCCACCCAAGCCTCCTTCCTCTCTTATATGAGGTCGCCCTGCACTTTGTGTAACTGCTGTCATTACCTCCAATGACCTCTCCTTTCATCATCACATTTGCACCAAGGAACCTATCACATGTCCATTTCTCTCTTTATCTACTTTGCAGAGGAGCAAAACAAATACACAGATTTCCTCCCTCTGCCTATAGAATGGTGGTTTCTGAGGTCCATTCTTTATTTGTGTAATATTTTCATGTACTTTCTGATGTCAAGGACTCAGTAGGTAACAGGACAAATAAGAAGGGCATAGAAAAACAGAAGCAAAAGGAAAATGTAACAGTTAACCTCCTTGTTTCTGGAATAAAACACAAGACTGGAAGAAGCTTATGGGAGGAAAGGGTTTATTTCTTGCTCACAGTATCTGGGAGAAGTTTCACTGTGGCACATAAAGCATAACAAGACCAGACAGGCAGGCATCACATCTTTCACATCAGCAAAGAAGTACCAAATGTGAGCTCAGTATGAATGCCAAGTTGGGCTGGACTAATAAACCCCAAGGCCTGCTCCCAGTGACACACCTCCTTCAGCAAGGCTCCACCTACCAAAGGCCTTCAGCTGGGGCTAAAGTGAGAGGCTCAATCATAACCACATGAGGCTATGGCAGATATTCCACATTCAAGTGGTCACAGGGACAATGCAAAAGCAATTATACACTGGTTCTTGCCTCCAATAAGACTAATACATTGAACATGTAAAGTTTTGGAGGCTAGAAATCTAACATCAAAGCCTTGAAGATTCAAAATCTAATTAGGTCTGGTGCTTGCTTTGTATGTGGGTCTTCTCTCTATGTCCTTGTATGGCGGGGAAAGGGTAAGATAGCCCTCCAGAAGTTCTTTTGCAAGAGCAGCAATCCCACTTATGAAATAGATTCACTCATGAAAGATCCCATCTCTTAATACCCTATCTTATGTTGAAGGTTAGTATTTCAACATGTGAATTTTGAATGGACACAACATCTTGTCATAGTATATGATATACTTGGGAAACAACAAGATACTTCTCATGACTTTAGGCATGATGAGGTTAATAACATCTCACATGTGAAGAAGGAGGAATGATATCTATGCTGAAGATTTTTTATATGAGCTAAAGAATTAATATTGGCAACAATTTGGGGGAAGTAAATAGAATTTAAGTGTTTAACAACTTCTGGAGATAAGTCTATATTTAGACTGGTAGAGAGGGATGTGAGGCAGAGAATAGAAAAAGCCACAAAACTGCATTGTTTCAATGGAAGGAATGCATTTATTTTTAGGATACATAGCAGAAAATGAGAGTCTCTGTTTCTCTGAAGAGAAATCACATCCATAAAGATACTTTTAGGGAAGGTTTTTCTTGTATTGATATGAGGTATAACTTGGAAAGAGGGACTCTAAGAGACAAGACCATACTTCAACAAAAATTTACTTTGTTCATGTACATGCATTAGAGGAATGAGGAAGACACTGAATCTTCAAGACCTTGACCTCAGACTCCTTGCCTCCAAAATGCATGCTACGTGTCCTGTGCAGTAGTCTTGTGTGCAGAGAAGGACCAAAGCTGTAAGGAGAAGTACTGAAGGGACACTGGTCCATTGAGGAAACAAAGGTAGAAGACAATTATTTTTTTTTCTTGAGGAAAGAACAAAAATGACAGGAGATTTAAAGTGAAAATGTGTAAAATGTAACTGGACCTGGAGACACAGGATGGTGTCAGAATACACATTCCAGTTGTGAAGCCTCAGCTTTAGCATCCCTAGCAAGCCGAGGGTCCTCTCTGTGCCCAGCTAAAGAGAAATAGTGAAGAACAGAAAGAGGAGGTCTGGTCCCAGTGGCCACACGGGAAGAAAAACAAACAAAGAGGCCTAACAGAACCCAAGCCCATGTTCCTCTGCGAGAGCCCTGACGTGGGGTTTAGGGTTAAAAGAGAGGGAAAGATCAGCATCACTAAGCAGTGCTGGTCAAGGTTTGGCCCTGCCACCACTGACCCATCATGGCCTCTGCTCCACTCTCTCCTGCAAGGTGACAACACAAATGCCTGCGAGACAAGACACCAGGCTTCAGGCCTTCCCTTCCCCTAGCATGAGATTCCTGGGGAGTTCTAATTTCTCACCTTCCCTTCCTCCAGCATGAGATCCCTGGGGAGTTCTAATTTCTTGGAGTCCACTGTTTCAATAGTCTGATTATCAAAGAGAGGGGACAAATAGTTTTACTCTGGTTTATATGGTTCCAGCAAATAGTTGCTGAGATAAACCAAGATGTGACTCAGGCACACAAGGGCTCTGCCAGGATGGCTAGAGGGAGGTCCTCAGGGATAACACTAGTACACCTACCCCTCCATCCACCAGGCCAAACAGTTCAATGACTCAGAAGCCAGTTACCATATGACAGCATTGTTAAGATATAAGTACCCTGTAAGTATGTATACAACAGACTGTTCATTCAGCTTCCAAAGTGCTCCATCTGAACTAGGAATGGAACAGAACCTCCTCAACTTGTTAAAGAATATAGAGCTGGGAGTGGTGGCACACACCTTTTATCCCAGCACTCAGAGATAGGAGGATCACTAAGAGTTCAAAGCCACCCTGAAACTACAGAGTGAATTCCAAGTCAGCCTGGACCAAGATGAGACCATACCTCAGAAAAACAAAAAGAATATCCACAAAACTAACATTAAACATAATTGTGAGAAACCATAAGTTTTCCCACTAGGACTAAGGCAAAGATGTCCCTTCACCACTGATTCTTAGTATCATACTGAAGGTCCTAGAAATATATTAAGAATAAGAAATAAGTGCTATAGTAATTTTGAATAAAGAAATAAATCATAAAGTGTTCCTTTTCACAGATTACAACTACCCATGTAGAGAATGTAGAAAAAAAGTCTACAAAAAGCCCTAGAATCAATACATAATTCAAAATTGTAGGTGAGAGGGGTATCAAATGAGCCTCAACTGCATTCCTACCTTCCAGCAAGGAATGAGTAGAATTGAAAATAAAAATCATAGTATTATTTCCATTTGTGCCTTCAACAGTGAAATACAGGTATAAATTGAACAAAATATATGTGCCTACATGAAGAAAATTATGAAGCTCTCATGAAAGAAACCAAAAGGAACTAAATAAATGGGGAGAAACTTCACATTCATAGATGGGAAGACTGAAATTATTAAAATCCATTCTTTCCAATTTAGATTCAATGCAGATAAGCCATTTCTAAAGTGTCTATGAAGAAGCAAAAGACCAAGAACAGACAATAAAACATTCAAAGAGGTGCACAAAACTGAATGGCTAACAGTTCCTAGCTTAAAGAATTACTGAAAAGCTACAGTAGTCAAGAAAACATGGTATTTGTAAAAGAACAGACAAGTAGATCAATGGAACTGAGTAGAGATCCCAGAAATAGAGCCACATTACTACAGCTAATTGATCTTTGAAATGGAGCCAACATAATACACTGGAGAAAAAGTCTTCAAAAGTTAACATTCAATAACTACACTTTTACACATAAAATATGAAGCTAGATACAGACTTAATACCTCTTGTACATTTTTTTTTTTGAGGTAAGGTTTCACTCTATCCCAAGTTGACCTGGAATTCACTATGTAGTCTCAAGGTGGCCTTAAACTCACAGCTGTCCTCCTACCTCTGCCTCCCGAATGCTGGGATTAAAGGTGTGCACCACCAAGGTCAGCTACCTTTTTATAAAATTTACTCAAAATGGATCACAGTTCAAAAGCTTTAAAAGTATGAAACAATATAAGAGAAAACAGAGATAATTTTGGATTTGGTGGTAACTTACATAGAACATCAAGAGTAACCCACAAAATTATTGATAAGCTGTCCATCATAAAGACTGATAGTTCTTCTCTATGAAAGGCACTGCTAAGAGAATTAAAAGACAAGCCACAGAGGAAGAAAACATTTGAAAAGGACATATTTGAGGACAATCATCCAAAAATATATAGAGAACTCCTAAAAGTCAATAATCAAAAAGTGAAGAGCCTAATTGAAATGATGGGTGAGAGACCTTGAACTTCCTCAAAGATGTGGACATGTGTGTGCATGTGGCAAATATAGGGTGTATACATGGCAAATAAGCATACAAAATATTCTTCATGCCACATGTCATTAGGGAAGTAAAATGACATGAGATACCAGCATCCCTATTAGGATGGCCCAAATCCAGGATCCTGGCCATACTACCTGCTGACATGGGTATGGAACCCATCACTGGGATGATACAAAATGGGACAGGTGCTTTAGAAGACTGTTTAGTGGTTTATCATGAGATCAAGCATATCCTTATGGTGTAACCCAGCAACTGTACTCCCTGGTATTGACCCAGAGGAGTTGAAATTGTCTGTCTACACAATAACTTGAATGGGTGTATAATGGATATGTTCTTTAATTGCTAAAGGTTGGAAGAAATCAAGATACCTTTCATGAGGTGAGTGAATCAACTAAAGCATATCTAGATAAAAGAACACCACTGATCACTACAAAAACAAAAACAAAACAAAACAAAACAAAACAAAAAAAAACAAAACAAGCTAACCCACCATGAAAAGACACTGCTAAAATGTTAAGCTTATTAATAAGTGGAAGAAGTCATTCCACATAGGCTGCAAATGTTGTCACTTCAGCTATGTGATACTGGGGAAGGGAAAACTATGAACTCTACAAGTTTAGGAGTTGTCAAAGATTTGAGGAAGGGAGAGAAAGGTAGGAGGTAGGTAGAGCAGGGAAGATGTTTAGGACAGTGAAAGTTCCCTTATGACACTGAAGAGTCTCTGATACAGTCCAGTTTACATCTGTCCAAAGCCACACACAGAATGCACAGAGTCAGAAGTGAACCCCTGTGAGCTATGGACTTTGGGTGACAGTGGTGTGTTGATGGAGAGTAGTCACTTTTAACTCTGGTGAGGTGTGTTTTTAATTGGGCAAGTTATGTATGTTTGAAATTAGAGGCCATATGGGCTATCACTAACTTTTTTTCAGCTTTGCTGTATACCTAAATTTGCTCTAAAATATCTTGAAAAATTCCATCTTTGTATCTCAAATCTGTTTCTCAAGCAGGGTTATAAGTGGAGGATCTCCAGGAGGGAAGCTGTAATCCTTAATTCATTCATATGTAGCCACTCCACAGCCTGGGGTGCTTTATTACATTAGCTCACAGTCATCTGGGAGAAGTAGAAAATGTTTTAAAAGTAAAGATTAGCCTGGCTTCCTGCCCTACATCATATTTCAGTTCAAACAAGGACTTTTCAGGCTTTCCTTTCTTTCTTTCCTTCTTTCTTTCTTTCTTTCTTTCTTTCTTTCTTTCTTTCCTTCCTTCCTTCCTTCCTTCCTTCCTTCCTTCCTTCCTTCCTTCCTTCCTTCTTCCTTCCTTCCTTTCTCTCTCTGTCTTTCTCTCTCTTTCTTTTCCATGTGTCGTAAGTGTGGTATATGTGCAACATATGTACAGATGTATGTGTGTATATGCGGAGGTCAAAATCTTCCTCTATTGCTCATCCATGTGTCTCTTTGAAATGGAGCCTCCCACTGACCCCAGAGCTTGCCATTCTTATGATCCCTAGCACTCTTCAAGTCTCTGCTCCCCGTAAGACCAGGGTTACAGACATGCATGGCCATATGCAGCTGGGGATTGCCCTGGGGACATCTCAGGTCCTCTCGGAACCTCCTGCTTTCATGACAGATACTCTGACCTACTGAGCCATCTCTCAATACCCCTCAAACTTTCCTTGATAGTAAGATTAGGAACTGCATTTTATTTTTACTTTTATTGCTTTTGGGTTTTTTTTTGAGGTAGGGTTTCACTGTAGCTCAGGCTGACCTGGAATTCACTATGTAGTCTCAGGGTGGCCTCAAACTCTCAATGATCCTCCTACCTCTGCCTCCCAAGTGCTAGGACTAAAGGTGTGTGCCACCACACCCAGCTAAGAACTGTATATTATGTCACAGGGCAAGACACAGACCCCTCAGAGGACATGATTTATTTTTTACATTCCAGTCTAGTCTATTTTATTTAATATAAAGAGTACTAGTTACCACTAACCAAAGTGATTTACAACTACTGGATGGATCATGACTCACAGTTTAGGAAGAGCAGCTCATGGGCTGGAGAGATGGTTTAGCAATCCCAGGAGTTGCCTGAGAAGCTCTAAGGACCCAAGCTTAGATTCTCCAGTACCCACTTAAGCCAGACGGGCATGGTGGTACATGCGTCTGGAGTTTGTTTGCGATGGCTAGAGGCCTGGCTTGCCCATTTTCTCTCTCGCACTCTCCAATAAATAAATAATAAACAAATAAATAAGAGTGTTCCAGACTATAAAATCATCAGCTACAGGCTAAGCCCTAGCAAATTCACAGAAATTTAGACTCTGACTCATGTCACGCTTGTTACTTGGTGTACTCTTATCTTGAGTCCTTTTTCTATGCTTAGGATATTGCTTTGTTTTTTGTTTTGTTTTGTATTTTTGTTTTTGTTTTTCAATGCAAGAAAGTGAGAGCAAGAGTGAGACACAGAGAGAGAATTGGCATGCCAGGGCCTCCAGCCACTATAATCGAACTCCAGATGTGTGCGCCACCTTGTGAGCATGTGCGACCTTGCGCACTTGTGTCGCCTTGCATCTGGCTTACGTGGGTCCTGGAGAGTTGAACATGGGTCCTTAGGCTTCTCATGAAAGCGCTTTAACTGCTAAGCCACCTCTCCAGCCCTGTTTCTCACATTGCGATTTCAATACAGAATTGCTGTTTGAGCCCCAGCAAAGTACAACCTTGATGCTCAGCTTCTGCCTTTTGGAACTTCTTGCCACGCCCCATGATAGTCCCATTGCATTTCTCTGCAAACCACCTTGAGTTATGCTCATGCAACTGAGGGAGGGGGATAAGATGGGCTGTGGAGCCTCTCAGAATTGGGTGATTTTGAATGAGATGCTGTGAGCAGCACTGTCGTAAGAGAGGGCAGAGCATCTGAGATATAAAGTTGGGGACAACAGAGGATGAGCCTGATGTGAAAAGCTCTGGGGAAGAAATGGGGGCCATGTTGTGAATCCCACAGGCCTGGCCCTTGGTGTTGATGCTTTCCTTCTCCCTCTACTCCTCACTTTCTACACCTGCAAAAGTGGAATCTTATTAGTACTGAACCAATGGATCTTTTCAGAGAAAAGTGAGGTAGTGCTGTCAGTCCAGCCAGTGTTAATTTAACCATTTGTCTGCAGTGAAGTATAGAGATAGCTTGGATGTATAATGTAGTGAAAGGTAGAGATAGCTTGGATGTATAGTGTAGTGAAGAGTAGAGATAGCTTGGAAGATGGCCATTGCTCATCAAACTCTGCCTTCCCCCCCTTCCTGTGAGTATTTCCCTCCCTTATCACCTCCTATCACCCTAAAAGAAAATCAGCATTAATGATCCCATGGTAATTAGTGAGGTCCACTTGAGGAGTTACCTAGCCTGTGAACATTGACCTTTACAAAGAAAATGTTACAGTTACAGTTTTACTGTTACAGTTTAAACGTGAAATGTTCTTCATAGGCCCATGGTTTGAATACTCAGACCTCAGGCTGTAGCACTATCTTGAAGGCTGGGAAACCTTTAAGGGACAGGACTTGACTAGTGGAGGGAAGTCACGAGGGGAAGGCCCAGTTCTAGCCTGTGCTCTCTGCTTCCTCATCCACCATGATGTGAGGAGCCACTGCCATGTAAAACCACCACCAAGGACTCCAACATGCCTCTTCTGCCACGTGGATTGAAAACATGAGCCAAAAGAAACTTTTTATTCTTTAAATTTTTAGTTATTAGCAAGCAAAGGAATGACAGAGAGAGAGAGAGAGAGAATGGGAATGCCAATTGCATGTGCCACTTTTAGAGTGAAGGGAAGCATGTGTCACTTACCTGGGTCCTTCGGCTTTACAGGAAAGTGCCTTCACTGTTAAGCCATCCCTCTAACCTGAAACCTTTCCATCTTTAAGTTACTTTTGTCAGGAATTTTGGAGATTCCCTGTGGTAGGATGTCTCAAAGTCTGGCAGTTACAATGGAACCCAGATTTTTGTTACTTCACATTAGAACAGAAGAAAAACCGTTTCAGTCTTGCTCAAAGGCAACATGGATTTTCAACGTGTCCAAGGTGCTCATATTCCTAGAGAAAACCAATAAAGGCCACCGTTCCTGCACTAGAAAACTCGGGCACTGGTTCACAGTATTACTAATTATAATTATTAATGCATTACTTCATAAGAACTCTATATGCCATCCCCACCAAAAAAAGCACAACCTAACTACAGCAACACTTCAATTTTTCAAGTACAACAAAGTACTATATGTGGAAAATCTGCATCGGGAATATGTAATTTTAAAATGGATTAAGTACTCTGGTATCACACTCTTCTGTTTACACCTTTCTTAGGATGTATATGTGTGTATTTGTGTGAGGTGCATGTGTGTGTGTGCGTGTGTATTTATACATATCTATAAATGTTTATAATATCCAAACATATGCTTATAAATATTCATAAGAAAATTCATACATAAATGAATAATTTAACTTGCTTAGCCTCACTGGATCTGTTTATAGAATTTCTGTCCCAGTTGAACATCACTTCTAAAGTCCTTCTCATACACTTTCTCTCAGTGAACATTCTGCCAAGGAGGTGAATATACATACTGCAATGGATTAAGTTTTCAAAATAGCATTTTATATAAGTTTTAGGATTTAGCTGGGCATGGCAGCACATGTCTTTAATCCAAATACTTGTGAGGCAGAGGTAGGAGGATCACTGTGAGTTTGAGGCCAGCCTGAGACTACATAATGAATTCCAAGTCAGCCTGGGCTAGAGTGAGACTCTACCTTGAAAAATGAAAATTAAAAAAAATGATTTATTTCTATTTTTGTGATAAATAGCACTTGAATTTTATTGAGGTAAACCTTCCTACGGCTACTGTATTAAGAGCTTTTATCATGAATGGGTGTTGATACTGATCAAGTGATTTTTCTAGGTTTATGGAGATGATTGTTTGAGTCTTATTCTTCATTCGAATTTGTATAAAACCATAAAAGAGTCAAATAGTCAAAGTAATTTCTTTAAAACACAGAATAAAACTCTGGGCATCATATTACTTTATTGTGGTGGTTTGAATGTATGGCCTCATAGACTCAGACATTTAAAAAATAGTTATTTATTTATTTTCAAGCACAGAGAGGAAGACAGAGAGTGGGGCATTCCAGGGCTTCTTGTTGATGCAAAGGAACTCCAGATGCACGTGGCACTTCTTGTATTTGGATTAACCTGGGTACTGGAGAATCAAGCCCAGATCATTAGACCTTGCAAGCAAGCACCTTAACCACTGAGCAATCTCTCAAGCCCATCAGCCATTTTTTAATTAAGACTGAGCTTGCAATTTGAGTCTCAAGCAGGCAGATCTCTGCTTAGCAGGGTGTGTCACTGGGGGCAGATCTTGAGTCCAGCCCTACTAGGCATGTAAAGAACAATTTGAGCTCTGGCTTTTGGGGCTTGCTGGTGTTGGTTTCTCTCTTTCCCTCTGTCTCTGCTCTGATGGGTGCTTGGCTGACGCTGCTTCTTCTGCCATGATGGAACTTCCCCTGGAATCATAAGCCTGAAATAAACCCTTTATTCTCATAAGCTGCTTCTGGTCAGGTGTTTGTCCAGCAATGTGAAACTAATTACAACACCAATTTTGAACTAGAGTAAAAGAGGTAACAATGAATATAGCACAGTACTGGCATAAGAACGGTCACAGTGGACTGATGGAACAGAACAGAAAACCTACAAAAAAGTTTAAGCACATGTTGTCAACTGATGAAGTCTGACACTTGCATTCAGCATACACTAAGGGAAATCTCTACAATAAATGCTTCTGCAAAGACTGTATCTCTACATTCTACAGGCAAAAGAATGAGCTGTGACCATTTTTTATACCACAGACAAAGATTAACTTGAAACGGATTATTGATTTAAGTGGAAAATCTGAAGCCATAAAGCTCCTAGAAGAAAGGCTCATTGTCATTGTTCTGAGTGCTGATTTTTTTTTTTTTTGCATATGAACAAAAGGTACATGCGGGCTGGAGAGATGGCTTAGCGGTTAAGCGCTTGCCTGTGAAGCCTAAGGACCCCGGTTCGAGGCTCGGTTCCCCAGGTCCCACGTTAGCCAGATGCACAAGGGGGCGCACGCGTCTGGAGTTCGTTTGAAGAGGCTGGAAGCCCTGGCGCGCCCATTCTCTCTCTCTCCCTCTATTTGTCTTTCTCTCTATGTCTGTCACTCTCAATAAATTTTAAAAAAAAATTTAAAAAAAAAAGGTACATGCAAAATCAGCAAAAAATTTAAAAAAGATTGAGACTATACATCAAACTAAAAAGCAAAAGCATAACAAAAAACAGCCAACAAGATTAAAAGGCAGACTGAAGAATGGGTAAAAATATTTGTAAACCTTACATCTGAGAAAAGGCTAATGGGTAAGATGTGTAAAGGACCCAGACAATTCAGTAGCAAACCCCAAACAACCTGAATTAAAAATAGAACAAAAAATGTAAATGTGTAATATAATTGTTACATTAGGATTCTTGTAGGTACAAGGAATGGAGTCTTCTCATCATGTCACATGTTTGGCCTCTCTAGGATATCACCAGACATAGTTGACATCAGATATATGTGACATCCCAGATGATGAATGAAAGAGACTAAACAGGCCTCAGAAGTGGGAAAGTCTTGACAGCAGAAAAGAAAACCCTAAAATTACTTGAAAAATATTATTAGTTCTGTCCCTTACTATAGTTCTAAATGTTAAACTCTAGATATCATGGTGGTTCATCTTGATGGGCAACTTGGTTGCATTGAAAGATTCTATAGCATCAGCAGAGTACACATCCGGGTGTGTCTGTGAGGGTGTTTCTGGGGTAAGACCCACCTTGTGTATGGGCACACCACTTGATAGGCTGGAGGCATGGGTAGTTCTCTAAGCTTCAAATAAATCCTTTTCCTCCCATAAACTATGTCTGTTTTTGGAGGGTCATCCCAGCCATTTGAAGCTGAATATGACAGAATTGGTGCCACAGAGAGTGGGGTATTGCTGAACAATGAATCTGACCATGTTGATTTTTGTCTTTTGGATTTTTTTTTTTTTTTTTTTTTTGAGGAATGGACATGGACTTGGTACTTGCAACTGTCAATGCCTTCCAGAGTGGTAAGAGAAGTTTTATGGGCTATTTTGGTGAGAGTTAGAAAATGCTAAGTGCAGAAAGAATTGTCTTTGGAGGCGCTGCTTATGACCATCCTAAGGGGAAGGAAAGATGGCAGAGACCTTTGCTGGATTCAGACACTGGCATGAGGGCTGGCTTCATTCTCCTGCTCTCCTGCTCATTCCCAGAGAATTTGACCAAGGTTAGCTTCATAATGGACAGATGTGCTTGGCTAAAGATTTGGTACTGAGATAGAAGATATAAAATTGGAGAAATTCAAGCAAGTTTAGAATTACTGGCACTGAAAATGGTTGCTGAAGCTGCTATTGTCAAGTACATTAGCATTTGAAAGGAAGATGGCCCAACTACTTTACATGGAAACAATGGCTGTGGAAAGACTGAACAGTACAAATTCCAACTCTTTTCAAAGGAGATGACTGAAAATAAGGAACATGCTCTTCAAGGTCATGATTTATTTTGTCCCTGAATTAAGAATGTAGCTGCGACTTCCTGTTAAGATGGTGGCATAGGTACCACGCCAAAGCAGCCTGGGGGGGAAAAAAGATCAAAAAAACTCAGCAAAATATACACTTTTACTAAAAAGTGAGGTGTATAGGAAATTGAAGCAGAAGCGGAGAAGTAGGAGAGATCTAGAGCATCCAGAGCCCGCACAGACGGGAAAAGTGGCTGCGGCAGCTCCGCCAACCGCGGCGGCAGCGGCGGCGCAAAGAAAGCCGCCGAGCTCAGCTCCAGCCGCAAGAAAAGCCAGGTGCGGGATTTTCCCCTCACACCGTGCTCTCTGCAACTCGGGAAACGTGAGGGGAGAGCGGCAGCGAGCAATGGAAGAGCAGACCGCGAGGTAGAAGAACACGTGGGGCAGCGAGAGAACCGGAGCAGCTGCGGCTCCCTCCCCTCCCCCACCGCCTGAGCCCAGCTCCAGTGAACAGAGCAGTGTCCCGGGACCCGGCCACGCCAACCTGACCCAAGCAGGAGCAGAGTTCGGCAGCAACATCAGTGGCTCCAGCACCGGTAACAGTGGCCCAAGCAGCAGCAGACCGAGGAGTGGTACAAGCTTCAGCTGCTGACAGACCGAGTGGGGGAGCTGAACTGCAGGGCCACAGTTGCCAGGCTTGGCTTTCCCCGCAGGAAAAGCCAGTGCCCAGCTCCAGAAATCACAACAGCAGCCCGACGACCCAGGCAACAACTTGACTGAGACCAAACTCATCCAAGGTAACTGGGCTTACACCAGGGAAGGGTCTCATTTGGTCACAAGCTGACTTGGATCCCTCAACAGACCAGAAATCTTAACCTCTATGTTGATAGAGGATCTGGTTGTTATAATAACTACTCTTGCATACATACTTGGGGGCTGTTTTTGACTGAATGGGTACAGTGTTTAGTTAACTTTTAGAATCTACCTGTATTTTATTCCACTCAGCCTACTTGAATACCCTCATAGCAGGGAAACTCAACCCCTAGGAGCACCTTTGTAGATACTCTCAGAGTCTTAAGAGCCACATCTAACACCTCAAGCTCCTACCCTGAAAATATATAACACCAAACCAATTGATACAGCTAAGAATACCCAGCTAGCTAGAAAATCCAAGCATTAACTTAATCCAACATGCAAAAATATATACATTATAACACAAGAAACACTAAAAAGCAAGACGATATAAATCCACCTAAAAGTATTAATGCATCAGAAATGACCTCCAGTGAGAATGAGTTAGAGGAAATGCCTGAGAAAGAGTTCAAAAGAATGATTGTAAATATGCTCAAAGAAGTCAGAGAACAAATCAAAGGAGTCAAAGAGGAACTTAAAGAGGAAATCAAAGGAATCAAAGAAGATGCAGGACACCAATTTCATGAAATAAAGAAGGCAATACAAGACATAAATAAGGAAATAGAAATAATAAAGAAAAACCAGTCAGAATTACTAGCAATGAAGAACACAGTTAATGAAATAAAAAACTCTGTAGAAAATCTCACCAGTAGAATGGATGAAGGAGAGGATAGAATATCTAAGCTAGAAGACCAGGTGGCAGATCTAATATAGGCCAACAAAGAGAAAGACAAACTTATAGAAAAGTATGAGTGGGAATTTCAAGATATTCGGGACACTATGAAAAGATCAAATATTAGAATTCAGGGCATAGTAGAAGGAGAAGAAGTCCACTCCAAAGGCATAGTAGGTGTCTTCAACAAAATCATAGAAGAAAATTTTCCCCAAATTGGGAAAGAGGTGCCAATACAGATACAGGAAGCCTTTAGAACCCCAGCCAGACAACACCCAGAAAGAACCTCTCCTCACCATATTATAATCAAACTTCCAAATACACACGCCAAAGAAAAAATATTGAAAGCAGTTAGAGAGAAAAATCAAGTTACCTACAAAAGCAAGCCCATCAGAATTACAGCAGATTATTCAACACAAACTTTTAAAGCCAGAAGGGCTTGGAGTGATATATTCCAAGTTCTGAAAGATAACAACTGTCAACCAAGGTTACTTTATCCTGCAAAGTTATCCATTCAAATAGACAGAGAAATAAGGACATTCCATGACAAAAGCAGGTTAAAGGAGTATTTGAAGACAAAACCAGCTCTACAGAAAATACTTGATAGAATCCTCCATGCTGAAGAAAAGGAAAAGCACACATATAAGGAACCTAGAAAAAACAAGCAATACTCAAATACTTGTTAAAAGATCACAGGTAGAACCAGAACCACAAAAAAAAAAAAAGGCAAATATAAATACACACCTTTCAATAATATCTCTTAATATCAACGGCCTCAATGCCCCAACAAAAATACATAGGTTTGCAGACTGGGTTAAAAAGCAGGATCCTACAATTTGTTGTATCCAAGAAATTCACCTTTCTACAAAGGATAGACATTATCTTAGGGTGAAAGGTTGGAAGATGGTGTTTCAAGCAAATGGGCCTAGAAAAAAAGCAGGGGTTGCTATCCTAATATCTGACAAGGTAGACTTCAGTCCAACGATAGTCAAGAAAGATAAGGAAGGTCACTTTATATTGATTAAGGGCACACTCCAACAGGAGGACATTACAATCCTAAACATATATGCACCTAAAATGGGGGCTCCCAAATTTATCAAACAAACACTATTAGAACTAAGGTCACAGATAACACCAAACACAGTGGTAGTGGGTGACTTTAACACCCCACTCTCACCAACTGACAGATCATCCTGGGAAAAAATAAACAGAGAGGCATATGGACTAAATGAGGTCATAGAAGGAATGGACTTAACAGATATATACAGGACATTTCATCCAAAGGCTACAGAATATACATTCTTTTCAGCAGCACATGGAACATTCTCTAAAATAGACCATATATTAGGACACAAAGCAAATCTTAACACATTCAGGAAAATTGAAATAATTCCTTGCATTCTATCTGACCACAGTGGAATTAAACTACAAATCAGTAGCAAGAAAGGCTATAGAGCATACACAAAATCATGGAAACTAAACAATACAATACTAAATGATGAATGGGTCAATGAAGAAATCAAAAAGGAAATCAAAAAATTTATAGAGTCAAATGACAATGAGAACACAACATACCAAAATCTCTGGGACACAAAGAAGGCAGTTCTAAGAGGTAAATTTATAGCCTTAAGTGCCTATGTTAAGAAATTAGAAAGGTCGCAAGTAAACGACCTAATGCTTCGCCTTAAAGCCTTGGAAAAAGAAGAACAAGGCAAACCAAAAGTCAGTAGACAGGAAGAAATAATAAAGATTAGGGCAGAAATTAATGAGATAGAAACAAAAAGAACAATCCAAAGAATTAATGAAACAAAGAGTTGGTTCTTTGAAAGGATAAACAAGATTGATAAACCCTTAGCAAATCTGACCAAAAGAGAGAGAGAAGAGACACAAATTAATAAAATCAGAGATGAACAAGGTAGCATCACAACAGATGCCAGAGAAATTCAAAAAATCATAGGGACATACTATAAAAGCATATACTCCACAAAGTATGAAAATCTGAAAGAAATGGATGATTTCCTTGATCTATATGACCTACCTAAATTAAATCAAAATGAGATTAATCACTTAAATAGACCTATAACAAACATGGAGATCCGAACAGTTATCAATAATCTCCCAACTAAAAAAAGCCCAGGCCCAGATGGATTCACTGCTGAATTTTACCAGACTTTTAAGGAAGAGCTAACACCATTGCTTCTTAAGCTTTTCCAGGAAATAGAAAAAGAAGGAATTCTACCAAACTCCTTCTATGAGGCCAGCATCACCCTGATACCAAAACCAGGCAAAGATAGAAGAAAAAAAGAAAATTACAAACCAATCTCCCTCATGAACATAGATGCAAAAATTCTCAACAAAATATTGGCAAACAGAATACAAGAGTATATCAAAAAGATCATTCACCCTGACCAAGTAGGCTTTATCCCAGAGATGCAGGGATGGTTCAACATACGCAAATCTATAAATGTAATACATTACATAAATGGGTTGAAGGACAAAAATCACATGATCATCTCATTAGACGCAGAGAAAGCATTTGACAAAATCCAACATCCCTTCATGATAAAAGTCCTACAGAGGCTGGGAATAGAAGGAACATATCTCAATATAATAAAGGCTATTTATGACAAGCCTACAGCCAACATATTACTAAATGGGGAAAAACTGGAAGCTTTTCCACTAAAATCAGGAACAAGACAAGGGTGTCCACTGTCCCCACTTTTATTTACTATAGTTTGGGAAGTCTTAGCCATAGCAATAAGGCAAGAGACACACATAAAAGGGATACAAATTGGAAAGGAAGAGCTCGAGTTATCATTATTTGGAGATGACATGATTCTATACATAAAGGACCCTAAAGACTCTACTAGCAAGCTGTTAGAGCTGACCAAAACCTACAGCAATGTAGCAGGATACAAAATAAATACCCAGAAATCTGTAGCCTTCATATATGCTAACAACAAACACACAGAGGATGAAATCAGAGAATCACTCCCAGCCACAATTGCATCAAAAAAAATAAAGTACCTTGGAATAAACCTAACCAAGGAAGTAGAGAATTTCTACAATGAGAACTTTAAAACTCTCAAGCGAGAAATTGCAGAAGACACTAGAAAGTGGAGAAACATCCCTTGTTCCTGGATTGGAAGAATCAATATTGTGAAAATGGCAATCTTACCTAAAGCAATCTACACATTTAATGCAATCCCTATCAAAATTCCAAAGGCTTTCTTCATGGAAATAGAAAAAACAATCCAAAAATTCATTTGGAACCACAAAAAACCTCGAATATCTAAAATAATACTGAGCAACAAAAAAGAGGCTGGTGGTATCACCATACCTGATTTTAACCTATACTACAGAGCCATAGTAACAAAAACAGCATGGTACTGGCACAAAAACAGACATGCAGATTAGTGGAACAAAATAGAGGACCCAGATGTAAGCCCAAGTAGCTATAGCCACCTGATATTCGATAAAAATGCCAAAAATACTCATTGGAGAAGAGACAGCCTCTTCAGCAAATGGTGTTGGGAAAACTGGATATATATCTGCAGAAGGATGAAAATAGATTCTTCTCTCTCTCCATGCACAAGAATTAAGTCCAAATGGATTAAAGACCTTAACATCAGACCGGAAACTCTGAACCTGCTAGAGGAAAAAGTAGGAGAAACCCTTCAACATATTGGTCTTGGCAAAAACTTTCTGAATACATCCCCAATTGCTCAGGCAATAAAACCACAGATTAACCACTGGGACCTAATGAAATTACAAAGATTTTGCACTGCAAAGGACACAGTGAAAAAAGCAAAGAGGCAACGTACAGAATAGGAAAAAATCTTCGCCAGCTATATATCTGATAGAGGATTAATATCTAGGATATACAAAGAACTCAAAAAGTTAAATAATAAGGAATCAAACAAGCTAATCAAAAAAATGGGCTATGGAGCTAAATAGAGAGTTCTCAAAGGAAGAAATACGAATGGCATATAAGCATCTAAAAAAATGTTCTACTTCACTAGTCATCTCACTCCTGTCAGATTGGCCACCATCATGAAAACAAATGATCATAAATGTTGGCGGGGATGTGGAAAAAAAGGAACCCTTCTACACTGCTGGTGGGAATGCAATCTGGTCCAGCCATTGTGGAAAACAGTGTGGAGGTTTCTAAAACAGCTAGAGATTGATCTACCATATGACCCAGCTATAGCACTCCTAGGCATATATCCAAAGGACTCATCTCATTTCCTTAGAAGTACGTGCTCAACCATGTTTATTGCTGCTCAATTTATCATAGCTGGGAAATGGAACCAGCCTAGCTGTCCCTCAACAGATGAGTGGATAATGAAGATGTGGCACATTTATACAATGGAGTTCTACTCAGCAGTAAAGAAAAATGAAGTTATGAAATTTGCAGAAAAATGGATGGACCTGGAAAGTATTATACTAAGTGAGGTAACCCAGGCCCAGAAAGCCAAGCGCCACATGTTCTCTCTCATTATCCTAGCTACAGATGATTGGGCTTCTGTGTGAGAATGAAAATACTTAATAGCAGAGGCCAGTAAGTTAAAAAGGAGACATAAAGGGAAGAGAAAGGAAGGGAGGAGGGTACTTAATAGGTTGATATTGTATATATGTAATTACAATGATTGTGATGGGGAGGTAATATGATGGAGAATGGAATTTCAAAGCGGAAAGCGTGTTGGGTGGGGAGGGAGGGAATTACCATGGGATTTTTTTAATAATCATGGAAAATGCTAATAAAAACATTAAAAAAAAAGAAAAAAAAAGAATGTAGCTGCACTTAAGGAACTTGCCTGCAAAGCCATAGGACACATGTTTGTTTTCCCAAGAATCCATATAAGCAAGATGCACAAGGTGGCACCTGTGTCTTGAGTTTGTTTGCAGTGGCTAAGGGCCTGACATGCCCATACTCTCTTTCTTTCTCTCCATCTTTCTCTCAAATAATTAAATACATAAAAATAAAATATTAAAAAATCTTTTAAGGAATATGGCTGTGTGGTATTGGCTTTGGAAGAATGGAAAAATGCATGGAGTAGGTTATGAAGTACAGATTTGCAGGAGCCACTGCTGAGATGTGTGACATGAGACAGGGTATGATGTCCCTGAAGAAGAGGCTGGAAAAGTCATTGGGGGCTGGACCATGGTTTTCCTGGAGACCCAGAGATTGTTTTTAGATATACTAGGACTGTGTGAGGGCTACAATGGAGTACTATTGGCTTGGGATGGAAGTTTTTCTGGGCTACTCAGCCCAACTGGAGGTGTGGAATTGGAAAGTACAGAGATTTTCAGTCACTGGTTATGATATTGAAAGGCCCAAGAATTCAGAAGCCCAGAAATACTATCATGCTCCAAAGGGAGCTTAAACGGGCCCCTGCATACCTCAAACTCCAGGCTTTACTCTCTGTTGGAAGCAAGCAAAGAATCCCTCTTCTCATTATATCAGAGCCCGCTCCTAATATAAAACTAGGTAAAAAGGGCATGAGATAGCCCTCAAGGATGGGAAATGAGTAATGAAGTGAACCACTTATTTGGTTTCTGTAAATAGCCTGCACCATAAGCCTTAATAGCCCACACTGTAAGCCTTAGTAGCCTGCACCATAAGCTGTAGCAGCCTGCCTCATACCACCAAGGTCATAGGAGGCTGATACCACACTCTGCTACCCCCACCTAAGGACCTGCGCAAATGCTGACCTCCAAGGTCATAGGAGACTGGTACCACACTCTGCTACTCCCACCCAAGGACCTGTGCAAATGCTGACCACCAAGGTCATAAGAGAATGATTGGTCCACGAGGGGCTTGAACAAATTAAACTAATTGGCTTAGACACTATGGGGTGGCACAAACTGACTGGCTCACACCCTGCGGGCTCCTGATATTAAAAAAATGATTGGTCTAATGCACAGGCTTTGTTAGAAACCCTATAAAAACTGTCCTGTTCCTGCATTTGGGGCTCTGCAGTCCTCTACCCCTGCATGGTGTACCACTGTGGGCCCCAGCGCGCTTGGAATAAAATCCTCTTACAGTTTGCATCAAGACCGCTTCTCATGAGTGATTTGGGGTGTTGCCATATCCGGGCAGAGCGTGGGGGCCCCCTCCTGGGGGGATATCAGACTTGAACTGCAGGTGTTTGATATTTGCTGGATGGCTATGGAGTTTGCATTGGCCCAGCCTCTCCTTGTTATGCCTTCTAGTACTTGGAAATGTTTACCCTGTGCCTTTATAGGTTGGCAGTATGTAACTTGTTTGATTTTCCAGGGCTCACAGTTAAGAGACAGTCTTGAGTCTCAGATGAGACTGTAGAACTATCTTAAGTTGTAAAGACTGTGGGGACCTTTGAATTTTGACTGAACACAATGTACAGTGTGAGATAGTTATAAATCTATTGGGAGCTGGAGTGGAATGTGGTAGTTTGAATGGATGTCCCAATAGATTCAGGAGTTTGAATGGATAGTCCCCAATAGATTCAGGAGCTTGCATTTATTTATTTATTTGAGAGAAAGAGGCAAGGAGAGAGAGAGAGAGAGAGAGAGAGAGAGAGAGAGAGGGAGGGAGGCAGGGAGGGAGGGAGGGAGGGAGGGAGGGAGGGAGGGAGGGAGGGAGGGAGGGAGGGAATGGGCATGTCAAGGCCTCTAGCCACTGCAAACAACCTCCAGACACATGCGCTACCTTGTGCATCTGGTTTATGTGGGTCCTGAGGAATAGCATTAAAGTCCTTCAGCTTTGCATGAAAGTGCCATAACCACTCAGCAATCTCTCCAGCCCAGATTCAGGAGTTTTATTCAAGCTTGTAACTTGGTGTCACTGTGGGTGAGCCCTAAGATGTTTGGGGTGGATCTGGAATTCCAGACTAATGATATGCTGAGTGCTTGAGTTCTACCTGGGGTTCCTGGAGTGTGTTTGTGTGTGTTGGTGGTGGTTGCTTTTCTCTGCATGGATCTGATAAAGGGGGCCAACTTCTGCCACTATGGAACTCCTCCTGAATCTGCAAGCTTCAAATAAATCCTGTTCCTCCTATAAACTGTATTGGCTTGGAGGTTCATCCCAGCAATGTGAAACTGGCTATGACAGGTCTAATCAACCAAGATTTACTAAATGCTTACAGTCCAGGACTTTGGAAATAATCCTGAACATAAATTTGACCAAGACTGACATGGTCTTTACCTTCATAAACTTGTAGTCTAGTTGGATAGGGAAAGCGAGCTTTCCTCACCACTTCCCAGCTTCACTCAAGTCTTCGTGCCAGGGCTGTCCCTCATTTTCCACTCTTTCGTCTCTGGGTCTGGGACTTCTCCCAGTCACACATCCTCTCCTCAACCCCAATGGTCTTCACTTTCATGAACAGGAGAGACAGAATGCTCTCCTTCCCCTTATCAGTCCACTTGTATTGTTTGTGATCTAAACTCTGTTCTGTCATTTGTAAGAGCTTCTCTTTAGATATTCAACATCCTATTTAGAGGGTTTAAACAATAAACTTTGAGCATTGCCTATTTTCTACATTCTAAATTTCTGCTTTAACCACTCTGCTTCTCTTCTGAGTGAAGTTGATGCCTCGGACAAGGGGAAAAGTCATGCGAGTATTAGAATGCTGGGAATGGAGAAGCACAAGACTGAGGAACCAGGTATCACCTGGCAACGATTGTCATGACAGTAGAATGTAGGACGCTGATGGGTTGAAAGGCCAAGAAGATCCCACAGGATCTTTTTAGGCACGTGACCTGGGACCTCAGAGTAAGGGCTACACAGCGCCACCAATTAGTGTTGAGCCGGGGCCGACATGAGCATATTCTAATTTTAGACCATCAGTTGGCTGCCACATGGAGAGCAGAGGAAGGAAAGAGTAAGAATGCAGAAGGCTGGTAGAATAGAGATATGTATTAAGACAGACCCACAAGTGATTGCTCCAGGATAATGAAGTAGCACTGGAAGAGATTAGGATGGTTTGTGAGTTATGATGATCCCTTACTTAGTAGGGTTCTGCTTCAGAGCTTTTGACTAAATAGTGGTGTATGCCCATACCAATGATCTGGTTTTCCCTTTAATGCAGTGAAGTGTTGACCCATTCCTTCTGGACTTCATTATAAAATGGGCTTTGCACTGGATGGCTGTACTCAGCTCAAGGTGAATCTGTGTATTCTGAGCACATTTTAAGTAGTGTAGACTAAGTTGTGCTGTTTGGTAGGTCAGGTATAATAAATGCATTTTCAACTTTTATCATGAGCTTATTAGGATGTTATTTATCATAAAATCCAGTTGGCAAAATATCACTAATCTGGGAAGAGGAAGAACAGCAATCAGGGATGACTCCTAGGATCTGAGGTGAATGCCTGAACCAACTTCCCACTCATGTAAGCCGAGGTGGCAGGAGGTCAAGGTTTCGAGGAAGTGGAGCAGGTGGTGGGATTAGGGAGCTAGTGCCATGGGACTAGTTTAGGGCATGTTGAGTTCGTTAAACGGACAAGTTAAATAGACTGTTCAATATAAGATCCGAGGCTCAAGAATGAGATTTGAGCTGGAAATGGAGATTTGGAATTTATCAGAGTAAATGAATGGTAAGTTGATAATGCCAACTTGAGTATCAAAACATCAGACTGGAGAGATGGCTTTGCAGTTAAGGCACTTACCTGAGAACCTACAGACCCATGTTTAACTCTCCTGGTCCCACGTAAGCTAGACACACAAGGTGATGCAAACACACAAGGTCACACCTGCGCATAAGGTGGTGCATGCATCCAGAGTTCTATTACAGTGGCTGGAGGCCCTGGCATGCCAATTCTCTCTCCCTCATAAAAGAATTGCAAAAAGACATCAGGCTGCACCTCATACATAGGTACAACTATCTTATGTCAATTACAGATAAAATTTAAACAAAAAGTCTTAGGAGCAGTAGGAAGAAGGTTCATAGTGAAAAGAACAAGTAATTTAAAATGTTAAGACTTTTCTACATTTAAAAGTTCTCATGTTATACTTTCATTAAGTATTCAAAGTAATTTGATTCATGAATAAATTATATGGATAAGCTAGCTCAAACCTTTTTTTGCAGGAAATAGAAAACAAAATGAAGTTAATGATTATAGCTTAAATGAGCTCTCATCCGCTAGAACAGAAAATTATTTCTTTTGGAGCTGATGCCTAGTTTCCAGACCACCTTCTGGTTGCCCGTGAGTCTGCTGAGCTCTGGGTCACATACCTGCAGCCTTTATCCCACTGCTTTGACTCCATCGCCAACAGTTTCATAAGGCTGCCTATGGAATGTTCATTCCTCCTCACAACTTCTATTGACTCAGCACAAGATCCAGTAGGACCATTGTTTATCTGGGCCACTATTGCAGAATGATTGAGACTATACAATTTATAAAGAACAGAGGTTAACTTCTTATAGTTCTAGAGGCCAGGAAATCCAAGGTCAAAGGCTCACATCTGACCAGAGATGTCTTGCTTCATTATCTCATCATGCGAGTGAGAGGGAGGGATCTACTGGAAGCTCTGTTGGGATTGCCATGAGTCCACTATGAACGTGAAAGCTTCAAGAGCTAAACCCTACCCACAAGGCCCCCAATACTGCCACTCTGGAGATTAACTGCAAAGCCCTGCTTTTAAAGGGGTACATTCAAACAATAGCCACCATCACTGTTTTATTTCTTAAAATATCTTTCAAAAAACTAGTTTGAGAAGTAGGTAGGAGAAATTGGTATTTGGCTTGCTTTTCTATCTATATTTAATATTTAGTTTCCATTTAAAAGCACTGGCCAAAGTTACAAAGATTCATTTTGCCCAAGCTATTAATATATATAAAATCTGTAAATATATACTATACAAATCCTCATGTGAGCCCAAATGCACTGATTTTCATCATCTTCTGATGCAAAGGAGACTGGTCTCTGTTCCTTCATAGGCACCCACTTCACCTTTAGCAGGTGATGTGACTAGGTGACATGGGGGCCAAGCACATACAGTTTCCACCATCATGGTAAGTACTAGTAAAGCATTATGCCAGTCTTGGACTATTTGGTAAACATAAATGTATCTTGGAGCCAAAATAATGGAATAACTTAGAGTGGCCTGATATGATTATTTGAAGTCAGTGGGATCCTAATGGGACAACATTCAATCTTTTAAAGAATGGAGGGAGCCACCCACCTGGCAAGACCTCCTTTATAGTTTGAAGATTTTTCTTACCCTGGAGAAAGATGGATAAAGTACTCTTTCTCTGTGAGGTAAGGTCTTATTCTAGCCAAGGCTGACCTGGAACTCACTCTGTAGCCCCAGGCTGGTCTCGAACTCACAGAGATCCTCCTACCTCTGCCTCCCAAGTGCGGGACTAAAAGTGTGATCCATTATACTTGGCTCTCATTGGAACTTTTTAAAGTTACTTATTTGTATGTGTATATGGCCAGGGTGAAATTGGGGGTGCACCAGGGCTACCTGCCATTGCAGATGAATACCAAATTCTTATACCACTTTTTGAGTCTGGCTTTACGTGGAACTGAACTTAGCCAGAGGCTTTGCAAGCAAAAGCCTAACCACTGGGCAATCTTCCAGCTCCCAAAGCACTGTTTTCTTTTTGTTCTGGGGAAGCTAGAACTCAAGCTGCAGAGTTTTTTTTTTCTTTTCATTTTTATAAGTGTTTTGAGTATTGATGTTACTTCCCCTTCAGTAGTTGATGGAATCTGATAAGTCAGCCACTGCAGTCTCCAGTTTTCTCTGTGAACAGGTTTTTGATGATGGATTTAGCATCTTGAGTAGACAGGGAACAATTCTTATTTTCATTTTTTTTTTCTCAGCTTCAGGTTTCCTTTTCAAGGAACTTGCCAACTTAACTTGTCAAATGTTGGCAAAAGTGTTCATAATTCTCTCATTTTGTTCCTTTAGTATTTGTAGGAACTATAATGATATCTTCCCCTTCATGTTGATATATGTAACTTGGAGCTCTAGCCAAGGCAATGAGGCCAGTTAATGAAACGAAGGGAGTTTATATGAGAAGTGGAAGAGAAGGGATACATGGAGGAACTTGAGTGTCATGGATGTGATCATTATTTTCATTCTGATGATGGTCTATGGGTATATCTACAGGTCATAATTCATCACATTGTAAAAATCAAGTATATCCTCTTTCTTAACTTACTACTTTAATAAAGCTATAAGAAAAAGACACACTTATTGAAAATAAAAAATGATATTTACATAGCAACTACTAGAATGAATAAATTTTGCAAAGTCATAGGATACATGATTGATCTGCATGATCAATTGCAGCTCTGTAATGTGACACAAAAATTTGGCTGATAAAAATTTTAATTAATTTAAAACAGAAGTTAAAATACTAAGAAAAAAAGTTATCCATACTGAGAATGATAAAACATCCCTACCAGAAATGAAAGATTTGGGGCTGGAGAGATGGCTTAGTGGTTAAGCGCTTGCCTGTGAAGCCTAAGGACCCCGGTTCTAGGCTCAATCCTCCAGGACCCACGTTAGCCAGATGCACAAGGGGGTGCATGTGTCTGGAGTTCGTTTGCAGTGGCTGGAGGCCCTGGTGTGCCCATTCTCTCTCTCTCTCTCTCTCTTTCTCTCTCTCTCTTTCTGTGCCTCTTTCTCTGTTGGTTGCTCTCAAATAAATAAATAAAAAAAAAGAAATGAAAGGTTTAAATGAATCAGATATGTCCCATGTTCATGGGTCAAAAATGCCAGTTATTCTTTTTGCACATGTATGGGGGAGTGCATGTGTATGTTTGGGTGTGTATGCATGCATGTAGTGCCAGGAGGAGAGTCTTGGGTGCCATTCCTCTGGGTCCAGCCATCTTTTATTTGGGATAGGCTCTCTAAATTCACAAAATAGAGTTGGCCTAGAATCCACCAAAAAGGCTGAACTGGTTGGCTAGTGAGCCTCAGGGGTTTGCCTGTCTCTGTCTCCCTAGTGGTATAGTTGCAACTCTGAACCACCATGACTGTTTATTTTTTGTGTAGGTTCTGGGGATTGAACCCACATCCTTATCCTTTCATAAGCAAGCACTTTACTAACTGAGCTATCACCCAAGCTGTGGAACTCCAATGTTCTGAACATGTCAGATTTATCAAGAAACTCTCAGTCAAAATAGCACCAAACATTTTGTAGAAACTGTACAGCTCGTTCTAAAATTGATCTGGAAATGCAAAGAACCCAAATAGCACAAATAATTATGACAGAAGTGGAGGCAAGTTGGAAGGTCTATAATTAAAGGGCTTTCTGTAAAATCCTCTAATCAAGACAGTGTACTGTTGGGATACCCAGATAGTGTCTAGTCAAATCTCCATATGCTGGACTTAGTTTCTACAGAGAACATAAAGCACCCCGAATTCATTGTTCAGAAACAATAGGACTAATATATAGCAAAAAGCCAGCTTCTAACTATCAGTTCTGCTTCACAAAAATTAATATGAGACAATTCACAGCTCTATGCTTCTGAGCTAAAGGCATAAAGAACCAAAAAGAAATCAGAGACTATCTATGTGATTTTGGGATAGGCAATAATTTCTTAGAAAAAAAATACTAAAACTAACAGAAAAAATTATATGTGTGTGTGTTAAATACTTTTATTTATTTATTTGAGAGAGAGGGGAGGATGCAGACAGGAAGAGACAGCATGGGCTCATAAGGCCTCCTGCTACTGCAAACAAACTCCAGATGCATGTGCTGCTTTGTTTTTTCTGGCTTTACATGAGTATTGGGGAGTTGAACCCAGGCCATCAGGCTTTGCAAGTAAGCATTTTTAACCATTGAACCTTCTCTCCAGCCCCCCAAATATATTTTTAATAAATTACATACTATATTAAAAACCATTGCAAAGAAAATGAATCAGGAAGTTACAAAGTAAGAAATCATTTCCAGTGCACATATCTAGAATATAGACATCAAAGACAATGCTCAGTCATGAGAACGATAGGTTCTGTGAGACAGTATTACATTTACATAAAAGTGGGCATGCTTGACATGGTGCCTTATGCCAGCTGTAAGGCCCAAAGGAGACATGTCTAAGCAAGACTAGTTTTTCCCAGATTCCAACCACTCTGAGGCCAATGGTGGCACTCTCCTATTTCCATTTAACCTCCAGATATGGTGAGTCAAATATTCCCAGAGAACTTGTGTAAACCAACTTGTAATCCTGTATTGTTATGCAATATGCAGTTTAGCTAAACTGTCTGCTTTTGCAACTATGGAATACCCCAGAGGACCTGGGAAAGTGCTGCAAAAGATTTTTAAAACTCCCATGTGTGGGTGGGTAATCAGGACTGTGCTTATTTTAATGCAATAAAGGATAATTATAGAAAGTTATCAGAGTCTAAGGATCTCAGAAGAAAGCATTCATCCGGTTTCTTTTCTCAGGAAGCCACACTTCAGGGAAACGGTTGCTATGTCTAGTTAGAGGGGTTCTGCAAGTGTTTGAGTTCCTGCCTTCAAGCCACAGTGTTCTGAGGATGGAAGTCGAATGTGCTGCGGGGAGTTAAGCTAAGAGGATTATCTTAATGCTATAAGTGAACACTTTAGCTAATCAACCATTGCATGCTGGTAGAAGAGTTGCAATTCTGAGGTCTCCATCCAAGAGCTTCGAAGCCCACAGCTCTCAGATTACAGCCAAGAGAATGAGCCTTTCCCAGATCATGAAGGCAACATTTGCATTATTAAGTTTGTTTTCTTTGCCTGTGTGTATGGGTGTGTGGTGTGCATCTGTGAGCGTGTATGTGTATATACACATGCTCGTTTGCATTTGGGCACACATGTATGTGGGTGCACATGCGTGTGTGTGTGTGTGTGTAGACTACAGACCAATGTTGTGTCCTTTCTGCTATCACTCTCCACCTTATTTCATTGAGACAAGGTCTTTCACTAAATCAACCAGCACACTCACTGATTTGGCTAGGCCATCTGGCTACTGCGCCCAGGGATTTCCTGTCTCCGCCTCCCCAGTGCTGGGATCACTGCTGCACACCACCACACTCGGCTTGCTTGCTTTATTTATTTATTTTTTTGGATATTTTATTAAAATATTTATTTGACAGAGAAAGAGGCAGAGAGAGAGAGAGAGGAAGAGAGAATGGGCATGCCAGGGCCTCCAGTCACTGCAAATGAACTCTAGACACATGCGCCCCCTTGTGTATCTGGCTAATGTGGATCGTGGGGAATTGAACCTTGGTGTTTTGGTTTTGCAGGCAAATGCCTTAACCGCTAAGTCATTCCTCCAGCCCTTGCTTGCTTTATTTTTAAAGCCCTATGAAACCAGAAGGAAAACTTAGGTATAATTCCACATTCAGATCATCATCTTGCATTGCCATAATTTAAATCATTTCACATCTTGCCTTTCCCTCCAAATATTGCATAAAAGCATCCCCCTGGAGCCAAAATGCCCCACAATACATTTTTTTATTATGTATCTCCTTATTGGTAGATACGGAGGTTGTTTCCAACTTTCTTTCTTTGTGTAACAATGGATAATCCCATGATGAATATCCCTTCATTAATAATTCATATATTTCACACCATATTTTTAGAATTCTGCCCAGAAGTTATATTACTCTCAATGGATATAAAATTCTTCAAAGATCTTACAATTTCATCACACAGCTTTGCAAAATCACAAGCATCCTAAAAGTTGACTTTTCCACAGACTCTTTGATAACACTTGGCATTCCTAGCTTAGAAGCTTTGCTCACTTAATAGGTGCAAAACAGTGTCTGTTTGGTTCTACTCTTTGAAAAGGAGTAACCCCAACTAATTATTGATTAGTTACATACTGACTAATTCCCTACAAAACATATTCATTCTGAGTTAAGGAAACACATTGAAATAAAGGCTTTCCTGAAAATATTACTGTGTATCCCAATCATTTCTGATAATCCTTCCTGTTCTTTTTTTCTAGTGCTCCATTCCTTCCTTCGAATTGTGAAGGTTGGTTTCCATTCTACTTAGAAGGCCCATAATACATGGACATGACTGATGTGTAGGGTGGAAGAGGAGAGGCATATGAAGTAGTTTGGTTAGAATTCTCTTCAGCAGAAACTTATGGAAACCTGGTTCAAAACATTCCCATAGGGCTGGAGAGATGGCTTAGTGGTTAAGGTGCTTGCCTGCGAAGCCTAAGGACCCATGTTTGACTCTCCAGATCCCATGAAAGATAGACACACAAGGTGAGGCAAGTGCAAGGTCACACATGCCCACTAGGTGGCACAGGCGTCTGAAGTTCAGTTGCAGTGGCTGAGGCCCTTGTGTGTCAATTGTCTTTCTCTAAAAAAATTGCAGTAGCAAGGTTACATATCAGTTTTCTAAAATCATCAAAATAGCCTTAATCCGGGCTGAAGACATGACTGTGGTTAAGAACACTTGCTGGGCAGCATGAGGGCTTGAAGAGACCTGAGAAACAAGTCGGGGCCCGTCCTCAGGACCCATGTGAGACTGCTGGGTGTGGCTTCACCCTTCTCTAGACAAGCTCTGCACAAGTAGGACAGCAGAGACCCAAGAACTGCTAGAGCTCATGCAGACAGGATCAGTAATACATTCTGGCTCAAGTAAGAATCGAAAGAAGAGATGGAGCAAGACGTCCAGCATTCTGCTCCACTCATTCACCACAGGGGAGTGTACAGGGCACCTCCTGAGCACATCTATGCGCCCCCCACCACACACACACACGCGCACACACACACACACACACACACACACACACACACACACGCACACACACGCACACACACACACGAAAGCAAACAACAGAATCCTGAAGCCTGTACTTCGCTCTCCCTCACGTGTCAGGACATCATCTCTGATGGTGAATGTGATTTTGGTCTGGTTAGGAGACCCTCCATGCCCCAGCCCATGCTTCTTTCTTTTTCTTTTTCTTTTTAAATTATTTATTTATTTATTTGAGAGTGACAGACACAGAGAGAAAGACAGATAGAGGGAGAGAGAGAGAATGGGTGCGCCAGGGCTTCCAGCCTCTGCAAACGAACTCCAGACACGTGCGCCCCCTTGTGCATCTGGCTTACGTGGGACCTGGGGAACCGAGCCTCGAACCGGGGTCCTTAGGCTTCACAGGCAAGCGCTTAACCGCTGAGCCATCTCTCCAGCCCCCATGCTTCTTTCTGTGTCCTTTTTCAGAACACTGTTGGGAATCCCAGTCTCAGGGATCCAGAAACATCTATGTCTTCCCTTCAGGTCTCCAACGTAAAAGACGAATAGTCTATGGCGGGAGCAGATTACACTGGTTTATGTGACCCAATTAACGGCAGTTACTTGGCAATAGCATTTTATTGTTTTAATGAAAGTGATAGCCTAGGGAAAGTAGAATGGAAGAGGGAAAGGGCCAAGCGTGGGGGGAAGAAGTAGTGGTGAGGAGAGGGAGAAGGAAGAAGGTCACAGGAAGTGACAGAAAAGGAGACAGTGAGCATGTGGTTGTTTCCGTGTGTCTTAGAAGAAGAGATAGGGACATTGAGAGGGCGGGAGAGTGAGAACACTGTGTACCAGGGGATTTCACTTTATGGAGAAACGCAGGGAGACTGTCCTGAAGTGCCCCTTTGCCTGGCAGGCTGCTGCACTGCGTGTCAGTACCTGCAAAGGCTGGTGTGAATGGCTTCTCAGAAGTTCCTCACACAGGTCCATGCCCTTCCTGGCCCTTTGTCACCTTCAGGCAGACGGCTGCTTTTGTGTGACAGATGGGAGGCATCCAACTATTGAGCTGATGATTCCATTAGATCATTCTAGAATAAGTAATGGGCAAAACAGAGCTCAAAGTGAGGGAGCAAAATCAATAGATAAAGCAAAAAGACAGTGTTTACATTCTTCAGCTAATGAGGAAGCCTCGGGGAGTCCTATGAAACGATGAATGATTAGCAGCGAGGAGTTAAGACCTGTCAGCCACGGGAGGAGCAGAAGGGCTTGCAGCACGGTCTACGGCACAGTCCGTCCTACCTACCAGCAGCTTCTCATTTCGGGACGAGACTCACGCCATAACGGGCCCCACATGAAGACAGTGAGTGCAGCAGAGACTGAGGCCACGTGTCACTGCTTCAGGAAAAGCAGGTGCGCAACATCCGCTGTGAAGGGCTGATGGTCTGTTCTCAAGCGAAACATCTGGAAACTGTTGCAGTGGTTTTGGAACATAGAGCAAAAGCAAAATCTTCTGAGATGATGTCATTAGTCCTTCCTCTTAGATAAATCTGTATTGATCCAATATAGGATTAGGGATGAAGGGGTGGAGGACAGACAAGTATGAGACTTGCCCGAAATTCTTCTTATTTGCTAAAAGTTCTCATAAAAATAGACTGTGTAAGGATCTGCTGGGTGTTGCTCAGTGGGAGAGCACACATCTTGCACATTCAAGGCTCTGGTGAAAAAACAATCTTGGGCTGGAGAGATTGCTTAGTGGTTAAGGTACTTCCTTGTAAAGCCTAAGGCCCCAGGTTTGATCCCCCAGTCCCCACGTAAGCCAGCTGCACAAGGTGGCACATGTGTCTGGACTTTGTTTGTAGTGGCTGCAGGCCCTGGCATGCCCATTCTCTCTCAATTTCTCTCTCTTAAAAGACATCAGCTGTGCTAGGGTACAATACAGGCTTGTGTAGCCTACCGAAGCTAATGTAGTTCAGAAGAAGGTTGACTGTTTGAGGCTCTCTGGAGGAGCTTGGGCAAAAATCAATACGCAATTGTTGCCTTGTCCTCACAGATGGATCCAATTTCCCTTCCTAGGAGAGTTCTTGGCTGTTGGGTGTGCTGCTGGTCCACACCTTGCTCAGCAGGTGGCGCTCTGCAACTATGAGGAAATGACATAGGGGGCCTGGTAGGATTTTTATTTTTACTTTTTCCTGACAGAAGAAATCAGACTTTGAGAGAGTTGAACACCATGAGCTATGATGGTAGAGCAGTTCTTGTAGGATTTTCTTAGAAGAGAGTGCTTCTTGATGTCACGTGCCACTGCTAGGGTGCAGCCTCAGAAGGAGCTCCCGGTAAGCATTTTTCCGTTCACCAAATGCCTGCTATGTTTGGCAATTATTCCAAGTCAATTAAATTTGATTTGGGGGGTTGGATTTATTAATGTTATTAGCACGCTTGGAATTGGTAATGATTACAATTTGCCAAGTGAGCAGTGGGGAATTCTCTGTTTAACTTGGAGCCATATGATCATTTCTCTTCATTTGCTCCTCAGGTCCCAAGGTTCTAGCTTCATTAAACTCCCAGAGCTTCTCTCTGTTCACTCAGACTTGCTTTCTCAAAGCAACTGAAAATATTTTGTTCTTTTAGAAAGATAATTTCCCCCAAATATGGCATATTTAACATAAACTATGGCAATGGTAAAATGTGGTTCTTTTCGTATGTGTATGACGTGTGTATGTGTGTTTACACTGCATATGTGGGTGCATGTGCACATGTGTGTATGTGCATATCTGTGGAGATCAGAGGTCGATGCCAGGTGTCTTCTTCAATTACTCTCCATCTGAGCTTTGAGACAAAGCCTACTGGTTTAATTAAACTAGCTAGCCAACCAGCTCTAGCATTCCTCAGTCTTTGCATTTCCAGTGCTGGCATCATAGATTTTCACTGCCATGCTAGCTTTTATGGCAAGCATTTTAGCCACTGAGCCTTCTCCCCAGTCCCCATAAAAATGTTCTTGATGAAATAAAATGCCAATCACAAATGTGTTCAGTAGGAATTAGGGTCCAGGGGACATGGCTTAGTCAGTACAGTGCTTGCCACATCTGCATGGGGACATGATTCTAGGTCCCAGCACCCACAGAAAAGCCCAGTGTAATGGCACGAGCTTGCACTCCCGGCACTGGGGAGGTGGATACAGGAGAATCCCTAAGGCTTGCTGGCTGGGCAGTTATTCTAGTCAGGGTTCTCCAGAGAAACAGAACTGATAGAATGAATTGTTATTAAAAAGGGAACTTGGGATGGAGCAATGGCTTAGCAGTTAAGGCATTTGACTATAAAGCCAAAGGACCCAGGTTCAATTCCCCAGGACCCACATTAGCCAGATGCATAAGGAGGCACACGTGTCTGGAGTTCATCTGCAGTGGCTGGAGGCCCTGCCACACCCATTCTCTCTCTCTCTTTCTCTCTCTCTCTCTCTCTCTCTCTCTCTCTCTCTCTCTCTCTCTTTCTCTCTCTCCTTCTTTCTCTGTCAAATAAATAAATAATTTTTTTAAAAAAGGAACTTATTGGATTAGCATCTGGCAGTCCAACAATAGCAGTTTGCAGGCTTGGAAGTGAAGAAACCTTGCAGCTGCTCAGTCAACATGGCTGTATGACTCAGTAGTCCCCATGCAGCACTGAAGGCCTGGAGGCTTCCTTCAGTCCACTCTGGAAGGCTGAGGAAATTTGGTGTCGATGCAGATGAAGGATAGCCAGACAGTTTAGACGCCCGTGCGAGTGAAGGCACTCACCAGCAAGCAGCACCGGCAGCCAGACAGTAGGAAGGGGCTTTTTCCTCTCAGGGCTTCCCTATATAAAGCCCTCCACCAGGAGTGCTGGCCACTCTGGGAGAAGGGCTCACCCTGGAGGAAGGACTCCTCCTTCAGTCAATCCTCCAAGAAGCAATCTCAGAGACCTGACCAAGAGGAATGTCTGTGGAGTCCTAACCAGATCAAGTTGACAATGGAACTTAACCATCACACTAGTTCAGCCCAATGAGTGAGCTCCAAATTGTGTGAAAAACCCTGTTTCCAAAAAAATAAAATGGAGAGCAACTGAGGAAGACACCTGATGTTAACCTGTGCCCTCCACATGTACATACACTCAAACACACACATGCACCAGCATACATACAAACACACATACATATGCAAAGAAAAAAGGAGAAATTATCCATATTATCTTCTCCTCTATTTCTACTCTTAATCTGAAAATTGCACAAGAAATATTTGCAATGTACAAGAATTCAGTGTGATAATGCCAATCAGATCTCAAAGTTTAAACCTAGTTGGCATTTGTGGATAAAGGGGAAATGGGTGGATAGGTTGATGGGTGGGTAGACGAGTGGGTGGATAGATGGATGGGTGGGTGAATGGGTGTATAGGTGGATGGATGCATGGATGGGTGGATGGGTGGATGGGTGCATGAATAGGTGGATGTGTGGGTAGATGGGTGGGTGGATGGGTGGATAGATGGGTGGGTGGATGGGTGGGTGGTAGGTAGCTGAGAGGAAGGGGAATGAGAAGGATGGATGAATAGCTTCATATTTTGATGATATTTGCAGAAATTGTCCATAGGACAGGATTGTTGTTCATATGTCTGATGAGTCACAATGACCACAGTCTTTTTAAGGAACTCATTTAGGAAAGATAGCTAAGATAAATGTTTGATTTCCATCTATAAATTTTAAAATATTGGAATATACTTTAAAGTCACCAGAAAAAATCAAAAAAATATACAATAGCACTTTTATTTTTTAAGCCCAGCAGAAACAAGAAGGGAAATTTAAAAATTGGTATAAGTTGATTTTTATGAATTTAGGACTGGCCTGCAGAATCTTGGCCAAGAGTTGAGTATGACTAACTGTGGTATTTGCTCAACTTAATAAACATTAATTGAAACCTATCATATGCCATGAAGGTTACGAGACACAAGTGCATGTATTCATTTCAACCTCTAATAATCATATAATCCCGTGGGGAAGGTGACGTATGAACAGATGATTCTGCAAAGTGACATGTCAACCATTACTGCGAATGGAGAGAAACTACAGTGCGACGTTGTTGAGGGGGTGACAAGTTAACTCATCTTCATTTCCTAGTGCCTAGCAGAGATGCTGGGACACCACGGAGGCTCCCAAAATATTACTGAATTAACAAATCCTGGAAGTTGAAAAACATTTCTTGGAAAAGTTGATGTGTAGAACATGGACAAAAATGACAACAATGATGAAAGTAATATTCATTACAAGTTTATTTTCTTGTTGTTTGAGATACTGATTTCTATTATCTTCTCAATAACCTCCTGAGACACATGGGCTCAGCAGGGAGACTGTCTATTGCACTGAAGATGAAGTAAAGACATTAATTACCTGAACATTTACTATTAAGATTTAGAGCGTTAGACACAAGACCCCTTTGGAAATACGGAAGGCCATCCTAGGCACAAGAAATAATAAGCAAAGAGAGAGAAGGCAGAATTGAGTGACAGAGATCTAAAATGCTTGGAACTTATGCTATAAGAAATCAGAAATTGGGCTGTAGAGATGGCTCAGTGGATAAAAAGGCTTGCTTGCAAAGCTGATGGCCCTGGGTTGGATTTCTCGCTACCCATGTAAAGCCAGATGCACAATGTGGTGCATGTGTCTGGAGTTCATTTATAGTGCCCATACTCCCTTCCCTCTCCTTCTTCCTCTCTGTCTCTGTCTATCTCTCTCTTTCTCTTACTCATCTTCTCCCCCTCTCTACTTGAAAATGAAGAAAATATTTTTAAAAGAAATTAGAAATTACTGAAAGATGCAACATGGCTAAATTTAGTTATTTATCTATTTGTTTAATCTGGGTTATTTCGGTTGCTGGATGGAGGTTGGATATAAGCCTTGGGAAGAGTATGGAAGTGTTGTGCAGCACAAGGGAAGGTTGAAAAAGTGCTGAGAAGTGCTAGTACAGTGTTCAGCAGTAAGTAAGACATATCTATCACATGCTCCAAGGCTCAGGAACCATTGCAGAAGAGGTGGTGGGAAGGATGTAAGAGCCAGCAGGTGAGGAGGAATGCTTTGCAATGTTCCTCTAGACACAAAGTGGCTGTGGTATTTATGACCTCACTCACAGAAGCTGACACTACTTACACCAGACCTGCTTAATAGAAGGGAAAAATGATGGCATCAAAATATAAAAGAGACTAGTTGGAAAGAAGAAGGGCCTCAATGGGGGGTGGATATGGGAAGGGGAAGGGGAACGTGGTATGAGAGGTTTAGGATTATAGCATATTGCCTCTATGTACAAAGGTTGTCAATAACAGTTATTTTTCGGAAAGGGTTGACTATAAGAAAGACACAAGAATAAGAGAAGGATGTCTGGTACCTGGCAAAGCCTGGGGAAATGGTGGGAGATGAGAAGGTATAAGATTTGCAGCAGACTTCAAACACTTCAATGTGGATATGGCAAAACCTCTAGGATAACAAGAAGTAAGGTTAATTAGAAATGATATTAAAGACGTAAGTGGGGTCCAGATTGAGAAATGAACTTTATTTTTAAAAAATTCAAGATCAAAGGCTGGAGAGACGGCCAAGTGGTTAAAGCACTGCCTGCAAAGCCTAAGGCCAAGTCCCACTCCCAGTACTAATGTAACACCAGATAGACAAGATGGAGCATGTATCTTGAGTTTGTTTGCAGTGGCTAGAGTCCCTGGTGCATTCATTCTCTCTCTATCTCTCAAATAAATAAATAACAAAATATATTTAGAAATGCAAGATCAGAACTGAGGAGGTAGTTCAATTGTTAAAGTGATTGACTTACAATCACATACCGACCTGAGATTAATCCCCAGTATGTCGAAAAGCCAGGCATTGTGGTTCATACTTGTAATCCCACCCCTGAGGAGGATGAGACCAGTAGTTACCTGGAGCTTGCTGGACAACTAGGCTAGCATACTTGACAAGTTCCAATCCCTGGTTCTAAAAGGTAGAAGATGTTCATGAGGAACAAACCCCCAGGTTGTCCTCTGGCCTATATACACACACACACACATACACACACACACCCTGAGCAAGATCATTGAGAACTTTGAACCATATGAATGAGATGACTACATACACATTTTAGAAAGATCCCTCTATTGGGAAGAAAACAGACTTGAGAGATGGTAAGCTAAAAACTGCTTGGAATCCCTCACCACAACCCAAGCAAAAGATGAAGGTAATGTAAGGGGTAACAGGACCCCAGATACAGGCGGGAGAGGATTCAACCGGACCTCAGACATGGCTGAGTGGTTATCAGGAAAAAAGAGGGAGGCAGGAGGATAAAATAAGAAGCAGTAGGTTTTGATTTGTCCAGAATATTCCTTGTTGTAGCAGTCATGAGTGGGAGGCTCTCGTCATCTCTCACAAGGCAGTTTGCACAGGAAGTTTTGTGGTTACTCTACTTAGAAGGAAGGAATCTTCCAGGTTCTTGGCACAAGCAGAAGCATAGGTGCCAATCAACCACCAAGACAGGGAATGAAAGAGAAATACCAAGTGTCAGGCTGGATGCTGGACAGAAAGTCTACATTTTGAGTTTGTGGCCTCGGGGTTAGGGGACAAAGGGAGTCACCTAGGATTGAGATGTGGCAAGGTTCACTTGCATATGGTTTGGGGTGTGGATCCAATGACTGTTTCGGAGCTGCTGCCACAGACTAGGCCATGTAAGGGCACATTTTAGAACCAGTTGGTGAGTGAACATTTGCAGAACAGCAACTTATCAATTATTTTCTGGGTGCCTGAAGTCAATGGATGGCCATTTCCAGCACAAGACTGGCTAGTGGGAAGTTTCTTTTTCTTTTCTATTTTTCAATTATGTTTTAGTGAAAATTCAGCATAATGGGTTCATGACATTTTCATCCATGTATATCACTTTGCTTTGCTAAGATCACCCTTTTTCACCTGTCCTTGCCCCTCCCTGTCCCCTCAATGTTTTCATGTCCATGCACACACATTCTACATGCAAGAAAGAATGTGCAATGTTTGTCCTTCTTTTCCCCTCCCATTGCCCTCTATTCTTCCCATCCCTTCCTTCACTTAGACCCCCTTCCTTCTCACCATGTAGTCCCTTTCCTATTTTCATATAGTTCATGTGATACACATATATTCTGGATTCTGTATATAACAAAAAATGTGTAATATTTGACTTTCTGAGTCTGGCTTATTATACTTACCATGATGATCTCTAGTTCCATCTATTTTCCTGTCAATGACATAATTTAATTACTTTACAGCTGAATAAAGCTGCATACTCTTCTGCATCCATTCATCTGTTAATGGGCACCTAGATTGACTCTACATCTTGGCTATTGTGAATGCTGCTGCAGTGAACATGGATATACAAGTGTCTCTGGTAAATGTTGAGTTTCCAAGGGGGAAAACCATATACTGGTTTAACTGCCAGAGTTACTTGTGCACTAGGGCACAGCCGGGCCACATAATCTGCAGAAGGGGCTTACTGTAATCAGATACAATGAACTACATAACTAATTATCTGCAAGGTTGTGAGATACAACTAACATAGTAAGATGCTATGTTTATTTATTTCTCTTTTTTCTTCTTTTGCAGCACTGAGCTTTGAGTCTAGAACTTCATGCACACTAGATTCACCCCTGGCATGATATGTTTATGTTTTGTTTGTTTTTCTAGGTGGGGTCTCACTCTAGCCCAGGATGATCTTGAACTCACTCTGTAGTCCTAGGCCAGCCTTGAACTCACCTCTGCCTTCTGGGTGCTGGAATAAAGGTTTGTGCCACTATGCATGACCACGCTTATTTTTTTAATGATACATTTAAATAGGTGACATAGACAGTATGAAAAAAGTAAAGTGCTTTCAGAATTCCCTAACAAGAGGAGAGCAGCATGGACAGTGGCGTCACTGCTACCTTGTCCCTGCACTTCCCTGTGAGGTTTCTGGGAGGTGGCAGGACTCAGCAAGCAGGTCCTTTGGTCCAGCTTATTCCAACTCTTAGGACTCTAGATAGGCAACGTGTTAGACATGAGGTGGCTAAGAACAATGGCAGCTGGATCTTGGTAGTGGTGTCTCCTGGTGACAGGAATTGTATTTTGTGGTTAAACACCCCAGAAGCTCCATCGGGTCGTTCCCACTCTGTCAGTCACAAGTCACTAGTACACTACTCATTGCCACACATGTGCATCCTCAGAGGACTCTGCCTCTATCATATCGCTCACACTATGATTTTGATACCCTCCTTTCTTCTCTTTGTGGGCTCTAAAGATTATAGGAAAACATGTCCTAAAAGGGCGATCAACTCCATAATAATAGAAGAAAACAGGATCACATCATCCCAGAAATATGCACCCACCTGACAAATAGTCATAAAACCTTCTTTAAAATTGGCAACAGAAAAACCCACTGCGATGCTATCTTCCCTTGAGACAGCCTACTCCACTGGGACACACTGCTGCACCATTTCTGGCCTCTGAGCAGCCCCACTGCATTGGCACAGGCACCATTTCCTCAGTCACGTTGGTGAAGGGAGGGTTCAGGCAAGTACCAGCTTTCCCTTAGCATCCTTCACATGGCTTTGACCTTCTTTACTAGTGTGGTTCCTCCACTGGTTGGGACTACTTTAGGGGACATGAATTATGTCTTTTTTTTTTTCTCGCCTCCTGGGGCTCCTAGTTCAGTGCTCAGCCAGATAGAAGCATTTTGGTTAATTCTAGAAGGTAAAAGACAGAAGTTATAGATTTGGTAGACATTACTTGGTATCCTCAGACTCAGTTTCTTTCCTCTGCATTTTAAAAACATCGTTGGAGTACCCACTGTAGAAGACAGCTTCAGGTTCACTGAGATGTACTTCCAGACCAGGCACAGTTATGGAGGAAGGGATTCATTGAAGTTTACAGACCCAGGGGAAGTTCTATAATGGCAGAAGAAGCTCGTCTGCTTTCACAGGACCAAATACACAGAGAGAAGCACAAGCCTAAAAGCCAAAAGCCACACAGCACAGAATATGTCAGGATCTCCAGATAGCACACTTTGCATATCTTTAGATTGAAATCTCAAACCGACCACCACACCTTAAGATCCACCCAGTGACACTGCCTCCAGCCAGGTGGTTGCAGAGGCAAACTACAAAGTAATAAAACATTGAATATATTGGGGTCAATTATTCAAACTACCACACCCACCTCCCATCCCTACCAATTCCTCTTTTGAAATCCTCTGTATTCTTCCATTTGCCTCTGTGAAGCCCTCCCTGACAGGCACCACACCCCCTTGTCAGCAATCCGTGGCTCCTCTGAACTCATAGGGCCACCTCCCCTACATTTGATTTCCCTGTTTATACAGACAAGGAGATAGAAACTTGTCAGTGTGGGATTGGTATGACCCAGAAGCTTGCCCACACACATGTTATAGAATGTGAAGACAGTTCAGTAAAACCACCTTTCCATTTAGCAGCAGTTCAAGATGGAGCCCTTGAAACCAGCCCCACAAACAGCACAGAGGTCTACTCCATGCAGGGCAGAGCCCTTCCTGGCCTTGCACCAGGATTGTGCTTTAAACCCTTGTAGCTCAGCCATCAGCTGCCTTTTCTCTACTCTCCACTGGGTGATAGCAGTGGGCAGGTCTCTGTCTAAAGGGAGTAGACTGACACTTTCTCTCCAGGTGTAGCTGACTGTGGTCCTAGGCTTCAAAGCACAGCCACCCGTTAAAAAAACAAAACAAAAAACCTTCTCATTAGCATGTAGTTAGCAGTATTATACCTAAACCAAGAGAGATCATCACTTCTTTTCTTCTCCAGGGAGCTTTTATTGGTTTGAAACTGGATCAGTAATTCCCTGAACAAAGAGGAAGCAACCCACATTTAAAACAAGGTCTGTGTGTTTCTGTTTTAGCCATTCTGGCTAACTACTAGAGAAGTGAAATCATTTGGCCTAAAATCAGCTTAGATCTCAGATGCAGTTACCCTGCCAAGACAGTTTCAAGTTAGCATCACCTCACATTGCTTAAGGCTATGACTGCAGGAAAATCCACAGGGGCCGAGTCATCACAGAGTGGGTTTGCATCTGAACCTCATTACTTGTTTGCTTGCAGAGGAGCTGGCTATCAAAATACATGGAAAATGGGGAAGGTCAAAGATAACTCATACCTTCATTTGTCTGATGAATACCTTCAGCATAGCTTGAAGCAGACACTGTGTCAGACACAGAAATAAAGACTCCATCTCCACTCTTCAAAGGCTCTTAAAACCCAGAGCTAAAGTCCCGGCAATAGAAAGCACTCAGTGCTGTGCAGAGAGGTGCTGAGAAGGGACCACCTGTACCACAGAGGAGTTCTTTGAGTGGGAACTTAAAAGGAGAGAATTTTGCACAGGAAACAGAGCATCATAGACAGAAGAAAGAGCATGCAAGAAGATAGACCTGAAAAGGTAGGCAGTGTTCTAGAAGCAAGAAGTCATTATAGGAAAGAGGATGTTAAGGTGCTGTTAGGAGTGTAAGATATCTTATCCAGAAAGGGCCAAGAAAATCAGAATAAGAACTTGAGATTTATTCTTTAAGCTCCAATAGGTGTCAGAAATATTAGACAGGTACCAGGCACTGTGGCGCACTCTTTTAATCCCAGCACTTGGGGCAGAGGATTAAAAGGAGGCAGAGGTAGGAGGATTGCCCTGAGTTCAAGGTCACCCTGAGACTACAGAGTGGATTCCAGGTCAGCCTGGGCTACAGTGAGACCCCACCTTGAAAAGAAAAAAAAAAAAAAAAGAAATATTCAACAGACAAGGTCATTGATACCCAGAAAGGAGACGTCAATGTACATCTCCTGAGAGACCACTTCACTCAGTTTTTCATGTACCCTTTACTCATTCATTCATTCAGTTATTCCTGCACTCCCTCCCTCCCACACTCACTCACTCACTCGCTCACTCAGTTTTTCATGTACCCCTTCGCTCATTCACTCACCCAATTACTCCTGCACTGCCTCCCTCCCTCCCTCCCTCACTCACTCACTCGGTTTTTCATGCACTCTCTCGCTCATTCACTCACTCAGTTTCTCCTGCACTCCCCCTAACTCATTCATTCAGTTACTCATTCACTCCATCACTCATTTACTCAATAAATTACTCATGTACTCCTTCACTCATTCACTCACTCATTCACTCATTTATTTACTCACACATTCACTCATTTATTCACTCACTCAATTACTCATTCATTTATTTACACACTCACTCATGCATCCATTCATTCACTCACTCACTCAGTTACTGATTCATTTACTCATTCACTCACTCCATCACACTATTCACTTTCACAGCCACTCATCCTCACTCATTCCCTCACTCACTCACTCCTCACTATGATTACATTTCCTACTTTTGAAAGACTGCAGACTGAAATATGGAAGATCCTTTGCACACAGAGACCATGGCTAAGTTTCAGAGACTAGTCTTCCCTTCTGATCTATCGCTCCACAAACAGATTCAACCAACATCAGATTGGGTTTCTGTGTGAGAAGAAAAAAACTCAGTAGCAGAGGCCATTAAGCTAGAAAAGAGATATAAATGGAAGAGAAAGGAAGGGAGGGGGGTACATAATAGCATGGTATTGTATATATGTAAGTAGAATAATAGATTAATGTGGGTGAAAAGGCCCAAAATGAGGTCAGAGGAAGAGATTGAGTAAAGGAAATGTGGAGGGAGGGCTAATCAAAATCTAAGAGGATATAAATAAATCATATGGAAACCTACTTTTCTGGACAATGGAACACTCAGGAGCCGTAGATTGTTGCTAGAAAATTTTCAGTGCCAGGGAAGGGATACCTTCCAGTGAGTTGTTGGCCAGGGAGGTCCTTGATGCCCCCAAAACATTACAGGCTATTGCTGAGGCCCTTGGTTTTCCATCAGGAATAGATGGTAAGACCCTATTGCTGAAGACTCCACATACTTGGGCTGCGAGGCCACTAAGAAACCCTGCTGGAACACAGCTGATAACCTCCTCCATGTAGACCAGCTGACAGAAAGCTGGAAGAAGCTATTCTACACGCAGTTCAATGGGAGAAAGAGAAATCACCAGTGAAGATACTCAACAGTAGACACTGCAAGCCTTACATTTGGCCAGCCAGGCCAAATGAACCAATGGGTGCAATAGTGGCACATCTGTTAGGGTGGAAACCAATTGCCCTCTAATTGGACTGGAGGCCCATTCCATGGAAGGGAATATATCCCTGATACTGAAAACTTAAAGCAGCAGTAGTCATGAGCCCTAGGGGTGTGACGTCTGCTTTTGTCTGGCTAAATGTATATACTATGCTTACCAAACTGCCCAGTTAGCACTTCTGTTAATGTTCATACCCTTATATTAATGCTACTCTCATTTGTTTTTTTCTCTTAAATTTTTTTTAAAATTTATTTGAGAGCAACAGACACAGAGAGAAAGACAGATAGAGGGAGAGAGAGAGAATGGGCGCGCCAGGGCTTCCAGCATCTGCAAACAAACTCCAGACGCGTGCGCCCCCTTGTGCATCTGGCTAACGTGGGACCTGGGGAACCGAGCCTCTAACCGGGATCCTTAAGCTTCACAGGCAAGCGCTTAACCGCTAAGCCATCTCTCCAGCCCTACTCTCACTTTTGATAGACAATCTTCTCTTTTCAGATGGCAGTGACCTTGGGATGACTCAGAAGGTATGGTGATGGAAAGAAATGACCGCTGTGCTCAGTACTGCAATATCTTTATCACACCTTCCAAGGCTCAGGGTCTAATGCACAAGAGGTGGCAGAAAGAATGTAATAGCCAAAGAAAGGGTATTACTCCATACAACATGATCCCTCCAGACCCAAAATGGCCTGGATATCCATGTCCTCAAAGTGCCTGACACTACCTGCACAAGACCATCATAAGAGGAGGAAAAGATCATGACATCAAAATTAAAAAAGAGACTGATTGAGATGGGGAGGGGATATGATGGAGAATGGAGTTTCAAAGGGGAAAGTGGGGGGAGGGAGGATATTACCATGGGGTATTTTTTACAATCATGGAAGTTGTTAATAAAAATTTGGAAGAAAGAAAAGAATGTTCAGGGGAAGCAGAGCATCGGTATAGCCATTTAATTTTCTTGTTATTATTCCAGAAGGAATACAGCACAGTAACTAATTGCACAGCATTACACTGTATTGGGTACTATAAGCAATTGAGATGCTTTAATGTATATGGGAGGGTGTGCAGGGTGACATGTCATTTTACTGGAGGGACTTGAGCATGGGTGGATTGGGGCATTTGCAAGAGTCCTGGAGCTAATCCCTGACAGATACCAAAGAGAACTTCACAGGTATCTGGTGAGAGGCCATGGAAGCTGGAACAAATGGAGTTGGCACTGGGGAAGCAAAAGAAGGATGGAAGAGAGCTGGGAAGATGACTCAGTGATTAAGCCTGTCAGCCAGGGTTCAATTCCCAAGCCACCCCTGTAAGCTAGAAGCAAAAAGTGGCCCCAAGCATCTGGTGTTCATTAGCAGCTGCAAGAGGCCCTGGCAATCCTCCCATATCACGCCCAAATATAAGTGAATAACTTTTGAAAAGAAGGGGCCGAGAGACAATTTGATAGTAGAGTTAGCAGGCAGTCTGATGAAATCTAGTTGGGGAGGTAGAAGAGTCACAGGCTACTCTCATTCCCAGTCAGGTAGCTGTGGACTGCTGGTGACAGCAGTGGAGTTCACGAGATGCTAGTTTGGTCAGAGGTAGGGACACAAAGAGTAAATGAGGGAAAGATAATAAGATTGGTTTAGAACATGTCAAATTGATGGGTCTACAGAGCGTCCTAGTCAGAGGCTCACCCTTCAAGACAGCTGGCATCCTGAGACCAGTAGCATATATACAAACTTAACAGGATTCTTCCACCTCACCACCTATGCAGATGGCTTCCAACCCCCCTTAAAATAAAATCCATGCAGTTTACCATGGGCCTGGATAACTCTATGGGACAAGATCCCTGCCTCTCTGTCTGACCTTATCTTTTTTATTGATTAGGAATTTTTTTATGTGAACCTACTGGGTATTTGCCATATTCCCATAGAGTTACACTGTTATATACCTTCTCCCCCACCCCACATCCACTGATGGCCCTTCTCACTAAATTATTGGTGTTACCTATGGGGTCCTGAATGCATCTATTAGTCTATGTATGTTCGGGGGGGGCAATACCTCAGGATATTCCTTCCAAACCTTTGGCTTTTATAATCTTTTTGTCCCCTCTTCCATAATGTTCAATGAGCCTTGGTGGTTGTGTTATAAGAGTACTTTTGTGTTAATCTCTCTTCAACTTCTGAATTTCTGCTTTGAAGTGTTCTGAGAGTTCTTGGTGCTTGTGGTCATCTCCCTGGAGCTGGTTGCCAGGTTCACACTGAGAACAGCTCCATGTTTAGATCAGCACTTCATTCATAATGTGTCCTGGACCCTGGTCAGTGTGGTGGAGGTGTGTCTTTAATGTTGAGAAATAGGTCATCTTTCCTTGTCATACAGGTGGATCTTGGCTTTTCACTGCCCTCTGCTTTTTTTTTTTTTAAAGCAGGTTCTCCAACCAATGTGAGCAACATGGATTAAATGGGGTAAGCAAGGTTATTAAGAGACTTTTTGATGGGAATAGCCACTCTTCCTGGCCAGCAGAAGCTTCTCTCTGGAGTCTGTGACATTCATATCCACATATGGTTCCCTCCCACTGAGCAGACCACATACCCAGTCAGAGAGCAGATGGTTACCTGCATAGGCTGTGTGCCACTATTGCACAGGTGTGTACATCTTGTCTGGCTGGTTGATTTAATAATTTATAGGATGCCTTGTTTGTTCACACTGTGGCCATTATCCCCCAGCAAGTCACATAGCATTTTCCCACCACTGTGAGGACTGGTCAGCAGTGTAATGGCTGGCTTCTAGGTTCCAGAGCAACATACTGTGGCTGTGGCCTGTGGTGCCTTCAGCAATAGGGTCTTGCCATCTGCCTCCTGTGGGTAACCCAGTGCTTTGGCAATGGCCTGCATTGTTTTGCAGCAGATAGAGGCACTGGCACACCCATTCTCTCTATGTCCTTCTTTCTTTCTTTCTTTCATAAATATATAAAGTATATATATACATGTATACATTTATGTATACACACATATGTATATATATACACACATATGTATATATATACACATATATGTATATATATATTTACATATGTATGTATACATAATTATATACACACAGAGATATATATTCGAGGTAGGGTTTCACTCTAGCTCAGGCTGACCTGGAATTTACTGTGTAATCTCAGTGTGCCCTCAAACTCATGGCGATCCTCTTACCTCTGCCTCCCAAGTGTAAAATATTTCTCGAAAAGATTTCAACCATCTCCTCCGATCCTCCTACCTCTGCCTCCCAAGTGTAAAATATTTTTAGAAAAGATTTCAACCATCTCCTCCAAGTTCATCTCTATAAAGGCTATCACCCTCTTTAGCGAGAACATCTGACCTTTTTCAAATATCATTTCAGAACTTTTGTCATTGAAATTATGTTGTTCATAATTTAGGGTGCCTTTCGGGAGGCTGTGTATGTTCCCAGCACTCCCCCGTGGATACTTGATGAAAACCGTAGTCCTGCCGTTGGGGCTCCAGTGAAGTTCCTCAGGCGGGACTTGATGAAGGATGGACAGTAAGGGAATGAAGGCAGGAGGAAGGGAGGGATCAAGGGAGGGAAAGAGCACCGACTATAGGAACACAGAGCTTTGATTTGATCAGACCACAGGAAACAGGAAAGCATTCCAAAGCAACTGAAGCCTAGCTGAGTCATGAAAACCAAGAAGGGAGCATTCAGCTGAAAGAAGGGGCCATTAGAGCCTGGCGATCAGAGATGAAGCTGAGAGCTGTCCAAGGGCCCCAAAGCTGCAGTCGCCTACAGGAGACCATGGAGGGTCCCTCAGGGGACGGCGTGCAGCCGGGGCCTTCATTCTGGCCCATGTACCTCCTGGCTCCTGCTTCACTTCAGCGATCTTTTGAAGAGTTGGCAGCGTGTGTTTCTGCCCTGCCTTCTCCCTTAAGTTTCTCATGATGGTCCTTTCTGCTAAATTCCTATCAATGGCAAGCCTTAAAGGAGAAGAGGTCACTTGAACTAAAGAAGCAAAAAGAAAGTGAAAGAAAATCCACACCTCCCCTGTCTTGCTAATGCTTCCAGTAGATCCTTGTCTTTGCTATGAGAACTGGCCTCTGAGCGTCACACGGTGTCATCTGTTGCTTGATGAATCCATCTCTGAGAGCTGTTTTGAGAGATGTTGGCAAGAAGAATGCCCAGGGACTGTTACTTCTCTGTGCCTCTTTGCAGAGAATGAATGAAATGAGATGCCTGTCTCCCGAGGACACGGGAGGGAGCCAAGTTCTAAAGAGAATAGAGCGTGTCTTTCTGCGCCTGCAGTGCACTCTGCATTCAAGGCACTTATTCTGCCAGCTCCCTCCCTTTAACTGGCTTTTAGAAGCTGCATGTAAGGTTTTCCCTAATGCTCCCCATTTTCCTTCTACTATCCTTCCTTTCTTTTATCTTTCACTCTGTATCAGAAATAAACACACATTGATTGTCATTTACTTCTAGACAGGAAGATTAGATAGACACAGCTTGGAAAAATATAAGTGAACATTGTTCTTATTCAATATCCGTCCAAGCTTTAGTTACTCATTGGTAAGCATGGTGGACTTTTCCATAATCATATGAAATCAATGGCATTGCTATTTTTCTTTGATGTACTTTTAAAATTTTCTTTAACTTACATCAAACAACATGTAAAATCATGAGTAAGATTCTTCATTTCTTTTTTTAATATTTATTTTTATTTATTTATTTGAGACAGAAAGAGAGAAGGGGGGAGAGAGAGAGAGAATAGGCATGTCAGGGCCTGAGCCACTGTAAACGAACTCCAGATGCACACACCACCATGTGCATCTGACTTACATGAGACCTGGAGAATTGAAACTGGGTCCTTTGGATTTGCAGACAAGTGCCTTAATCCCTAAGCCATCTCCCCAGCTTGATTCTTCACTTTTTAATTGTACAAAATCCCATTAAAATAATCAAATATTAAAGTTTAAATATCTTTATTTTATATTTTATTTTTCTCTTAAGGCAAGGTCATGTATAACCTAGGCTTGTCTAAAACACTCTATGTAGCCAAGGATAATTTTGAACTACTGATCCTCCTGCCTCCACCTTCTGAACCCTGGGATGACACACATGTGCCACCATCCATGCCTGGCTCTGTCCTTCATGATCTGTGTTTACCTGAGGGGGGTTCTGGAATTCAGGAGGTAGCAGATCCAGGCTGAGATCCAATCAAGTGACCAACAGAGACAAATCTGCAAAGGGTAATTTCTGCTGTGAAACCCTGGAGAAGGATGGGAGCGATGGCTTCTCTGGGCATGCTTGCTTTGTTTAAACTGGGATCCAGCATTGAGGAAATGTAAAATTCTGGAGTGTTTGTTTGGCTGTTGATCAATCAATTAATATTCATAATCATGCCTGAGAAATCAATAGTCAGAGGCATCCTGAATATTATTATATGAAAACACTCTGCAAGTAGCAGCTACCCTTTAAGTCTACCAAAAGAAAGTTCTGTCAGGATTCTAGAACTTTGTTCCTCCCATGCCCTCTCTCCCCCACAAATACACCCTTCTCTTGCTGAATAGTTAACATTCTCCTCAGTTTTGGGGGTTTTATCCATGGTCTTTCTATTTTTTTTTTTTGGTTGGGGCTCACCAGTGCATATCGTCCTGGTAGAGTCTGTCACCTCACATGGGCTCTGCAGATGGTGCCCTGGGTTTTGTCACTTTGGTCTTTAGCCTTTTATCTAGCAATGGAAAGAAAGGAGATGTTCTGTACCAATGAATCTTTAGACAATTAAAGCGTATCCTCTGAATGCTCCCAAATATTTTTGAAAAATCCCAACCGTTTTGATAGGAATCTTTCTAAATACATTACACACTTGACTGCCTTCTTCTGTAAACGAGATAATTTCTCCCCGAGAAAGTGCACAGTGTGTATGGTAGAAAGAGTGTCTCAGATCAGCGTTTGTTTGTGGTTCTGATTTTCTCTATGACCCAAGAATGAAGCCATCGCATGCTAATCAGACTGATGTTTGTGTTTTGAGTCCCAGGCTCTGTCTTCAAGGAGCTCACAATTTTACTGGGGGAGAGGATATGTAAATATGCCAGAGAGATAACTGGAGAGGAACACTGAGAGTCTGTGAACACAGAGGGTCAAGTATAAGGTATAACCTTATTTGGTCAGAAGGACAGATGGAAGAAAAAAAGATGCCTGAACTGAATCTTAGATGATAGGTAGAAGTTTGTCTTCATGACCAGGCAGGTGGTGTGTTCCAAGGAAAGACACAGACACCAACAACACACAGGTCTAAAAGCATGTGTTACGTCTGCAGCAGGCCAGCAGTAGTTTATGTGGCTGAAATGAGAATGAACAGAGGAAGACGACTGATAAAAATTCCAGAAGCTTCTCAGTCTAGTGGAAGCCTCTTTGCCAAGTCCGTTTCCCATTTGACTTTGACTGCACTGAGGATGTCTGAAGATTCATAAACAGCCGAGGACATGGCCAGATCTGCGTTGTCTCAGCTACAGGACTATGGCACTGGAGTGTTCTTGCATTTACTGGATGTAGATTAAGCATGCAGCAGGTCCAGAGATTAACCCAATCATGGAGACTCAGAAGCGAGCAAGGTGGATAAACTTGTTCTTGTGGGGCTGGGAGGGCCACAAAGCCAGGCAGCCACGAGAACAGTGGTACAAGAGATGAATCTTGAGAGATTCTGTGTACATGATGCTTAGGAATTAATATGGTATGGAGGATAGATGGATGTAGGAAAACTCACAGGTTTCAAGCAGGATGACCAGGCATTGACTGAAGTAGACAGTAGCTCTCTAAGGGACAAAGGCCATTGCATCTCTGCGCAGCAGCATTTATTGGCTGACCCAACCTCATTCCTGCCTCCATCCAGATAATAGCTTTTTCTTTCACTTTACCACAGTATATTGTACAGACTTCTAGTTTTGTTTTTATTGTCAAACAGACATATTTTCCTTCTAGTGTCCTCTGAAATCTAACATATCTCTGCAAATCAAGACCAGGCACCTAGATACTTGACACTTCAAGAAACCTCAATTTAAAAAAAAAATCATCAATAAAGTATGAAAGAAGCTGGTGCAGTTATCTTCTTGCTGGGACAAACATTCAACCACAAGCAGCTTATGGGAGTGAAGTGTTTATTTCAGCCTTGCAGATTCCAGAGGAAGCTTGATCATGGTGGGGGGAGCTGGCTCAGCCCTTCGTACGTCACAGCAGAGAGGCAACAGCAAGTACCAGCCAGCATGGGCAGCCAGGACTCAAGCTGGCTCTCAACACACCTCTTAGGGCTGGACTCAAGATCCACCCCCGGGGTCACACCATCTCTAGCAGGGTTCCACCTGCTGAAGACTAAGTAGGAAGCTTAATCAAAAATACCTGAGCCTATGGGGGAATCTACATTTACATTCAAACCACCACAGACACTTAGGAGAAAAAAGACAAGAATGGGCTGGAGAAATGCCTTAGTGGTTAAGTGCTTGCCTGTGAAGCCTAAGAGACCCAGTTCAAGGCTCGATTCCCCCGGATCCACATTAGCCAGATGCGCAAGGGGGTGCATGTGTCTGGAGTTCGTTTGCCATGGCTAGAAGCCCAGGCACACACATTCTTTCTTTCTTTCTTTCTCTCTCTCTCTCTCTCTCTCTCTCTCTCTCTCTCTCTCTCTCTCTGCCTCTTTCTCTCTCTGTCTGTCACTCTTAAATAAACAAAAAAGTTTTAAAAAATAAATAAAATGAGGGTTGGATAGATGGCTTAGCAGTTAAGACACTTGCCTACAAAGCCAAAGGACCCAGGTTCAATTACCCAAGAACCACCCAAGCCAGATGCATAAGGAGGTGCGTGCATCTGGAGTTCATTTGCAACAGCTGGAGGCCCTGGTGTGCCTATTCTCTCTCTCTCTCTCTCTCTGTCACTCTCAAATAAGTAAAATAAACAAAAATTTTTTTTGAAAAAGAAAAAGGGCAAGAACAAAAAAGCTGAATGATCAGCTTAATCTTGAAGTTGTTACCAGAGCTGATAATTAGTTTATATTAGAACTCATTAAATCAGGAGGCCATGTGGGATGTGAGCATAAGGAGAAAGGTGATTTAGACATGCATGAATTAGTATTATGTGTGGATGGTATTATTGAGGTAGTGTGTTCCCAATGTCATTGAACAAAAGAAGAGGAAAACTGAAAAGGAAGACTGAACTAGAACGTGTGCACTCTACTTAGCCGCCGTCTTTGCTGTTGAGATGCAGGGTTAAGATCCAGGGACAGGAGGTAGCAGGGTTGTACAGACAATGCAGCAGCATGCAGTGTGTTCTTCCGTGAATCTTCTAGAAGGAGGGGCTCACGACAGGGTGTCCGCTAAAGAAAATGGGAGCTATCACGGCAGATAACAGATATATCCTGGTCCATGATGAGTAGACTGTGAACAGGAATACTCCATTTCCCCAGGACAGGAGAGAAAGACTTGTGAAGATTCTTGTAGAAAATGGGGAAGAGTTTGTGGGAATCCAAGGAAGATGGCCTGACTCTTCCGTGTGAAGAAAGAAGAGGATGGAAAGAGGAGCCTGGGGTCTCCTGGCGAGCTCTGAGGTGATGTAAGTTTGTGTGCAGGAGTGAAGGGCTCCTGGCATGAGCAAGCACAAATGCTGCCCACACATCTGCCCAGCTTGACCTCGTGGTTTCTTTTAAGTGCCATAATCTCCTGTACTGCCTCCAGCAATCACCTGGTCTCTCCTCACACCCTGCTGAGAGAAGTGAGTTACTCCCCACCCCCTCCTCTGGCACAGTGCTGCTGGAAAGTTCTCTGGGAAATAGAAGACACCTTAGTTTCTGCGCTTCCCGCTGTTTCCTTTGCAGTTTCTGGCCAATGGGGACTCAAATGTTGAATTCATGCAGGTCACTATTTTCCTGCAACTCAGTTTAAAAAAGCTTCTCTGACTCTTTGCTCTACCTCAGCCATGCGTCGTCTGCCTTGGGTTATTTGCTGTATGGTAAAAGGCTTGAGAACTGCTTTCATTGCCTTCGGGTCAGACTTTTTTTTCTTAATTTTTAAATTTTTATTAACATTTTCCATGATTATAAAAAAAAATATCCCATGGTAATTCCCTCCCTCCCCATCTCCACACTTTCCCCTTTGAAATTACATTCTCCATCATATTACCTCCCCATTACAATCATTGTACTTACATATATACAATATCAACCTATTAAGTATCCTCCTCCCTTCCTTTCTCTTCCCTTTATGTCTCCTTTTCAACTTACTGGCCTCTGCTACCAAGTATTTTCCTTCTCACACAGAAGCCCAATCATCTGTAGCTAGGATCCACATATGCGAGAGAACATGTGGCGCTTGGCTTTCTGGGCCTGGGTTACCTCACTTAGTATAATCCTTTCCAGGTCCATCCATTTTTCTGCAAATTTCATAAGTTACCTGTTTCCTCACTCTATTTCTTGGTGTTGGCAGAGTATCTGTCTGCTCTACATCTCAGATCACTTGCAAGGCTACGGTAACAAAGTTCTACCAGCCTACTGGCTTAAAACAATGGACGCGTTCTCTCTCAGGACTAAAGGCCGTTCATCCACCATCGTCTGGCAGCAGGGCCACGCTCCACTCACACCAGAGGAGAGCTTCTAGTGACTGTTGGCACTCCTTGGCTAGTAGCTGCATCCCGCAAGCTTGTGCCCTGTCTTCACGTGGCACAGTTCCTCCTGAGCAGGGCTCTGAGTTTCTGCATCATCACTGTCCTTCCTGAGAGGATAGTAGGCATCAAATCAGGGGTCAACTATAATCTAATAGGACCTCATTTTAACTAATTATATGTGAAACATCTTATCTTCAAACAGACGACATTCCGAATCTCTGGAAAGATGTTTATTTGGGGAAAAACGTTATTCAACCCAGTGCTGTACTCTTTTGCCCTCTTGTTATTGATATTGTGTGGACAAGGACGGTAGTCTCTTCTTCCTCAGCTCTCCCCAGCATCTCCATCACCCTGCCACTATCCGCCTTCAAGCTGGCTCCTGGACTACTCTGCGTTCTGGGATTCTTAGGTACCAGATTTCTTAGTGAGAAATGTCACTATCCCTGTTGTGAAGGTAAGATGTGGAGCATGTAGCCAGATTTATTCTCCCAGTTTAGGTCTCACAACCATGGCCGAGCACATGGGATTCCCTCGCTGCCAGCAGTTCCCAGAAGTACCTCTAGGTGGCATGTTAGAGACTAACTGTAAGCAGTAACTATGTAATGCCTAGAAAAATTTCAGTCTTTGCAACAAAATAAAGCTACCTACCAAATGGGAACCCCTAAACCCTATTAAAGTTACATCTGAGAATTCACGCTATTTCAGGCTGTGTGCTTGCTGACAAGTGCACTTGGTTTCTGCAAGATTTAAGACTCATTACTGTTTCCCCTTTGACCGTGTTGTGTTGGCAATTTGCCAGTAGTTTAGCCATGGGGTATAATTTTTGCCCCTTGTGATTGACATTTTTAGTTTCCCGAGTTTTATTTGACCTAGACATTGGAGAATGAGGGCCGCGTGCTGGAGTCTCCATGGCTTCCACAGAGGCAGACAGATGTTGTCTTCTCCTCAGTGACTCCAGAGGAGTGTCTGGTACGAGCAGAAAAGCGAACTCCATTGTCCCTTCATCAGTGCTCCAGTTTGGACCTTGAATGTCGTCCGCCCCCACCACCACCAAGGCTTGTGCTGAAGCTTTAGTTGTCAGGTCAGGGCACTATTGGGAGTTGGGGTCTAGTAGAAGGAAGACAGATCACTGGGGGTGTTTCCTGGAAGAGGATGTTGGCTCATAGCACCTTCCTGTTTCTCTTTTCTTTTCCCTCACCGCCATGAGGCACACAGGCCTCCTCTGCCACATCCTTGCTCCGTGACACACTGGGCTGCCATAGGCCCGAGGCAGAATGGTGAGTGACCATGGGCAGAAGCCTCTGGAAACAGGAGCCAGAACAAGCCTCTTCTCCTGGGAAGTTAGTAATCTCACATTTTGTCAGAGTGATGGAAAACTAACTCTGTTGTGCTGGTGTGTTTCTACCTTATGATCTCTAGGAAACTTTGTCCCTCTTCCTGTCCTCATGCTCAGGGAAGGCTCTTTTTAAAGTTTTTTTCCTCATTTATTTTTTAAAATAAATAAATAAATTAGATACAGAGAGAGGGAGAAGAAGAGAGAGAGAGTGACAATGGGCATGCCAGGGCCTCCAGCCATTGTAAAGAAATTCCAGACACATGTGCCACCTTGTACATCTGGCTTACATGGGTCCTGGGGAATAAAACCTGGGTCCTTAGGCTTCTCAGGCAAATGCCTTAACCACTAAGCAATTTCTCCAAACCCTGAGTGGAAGGTTCCTCACAGACAAGATTGCCATCGCCTAAGTCCATAGTCCTGTGGCGCGGGTCCAGCTCCCACCCTGCCAACTTGCCGTTTTCACAGGAAACAATGCTTACCTTCTGCCAAGAGCATAGGAAGGAACACATGAGGCAATTTAAGAGAGCTGAAGTGTACGTCACACAGAAAAGTACAAATCAAATTATCTGTGGGACGGCAGGTCCTGGGAGGGAACTGTTTGGCACAGTAAACAGACTTGCATGTTGGGAAAAAGAATTGTCTTTCCCTATTTTATTTTCATTCAGAAATGGTCTTTTTGGCCTACCTTTGTTTCCTTATGCCTCCACAGGCTCCCACCACCCCGAGTTCCTGTTTCTCTCACCATTGGTTTTCACCATCAATCCGCTTGGCTTTTTCCCCCATTGGATTATTTATGACTGAGCAGTTTATAGTGCTGCTGGTCATGCATTAATTTACCTTTGAACACTTTCTATTTCCTTTGTGGCTCTCACCCCAACAGCTTTATCCTGTTTCATTCCCCTCAGCGCTTTCCCCATTCTTCCAAAATTAGCTCTACTAAAATTTAATGTCTTTAGTTTCCCCTTCTGCTGTGGTTTCAATTCTCCCTGGTATAAACATAACTATTATTAGGCAATCTCTTTGCTTGTGGCCAAGCCTGTGGCTAGACGCCGCCACTCCACACCCCCTCCGCCATGCCCTTGGGCCTCCATCCAGACACACCCGATGGATCTCGCCTTGTGTTGATGGTTGGTCTGTGTGATGGGCACAGCTACTGACTGTCTTCACTGCTCTCGAGAGTCCCCAGCTTGTCACAGAGCGCAGTGCAGGTAGCCTGCCACTCGCCCCCTCTGACCCTCAGCTCTGCCCAGGCCCCCGCGACTGCACAGGCAAGTGCCATCGGGAAGACCCCGCGGACTGTGAGGAGGACGTGCTTGGAGAATTCAGCCTTACACTGGAAAGCCCAATTTGATGGGCACGACTGAAAGACTGATACAAAAATCGTTGCTGTTTATGCTTCCAGCCTTCTGGGAGAGTGGAAAAACACTCACCTCTCCCCAGCATTCGCTCTGCTGCGGTTGCCAAATTATCTAACAGCCAGTCAGTTTCCAATTTGACAGCATGGTATTTCGCTTTTAAAAAATTATGCATCGTGACGTCTGTTTCTGTCTGCGCCAGGCTCCTTGTAGTAGCAATGGTAATGATGCTAGCGCCTCTAATTCAGAATCTTCGTGTGCTCTGGGCTCCCGTCTTCTCTGGAAATGCAAGGACAGGGATCGGGCTGAGACCACGGCTGCGCGGAGAGTTCTCGGTAGCTTGGTTTTGTCCTCTCTCTGGTTCAGTGCCTCAGTGTATCTCATTTGTTCTTTCTCTTTCTGTCCCTACACTTATATGGCCTCCTGTCTGTTTGGCTTTTTTTAAACAATACACATGGTGCAGGTGTGTGTGTGTGTGTGTGTGTGTGTGTGTGTGTGTGTGTGTGTGTGCATGTCAGTGAGTGTGTGCAGAAATCAGAGGATGAGCTCAGGCATTATCCTCAGGAGCCCCAACCATCTCCGGTGAGACAGGACCTCTCATTGGCCCCGAGCTCACCAATTAGGCTAGTGTTGCTGGCCAATGAGCTCCAGAAACCCTCCATCTCACCTCCCCAGCACCGTGCCCAGCAGTTCAGTTTACATCAGGAGGCTAAATGAATATGCTGCACTCTTCAAACAGCCTTCTACGTACTTACGTCTATGCTCATAGATGATTGCTGCTCTCAGCTTTGTCAGAGGCATTCCTTTCTGTGGTGGGCAATGATTCCTGGGGAGAGTCGAAAATTCATTCAAAAACAAAGCAAGTGGCTCACTGGGTGCTCAGCCCTTCCTGGGGATCTCCGTCACCTTCTCCAGGCTCAGGGACACTGCAGAAGAGGCAGGCGAAGCGTGAGAGCCAGACGATGGGGATCGCTGTCTTACACACACGATGTGGCTGCTGGGCACAGGAGTGTCCAGAAGCTGTGATGACCTCTACAAGGCCAGCACAAGACTGGCCCCATCAAGGGTAGAGGAGGGGCTCTTGAGAACCCACTCTCCTCTGAGGAGTCACTGGCAATTTATGGTTGCTGAGAATAAGAGACATTTTCTTCCGTAGTGTACCCATTAATAAATTATTTATGCTACATTAAATAACCCCACTCATTCTCATGCAAGCAGCCATAGTTAAAATCAGTGGGACACACACACATCAAAACAGAAGAGGGTTTAGTTAGGAAGAAGGGATTTAGCATGTGGGGAACAAGAAAAGGTATTATAGGGTATAAATATTATTAAAGTACATTGTATGTATGTATAAACTTGTCAAAAAAAAAACACATTTAGAAAGTAAGTTCATGATCATCCTCAGCTACTTAGTGAGTTCAAAGGTAGCCTAAGCAATATGAGATCCTATCATAAGTATATAAATGTCAAAAAACTATTTTAAAAAAGGGGAGGCCAGGCATGGTGGCGCTTGCCTTTAATCCCGGTACTGGGGGAAGAAAAAGAGGAAGAATGCTATGTACTTGGAGGACCCTGGAAAATTTTTTTCAAGACAAGTTAGGATTGGATATGAGTTTGAGAAGACTTAAGAGATGTTACAAGATATAGATTGGAGGAAGAAGAATGCATAGACACATGGATAAGAGAGGTAACCACTTTGCTCAAGAGGAGAGTATAGGTGGGAGGGATTTGAGAGGAAAGTGACCACTTGGCCAATCAGGTGGCCTGCACTAGGGCCTGGACTGCCTCTCCTCTCTCCTGAGGATGTCTAGGCAGTTAATAGCCACTTGGCAGGGAGAGACTCCCTCAGTGTTTCAGTTCCTCCCATATGTAACCCCTCACCCGGGCTCCAGTATCTGATCCCAACCAGACTCCTTTTTTTCCCCAAAGCTTCACTTGGATAGAATCATTTCTTTCTCTTTTTCAATTTTATTTATTTATTTTATTTTAAGAGAGACAGAGAGTGAGACAGAGGCAGATAGGTAGAGAGAACGGGTACACTAGGTCCTCTATCCACTGCAAACAAACCCCAGACACATGCACCACTTTGTGCATTTGGCTTACGTGGGTACTGGGAAATTGAACCTGGATCCTTAGCCTTCATAGGCAAGTGTCTTAACCACTAAGCCATCTCTCCATCCCAAATCATTTCTTTTGTCTGGCATGGATGCCCTTTCTAAGGAAAGTAGATGTTTTGGTCACATCTCCCCAGGACAAGTTAATGCAGTGCCTACTTCCTCCAGCTAGGCCCGCCCCACCCCTCAACGTGTGCACAAGCCCGCAGAGCACTTGCCGCCACCATAGTACCAAGTGCTTAAAACATGAGCCCTGGGCAACAGTTATGCTCAAGCCACCGAACTAACACTGTGTCTCTAAAGCCTTATCTGTTGAGCAAGGGAACTCTGGGATGGCCGCTCCCTACAAACAAAGCAGCCCCTGAGGATGCATTTTCCTGTCTGGTACTCCGTCATTTGCTAACTTTTCTAGTCCTGATTGTTGTTGTTGAGTTAATCTCAGTAGTTGAATAGCTAAAAAGAAAATGTCTCAATTAATGTCTGAATACCACTTGGATTAAGATAACTGCACCGAAATATGCAGCCCTATCCATTTGCAATTTGTAGAAAAACAGCCTGTCTCTTCTCTGACTTCAGCGATTCCAACCTTGTCTATGTGTATGCGCGGGTGCACATGTGCTTGGATGGGTCCTGTCTGCTTTCACAGCACTTTGCCAGTTCACAACTAGACTGCTTACCAAACTGACAGCTGTCACCTAAGCAGGCTAACTGGCCCGGAGTAACAGTGGGTTCGCTCACTCTGCCTGATGAGAACTCCCTGGGGTTTGCTTCAAGCTGGCGCAGAGCCAGAGGGCTCAACTGTATCTGATTCTTTCCAGCTCCATGGATTCCTGGTGCAGCGGCATTTGTGAAGACAGCAGAAGCCAGAGAAACGATTTGGCTAAACTTATCCGATGCAACAAAATTCAGCTTGATATTCCATTTTCAAATATCGGTATATTTTTCAAGCTGCATGACATGGGTTATGTATTACCAAGATTAACAGAGAAATCTTGCTAGGTTTCAAAAGCCATTTACCTGCTCTTAATGGTTTGGCCTCTTGATATCAGTTCAAGATCCGCTAACATTTCCATGGTTGCTTTAATTAGAAATAAGGTTTCTTGGTCTCATGCTAGTGGACAAATGCATAGATATTTATCATTGCAGCATTTGCTTAGAGCAATGAGGCTTTCAGACCTTAATAGCATGATTCATTACTCCAAAAACCAGAGTTATGTGGAGTGTGCCAAAAGCTAAACTGCTTTTTTTTCTTACTTACCTAAGTGAATTAGCAAGGCAACACTTTGCTCTTAGTTTGCTCTTAATTTGTTCTAGAATGCACAATGATAATGGGTTTTCTTAAAAATGTCTATAGTCTGTAGATATGCATTTAAAAGTGATCATTGAAGATGTCACAATTACAAAAGACTTTTTTGTTTTAAAATAGTTAGTTTATGCTTTTGGAATATGTCTATCTATCAATCTATCATCTATTTATAGATCATCTATCTTTCATCTATTTATTTATATATCACATATCTATCATCTATTACCTATCTATCTATCATATATCTTATGGAAATATAAGAAAGAAATTGAGACCTTATCCTTCTTCAATTCCCCAAGTGAATACTTGGACCTGGGTGTGCATGTAACCAAAGTTCCTTACGTCACACCTGTTGAAACTAACCCATCCATCACTCTGCTGGAGTTTTTCTCCTCTTTTCAGTGTTGATGTCTGTTGTAGTTACCTTCCTGTTGCTGGAACAAAGCACCTGACCAAAAGCAGCTGATAGGAGGAAAAGATTTATTTTGGCTTACAGTCTTGAAGGGAAGTTTCGCGCTATCAGGGGAAAGCATGGCACAAGCAGAGGCTGGACATCACCTCCTTGAGAGTGAGCCAGTCTCTGGCAATGGGGGGTGGCTTAACACACCCAAGCCTGTCCCCAACAACACACCTACTCCAGCAAGCTTCCACCTCTCCAAAACTGCCATCAGCTGGGGACCAAGCAGAGGACATCTGATCCAAACCACCACAATGTCTTTCTCATAAAGTACCATTACTTATGCTATGGCCATATACTTTAACATTTCTAATTTCAGTAAGTGACTGTTAGGTACTGACCATACAGTGCATATTATCACTGTATTGAGGTAGGTGGTGTATTACCATTACATTAAGGTAGACCAAATCTCTTTGGCCTTGTCTCTCAAATCTGGCATTTTGTCATGTAGAAACGTGTTGGAGATTATTTTTCTCACATGGTTAGAGCAGACCTCATCTGACTCACATGTTCACACATCTCAGATCTCATTTTAATCATATGTAGCTATAAGTACTGAAGTTTTAAAACTTATTTTTATTGCTGAAGCATGAAGGTTATGAGTTTGAGGCCAGCTGGGGTTACAAAGTGGGATCCTGTCTCAAAAATAAAAAAAGGTGAATATTGTAAAAGGCATTTTAACTTAATTCAAATACAAAAGAATTGCAATTAGAATAGTAGAATAAATATATAAAACCCAAGTGCATTAATTGACAACAAGAAGCATAACATTGGATAGCCAAGCATTTGCCTCTTTCAGTTTTTAAATACTTTATTTAAATTTATTTAGTAGAGAGAGGGGGAGGGAGCGTATGGACACACCAGGGCCTCTCTAGCCAAGGCAAACAAGGTCCAAATACATGAGCCACCTGTGCATCTAAGGTATGTGGGTACTGGAGAATCAAACCTGGGTCCTTAGGCTTTTCCAGCAAGTGCCTTAACCACTATGCTATCTCTCCAGCATTGCATTTGCCTCTTTCTGATCAACGTTGTCCCCTTATTTTAGTGCAGCTCTCTGGGAAGGAAGCTTATCATAGGATTAGAATTAGATTGGAACTCTCAATGGCATAGTGTCTGACAGCTGTTACATCCATTGGCAGGACAGAGGAGACATCTCTCCCGTGAGTTTTCGAGCATCTTGGTTGCTAGGCAGTACTTATGCAGCTGTTGACAGAATTTCTCTCTATGGCTTGTTTTCCTTTCCCTTTGCACCACAGCCCTTCCAGTTATCCAATCAGAATGCATCTTTCTTCAAAGGCGCTTCTAATTCTCATGCACTGGCTGCTCAGCCTGCAGTGCTTGGCTCCAGTATTCACACCTCGTGCGGGCTAAATATGGAGGCCAAGCCAAGAGGGAGGAGTACGCAGCCTTTTCTTCTCTGCCTTGTTCATTCCTCTTCTTCGATTTTCATTCCTATTACTGCTAACCCAGCTTCGACTCCATCCCCACCACAGGCTTATGCAAGAAGTCCCACAAAGACAGAAAAACAGGGCTGGAGAGGTGGCTTAACAGTTAAGGCACTTGCCTGCAAAGCCTAAGGACCCATGTTCAACTCTCCCCAGCTCCCATTGTAAACTAGGCGCACAAAGGTGAGGCAAGTGCCAAGGTGCACATGCCCGTAGGCGGCACCAGCATCTGGAGTTTGACAGCAGTGGCTGAGACTCTGAACTGTCACTTCTCTATTTCTCTCTGTTTCTCTCTCTGACTCTAAACTTAAAACAAAGATAGGAACACCAAGTCGAGAAGGAGTGTGAGATGACGGAGGAGCAGATAAGGCACGTGGGCTCCTGTCTTTGGTCCGCACTGTCCCTCGCAGCCACTGCGCTCCCTGCATCAGCCCCAGCCCTGTGCCCTACTCCAGGCTTCAGTGCTCCTCACTTTCTCTTCCCTTTTCCCCATCTATGGACGAAGACAGGTGTGTGCATGTATGACAATGTGTGTGCATATACACGTGTGCGTGTGTTTGTTCATTTGCAGTTTGGGTTGGAATATGCTGAAATGTCCCGAAAGAGGGGTGGAAAGGCATCCACCCATTACTTCAAAAACAGCTTCTGGGCTGGAGAGATGGCTTAGCGATTAAGCGCTTGCCTGTGAAGCCTAATGACCCCGGTTCGAGGCTCGGTTCCCCAGGTCCCACGTTAGCCAGATGCACAAGGGGGCGCACGCGTCTGGAGTTCGTTTGCAGAGGCTGGAAGCCCTGGCGCACCCATTCTCTCTCTCTCCATCTGTCTTTCTCTCTGTGTCTGTCGCTCTCAAATAAATAAATAAATAATTTAAAAAAATAGCTTCTAAGGAGATAGGACCTATATGAAGCCAGTTCAAATCCACATCCCTCACCCTTTGACCTTCTTTTCTTTTCCCAACTGGAGCTTTCCAGTCTGACTCCCTCCATTAAAGCAAGGAGTCAGGATGGGATGATGTCAGCATGTGCCTACACTTTCTGCTTCATTCACTCCAATACCCAGAGTTGGAGGCTCAGCTACAGACCTGGATATGCCTACCAAAGCGCTGGATCACATTGTTTCACCCCTTTGGTCCAGACCTTTGTTTTGTCAAGTTTGATGTGTAACAGATCACATTATGACCTGGGCCTTTCTTAGATATTGTAGGGGTAGATAATGGAAAGAATATTCCATAGAGACTATTTATTAAATGACACTGGTTTCAGGTAATGCTGTTAACAGAATATGTTCCATTCAAACAAGTAAATGGACACTTTTTAAACACAGTCATTGTGATGAGGTGGATACCTGATAAGTAGATATAGCCAGGATCTGGGAAGATGGTTCATTGAATAGGAGTGCCTGCTGCGTAAGCGTGAGGACCTGGATTTGGTCTAGTAAAGATTCAAGGGGGGCTTTCACACACTTGGAACCCGAGTGCCAACGAGGGGCAGAGACAGGTGGATCACTGGGGCTCACTGCTCAGCCAGTGTGGCCGTAAACCAGCAAGCTCCAGGTTCAAAGTGAGAAGCCTTATCTTAGGGAAACAAGATGGAAGAGCAATAGGGGAGGACCCCTGTTGTCACCTTGTCCTCTGAACCCATGCACACAAGTCACATGCATCTTCATACATATGTACATATAATACATGCATACATTATACCCATAACAGACAACACACATGCACACCTACACACACCGGAAAGATGGTAAATTAAAACAAAAGCCATCAGTCATAGCAATGTTGCATGTGTCTTGTTGTGCCTCTGGTTATAACAAAGATCTCTAAGCATGCGTGGAGGTGGAGGACCCAGGCTTCAGTTCTCCTTCCAGCTCCTGTTGTCAGCACATTGTTGCAGCACACCGGTGCTCAGATAGAAATGCTACAAACAGGAAGGAGGAAGACAATCCTGCTCTGAAATAATGACAGGTTGGCAGGTTGAATGGTGGGGTAATAAGAGCAAGAATTATCTGCTCCAGGAATACGATTCCGTTGTCCTATTCACATCAAGACTGCCCGTGCGGAGATGGAGTTTCCATTCCCACGCCCATCCTCCTTCTCCGTTTCCTCTGTTCTTCACCACTGATCAGTTCCTTTCACAAGTGTCCTCAGGCTGAAATTTTCCCTGTTTGACACCAATTCAAAGGTAAATTGCCTGCAAAGTTCAAGGTACATTCTAATTGTGTTCATGTCTGCTGCATGAACTGTACAAGCTGACTTCCCACTCAATTTCAGTTTTCAAAGGTCTTCTTTACACCTCCTGCAACCATTGGCCATGATTGAAAACACATTTTGTTGTAGTATTGCTTCAGGGTAAATTACTTTCAATTCTGTCTGCTTAAAACAGTGAGATCAAATGTCATGATAGCATCATGCCAAATCCACCCATGCAAATGAAATATAAAAATTCTCAGAAGGTATTGATTGGATATGTATCACAACAAAAATACTGATGACTCATAGATAAACAATAGACAGATAGACCACTGGATTATGTTTCTACCTAGCAGTGATACAATTTTTTAACACGACAAACCCAAGGAGACTGTGATGGTTAATGACAATTGGACAGGATCAGGATTCACATAGCAGATAAATCCCAGGGCATGACTGTAAAGGAACAGTTCAATGTGGTGGGAAGACCCACCCTAATTGTGGGCGGCACCATTCCATGGACAAGGGTCCCAACCTGAATAAAAAGGGGAACGCATTAATGTCTCTCTGCTTCCTGACTGGATGCAATGTGATGAACCGCTCTTGGCATATTGCCCTGCCATGATAGGCTGTTCCCTCAAACTATGAGTTCAAATAAACCCTTCCTTCATTATGTTGCTTTTGCCAGGTGGTTTGTCACAGTAGTGAGAAACCTAGCAAGTACAGAGACCACAGACCTTGCTAAGGGGCCATTTTATCTTATTTCTTACCCCTGTGAGCACTGTACACTCCCTGTCTTAGGCTCTTCCCAGGAGGAATACAGACTCTACCTTTGCCTTGCAGGAATTGTGTGTTGATTCATGCCTGGTGTTCTCTGTTGGAGAATTTTCCAAGGTCCATTGGTAGTCTGTGACCCATTACCCACCTGAAAGATGCTTTTTAATGTCATCCCAAATTCAGGTCCATCTTGCCTGGTGATGGCAGAGCCCACTGTGTGGGGAAGTCAGCATGTGAAGCCAGTCTGCAGAAGGCAGCAAGGCCGACCAGAGCATAGAACCAGTGAACAACCCAGGAGGCCTGAGGCTCCCAGTTTGCCAGACACACTTCTTTGAATGGGTCTGGGCCATGAAGCTGTCCTTCCCTGCACCACCTTGTACAGGGGAGTCTTGCCAGAATGGAAAACGTGACCTTGTGTTTCTGCATTTGCCTTCCCTGAAGAATTAACCCATCACTTTAGCTAGCCCTTGCCGTCAAATCAAGCTATGAACAAAACGTATAAGAAAGAGGTAACAGCTGTCTCATCCAGTGCTGAGCACTTAACTTTCAAGGCTCAGAGAAAATCACAGGAGAGGCAGTTGAAAAACAGTGGGAGCCAGAGAGTGGGGAGGAGTGCTTTGGAACACTGTTTTCCAGACACACAAAGTGGCCATTGCATTCTTGACCTCACAACAGCTGCACAATATTGGGCCCATCAACATGTCATCATGGATGGTGGTGTAGGGCCAAAAAAAAAAAAAAAAAGAAAAGAAAAAAGATGCCATCAAAACAGAAGAAAGACTAATGGGAAAGAATGACTTCAGTGAATGGGGTATAGAGAAGGGGAGAGAAAAATGTAATGGGACGTGACCAAAATACATTATGTACATGTATGAAAATTGTCAATAAAAGATTTCAAGTACCTTATATATGAAGGTAAATAAATAAACTTCTTTGAAACATGTTTGTCTCCATCATGCACCCTATTCTTGTTAATTCATTTTATTTTCCATGTTCTTGGTTGTTGGAAGAGGAATAAAAGAAGGCTGGATTTTTTGAGGGTGTATCTATTTTCATTTAATCTGATGCATAGTATTATACCAAACATCAGAAATGTGTTAAGAGGAAATATTTGTTTATACCTTAAGCTGCAGAAAAAGCAATATTGGTTCAGTCTTATTAAATCAATTACTCTCTGTGCTTTCAGAACTTGGCAAATAATTTTGCATGCCCTCCGAAAAAGCTGAGGTTGCGGAATTGTTGTTTAAAACTATATGATTCACACTGCCCTAAAAAAAAAAAAAAAAAAAAAAAAAAAAAAACCACAAACATAATCCCTTCTGAAATCCAGTTTAGACTATTTCAATAGAAAACATTCATTTATTATTTCTGGCACTTCCTTCCTTCGTGTTAAGGACTTCTTGGGCCATTCAGCGAGACCGAGCCTTCATAATGAAATCTACCCCTGAGATAAAGGAAAATAAACAGACCTGGTACCTCAGGCTAACGTGATTTTTCTGAGTTTGGGAAGGCAACGGCTTGTTTATTTTTTACAGCCTGATAAGTTTCCAAGGCAAAATGATTTATCTCTGTCCAGTTTTTCTTGGGATATTCACTGGGCAGAAAGTGGATTAAGGAAGAAGGAGAGAATGGCCTGAAATAGAAAGGAAAAGAACTGTAAGGGCAATACTGAAAACTACGATGGCCTAACCTGATTATTGTGTATCCTCTAAAGAGAGCAGAAACCAAATTACATTGGAGAAAAAGAAAGTGAAAAGAGAAGGAAATTGCAATATTTTGGTCGAAGGGAGATTGCATTGTAGGGTTAATAGAATTCAGAAGGCAACATCATTTTTAAAACTAGATTGGCTCTCGCCTGTAATTCTTGGATACACTCTTTGCAAACCAGGGCTGTGTGTGTTCTTTTCTGACATGACACAAGAGGAAAAAATTGTCACGAAATGATAATTGCCTAGTGCCAACAGTCACACAATGCCCTCTCGAAAGAGAAAGAGAGCAGGGGCAAGAATGGCTGCCAAGGCCAGCCACAGGCCAGGAGGACCCAGAGCTCTCCATTGTGTGAGGTCCCACCCATCGCTTGTCATTTCTCTCCAAAGCAGCTGTGTGGCTCCAGCAAACCTCCCTCCCCAGCCTGGTTTGGAGGCAATGCCCATCTGGGATTCTCCATTCACAAGACTGGCTGGACTTGGAGGCTCGTCATTCTCTGGAGGAGGTATTCAGATGTGTCACAAAGGTTCCTGTCATTGGCTCAGTGGGCAAGAGCACTTGCCTTTTGAACCTGAGCTGGCTCCCTAGCCACGACATCTGTAACCCCACTCCAGTGTGGGTGGGAGAGGGGTGGTTGGGACAGGAGAATCACGGGAGGTTATTGATCAGCCAGTCTGACCAGAGCTCCAGTTCAGTGAGAGACTCCATCTCATGGAAACAGTGCAGAATAATGATTCAGGAGGTGGCATGACATTTGACTCTGGTCTCCTCACACATGTGCGTGGGGTCCATACATCTGTGAACACATGTGCATACACTAAACACACACACACACACACCATACCATACTATTCATACTATACACACCAAAAAACTAGACTCTATCCTTAAGAGACAAGAGACATGAAGTGATTTAGCAAGTCCAAGATAGACTATGAATAAACATGAAGTGTGTAAGGATGGGGTGTTTTTGACTTTGCCAGCATAGCATAACCTACACCTTGCCATGATCAGTCAGGACAGGGAGCAGAATCAGGGCTGTCACTGCTGAGCAGCACTTGATCTCATGTCCTGTCTTGTCAGAGCAGCAGGTAGAATTTGCAGCACCGAGAGCACGCCATATGCAAGGCACAGCACAAGATACGCTTCACTGTGACCCTGTGCGTCACTCCATCACACGAAGGTGAAGAAGAGAGCCTACCTCTTAGTTTTGGGAGGATTAGGAGAGGGTTTCATCCCTGGTACTTACTTAGGGCCTGGTACAAACCTGAGCCAGCATTCTCACCACTACCCTCAAACTGGTAGTGTGAAGAAACATGAATGGAAAGGTCGTAGATGACATGTGGTGATTGATAGGACTTTAATTCCAACTGCAAAGGCTGTTGTCTGAACTTTGATGTCATGCTACACTGCAGTAAGCGAACAGGCACGCAGACCCCGGTCATCTCAGCCAGTGAGTAGAAGCAGACCTGTATGAGATCGCACTTCTTATGACGCATCTATTGAAGGCCTACAGCTGCGTCACAGAATGGCAGAAAGGTAAATGGCGGAGGCATGAGTGAGAAGCCCAAAATCTGAGTGGTGGTCTTACTGGGAAGTGGCCCAGTCTTGAAGTCACTGATCCAGTCCCATGAGGAAGGCATCAATCCCTCCATCTGAGCAGGGTGACCGTCTCTAAATGGCTCCACCTCCCAGAACCGCCACCATCTCTCCTCACCAGTCTGGGAGGAGACAACTCATATTCGCTCCATGGCAGACCTATAGGTTGAAGTTCTAAAAGAAGGCTCGTGAAGAAAGAGAGGTGCAGGGAGGTGATATGTAGGGTTGGGGAGTAGCAAGGAAGGTTTAGATGGTGGGGAGTATTCTGCGTTGGGACTGGGAGACAGGAAGTGGAGGAGCCTGCCCGGAGCTCGGGTTAACCTGCATAGCATGTGAAGACAGTGGAGCTTTCATCTCTCTCTTCCTCTCCATGTGAAGCTAGGCAAGGGCTTAAAGCGGTCCACCTCCTTGGAAACGAGCTCTCAATGAGGTCTCTGCCTTTGAAGAATCAACTTAATCAGGTAGGAATGTGCTTAGTCCCAAACTCCCAGGGGGGCTTTATGAGGACCTAGATATTATCCACCTCAGCCCAGTGTTGCTCTGCTCTGCAGGAGAAACCTCTCCTGAACAGGGGACTCACTTCTTAAGAGAACCTACTTCTTAAGACAGATTTGATGGGGAGCTTTCACTTATAGAAAACACCTCCATATGCAATGCCTGCTCCTTGAACCACAAAGGTGTTTAAACTGCCCTGTGCTGAATTTCTTTTCTCCTAGCCTAGCTGATGCTAATTCCTCCATTTGCTACATTCTGTCTCCCTCCCTTGGTATCATCCCTAGCTTGTAACTTCAGGGAAATAATCTGGCTGTGGGGAGTAGCCATTCTTACACATGTCTCACCGGTTAAGAGGGCAGATGTAACATCAGAGGAAGAGGAAAGTATAACACACACTTGTGCACAAATCATGGTTGAGTGACTCCACGGAGATTCCTGAGTCTGGTTCCATGTGCTAGGTTTCTAAATAGCGCATCTCATAGCGGTCAACTGTGATTACATAGAGAATGTTTAATCCTCTCTAAGTTTCAGGTTTTGATGTCAAGAGTGAAAAATAAGAGGCAAATCCTAAGGAAAAAATAGTTATAAAAACCAAGGGCTATTTCCTTCAATACTTACAAATTCTTGTTAGATAGAACTTAAGTTTTGGGGGTGTTACTCTTAAATGAGCTCCTCCTCATGTTCCTCATCTCTGACCTTCTGATTGTATCTTTTCACTGCTACTTAATTGATTTAGGAACCAGATTTTTTGTTTTTGTTTTTGTTTTTGTTTTTCGAGGTAAGGTTTCACTATAGCCTAGGCTGACCTGGAATTCACTATGGAGTCTCAGGGTGGCCTCGAACTCACGGCGATCCTCCTACCTCTGCCTCCCGAGTGCTGGGATTAAAGCCGTGTGCCACCACGCCCGGCCACAGGAACCAGATTTTTTAAACATTCTCTTTTCTCTCTTCTCCTCTACTTTTCCTCCTCTCTTTCCTTTTCTTTTTTTTCTGTCGTGCGTATTCCTTTCTCTTCTCATTCTCCCTTCTCTCTACTTGTGCTCCATTTTTTTCTTATTCTACTTCACTGAATTCCCAGATGTTCTTATTTCAAAACACAAATTTAAAGTCTTGCACAGAGCTTGGAAATATATAACCTTTCCAGAGATTAGAATTGAAGATTTAATTCAGGCAAGATTCTAATAAAAGAAATCCTTTTAAGGAGTTCTTAAGGAGTAAGAGACAAAGTGTCTTCATTTCATCATAGTAAGTCCATGGCACTCCCAAGAGTCCTGGCTCTCTGGCCAGGCTTACTGTAGCCATCCAAAACAAGATGTCTGCCCACAGAGGGTTAAGAGCCCAAGGAGCTTTCAGACATCTGAGCATCTTCACCTTAGAGAGAACAAGTTACATTCCACACCACAATAAAGAGTGTCTGCTGCAAGGGTGTCAGTCACTTTAGTTTAAAAGACACAGACAGCACTTAAAGGCTGTCAATCATTTCCTATAAATGGAGACAAGATAGTTTTAACATATGAACTGCCAATATTTTCTACAGTCAATTAAAAAGAATTTTTTAAAGTAGAAAATTATTTCCCAGATCAGGCCAATTCTTTTCCATAAAACGATTTGGAATAGCATTAACTGTCAGATTAAAGAAACATTTAAACCAATCTACAAACGCATAAAAGAAAGATCTGGTTTGATGTCTCATGGATATACAGCTCCACATCAATTTGGAAGCTGAGAAATTACTAAAGGAGGACATCCTCTTGCTGGATAAAGCTGACATCCATACCATGCTGTCCAGCCCAGCACCCACTAAACACACGTAAATTTAATCACAATTCAATCAAACTGGTTTTAGTGACACTACCACATTTTACTAGCCATATCGAGCAGCATAGACATCAAATGTCTTGTTGTCACAGAGTTCTATCTTACTGACTGGCTTCACTGACTTGTAACTCAGAGTACGGTCATGGAGCCACGGCCTAAGCACCTCCTGGGACTAGAGCGAGCTTCGTGGCTGGGCAATTCCTATAGGAACATAAAGTCCTGTCCTCTGACGTACTCCACACTTGGCTTAGTAACTTATCTTGACATTGTTACAAATTGTTGAACAAGTGGTCCTATACTTTTGTTTTGCATTCAGTCTACAACTTAAATAGCCAGTCCTACTTAAGAGCTTGTTCCACGTGCAAACCAGAGGTCACACCAGATGTCACAACCACCCCTACCTAGTCAGAATCTGCATTCACAGGACCCCAGGTTAATCATCCTGACATGAACATTGAAAGCATGACCTAGAAGAGAAATCTTCATTTTCATTCTACAGCGCTCTTCTTCATACCAGCTAGAACTAAACGATCCCAGAGTCAAAGACATAACAAAGATTAAAACCACGATGTATATTAGGCAACACACACACCTCGCACACAGGTACATGCATAATTATCACTTAGCTATAGTTAATAACTGGGTATTTGGGGATTGAGCTCAGTATAAGAGCCTGCACAACACTCAACTTGAAGCTTCTGGTTGGAGACAATTTATGATGTTGAGTTAACCCCAATCTTAGGACCCCCAGAAAACTTATCAATCACTAGTGAACAATCTTTCTTGAAATAAGTCAAACAAGAACCATGACAACTGTGTATTGTTCAACATTTGTGTGGAATATCCACCAGCCTATATTAAATAGCATGTCCTGGATTTCCACCAGTGTGTATTAGCACACACTGGGAAGCTCCTACTTTGTATAATATTTGTATCTACCAGCTCATATTAAAACATGCTGGAGAGTTTCTGATTTGTACTAGGAGTTTCTCTACACTACCTCAAGAAATCACGGTCTTTCAAAGAAGGTGCTGCTGTTAATCACATCTTACCCATGAGTAAATGCAGGCTTGAAGTGGGTAAGTACCGTACCCAAGCAGAGAGTACTTGAGTCCACTCTCAGGACAATAATTAGGGTGGAATAAAATGCTTGGCATGGGTGCCAAATTAAAGAAGGCTGCAGAAAATTCAGTGATCAAGGACAGAAAGAGTTGAATACAATATTGGAGAAAGTCAATGTGGATCTCTATGAGGAATGAACCATCATAATCTTAAGTAAAGACAGGCTGTTGTCATGGCGGGAGCTCTGACCCTGCAGCATTATGTAGCAGGAATCAGCCTGTCTGCTCAACCCACAGTTCCCAGTTATCAAAGGCACACTTAGTCTCCAACCAGGCTGGCGAAGGTTGATGGTAGTATGTGGGCAGAGTGGGAAAGAGAGTCTTTGTATATATCATAGTTTCTGATCATATAGATTTTCACTTTATTCAAAATGAGGAAGGATGTTTTCATACTTTATATTTTATTTATTTATTATGGACAGAGCAGGGAAGGAGATAATGGCTGGACAAGGGCCTTCATACACTGCAAATGAACTCCACACACATGCACTACCATGTGTATCTGGCTTACATGGGTTCTTAGGAATCAAAGTTGGATCCTTAGGCTTCACAGGCAAGTGCCTTAACCACTAAGCCATTTCTCCAGCCCAAGGAAGGGTATAAGTGTATGTAAGGCCCACCTTCTTCATCCCTTTTGCCTCATGCTACCGAGTGGTTTGCCGCTGCCTATGTTCCTCAAGCTCTAGCCTGGGTACGAAACCTGCTTCTTGGGCTGAAGAGATGGCTTAGCAGTTAAATGCTTTCCTGTGAAACCTAAAGACCCTGGTTCGAGGCTTGATTCCCAGGACCCACATTAGCCAGATGCACAAGGGGCACATGCATCTGGAGTTCGTTTACAATGGCTGGAAGCCCTGGCATTCCCATCCTCTCTCTCTCTCTCTGCCTCTTTCTCTCTCTGTCTGTTGCTCTCAAATAAATAAAAATAAACAAAAAAATAAATAAATAACCTGCTTCTGCCTACACCAGCCATTCAGAGCCACCAAGCTCCACATTAGAAACAATGGAGGAGAAGAAACAAAAGCCATCCCTTGCTTGAGGCCCTTCCCCAGGAAGTGTGTGTGGTGGTTTGGCATGAGGCTGGGAAAGGCTAGTTCCATATGATGTGTGGTTCAGTCTCTGACAACCACATTTCTACAATGACCTGCTTGCCTCAAAGGATCACAGGCAGCTACTGTGTGAAATGGAACTTCATCCGAGCATTCTCTTAAGTGAGGTCAACCGGAACACACATCCTCTTCCAGCAGGAATAAGAATCAGAAATGTAGAGACTTATCTTAGAGAGATGGCGTAGCGGTTAAGGCACTTGCCTGTGAAGCCCATGTTTGACTCTCCAGATCCCACATAAGCCAGATGCACAATGTCACACATGCGCACAAGGTGGCACAAGCATCTGGAGTTTGATTGAAGTGACTGGAGGCCCTGACATGCCAATACACACTCCCTCTCTCTCTCTCGCTCTCGCTCTTGCTCTCTCTCTCTCATAAAAAATGTACATATGTAAGTAGAAGAATAGATTAATGGGGGTGAAAAGGCCCAAAATGAGGTCTGGGGAAGAGGTTGAGTAAAGGAAATGTGGAGGGAGGGCTAATCAAAATCTAAGAGGATATATATAAATCATATGGAATCCTACTTGTTGGACAATGTAACACTCAGGAGCTGTAGATTGCTGCTAGAAAATTTTCAGGGCCAGGGATGGGATACCCTCTAGTGAGTTGTTGGCCAGGGAGGTCCCTGTTGCCCCCAAAACATTACAGGCCATTGCCGAGGCCCTTGGTTTCCTACCCGGAATAGATGGTAAGACCCTATTGCTGAAGAGTCGATATACTTGGGCTACAAGGCCACTGAGAAATCTCACTGGAACTGAGCTGATAACCTCCTCCATGTAGACCAGCTGACAGAAAGCTGGAAGAAGCCATCCTGCATGCAGTTCAATTGGAAAAAGAGAAATCTCCAGTGAAGATACTCATCAGTGGACACTGCAAGCCTTATAATTGGCCAGCCAGGCCAAATGAGCCAATGGGTGCAATAGTGGCACTTCTGTTATGGGGGAAACCAACTGCCCTCTAATTGGACTGGAGGCCCACTCCATGGGAAGGGAATACATCCTTGATACTGAAGACTTAAAACAGGGCTAGTCATGAGCCCTAGGGGTGTAACATCTGCTATTGTTGGGCCAAATGTATAGACTATGCTTATCAAACTGCCCAGTAAGCACTTCTGTTAATGTTCACACCCTTATATTAATGCTACTCTCACTTTTGGTTGAGAATCTTCTCGTTTCAGATGGCAGTGACCTTGGAACAACTCAGAAGGTATCATAGTGATAGAACGAAATGACCACAGTGCCCAGTACCACAATATCTGTATCACACCTACCAAGGCTCAGGGTCTAATGCGGAAGAGGTGACAGAAAGAATGTAAGAGCCAAAGGAAGGGTAGGACTCCATATAACATGCTCCCTCCAGACACAAGATGGCCTGGATATCCATGACCTCACAGTGCCTGACACTACCTGCACAAGATCATCATAAGAGGAGAAAAAGATCATGACATCAAAAGTAAAAGAGAGACTAACTGAGATGGGGAGGGGGTATGATGGAGACTGGAGTTTCAAAGGGGTAAGTGGGGGGAGGGAGGGTATCACCATGGGGTATTTTTTATAATCATGGCAGTTGTTAATAAATAATTTAAAAATTAAAAAAAATCATTAATGTAGATCTAGGGGGTACATTAGGAATCAGAAGACCTTGAATTAAGTGGCCCATCTTATTAAAGACAAAACAAACCTGGAAAGATGGCCACTGAGTTGTTAAGAAGGGGCTGAGACAATAGCTGCAAAGGGCTCCTGGGCTTCAGTCTAGGCTTTTCATAAGTGGCCATTCTACAAAATCACACACACACACACACACACACACACACACACACACACTTCTTATTCTCACCAAAAAGAAATGAGAACCAGACACTAAAGTCAGCAGCTTTCCTTAAATTCCTCCCAACCAAGAAAAAAGTTGCAAAATAGTTCAGTCAGTGTTGAAGACTTTCTTTCTCCGATGAAATTTCATCAATCCACATCTCAATTCGTAAAGTGATGGATGGATGGCCAAATATTTTTGTTAGATGAAAACAAGGTTATTTTTTTTTAGTAATGGGGGGGGGGGCACAGCTGCCACAGCATGTGTGGAGGTCATGGGACCATCTTGGGGCATTTGTATTCTTCTTCCACCTTTTAAAAAAGTATTTATTTGCAAGCAGAGAGAGATGGAAGAGAGGCAGACAGGCAGAATGGGCGCATCAGGTCCTCCAGCCACTGCAAACAGACTCCAGACACATGTGCAACTTTGTGCATCTGGCTTCACATGGGTACTAGGGGATCGAACTGGGGTCGTTAGGCTCTGCAGGCAGGTGCCTTAACTGCTGAGCCATCTCTCCAGCCCTTCCACCTTTCTTAAGATAGTGTTTATTGCCACTTCATATTAACACAAGACTACCTGGCCTGCGGGCTGTAGCTTCTCCTGGCTCTGTCTTCCACTGTCCTAAGTGTGCTGTGACCATAGATGTATACAGCACTTTGCATCCAGCTTTACATGGGTGTTAGAAAAGATGAAACTCGGGTTCTGAGGCTCTGTAAACAAGCACCTTTCACCACAGCCAAGATCTATACAATGTTTTAACAAGTTGACCCAACATATTGACACGGAGAGACTGTATCTAAAATTTTAAAGAACATAGTTCTGATGACACCCTGGAGTGTTCAGCAAGCAGTCTGTATTCTTTCTTTTTATTTTAGAGACAGAGAGAGAATTGGCACACCAGGACCTCAGCCACCTGCAGTCAAACTCCAGACGCTTACACCATCTAATGGGCATGTGCCACCTTGTGGTTGCCTCACCTTTGTGCATCTGGCTAATGTGGGATCTAGAATCGAACATGGCTGCTTAGGCTTTTAAGCAAGCGCTTAACTGCTAAGCCATCTCTTCAGCCCAGCCCTGTATTCTTGATTGTAAGTACTGAGCTATCACTGCCTGCTAAAATCAGGTCCTAACTGTTTTCTTCCTGTCACAGCCCCCAGTGCTTGGTTTTACTTCTGACTCAAAGATGGCCATGTGTCACTACAAACCAAAAGTACACACCTCTGAACTACCCGAACTCTCTTTCTAGGCGGTTCCGTGCTTTGCTTGTTTCATTTGTGTTAACCATGGGGTCCTGCCGGGATTGGAGACCACTATTCCTGATTTTATTGTCATTGGTACATAAATAAGCCCTAAGTTAGGACAGAAAGATATGCCCAGGCTGGGTGAGGAGATGGTTTTCCACAGTGGGTTCCCAGGGAGAGTGCTTCACAATGATCCAAGAGACCTGGCTCGTCCTGGGCTTTCCGCATGTGGCTCAGTTTACAGGCTGATCAATATGCCTCAGGCTAGCTGACACTTCTCCCTTTCAGTCTGTATGTGTAGCGTCAAGCTCTTTTCCTTCTCTTCCATGCTCTGTGCTGCTGTCCCAGAATGCCTTGGCCTTCCCACTATCATCTGAAGTCTCTTTGTCCCTGTAGGCTCAGCTTCCTGGCTTGATTATTCTCCATTCTCAGCATCAAGTCAACAAAGAAACCATGTGTTATTTTTGGCTTCCTCAAGCTGGAGGATAAGCTCCTTAATTTTGTTTGTTTATATTTCCTTTAAATCTTTCCTCACACCTAGATGAATCTGGACGCAGATCCCAGTTGTTTGACTGCCTTCTTGCAGTGAAGCAGGCGGTGCAGTTCCCAATTCCAGCCACGAGAGGGAGCTCTCGCACACACTCTTGCCCGGCCCAGGTTCCCAACCGCACATAGATTGCTAGAGACTCTGCAAGTAGGGCAGGCTCATTTTTCCCCGCTCTCCCACACAGCCTCGGGCCATCAGAGCTTCTGATGTCAGGATCCCTGCCATGCAAGCTGCAGAACGAAAACCCTGCAAATAAGAAAGGTCACTGCCTCCGCTCTGCACATCTACTGCTCCCCTGAAATCCCTGCCTCCCTGGCAAGAGCCCTGTTTAACACCTAATATTTCTTCCAGCTCGATAATCCAGCAGGAGAGGAGAACACCTGTGATGACTGTGCGTGTATGTGCGTGTGTGTGAGAGAGAGAGAAAGAGTGTGTGTGTGTGTGTGTGTGTGTGTGTGTGTGTGTGTGTACGTGTGTGTGCGTTTTATAGAATGTGGCTCAGATCCCTGGCCCAGAGATGTGTTCAGAAAGGTTTCTGGCACACGTCTTTCCTCTGATCCTCAGGGAGTTTGAGAGTACTCTACTAGTAACTAGATTGACCTTTGAAAGTAGCAACCAGGAAATGAACCAGAGGTAGAAGTCGGGTTTTCTGTGGGAGACTTAAAGCAACACTACGGAATGCGACAAGTCAGGAAAATGGGACAGTTGCCACAGGAGGGCAGGAGGGACAGAGAGACAGCTATGCCACGGTAATATAGACTATGCATGGCCCAGTGTCAGCCCGGTGTCACGTGGGCATTGCAGGCCAGAATGCTGATGTGAGTTGAGTTGTAGTTAGCTTCTTACTACTGGGATAAAGTACCCAACTTCATGAGAAAATATATATATATAAAAATATAAAATATAAAAAATAAATATATATAAAAATATATAAACATATATTTATATATATATTTATTAAATATATGTATATATTTTATATATATTAAATATATTATATATTTATATATAATATATATGATATATAAATTATACATAATATTATATATAATTATATATAAAATATATTCTTATATATAATATATATAATATTTAAAATATATATATATATATATGTATAGGTTCACAGTCTTGAGGGGAAACTTCATGATGGTAGGGGAAAGCATGTCATGAGCAGAGGCTGGACATCACCTCTGCAACCGAAGGTGGACAACCACAGCAGAAGAGTGAGCTGAGTTCTGATAAGGGGAGGTGGTGACAACACCCCTAAGCCTCCTCTCCCCCTCAACAACACACCTCCTCCAGCAAGGCCCTGCATCCCAAATTGCCACCAGCTGGGGACCTACCATTCAGAACACACGACTTTATGGGGAGCATCTTATTGAAACCACCACACTGATGCAAGTGGATGCTGGGAAGAAAGCAGGCATGGAGCTCAGTTTGAACCAGTGACACTTTAAAACCAAAGCCCCAGCCGGGCGTGGTGGCGGACGCCTTTAATCCCAGCACTCGGGGGGCAAAGAGGATTGCCTTGAGTTCAAGGCTGCACTAGGACCGCATAGTGAATTCCAGGTCAGCCTGGGCTAGAGTGAGACCCTACCTCGAAAAAAAAAAATAAAAAACCAAAAACCAATGCCCCAAACATTATCTGGGGTGGCTACCATGTTTCAAGGCCATGTCACCGGCAGTTTCTAAGCAGCACTCAGACTTCCTGGCAAACACTAAAGAAAAGACAGGTTTCCAGCACCCAGTCAAAAGGATCCATTTGTTTGTAGAGGCAGCTGAAGGCACAGTGCTAGTTTCTCTGTATCTCCATTTAGTCATGTGGAAAATGGAATTAATAGTCACACGTACTTCACAGTTTCTATGAAATGTCGGTAGCTGCACGGTACTGAGAACGGTGCCTGGCACATGGACAGAACACATTAAGTACAGTCGAGTGCTGCTTAACCAGGAGATATATTCTGCGAAGGCATCACTAGGCAGTTTCATCATTGTAGGGACCTTCTAGAATGTACTTACACAAAACCACATCAACAAAGTATTAAAAGGTTTGTTAGTCTTGGGCTGGAAGGATGCCTTAGCAGTTACAGTGCTTGCCTACAGAGCCAAAGGACCCCGATTCAATTCCCTAGCACCACCCACATAAGCCAGATGCACAAGGTGGCACATGCATCTGGAGTTAATTTGAAATGGCTGGAGGCCCTGGCGCACCCATTCCCTCTCTCCCTCTCTCTCAAATAAATAAACAAAAACATTTTTAAAAGGTTTGTTATTCTCCAAACAGCCTTACTTGGTTTGCTGGCACCACGACTCAGGCAGGCTCCCAGGAAGAAAGCTGGGTCATCAAAGCCTTTCCCTGTTCATGTGAGACACTGGCAATTTGGGCTTGTTGACACACCCAGGGACCCTGAGGTCCAAGAACTGTGCCAGGCCCTGTGCCATATCACACAGGGCTTCAATTTGTAGCCTGAAACTTTGTCCTCAAGGACCATTCTCTTGTGCCCTAAGGGGTCTTGAAAAATGGCTACTACCCTGGCTTCTTCATGGACGAAGGCCCCATCCAGGCATCTATTCCAAGAACAGGGAGGTTTCCGCCGTCTTGAAATGATTGCTGTGACTGATCATTTCCTCCACAACCAGCTTGTCGAGAATTTCCAAGCTCCTTCAGCTGTTTTCACGTTAGTCCTCACAGGCTCACCACTCACTCTCATGTCACGTACTGAATGAGGGCTCTTGAATGAATAGCTCACACCATCTGGAGCTACAGTAAACTCAACATGGTGGGCAAGCCCAGCTTTTTCTTCCAATATCACAAACAGATCTTTTGCCTTGGCCATGATTGTCATGGTGCTGAGAGAGAGGGTTCTGTCTTCTCTTCATTCAGGACAATTGGAAACTTTTTCAAATCTTATATAGGCACTTGCCAGTATCTCTTGTTTGCTTTTAATTTCTTCTGTGTGTGTGTGTGTGTGTGTGTGTGTGTGTGTATGTGTGTGTGTGTGTGTATGTGTGTGTGTGTGTTTGAGTTCACATACATATGGAGGGCAGAGGACAACCTCAGGAATTATCTTCAGGAATATCATCCACCTACCTTCTTTGAGACAGGGTCTTTTATTAGCCTGGAGTGTACCAACTAGGCCAGATGATGTGGTCAGCGCATTCCAGGGACCCTCTTGTCTCCACCTCCCCAGTGCTCAGATCACAGGTATATACCACCACAGCCAGCATTTACATGGGTTTGGGGGATCAAACTCAGGTCCTCATGCTTATGAAACATGCATTTTTACTAACTGAATTATCACCCCAGCCACTTGTTTGATTTTCTGGTTTTTGAGATTAAGGTTTCTTGTCATCCAGGCTGGCTTTGAACTTTCCATGTGGCCAAAGATAACCTTGACCCCCGATCCTCTTGCATCTACCTCCCAAGGGCTGGAATTACCACTCCTGACCTCAAATTTTTATTAATCTCACTGCTTTAAACAAATTAGAAGCTTTATCAGCTTCTGCCACTTTGTTCACATTTTCCAAGATCATAACTGTGGGATGGGGCATGCCTGACTGGAGAGTAATAACCACCATTGATTTTCCACCTTCTTAGCCCTTAATCATCATTAATTTCATTTCCAGGCCATTCATTCAGTGTGGCCTCGTACTATCAACATCAGCAGTGGTTGTTATGCTTCAGGTCCACAATGAACCATGGAACATGGGATGAAATCAAGCACAAGAGAATGGCGCATTCAGGACACTAAACATGAACACAAGATGAAAGAGATGGCTGGAGCATGTGCAGCAAGCTTACAGTGAGTATTTTCTCTAAACAAAAGAAGTACGCTTTGAAAGAAACCATGATAAAAGCATAGTGCATATGTACACTGGCAATATTTATTATCATTATCAAGTATTGTCCTTGCATGAGAGTTATGTGCTATTCTTTTATATGAGTTCCAATGTAGTAAGTTAATTTGAATCACATATGTCAGTGATGTGTCACTAATGTGTGAGTGAGGTATGGAACTGTGAGGTTACTATGTTACAAGGACACAGTAACTTCAAATTTCTATTATAAGCTTATGGAATTACTGCTGTACATAAGCTCTCTCATTGACTATGATATTTGTGATATGCACACAATTTATTACAATTATTTTTTTTTGGCATCCACAGTATATTTTATTGATATAAAAGCTTAACAGGGAACTAGTGTTAGAATTTTATTATAGCACACCCAATCCTAAATTCCCTATTAATCTTAGTTGCCAGTAGTCTCAGTTTAATGAATTCTGAAACAAGTAGAACCAAGTTATCTAGATTATTTCTGGACATGAATACAGTTGTTTGGCCATCCCAGCTACTACTCTCCAAATGTTGAACATTGGAGGTAGGATTTGAACAAAAAGTACTCAGATGCCTAGGTTTGCCATGCGAGCTCAGACTGGTGCTTCATTTTTTAATTTTGATGGTACACATGTCGGGGGAGGGATTTAGCACTGACCACTGTAATGAAAGATATCCACTAAGTCTGCATGACCTTATCCTTTAAATTATGCCTCATTAACTATCTTCCTTGCAATGCAACAGTCTTATGCTCCCATCTCTAGTGGCGACATTAAATTCTTTCCCATCAGACATAAGCTTGAGACAATTCATGAATATGTAAAATAAATATTGAAATAAAATATGCATTAAAATGCATATTTGTAACAAATTCAGTTCATGGTTTCCTTCCACTCTTCCTTTTTTCCCATTCTCTGTGTCTATTTCAGACTTCCGTTCTCACCTGAACTCCTTCCTCAGCATTTTCCCACAAGATCCCAGCAGAGAACTTTTCCTGCTACCTCACTGTGAAAACGGAAACTGGCCAGACAGCTTTCTTAATTTTCTGTAGCATGTCAAAGAAAAACTTGTTATTACAATTATTTTAACATATATTCTCCCTAAAACTTATAGCAAAACCATTCAATTCCAAATTAGCATATCTGGAATTCAGAATCTCCCCAAAATTACCTAGAACCCTGCAAGTACCTAAGTGATGCCCTGTGGGATTCTCGATTCATCCCTGGTTCACACCTGACTGATGTACTGTGAGATTCCTGATTCATCCCTGGTTCACACCTGAGTGATGACCTCTGGGATTCCTGATTTATCCCTGGATCACACCTGAGTGATGACCTGTGAGATTCTTAATTTATCCCTGGATCACCCCTAGGTTATAACCTGTAAATTCCTGACTCATCCCTGGGGCACACCTGACTGATGCCCTGTGAGATTCTTGATTCATCCCTGGATCACACCTGAGTGAAGACCTGTGTGATTTCTGACTCATCCCTGGATCACACCTGAGTGATGTCCTGTGGGATTCCTGATTTATCCCTGGATCACACCTGAGTGAAGACCTGTGAGATTCCTGATTCATCCCTGGGTCATACCTGAGTCATGACCTGTGGTATTCCTGATTCATCCCTGTGTTAGTGGTGGGTATGGAGAGTGAGAAAAACAAGAATCATCCTTAGAGTCACACAGAGGTGAATAATTCTTTCAGGGCATGTCACAGTTTCTTATTCTATAGGAGTATAAGGCACGCATATCCTCCGTTTCCTCCAAAGACTGCCTGACCTCTCTACCATCCATCTTAAAGCCTATCAACTCAATGTAAAGTCAGATTAGGTCTTATTTTGGAGCTGTTTGTAGTCAGAATCTTGAAAAGGCCAAATATGTCCTTGGTTAGTCAAAGACACTTTGATTTGGTGACATAAACTAAAACTAAGAAAGACCTTTTATGTCAAGATCATGGGAGATCAAATATTTAATGTTCCACAATGACAGAGCAGAGCAGAGCAGGGTTTTTTTTTTTTTTTGCCAGAAATTCTACACAAGATTACTAACATCCAAGTCTGAAAAATATGTTCTAGTATAAGAAAAAATGTGTTCTAGCATAAGGGAAAATATATGTTAGTATAAAGGAAAATTATGTTCTATAATATTATAAGGAAAATTGTGTTCCTGTATAAAGGAAAATGTGTTCTAGGATAAGGGGAAATGTGTTCTAGTATCAGCAAATATGTGTTGTATCAGAGAAAATGTTCTAGTATTAGGAAAAATATGTTTTCTACTATATTATAATTGCTTTCCCAAACTTTTCAATTCTACAGGGAAAATTTACCATACTCACCTTCACACACACACACACACACACACACACACACAGAATCCCAAAGTTACCATGTTGGATAAACTGACCAGAATTTGAAATAACATATACTTAAAAAAAATCAAGAATAATGGCACTTTGGAGGGAAGGAGAGAAAAGGAGAGACTGCTTAGCAAGCCAAAAAATAAAATAAAATAAAATCTTACTTCCTTCAGGCAGCAAGATTAAAAAAATATTGACACATAAAAAGTGATTAGTCTTGTTTCACTTTGTTTAAGTCTAACCATAAAATCTTGAATTTATTCTAACAGATAAATAAGGAAGTAGGATTTGGGGTGGGTTTGATAGAGAGTGAGGCACAGTGAACCAGTAATGGGCAGAAGAAATTTGCCATTATCTGTCCCTTCAACCCATTATTTTGAGCCTCTCCGTCCTTCTCCTCATGTTCCTTTCCCTATTGGCCTTTTGTCATGTACTTTCTCATTTCCTTGCATAATATGTACACTTTTTAGTCACTATTATATTATTTTACTCAAAATTTTGGAGTGAATCAAATATCTTTGTTTCTCTCTCTTCATCTGCATCTCCACCCCTCCGCAAAAGAAAGCCAAGGTTGCTTTCTATTAACACAAAGCCCTCTATGTTAAGTTAGTGATTCCTGGTAGAGAAAGAGATCTACTGTTGCAATCAGGTTTGCATTGCTGACAGAAAACACCTAACCAAGAGCAGCTTGTGGTGGGCAAAAAGGGTTTATTTTGGCTTACGGACTAGAGAATAAGCTCAATGAGGGCAGAGAAAAACGATGGCATGAGCAGAGAGTGGACAATCACCCACTGGCTAATATCAGGTGGATAATACAACAGGAGAGTGTGCCAAACACTGGCAAGATTTAGCTGGCTATCACATCCATAACTCATAACCCAACAATCCACTGCCTCCAGGAGGCTTGAATTCCCAAATTGCCATCAGCTGGGGACTTAGCTTTCAGAACACTTAAGTTTATGGGGGACACTGAATCAAACCACCACATCCACCTACCATGTTGCTCAACCATTTTTCAAATTACCAGAGCTGCATTATGTAGTTGTCATGCTTTTGACCCTCCCAAATTTAGAAGTAAATAAACATTTCTCTTTATGTTAGATGCCCGAGGGATTTTGTTGCAATAAAAAAAGATTGATCATTATTGATGGTTGCATCTATTTTTGTAAATTTAACAATTCTTGCATAATATGTCCTAATATGAACTGAAGGGTGTTTACACTTCTTTCTCCCTTATGCTTGAACCAGTGAACTTCTGTGGGATATATTTCTTCTTTACCAGAGGCCACTCTGGTTTCATTGATGATACAGTGCTAGGAATCCTAGTATTTTTGGACAGTTCACTTGCTTTTTTATATCTTTTTAGACCCATAAGAAAACCATTCCATGCATTTTGTCCAAATGTTTAGCTGTACTGAGTGGGTAACATGGGCTTCTGGAATGTGAGTCTCAAGATTATTGACAATCAGAGTTTTGGAAGTTTCAAAAATTCAAAACAAAACCTATTTAGACTTCAGCCCCAGAGTTTCAGATTTGTTAGTTGTTTTTTTTTTTTTTAAAGATTTGTTAATCAAAGTGGTGTAGTTTTTATTTAAGAAAGTTATATCATGAAAGTTAACAAAGTGCGATCATCTTCTGGTGAGATAGTGCCTGAGGCTCAACAAAAAGATTTAGGTCCTGCAGACCAGGATCACAAAGGGTGGGAGCTTGCATCTTCTGCTAGCTGGAAGGAAACATAACATTCGGGAACATGGCTCAGCATGTGTATTAAGTAATTGATTATTTTTATTTATCTAAATCACAAATACCTCAATTTCATCACTATGGATATTTTGTCACTGAAATTTGAAATGTTCTGTGCACAGGCGGATAAAGATCAGTCTGTGTAGTCTGTAGTTTACAGACAAGGATGGAGAGATATACCTCTACCTGTAAGTTACAGATAATAGCAGCTCTAGCTCTCGTGACAAGCAACATTCTTTATAAACTTTCACGTTTATTTAATCACATAACACAATCACCTTTTGTTGAGGGCTATTGGTCAAGATATGTTCTAATGTTTATGCCACAAATCAAGGTAACTTGGACAGGAGTGCTCTGTCTTTTTTGGTCTCGGGTCTTTGTGTGGAATATTAAATGCAATTTTTTGGAAATTAAGTGAATGACGAAACGAATAAAAAAGAATGGATCTTTGTGAACATCTGTCCTCTCCTCAGTAACTTAGAGGTTTAAGAATAAAACCTTTATCTTTATTTAGTCACAAACACCATCGTTTGTATCTGTTTCTTCAGCCAGCTCTGATGACCAAGTGTCAGACTGCATGAACAGTATCTGATACAATCTCTGTATTTAATTATGAGTATTCAATTATTCAATAAATATTTACCATAAATATGCCTATTTTGTTGCCAACATTATTATCAGCACATATTTATTTTTCAGAGTTGTTATACATGCTAACTTATCATCACCATAAACTTTTATCTGTTTGGACATTGTCATTATCACAAAATAAAAACTTCTGCTTCCCCTTGTCTTATTTATTTCTTTTTTATTTTCTTGAAACAGGTATTGCTATGCCTTACAAACTTATCTCCTCCTGCCTCCATCTCCTAAGTACTAGGATTATAGATTATACCACACCCAGCTGGTTTTCTGTTTTATAAATGAGAAAACAAGATCAAAGGAGAGATACATCCCATGAATACTTGTACTTGGGAGGCACAAGACTGAGTGTAGTAAAGTTAAACTTTTATACTTCTTCCATAGTATTTGCTAAAAAAGCTGAATGGCAGGGCAAATGTCACAGAGTGGGAAATCTATGGGGGTGGGTTTGAAAAGTCCTGTGGACATCTGTCTCTTCCTCTTCAGACAAGACTGCTTCCAGGCACCATGTTATTCTTTTAGAACATGAAAATCAAAACCCAACTGGGCACAGTTGCCCTTGTTCTACAACAGTGTGGTGCTCACGCAAAGCCATGCAGCCCATCCTCAGCTCTTCGGAAGAGCCTTCACTAACCAGGTGACCTTGTGCACTGCACATGCAACTGGGTGCAAGCCAGAGCTGAGATGTGCTTTATTGCTTTACTTATGTGACCTTTTCCAAGAATTTCTTTGACCCCTGCCAATTAGGTCATAGATCAGTTCTAAAATCCCTCATTGAAGGAGTGTCGTCACCTATGCACGGGCTAGTTGCAGTACAAGAGAGAGCCATCTACTGGGTCGCACAGCCACTAACTTGTAACATGACTTAAGCTCAAGACTGTGAGCTGCAAGGGGCAGGAGACAAGCAGAAAGATGCAGTTTGCAGGCTGAGAATTGGAAATTACTAAAGAAAACACTTGCCATTGTTCTATGATGATGTGGCCGAGTTAAGTTTATTCTGGATGTTAAATTTGAATTTCGGATAATGTTGACATTTATCATGTGATAATCTGGGGGTCACTGTCCCCCCACACACACTAAGATGCTCCTCCCTGACCTGTGGCCTTCTTGGTGCTTCTCCACCTTCCTCCTCCCACCCAGAAAACATTCCAGCTTGTGAATATTTCAACAGTGTGGTTTTAAAAGGTACATTAAATTTATTCTAGATGTTGTACTTCTGACTTGGGTAATGTTGCATGATGGAATAAAGATCTCCAAAGACTATCCTATTAATAAATTGTCAGGCAAAATGCAAGAGTCAGACACCAGTCCTCATTCTCAAAAGGGAAGTTAATGGCAAAGTTCCTTTTAGGAGAGTACCAAGGCCTCCTCTGTTTAGAAAAAAAATCTCTCTCTGCCTCTCTTTAAGAAAGGCAAGAAAGGAAGACATAAGAAAACTAAAATATGCATTTGGGGAACCAAATAATTCAAAACATCATTTGAAGCCTTTAATTTAGAAAACCTGGAAGAAGTTCCTTGTTAATCTAAAATTCACCTGATAATAAACCAGTACATATGAATTACAAATACTGTGTCATACTATATACAATACATGCACATTGATTAACTATCTAGTAACCATTTAGTTGAAGCCTCAGAGAATGACCTTACATAATTATGCTTCCTCGTCAAGGCTGAAACACCTCCCCACCCCCACACACATACACACAAGGCAGAGGGGAAATGACAAGTCCAGGATATCTTCATCCTCTGTTTTAGTCAAAAACTTAGGTATGCGTACATACAGTGGGAAGCCACTGAAGGTTTCTAACCTGATACTGTCCCCTGCAGTCTCCGTCCACATGTGATAACTTTGGCTTCCTATGTCCCTTCATGGTCACCCACAATCATTTTAGATGAATAAGAACAAAACTACATCTGAACTATTTCAGTTCTGACAAAACTTTACTGGTCTTCTCGGGTGTTTTCAGCTGTCTTCCCTGCTGACCTCAGCGCATGTTTCAGGGTCTGGTTAACGTGACTTTAAAAACCTAGAAAGAAGCTCTGAGAAAGTGGCTTCATTTTTCTGAAATTTAAGTTATTTTTTTAAATTTTCTGCAAAATGCATAGATAATAATAGCTAAAGTCTACTGAGTTACTACATTTTAAGCACTATAGTGTATGCTTGAACTTCATTACATCATGTGTTATTTCTGATAATTCCTTCATGGAGGTTTTTATGCAATACCCATTTCCCAGATGCTAAAGCATAGAGGCTTAGCAAGCTATTGAAGAAGACATAACTAGGGAATATCCTAGCAGGAATTCAAAATCAAACCCAGTTCATTATAGAGTATGAACGGTTAGCCGTGTTTTTATGTACTTCTTTTCTTTTTTGTTTTTTGAGGTAGGGTTTCATTTTTGCCCAGGCTAACCTGGAACTTACTTTGTTCCCCAGGCTGCCTCCAGAATTATGGTGATTCTTTTACCTCAGCTTCTCAGTTTCTGGGATTACAGACATGAGCTTCCACGCACTACTTTGTTAACCTATTTCTAAGTAAAGTAAGTTCCTCAAATATCCAGCAGAGTGTCTGGCAATGACCACCATTAATGTAAAGCATACCGATTGTAAAATAAGGGTCTTACTAGAGGTATCTTATTTACAATATAGGTTCTCAATTTGAGTTTCAACAGTAATCCTTAAAACAAAGCAACTTTTGTTGTCCCAGCTCACACAAATTGAACCCAAATTTCTAAATACTTGTTTGTTTGTTTTTTAATTATTGCAGCTCCCAAAGTTCTGGTTCTCAGTGAGGAGACACATTCCAGAACCCAATCAGCACACTTAAACGTTTTACAAGATGCATGGAACAATTCTTTTGCGGTTCTTTAAGAAACAAGAAAACGGGGCTGGAGAGATTGTTTAGTGGTTAAGGCACTTGCCTGCAAAGCCAAAGGACCAGGTTTGATTTCCCAGGACCCATGTAAGCCAGATACACAAGGTGGTGCATGTGTCTGGAGTTCGTTTGCAGCTACTGGAGGCCCGAGCACACCCATTCTCTTACTTTCTTTATCTGCTTTTTCTCTCTTGCTCTCAAATAAATAATTTTTTTTTAAAATAAAGCAAGATAAAGTAAACAATGAAAATCATGTGGACTGCATAAAGTGACCAGAGCTCTTGGCACCACATTGACTCACCAAAGAGCTCACCTTTGCTTCGCTGTCTGGCTTCCTGAAACCAGAGTAGCCACTGAGGAAGAGTTCCAGAAGTCTGGAGTTCAAGGTCAAGGAGCCCAATGAACAGGGGTCTTCTAATGCTCAGTGTGGTCACTTCTTCTTCCTGTAGTTTTTTTTCTATTCCTTTGCTCCTTAGGCACCAGTGGTTAAAAAGCATGTAAGATGGTGAAATTTTACGTCTCTCGGATAGCATGTACTGGGGTCCTGAAAGATGAGAGGCATTTCCGCTGTTTTGTTTCTCTGTGTTCTTCCACTGACTGGCTCTGTACTTGAGATATTCAGAAACTGTGTTGCACAATGGGCAAAAACGAGCCCTAATTTATTCCAGAAATCCAAACAAGGGAATCTCATGGAACTAGCCTATATTATAAGAAGAGAGGGAGAATTTTGGGAAAGTAACCCCACAATTTTTTTTTTGATGAATCCCTTGTTGTATGATATATCAAAGTACAGACTGTACCCAAGTTTACACCTCATAGACTTCAAAAGCTACACTATGGTATAGATCAGCAATCAGGTCCGGGATGGCTCCTGGGTAATTCAGTGTAGGGTAGATTAGAATAGTACTACAAATAATCATTGAGATTACGGAAACTTGCTTAGAACAGTGGCCTGACTGCAAACATGTAGAGCTGATAAGACAAAGACTTCAACATTCTCCATGGATTTAAATAAGACCAAGGTCACACCACATAGTTCACAAGGTCCAAGATTAAATTATTCAGAACACAGGCTGGAGAGATGGCTTAGCAGCTAAACGCTTGCCTGTGAAACCTAAGGACCCCGGTTCAAGGCTCGATTCCCCAGGAGCCATGTTAGCCAGATGCAGAAGGTGTCGCACACGTGTGGAGTTTGCTTGCAGTGGCTGGAGGCCCTGGCGAGCACATTCTCTCTCTCTCTCTCTGCTTCTTTCTCTCTCTGTCTGTCGCTCTCAAATAAATAACTAATAATAATAACAAAAAAAATATTCAGCACACAAAGAAGCACATGTCTCAGCCTGCATAGAGAAAGGCAATGGGCAGACACTGAACTGAGAAGATGTAGATGTCAGAAGCAGCTCACAAAGACTTCACAGCAGCATCACATACATGTTCCAAGGATCACAAGTAAATCTGCATGAAATGTGTCTGAATCACATCTCCGTGTGTGCAACTGAAAGCTTCCTTATAAGATGGAACCTAAGGTGGAAGATGGCTCAGTGGATTGTGTTTGCTGCACAAACATGAGGACCTGAGTTCAGATCCTTAGAACCCATATACAATGCTGAGTGTGTAGGTACACACCTACAGCCCTATAGCTCGGTAAGCTGAACCAGGCAGACCCTAAGGTTTTTGGCTAGTTAGTCTAACCTAATTGGTGAGCTCCAGGTCCAATAAGGTACTCTGTTTCAAAAAAGTTAAGATGGAAAGTGACTGAGGGAGATACCTGATGTCAATCTTTGTCTTCCACAGGCACATGAACATACATGCACATACACCTGCTCATGCATGTATGCTCAAACACAAACATGTGTACACACATGCACACCACACCAACATACATTTGTAAAAAAATAAAGTAAAAATAAATGTTAAAATTATTTTCTATTTCTGTGAAAAACAGCATTGCAATTTTGATGGGGATGACATTGATCCTATAAATGTCTTTGGTATGATAGCTATTTTCATTATACAAATTCTTCTAATCCATTAGCATAGGAGATCTTTTCATCTTCTAATGTCTTTTTCAATTTCTGTCTTGAGTCTTGTAAAGTTTTCATTATAGAGGACCGTTTACTTTCACAAAAGACCTCAGATAGCCAAATAAACATTGAGAAAAAATAGTGTGAGGTATCACCACACCTGATTTCATGCTATATTGTAGAGCAAACTGCATGGTACTGGCACAAAGTAGACAGAAAAAAGATCTTGACATTAGCACATATAGTACCCGATTTTTAATAAAAATACTCATTAGAGAAAAGACAACTTCTTGTTAAAAAGCTTATGTAGGGTTGGAAAGACAACTCAGGGGTTAAAGGCGCTTGCTTGACAAACCAGAAAGCTTTGCAGCTCAAGTTTGACTCCCTAGCACTCAAGGATGCAAGACGCACAAATTGGCATATATGTCTGGAGTTTGTTTGTAGTGGCAGGTGATCCTGCCATGCCCATACTCATTCAGTTTCTGTCTGCCTCTTCTCTCTGTCTCTCAAATAAAGTTATTTTTTTTTTTAAAAAAAGCTTCTTATAGTAAAGGTTAATAACAGTTAACTTAGTGAAGAGACAGCTTATAGAATAAGAGAAAATCTTTTACAGCTATACACCTGACATAGGATTAATATCTAGAATATCTAGATTAATATCTAGAATATATAAAGAATTCAAAAACAAACCCTAAAGGTGGGAGAGATAGCTTACTGGTTAAGGTACTTGCCTGCAAAGCCTAAGGACCCATGTTCAACTCTCTAGATCCCACATGAGCCACATGCACAAGGTGATGCAAACATGTGAGGTTGCACAGGTTAGTAGGTGGTGCACACATCTGGAGTTCTATTGCAGTGGCTGCAGGCCCTGGAACTCCACCTCGCTTTCTCTTGCTCTCTCTCTCTCTTTTTATTTAAAAAAAAAAAAAAAGCCAGTCTGTTGGGCTAGCCTTAAAAAAAAAATAAAAGGCAAACTAAATGAAACTATCAAAACAAATAGCCCAATAAAATGGGGTAAAGACCTGAACAGTTTTCAGAAGAAGAAACACACATGGTCAATAAATACCTTTAAAAGTGTTCAACATCAAAAAAAAAAAAAAAAGTGTTCAACATCCTCAGCTATGAGGGAAATACTAATTAAACCTACTTTGAGATTTCATCTCTTACCAGAAGGGCTGTGATCAAGAAAACAAATAATAAATGCTGGCAAGGGTATGGGGATAGAAGAACTCTTGTTCACTGTTAGTGGTAGTATAAACTGGTATAGCCACTATGGAAATTAGTGTGGAGGATTCCCATACACCATTCCTAGGCAGATACCCAAATAACTCTATACCCACTATGGATAATTGCTGTGCTCTTCATAGTAGCAAGGCAATGGAATAAGCCTAAATGTCCATCAGCCAATAAGTGAATAATGAAAATGTGGTGCATATATACCACATTACATTGGGGTTCTATTCATCTATGAAAATTAAATTATTAAATTAGATGAAAATTGATGGATTTGAAAAAAACTACATGTTTCCTCTCATATGCAAATCCTAGCTTAGGACATCATAATCATAATAAATTTTTGTATTAGGCATGTTTTCTAAAAGGAACAGAAACACACACATTTATAAGAAGGGATTTATTTATTAGATTGGCTAACACAACAGAAACAGTGTAATTCAACAATGCTGTTCCTACTCATAAATAAATATTAAGAAAAGAAAAATTATGATGAATAATAAAAGATATTGAAGTATTCTAAAAGAAGGCAAAGAAAGCAAAAAGATGAAAATGGGATAAAACAGTCAACAAATAATAAAAAGTAGACTTACATCCAATAACATTAAAACTACCTTAAATATAAATGAGCTAAACAAACCAATTAAAAGACAGTGATTATTACTCTAAAAATCAGTGACTGGGGCTGGAGAGATGGCTTAACATTTAAGACACTTGCCTGCAAAGCCTAAGTACCCATGTTCAACTCTCCAGATCCCACATAAGCCAGATGCACAAAGGTGAGGCAAGCACAAGGTCACACATGCCCACTAGGTGGTGCAAGCTTCAATTGCAGTGATTGAGGCCTGGCATGCTGATTCTTTCTGTCTCTCTCTCTCTCTATCTCTTTTGCTCTTTCTCTATAAAAATGACTGAGCTATATTTTGCCTACAAAGTATGCATTCAAATACCACCATATTTTAACTTGTTAGAAGATTGAAAGTAAAAAGCAGAAAACAGATCTCCACCGTGAAAATACCAATTAGAAGAGTAGCAGCATTGATGAGACACAGTAAGAAAAAAGAAAATTATTAAAGACAAAAGAAGCTTACATAATGATAGAGAGGTTAATTCACCACCAAGACATGTTAATCCTGAACGTTAGGCTCCCTGGAAGAGAGTTTCAAGATACATGAAGACAAAAATCAGATATAAATTCACTTACATGCCTAGTTGGAGACGTCAGCACAGTTCAGTAGCTGATAGATTTGGTAGTCAAAAATCAAGAGATTGTTGGGGAAAGGTCTTACAGTAACATGAAAATGAGTATATAAGAATGTTTGGAATATTGCAGGCAATTACCAACTACCTTAGGTTTTTATTATGTGCCTGGGTTGTTAAATGAAAACACAGAGCCGGAGGTATCTGTAGAACAATAGTACGGCACTTGCCTAGCAAGCAAAGGGTAATTCCCAGAACTGGGGGAAAAAAGATAAAGGAGGAAGGAAAGAAGGACTAAGTAGAACTTTCACAGCAGAACCTTTTTACAAACTAAAGTTATCCCCTAAAATAATTTCCTTTGTTTCCTTAAAAATACAGCTGACCATGGGCAAACCACTTATCTCTTTGAGACTATCTATGTAAGGGGGAAGAGACTGCCCCCCCGCCCCCCGGCCGTTCTCCCCAAGCTCTCTCCAACAGGATTTGACTTTGCCTATATTTTCTCCCAACTCTGATAGATCCGGTGTTTTTATTTTCTGATCATTTTCCCCCTAGAATAGTGTTTTCAAATTATTGTCTATTGGAGCCAAATTATCTTTCCATCCTTCTATTTAACTTGCAAAGAAAATAATAGTGATAAAGCAGGGTGGGAACCTCATGCGGTACCACTTAGGTAAAAGGCTGCGGTCTGGAAATCGCTCAGACACAAATATCTTGAAACAAAGGCAGAAACCAATATGGAAAAACAAAAGTAGAACAAGTTCGAACCAAACATCTTGTTTTATTTTCTGCTGAAATCATTTTCCCCCTGTTGGGTAGACATAAGCCTAGGCAATATTTAACCAAATACTATTTATGTATAATGAGAAACAAGGGTGCTTTGCTTTAAGAAAGTTACATATTGTAAACAAAACCCGACAAACTGTTCTGATAATGTAAGAAGAAACAGAATAAATTAAAAGCTAACCACATTTGTCTCAGCTTCCTGATGGGCTTTGTTCAAACACTTAGAACAAATGTAAAATATTGTTCAAGTCATGCTCAGACATTCTGCTGCCATCATGTCAGTTTGAGGAAGGTTTATGTTCTAGTGCTGGGCCTTTGGAAGATGCGAGATGGAAGAGATGAACTGTTTTCCAATTATGAAAAGACCTCCTTACTGGACTCATGATAAATTCCAGTGAGAAGAAAGCATGGTTGTTTTGTTTGTTTCTTTAGCTAGAGATTGCCATGTGCTCTTGTGGGCCTAGGCTCAGTGTTACTTATTGGAGGATATAAGAAATTAATTGCAGAGCTAGTCTTAGCAAAAACTAGATTGCACAGGGGCTATGGAGATAGCTCAATCAGTAAAGTGCTTGCAATGTAAGCATGAGGATCTGAGCTGGGTCACCAGGACCTGAGTTGAAAAAGATCGTGTGGTGGCCTGTGCTGGGTAGATAGAGACAAGATGAGGACTGACTGGCCAGTCAGTCTAGCCTAGTATGTGAGTTCCAGATCAGTGAGAGAACCTAACTCAAAAAAGACACTGGTATTCCTGAAAATTGGCACCCAAAGCTGTCCTTGGGGGTCCCCACTGTAAACACACATATGTGCACCCCCACAAAAATCAAAGAAGAAAGAAAATTACACAGTCTTTTCACTCTATTGTATGTATGTATATAACAAACAAGTGGGGTTGGGGTTTTTTGTTTGTTTGTTTGTTTGCTTTAGTTTTTTTCTTTTTAACCTACATAGACCTTGAAATACAACATGACTGATGAAACATTTCAAGTTTGCAAGTGACTGTTTGGGAGGCCAATTCAACAGCACTTCTAAATGTCTTCTTCAGTCACCCAGGGATCATGAAAAAATACAAATCTGGACTCAGTCAGTGGAAGGGCTTGGATTGGCAATATTTTACAAGTTTCTTTTGATCATAGTTGCTGAATCACATCTTTTTTTTTTTCACTCCAGATTTGTTATATCAATTCATTATTTGTGAAAAATAATAATATTGGTTTTCTGTTTCTTTAATTTTTATTTGGGAGGGAAAGTGAGAGATGGAGAAAGAATGAGAATGGATGTGCCAGGGCCTCTTGCTGCTGCAAAGGAACTCCAGGTGCATGAGCCATGCTGTGCCTCTAGCTTAAGGTGGGTACTAGGGAACCAACCCAGAGCCAACTGCTTTTCAGGTAGAACCTTTAACCACTGAGCAATCTCCCCAGTCCTGTTTGTTTATTTTTTCTGTGACATCTCATGTACCCAGGCTGGTCTTGAACTCCCTATGGAGCCAAGGATGACATTTAACTTTATGTGTGTGTCTTAAAGAACATTTTATTACCAGCCTCTATGCATATATACAATGTTCTCTAATTATTATCCTACCCACCACCCTTCTTTGTCCTCTCTCTTCTATCCTCCTCCACCGAACTCTTGCTCACATCTTTAAAAATTTGGTTTGCATGTGTGCATGCCCGTGTGTGCCTAGTGCACATGGGGAAGCCGAAGGAAAATGTCAGCTGTCTACCTCCATCATTCATCTGTATGTTTCCTTGAGATGAGTTTCCCTGCGCCCTAGTGATTCTCCTGTCTGCTCCCCGCAGGACTGGTGTTGGTGATGCGCATTGCCAGGCCCAGCTGTGTATGTGGTGGCATTGAGGAATCAAACTCAGGCAGCCTCAGCCCCTCCCCCATCATGCTTGTGTGGGAAGTAGTCTTCCACACTGGGGCATCTCTGGACCACATCTTGGGTTAAAAAAAAAAAAAAAAAAGCATAAGAAGTCCAATGTGACAGTGAAGTTCAGCTGGAAGAAAATATAACTATGTTCAGCCTAGACCATGGGACACACACAGAATCTTAAACTGGAAATAACTACAGAGTTATGGAATTAGGGCTAACCTCTTAGAAAGAACAAGGTTAAAAGTACTTTCATAGACTCTACAGTTGGTTTGGTTTTATTCCCCCCTGAAGTTGGGCTTCAAGGCTTCTGTTTTAAACCTTTTGCACTTTCCATGAATTGGTGATAGAATTTAAGCAAAATAAGCCAAGAACTGATGACAAATACTGTATGATCTCACATCCATGCATAATTGGAAAAAGTCCATCTCACAGAAGTGGAGAATTGAATGGTGTTTACCAGAGCAGGGAAGGGAAGAATGGAGGGATGGTGGAGAAAGATTGGTTAAGGGGTATTAGGTTCTGATTAGGTAAGAAGAATCCATTGGTTTTGGTGTTCTCTTGCATGTAAAGTGACTATGTTTAACAATATTACATAGGGTATTTCAAAATTGCTAGGCGAGTAGGTTTTGAATGTTTTCACCACAAAGACATGACAAATACATCAGATGATGTATATGCTAATTATTATAATTTGATATTACACAATATTTACATGTATTAAACTATCACATTGCATCCTACAAATATCTACAGTTATTATGTGTCATTGAAAATCAGCAAGGACAAAAGAGGAGCCTCAGGTATGTCCACAGCTGGAAGGGCACTCCCAGCTAAGCTGAGGCAGGAGGCTGCTTGCTTGCTTGTTTGAATGGGTCTCTGCATTTGCTCAGGGGACTGAACTGCCTTCTTCCCTGAGTCACTGTCCAGGCAACCCATGAAAGGCTTCCCATTAAAGAAGGAAAAGGAAGGGCTGGAGAGATGGCTTAGCGGTTAAGCGCCTGCCTGTGAAGCCTAAGGACCCCGGTTCAAGGCTCGGTTCCCCAGGTCCCACGTTAGCCAGATGCACAAGGGGGCGCACGCGTCTGGAGTTCGGTTGCAGTGGCTGGAAGCCCTGGCACGCCCATTCTATCTCTCTCCCTCTTCTGTCTTTCTCCCTGTGTCTGTCGCTCTCAAATAAATAAATAAAAAATGAACAACAACAACAAAAAAAGTGGGTCCCACAGACCTTTAAAAAAAAAAAGAAGGAAAAGGAAGATTTAGAGGAAGACACGAGGCTCAGTGCTCAGGTCATTATCTGTAGCCTGATTGGGGATGGCAGCTGGAGGTGGGAGGGATTAGGGGCAGGCCAGTTAACTGCCCACTGCCAGGCCCTGAAATGGAATGAGAAGGGTCATCTGGACCCTCTGTCTTTTCCACCCTGACTGGGTCTTGGATATCGCTGTCCACCCTGATTTAACAACACTGAGTACATCAACTTTTTAAATTACTCCCGAGAAACTATTTTGACCTGGTTTTGTCTTCTTAGATTACTAGCCCAAGTACATGCATGTCGGAGAGAGGGTGGCAGTGGAAAACCTAAACGAAACCCACATTTTTCTAATTTGCCTGGAAACCCTAGGCATTTTTCATACAGTGTTTATCTGGGATCGTTATCAAGAGAGAATTCTCATGGTGACCAAGTCTAAGGTCATCTAAAAAAATCTTGACTTCCATTTTGCAAGAAGCGCCTTCAAATCAGAGCATAAGCTGTGTTTGTCGCCCCCCTTCCCTCCGCTCCAGGAAGTGGGAGTGAACATCAATACCATCCAGCTCAGGAATCCACTGGTCTGGAAATGTGACCAAGGTTGCAGGAGGAGCTATTAGACGTCCTTCGATCCCTCCTCACATTCCCTTGGCAATGGGGGAATCACAGGTTTTCTCCTGAGTAAAGACAATCTTACAATAACTTCTCATCACCATCCCCTTTGGAGAACCTGACTTTCTATGACCTCCTCTTTCCTCCCACACTTTGTTACCTTGAACGCTTCAGCAGCGCTAGAGAAGACGCAAAAGCAAGGCGACGAAGCCCTGAAACGCGGCCGAGCGGAGCGAGCCAGGGGTGAGCACCACGCGCCCATGTCAGGGCTCCGTCACTCACAGCTGGGTGACCTTCAGCAAGCTGCTTCACCTCTCTTCTGTTTCTGTTCTTGGTATTTGCATGAGACAGACCTATTTTATTTCCATTCCTAAAGAGCTGCGAGTATATAGCTTAGTTTTCTTGTCACAGTTTAGGTTTACAAGTCTATCCATGAGATTCTAACTCATGAGACAAGAGCTCAGGAATGAGAATAGTGTCCTCCTCCTATACGGGTGTTCATTTTTAAAAAGACCATTTTTATTTATTTATTTGACAGAGAAAGAAGGAGAGAGAGAGAGAGAGAGAGAGAGAGAGAGAGAGAGAGAGAGAGAAAGAGAGCCTGCCAAGGCCTCCAGCCACTGCAAATGAGCTCCAGATGCGTGCCCTCCCTTCTGCATCTGGCTAATGTGGGTCCTGGGGAATTGAACCAGGATCCTTTGGCTTTGCAGGCAAATGCCTTAAACACTAAACAATCCCTCCAGCCAGGGTTTTCACTTTTTAAAAATCGAGATTACTTGGATGATGGAAACAGTAAGTCCACCCCAAAGTCAAGAAGAGGTCATCACTCAACTACTATTTTTTTTCAGCCCCATTGGCCCAGTGGTTTGCTGTGTAGTCCATTTCTACCTTCTCCTTCCTCACCTAATGTGTTCCTCTTCCTTTGTTCTCAAGCATCATGTGACCCTGTCTAGGTGACATTGAGTCAGTCCTTACCACTTCCAATTCAGACCTCAGCGCTGGGGATTCTCAGCAGGAACACAAAGACCCACCATTTAACGAGGAATGCCAATAATTGCAGGAAGTAGACCTTACGCTTTTTAAATAAATACAGCCTTAAAAACGCGCACATACATACAAGCCACACATGGAAAAAAACATGTGTCACTTGTACCTTTGCCTAGGGGAAAGTGTCAACATGGTCTCATGGTTAGTGGAAACAGAAGCAACATCACATCTCTAAATGAATTTTCTCTGCCAGCAGGAGAGGCTCACGTGCTAGACCTCAGAACAGCGAAGTTGGAGGCAATAGGACCCCCAGTGTGTTGGGGCGTTTTTGGTTCATCTGCATCTGTAGTGCTGAGAGGCCAGTTTCAGGAAGTGGGGTGGGGGGGAACCCGCAGGGCATTTAAGTGATTACAAGAGAGATAACAGACATGCTCATCAGAACTTACTCAAACTTGCCATGCAGGAGGCTCAGCCCCACTTCATTAATAAGGGTGGTGCTGACCAAGAATGAGAGGGAGGAGGGAGAGGCCTTGGTGACGGGGGAGGATCACTTGAGCCTGGCACTGCCAACAGGTTTGCATGTGCCATCCTGCAACTTCACTACTCAGAATCATAAAAGAGCGGGCATCGTTCCCAGAACATTGCTGACTTGTCTTCATTTTTCTTTGGTCCACATGTTATAATTGTATGGGTATTTTTTCCTCCCTCAAAGCCATTTTCAACTAAAACAATGAGGAGACTATGAAGTCCACATGTTACCCAAGTTTAGACTCAGTTCTCTTCCCCAACAAGCTCTGCGCCAACGTTCGTCTCCCACCGGGTTACTGCTGGTCCCCAAGAGCTGTGAAAATGACAGGCCCCGGTCAGAGAGAAGCAGATCCCAGCCAAGCACATGGATCCACTGAGACCCTTTGAAATCTCATGAGGTGTTGAGTAGCTAAAAGTAGACCCAAACCTCAGCAAGATAGCAGCCATCAGCCAACCCAGCTTCTTCTCTCTTCAACCCACCAGTTCCGGGAATCACCAACATCCTCCATCAGAGAAGGACTTGTCTCTGCTGCCCTCTAAGCCGCCCCATGCTCTCCTCTTGCACTGGCAGTGTGATTCATGAACTCACGGCTGTGTGCAAACAAGATCATGGAGTCTCTCCTCTCCATACCCTTAGCCACCGATGCCACATTACCTGGTTCCTCAGGCTTATTTTCTGAGTTTTAGCAGCCCACGTTGCAGGCTTTCCCTCCTAGTTCTGGGCTTGAAGCAATGCACTGGGCAAAAGTGTGGAGGAAGGAAAAGAGGACACCCAGCAAATCGATTTCCTGTAGTCACTTCTCCAAGTTTAAATTTTACACATAGAGAAGGAGAAATGGGACCAATTCCAGAGGAACAGAGAAGCAATTATGTCACTCAGAGATGACCTAGATGTTAAAATTCTTAGGCAAGAGTTTTAAAACAGCTACTATAGTTATGGCCCACGAGGCACAGTTAAAAAATGCAACTATCTCCTCAGAAGCCTTGGTGGATCAAAGAGGTAAAGAGACCAAAAATAAGTCAGGGCTACTATGTAAGGGAGAGTTTGGAGTACAAGGGGACTATAAACAATGGCCCATTACTCAGAAGTGGGACAGCAACCTGGGGATTAGGCTGTGGTGGCACTCAGCTGTAAGAGATTGAATGTTTGTAAAGCAAAGTTGACTGTCACCTTGGATGCCACCTCTTGGAGTTGAGAACATGAGAGCACCACACGTGTATACACAGAGTGAGTGAGCACCAGGAAGCTGGAGAAGAGGTCAGTCATCCATAGATGAAGGACAGGTGGGCCCTGGACCTGCCACACCCAACTGGACATGAGAGCTTTCTCATCTACGCCAATAATATCTCTCCTGTGTCCACGCAGTTCCTTCTGTCCCTGTCTCCTACTCTCTCAGCTCAGCATGACTAATCCTTACTCAGCCTCAATAGTTAGCCTCATTCATGCTATAGTGAGAACTTACTGGATACCTACTATATCTATCAAGATTGCCCAACCTCCTTACAGACAATATGAATCTTCAGATCAATTCATCAGGCTCATTGTACATTTTATTAGCTGGCCACAAACCTGGCATGCTGTATTACCCAAGGATGTGAGTTATGCATCTCTGGGTTACAAACAGTCTATTTTAATCACATAAAGGTATTCACAGTTTAGTACATCTAGTGGAAGAAGGGAGCATACATTCTCTGCTCCCCTAAATCTGCTGGAATACTACCAATCATGAAGAATAATATGAATTGCTTGCATTTAAAAAATTCACTTAAAGCAATTTTTACTAGAATTAGCAAATGATATAAAAATTAGAATCCACATTTCTTTGAATTACATCATACAATTCTTTGAGCATCATCCATGCCTGCTCAGAAGAACCACAGAATATAGGTAGGATTGAATGAGAATTTAAAAATGAAAGGTCAGGGCTGAGGACTTAACTCAGCAGTAGGATACTTTCCCATCATGCACGAAGCCTTTGATTTGATGCTAGCACCTCAAAATAGAAGAATCCAACCCTTATTTTGAAAAACAAATACTGAGAGGTTAAGAGGCCGTACCAAAGCCCACATCAATTGAGCTGAACTAAAATCCAGATGTGTCTGAAATTCATGCTTGCTTTAAAATTTCAGTTCCACAGGTATAATTTTACTGAAAGAAGACCAGAGTTTGTCTCAGTGAGTGGGGTGGGGGATTACATCATAGACAAAACGAGTTATTTCTTCTCATAAGATCAGGGGGCTCCTCCGAAGGTTACTCTGTTGTCCAGCTCTCCGTTCCTAGCCACTCTAGCGCCCCAATCACTTATTCTAGTCACAGTTCATAATCCTATCACTTGAAAGACCAAGAAGTTCAGAGGCAGCTGGTTATGAAACAAGAGTTGGGAAAAAAGTTCCACGTCTGATCTCAATTCTATCAAAAGCTAACTTAAGGACAAGGCAAAACTCCTCTTGTCTCTGGTGCCTCGGTGTCCCGTCTTGTAAAATGATCTGAAAAACTTAATTGCCTTAGATACCAAGATGAGATGCGCATCCACTGGCTACTAAGTAAAACAAGTTTTGAATGCAGAGAGAAATAAAAGCAGGAGCAAGTCTGGAGGCTTTAAGTATAAAAGAAAGAAAAACCAAAAAGGCAATCTTTTCAAGAAGTTTTTTTTTTTCCCCTTAGTCATTCCTAAAGTAAGAGGGCCAAGGTGATACCGCCAATGCTCAACTCCAAAATAGATGAAAGGTTAAAAGAAGGAGGAGGAGGAAGCTCTACTGGGAAAACGTCCTGAAATAGCCCATCACTGATGTGCAAGTCACAAGGTCAGTATTCATCTTTATAAAAAGAGACATGGAACCAAGACAAACAAGGGACAGGGCTCAATTTTACATAACACCACAGCAAGTCAAAGAAATGACTATCGTTCCCCAGACCTCGAGCCTGACAGGAAAATGTAAAGCTTTGAGAAACAGCCTATCAAATGCTGTATCTCTACTTTCAACAAATGTTTAGAGATATCATAAAAGTCTGTTTGATACGGGCAGAAAGTTTTGTTCATCCTTTAACAAAATTCTTAAAATACATACTTCCAAACTCCTCCAGTCTGATGTGTATGTTGGGCTAAGATCAATCAGAAGCAAGTAAACCACAATTTGGAAGTTTACATCTAGTTTTACTTCTCTAGACTTTATTTTATTTTTATTTGTTTGAGATAGTGTCTCACTCTGCACACCAGGCTGGCCTTGAAATCAGGGTGATCCTCCTCCCTCAGCCATCCTGATTCTGGGACTGAAGGCATGAACCACTGTGCCCAGGCTGGACTTTACTAGTTATTGTCTTAATATAAAGGAGTACATTGTAACTGCAACATTGTAACATTGTAACATTATAACAATAGGTAACATGACCAATGCTGCTACCTTTGGTTTTGGTACCTGACCATGATTGCTTTGTAGTATGGTGTACTATTAAATCTACCTGTGTATACACATAGACACGTTTTTAAAAATGAAAATGGAAGAGAACATTAACTTGTTAATTCAGCGAATCTTGACACAGAGTTTCCACTAACTGCCATGGTAAATGTATAGAAGACCCCAGTTGCAAGATCACCTGCGGCAAGAACAGCCTTACAAAGCTCATATGTATGTCATAATATAATCCATGCAATTTTTCAATCATACACCATTACACACACATTTCTTTTAATTATGAAATGATATTTTCTTCCAGAATTTTCTAGAAAAATGGAATCCTTCAGCAGTGCAAAACAGAAAGACAACCCACAATACTTTTGGTCTAGTCTTTTGACTCTTTTTAAGGAAAATTTTGCTTTGCTGTGCTTTTTTCTTTTGAATTATCTGAACCTTCATGCCAGCTCTATGTTCTGCAAAAGTGTAAGTCTACTGAGAAAATCTTATATTTTTTATTATCTAATATATTTCACTGGGCCAAACATTGTTGAAATGCTCCCCAGGGAAAAATCAGAGGAGGAGAATTTTCCTCTGAGTCTTCCATGGTAGCTTAGAGTGAGTGGGAAGATAACATCTTACTTAGATCTGGGTAGCTGTTTGTGACTGGAAAATAGTTTTAATTATCCTGTCTATGCAGCCATGATTTTCCGAGACAATCCAAATTGGATTCTTTTCATTAAATGTGGGTTTTATCACATGGGAAACTATCCAACATATGCTCTCACATAGGTGAGAGAAGTCCATTGTAGGAAGCTGTTCACTGTAGAATTAGGGATAATGGTAAACAAATGGAAGCAAGTTAAAATTTCCCAGTAGGAAATAGTTGATGAAATTTGGATGGGGCTGGAGAAATGGCTTAGCAATTAAGGCATATTCCTTCAAAGCTTAAGGAACCAGGTTCAATTCTCTAGTGCCCAGGTAATCCAGATGCATAAGGTGGCACAGGAATCTGGAGTTCGTTTGTAGCAGCTAGAGGCCCTGACACAACCATTCATCCTCTCACTCTTTGCAAAGAAACAAATATTTAAAAATAGAATTTTGGATGCATCTATATAATGCAAAACAAGTAGGGTCAGACTGATCCCTATGGAAAAGTATTCAAGATACATTGTTTGTTGAAAAATACTATGTTCCAGAACAGATGATGAGTGTATTCTCATTTATGTCACTTATAAAATTCTACCAGATATATTTGTGTTAAGGCAAAATTTACTGGCATAATATACCAGAATCAAGCAACAAATATACCTTTAGTTTTAGTATGGGGAGCTAGTGAGAAATGGAAACCTCTACATGCCATTTTATTTCCTAGTTCACAGTAGTTCCAAGTTATCTAAATAAATGGGACTCTATATATGACCCCCCTCGACCGCCATTGCCTTATCTTGAGACCCTATGCTGTCATTAGTAAGAGAGTCATGGTCCCAAATATGAGCTCTCACGAGGCTGATGTGAGATAGTTGGGGGAAAGCAAAAGTTACAAAACTTTAGTAGCATGATGGCTAATATCTGGTTGCCAAGTTGACAGGATAAATGCATTTCTTGGCATGCCTGTCAGGGATTTTCTAGACTAGATTAATTGAGGTGGAAAGACCCACCCTAAGTATGGTTGGTGCCATTCCATGGGGTGGAGGCCTAGACTATCATAAGAAGGAAGAGGCTAGCTGAGCCGCAGCATTGGTTGCTCTCTGCATCTCTGCCGATGTGACTATGTGATGCCAGCCTCCTGCTCCCGCCATGCTCTCCTGGCCACGATGGACTCCACCATCTGCAAAGGTAACTGGAAATAAACCGTTTCCTTCCACAGGCTGCTTCGAGTCAGCTATTTTGTCCCAGCGACAGGAAATAACTGATACAAGTAGCTATGGACTGATTGCTGCAAACTATAGTCCATGGTCCAACATGCAGCATCCAGATACATGAAGTGGCACATTCACCAGAAATAAGGAGACTATTCTGACTCATGGAGGTGACACAACAGAGGTGACAGAGGATCATGCCCTAGTGGCACCACCATTCCAAGTTGCGCCACTTACTCCTTGAATTTGGTTTGTGATGGGCTCCGATCCAACATCTGTTCTCCCCTTCCTAAGAACAGAATCAAAATATAAGACACTAACGTGCACAGTTAAAAAGTCTTCTTCATACTTCCTTGAGATTGAGGTTGTCATGTTACTTAGTATAGGCCAATAGGTTGAAGGCAATCTTCAACAAAAATTATTCTTTCAAACAGAAGAAAATCAGGGCTGTCTTTGCCAACTATGCCTTAGACCTTCATCTTCTAGCAAAGAGATTTGTAACCTTAAGATAGAAGAGTCATCTTGAAACTGCAAAGATGAAAATATGTCTGAACAAGAAGTTAAGAGGACACCAGTTCCTTGAGGACCTTACAGTATACATTTGAAAATCCTAGATGGAATCTCCCTAGGAAGTCACTGTGTACATGCGACAAATGACCTCCTTTGGCTAAGCCTCTGTAATCAGACTTCCGTGCTCACAGGCAATTCTGACCAACAGGAGTTCTAGATAGAGAAAGTGCAGAGATGGCAAGGTTCTAAAGAGGTGAGGGCAAGGGGGCTATGATCCAAAAGGGTGAGGAAGACTACAGAATGATCTAGGAAGTTCCAGAGAACAGGAAATGAACTGAGGAACATGGATGCTGTGCAGGTAGGTACCCAGGGAAAACTTGAAAAGTATTAGTTTGACTTCACAGGAGGTACCTGAAGGAAAACATGGGGTGAGAAGAAGGATGCTCCCCACTCTCTTAGGCCTCACCACTTTCATGGCCATAGCCCATGAGGCTGATGCTATTATAAAAGTCATTCACTTACCACTGGGGTTTTATCAGAACTTCAGGCTCCATTTTCATCCAGCTGCTGTTGGATGTACGTAAGTGATTTAGCACAGCCAATAGTCTGGATTCAGGGGTGGAGTAAAATAAGCAAAGAGCTACATTCCTGCTCCCATGCTCCCAGAATGCTCTGGACTCTTCTGCTCATTGCTATTGGTACATTAATTGTTTTAATTAAAGTCTCCAAAGTCAAGGGAAGGTAAGCAAGAAGATAATTAAGTAAATGTTAACTATAAGAGTTTCCCTTTTGTATTTTTTTAAAACTCACTTGGAAGGATGATTATCCGTTAGTAAGTAGTGTAAGTAATTATCTCTCGTGTGGAACTGGTATATTTTAGGCAATCCCACTGAAATGGTATAAACAACATTTCCTGTGTCAAAAGCAGAGATCCAAGTCTGTTTTAGAATGGTCCCCAATCTCCATCTCTTATAATTTCCACCAATAACTTGTCTTTTTATATATGCTGGCATCTGTGTGAAGACAGCATCCCACATTGACCAAGTCTCCATCTGGTGACAGACGGGGAACAGGAACGTAGACTGTCACTTTATGCAGATGGGTTTCTATTAATACAAAGAAGTGACCCTAAAAGAGAAATTGGCTAGCTATAGCATAACTTTAAGAAGATTCTTCTGAATTTCCTGAAAACAGGTTATTTCTAAATACATGTTGCCGCCTTTTAAACATAGCATGGATATTTTGTCCTTCTAGGGGTTGGTTTTTACCAATATTCCCATTGTTCTGTTCCCCTCTGGTTGGAAAAAAATGGAAAGAGGGTGAAAGGAAGAGGAAGACGGGGTAACAAGGAGAACAACAGGTGTCTTGTGTGGAAACTCCAAGCTTTCCTGGGCAACAGTCTAGGTTCCATGTGTTGTAAATCCTAGAGAGGTGGGGTGTAAGGGTAAGAATAATGGAAAGGAAAGGAAGTGGTTTAACTTATCATGTTGGCTACAGTCTCCCTTCTTGACTTGCTCTATCATGAGAATATGGAGCTTTAAATATATTTAAGCACATCTACAAGGTAAAGTTGCATTTTTGAATTTATACAAGTGATCCTTTATTATGGTTTGAGTGTGAAATGCCTCCTATAGATAACTCTTTTTTAACATTTTATTAACAACCTCTGTACATATAAACAGTATACCATGATCATAATCCTCTCCCATCACCCTCCCTCATCCCCCTCTCAAGTTCCCCTCCACTGAATGTTTTAGATTCTTGATGCCCAGCCAGTAGAGCAACTATGGGGAGTTCTGGAAACTTCCGGATGTGAGACCTAGCTGGAGGAAGTAGGTTACTGGAGACCAGGTGCATGGGGACCACTTCCTGTCTCACTCTCTGCTTTTGGGTTGGTCATGAGGTGAACAGCCCTCCTCAACCAAACACTCCCACCACCACAATGTTCTGCCCAAGCATATGGGGCCAAGTGAGCATGAGCTGAACCCTCAAAACTGTGAGCACAAATTAACCTTTCTTCCCTTCACCTATTTATGACATGTACTTTGTCACATTGATGTGAAAAGTAGTTAACATATCCCTGTAGTTTTCACTAGAAAAGTTTTAAGTGGCTACTTCCTTAACTTCCATGACCATTCAAGGCTGGCCAATCACCAGGAGCACTCCAAGACTAGGTCTGCAATTGAGCCATGGGGAGATTCAGTCTACTGAACCTTCTACTCAGGAACATTTCCTAAGTATACCACAACCCAATAGCCTACCACTAAAGATGTAACCATAGTGTTGGCACCTAACAGAATACCATACTGCAGTTAAAAACATATTTTGTGGTACTTTTTTTTTAATTAATTAATTTATTTATTTGAGAGCAACAGACACAGAGAGAAAGACAGATAGAGAGAGAGAATGGGCGCGCCAGGGCTTCCAGCCTCTGCAAACAAACTCCAGATGCGTGTGCCCCCTTGTGCATCTGGCTAACATGGGACCTGGGAAACCGAGCCTCGAACCGGGGTCCTTAGGCTTCACAGGCAAGCGCTGAACCACTAAGCCATCTCTTCAGCCCTGTGGTACTTTTTTTAAACTACCATTGTTTCAGTAACACTTGAGCATTTTTGTCCTACTTGTGCCTAACTCTACAATAATCTATTTTAAAAGACTTCTGGTGTGGTTTGAATATAAAATGTGCTCCATAGGCTCATGCATTGCAATGCTTGGTCTTCTACTGGTGGTGCTGTTTAGAACGCATATGGAACCTTTAGGAAGAGGATCCTTAATAGAAGAACTGGGCTACAGTGTCCATAAACCCACCCCCAAAACACACCTCCTCTAGCAGGCTCCACCTCTCAAATTACTATAGGGATCAAGAATTCAAAACACATGAGTTTATGGGGGACCCTTGATTCAAACCACCACAACTGCATTGTTAAAACTTACAGTCTCACACTACCCTTTCTCTACTAGTGATATCAAGGGCACCATGAGTTTGATTTGCTAACTGTACTTTTAACATACTAATTCCTGAAGAAAACTGATAACATAGGGCTGGGGGACGGTTCAGCTGTTAGAGGTGCTCAAGCGAAGACCGCTGATCCATGTTCTATTCCCCAGTACCCATGCAAAGCCTGATGCACAAAGTGGTACATGTGTCTAGAGCTAATTTGCAGTGACAAGAGGTCCCTGGTATGCCCTGTCTTTCTTTCTCTCCCCCACCCTTTCTCTTCTCACAAATAAATGAATAAAAGTATTTAAAACATAATGTTCAACTGAATAGCACATGAAATCATCCTCATGTCTCCAGTGGCACTTCCCATCCTTTAAAGAAACTCTGCTTTAGAACAGTATTTTGTATCTCTGTGGGAAAGGCCACATTGCCCTCCAAACCAAGTAGAAAATGTAATGTTGGATCACAGTTTGTTGTAATATTATGCTTGCCTATATATATCTAAAAAGTCAGCTAGCTCTCTGTAATATAGTTTCAGACCAAGTTATATTTTTACATATAGAAACATTATTTAAAACTCAGAGTAACTCAAAGTTGGAGAGATTGCTCAGTGGTTAAAGGCACTTGCTTGCAAAGGCTGATAGCCCAGGTTTGATTTCCCAGTACCCACATAAAGCCAGATGCACGAAGTGGTGCATATATCTGGAGATTGTTGGGAGTGGCTGGAGCTGTGGTACACCCATACTCACTTTATATTTACCTATCTTTCACTCATAAGTAAATAAATATACATTTAAAAATAATACAATAAAATAAAAGTTGGCAGGCAGCTCATTTGCTATTATCAAGTGAATTATAATACTTTTCAAAACAGTTTTGAAGATTTGCTGAATAAAATTAGGTGTTTTAGAGCTAGAAGGAATCCCAACAACATTTCCTGCTTCTGAAAATCTTCAGTCAATGAACGGATTCATTTCACAGATGTGATAGGTACAAAATATCAAGGATCTGCTCAGAACTGGTGGCTAAGCAGAATCCATGACACATGCTCCTCCGCCTATCTCTAGAAATTTTCACAGGAATCAAACATGCATTTCTAAGTTATATGATGTATAAAAACAAATGCAGGTATTGGTGGCTTTTAAATGTTCTTTTTATAGTATTTTGAACTACCTTTAATCTCTGTGTATTAATTGTAAAAATAAAGAATTATGATGCTGTACTTCGATCATACTCAACCCTCTTTCCTCTGCTCTCCTCCCCCTCCATTTTAAAAACTTTTAAATTTATTTCAGAGAGAAAGAAAGAGGCAGACACAGAGAGAGAATGGGCATGCCATGGCCTTCAGCCACTGCACATGAACTCCAGACACATGTGCCACCCTGTACATCTGGCTTATGTGGGTCCTGGGGCACCAAACCTGAATCCTCTTTGCAGGTCAGCTCTCCAACCCTTTTTATTTTTTTTTTTAATTTCCCCTTCCATTTTTAATAAATAATTAAAAACCAGTTGTCTATTATAAAGTCACAAAAATATGTATTTATATTTTTGTCAGGAGTTTTATAGTACTTCTCATATTTGATCTCTTGTTCACTTTGACTAAAGTTTTGTGCACTGTGTGAGTTGGGTTCTAACTTCCCTGTGAGCTCATCCAGGTGTCACAGCACATCACCTGTTCCTTTCTCTATTGAATGGTCTTGACACCTTTGTTGAAAATCAGCTGATCGTACATGTTTATTTTTCATGGTTTCAGCTTGGACTAGAGTGAGTCCCTACCATGTCTGTGAGGGCTTGAGCACTCTTTCCTAACAGGTATAAGGATCCCCCTGGTCATAGGCATCATCCCCTGGAGGATGCTAATCCTGCAATGTCTAAAGTCCTGGCAAAAAAAGTTACAGTCACTCCTCGATTCCATGAAAACTAGAGGTCAGTTGCAATAGATGCCCAGATAAGCTCTTGGGGAAAGAACAAAATACTGTTCCTATGACTCTCAGCCCTAACCTGAAGAAAGTAACACAATGGCCCAAAATGCAATGAGTATGTGTCTGAGCATGTGTGCATTTTCCTGGCACCAGCCTTGGCTCTCAGTATATTCAAGTCATGGACCTGAAGTATATGAGAATTCACACCAAGACAAGACTACTCATTATGAGTATCCTGTGACTTTCACTTTAGAAACAAATATGTGGTCCACAGCTTGGAGGATCAAGTAGTTCACAATGCTACTAGAACCCTTCTAATAAACCTGTCTTTAAAACAAAATCCTGAGGAAATTCAACACCCTTTTCCCCACACTATAACTTCAAAATTCTTGTGTAACAATTTGCCTCTCTCCTCTCAACACACAAAAGCAACAAGAACTTAGATAAAAGTGTAGCAGCACCATATCATCTCCACGAGAGCAGTGGAAAACTTTCCTGAGGAACCCCTCTTTACAAAAGGTACATTACTTGCTTTTATAATTGCTGTAATATGAATGTGAAATGTCACCCATAGGCTCATGTGTTTGAAACTTTGATTCCCAGCTGGTGGTGCTGTTTGTGGTACCTTTAAATGGCGGAGCCTTACTAGATCCAGTAAGCGGCACGTGAACTGCTTACTGAGCACTTTACAGCCTGGTTCCACTTCCTGTTCATTCTCTGCTTCCTGACCGTGACTGCAGAGTGACCAGCTGGCCTCCGACTCATGCTGCCTGCCATGCCTTCTCTGCATGATAGAAATTCCTTCCCGAAATTGCTCCCTGTAATGTATTTGATCACAAAAATAAGCCTAAAGTAATTAATACAATAATCAAAATCCTGACCATAATTCTGAGAAATGTCAATTTCACATCCAAATAATGCTAAGGTCACATCTCAAGAAAGGAAACTGCATCCGAGAGGCCACAAAAGAAGGAGATTCCGTGCATTTTCCTGAGGATAAACAAAAAGCCATCTCACAGCTGGAGATAGAATTGAAGAAAGTAGCCAAGGCTTTTTTACTAAGATTCTCCTCCAGTAACCCCCTGAGGTGAAACCTTGAAGGGTAACAATTTCATGAGGAGAAACAGCGAGGCAAACTGTTCATCTGCTCATCTCTGCCTGGGAAGCTTCCCCCAAACCTTCAGCCAATCTCTTTCTCGGCAGTCACAGAACAGAGCCCAGCTACGTGTCTGTCTGTCCTGGCTGTCACTCATCAGAGAGTCTGACAGGCCCACATCTCCCTTCTCCCTCTCTGTAGCCCAGATAATTCAGGACTCACCAACAATAGCTCAGTGTCTACAGAGTTGTTCAGGAGCTCAAAGAGAAATATTACCTTTTATTTTTATGCTACTTAGCATGTCCACACATGTATCTTCCTGTGACAATTCATCTCTCCCTTAAATAAGACCGAGTGAGAGAACACACAAACCTCTGACTCTATCATGTTGCTCAGACGCTTACTGCATCATTTAGTGAGTTCCAGTGTTTCTCCACAAACACTCAGCTCCTCATTATAAGGTCTTCAGCTTCCGGGCAGGGGATTTGAGCTAAAGTAAAAACTCTGGCTACATTGAATGTTGCTGTCATCAGAAGGTCAATTTGCGGAATATCAGGTGAACATGATCTAATTTATACAGACATCAAGAATATACTAGAAATTCTCATTCTGTTTCTTGTTGGGATCAACCTGGTCTATCATGTTACATGAATTACCTACTAATGGGCACACACACACATACACACACACACATTTCTTTAGTGTGTGGAAACACTTTGACAGTTTCCAGCATATGTTAGCTTACTGAATGCTTATACAAAAATTGAGTGACAGATTTGGCAATGGCTCTGTTAAAAATTTATCTATAGGAAATAAAAATCCTCATTGGTCATTTTGTAAAGAATGTCTTTGTAAGTCAATGAGAACAAAATGAATATTATCATGTCTACTTCATGGCATTTTGGATGAGTACAGCATAAATTTTACTTATGTCTATGATCAAGGGGGGCAATATTAGTCACTTTTATTCTTTTGTTTTTGAAATGAATATTTTAAACTGGATTAAAAGTCACTGGTATCCTACTGAAATATTCCCTGCTCAGAGCAGCAGGCATTTATTAATAATTTCGAGGTCGGTAGATGCAGGAGAGTTCAGTGGCTCGCTCACTTGCTCAGAGTTCCATCCGAACCTCAGCTCTCCCTGGACAGGGTGGGAGGCTTCGTGGACCGGGAGCGAGCCTCCGCCGCGGCAGTCAGCTCGAAGTCACTAGGACTTCTGTCAAACTTGTGTGCTGAGGAGACTCAGATATTGGCCTCAGCTCGTAGGCTGAACTCAGCAGATTGGCTCATGAAAACTAATGTATTGAGACAAAGGAAAGGATCTGGCAGAAAGCAGCATCTATTATCCTGGGCTTGGCAGCAAGGAAGAGGACAAGTAGTGGAATTCCTGCAATCTGAAAAGGTGACATAGAAGCTGGACGATGGGTGGCGGAGAGAGGTATAACATTCCAGCCCCTCAATCTAGAAACGTTAGTAAGAACCAACAGCAGCTTACTAGACAGAAGACTAAGGATCAGAATTCCCAGATGAAGACTGTTCACAAGAAAAAAGAACGAGGACACAGTTACAACTCATCAGCAGCTGCTTGGCAGGCCATGCAAAATGGCGGGAAGAACAATTTTTCTAGTAATCCAAATTGGAACTCTAGCCTGTCAAGTCCCAGTTTGCTTTTTAAATCTCAAACTAACCAGAACTATGCTGGAGCCAAGTTTAGTAAGCCGCCATCACCAAGTGTTCTTCCCAAGCCACCAAGCCACTGGGTTCCAGTTTCATTTAATCCTTCAGATAAGGAAATAATGACATTTCAACTTAAAACCTTACTTAAAGTACAAGTTTAAGATGAAGTACTAATATTTAAATTTAGCACTGTTCACATAGTCATGAATTGGTCTGAACCAAATTGACTAAAGGAGGTAAAACTTATAATTTACAAGTATAATCAAGACTATCATTTATGTGCTGAGTGCATGGTGACATATCAGTACAATTTAAATAATTGTACTTGACACAAGTGAACCATTCAGGTTGATTTGGGGAATAGTTGACTTTTAAAATTGTCTATTGTGGAGACAGTAGTTTATAGTCAGTCAGGTTATAGCTAAAATATACAGAGACTGAAAAATAATGTAGAGATTAGGAAATCAAATGTCCTAAAGGCACCTATGCCAAAAGAAAATGAATTTTTACTAAAAATCTCATTTTACTAACTTGTACTTACTAATTGGTGTATGTGTCAAGGTCAGTCAGGGCTTGCTAGAACAAAGCAGTCTATGTCCAAGTGGCCCTGTTTTTTGGATCTCACTCTAGCCCAGGCTGACCCTGAACTCAGTGATCCTTCCTCAGCCTCCCAAGTGCGCTGGGATCAAAGGTATGTGCCACCATGCCTGGCTTTGTCCGTTTCTTAAGTATAGTGGATATGCATCTGCCTGCAGACGGACTAATTAAAACTGATTTAAGTACCTAGAGAAGAAAGAGCCATGTAAATACATGTAATAAGCTTGTAGCATATGTAAAGTTTTCTTTCATCCTACAAAGACTATTTTAGTATGAATTTGCTGGATGTATGACCATGGACTTTTTCTTTCTACGAGGGCCTAATTTTAAAGGTCCCCAATTATTTTAAAGAAGCTTACCCTCATGCTAAAGTGCCAGTGTATGTACAATTGATTTGGTTTTAAGCTACATATCAAAGTAAAACCCAATATTATGCTTATATTAAAAGATTTAAGCTGCTAAGACATTTCCTATTTTTGAGATTTAAAATGCAGTACAGGAGCCGGGCATGGTGGTGCATGCCTTTAATCCCAGCACTTGGGAGGCAGAGGTAGGAGGATCACCATGAGTTCGAGGCCACCCTAAAACAACGTAGTTAATTCCAGGTCAGCCTGGACTAGAGTGAGACCTTGCCTTGAAAAACAAAACAAAACAAAACAAACAAACAAAAAAAAGCAGTACAGGATCTCCATCTATTCCTGTCCTTAAACCCAAAGATTCATTGCTGTTTTCACCAATCCTGATGAGACAGTGCTTGGTTCCAGTGGCTCTGATGCTTTTGGTGATTAAGTGCAATTTAGGGAGACTAAGGCAAAAGTTGTAATATCAACCCAAAGGATGAAAATACTAATAGCTGTTAATGCTACTAATTTGATACCCGTATTTTGCTGTTGACAAGGAAAATTAGCTAAGTTGTAATTTTCCAAATTCTGATGCAATGTAGAAATCTTATTAAGCAAGGCAAAAGTAGATTAAAGAAATCAAGGGAGACTTCCAAGAGTGGGAGTGGTCCTCAAAAGAAAGGATGGGGTTACTTAATTTAAACGATGTGAGTTTGAACCATGAAATTAAAAAATAAATTCTAACTTAAAAAATAATAATAATTTTGAGATATTAGTTGAATGAATAAATGCATCAGTGGGACAAAAATAGAAATATTTTCATGGCATAATAATGTAAAAATATGGACTTTAAAATTATAACTATGATATAATATAATTAAACATTAAAATTATAACTATGATATGATATAATTAAACATGGACATACATATATATATATCAAAGCGTATGTCAAAAATAAATAACAAATAGATGCAATAAAATTATAAACTGAAATTATAGCTATAGCATTGCTACAAATATGTCAAAAGTGACATATTGACAGCCTTGAAATACATCATAACTGGATGGAAGCATTGGCTTTGCTGTGTAAATTTAAAGTAATATTTCAGCTGTTAAATCTTAAACTTGATGTAACAAAATGCAAGTCTAAAACTGACTCATCTGATTATCCCCAAGGCTAGATATGTAAGATTCTGAGCTAAGGCCATGAATCACGTCACGTGAGATCATCGACAGATGTGAAGCGTGCTCTGAAGATACCTCCCTCAGTCAACCAAAACCAGCAGATAGGCTAGAACCTACCTGAACTGCCTTCTTCGATTCCCAACCCATCCCAGGTTGTAGTTTCCCCTAGGTTTTTAATGATAGAAATTAAAAAGATTGGTAAGATTAAAAATAAAAGCATTTGGATACATAGACATCAAAGTGGAAATAACATTTAATAGCTAGGGCCCTAAATAAAGGGCAAGGTAAAGATGGAAGCAATTCCAACATGACTTCTACAGATTAAGAGGTGCTACAAGTGCTAAGGAAATGGCATAGTGAGCAAAGCGCTTGCTGAATAAACACAAGAGCCTGAATTCATAGCCCCAGGACCCACACAAAGCCATATGCAGTAGAGCAAGTGTCTGTGCTCCCAGTGCTCCGGGGGCAAGGCGCAAGGCAGACACAGGGGATCCCGGGAAGCTGGCGGGCCAGCTAACCTGTGCTACCCCGGAGCAAACAATCAAGGGACCCGGTTTCAAACAAAGCGGAAGGTGAGGGCCGACACCCACATGCCATGGCATGTGGGTGCCTGCACTCAAATCTCCACCCACACACAGACAAGCAAGAAGTATCAGTACATTAAAACCATCTAACTGCAAAACCAAATAAGCAAATATATACTGAAAAAAATTGACCAAAAAAAGCAGTACCATATTTTCTTGACAATTTATGAATTCCTACTCTTTATTTTAAAGCTCCCATAATCTTTTAACATTTGTGAATCCCAGTTTTGACTCTGAAAAAAAATCCCATCTTAAGCATCTGCTGTATCACAGAAAACTGAGAAAGCTACGGAGATATAATCAGAGCTGCTGTAGCCTCCCATCAGAGCTGGGTGGTCCCCAGTTTAGCGATCTTGACAGTTTTGATGAACACTGTCACAACGTTCTCTCTCTGTCATTCTTTTTGGCTTTTGGGGGGATTTTATTGAAATAATTGTGGGTTCACATGCAGTTGTAGACATGATATGGAGAGATTCTGTCTTAGCCCATTTTCCATTGTTAATAATGCAATATAAAGAAATGAGGTTTATTTTTGGTTCATAATTCTGATCCAAAGTGAAAAGGCTATGACTGGTGATGGTTCTTCCTTGAAGAGTCCTGAGGTAAAAAACAAAGAACTTCATAGTGAAGAAGAGAATATGGGAAAGCTAGTCAAATGGGCTTTTATAGCAGACTGACTCAATCCATTCACCTTGAATCCACTCACTGCATGACTGGTTTGCTCCATTCATGAGAGCAGAGCTCCAGCTACCTCCCAAGGATACAACTTGGCCCTGACCTGTTAAGTCTCTTAATGGTGGTAAATTTAAATATGCATTTCACAGGGGAAAAGAGGACCATCACAGATCCCTGTGTACTAAATCCAGACTCTCCTAGGGGAACATCAAGAAAGCTATAATACAACATAAAAATCAGGCTATTGGCTTTGACACAATCCACCACTGACTTTATTGTTTCCTAGTTTTAACTTGTCCTTGGGTGTATATGTATGTGTGTGTTAAGTATTATAGAGTTTTCTTGGTAGTTTTCAATTTTCACCATGTTATTTTTCTAATTTCCTGATCAGACGTAGTACATCTGAGATATTTAAAAGGTGTAGCCCACACACGTTTAACCTAGAATATTATGCATCTGTGCCAATCTAAAGACTCATTGACTTACTGTATGTTACAGTTTAAATATAACATGTCCTCCATGGCCCGTGTGTGGAAGCTGGTTTCCCACAGCTTGCTTCTGGCACAAAGTAATGGAGCCAGCTGACCATGGGCCGAAAACCCATTTGTCGCTGTGAGCTCAGAAAAACAGTTGCATTCTTCAAGTGATTCTTTCAGCTATTTAGGCCACAATGATGAAAAAGTAGCCTTCCAGTGGGATGGGTCTTCTTTCTTCTCAGAATTCTTTGGACTTCCATGAGCATGAGTCATCTGTGGACTAATAGCTTTCATCTGCTATAACTTCCAGATTTTTTTTTCATGGTTTATTTGTTTATTGAGCTATTCACAGTTGGTTGCTGAGCCCTAGAAGTAGTATCCTAGGAGCCTGGTGTACAGTGGAGATCCACAACGTGGCTTCTTGCTCTCAGGAGACTTGCAGTCTGTTAGTCGGCCAAGACTGAACAGATTGGCCATGGCTGCAGTCAAGGAGAGACGTGCAGAAATCAGACAGCATTGCTCAGGCAGTGGGCATGCTCTTAAGTGCTTCCAAGCAGTTTCCTCACTTGCCTAACCAAACAAACGAGCCTCACCTCCACCCCGGAGGAAGCCACGCAATGATTTCAAAGCTGATTCAAAGAGAAAGACTAAAGCAATACTCAGCTTCAGACATTCGATGGAACTTGGCAGCCAAGGATAAAACAAGCCAACCAGGAATCCTCTTGACTGTCCCAAATATATCAATTCTCCTTTAGTCCGTCAGTACTCATGTGAGGGAAGGATCTGTTCCTAGAGTCCTGGGTAGAGACAGCACACTGCTTCCCTTTCCAGTTAGGCCAAAGGCTTATGATAGGATGATGTCACAGGTGGAACCTACTAGGGTAAAATGACTTGAATTTATATCATACATCCAAATTAATTATAGTCTTCTTAAGTAAAATTTGTTCTTGGGCTAATATACATTAACTAATTAAGGTGAGGCATCATAGTCTGCAAGCTTAAGAAAACCTTCACAATCACACGGACTTACTCAAAATCTTAGTATACATTTTGCAGCTAACTCATTGAGATCTGTCCCTTTATTATTTTTTTTTATTAGTTTTGTATTCAGCAAATACAGGCAGTTTGGTATCATTATTAGGGTCATCCGTGACCTACGTTCTCCCCATTGGCCCCTCCTTGTTGAGGTATATGGGTTGTGCATTGTGGAGTTAGCCCACAGTTATTGGTACAAAAACATGTCCCTTTATAAAACCATTCTTTTACTCAGATTATGCCTTTGTTGTTTTATGGTTGAAATTGGCAAACTGTTCCAAATTGTTCCAAAATTCTCATGCATTCTTTGGGAACCGTTTTAAACTGTCTTCTATCCCCCCCCCACCCTCTTATTACTAAAATCTGTCTTTGCACAGATATGCAGTTATTGACTGCTGTGCAAAGTAGGGCAGCCCCATCTGGCTAGCGCACAAGTCAGGATACTAAATTTGCACAACAGAATGTCTGCTTTGCCACCTGCATACCTGTTATCGAAAGCATATGGTTCTCCCTTTAATCAACAACCCAGAATATAAGTTCCTCAGCCATTCCTCAGAGACTCCAGGCCTGCCTGCCTCCCATCTAGCCGTTGGCAAAAGCTTACTTGCAACATCTGATATTTGAAGGAGAAGCTATGATACATACTAACCACACAGTCCTTTAGGTACGTAAATTAAAATGTTTCTTGCTTAAAAGTAAATATTGCAAAACAGGCATGTACATGAGCCTCCCACAGAGGCTTTTGGCTAAGATGTACTGTACTGCCAATAAATACATACTCACTTGTTGCTTATGTTGACACCACTTGTGAATAAATGTGGGATGCCTGTGTTTGAACATCAGAGGTGGAGGTTCATAGAGAGAGGGGAGACCCCTGCTCCTCAGACATTTAGGAGAAACTCAGTAGTTCTAATGTTTTGTAATGCATGAATGTCTTCTGGGGCTGGGGACATGGCTCAGTGGATGAAGTACTAACAACACAAGCATGAGCTCTTGATTTCAGGTCCCCAAAACCCTTGTGAGTGGTGGGCAAGCATGGAAGTCCACCTGCAATCCCAGTGCTCAGGAGCAGAGACAAGGGACCCCAGGGGAAGCTGGCTGCCTGGATTAGCCCAATTGCCACGCTGTGAGTTCAAGTGAGAGACCCTGCCTCAGTAAATAAAGTGGACATTGATTGAGGAAGACACCCAATATTATGCATATACGCCAGTGCATGTATATCCCATGCACGAACCACACATGAACACCACACACATACATACACATGCAAAAGTAAAAACTGTTAAATTATTAGAACCACTGTTATTTTGAGTTAGATTGAGTTCTGATCAATAGCAGCCCTGCTCGTCACGGTCACGTTTGCTTCATTAAATAAGTTCTGTGTACTCCTCAGTATGCGAAACACGATGCGACTATAAACAACTAGGTTCAGAGACCAAGGAACTAATAAAGGTATACAAGCCACATATATAGTTTTTAATTTTTAATTTTAATTTATTTATTTGAGAGAGAGGGAGAGAAAAAAAGAAAGAAAAAAAAAACAGAAATAGAATGGGCACACCAGGGCCTCGAGCTGCTGCAAATGAATTCCAGACGCATGCGCCACCTTGTGCGTCTGGCTTATGTGGGACCTGGGGAATTGAGCTTCAGTCCTTTGGCTTTGCAGGCTACTGACTTAACTACTAAGCCATCTCTCCAGACCTACATATGTAATTTCAATTTTCTAGTAGTCACACCTATCAAAAAGTGAAAGTAACAGGCAAAGTTGATTTTAATTATATATTTTACACAGTATATAAAATATAGTATTAACATTAGCATCATTTAAAACATAATGTTATTTTATATCTTTGTTGCACTTTATCTTCAAAATCCAGCTTGTATTTTACACTAAAGGCCCATCACAATGGGAACTATGGCATTCCAAGTGCTCAAAAGCACACATGTGAAGTGCCTGTAGCCAGTACATACAATCACAATATGCTGCAATTTATCAATTCAACTACTATTCGCATGCATCTGTAGCCTGTGCAGTGTGGTGTGTAGTGTGATGCCTTTGTGGCGCATTCAGGAATGTGTGCAGATGAGCTTGTGCAAGTGGAGGCCAGAGGAGGCCAGGTGGGTGTCCTGCCACCTCTAGCCTCAACCCCAAGCTGCTGTTTTCATTCAACAACCCCAGCAAATCTGTGATCTCCTCATCTGTTTACACACACACACACACACACACACACACACACACACACACACACACTAGGATGGCGGGCATGGGCGGCCATGCCTTCTTTGTACGTGTACATAGTATGTGTGTGTGTGTGTGTGTGTGTGGTATATGTATGGTGCATGCACATGCATGTGCTGATGTGGTGCCCCATGTGCTGAGGCATGAGAATGTTGGCTATTCCCCTCTGGCACTTACCCATCTGTTTTTGACTTTTTTTTTTCCTTGCAATGGAGTCTTCCTGATTCCCAAGCTCCAGTGGTTCTCCATTCTCTTTTTCCAAAAGGCCTGGGGTTACAGCAGCCAAACATGGCCTGGCCCAGCTGTTTAGAACATTTTGAACTCAGGTGGTCTCAGATCCATCAAGCCATCATGCATGAGCGAGGGCACTAAGTCGTCTCTCTAGCCACATGCCCAGCTTTGTACGTGGTGCTGGGGAACGGAAGTCAGATTTCTTGGGGACCTTTCAGGCCCTCATGATTAATCAGCAAGTTTACCCACTGAGTCATCTTCATGGCCCCCCATTCAACCTCTCGTGAGCATTCACATTGTGATATATGGTATCACATATTTATATATATATGATGCCTAGATACCTATATATCTGAATCTATCTATTCTCTCTCTCTCTCTCTCTCTCTCTCTCTCGATTCTACATATTTACACATTTTTGTAATTGGATCATACCTAGAAGTGACCAGGCTGGTAAGGGGAGTAGCTTGAGCCCCTTCTATGATCAGCACCCACCAGAGCTGCGTCAAGGTGGCTCTCTACACACTGCCTGCAGTTTACCCAGCACTTCAGAAAAATCACCACTCATCCCATCGTCCCTAATTGTGCTTTTATTGGACTTGCAAATTTTTGCCAAACAAGTAGATGAAGAGATGGATTATATGGTAGAATGGACTGGCTTTTTTTTTTCCATTTTCAAAAAATGTTTGGGAGTCTCTTTATGGTTTTTGGCCTCATGTTTTGTTCTCTTCTGTACAGTAGCTTGTAGCTTTTCAAAGACCTTGCCCATTTTTCTGCTTGTTTTCTTTTTAAGTTATTTTCTTGAATTACTTACAGCTTCCAGAAATAAATTATTTATCAATTATTCCAAACATCTTGGTTTGTTTCTGTGTGTGTGTGTGTATACACCATGTGGTGTGTGTGTGTGGCATATGCACAGATGTGTCCCATGCACACACATGGAGCCCAGATGAAGATGGCACATGTCCCCCGCAATCATCCCTCCACCTTGTTTGTCTGAGCCAGAGTCTCTCACTACACCTGGCCATTTTTCATTTAGGTTAGATGACCAGTGAGCCCCTAGTTCTTCTTTATTAATTCTGTGTGCATATCTAGTTTAAAATATCTTTTCTCTAGTCTCCTAAAATATTTTTCTATTCTATCCTAGCATTTAAAACACTTTCAATCTACAATATCATTAGCCTTTTATTTTTAGATCTATAATTCAGGTGTTGAGTTTTGTGAAAGTTGTAGAATATGATGGAATTCTATGTAATTTAGCATTATCTCAACCATTTGTGAAAAGACCATACTTCTTTATCACTGTACCTTGTCATTTCTGGCATAAATCATGTGTTGGCGTATTTGTGGTCTGTCCTGGGCTTTTAAAAATTCGTTCCACTTGCATCTAATGTCTCAGTGCCTAATCATTTCTCACATTAAGCTATTTAGTAGAGACAGGACTCTGAAATTTTTCTTCTTCAAAATAACTTTGTTTTTCCTGGCCACTATCACGTTCATCTGAAGTGACTTTGTCAACAAAGAAAAGGACAATGAGGGAAAAGAAAGGAAAAAGTGTCCTTTGGATCTTTATTAGCATCATACTGCTTTCTAGATCACCATGCATAAAGCAACTGTTCTCTAACACAGAGCATCATCTTGCATGTACTCTAAGGACTTCGACCTTCAAAATTCTTATTTAAAGAGTAATATTTAAAGTTTGTTCTGAAGAGGCATATTAAAAATGTTTTCTTACATTCAAAAGTACCATCTTCCAATACCAACCTCAGTAGTTATTCAAATTTTTCTTTGGCCTCTGTTGTTTTTCTAACAAAATACAGATGCTTTCTCCATCTAAAATCATTCATAATTTTAATAACTATATATAGATGTTTTTAAATATTCTCCACCCAAAATTAAATTATATCACCTGTGAGACACAGTGGTTTGTTTGCTAAACTTACACAATGTTTCTGTCTGCCTCACTAAAGCCGCTAACAGCACAGCACAAGGCGGCCCTGGTGACGTTAACCTTGATCCCAAATAACTTCACATACTTAATACTGAGCCTTTGGATATCTTTATGTTTTAGGTTTTCTCACAGATTCTCTTCTTTTTAAAAATTTTTTTTGTTTATTCTTATTTATTTGAGAGCAACAGAGAGAGAAAGAGGCACAGAGAAACAGAGACAGAGAGAATGGGCGCGCCAGGGCTTCCAGCCACTGCAAATGAACTCCAGACGCGTGCGCCCCCTTGTGCATCTGAATTAACGTGGGTCCTGGGGAATCGAGCCTCGAACCGGGGTCCTTAGGCTTCACAGGCAAGCGCTTAACCGCTAAGCCATCTCTCCAGCCCAGATTCTCATCTTTTACTGGCACTTTTATCTATTTTCATTTAATGGAATCACTCATGCACTTATATCTGGATTTAAATTTCCTGTTTTATTGTGATTTTACTATTTGCCTCAGCTCTTTGATGTTTTATTTTCTCTTTCCTTGCTCACATTTTAAAAAATATTTTATTTATATATGAGTGAGAAGAAGAAAGAGGCAGATATAGAGGGAAAATGAGTGTGCCTACCAGGGCCTGTAGCCACTGCAAACGAACTCCAGATGCATGTGCCACCTTGTGCATCTGGCTTTATGTAGCCACTGGAGAACAAAACTTGGATCCTTTGGCTTAGCTGGCACGTACCTTAACTGCTAAGTCCATCTCTCTAGCCCTCCTTGTATACTTTGAATTAATTGACTCCATTTTAACATCCCTTTTTACTCAATTAGTTTTTATTATTTTAATTATTTCCCTAGAAATTACCTTAAGAATCTATGGTATATAAAAATCAAAAATCAAATGTTACTTACTACATTTCCCTTCTCTTCAAAGAGTACAAGAATCTTAGAACCCTTTAGTTTTTAATCTGTCTTTCCTACCATGCCTGAATTTGTCTCCTATGTTAATTTTACGTGTGTGTGTATGTGTGTATGTGTGTGTGTGTGTGTGTGTGTGTGTGTGTGTGTGTGAAGCTTCTGGAAGAGAAAACCCACGACCATGTGTTCTACATCAACAGCTGAGTCTACAGCCATAAGGCACCCCTGGCTATCCAGCTTACTTCCCCAGATCTCTGTGACCTTGACTTTGAGATTTGTTCTGAAGTTTTCCTCTTGTTTTATTTGACCCTTAATGTCTTTAGTATTTCCTGAATCTGTAAATAAAATCTAATTTTGAGACCATTATATTCATCTGGGAATAATTAATTTAAATAAAAGCTGGCAAGACCTTGGACAAAAGCAGTGATGGTATATTGAAAGACAAGAATGTTTTAGGAAAGATGAATGAACAACCTGCCTTAGATTTCCGAGTTCACATGAAAGGTGGGATATAAATGTTCCCTTCATAATGACCTATACTTCTATGAATTTAATGCCAAGAAAAATTGTCATTATACAATAACTTATGTGTTTCTTTTGCTCAAATTTAAAAAAGTACTTGCCCCTACTGTGGTGGTAAGAAGCACAAATTAATGTTCCATTTGGCTTGGCTTCTGTTTTTAAATTGGGTATTTTGTACTTACAAATAGCATTTAATATGGCTTACATACCTCTAAATTAATGTTTTATCTAACTTTTAGTGCTTAAGCTCCTTACTCACTTTTAAAAACAAATAGGAGCTGGGGCTCAGCAGCTAATGGTACTTGCTTATAAAGCTGGGTTCAATTGATGCACAAAGTGTTACAAGCATCTGGCATGCCTACACACATACACACACACACACACACTCACATACACTCTTACACATCACACAGATATTGCAGTCAACTTCATGTTACTAGACAAGCACTCAATCAAAAGCAGCTTATGGGAAGAAAGGGTCTCTTTCAGGCTTACAAATTCCAGGGGAACACTAACAATGGTGGAATCATTTCCATAGATCCAAGCAGAGAGACACCATGAAACAGCCAACAAACACCACAAAGCATGAGCAGCCAGAGCTCCAACTGCTCTTCACACACCTCAGCTGGGCTCAGGATTTGTCCCCAAACACAGCTTAGAGCTGCACTCCAAGATCCACCCCAGTGACACGCCACCTGTATCAGGGATCTGCCTACTAGGGGCTCAAGTTGTAAGTTCAGTTTCAAACACCTGAGTCTATGAGACCATACATTCAAATTATCAGAGATGTTCTAATAGTTATGTATTTTAGAAAATTTTTAAAAATAGATCTGGAGAGATTGCTTAGTGGTTAAGGCACTTGCCTATGAAAGCTGAGGACCCATGTTTTATCTCTCTCCAGATCCCACATAAGCCAGGCTCACAAAACGGAGGCAAGTGCAAGGTCATACATGACCTCCAGATACCACAAGCATCTGGCATTCAACTGCAATGGCTGAGGCCCTGGCAAACTAATTTTCTTTCTTTCTCTCTCTCTCAAAATAAATAAATAAATAAATAAATAAATTCAAAAATAAAAATAGCACTAGTTTCAAAAATCTTTGTAATTTAACAACTTGTTCAAAAAAATAGTAATATGTGAATATAGTTATCTGAATCTTGAAGAATTTTGATGTAACTCTGGATTTAATTTTTGTTTTATCTCCAGCTCATTACCCTTACCTGTGGGTTCTGAATACCTGAGGAGACAGTCATATTCAACTCTCTTAGCTGATCCTTCTATTCACCACAGTGTTCATAAAGAATAGATTTATGAAGCTGAAGAGGTGGCTCAGCTGTAAGGCTCTTGCCTGCAAAGCCTAAGCACCCTGGTTTGGTTCCCCAGTACCCACATAAAGCCAAGTGCACAGATGGTGCATGCATCTAGAGTTTACAGTGGCTAGAGGCCCTGGTGTGCCCAATTCTCTCTCTCTCTCTCTCTCTCTCTCTCTCTTTCTCTTTCCTTCTCTCTCTCCTTTGCTTGAAAAAATATTAAATATTAAAAAAGAATAATCTTACTGCTCATCATTTTTACCTATTCTAGCCTTTCTTTTCTAAAGACAACGAACAGCTTGGATATACACACAGGCAATATTTCCTCTCACTTCATCTGCTCAATCTTCCTACTATAATGCTATGGTTTAAATGTTCCCAGCAGAACTCTGGTTGATATTTGATCGGCATTGTGAGGTATTGTTGCAGTCATCTTCTCATTACCGGGACAAAACACCTGAGCAAAACTCGCTGATAGAAAGAAAGCATTTACTTTGGCTTACAGGTTCCGGAGGAAGCGCCATGACGGCAGGGGAAAGCATGGCATGAGCAGAGGCTGGACATCGCCTCTGCCACAGCAGGTAGAAAACAGCTGCAGGAGGGTAAGATAGACTGTAGGAAGGGGGAGCTGGATTAACATCCTAAAGTGTACCCCAACAGCGCACCCTCTCCAGCATGCTGACCTCCCTAATTGCCACCAGCTAGAGACCAAGCATTCAAAACACACAAGTTTATAGGAGACATCTGATTCAAAACACCGCGGGTATTAAGAGGTGGGACCAGTTGGAGCCATTAAGAGATGGTGATCTCATCCAGACTTAGCCCCTATCAGTGAATGCATAGATAAAAGCCAGCTTGGGCTCTGTCTCTTGCATGAGCACCTATTTTCAGGGGAGGTGCGCTGCCTCAGGATGCGTCCTCACAGCAGGGATGCTCTTACCAGATACCGGTCCTCAACTTGGCCTTCCCATTCATTCTCCAGAACCATAAGATTAATAAACTTGTATTATTTAGAAGTATCCAGTGTCTGACATTTTGTTATAACAGTGGAAAATAGAACACCAAGACATATGATTATATTAAAATTGTTCAGACTAAGAAATATGATATTCCTTTTTCAATGAAAAGATTGTGTGTTTGTATACCGAGTGCATATAGCATAGTGTATGAACATGTGTGCAGATGAGATGAGAGAAAAATTGACTGGATTCAACTGATTACACTTTGTTTGTGAAAAGATTTTTTTTTTTTTTCTTTACATCTGATAGTAGAGCTAAAGGTTTGGGAAGCATGATATATAGAAAAATGCACAAAAGTAAGAAGGCACCTGGAAACTTCAGGAAGAACTACTGTGGTGTGCCCTGAGTGCCTGTGTGTGGAGGCCAGAATACAACACCGGGTGTCCTCTACAGCTCTGCTGTTCTGTTTCCTGGAGATGGAGTTTCTCACTGAACCTAGGTCTATAGATTTTTGATCAGTCTGGCTGACCAGTAAGCCCTACAATTCTCCTTTCTCTGCCTAAGGACTGAGCTCACTGACATGTGTGGCCATGCCTGGATTTTAGAGAGGGTGCTAGGAATCGAATTCAGGTACTCATGTTTTCCAGCAAGAATACCAACCCCATGAGCCATACCAGTATTAGTTCTTTCAACAGCTTTTAAAATTTTTTTGTTTATTTTTATTGATCTGTTTGAAAGAGATAGACATAAAGAGGCAGAGAAGGACAGAGAGAGATAGAGAATGGGAGCATCTGGGCCTCCAGCCACTGCAAAGGAACTCCAGACATATGTACCACCTTGTGCATATGGCTTACATGGGTACTGGGGAATGGAGCCTTGAACCAGGGTCCTTAGTCTTCACAGGCAAGTGCTTAACTGCTAAGACATCTCCCCAGCCCTCAACAGCTTTGTATAAACACCTTCCATCCATATAGACAATATACTATGATCATAATCCCTTCCCCCCAAGCCTCTTTTTCCCTCTCCTGAATCTCCCCTCCACTAAATCTCTTTCCTTTTTTTATTTTTATGTCATTATTTTTACATCCTAATATGCAGGGCTTGTGTAGGTAGTGTCAACCACTGAGAGGTTATGAATACTATGGCCTCACCTTGTCTGGAAGACACAGTATTCGAAGCATTCCTCTCCTTCCTTTAGCTCTTATACTCTTTGCACCCCCAATTCCATGATGATCCCCAGGCCCTGAAAAGTTGAACAGACATTTGTTTCCCTAAAGTTTATACTTACTTCCTTACTTCTGTGAAATATTCTATATATCATGTATTCCCATTTGCACTACAGAAATGTAAAGTGAATCATCTTTTCATGAACAAAGTGCAATGAATTGTATCCAGTCAATTTTTTTTTCCTCATCACTGTCTCTCATGGAACCTTGTAGCCTCCTGATAAACTCTGGGCCTTAGATGCTGCTTCCATCTGGGCTCTTCTCTTCTTCCCAGCGCTCACAGCATAGTCTTATGGTCCTGTGTTGATCTTCTTTGGCTGTGTCTGTTGAATTCTTCTTTATAGCTTTACTCTCTTACCTGAGGAGAGCGCACCCTCTTAGAGGTCTTATAGATACGTGTGTGTGTGTGGGGGGGGGTGTTTTCAAGGAGAGAGAGAGAGAAAGAACAGGATTCTCAGGCCTCTTGTTATTGCAAATGAACTTCAGATGAAAGTACCACTTTGTGCAATGGAAACCTGGGACAGCAGGATTTGCCAGCATTTTTAACCACCGAGCCATCTCTCCAGCTTGCTCCTGGAGTTTTTTTAAGAAATGATATGTTGAACTTTTGAGAATATACATCTCCCAAGATGCCTTTACTTCTTTTGACAGTTGACTATTAATAGACTCCTCCTGTAGAGTTCCAGATTGAACCTTAGCACTTTTAAGTATCATTTTGTTGTAGTCTAACTTTTAATTTTGCTTTGAAAACCCAGATCCATTTAAATACTGAACATTGGTCACTGACATTCTTTTTTTTTTCTAGAAGTCTCTGTGTTCATTCCATATTCAGGTTCTGGGATTTCACAATTATTTGATTAATATGAGGTTTCCCATCAGTCATTTTTATCCGGCTCTCAGTGGGCCATTTTAACATGTAAATTAAATGTATCTTCTTCAGTATCATTTCTTTTTGTTTTGCTTTTTGGTTTTTCAAGGCAGGGTCTCACTCTAGCCCAGACTAATCTGGAATCCACTCTGCATTCTCAGAGTAGCCTTGAACTCATGGCGATCTTCCTACCTCTCCCTCCTGAGTGCTGAGATTAAAGGCGTGCGCCACCACACCCGACTTGTCCTTCAGTATCTTAAGACTTACTCACATAATTTATTTGATATCTCTCATTTAATTTTTATGTTTATCTTTCTTACTAAAATTATATTACTCTATTTAAGTCTCCTAATATTTTATCTCATCCATTTGCATATATATTTATATTTTCTGAGCAGTTAACTCAAATTTGTTTTCCAAGCTTTTTATTGTATGTTTTATTCTTAATATTCTACATTATTGTTTTCAACACTTTTAGTAATTTAATTACACCAATGTTTGAGGCATTTATCAAATGTAAATTACTGTAAATGGACTTGGTCATGGGACCAGGAACAAATACAAAAACACCTTTCAATTAAAAGCTTATAATCTGGGCTGGGGAGATGCCTCAGCTTTCTGTGCAAGCTTGAGGGACTGAGAGGGCTGGATTTTCTATGTTCAATTCCCGAGCACCTACATGAATTGCTGGGCATGGCCATGCATGCTCATAGCCACAGTTCTGTAGGAGGCAAAGACCAGAAATCACGGGCTTGCAGATCAGCCAGCCGGACCGCAAAAACAGCAGTTCCAGGTTCATTGAGAGATGATGAGTGATGAGTGAAGAGCTCACCCGACATTCTCCTTGATCAACAGACATGCAGTCAGAGCATGCATCTGCACACACATGTTCATACACCACACACATACCACACCACACATACTGTGCATGCACACATGAAAAAATAAAGAAATAAGGGGACTGGAGAGATAGCTTAGCAGTTAAGACTCCTGCCTGCGCAGCCTAAGGACCCAGGTTCAATTCCCCAGAACCTACATAAGCCAGATGTATAAGGTGATACATGCACCTGGAGTTCATTTACAGTGGCTATAGGCCTAGGTGCACTCATTCTCTCTCTCTCTCATAAATAAATAAAATAAAGAAACTATTAAATAAATAAAAGCATGTAAATGATAAATTTGTAAGCAGATATTTATAAAGTAAGATCTACCTTACTTTGAGCCAACAAAAATGAAAGTAAAAAAGGCAAAATTTCATTCACTAGTATTCTAATTTCTAAACCAGAAGTACAAGTAACAAGAAGAGCAAGTTAATTTCAAAATATTTCCAGTGATCATATATTAGAACCTGACACATTTATTCAGATCGACAGTAATCAAGACAAAATTTTGATTGACCTCAGTTCAGTAATTCCAACATGTTCCAGAACCTGTGAGGGATGGAATGAACATAAAGTTAAATTGTGGAAATTTATATTCATCTTCTTGCCATGCTGAGATCAAATAAAGGTGCTCTAAAAAGTACATGGGGTGACTGCTGCACTCCCTGTGTGGTGAGATCATTCAGTTAGCTTTGTCTTGGTTTAGAAAAGAATCTTCTAACCAAGGTTACATACACGATTATTCACAAGTCTTAAATCTAGTAACAGGGCCTGGAGATATGGCTTAGTGGTTAAGCGCTTGCCTGTGAAGCCTAAGGACCCTGGTTCGAGGCTCGGTTCCCCAGGTCCCACGTTAGCCAGATGTACAAGGGGGCGCACGCGCCTGGAGTTCTTTTGCAGTGGCTGGAAGCCCTGGCGCGCCCATCCTCTCTCTCTCCCTCTATCTGTCTTTCTCTCTGTCACTCTCAAATAAAAAAATAAAAAATGAACAACAAAAAAAAAAAAGAATGGATAGTGGCCGAGGGCGAGAAGGGCCATTTCAGAGTTTTCACTCAGAATGCCTAGGCAGCATTCAGGACAGAGCAACCTAACAGAGCTGTTTGACAAACAATCGGATCCACTTTCCCCTTTCCCAGAAGCATGGAAACCACACAGGCTCTAGGAAAGGAAGTTGGAAGATGCTTAGCTGGGAAAAAGCCCACCCAAGTAACCAGCAGCTTGGGAGGGGGAGGCAAGGTCCGGAAGGGAGGCCAGCGGAAGTGGCTCCGTGGATAGGGACAAGATTCTGTCTGTAGTTGTGACGAGCTCGCTACAGGATGCGCTGCTGTTTGACATTGACACAGGGAGCCAAGCCGTCCTGTGACTGCCCTTTGTATCCAGCTGCCGATTACCAGGAGGAGGAGGACTGGCCGCTGGGCTTCAAGCTTAAGATTAGCTCATACCCAGCCCCTCTGAGCTTCGTGGTCATGATCTGAAGCCTGCTAGCCGTCCTGAACAAGCACTAGTGTGTGCACCCTCCACAGCAAAGTGAAGGGTGTTCTTGCATTCCTAAAACAAACGGGCTCTAGCCACACATTCCCAATGTCACTGAATCAAACATCTATAAGGCTGCCAAACATGGTGGCGCATGCCCACAATCCCAGCACTTGGGAAGTGAAGGAAGGAAGGTCCGAAGCTCAAGGTCATCTTTGGAGACATAGTTGGTTTGAGGATAGCCTTTGACACTGTCTCAAAACAAAGGAAAATAAAACAAAGTTTCTATACAGCTAATCCAATTAATTCTGTACCAGTTGGCTGAGTAGTTCAGGTTGTGTGTGTGTGTGTGTGTGTGTGTGTGTGTGTGTGTGTGTGTGTTTAACAGTCTTCTTCCTCAAAACATTCTTTCTCTTTGCATCTCAAGAATCTAACCTGGTATCTTGCAAAGCATGGGCACTCTCTAAGCATTTATTGTTTATCATTTTATTTATTTATTTATTTGAGAGCGACAGACAGAAAGAGAAAGAGGCAGATAGAGAGAGAGTGAATGGGTGCGCCAGGGCCTCCGCCACTGCAAACATACTTCAGACACGTGCGCCCCCTTGTGCATCTGGCTAACGTGGGCCCTGGAGAATCGAGCCTTGAACCAGGGTCCTTAGCCTTCACAGGCAAGCGCTTAACCACTAAGCCATCTCTCCAGCCCTCTAAACATTTATTGAAGATCGAGCTGTAAGGAGTTGAAGTGATTCCATTCTGCCACCTGCAGTGCTAAAACATTCTCCTTGGCTGATTCCATTTGACACTCATAAGACCTTCCTTGTATTGTTTTGTTTTTTACATTGCATTTTATCCATTCCTATTAGGTTCAAAGACGAGAGGTTGAAATCATGTCCTGCAAATATTTACAGAACATCAACCATGCTCAAGGCACTATTGAACTGTAAGACAATCTTTGCCCTACCACAGCTTGCAGCCTCAAAAAGGAGATGACATTGATTTAAAAAATTACAGTCTGATAATTTCAGATCTCTCACAAGGCATCCATGTGCAATTGGCATGCCTCAAGTGTTATATGTGACATACAAGATAGATTTTGTTTAATGCTGAACACTGTTGAATGTTGAGACTGGGGTGACCTTACCCACCCTCATCCTCACCAGCTATCTGTTTCCTCCAGGGCTCTCTTTGCTAAAAATTTCCAGAAGTGCTTTGGAGCTGCCATAGTATGGTGTCTTTACTTACCTTTATTTACCCAACATAGGCTCCTCTTCTGCCTAAGTGCTCCAAGCCCCAGGAAGCCCCTCCTCACTAGTATATGAACCACTCTATTTCCAAGGTCTAGACCCTAATTGAGTGAAGTCAGCGGGAGGCAGTGGCCAGAGATGGGGTAGAGGTGTTTATTCTCTCCTCTCCCTCCCTGTCAGGGAGGGAGCTGCTGTGATAACAGCTGCCTTCCAAGCAGTCTTCCATATATGGATTTTTTTCCCCAGACAGGGTATCATTCTGTAGCCCAGGTTGGCTTGCCTTGAACTCATGGTGATCCTTCTGCCTCAGCCAGTCAAGTATTGGTATGACAGGTTTGAACCACCACACCCCATTTGTTGTTTTGAACTATAGGAGGTGTGGTTCACACATCTCTTGACCCCTGTAATGAGTTCTTTATATGTAGACTGGACTGGGCAACAGGTTGCCTAGACAATGAACTCAACATTAGTCTCTTTCAATTTAAGCATTTATTTGCTCGCTGAAGAGAGAGAGACAGAAAGATAGAATTTACTGGCAAAGCCTAAGGACCCAGGTTCAATTCCCCAGGACCCATGTAAGTCAGATACACATGGTGGCCCATGCATCTGGAGTTTGTTTGTAGTGGCTAGAGGCCCTGGTGCACCCATTCTCTCTCTATCTTCCTCTGTCTCACAAATAAATAAATAAATAAATAGGGCTGGACAGATGGCTTGACAGTTAAGGCACTTTCCTGCATAGCTAAAGGACCCAAGGTTTAATTACCCAGGACCCATGTAAGGCAGATACGCAAGGTAGCACATGAATATGAAGTTCATTTACAGAAGCCGAAAGCCCTGGCATGCCCATTCCCTCTCTCTCTCTCATATAAATAAAATAAAATAGAAGAATTAAAACAAAGTAAATAAATAATAAATAATAACAACCTTACATGAGTTGTTCTGCTCTCTTGGGACATTGTTATGAACTTTTCATTCCATGAAATTTTAGAGACAGACCACAGTGACACTTCTGAAGAGCTTTTACTTACCCACTTATAAAGTATTATTTTTTTTAGAGTAGATACATACAACTGGAGCATGTGCAAGTCTATTTTTATAGACAGAAGAATTGTCTTTATATTTCATAAAAGATGATGTTGAAGCTTATGGAAACACTGTAATATCCAATGTGTACAATCATCAGTAAGAAAATTACTTTCCCAAATAAAATATTCATATCAAAATACAATAATAATAATAATAATAATAACAATAACCTTACAAAGTGGTGGAGGAGAAGGGCTGAGTTGGCTACTAGGTGGCATCATTGGCATGGTTCTCTGGTTTGACCGACAGGCTTGGGTTGCATAATTGTTTCCTCTCATATGCATGTCCTTTTCCATGATATATCTGATTTTAATTATATGGTGTTTCAATGATACGTAGGCATGATAGATAGAGGATTTTCCTTAAATGTTCACTCAAATGACAGTTTGCCTTGTTGGGTATGTACCCAAAACCAGTCCAGGCCTGATCAGCACCCCTGGAGCATGTGTGAGCACAAATGGGACAAAAGGGGGTGCTAAGGGAACACACAATTCCCATCGTCTGAAGTGCAGTGTGCATGCAGCTTCCTTCAGGGAAGAGTCCAGGTTAACCACAGGTTGCAATGCACATTGTAAGGGAAAGGGTGTTTGTGTGAAAAAACAGCAATGTCCCAGAATGCTAAACTGTTCTCTGCGCTGTCAGGCTCACTAATCGCTCCCGCTGGGCGCCATCTTGGGGGAGAAACTACTGCTTGAAACTGGCACTCTGGAGACCCGAGAGTGGGAAGCAGCCACAAGGTAGAGAACTCGGGTCTAACCTGCCCCAGCTCCAGGAGGGGGGCGTCCCTGGGAGCTCGCCATGGCAGACAGAAGGACCAGACACTAACAAGCGAAACACTGTAGGAGGTGGGACTCTGCCACCCCGGCCCCAGCAGTGAAGCACATGGGAAAGGCACTGCCACCCTCAGATGCCAGACTGAACTCTACAACTAAGAGTGACTCTCGAGGCGGAGTCCACAGTCAGTGGGGAACCAACCTCTGGAGCCACCTGTGTGCTGTCATTTCTTGTGAAGCCTGAGAACTCCCAAGTTTCGGTGGCCTGCTTGACATCCACAGCTGTATCCACCCACCAGGGTGATGGGCTGTCAGGGTACCTGGTTCCTGTGCCTTCATCAGCATCAGCATCGTGGTTACTTTCTGCATTCCCACTGTCCTCAGGAGACACCTCTGCCCCAGTCAGAACATTTGCCATTGCAGAGTATGAAGGTGGAGGCTCAGGAGGATGAGGGTACCTGCTCAGAACACGGATTACAGAGCTAAACATATGCTGCAGAGAGATCAGAGGGAAAACTACTAAAATGAAGAAAGCTCTGGTGAACACCAGACACTTGTCCAGTGTAAGCTGGGGACCAGAACAAACCCTAGAAAAGATGAGCGCCCTTCAGCTCATCCACCATCGCCACTCCCCACATGACTCCTGGTCGCCAATATTTAAGGCCCAGGAATCAGGTTGCTTCAACACTCCATCTCTTTTTGTCTCTTCCACTCCTCTATTTAAATTCTGCTAAAGGGGTTGGAGAGATGGGTCAGCAGTTAAGGCACTTGCCTGCATTGCCCAACGAACCACCCAGGATTGAGTCCCCGGTACCCACATAAAGCCAAATGCACAAAGTGGTGCATACATCTGGAGTTTGTTGGTAGCAGCTGGAGGCCCTGGCACAAACGCTCTCTCTCTCTCTCCTTGCAAATAAATAAATAAATATACATAGTAAATTCTAATTAAAATATTATTTATGAGAGAGAGAGAGGAAGGGAGGGAGAATGGGCACACCAGAACCTCTTGTCATTACAAATAAACTCCAAACATATGTGCCATTTTGTGCCTCTGGCTTCACATGGTTATTGGGGAGCTGAACTTGGGATGGCAGACTTTGTAAGCAAGTGCATGAAGCCACCAAATCATCTCCCTCGCCCCTTAAATTATACTTATAGTAGCTCTTGATTTTATTATGTTCTTATATTTATTCCCCTTCACACATTCCTTTGATTTTTATTTGCACATATTTGTTAGACTTTTTTTTCCTTCATTTCCCCCTCTTTGTATCCCCATTTTTCCCTCCTTATGATACTTAGAAGTGGTATTTTGTCTTTATCTTATTGGGATGACTTTTTATTGTTTTAAAACACCAAATTCATGTTTTATATTTGGTTTCCCTTCTTATTGTTCTCCATGCCTCTTATTCTGTTTCTTTGCAATTTTTAAAAAAATTAACCTTGCTTATTTTCTATTTTCCCCTTCCCTTCCCTACTTCTTTCCATTCACTCATTCATTTACTATTTCTATAGTTACCATAAGTAATTTATAACTTCATGTCATGCTCTATATTAATTGTCCTATTTTATATTTTTAATACATTGGTGATATACCACTGGGCTTAATCAATTTAAGTGTATTTCTATATTTTGTAGTCTGTGATCTTATTGCTGATATAAAAGGTTTTTCTTTTAATTTACTCTTCACTGAGTGATGCTGGGAACAGAGCCTCTAAGAATAGACTATTGGTTGGTATGGTGGCACACACCTTTAAGCCTAGCTCTTAGGAGTCAGAGTAAGAGGATCCCCATGAGTTTGAGACCAGCCTGCTGCTACAGAGTGAGTTCTAGGTCAACCTGGGCTATAGTGAGACCCTGTCTTAAAATAAGCAAACAAATAATAGGTTGCTGAGTGAGAAGATTCCCCATTGAAACTAGAGGAGATATTTAAGCTACCAAATACACAGACTGAGTAATAGAAACACAAGGAATGTGAAAACACAAGGCAACATGACTCCTCCAGAACTCTTCAAGTACTTAAATCAAAGATACTGAAATAAGTAAAATGACTGGATGATTTCAAAAGTGCACAGTCAAAATGATCAATGACCTCAGTGAGAATACAAACAGATATAGTTGGTCCAAGACCCAGAGAGGAAAATCAGCATCCTAGAGGAAAAGTCAGCAAAATGAATGAGAAAATCAGCAATATGGAAGAAAAAGTCATCAAAAATTAATTTTGAATAAAAGACAAATAAAAATATGAAAAATGAAAAACTCAATGAGCTAAATGAAAACACAATGCAAAGCACCATGAGTGAACTCAACACAGCACAGGGAGGGATCCCAAGGATGGAGGCAAGGCTGAGGATTCTCTATGCTCGGAGAGGAGGAAGAGCAAGCCGTCCAAGAACTCTGGAATGTGACCAAGAAACGAAACCTAAGACTCCACGAAGGAAGAGTGGAGATAAACGCTAACAACACATAGAATCCATTCGATTAAATTACCGCAAAGTACTCCCCAAATCCAAGAAAGAAATGGACTCTCAAATGCAGGAGATATTTGGACTCTCCAATAGAAATGATCAGAGAAGACCCTTTCCACAATATATTAGATTCAAGATATCAAAAATACAAAGCAAAAAAAGGGAAAATTTTCAAAGCTTCTAAGGAAAGCTGCCAACTCACTTGCAAAGAGCAAACTTATCAAAATAGCATGAGATCCTTCATGAACAACCTTAAAACCCAGGAAAGCATAGAACAGTACACTTCAATCCCTGAAGGTAAATAACTACTAAGTAAAATTGCTATATCCATGGGGCTAGAGAGATGGCTTAATAGTTATGTGATTGCTTGTGAAGCCTAAGGACCCCGGTTTGAGGCTCGATTCTCCAGGACCCACGTAAGCCAAATGCACAAGGTGGCACATGCATCTGGAGTTTGTTTGCAGGGGCTGGAGGCTCTGATGTGCACATTCTCTCTCTCTCTCTTTCTCCCTTTCTCTCTCTGTCACACTCAAATAAGTAAATAAAAATAAAACAAAAAAATTTAAATGCTATATGCAGGAAAGCTATCATAAAATTATGATGAATTGAAGACAAGCTCATATTAAGGTAGTTCATGTTAAGAATGCTGAAGATACTCAAAGGGTCGCTATACAAAGGGGAGGGGAAAAAACAGTCTTGATAGTGAGAGCACAGGAAGTAATACATTTCAGGAGAGAAATACCAAGCTGAACAAAGGAAAGCTCCATCAAAATCCATCATGTCCAATATAGTAAACCAGTACACCCTGAAAGCCAGAAGGAGAGAAAGAAAAGAAAGAGAATGAATCCAACCAGCCAATAAAACCACCAAATAAATGACAAAAATTAGAAAACACTTCCTGTTGCAGTCCCGTTCTCATTGCTGATAGAAATCACCCAACCAAGAGCAGCTTCTGGGAAAAAGAGATTTATTTTGGCTTACAGGCTCGAGGGGAAGCTCCGCAATGGCAGGGGAAAATGATGGCATGAGCAGAGGGTGGATATCATCCCCTGGCCAATGTAAGGTGGACCACAGCAACAGGAGGGTGTGCCAAACACTGGCATGGGGAAACTGGCTATAAAGCCCATAAGCCCGCCCCCAACAATACACTCCCTCCAGGAGGCATTAATTCCCAAATCTCCATCAGCTGGGACTCTAACATTCAGAACACCTAAGTTTATGGGGGACACCTGAATCAAACCATCACACTTCCCAATAATGGCCTTTAAATATACATGGCCTCAACTCACCAATACTGAGGTGTGGGCTGCCTGACTGGACTAAAATATAAGATGCAACAAGACTGGAGAGACAGCTTAGTTGGTCAAGTGTTTGCCTCATAAGCATTAGGACCTGAGTTGGATCCCCATGTACCCATGTAAAAATGATTGGTATGGAGGCACACACTTGTAATCCTTGTACTGAGAAGAGAAAGACAAGCAGATTCCCACAATTCATTGGCCAGCCAGTCTATCCTAATTAATGAGCTCCAGACCAATGAGAGACATTGTCTCAAAGAAGATAAATGACAAGGGCTGGAGAAGTGGCTCAGCAGTTAAGGCACTCACCTGTGACACCTAAGGACCTAGGTTCAATTCCCCTGTAGCCACCTGAAGCCACATGCACAATGTGATACATGCATCTGGAGTACCCTGACAAACCCAGTCTCTCTCTCCCTCCCTCTCTCTCTCCCTCTCCCTCTCTCTCTCTCTCTCTCTCTCTCTCTCTCTCTCTCTCTCCTTGCAAATAAATGAATAAATAATGTAAAAAATTAAAAAAGAAGATAAGTGACAAGCCTAAGGATGACACCTAAAGTTGTTCTCAGGCCTCCACACACATGAACACATGTATAAAAAAAAAAGCTAGATGAAACTATCTGTTCTCTACAAGATGCACACTTCACTGATAAAGATATCCTATGACCAAGGAGCAAAGGATAAAGGTAAATCCATCAAATTAAAGGAAGACAACAACAAGCTGAAATAGCTACTCTAATATCTAATAAGGTAGACTTCAAACCATAACCAGCTATAAGAAATAATAAAGGTCATTATGTATTAATAAAGGGAAAAGTTCATCAAGAAAAAATTAATAATTATAAATATATGTGTACCAAATATTGGGGTACCTAACTTCATAAAAATATACTAATGGATATAAAAAGTGTGATAGGTAGGTCTTGATGTAGTAATAGTGAGTGAACTGGGAGTGGTGGTGCACACTTTTAATCCCAGCATTTCGGAGGCAGAGGTTGGAGGATTGCTGTGAGTTCAAGGCCAGCCTGAGACTATGTAGTGAATTCCAGGAGGGCCTGGGCTACAATCCGACCCTACCTCAAAAAACCACACAAAAAACGTAACAATGAGTGATTCAGTATCCCACTGTTATGTTTAGAAAGATTATCCAGACTAACAAGCAACAAAGAAACTTCAGAGCTAAACTGTACTGTATCAGACAGCTTCAGGTTCACTGAGATGAACTTTCAGACCAGACACAGTTATGGAGGAAGGGATATTTATTGAAGCCTACAGATCCAGGGGAAGTTCCATAAATGGCAGAAGAAGCTGGCCTGCCTTCACAGGATCAGGCGGAGAGAGAGAAGTACAAGCCAAAAGCCAAAAGCCAGAACACACTTCAGGAACTCCAGCTAGGCACACTTTGCATATCTTTAGACTGAAATCTGAAACCCATCACCACACCTTAAGATCCACCCAGTGACATTGCCTCCAGCCAGGTGGCTGCAAATGCAAACTACAAACAAAAAACTGAATATATTGGGGGCCATCTATTCTATTCAAACCACCACCTATACCATTGATCAAATGGACCTAAAACATATCTACAGCATATTTCATCCAATAGGAACGGAACACACTTTCTTCACAGCACATAGATCCCATTCTAGGTCATAAAATGTTTTGACAAATATAACAAAATGAAAACAATTTCTTATCACATCATAATGGAACACAACCAGAAAATGAGAGCAAAGGAAATAATATTTGGAGTAAATAATATGATCTTAATTGACAGAAGCACTTTGAGGAAATCAGGGATAAATTAAAAAATGTCCAGAGTCAGATGAAAATTAAACCACTATTTACCAGAAACTTGGGGTCTAATTAAGACAGTTCTGAGAGGAAAATTTGTAGCTATGAGAACTTACATTTAAAAACAAATCAGAGAGACCTCAAATAACCTAATTGTAAAACTCTTGAAACAAACTGGAACTAAAACTTGATTCTGTGTGTGGACAGAAATAATAATGATTAGGGAAAATTTGATTAAATGAAGAGAAAATAACAGCATAGAATCAGTTAGACAAAAAGTTGGTTCTAATTGACAAATTCCTAGCTAAATTAATGAAAAGGCTAAAATCAATATAATTAGAGATGAAAAGAGGATTGCTAAAGCAGATTACACTGAAATCCAGAGCATCATTAAAGAATCCTTTGAAAATTATATTTAAAAACCCTAACCCATCTAAAATATTGATAAATTCCTAGACACATATTACCTACCAAAATTAAATCAAGGAGATACAAGCATCTTAAACAAATCCATAAAAAAGTGAGATTGAGTCAGTAATTGGAATTGTTTTCTGAAAGAAAAGTTCAGGACAAATTCTACCAACCAATTAAGGAAGATACGATACCAATTGTATTCCATAAATTCCAAGGGAAAGGGCTGGATAGATGGCTTAGCAGTTAAGACGCTTGTCTATGAAGCCCAAGGATCCAGGTCTGATTCCCCTAGGACCCATTGAAGTCAGATGCACAAGGGGGCGCATGTATCTGGAGTTCATTTGCAGTGGCTAGAGGCCCTGTCATGCCCATTCTCTATCTGCCTCTTTCTCTATAAAATAAAATAGATAAATAAAATATTTTTTAAATAGAAAGGAAACACTACCAACCCCATTCAATGAAGTCAGTGTTACCATAATACCCAACCCTAATAAGGATAAGCAAAAAAGAAAACTATGAGCCAGTTTCCACAATAAGCATAACTACAAAAACACTCAATAAAATCATGTAATTTTTATACTATAACACATTAAGAAAGTTATGCACTATAAGCAAGTTGGTTGGAATCCAGAGTTGCAGAATTACTTCAACATAGAATAATTAATAAATGTAGTATAACCAATAAGTATACTTAATGACAGAAATCACATGGTCATCTTGAATGATGCAGATAGCCCTTTGATGAAGTTCAGCATCCTTCCCTGATTAGAAAAAAAAATCCATGAAAAACAGATGGGAAGAAAAATATCTCAGCATAATAAAGGCTACATAACAAACTTATAGCTAACATTTTGTTAAATGGGAAAACTAAAAGAATTTCCTCTAAATCAGGAATGAAGCAGAGTACCCACACTCAATACTATTATTTAATGTGGTATCTAAAGTCCTAGAATAGGGCTGGAGAGATGGCTTAGTGGTTAAGCGCTTGCCTGTGAAGCCTAAGAACCCTGGTTCAAGGCTCAATTTCCCAGGACCCACGTTAGCCAGATGCACAAGGGGGCGCACGTGTCTGGAGTTCATTTGCAGTGGCTGGAGGCGCTGGCATGCCCATTCTTTCTCTCTCTTTATCTACCACTTTCTCTCTGTGTCTGTCACTCTTAAATAAATAAATAAATAAATAAATCATAAAAGATTTAAAGTCTTAGAATAGTAACAGAAAGAAATAAAAGAAATATATATACATGGTGTCAAAATGTCAAAGTATACCAACTTGCAGATGACATGATACCTTACTTAGAAGACCCTAATGACTACCAGAAAGCACTTAGTTCTGATAAACGCTTTTAGCAATGTAGCAGGATACAGAATCAGCATATGTAAATCGGTAGCCTTTCTATATGTCAATAGTCAATTTTCCCAGAAAAAAACAGTATTCACATCAGCTTGAAAAAAATACCTAACAATAAACCTAGCCAAAGAGGTGAAAGACATCTACAATGAAAACTTTATGACTGAAGGAAGAAATTGAAGAGGACTTTACAGGAAAGAACTCCCAAATTCATGATTTAGAGGAATCAATATTATAAAAATGGCTACATTACAAAAAAGAGATCTACATAGTTAACATAATCTCCATTAAAATTTCAATAACATTCTTCACAGAACTAAAAAAAATATCCTGAAATTCCTATGGATGTAGAAGAGATCCAAATACTCAAAGAAGCAGGAAAAGCAATACTGGTGCCACCATAATGCCTGATTTCAAACTATACTATAGCCCTGTAGTAATAAACATATGTTATTGGCACAAAACAGACACACAGACCACGAGAATATAATAGTTCTTAACAAAGCCATAAAAAAAAATGAATTGGGGGCTGAAAGGGTGGCTTAGCAGTTAAGGTGTTTGCCTGCAATGCCAAAGGACCCAGGTTCAATTCCCCAGGACCTATGTTAGCCAGATGCATAAGGGGGCACATGCATCTGGGGTTTGTTTGTAGTGGCTGGAGTCCCTGGAATGTCCATTCTCTCTCCCTTTTTCTCTGTCAAGTAAATAAATTAAAATAAATAAATTTTTTAAAAAACCATGAATTGGAATAAAAGACAGTTGCTTCAAAATAAAATAAGATAAAATAAAATCGAGCCAAGAAAACTGGATAAGCACTTAAAGAAGAATGAAACTAGTTACATATATCTTGGCCTGCACAAAAATCAATTTAAAATGGATCAAAAACTTATATACAAGACCTCAAACTTCAGAACTGCCAAAGAAAAACAGGCCAAAACACTTTAAGATACAGGCATAAGCAATAATATTCTGAAGAAAACTATACACAGTAAAAGGAAAATCATAAGAATTCACAAATAGGATTCCATGATATTAAAAATCTTCTGCAAAGCAAAGGAAATGACTTCCAGAGTGAAGAGAGAGCATACAAAATAGAAAACTACTGCACAGGAGATTAATTTCTGGCTATATAAAGAACTACAAAAATTAAACTCCAAAAATCCCTTAATCATTCAATAAGTAACTTGGCTAATGAATTGAAATGTTTGAAAGTGTTCAACAACCTTAGTCATCAGGGAAATTAAAAAAATATGACATTGGGATTTTATGTCACTCCAGAGAGAATGGCTGTCACAAGTAAACAAATGGCAAATGCTGGAGAGGATGTGAGGAGAGAGTACCTGACTGAGTCCAGCCCTTCAAAATTCAACGAAGTGAAGATCTGAATCCAATGCAAAGGCCAGGTGAGAAGGAAGTCCTGTCTGACCACTGACCGCTAAGCTAAGACATTAGTCTTCTCCACCGTCCGAATTCATACCCACACCATTGGCTGCCTTGCCATCTCAGGTCTTGGGACCATTGGCTTTCTTGCCAACTACAACTCTGGGGACTTTTCATTCTCCATAATCACATGAACTGACTCCTCATGGCCTCACTGTATCTCGTGTATATATACATGAATATACACACACAGAGTTTCTGTGGCAAAATGTAATTAACATACCCCCTGACACTTGGAGATGGCCACAGCTTACTTCTGGGCCGGTCCCTTGTTCATTCTTACATCTGCACAACTGTAACTAGTCCCTTCAAAGAGTTTCTTAAAATCCCAGTAGAGTGTGCCACCTTTCTTCTGTTGGCAACCTGGTGGATGCAGTTGCTTATAGCCATCTTCTCACTCACTGTGCCAGCTGATCATGAGTATGAGCGTTCTAAAGACCCACCCCACACTTCTGGGCACCACACTTTGCCTCCACTGGTGCAGGGTTGCTCAGTCATGCCCATGTCCCTCACCCTAGTGAGGACTAATGTTGACCAGATCATGAAGAATTTGAGTAGCTCCTTATAACAGAATTTTCCAATATGAAGGAGTTGCAGACAAAATGTATTATAAATATTATTTTATTTAAAGAATAGAGTGAAAACTGTGCATGGTGGCACATGCCTTTAATCCAAGCACCCTTGGGAGGCAGAGGTATGAGGATCACCATGAATTTGAGGCCACTCTGAGACTACATAGTGAATTCCAGTTTAGCCTGGGCTAGAGTGAAACCCTACCTTGAAAAAAAACAAACCAACAACAGAATGAGGCTGGGCATGGTGGCTTACACATGTAACCCAGCACTTGGGAAGTTGAGACAGGATTGCCATGAGGTTGAGACCAACTTTGGCTACATAGTAAGTTCTAGGTCAGGGCGGGTAACAAAGTGTGATATTGTCTCAAACCCCGACTCAAAACATTACAAAGTGCTTAGAAAAAGGGAGAGTGGTGAACTCAGCATTAAATGAGACATCTCTATCACACCTTCCAAGACTTCGAGACCATTGTAGAAGAGTTGGCTGAAAGAAGAGCCAAAGGACGGATAGGAGTGCTTTAGACCCTGTCTTCCAGCTACAAAGCAGTCAGTGAATTCATGACCTCAAAGCCAAGGTCGTTTTCTGCATATTATTGAGTCCATCAGCATGTTGCTATGGAGGATGGAGGAGGGAAAAATTAAATGACATCAAATAGAAGTGGACTTGTTGGGAAGAATGGGGAGTTCAGTAGAGGGAATCTGGGGTAGGGGAGCCAAAGAGAGAGTGGGAGATTACGATCAGGGTACATTGTGTATGTATGGACATTAACAATAAAACAATTAAAAACATAGAATGCATCTATCTTATTAAAAGAACCCAAACAAAAGTTTAAACAACAGAAAATATATGTAGAATGATGACGAATACCTTAGGACTGCTTACTGTATCTTAGTGTTTTGTGGAAATTGATAAGCTTGTATGACAATACAATGTAACAGAAGCAATCTTTAGCTGTGTTTTACTTACTGTATGAAGAAACGTTATTTCCCAGCCATTTAATTAACATTATTCTGATGTAAAATATATTCTAGTTACTAACAGCACACGTTCACACTTATTTTTATCTATGCAGAGTAGAATACTTGTTTCCACAAGCAAGTGATCTTTATTCTATTCATTATTTTACCTCTGAAACTATAGCCTAACTGGTATCTAAGTCACTATGAGCATTTATTAAATGGACGAGAGGATGAACAAATGACAATGAACCTTGAAATGCAGACCTTGAAATGCTCACTGTGTGAGCAGCCCAGGCCTCTTGGGTAGCACAGGCAGAATGCCACTTGATTCTGCTCTCCCTGCTGCAAAGGTCCTGGCCCGAATTTCTTTCCACGCCATTTATTACCAATTACATGGTGGACTCTTTGGAAATTGCTTATCAACCTGTGAAATTACCTAGAAATGCCATGCTGAGCAGTGCCTTTCCTTCTTATGGTTTGTAACCTGACTTTTATCAATGCAGGCAGAACTTTTCAGCTTTCAGATCATAGTATCTCCTGTATTCTACAAATGTGCATATCCTCACAGGAAAATTAACAGGTCTGATACCACAGAGAAATTCTTCTTGTCCAGCCTCTGCCCCATACAGATGATTTGGTCTATAGAAATTTATGACTCAGTGGGAACTGGAGAGTTTTTAAGCCCAAGACAACTTGCAAACTGGTCTTTCTCATCCCTTTCTAGTGAGGCACTGTGTGGGTTCTCTTTTTTACATCATGGGGGAAATGGAGGCAACTTCTTGACTTTTCTGCAGGAGTATCAGAGCAGTTACTCCTCAGCAGGCTGAACAACATATGCACATTAGCTGCTCTTCCTATGGTCTGGAGACTTCTGAAGAAGTGGATTCCACAGGCAATAATTCTGGCAATGCTCTGGAACTATTCCTTGTTGGAATGGTGTTGTCTCATAGCAACTATACACAAATTGTGAGGGGGAAGGGGCTTAACTCCATAAGAGTTTAGGACTCTCACTCACAAATCCAGCAAAGGTGTTTTGAGTAGGTAGATTTCCTTCAAGGCTGACCCAGGGACTTGCACATTATGCCTTTCTGCCCAGCTGTGTATCGGATGGAGAGCAGCAGTAAGCACCTGGGGACAAGTATAGAGAACTGCCAGTGGCTCTGGCTGGCCTGCCTTGCTCACACCTCACTTTGGAGAAAACTCTTTAAATCCAAGTTGGCTGGGAAACATAGGCCCAGGCTAGCCAGTGCTCTCCCCATAACAGCAACACAGTGGGAAAGAGCATACTTGCTTCTGAGCTCATCCAGCCAACTCAGCCACAGGGAATCTGGGCACTGCGGGTTAAGAACCCAGGTTGACTTCTTCTGTGATGTACAATGAGAAACAAGGCAGAACTCAAGTCTGAAACTGGAAGTAACTTTAGCATCTCGCCTCTCAGATGTGGGCAAGCTCTTGCACTGGTCATGTAAATAATCACCTGACAGGGAAACCCAGAAGCTCCTCCTCCCAAAGTGTGGGCATTTGTAATGGTATCATTTAATGATTTATTTTAGCTTTACACACTAATGCAAAAGCCATATATATTCAGCAGAAATGATAGCTCGGAATTTGACCGGGGACTTGGGCTGGCAGTAGTGACACAAGTCTTCTCTTGATGCTGGGTGGTGGCAGTGAGCGATGGCTCCCAGTCAGCGTGATCACAGGCAGGGGGAACGGGCGGTGTGCAGGGCTGTGGTGTCAAGCTGCAGTGCTCTGTAAACTAGGTGTATTACAGGCCTTTTTGACTTAAAGTATTTTTAGTTTCTGATTGTGACAAAACCCAATTACAAGTCAAGGAGTATCTATTGGATAGACTATTAGGGTTTTCTACCCCCATACTGCCTTCTTAGAGAGCTGTTTACTCCTTTATCTAATGGAGTCTAACAAGATAGAGTCAGCCCAGTCCTTGCTCTTTCTATTCCTGGTTATAGTTGAACAGAACAGGGCTAGACTCAGGTCAGACAATCAACTACACTCTCCAAAAGGAATATGGAAATGGGATTCAAGCTACGTTAGCGATAAATTCCTGAGGAAGAAAATACCCAGGCTGGCTACTTGTGTTTCAGCCTGTGTTCAGATGATCAGAAAGTAGATTTGGGGTGGAAGGTGGGCACGGGAGCTAGCAGGGAAGAACGGATCCTCACAAGAGTCATGTTGCATCCCGACTTTCCAGATCTTAGCACTGTTATCCAAGGGGCTGGGTGATTTCACATGCTACCTTTGGAAAAGGTTATGCCATTCATTCCTGAGAGAGAGTGAAAATGGGGAGTCCGTTCTTCATAGCCAACTAGCCTATAACCCTGATTTATACTTGGTTACAGTGGCCACATCTCTGAGGACAATAACAAGGAAAACAATCTAGGTAGACAGTAAAGCTACTCATGGCATGTATTCCTAAGTCCCAGAAATAGGACCCATTATTTATGTTTAAGATGGGTTTCTTTTCTATAACCTATAGTTTTATAATTCAGGCCTTTTAATTGAAGTGTTTAGGCTGTTTAAGTGATTTTTTAAATTTGACTGGTTTAAATTAATCATGTTATTTATTTCCTATTTGTCTTTATACTTTGTGTATTTCCATTTTTAATTTTTATTTACTTATTTATTCCTTTATTTGAGAGAGATATTCAGAAAGAGGGGGGATGCACCAAGGCCTCTAGGGACTGAAAATGAACTCCAGATATGTGTGCCACCTGTGCATCTGGCTGGCTTACTTCTTTCTTTGTCTCTTTGAGCATTATTTTCAGGGTGGGTTCTATTCTGGCTCTACTGCTGCTATTCTCCTTTATCTGTGCTTACTTCCAGGCTTATGGCATGCATTTTCAGTTATCCATCTTCAGATTGCTTATCACTTCATGTGTAATAGAGCAGCCTCACAATAGGGTTGCCATTTAACTCGTTTGTCCTTTCTAGTACAGTTTCCATACATTTTGATTTCTACCTATGTATTCATTTTTCTTTAAATAATCATTTATCTTTTAGAAATGCTTTAATATACCAAAATATCTTTTATGTTTATCACATCTGGTATTTTTCATTCCTTCATTTTTTTATACACACACTTGTGTGTATGTGTGTGTGGGTGCGGGTGTGTGTGTATCAGAAAAACTATCTCCCTAATATTATTTTTCTTCTGCCTAAAGAACTGCCTTTAAAATTCTTATGGTGAAGTTCTTCTAGCAATGAAATCTCTTGGATTTTGTTTCTGAAAAAAATTCTTTATTTTTGCTCTATTCATTTTTGAAAGCTGGTGTATGAACTATGTGATTCTAGGTTGGCAATTTTTCTTTAGTATTTTTACAATGTTGGCCCCATATCATCCAGCCTATATTTCCAACAGAAAAGTCTGCTGTCAATCTTATCTTTACTTTTCTCTACACAAGGTTTCTTTTTCTTTTTTTTTCCCCCCTCTGGCCACTTTTAGGGATTTAACCTTATGATTTGTTTTATGCACTTTGTTGATAATGTTCTCTGGTATGATTTTCTTCTTTCCTCTCCTTCAGTTCATTGACTTTGGTGGATCTCTAAGTTTGTACTTTTCATCTACTTTGGAAGAGTGAGCCAACATCTCTTCAAATACAGATGGTCTCCAGTGAATGATAGCATGCCTTATCATTTTCAGTGTTACAATGCTGCAACAGTAATGGGCAGTAGGTAAAAACTATATTTCAGTTTTGAGTGTAGACATTTCTCAGGCCAGTTATGTGCAGAACAATGTCCTCATGCTGGGTTGCAGCAAGTGAGCCACAGCTCCAATCAGACATGAAAACCCACACTACTGTGTGCTTTGTGGCCAGCTAGAATGCCCAGCAGTACAGGTGGACTCAACATATTTTGGACTTAATAATATTTTCAACTTCAGATGGGGCTTATTGTGATATATAATTCCATTGTAAATTGAGGCACATTCACAGTCTCCTTTTCTTTCTTTCTTCTCCTGTGATACTAAATTACATGCATGGCAAGCTTCTTGATTTACCATGAGTTACTGATGCTCAATTCACTTTCTTCAGGCTTATAAAATTCTCTGTTTTATTTTGCAGAGTTTCTCTTGCTATTCTTCTAAGTGTATTGCAAGACCCCCATTTGCTATTAATGCTATTCACTATAACCATTATTTCAGGTATTTTTTTTCTATCTCTGCATGATTCATTTATATTTTTTCACCACTCTCTTCTCCTCATGTTCATAATGTCCTTGTTAAGATCCTTAACCATATTTATAAAATTCACATAACTATTTGAAGTCTTTTCACCACCAATTCCATCATTCCTTTCCATTGATAAGTTTTTCTTCTTGCTGCCGTGAGTCATGTTTCCCTGTTACTTCTCACTCTTGCTGATATTTTCATTGGATACTAGACACTGTGAACTTTCTATCCCAGGTGCTTGGCTGGGCTGTATTCCTCAGGGTGTAACTTTGCTTTGGCATGCAGCTAAGCGCTTTCCATTCCTTTTGATCCTTTGGAAGCCTTACGTTTGACCTTTGCTAGTACAAGGCCAGAGAAGCCATTAGTTCATGATTAATTAAACCCCTCTACTGTAAAGCACCCTTTCTGATTTCTCTACCCAGTGCTCATCTGTTACAATATCTCTCCACTTTGACAAGTGGAATATGATCTCTTTCTAGTCTTTTGTGAGCTTATATTTTTTCATCCCTCTTTATGGTGGTTTTTCACCTAATGTTTTCTGCTGACCTATTGGAGGACTTCTCTGAAGATCTCTGCCTTTCCCACCCACCAGCATCCATCCTGTAAATTGTAGCTGTCTTATCCTCAGTGACCTTCAACCTTTGGCTTTCTCAATCTTGTATTGGGATTTTCCTTCTCTGTATTCTGGCCAGGGAACCACTCTCAGGTAATAAACTTCAGAAGTCACAGCTTTCATTTACTTTCCTGTTTTAGAGAGTACACTCTGTATATACTATGAGCCAATGTTGGAAAGCATTTGTTTCATAGGCCTGTGGTTTTTCTGTTTGCCTCAGTGGAAACAAAGTCTGTACATGTCACCCCCTGACTAGCAGAAGCAGAAGTTCTTCTGTATCTTGTGCTGGTGCTTGTTTAGCTTTGTTATTGTGATGACAATTTTCCTTTTGCATGACATATTTCATTACTATCTTATATATACTGAAAATGTTCTGTAATTGTTCTCATCTTATAGCACTGAAGAGTTGTGGGAGGAGGGAAAGGTCAGAAACCAAACTTTAGCCCAATTTAGATGGATTACTCCAATGCATGAGCTAAAATGGTCTCAAAGTAACTCAAGCTCAGCTTGGATAAGAAAACAGTTTCCAACCTTCCTGATCCTGCTATCCCCTTAGGGTGACTAGATTAAGCAGACATATTTGCCTAAACACATCCCAAATTGGACAAGAAAATGCATGTATGCCAAGGCAACTAGGTCAGCTGGTCACTATATCCTTCCAAGTCCTCTCCATGATGGTATCCAAGTTTTGGGTCCATGGTAAATCTCCCATGTCCTTATGGTCATAAACACTAAGTGTGTGAAGTGATGTAAGGATTCTCACCAGTTGTGAACTAGAGCTACGGGATAGGGACTCAAATCATCCCACTCCTGGCTGCTCTGCTGGGGCTAAATCAGTATGTACAGGAAATTATGTTCACTGATGACAGAGCCTTAGTTTTTATTGGCCCAAGGTACTTTTGTGTTCTGAGGAGGACTCCCTCTCTTCCAGCCTCAGCCATCTGCCCCTCAAGCCTCAAATGCAGGCTATTAAACAGAGGCCCATGTAGGCAAGCTGTATAGTCAGTACTCTCAGCTGGCCCCTGGCATCCCTCCATAGCACATGCTGGGAATCCCTTGTTCTGTCCACGACCTAGGAATTCCTGTGCAGCTGCAGTGTGAGTTTCCCTGGGGAGACTTGAAAAAAAACATCTATTCACCCTAACAGGGCATCAAAGAGTGACTAAGGTAATGATTCCACCAATGTTCAATTTGGCACACCAGTGAGTTTACTGGAGTTATGTACAGGAGTATGGGAGAGGGGCTCCTTACAGGAGCATGGACGATGCAAAGGCGGCTGTGTCACCAAAAACCACAGGCAGCATAGATGCCCATTCTTGAAAGCGGCTCCCCTACATGACTTCCAGCAGCTAGAAAGTCTCGACTCAGCAACTATTACTGCTTCTATCACCTTGGGGAGGGACCTTAGAAGTCCTGTAAGTTTCAGGGACTGGAGACTTTTGAGTTTCCTTTACTTTCTGCATCTTATCTTAAAGAGCCTCCCTCAAGGATGGAATGCTTCTGTTTGGTAACCACAGGAGGTCTGAGTTTAGTTTCATATAGTCCATCCTCAGCAACAGTGAACAGTGATCTTTCATGATCCTATAGGGAGAGTTGGTGAAACTAAATCACACTTGGCATTTTCCCTAAACCTCTAACATACCACTCCCAAAGTTACGGAGTTAGCACACATTTATGACCATCCATATGTTATTTTTGCCTGCCTTATTTTCTTACTATTCTGGAGCAGCTGCAAGAGGTGAGATTTTTGGCTTCTTAAATCCACTTCCTCCCTCCTTTCCTTCCTTCCTTCCTTTTTTTCCCAAGCAGGTGGGGGGATGGGCATGCCAGGGTCTCTGGACACTGTAAGTGAACTCTAGATGTAAGGACCAGTTTGTGCATAAAGCTTTATGTGGGTCCTGGGAAATCGAGCTCCAGCCAGCAGGCTTTGAAAGCAAGTGCCTTTAACCACTGAGCAATCTCTCCAGCCCCAAAATGTTGACTTTGTACTTTCTCTTTGTCATATTTCTTGTACTGTAGGCCACAAGCTTGAAGAAAAATGGTTGGCTCTGAGGGGGAGATTTAAGAAGAAATTGTAACCTTTTTTCCAATCAATTCAGCTTGGCTTTCTGGATTCACACATCAGATATTCCATATTAACTCTTCCTTCTTGCAGCCCAACACTGGCATTTCCATCACTCCCTCACCATCTTTACCAGCCAAAGGCAACTTGTAAAGAAAAGTTTGTTTGTGTATGCCAAACTATAACTCCTTTGCATGTGATTTCTAAAACTGCTTGTTTTCATTTGAAATGTACTTCTTGCTGATGGAATTCTTTTTTGTTTTCTTTGTTTTAGTATCTTTATCTTTCTGTTCAAGAATTGCATCCTTCACATTTTGGCATAGAATGGGCTCGCTTTACATCTAATACCAATGTTGACTATTTCTAGAAAGCTTCTTAATATTTTCACCTTGTCTTAAGTCTGTTAGCATAGTGTTTTCCAAAGGTTCAGGTCCCTAAGGAGCTGTTACTCATAATAAATCCTGCCATGAAATGCATTTGGGAAATTCAAGATTAAGTTCAATGGACTTTTCATTATAGTTTTTATAATTTTTAATGTGTCGATAAGTTTTAGGTTTTTAAAGTAGGAAATGTACCAAATGCCAAATTGATTTGACTCTTTTCCAGGATATCCTTAGCAAAACAATTGTGTTGCAACTTTACACAAAGTGTTTTGTTTGTTTTATGAGACAAGGTCTCACTCTGTAGCCCAGGATGGCCTGGAACTCAGGGATGATCCTCATGCCTCAGTCTTCCAAATGCTGGGGTTACAGATGTGAGACACCACACCTCATACAAAACTTAAACTTTTGCACCTACATTTATATAAATATTGATAAATAAAAGTATTTATTGTTGTCTATGCCATATATCCCACAGTTGCTCCTGAGGTCCTGACCACTCAGAATGACTTTTATGGACTTTAACATGCTTGCCCCATCCACAGGGTCCCCACTGGCAGGCTCTGGCCACAGAGGGAGGGTGTGAAAGGAAGGGAACTGAGTGATTACTGCTGCTCCCCTTCTTCAGGATCGTGGGGTGGCAGTGCTGTGTTCTGAAAATGGCTCCAGTGACAATGGCGGCTCTGTGCTGGTTCCAGCCACCTCTGCTTCCCTTACCTCGTCAGGCCTCCATTTCAGTCACAGCCACTTGATGCCCCCACCCTCAGCAGCTTCGTCTCTTCCTGGCTTCGGTCCAACCCTGAATACGTTTCTATACTGAGTTGTATTTTCTTCAAATGCTTAGCAGTTGCACACAGAAATGACCTTTCTCTTTCCTGTCACTTTTTCGGTTCATATAATATGCATGCAAAGTATTGATATGAATATATACTTTCTCATCCCCTTTCCCCTCCAATCCAATATTTTGTGAGTTAATATGGAATTTAACATATCATTCCATACTTGAAAATTGTTAGTATTCTATTACTTTGCAGTGAGTATTTTTCCTTTCCAGGGTGTCTATGACATTTCACATTTTATTTCTTTAAAAATTCTTAAATGTACAAGAATAATTCTTGCTGAAATGGTTTAAAGGCTCCCTGTTAGCTCTTTTATACCAATACTTTGCTTCCTAAGGATGCTGCTTTGGTTAGTCACGCAGTTACCTAGAGTAGTTGTCAAAAAAGAGTATGTGAGTTGTATACTTGTTAAGTCATTGCATAGCTTTAAATAGCATTCTCTTCCCTTCTCAGAACAATGATTTGGCTCCATATAGAATTCATGAATCACCATCCTCTCAAAACCTTTTGGATGTTGCTTCCAATATCCACTATATTTTAAGATCATGAAGAAACAGTCTGGGGCTGACCCAGTTTTCTTCAGGCCCAGTATGGCCACCCTTCTTGCCATTGTTGTCAGCCAACATTTCTGTATTCCAGAAAGCTCTCCTTCCCACACACACACTCTTAAACCATGCAAATAATGAAATTTAGAATTCAGTAATATTTCTTGCCTGCTTAAGTCTTTCCCATGATGCTTATAAAATGATAGTTTTTTTTCCAAGTTTACCAAATGTTCTCTGACAGCCAACAATAAGTAAGAGCTTCTACTTGAGTTGTTTTCCTATTTTTCAGTACTTTAGAATTCATTTTCCTACTTAATTATGTCAGTGCTCAGATTTTCCCATATCTGGCCAGAGGAAGTCCCTCCACTCTGAGATGTTTTCTTCAGATAACTGCTCATTTCCAATGTAATTAATATTTAGAGAATCGGGTGTCTGTGTTCAAGTCACCATCCTAGGGCTCACACTACTTTCTCTTTGTATGCTCTCTATATCCATAATAAGACATTAGACAAAAATTAGACATCAATGTACACAGTTCATTCTACAGTTCTTAAAACCTTTCCTGCTGGCATGTTCTTTCATGCATGATTGCTACAATTTTCTGAATACATGCATATGTAGGCAGGCTGTAGTGATGGCTTAGTGGTTAAGTCACTTGCCTGCAAAGCCAAAGGACCTTGGTTTGACTGTCCAGGAACCAAATAATCCAGATACACAAGGTGACACATGTGTCTTTAGTTTGTTTGCAGTGGCAGGAGGCCCTGATGTACCCATTCTCTCTCTATTTCCCTCTCAAATAAATAAATAGAAATAAAATATTTTTAAAAAAGAAACCTGTATGCAAAGTTTGTGCTCTAAGAATCAGGTTACCCTAACACAGGGTCTGACATATTGTACATAAGTTCTATGTGCTTATGCAAAACTACATCTAAAAATACAGCATAATCAAATGTGTTGGGGTGTGTGTGTGTGTATGCATGCACATGCATGTTCCCACTATTAGAGAGAAACAACCAGAGAAATGGCCTGTTCCTCATTAAAAATGTGCAAGTGGCATTGGGTGTAGCTGGTTATCCAAATTAGTCTTAGCCTAAAGCTTACAAATGGTTGGTTCTAGGCTCATCGAAGTCCACCAGAACACACAATAGAGCAGAAATCTGGAATGACTTCAAGCTGAAGTGAAGCCAGAGGCAAAAGTCTTGATGCCATTGATGCCAAGCAGAAGGTTCAACAAGAGGCCGAGGCAGAAGGGCCCCAGGACCCTGGATAGCTCCTTAGTAAACCAGCTGTGCTTGGCAAATGAAGTCACCAGCCTCATCTTCAGAGAACACCATTCTGATTCCCTGCTCTGTCTAGATTCTCAGAGCACTGCAAAGCTTTTATCCTCCCCCTCCCCAGTTCCTCCTCTACGCAACAAGGTAACCATTTCCATCTTCTTAAAAGCTTTTGTAACCTCTGTACTGGATGGGAGGGGTTCTCATAGAACAAGGAAACTTCTAGAGGGGTCTGGAATGCCCAAAGCAAGGACTGTGGGACAAAACATTAAACCAGGAGAAAGAGATGAAGCATTTCCCTCCTTACCAGTGTGTGGCCCCTGAGGACACCTTGCTGTATATATGTGAAGCACGTGTGTGGTGTGTGTGCTTGCCTCCAAAGGTTGTGTGCCATGACTCACAACCCTCTCTTCTTAACCCGCTGCTGCCATGCAGCTCATGATGCGTGGCTGTCAGAGACGGCACTCTCAGTTCCCTGGTTCTGCTTCCCCACAAGGCTGCCACATGCCACCAAGAGCTGCAGTTCTCTGTCACACATTTTGCATAATCAGTTTCTATTCTGTCTTGTTCTCTCACACATGGTGCTCTGAAACTATTCTGGAAAATACAGAAGAGTTTTCAGTCAAATGAGTAGCATAATTTTACGTTATGCTCAGCCTGTTTGGTAAATGATGTCAGTTACTCATAGATCTGTTAGGAGAAGAGAAAGACGCACAGAGGCATATAACCCGGTTTTAGATCCAGAGACCTACCTTACCTTCTCTTCCATCCCACTGAGAAATGTAACCATTCAAATCATGGCCCTCACAGTTCATATTTGCATTCATATTTCTAGCTTTAAAATCCACTACATGGGTTTCTTCTGTAGCTTATAATGTTTCTCATCCTTTGAATATACCCTAGAATCTACAAAAACTCTGCAATCAAACATGTACAAACACCACTTATTAATTGGTTTAGAGATCCAATATCATTGACTGTTCCCAATCTAGTCAAATCACAGATTCAACCCTCAACTTTGTGAACAATGACAATGGGATGGTATTAACAATCTATCCTCATTGAAGAATTATGTAGACATCCCAAAAGACTACATAGGAAGAGTCCCATATATACAAACTGTTAGTGGGTACTCATTATTTCCCACAGTGTTTCTATGGCCCCTCGTTTATAAAGTTCAAATTCTACCTGGCCTTAGGTAATTCTCCAACAAAAATCTATGCAAAAATACTTTTTCCTGTTCATTGTTCCCTAAAATGAAGTTTTGTTTTCAAGAATAGGTGTATCTGACTTCCTACTGAGTGTGACCACAAAATCCAGAGAAGTTTGAGAGGATGAGGAAACATAACAGGAATATCAGAGGAGTTTACAAAACTTAGATTTCAAACAATATTTTATATGTATATTTTTAAGATCTAACTCATGGTGCTCAAGAAGACCTGCTTAGTAAACCCTTACCTTGCAAAATTTGAGTAGGCTTTGAGTCTGGCCTATGAATTTGTTTTTCAGACATGTGGCCTTAAGATACTTACTAACTACCTACAATTTCTTTCTTTGTTAAACACTTTGAACCAACAGTTTGCAAAAGTTGATTTAGCACAACATACCTTTAAAAGTTTCAAATTGTTGAAAAAGATTGTGCAGTGCTAGTTTGATACTCTCAACCATGGAGAGAACTAGAAGTTCTAGTGCTCAAAAGCCTGCACATAGTTCTGATTTGCAAATCCTCGCATGTCACAGATAGATGTATAATAGATGTTCTTATTAGTCCAGCAATATGTCTATTCTGAAGTAGCTCTTAACAGTAGATGAGAAATAAACAATCTAAAAATAGTTTTTGATAAATTAGGAGAAAGAGATCTACGAAGGGAGTCGGCTGAAATCAGAGAAATCTGAAGTCAGAAACATTCAAACCTCGTTTGGTCTCCAGTGAGCTTGTACTCATTTGGGGTCTGTTTACTCAATTTGGGTCTCTAGGTTTCTTCCTCTTCCTGCCCACTACCTCCTTCTCAGCCAAACCCACTCCCCATTAACATATCTGTGAGGATGACCATGGAAGCAGACATTGATTAACTCAAGGAGGTCAATAGAGTCCTTTCAGCAACTTACACTGGTGTGAGAGAAGACTAAGTAAAATGTGGTCTATGGGCCCTCACTGACTCCATTCATCTCCGGCCATGTTTTCCCCTTGAACATAGCCACAAATAATGAGAGCCCCTCTAAGATAACTTCAACTGTTCTTTTGGCAAAAAGCCCCAAACCAGTTTTGATGTAGAGGTTCCCTTACCCTGTCTTTACTTATTTCTGTGGTTTAAGATAACTTTGGTCAACCATAATATGAAGACAGTAAATGGAACATTCTAAAAGTTAATAATTTATGAATTTTAACTAATTTTTATAATAGTGTGCTGTTATAATTACTCTATCTTGTAATTAGTTATTGTTACTAGTTTCTTGCTGTGCTGGGTGTATACATTAAACTTGACTATAGTATGTATTTATAGGGAAAAACAGTATATATAGAAATGGGCATGACTTGAGGTTTTAGGCATCTATTGGGGATCCTGACATAACCTCTAGGGATATCCAAATACTGTTCATCCCCTTACACTGCCTTTTGGATTTCAAGATCATCTAGGACACTAACAGCAAATATGGAGAGTGTGGCTGCTCAGGAGAAGTTGCCTTCCCAACAGAGGCAGACAAGATTGGAGAGGAAGGGGGGCTATCCTTCATTTGTATCCTAAATGCGACAAGACATTCCTCACCTGAATTGCAATCAGTAAGCATACTTCTACTCTTTTGGAAACAGGCTGCTAAACATCTGTGAGAAGACAAAAGAAAACATGGGAAAGGAACCCAAAGATGAATATTTCAGCAGAAACGTGGGAAGAAGTACACTGCAACTTGCAAACAGCCTTCTGTACCACATGCCATAAATTAACACAATATAAATTTATACATATTTACACCACATAGTCTCTAACTATATAAATCCTCAATACTCAGACTCATGGAGTAGGTGTGAGAGAACAGTCCATATGTTTATTCATGTTCTGTGGAGCTCTAGGGAACTTTTTGCTATTACTCTTTCTTTGTCCCTCTCCATATATCATTGAATATATAGACAATTGTGCAACAGACAATGGATATATATTAATTATACAATTATATTTATATGACTCTTTATGCAATTATATACATGAATTATATGTACAGCTGTGCATAAAATTATGTATACATACAATTAAAATATATAATTAAAGATTTAATGCTCAAATCAAGTATTTCTAAATGGTTTTAAAGCATTCTATTCTAAATGTTTAAACCAAATTAATGCCTGAAGGCAAAACTATTTTGGAAAATCTTGTCATGTTTCCCAAGATATTCACAGCCAAAAATGTAATTTTATTCAACTGTGCACTTACCTTAGGTATTCCAAAATGTCAATCATTGCTGATATATACATAAAGATGCTGTTGGGTAAATTTGCATGGACAGCAAGACAATGTAAAGGAATATTGTCTAAGCTCCTTCATCCATATGAAAGCAAGTAAGATTCAAATACCAGATCTCACATGTGCTGCTTAGAAACTTCCTTGCTAATGAGATACTGTGGGAATTGGGAGTGAGAGAGACAGCGGGCTCAGAGTCAGAATGGTTGGGCTTTATAGGACCTGGGAGATTGCTCAGTGGGTCAAGGCACTTGCTTATAGAGTAGTTGGGTTGGGTGCCTGGCTCTGCCTTTTACTAACTTCTTGGAAAGATCCCTTACCTTCTAAATGTATAGGGAAGATATATAATATCTACTCCAGATATGTAAGAAATGGCACAAATCCACAATACAGAGTTGTTAGGAAGGGTCTTGGCAACTGCAATGTCTTTATATGTACTTTCAAGTTATTGTTATGGTTTCTTTCATAATTTGCTAAGCAAACAAAATGCATTCAGTTTCTTTTACAGCTTTCTTGGAAAAAAGCTACAGCTGGGTTGCTGTTGACACTCTTTGTTTCAGGATGGTCAGAGAAGCTTATCGTCAGTCACCAACTTGTCACAGGCTGGGATTGTTGAAGTATTATGAGTTTGCCCAACACTGAGTAGACATATAGAACATAGGATAGCAATAAGAATTTTAGGGGGCAGTGGGTGTTCTCCGTGAACTAGACAGGAACCTTTCCACATGTCACTACTTTATGGGGCAGCAGGAATGTACTAAGCAAAGCCTGGGTTTCTTTGAGACACCATTTCACAATAAAGGGGGCTGCCCTTATCATGGAGAAAGCCATTTCAGCATAGTGAGGAATATAATTGTTGTTCATTTGCTTTTTACTGGCAGCCACATGCATCTTCATCACAGAGCTCCTTGTCTCTAGGTCAGTATGTGGCTTCTTTTTCCCTCTTCATTCATAAGATGATGCGGCAATAAGCCATTTGAGGGCCAGAGAGGAGACACTCTTTGCTCTAACCACATCCTGCCTGAATGGAACGTGAGTCCACATCCCAGAAATTTCCTTAACTCCATTCAGTGGTCAAGACGTAACCCAAGATTGCATACAATAACTGAATGTGGCCCACAATGACACCAGAATTCCCCAAGCCTATGCTAGTGAAATCACTGGTGGCTCTGGCTACCTTCTGGGGACTAGATTTAGCCAGAATAACAAGCAAGGACAGCACCCAAGGCACACAGAGGCACACCGTCTCAGAGCAGAGCTCTACCCAGCCTCATGCCTAGTAATAAAGAAAGAACCTCTTGATGAAGGACTAGAAGTATATCAATCATTCTCTTTCACACATATTTCCTTTGCTACCCTCACAGCCTGCTGGAGATCAGTCGTAAAAGTGAGAATGCCCAATCGAGACTGACATTTCTTGTACCGAGATCATAGATCACTTTGCCAGTCTCATGAAATGGATGGATCATTTCCCAGAAAAAAAAAATGCATGTGACACAAACTTGTAAATACAATTTTAGAAGGCTGATTGACACTCTAGCCCAATTTAACAATTTTGTGCTCAAAAATCAAGGAAAAGAAATCAAACAGTGATTACTTATTAAGCTTCTTCTTTCTTCAAAGCTAAAATGGGGAATTGCTACTGTACAAATCATAGCAAATACATTGTCTTAAAACAACACAAATTAATGATCTTATTCTAGAAGTCAGAAGCCTAGTATGGTTCAGGGGAGCTATCTTCTTTCTGGAGACTCGAGGTGACAATGTGTTTCCTTGCTTCTTCCAGAAGCTTCTCAGATTCCCCAAATCGCAGCCCCGTATCACTTCTCTAGTTTCATTATAACTCCTTCTCTGACTCTGACCACATTGTCTCCCTTTCTAAGTTCCTTTGTGGTTACACTGCGTGGTGCTGGATCTCAGCATCCTTCATAACATCAGCAAAGTTCCTTTTGCCATGTAAGCTAACACATTCATGGGAGCAAGAGGTGGACATATTTAGAGCCATTATACAGCCTAGAAAGTGTTTCAAGCTTTTTATTTGCATAATATTGTTTGAAAGACTAGACAAAGGTTCATGGCCACCAACTGGAAGTGGAGAATTAGTTGATATGACCTGCAAGATTCTATACATTCAGGAGAGTCGCTGACTGTGAGCCAAGTATGGGTGATAGAAAGAAACGATACTGTCAAGCTTGAGAGAAGTACAGTAGCCTTCAAAACCAGAAGAAGCTTATTTGGTCTCACTATGTCTTCAGTGTGGCTATAAAAGTGGATAATGGATAGCCACATGGTACCAGCATAGAAAGTCACAGGAAGCTTAAAGAAATGATCAAGCCATTGGAGTCTGTGCACCTCAAGATAATATACTCCACTTTCCCCATTTTCCTGGCACACAAAAGCCATCATCCCTTAAAATTTTAAATTATTTAGAACTTGTCTTCATCTAGCCTCTTTTAAAAAAAATTGCGTGTAATATTTGGGCAGTGTGTGTGTCTCTGTGTGTGTTATGTGCATGTGTGTGCAGATATGAGCTCCCTGTTCATACACACATGTATGTAGACAAGAAAAGAATGTCAGTTGGCCACCTCCCTCCATCACTCATCCATGTTTCCTTAAGGCAAAATCTCTCACTCATTCTGGATCTCGCTGTTTCCCTGAGGCCCAGCAGTTCTCCAGTCTCTACTCCCCACAGGACAGGGGTGACAGATGTGCATGGCCATGCCCAGCTGTCCTGGGGAATTGAACTTAGGGTACATCAGGCTCCCTCAGGCCCTCATGATTGCACAGGAAATGCACTTTATTCTCTGGAACATCTCTCCAACCCTCATCTAGCCTCTTTAAGGAGAATATCCAAGGCAGCATCTGAACTGCTAGCAAAACAAATGAATGGCTCTCATAAGAGGACTGTATAATTACCTGATGAAACATGTGCAGATTTCACACAACACTGAGAAGTGCTGCTCCTAACATGACGGCTGTGCTCAGTGTCAATATGAACTCAGAATCACAGGAATTAAATCAGTACTTGCGTTGTTGTTTTCTTCCTTTCTTCCTTCCTTCCTTCCATCCTTCCTTCCTTCCTTCCTTCCTTCCTTCCTTCCTTCCTTCCTTCCTTCTCTCTCCCTCTCTCTCTCTCTCTCTCTCTCTCTCTCTCTCTCTCTCTCTCTCTTTCTTTCTTTCTTTCTTTCTTTCTTTCTTTCTTTCATTTGTTCTTGATTTATACCAGATGGGTGTGTTAAACTCTACAATCAAGACAGGATGTCATTGTCCCATTAGTTGTCTGTGACCTGTCAGAGTGGACAGCAGGTTTGAACTGCAAAGCAGTGCATATGCTGGTAAAATGCTCCATTGTGGCAACACAGGGCCATTGAATAAGCTTCATGCTGGAAGTGTTGTCAGCTCTCTGCCTCAGCCCTTCGCTGCTAAAACTGAATAGTGCCCACGAAAAATAGATGGCTGGGCAAAGGCTGTTGTTTCCCTGATATTCTCAGAAGCCAGTTCTCAGTTCTTGGCTTTGCCTTGTTACTGGGTTTGAACTGAGGCTGGCAAGCAGATGAATACCACTCGTCCCCACAAAGAAAATCAACTGTAGGCTTTGTATCTTTCCAGAGCTTTCCACAGAGCACTGTTGATTTGCTATTTTTGCTTTAAATGGAAAACCCTTCAGGGGAGTTTTGTATACTCTAAACAAGATCTCTGTAGGATTAGATAATAGAGTCTATGTGCATGTAATTCAAAATAGAAAGAAAGAGGGGGCCAGCATGCTAATGCTGTTGAGAAATTATTCAACAGAGACTTGCATTTACAAAGGAGCACGACATAAAAATACCAGGATCTCAACTGCTATTTTGTGTGTGTGTGATTTCTCCAAAGATTTGGAGATTATCTTTAAAACAAAACTGGTTTAAATCTCAAGAAGTGGGGAACAGAGAACCCAGTATGTCCTTCCCACAGATATTCACCTACACCTTTGTATTTTTAAAACTGAACATGTGCAAAAGGAACATTTGAGGTAAAGAAATCATTAATTTTGCTTGGAAAATCAAGTAAAACTCATTTGGAAAAGGCTTTGCCGATGTGTGGATGCAGGTGTGTGCAGGTGTGTATGCACAGGTGTGAGTTAGACACCACGAGAGAGACAGCCTCAGATGTCAGCCGCAGGAATGCCAGGCACCTCTTCTTAACACAGGTTTTCTCATTGGCCTGTAAGTCACCAACTAGGCCAGACTAGCTCCAAAGGCCCTCTTTCTCTGCCTCCCTCCCCTGCACTGAGATTATAGGTGTATTCCACCATGTCTGACATTTTAAATGTGTACTGGGTATTTGTGGTGGTTTGATTCAGGTGTCCCCCATAAACTTAGGTGTTCTGAATGATAGGTTCCCAGTTGATAGAGATTTGGGATTTAATTCCTCCTGGAGGGAGTGTATTGTTGGGGCTGACTTATGGGTAGTATAGCCAGTGGCCCCTTGCCAGTGTTTGGCAAACTCTCCTGTTGCTATTGTCCACCTTATGTTGGCCAGGGGGTGATGTCCAACCTCTGCTCGTGCCATCGTTTTCCTTGTCATCATGGAATGTCCCCTTGAGCCTGTACGTGAAAACAAACCTCTTTTTCCCACAAGCTGCTCTTGGTTGGGTGATTTCTACCAGCAATGTGAACCTGACTGCAACAGTACTCAAACCCAGTTTATGTGGCCAGCACTTTATCAATTGAGCTATCTACCCAGGCTGTAAAGGGTCATTCTTAAAAGGGGGAAAAATAGAAGATACATAGGAAACAATGCATACAAGAAGGATGCTATTTTCAGTGCCATGATGACTGAATGAGTCTGTTGCATCATGAACCACCATCTACATCAACTATATTTATTCTGTGTTCTTTTCCTGCATTAATCACAGTTCTTAACAGAAGTGTTAAATGTATAAATGTATGTATATCATATATATGCATATGTGTGTGCGTATGTACTCATAGTTTTGCTGCCTTTTCTGGTTGGCTGTCATGATTTTCACTTTATTTGCATGCACTAATTAAGGCCTGCCCATGACTATCTAAACTCCTACATTCAACTCCTCAGGGCACAGATATTTATTTATAAGAAATTGAAAAAGCCAGGCGCAGTGGTGCACACCTCTAATCCCAGCACTCAGGAGGAAGAGGTAGGAGGATCAGTGTGAGTTTGAGGCCACCCTGAGACTACCTACTGAATTTCAGGTCAGCCTGGGGCTTGAGTGAGACCCTACCTGGACAAACCAAAAAGAAGAAAGAAAGAAGGACAGAGAGAGAGAGTTAGAAAGAAAGAAATTGATTCATGAAATTGCAGAGGCTGAGAAGTCCCAAGGTCTGCCGTCAGCTCACTGGGTAGCCAGTAATAATTCAAAAAGCCTGAAACGCTCAGTGTCAGTACATTGGGACCAGGCTGAGACCGGCAGTTGTAAACGCAGGAAGAGCCAAAGTTTCCATGCAAGTCTGAAGGCAGGAAGCAGGATGGGTCCGTCTGAAAGTGCTTAGGCTGGAGGAGTTCCTGCTTATTCACAAGCGGGTTAGCCATGTTGTTCTACTTGTCTACGATCGACTGGACAGTGCCTGGCCACATGGGGAAGGGCAGTCTCCAGCCTAATAATGTGTGATGAAAACCACACATGAAATTAACCGTCCCACATCTTGATAACCTCCACTCATCCACCCACCCACTCACCTATGCATTCTTGGTTGATCGACGTCATGGGCAGCTAAACTGTGAGAAGTTCTAGTCTAGGGATCAGGAGTAGCACAACCAAGGGAACTCTACTCCCAGTGTGAGAGCGCGGGGTGCATGCAAACCCGTTACCCGTGAACACCGGTGAAAATTGTTTTTCTTTTTAACCCAAACAACTGTTTTATGACTCTATAAATGGGTCTTAGAGCACAACATGTGAAGAGTTAAAAGATGAGAGAATTGGGGATGTGCCCCCGCCCCTCCCCGCACTGTGATTGGATAGAAATGACCAGTCATAGGCTGTTTCCACTCCACCCTTCACATTTGAGTATTTCCCTGGCATCCATGCCTTAGCATCTTGGGGCTTTCGGGGAGCTCTCATTGCTGCCCCAGCTCTGCTGGTCCATTATTTCTTTAAAGTTTACTGCTTTTTTGGAGGTTGCCAGGGCAACGAGGCAAAAGGAGCACTAGGAGGGAACTTTTGAAGTTTGGCAGGTTCACTGACTCTTCAGATTGGTTCCCATAATTTTCACCTTATTTGCATTCACCAATCAGGGCCCACTTGCGTCTATATAAACTCCTGTACTCACATTCACCAAAGAGACAATAGGAAAAACGTGGGTATAAGAGGGCAGTATCACCAGCTGATGCAATATATTACCTAAAATATATAGCTCCCCACCAAAAACATGCAAGGAAATCATAGTGTATGAACCATGTGGTAGGAAAACCAGCAGGCAATGAAAAAGCCTTGGAGAGCAGCAAACTGTAGGATTTGACAGACTTCAAAGTAGGTACAATAGAGGGATACAGGAAGGCACAATTATGATGCCACATGGAATATAGACCAGTAATAAAGACTTGGAAATTGTGCCAAAAAGAGCAAAATTGGACTGGAGAGATGGCTTAGCAGTTAAGGCGCATGCCTGCGAAGCCAAAGGACCCAGGTTCGACTCTCCAGGACCCACCTTAGCCAGATGCACAAGGGGGCACATGCCTCTGGAGTTTGTTTGCATTGGCTGGCAGCCCTGGCACACCCATTCTATTTTTCTCTCTCTGTCTCTGTCTCTCTCTCTTTCCCTCTTTCTCTGTCAAATCAATAAATAAAAATAATTTTTTTTAAAGAACAAAATGGAAATGATGGGACTGAAAAGTTTAGTATTGTGACAGGAAATTCACTGAAGGGGCTCAATTGTAGATTTGAACTATCAGAAGAAATAATTAATTGCCTTCAAGCAAACTTGAAAATAGGCTGAGGGCATTCAAGTCAATGAAGAAACAGGGCAAAATGAAAAAGGGAAAAGAGCCTCCTTAAAATGTGAGAGATGACAAAGACCACCCCCATGTACATATTGGAGTGCAGAGTGGTGCCTGAAGAAATGATGGGCTCAATCTCCCCCATATGGATCAACAATGATTTTTATATACTCAGAAAGCTCAACAAACTCGAAGTGAGACAAATGGTAAAAGACCCACAGGCACACTATAGTAAAAAATGTGGAGGGCCAATCAGAGGGTGGAAGCTTTAAAGCTGCAATGGAAAACTGGCTGAACTCTTACAAGAAAACCATGGTAAAACCATGGTAAGATAATAAACAATAGAGTGAGATGGTAGAAAAGTAAACAGTAGAGTGAGACAATAAAACATCCTCAGGAAAAGACTGTCACTGGGGCACAGCTGCAATCCCAGCATTTGGGGGACTGAAGCAAGGAGATCATGAGTTCCAGGTCAACTTGGGCTCCATAGTAAGACCATACCAGAGAAAGAGAGAGGGAGGGAGAGAAAGGCTCTATATTCAGGAGCGACCCATTAAAGGAAGTTAGTGTTTAATACAAAAGGAAAAATACTAAAGAAATTGCTTCAGGCTGAAAGCAATTGACCCCAAATAAACAGACTATCACTAAAAACAATTATGTAATTACAAGAACAATATAAAAACAGAGCTTTCTTTTCTTGTCTCCATTGATTTAAAAGTAATTGTATAGAACAGCACATATGTGATGTATTGCTATGCCTAAGACATATAGAATATAACTTTGTCAGTGACAACAACAACAAAAAAAAAAATGTGAGTGGGAGCAAAGCTTCCCTGGGCTAAGGAAATGACTCCAGATGATAACTTGAATCCACATGAAAAGAAGCAGAAATTACAAATAAGAAGCATAATATTGAAAACATTATAACCACAGAATTGCTACCAATTATTTTCTTAAGTACTTGAAAAGACAAAAGCTATACAAAGAAATCGTTCCAGCAATGCATTAGTGAGTTTAGAGACTTGTAGCTATAATGCACACAATAGTAACACTATGGAAGTGGGAGAGGAAATAGAGCTTTCTAGCAGTCATGCTTTTATAGCCCACTGGAATTAAGTTAGCATGAACCTGGAACCTATTGTAATAATTTCAGATGTATGGGGGTAAGCGCTGGAAAAACCAGAAGGAAATAACTCATAAAGTAGGATGGTGAAACTATTAGTGGACTCAAAATGCTACATTAGGAAATAGTCACTTAACAGAAAAGGTACTGATAAAAGAGGATTAGAGAAACAAAAACTGATATAAAAACTATAGAAAAGTGAATAAAAAAATAAAAGGGCAGATGAGAACATTAATTTTATTTGAATGTACAAAACTGAACTATATGTACCTTACAGAAAGCATAATACAAATTCAGAGATATAAATAAATTATAACTGAAGGGCATAAAATATATTCCATGGATATAGTAATCAAAAAATGGACCTGGACTGGATATACTAATACCACACAAAATAGATTTTTTTTTTTCCAGGTAGGGTTTCACTCTAGTCTAGGCTGACCTGGAATTCACTCTGTATTTTCAGGGTGGCCTCGAACTCACGGCGATCCTCCTACCTCTGCCTCCCCAGTGCTAGGATTAAAGGTGTGTGCACCACTACACCCAGCACAAAATAGATTTCTAGTTTTAAAAAAACTATTACAAAAGATAAATAAAAGCCTCATATGTAGGTAAAAGGGTCAGTCAATGAACAAGATGTGCAAACACAGATGTACTTCCCTCAGTGCCTACCAGCTTCAAAAGTAAACACAAAGAGGAATGAAGGAGGAAACACAGTTCTGTTATGAGGAAAGCCTCAGTAGCCTACTTCCGATCATGAGTAGAACAACTCTACACAGAAGTCAGCCAGGAAGCAGAAGACTCAGTCACAAGCAGACCTGTGTGTAATGAACATGCGGCAGATACACACTGCACAAAGCCTTCCGTAACTAAGCAACACAATTCATGTTTTCCTGAAGTGCACTGGACAGTATAGACCAACAATATGTCCCTAAAACAGTCTCAATCAATGTTGAGGTTGAAAGAACAGTGAATGCTTACTTCAACCGCAGCAGGAAGAAGGTAGATCTCAATAGCAGAAGGAAAACTTCCAAGTCAAGGAAAAAAATCACAAGATAAATTGTGTAAGACCTGGGAAAATGAAAAGGATGTCATAAATGTCAAAGTTAAGACTGCAGTAAACCAGGGCTTCTAGCTTCCAATCCATGAATTGAAAAAGTAGAAAATTCAGCCTGAAGATAGGGCTCAGTGAATAAAGCTCTTGCCTCACAGGCCCGAGTACCTGAATTCAGATCCCCAGAATCCATGTAAAGCCCGATGCTGGGTGGAGAGAGGCCCATCCCCCAGAAGCTCACGGGCTAGCCTGACAACCTCAGCACTGGACAAGAGACTGACTCAGACAAGGTAGAAAATGAAAGCAGACATTCAAAGTTTTACTCTGATCTCTGCTTGTGCCCCGTGGCACATGTGTGCCGCACTGACATACATGAACACACACACATTACAAAGATTAGGAAATTTTCAGCTCAGTAATCTTCCCTTCAACATTAAGACAGTAGAAAAAGAAGAAACAAACAAATAAAACCAAAAGCAAGTAGAAAGGAAGAAATAGTAGAGAAACCATAGATATTAGAAAGAATTTAATGAATTAGATAAAACAAAAACCATAGAGACAATGAATGAAAACTAAAGGTGTTCTTTGGAAAAAAGACACATAACTGACAAAGAAGAAAGAAGATAAATTACCAGAATCAGAAACAAAAGAAGGAATATTATTATTGACGTATCAGATGTTTCACAAAAAGGTGGTAAAGCAATACTATAGACAGTTATGTAATAAAAAATAAAATAAAATAGACAAATTCCTAGGAAGACACAGATTATAAGAAAAAATAGATGATATGATGGGCTGGAGAGATGGTTAAGACTGATTAATGCACTTGCCTGCACAGGCAAAGGACTCAGGTTTGATTCCCCAGTATCCACATAAGCCAGATGCACAAGGTAGTGCATGTATCTGGAGTTTGTTTGCAGTGGCTAGATGCCCTGTTATACCCATTCTCTCTCTCTATTTTCCTCTTTCTCTCGCTCTCTCCCTCTCTCTCTCTCTTTCTCTCTCTGTTTTAAAAAAACAGATAATCTAAATTGACCTACAACATGCCAAGTGATTTAAATTAGCAATCAAAAACTACCCACAGGACTGGAGAACTAGTTAAGCAGTTAAAGATACTTGCTTGCAAAGCCTAATGGTGCAGGTTCAATTCCCCAGTACCCACTTAAAGCCATATGTACAAAGTGGTGCATGTGTCTGGAGTTCATTTGCAGGGGCAGAAGCCCCGGGCATGCCCATTCTCATGCTCTCTTAGTTCCTCTCTCTCTCAAATGTTAAAAATATTTTTTTTAAAAAAGCTGCCCACAAAGAAATGCTCAGACTCAGATGCTTTCACTGGCTCATTTTCAACCACTTAACTCAATATTAATACCAGTTCAATGGGAGCACTTCAAACAAATACAAAAAAGGAGAATACTTTATGGCTGCCTGTAAGGGCAGAATTACCAAAAAAAAAAAAAAAAAAAAAGACAGACCCAAGGAAAGCAAACTACAAAGTAGTCTATGTCTGACTATGAATTCAAAATCTTCAGCCAAATTCTTCCAAACCAAATCCAAATCATATACAAAACGTCATGTACCATGGCTAGGCTGGATTTTGTCAGAAATAAAAACTTGGTTTTATCTTGTAAAAGCAATTAATTAATTCACCTAATCAAAACAATAGAAAAGGAAAGGCAGTTAGCCATCTCAATAGACATATCAGGGATAGTGAGATAGCTTGCCAGCTAAGGCACTGGCCTGCAAAGAACTCATGTTTGAATCTCCGGGTCCCACATAAGCCAGCCTCACAGTGAGGCAAGCGCACAGTGCTGCACGTGCACACCAGGGGGCGCACGCACGAGGAGTGCGTTCACAGAGGCTGGAGGGCCTGGGGGACCCATTCTCCTTCCTTCTGCTTCTTTCTCTCTATCTCTGTCAAAAAAGATATCTTAAATAGATAAATCAAAATCATTTAACAAAACCAACATCTTTTTTTATGACATAAAAAAAAATGCACCAGTATTTCTGGTTTCCGGCTCAGTATGCAACGAACTTTGAAGTCATTACTCTAAAAACAAGCAAAATTGAAACTGAAAAATCAACAGCTCTATTTTTTGTCTTGTTACACTACTATTTGAGAGAATAAATGAGGGTTCCATGCAGAAAACTGTCCCAAAATTGGAAGCAGACGTTTGATTGACATGTCCTCCAATCTTCCATTCTTCAGGAGAGTTACTGACTGCTGGCCAAGTCTAAGCAACAGGAAGAAAATATCCCTCCATGCTTGAGAAAACCACGGCATTATTTCATCTCACACACTACAGAGAACTTACTTTAAGAGAATTGAGACTAGAGAGACCTGCTCTCCTCAAAACTGGAGAGACCGACAGTCAAGAAATCGAACCTTGCTAGAGCAGAAATCCACACAAACACCACAGGAGCCAGTGGTGAGGCACCAAACCTAAACTGCAGGGTTTGGGGCCTGAATGAGGACATGTCTGAGAGAGAAAAACAATTCCTCCAGCTGGGGGCTGTTCCAGATTTGAAGGGTGCTCCCAAGAGCTGCCAATCTGAAGTGGGACCTTAAACAGGCAAGGTCCAGTGGAAGGAAGTTAGGTTGTTGGGGGGTGAACCCTTGGAGGGAATCCTGGGACTGCAGACCCTTCCTGTCTTCCATTTTTGCTTCTTGGCTGCCACAAGGCCAGCAGCTCCTCTACAATGTACTGTGCTTCCCTCAGCACAAAGGAAATGGAGGCCTGCCACCAACTTTGATGCACAAGCTGAAAGAAACCTTTCATCCTTGTAAGGTTTTCATCTCCGGCATTTTGTCACAGTTATGGGACGCTAACAGAAGACCTCTTCATGCTCTTCAAGAGCACTATCAGGAATATTGGAAGAGACTTTCCTTGTGCTTCTAGCTGGCAGAGATAAAAATAATCATTCTGAAATACACCAGAGACTTCCATTCTTTACAAGGTCTACTTTTAAGGGAACGTATTTCAACATAGTCTTACTTATTGAGATTTTATTATCATCTGACTGGGGGTGGGAATTGAACTCCTGCTCCACAGTGAAAATGCAATACCCAACTCTAGCCATCTTGCCTATCTAAGGGTCAGGAGATGGTAGACAGGACTGAGATGCAGGAATGTACACTAGCCAGAGACCTGATCATAAGGGTACATCGTACTTCCCATCCTCATAGAACAACTTCCGCATAGACCTGCTTCAGTATAGACCTACTTCATTATACAGCCACTCAACAGAGTTCTTTTCGCATTGAAAGCTGTACATGATGTACTGGGTGAAAGGAACCCTTGTAAGTAGCTCTATACTTCATTAGTTGGTCTACACTGAAGTAGGTCTATACTGAATCTCAGCACCCACATACCATACCATGTATGGTGTAATATATCTGTAATCTCAGGCCTGCAGAGGCAGAAACAAGGAATTCCTAATGCTTGTTGGGTAGCTAGAGTAGCTTTGAGTTCATTAAGAGACTCTGTCTCCTGTCTCAAAGAATAACGGGAGAATGGCTGAGGAAGACCTCCAACATTTCCCTTTGCCCCTCCACATGCATTTGTATCACATGTGCTCTCACACACTTATGCATGGATATTATACACACAGATACATGCAAAAAAAAAAAAAAAAAACCCTAAGGCATATGTTGTAGTCAGCTCCATATTGCTGGGATCTACATCTAAACCAGGGAGAGCTTATGGGAGGAAAGGGTTTATTTCAAGCTCGCAGCTCCAGGGGGCCGCTCCAGCAGGGGCTAAAGAAGCTGCATGCAGACATCCAAGCAGAGAGAATACTACCAAGCAACAATCACAAACAAACCATCAGCAAGCAGGGACTATGCCCCAGCTTAAACCTCTCTGCTTACCTTTGGGCTGGAAAATCAAGATCTGCCCCCAATATACCTTAGGGCTGGACCCCAGGTTCTGCCCCAATGACATCTCCTCTAGTCAGGCAGCTGGAGACCCAAGTTACAAGCTTAATAAAACACCTAAGTTTATGGAGTCATCCATTCAAACTACTACAGTATGCTTAATAACAGGCTAAAAAAAAAAAAAAAAAAAAACAGAATCAAACAACGACCAGTTTAAGAGCAAGGTAAGTGTCAGAAGCAGGCGCCACAAGACAGGGATGCTGGAACCATCAGATGTAAGTCTAAAGGAGCTGTGAGCGCTATGGCAAGTTTCTAATGGAAGCGAGACAAAAGCGAAGTCAACAGTGGAAGCAGGAAGATGGACAGTCAAAGAAGGAACTTGAAAAATATCACAGATCAAAAACACTGCAACACAAATGAAGATGGCCTCATTACTTGATTAGACACAGCTAAGTAAAGGTCCTCCAGGCCTGAGAGCACATTAATATAAACTTTCAAAACTGAAAAGTAAAGAGAAAGAGACATAAAATAACAGGACAGAATATCCAACTACAAAGGGCATAGCAAATGTGTAACAGAATTTTAGAAGGAAAGAAAAGAGAAGGGAATGGAAGAACTATTTCAAGGAATCATAACAGAATTTCTCCCAAATAAATGTCAGACACTAAAATGCAGATTCAGAAAGCTGGGGACAAATGCCAGAAAAACTATTATAGTTAAACTGCAGAAAAGCAAAGAAAATGAATCTTTTTGTAAAACACTTTTATTGACAAGTTTCATTTATGTACATAATGTATTTTGTTCATAAACCCCTCCCTTAGCCTTCAAAGAAAAAGAATCTTAAAGGAAGACAGAGGCTTTTTTTTTTTTTTTTTTTTTTTTTTTTTGCTTTTCAAGGTAGAATCTCACTCTAGGCCAGGCTGACCTGGAATTCACTATGTAGTCTCAGGGTGGCCTCAAACTCTTGGCAATCCTCCTACATCTGCCTCCCAAGTGCTGAGATTAAAGGATATGCCACCATGCCCAGCTAGAGGACCACTTTTTTAACCTACAATGAAGCAAAGATGAGAACTACATCTCAAGTGTCCTAGAAATCAGGGAACCAAAGGGAGTGCAGTAAAATACTTATGGAACTGAGAAAAACTCTACAAACCTAGAAACATATATGCTACAAGATGATCCTTCAAAGCCAAAGGAGCAGGTAAAATTTTCTCAAATAAACAAATTTGAGAGAATTTTTTTGCCAGAAGAATGGACTTGAAAAAACATTTCAAGTATTCAGAGAGAAAGAAAATCAGTGGAGAAATTTTGGCCTAGAAAGGAAGAGTATTAGAGAAGGAATAAGGAAAGGCAAAATAAGAACATCTCATTCTTAATTTATCAGATGTAATTTGTTGAAAATTACACACACACACACACACACACACACACACACACACACACATATGTATAGTGTATGATTGAGAAGGAATAGAAGGAAGGCATTAGTATTATTTTTCTATTACAAACTATTTTTCTTTACCTGTAAACTAATATAGTGTCTGAAACACTTATTTATGCTTAATTTATTCCTATTCTTGTTTTCTTAATGATTTCATTTATTTTTCTTGCCACGTTGCCCTAATATGATTCTCCACTACAATGTTGAATAGAAGTGGCAAAAAAGCATCCCTGTTAGAAATGACAAAGTCAGACTACTCATAAGATGATGAGATCGTGTCTGAGGCATAGCCTCTGGGACCCATTCCAAACCAACAAAGAAAAAAATATTTCTATATGCTTGCAAAGAATAATCTGAAAACAAATTAAGAAAATAGTGAAATTTACCAGTGGCATTTACAAATTGCTTAGGAGGAAATTAGCAAAAGAAATATAAAATATGAAACTTGGATTCTGAAAACTATGAAATGTTATTAAAAATAAAGAGGGTATAAATAAATAAAAGCAATATCCCATGTTCACAAACTTGAAGATTTTACATTGGCAAAATGCCAACCCCCTTCACCCACCAATCCCTGTGTTTAAAGCAATCTCTCTTACATCACAGCTGGAGTCCTGGTATAAATTGACAAACTGCTTCCAAAATTCATATGGAATTGCAAATGAGCATAGTAGACAAAATAATATTGAAAAACAAGAACAGATTTGAAAAGTTCCCACTTTCTAATTTCAAAATTTACTACTCAGCAATGATAATCAGGAATAAAGTATCCTGACTGCTGGCCAAAGGACAAACACTGGAAGCAGGGGCATGGGACAGAGAGGACAGAATTAAACTTACATGTTTGTGCTCGGTTGATTTTCAGCAAGGGCACCAGGGCAATCCTAAGGAAAAATAACTTTAAAAAATAATTTGTACTTATTCAGTAACTGAATGTCCACATACAAAAACTAAGATGAACTATTCATGCACATATAAAAATTAAATGAAAAATTTCAATGTAAGAACCCAACATATAAAATTTTACGGGGGGAGGGAAGGTGAATCTTTGCATCATGTAATTTGACATTTGATTCTTAGGCAGAACATCAATATTATAAGCAAAAAATGAGAAAAAATATTTTATATTATTAAATTCAATAACTTTGTGCTTCATAAGACACTACAAAGCATGTGAAAAGACAGAAAGTATTTGCAATTTATATGTCACATAACAAGACTTTTATCTAGAATTTTAAAACTCTCAGAACTCAAAGCAACAGTCTAACTAAAAATAAGCATAGCATATAGACAGACATTTCTCCAAAGAGGATACACAAACATCTCATGCAAACATGTTCAACATCACTGATCAGTCAGGAAATATAAACCCAAGGCACCAACATGGCCCTCCCTACTCAGTAACATGACTGCAGACCGAACTTCAAACAGTCATGAGTGGTAAGGAGAACGTACAGAAAGCAGAACTCCCTTCCAGTGCTGGAGCCCTCAGAAACACCCCGGCAGTTCCTCACATGGGCACACAGAGTCACTAGATCCAGCAACTACGTTCCTGAGGAAAATTACCAACAGAACTAAATGTATGCATCAATAAAAACCTTGTGCAATGCACAAAACAGCATGCCAAACAATAGGGAAAAGTAGAAATATTAAATGACTAAGTAAATATGGCATGCTCATGAAATAGAATTCTATTCAGCAATAAAAGGAATGAAATACTGAGAGACACCACCACATTTGTTAATCTTGAAAACAAGTAAGTGACAGAGTCACTCGCGATGTTAATTATTCCACTTACATAAAATGCCCAGAGAAGACATGTCGGTAGAGACAAGAAGTGAACAGGTGGTTCCCAGTGCTGAAGGGGGTGGAATTGGAATACGGGAGGAAGGGTAGTGAAAAGGTTAGATGTTTCTTTGTATAACAGTGGAAATGGTCGTAACTTGGTCACGATGGTACCTGAACGCATCTGTAGGTTTGCAAAAACCTCATGAGCTGTTGGATACATGCTATGCCAGAAGCACAGGAGTCTTTGGGAACTAATGAGGCTTTTGGAAGACATGATGCTTAATAAACAGGCTAAAACGTAGGTATAAATTGACATAGAAATATGGCTTTCCAAGTCAGGAGTGAGCATGAACATCCCAGAGGTGAGACCTTAGCGCGTAGCCAAGTCTGTAATATGCACTGACCTGACCCACAGTCATCGTCCTGGAGATTAGTGACACACTAAGAGACATCAAACATGATCTCAGTTATCAAGTACACACGGATAAGATATGCTACTCCAGTGAGTAGCCTGCCAAAGATGTTCTGACATATGTGATGGAGAATTAGCTAGCAGTATGTTTCCTGAATCATGTAAAGCTTTCTCCAGAAGTTTGTAGAAGGATCTGTCCAGACAGCAAACCATTCTTTCGAAAAAAGGTGAAAATGAGTAACGGTGCAAGCCTTTGTAGGTATCATCTGACATGACTGCACCTCTGTTGAGGCTGAGAGTGACTTCTGTGCCTCATCAAGGGGATGTGTTTTGTGATGTGCCTTGAACTCAGCGCCTCATGCAAGCTAGGCAGGTATTATGCCAGTTAGCTCCATCCCAAGTCCCTATTTTTATATTTTAAAAGTTATTTTAGGGATGGAGAGATTGCTTAATGGTTAAGGCACTTGCCTGCAAAGCCATAGGACCCAGGTTTGATTCCCCAAGACCCACATAAGCCAGATGCACAAGGTGGTACATGCATCTAGAGTTCATTTGCAATGGCTGGAAACCCTAGCGCACCAATTCTCTATCAGTCTCTCTCTCTCTCTCTCTCTCTCTCTCTCTCTCTCTTCCTCAAATAAAACAAAACTTAAAAATATTTTTAAGTTATTTTATTATTTATTAGTGCGTGTGCATGTTCATGTGTGTGAGGGTGAGTTGAGCCATGACACAGGTGGAGGTCAGAGGAAAACTTTTGGGTCAGCCTTCTGCCTTCCCACCTCATTTGAGGCAGCGTTTCTCACTCAGGACACACTCTGCTGTTCTTTGCTGTGCTCACCTGGAGCTTCCAGAAAGTCCACCCTGCATCTTGCTCTCAGGGTTGGCACCAGCGTGCTGGGTTGCAGCAGCCTGCCATGGCTTCCAGCTTGTTCTTGGGCCTGGGGCTTGAACGTCACTCTGGCCCTTCAGCTGTGCAGCGAGCACTTCCTCCAGTTAGCTGTCTCTCCAGCCTGCACTTGTACTTTTTAAAGACTTTGAAAGGTGCATCCAAAACATGGTGCCTCTGAGATTTAGTAAAATGAAGATTCATTTCTTGCTTATGTAAGATCAGAAGTGATTTCCCTCTGAAGATATGCTATCTAGAGTAAGTGTCCTCAGTGAAAGAGTGAAATATAAGTGTCCCTGAGTTAGTAGTGGCCTTACTTCAGAAGTTTGATTTACCACATCAGTATCCAGGTTGTTGTACTTACCTTCTCACTGCTAGGATAAAGCTCCTGACCAAAAGAAGCTGATGGAAGTATTTATGTCTTTGCTTAAAGTTTCAAGGGGAAGCTTCATGATGGCAGGGGAAAGCATGACATGAACAGAAGCTGAACATCATCTCTGCCACAGTAGACAGAAAAAAGCTGTAGGGAGTTGACCAAGGTCTGGCAAGGGGGAGCTCCAAAGCCACCCCTCAAAAACACACCTCCTCAAGCAAGGCTCCACCTCACCAATTGCCATAAGCTTGGGACCAAGAATTCAGAACATAAGATTTTTTGACATATGGCTCAAACTACTACATTATATTCCTGGCCCACATAAATTGATGGCCATCTATGAAATAAAAATTGAACAAGTTCAGTCTAACTTTAAAAGTCCTCATAGTTTCTTTTTTTAATTTCTACCAGCTGCTTTAAATGTTTTATTTAGTTATTTATTACAGAGAGATGGGGAGGGGAGGGAAAGAGAGAAAGAGAGAGAGAGAATGGACATGCTAGGGCTTCTAGCCACTGCAAACAAACTCTAGATGCCTGTGCCACCATGTGCATCTGGCTTACATGGGATCTAGAGAATTGAACTTGGATCCCTAGATTTTGCAGGTAAGTGCCTTAACTGCTGAGCCATCTTCACCAGCCCCCTCATAGTTTCTAATCAATTTCAACACTGCTCAAGCACCCCCACAGTCCAAAGTCTCTTAACCGTGAGCCTGTAAAACCAAAGAAACATAATGGCACAGAGTAAAAATTCATATTACAAAATATGGCATGGGGCAGATCAAGGAAAGTTTGAGCCAGTTTAAGATCTAAACCAAACAGAGAAAACATCAAATCCTATAGCTCCAAGTCTGACATCTCAAACTAGTTACTAAATCTCTCAGGTTCCTTAACCCCACCAGCTTGCTGCCCACAGCCGGGGGAAAACTCCATCACAAACCAGAAGCTCTTCTTGGCAGAATTCTATTGTCAAAGAGCCCTAGGTTATCCACTGCAACTCCCAGCTTGCTCTTATGGCTCCATCAGACCTCTACACAGAGACTCCATCAACCCTGCTTCACATTGCCAAGTGAATATTTCCAAAAGCAAACTGCATTGCAAATCCAGTGACTTTATTTCCTGGATTTTTTATAACTCCATAGTACAAAGTAGGCTACCAACTTTGTTAATCTAGGGGGTGGGATATAAATCTAACTTTAAAGAGAAGGAAAAAGCCTTCAGCATTCTTCCTTAAGGCTCCCTAATTTCAAGAGTCAGAATTCCTTGTACTGTTCCAATCAAGAAACATCTGGCCTAATCTCAATGATGGTAATCTCTCAAATAATTGTGGCTGAATGGATGCTGTCACCAGCCCAAAAGTTTTATTTATTTCTGTGTCATATCCATATGCATGGCCCATGGGTACTCCTCCACTCAGGGGGCCCACTGTCCCCCTCCCTGGGCAGTGTGCTATCGCTTTGCTCTTAAAAGAATTTCTTGCTGTTTTTCTTTGTGTATATGTCTTTTCCAATTCTTTGAATAAAGCACCCAGAACCCAGAAACACCCAGAGACTGCTGGTAACAGCATCCTTGAACCGAATTGAAACTTGAGTTTCCTTTGAAAGCTTTAAAACAACAATTGGGAATGTGAGTGGAGTCATTAGCTAGAATTCACAGCATTTTTCTTTCTACCCAAAGGTTTAAGAGTGTCAGGAGTCACGCTGAGCGATAAGTGGCCTGTGGCCCACTGGACCCTTTTTACAATTGTCACACATACTGGCTAGGTCTTGTTTTGAGGGATATAGACACGACTACACCTGCAGTTTCCTGGCTGTGTGTGCGTGCGGAGAAGAAAGGCTGCGAGAGGTAACTGCACCCACAGCATCTGTCACAAGAGCAGCTCAGCTGGGGAGTGGGGGTCCCAGCGCACTCCCCCTCGGGGCTGCCACATGCTCAGTGCCTTTTGTTAAATGAATGAATGAGTAATGTCAGGGCAGGAGTCTAAGACACAGTCCCTGCCCTTGAGGAGATTCAAAAAATTCCCAGTGAGGTAAGAATACTATGCAAATAATTAAACTAGAATATGGGCAAGTTGTAACCACATACTTTACTGTGGATTCAATATTAAAATATGTAAAAGAAATCCCAGAGAAGAAGAGATGACTGCAGAAGGGAGTAATTGAAGAAAGTAACATAAATGACATGAAATGTAACTAACATATAGATGGCATCGAGAGGAAAAGTATGATGCAGCAAGGGACAAAATCATTCCAGGGAAGTCATGGAGAAAAGGTGATGGAAATTCACACAGAGAACATAAGATAATAAGGGGCAGTGAGAAATAGGGAGCCAGGGCTAATGTTAAGTGAAGTCATGGAGCAGGTAACATGGGGTGGGGGAGGGAAGGAAGCCTCCTAAGACTTGTAAAACATGGGAATTGTAGAACTAAAGTGAAATCTGAAATCATCTGGAAGAAAAGGAGAGGCAAAAAGTTAGGTCCTCCCTGTAGCACTATGAACAACTCAAAATGGCAGCAAAGTTGACAAATCTCTGCCCACATTGTGGTTTTTCCCACCTCTCAGTAGTATTGTTCAACATTTCCCTCCTGCTTGGAAGATCCTTCTACGCACTCACAGCACATTCTCCCACTTTCATCTGTTTAAGAATGTGCTCACTGCCTTCCTTAACTCAGTCAGTAAGCTTTCGCTGCCTGCCTCCAGGGCGTCAGATACTCTACTAAGAATGGGAAAATAAGAGGGCAAGACCCCTGTCTTCACAGAACTGAGATTCCAGTGGAGGAAGCCAATATCACAGAAAGAAAATCAATTAACAAAGTGATGGCAGGTCCATAGTAAGTACTGTGAAAGGAGTAAATAAGACAAAGTAGCATGAATTTGTGGGGAACAGTTTGTGTGCTAAAGGCCACAGTGGTTCACCACAGGTCCTCAAAAGTCCCTGTCCTGCTTATTTCTAGGCACCTAGCTAGGCCATACTTCTTAGTCTCTCTCTGCATCCGTGCATGTCCATTCTAGCCACAGGAATGTGAAAAGAATTGTGGGCTTGGCTTTTTAAGACAGAGGTATGTCCACTCTGCAAATGTTAAACAAAGACATCCATGAAACTTAAGGGGATGACAGAGCTGAAGATAGGGGTCTTTGCATCCTTGTAGCAAGACAGACACCTGCCAACTGGGAATGGCTACCTTGGACTGGTCACCTTGGACTGACTATCCCATGAGCGACAAATAAACCTAAGTGTACATGAGCCATTATAGACCATGGCTCAAACGACCCTAACAGAGACAGCATATCTACCTTTAGTTAGTGCCCAGAAAAGGCCTCCCCAAGGAGGCAGTCCCAATGAGAATAAAGAATGAGAAAGGGAATCATATCATAGGCAAGAAACTCCTGGCAGGGGAGATGAGAGAGTGAGGGCCATCAGCCAGGAAAGAACACACCATGTGAGGAAAAGAGACACAAAAGGGATGCAGAAGAGTAAAACTGGTTGACAATGAACAAGGGCACAGCCACCTCATTCTCATGCATCATCTCCTCCAGGAAGCCACCATCTCAACCCACCCTTTGTGACCTTTGTGACAAGCTCAGTCAGTTGACCACCGTTGAGCACCTGGTACTATGTGGCTACTTTTTCAGCATCTTCCCGTGATGTGTTTGTGTGTGGGGTACTGTTGATTTGCATGCGAAACATCCCCATAGGCTCATGTGTCTGAATACTTTGTCGGCAGATGGTGGTGCTGTTTGGAAAGCTAGTGCAACATGCAGGAGGGGAGCCTTCTTGAATGGAGTAAGTAGGTCACTGAGGGGATAGAATTTGAGATTTCTATATCCCGGCTCCACTTCCAGTCTGCTCTGCTTCCTGACCGTGACTGCAGCGTGACCAGCCGGCCTCCGACTCCTGCTGCCTGCCATGCCTTCTCCACCGTGGTAGAAAGTATCCCATGGAAAACATGAGCCAGAATCAACTCTTTCCCTCCCCAAATTGCTTCCTGTGGACTCTTTAGGAAGAAGAGTATGGTGGTTTGATTCAGATGTCCCCCATAAACTTAGGTTTTCTGAATTCTAGGTTCCCAGCTGATGGAGGTTTGGGAATTAACGCCTCCTGGAGTCAGCGTATTGTTGGGGGCAGGCTTATGGGTGTTATAGCCAGTTTCCCCTTGCCAGTGTCTGGCACACTCTCCTGTTGCTATTGTCCACCTCATGTTGGCCAGGTGGTGATGTCCACCCTCTACTCATGCCATCATTTTCCCCTGCCATCGTGGGGCTTCCCCTTGAGTCTGCAAGCCAAAATAAATCTTTTTTCCCCCCAAAAGTTGCTCTTTGTCTGGTGATTTCTGCCAGCAATGTGAACCTGACTGCAACAAGGAGCCTTGCTGGAAGAAGTGTGTCACCGGGTAAGGCTTCATAGCCTGGATCTCCTCCCTGTCTGCTTTCGGATTCCTTTCCCCATGAGGTGAGATGAGGTGAGAAGCCCCAGCTGCATCTGCACGTCCAGGCCACAGTGCTGTCCTCCACGATGGGTTCCTTCCCCTCCCACAGTCTCACACTTCCAAAATAGGCACGTCTTCCCCTGAGTTTTCTTCTTATCATGCATTTGGTCACAGTCACATGTAACTAATATAGATAACCTCGACCTAAGAAAAGAGCTCACTCATCTTTAAGTGTTTGGCATGCATGCCACTATGTCAATGTTTCTGGTGTTAATGAATTAAATGGATAGTGGCATTGCACACCTCTATGTGACATGCTGTGGCTGGTATGACAGAATATGAGGGAGCAAAGAAGGATTCGTGGAGACAGCTCATCTCCATGAACACAGGGGATGTGATTTCTTACCATTGCAACGTGACCTCCTTCCAAGATGTCCTTTCTTCCCTGCACCCACTTTTCTTTCAGAGGCTCTCCAAGGATGACCCATTTCTAACTAAGGTTTCTGTGCAGATAACAGGTTGCGGGGAGCTTTCATTAAGGAGGAACGTTTCTCCTTCAATGAAAATGACTGGAAACGGTGAAGAGACACAGTTTGAAGCAAAGGCCCCCTGCCAATACAATGACCCAGTTAAGAACCAAAACAAAGAACAGATAAATCAGGGGAGCACATGCCTCACTGCTACCCCCTCCTTCCATCTTCTGCTCACTATAGAGGTTTCTATGAAGGTTTAACTATGATAAGATAATTTCATTTCTCAGAATTGAAAAATGTCAGCCACTACCTGAAAGGTTCTTCCCACCAAGGTAGAGATATAATTTTATTCAGTCTAATGATTTCAATTTTTATTCTCAGCTGACAGAAGTAACCATCCTGCCCTCCCCCATCATGTCACACCTCTCTCTTTCATCCATTCTAGAAACTACACAATCCCTGCTGGTATCAAAAATTAGAACAAGTGCAAACCATGGTGGCACACACCTTTAATCCCAGCACTCGGGAGGCAGAGGTAGGAGAATCACCATGAGCTCGAGGCCACCCTGAGACTACATAGTGAATTCTGGGTTGTCCTAGCCTAGAGTGAGACCCTACCTCAAAAAAAAAAAAAAAAAAAAAAACTGAACAACTTGGAGGCTGGAGAGATGGCTCAGTGATGAAGGCACTAGCCCACAAAGCCTAAGGATCTTAGTTCAATTCCCCAGTACCAATGTAACACCAGATGTACAAGGTGGCACATGCATCTGGAGTTCATGTTTACAGTGTCTGGAGGCCCGGGTATGGCCATTCTCTTTCCAGCTGCCTCTCTCTCTCTCTCTCCCTCTCTCTTTCTCAAATAAATAAAAATATTTTTAAAAATTAGAAAAACTCATTATTGGCTCTCTGCTTATTAATATTGGGATGAGTTAGGTGTTAGAAACTACAACATAGATGGATATCATGAAGAAGAAGAGGAAACTATATTTATTTATTTATTTATTTATTTATTTATTTTATTTATTTATTTATTTATTTGAGAGAGAGAGAGAAAAAAAAGGAGGGAGTGAGCAGGTACTCCAGGGCCTCCAGCCACTGCAAATGAACTCCAGACACGTGTGCCTTATGTATCTGTTTTATGTGGGTCCTGGGGAATTGGTCTTTTGGCTTTGCAGGCAAGCACCCTGTGGTGGTTTGATTCAGGTGTCCCCCATAAACTTAGGTGTTCTGAATGCTAGGTTCCCAGCTGATAGAGATTTGGGAATTAATGCCTCCTGGAGGAAGTGTATTGTTGGGGCCTGGCTTATGGGTATTAAAGCCAGTTTCCCCTTGCCAGTGTTTGGCACACCCTCCTGTTGCTGTGGTCCACCTTATGTTGGCCAGGGGGTGATGTCCACCCTCTGCTCATGCCATCGTTTGCCCCTGCCATTGTGGAGCTTCCCCTTGAGCCTGTAAGCCAAAATAAATCTCTTTTTCCCAGAAGCTGCTCTTGGTTGGGTGATTTCTACCAGCAATGCGAACCGGACTGCAACACCCCCTAACTACTAAGAAATCTCTCCAGCCCAGAAATTATACTTTTCCAGGAAGTGATAGTTAAATTTTTGGTTTTTTTGGAATGTTCATCTAATGACATATAAGAATGAAAGAGTACTGTGTTAGCTTGCCGTGACTGTGACAAAGTACCTGATAGGATTAATTTAAAAGGGAACAAGGATATTTTGGCTCATGGTTTCAGACATATCACACCATGGTGGCTTGGCCTGTAACAGAGCATGGCAAGAGTGTATGGCAAAGGGGGCTTGTTTGATTACCTCATTGTAGCCAACAAGCAAGAGAAACAGGAAGGGCCCAGGGTCCTGACATCAAACCCTTCTGAGGGATATACCCAATGACCTAACTGTCCTATACTAGGCCCCTCTTTCTAAATGTTCCACCACCTCCCAGAGGCACCAACTTGGCAGCTAACCCTTCAACACAGAACCTTCTGAGGGACAATAAATTTCCAAACTACAGACAATACCCCTTGAGGTCTGAGGTCAGAGCTTAAAGCAAGCAAAGACAAGTCTAAAGGTATTGGAAATATCTTCTTTTATTTTTAAAACAATTACCAATGTTTCACCATGCACACAAAGTATGATTTCATTAGAACAAAAATCTTCTGCCTTCTAAATGTATGTAACATTGGCAAAACAAACATTATGAATTTTATCTGGGGCCTATGATGAAGTTCATCATAGGCCTCTGGGAGCATGAGCCTCTCTGACTCAGATGCTCATTTTCTGGGTGTATGTTCATTCCTGGGAACTCTGGACAGCCACATGTGGTGTGGAATTACCTGCCATGAATGGGTTGAGGTAATGGGACACTCATAAACACTTGCATTTCAACTGAGAATCAACATCTTTAAAAAATAATTTTATTTGTATGAAAGGAGAGAGAGAAAGAGAAGGGAGAATGGGCACACCAAGGCCTCTGGCCCCTGGAATGTGTGGAATGTGCCATTTTATGCATCAGGATTTATGCAGGAATAGGGGATTTAAACCTGGCCCGTCAGGCTTTGCAAGTGAGTGCCGTAACCACTGAGCAATCTTGTCAGCCTGAGAATCGGCATCTTGTTTGCCTGCACACTACAAATGGATAAGGAAAGATATTTATCATTGTTGATAGCCATTAGTGATTATGCAAAAATTTGTAAAGATATTTGGGGTTTTTTGTGTGTATGAATCATAAGTAGGTAAGAGATGAAATAGAGCATTGGGAAATAATGGCAGATTGTTCACAGCAGTCTTTAACACACTGAGGTCCAATTTCTCATTTATTTCTTCAACTCAACTTCCTTTATGATTCCTTCTTCTTTTCCTCAGCACTCTAGATGAGAGCTCACTCCTCACCCTTACAGCCTCTGAAATTCCTGGGCCTGTCAGCCATGAGATACATGCAGCTTTTCTTTGTGTGCATGTGTATGTATAATGTGCATGTATGTATGTATGGCATGCATGCATGTAAGAATGTTTGTGTGTTGCACATGTGGAAGCCAAAGGACAATCTCAGATATTGTTCTTCAAGAAACTTATCCACCTCTTTTTGAGACAAGGTCGCCAATTAGGTGTAAGGAAGTGTAAGATAAAAGCAAAAGAGAACACTGGACTTGATCTCTATGGACAGACTATTGACTGAGCGAAACCACAAGGGGCAGCAGCCTTCCCACGGGATGAAGGCTGAAGCATTGAGCCAGGCTGGGGTTTAAACTTATAAGCAGGATCCTAAGAAACATACTGGACCAGGTACAGTAGATAAGGAACGTGTAGCTGTTTGTGTCTTCGTTTAGAATAGGCTTCTTCAGCCAAGATTGTATAATGGAGGATCCCCAGGTGGTTTCTGGTCCATCAAGGCCATCTAGGCTAAGGGGAGTACATCAGTTAGGGAAGGTGTCAGGCTTGTCAGGGCTGACCCTCTGTTGTTTCTTTTATGACCTTCTAGCCTCAGGGACAGTTATTAACATTTAGCTCCCTCTGGTTTTCAGGGAAAGCTATTAACCCTTCATTAGGCTAGACTGGCTGGCCAGTGAGTCCCAGGGATCCCAGTCTCCATCTCCTCAGTACTGGGATTACAAACACGTGCCACCACATGTGACTTTTTATTTTAAACATGGGTGGGGAGAGGACTCAGGTCCTTATGCTTGCAAGGTGTTGCAGTCAGGTTCACATTGCTGGCAGAAAACACTCGAGCAAGAGCAGCTTCTGGTGAAAAAAAAAAATAAGGTTTATTTTGACTTATGGACTTGAGGGGAAGCTCCATGATGGCAGGGAAATATATGGCATGAGCAGAGGGCGGACACCTGTTGGCCAACATCAGATGGACAACAGCAACAGAAGACTGTGCCAAACACTGGTGAGATTTAGCTGACTGTAACACACATAAGCCTGCCCCCAATAATATACATCACCTCCAGGAGGCTTTAATTCCCAAATTGCCATCAGCTGCAGAGTTAGCATTCAGAACACCTAAGTTTGTGGGGGCCACCTGACTCAGACCCCCATACAAGACAAGCACTTAACTGACAGAAACGTCTCCCAGTCATGGATATTTTCTACCAACCAAAACATGAATTTGTTTTTCTGTTGCTCAAATTGTCTATTTCTCTGCAAAAAAAAAAAGAACAATTAAATTAATATTCTTGTCTTCCCACTGCATTTTGCAAACACCAACCTTATGGCAGAGTAGTCTGGTGTCTTACAAGATAGAGAAGCACATGAGGCCAAAGAGGCAGAGCTGATGTTTGCTCGCTTGTGTTGGGCAGAGGAGAAAATGTACAGGTGAAAAGATTTGGGGGGGGGGGCATTCTCAGCTAATGGATGAGGAATGCTGCAGGCACGATACCTGTGTACCTGGAGGTGTGACGCCTTCATTGCCCTTCTAGGAATGACTAGAGGGAAGGATGGTTCTGCTCCCCACCAACAGCACCAACTCAACCCCCTCTGAAGACCTATCTCGTTACCTCTTAATCTCTTTTACTAGTAGTAAAGCCATAGATCTGACACTCTTGCCATTTTGGTAATTCCTCCCCATTATTTGAGAGTCATTGACTGCTGACATGTACAATATTTTAACCTAACAGGGAAATATGTGCCCATAGGTAAATTCAGTATTTTATTATCTAAGTCTCTGGTGTGTAAAGTAGAACACCAGATATCCTCCTCTATCACTATGTATCAGGGTATTCAGGGGCCAGAAATGTCCTTGAACCCCAAATCCTAGGTTTGTTTCTATTTATTTATTTATGTATTTCTTTTCGAGAGAGAGAGAACCTCTGCAAACGAACTCCAGACACATGCGCCCCCTTGTGCATCTGGCTTATGTGGGTCCTGGAGAATCAAACTGGGGTCCTTAGGCTTTGCAGGCAAATGCCATAACTGCTAAGCCATCTCTCCAGCCCTAAGTTTGTTTCTAATTTTAATTATTTAGTTATTTCTTTTAGAGAGAGAAAACGGGCGCTCCAGGGCCCCCAGCCACTGCAAATAACTACAGGTGCATGTGGCACCCTGTGCATCTGGCTTATATGGGCTCTAGGGAATCAAACCTGGGTTCTTTGGCTTTGCAGGCAAGTGCTTTAACTGTTAAGCCATTTCTCTAACCCTTGTTTCTAATTTTAATCAAAGAATTGAATTAAAAGACTGAGAAGGATAATTATTAAATTATTGTTTTCTATTTTTTTTATTTTTATTTATTTGAGAGGGACAGACAGAGAGAAAGAGAGAGAGAGAGAGAATGGGTGTGCCAGGGCTTCCAGCCACTGCAAACAAACTGCAGACGTGTGCGCCCCCTTGTGCGTGTGGCTAGGGTGGGTCCTGGGGAATCGAGCCTTGAACCGGGGTCCTTAGGCTTCACAGGCAAGCGCTTAGCCACTAAGCCATCTCTCTAGCCCAAATTATTGTATTTATTGAGAGCAACACAGGGCCAAGAAAAGGTACCCATGTGGCTTGAGATCCCACATGGAGGGCCTGGAAAAACCATGGACAGAAAAGAGAGAAAAGAAAGTTGAAGGAGCTCCTGCCACGTGGGGAGCTGGAGGGGACAAGGGGGCCTTCCTTTGACTCAATGTGGCCCAGGCCCAGACAAACTCGCCCACAGCTGGAAGTTCCCAAGTAGTCAGAGAGTCCTCCCTCCCTTGCAAAGGTATTTATAACCTTATCGTGGTGGGCTGTCTTCCAGCTCAGAAGAACCAGAGGGACAGCTGGTTGGTTATGGCTAGGGGCTGTCTCGGGAAGAGGCTATCTCTGACGCCAAGTTCAAGGGGGGCTGAATTTGACCAACCAATGTTTAAATCCTATGAAAGGCCTCCCTCCAAGGAGGGGTCCTGGTTGTTTGTGGAAAAACAGGTGTAGGGAACTAGGCAAGAGATAAGAAGTCAGACCATCTTTTTGTTGTTGTTGTTGTTGTTGTTCAAGGTAGGGTCTCACTCTAGCCCAGGCTGACCTGGAATGCACCATGGAGTCTCAAGGAGGCCTCGAACTCATGGCGATCCTCCTACCTCTGCCTTCTGGGTGTTTGGATTAAAGGCGTGCACCACCACACCCAGCTAGAACATCTTTGACTTCTGGTAAGTGAAGACTTCCCTGCCTTTTTTATTTTTAGGGGCCCAGGCACCCTAACTGTACCCCCTCTCAGCTTTTCTGATTTTTTTCCTTTAAACAGTATCTTCCACTAAACCTGGGACTGCCATTTTCAATCATATTGGCTGACCAGGGAGTCCCAGCTATTCTCCTGCCTCTGCCCACATCAGGAGTGGGGCTACACACACATGCGGGGCTCCTTCCTGGTCAGGTAGGTAGTGCCGGGGGAAGGACCAGGCCTGTTGGTTGCTCTCTAGGGGTTGATGAGGATGATGAATGTCGGACAACCCAGAACTCTCCTGGCCACCAGAGAAAAACCACACAGAGTCAGGAGTCTTTTCAATGCAGGAACTCCAAGAAACAACTCGTTTTATTACTCTGAGCAGTTGCCTATATCATTTTGGGGATGAAGGCGGGGATTCTAGGATGGGGGAAGAGGTAAGGGCCAATAGTAAACTGTAACTATTGAAATGGTAATTACAATTGCCATGCAGAGGTAGCAGGCCAGAAGTCATAAGGTGTCTTGCTGAGTCATAGCTGGCCAGAGACAGGTCGCCAAACATTATCTAGGCTCAGGAAGTTCCAGTAGGCCTTACTCCTGGGCCTTTCAGAGCCCAACATCTCCCCCTTTTGTTTTTGTAAGAGCATTAGTCACTGTGGCCCATGTCTTAGGTTGTCCCCCTCTGGGGACCTTACCCGTCTTTGGGTGCCATGTATTTAGCTCACTGAGAACCCTCTCCATGGCCTGTCTTAGGTTGTCCCCCTCTGGGGATCTTACCCATCATTAGTCACATGGAGGGCAGGGGAGGTGGCAGTGGGTCATCTGAGGAACTTAATTCCTGAGTTGCCAGCCTGTAGTAATGTATCTCAACCTGATGAAGTTTTATTGCCTCTATCCACTGGTGAATAAATTGTGTAATTTTGTTAATTATACAAGGCCTGACAGTGAGGAGAAGGAGAAGGAGGAGGGAGAAGGTAGGGCAGAAGTCATGTAAGCCCGTCCACAGCGAGTTGTCCTGGAGGTCTCGCTGCCTCCTCTCTAAGTCTTCCTGGAGCCTCTTAATCTTGTCCTGGATGATTCCTGATTTGTTGGTGTAAAAGCAGCATTTTTTATAAAAACAAACATACGCCTCCCTTTTCGGCCTAGTAGATCTAGTCCTCTCCTGTTTTGTAGGACTTTCTCAGCCAGGGAATCTAGCTTCTAGGAACAATATCTATATCTGGGATTAAGGTGGCTGGGGCACAAAGGCCCATCCAATTGGTGGGCAGAAAGTTATAGGCCATCCTGCCTCCACAAACATAAAACATTCTAGAAGGCAGGCAGCGTTGAGCACTGGGCTCAGTTGTGTTAAAAGCACAGAAGGAAGGATGAATGTATCCCACATCTATAATGGAATTATTAGGGGAAGGCAGGGCCCAAATGCCCAGAGGAAACATTGGGAAAAGCTGGACAGGGATGGGTAAGGTGGCTGAGTAATTTTTTAAGGTTGTATGGGCAACTGTACTGCAAGCAGCCAGGGAGACCCAGATATTTTAGGTCTCTCGCTTGTACCCAAATGGGTCTTTTTCTTTTTCCAAAGTTTTTCAATGGACAAAAATTCCATGAGCTTCACATAAGTTTCTATCAAAAAAACTCCTTTCTGTTACAGAGATTTTGTACTTTAATCACTTTTCAGTATAAAAGATTATCCCAAGGTTGGGAAACAAACAAATCCTTTTATCTCAGCAATATAAACATAAATATTAAGGAATGGCCAGCTCTTATCAGTAACAATGAATGTGTATAATCTTGCTTACATGTAGGTGCTAAAGTCTTGCTGTCAAATGGCCCAGAGATATGGATACAAGGCCAACCAAATGGCTTTAGACAATGTCTTCCCTTTTTTATTATTTTTTATGAACCGGGCCCCTCTGGGCCTCAGTGCAGAAAGACTGTGTCTGTCTTAGGTTGTCCTCTATGATATTTAGGCCTTACCTGTCATCGGTACATGAATTCCATCATTCATGCCCTGTCTTAGGTTGACCTAACTCGAGAGACTCTTACCCGTCTATGACTACCAGCCTCTGCAGGGGCTTTAAGATAATGTCTCAGGAAGCCAGGGCCAGGTCCATAGCTGTAGTCCATGTACTTCTGTATGGATATCCATAAGGATCTTAAAAGGCATTTAACGAGTATGGGCAGCAGACACAGAATGAGCAAAAGACAAACACCTGTAGCAGCAAAGCTTCCTATCCAAGAAGTAAGAGCATTCCATCCAGGCAAGGCAGACTTAAAGGCAGATATTAAGTCATCAACAGCTTTAGCTGTATCAAAAATAAGCTGATTATTTTGTGAAGACAAAATCTCTGAATGTAACTCAATCATATCTAAGAAAATATTATCATTGTCTTGAATATCTCTTAAATGCATTTTCCCAATGCTGTTGACTATTAATATATTTTTTAGAAGTAACACAAATCCATTGAAAATCTACATGACACTCCAAACGAGTTCTAACTTTTAATTCTAGTATACAGAGTGTCTAACAGGTGAAACTGCATCTAGGGTAAAGATTGAGCCCATGATCTTAAAGGGAGGCAGTTTGAACTTTCTCAAGAGCTACTTTAAAGCTGTGAGTATGAAGGATAGTTAGACATTAAAAGTACAAGCCTAAAGCCAAATGTCTCAGTACACTTTAGGAACTCCTGCTAGGCACACTTTGTATAACTTTAGATTGAAATCTGAAACCCACCATTACACCTTAAGATAAACAATTGAATATATTGGGGGCCATTTATTTAAATTACCACATTCCGCCCCTGGAGCCCAATAGGTTTATAATCATCACACATTATAAATTGTTAGAAAAATTCAAAAAAAAAAAAAATTCAAAAATATTTAGGGTAAATAATGGCTGTTTTAGTTGGCTGTGTGGAGGTAAGGATTCCCCCTTTTGTTTTTGTAATTGAGATTTGAGAGTCTGATTATATCTTTTAATGATAGCTTGGCCCCAGGGGTTGTATGGAATGCCTGTGGAATGTGAGATTTTCCAGGTCTGGAGAAAATCTACAAAGGCCTTGCTTACAAAGCAGGGGCCATTATCTATTTTAATTTGATCAGGTAGCCTGAGAGTGGCAAAACATTGAAGCATATGACTAATGGCATGTTTAGATTCTGTCCAGGCATGTGCCAATGGCCAGTAGGCGCGGGAAAATGTCATTGAGCCAAATCACCACAAGAGGGAAGACTTCTCCCCTGTCCCCACCTAGTCAGTCCAAGGGGGCCATGTGGCAGTCTCCCAGGAGGTGGACTGTCTGCCATTTCCCAGTATGGGAGGGTCGGGCACAAGCTGCCAGGAGGGGGGTCATCTATTTAAATTACCAAATTACACCCCTGGCCCCTAGAAGATTTATTATACATTATAAATTGTACTTAGTTTAATTTTAAAGGTCCCCACAGTCTTGACAAATTTAAGACATTAAGATCTGTAAAATTAAACAAGTTAAACACTTCTAACATATAATGGCACAGAGTAAACATTTTTAACTGGTATAAGGCATAGTAAAGAGAGAGTAAAACAATGTAAACTGAACCATCATAAGCTAAAATTAGTCTCAGTGCCTGTAATTTTAACTTGCTTGAGGTTTTCTACCTTAAAATCTTAAGTCTCAGCTGGGCGTGGTGGTGTACACCTTTAATCCCAGCACTTGGGAGGCGGAGGTAGGAGGATTACCATGAGTTTTAGGCCACCCTGAGGCTCCATAGGGAATTCCAGGTCAGCCTGGGCTAGAGTGAAACCCTACCTCGAGAAACCAAAGCCAAAAAAAAAAAAAAAAAATCTTAAATCTCTTAATCCAATATCTCTAGCTAAACATATCAGTCCATTACAAATTTAAGCTTGATTAAACTCTCTGGGCCTGGGAAGCAGGACGTAGCCAGCCCTTATGCCAGTAGCCCAGTTCCAATGAAGTTCCCTGTAGTCTTTCTTTCCTCTTAGAAAGCTTATAAGCCAAGCCTCAGAGTTTAATGCTATCTGTACTTAGAATTTTTAAACTTTTATCTGAATAGTCCATCAAATTTGGCTTACCACTCCAGAAGACACCTTCTGTTGTAAGTATCTTTAAAACAAAGGTTCGAAAAGATTAACATCCACATGGTCAGGTTTATCTCAGCTCATCAGACAGCTTTAGGTTTGCTGAGATAAACTTCCAGACCAGGTACAGTTATGGAGGGAGGAATATTTATTGAAGCTTACAGATCCAGGGGAAGTTTCATAATGGCAGAAAAAGCTGGCCTGCCTTCACAGGCCCAAGCAGAGAGAGAGAAGCACAAGCCTTTAGAAATACAAAAGCCACTGGCGAACCAAAGGTGAAGGGGAAGAGAAAGGGAACAAAGAGATGTCGACAAATAAGTACAGGTTATAGAAGCAAAGTTTCGTGCACTAAATATGAAGACTGCCTCATAGCTCATGAGGGTACGCTCACCCGCACACACCGCTTACCTCCTCAACGACTGCCTCTCACGGGGTGCACTAGTCTGTTGGGGTCCCAGAGCCACACGTTAGGCGCCAGATGCAGGGCTCCTTCCCACTCAGGTAGGTAGTGCCGTGGGAAGGACCAGGCCTGCTGGTTCCTCCCTAGGGGTTGAGGGGATGATGAGCGTCGGACACTCAGAAACCTCTCCTGGCCACCGGAGAAAAACCACACTGAGTCGGGAGTCTTTTCCATGCAGAAACAACTCGCTTTATTACTCTGAGCAGTTGCCTATATCATGTTGGGGATGAAGGCGGGGATTCTAGGATGGGGGAAAACGTAAGGGCCAATAGTAAACTTTAACTATTGAAATGGTGATTACAATTGCCGCCCGTGGAGGTGGCAGGCCAGAAGCCATTAGGCGTCTTGCCGAGTCCTAGCTGGCCAGACACAGGTCGCCAAACTTTAGCTAGTCTCAGGAAGTTCCACTAGGCCTCACGCCTGTGCCTTTCAGAGCCCAACACGCACACACATGGCCATGCTAACTTTCTATATGGGCCCTGGGGCTCAAACTCAGATCCTTGCAAAGCAAGCATTCTTACCTGCTGAGCCATCTTCGCAGCACACTTTTTAGTATTTTTATCTACCAACTTGCTAACTCTAGGTCCCAAGTTCCAAAATTTCTCTCTTCTAAAAATCACCATGAAAAGTTTTATCTGGGTTCCATGTAGCTAAACTACAAGGGATAATGCACCTGCCCAAGAAATGTGTTCTTTTGTGTCACTAAAAAACAGCAAAAGAGCTTTTGATTTCTCAGTAGGATCTTATCCTGAGATCTTTCACTCAGTGACTGACTACTTTGTTCCCACTTTAAATATGGAAAAGTGGAAGCCCCCGCAGGTTATAGAATTTCAGTGAACAGAACAACACAATTACCACCAAATCTCATTCACTAGAAAGATTTCCAAAACGCCTGACAGAACACCAGCGTTCCAGGAAAACCTGCTTTATTTTAGAAACCATTTGCTTTGAAATTCCTTAACAATAGTATCAATTTCTGATTTATTTTTATGTCTTTGTAGCTGAACAGAGACAGTGTAACACACACTGTGGCCATGTAATATATTTCTAATGAATGCTAGAATAAAATAAAATCAAGGCAAGAAAACATCTGCTTTGTCATAGTGTTACAAAATGCTTCCTCGTTAGCTCTGATTGAATTAAAGGGATCATGAAAAAGGTTTGCTCTGTACTTTCAATCTCAAAGGTTAAGGATGGTTCTTAAAGCATCCAGTAGTTTTTTAGTAACTTACTGTATCAAGCTGACTATTTTAAAGTCAAGGTTTATTATGTATCTTTCTTTGAATGCAACTGCTTTCCTAAACTTAGCATTCCATGACGATTATAACCTAAACCAAACTGGCACATCAGTGAACTGACATTACTATTTATACCATTTGGGAAATAATGTTGAACTTGAAAGGTGATTTCTATATTTGCTCTCAGTATTTTTTGGGGGGGTTGGTGAGGGGAGAGGTACTAGGAAAAAGATGAAGATTAAGAAACCAGAGGAGGGCTGGAGAGAAGGCTTAGCGGTTAAATGCTTGCCTGTAAAGCCTAAGGGCCCTGGTTTGAGGCTTGATTCCCCAGGACCCACGTTAGCCAGATGCACAAGGAGGCACATGCGTCTGGAGTTCCTTGGCAGTTGCTGGAAGCCCTGGTGCGCCCATTCTCTCTCTCTCTCACTGTCGTTCTCAAATAAATAAATTAATTAATTAAAAAAAAAAAAGAAACCAGAGGAGGAGGAGAAAGAAAAGCAGGAGAAAAAAGAGGACAGAAGATATAGGAAACAGTGGAACACCACGAGATGTTATATAGTTTGATTTCCAAATATGGCTCTCAAAATTTTTTCATGAATTCTTCAGAAGGTTTTAAAATATTTGTATTTATTTAATTGCTATAGAGGGATAGACAGAGATGGAGAGACAGAAACAGAGGTATAATGGGCACAGGATGGTCTCTTTTTTATTTATTTATTTATTTACTTGAGAGCGACAGACACAGAGAGAAAGACCGAGAGGCAGAGAGAGAGAATGGGCGCTCCAGGGCTTCCAGCCTCTGCAAACAAACTCCAGATGCTTGCGCCCCCTTGTGCACCCGGCTAACATGGGACCTGGGGAACCGAGCCTCGAACTGGGGTCCTTAGGCTTCACAGGCAAGCGCTTAACCACTAAGCCATCTCTCCAGCCCACACGACGGTCTCTTATCACTTCAAGTTAACCCCAAGCCCATGTGTCATTTTGAGCATCTGAATTTACATGGGTACTGAGGAAGCAAACCCAGACTGCCGGGCTTTTCAAGCAAGTACCTTGTCCTCTGACCAACCTCCCCAGCCCCAGATGTTTTTAAGAGAAGAAGAGGGACTTTGCTCTGAGAAATCTGATGGTCACTGACTAAGGTGGGGTGGGTCAATGATTTCCAACTGACCAGTAATAATGGATTATAAGAAGGAAGAAGGAAGTCACCATTTCTTGAATATTTTCCTCATGACACATATAGTTTCTGTACACTTGACACACACTGTCCCATTACTACAGTCATTATTAGGCACAGGTATCTTCCAGATCCCCTCCAACAATGTCATTTTCCTTCACACTTCCGCTGGTATACTTCACATCATCTACTTATGATACCCAGAACAACGTAAATGTTATGTAAATAGTTGTTAATTCTGCATTATTTTTAGAGCATTATGACAAGAAGATAAAAATGCCATGCTCAGTACAGATGCATATTTCCTAAATATTTTATATATTTTTTCTTTTCTTTTTTTTTATTTGAGAGAGGGAGAGAACATGGGCATTATAGGACCTGTAGCCACTGCAAGCAAACTCCAGATGCATGTGCCACCTTGTGCATCTGGCTTTACATGGGTACTGGGGAATGGAAACATGGGTCCTTTGGCTTTGCGGACAAGTGTCTTAACCACTAAGCCATCTGGCCAGCCTCTAAATATTTTTGATCTGTGTTCAGTTCAATCTGTAGCTCTAGGGCCACAGATACAGAGGGTGCTCTGTAGACCAGGTTTACGAGTCATCATTCCTTAGGGGCCAACACCGCGAGTGGAAACCTCCTGTCATCTCCCCTCTCTCTTAGTTAACAAGCCTCTTTCCTTTGTACGCCTTTCTTACGTATAAGCAGCTTATCCTCCCTGCTTTGACTTCCGCACCCCAAGGCCTACATGTGCATGCTTTGCCATCTTTCCAGCCGCACCCTCTCCCTACAACTGGAAATTCGGTACCAGGTTCTGTGGACTCTCACTTTGTGAGGAGCCACGCTGCAGTTCATTCATAATAGGATCAATCAATTCATCAGTAAATTATTTCTGAAGACACTCCCTAACCAGAAAAAGAAGTCATCCTAGCAGAACAGTCTACATAGAATGATCACATTCAGAAAGTCCTTATAAGATGGCATTATTGGGCTGGAAAGATGGCTTAGCAGTTAAGGTGCATGCCTATGAAGCCTAAGGACCCTACTCCGATTCTCCACGTCCCACATAAGCCAGATGCACATGGCGGCACATGCGTTTGGAGTTCATTTGCAGTGGCTAGAGGCCCTGGCCTGCCCATTCTGTCTCTCTTTCTCTCTCCTTCTCTCTCTCTCTAATAAATAAACAAAATCTGAAAAAAAGAAAAGATGGCATTGACCAGACCTCTAAGCTCCATTGTATCATTCCATCTTTCATTTTGGTTTATATCTTCTCTTCTTATTAAAATCTAGAAACTATAAGCTCAGAGAAGACTGGTTCCCTAATATGTCCATTCTCCATTAAGAATACCATCTTGATCTTGCAGCTGAAACCTGGGCTGAATGAGCCAAACAGATTAAAGTCCAAGGTCAACTGAAGTCCAGACAATCAGTAGCAGAGAGGACTGGGACTCAGGTTTTCCTTGAGTTTTCTGAACTGTGATACTTACAGAGCTATGATGATGATAGATAACAGAGATATACAAGTGCTTAAGGTGGTTATGTCCTTCAGATACATTCAAGGGTTTTTTTTATTTTTAGATTACTTCCTCACCACTCACATTCTAGTGGTGGAGAAACTGTTAGAGAGTAGAACGGTATAGCAACGGCCAGTTGCTCCTCCCCCACACATGCAGGTCTGTGTCCAGGCTGTCAACCAACTCTGGTTGGAAAATATATGGGGGTAAAATGTGTTTGAACTGACTGAAAATGTACCAAGTCTTCTTCATATTATTTCCCCCTACACCACACAATGCGGTGACTACTTGTATAACATCTGCGATCTGTAAACTATTGCAAGTAACCAGGGCTGCTCAAAGTACATAGGAGGACAGGAGTAGGTTCTATGAAAACCCTGTCATCTTACAGAAGGAACTTGGGATCCTGAAATAATCACCCAGTGCACACTGGAGGATGACTGTAATTTTGTTGACAGATTATTGTGATAAAACATTAATGAAATTACTTCATCTGCACACGCACCAGTTTCAAATTCCCCTCATGAGTTCTTCAGACTATTAGTTAAGTTCCCTCATTTCCACTCTAAGGCAAAGAAAAATGCTCCTAGTTTTGTCAACAGTGAGGACAACCTGGGAAACTACTTTGCAGGCAGTTCATGTGTTCACCCTTCAACATTTATTATGAATCTATGATGAATCAAGCTATACTTGGCATATCTGTGAAAGAGCGTGTGAAGCTCTCTTGTGGAACAAAAAACAATAACACCCAGATTCATGGATTGTGATATTCTGGGACTACCATATGTGACTAGTGTGTCTTCACAATATTTCATTCTGTTGATATGTGGAAGGTTTGAAAATGTTGTTTTCTCGGCCTCTGATGTTCACAGAGGCTAAGGAGTTGACCTGGCAATATGCACTGTTTTTTTTTTTCTTATTCATATGCAAAAGTTACATCAGAGCCTCTTCTAACAGAACATGCTCATTGAAACTGTGAGGGCCACAAAGGCTTGGGTCTTCAACACAAAGTGCTGCTAATAAATTATAAATCCAACAGAGCCTTACTGGTGCCCCGCTGGAGAAGGTTGGTCATGGTACCACAGACCTGAATGGAGTTCTTTGGGTTCTAAACTAGATCCAGAATACCAACATAACATAAAAAGTTGCATCTGAGAGAGATGATTTGGTTTATATTTTATTAACTGATATCCTACCTAGTTGTGAGAAGGGCTTAAAGGAGGTTATATGAAGACGTGGCATGTAAGGAGAAGCAAAACGAACAGTTGAAAGGAGTGAGAGACAAAAAGATGAAGGGAAGTGAGAACAGTGTGTCATTTCTTTTTTTTAGTAAAATATTTATTTTATCAAATATGACTATTATGTAGAAAATCATCTAATTTTATTCTACTTCTGCTGTATATATGAGATTTTTTTTTTTAGTAGATCTCATAGTATAATACAGTGTGGGTGAATGAAAGTAATTGTGTAAGGTACTTTTATTTTTATTAGTTTTCTATTCAGCAAATACAGGCAGTTTGGTACCATTATTAGGCTCATCCTTGACCTACCCCCTCCCCATTGGCCCCTCCTTGTTGTGGTATATGGGTCGTGCATTATGGAGTTAGCCCACAGTTATTGGTAAGATAAATGTCTCTGCATATCATGATCCAACACGTGGCTCTGACATTCTTTCCGCCCCCTCTTCCGCAAAATTTCCCTGAGCCGTGTTGGGTTCGTTTTTGGTCTGCTTCAGTGATGACGTGTTGGGGGCCTCTGAGGCTCTGGCTCTCTGATTTGCTAGGAGTTGATTTTTCTCTGTGTTGGTCTGCTTCCCCCTTGTGCTGGTATCCAGTTCATCAGGAAAACAGCACTCTTGCTTGTTTCGCCAATTTTCCTTGGTTTCAACCGGGGCCCTTTTGAGGTATGATGGGGGGGGGGGGCTCTCTCCTTAGGATCTGCATCTATCTGAAAAAGAGAAGCAGATTCTCCAGTGGAGAGTAAGTTAGCACCAGGACAAATGAGATAACCCTTACTTTTTTAATAGAGAGTTTAATAGGTGTAGGCCCTCTTGTACCCCATGATTAATGGTAGCTTGATATTGGAGAGTGGGCTTACTTTTGGATATGGTTTTGACTTTTTTCCCAGCTATGGGTCCCGTACCACAGAGGGGATCAGTTAGCCGAATCAAAAGCAGTTGGTTCCCCACCATGGCTGTGTGCCACTATTGCACTTGTGTGGGCATCACATCAGGTTATTTGTTGCTAAGTAGGTTATCAGAGCGCAGCAGTATATGCAGTGTGTCATTTCCATGGATTTCCAAAAGTGTCTTAAGCGAGTACAAAGATTTCCCCTACAAAATATCCATGGAATATCAGATTGCATATAATCAAACATGACATAAATCTCAACTTTAAGGCATAGAACTTATGGAGCTAAAACGTATTTTTCAGTTTAGGAAACAATCACCCCTATACTCCTTTAAATGGTGGGGCTTTGGCACTGAAGACACGCCCGTGTTGTCATAGGGAAACTTCAGATTATCTATCTAGGGCACTTTCTGTCCTTTCTGCTGCAAGCAAAGCAGAAATAAATAATTTCCATTATATAAGACATTCATGATTGCAGTTTCAGGGTACACGCCCGCAGCACTGGAAATATTTGAGCAGTAATGTGAATATGAGAACCCAAAACCAACTGAAGAACAGCAGAGACATTCAGCTCTCCAGTCTTGCCAGGGTGCCACGTCCCTGGGTGTCTTCAGAGGGTCACGTTGTTTCATTGGCGGGGGGGGGGGGTTGTTCAGACCTTTAGCTCAGGTTCTCACCTGCCCTTATTCCACATAACGTTCTCATTGTCACTGTCCTCACAGTAGACATCGCACTTGACGGCACCTTGCCCAGTACCTTGAACATAGTATGGACCAGAAGCCTGTCCTGAATGTTGCTTGGAGAAGGGAGTGAGCAAACTGTCCACTGACTCTGAGTCATTTGGATTCATTCCGCAGAATCACCGCAGGACCTGCTCGGAAGCTGCGGGATGGAGGCCCAGACAGGCCAGCACCGGCAAGTCAGGCTGAGGGAGCAGAGGGCAGAGAGACAAGAGGAGACAGTACGGGCGACTAGGAGGTACCACTACTGGTCCTGAAATAAAAGATATGAGGGTCCAGGGCTGGAGAGATGGCTTAGCGGTTAAGAGCTTGCCTGTGAAGCCTAAGGACCCCGGTTCGAGGCTCGGTTCCCCAGGTCCCACGTTAGCCAGATGCACAAGGGGGCGCACGCGTCTGGAGTTCGTTTGCAGAGGCTGGAAGCCCTGGCGCGCCCATTCTCTCTCTCTCTCCCTCCCTCTGTCTTTCTCTCTGTGTCTGTTGCTCTCAAATAAATAAATAAATAATTTTAATTAAAAAAAAAAAAGATATGAGGGTCCAAAACATACTATAAACCATCGTCACACCAAGGCCTTGAACGGGCTTAAAGCAGGCAGAATGACTGCCCTTCCACCTTTCCACATAAGTGCCTCTGGGCGGGTTTCCCCCTTCAGCACTGCCTCTGACATTCATTTAATCCTAACTATTAGAGTTGTTGCCAAGATGACTAACCGACTGCTCACTCAGTGTTCCCGGTTATCTAGGATACTGAAACTTCCCCTGGGCTATCTTGCTTTATATGTTTCTCTTGCTATTTTTGCCATACATTTTGACAGTTATTCTTGTGTGTGTGTGTGTGTGTGTGTGTGTGTGTGTGTGTGTGTGTGTTGAAAATAACCTATTTCAATCAGAAGCAAGCTTCCATTTTGTACTTTCACAAAATCAAAATCAATTCTAACGTTGAGAAATGTATCTTTCAATCTGCTCTGGGCTATTCTTAAGGGTAATTCTATCAAAAACAATGTGATCAAATTACAAGAAAAAAAAAAAGCAAGGGCTGAAGAGATGGCTTAGCAGTTAAGCGCTTGCTTGTGAAGCCTATGGACCCTGGTTCAAGGCTCGACTCCCCAAGACCCACGTTAGCCAGATGAACAGGGAATTCATTCGTCTGGAGTTCATTTGCAGTGGATGGAGACCCTGACATGCCCATTCTCTCTCTCTCTCTCTCTCTCTGTCTCTCTCCCTCTTTCTCTCTGTTGCTCTCAAATAAATAAATAAAAATAACAATGAAAAAAGAAATCACTAAGTTTTCACTTTTGAAAGAACCAGCATGCTATAGACTCACCTCTTACTTTTCATACAAAATCCTTATATATGCCAGATCTGGTGGCACAGACCTTTAATCCCAGCACTTGGGAGGCTGAGACAGGAGGACTGCTGTGAGTTCGAAGCCAGCCTGAGACTAAATAGTGAATTCCAGGTCAACCTTGGCTAAAGCAAGACCTTATAAGAAAAAACAACAAATCTCTGTGTGTATGTTGCAATCAGTTTTGCATTGCTCATAGAAATCACACAACCAAGAGCAGCTAGTGGGAAAAAGAGATTTATTTTGGCTTACAGGCTCAAGGGGAAGCTCCATGATGGCAGGGAAAACGATGGCATGAGCAGAGAGTGGACATCACCCCCTGGCTCACATAAGGTGGACCATAGCAACAGACTGTACCAAACACTGACAATGGGAAACTGGCTACCACACCCATAAGCCCACCCCCAACAATGCACCACCTCCAGGAGGCATCAATTCCCAAACCCCCATCAGCTGGGAACCTAGCATTCAGAACACCTGATTCTGGGGGACACCTGAATCCAACCACCACAGTGTAGGCGTGCACACACAAGTGCATGTGTGCGTGTGTGTGGAGACCAGAAGTCGACGTCCAGTGCCTCCTCAATCCCTCTCCACTTTTGACAGTCTCTCTCACCGAACCCAGAGCTCACTGTCCAGTTCAGCTCGACTAGCTGGTCTCAGCCGTCTTGCCCAGAATTCCTCTCTAACTCCCCAGTGATGCGGTTACAGACCAGGCACATATGTGGACAGTTGGGATCCAAACTCAGGTCTCATCTTGCCCAGCAAGCGCTTTACTCAGACAGTCATCTCCCAGCCACCATGTAAAAGCTTCAGCTAAGTCCAAAGAAAACTGCACCTTTAAATTTTTATTCTTACTTAAATTTTGAGGAGCTTTTGTAATTTATTTTTGCCTTTATTGTTGGATAACTATGTACTACAGAAACATATAAAACACAAGCTGTCTCTTATTTTGTTGGGTGACAAATTGCTCAATTAAAAACAGGTTATATTGTGTGCCCTGGGCCCTCTGTACTGATATCGTATTGTTCAGAATAGTACATGTCCCCCTCAAAAATTTCACGTGCATCTGTTACATTAGTAGGTGCTAGTTAAACATGCATTTGGAGAATGACTTTCCATTAGATCATTTTGCAGTTTCCTGGATTATTTATGTAACACTTTGGGATCTGTGGGTCACAAGCCCTACTATAAACTTTTCTTCCTAAAATTATGAATGGAAAGTAAAGTTTCTAGTACTGCTTGTCGAAATGTGTTTAGAAGACTGTTCTAGTCTAAATTTCAAAGCAAGCAAAAGTGTATGCTGTGTTGTATAGTTTCCAAAAAACTTAGAACCCAGAAGAAATGCTCATTATTAGAGATTCATTATGGTCCCCATACCCCTGTGGAAATGTGCCCAGCCCAGGTGAATGATAGTCAGTAAGAAGAGGCTGGGTGGTGAGTTTCTCTTGTATTCTGTCCTCTCCCTCATCCATCCTACTGGTGAGATTTTCTACAGAGTTTTTTATTTCATTAACTGTGTTCTTCATTGCTAGTAATTCTGACTGGTTTTTCTTTATTATTTCTATTTCCCTATTTATGTCTTGTATTGCCTTCTTTATTTCATTAAATTGGTGTCCTGCCTCTTCTTTGATTCCTTTGATTTCCTCTTTGATTTCCTCTTTGATTTCTTCTTTGATTGTTTTCATGTGTTCTTTGACCTCTTTGAACATATTTATAATTATTCTTTTGAACTCTTTCTCAGGCATTTCCTCTAACTCTTTCTCACTGGAGGACATTTCTGATGCATTAATACTTTTAGGTGGATTTATATCGTCTTGCTTTTTAGTGTTTCTTGTGTTATAATGTATATATTTTTGCATCTTGAGTTTCTCTTGTAGTTGGAGACCACTGCCTGGTCTGGGAGCTCTCTATGTCCCAGCGGGTACTGTGTCCTCATCCCGCTCCAGCCTGCTCTTCCAGGCATCCTTGTCAATGGACTCGAACCTCAACTACGGTGCATTGCTTTAGGAATCTACCAGTCTTTCCTCCCTCTATTTCCCTGTAGTGCTGTGCCAACATGGTGGGCCAGCATTCAGGATGGTTATCCTCCACCAAATTGTATCTAGGTAGCTCTGTCTCTTTATAAATAAATCTCTTGACCACTCTGGATTTTGCTGTCTTTTCTGAAAAGAAAGAAAGTCAGTTTCTCAGAGCACTATGGCTATGAAATGAGGAAAAGGTCTTCATGAAGCAAGCTGGTAATTATCTTGCTCCCTAGTGCATACAGATGTTTCTACAAAGTCCTACCCCAAAGAGACTTGTTTGCCTTTGAGTAACTTGCTGTCCCCCAACTTATTTGATCCTGGAAACTTTCCACTGGTAACATGTTGCCATCCCTCAGAATTAGTGATAAAGGTTTTGGGAATGTTCTAATAGACACCTTTGAATAAATAGACTTCAGCTCTGATGGTCGCTGGACTTTCCTCCCATTGGTCTCATTGATTTCTTACACATTCGAATACCCAGGTCTCTGAGCAGTTAAGCTAAATGATTTCACACAGTCAATAGCACTTTTTTTATTTTTAAAGTTACTTGAAGCTGGTGAGTTATCTGCCCACCAGTCACACAGTTCATGGCATTCAATACACACACCAGAGTACAGTAAGCTAATGCATTTTGAGTGACTAATACTCACTGGGGTAGGACAGACGCTCGGGGATTCAGCCAAATCTTGTACATTTAGCAAAGAATATCAGAGAGACTCCTTCTGTTACCCTAAATGTCAGGGACTCTTACATTTTCATGAAGAACATGCAGGTCTTGGCTTTTAAAGGTCTTCCATGAGCACTTCCATTGAAGGTCACACGGTTTATCTGCACGGAGAAGACACACACTGCAATCAGAGGTATGTGGGGTGTTGACGTGGAAGTTTCCCATGGGCATCCTTGTGCCCCCAGGCGTGGGTTAGATCACAGCCAGAACTCTAAGAGAGCTCCAGATAGCCTTAGGAGGGCCACTATGGCTAAGTTCCCCCAACCCAAATTTTATACAAAGTGTCACTTATTTTCTTGCTCTACTGTCTGAGATTCTGCTAAGCCAACTAGGTACCATCTGAGACCCTTAAAACATCTTAAGTGTAGAGATTAGTGCTTGGTCCCATATTTGTCATTAGATGACAAGCTTGTTGAATTGTTTTTAAATATACATAGGGGAACAGTTCCAGTACCCCTTTCAGATACCCACATGTAAGGATGGCAAGCTCCTCTACATAACGGTATAGAATTTGCATATGGCCTATGCACAGCTTCCTGGATATACTAAACAATTCCTTGCTTACTCACAGTACCTAATATGATATAAATGCTAAAGGTATAAACAATCACTACATTGTATTGTTTAGAGAATAATAGGTGAACAAAAGTCCATACATGACATGTTCACTACAGACATAATTTTTCCCCCAAATATTTTGACTTCATGGATGCAGACTTCACAAGTAGATTCCTAACAGCACTTCCATGCTTGGGTGGTATACTCACTTCCTTTTTTTTTTTTTTTTTTTTTTTTTTTTGGAGATAGGGTCTCACTCTAACTCAAGCTGACCTTGAATTAACTATGTGGTCTCAGGGTGGCCTTGAACTCACAGGGATCCTCCAACCTATGCCTCACAAGCACTGGGATTAAAGGCATGCACCAACCACGCCTGGCCCACTTCCTCTTTTATAGCCTGACCTATCCGGTTTTTCCTAGGCTCTCCTCCAGCAGGAAGACTGTCCCCAAGATAGAAACAAAGGCACAGCTTCTTTCTGTCCTTTCCCACAGCAGCCTGAACAGCTCCATTGTCCCTCAGGTACCTCCAGTCAGGTCAAACTGAGATGCATGGCTTCGCCACAGTAAAGAGCCCCAGGATGAGCTGTGTGAAGGAAAGCTGGAGTTTATTAAAGGCATTTCTACCACCGATCTCAAACACAGAGGTTAGGAGACAGACCGCTGCTCAGGGAAAGACTAAGTCCTGCCCACGTGTGGCTTCTCTGGGGACAGTCCCAGTTAAATGTAACTTATATACATGTGTTTTCTCTCGGGTCGCTGAGAAACCTACCCCCACTTTGTTTTTAGCATTGTACAGGAAGTGTAGCTTGTAAGGATGTTAAAAGTTAAAGAATTCACCTCAGTAAACAAAGCTCTAAGTAGATTTATGAGGGGAACTGTCCAGACTAGGAAGGAGAAGAGAGTGCTAAAAACTCAAGGTTATACATCATTTTGGTACTACCTAAGCACAGTTTTGTTTGTTTGGTTTTGTCTTTCACAAGATGCCTTTAGAAAAACAGACATTATCTCTGGAGCATTTGGGCTTATCAGTAACATCTGAAATTTCCTGTTTTTTTGTTTTTTGTTTTTTGGTTTTTGGTTTTTTTTCCAGCAAGAAAAGCAGATCAGATCTCAGGACACGACCGCTTTCCTCTCCCAAGCTTTTTCTTCTCACGCCACCATAGTTTTCTTCCTTTTCTGCCTGAAAACTCATAATAATCTGTGGAAGATAGACTGTGTGCTAAGATGTCCATGAGCTTAGCCCCTCCTGTTTATGAAATAATCCTGTTTGTTGAGTTTTATTCTCTTGTTGCTGTGTGAATGCATTATCACTGCATGTACTCGACGCTGCTCTCAGCAACACCGCTGTTTTCACACACACCGCCCTCAGGTTAACATTCCCATCCAGATTTCTACCATGCCTCGCCTCGACTAGCTCTGCCCCCTCACCAGAATCCAGCTTCAATTATAGTACAATACCCTTTGATGCCAATGGGTCCCCTTTAGGTGTCCTGGGGTACAGAGGGGTAACAAGGTTGTTGAACACACACAAGTAAACAAAGCATACAGCAGCTGGGAGAAGGCATTTTGCATCTAAATGTCCACATTTGAGTATGACAGGTATACACGCCACTTGGATATCTTCCAGGCTCCCTTTCTGTCCACCCTTCAGCCTCCATGGGTACTCAACTCAGTTCTGATCTTTGAGAAGGCTTCCTTGACTGCCAGAGCCCAAAGAGCCTCCTGAATTTATAGAGCTCCTGTTGTCTGCACTAAGCACCAGGTGTCTACCACTGCCTGGCAGGGCATCTTTGATTGTCTTGTTGGTTTATGTTGGGTAGCATGAGGTATCCTAGCAGCTAATCCGTGACATCTCCCACAGCACACAGCATAAAGAGATGTGTGCATCAGTTCAACGCTATGATGTGGGATAGTCAGAAACCTCCGCTTGAGTGAACTTTAAACTGCTGATGAAACATAAATGCTGAATGAGGATCCAAAGTATGGAAGAAATAGGATTTAGAGTCGAAATTTAAACGATGAAGAAGAGTTTAACTTCCTGCCCAGAGAATTTGGTTGAAACTAATCTAAGGTTTACTTTGTTCCACTGGGTTTCAGAACCACCTCCCTCACTACATAATTGGCTACAGAATTACATAAGGAAGAAATTGACAAAAGTCTTCTGAGAATCCCTAATGTCTCCAAACACGATCACAAAAACACCTGAGGAATAGGATACGGTGCCCCTCTGATAGCTCATGAAACTAAGGTGGGAATAATGCTTTGACCAAAATTCCTTCCTTGTTCTCCTAACTGCATACATAAGAACTCAGCAATCTCTGAGAAACTCAGGTCCATGTCCCAGAGAGCTTAGTGCCCTACTCACAATGGTTTTAAAGTCAGTCATTCTCATGATCACAGATTGTGAGCTCGGTTGTCCTTGGAAATAGTCCAAGCCTGGGAGTGATTATCTAGGCCTCTGTACATAGTCATAACGTTTTTCTAGCCTGTTATATGTGGTGATGTCTTCGCCAGTTTAGAATCTAATCTCAAGATTAAGTAGGAAAGGTCGTTGTTCAGTTCCCTATTCTCCAGACAATCTGGCCCACACGCATCCTGGAAATTCTCCTGTCTCTTCCTCTTATCTCCCTATTAACCTGCTAGGATTACAGAATCCCACTATAGTCTCCAGCTTTTAATGTGGGGTCTGAGGAGCTGAACTCAGGCACCCATACTTGCATAGCAAGCATGTTATTCACTGAGTCTTCTCTCCAGCTCACTAATTTTTAAAATGAAAGTTTAAGTAGTGATAATGTTAGCACATTTTGTTGTTGTTACTTTTCGAGGTATGGTCTCTCTCTAGTCCAGGCTGACCTGGAATTCACAATGTAGTCTCAGGCTGGCCTCGAACTCACAGTAATCCTCCTACCTCTGCCAAATAAATGATTTGGAATCTTGTTGAATTTTAATGATGCAAATATACTGAGGGAAATTTTCATTTGAAATAATTACAATAGTGCCTAACTGACTTGGTAATACAAAATAGCTCTAACTACTTGAGCCTACTCTGCACTTTAGGATCTGATTCCACATTAAAAATAAGCATGTTGTCTCATGCTTAGACTGAGAGCTTTAAGCTAACTAATGAGTATTCACAAATTCCCAATTTTTCAGCACCTTGGACAGTATCATTTACTCTGGGTTGCAGTTTAAATGTGAAATGTCCCCATAGGATCCTGTGTTTATACACTTGGTCCCCAGCTGGTAATACTGTTTTGGAAGGTTGTGGAATCTTTAGAAGGTCAAATCTGTCTGGAGGAAGTGGGTCACCTCAGGCAGACCATCAGACCCTGCCCCACTTCCTGTCTGCTCTCTGCTTCCTGACTGTAGACCCAATGTGTCTCTTGCTCATGGCAGAATGAGTGATCCTTAAACTGTAATATAAAATAAGCCCTTCCTCTCATGTTGCTTCTTGTCAGGTACTTGATAACAGTAGCACAAATACTGACTGAATTAATCTGATGGTAAATGGGGCAGATAAATATGGAGCTCCTCCTCACAGGGCTCATAGGTCAGCTGAGAGTTGAGCTCCTCCTTACAAGTATTATTGCTTCTCAGACAGTTCTTGATAATATTCATGGAAATCTAGTGTGATTTTTGTGACATATTCCAAAAAAGAGAGGGTTTGTAGAAATGACTTAGTGGCTAAAGTTCTTTCCATTGAAGAATGAAGACTTGGGCTTACTGGCTGACAGCTAAATTGATGAAGTCTAGGTTTAGTAAGAGTCATTGTCCAAAAAATAAGGCAAAGACTGAGGAAGACATCCAACAATGATCACTTACCTCCACACACATGTGCATAAACACCGCACACACCACCACCTACACATGCACACACACCACGCATATATGCCAAAAAAAAAAAAAAAAGTAAAAGAAAAGAACTGGCAGTGTGATTAACTCTTCCTTAAAAAAAATACAGCAGATACAAGGTATACAAATGGATCAAAGGGAGAAACCCATTCACTCTATAGTTATCTACCAATCCAGGATTATAGGAATCAGTGTAACAGGAAGGATATAGAGGTTTCAGTGTCATGGGGCAGACTTATCTGTAATAACTATTTATCTGCTCTCTCTGTTTTTGTATTTACCCGGGCAAGCTGCCATCCCTGGAGGACAAAGACTTCTGTTACCATGCATGTGGCTCTGCCTTAAGCATGCTTTGTGACTTTGGAAACTGTACAGCATCTCTCTATCTCCCAGGTTTCTCTTCCTAAAAGTTCAGACATGAGCACTGTGCCAGCTACCTCCTCATTGCTGCCACAAACTGCCTGGCAACGGTCAGTGTAAAGGAGGAATGCTTTCTTCAGCTTGCCCCTCCAGGTTGCAGCCCGACCTGGTGGAGAGGGCATGGCGGCAGGAGCTTGAGGCAGCTGCTCACGTTCTGTCCACAGGGAGGAAGCAGCGCGATGAATGCCGGTGCTCAGCCAGCGCTCTCCTTCCATACAGCCCTGCACATCAGCCTGTGCAATAATGCTGCCCACAACTAAGAAGCTCTTCTTACCCCAACCAAGGTAAGTCCTCTCAAGCATGCCAAAAGGCTAAGCTAAGCTATTTAACCCCTCATGGGTGATTTTAGGTGCTGTCACGTTGACAATATAAATCATCACAAGTGCTTTCCCGGTCCACTCACAAGGTCAAGTTCTGTTCACTCCTCCATTGCTTTGGCGCTGCACAACGCAAATCAGCTACAGACTTTACTTGTGATGAGATCCTGCCTGTTCCTCCTCGTCCCTTGCAACAAGAGCTTTGCTGATCACTTCAGAAACTTCCCAGATGGCCAACATCCAACATGCACTGTCTGGCTTCCTTTCTGCATCCTCCACAGGTTTCAGCTTGCCTGGAAGGGACTTCAGACAAGAATGAAGGTTCCGTAGATGATAACACTCGGGCTTGTTGTTAAATAGCTACAGCAAAGGTCATCCTAGTCAATTGACCCCCAGTCCATAAACCCCTCTAATGACTTAAGTAATCATGAGAGCCATTCATCTCTGGAAGGCTGAGAGTTTCTCTGGAATCTGAGCCCTCATCTCTTTTCCCATTGTGATTCCAATGCTTCCTTCCATTCAGAAGACTAACTAACCTTTCATATGACAATTATGTAGATATTGAAGAAGCCTATTCTGTTTTTTTTCTAATGTTTCTCAGAGTCAATGTGTTTCATTCTTCATTGCTTTGCCTTTTTTTCCCTTTCAACACATATAGTTAATAACTATGCTAGCATGTAGTCCTAACACACAACAGCTTGCACGCTTCTCTGCAAGGATGTTGTAAGTAACTCTTTGAGATTTTTCATTGAGGACAAAGTACGCATCAAGAACAAAAGCCCACAGTCAAGCTTATTTCCCTAACTGTAACCCTGTTTACACTGCCAATGAAGAACTCAAGAGCGTGTGATGACTTGTTATGAGCCAGACCCTAGTCCAGCTGCCCCTTCTTTTACATAATCCATTCAAGTTTCCTTTCCTGTCTGACGATGAGGCTACCTCAGTGTTTGGGCCTTTCCCATTTTCTATAACTCTGCAGATTCATAACAATGACTAAGCAATTTCTTCCACAGTGTGTCTTGTTTTTATTCATTTTTAACCTTTTTTCCAAGTGTGTGGATGGTTGTGTGCACATATGTATGTGTTTGTGGGCACATGTGTGTGTAGGTGTGCATGTATGAATATGGAGGCCACAGGACAACCTCGGGTATAGCTCCTCAGGTCCAACGTCCACCTGTCTTCAGGACAGGATCTATTGTTAGCCTGGAACTGGTCAATTAGGCTAGACTGGCTGGCTCAGCAGCACCATGAATCTATTTTCTTACCTCCCCAGTGGCAGGGTTATAGGCATGTACCACATGGGCTACCTGCATGCAGCACCACGTCCAGCATTTTCACATGGGTCCTGGGGGTTAAACAGGCCCCCGTGTCTGCCTCGCAAGCGCTTTATTGTCTGAGCTATCTCTCCAGCCCTCCTTTCCTTCTATTGATAAGATATAACCACTCAGGTCAAAGTGAGGCAAGATAGAAAGACGGGGAGCGTTAAGGGGAAGGAAAAGGAGCCCCCCCTCACTGTAGAGTCTGCCTGAGACCTTTTGCCAGTTGAGAGTCAAGGATGCCACCACAATTAATATTTGCTGTAAAGGGTGTCAACACAAAGACAATATTCCTATGTAGAGAGATGGTAAATAAATGTTAAACTAACAATGAGTCACGCTTAAGTGTATGTGGCCAAGTGTAAAGTCTGTCATTTTCTGGGTTATCTCACACGCAGTACTGTTATGGTTTGAGTGTAAACCCTTCTCCTTAGGTTTCTGTGTTTAAGTACCTACCACCCAGCTGGTTTGGTTATTCTGGAAGGCTGTGGAACCTCCAGGAGGTAGGTCTTTGCTGGAGGAAGTCTGTCACCAGGGAGGGCCAGGAGGTGAGCCAGCCCAGCCCCGCTCACTGTATCTCTCTGCTTTCTTTCTGCAGATGGGACGCTAGGACCTTGACCCTAGTCCTGCCATGCTTTCCCTATCTTGATGGACTCCACTGTCCATAACATAGTCAATAAACCTTCCTTCCCTAAACGGCTGCCTGTGTTTATTTGCTTGTTTGTTTTTGAGGTAGGGTCTCCCTCCAGTCCAGGCTCATCTGGAGCACACTCTGTAGTCCCAGCATAGCCTCAAACTCACAGCAATCCTCCTACCTCTGCTTTCTGAGTGCTGGGATTACAAGATGTGCACCACCATGTCCAGCCTCCTAATACCTCTAATCAGGTATTTTGTTATAGGAATTAGAAAGTAAGTGACACAAATACTATAAATCTCATTTATAGACTCACCTTTGGAAAATAAATAAATTTGATTTTACATTTTTTTTAAGTTTTTGTTGTTGTTTATTTGTGAGGGAGAGACAGAGAGAAAGAAAGAGGCAACTAAAGGGCGCTCCAGGGCCTCTAGCTACTGCAAATGAACTCCAGACACATGCACCACCATGCGCATCTGGCTTATGTGGGTGCTGGAGAATCAAACCTGGGTCCTTAGGCTTCTCTGGCAAGTGTCTTAACCACTAAGTTAAGATATATGTATATACATTTTAACTCCACATGCACCCCTTATGACCTAGGGCTTAACCCTGACAGTTGTAATCTATCCAAGACACCCTAGAGAAACACTACAAATGAATTCAAATGTTTCTACCACTTTGTGCAGCTGGCTTGGCATGGGTACTGGAGATCAAACTCAGGCCATCAGGCTTTGCAAGCAAGCACCTTTAACCACTGAACCATCTCACCAGCCCATTGGCAATCTTTTGAGATGTGACTCCAGAATCCCACAAAATTACATACAAGGCTATTGTAAAGACAACTGAGTGCCATTCTCTCTGAGCAGCACACACCCATGTTCTTGGGTATACACTCCCATATAGTGCCTCACTATTAACCTGCATGCTGGACTCTGTGGTAAAATCTCCTTGATAACCTCTAACCGCTTCATACTCACTTGTCCTGCAATTCTTTTCTGTGGTGAAGTCACGAATCCTGGCTTTGCCTGAGGAGAGATCACTGAAAAGAACTCCAGGGGCAGCTTTGGCTGGGTCTGCTACTATTGTTGGCAGATGAGTAAATCATTGGGTCTGGTGGCCCAAGCATGGAATCCCAGAGAGATAGGAGGCTGAGGCAGAAGGATGGCAAGTTGGAGGCCAGCTTGGGCAATGTACCAGACTCTGTCTCAAGATCAAATTTAAAAAGGTAGCTCAATGGAACAGCACTTTTCTAACATGCATGAAGTCTTGGATTCCATCACTAGCAAAGACAAAACAAAACCATATCTGGTTTGAACTCATTTTTTTTTCCCTGCAAGTCTGTTATTTCTGATGTCTCAGATTGTGTTATACAGGGATGTTGGTAGGTTGTGACAGCGACTTTATGATCTTGAAAAGTAAGAATCCACCTCCTTTGTTCACGCACAGCCCACACGGCAGTGTCGCTCTCGTTAGACGAGGTCCAGAGCACGTGCGGAAGAGGCAGCGGGCAGGTAAGTATGGAGTGAACCAGATAACACCTGCTTTAGCCCCTCCCAGCGTGCACCACCCCTAGGAAAGAAAGAACTGTTCACTCCCTGTGGCCGGAGCTCTCCTCCGAGAGGGAAGATGGTACCTGCTGGTCTGGATTAACACATTAACAGGGACGTGATGGTCACTTACAAAGCAGCAGCTACCACACTGGGCCAAGTAACACATTAATGAAAAGGAAGTGTGGGGCATGAATGTGAAGCTTTATTAAATATGAGATCATTGCTCCCGGCTATTTTCATTTTACAAGACTAACTGAAAGGAAGGCATCCTGCTGTGTGCACACTCGGGAAGCCATGCCTGGAATAGCTAATCTTATTTTCTGAGCACAAATGCCCAATGTTCCCCGTGTGGTGGCAAGGATGGAGTCTATTCTAGAACAGTTTTATTGAGATGATACAAGAAGAAACGGTGTTATTTATTTAAGGACAGCGTCACATTTTCTTTTGTTTCTGCAACAGGTTACTAATTACAGGAGTCGTAATTAGCCTTGACAGAGCGTACACAAGACAATAAGTGGATACTGTGAGCTCAGAGGGGCCTCGGCGATGCCAAACTTATTATTTGCAGGCGGCGCTAATTATCCTTATTATACTCCATGACTCTTCTTTCTTGAATTATGAGTGGAAAAGTGCTGAATAGAATTTTTTTCCAAAGTGCCCTGAACTGTAGAGGGAAATGAAAATCACAAACAATGAAAAGCTCGTTAGACAATGAGAGCGATCATCTATAAAGGGATTCACAAGGAGCTTTCCTTTTCCCGCTCCATAGAAATGTAAAGTGCTTTTCAGAAAATGCTCAGTTTGTTTTTTTCTTTCTTTCTTTCTTTCTTTTTTCTTTTTTCTTTTTCTTTTTTTTTTGCACATGGATGATGATGGTGGAAGGAACAGAGCCGGCTTGGTCTCAAGGCGGTAACAACAGCAGCAGGAAGGCAGGGAGGAGAAAGGCAGGCCACAAATCGGCAGCTAGCAGAGTATGGAGAGCAGGCGCAGGAACCAAGTTGATTGACTTCTTTTACTGTTTATTTATTTTCAGGGCTGGAGATGGAGCCTGGGGCCTCACAGGTGCTAGGGGAAGTGCCACTAAGGTGCATTCCCACCCCTGGACTCCAGGGCTTAATGTGTGTGCGGGTAGGTATCCAAGCAATTAAAGCTGTCTCGGCTCCGGGGAGAAATTGCGGTTGACATCCAGTGTTTCTGCAATCCTTTCTCTTTTTCTCCTTGTCTGATGCCTTCCTGCCTTTACAATGATCCATGAACAAGACCTCACGGATGGCTGCGTGCTTTTATAGCGCCCCTCTGGAAATGTGGCTTGAAGTTTTCCCAGTGTCCTCTGTGTCTCTCTCTTGGAGACTGATGCACTTACATGTTAGAATGCATTTGTGCCTGAGCTCCATCCAGAGCTGAAGTGGGAAGAGAGGATGCTGGGCATGAAGAGGGACCAAGCCACCCACACAGCAGGAGCATGGTGAATGCCGCTGCTGGCTGCTGCAGGCGGGATAGGGCCTCTGGGCGCGTTAGTCACCTATGGACCAACATCACCTTCCCCCAGCTCAAGTCTGTCCTGTAAGACATTAATTAACTCCAACCATTACCTGGAAAGTGCTTGTGCTCACGTTGGCCTCTTATACCCACACAGCAGCTTCCGGTTTTCAGCTGTTACCAGTTAGCAGTCCTTAGATTCCAAAAACAGCGGGCAGGGCAGGAGTTCACAGGAGTTCAGGAAGGGGCGGATTCTTTTTAAGGACACCCAAGCTCTGCAAGCTGACACCAACTAAGAACGCAGCTTTGGTTCCAGCATAAGGAGTGCGTCAACCCTTTTATTTAGTGTGTCAACAATTACATGCTCACTGAATGGGATTAAAATATTCTTAAACTGAAAGCCAGGAGCTCCCTGTAAGGGTTTAGAAATGTCAGTCCAGAAAAGTAGGCAATTGATGATCGCACAATTTGCCTCCCTATAGCGCTCCATCCTTCATGAGATTAGGAGGAGGTATGTAATTTTCCAAGTAGGTGAATGTGCTAGCAAGATATGCTTAAGTAAGGTAGCATATATTGGAGAAGAAAATTCAACTCTTTTGTCACATAGGTCATATATGCCCCTCCCCCGTTCACTTGTCCAGCCTCCATCCCAATTCAATGCTGTTCCGAGACTCGTTACCATGCGCCATGCTTCAGGCCTCCCACCCTTCATGGAAGCTGATTAGTACTTTTAGTTTATCTTTTCTTATTTTCACTAAAATGAAGAAAGTTCACATCATTATGCCCAAGTCTTTGGAGTCTCTGAGCTCTCTACCCATCCCCTCTCATTCTTTGACCACCCGGCCATGTTAACTCTGGGACTTGGGAACCACTGCCCTGGTACGATGATTTGAATTATCTCTGCGCAAAGAGGTGAACAGGCAACCTCCCCCAGCTCTTGGGTCTGCACACCGCCCAAGGCCCCTCTCTTGCAGGGCAGTTTAAAGCCCTCTCTCTCTCTTTCTCTCTCTCTCTCTCTCTCTCTCTCTCTCTCTCTCTCTCTCTCTCTCTTTCTCTCTCACTCTTTTGCTCCAGGTACATGCACCCCCTTTTCACCCATTCTCTATTTTCTCTCTCTAGTTCATATACCCCGTTTCTCTCTTAGCTTGCTGCTCCCCTTCTCCCTCTCCCCTGTTATAATAAAGTCTTAAATCCAAGAAACTATCTGTCATGGTCCTCCTCTGTGAAGCACAAACCCCAACACAAATATTTTGCTATCATTTTTTTTTTCTCATTAAATGTGGAACTCCTTAAACTACTGCATCCAAATATGGCAGTTACCTACTTGACAAGGGACTAAATTGAAATCCAGCTGCCATGTTCACACACATTGGACCATGGTGTGCACAGATAAGTTTGATCTCTAATGGCTTGATTGAAGAGTATAAGATGTTAGAAAAATACATAGGTTATTCTAGTAAAGATGCTTTTCAACTAATTTGGTGATTGTTGCAGTCAGGTTTGCATTGCTGGTAGAATTCACCTGACCAAGAGCAGCTTTGGGGAAGAAAGGGTTTATTTGGCTTATAAGCTTGAGGGGAAGCTCCATGATGGCAGGAGAAAATGATGGCATGAGCAGAGGGTGGACATCACCCCCTGGCAAACACCAGGTGGACAACAGGAACAGGAGAATATGCCAAACACTGGCAAGGGGACACTGGCTATAACACCCATAAGCCTGCCCCCAACAACACACTGCCTCCATGAGGCATTAATTCCCAAATCTCCATCAGCTAGGAACCTAGCATTAAGAATGCCTAAGTTTATGGGGGAACACCTGAATCGAACCCCTACAGTGATCATGCACATTTGACTTTTGGAGAAAAGGAAGGGGATAGTGCAGAAGAGTGGTCTACTGAGGGTGACCAGTACTGTGTTTTTATCTACCCTGGGGTTCCTACAGGACCCAAGAAAGTTACTTACACCTCAATTCTCTCATCTACAGAGCAGAGCAGTAATGCCCTCTGCAATTTAGCTCACATTTACCAGTGCAGACAGACGTTCAATCAGTGACAGAGGAAGCTTCTTCCAGACATCTAAGCAGAGAAACCATCACCAGTCAGCAATCACCAAAAGCAACGAGCACAAAACCAGCAGCAAATATGGGGGGACCCAGGTAGTGCTCAGAACTTTCTGCATACCTTTTGGCTGGAATTCAGGTCAGTTTCCAACACACTTTAGGGCTGGTCCCCAGGATCCACCCCAGTAGCACCTCTTCCAGCCAGGTGGCTGAAGCTGACCTTTAATAAGACACCTGGATCTATGGGGACAGACATACAAACTACCACAGCCTTAAACACAGGGATTACCAGAAAGATGCTCAGGGTAAGACTAAGACATTGCCCACATGTGGGTATGGACTACTTCAGGGAGAGTTGCAATTAAGTGTCATTGCAATGGGTAGGTATAAGGTTTTGCTGGCCCCCAAGTAACATGTCTAAAAGTTGCTAAGAAGCCATTCTGTACCCGCTTTTAGCATTGTTCAGAAATGTGGTTTACAAAGAGGTTAAAAGCTCAGGAGGGGTAATATCTAGGTCTAAAAGAGAGGGGATATAGCAGCTGAAGGTCCCAGTCATCTTGGCTCTAAGTCACTGTAACCCAGCTGCTGTCTACACCCTACGTTGAGGAGTCTTTGGAACTATGTCATTTGGCCCGAAGTGAGCCTGGTTTATTTCTTGTCTTTGACAGGCTGACTTTCAGGTAACCCTGTGGGCCACTTGGGCCGCATCATAGCATGTGAAATCTCTTGTCTTTCGCAGCAGAAAAAGCAGAAGATGTCCAGGACACAGAGCCTCCTCCCTCTCCCAGCCTTTCCTCTCCATGTCACCACAACTCCCTAACTTTCCATCCTGCCTCAAGTAATAGCACTTAGGTTCAAAGGGGTTAAGTTACATTATTTTTCTTAAAAAAACTCAAGATGAGTGCTGGCACCCACTGAACTTCAATTAACATCATCATCATCATCATCATTGCAACAGTCATTTAAAATGTGGCGACATGTATTAGCAGAGGAAGGCTCATTTTTCCCATGGTGCAGGAAGACAATAATGTGCTCATCCGGAGCAACCATTGTTTGAAATTGGAAGGCAGTAAGCTTCAGTACTATATAAGCTCCAGATAGAGAAGACTCACCTTTGATCCTATCGTTGATCTTAAGCCTTCAGTGGTCTCCACTGTTCTTATGATAAAGCCCAAATCTCAGGATGGACTTTGCAAGGCCCTTTGTGCCTGGGCCTAGCCTGAATATTTTGCTCTAAAGCTATGCTCTCCTCTTCTGGGACATTCCCCTTTGCTCCAACTACTCTCTTAGCCAATACCTAAGCATCCTTCCACTTCATACTTCCATAGGCTTTCCCTAGAAGGTGTTGCAGTTCTGTATACCTGACGGGGCGTCCCTCTGGTCTTATACTATAGCATCATAGCTTATTATATCTCTTTTTCTGTTGATTATGTAGAACACAGTTGTTGCTCCAAAGAGAGTGAGAAACAGCTTATACCACACCAAATATGAGTGATGGTGATGTGGGGGCATTGGTTTAGGTTCTCCAGATGCACATGGTGGCACATGCATCTGGAGTCTGTAATGGCTAGAGGCCCTAGTGTGCCCATTCGCTCTCTTTCTTTCTCTCTTTCTCTGTCTAATAAATAAGTAAGCAAAAATAAAATATTTTTTTAAATTTATTTATTTGAGAGCGACAGACACAGAGAGAAAGACAGATAGAGGGAGAGAGAGAGAATGGGCGCGCCAGGGCTTCCAGCCTCTGCAAACGAACTCCAGACGCGTGCGCCCCCTTGTGCATCTGGCTAACGTGGGACCTGGGGAACCGAGCCTCGAACCGGGGTCCTTAGGCTTCACAGGCAAGCGCTTAACCGCTAAGCCATCTCTCCAGCCCAAATAAAATATTTTTTAAGAAAGCTCTATGTTTCTATCTTTCTTCCTTTCATATGGTTTATAAATCTATGGAGAATGATTGTGGTGTTTTACCTTTCTTGTGTTACCAGAAAAACAGAAGGTGTGGGCAGGGTCTGTCATCCATGACTGCATTAGCCTCCCTACATTAGGAAGGGGGGTCACAGCAGGGTAGGGAGAACTCTGCTATGGGTTTTAGATGCTATCTGGTAATATTTTTAGGGTTGGGTTAATAAAAGCTGCTGGTCTAAGCTAATGGGCTGAAGGTTTTGCCTAGTCCGGTCAGAGACAGCGGTGGGAGATAAATGGCTAGAAGGGACTATAGACAGAGCAAGATAATTTTGACTCTAGACCTTGAACGTTATAACTCTCCACAATCACTAAGTTCTAACCAGTGAATCAGTCCATAGAATGATGAACATAAACAGGCTTCTTCAAGAAGCTTCTTTAGAATTTCTTCTGTCTTCTCTCCCACTAGCCTGAGAGCTCCTTGAGGACAAGTCTGTGAGTGTTGAGCTCTCCTCAGTTGCAATGGCTGGTGCATATATATGATTCAATTATATAATAAATGGGATTCAGTCTGTGTGAATGCAATGCCACATACTCACTCGTCATGCAAGCTGCACAGTCCAAATGGATCTGTAATTTAAAATCAGATTCAGCCTCATACTAATACATAAGATACGAATGAGACTGGTTTGTCCTATTAGCATATCATTGGAAAATTCTAGATGGAGGATAAGGTTTGGGTCATCTGTCAATAATATTATACACATCAGTGTTTCACCACAAAGCATCTTTGTGGGTGGGAGGAGCTGATGCGAGAGCCTGGTGCTTCATTTGCATAGCAAGGACTGGAGATGGACAGCGGAGGGTGAAGCTCCGCCCACCAAGCCAGCAAAGGGGCTGATGCTCTTCACAGAGTGAGAAATATGAGAGACACAGAGAGAGGAGAGAGACAAAGAGAGAGAGAGAGACAAAGAGAGAGAGACAGAGAGAGATAGACAGAGAGAGAGAGGAGAGAGACAGAGAGAAGAGAGGCAGAGAGAGAGGAGAGAGACAGAAAGAGACAGAGATGATAGAGACAGAGAGAGGAGAGACAGAGAGAGGAGAAAGACAGAGAGGAGAGAGGCAGAGGGGGAAAGACAGAGAGAGAGGAGAGAGACACAGAGAGAGGAGAGAGACAAAGAGAGAGGCAGAGAGAAGAGAGGCAGAGAGAGGAGAGACACACAGAGAGAGAGACAGAGAAAGGAGAGAGACAGAGAAGAAAGAGACAGAGAGGAGAGAGACAGAGAGAAGAGAGGCAGAGAGAGGAGAGAGACAAAGAGAGGAGAGAGGCACACAGAGAGAAGAGAGAAACAGAGAGGTGAGAGGCAGAGAGAGGCATACTGTCCTATCTTGGCTTGTGTGGTCCCTCTCAAACACTAGACTCAACAAGCAGCACCCAGAGGAGATGTGTGCCCTCCCTCAGTGGCCAGAATGCAGCCAGCACCCTCCACATTTCCAGGTTTAAAGTGGGAAACCAGTTTCTCAGAAATTGCAGGACACAGGGACAGAGTGAGCAAGCCCCCTCCCCCCCAGCTGCAATCCTGGCAGGTGGAGCTTCTCCCCGATGAACCTGAAGTTCACATTTCCTGGTGAAGGGTAGAAAGAATGGTGTCTGTTGACAATTATGAGCCATAATGGTGTTTGGATCACTGCGAACAGTATCTATTCTTCCCAAACAACAGCCTGGCTTTACAGCCTGCTCCACGGTGTCACTCTTGATGTAATTAGATTTTTGTTTTGTTTGTTTGTTTGAAGTAGGGTCTCACTCTAGCCTGGGCTGACCTGGAATTCTCTACATAGTCTCAGGCTGGCCTCGAACTCACAGTGATCTTCCTGCCTCTACCTCCTGAGTGCTGGGATTAAAGGCCCAGCTGCCATTAGAATTTCAAACAGCCAAAATGCAGTATTTAGAGTTCTATGCCCATGAGAATTTATAGACTTTTGGTAAGGGTACTCTTAAACTATAAAAATGAGAAAGGGCAATTTTGTTTATGTCTCACAGAGAACTGTTTGTCTGGCTAAAAGTCAGGTTGCCATCAACCGAGAGGACAACACATGAGTCAATGGCTAAGAAAACTTGAAAAGGCTCAGATATAGCTGCTGCTTTCAGCTTTGTGAGAGCCTGGTGCCTAGTGAAAATAGCAGATGCATTAATATCTCCTGAGCATTACACAGCACTGCAGTCAAGGCAAAGCTAACCTTCTCACACGTCTTGGCAGTTTGGGCTCAGCGTGACCCTCCACAGTCCGTTGCCAGCCCTTGCTGTAGTGACTTTACCGTGGTGGTTGAGGCGGTGAGAGGTGAGGGGCCGGGAGAAGAGAGAAGCAGCTTTCCTCTTCTGGTTCTGTGAGGCATCTGCTCACTTCTGCACTAGACCAGGCTCATGGCATTACTGTGCCAACAGAACGACGCTCAAGACACTGATGAAATGAAGCGCAGGAAGAAAACGCACCTGGAATGGTGGAATTCTGCCCTCAGGAGAAAAAGGTCCGATGTCTGTGCCCTTTCATTTTCCTTTGAAATCTCCACTGTGTCACTGGCAATAGTGGCACTATGCCAGTGAAGATGGTCATTGTCCTCACAGAAACGCAGAGGATATATTTACATTTCAGAATTCTCTGTCAAGAAATGTCCATAGGGATGGAGAGATGGCTTAGCAGTTAAGACTTTTGCCTGCCAAGCCTTACGACCCATGTTCTATTCTCCACATGCCAAGTAAGCCAGATGGCACAGTGAGGCAAGTGCAAAGTCACACATGCCCACTAGGTGGCGCAAGTGTCTGGAGTTCAATTGCAGTGACTGAGGCCCTGGTGTGCCAATTCTGTCTCTCCTCTCTTTTTGTCTCTCTCCTTCTTTCTCACTCTCTCAAAAAAGAAAGGAAGGAAGGAAGGGAGGGAGGAAGAAAGACGGCTGGAGAGATGGCTTAGTGCTTGAGCACTTGCCTGTGAAGCCTAAAGACCCCGGATTGAGGCTCAATTCCCCAGGATCCATGTTAGCCAGATGAACAAGGGGGCCCACATGTCTGGAGTTTCTTTGCAGGGGCTGGAGTCCCTGGAGTACCCATTCTCTCTCTCTCTCTCTCCATATATATATATCTGCCTTTTTCTCTCTCGGGCTGTCACTCTCAAGCAAATAAATAAGTAAATAAAAATGAACAAAAAATTTGAAAAAAGAGAAAGAATAAAATGTCCATAATGTCAGGAGAGGTCAAACAACAGTGGCAAGGTGACTGAGAGGGATGCCAGGACATCAGCATTGAGAGCCTCCTGTAGTCCTTCCTCTCCAAGGTCACGTCCAATGCCCCATCCTGTGGCTTCTGCACAGGACCGGGAGTGTGGATGGATTCACAGGCTGCTGTTTCCAGGCCCTAAGCCCAGATGCTCCTTTTCCCACCAGGCATTGTACACAACGGTGGGTTATCACCTGTGTGCTGGAGAACCCGACCCTCCCCTTGGTGACCTGAATTAGGTGACCTCAGCTCTCTGAATGGAAGTTCAGGCAATGCCCTGGTGATGTGCACCAACCACCCTGCATCTCCTTCGACACTCCCACAAAGAACGGGTCCCTGACGCAGTTCAGTCTCTTCTCTTGCTGGCATCTTCCTTTTGCTTTTGTCTTCCTGTAACTCAACAGCAGTACTAACCCTCCAGATCAGGGCCATGGATGAACATTAGACACTGTCTTCCTATAACACCAGGGGACAGGTAGCACCTCGTTGGAACAAGTAAGCCTGCAAACTCAGATCTCACTGCTGGGGACTCTACCATGTCTTTAGTCTATAGCTCATACAATCAAAGTTGCCCACGAAATTGTCAAAGTCCTCCAAGACTCGTTCCCAAGACTGAAATTATCCCCTTCATTCCTCAGCTTCTTCTGCTTAATTAATGATAAAATAGCTCAATGATGAAGCGAGGCTGGACTCAATGCAAGCCTCTTCCCAAAAAAGGAGAGACACTTGACTTGGGGACTTGTTTATTCACATTTCTGAAGAAAACAGACTTATTTGTGTTGCTTGCCTGCTTTGATTTGTTTTTAGCAGAGCAATAGTTTTTACATGAAGCTACAAATTTGCAAGCAGATTTTGGTATTGAAATAGATCCACAAGAAATTTTGGGGGTTCTTTTGTAACTACAGCTTTTGGAGAAAATCCCAACAAACTGGTCTTTTTTTTTGTGAGAGCAAGAGTAAGAAAGTGCGGGGCGAGGGGAATTGGCTCACAAGAACCCCCAGTCATGGTAATTTGAACTCTAGGTGCACATACTACCTTGTGAGCACACGCAACCTTGCACATGCATCTTCTTGAGTGTCTGGCTTATGTGGACCTTGGGAGTCAAATACAGTCTTTAGGCTTTTAGGCAAGCACTTTAATCACTAAGCCATCTCTCCAGCCCTACATTTATTCTTTAGCCAGAACACAAAACTAAAAGTTTATTCATATGAATGGGTATCATATGATGTTTCAATACATACACAGATTACATATAATGTTTAAATCAGATCAAGCAGAGATTTGCTTTGGTTTGGTTTGGTCATTTGATGCCGCAGTGAATCTTCTTTAGTGACTGTGGTCCAAAGGTGCTACCATTCTGCGTGTGTGTGTGTTTGATAAAGATGGAAAGTCTTTGAGCTTTTAATATCATATATATAATTACTAAAATCATAATTAATAAAATATGAAACATTTTGAACTACAATATTCTGAAGAGTAAAATAATTTATAAAATATGTACTACAAAAATGCCTATATTGGGCTGGAGAGATGGCTTAGCAGTTAGGCTCTCACCTGTGAAGCCTAAGGACCCCAGTTTGAGGCTCGATTCCCCAGGACCCACGTTAGCCAGACGCACAAGCAGGCGCACGTGTCTGGAGTTTGTTTGCAGTGGCTGGAAGCCCTGGCGTGCCCATTCTCTCTCTGTCTCTCTATCTGCCTATCTCTTTCTCTGTCACTCTCAAATAAATAAATAAAAATGATCAAAAAATATTTTTTAAAAAAATGTCTATATATGTGTGTGTGTTTAATATATATATAATAAATATATATATATTATATATATAATATATATATAGTAATATATATATATTATATATATATATTATATATATAATATATATATAGTAATATATATATATTATATATATAATATATATATATGTACATATATATTTAAATTTCTATATTCAGGGCTGGAGTGATGGCTTAGCAATCAAGACATTTGCCTGCTGAACCTAAGAGCTCATGTTTCAATCTCCAGGTCCCACATAGCTAGATGCACAGTGACACAAGCATGCAATGTCACACATGGGCCACAAGGGAGCACAAGTGTGTCTGGAGTTAGTTCAAAGCAGTTGAAGTCTCTGGCACACCCATTCTCTCTGTCTCTCTCTCTTTCTCTCTCTACCTCTTTCTTTCAAAATGAATTTATATATTCATATAATTATTATATATTATATAATTATGTATTTTATATTGTTTATAATAATTATCTAATAAATTGTATAATTAATATCAATATATATTATATATATATAACCTTTTACAGGGTAGCTTTTCTATAATCTGGGTAAAATGTTGACTACTACAAGATATTACCAATTGAAGACATTGACTAAGTAGGTACTTATCTTGTAATAAGGCTAGCAAAGCACTTCTGCATATTTTGAAGCACTGAGTAAATGAATCTTACAGTCTATAATCATCACAGAAAGTCAGCTGTGTCCCTGAAGGGACAACTATTGTAATTTCCTCCCCACTTGGTGCATCCTTGGACATTAGCCTAGAAGGCATCTCTAAGGGGACTTAGCACTAATTAGACAATTTTTTAAAGCTCCCCATCTGTGGAATTACTTATAGGGGAGCCAAGCATCCCTTAAAAGGTAACTGAGTACTGTTTAGTGGCTCATACAGAAAAGTTGGCTGCTATTTAAGGTATATGTCATTAAAAAATAATGAAAGAATAGAAAAATGATGGTGACATGAACCAAACTTTCTTAAAAATAAGTGGACATTCCAGGAAAGTCATTGTGCAAATTTTTTCACAGCACTGAGAACGGTGCACTGGACCTTGTTCCACCGACACCTAATGGGACACACGAGTCCACCTCCATTCTTAAAGTTTCTTTATGTGGAAATGAGAAGCCACTTTTTCTTTTCTCCCTCACTTGATCCCAATAAAGCTAACATTAATGGCATGAAGCACTCTGAGTAGCTGAAATTGTATCTTATTACAGAAATCATCCAGATTCTGGGATGTGTGAGATCACTAAAACATAAATGTCCCTCATCTGTCCAGCTAGTGCAACTGGACAGGTTGGGTGATCCAGTCTCTGTCTGGACACGTCCTCTCTTCAAAATACTTGCCATTTTGCTGCGTGGACATATCTCCAGTTTCCTCATGCCTTCTTGAAGAAGTTCTGAGGTTAACTTTACTCAATTCCTAAACTTTGTGGGCTATAATCACAGATGTCTAAAAACGTAAACACATCCTTGTTAGAACACATGCTGCCTTTACAAGAAACCAGATGCCAGTTACGCCACAGGTAGCCAGTTGGCCTGCAGCAGGTTCTCTGAAAATCCTCTCTTCCTGTCCTTATTGTGGTCACAATGAAAATCAGGCCCAATCCTGTGCTGCCTGGGGCCAAAGGCTGAGAAAAAGTAGGCCCAAACCCTTGTGCCAGGGACCCTCAAGGCAACTGGAGTATAATGCCTTTCTGACAACCCACCTCCACCCAGTCCTATCCAGCACCTCCCTGACTCTCAGCACTTGGGCTGAGCCACATAGAATGGACCCAGCGAATCTGTAAAAGTGAGGAATTCCCTTTGTTCTTTGGATATGGGGACCCTCCTTTTAGCTTTAGAATCCTGCTATGCTCTTTAATATCTTCTCAGTCAGGTTCTTGATGCTGGGTCAAAAATCAGTTCAAAGGAGGAAAGGTTCATTTCCGCCTACAGATCCAGGTCACAGTCCACCTTGGCTGGAAAGGCATGGCGCCAGGAGATTAAGGCAGCTGGTCACATTCAGAACAGTAAGGAAACAGAGAATGGCAAGTGCTACCGCTCAGCCAGCTCTCTCCTTTTTAGACAGTCCAAACCCCAGGCAATAGGATGGTGGTGCCCGTAGTTAGAGTGGGTCTCCCACCCTACTTAATCTACATTACCTCTCACAGGTGATTCCAGCTCATGTCAAGTTGCTAATCAGTGGCAGCCTCCCATACAGTACACTAACTTCCTCCCTAATAAACCTTTTCTCAGACACACAAAACATCATTTGGCAGTCCCTCAAATGAACACACATCTAGAATCTTTCTTTTAAATCTTAAAAACCTTTTTTCTAGAAAGTAACTTAATGAGACACTTTACAACCCTAAAGTGGTTGTATAGTCTCTTTTTCCTTCTTTTCAATTTATTTTTGGTAGATGATCTAAGCAACATGGGATTGTTTTATAACGTTGAAAATGAGAAGAAATCATATCACTTTTTTTAAAAAACCTTTTATGCCAATGTTCCCAATTCCTAGGAGGTCACTACTGCTTTCCTGGGAGTGTATAAGCATCCTTTCTTCCACATCCACTCTCAGAGAGTCATCCACAGAGCCCCCATATAAATAACAATTGAATCCAATTAAATATACTCTTCCTGCTTTTAATCACATACAAACCATAGCTTTACACATATTTTTTTTCAGTTTTGTCGATCAGAAGCCATATTTTGGTTTACAGCTTATTACCCTGGCTTGCAACTGGTATGTGCTTCAACAGATGGTGAACAGCCTCCGTGGGTTCTCTGGCCTCAGCTGAACTGTGGCTGGGGGAATAGCTGCAGCAGGGACCCTGCTCCAGCATGTGCGGCCCTAAGACCCCTCACCAGCCTGCTCCAGCATGTGGGGCCCTAGGAATCCTTCAATGGGCACCTTGCTGCTACTGGGGTCCTTCCTGGTAATCCTGATGTAAAGCAAGGGAAGGACAGTTGGGCAGACGGAAAAAAGAAGACAGAAGTGATCTGATGATGCATTTGATCCTTGTGGTAATGACCATCACACTCACCAGTGAAACCTTGGTAGTTTATCTGCTATTCTGTGAGCCTGAGGGCATGGGCAGGTCATGTTCTGAGCTGAGGACAAGCAGTAAATAGCTTTTGCTGGGATCCAGTGGGTACATGAAAGGATAGTGAAGAAAGGGGAGTCCAAGACCCTTAAGCAGAAATACAGAAACACGGATCTTGTAAGGGACAACAATGAAAGCAAAGCTGGAAAGCATTTATGACTAATGTACATTCCTTCCATCTATTATGAAGGTGTCAATGTTGTGGACTGGTAATCAGGTGGTATTTTAACTCCAAATATGAATACCAAGAAAGAAAGCTCAGTGGAAACTGTAACTCACTTTTTAAGAGCCATATACTTCACACAATATAGTGAGATAAAACTTCCTTTGATACTGTTGATGTCAAGTAGATCTGCTTCTCTGTATAGGATATTTCCCAGTTCCCCATGGATGCCAAAAAGACATGGCTAGCCCTGAATCCTGTATCTACTTATGTTTCCTCCTAAATCTATACAAACCCATGATAAAGTTTCATGTATGTTAGACACAGTAAGGAATTGACAATGGTAATAAAAATAGAGTGATTAACACTATCCTGAAATGTGACTGTGATCCCTTGCTACAAATCTTCTTGGACTGTACACTCCCACGTGGCTTTTTTTTTCCTTGTTGAGCCAAGAACTGTCCCCTTTCGACTTAGAGGCACGTTAAGGCTCCCCTTGGGCATATCTAAATGGCCACCATCACTGCCCTTGCACTTTGGGGCCACGACTGAACAAGGTAAGAGTTATTTGAAGGCTATCAGTGCGATGCTGTAACAGCTTGTTTTGTGTGGGGGAAGGGAAAGGGTGGGTGGGGACACAAAACTGAACCCAAATTGAACTTGTACCATAGAATCCTATATCCTGGAAGTTAGACCAAAAGATGGAACCCTCAAGAGAACCGTAGGGGCAGCACCTGAATCAAAGGGCCCTGGAGAGAGTGAGATGAAGCCTAGCCTCAAATTTCTCCTGTTTCTCTTTCTTCTCTTTTCATTTTTTTCTTTTCCCTTGGTGCTGGCCTATAGTTCCCTGTACCAGGATGTGGTTTACATCCACAATGAGCTATTGATCAGAGACACCTACCACATCTCCCAAAACAAACAAGACAGACTTCTGTCAGAGCATATGATTACCCACCAGAGGTTAACACTAGAACTCTACTGCTGAAGACACCAGACGCTGTTGGCACAGACCATGGAGAGACCTGGCTGGAATATGGAAGAAAGCCAGTCCCCAGACAGTTGGCCATCTAGTGCTGGAAGGTACTACATCAGCTACTGGGAGAAAGTGGTCAACATCTGTCTGAACAACTCAAAGTCTAAGCTACTCAGAAGCAAACAACCTGACGTGATGCTCACACAAGTGCAATAGTGGCACACAGCCATGGAGGAAACTATTTGCTACTGGATTGGTTAAAAAATTCACCCAGTGGAAAGGAAACCAGATTTGGAACTGGGAAACAAGTCAAAATCATATCCAGATAATGATTTTGCTTTCCAAAGTCAAGCTTCCACGAATCTTTGGCTATAAGAGGGTCTACACCGGTTAAATTATCTCTAAATTAATAATGGTTATCCCATTTAACCAGTGCTGATTTCACTCTCCATTGGAGATGCTGCTTGCTTTTTCAGATGGAAATGGGATCTGAGGAGATAAACAACTCAGCATATATGACTCCAGCCCCAGCTGAAACACAGATGAACTGGGGAAATGAGCAAGAGTGCTGCTTTCTCAGTGAACCTGATATCAGCACAAGGATGAAGGAGATAGACACTGAGGATGCTCAATACCTACCAAACCAGAGATCCAGAGGCTCCTAAAAGCCTGCCAATGAAGTAGAATTAAAACACACCCAACATGGTTCAGGGAACTTTACAGAGAGATGGAGGAAAAACTATTAGAGCCACAAGTTGGGACATGTTGCACAGAGATGTTACCTCTCCCCATAACTGACTGCTGTCCCCATAATGCATGACCCCCAACGAACAAGGCCTCATCAGAAAAGGGGCAGGGAGGAGGGAAAGGATGGTACCAACATGTGTTGTTTACATACTAAATATGTTCATATCTAATAAAAATAATTTTTTAAAAAAGAACCGCACCTGGTTATTAACAAGCAAGCAATGTATATAGTGTGGGTGTGCTGGACAAAGGACAAATCATGTCCCAAGCAGGATGGCGCTAGATAATGCAAAAGTTTATCTTGTCACTCAGAATGCTGTTTAACTTAAAACATGAATTTTTGGGCTGGGGAAATGGCTTAGTAGTTAAGGTACTTGCCTGAGAAGCCTAGGGATCCAGGTTCAATTCCCCAGAACCCACATAAGCCAGATGCACATGATGGTGCATGCATATGGAGTTTGTTTGCAGTAGCTAGAGGCCCTGGCATGACTCTTTCTCTTACTCTCTCTCTCTCTCTTTCTCTCTCATAAATAATTAAATACAAAATTTTTAAAATATGAATTATTTGTTTATGAAATTTGCTAGCAAATCATTTGGATCACAAATGGCCAGGCCTTACCGAACCTGCCACTGACTCTATTATCAAGCTGACTGTTCGTGAGTTCTATTCTATATCAGCCTCATCTTGGACACTATAAAGTAAAAATACAGTCAAAAATAAAAAGGCAGCAGGTTCAAAGTAAGGAAGGATCTGTTTACGTATTTCAGTGGCAGGTAACTGAACTTGCTGTGTAGCCTCATTCAGAATAAGCTTGCTGGTACTGACGAAAGGGCAGCCAAAAGTGGGGAGACTTGTCTGCTGCCAGACCCCAAAAGAGCAATGTTTTCCTCTCTAGGATCAATGCTTACAAATATGAAGCACCCCAACACAAAAACTCAAACACTCCTAATAAACATGGGTCACCTTCTCATTTGCCTGTATCAGCTATGCTGCTCCTGGGCTTAGACACCCATCCTATAATGTGGTGATTTCATTTCTAGGAATTGCCCTAATATATTAATATATATTAATTTATATAATATAATTATATATTACCCTAATATATATGTTGTAGTTATACATATATATATGTGTGTGTGTGTGTGTGTGTATCCCAGTTTTATGGTGCATTGTGCATCTCAATGAAACACTAAAACTAATCTTGTTTTGCTCTAGGAGTCTGGATCAAGTGTGTTATAGCCACAGGACAATGCATTATAAAACCCTTAAAAAGCATTGCACCAAAGAGCATCAAGTGGTGAGGGAAAAGAATCCCACATTTTCTCAAACAACAAGAATACTTTATAAAAATGGTATGGCTATATATCTCTCCATATCCATGATAGGTTGAGTCAAAGACCCCCCACAGATACCCAATGGGTGCCCAAGTTCCTCATAGAAAGTGGCCTAGTATTGCATATAACTTGCATTTATTCTTCATATGAGTGTGTTCACTTGAGTGTGGGTGGATGCTGGGGATCAAACCCAGGGCCTCATGTTCTGCCATTGAGCTCTACCCCTAGCCCAGCCCACCATGTGTTTTCGTTTTGTTTTGTTGTTTTTTTAAGTCTTTTTATTTTTATTTATTTACTTGACAAAGAGAAAGAGACAGAGAGAGAGAGATAGGGAGGGAGAGAGAGAGAGAGAGAATGGGCTCACCAGGGCCTCCAGTCACTGAAAATGAACTCCAGATACATGCACCACCTTGTGCATCTGGCTAATGTGGGTCCTGGGGAATAGAGCCTGGGTCCTTTGGCTTTGCAGGCAAACACCTTAACCATGAAGCCATCCCTCTAGCCCCTTTTTAAAATACTTTATTTATTTGCAAGAAGAGAGAGAGAGAGAATGTATTGGGGCCTCCAGGAACTGCAAAATGGACTTCAGATGCACATGCCACTTTCTGCATCTGGCTTTACATGGGTCCTGGGGAATAGAACCCAGGCTGTCAGGCTTTTCAGGCAAGTGCCTTGACTGCTGAGTCATCTCTCCAGCCCTTGACCATTCATGTGTTTTAAATAAACTCTATATTTCTTACAGTGGCTAATACAGTGTAAATGCTATGCTACATACAGGCTCGTCATTCTGCCTTGTTTAGGGAATAAAAAGAAATATCTGTACATGTTCAGTTCAGACATGATTTTTCCCCAACATCTCCATCCAGAGTTGGTGGAATCTGTCATTGCTGAACCAACAAATGCCGAACACCATGCAATGTGACTCTGCTGTTGTTTTCAAGTTCCTATGTGTGCTTAGAAAAATGATGACCATGGTGTTAGAGCAACCTGCTAACAGTGTTTATCCCTGAGTGACATTAGAGATGATACTGACTTTCATCTTTGTGCCAGTTTCTGCTTCACGTTTCCTACAATAAACATGCCATTTTTTTGCACATATAAGTGTATGTGTGTGTAGTGTACACGTGTGTGTATATATATGGATATTCATATGTATGTGGGTGCACATGTGTGTGCAGGTGTGTGGAGAAGAGAGGGTATCTCATTTGAACCAAGAGTGCATTGATTTGGTTAGAGTAGCTAGCCACAAGTCCCTAGGATCCTTCTGTCTCTGCCTCCCCAGTTCTGGGAACACACACGCCTCCTTGGCCTTTGCAGGGGCGCTGGGATTGGAACTCAGGTCCTCATGTTCATGCTGCACAGCAGCCACTTTACCCACTGAGCCCTCTCCCCAGCCCCTCAACATGTAATATTAAAATATTTTGTTATTGTAAACAACAAAAATGACCTGCTATCAGCTTCCTATTCTGAGGCCTGGGATACTATTGAGTTCTGCGTTACCCCCACCCCCACCACCACTTTGCAGCGCCCCTCACAACGCGCTCTCACCCCTGTGCTTTGTTGATATATACTTGCTGTACTGACAAGCATGTGGCTGTTGTTTTCAGGCCTATGTCAAGTTCAGTCTCATATCCTCGACCTGAAATAAATAAAACGTCATAAAGCAGGGCTGGAGAGATGGCTCAGTAAATTAAAGGCACTTGCTCACAAAGCCTGGGTTTGGTTCCCCACCACCCCATGTACAAAGCCAGATGCACAAAGTGGCACGTGCATCTGAACTTTGTTTGCAGTGGCAAGAGGCCCTGGTGTGCACATTCCCTGCCCCCCTCATTCTCTCTCTCTTCTTGCAAATAAATAGGCATGTTTTTAATGTCACAAAGAAATCCAAGGTTTTTTCAAAGATCCACAAAATATTAACTCAGACAAGTCCTAAACCCTATGCTCACCCTGAACCTATTCTTCCATCCTCTCACCAAAGAGGGTTAAGTCAAAATATCATAGCAAGCCACGTGCACACCTCTAGCCCCAGCACTGAGACAGCTGAGACAGAAGGATCACGAGGTCCGCCCGGGCTATGTAGTGAGAATGTCTCACAAAAACAGAACAACCCCCCAGGACACACACATAGAACCAACAGCCATCATGCTCGCTGTGATGTGCTCTACGTGGACTTGTCTAATAGACAGGACTTAAGCAAGCAAGATGCTCGCCACTGAGCAAGCCTGTCACCCAGGGTTGAAGGGTTTCTTATACACAACAGTGCGTATTCCCCTTGTTGGAGCTCCATTGAGAGTCACGAGCACATCTTCTCAAAGGGAAAAATCAAACATTTAAAAAATCTTTTTCCAGGAAAATTCTAGATTTGGTAAATGAAAGAATTGTTCTCTCTGGGGGAATTTCCATTCCTTTTCCTTTATTTTCTTTTCTTCTGGAGCAGGGGCGCCGGAGACAGCTGACCACTCTGCCAGACCCCTGGATTGTTCTCAGTTATAACGACACTCTTGACACCAGCCTCAGGAGATTTCTGTCCTTCTTGGGGTCATAGTAGCCACGAGTATTCCCTGGAATGCCTGCTGCAACCTTAGACAGCAGAACACATGACCCTGTGGCTGGTAATCAGGGACAATGCAAGGCAGTCTAGGCTTTGGGCTTGCTCTGGTTCCAGCCAATCAACGCACATTAATCATTCCGCTCTTGTAGTTACCGTGATTCAGCCTCTGTGACTCACCAGCATCACACGCAGGGAAGTCTGTTGTGACTGGAGACGGGCAGAAGAGCTCAAAGCAGAAAATGAGCCTTGCCTAAAGGTGTGGAATATCCCAGCAATGGGTGGTGAGAGGACCAGGGTGATGCAGCAGGGGACAGCTCTCCCAAGCATCGCCTGAACAGATCATTCATCTCTAACCATGTGTTGTTTTGATTTGTAATTATTTTTCACTCATAGATGCATTATCTTTCCAAGTTCTTAATACACTCCAGAAGGGTAGGGGCCACGTGGCTTCCATCTGAGCCTGTCATGTCAGGGGAGGTGGTCATTGGGAGTCTTGTCACCTGCCATTTGTCTTCTGCATGACGGTGTGGGGCCTTCTGGCAAAATCTCATAGGCTGACCCAATAAAGGTGAGCTTTTCGGAGGTGCTGACAAGCTTGGTCGCCCAGTAAAACTTCTCTGGCCTGCTAATCACTGCCAAGCAGGCCCTCTCACTCACTCACTCACACGAGATCCCCTCCTTCCTGTTCTCAGCTAGAAATACCATGAGAACAGACTGTCTCACGGTGTTTTCAGATTTCCACTTCTAGTCCCTGCCAAAAGCAGGAAGTGCAGAAGTGGGCGATAATTCTTTTTTTTTTTTCTTTTTAGAACACTTTATTAAAGAGTTTTGGTTGTTAGTTGTTTTCCTTTACCCCCCCCAACTGAACCTCATTAGAATTAATTTGAGCAGTACTTCAAATTTACATAAGGATTTTTCTTGCAAGGTGCACAAGGTATTTAATTTATGCCTCTTCCCTGTAAGGCAAAGGAGGAAGTCCTGAGGATAAGGAATTGCAGACTAAGGGCATCCTGGGGCTTTTCCACTCCAGCAGGTTGTTGTTGTTTTCAAGGTGAGGTCTCACTCTAGCCCAGGCTGACCCGGAATCCACTACAGGCTAGCCTTGAACTCACGAACTCACAGCAATCCTCCTACCTCTGCCTTCTGAGTGCTGGGATGAAAGATGCATGCCACCACCATGCCCAGCTCCATCTCCAGCATGTTTTTAACTCATGAGAACATTGAACTTCAAAGGAACTGCGTGGGCTGATTCTTGTTCTTTGCACAGGCGGCCTCTTCCCTCCCCACCACGCTATAGCAGAGACGTGTCTCTCATGCCACACTGATATGACCCTTACCTCCGACCAACACCTCTTCCCCACCTGACACTGCCTTCTCTGCCCTCTTGTTCCTCCACCACAGCCAAACTCTTTTGATTTGTTATCAAGTAGACAATATGCATCATTTAAAGGAGAAAGAACCACTCTGACTGAGGATACCACTGAAAGTGGAGGGAGAAAATGAAAGGAAGGAATGAAGGAAAGGAGGCAGAGAGGGAGGGAGGGAAGAAGAAAACAGAGGAGCAAAGAGTGTCCAAGAAGGAGAAGGAAGCAAAGCTGCATCAGGTCAAGGAAACTGTTTCTTGTGATACACTTGCCATCTCCTTTCACCACAGCCTGCACATACTGAGAGGAGACTGTTCTGTGTGGACGTCTGGATTCCTCCCCCTGGAGATAATGATTTCACACAGCCTGGCTCTTATCCCATATTATGGCCATTTTCTGTGGCTATTATGATTTATCTGAGCCTGGGTAACTTATAAAGAATAGAGAGTTCAGGGCTGGAGAGATGGCTTAGCGGTTAAGTGCTTGCCTGTGAAGCCCAAAGATCCCGGTTCAAGGCTCGGTTCCCCAGGTCCCACGTTAGCCAGATGCACAAGGGGGCGCACGCGTCTGGAGTTCGTTTGCAGAGGCTGGAAGCCCTGGCGCGCCCATTCTCTCTCTCCCTCTATCTGTCTTTCTCTCTGTGTCGCTCTCAAATAAATAAATAAATAAAACTTTTTAAAAAAGTTTTTAAAAAAAAGAATAGAGAGTTGGGCTAGAGATTGCTTAGTAGTTGAGGCATTTGCCTGCAAAGCCTAATGACCCGAATTCCATTAACCAGTACCCAAGCAAAGCCAGATGGACAAAGTGGCACATGTATCTGGGGTTTGTTTACAGTGGCTAGAGATATTGGTGTGCCCATCCTCAGTCTCTCTCTCTCCCCCCTTGCAAATAAATAAATAAAATATTTTTAAGTTTTTTTAAATAGAAGCTTATTTCAGTCATGCTTCTAGAAGACAGGAGTTCAAGAGTATGGCACCCATGCCTGGTGAATGCTCCATTATAACCTCAGAGGCAACACATTTCTTTCCTCTAGTAATGCCATAAATACCTTCATAAGGCCCCCATGCTCATGATCTCCCAAAGTCTGCAAATACCATCATCATATACATTTGGAGATTAGATTTTTAACACATGAAATTGTTAGATGAACCTCCACAGAGGTTAGTCCTCAAATAAACAGGATTTTGTGGTCTGAATTGTGTTGCTCCTACCACACACAAAATTATTATGTTGGGACCCTAACCTCTAGTGAAGCCATTTGGAGACAGCGTCTTTACAATGGAGATAATGTTAAATAAGTCTGATAATTCATCATGATTGTCAACCTAAAGGAATTTGTAGCCAGCATGGGAACCGACACATCTGTGAGGAAGTTTCTATGCTAACTCTGGGTAGCCCCGTCTCACGGGCTGGAGTCCTGCACTGGTTAAAATGGAGAAAGCAAGGGGAGTAACAGCTTTCGTTATTCTCTGATTCCTGACCGCAGATGTGACCAGCTATCTCACAGTCCTGCTACCACATCTCCTATGCCAAACAGGACTGTATTCCCTCAGACTACAAGCCAAAGCAATCTCTTTTTCTCTTAAATTGCTTCTTGTCAAATATTTTGTCACAGCAAAAAGAAAAGAACCTAATTCAATGAAAACATGGGAATTGGTAGACCCTAATCCATAAAAATAGTGGAGATAAGAAGAGGAGAAGGACAGGATGAAGGAGAGGAAGAGGAAGAAAAGGTATAGGAGCAGAGATCTTTGCCCTAGCTTTGTACAAAGAAGAAAGGCTATCTGAGAACACCATGAGAAAGCCAGGAAGAAAGACTGAGTGGGCGTGCCTTGTGATCTTGGGTTTCTGTCTCGAGGATTCTGGGAAATAAATGAATGACTTAAGCAAGCTGGTTTCTAGTACTTCCTCACAGCCCTGACAGATAAATTCATAGGCTATTCATAAAAATCAGATTCTAAATTTTACTCTGTGACGTGCTACAGTCTTGTGACTGTCCACCCTCCACTGCCTGAGATCCATCTTGTGGGTATAACAGCTCCTCCTGTCAGAAGCATCTCAAATAGCAGACGTAAATTAAATTAGCACAGGACTGAAACGAGATCCAGGACAAAACCAGAGGCTACAACCAACGCAGTTCCAGGCCACAGTGAACAGCAAATTAGCATTCATTAGAAATGGACCAGGATCATATTTATGTTTTCAGACAAATGGTGCTATTCCTGCACAGGCCTCTGCTAAACTCTGTACAGAATTTCACAGTGATTTTAAAGAAAAATTTTAAAATGAAGGCCCCCAAAATTATATATGGGTGCTGGAGAGATGGCTCAGTGGTGAAAGGTATTTGCTTGCAAAACCTGCCTGCTGTGGTTCAATTCACTAGTACCCACATAATGCCAGGTGCACAAAGTGGCACATGCTTCTCTCAATTTTTTTTTACAGTGGCAGGAGGCCTTGGCATGCCCCTACTTACTCTCTCGCTCTCACTCTCTTCCCTTTACAAATAAATAAAATATTCAAGCAAAATTATATATGGCTAACACCCCATATCCTGATCCTGAGCAAGTAAGTAAGTATTTAATATGCCTGGCCTATGGCACTAACGTATACTAGAACAGGACTGGAGAGACGGCTTAGTGGTTGAGGCTCTTACCTGTGAAGCCTAAGAACTTATGTTCAAACCTCCAGGTCCCACAAAGCCAAACACAATGATGCAAGTTTGCAATGTCACATGTGTACACAAGGGGGCAAATGAATCTAGAGTTCATTTGCAGGTCCTGAAGGCCCTGTTGTGCCCATTCACTCTCTCTTTTCACCCTCTCTCTGTCTCAAAACAAATTTTAAAAAGATACACTAGAACAGAAGACCAGGGCATCATGAAGCAAATAAATGAGCATCTGATGTAGAATTTGGTCAAGAACAGTCCAAATGTGCCATAACCAGGATCAGAGATAGGAGGCATTCACATGGCTTCACAAGGACGCAGTAGATGCAACTCACATCCAGCCCATCCTGATGGTGAGCCCAAGGCCCTGCCTAAACACGTCTGTCACCTGGTCAAAAACAGCACTTGCAAATACTTGTAAAATACTCCGTTATTTGCATACATTACATCATCAGTCCCCACAAGTCCTACGCAGTATGAACTGTACTGTGTCCACATAGGGAACGCAGAAGCTCGGGGTTCAGTAATACACCTGTAATGGAGCCAGCTTAACATCCAAGCCTGCCAGACTCCAAAGCCTGAGATATGCCCCTTTGGCAGACCTTCTGCCGATGAGCCCCTGCACAGAGCAACCAAGCGGGTGGGTAAGAGGGAAGGGCAGGGGGATGCTGCCTCCTGACTTGTGACTCGGGCAATTTCCCACATGACCTTGTTTTCTCGTCGCTTCTCTGTAGGGCCCAATTTTGTCCTTCACACGGTATTTTGTGTGTCTGGGAATGAGCAAAGGTCCACAGGCAACACCAGTGAGTCTGACTTCACATGGCACTGGGGTATTGAAGCCAAGCCATCATAATAATCATGCTGGCCCAGAAGATCTTCACCCTACCTGGCTCTGTGTAAGCTCTTGTTTGGAGTCTCTCTTGTGTGTGGGCATAAGTGTGTATGTGCGTGTGGCGTGTGTCTAGCGACTACACCTACCCTCTCCTTTGGCTGTGAGTGTAACAAGAGCAACTAGCAAGTTGTTTCCTGCTTTCATCTTCCAAAAAGACCAAGCAGAACTCCAGTGTGAAAAACAGCTAATGCGATACTGAGTTTGCAAATTTAAACTAAGAGTTCTGCAGTCAAGACATGCAAAAGTTTCCATAGCAACATGAACTCTTATCTTTAGGATTTTGAGTCCTAGTAAAGCCATTAAAACCATACTGTTATAGATACTGGTGAATATACAACGTGGCTGAACTTCCGGTTGAAGATTATTTTCCATATTTTAATTGCAAACAGTTCCAATTATAGACATGTACGCATGCTTCATGATAGCACCTTGGGTAAAAGGAGAATCGTAAGCGCCAGCTTGATTCGTTTTGTTCTTTTCTCCACTCTTTTCCTGTTATATGCCATTTCCTCAATACACTGCATGCTGAGAGTGTGGGGGATCACAGCACCAGGCTGCCCACAACCCTAGGGACTTACTTGCTGTCATCCCTGTGCCACCTTCAAGAACCAGGCAAGCCCACTTCCTCAGAGAAGCAAGCTGGGCTAGCAGGCATTCCCAAAGGCTGCCATAGTCACCTAGGTGACACACTGGGTCTTCAGTGTCACTCTTAGAGCTGGCAAGGAAGTGGATCTGACCATGGGGCCCAGACATAGCCAACTCGTGGAGGATAAAAAAGTACCCCCCCAACTGTCTGAACAGAGAACTTAGTGACATCCCAAACTAGCTGAAAGGGGAGCCCAGCTCAGTATTTCATGAGCCATGCATAAAGGAAAGAAAGAAAAAAACATGTGTAATGAATATTTTCTTGGAGGAAGACAGAGTAATTATTGTAGATTCTTGTGAGCAGTGTGGGGTGGGAAGGAGGTTGGAGCATTCTGAGTCATCCCCTCAAAGTGCGCCAATAGCGGACAGTCATGGCTAGCTGGAGTGATGGGGACGGCCGGGGAGCATGGCTCCCGTGCACTTACAGTCTGAAATAGTATCACGGTGTCACAGACATACAGACACCCTGAGTGAAACAGACAAACGGATGTGGCAGAAGGCTTAAAGTGAAACCAGCCTGCAGGGATGGGCTATTTTTAGCTTCCTAATAAAGAAAGCAGCTGCATTCAGAAAGGCTGCCACTCGCTGCTCGCGAGAGCAACTGGGTGCGTTCAGGGTTCTAGCATTCACCAACACTGAGCCACCGCCTTTCACGTCCTCGGGAAGGGGCCCTGCAAAGTCGATGTAGTGGGCTTGGGTTTTCTTCTAGGATTTCAGAAAAAAACTCTTAAACAATAAGTCTGTTAAAATCAGGGAACAATAAGCAAAAGAATAAGCTATTCCTGGGACCCTTCTGGAGTGAGCCAGGTCCTATACAAATCCCTTTCAAAGCCTTAAGGAGCGAGGGACAAAACTCTGGCTTGCTCTTTGTATGACCTAAGTAGCTAGTCTCTGTCTCTTTTATTCTCTTTGACCCAAGCTGCTCCAAGAGCCCAGAAGGCAGGAGACATTCACCAGAAACTGAAAAGCAAGCTGCAGAGTGACCCACTTTTAGGAACAAAAGCACACAACATAGGACACGTCCTCTGCGGATACAGAGACTGAGGGGTGCAGGTGTGCCACCTGGGAAAGCCGTTGCCATGGCTCTGAGGAGGTCGGGCTGTGGCATGCACTCCTTGGAGAACAGCCTCCCACCAGTTTTTGTCCCACAATGCAGTGACCTTTGGGCCTGGACTCTTCCTAGGATTCTCTTAGACAGGGTGGACCCCTGGGTGTGCCCTGCATTAAACCACTCTGGCTCTGTGGTAGAAGATGTCTTCTTTCTAAATATTTATGTTTCTGTCAGAAATTTCCCATTGCGTAGGCAAGGATGTATGGAAACGGAATGACCCTGGCAAAGTGGGTCCTAAACCCCATACTCAGGTCTCAGCCCTTCTTGGATGGCAAATGGGGAGTCAGAAGAGATCCCTGACTAGTGATAAAATTGGAGAACAGCAGCCTCCAGGGTCCCCCATCCTGCAGTGAGTTGCTCCTCAGGGCCACCCGTGGGTGGGGATTGAGGGTCCATAGCACCCCCTCCTAAGCCCAACCTAGACTGCAATGAGTCCAGAGATCTGAGTTAATCAAGGAAAGAGGAGAGAGAAGCATTGAGAACATAAAAATAAATAAATAAAAAGGAATGAGTCAGGCCCTGTGGCAACAAGCCCTGGTGGCCTCGTGGGGTCTGTAAAACTAGTGAGAGGCCAAACCATCTTGCTCTCCTCCCAGTGGACGACAGAGTCTTCCAAAAGCATTCAGGTGACTGTGTGAGCATGCTCACTTCCTGGAAATCCTTCCCCTGGCCCAGATGTCCTCAGCCTTGTCTGCCCATCACAATCGCCTGGGATTTTTTTTTTTTTTAATACAGCGATGCTTGGGCCTGAGCTCAGATTATTACAAAAAAAAAAAAATCTCTGGGAGCTTTCTCAAATACCGATGGCCTGGCCCAAGGTCAGACTGTTCGAGCTGACTCTGAGCAGGTGATCTGAGCTGCCAGCATTTTCCCAGCTCCCTTCTCCAGCCCCACTTAAATTCCTTCCTCTCTTCTTCTTGTAAACACTTAAATCTGTCACTGACGACAGCTCATCAGCCTTCCAAGTGCCAGGGCTACCTCTCACTACCTGTCACAGTCAGTCCCTGAGTACCACAGACACACCTGCAGAGCTAACAGCAATAGCCGCGACATGCAACCAGCCTGGGTTGGAGCCAGACGTTGGGATACATACCTGTAATTCCAGCACTTGGCCGGTAGGGGGCAGGAGGCTCAAGAGTTCAACGCCAACCTTGGCTATGCAGTGACGTGGAGGCCAGCCTGGGATACACCAGACCCTGTTTCAAAAATAAACAAACAGGGTTAAGGTTAGGGTAAATAAATAAATAAAAATAAGCAAAGGAGAGTGTGGCATACACAATGTAGTTTTATTCAGCTGTGATGAACAAAATTATGTCATTAGCAGAAAAAAGGATGGAACTGGAGCTCATCATAGTAAACGAGGAAAGCCAGACTCTGACAAACATCACATGCCTCTCTCATAGGTGGACTCTAGATTTAAATATATATCAAATATGGTACATATGCTGTAGTAAATACATATTTATATATTGTGTTATCTAGATATATTAAATATGTTACGTTATATAATAAATGTAATAGTACAATATATAACTATGCCATTCAATATTTTATATTTATATTATGTAATAAGTATTAAATAATATCAGTATGCTATACAATATAAACTTATAAGGTTAATAGATACATAAAATAAATATGACATAATAATAACTATATAAAATATACATCACATATTAGATTATATATATGATATGAAGATAGGAGGAAGACAATAGGTGCAGAGGAAGAATTTTAAACAAAGAGCAGAGCTGAGAGATGGCTCAGTGGTTAAAGACACTTGCTTGCCAAGCCTGATGGCCAGAGTTCAAGTCCCCAGTACCAGAATCTGGAGTTTGTTTGCAGTGACAAGAGGCGCTGGCACCCTCCTTCCCCTTTCCCTACATAGTCTATCTCTCCTTGCAAATAAATAAATATATATATATATATATATATATATATATATATATATATATATACACATACATACATATACATATATATATACATATATATATGTACATATATGTACATATATATGTGTGTATGTATGTGTGAATGACATGGAAGCAGAATAGGGACTCTGGGGGAGGGAAGAGATAAACCGGCGTGAGAGGAAGAAGGGGAAGTAAGGGAGGATGGGGGGGTGTGAGTATGAGCAAAGCTCAAAGATATATTCATGAAAAGATTCTAAAGAAGCCTATTATTTTATAATGTGCTTACTATTATTTTAACACATCATTGCCTATTACATGTGACCACTGAGCCCTGGACACAAGGATTTTAAAATAGAAATGTACATCTATTCATTGGAGAAAACACACGGGGTTGTAAGATTTAGCGTGAATATAAATTTAAAAAAGAATAAATGTAAGCTATCTCCTTAGAAGGATTTTAGTTGATTATATATTGAAATGATATTTCAGAGCTATTGAGTTAAATAAAATATGTTAAGCTTAATTTTACCTGTTCCTTTGTACTTGGCTTACAGGGTACTAAACTCTCTGAAATCACACAGTTCACATTCTATTTCTATTAGACAGCCTCTGTGCTAGACACAGTTCAAGCTACTATTAATCTCTCTCCTCTAGTATTCCTTTTCCCAGCCTGGAGAATTCTACTTCTTTTAACTTTTTTTCCTAAATTATTTCTCCAGGATTGGGGACTATCACTATCCGTGAACTTCCTCCATGGTGGGGCTTAGCGTATGTGCCTATGAAGCACTTGGACTCGGGACGTGCGCGGCTCATGTTATACAGTGTATATGCATCACACTGATGGCTTCCAGGCAGTGGTGGTGGGGCCTTTGGGACATGGGACCAACGGAGCAGCCTTTTGGCCATTGGAAGCTTGCCCTTGAAGGGAAATGTGCGCCCCTGTGCCCCTCCTCCACTCCCATTTCACTCTACTTCATGATCCCTTTACCTCACCACTGATCCAATGTCTTGAAACCAAGCAATCATCATGGACAAGAACTTCCAAACCTGTGATCCAAACTAAACCTTTCCTGTGTGTCAGTTCATTACCCAGGCAGCTATTAGAGTAACAGAAAGTGGACTAACAACTCAGGTCCAGGGTGGAGAGCTATCAAGTAGAGTGTTGAAAGTATGAGAAAATATCCCAAGCCACAAAAGCTCCTCTAACAGTATTGCATAGGACCACTGGAAACACTGCATTCAGTGAAGGTAGCAGGTCACCCAAAGCCTTTACCTAACTTCCCTATAAATTCTTGATCCACTAACCCTCTTTCCCCATGGCAAGAACAGAACGTGAGGCCATGGACGCATTGTGGGGGACTCTTAGTTTGGCTATAAGAGTTGTACTTATTAGAAAAGGTATATTGAAAGAAGAGATTGAAAGGGGAGATGAAGCTGGTGGAGGTACCCACAGATTGATGTTATGGGGAGCAAGAAATTGCAGAAGGACCTAGAATTCTCTCAGAAAGTAAGAGAAAGACATATTCAAGAAATATTTTTCCATTGTGTTCTTTTGTTGGATGATTGAGCCAACTTCTTAACACATACTCATGAAAAAAATAATCAGGGCTGGAAGGATGGCTTAGAGGTTAAGGTGTTTGCCTGCAAAGCCAAATGACCCAGGTTCAATTCCCCAGGACCCAGGCTAGCCAGATGCATAAGGGGACACATATGTCTGTTTGTAGTTTGTTTGTAGTGGCTGGAGGCCCTGGCACGTCCATTCTCTCTCCTCCCCCCTCTCTGTCATATAAATAAATAAATATAAAATATTTTTAAAAATCAGACTTTCTAACAACTGGATATTTTGCCTTTAAATAACAGAGGTAATTCTATTTACATATATTCTGGCTAATCACATCCACAATATAGAATGAGGTGTTTTGTTTCCGGGAAAGGGTCACAAGTTGTTGAACATAATGATGGGATTGCTCTTTGAGTCACTCTCACCCCTGAACTAATCTGACAGAGAGCCTTGGAATTTCACTTTACCCTTCCTGCGCTCAGCGAGTGCTGACCCTCAGGACTTTCTTTAAAAAAAAAAAAAAATTATTTATTTATTTGAGAGTGACAGACAGAGAGAGAAAGAGAAAGAATGGGTGCACCAGGGCCTCCAGCCACTGAAAATGAACTCCAGATGCCTGTGCCCCCTTGTGCATCTGGCTAACATGGCTCCTGGGGAATCGAGCCTCGAACCAGGGTCCTTAGGCTTCACAGGCAAGCGCTTAACCACTAAGCCATCTCTCCAGCCCCCTCAGGACTTTCAATGGCAGGCAGCTTACCCCTCAGTCCTGGGCACGGCCATTTCTCCCATGGTGATGACAGGAAGGCTGGCTTTTGTGTGCTTCTGACTAACTCTAAAGGATGGCGGCACTCTGAAATGCTAGCGCACTCTCCTGAGGAGCCATGGCCACCCAGAAGGCCATATGTCCAGCTTGATGCCCCCTCCAAGCTCCTGGCTACTCCTTTTTTCTTTCTCAACCAGAGTGGCCTCAGAAAATGGGCAGTTGAGCAGTGTGTGTGTGTAAAACAAAATACCCAAGAGAAACAACTTAAAGGAAAGAGGCTGTGTTTTGGATCAGTCAGTGGTGGACCACCAGCTCCAGCGCTTTGGGGTCCCAAAGAGCGACAGAGCCTCACACTGGGGAACATATAGTGGAGCCATCTGCTTGCCCTGTGGCATGAAGCATAAAGCAGAGCGAGTGAAGGCAAGGGGCTGAGGACAAGACTGAACCTTCCAAAACAGTCCTCCAGCGCTCTGCTTCATCCAGCTCCACCCCATGGCCTAGTAATCTGTGAGCTAGGAACTCAGCGGTGGGTTCATCTACTAAGCAAGTCAACACTTCTTCGCAGAGTCCAATCACCGTTCAGTAGTCCATCAACTGACAACCAATCCTTTAACACGTGAGCCTTCAGAGGATATTTTTAGCTTTAAACGAGATGGGATGAAGCCACATGGCAGGGGATGAGCCCTCTGCCAAGTTATGGTGAACCCAACCCACCACTTCTGGAAGCTTCCTCTCCAGCTGGCTATCCCCTCGCACCGCCTTGCTCCTCCCTAACCCAGGTCCATGAATGGGGTACTTATCCTAGATTATCCCTCCACTAATTTTATACTCAGCTTAGAAACTCCTCACTGTGACTCAGATCTTATATTTCATCAAACCATTTTCCAGCAGGTGGACTTCCAAAGCCCAGCACAGCAAGCACACTGCTGCAAGAGAACAATCATCTATTGTCTTCTATTTATTGCTGTTCCTGCCTATATCAATATGGTACTGACGAAAAACAATAAGTAGACATCTGCCAGGCCTACTCTCAGAAACCTGGAGGGTTGATAAACTCAGTCTGGAGCTCAGAGTTTGATCATTTTCTCCCGCCGCAATACCATGTCACCACTCTGGCACATGATTCTATTGGTACATCTATCATCTTGAGCTGGGATTCACATGACAAGCCTGTCACCCCTTCTACTCCTTGATACCCAATGACCAGAAGCAAAACTCAAAGTAAAGGGGGAAATACAAAGGATGATGCCTGGACCAAATGCCAGGAAGAGGCCAGGCAGCCTGGGAACCTGCCAGTCCAGCTCTGTCCCTTCCTCATCACTGGGAGAATGTGTGGCTCTTCATACTAGCTGGGATTCTGACCCGGAGACTGCTTGAGCCCTTTGGAGTGGGCCATGGTCTATCCTTGGCTAACCCACCCCTCATAAAAATGTCTCTCACCATTGGTGGTTTTCACCACATGGTACTTACAGAAACAACATCAGTGACCTTAAAAGGTTCTGTGGACCTGCAAAGTCTCTGGCCCTGCCCAGGCTTGCCACACGAGGAACTCTGGTGGCAATCTGTTTTAATCAACCTCTCCAGGTGGCACTAATGTTGGAAGGATTCAGATTAATTGTTCTGGAAGGTTGTTCATTGTCCCAGATGATTCTCAGCCAAGTGGTGCTGGCCTGTGGCTTCTAGAAATATCTTTTCTGGTCTAGACTGGTTCCCTTTTATATAAAAGGGTGACCAAACCTTTTTTGACTTCAGTGCAAAAGACTAATAGTGGGTGAGTGATTTCTTGAGGCACATTTTGGCTGAAGATGAAATGGTTTCCTGATGGTTTGAAGAAATTAGTGAGTCATCAAAAATGGAGAGGTGATAAGGAAACTCTCAGGAGCATCAGGTATGATGAGGAGGGATCCAGGTTGTGCTCTGAGAGATAGTGCAGCCTCTAGGCTTCTAGAGATGGCTATGGGCGTTTTGTAGTAGAAACAAATACATGTATATGTGAGATAGTTTCCTCTGGATGTGATAAAATATAGAGAAGGAAGGTTTAGGGAAGGACATAGTATGTCATGGTGGGGAGAGGCATTCTTGCAGGAATGTAAGCGGGATGGTCATGTTGCCCCTGTAATCAGGAAGCAGAGATCAGACAGGAAGTGGGATAGAGCTATTAAACTTCAGGACTCACCCCAATGACCTACTTCCTCTAATAAGAATCTACCTCCTAAATGTTCCACAGTTTTCCAAAACAGTGCCACTAGCCGCTGGGGGACATTTCGCATTGAAGGTATAACAATGGGACATGTAGCACTTGTGACTTAAACACACCTTCAGGCCCTCTCAGAGGACAGTGTGGGGGTGTTGATGAAAGGACCATTTCAAAGCAAAAACAAAGACTCAGTTGCTGTCCACAAGCCCTGTGATGAAAACACAGTGAGCTGCAGTGCATTCTGGGCAAGGCAAAGAACGTTTGGGGTCTTCCTTCTCCTCCTATGCCTTCTGAGTGGGGGGAGTTCTAAACACTCCTTGTTACCAGATATATCAGGGATATTTTGGGACCAGACAGAAGGGAATCCTAGGTTCTGAGGTGAGGACAGAGCTAGAAGCACCGATTCAGGGAGAAGAGTCTTGGCCAGGAGTGGAGGAAGCCACCAGGCATTGGCAAGGACCAAGCAGCAGAGCATGGGTGCAGTTTTTCTGTCCTCAGAGTAGGGCAATGGGTCCAGTGAAGAGTTCTCTGAAATCAGACGGACCAGGCTTGGATTTAGAGAGTCCAGCGGGGACACAGCCTGAGAGAGAAGGCACAGAGGCAGGTCCAATGTGGGAGGGAATATCTCTTGTCAGGTTTCTTCTCTTAGAGTGTGGTAAGAACGGTGCCCTTGGAGTCATGGAATGCTCAAACCAAATAACTCAGCCTGGCAGTGCTGTGTGGTAGTTACAATACCAAGAGATGTGTCCCAAATATCTCTTCTAAATAGTGCCTGTTTTGGAATGCATATAAAGTGTTTAATAAGTTGAAAATACTACACAAAAGGCAAACTTGTAATTCATCTTGTAAATCTCTTTTTTCCTGTTTGTCTCCTACCTTCCTGTTCCCTGGTGTATTAACTTCTCAAAGACTGACAGGACAACAGAGATCAGGAATTAGCTAAACAGTAGCCAGAGCCATTTGAGATTTAATTAAACAACCCTTTCAAAGGCATGCTAACTTTGAATCAATTTTGGCACGAATTTCAACTAGAAAGCTTGAATCATTTCTACCTTTTAGTTTGATTATCTTGAGTTAAATCAAGAGGGGGGGGGAAGAGCGTGCTGAACTTGGTGCACATAACCCAAGCATTCAGGAGGCTGAGGCAGGAGGATCAGCCTATGACATACAGTCAGTTTGCGGCCAGCCACTTACAAGTGTGAAATGCTCCCTTCTCCACTCCACCACGAAAAACAAACAAAAAAACAGCCAGACAACAAAATCATTACTTTTTTTAAAATTTTGTGTATGTGTGTGTGTGTATATCTATATATATATATATATAGATATACACACACACACATACATAATTTTGTCTAATATTTTATTTGGGACTTGGAGATAAATATGAAAGATAAAAGTTACTTGTGAGCTCTGAGAGAATAATGGATGCCATTTCATGAAAGAGAAACTTGGACAAAAGAGTGGCTTGGAATATGTCTTGGCATGAGATGGCCAAGAAAGATACAAAGAAGAAATGTACACCTGGCACACTCCCTCCTCAGAGCAGAACTGCATTTTATAGGAGTCATAATTATCTCCTCACTTCTCCAGTGCTGGCTGTATAGCTGATTCTATAGAGACAGGCTATTTAAATGCTCCACAAATGCTGGTAGCACTTGCATATGAAAACTCAAGGCCTCCCTAAAATTTTACAGAACAGCAGGAGTGCAGAGTTGTGTGGAGTGAATAGTGTGTCAGACATGAAAAGCAGACACCTGTGGCTTTGTTGAAGCCCCGGCCTGATTCAGGGGCCACGTACATTGCTTCTGAGCCGGCAAGTCCCATCAAGGTTATATGTAAAACTCAGTGTGAATCTGAAACAAGGAATGAGTACCAGAAAACAAGCCAGGAGAACATCCCACTGTGCACACCTGCAGTGCAGGGTCTCTGGGTGTAAGGAATGGTACAGGCAGGGCTGGAGAGATGGCTTAACAGTTAAGGGGCATGCCTGTAAAGCCTAAAGACCTAGATTCAGCTCCCCAGACCTTATGTAAGCCAGATACACATGGCACATGTTTCTGGAGTTTGTTTGCAGTAGCAGGAGGCCCTGGAGTGCCCATTCTCTCTTTCTCATGAATAAATAAGTTTGTAAATGATGCATGTAGCCCCCAGGAAGCACTGGCAACACATCCTTCCATGATGAGGGTGGCCCTGTCACCCCCAGAACCACATCTCACTTTCTAGTTGGTCTAGTGCACATGAGACAGACATAGACACAAACACAGCACTTCTTATAACCTTACAGCAAACTCCAGATCCACAGGCTCCCATGGGTAAGACTCGTGATCCTATGTGAGTAGCCAGAGGATAAACAGATCTTCCCAGGCAGTTGTCAATTTTACAAGAACGTTTGGGTGATCTGATGCATGCCTTCACGGTAAGAGAGGTAAATCGTTCTCCATGCTTCTGGAACTCAGTCAACTGCCCACCCCCACCAAGACATGGGGAGTTATTCACCCAGGTATCATAGCCATGGTCCTGGTGTTGTGAATTACGAGTCCCAAGAGATGGCTGGAGACACGGCTCAGTGGATAAAACACTTGTCTCACAAGCGTGAGTTCCAAAGTTTGTATGTCCAGAACCCACCTGAAGCTGGACACAAGTCTTCCTGAGGCCTCTTCACTCACTTCTGTGGTGTGCTTGGTGATGGAGGGTGGTGGATTCACAGTGGCTCCCTTGGAAGATGAGTGACAGTATCAAAGTTAAGAGAAGCCTTGGCTGTCCGTCCGTCCCTCCCGCCACCAAGCAGCTGACCCTGACCCTGTTTGCTGACATTTAAGGAGACAGAGCAATGCCTCCCCAAATGCACAGTATCATGGGTAGTGCAGGAGAGCAACAACAAATGCTTCGTAGTGCTGGGCACCCGCCTTCTGCTTGGCAAGTGGCAACTATATTACTTACGAACTCTCTGGGCTGAAAATCAGGCCTTGTGGCACTTCCCTGTACCCATAATTATTTTGAGAAGACTTTCGGGGAAGAACCTGCCTGGGGAATATTTTTGTTTCATTAACTCTTTGGGAAGTGGTGGGTGTAAATAAGAAACATGAATGGATAGGTCATATTATAAAATACTGGCAAATACAATGAAAGAAGAGACTTCGCCTGGTCCTCAACCTTTCCCAAGGCTGACAGATGAAGAAACCATGAGACTTTAAGAATCAGTAGTGATTACAAATAAAGAAAAGAAGCAAAAGTTATCCTAAATGTTAACCATGGAGCCTTGCAGGAAGAGATGTATCACTGGGGGTGACCTTGGGGCTCTCGGGTCCAGGTCCCTCGCTCACTCAGACAGTTTCCTTCCTGCTGCTGTGACAAGAGGTGACGCCCCAGGTGTCAGTTCTGCCAACCTTTCCCTGCCATGGTGAAACTTCCCCTCAAAAAGGTAAGCCAAAACAAACCATTTTCTTCCACAAGCTGCTTCTGGTCAGGTGTTTGGGGCCCAGCAACGAGAAGAGAACTGACTCAGAAAATGAACACAGGCATCTCTAACCCCGGCATGCCTATTTGGAGAAGGGAGAGTCTGTCAGCAACTCCTGAGCCAACCAGCCTGCAGAACTGAAGAGTGAACAGTGAGATGCCCTGCCTAAGACAAAATGAGGAGCTACACCCAAAAGTTGTCCTGTGACTTCCACAGGTGTACTGTGACCCCCTCCCCCCCCCACACACACACACAAGTCCCAAGCGTGACCTTCATTTTTATAAGAAGGAAGTTGTTTGGGTAAAAGTGATGATGCGCTGCGCCTGGGCGGGCAGTTACAGGAGTAGACCATTCAGGAACATGATACAGGAATTAGCTGCATTCAGGATCCTTCATCCCAGCCCCTTCCTCTTTCTGATGAAATAAATCAGTGCCTTTTTCTTTTGTCCCCACAGAACGTCAACCATCTTCTTTTAATGACCCGCATCGGCAGAGACCTTAGATGCACCCACGTGTGAGAAGCACTATAATTACAGGGAGGCTCACAGCCAGGTGCAGCAGCCCACCCTCTCTAATCATACAGTCTGACTACAGGAACGGAGAGAGAGAGAGAGAGAGAAGGAGGAAGGAAGAGGGAGGGAGAGAGATACAGCCTCTAGGATTTTCACAGGGCTAAAAATAGACCCAACTAGGGCCAGCATTGCCTGGACATTTTCGGAATGGACTTTCCTCTTTGTCTCTCATCTGTTTGGGCATAAACCCACACTCTGCTGCCTCTCCTAACGCAGAGCAGAGGTGAGAAGCAATGTCAGGCGGCCAGAGCCATTGCTGCTAGCTGTGCGCTTAGCCAGGTTGCTTAAGTTCTTCAGGAGTTGGGGTGTGACTCAGTGGCATGGCATGTACAAGGACTTGGATTAAACCCCCAAGACCCAAAATAATAACACATAATTAAATAAAATGTGGAAAGCAACCATTTATTTATTTTAAAATATTTTTATTTTTATTTATTTGTTTGAGAGGGAGAAAGAAAAAGAGGGAGAGACAGGGTGAGAGTAGACATGCCAGGGCCTCCAGTCATTGGAAACAAACTCTAGGTGCAGATGAGTGTGCTACTTTGCACAGCTGGCTTATGTGAGTCTTGGGGAATTGAACCTGCATCCTTTGGCTTTGCAGGCAAGCGCCTTAACCATCTCTCCAGCCTGCAGAAAGCAATAATTCTTGCTGCATGTATGAGTCACGGTTCTCTAAAGAATGGGACTGATAAAATGAATATATCTTTTACAGGAGATTTACCTGGTTAGCTAATATGATACAGGCTGGACAGTCCAACAGTAGCTGAGAGGACTAACAACCAGGGAGCTGCTCAGTTCATGAGGCTGGATGCCCGAGCACTGCCAATCAGCCACTAGAGGCCTGGAGGATTCCTGGAGGGCAGCTGCTCTTCAGTCCACATTGGAAGGCTGAAGAAGCTAGCTTCCCATGTCCATGAAAGATGGCCACAACACGCACATGCCTCACCAGCTAGCAGCAGAGGCAGAGAGATGAAAGGAACTGACTTTTCCTGGAATCTTTTTCTATATAGGCTGCCAGCAGAAGGGCTACCCACTCCTGGGAATCCCTCACAGACCTGCCCAAGAGTGTGTCTCTGAGTTAGTTCCTGATCCAATGAAGTTGTCAATAGAAACTGAACATCTTCTCTCTCCATCTCTCTGCCTCTTTCTCCCCCTCCCAAACAAATCAATAAAAATAAAAGTTAAAAAAAACATTGTTCTCTAAGGGGTTGGAGAGATTACTTAGTGGTTAAGGCATTTGCCGACAAAATCCAAAGGACCTCAGTTCGATTCCCTAGAACCCATGTAAGCCAGATGCACAAAGGGGCACATGTGTCTTTGTTTGTTTGCAGTGGATGGAGGCCCTGGTGCACCCGTTCTCTCTCTCCCTCTCTCTGCCTCTTTCTACCTCTGTCTCTTTCTCTCTCTCTCAAATAGTAAATAAAAATAAAATTAAAAAGAAATTGAGCATCACACTGAATAACATGACGTCGTGCACACCAACTGAAATAATTCCTGGGCAGCGTTTGGAACACTGCACACTCGGCAAATGCTGACGGATGCTTTACGTCTATAACCAAGGAGCCAGAGAGGCTGACTGGCTTGAGAAGTTACATGTACTTTTCATGTGCGTGTTTGCAGAATGCATGCATGTTAGTGTGGGCATGCACATGTATGTGAGGACATTCAGGCATATGAAAGCCACCGGTTGACATCAGGTGTCTCTCTCAGTCACTACCTTATTCTCTGAGACAGGGACTCTCACCAATTCAGTTAGATTAGCTAGCCAACAGGCCCTGAGATCCTCATGCCTCTGCCTCTGCGGCGCAGCGCTGTGCTGGGATTACAGGGGCCTGCTACCATGTCCAGCTTTTATGCAGATGCTGGAGATGCAAATTCAGGTCCTCATGCTGACAGCAGCAAGCTCTTCACCCACTGCGCCGTCCTCAAAGCCATTGTTTTACACAGGGTCATATGTAGCTCAGGCTGGCCGGGAACCATGTAGGCAAGGGTGACTTTGAGCTCTTGATTCTCCTCTGGAGTGCTGCTCTATTCCTCTGCATCTGGATCGGTATATTCTTCTTAAAAGAAGAATTTCCAGGGCTGGAGAGATGGCTTAGCAGTTAAGCGCTTGCCTGTGAAGCCTAAGGACCCCGGTTCGAGGCTCGGTTCCCCAGGTCCCACGTTAGCCAGATGCACAAGGGGGCGCACCCATCTGGAGTTCATTTGCAGAAGCTGGAAGCCCTGGCGCGCCCATTCCCTCTCTCTCCCTCTGTCTGTCTTTCTCTCTGTGTCTGTCGCTCTCAAATAAATAAATAAAAAATTTTTTAAATAAATAAATAAATAAATGATTTTTAAAAAGGCTTTTGTTTATGTTTATCTATTTAAGAGAAAGAAAGAAAGAGGCAGATAGAGAGAGAATGGGCTTGCCAGTGCCTCCAGCCACTGCAAACGAACTCCAGACGCATGTGCCACCTTGTCCATTTGGCATTACAAATGAATTAAATAACCAGTCATCTGGCTGGGGCCTCTTTACTCTATGCAGATGGCCGTCATGAGTAGGCAAAGCTTCCTCAGGGTCTGTGGTTCTGGGAGCGTGAATGCCAAAGGTCCGTAGGCTAGGCCAATGGTGTTGAGTCCAGAGAAGCGGAGGCTCTTGCTCCAAGAGGCCTGTGACCTGTGGCACTGGGTGGCCTGTGAGAGGATCATTGTTTGGACCCTGTACTCATACCAGCAACCATAAATCCATAGCTCTTGCAGCAGCTAGTGTTTGACTAGCACACCCCTTGGGTCTCTGGACCCCTGTCTCCTAAAAGTGGTCATCGTTACTGTTGCAAGCCACTGGTGTCTTGACCCTTAGCCTGAGGGCTTGGCAACCCTCTGGAACCTTCCAGTACCCGAAGCCTGTAGTCTTCTCATCTCTGGCTCTTCGAACCTTCCGCCTTTCACAGTCTCAACTTAGAGCCTCCTCTGACCTTCCTTGATCTCAGTTCCCTCCATTCTCCTCAGTCTTCACCCAGGTTCCTTGCCTGGAACTCTCTGGGGCCTTCGAGGGGCTGCTTGGGCTGCTGCCTGTTGACACAGCTGCAAATCCCTCCACGCCGCATCCACTGACGTCCACTTTATGTTACCAGCTCAGGCATCTGTGCCTATAACAGAGGTCACAAGCAGGCAAGAAAATACCACTCTGGAGAAGCCTTTAAAAATCATTTGGTCTAGAGAGATGGCCAAGTGGTTAAGGTACTTGGCCAGTGTCCACATAAAGCCAGATGCACAAAGTGGAGCCTGCATCTGGGGTTCGTCTGCAGTGGCTGGAGGCCCTGGTGCACCCATTCTCTCTCTCTTTCTCTCTCCTTGCAAATTAATCAATCAATCAATTAATTATTCAAAAAATTATTCCTCCATATGTTTATGTGTGTGTGCACACACGCATGCACAAGCACATGCTATCGTCCTGCCTTCCACTGTCGTAGGGGAGTGTTGGGACCACAGGCTCATGCGCCACTCTGCCCCTGGCATTACATGGCTGCAGGGGAATTGAACCCAGTCCAGCAGGCTTTGCAAGCAAGGTTTCATCACTGTGCCCCAACCCTTCCAGAAGCCTTTTTTTTTGGGGGGGGGTTGAGGTAAGGTCTCACTCTAGCTCAGGCTGACCTGGAATTCACAGTCTCAGGATGGCCTTGAACTCATGGCAATCCTCCTACCTCTGCCTCTCGAGCGCTGGGAGTAAAGGTGTGCGCCACCAGGCCTGGCCTCCAGAAACCTTTTACTGGACCTAACTTTGCAACATCAGAAGCCGTCACTCAAAGTGAGCTGAGTAGCCTGATTATACAGCTGGGCTATGGTGTTCGAGGCACGCTGTGATTGCAAAGGGAGGGCTGCCTTTGTACCGCCCTTGCATAAGGACCAATCACAAGATCTCCAATCACAGACCTGGCTTGTTCAATTTAAAACAAAGTGTAAAACCTTTTGTGACAGAGACTTGCCAAATGTTCATGGATCTGACTTTGTGATTGCTGGTTCTAAACACCCAGGTGTGAACAGCAGCGGCCATCCTGGAGGGAGGTACCTGGATCTGTGGCTGCTACTCGTTACTCACAGGCTCCTGGAGACTTAGCACAGAGTGGTCAGTACTTGGCTGTGGAGTCAAATAGGTACATGGGCCCCTGCAAGCAAGGTAAACTCTTCTGCTTTCAGTCCCTCTGCCACAGGCTGAAAAAGAAATATGGCCAACCCTCGCTGGTGGATGTGGGGACGTAACAGGATGGTACTCAACACACTACCCATCTCATAAGCACACAACCGGATCTGGCTAGATTATCTGTGCCAGCACACAGTTCCATTGCCATAACTGTTCGAGGCTCCAGTCGCCCGGGTCTGAGTGGACAGTTAAGCAGGATGTCTAGTGGACAGCGCCTACCACCATGCTCCGGGGACAGTGAAGTCCCATAGGCGAGGCTTCCTGCATCTACCATCCCTTCATTTCACTTTGCTCCTCCTCTTTGCCAGCCCATCCTGTGGGTTGCCACGTCAGCAGGTGGCGGCAGAGTTCTGAATATTTTGGAAATTGGGGCATCTTGTGGGAACTGGAGAACATTCCCCCAAGTCTTCACACAAGATGGAAGAGGTGGAGGAAGGCTCGGAAACATGGGTGAGCACGAAGTTACAATGGGGGAGATAGGCTGGCAACCTGTCACGTGACATATGCTGTGTGGGTTACACCTGTAGCTCACGGGAAGTAGCTGCCCAGGTGTGGCACCAATCACGGCCTCTAAGGGCCTCACACTCTTCAATGGACAGCGGGACATCATCCTGTTAGGGCTGTGGACAGTGCCATTTAAATGACGGATGCAGAACTTGGCGTAAATAAAGCATGATGTATGTAGGGTGGCATCATTAACAGGCTGGATGAAACAGATAGCAAGAACATATCAGCCACCCTGTGTCTAAAATAGTTTTAGGAACAGCTTTGCCTAGAGGCTAAATGACCTGAAAGCACCTGTTAATGCTCTCATTCTCCATGGCTACCGTACACGCTCGTCAATTTCAGAATAATAGGGCAGGAGTCAGTGGCAGAGCGTCTGAATTAGGGAGGAACTAGACTTTATTGCAGCCAGAACTCCAAAGCCAGGCCTTTCCGTGATAGGGAGTAAGTGCACTTCAAATAGCCCGATGCCTCTGTAAGATGTTTGCTTTGGAACACAGCCAGGCGAGGCATTGGCAGCGTGCACCTGTAATCCCAGCACTCAGGAGGCAAAACTTGGAGGATCCCTGTGAGTTTGGGGTTAGCCTGGGCTACAGCAAGACCCTACCTCAAAAGGTAAAGAATAAAAGCTAAATTTAAAAACAAAGGAACAAGAGAAAGAAAGACAGGGAGGAAGGAAGGGAAGGGGAGAAGGAAAGAAGGAAGCTAGTAAAAGGATAGGAAAGGACAGTCATCTCCATGATTAGAGGAGACGGGAAGAAACAAACAAATAAGAGATAAAAATAACCAGGTGCATATAATTTCTCATTGCCTATACCTGAGTAGGTGTTGACAGAGGCCCTGTTGTCTTGAAAGATGTTTATTCTTGTCACGAATATGCACTTTTTCTCTACTCTTTGGCCCCAGCTGTTAGCCAGTTATACAAAGATAGCAATTCCTTTCATTTGGATAGTAAACCCCATCTTCAAAGATAGGTCAAAGGCAAACTTCACTCCTGTCAAGGTCACAACACTGTCTGTTTCTATTCCTGTGCTCTGCTTTCCTTCAGCCTGAAGATCCCCAGGGATTGTGAGGCCCTGAGGAGGCTGGCTTGGCAAGTGCGTGGTGACCTCTCACTTACTCCTTCACCTGACCTTAGCGCCTCTGGCAGCTGAGCTACAAACAATGGCTAGATTCAAACTGGCCCAGAGAAAAGCAAATAAAGCTAAATAGGCTGTTGCCCGACTGCAGATCCAGGCTCACAGGAACATTAGCCAAGGTCCAGACCTTTCGATCTTGGTTCCTGGGGAGACAGCCAGTGGGGCGAGAGCACCTGCACGTAGCTGGGAAGTAGGGTTACCCCTAGATCCGCTCGGGAATGACGCCCATGGAGTCTGTGGGAAGCAAAGGTCACTGTGCAAATCTTGCTGTCTTGGGGCAGTGTCCTGGAGAAGGGACACAGGACAGGATGGTCCGGCCTTCAGTAGTAATTTGCTGTCTGTCATCATTCTTTGGCCCCAGCTCCAAGTTCTAGACCTTCACATAGTAGACTCTTGAGGGAGTAAGTAAATGAATATTTTGTTGTGGTTGTTTCTGCTGTTGAATGAATAGAAATTGTCAAGCCACAGAAAGACTTGTGCTTAAAAAATCTAGATCAGTGGGCATTTACAAAGGAAGTAAATTGTGATTACTGTGTAAGAACTTGCTTGCTTAGGGACCCTTAGCATCCACGCATGGTCCAAAGAGGCTCCACCATGTTGTTTCTTAAGTGTCACAGCCCTGTGATTTTGAAAGGCCAATTTATGGTATGGCTAAAAATGACCTTTTTTTTTTTAACCTCAATGAGACATAAGGGTCATCGCAGGCTTACTGAAAGTCATCCATGTGGTAAGGTCCACCAAGCGTGAGCTGATATCCAGTAGGTGGCATTAGACGGCCCAGACTCCGGAAGGCCTTGCAGAGAGAAGTGCTTTTAAATGCATCTCAACTTTGGAAAGTGGAAGAATCAAGCCATTGCCGGCAGGCGTGTGGTGACAGGTGATCGGCATTTGGTTCTAACTGACGTCACCACTCATCAAAATTTTCTGACTGCAGTCTGAAATCAGGAAGGGGAGAATCTTCTTGAAAATACAAAACATGCAAAAGGGTTCTGCATCCTGAAGAGGCCTGGAAGAAAGAAGCTCACAGGGCTTTCCTTAGCACCCAGATGCTTGCTTCCTGTGAGTCCTTTCCTCCTATTAAATACACCAGCTGGAAGTAAGCTTACCATCTGGAAGGGTTTGAACTGGACTCCAGATGGATCTCCCTTTGATCCAATCAATAATGGACAAGAGAACACTAAGAACAAATTTGACTCCAGTTCCCAAACTGGCTGTGGGACTATGGATCTGTCAGCACACAGGCTGAAACCAAGCATAGCACAAATCGGTGAGAAGTGGCCTCTGTCACAAAGAGCCAACCACAAGAAAGAGACACCTCCCCCACCCCCGCACCGGACTCGAGAAGGACAGGGTGCAATATTAAAGAATTCGAGGGCACCCAAAACAATTACAACCCTACTGATGGTGGCCTCAGAAGACTGTGTCATCAGTTCAGGTTTTGCATGGCTTTCACAAAAAGGTCACAGATTGTTTTCATTGTCTGGCACATTCAAGAAGAGTAGAAGAAAAAAAGTTAAAGATTAGCTCAAGTTTTGTTTCACCCTGTGGCTGTACTAAGGCACACACACACAGTGCCTCAGGGAGGGAGGAGACAAAGTCAAGCGCAGGGCTGGAGAGATGGCTTAGCGGTTAAGGCACTTGCCTGCGAAGTCTAAAGACCCATGTTTGACTCTTCAGATCCCACGTAAGCCAGACAAACAAGGTGAAACAAGCATGCAAGGTTGCAAATGCGCACAAGATGGTGCAGGTGTCTGGAGTTCGATTTCAGTGAATGGAGGCCCTGGTATACCAATTCTCCCCCCACCCACCCTCATTAAAAAAAAATACAAAAATAGTCAAGTACAAAAGTGGCTGATGTTTCTTCACGGCCACCTGGGCAGCCCCACAACTTAGATCTGAGGGCTGAGATGGGGTTACCAAGTATCAGGGAAGTAAGAAAACTGGGAGGACATGAGAAGGAATGCTAGCCTTACATGCATACAGCAAAATAGGGATGTCTCCGTGTCCCAGGGGCATGGGCTCTAGCATACTCAGGTCCCCAAACCCAGAGGTGCTCATGTACCTTATATAAATAGTTTATATAGTACTTGTATATGATCTATGCACATCTCTCAGTATTCTTTCAATAACCCATAGGTTAGAATGCCTAACACAATATAAATGCTGGGTAAATGGATATTGTATGGTACAGTACTGTTTTGGGAATAATTATAAGAAGTCTATTCATGTTTATTACAAATGGAATTTTTTCCCTTGGGGCAAGCCCTCAGTGTAGCCCAAGTTCAAGTGGAACTCACTGAGTACTACCTGGCTGACCTCAAGCTTAGGGCAGTCCTCCTACCTCAAAGTGCAAGGACTGAAGGTGTTACACCATGTCTGGCTTCAAATGCAATGTTTTTCAAACATTTTAAATTCATGGTTGGTTGAGTCTGAAAATGGGGAGCCTAAGGATTGGTGAGGTAAGGAGTGAGTGCCGTGAGAGGGAAACAGAGGCAAAACACCAAGTGTAATGCCTGGCTCTTAGCAGTTGTTCAATCATTGGTGGAGTCATTTGTTTTGATTTATTTTATTTATTTATTTATCCATTTGTTTCAAGGAGAGGGACAGCAATAATGAGAATAAGCACACCAGGGCCTCTAGCCATGGCAAACTCCAGATGAATGCACTACTTTGTGTATCTAGCTTTACGTGGAGATTGGGGAATCAAACTTGGGCCATAAGGATTTGCAGGCAAGTGTTTTAATTGCTGAGCCATCGCTCCAGCCCCTGTTTTAATTTTTTCTTAAGACAGGATCTCATGTAGCTCAGGCTGGTCTCCAACTCACTATATGGCTGAGTATGACCTTAAGATTATTTTTCACACACCCCTCCTTGTGTGTGTAAACCATATTTATTGAGGCAAAACCTCTCTCTGAACCCAGAGCTCACCAATTCAGCTAGTCTAAGTAGCCAGCTTTCACCAGGCATGGTGGTGCACGCCTTTAATCCTGGCACTTGGGAGGCAGAGATAGGAGGATCGTGGTGAGTTCAAGGCCACTATGAGACTACATAGTGAATTCCAGGTTGGCCTGAACTAGAGTCAGACCCTACCTCAAAAAAAAAAAAAAAAAATCCTAAGTAGTCAGCTTTCTCCTGCTTGTCTCCCAAGCGCTAGAACCACAGGAATGAACCACTACTGGTGTTACAAGGACTAGAGACTTAAACTCAGGTCCTCACGCTTTGCCAACTGACCCATCTCCCCAGACCCTGACTTTGCACTTTAGATCTTCCTTCCTCTGCCTCCTGAGTGCTGGGATTACAGGCTGCTAAACCACCATAACCAGTTTTATGTGGTGCTAGGGATCAAACCCAGGCCTTTGCACATGCAAGGCAAGTGCTCCCTGCAGGCCAGCCCTTGTTTTGATGGTTAAAATCCCTTCTTTCATGACATACAGAGCACTTTCATAGAATGTGTGTTTGAGTGTTACAAAACTTTGTGAAATTGGGGGGGGGGTATATCCCAAGATGGTATTGCTTATGACAAAATAGCACTTAGAGAGTTTTAATGAATCATGCAAAGTTATATGTATAACTAAAGATGGAGATGAAAGGGACTAGAAAGGGACAGGACTGTCCCCTCGTATGGCAGTTTAAATGAATGTCCCCCAATAGATTCAGTCTTATTAAAGCTTCTTGGGTTTCCAGCTACCTAGTTGGAAGAGAAATCACTGTGGGTGGATTCTAGGGTCCAGTCCTAAGGGGTGTTTGGTGTGCAGAGTTCTTGATCTCTGCCTGTTCCCAGAGTGTACTTGCTTGTGGTGCTGCTGGTAATGTTTCTCTCTGCCTGGACCTGTGACAGGAGGCCACCTTCTTCTGCCATTATGGAAGTTCCTCTAAATCTGCAAATCCCTTCAATAAATCCCTTCCTTTCATAAACTCTGCCTAGTTTGGAAGTTCATCCAAGCAAGTGAAGCTGACTGTGACAGAATTGGTATCAGGGATAGGGTGTGCTGTGCAATGAACCTGACCATGTGGATTTTGGTCATTTGGACCTTTTGTTTTGGAGGACTGGGCATGGACTTGGTGCTTGCAACTGAAGATGCCTTCCAGAGTGGTAAGCCAAGTTTTATGGACTATTCTGGTGAGAGTTTAAAAATACTAAGTTTGGAGGCTTTGCTTATGAATGTTCAAAGGGGAAGGAAAGACCACAGAAAAATTTGTTGGAACTGGGATACTGGCATAAGGGCTGGCTGAATTCTGTTGCCCATTCCCAGAGAGCTTGATCTAGGTTAAATTCGTAATGGATGTATATGCTTGGCTGAAGGTGTAGAACTGAGAAATTTAAGATTTAACGTTGGAATAACTCAAGCAAGTTTAAAATTACTGAGACTGGTTGTTGAAGCTACTATTGTTGAGATAGTACCATGATTAAGGATGGTCCAGATGCTTTACACTGAAACCATGGAAAGATGCCTGAGGAAAGACTGAATGGCAGAAATAAAAACTCTTTTGAAATGACTTGATTGGAAGGAAGGAACCTGCGCTTCAAGGTCATGATTTAGTTTGTCCATGAATAAACAACATGGCTATGTCTTGCATACCTGGTGTTGGTTTCTGAAGCATGAAAAATGAATGGAGTGGGTCATGAGGTGCACGTGTTTCTAGGAGTTTTTACTGAGACGCAGCATGCAGCAGGGTATGATGACCCGGATGAAAGAGGCTAATTTAGCCATTGGAAGAAGTACCATGGTCTGCATGGAAACAAAAATAGTTTGGGATATATCATGTGCATTACCATGGAGTGGTGCTGACTTGGCATGGAAGTTCTCCTGGCTAAGCAGCCCAGCTGGAAGGGTAGAAGTGGAAAGTCTGGAGACTATCAGTCACTGGTTATGATATCAGACTTGAACTGCAGATGTTTGATGTTTGCTTGATGGTTATTGAGTTTGCATTGGTCCAGTCTCTCCTTGTTTTGTCTTATAGTAGTTGGAAATATTTATTCTGTGCCATTCTATGTTGAAAGGATGTAACTTGTTTTGATTTTATAGGGCTGACAGTTAAGAGACAGTCTTAAATCTCAGATGAGACTTAGGACTTCTGATATTGGGTATCTCCACCTGGTTTTTGTTTTGTTTTGTTTTGTTTTGTTTTGTTTTGTTTTGTTTTGTTTTGTTTTGTTTTGTTTTTGAGGCAGGGTCTCTAAATGAGCCTGGAGCTCAACCACTTAGACCAGCTAGCCAGCAGGCTCCAGGGACCCTCCTGTGCCCAACTCCCAAGCTCTGGGATTACTGGCTCACTGACATGTGTTGCTGTGCTTGGCTTTTATGAGTGTGCTGGGGATGGAACTAAGGTGTCCAGATTTCTGTGACAAGCATTCTACCAAATGATATATCTCCTCAGCCCCAATTCGCTGTATTTTTTTGGGGGGGTGGGGGTTCAGGATAGTGTCTCACTCTGGTCCAGGCTGACCTGGAATTAACTATGTCATCTCAGGGTGGCCTCGAACTCATGGTGATCCTCCTACCTCTGCCTCCCAAGTGCTGGGATTAAAAGCATGCGCCACCATGCCTGGATCACTGTATTTTTGAAGAGTTTTACATACCAGAAAATAATACCTGAGATTCATGTGTTGAGATCATTTTGCCTGGTGGTCTATAGTACATGTATTGAGATACAAATCTGCCCAGTCTTTCTTGGTATGTGACATAAGACCATGTGACTTTTACAAAGTTGAGAGACTCCAAGATCTGTGTTTTCTGGTAGGGAAAATACAACTTAGCTCCCATATCTTCTCCTTCTCCAGGAATAGTGATTTCATTAATAATACTCAGAAAGTAAGCGACAGATAGATTTTTTTTTTTTTAAACTGGAGGCTGAATGAAGGTTTGTCCTGGAGTTTCAGCCTTAGGACAATAGGAATTCTAGAGAAAATTGTTGCCACCTGCCAACATTCTTTGGCAATGACAACTAACTGTGGCATGTTTGTGCTTCCCCTTCTCTCGTGAGTTACAATTGGTGGCCAGTGCCTTTTCCCAGTCACAATCAATCACAACTGATGTTCCTGTCAGAAAGTGGGGAGTGTGAATACATCCCTGAGGTTACTCATTCAAAGGACTCGATACTCCCAGACTCCGTTTACAGAGGCCAAGGAAATCCATTTTTTGTGATACTGGAAACCAATTCAAAATCAACTTCAATTGTGAGTCCCAAGCGAGGAGGAAAAAGAGAGCTGCTGGATATGCAAAAATTTTTATTTGCAAGCAGAGAGAGAGAATGAATGAATATGGGTGTGCCAGGGCTTCTTGCCACTATATATGCACTCCAGACATATGCACCACTTTGTGCATCTGGATTGATGTGGGATGAGGAATTGAACCTGGATCATAAAGCTTTGCAAGCAAGAGCCTTTAGCCACTGAGCCATCTCCCCAGCCCAAGTTTTAAACTGGAATTTAAATTACTTTCCTGTTCATTTATATAATTCCCTTATACTTAGAGTGCTCGTTGTGCACTGGAGAGAAAGAAGACGTGAGAGTGACCACTCACTGCCATCCGTGACATCCTGTGAAAGTGACCACTCACTGCCATCCGTGACATCCTGTGAAAGTGACCACTCACTGCCATCCGTGACATCCTGTGAAAGTGAACACTCACTGCCATCCGTGACATCCTGTGAAAGTGAACACTCACTGCCATCCGTGACATCCTGTGGCCATGTGGCCGTTGCACCCTGGTCTCTAACTTTGCACATTTGGACATTTGCTTCTCTTTTTTTTCTGTTCTCCACCCAGATTCAAGATATCTGTTGACATCAACCAATTTCATAAGAAACCAATGTGCAGATCATAATATCAAATTAGGAGTTTGTAATTGAAGCTATCTCTTTCTTATGGCTGCAAACTTGAAACTCATTACCATCTAACACGTTCCCTTGTCAAAATCTGAAAAGCCAATTAGGAACCAAAAGGTTGTTCACAGAATAGAAAATCAGACCAAAACAGGGCAACTGCATTGCTGTTAAATAGTTTTTCTAGGCCGCAGTAAAGCCCGGTGACTAAACTCTCCTTGCATTACCATAGGCTCTACCTCTAAAGAGACACCACTCTGCACAAATCCCACATTGACTCCCCTCCCCTGGGTAGTACCAGACAAATACAAATGCCCCTCACCATCCACCTAAAGACATCTCTAATAATACCACACCACAGGCAAGCTTAGTGTACTCGGGTCAAGTGGCTATGAAATGATAGCCAGGTTCCTCCAAACATTTTATGGATTCCAGAGTGTCTTTCTAAGGTGACTCATACAGCTGCCTCATCAGTTATGGATGCTATCCTAGTTAGTTTTCTTGTTACTGCGACAAAATACCTGACAAAGTAACATGAGGAAGAGAAGGCTTATTTTGGCTTACAGTTTCAGAGTGAAGTCTGCAATCGATGACAGGGAAGACTTGGCGGCTGGAGTGTGGGGAAATGAGGAAGCAGAGAGTGATGAAGGCAGCGGTCCACATCCATCTTCAGTTAAACCTGTCTAGGAATACACTCACACACACACCCCCTCTGCCAGGTTTGTTTTCATGGTAATTCCAACTCCTGTGCAGTGAAGGTTGACATCACATGTGGATTCTTGGCTTAGTTCAGCTGATCGTGTCAAATTCAGGGATCCCTTCTTGCACCTCTGTGGATGGCCAGAATCCTCAGATGACAGGTATTGAGGAAAGATCAGATTCCTTTTCACCTTAACTTGCCTGGGTCAGTGTATTCTAACAAAACTTGCAAAAGTTAAAAACAAACTCATCAACAGCTACAGCTCCTTATTCAGCTACATGAAGAAAGACTAATTTAGATGAACAGAAGTCCTAGTCACAACTTTTTCTTTCTAAAGCTTTGAATAAATGAAAAGCGTTCTTAATTGGAATGATATCTCAGTTCTATTCCCTTCCGTCATCCTCTCTGACCATTAACCTTTCAGTCTCAGTTTCCTCATCTGTCAAGTGAAAGAATCACATGAATCACCTCCAGGGACCCTTCCAACTTGGCATTTCCTTTAATGTGTCTACCCATAGCCCACAGTGAACACACGGCCATTGGTAGGCAGGAGAGTCCCCTGCAGTACCTTGGTTGGCCTGTCCCCATGAACCACGACCACAGAAACAGTGGAAGTATAATATGACAGGAGCAGAAATACCAAACATTGAATTCCAGTATCAGCTCAATGATCGCGTCCAAGAACACACAACATCATCTCAACCCTGGCTGGAACAAATGCAGTTATTTGAATTGTGTTGCTTAGAATGTAAAATTCATGTGTTTGTTAGTAAGCTCAATACCCAGCTGGTAGTACCTTTGAGAAGTGGAGCTCTGCTGGAGATGTTTCTCTGGGGATGGACCTTAAGGTTTCTGAGTCCAGCCCTATTTGGTACTCACTAGCTAGCTCAGTCTTGCTTTTACCTCACAGCTGATGTGACAAGATATGGTGCCCAGCCTTGGCTCTGCCATGTTTTCCCAGTGAAACTTCCCCTTGAAACTGTAAGCTGAAATGAACCCTTTCCTGTCATGAGCTGCTTTTGAATGCGTGTTTTGTCTCAGCAATGGGAAGGAAACTACCAAATGAATCCATACTGTTTGCTTGGGTTTGGAAAGTGAAGGGGAATTAGGAAAATGAGGGTAGCGTGCTCCCTGCCCTCAGAATCCAGTCCTCAAAACAGCTCCTCGGTAACCTAGTGTGCAGCAGGTTACCTTACAAGAAGCCCATTAAGGAAGTACAGAAAGGAAGAGGGAAGAAGGCTTCCCAGAGGAAGCGACACCAGAGCCAAGCCGGGAAGTAGTGAGAGGAGTTGGTGCTGTCGCATGGGGCAGGGCTCTGGGAAGTTGGAGGGGAAGGAGTGAGTTGGGAGGGGAGTAAGCCATGAGATGTGCTGGTAAATGCGAAGATGGCAAGTGGGTCTGGAATGATCCTCAAAGCCTTGAGGTTCATCTTTCAGCTGGCCTTGTTCCATGGTCACATTAGTATCTTGCAGAGGCCCACGTTCTAGGGTGAGGTTTGACCCAGAAAATTCCAGAGGCCAGAATGGGAACAGACGATTAGAGCTGTCCATGCAGCAACTGAAGAGGCCTTTGCTAAGAGAGTGACAGGTGGGCTGGATCTGGCAAATGCTTCAGAAGGTCCCACAGGATCATGGCAAGTAATTACATGTGGATGGTGGCAAGGAGGGGATCACAGATAACACAATCAGAGGGATCCGCAGAACCAGTAGGAAGGACCCCATGGGCAGGGACCCTCTGTGCCTAGAGATGTGCACAGGAAAGACCTTGTGAAGCATGATTGTCCTTTAGCCTGGCCTTGGGTGACATAAAGGTCCAAAGCCAATGTGAAAAGATGCTTAGTGTCTTTGTGTGACAATGAAAAATTAATGACTTAAGAAAATTCAAGTGGGCCAAAGAAACCATGAACTTTTGAGAAAATTTGACTCTCAGAGTTTGAAGCTATTGCTTGTTTAGGGTTTCATTTTGGGGGGCTTCTTTTGGGGGGGTTGGGGATGAATATTTCTGTGTATGTGAGCATGTGTGTGAGCATATGTGGAGGCCACATTGAAATCTGATGTCTCCCTCAGTTGCTCTCCATCTGATTCCTTGAGAGAGGGTCTCTTGCTGGTCCTAGCTTCCCAGTTCAGCTAGATAAACTAGCCAGTAAGCCCTAGGGATCCTTTGTCTCTGTCTTCCCAGTTCTACATTACAGGCATGGATCATCAAATCCCACTTTTACATGGGTCCTCATGCTTGCCAGGCAAGCACCTTACCCATGGTGCCATCTTCCTATCCCCTTGTATGACTTTTTCACTTTTTTTGCATATGACATTTTTTACTTAATCTTAGGGTGAAAAAAAAAACAACCTAAGCCAAGCACAACAGGGATTTCTGATCCCGCATTAGCATTTCAGCTATAAAAACTCCAGCCTTTCCCCACCACACCTTGAACTCCTAGGGCTCTTTTGCTTAGTAAATCTTCAGGGCTGGGTTTGTGAGGTAGTAGGCGATGGGACACATGGCGTTGCTGTTGTCCCTGTGTTGTGAAATGAGAACTGGACAGCATAGCAAACCAGCTCTGTGCACCAACACTTCCTGGCTTCTGGGAACATGATGATGAAACAAATATGTTACAGTAGCCTTTAAACTAAGTTGTATTTCTGCACCAAACAAGATATGAAATAACAATATTCTTAACATTGGCAGTTTAATGGAATAACTGCTTGAGGATTACTTCCTTGTTCTGTCTGCTGTCTTAATTGTCACTGTCCTTTTTTGCTTTGTTTTGTTGTTTCTTTGGATGTGGCTTTTATTTGTGTGTGTGAGTGTGTGACAAGGTCTTGCTGTATAGCCAAGACTGGCTTCCAACTCACTTTGTATCCTAGACTTCCTTTGAACCCATGACAAACTTTTTGCCTCAGCATCTTGGAGGATTGGACTTATAGGCAGAGCCATCACCACACTTGGCTTTATTATCCTTCTTAATCCTAAAAGCAATGGCATGATAAGTGTTACTATTATTCCCATTTCACAGAAATGGGAGGCAAAGAAAGAGAAAGGTTACATGGTTGGCCTAAGTTCATAGAGCAAGAAGATGGACAGACTAAGGCTGACACTGGCAGTTCTCACCTTTACCTCTGTGTTATGCTGCCTGTCAATGAGGAAATAAATAAGGCTACTCACATATTGCCAGAGATTTTACAATATTTGCAATTAATGAGTAATTGTGTGCATGAAAGTTAGCAAACATGAACAAATCGGTAACACTTTGCTGTTGTGGGTGTGTAAGGCTGTAAGAATAGATACAGTATATTACAATTATTTAAAAAATGATTATACATGCACATACCTTATAGCTATGGAAGTATGGAAGGAATATATGTTCCCAATTTAACACTGATTATTTCTGGATAGAAGAATTGCTGGTGGTTTTCCTTTACAATGTAATGTTTTTCTAAGATAAACTTTAAAACAGTATTTGAAAGCTTGATGTGATGGCCCAGTGCTCAGGAGGTTGAGGCCAGCCTGGGGTACAAAGTGAGTTCCAGGTCAGCCTGAGCAAGAGTGAGACTCTGCTTCAAAAAAATGTATTTGATCTCTCATTTTCAAGTGTGGCCTGTGAAGAATTTGAAAGTTATCACTCCTGTCCTTACAAGGGAAAGGCTGAGCATGTAGAATAAGGCCACAGAGTTGAAGGGTCTTCTAGTAAAACTAAAGGGCAACAGGGGAGACCAAAACAGGTTGACATTTAGCCTCTGATGCCACAGGGGCAACAAACAGTAAATAGAGCCTAGGACCTACCCAGGTAAGCAGACACGTCATGTTAAAGGCCTTGCCAACTCAGTTCCTTTTACTCACCACACCATGTCTGGCTCTCAACAAAATGTTACAAGGCATGGTGAAAATCAACATCCACCTTCTGAAGATACAAGGCAAGCATAGAGCCAGGTTCAGATGTGACAGAGCTTCGAACACAATCAAGCCAGAAAAATCAAAAACAACTGATTCGCATGCTAAGGGATCAAGTAGAAAAGGAGACACCATGAAAGAATGTCTACACAATGTCGCAGGGACATCAAATATCAAAAGGAAATGATGGCGATCATAAGGGGGCTTCAGTGACAGCTCAGCAGTTAAGGCACTTGCCTGCAGAACATGAGGACCCAGGTTCAATTCCCCAGTACCCACACGAAGCCAGATGCACAAGGTGTCACATGCATCTGGAGTTCATTTGGAGTGCCTAGAGGCCCTGGCACACCCATATTCTCTCTCTCTTAAATAAATAAATAAAATATTTTTAAAAATATTTTTTTAAATGCCATGAGGGAAATGAAGATGGCATACAACAGGCTCATCAGGAGCCTGGATTCAGCTGTGGGAAGAACCAATCAGCTTTAAGCCACAGAGGGCAACTTCCAAAGCTGAAGTGCCAAGACAAAAGTGCACGAGAAAGTTGTAGCAGAACATCCAACAGCTGTGAAGTAGTTTCAAAGGAGAAGACAGACGTGTAACGGGACTTCGGGAAGGGAGGAGCAGAGGAGGTCATCAAAGCAGGAACGGCTGAGGATTTGACAAGTCACTGACAGTGTAACCAGCTGCCAGCACAACGACTAAAGAACCAGGAAAACAAATCAGGGAGCAGGAATTTCTTCCCCCTCAATATTCGTTCTGTACATGGTCAGTTGGCCGCCTTGTTTGGGAGCTGCGTGGGGTACATCGTGGTGGAAAGGAATAGAACAGGAAAGCTTCTTACCTCACAGAGGCCAGAGAGCGCAGAGAGACAGAAGGGCATGGCTCGTGATGTATCCTTCAAAGAGTTGGCCCCACCGATCTACTTCCTCTAAGTCTTAGTTCCTAGTTCCTACCACTTTCCAGTGATACCAACCATTTATAAATAGTCAAGGGAACAATTCATTAATGAGGTCAAATCCAATCCCTTGGCCTATGATCAACAGTTAACCAGACCCTTCACACAGAAACCACCAGGGGACATGTCAGATTCAAACCTTAACAGACACCAACACAGAGATCCAGGAAACTTAGAGAACAGCAAACTAGATGGGTATGGAAAAAATTTCTAGCTCTGCATATCATAGTCAATGCAGGGCACTAAAGACAAAGGGACGCTCTCATAAGAAACCAACATCTTATCCACAGAAGAGCAAGAACCCAGATACTCCATTCTTCTACCCAGGAACAGAAAGAAAACAGAATGGCATGTCAAGAACCACTGACTCAAATTGTAATGGACCTTCTAAAATGAGGGAGGAATGCTTTCTTAGACAAACAAAAACCAAAGCAGTATGTCGCAAAGATGTTTGCCTTGAAAGAAATGCTCCAAAAAATTATTTTCAAGGAGAATGCAAATAATGTAGGCAAGAAACTCAGCATGTGAAAGAACAAGGTGGTAGGGAAACAATAAAGGAAGGAAGCCAGAGCCTGTGCTCGCACTGAAGACCCCGTGGAAGAAGGCAGAGTTGGCGTCACTTTCAGCCCTCACCCCAGTGCTCTGGGAGGGCTCGGCCCACACTGCTCATGCAATAGCTGGACGTGTCCTGCCTCCGTGAGAACCCCCATACCTGGAAGCACGGCAAAAGCAGGAGTTAAGCACAGCTCCTGCTGTCTTCAGTGTCATCACCAGAACAGTCTCCCCTCTGATCTACTGATCATGGTTCTTCCAACCCTGGCCTTCCACACAGCAGGCCCAGTGACATCACCATGCAGCTACCTGGAAGCTGCAATGATCCCCACCAAGGTGAATATGGGGTAGCCTGGCCCTCTTCCCTGAAAGAGAAGCCACAAAATCCCAGCTGTCACAGACAGAAGGTTGTTAGGGCTCTTCTAGTTTAGTCAAAACCCCTCAAGAGGCTGGAGACATGGCTTAGTGGTTAAGGCTCTGGCCTGTGAAGCCTGAGGACCCATGTTCAACTCTCCAGATCCCACATAAGCCAGACGCACAAAGGTGAGGCAAGTGCAATGTTGCACTAGATGGCAGAAGCATCTGGCATTCGATTTCAGTGGCTGAGGCCCTGGTGCACCAATTCTCTCTCTCTCTCTCTCTGTCTTAAAAAAAAAATTCTGTAAACTAAAGACTACATTATGGAGTTAACAGCCAGGCAAAATTGACAGACCTCAACTGAGGAGATGGGTCAGTACATTAGCTATTTTTACATCATTTAATAGGATGTACTTTACTTAAGCAATTTACTCTTCAAACAAGAATTTAGTTTCTAGGCAAATGCTGAGTCATTGTGGTGTTTAGACATTAAGATGAAACTGTTTAAATGGGTATGAAGAACATTCAATTCTGTTTATGCTTTTGTTTTGAACTACTCATTTGTTTATTTGTTTGTTTTTTCTTTTTCTTCCTTTTTATTAAGCCTTATATGTATCAATTCGGGTAAAATAGAATAGAAATGTTACATGAAAACTAGGCTAACTTGAGGAAGTATGGAGGAACAAAGGCTGATTAGTACAGGTTCCCAGGACTCATTACAGAGATGCCCTTCCCATGCAAATGAGCAGTTGATGATTTTTTTTTTAAACTTGATTTTTATTTATTTATTTGAGAGAGAGAGATAATGGGCATGCTAAGGCTTCCAGCCACTGCAAACAAACTCCAGATTCATAAGCAGCCTTGTGCATCTGGCTTACTTGGGTCCTGGAGAATCGAACCGAGATCCTTTGGCTTTGCAGGCCTTAACCGCTAAGCCATCTCTCCAGCCTGCGATTGTTAATATTTAAACAGAAGACATGGGTTCTGGGGTGTGTGTGTGTGTGTGTTTAATGGTGTATGGTTTATGCATATGTGGGAGCAGATGTATGTGCACATATGTGGAGACCAGAAGCAGACCACTATCGCTCTTCCACCTTATTTCCTTGGCAAGAACTCTCACTGAGCCCAGAGCTATTCTGTTTATGTGTGCGCTGGGGATCAGACTGAGGTCCGTATGCTTGCAAAGCAAGTGCTCTTACCTGCTAAGCCATCTCCCTGGCCCCCAAAGAGCGTATCTAAAAACAGGCATTGGGGTTCTGCTGTGAAGGAGGATAGCCTGTACTACATGCAGGGAGTAAGGTAAGGCCCATTCTCCTCTCTCCGCTGAGATTTGGCGAGCAGGTTTGAGACTGAGCCACTGAATAAACTACCCATGTAAGCATTCCCGACAGGGGCAGGCAAACAGAGCAGCTATGAGAGAGTCAAGCCAGCAGAGGGACCGACCCTAGGACCTGCCCACCAGGGAAAGACTCCTGAGAATGCAGGCTCAGGCCACTGCAGGTCTTCCAAGCTGTTTCCAACTTGTAGGAAAGCAGGCAGGGTGGGGGAGGTGGAGGGAACAACTCCTTGGGAGGCCCAGGCCTGGCAAAAGACTGGAAGCCTCCACTGCTCCAAAAGAAGCCCAGCAAGACTGAAGCTCACCCCAGGAAGGAGAGAGGAGGGAGGGAGCGGCGCTGGGGAATATGGAGGCGCCAAAGTGTGCCTGTTTTTGCCTTCAGGGCTGGGGCTTGTCAGCAGGCCCTCACTCTGGGCTCTCCTTTGTTCCCCAGTCCTTGAAATCATCATGGAAAGAACTCAGGATGTAGAGCACAGTGTGAAGTTAGGTAGAGTTCACTAGAGTTCACTAGAGAGGAAAGTGTAGGATTCTTAAGGGCTGAGAGAGACCAATAGTCAAAGAGTCCATGTGTCAATCTACATTGTAGGCAGACTTTATACTACGTTAAAGCTTCTACCAGGGTCAGGGCATGTTCCTGTCCAGGTGATTAGCAGGCCCATTTAGATTGTCTCCTACAGGGCAGGGCGAGGGGATACCCTTGGCTTGTTGTTATCATTTGCTTTGTTTCACTTTTCTTTTAAAATCAGAAAGCCTCGGGCTATATAGCCATTTTATGAACTGCTGATTAAGATGGAGAGTCTATCCCTAGGACCTGCCAAGCCTGCTAATACCTCACAGGTAGCCTAACCAGATGAAAGAAAACTACAGGGAGACTTTATTGGGGATAACAGCTTTGTCTGCATTTTCCCCAAAGGATTCTTAAAGTCAGGGGTTCTTTTACCTATTTTCTCCTCTCACATGGTATGAGCTTTAGTTACTTTTCCCAGTGCCATGATCAAATTCCAGGCAAAAAGCAAGTTCCAGACAAAAAATCAGCTTAAGGAAAGGGTGGCTTTGGCTCTCAGTTCCCGAGGAACTAGTCCATGGGGAAGGCACTGTGGCCAGAACCGGAAGCAATTGGTCACACTGCATCCACATTAAGGAAGCAGAGAATAAAGGATGACAGTGCAGGACACCAGCCCTTGGGATGGTGCCACCTGCACTCATCTAACCCAGAGATGCCCTCACAGACATGCCCTCCGTTTTTATTTTGTTTTTGACAAGATTTCTCATCACAGGCCCATGCCCAGAATTGGTGTTGGACATATTTGCTCTTTTGAATTTCATGGAAAGGAAGGTCTTTTAGAAGTTGGAGTGACCAGTCGAAACCAAGGGAAGGGTGCAGAGTTAAATTTGACATAAAGAGATGGTTGCTTTCCTTCCAGAAATCTGTTTTCCCTGATAACCACCTTTCAGATATGATACAGTCCTTTAAAACAACATAACCAGAGCACAGAGAAATCACTGTTTGGGGTGTTTTCTAATTGAAACTAAGAGCTATAAAATCAGACTGCCTAGATCTAAATCTACTATTATTTACTACTTCCTAGCTGTGAGTCCTTGGGAAAGTTACTTAGCCCCTCTGTGCTTCCATTTTCTTGTCTGTAAAAGAATAATACAATGATAGATCTTAAGTCATCTCTCTGCAGTAAAGATGAAGTGAGAATACATGAAAAGAATGTCAAGACTGCCTGGCACAGAGTTAAATGTTCAGTAAATGTCATTTATTATTTAATTGCACACAAATTTCATGGTGGTGCATATAAAAGAACTTTTCCCCAAGTTTAAAATAATTTGTTCTTTAAAGCATTCTCATTCCTTGATTCCTAACAGTGGCTGCTGGATGTGTGCTTGCAATAATTATGCAATGGAAACATGACTTTTAAAGAAATGTCTCATTGCATCGGGTTTTGGTTGGGCTTATTACTCAGAATAATAATACTGATGTGTCTCATTAAGGTTAAATTGTTTTCTGATACACTCAGGAAAATGTACCTCAGGAAGTGTTTGAGGCAGCAACATGTAAACCCATCGTGTGTAATTTCCTTGCTTTCCACATCATTGGAGGTATTACTAAGCCTACGTGGAGTTGCAAGCATTGTTTATTCCTTCCTCTTGGCCATTCTCAAAGCTTGCAGAAAGCTATGGCTTTTTTCTCTCTTCTTCCTCCCTCTCCCTCATATGTTCATAACTAAAAGTGCACCTCTGGGCTGGGGAAATTGCTCAGTGGCTAAGGTGCTTGCCTAAGAAACCTAAGGACTCATGTTTGACTCTCCAGGTCCGACACAAGCCAGATGCAAGGTGACACAACTGCACCAGGTCTCACATGCACGCTAGGTGGCACATGCATCTGGAGTTCGATTACAGTGGCTGGAGGCCCTGGCATACCATGCCAATTCTCTCTCTCTCTTCTTCATTCTCTTACGTTAAAAAAGTGCACAACAGCCAGGCATGGTGGCATAATCCTTGAATCCCAGCACTTGAGAGACAGAGGGAGGAGGATCACTATGAGCTCAAGGCCAGCCTGGAACTACAGAGTGAGTTCTAGGTCAGCCTGGTCTAGAGTGAGATCCTGCCTCGAAAATACAAAACAAAAAGTACACATCAATGGAGCTTGGAAGATGGCTCAGAGGGAAAGAGTGCTTGCTGTGAAAACACAAGGACCTGAGTTTGATCCCAGAATCCACATAAAAAGCCAGCACAGAGGGGTGGGTGGAGACAGAAGGATTGATCACTTGGTCTCTTAATCAGCCAGTCTAACCAAAAACTGCAAGTTCCACGTTCTGGGAGAGACATTGTTGCAGAAAAACAAGATGGAAGAGCGAACAAGAAAGACACCTGATGTTTCCTTCTGGTCTCTGCACATGTGTACATGGGGTATTCACACATGCACGCACACACACATACACACACACATCAGAAAACTTTAAAAACTAAGCTGGGCGTGGTGGCACATGCCTTTAATCCCAGCAATCGGGAGACAGAGGTAGGAGGATTGCCAAGAGTTCGAGGCCACCCTGAAACTACATAGTGAATTCCAGGTCAGCCTGAGCTGGAGTGAGACCTTACCTCGAAAAACAAAAAAAAATTTAAAAAAATTTAGAAACTAAAAATTGCAGTGCACATCAGTTCATGAACTTTTGTACTCATTTACCATCTAAGCTCATGGAAGTTGAGAATTACCTCTGCTCTCAGCAGACAACATATTCCTTCCCTCTCTCCTTGCTGCAAAACAAGATCCTGACCTGCTAGTTTCACAAATTGTGTTGCAATGAGTCCACAATAGACACAAATCAAAGGTTACCAAGAAACTGGTTACAGATTAGGGATCAGGAGATGGCGGGCGGCCCCATTGTTTCTTCTGTAAGGCATCCCCCAACACATACACTGCTGTGTGCAGGTGAGTGCCCTCATCCTTGTTGACAGAATTATTTTTAGAAAGTGATGCTTTCCCATTTATAAAGCTCAGAGAGAGGCGACATGTTGTAGGCGGTTGTTCTCAGTCTTGAGTGCTGATCAAAACCACCTGTGTGGGGCTTTGAAGGCTGCCTGGCCATAGGACCTCGCTTTGGACCAATGGTGCCAGCCTGAGATGCCCATGTAGATAGCCCAAGAAGGTTTTGCAAGCGAGGCTACCTGTTAGAGCAGCACCACACCAAAACAATTGCACCCCAGAATCTCTGGCAGCTGGGCCTAGAGAGAGACATTGGTTTCTCAGTCCCTGCATGGAGGACTATAGCCTAGAGCTGCGGCCAGATCCGCGCACTGGCGCTCTTGGTAGACAGAAGTCCATCTCAGTGGTATTTACCGACAGCCAGACCATGAGAGTGCGACCAGCAATACAGCTGTTAATGCCATAACCACTTCTGCTCTCCTGAACATAGAATCCTGAGCCACCGTTTTCAGGCCTAGTATTAGAAATGCGTTGTGTTATTTTGTTCTGTTTTGCACGTGTGCAGGTGAACATGTGTGTGCAGGTGACAGTGAGCGAGTGTGCCCGTGCAACGGGGCGGCTGGAAGACTACCTCAGGTGTCATTCCTCTGGAATGCCATCCACCTCTGTGGACACAGGGTATCTCATTGGCCTGGAAGTCACCAAATCGGTTAGATTGGCTGGCCATGGAACCTTGGGGATCCTCCTGTCTGTCTCCCCGGTTCTGGAAGTGTAAGCGTGCACCACCATGCTCAGCTTGACTTTTTTCTTATAATTGAACTTAGGCCCTCATGCCTGAGAGCCAAGCACCTTACTGACCTTCGGTCCGTTTTCTTTCTTTCTTTCTTTTTTCTTTTTTTGTTTTTTTGAGGTAGGATCTCACTCTGGCCCAGGCTGACCTAGAATTCACTGTTGTTTCAGGGTGGCCTCGAACTCATGGCTATCCTCCTACCTCTGCCTCCCAAGTGCTGGGATTAAAGGTGTGCACCACCACGCCCGGATGGTCTGTTTTCTTAAGGCCAGGTCTTATACTTATCTTCCTGCCTCTGCCTCTTGAGTGCTTGCCCTGGTGGCTGGCATCAACTCTCTGAAACCCTCGTCAGTGCTGGCTAACCACCACTGAGGAGGGCATTGGCAGCCTTGTTAAAGTCTTGGTATCTCCACTTACTGGCTCTTTGCTTTGGGCTGAGTTATATAACTGTCCTAAGGTTCCTTCCTTATCTTGAAAATAGTGGAAAGCAAATCATCAATTCCAGAGCTGTTATGAGTTTTAAATGAAAAAAAAAGAAAAGAAAAGGAAAATCAATAGAAACCACAGCGCAGTTGCTCATGCTATACCTACTAGGCATTCAATAAATGTTCACTCTCTCCCTTCCTCCTCCCCTGCATTTCCCCCACTGTCCTTGAAGCAATAGGTTGAGCTAAGCACCTGTGATGAACGACTGAAGCATGAGACAGTGCTTCTGCTTTCCAGAAGCTGTGGTATAAAGAACCACAAAAGCAGCTCATGCACAAGCCACCCCGAGGTGTGGTATCTGCTGACTTTATTGCTGTAGGGATCTGGCTAGAGAGAAATAAGCACGAATAACCAACAACAGGAGCTCTGAGATGGCTCAGCAAGCAAGAGTGCTTGCTGCTTAAGCATGATGGTCTGAGTTCAATTCCCCGGCACCCAGGTAAAAAGCTGAGCGTGGCCACACACATCTGTATCTCTAGTCCTGTGAATGGAAAATAACAGCTCCGGAAGAGGGGGCAGAAAGATTGTTAGAGCCAAAAGTTGGGACATTGTGCACAGAGACATTGCTTCTCCCCCATAACTGACTGCTGCCCCCACAATGCATGACCCACAATCCCCATGGGGTTGACCTGCATCCCCAACGAGGAGGACCTCTTCAGAAAAGGGGCAGGAGGGAGGGAAAGGATGGTACCAACATGTGTTGTTTACATACTAAGCATGTATGTGTATCTAATAATAAAAAAGAAAGACAAAAAAACACTAGGATATAGATTGTACTATGGTTTGAATGAGAAATGTCTCCCACAGGTTCATACATTGAGTATGTGGTACCTAGCTGGTGGTGGTGCTATTCTGGAAGGCTCTAGAAACTTTAGTAGGTGCAGCCTAAATGAACGTAGTAACTATAAGTATGCCCCTGGTGAGAGGAAGGACCCTATATTTTTTCCCTAGCCCCTCTGTGTCTCTGTTCATCATGAGTTTCACAGTTCTTGTCACATATTCCTATCTTGGTGGTACTTGCTCTCATCATGGGTCCAGAATGAATACAGCCAACAAATATGGATTGAAAAAGAAAATGACAGCTCCTGGTTGAGGTAGACACTCTGTCCTCTTGAGGAAACATGAGGGTGCTGAGAATAATTGATGGTGGAAGGGACTGATGCCCTCCTCTGCCCTTGTTGCCCATACAGAATGTGTGCATCTACACACGTGTGCACACACACACACACACACACACACACACAGACGCACACACACAGGAACCATGAAACAGAGAAAGTTTCCCAAAGAGCTAGAATATAAGAGGAGATTTAGAAGGTGACTAGGTTTGGCTAGGAGAGTGTGAGAGAGGATTAAAAGTCAGCCATAACAAGTCACTGCTAGATAGGAAATTTTCAGGTACCAAAGTGTGTTCACATGTCCTTGATCAAGAAAGAGAAGTTTCTCTTCTTATCAATGCCTGCATGAATGCTAGTTTGAGTTTGGCATGCACAAGAACAGGTCCAAGATAAACCTGGTGTTTTACACGCTTTTATCTCTCTCTATTATTTAGGACGAATTTGTATTCAATTTTACTTGCGTTCGCAGGGGCTTGGAGCCAGCATGCCTTCCTAGGAAAACCCTGATGCTTCATGAATAACAATGGGTGTTTTTTTTTTATTTTATTTTATCTGAACACGTAGGGCAAAAAGCTGAACACAGATGCCATCCTCCTTCTCTGGGAGTACTTTCGTTCAGATTATCCTTCAAGTGTCGCTGGAGGTCTGTTCTGACTGGCCCTGGCCACGCCTGTCACTTGGGAAGCCCCCGGAAGTGGCCGCCTGGCGCTGTGTCCCCCCTCTGCAGGGACCGAGCCTTCTCCGGGCTCCCCCTCACTGACAGCCTCTTTCCTCGCGGACATGACATCGAATGACCTAGTTTGGAAAAAAAAAAAATGGTATGAAGTTGGCTGGATACCAAGGAGTTGGGGTTGCAGACCAGCCTTCCTGGAGGGCTTCGGGAAGAAGGCAGCAGGCTCTGGCGGGGTGTTTGGTCCTGCTTCAGTAGTGGCTGCTGCGTTTCTTTCTCTTTCATTCTTTCTCTTCCTCCCCCCACGGTGGGGGGGGGGGGCGCTACGTGCGGCTCAGGCTCTGGCAGCACAGGTTACTGATTTGCTGGGCCAGCTGTTAAGTCAGCGCCAGGCAGCCAATCAGAGCAGGCCTCTGTCCTGTCTCCCTGCTGCAAACCCAAACCGCTGAAGTAGCGATGACCGCGCTGCCAGCCACCTTCACTTTCCAAGGCCAGGCAGGGCGGGCGCCGCGGCTCCCCTCCGCCCAACTCACGCCTCTCCGAGTAGCTGTCTGCCTGGTCAAACCAACATGGGTGTCTGAGGGGCGAGGAAGGGAGATCAAGGCAGAAATGCTGGGAGCTCCATGATCTCAACACCCTAGGGGACCAGTCTATCTAACCCTTCTCTCCCTGCCTCCAGGATTGTCCACTGAAAAAGGAAGCCAAGTTTGAATCTGGGGGAAATGAACTGAACTTGTAAATCACCTCTTAAACGCCTTCTTCGCGGAGCAGCTGCCCTGAATTTCGAATAGGTAAATTCCCAGCAGGTCACCATGTGATAAGAGCCTTTCTGGGGTGAAGGATTTGTTTGTACAGACCTGAAAAGAAAAGGAGGTGACTTACCAAGTTTTCCCTCAAAATACTTGCAGCATGACACTTTGTCTCTGATGAATCAGGTTGGCCTGGGCTGAGGGTAGAGCTCAGTGGTACAGTGCAGTCTAGTAGGTGCAAGGCCATGGGTTCGATTCCCCCAACCACAGAACAAAATAAAACAAAAAATTATAATAATAATTGAATCAGTTTGGCCTATAATCAAATATGAAGGAAGATGGACAATTTACTTTAATTCATATTGCAACTAAAATGGGATATTCAGTATTTAATTTAAAAAGTGATTAAAAATGGTAGGACTGGAGAGATGACTCAACACTTAAAGGTGCTTGCTTAGAAAGCCTACTGGTCCAGGTCTGAATTCCCAGCATCCATGTAAAGCCAGATGCACAAAGTGGTGGTTGCTTCTGGAGTTCAATCGCAGTTGCAGAGGGTCCTGGTGAACCCATTCTCATTCTCTCTCTCTTTCTCATAAATAAATAACAAATAATTTTTAATAAAGATAGGGCTGGGATGATAGCTCAGTCAGTAAAGGACTTGCCTAGCAAGCATGAGGACTTGTGTTTCACCCAGTTAACCAGCTAAAAATGCTAAGGTAGCACACACTGGGAATCTCAGTCCTGGGAGGCCGAGACAGGTGGATCCCTGAGTCGTGTTGGACAGATGGTCCAGCCTAACTGGGAAGATCCAGGCTACTGAGAGATCCTGCCTCAAAAAAGATGAATGGCAGTCCTGAGGATCAACACCTGAGGTTGTCCTGGGGCCCGCACATAGACACACATGTGCATCTGTGCCCCCCACAAACACATTCAATAGAATATAGAATAAATAGAACATCTGACCCACTGCTCAGTATGCCTCTCTTCCCGTTTCCCTGGATTTTTTGAAGGTATAATGACATTTGCTCCATGAATTTTCTACCCGGGGGTCTTCTCAGTTGACAGGTATTCCCATGCAACCCACCCGTGTCATGCCCAGCCCCGCATTCAGCTCTTCCTCAGCTGCCAGTTTATGGAACGCAGTCCACTAAGAGCAGTAGAGACTTGACCAAGAGAAAGTCCCAGCAAATGTCAACCACGGGGTCACCAGCCGAAATGCAGTGCACGCTGCTTCACACAGAGTCACACTTGGTTGCACATTGGCAAATATGCACTTCACGGGATTGTAAATAGGAGAACACTAGCAAGTCGTTTTGCCCATCGTAACGTATACCCAACCTCGTCCCTGCAATAGCAGCTCCCTGCCGTTGAGGCTGACCTTCTCCCACCTACTTGGCACACAAATTGCATAGAGAAAATGCGAAGAACAAGGGGGAGATGGTGGGATTACAACATGAGCCCGACACACTGCGGTCCATGGCTGAGCCCACAGAACGGGCTGGTCCAGGTCCTTACATCACATTTGGCACAGCGGATTCCCTTTCTTCAACCCGGCGCCCGCTGCTTTCTGGCTGACAGATGTCAGAGTGGAGGCGACAATGAAGCCAACAATTTGAATCAGCAGGATCACTCACATGTCTCCCCTGGCAACAGGCATTCGTTTAAAAAGCTGAATGAAGGTTCTTGTGCCCAATTCTTATGGCTACCATGACAAAAAGACCCAAATCCCTCTGAGAGGAGAGCAAATAAGGGGAGAACCAAGTCCCAGGCGAGAACAGCCTTGGGATACAGAAGTAGAACCAAGTTAAGAAAACATTGCTTAGTAAGGAGAGAGGACCCCAGGGTGGAGGACAGTAGGAAGCAACATGTCACGACTCAGACAGGGCTCACTGAGAAGGGTGACCAGGTTGGATGGACAAGATAACACAGTTGTGTGGGAACCTCCACTGTGTTTCCCCAAAAGAGCTAAAGTGCCTTCCATGTCAGCAACTTTCCGGGTGCTGAAACAAGTCACCTGAGAAAACAACTTGAAGAAAAATAGCTTTATTTTGGCTTATTGTTTCAGAGGCTTCCAAGGCCCAAGGTTGGCAGGGTCTGCTGCAATGGGTATGTGGTGAGAGAGGACATCATGCTGGCTGGCAGGAGGGCATGGTGGGGCAAAGTCGCTCTCCCTGTAGTGGCCAGGAAGCAGAGAGAAAGATGGGGGAGACAGGACTGGACAAAAGCACTCCCCCAGTGACCTACTTCCTCCACCAAGATTCCATTTCCAAGTCTGTACCACTTCCCAATAATGTCATCAAATTGTGAATTCATTGATTAGGACAGAGCCCATGTGACCCAATCAGTTACCAAAAATCCTGCCTCTGACACTGGATTGGGGTCCAAGCATTCCTCACACGAGCTTGTTAGAAGAGGCCATCATATTCAAGCCATAACACCTTCCAGACCAGCCAAATGTTGCACGCTTTTGCATGTCAGCTAATAGTCACTAGCTTCCTCGTCATCTGGATGCTATGGTGCTGTGCAGCATCACTCGGAAGAGCTTAGCAACACTAAAGGAATGTCACAACAAACAAAGACGGAAAGCCTCTTTACGCCACTCGCAATAATGCCACGTCCTGCTCCTTTCCACGGTCGAGTTGTGTATTTCTATTTAGAGTAGCTGTTTCGGCTGTCATGAGATTACCCAATGCACTCATGTCTGCAAAGAGGCAGGGAAGGAGAGCAAGAGAGAAGCTTTGGGCCACTACCTATCACATCACACACTCCTTCTCCATAAAGAGAATCCCCCATCCCACCTGCTACTGCAAATTCTCCTGCTTTTCCCTCTTGAGTTTCCAAAAATGTTGAAGACAACAGGATTTAAGGGTCTTAACTACTAATAGCAGCGTCCTCTGCTGCCCAGCTGGTCTGGCTGCTCACCCTCACTGTGCCTCCTCACTTCTTCCCCTCTGGGTCCTTTATGCCACCTACTTAAAGACCCATATTCAATTAAGTAGTGGCAAAAAGAAACGCTATTAAGACAGACAGGGGACAAAAAAATATTCCCATCAGAAATTGTAGTAATTGAACAAGAGCATACCTGAGACTGCATCATCCTGCCAACCTTAGCGGGAGGGTCCAAGTCCACTAATACCCCATGACCAGGAAGAGAAAACTGATTCTACCTTGACATCTGCGGTGTAACTGTCATAAATCCTTCCAAACAATAGGAAGACATACCTGAAATGTGGGTGGGGGGGGAGGCTTGAATTATATTTCCCTTTGTGATCTTCAGTAGAAGACAAAACTCATCAGTAGACAGAGAATATAGCATTGGCACCTTTTTATGGAGATGTGCAAGAATCATACCTCGTGACCTCTAGCTCCCAGGAATAAGGCTAAAGTAACACAGGAAAGTGCAGCCCCATGCATACAGATGGAAAAACATGTCAGCAGTGGGAGGTCTCATTTACAAGAAACTTCCACACTCACTGGTAACAGAGATATGTTGTAGCAAAGAACCAACTTGTTAGCGGTCTGCATGTGTCAAAGAGCTGTACTGACTGTGTGGTTGTGGGATGCGATGCTCATTTCGCTAGTAGAGGATAAAAATAAGCTAAGGCCTGGTCACCAGATATCATAGCTCTGGGGACCTTCTTTTCTTCTGGGCGGACTTCCACAGGCACCCTGCATTAAAGTGAAATTAACAATACACTACTCATATGGAACGTCATGTCCAAAAAGAGGCCACATTATGCTTTAAGCCCTTTCTTTTCAAATAATAGGCATCGTGAGGTTAAAGTTTGTTCATACAGTTTTCTCCGGAACAGCTGCATAATTTTATGTGGGGATGAAAGTGGGTCCCACGTGGATTGTTGTCAATGGAAAAGGCTATGCAGGGATTGGTAGGTAAGGCTCAGTCTCCCACCCTACCCCAATCAGGTATGGGTGTTTTCCTACTTGCAAGCACTCCAGAAATGTCTTTGAAAATAAGTGTTGCCCTTGATATCGGCATTCATTGTTATTACTATTTGCCATGCCTCAATAGAGTGACTTGTCCTACATAAAAGTTTGCAGGAGAACAGAAAAGGAAGGCAGGGAAGACAACTTCATTTAATAAATTACTAGTGAGTATTTCTTATGCCTGATATTATAAGGCCTGAGTCTCTAAACTTCACACAATCCAGGAGAGTGCACAGGCAGATATACAAATAAATATACACCAGGGCCAAATAGGTTGTCTTACAGATGTTAGTAAAGGACTGCATTATTATTTATAAAGACTCAGCAAAGGTTTCATGAAGAAGATGGGAAAGTAAATGGGATGAGCTAGACAGATGCTGGGGTCTCATTTTCTACTAAGACCTAGGAAACACTGGCCTGACTCTGGCCTCCAGACTGTCTGGAAAAGCCATTAGCCTCCTCCTATGGCTTGGATATGGTTTGAGTGTGTCCCTCAGGGTCTGTTGGAAGCTTGGTCCCTAATGTGATCAAATGCTGACAGGTATACAGAGCTACCATAAGATCCAGCTGTATCACTCCCAGACATATATCTAAGCCACAAACACTTACACATCTGTGTTTATTGCTCTATCCACAGTAGCCAATCCTAGATGTCCGTCAACAGATGAATGGATAAGAGAAGTGTGGTCCAACTACCCAATGAAATTTTATTGTCCATAAAGAAAAATGAAATCATGATATTTGGGGGGAAATGGATGAAACTAGAAATCATTATGGCAAGTGAAGTATGGTGATCCCAGAAAAGTTAAGACTTCATGTTTTCTCTCACATGTTGATTCTAGATTTTAATTTTTATGTATGTGGTGGGTGAAGAAAAAACCAGGAGAGAGGAGGGAAAAGATCTTAGGGGAGGCTTGGGGAGGGTAAAAAGAAAAAATAGACCATTTGTGACATGAAAACATGGGAGTAAGGGACCAGTGGGAGACAGGGAGGGGACTGTACAAGGCGACCGGGGAAGGATCAACAACGATAACATATGTATGAACATCCCATAATGAAGCCCATTACTTTGTAAATCAATTTTTTAAAACCTAATAAAAAGTGGTCAGGCCTAATATCAGGGAGATAAATATGTTCTTTTTGTTTGTTTGGTTGGTTGTTTGGTTTTTCGAGGTAGGGTCTCACTCTAGCCCAGGCTGACCTGGAATTCACTATGGAGTCTTAGGGTGGCCTTGAAATCATGGTGATCCTCCTACCTCTGCCTCCCGAGTGCTGAGTTTAAAGGCATGTGCCACCATGCCCGGCTAATATGTTCTTTTTAAAAGTACTTTTTGGGCTGAAGAGATGGCTTAGAGTTAAAGTGCTTACCTATAGAGCCAAAGGACCCAGGTTCAATTCTCCAGGACCCATGTAGGCCAGATTCACAAGGTGACATATGTATCTAGAGTTTAGAGTTCATGTGCAGTGGTTAGAGGCCATCACACGTCCATTCTTTCTTTCTATCTGCCTCTTTCTCTCTCTATCTCTTTCAAATAAATAAATGAAAAATTTTGAAAGGATTTTTAAAAATATTTTGTTTATTTATTTGTAAGCAGACAGAGAAAGAGAGAATGGGCTTAATGGCTGAGCCAACTGTCTAGCCTGGTAAATACGTCCCTGACAGTACTGCCATTGTAAGGGATTAAAGTAGCTTCCATGGGATGCCTGAGGTTTTGTTACTAAGCAAAGCTGAAGGAAGAATGGTTCTGTGGCTTTCTCCTTGGCATAGCAACCTCTTCCTCGCATAAGCCTCCACAGTGATGCCATTGATCATCAGACCTGCCTCAGAGGCTGAACCAATGGGTCATTCAGTTGTGAACTTTCTGCCTATAATACTGTAAGCTGAATAAACTTCTTTGGAAAATAAAGTTAGCCTGCTTCAGGCCTTAATTTTATTTCATTTGTACATTTATTTTTCTCCTTCCACTGAGTCCCTTCTTCTTTCCAACCACTATCTCTCATTGTTTTTTCTCCTTGTGTATGTAGGTAGTATCAGCCACTGTGAGGTAATAAATGCCACAGCCACTTTGTGTCTGGAGCTGAAAGACAGCATTGTAAACACTTCTTCCCTTCCCTTGGCTCTTGCATTCTTTCTGCCACCGCTTCAGCAGTGAGCATTGGGAGGTATAATAGAGATGTCTCACTTTGTGTTGACCATCCCGTTGTCATGTCTCAGCACTCTAGTAAGTCATTCCAGTGACCATTGCCATCTGAAAAAGAAGCTTCTCTAACCAAAACTGAGAGGAGCATTACTATATGGGCATAAACATGACATATCCATTTTGCCAGACAACAGTAGTAGTTTCCCCTGTAGGGCTTATGACCTCCCTATCCATAAGCTTTTGATTAGGTTTTCCACACCAGGTAGGAATTCCCTCCCATAAAGCAGGTCTCAAGTTCAATCAGAGAGCATAGTCTCCTCATAGCAGAATACTACCATTGCACCAGCTGGAACATTTGGTTAGGCCTTTTTCTGTAGTAATGAGAAGTAGATTCAAACACACCCTCACCATTTTGTCCTCACTTCTCCACCCGGTGCCTTTCTCCATTTACTTAGTCCTCTCACTGAAAGATCCATCAGTTTCCACTAAAATCCCCTTAGACATAGACTTTCTTAAAAAAAAAAAAAAAGCCAGGATAGAGAGATGGCATGGTGATTAGGGTACTTACCTGAGAAGCCTAAGGACCCATGTTTGACTCTCCTGATCCCATGTAAGTCCTATGCACAAGGTGAGGTAAGTGCACAAGGTTGTACATGTTAACAAGATGGCACACACATCTAGAGTTTGATTGCAGTGGCTGGAGGCTCTGACATGCAAATTCTTTCTCTCTCTCTCTCTCCCTCCCTCATAAAATAAAATAAAAATTAGAAAAAAAATAAAAGCCTATCATTCATGCAATAGAGAGAGGCAGAGAGAATGAGCATGCCAGGGCCTTCAGTTGTTATAAACAAACTCCAGATGCATGCACCACGTTGTTGTTGGCTTACGTGGGTCCTGGGGATTTTAACCTGTGTCCTTTGGCTTCTCAAGTAAACATCCTAACTGCTAAGCCATATCTCCAGCCCACATATAGGCTTTCTGAGGCAGTTATTACTGCAGATGTTGAAGAGATATGGTGACAGTCTGGTTATATGCACATCTTAAAATTAAATATGAGCTTTTACTATTTTTTAGAGATGTTCCAAGAGGGGCTGGAATGTAACTCAGTTGGTAGCGTGCTTACCTAGCATGAATAAAGCCCTGGGCTCCACCTCCACCACTACATAAACCAAACACAATGGTACGTGCTATAATCCTAGGACTCAGGTGGTGGAGGCAAGTGGATCAGAAGGTCAAGGTTGAGATAAATAGTTCAGTGGTTGAGGGTGCTTGTTTGAAAGACCTGCCAGCCCAGGGTCCAATTCCTCAGTACCCACTTAAAATCAGATGCAAAAGTGACACATGAATCTGGTGTTCATTTGTAGCAACAAGAGAGTCTGACTTTATATACAACATGTACAAATAGTTGTTTTTTGTAAAGAAATGGCTCAAAGTTATTCTTGGAAACACAGGAAGTTGGAGGTCTGCCTGGAATACATGAGAACCTTTCTCAAATAAATAAAGACAAAAAGTTGATATATAGATAAGAGATACATGACAGACGGACAGATGGATGATAGGTAGATAGCTTTGGGTACCCCACATTATTGTTCCCTGATTTTCTCATTATAAAGTTGTATCTCTTCTTGGAGAGGTAGAGGACAAAAAATGTGGAAATGATATCTAATTCCCTTTATTTGATGAAATACAGAAAAGTATTCCATTTATTTAAAAGTATATTTATTTGAGAGAGAAAATGACATGCTAGGGCCTCTTATAGCTGCATATGAACTCTACACACATGTGCCATTTTGTATATATGGCTTTATGTGGGTCCTGGGGAATTAAAGCCAGGCCAGCAGGCTTTATAATCAAGTACCTTAACTACTAAGCAGTCTCCCCAGCTCCCTCTCGAATTTTCATCTTCCATTCTTCTTTTGGATTGCAAGTTGGAGCTTACTTTACTAACCAAAAAAAAAAAAAAAAATTCTTTTTTTAAAATGACCTATTGGTATGTTGTTTGCTTACTTGAAGATGTTTCGCCTCTTCTTGCATGAATTCTGATCAATACAATAACACTTGTATATTATTGCATGCTATAATCTCAATGTTGTCATGAATGCTAAAATATAAGAATATTCTACAGGGTCATGAGTTATAAGGCCAAGAAACAATCTATAGCTTTTCTGGAAATCCTGTTTCTCATTTTACAACTGAGAAACCTGAGGTTCAGGTCTCCTTGGGCGTGATGACTGGGTGATAGAGGGGATCTGCCAGCTGAGTGCGTTTCTCTCTGCTGATCACTCTGTCAGGATGAGGAAACTGCAATTACAAAACATGACAGTTGTGAGAATCTTGGTCGTCAACTTGACAGAATTTCAAATCACCATGGAAACAAACCTCTGGGCATGTCTGTTCTAGAGAGATTTGACTGTCAAGGGAAGACCCACCTGAATATGAGGAGCACTGTCCTGTGTGCTGCGAGCCTGGGACAAAGTGTGGAAGAGAAAGGAAACTGACTCCAGCATTCATCTCTCTGCTGCCGACAAGCGTGAAGTGTGAACAGCTGCCTCACACTCCTGCTACCGTGTCTTCCCACCACCAAGACTGTCTCTTCAAACTGTGAGCCAAAATAAATGACTGCTTAAGTTGCTGTTGTCAGATATTTTGTCACAGCAACAGGCAAAGTAATTAATACGATGTGATCACAAATGCAGGTAAAAATGACATGGGACAGAGAGGTAATCTCTCTTCGTTAAGGTGTATGAAGTAAAGATAGCTTTTTATTCCCTAAGTGACCTTGATGTCACCAATCTGATGTGACTATGTGCAATTTAGACAAAGGGGACTTCTCAGATAACAACACCTTAGTCTCTTTTAGATAGATAATAGATAGATATAAATATAGATAGATAGATATAGATATAAATTTTTTTTTATTTATTTGAAAGGAGAGAGAGAAAGAAGGAAGAGAGACAGAGATAATGGGCACATCAGGGCCTCCAGCCACTGCAAACTTCAGATGTATACGCCACTTTGTGCATCTGGCTTACATGGGTCCTGGGGATTCAAACTTGGATCATTAAGCTTTGCAGGCAAGTACCTTAACTGCTGAGCCATCTCTCCAGCCCTCTTCTATTCTTAAAAACATTTTATTCATTTATTCATTTTGAGAGCTAGAGAGATAAGAAAGAGGCAGATAGAGAAGGAGAGGATGAGAGGATGGGCATACCAGGGCCTCTAGCCATTGCAAATAAACTTCAGACACATGTGCCACCTTGTGCATCTGGCTTACATGGGAACTGGGCAATCAAACCTGCATCCTGAGGTTTCTCAGGCAAGCACTTTAACCACTAAATATCTCTTAAACCCTTTTTAAAAGAAAATATTTATTTCTTTTGAGAGCAAGAGGAAAAAGAGTAGAAAGAGGAGGAAAACAGAGTCCCTTCTATTTATATTACGTTGAAGCTTAAACACTTTTGGTTCAAAGTTTAATTACCTGTCAGTGTGAACTGACTTAGGCTCTACAGGTAAGCACTCGTCATTTAGAAGACATGCCAGGTGTTCAGGGTGGGGAAGAGAGGGCTCTCTGGACCATCAGTAGTGGTTTTCTGGAGCGTGGTCAAGTCACACTGGCAACTGTAAGGCTTCAGGCAGATCAATTTGGCTTTTGGGTAGAGATGCCCTTGGAGGTTATGATGCTGGCCATATGTTTTCAGTCTTGAAATCTCTAGCTATAATGGCCTCTGTCTCAAACCTAGGCCATGAGCACCTTACAGATATCCAGAAATATGGAGTCTATAGAGGGCCTTAGGAACAGGTACATATTGTCTATTGAGCTTATCCACCTGCCCCTCTCCCCTCCTCCTCCTAGACCCCTCCACCTTGCATTGATCCTCTTTGCTCCCTAGACAATTTCATTTCTGTTTTCATTTGATACATACATAATTTTATGTGACTATATAAAATCTAGGGACCACAACTAAAAGGGAACATATGGCATCTGTCTCTCTAAGAATGACTTAATTTGCTTAATGTGATTGTCTACTGTTGCATGCATTGTCCTGCAAACAATGTAACTCCATTCTTCTTTACGACCGAAAAAATTTCCAGTGTGAATATATACCACATTTTCCTGCCCATTCATCTGTTAGACACTTCAGTTGATTTTATACCTTAGCCATTGTAAATGAACATTGATATTCAAGCTCTCTGATACATGTGACTTGGAGTCCCTCAAGTGTATACCCAGGAATGGTATAGCTGGGTCATATGATAAATCTATTTCTAGTGTTTATTTTTTTATTGTTTAGAAATCTCCATAGTGATTGCCATAGAGAGTGAGCTAGTTTACCAGGAGTGTGTAAGGGTTTGCTTTTGTTCATATCCTCACCAGCATTTGTTGGTACTTGTTTTCTCAATGACTTCCATTCAATGTAGTTTTCTTTTGCATTTCTCTGATGGCTAGGGAAGTTGAATATTTTTTATATGTTTAATTGGCCATTTGTATTTCTTCTTTTGCAAAATGTTCATTTCATTAGACCATTTATAGACTGAGTTGTTTGTTTCCATGTTGCTTAGTTCTTTTTTTTTAAAAAAAGTGTGCATTCTAATTATTAATCCTCTGTCTGATGTGCAGCCACTAAAAATTTTCTCCTGTAGACTGTCTCCTACAAATTTAATTTTTTTTAAGCAGCACCAAACTGTTTTCTAAGATGGCTATTCTACTTGGTGCTATATTATCACCAGCATTGTATAAGATATCTTCTTTCTCCATACTCTCACCAATACTTGATGTTATTATTTCTTTTTTATTTTAGTTTACTCATTCAGCTATCTGAATGATATATCTATACTGATATATCATGATTTTAATTTGCATTCCATTAGCATCTAAAAACAGTGAATATATTTTCACATGTGATATGCTTTTTTGACATCTGTATGTCCTCTTTGATGAAATATCTCTCCATACTTTATGGTGATTTTGCAGAGGGTGGAGTACTTGTTTCTTTGGCATTGGGTTGTTTATAGACAGCATCTCAATTTGTAGCCCAGATGACCTAGAAATTATCATGTAGCCCAGACTGGCCTCAGATTTTACAATCCTCATGACTTAGCCTTCAAAGTACTAGGGTCACAAATGTGAGCCACTGTTTCTTTTATTATTATTTATTTATTTGAGAATGATAGACAGAGAAAGAGGCAGATAGATACAGAGAGAATGGGTACACCAGGGCCTCCAGCCACTGCAAACGAACTCCAGATGTGTACGCCACTTTGTGCATCTGGCTTATGTGGGTCCTGGGGAATCAAGCCTCAAACCGGGGTCCTTAGGCTTCACAGGCAAGCTCTTAACCACTAAGCCATCTCTCTGTTCCCACTGCTTCTTTGTTACTGTTGCATTTTCAAATATCCTATAATCACAGCCCTTTTTCTTTTCTTTTTAAATATTTTATTTATTTATTTATTTATTTATTTATTTATTTATTTATTTGAGAGACAAAGACAGATGGAGAGAAAGAGAGAGAGAATGGGCATGCCAGAGCCTCCAGCCACTGCAAACAAACTACAGATGCATGCGCCCCCTTGTGCATCTGGCTTATGTGTGTACTAGGGAATCAGACCTGGGTCCTCAGGCTTAGCAGGCAAGTGCCTTAACCATTATATGCCATCTCTCCAGCCCCAGAGTCCTTTCTTGAATAGAGGGTTTGAAATTCTTTTTTCTCATGATTTGTCACTTTTTAAATCTTCTTAACAGAACCTTTTTAAAAAAATTTTCCAAATATACACATATGCATACACATGCATATATATCAGGTTATATGTTTTTATTCCCTTGCCCCAACTCCCACGACCCTAGGGTCCCTCCTCAGTGGGGTTATGGTATTCACTGTGGGCTCATGAAAGCCTATGTGTTAACAAGGGGACCATGCCTCAGGGTATTCCTACCTTCTCTGTGCCTCTTACAATCTTTTCACTCCTGCTTCTTCTATGTTCTGTACACCATGTCAGGTCTGTTGGCAGTCTGAGTTGGTACTGAGTTCTCTGTAGCTTCTGGATTTCTGCTTTGATAGGTTTTGATTAGTCATCATGTCTGTTACATCACCCTGGGGCTGGTTGTCAGGCTAGCAATAAGAGCAGTGTTCATGATGTTGTTTCCTCTACATTTTTTCTGACCCTGGCAGATACAGAAGAGGTGACATGTCTCATGTCAGGCAATTGGCTGTCTTATTAATGGATCTTGGTTCTCTTCCATTTTCTTTTCCATCTGTAAAATAAAACAGATTCTACAACCAGACATGAGAGCAGCTTGGATTATCCAGGATATGTAAACTTGGTTGAGAGTTTTTGTAAACCCACTCTTCTCCAGAGAGCGGTAGGGTCTTCTCTCTGAAGTCTGGATTCCTGACCCTGGGATTCTGACTATATGTCCAGTACCAGATATGAGTTCTCTCCTACTGAGTGAGCCTCATGTCCAGTCAGAGAGCAGTTGGTTACCTGTAGAGCTGTGTGCCATTATTGCACAGGGGTGTACTTCTTATCTGGATATCTAATTTAATGCTCTTCAGGGTCCCTTGCTAATTCAAAGTGTTGGTGACGATTGTCCTCCAGAAGCTCCCATAGGGCTGTGAGGGCTAGCCAGGAAGGCGCTAGCTTCCCTCTTGGTTCCAGCATGGTATTATGATGTCTTGTGACTGCAGCCTGTGGTGTCTTCAGTAATAGGGTCTTATCTTTTAACTCTAGCAGGTAATCAAGCATTTTGACAGTGGCCTATATTGTTTTGGGGAGCCCATGGTTTTAGAATTAAGCTTTCCCCACCTTCTGCAGGTCGTTTCTACCTTGGCCACTCCTGGTCACTGAGGATTATATCTTGTAGACTGCTAGCCAGGAGGAAGATTTCTAATATTATTTGTTAGGCAGGACCGTGCGCAGAACAAAGGACCTAACATGATGGCCGTGCCCTCCAGTAACCCCACAACCCACATTCCTGGGCATGATTGGGACCAGCAGTTTCAAGACTCCCCTGCTGGCCAACGACTGGGTCCCCCTTCCTAGTTGGGACCTTATAAGGAGACCTCTGCTCCCTCCCATCCTTGAAGTAGTTACTTTCCTCAGCCTGCCGGGTTCCTAGCTAGCACATCATCTTCTCCCACCCTCCCCTTTAAAAGACCTCCATCTCAGGTCCCGGATGCCACTTCACGGGCCTCACATCTTGGGACCAGTGAACCTTGCGGGAGAGCTGTGCCAATAAACCTGAAGTAGCTTTACTCATCTGGCCTGATCTGGTCCCTTGCCTCAGTCATCCCTTTCATTATTGACTTATACTGTCATTATTTTTCTGTAATTCTCCCCTCCCTTCCCCCACCCCACTTCCAAAGGCACTTCCGTACCCTGTATTCCTTTTTTCCCTGTTCCTCTACGTAGTAGTGCCTCTTCCCCTCTTCATATTTCTTCTTTTTCCTAGCTTCTTTCTCATTCCATGTTTACTACTTCTTACGTCCACTCAAGCTATTCCAGGTTAGGAACTGCATATGAGAGAGCACAGGCAGCCTTTCTTTTTCTGACCCTGTGTGACTTTGCTTAGTATGGTATTTTCCAAGCCCATCCATTTTCCTGCAAATTTCATGATTTCTTTACCACTGAGTAGAATTCCATTGTGTATATGTACCACATCTTCATTAACTGTTCATCCATCAATGTTCATCGGGGCTGATTCTAGTTCTTGGCTGTTATGAACAGAGCAGTGACATAGCTGAACACGTATCTCTGTAGTAGAGTCATTAGGGTATAAATGCATATGTATTTAAGTCTTGGAGCCATTTTTGATCTCATTATTATATAGAATTGAAGTGTAACTTTTGTTTATAAAAATCTTGTCTGCTAGGCCTGGAGAGATGGCTTAGCGGTTAAGCACTCGCCTGTGAAGCCTAAGGACCCCGGTTCGAGGCTCGGTTCCCCAGGTCCCACGTTAGCCAGATGCACAAGGGGCGCACGCGTCTGGAGTTCGTTTGCAGAGGCTGGAAGCCCTGGCGCGCCCATTCTCTCTCTCTCCCTCTATCTGTCTTTCTCTCTATGTCTGTCGCTCTCAAATAAATAAATAAAAAATGAACCAAAAAGATAAAAAAAAAAAATCTTGTCTGCTAGCACTGCTTCCTCCATTGAATCAGTTCCCCACCATTGTCAAAAATCAATTGAGCATATTTGTGTGGGTGTATTTTTGAGTTCTCTGGCTTGTTAATATGGGTTTTTAATAGTTTTAATATGGTTTAATGGTTTTTTAATGTGGACTGCTAATTGATTTTTTAAATATTGAAATAGCCTTGTATTCCGAGACCCAGCTTAAGTCAAGGTGTGTAACTCTTTTTATATATTGTTTAAATCCATTGATATTGTTTTAAAAATATGTTGGCACCTATATCCATTAAAAACACTGCTCTGCAGTTTCCTTATTTGAATGCTGCCTTAGTCTGAATTGATATGAAGATACTAGCTTCCTAAAGTGAGTCAGGAAGTGGGGTTTCCTCTCTACTTTCTGTAAGAGATTATGCAGAGTTTATACTATTTTTTTCTTATATAATTTGGTAAACTATTACAGTGATCATGTGGGCCAGCAGATTTCTTTTGGATAAATTTTTTAAATTAGAAATTCAATTTCCTTAAAGGTGATAGGACTAACTCAAATTATTCAATTTGTATTGAGTCATGGTGTGTAGCAATTTCCTCCAAATTGAAATATTTCATTCTGGAGGGAGGCACCTTAGAAAGTTCCAAATTTAAACATTAGCTCATTAAGATCCAGGAAGCTCCAAATGGATGAGCGGCTTGTTAAGACTCATTAAAGCTCAAGAAGTAAACAAGGCTCAGGATGTAAACACCCTGTAAGTGTCAGAAGCTCCTGAAACATACAAGAACACCAGGCCCCTCCCCAAGGTTATATAAGAAGAACAGCTCGGGAAAAGAGAATTTTCTACCACTGAGCTGCCTGGAAAGTGTGCAGGGAGCTTCAGGATGTAGGTTCCACATTAGAAATTTTAGTTCAAATGCTATGGAATTTAGAGGTAGTACCTTTGGGAGGAAATTAGGATTAATAAGGTCGTGACTATGGGACCTCCCCCCCACCACCACCATGGTGACATTAGGCCACTGGGAGAAAAGGACGGATGACCAAAGCTAACAAGCTTATTCTGTCTAACCACGATCCTCCAGCAGGTTATGATGCAGAAAGTCCTTTATCAGAGGACAAGTGGGTGTTGGCTCACAGTGATTTTGGAGAGGCACACCTTAAACTGCACTACCACGTTTTCAAATGAATGAACTTAGTGTATGTTCTCTGCAGTACTTAACACTTCACCTGGCAAGTTTGTTACTTTGCATTTTCATTCAGTTGATATACTACTTTGAGATTTAGGCTTGGTTTTTAGTTCCTAGTTTGATTTAGTTGTTGTCTCAGAAAATACTCTGTATCATTTCAGTCTTTGAAATCTATTGGTAAGTATCATAACCTAGCATATGGCTTATGTTTTATGTGCAAGTGAAATAATATGTATAGTATTTTTATTCAATAAATGCCAATTATATCTCACTGGGATATGGTGTTCTTAAGTTATTCTATATGCTTATGAATTTTCTGCCTCCTTGTTCTAAGAATTGCTGAGAAAAGGGTTTAACACCTCCAAATAGTTGTGCATATGCCATTTTATTTTCTCATAATGTGGTTTCACATATTTTATAGTTCCATTGTTTGATACATTGAAGAATTTTATATAATGTCTATCTTGAGTGATTTTCTTTATTCTGAAGTCTGTGTCATCTGATGTCAATATCAACATTCCTGCTTTCTTTTGATTATTTTTCCCATGATACATTCTTTTACTTTCAACCGGACTATAGTTATATTTGAAGTTGCGTTTCTCATAGAAAGCATGTTCTCTTACATAGCATGCTATCATATTAGATCACACTTTTAACCCACTTTGTCAGTGTATATTTAGACCATTTACATTTAGTGTAGTTACTGATAAATCAGAGCTTAAGTTCGCCTGTTAGTTTGATTGGTTGGTTGGTTTTCTTCCTGTTCTCTTTTTTTCTGCCTTCTTAGTGTATATGCAGCATTCTTTTAGGATTCCACCTTTATTCATTTCTATTGTTATTGAAACTATCTGTATGGCTCTTATAGTTATCATTATTATATTTAATAAATCTCCCTTATGTAATTGTTTAGCAAGTTCAATTGTACTGAGCTATAAGCATCCTTTTATATCTTTTTACCCTTTCAGCATATAATTGTCTCAGTTATTGTCCCTCCGTTATCCAGAATCATATCAAAGAGCATTGCAATTTTTACCTTCATGGTCAAATGTAATTTGGAAAGTTCAAGAGAAGAGGAATGTCTATTCTATTTGCCCTTTTATTTGCTTCCCAGTCTTTCTTCTTTCTGATGTTTACAAAGCTTCTTTCAGTTATTTCTTTAGGGTAACTCTACTTGGTGACACAATCTTTTAGTTTTCTTTCATCCGTGAATGTCTTTACTTTGCCTTTAAATGTGAATGATATTAGCTGTGCATGTAGAATTCTATCTTTCATAACTTACTGATGTTTTGCTAACAAGTTTCTCTTTAGAAATCCCTGGTCATTTAAACTGGTTCCCCATTGAGATAAGGTTCCATTTCTCTTTTCCTGCTGTCAAAAAGTTTTCTTTGTCTATACCCGAAGTTTAAGGGAAATTCTTTGAGTTTATTCTTCTTGTGATTTGCTCAGCTTCCCTGATCTGTAGTCTTTTTTTATTTTAAAATATTTTATTTTTTTAAAATACTTCATTTATTATTATTATTATTATTTATTATTATTATTATTAAAATTTTTTATTTATCTAGTTGACAGAGAAAGAGGGGGAGAGAGAGAATGGGCATGCCAGGGCCTCCAGCCGCTGCAGACGAACTCCAGATGCATGAGCCCCCTTGTGCATCTGTCTAATGTGGGTCCTGAGGAATCGAACCTGGGTCCTTTGACTTTGCAGGCAAATGCCTTAATCTCTAAGCCATCCCTCCAGCCCTCTTTTTTTTTTTTTAATTTTTATTTATTTATTTGAGAGTGACAGACACAGAGAGAAGGACAGATAGAGGGAGAGAGAGAGAATGGGCATGCCAGGGCTTCCAGCCACTGCAAACGAACTCCAGACGCGTGTGCCCCCTTGTGCATCTGGCTAACGTGGGACCTGGGGAACCGAGCCTCGAACCTGGGTCCTTAGGCTTCACAGGCAAGCGTTTAACCACTAATCCATCTCTCCAGCCCTCTTTTTTTAATTTGGGAAGTGTATTCAGTAGTTATTTCTTCTGGAGATGTTCTTAGCCCTTTTCCCTTTCTCCTCTCCTCTCTTCTTTTCTCATTTCCTCTAGAGGCATTATGGTGGCTTGAATGGTAGATTTTGGTTTGGCTTGGGCATCTGTGTGTGTGTGTGTGTGTGTGTGTAGTATGTGTGGTGTGCTTTGTGTGTGGTGTATATGAGTGCATGTGCAGATGAATGTGTTAAGTGCACATGCATGCAGAGACCAGAGGAGAAGGTCCTGTAGCCTTCATTGTTCATCTGCAAAATTCCTTGAGACAGTCTCTCCCTGATGCTGGAGCTTGCTTAACTTTAGTGATTGTCTGGTCTCTGCTCCCCAGTGGACTGGGATTACACATTTGCAAGGCCTTGTCCAGATGTTTACTTGAGCCCTAGAGAATCAATCTCAGGCAGCCTCTGCACACTACGGCCACCACGCTCCGTACGCCTAGGCCCTCCTGCTTGCATGGTGAATGTTTAAGACCCCTGGGTCATCACTCAAGTTGCTAGATATTTCTTATAGTACCCCAAGTCTCAAAGGCTCTGTTCTCTGTATTTTTTTACACTGGAAGTTTTCCTACTCCCTTTGAGTTTACATATTTTTTTCTCTGTACAGTTGACTGTTCAGCTCATCCATTGAATTTTTATTTTGGCCACTGTATGTTTATAATCTAAAATTTTCCTGTTCTTTTCCCGATTTCTTCTTCCTCCTTTACGTGTTTTAGACACCAATGCTCACGTAGCCCAGGCAGGCTTCAAGTTCACCCAGCTGCCTTTGGGCTCCTGGTCCCACTGCTGCCACTACCAAGCACTGGGATCACGGGAGTGTGTCACCACGCCCGGCTTCTTCCCGACCTCCTTATCCTCTGCTGAAGTTTTCCATTTTTAAAGTATTTTTCAAATTGCTTATTGAAGCATTTTTATCATACTTTGAAATCTAGATCACATAATTCTAACATATGTCAGCTACATTTGCCACTTCTTAAAATATTTTTATTTATTTCTTTGCAAGCAGAGGGAGAGAAGGAGAAAGAGAGAGAGAGAGAGAATATATGGGCACAACAGGGACTCCAGCCAATGCCATCCAACTTCAGATGTATGTGCCACTTTCTGCATATTATGTGGCTACTGGGGAACTGAACCCAGATAGTTAGGCTCTGCAGACAAGTGCCTTAACTGCTGCGCCATATCTCCAGCCCATTTTGCCATTTTTTGATGGTCATCATGAATTTATTTTGAGATGTTCATAGCTCTTGATGTGACAGGTTGAATAGCATTCCTACTAATTCACCCAGACATTCATCAGATGACTCCTCATTCATGGCATTCCATTCTCTGATAATCACATCTTCACTCCACGTCTGCTGTGTCGGAGGCAGCATATGCTGCCGTAACAAAGCTCCACCCACAGCCAGGCTGTTTTCAGCATCCTCACAGTCCCGAAGGCCTGAGCACAAGGTCACGGAGCCAGCATGGTCACTTTCTGTACCTGCAGTCTTCCTGGCTTGTATGTGGACACCTTGTTGCATGTTCATCCAAGCATAAGAAGCGAGGAGAGAAAAATGGTAAGAATTCTAGTGTCCTTCCTTATGAGGGCAATAATGCCATCATGAGGACCCTAGCTTTATGATCTTGTTAAAATCTAATGATGTTGTAAGACCCATTCCAAACACAATGAAGATTCAGGTTTCAGCATAGAAATTTGTGATGGGAAACAATTCAGACCATAACATACTGCTCTGAAAGTCTTCTGTTTTTTTCATACGTGGATTTTGCTTTCTACTGCCAGCTTTTCTTACATGGATTATTTTAATACTTTCCCAACTGGCCTCTTTGCCTACATTATCCCTTACAAAGCCCTTCTCCATACTGCAGCAAGCCTGATATAACTGAGGCAGAAATCAGGACTTGCCGTTCGTTCCCTTGTAAGAGAAACTTTAGTAGTTTCTGATTGGCTAAGCCAAGTCTGTGTTGTCTAACCTTATCGACTGTATGGCCTGTGTGCCTACACAGAGCATCAGACACCTTGCCCGGGCGCACTACCATTTGTCCTTTGGGTCTAATCTCTCTTCCCACCCTCATCTACTCAGTGCTGTTTCCATAGTCCAGCATTTAGAGCACTTGCTGAAAATGAACTGCTTACGAAATGTTCCTCACTGTCAGAGCTCAACTGAGACATTACTTTCTCCAACAAGCCTTCTAGGGCCTGGAAGGTTGGTTCAAGTGACTTTTTTTTAAACGTCTCTACCAGTTTATTTCCATCATATCACATAGCTGCCCGTTCATTGCAGTTTTTCTTCTGGACTGTTGTACACTTGTCCATGTGCTCCTTGAGAGGAGGAGCTGGTCCTAACTCCCTCTCTTTTCTGAGTGTGACACCATTGTGAACACCGGCAGATTCTTGGCTTTGTTATTGGGCGTGGGTGATGTGCCACAGCGCCCCACTTACTGATGAGAAAACTCCCTCGGAGCGCTCAAGCCATCATTAAAGCAAGTCATAAAGAAGCACAGAAACCACAATGTGGCCCACTGATGAGTGAAGCATGAGTTTAAAGGCCTGACAGTGCTAAAAATGGTAAAATTAGTCCAAAGATGAAGATTCTTTATCATTTATCTATGAAATTAAGTGATTGGATTAAATCACTCTGAGTTTCTTTCTGTCTAAAAGTAAGATATTATAGTTTCATGTCAGGATAGCATAAAGGCCTAGAAGGAATTTCTCAGAAATCACACACTTGAAGTCTTACCCTACCAAAAAAAGGGGGGGCTGGAGAGATGGCTTAGCGGTTAAGCACTTGCCTGTGAAGCCCAAAGACCCTGGTTTGAGGCTCGGTTCCCCAGGTCCCACGTTAGCCAGATGCACAAGGGGTCGTACGTGTCTGGAGTTCGTTTGCAGAGGCTGGAAGCCCTGGTGGGCCCATTCTCTCTCTCCCTCTATCTGTCTTTCTCTCTGTCTCTATCGCTCTCAAATAAATAAATTAAAAAAAATTTTTTTTAAAAAGGATTTGTTTATACCCAGGTTTATAAAGATCCCAGACAATTCATATTTCTCTTCATTTATTTATTAGTTCAACATTTATGATCACCTGATATATGCTTTTTATTCTGAATATTTCATAAGTGCTTAAGAGTAGTAGGTTAAAAGTACAAGATTCCCTGTAAGGATAATTTGACATACAATTTTTTTTTAAGTTCAGGAAGAATTGCAATGATTTCACAGAGGAAAAAAAAATATGTAGAAGGCACTAAGCACTGTTCCATTCATTAGAAATAGTTGCATAGCTTATTCCATTGAGCAAGCATGACTCATCAGAAGTGGTTAATCATGTGGCAACACTCCATACTTGCTCTGTGGACCTAATACTTTCTTTGCACTTACAGGAGATTTAGAACAAATTTTATTCTTCCAGTCACTTGCAAGTAACAAGATGCCCTAAGTACACACAGGTCCATGTGATAGTATACAATCAACTTGGTTTTGAGAGAAATGACCTCTCCTCCTCACCGGATTCCTTTTAGAAGAGGAAGAGGGCACCTCTTACTTGCCTGGCACCTCTGTAGACACCTAGCACAGTATGCTCTGGACTTGGCTCCCATTCAGAGGGACCTGTCCTGGAGTGCTGTGGGACACGTTTGGAGTCACTAATAAGCAGACACGTTTCATCCGTATTTCCTATGGAGGAATAAATATCTCCAGTTGCTGATAACTTCTCTTTCCTCAGCCTTCAGGAGTCCCCACCATCTCGAGCTTCGGTCTTTAGAGTCCTGTTTTCTCCATAGTAGGCCCATGTCTGATCCAGAGGACCAGTCCATTCTCTCTGTGCCTCTAATGAAAGGGAGAGGGGGAAACACCTAACACATGAAGCACCCCTCCCTTTCTCATTACAAGTTCCCACACGTTAATGTAGTTCTGACTTATGTAAGGGCTGTAAATGCTACACAATCAGGTTTTGACAACCTTCTTTGCATTCTGTAGATGTACTGGCGGATGGAGGGTGTCTGGGAGTGTTAAGGGTTAAATCCGTGAACTCATACAGGTTAAGTACACACGCTAACGCTCAGCTACACTTCCAGTCCCTATGCTCACCTTTGTAAATTTTGCAACATGAGGGTTGTATCTGTCTCTTAAAATGTGGTCTCTGCCGGGCATGGTGGCGCATGCCTTTAATCCCAGCACTCGGGAAGCAGAGGTAGGAGGATTGCCTTGAGTTCGAGGCCACCCAAAGACTCCACAGTGAATTCCAGGTCATCCTGGGCTACAGTGAGACCCTACCTCATAAAACCAAAAAAAAAAAAAAAAAAAAAGAAAATGTGGTCTCTAAGGCCAGGCATGGGGTACACAGCTGTAATCCCACCACTTGGGAGGTTTGAGGCAGGAGGATGATAAGTTTCTGGGCTACATGGAGAAATTCAAACTCAAACAAACTAGAAAAAGGTGGGAGGGGGTAGTTGCACTATAGGTGAAACTCTGTTTTTAGCATACTTGACTTCTGACAGCAAAAGGAACTGTTTCTAATCCGTTTAGGGGCTGGAAAGATGGCTTGGCAGTCAAGGCACTTGCCTGCAAAGCCAAAGGGCACAGGTCTGATTCCCCAAGACCCACATAAGCCAGCTGCACAAGAGGGCACCTGCATCTGGAATTCGTTTGCAGGGCCTGGAGATCCTGGTGGGCCTATTCTCTCCCTTTTTCTCCCTATTTCTCTCTCTCTCTCTCAACTAAATAAATAACAATAAAATACCTAATCACTTTTGGCACATAATTTCTATGTCACTGCGATAAGCAACATTTTCCTTCTTATGCTTGTTTCGTAAAATTTATTTACTTAATTATTTGAACGTGTGTGTGGGTGAGGGAATGCCAGAAACTCTTTCATTTTCAAATGAACACCAGACATTTGTGCTACCTTTTGGTCTAGCTATGTGGGCAGTTTGGGAATTGAATCCAAGCTGGTAAGCTTTGCAAGCAAGAGCCTTTAACCATGGAGCAATTACCTCAGCCATCTTTATATGTTGTAGTCTAACGAAAAGCTAAAAATCAAGTCTCTACATAATTTAAATGATTGTTGGCTGCTATAACAGAACTCCATAAACTAGGTGGCTTAAATAAGAAATATTTGTTTTCAGGGGTTCGGGAGGCTAGATGTACAAGGTCAAAGGGCTGGCCTGTTAGGTATCTGATGAATACCTGCCTCCTGCTTTAGAGCTAGCTGTTTTCTTGTATCATTGCATGGCTAAGAGAAAAGTCATCTCTTAGATCTCGTCTAAAAGGGACATGATCTCATTCATGAAGCCCCCTTTTCCTGACTGAATTACCTCCCAAATGTCCCGCACCACAAGACCATCACATTGGGGCGAGGATTTTAGCATAGTAATTTCAGGGGTTACTACCGACAATTCTTAGCTTCAATTGTAGCCATTGTATTGCCCTGATTTCCATCTCGTTACTTGGCCATCTTCTCCCTGCATGTTTCTCTCTGTGTGTACAGCCTTCTCATAGGGACACAGTTTCTGGATTTAGGTTTCTCCCTAATTCAGTATGACATCATCTTAACTGGCTGACATCTGCACAGACCCTATTGCCAAATAAGGTTATAGTTAAAGTTCTCAGTGGGAATTAGGGGAGAAGGGACACAGGTGTTATATTTCCTGTAGAAAGCTTCAGTTTCATTGTAAATTTGATGAAGTATGCTTTGTTCCCAAATAGTGTTTTTAAGGATAGAAGGTCACTTGAATTTGTGGGTTTAATGGCATGCCCTACATAGCAGTAGTCATTCACAGAGGGATGAACCAAAGGGAACATGTAAGAAGTTGAATGAGCATGGCTATGCTTCATATGAGGGGATCCAAGTGAGCGAACAGTAACTGTCTGGGAGGTGAATAAGTGGGGCCTTTTCCCACAGCCAAACCCTCAGAAATGGTGCGCTTGGTGTTGACTGTGTCACGTGACTTGTGAAACCTAAGCTACCAAGACAGACGACATCACCACTTTAGGTGCTTTGATTACAGGTACACACACTGAAGATGCCCTAGCATCTGTAGTGAGGGTTTATGTAATAGTCATTTTAAGCTTCTGTAACAGTTTGGCAATTTTTCCTGGGAGCATCCCCCTCCAGGCTGGAATTCTCTTTTCCTAAAGCATAAATGGTTGCTTGGAAGCTAGTTGAAATGCTTACATAAGCATACACTTAAAACTGAAAGCAGAGAACTTTCATGAGTGACCTCAAAATTGTTCTCATACAAACTTCAAATGCATTTTCTTTATAATTTATCAACTAATGTATAATCTGAAAAAAAAGTGGACCTGAAGAAAACTATAATGAAAATGAGCCATGAATAATTAATAAGAAGATGTGCTACATTCTTATCTACAATTGACCCTTCCTAGTCTGAAGTAAATTCTTTCTAGGGTCTTTGAGTTTAATTAGCCAAGAATTTCACCTGGAAATTTTTATGTATGTGGTATGTGCATATATATATTTATGCATATGATATGTACATGCACACACATGTTAGCATATGTCCATCACTGGTAATTCAATGAAATTATCATGTAACTTTAGAACCTGGAGTGGCTTCATTGAGTACCATGCATTTCTCATTCAAATAATTTTACAAACATTATGTTAGTATCTTTTACCTCCTTTTCTTTTTTAATTTTGAGAGAAAGAGAAAGAGACAAATAGAGAGAGAGAAAATATGTGTGCCAGGGCCTCTAGCCTCTGCAAACGAACTCTCGATGCATGTGCCACCTTATGTATCTGGCCTACACGGATACTGGGGAATCAAACTTGGGTCCTTTAGCTTTGCAGGCAAGCACCATAACAGCTAGGCCATCTTTTCAGCCCTTCATTTTATATGTTATACTCATCCCTCATTCTCTGTGGGAATTTTGCACTCAGAAAAATCCATGACAGGAAATGAGGTAGTATTTGGATGTATGCATTTACACACGAATGTAACCTGTGTACATTCTCCCAAACATCTTACACCATCTTTGTGTTCTTATCATACCCAACACAATGCAAATGCTCTGCAAGCTGTTCTGCTGTGTTGTTTAAGGAGTTCTTTATCCCTGGTTAAATACACAAATGTGGAAGCCACAGACATGGAGGCCAGAATCCTGCCTTTCCAGACAGACAAGGATCCTGCCCCGTAGGTACCTTTGGGCATGCAAATTGAGCCAGAGGCTATTTATCTGGTCTTGATTTATGCCAGATTTAAATTTTCCTTTGGGAAATTGTTTTCTTCATGTCTTGCTGTGTTGCCGGGTCTTTATTGCAATTTGTGTTGTATTTTCTTTAGTAAGACATTTGGATTCCTGTGAAAAGTGCTATGTATGTAAGTAATGGAAACACCACCCACACCATGGCTTTGCTCCGGGGGGGTGGGGTGCCACACTTCTGTTTTCTTTTTTTTTTTTCTTTCTTCCTTTTGCAACTCACTACCAGAATAGTTCTCGGGACTAGAAATGACAAGCAGTCTTAAAGACACAATGGGTGTATTCTTAATTAATGCTAATAGCGAAAACTTGGCCCCTCCATAACTGACAGCCAGACTCATTGAACTTCTTGCCGTGGTGTGCTGGCTTAAAGCACAGAGGCAGATTCCCTGTGCCTCGTAGCATTTATGAGCTACCATAAATCCAGCATGACAGAAGGTAACATACCAGCAGTCAAAGTGAAATAGTTGTGTCATATCCAGAGAAATTATTGACCTTCTACATGGATTGGACTGTTTTTATATCATAAGTCACGCAAGGATGATCTTTTTCCTCCATGAGAAAAAGACCCAAAGTAGCAGCTTTGCAAAGTCATTTAGCCAGCTTGTGCCATCTTTTATTTTTAAGCTATTTTTAACCTTAAAAGACAGAGAGGGAGCCAGGCACAGTGGCACACGCTTTTAATTCCAGCAGTTGGGAGGCAGAGATAGGAGGATCGCTTTGACTTTGAGGCCACTCTGAGACTACATAGTGAATTCCAGGTCAGCCTGGGTTAGAGCGAGACCCTACCTGGAAAACACAAAACAAACAAACAAAAAGGGCAGAGAGGGGAGCCCTTGGAACTTCTAGGTTATGCAGAAACAGACCCATGGGGGTATTGGAACGTTTGATGCTAAGAAGGAGAAGGGGCTGTGGCCTGCTCCCACTGGTCTCTGCTGGCCTCTTTCTCTTTCATAGGAAACCTTTGGGTACAGAACTGGGGGCAGCCAGAGCAACACCAGCCAGTGGGAAGAGGGAAGACGATAATGCCCAGTACAGAAGGAACGCTGGTTGTCGTCATTTGAACGGGAAGTGAACACTTGGTTCCTAGCTGATGGGAGGGTTTGGAGAAGCTGTAGGACCTTTTGGACCTGAGGCTTAGCTCAGTGGTAATGGGTCACTAAGATGAGCCCTTGAAGGCTATGCTTGCTTCCGGTTCCCAACCACACTTCTCGTCCTTGCCACGTAAGACTACTGCCCCATGCTACAGCTATTATAGACAGAGCCACTCCTGTCTCCATGACTTCCTTGCCACGCTGGACTGAAATTTGGCTGAAAGCATGAGCCAACATTAGCCTTTGCTCACTTAAGCTGATCCGTCAGGTGTTCTGTCACAGCGACGTGAAAAGTACCTCACACCCTGGCAGGGCCATGGAGAGAGGGCCAGTGTGCTCATGTGGCTTGGGGCTGTAGCTCTGTGGAGGAGTCATTGCCTAGCATGTGCAAGGCCCTGAGGTAGATCCCCAACATGAGGGGTGGGTGGTCACAAGGAGGGAAGAGATATAACAAAGGGATTTTACCATCATGACCACATGTAATTCTAAAATTGTTTTCAAAACATCCACCTCCATATACCATGTGTATACTTTTTGAGGGGTGATATGAACAAACATCTTCCACCCCAGAGACCCCAGATAGGGCAGTAATAACTGAAACAAATAAATGATTCCATCCAAGTGTGGCTTGATATACATATATTAAATAAATGTAACTGGAGGTGCTTACAGGAGCCTGGGTGACTTTACAGGTGGCTCCTGCAGCAGTCATTAACTACTTACAGATCCCTGGGTACGTGTGGGGCCACCGCCCCTCTCCAGAATGGATTGTCAGTGGGCCCAAGCTTGTGCAGGCCTCATGTCTGTAATCAAAGCTACTGAGAGTTCAAGAAAGCAGTGTGGTTGTATCGGGTTCAGAGGTCAGTGTTCCACAATCACTTACATCTGACTGTGAGAATAAAGTTGCCAAGACATGAATTTTGGAAGGAAGATACATTCAAACCAGATCAACATGCAACAGTATGTTTTTATAAAATACTTTTATATATAATTTATTTATTTGAAGGAGAAAGAGGCCAAGGAGAGAGAGAGAGAGAGAGAGAGAGAGAGAGAGAGAGAGAGAGAGAGAGAGGGACTGAGAATGGATGCACCAGGGCCTCCAGATACTGGAAAAGAACTCCAAACATATGTGCCACCTTGTGCATCTGGCTTATGTGAGTACTGGGGAATTGAATTGAGTCCTTAGGCTTTGCAGACAAACGCCTTAACTGTCAAGCCATCTCTCCAGCCTACAACAAGATGTTTTAGTGGTTAATAAACGTAATTTGCTTACAATCATGACTTCCAATGATTGTCTCATACATAACATGTAGTCTTACTTTTTATTCCTGATATACCCCATTAATAAATATATACTGAGAATAAAGAAGACAGAGTGATGTCACATGTTTATTTAACGTGCCTTGCATATGAACATAGACTCCACGCATAACCATTCTTTCACCCAAATAGTCCTTGATTCTCGGCTTGTACTAGAACTAATTGTTCAATGTGGGAATATGTGACTCACCTTTTTTCCATGAGTTTTCTAATCTACCAAGTGGCCTGTTTTGGCCCACTTTGTGTTGTGATAACAGAATACCCAAAACTGGGTGTGGTCATTAATGTTCCTTGTCAACTTGACTATATCTAGAAGAACCATGGAAACATGCTTCTGGGTGTGTCTAGGAAGGTTTAACTGACGAAGAAAGATCTACCCTGAATGTGGTCGGTACCATCCCATGGTCTGAGATCCTGGACCAGAGAGAAAGGAGAACGTGGGCTGAGCACCGACATTCACTCCCTTTCTCTCGGACCAAGGATGCAATTTGACCAGATGTTTCCCACTTTTGCTGCCTTCCCAGCCCCACCATGATAGACTATGTCTCTCAAACTGTAAGCCAGATCAACCCTCCCTTACCTTATGCTGCTTCTGTCAGACATTTGACCTCAGCAAAAGTACCAATTTCCTTATTTTTTTATTTATATCAAAATGCTTATTTTCTTATTTATAACATAATACATCTCTCATGATTCTGGAGTTGAAAAGTTCAAGGTGGAGGGACCCACATGTGGTCAAAAGCTTTCAGGAAGGCTGGGTCCCGGCATGGTGAGGCTAACACAAGACAAGGTCATAGGAGCGTGTCAGCTCGGGTTCTCTTCTCCTCTGATAAAGCCACCAGTCCCATGATAAAGACACTACCATAATAGCCACATTCAGTCCTAGTTACCTTCCAAAGGGCCCATCTCCAGATGCCAAAAGTGAAGGTTTAGGATTCAGCATCCAGCATGAACCTTGAGGGACATATTCAAATCACAGAGTGAGATATTAACACCTTCTCAGTTTACCTCCAGACAATTTGTCATCAGAACTGTATAAGATAACATGTGAAATTGATTCATGAGCTATCAAACATCTTATATGTGCAAACTACTATCATTAGAGAGCATTGGAAACAGAGCAGTTACACATTTGATGATTTTGTGCCAGCCTACATGGGAAGGACTGGGCCACCCAAAGCTCTTTTGTGCTCTACATTTGAAAGGGGATGGGCAATAAAAACTTAGGTTCCCTCCCACCACTACCAATCCCACTTCACAAGGTTTTATCATTCTTCCTCTGGCTTGGAGTGACCACAGGGAGACACACACTGGCCTTGTGCACATAGAGCTTGTGGGTTAGAGGACTGTTTGTGGATGGAGAAGAAGGTGAGTCCATTTAGAAGAGGATGACTGATGCTATGGTGGGATGAGCCCTAGGTTCCTGAGAGCTTGGTGGCCTCCCAGGCTAGGAGGCTCGCAGCTGGCAAGAGTAGGGTGTTTCACAGGCTGGAGAGGTGGCTTAGTGGTTAACCGCTTGCCTGTGAAGCCTAAGGACCTCTGTTTGAGGCTCGATTCCCCAGGACCCACGTTAGCCAGATACACAAGGGGGCGCATACATCTGGAGTTCGTTTGCAGTGGCTGGAGGCCCTGGTGTGCTGCTCATTCTCTCCCCCAACCCCTCTGTCTGTCACTAAAATAAATAAAAATAAGAACAACACAAAAGAGTAAAGTGTTTCTGACAGAGGGAAGCACTCTGGTATCATCCCAGGGGCAGCAGCAACAGAACGACTGTGGGGTTAAAAAGTAAATATCTGTAAATCTGCTCCATGATGTTGGCTGGGATAGGCTCAGTGTTGTAACTACCTTCTACTGCTGGGATCGAACACCTTACCAGAAGCAGTGTGTGGGAGGAAGAGGGGTCTCCAGGGAAGCTTCGTGATGGCAGAGAAAGCATGGTATGAAGCACAGAATGGACATCACGTCTGCCATACTACGTGGACAACAGCAGCATGAGACTACACTGAACAGCACTGGCAAGCTAGGGCTAATGAACTTCAAGGTCCACCCCCAGAGACATACTTGTAATAGGAATCCACCTTCTAAATTGCCACCATCTGGGAACCAAGTATTCAAAATCCATGAGTTTACGGGGAGGGGGACATCTGATTCAAGCCACCACACTGGGCCTGAGCTTGGTATGACACAAGCCAAGCCATTCTCAGCTCCCCCCATCTCACAGGCCCTGTCATGGCCATGCTTGGCATTTTCCCTTGAGAGTCAGCCTCCAACGAGGTGCAAAGAGGCTCATGCCCTCTTTTTCCTTTGAAGTAGCTGCATTGTTAACAAAGAAAAAGTCTCCCATGGGCTACAGCAAAATCCTGTAGATTCGGTTGTGAATCAATGTAGCATATGTGAAAGTAACCTAATTTCCTGAAAGCCATTCATGGCCCTGAGCTTCCAGAGAAGCATTGAGCTTGCATGATATTTACTCTTAGTTAAAATTACATGGAAATGGGGAAAACTCAAAGAGAAAGTCTTCTGGGAAGATACATCATTAATGGGGGAAAATTAAAGGCTAGAAAGTAATGTGGGCAGAATACATACATACATACATAACATATGTGTGTGTGTGTGTGTGTGTGTGTGTGTGTGTGTGTGTGTGTGTGTAGAGAGAGAGAGAGAGAGAAAGAGAGAGAGAGAGAGAGAGAAGGCTTGGAGGTATGTTGTGTGTGTTAAATGATTGTTGTCTCTGAGTAATGGGGTATTATATGATTTATTTTTATTCTTTAATTTTTTTCATTGACAACTACATTATTATAAACAATAACCCATGGTAATTCCTTTCCCCCAAACTTTCTCCTTTGAAACTCCACTATCCATCACATCCCCTCCCCCTCTCAATCAGTCTTTCTTTTATTTTGATGTCATCATCCTTTTCTCTGATTATGATGGTCTTGTGTAGGTAGTGTCAGGTACGGTGAGGTCATGGATATCCAGGCCATTTTGTGTCTGGAGGAGCACATTGTAAGGAGTCCTACCCTTCCTTTGGCTTACATTCTTTCTGCCTCCTCTTCCGCAATGAACCCTGAGCCTTGGAAGATGTGATAAGAGATATTTCAGTGCTGAGCACTCCTCTGTTACTTCTTCTCAGCACCACGGTGCCTTCTGAGTTTATTTTATATTGTTGTGAAATACACATTTGAGAAAGCACACCATGATAGAAAGTATAGATTAATCAATCTTTGAAATTTGAGCATTTTTATAATTACAGGAAGAAATGGAACCTGACCCAGAAGTTCTCCACCCACCCTTTTTGGTCATGACCCACACTCCCTTGAAGAGAGCATACTACCCTTTAAAGAAATGCAGGCAAGGCATGGAGATGGCTCAGGGGTTAAAGGTATTTGCTTGCAAAGTTTTCCAGCCCTGGTTCAATTCCTCAGCCATCCACATAAAGTTGGACGGGCATTCATTTACATTGGTAAGAGACCCTAGTGCACTCATGCATACACACACTCATACATGCAGATAAATAAAAGTTTAAAAAGATCTGTGTGTGCGGGTGTGGGTGCACACGCAGGTACATATGTATGTGCAGGTGAGTGTGGAAACCAAAGGACAGCCTCAGATGGCATTCCTCTCAGGTACCGTCCATCTTTTTTTTTTAATTACAATTTTATTTTATTTTTTTCACAATTTTTATTAACATTTTCCATGATTATAAAAAATATCCAATGGTAATACCCTCCCCCCCACACTTTCCCCTTTGAAATTCCATTCATCATCATATTGCCTCCCCATCACAATCATTGTACTTACATATATACAGTATCAACCTATTAAGTACCCTCCTCCCTTCCTTTCTCTTCCCTTTATGTCTCCTTTTTAACTTACTGGCCTCTGCTACTAAGTATTTTCCTTCTCACGCAGAAGCCCAATCATCTGTAGCTAGGATCCACATATGAGGGAGAACATGTGGTGCTTGGCTTTCTGGGCCTGGGTTACCTCACTTAGTATAATCCTTTCCAGATCCATCCATTTTTCTGCAAATTTCATAACTTCATTTTTCTTTACCACTGAGTAGAACTCCATTGTATAAATGTGCCACATCTTCATTATCCACTCATCAGTTGAGGGATATCTAGGCTGGTTCCATTTCCCAGCTATTATAAATAGAGCAGCAATAAACATGGTTGAGCACGTATTTCTAAGGAAATGAGATGAGTCCTTAGAATATATGCCTAGGAGTGCTATAGCTGGGTCCTATGGTAGATCAATCTTTAGCTGTTTTAGGAACCTCCCCACTGATTTCCACAATGGCTGGACCAGATGGCATTCCCACCAGCAGTGTAGAAGGGTTCCACTTTTTCCACATCCCCGCCAACATTTATGATCATTTGTTTTCATGATGGTTGCCAATCTGACAGGAGTGAGATGGAATCTCAATGTAGTTATAATCTGCATTTCCCTGATGACTAGTGACATAGAACTTTTTTTAGATGCTTATATGCCATTTGTATTTCTTCCTTTGAGAATGCTCTATTTAGCTCCATAGCCTATTTTTTGATTGGCTTGTTTGATTCCTTATTATTTAACTTTTTGAGTTCTTTGTATATCCTAGATATTAATCCTCTATCAGATATATAGCTGGTGAAGATTTTTTTCCCATTCTGTAGGTTGCCTCTTTGCTTTTTTCACTGTGTCCTTTGCAGTGCAAAATCTTTGTAATTTCATGAGGTCCCAGTGATTAATCTGTGGTTTTATTGCCTGAGCAATTGGGATTGTATTCAGAAAGTCTTTGCCAAGACCAATATGTTGAAGGGTTTCCCCTAATTTTTCCTCTAGCAGTTTCAGGTCTGATGTTAAGGTCATTAATCCATTTGGAGTTGTCCAATTTTTTGATATAGGGTTTTTCATTAGTGTGTGTGGAGTTCACCACTGAGGTTAGAGTGGCTGGCCAGTGAGCTCCAGGGTTCCTGCTGTCTCCACCTCCCCAGGGCTAAATAAGGAAGGGTAGGACTCCTTACAACATGCTCCTCCAGACACAAAATGGCCTGGATCTCCATGACCTCACAGTGCCTGACACTGTCTACACAAGACCATCATAAGAGGAGGAGAAGATCATGACATCAGAATAAAAGAGAGAGTGATGGAATACGGTTGCTCTTCCTCTGGTGTTCACATGAACATATGTATATTGAATATATATCCCGGGGGGGGGATTTTAGGACCTGGATGTGCATATTTTTTAATAGTGAAAAGCAGAAAAAGGAGATTTATGCAATCTAGCTACATTGGGAAGAAGCACAAAGAGGTCTACTGACTCTCTAATACATCTTTGGGGTCCTGACATGAGGTGTGCATTTTAGAGAGGCAGGGTTATGCACAGGTAAGCAGTTCCAGACAAGATGTGGTTCCATCCATCCCACTGTCTCAGCTCCAGCCTCTCCTGCAAGGTAGTCAGATCTTGTCTGAGGCAAGTTCCTCCTCTAGCCAGCACCAGGCTTCAGCCTTTTGCTTTATCCACGATTATATATCTGTAAGATATATAATTATATATATCTGCAGAGATTCTAATTTCTTGGGGTCCATTGTTTCAGTAGCATGACAGCCAAAGGGAAAGTACAAATGTCTCTTAACATCTTCCTGCCAGGACTGTCACATTTCCCCCATTATTTGTTTTAATACGTAAGTCTGGAAGTAAAACATGTTTGCCTGAAACAAACTCCATAAATGAGAATCAGATTGTCTAGAGTTCAAAACAAAGTCCAAATACTCATTTCTCTGCTTTACCAAATAGATGTGAAAAGCAGCTGGTGCCTGTTGACGTAGGGAGATAAGCAAATATCCCTAGAACAAAATAATTCCAGCGGCTGCTTGGGACCTTTGCTTTCCATCCATGGTCAAGTTGATGCAGGTGGCTGATCCCAAAATTGTGTCTACTGTCACACCGTGGTTGCCAAACTTGTCCCTGGAGGTAGAATTCAGAGCCTGTGCCCCAGAAATCCTAACAAGCCAGGCTCTGTCATTTGTTCTAAAGACGTCAATTAAAACAGCCAAATTACCTTTGCTTCATTGCAAAGAAATAAATGGAGATGAAAAGCAGAGGGGTGCAGTGACCGCCTGAAGTCCATATTGTACCCCTGAAGCAGTAAGTGAGTCTTCATCACCTTCCAGTGACAGTGAGTGCCAGTTTTCCCTGAGCTTATCTGAAATATTTTTCTCTATGATGAATATCGACTTATTTAATTAGGTAAGATGTCATTCTAATATTTTGAAACAGTATCTTGGCCATTAGGAACATTTTTAACTTTTAAATTTTTATTTATTAATTTATTTAAGGGAAAGGAAGGGGAAGAGGAAGAGGCAGATATAGAGAGAATGGGCATTCCAGGGCCTCCAGCCACTGCAAATGAACTCCAAACACATGTGCCACCTTGTGCATCTGGCTTACATGGGTCCTGGGGAATTGAACCTGGGACCTTTGGCTTTGCAGGCAAGTGCTTTAACTGCTAAGCCATCTTTCCAGCCCTTGTAACTTTTTCTATTGTAGTAAATCCTTGTTCTAGAAAATGTGTACAGACAACACGCATAAGGCACACATAGTGGGTTACCACATAGCAGACATCCCTTGGGGGCCACCGAAAGGTCAAGACAGAACTTCCCACCATCCTAAAAGCCATCTGATTAAAATTTTTTCTCTCAACAAAGGAAGAAATCACTCGACTTGTTAAGAGTCATTCCCTCCTAACTGAATCGAAACATTCCCTCTTTGAGAAGAGAGGCTTACAAGACTGGGTAAGATAAGGAAATTCCCAGGCTCTGCAAACACTGGACACTTACCAGATCCGGCAATCTTAGAAAGTGGGAAAATCCCCAAGGTCTTCTCCCAGGTTTTAGAATCACAATCAGTTGCTGGTGGAGTGGAGACTCTAGTAAATTGGACAGAGAGCTCCTGGGGCTTGTTTTGTGAGCTGTTGCCCATACTAGGGTGAGCTTTTCGGTGATGCAGTTGCCTTTGAGTCACTTGGCTCCTGTCAGTAACCCCACTGTAACTCCAATAATCTCACTAGCTTCCCAAACTAATCTTGGGTGAACAGTTTCCTTGGTCTGTCCTTACTATCCTATCTGAGGTGAATAGATGGTTTGTTCATGTGTCCCCAGGAAAAAAATCAGGCAACATTTGGTACCTGGAATGGGTTGGACCTTGGGGACCTCCCCTGCTCACTGATTTTGTACCTTATGGGATATACTGCCAGTATTTCACATGGGGGAGAACCCTGAGTATCCATTTTTATCTTTGCTTTTTTCCATCATATCCATACCATATGCTAGGGTTGGAGAGACTGTAGGCAGAGACAGAGAAAGACAGAGAGTGTGTGTGTGTCTGTGTGAGGAGTGCCTGGTATGTCCCCAAACCACCCTGTGATGTTACTAATGATGGCTCCATTTGACCTTGTGATAAGGGTCTTTTCCTTTGCTAGAAACCCAAAATGAAAAGTTTTAAAATATATATTTGCAAGAAGACAGAGAGAGAGAGAGAGAGAGAACAAGAGAGAGAGTGAACAAGAGTGTGAGTGAGAGAGTGTATGCGGGCACCTGGGCCTCTTGCCACTGCAAATGAATTCCAGACATATGAGCTACTTTGTGTATCTGGTTTTATGTAGGTTCTGGCAAATTGAACCTAGGCTGGAAGGCTTTGCAAATAAGCACCTTTAACCTTTGAGCCATCTCCCCTGCCCCCCAAATGCTAAGTATTATATTATCATCTCCTCAGACATCCCACTTTTATGTGCAAAGGAACTGCCATGGCATGTCATGGGAAGTTGATTTGTTTCTGAGGATTGTGGGAGTCCAAAGATACATGTGCCATCTGACCAATGTTACAGCCCTTAGTCTATAAGCAGGGATAGATTCAGTGCTTATCACATACTGCGAGCAAGAATCCTGGTCTGGGGCTGGAGAGATGGCTTAGCGGTTAGGCGCTTGCCTGTGAAGCCTAAGGACCCCGGTTCAAGGCTCGGTTCCCCAGGTCCCACGTTAGCCAGATGCACAAGGGGGCGCACGCGTCTGGAGTTCATTTGCAGAGGCTGGAAGCCCTGGCGCGCCCATTCTCTCTCTCTCCCTCTATCTGTCTGTCTCTCTGTGTCTGTCGCTCTTAAATAAATAAATAAATAAATAAATAAATAAATAAATAAATAAATAAATAAAAGAATCCTGGTCTGATGGGCTAGAGAGATAGTTTAGCCCTTAAGGCACTTACATGAGAAACCAAAGGACCCAGGTTCAATTCACCACACCCAAGTAAGCCAGACGCACATGGTGGCACATGAGTTTGGAGTTCATTTTCAGTTACTAGAAATCCTGGTGCACCAATTCTCTCTCCCTCTCTCTTTCATAAATAAATTAAATTAAGAATTCTCGTCTGAAATCTTTGAAGTGAAAAAATCTTCAAGCATCCTTTTCCACAAGAAAAGGGAAAAGCAATAGCTTTTGACTTTTTGGAATGAATGAGAACTGTTCAGGCCTCCTTTAGGAAATAATTGTTTACATCTTTTCTTCCTATTTGAAACAATATTAACTACACTCAAACTCTGGATTCCTCTTTAAGGTAGCCAAACAGACTCTCAGATGGCAACTCTCAGAAAGGCAGCCTGTGAGTGTACTAAACTTCAATCATTTCTTTTCTTTTTCCAAGGCCTTGTAATTAATGTTGAAGCTTCAATTGTCCCCAGTGATACTAACTAGGCAATCAAATTTGGATTACGGGAGTAAAACAACCTAGTGTGAGTCTTCACTGCTGCTCTAAGGAAATAACTCTTGAGTTGAGTGTCACCCTCCCTGCCCCCAACTCTGTCAACTGTGCCACAGTGATAGCCAGTAGAGTTCCAGGACTACTCAAAACAATCAAGCTTAATATTCTCTAACCCAGAGTGCCCTTGTAAACATAGCAGCTTAACAAATATCCATCACAAAACAGCAGAAAATAATGATAATAACAGTGAAAAATGGCACAATCAGAAGTAAGAATAGAATTGTAAAATTTAAGAGACCTCATTAGTTCTTGAGGGGCTTTCTAGGAAATAGAAAAGAACACTTGAGAGTAATTCATTGAGATGAATTTGTTGTATCAATGAACTATACAGGTTCCTATTTGAAAAAAGGTCTATGAAAGCAAAGTCATTTTCAATAATAATAATAATAATAATAATAATAATAATAATACATTTAGCCTTATAGAAAGTTATGCTGGGTGAGATCAAGATTTCACATAAGGGCTGGAGAGATGGCTTAGCAGTTAAGCGCTTACCTGTGAAGCCTAAGGACCCCGGTTCGAGGCTCGGTTCCCCAGGTCCCACGTTAGCCAGATGCACAAGGGGGCGCACACATCTGGAGTTCGTTTGCAGAGGCTGGAAGCCCTGGCGCTCCCATTCTCTCTCTCTCCCTCTATCTGTCTTTCTCTCTGTGTCTGTCGCTCTCAAATAAATAAATAAATAAATAAATAAATAAATACTTTAAAAAAAAAAAAGATTTCACATAAGCTGAGTACAGTGGCACACGCCTTTAATCCCAGCACTCAGGAGGCAGAGGTAAGAGGATCACTGTTAGTGTGAGCCCACCCTGAGACTACATAGTGAATTCTAGGTCAGCCTGGGCTAGAAAGAAACCTTACCTTGAAAAACAAAAAAAAAAAACAAACAAAAAAAAGAGAGAGAGAGAGAAAGAGAGAGAGAGAGAAAGAAAGAAAGAAAGAAAGAAAGAAAGAAAGAAAGAAAGAAAGAAAGGAAAAATTAATGTAACAGAATAAGACTAAAGTACCTTTCCTTGACTAAAATGACAAAAATCCCCTTTTCTCCCACCTATCCTGTCTCCCACAGGGGCTTGGAGATGTTCTCAGGCCCTGGGTGGGAAGCAATGGTACAAGTGTTTGGGTTCTCTTGGCCGGTGCCTTTTAATTCCTGTCTACCATTCTTCCCTGCTATTGCATGAAAAGAAGAGCCCAGCTGTGTCAAATAGTGCAGTAGCTATATAATCCAGAAAGGATACACAGGGGGCCAGGACAGAAATCAACAAATACATTGTAGTTTGAAAGTTTACCTATAAAGAATACCAAACAGTTTCCCAAACAGCCATGAGCAAGCCAGAGACTGTGTGGTCTTAACTTATGACGCAAGGGCGGCCATGACCCAGGTCAGCTAGATGCAAATTTAGGGCATGGCAACTGTGCCAATCTTCTCTGAGCGCTGGCAGAGAGCAAGCACTGGACTGAGACACAGGTGTCCTGGGCTCCACTACTTAGTCTGTCACGAATCTTTTGTATCCTCTTTCCCAATTCCTTCATTTCTTTCCCAATCCCTACATCTGGCCCAGATTTCTGTCTATAAAATTATAAAATGGAAAAAAAAAAACTAGATGCTTCCTTTTTGACAAGAGAAAAGAGAAAGAAAGGAGATTTATTGAACATGGCCATTTGGGGCAGCAGTCCAATGACGTGCAAAGTCCATCTTCCAGGTTTTCCGGGTTGGAATGAAGTAAAAGAAGTACATGAAACAAAACAGTCCTGGTCAAGTCCCCACGCATTTTTGTCTGGGCTCCAGACTGTCTTGTAAGGTGATCCAGTACATTGTCAGCATTGTGGCAAATCTTTTGCTAGGAGACAAGCCCCTCCTCTAGCTGGCACGAAGCTTCAGTTCCAGGTGTAAAAACACTGTAGTATGCGTTCTGCCTGTTAGACTTTGAATACGTTACGAGCCTCCCTTTCTCTGTCACTCCACCTCCAGTGGACTTTGTCACCATGCTCTTTTTGCTGATGCACTGAGAGATGGGTATTGGGAGCCTGAATCAAAGCTGGTGACAGCCATCCACAGAATGTATTCTAGCATCCTATGCCCTGAGGTTGCCTCGTGAGCACTTCATGACCAGCTCCGTTCCTTTCCCTGGAACTGCAATCCCATTTAAGTAGGGCTGGAGAGGTGGCTTAAGGGTTAAAGGCACCTGCTTGCAAACCCTCACAGCCTGGGCTTGACTGCTCAGTACCCACACGAAACCAGATGCAAACGTGACATAAGTATCTGGAGTTCATTTGCAGTTGCAGGAGGCCCTGGGGCACTCATTCTCCTTCTCTGCTTGCAGAGAAATAAAGACTTTTTAAAAGTGGGAAGACGACAAGATGAGAACTCTTGACTACCAGAGGTCTTTGGGCAAGTAGTCCAGTGACCTGCAGAGGCCGTTTTCCAGGTATTCTAGGTTTAACACCTGGAGGACTTCAGATCCGTGAATAGACCTCACGTCCTGTAACCACGGGAGGGATCACATAGAACATGTCAGCAGAGCCTCAGCACAATGTGAAATAGCATGTTTCAAGACACTACCACTGAGAGCTGACACAGGGGAGGACGTTATGTGCCGAGCGACAGCAGGCACCGCATGGAGGAGCCGTAGACTGGGAGCAGATCCGCTCCAGCCTACTATGAACTTTTCCTGTTCGTCAGCTAGCATGGTTTCCTAAACCCCAAATTACTGCAAAACTGTTCTGCAATTCCATGGCTAGCTATTTCGGGAGCCTAACACAGCAGGACAAATGTGCACACGTCCACACAGTATGACAGAAGAATTAAAAATGTATTCACCATCTGTTGGTAGTTTCCTTGTGGGGCTCTTTTCTTTTCCTCTCCTGCAGCCACAAATAGGGTCTTCTAGCTTCCTTCCGACCCCCGAGAGCTGGGTGCTCCTCTCATCTCTGGGAGTGCTTGGCCTCGTTGGAGTTCTTCTTTTTCTTGAAATTTCACAGCCTGTTGAACTCTGGAAGGATTGCAGCTTCTAAGGATGGTTTCCCTTAAATACAAAGTAGAGAGAATGTGGGAGAAGCACGAGTTTTCAGACGCAGCCAGGTGACTCAGATTGTTCGTGTTTGGTGAAACTTGGGGGAACAAGAAGACAAGACGTGAAGCGAAGGCTACTGTGACAGTCACGTTCGGCTGTTGGCCTGACCAGATCTGGAATCCAGAGACATTCCTCTCGGGTGGGGCTGTGAGCTTCCAGGAAGGATTAACTGAAGGAAGAGGTCCTTCCTCCAGAGTCCTTCAGAGTAGGCAGCCCTCCTGGTATTGGATGCATGTATGTATGTATATGCTCTGACAGAACACAGTCCCATCTTGGTCTGGCTCCGTGCTGCTCACTGGTGAGTGCTTTCTACTTGGCCGCCTACAAAGCCAAAGGACCATGGTTCGATTCCCCAGGCCCATGAAACCAGATGCACAAGGGGCACATGTATCTGGAGTTCATTCGCAATGGCTGAAGGTCCTGGCCTGCCAATTCTCTCTCTCAAATAAGTAAATAAATAAAATATTTTAAAAAAGAAAGGCTCTGCCTCCTAAAAAGTTTCAACTACCTGCCAAAACAGTGCTATCAGCTGGGGACTAAGTGTCTAAATACATGAGTCTATAGGGGGATTTCACACCCAAACCATTACAGGCATTGTACAGGATTCCTTAGTCAAAATATTGTAATGTGGTGTTCTGTTAGTGTGTTCAAAATTCTCAGGCTGTAAAGATGAACAACTTTACATTGGAAACATTTCTGGATGACCTAGAACCGTTAGTAGGTCCTTTAAAGTGTAAGGAGATGCCCATGGCTTCTATTTCTCTGTATTTTGTGGAGATTAAATACAGGGGCAGCCATACAGCTTTTTTATTAGTTACTTTCTCATTTCTATGAACAAATTCCTGACCAGAAACAACTTGGGGCTGGGGGGGGGGAGTTTCTTTTGGCTTATTTCACTCCTATGTGGCTGTACCCCACTCTGACTATCCTGCATCAGCTTTGGAACCAGATGTCTCCAGCCTTCCAACATGCACTGAAGACCAGGGGCTCTCCAGGAATCCTCCAGGCCATCAATGCCTGTTTGGACTGCTAAGGCATCCAACCATGTGACTGAGCAGCTACTGGGTTTCTTGAAACCTGCAGGCAGCTATTGTTGACTGCCTTAAACTAATCCAATAAATCCCCCTTTAATACCAATTCATTCTATCATTCTGTTCTTCTAGAGAACCGGGACTAATCCAGCTACCTAGGAGGGGATAACACACTGAAACCAGACTTGGGAATTCACAGTGGCCCTTCACAATATACTCTGTCTTCCTCTCCTCCTGAGGAGCTGGATCATTTCCATGAGGAACACGTCTGAGAAATGGAAGTGTGAACTTCAAAGGTTACCCATTTCCAGCAGTGCAATAGCATAGGTGAAAATCCTTTTGCTAGTTGGGAAACCACTGAGGTTGATATGGTGAAATAATTCATCCTATCTAAGTGAAAACCACAACCACCAGCTGAAATTTCTGGAACACATACATTATTCACTTTAAAAAAAAGTGCTGGGCAGAGTGGCTCATAGCTATAATCCCAGCATTGGGGAGGCTGAGGCTAAGAGGATTGCCTTGAGTTCAAGACCAACCTGGGTTACAATGGAAGATCTCATTCTTTTTGAGATAGAGATCTCAAGAGTAAATAGTAAGTGAATAAACTGAAATTAGTATTACATCAGTTAATTTTCCATGTCTGTGGCAAAATAACTGACAGGAAAAAAAAGAAAGAAAAAACTCCAGGGAGGAAGGATTGACTTTGGCTCATGGTTTCAGAGAACACAGTCCACTGTCACAGGGAGGGCCTGGTGCCTTGGACAGCACTGATCACAGTGGCAGGTGCTTAGACACATCTTGTTCACATACTTGAAGGAGAGAGCAGACAGGAAGTTGGGACAGTCTATAAAACCTCAGGACCCATCCCCAGTGACACACTTCCTCTAGAAATGCTCTACCTATAAGGATGGAAAAATGGCTTAGCCAATAAGGCACTTGCCTACAAAGCCAAAGGACCATGGTTCGATTCCCCAGGACCCAAAAAAGCCAGATGCACAAGAGGCACATGCATCTGGAGTTCATTTGCAGTGGCTGAAGTTCCTGGCCTGCCAATTCTCTCTCTCAAATAAGTAAATAAATAAAATATTTTTTTTTTAAAAAAGGCTCTGCCTCCTAAAAAGTTTCCACTACCTTCCAAAACAATGCGATCAGCTGGGGACTAAGTGTCTAAATACATGAGCCTATAGGGGGATTTCACATCCAACCATTACAGGCATTGTACAAGATTCCTTAGCCAAACTATTGTAATGTGGTGTTCTGTTAGTGTGTTCAAAATTCTCAGGCTGTAAAGATGAACAACTTTACCTTGGAAACAATTCTGGATGGCCTAGAACCGTTAGTAGGTCCTTTAAAGTGTAGGAGATGCCCATGGTTTCTATCTCTCTGTATTTTGTGGAGATTAAATACAGGGGCAGCCATACAGCTTTCTATTAGTTACTTTCTCATTTCTATGAACAAATACCTGACCAGAAACAACTCGGGGGGGGGGGGGGAGTTCTTTTGTCTTAGTGTTTGGAGGGAGAGTTTTGAGGTAGGGTAGCGTGGTGGCAGGGGCATGAAACACATGGCCACACTGCAGTCAGGAAACAGAAGATGCACAGGTCACAAAACCTAGACCTGGGGCTGGAGGGATGGCTTAGTGGTTAAGGCATTTACCTGCAAAGCCAAAAGACCCAGGTTCAATTTCCCAGGACCCACGTTAGCCAGATGCACAAGGGGGCACATGTGTCTGGAGTTCGTTTGCAGTGGCTGGAGGCCCTGGCATGCCCATCCATTCCCTCTCTCTTTCTCTAACATCCTCCTCCTCTTTCTCTATCAAATAAAAATAAATACAAAAAAAAGAGAGTTTGTGCAGAGTAAGAGCTTCACCAACAGAATCCTAAAAATGGGTAATTATCATAAGCTGGAGCCATGTTACTTTTGATTTTTTCAAAACTTCCATTGATTCATTGATTTTCTTCCTTTTATTTTTATGTATTTATTACATGAGACAGTTCTATGTACATCAGGATGGCCTTCAGTTTTTCAAATTTGCTATGTAGCTGAGGAAAAAGGTGATTTCTGATCCTCCTCCCTCTACCTTCTGAGTGCTGGAATTATAGACAGATGTATGCCACCACCCTTAGCTGATTCGGTAATGGGGATGGAGCCTGGTGCTTTATGTGCGGTGAGAAAGCACTCTACCAACTGAGCTACATCCCCAGCCCAGATTCCAATTTCCAATTGGACTTTTTTAAAGGTCTTTGTAAATTTGAGCCTGACTGTGAGACCTAGCTCACTGTATTTCAGCTTATGTGGTTGAATGTAACATAACAATATCACAGCTGGAGAGATTGTGGTACTTGCCTGTGAAGGAACTAGGTTTGATTCCCAACTACCCACATAAGCCAGATGCACAATGTGGCACATGTGTCTGGAGTTCATTAGCAGTGGCTTGAGGTCCTGGTGTGCTTATTCTCTCTATATATCTGCCTTCTCTCACAAATCAGTAAATAAAATAATATAGAAGCATCAAAGACCAAGTGGATAGACCATGTGCCATGTACTACAGGAAGATTTGGTAATGGATTTTCTTTTTTATCTGTCTGGCTTGTATTTCTGTCAGCGCGGGGTTTTGAACCCAGGGTATTGGACATGCTAGGCAAGCATACTATGACGGTAACAGGCAGCTTCAGGCTCACTGAGATCTGCCCAGTGACACCGCCTCCAGCCAGGTGGCTGCAGATACAAACTACAAATTAATAAAACATGCAATATATTGGGGAGCATCTATTCAAACTAACACATTTCACCTCTGGCCCCCAATAGATTTATAACCATCATACATTGTAAACTGTACTCAGTTCAATTTCAAAGATCCCCACAGTCTTGACCGATTTAAGACAGTAAGTCCTGTAAAATCAAACAAGTTAAATACTTCCAACATATTGAGGCACACAGTAAACATTTTTAACTGGTATAATGCATAGCAAGGAGAGACTTAAAATAATGCAAACTTAACCACCATCAAACAAACATCAAACTTCTGCAGTTCAAGCTCAATATAACCAGAGACTACCAGTATCCAGATTTTCCAATTCTGCTGCTCCAGCTGGGCAGCAGAGCCAGGGAACACTTCCATCCCAGGCCAACAGTTCACTCCACAGTACCTCTTGAATAGTCCTGGTATATCCAAAACATCTTCAGGTCTTCATGCAAACCATGGTCCATCTTCCAAAGGCTCTTCCAGCCTATCAGGGCATCACACCCTGCCTCATGCTGCATCTCAGCAGCAGCTCCTGGAACTATGTGCAATTCACAACCATTCCATACATTTTTCATGCTTTTGAAACCACAACCAGGTGTACAGGACACAGCCATATTCTTAATTCTGGGACCTTGAAAGGTAGGTTCCTTCTCCAGTCAACTCTTTCCAAAAGAGTTTGCATTTCTATCAGGCATCTTCTCCATTGTTTTAATATAATGCAGTTGGGCCATCTTCCTTAAGATTGCTAATGTGTTGACAATAGCAGCTTCAGTAACCTAAGACCAGTCTTAGTGCCTCTAATTTTAACTTGCTTGAGGTTTTACAACTTAAAATCTTTAATCTCTCAGTCTAACATCTTCAGCCAAGCACATTAGTCCAACCTTAATCAAATTCTCTGGGCATGGGCAACAGAACACAGCCAACACGTATGGCAGAAGCCCAGTTCCAACAACGTCCTCTGCAGTCTTTCCTTCCCTTAGAAAGCTCATAGGTGAAGCTTTGAAGTTCAATACTGCCTGCACTTAACATTCTCAAACTCTCATCAGAATAGTCCATAAAACTTGGCTTACCATGTTAGAAGGCATCTTCAATGGCAAGCACCAAGTCCATGCCTATTCGTCCAAAACAAAAGTTCCAAAAGACCAACATCCACATGGTCAGGTTCATCTCATCTCACTCCTGGTACCAACCTTTGTAGCAGGAAGCTTCAGGTTCACTGAGATGAACTTTCAGACCAGGCACAGTTATGGAGAAAGGAATATTTATTGAAGATTAGAGATCCAGGGGAAGTTCAATAATGGCAGAAGAAGCTGGCCTGCTCTTTCAGGACCAAGCCGAAAGAGAAGCACAAGCCAAAAAGCCAAAAGCCACATAGCACAGCACACTTCAGGAACTCCAAGTAGGCACACTTTGCATATCTTTATATTGAAATTCCAAACCCATCACCACAACTTAAGATCTACCCAGTGACACTGCCTTCAGCCAGGTGGCTGCAGATACAAACTACAAACTAATAAAACACTGAGTATATTGGGGGCCATCTATTCAAACTAACACAACAACTAAGCTACCCAGGAGATAATCATTGTGTTGAGGCTGGTGAGGAGGTTTTGTACACAGTAAGCCACAATGTTACTGATTAAATTGTTTAGTAGTCAATGAATATTTAGTGCCAATATCATGTGCCAAGAACTGTTCTTGATAAATAATACTGACAAAAATCACTGGCTTTCTGGTAATAAACAACAACAACAAAATGACATAACATATTATAAGGTAGTGACATTAAGAAAGTATAGGTGGAACAACAGTTTGTGGCACAAATTTAAGTAAGGTAATTAAAACAGGCTTCCCTAGGTTGTTGTTTCTTAGAAAGAACATAAGAACAGATTGAAGGTAGTATAGGAGCGACACATGCAATACTGAGGGAAAGCATCTGGGGCACTGGGAGTAGAACTAGAAAGCAAGTCGAATGAAGTAAGAGAACTCCTTACTAGTTGAGAGGGAAGAGTGAGGCTGAAATTGTTAGATAAAGGACAAGAATAGGTAGAAGGAGACCAGAAGAAGGGCTACAGCCTGGTGGACATGAAGGTGCTTTATCTGTCTCGAAGAGGAAGGAGGATTTGGGATGGATCCTTGGCAGTGCCAGTTTCTTCACTAGATGGGCATGGACTGGCATCAGAGACAGTGGAAGATCATTTAGAAGGCTGTGTCAATACTCCCCATGAAGGTCATCCCAGTGGTGATAAATGGTCAGGTTCTGGATATATTTTGGAATTTGAGCCAACTGGATCAGATGGGCAACTGGGGTGTGGAATGTGAACAGAAGACGGGAGTCTGAGACCTTCAGGCCTGAAAAAGGAGAGGGTGGAGTTGCCCTTTCCTGAGAAGCCTGTGTAAGAGCTGTGTTAAGCCTCTAATAGAGTGGGTCCTCAGGATACTGATCTTGGGTGTAAGATTTTCACGCTGAGATAACCTGTAACAGGGGCCTTGCAACTACGCTTTCACAGATGGGTCTCAAAGTGGGAGACATAACCCAGGTGTGGAGCCTTGCATGTTGCAAGGCTCTAGGTTCAAGCCCCAGCAATGAGTGGGGACAAGGGAGACGAAACTATGGGAAGAGAAGAGGAAGGGAGAGACGAGGAAGAGAAGAAACACTCAAGTTCCCACAAGCACAAGTATGGAAGCTCTGTCTTCAGCCAGATCTGGGGAGATCAAAGCACTAGATGCATCAATTCCTCTCACCTCTAATGAATGTTTTTTTTTAAGGCCTCAGATCTCTTGTTTGCATTTCAAAATAATTTATTTTTTTGGCTCCTGTTCACCTTCACACACCACGATGCACTTCTGGGGAGGACAGCAGCTGTGCCTGCTGGTGCCCAGCAGAGGGAGCAGCGGAGGCCTATCGAACTCTGCTTCCAGGCCTGGCGGGAGCTCACTGTGGTCTCTTGGTCCACCTTCAGCAGCCTCTGTGTCTGGGGCTCAGAGCCAACGCACAGCTTCTCTGCAATGGTGAAGAGGTGACTCTAGAACTCTCTAGATAACTCTCCTGCTCCATGGGGCCTTTTGTTTATTGACATTGTCCTGGGTTAAAGACAAAATACGCATTCAGAGCAATTACTGGTAAATATCTCAAGAGGGAAGAGGTAGGGCCTTACCCTTAAATAACAGAAATAAAAACTACAACATTCCTGGAATCACAGATTCAAAAGAATGGATTCATTTTTCTAGGCCTTTTGTAACAAGTGCCCACAAATAGGTGGGCTTAAAGAACCAGAACTGGACAGCCGAAGTCAAATCAAGGAATCACTGTCAGCCCCTTTCTGTTGGCTTTAGGGAAGAGCTCTTCCTTCCCATCCCATCTTCTGGTGTTGTTTTTTGTTGTTGTTGTTGTTTTAATGGAGCTTTGCATCCAGCTCTGCCTCCCATCATTTCTTTTGCTTGTGTTGTATGTGTGTGTGTGTGTGTGTATGTATACATCTGAACACACATACATGCATGTGCATGTGCACATGTGCATGTAGAAGCCAGAGATCAATGTCAGGTGTCTTCTTCTATCACTCTTCACCTTATTATTATTATTATTTTTTGTGTGTGAGGCAAAGTATTATTGGGCAAAAAGAAAGAAAAAGAAGCAAGCTGGTGCATCAGGTCTGCATCCCAGAGTTCAGGATCTCAAGATGCAGCCCTGATCTGTTCGGAATGTCAGCTTTTATTGGAAATAACCACATGATGTTTATAGTAAAAACAGGATCAGGAGTTAAAACACAAAATTACATACTGTTAAACAGGGGTGAGGGTGGGGGGCTATTACAAGAAGTCACAAGTTTACACGAGTCACTTAGGTGGAACTGAGGCAAGAAACATTCTATGCTATGTAATCACAGTGATATTTAGAAACAAAGAGATACAGGAAGGTCATGGCACATTGCACAGAGGATCATCCCATTCCTTAGGTAACAGTAAACACCTGCATTGCAGAGGGATCATCCCCTTCCCTTCACATTCCTTTTTCCATTTCCCCTCTGATATGACACTAAGTCAAGTCCTTGACTAGTGAAGAACAGTGTCTAGGGTGTTTTCATCCAAGGGGGTGCATTGTGCCCATGATACAATGAGTTTAACAGAAGTTATTCTATCTTTATGTATCTACTTAGAGCATTAATAATGCAGGGTCCTATGCTAAGGCCTAAGAGCAGTAGCATCAGGGTCCAGCAACAGAAGAGACAAGCGAAGTCAGCCATGGAGACCAACTGAACATAGACTGAAACCAATTACTAGTGGCTCGTCTCTGAAGTTCTCTTTTTTTTTTTTTTTAGATTTTCTTTAACTAAAGCCAGGCCAGTGTATTTCATATTTTTCCTGACAATCTGGCACAAAAGCAACAAGTTTTACCTAAAGCAATACAAAAATAAAAAATAAGTCTAATACTCTTCTATGTTCTACCTTTGTCTTTCACGGTCTTTGGAATTGTTAGGATGACCTGGTGGGGGCCCTTCCAATGTCCCAATACACTGTCTCTTGATCTGAACTCTGTCGCCGAGATGAAAAGAATGGGGGCAAACGGTATATCTGAAAAGCAGCCTTGACTGCTGGAACAATGGACTCCTGGACTCTCAGTAAGATGACTTGGGTAGAAAGAAGCCTTTCATTAGTAAACTTGGTTATCTGTTCAAGACCCATTGGGGTAGGATGGAGGACGGGTTTCATACGTAATTTTTTTTTTTTTTTGGTTTTTCGAGGTCAGGTCTCACTCTGGTCCAGGCTGACCTGGAATTTACTATGTAATCTCAGCGTGGCCTCAAACACGTGGTGTTCCTCCTACCTCTGCCTCCCGAGTGCTGGGATTAAAGGCGTGTGCCACCACATCCAGCTCCATAAGTAATTTTAAATGGAGTAATTCCTTTTACAGAAAGGGTATACACCTGGCCTTTAACAGGGTGAAGGGAAGGAGTCCCACCCATCCTTCACTAGTCTCTAGGGGTAAGTTAGTTAAAGTCTCCTTAGGTCCGATTCATCCTTTCTACCTGTCCTGAACTTTGGGGATGATAGGCGCAACGTAATTTCCAATTAATCCCCAATGTCTTGATCAATTCCCTAGTGATTTCTGATGCAAAGTCAGGTCAATTATCTGATCTCATCCTGAGGCACAACCCATAGTGGGGAATTATCTCCTTTATCAATTTCATAGTCACTATTTGGACTGTCTCAGACTTGGTCGGGAAAGCTTCCACTGATCCTGAAAAGGTATCAACATAAACAAGTAAACATTTATCTCCATACTGATCTGGCTTTACCTCTGTGAAATCAAGTTTCCATTACTACTTCTTCTCACCTCCATTGGTGGTACCTGACAAGAGGAGGCATTTTTCTGGTGGCAGGTGTGACAGCAGGGGTGACGTCCTGGATGACTGAGTCCAAACCAGGGAAGGAAAGCTCTTTCCTCATTAACTCAGCGAGCTTGTTGTTTCCTAAGTGACTTCCTCATGTAATTGCTTAGCTAGTCTCCATCCTAGGGCATGATGTAGCAACAGCTGTCCATTCTCCTGTTGGTACCATCTCTGTGGGGTCTGTTCCTTTATCAGATGAGAGGTGAGCTGTAGGTGTTTCTCTCTAAACTTAGATCTCACTGATTTGACTACACTAGTTAGGCAGTGAACCTCAAGGATTTCTCTGCCTGCCTTTCCAGTGTTGGAATTCTAGGTGTGTACATCTGAAACCAGCTTCTATGTGGATACCGGAGATCTGAAGTCAGGTCTTCATGCTTGCACAGCAAGCAATTTACCCATAAACCATCTCCCCAGGCCCAGAACCTCTGCCTCCATCTTCTCCTAGCTATCAACCCAGGAGTTTGGGGTCTTGCCTTCTTATCATGGTGACATTCCTATTAGATCCAAGAAGACTCCTTCTTAACTAATCAAATCCACTACCAAAATTCCTACTCCCAAATAAGGTCACATTCCAAGCTCTTGGGGTCAGGACTCCGGTAGACTTTGAAGGTGGGGAGAGAGTGGAATTAATTCAACCCACAGCAGAGGACAATGGGAAATCCCTGGAAGAACCGATTCGTAGGACTGTGGCACGGCTGGATGCCGAACTGTAAGCCAAGGTCAAATGCATTTGGGAGTAACAGGAAGTTTTCAGATAAGAGCTGTTCTTGCTCTCACTCAGGATGTTCTCTCCATCTGGGCTTATGGCCCTGAGCTTTTTTTTTTTTTTTTTTTTCTTTTCTTTTTTTCTGTTAGAGGTTAAAAAAATATTGTATAAATAAAAGAATAAGAAAATAGCACCAGTCTGACTCACACATTGGGCAGAGCCGCAGACTTCTTGTGATCATCAAGAAAGACTTCACAGGAGTGCTGAGGCTTAAGCCAGAGCTCAAAGCATGAGGGTAAAATCTCCAGGTCAAAAAGGGGTCAGGCAAGAAGAAAGGCAGTGCTTTCTACATAGGAGATGTGTGTGCCTGGAAGTGCAAGGTGGCTCCGGTGGCATAGCCTTTACAACCTTAAGGAGGTGTCATATTTTCAAAGCAAGACCTGTTCAGCCTCTTTCATCTGCTCAGCTGCGGTGTTAAAAGCGTGGGGGGGGGGGTGAGGGCATGGGGCCAGGGAGATGGCTCAGTGGATAAAGTGCTTGCCACCAAGCCTGAAAACGCGAGTTGGGATCCTCAGCACCATGCCAGTGTTGGGCAGGGAACGTGCATCTATTGAGACAGCTGGATTTCCATAGTAAGCTGGCCAGCTAGACTAGCCAGATCATTGAATTCTTGGTTCAAGTGAGAGATCCTGCCTCAGCCAAGGAAGACACATGGCCTCCACACACATGTGGACACACATACAGGCACCTGCACACATGTGTACCCCCACACATCCACACACTTATCACACACATACACATGTTAAAACAATAAAGGGTTAACCATGGAGCTCAGTAGGTAGCGTACCTGTCCAGTATGTGTAAGGTCCCAAGTTTCCTTCCATCCCCCAGCATTGTGAGGGAGGAGGGAAAAGGGCAGAAAGTATTTCTGGTTTTAGTAAAAAAAGAAAAAATAATAATAATCACATGATAACACTAGGAACATACATCAGGGGAATTAGCTGTTGAACACATTTACCAAAGCACAAATATGGAAGCTCCATTCTCGAGTGAGAGCTGGAGAAATCAAAGCACCGAATGTGGTAGAAATTCCTCTGCCCCGACTGCATACGGAGATCTGCCAACATTCTTCACTCTGATATATTTCTTTCTGCATGAAGGGCTGGACGGAGTTCTTGGGAACCTGATCATGAACTGAGATACAAAATTCTGAATCATCCCCAGGATCTAGGAAAATTAACTCCTTGCTTCTTTGCAGAGAAGTGCCAAGCCTACCGCCTCTGAGTCTGCCTGCATCAGGGTCTGGCCAGGTTTCTATCACACAGCAACGGCCCCCTCTTTGGCACAGGGGCATCCAGGATGCCACTAGAGTTCACACCAGGCCATCTTAGTCTCTTTAAAGACATGATGATTAATTGCAGGGTGAGGGAGAGAGAGAACAGTGAAGGGAAAGAAATGTCGTGGAGGGGGCAGAGCCATGCAATTATGAAATTGATGACAGGAAAGCCAGCCCTGGGGGTGATGGGTTCATGAGTCCTCAGTGCTGGTATTTCAACTCTGGTCTTTAAATCACAGTGGGGCGGGGGGGTGAGAAACAGACCCAGTGTCTAGCTTTGCTTGTCATAGTAGAGACATTTGATGCTTCACATGTTTATTAAAATTAGTATGTATTAATTTCTCTTAATATCTGACAGAGAAGAAAAGCTCTCCCATGACAGCATAGTTAGCAGAAAGCGATTTTGGCTGCAGGGATATGAGTGAATAATTTGTCTCCTATTTCACTCACTGGCTGACAGGATCCTCCATTCTGTATGTTCATCCTGTACTTAGAAAGGGATTGTTTCTAATTTACAGTTTAATTCGGGGTGCCATTATTCCCCTGTGGCAGAAGGTACGTGTGTCAGGAGCTAATATTTTGTGTCTGGGTGACAGACATGAAGCAGATTCAGGGTCTCTAGAAGGACTCCCCCACCCCTCCCACCTCAGCTCCACAGTTAAACTTTGTAGAGGCCTCAAGGGGAAAAGATTCTGCAAATATCAAACTGCCGGACGATCCTCCCTGAAATCCTGACAAGGGCAGTTTCCTTGGTCAACTGTAGTTATTTATGTCAAAAAGCAAAGTTTGCCAATGCATTTTTCTCTTAAGTCTTTCTCTTTGGGGGAAAACTTAGTAAATGCCTCATAAAATTATGTTCTTAAACTCTGACCCTCATTTGGATCAACTTGTCCTGGCCAATATTTACTCAAGAAAAATAAAGTAGCTAAGAGAGCTTAAAGCCATGTGTTCTAACGTCATGAAGTTACAGTGGTAAAGAACTTCTCGGATGTTTGTTTCCGCAGCTCATCGTGGCCTGTGTCCTCTTTGGGAAGCTCGCTAAACTGAACACGTGTCAGCCAGCAACTGTCACTACCTTAAGTTCAAACAATGGTGGCGACTGGCTTTGACTTTAATTTAGAAAGTGTATTTCTTTTAAGGAAACAAAATGCCAAGTAATGAAATGCTTTAAATAGATTTCTAAAGGTCCCAGCCAATACCAAGCAAAGTTCAAGTTTCTCACTGTAAGCTTTAAAAATGTTGGTTTTCTTTCATATAAGAAAAGCTATATTCACTAGATGATTGTTACAAATTATGCTACTTTTTAGGCCTCATACTCAATCTTGGCTGTAGGGTTGGAAACTTATCTTATTAAGGATGAAAACTTATTTGTCTTGCTTGCAAAATAATAATAGTTAAAAATCATCTCATTTCCTTTAGAAACCTCCCATTACACTAAATATATTATGCATGGGAAAATATTAGTATTTGATGGCCTTGATATGTTAAGCAGAAAATTATCCAATTTTCATTATCAACGTCTAACACTGCCTGACCCTAGAAGGTATCAGCCCCAAACCATTTAGCCACAAATAGTACAACCTCAAGCCAGCTTTTGCTTTCCAACACATAGCACAGACAGAGTGATCAAACCCCTGAGCACCCCTCCCCAAAACCGAGTCACAGGTGAGCCCGACAAAATTTGGCTTTACAGGTTCACAGCGGATCCTCCAGTGAGATTGTGCCTTCACAGATGGGTGACCCTCAGAGGTCATTAAAATGGGCAGCAAAGTCCAAGTCCCATGGAGTAAGAAGCCATGCTGCAAGGTATCCAGTTGTCAGCTTTGTAGAACTAATGCTAACGTCTCTCCAGCCTTGTTCTCTCGACCAGTGCAAGTTATTGAAAATATCACCCGGAGGAGCTTTCAGTGTAGTTTGGTGGACGAACGTACTTGTCTAGCAAGCCGAGGCCACTGGTTTGATTCCCAGCAGGGAAAATATGTGTGTGGGGGGGGTGTGGGGGTAAATGTTTATGTGAGTATGGGTGCGTATATGATATAGTCATTGCACATGTATAATAATGAGTTTTATAATAGTTACAAAGTACAAAGAAACAAGTAAAATGAATTTGAACAATATATTTAATCAATATAGAAATTATTGTGGTAGTTTCTCACATATATATGCACACATACATACACACACATACATACACACATATGCATTTGTAGCATTAAACCCAGATAGGGCAACAAACACAAGACAATAGCATGAATGCACTGCAGTCTAGTTTTGGTGAGCCAATGGGTTTACTGGCAAACTTAGAAGGCATTTGCATCACCCCAAACGCAGGCATTGGGAACAACTTGCAGCTGAGGCTGCTCTGGCGCACAGTCTCTCCCCAGCACAGTCTCTCCCCAGCGTTACCCACTGCTTCCCTAACCCTGGGGAGAGGCCTTGGGCCCTTGGAAGTTGCAGCTTTCATAGCCAAGTTCACTTTCTAAGTCTCCTCAGGCTCCCTCCAGGAATGTTTCAATTCAGAGCAAATTGCTACACAACAATGTTTAACTAAGTCCTTAAAAATAGATGTGTAATTCAACCATGCAGCACACCTCAGTTTGGGCCAATTTTCAAGTGCTCAAAGGCTGCACTAGCTCATACCTGAACTCAAGTTCTCTTTTCATAGTGCAGACTTGTTTAGTCAAACGGATAGACTGTTAAGTCATGACTGTTGGTGGATGTTTCAATGTGACGATTTTCATTCCATTCTCCATTATCTACTTATCTTAGTAGTGTGGGGGATGGGAGCAACTGCCTGTGCTCACATCACCCACCAGCACTCCCAAGCCTCATGCCACTCTTGTTGGTGATGTCATTTTATGACGTCATGTACTTTGGTAGCCGATCAAGACAGACCATTCAGAAGCTCAGCTTGAAGCTGCACAGAGCCTGGGAACTTTACCTAGGGTGTGGCCTGCTGATATCAGAGCCTGTTGGGAGTTACTTTCACTCTTCATTTTCAGTTGTTTTTCTGTCCTACTTTATTTCTCTCCAGCTTTACTTGGGAGTACAAGCTGTGGAAAGTGTATTTGTTTTGCAAGCACTACGCCTGCTCAGATTTTACAATGACATACATAGGATTAGAGCCTGCTTGTGATAGCATGGCTAGAGGTCTGTCAGTATTTCCATTAAAAATTCATACTTTTCAGGAGTTACGACACAGCCATAACAAATTGTTCCAGGCAGAAACTTGGCAAGTCATTCTTCACTGTGGGAGGAAATACTTTTTTAACAATATGAAAAAGATAAAAATAAACAAATGTTTACCATTCCAATGTACAATCTTTGATAGGGAGGGCATTCAGATAAAACACATATTGTACCTTGTTTTATGAATTTGGGAGGCTAATCTTATCTTTTAAGTCAAATCTGGCTTAAGAGTTACACAGTTGTCTTCCTGCCTCCCAGATTTTCCAGGATTCTAGTATTTCAAGTTCATATTTGGAGCTCTGCTTGATATGCCTGGAGACACTGGAGCAGGAAGCCAAGAACCTTGGTGCTTCATCATGGTAAAAGTTAGTATTTTTTAAAAGGTCAAGTTTGTTGTATGTTGGAACCCTGGCAGACTGAGGGATTTTACTCATTTCATATCCTCAGGGCCTATTTCTTGTAGATGCTACATAAATAGCTGCCAATGAATGAGAGGACATAATAAACAACTTGAGATATTTGGTCTTTCTTTTCTTTTCTGTTTTTTGAAACAAGGTCTTATTTAGTCCAGGCTGCCTCTGACCTCTTGATTCTGCCTCCTCCTAAGTGCTGGGACGGTAGGTGTTCAGGTTCATGCCTGTGGCTCTATTCTTGCTATTTTTATTTTTATTTTATTTTCAGGGGTGTGTGAATGCCAGAGCACATGTGTGGAGGTCAGAGAACAACTTTTGGGCTAGTCATCTCCTCTAATCTTGTTTGAGGAAGGTCTCTGGTTAGTTAGGCTCCCATTTGCTGAGATGTTTGTCTGTTTGCTTCTAGGAAATTCTCCTGTCTCCACATCTCAATACAGGCATGCTGGGATTATAGGAGCCACACCATAGCTACCAGTTTCCCCCCCCCTTCAAATATGGGTTTAGGGATCAGAACACAGATATTAAAGTTTGCTTGGCAACACCCTGGGGTTCCATTCTTACTATGTCACTAAAATACTCACTTATCAGCCGGATATGGTGGTCCATGCCTGCCATCTGATCATCCCTAAGGTTCAGGTAGGAGGATGGGAATTTCAGGGCTACATAGTGAGTTCCAGATCAGCCTAGGGTATGCATATACATATATATACACATATATATTAGATCCATTCTTGATACATACATACTCACTTACTAAATATCCATTATTTGGCAACTCTGAAAAACTTTTAAAAGTGCATAAAAAGGAACATGCTGCTAGATACTTACGCTCTATAATTTCCTGAACTCATAGACAGCTCAAAGGCTCAACGCTATTATGAAAGCCTGTGCCGCCCTATCGCTTTTTTTGAGGGCTGGCTTTTGCCAAGCATCCTAGCAACCTTAGGGAGTATTTGAGAACACACTAGAGAAGAACTTGAAAAGCATGGAATGCTATATAAATATAATGGGGACATCAGTCACCACTGTGGCAAGCAGTAGAAAGAGACGCATACTGGAAGAACAGCAAACCATGAACATATTTTAACAACATGTCTGACTCTGAATGAATATACTTAATGTAGTGGTGGATAAACTGACGACCTTTGTAGGTATGCAGAGGTTATTCTTGGAGAGGCAGGATTCTGTAGATGTTTGTCTTAAGTTCTTACTAGAGAAGAGCTAAGGCATCTTTTCCAAGTGGGATTTCTGGAGTGCACTTTCAATCAAGAATGCATGCTAGAACTTGAAATAAGTGCGTTCTTCATTTTATATTATTTACAACCTGTTCAATTATTCAGTTGCTATAATCTGGTAAGCAGTGTGTGTTTGCTTTTTGGCTTGTTTTGTTCTGAATGACATAACAGGCTACTTCCCATGAAAACACAGCCCAGAATTTCAAATCTGTGATGATGTGCACGGACGTACTCAGTGCTCTGGCGCTCCCTCTGCTGCCTGCAAGGAAACAGTCCTGCTCAAGACCCCAGTATGCGCCTCGGCAGTTTTGCGTTTGGCAGAGATAGTGAAGATTTGTGCACAAACCAGGGCACTTCTGAAATGCAGAGCTGATGTCTACCCCATCATCCTTTGCGTGGGAGGGGTAGCTCTGGGACCCCCATTGGATCCCAAAATCTCAGGAGGCTCCTCTAGTGCACAATGACATAGTATGTGCGTGTAACCTGCATACTTTAAATAGCATCGAGCTTACTCATGATACCTACTGTAGTGTAAATGATCTGTAAATATTTAGGGAATGATGACAAGGAAAAAGTCTAGACATGTTCAACACAGACTCATGTTTTCAGATATTTTCCACCCGTAGTTGGTTGAGTCCCAGGATGTAGAAATCTGACTATAACGTGACATTTTCTCACTGGAAAGCTTAAGTCACTGAAATAATAAAAAAAATCCACAGTGAAACTCGTTCTGCGCCTGTGGCCACACGCATGGTGGCACTCTGCAGGAGAGACTCTCAGGCTGGGATGCTTTCGTGAACCAGTGGGAACCAGTTCAGAGGTAAATCCTGATGGCAAAAGTCCAGGTAGAACCTTTGACTGGAGTCCAAGTGTCCCTAGATGGTGGTGCTGCTACTGGGAAACCTATGTTTTAGAAGTACCAAGTCTTCTGGCCTGATACATATTTGCTGGTCCATTTTAAACTTTCAAAAGTAAAGACAGGCCAGGCATGGAGGCCCATGCCTTTAATTCCAGCACTCCAGCACTCTGGGAGGCAGAAGTAGGTGGATCACTATAAGTTCAAGGCCAGCCTGAGACTACAGATCAGCCTGGGCTAGAATGAGGCCCTACCTGGAAAAATGAAAAGAATAAATAAATAAAAAAGGAAAAATAAGAAAGAAACAATGAAAGGTAAATACAGGACCCAAATTGTAAAGGAAATAGAGAGTACTAACATTATTTTCTGTATTTTTAAACCATCCAAGGCTAGGAGTATGGCTCAGCAGGCCTTAGTTCAATTTTTTTTCATTTCAAAGCTTAACTTGGCCTTCCTTGTTTGAACATAAGATCAAATTTATGAGCAGAGTTTTTGTGCTACCTAATTGCCTGCCAGCATCCTGAAAGATCTGTTTTCACCGAGCTTTCACTTGCTAGGGAAGTTTTGTTTTTAAAGAGCCAAGGCTATTACCTGTAATTGTTTACTTAACATTCTGTGCTCTGGAAACAAAACATTTCAGTTACTCAAGGTGAGGAAACCGCTTCCTGGGTGTCACAGCTAGGTTGGACCTTGCAGGACGAAAGGATGAATTGCAGATTTTAGTGAGAGTTTATGGCTTTCATCTTAATGGCTATGAGAGTAAATGACACATTTCTTATTGTTTTTAACTGTGCACAATATACATTTAGCTCCCCTGGGGGCCATTTAAGTCAATTGATTAAGCTTAAGCTGAATTATGTATTTTAATGCGTTTAAGATTGCTCAAGTAACACAAATGAACTGTGCCAATGCGATAATTCTAATATTAGCTTCCCCCCTGAAAACCCGCTAAATGTAATAAATATGTCTAAAAATAGAGTGGAGGTGGATTGGGCAGTTTGCAGATTATGAGTTGGAATAAAAACATCTCACTTACGCCAAAAACATGGCAACCAATATTTTCTGTTATAAAAATATTTTAGATGAATTTAGTTTTTTTTTTAATGGAAGCTGTCTAAAACTGCAGTGAAGAGCGTAAGCTCTGTGTTGACTCCAAGGCCAGCAGGAATAGTACCTGCGGAAAGCAGCATCCGTCTTTGCTGGTGCAATCAGCCTGCTTGTGAGCCTTCTAGAAGTTGGCTCTGCCACGTAAGGGCGAAAGACATCACTGGTTAAGCTGTGAACTATTAACCTTCACCTTCCCACGAAAACAAAACCCGCCAGAGCCTCCACAGGGAACTAAAGTCAGCCGTCCACTAGGGGCTGTAAGGAGACCAACAATGTTCCACACCCCGAGTTTGAAACCTAACAACCACTGATTTTTAAGTGAATAGCAACAGAAAAAAAAAAAAAAGTTGTAGGGGGAAACAAAGCAAAATGATAGTAGTTTTGCTATTTATGCAGTTATGGATGTGTGGATGCCATTTCAAAATGGGAAAGCAGGTATCAATCCGGGGACTCTACGCCTTCCTCCTAGCATCACTTATTATTATTAAATTTTAATTCATTTTGAAGTGCACTGGCTCCACCACACAGTTGTTTCAAAGCTGACACATCTCTCTTGGTGATTCTGTCTCCTGCTTTGGTTGGTGACTTAACTGTTAGGTCATAAGTAAACGGAGCCAAAAGGTCTCTCAAATCCAGCTTGCAGTCAATAGGGGCGGCTTCCAGAGAGCAGCCAAGGGATCAGGTTTCTAGACACTGAGTTCTAAGCACCTGAAGGAGGTCAAATGCTGCCCCGACACCTACTGGTCTTCCAGAATTCTCTGCAGCGCCCAGCACCGCGCCCAGCGCGACCCCGGCAGGGATGCGCAGCTCTCCCTCCAGGTGCCACACCTGTTATGGGCGCTCCCCTTGGCCGAGGGCTCCTGCGCCCCGAGCCCGGGCCAGGCAGGGGTGCAGGGGGAAGTTCCTTGGCCGTGAGCTCCGGAGAATTGCCCCTGAACGCGGCGTCCTCGTCCCCTGCACCGGTTACCTCACTTCCGATGAAATGAATGATCCCGAATTAGCCGCGAGAGGAGCGGGGAGCGCGCGGGTCGCCGGTCCAGGCCTCGGCCGAGGAGTTCAAAGCCCAGAGCAGATTTCCGGAGCTGCGGAAATAGAAAGGAGGGTCGCGAGGTCGCTGGCTTTCCCCCGCAGGAAAGGTGAGGATGCGTGGGCTGACGGCAGGGACCACGGAAACTTTGCCGAGTTGCACGCCGAAGCGGTCCCCGCGCCTGGGCTCCGGATCGCCGGGCTGGAGCGATGGCCCCCCGCGAGCCCCGAAGCTTCTGGGCGCTGCGGGGACCAAGGACATTTTAGGATTAGAATCGGCCCGCTTCCCCGCCCTCCCCCCACCACCCCGGAGCATTTCGCTGGCTCCGAGCTATGCCCGACTTACATTCAGGGAGTCCCCCGGGTGGCCCGGGCGGTACCCGGCCGTGGCCGCGTCCCCCTCCGCGTAGGTAGGTGCAGGGACCCGGGGAGGCGCGCGAGCGCCGAGCGGTCACCGCTCGTATTACCTCATCGCCCCAACTCCCCGCCCCTTTCTCAAACCTGGAAGGCACGGTTCCCTCCGGCCCGGGTCCCTGGTCGCCGGCGGCGGTCGGGGACGGGCGCAGGCCTCCCTCGGGGGTTGGGCGGGGGCCCGAGGGTTACGGGCGCGGGCCGGCCGCCGCACCGCGCGCTCGCCGGGCCGCCCGCCAGAGGGTGCCCCCACCCCCCACGAAGTCGGGTCCTGGAGCTGCGGCGGCGGCAGCCAACTGCTCCATATTTGGCTTCTATTACACATTTACATACTGGAGCGAGCGGGCGAGCGAGCGCGAGAGAGCGCGAGGGAGGGCGGGCGGGCGGAGGGAGGAGGGAGGGGAGGGGAGCGGGAGGAGGAGGAGGAGGAGGAGGAGGCGAGAGCAGAGTATACCGCAGACATCATTTCTACTACAGTGGCGGAGCCGTACAGGACCTGTTTCACTGCAGGGGGATCCAAAACAAGCCCCGTGGAGCAGCAGCTAGAGCGACAGCAGCCGCAAGACATTGTTTCTCTCCCCCTGTCCCCCCCCTCCCCACGCAACCCCAGATCCATTTACACTTTACAGTAAGTGGCTATTTTTTTTCCTTCTCTGATTCTTTCTCTCCCCCTCCCCCATCCTCTTCTTCCCTTATTTAGATAACGCCCCCCCCCCGCCCCATCCGCTCTCTCCCGAGAGGGGCAAAAGCAACATCCAGCATACAAACCCCCAATGCCAAGGGCTGCACGGGAAACAGCTGGAAGAGGAGCGAAGGAAATCGACGCGTCGTGGTGTGTGTGTGTGCGTGCGTGTGTGTGTGTGTGTGTATACATACAACCGTCCCCGGCTCCTGCCTCCCGGGGTGCAGAAGCAGCCGGCACGAGTCTGCCAGGGGCAGGGTGGGCGCCTGCCCGGAGAGGGGGCGCGCCCGGGCGGGCGGGGGGCGCGGGCGGAGAGAGCGGCGGCGGCGCCCCTCTCCGGCGGCTGCTGGTCCGGCGGCGAGCGCCGAGAGCCTTGTCCTCCTCCCTCCGGGTGTCGCGGGGGGAGGCGGCGGCCGAGGGTCGCGTTGCCCTCTTCTCTCCTTTCCACTCCTCCCCGGAGGGGGGCGGTGAGAGCCGACCGGGACGCGGGGGAGGCCCGGGCTTCCCCACCGGTGGTCGCCTGGCATGGGTGCCCCGAGGCGGGGGGGGGGGTCTCCACGCGGAGGCCGGCCTCCGGGTGTGCGTACGGTAGCCGGGCGGGATGGGGACAGCGCGGTTCCCCCCCCTCCATCTCCCGGGCCGGCCGGGACTTTGCGCGCTACCGGGTGCCGGCGGAGGGCGCCGGGGGAAGGGGCGTGCGGGGTGCTCAGTGCGCGGCCGGAGCGTTGGGGACGGGCCCTGGCAGTCGCCGCCACCGCCGCCCTGTTGGTGCGGCCGCTTCCTGATCAAGTGCAGCGGCTCCCGGAGCCCGCGAGCGCCCCAGCCCGGACCGGCGTCCCCACCAGCGCCCGCGGCCGGAGCCGAAGAGTGGCGGCGGGCGCTGCCCTGCGCCGGGAGTGCACGGCTGCGCGGCGGCTGGGAGGGTGAATGAAGCCAGGAGGAGGGGAAGGAGGCGGCGGCGGCGGAGGAGGAGGCGCTGCGGGGATTGGGATGCGCCCTGGAGCCCCGCGGCTCGCTCACTCCGGGCCGGCCGGAGACTCTGCCACTCCCCGGGCGGCTGCCGCCGCCGCCGCCTCCTACGTGGTTCCAGCCCTGCGCGCCGGCCGGTCCCGCAGGGGGCAGGGAAGGGGCCGGACGGGCGGAGCGAGAGGTGAGGCGGTGTCGGAGCGCGGCGGGAGCGCGTGAGTGTGAGTGCGTGTGTGCGCGCGTGTGTGCGCCCGCGCGCGCCGGGCGGGGGCCGAGGGCAGCCCATGGCGAGGGGCCTCTCGCTGGCCACTTGGCCGGCTTGGCAGCGCCTGGACCTCTCCTTAAACTCCGTGGCTGGTGTGCTTTCATTTTATTTCCGACCACGTAGGGGACTGAGTGGAAGCGGTGAAACAATTCAGGCTTTCCAGGGAGGTTGAGCAAGAACCTGTGTGTGTGTGTGTGTGTGTGTGTGTGTGTGTGTAAGGCTGTAGGGTGGTGATCTAGTCTTTGCCAGAAAACAACCCCCGCTAAAGGAAATCAGTTTCTAACACCCTGCGGTTCAGTTCGACCCAGCGATTGCCCCGTTTTGTTTTGCTTTCTTGATGTAAAATCCTACAGATAAGAGGGTAATATAAATACTTGGGAAGGTTGGGAAATTGCTGAAGAGTAGTAAGGGTGGAAAAAAAAAGCCAGTCGGAAGCTGGTTATATAATGCGCGATGTGGCTACCAAGAAAGGCAAGCTATTTTTATTTTGTTTACCGTATGGTGTGCAGTAGGGACTCCTCCAGAGTGGTTCTGTCCCCAAAGAGATTTCTTAGCTTCCCCGAGAGATCCTCAGGACACAGTTAGTGAAATTAGAGGACCCTGTGCCACCCACAGAGTAAAATCCTCAGGGTGGCATTCTCTCTGCTCACTCTGGGCACGCAGGGCAATGTGTGTATAAGTTCTCCTCGAGCAGTCTGGTAGTCACACCTCAATGACATTTGTGTTTTATTATGCGGACTCTTCTTAATATTCAAACATCATCGTGTTAGATCCCACCCAGCAGGGGGTAGCTGCTTGGTGGCTATTTTTAGGCATGGCTAGTTTTCCAGTAAGTTAGCTAAACCGTTTTTGTTTGGCTTTCTGAGGAAGCCCAGGTTAAGCTCACCCACTGGTTGGTGGGTGGGTGAGGCAGTGAATGTAGTTTGTACTTGAGCTTTTTCCTAGGGATTGAAACTTGTGCTTGAGGAAGCCACGAACGAACGAGAGAGGAGGAATTTGTACGCATGAACTCTTGGGAGGGGATTGCACCATAACAGTTGATGCTGTGGCATTTAATCTCCTCTGATTGCCCTCTAAGTGGGCAGGCATCAGTCCGTATTTTAGCAGCTCTGCAAATACATGGGCTTAGATGGACCTTGCACGTAAAGCAGAGGTTGAAGGGCTCCAGGAACCTCTGTCTGCCTGCCCTTCTCATCATGCAGATCCGTGTCAGTGGTGTTAGTTTTCTGTGCGCTTACTCCAGCCCTGATCACTCATGTAATTAGATCAGGCTGCCATGGCAACAGACAGTGTTCCTCTTCCATTCAGGTGGGTTTGCCTGAACTACTTCCAGGGTTTTATGCACAGTATTCATGCTGCCCAAGCCAGGCGAGGCTTCACTATTTCAGCTGCACCTTTTGGCCATTTTGAACAGGCGACACTGAATGAGGTTGCTAGCTCCTCAACTTTCCGAAAGGGAGCCTACTTAGGAGCCGTTCTTACTGGATGCAGTGTGTAAAGGCATCTCCCCAGACAGTGGAAGGAGCCTGACAGCCACACTCCTGTTTATTGAGAACGGATCAACAAGTATTTGATACTTGCTAGAAACCTTTTCAGAGGTTACTAAAGCAGCATTTCTTTTGCAGTCTGGAGCCTGTGGCCTTGCACACACTCTTAACCCTTTCTAGTATGAAAAAAGAACACACTCTCTTTTGGAGTGGTATTGCAGGTAGTGATGGCTGGCTTGCCAGAGGGCTTACTTGGAGGAAGGAACTTACTTGGGAAGTCTTATCTCCACTGTCACGTTCTGAAACTAGGCAGCCGTCATTGTAAAAACTGGTACTGGCAGCTTGTAGACATGCTGAATGCATTCATTCTTCATTTGGATCTGTTGACCATGATCTCCGATGCTTTTTATAGTAATTTCAAATATTTGAACAGTTAAGCAAGAGCTGAGGTAGCCTATAGCTCGTGGAGGGGCAAGACATGTAGCTTTTCCACAGTAAACAACTTGTTCTGTATTTTGGGATGTAACTTACTGAACACTTGGAGAGCAGAATTCTTGCGTCTCGGGTGAAGCCTGCTAGGGCCAGGAAATAAGATGGTAGAAATGGTCATAGAAAAACACCCTTAGATACCACACCTCTGTACTGGTCAGGTAGTCTAAATAGTGACTGTGATGCTTGAACGGAACAATAACAGATAAGCATAGTGCCAGCATTTAGTTGTGACCTTGCCAGTCAGTTTACAGCTTTTTGACCCAGTAACTAAACGGGTTAAAAAGGAAAAATCCACCCCCGAGAGCCTGGTGTGGTAGCGCACACCTTTAATTCCAGCACTTGGGAGGTAGAAGTAGGAGGATCACTGTGAGTTTGAGGCCACCCTGAGACTACACAGTCAATTCCAGGTTAGCCTGAGCTAGAGTGAGTCCCTACCTCAGAAAAAATAAAAAACAAAAAAACAAAACAAACAAACAAAAAACACAAATCCACCCCCGAGGGGCCAGCTTTGTGAGCTACTCCCCTCCCCTCCCCTCCTAGGGAGTTTATGAGTTTGCGCAGGTTACTGAGTTTGAGTTTATGTGGTTAGTACCTTCTTTGTGGCCTGGTTAGATGAAGCATTTCTGTGGTTAAAATGAGCTATTATTTCTGAGAGGTAAATACATGAGAATCAAGGATATAAAATAAAGCACAGAAGTTTAAGTTTTTCATGTGCCTTGAAGCCCTTTCTGTATTGTATTTTGCAACAGAAAGAAAATTGTGTTACTCACAATAAAATGTAAGCCATGTTATTTTTCAATGGACAAATAAATCCTTACTAAAATAAGTGTGTGAAATGTTTGTATGTGATTGGGGACTGGGAAAGACATCATTTTTTTTTTTTTTCCTCTGTAGATTTTGTTTTAAAAGGGTTAGGCAAACAGACTGTTACTTTGTTGGAAATATTGTAACAAGACTTCAAGCCTCTCAGTTGGCTTTTTAGAGACAGATAAATGAGATGACATATCAAATGGCTGAAGACAGCCAAAACTTTGAATATACCTTGCTCAGTAGTCCTAGGAAAGGCCAGTGAGAAAATGTTATTAAATAGTTGAATCAACACTTCTCTGGCCCCTGTTTTTCTTTTTTTTTCTTTTTTAATATTAGTGCAGAAGAATTCAAGGACTTAAATTCTTCTGTACAGTGTTGGGCCTTTGTTTTCTTTTACGTCCTGAAATGTCAAGGGGATTGCACTCCTGTATATATCCTGAAGGACAGGTTGCAGTAACTACTAGACTGTAACCATTAGCTTTTCTTCCCAAGAGAAGTTAGTCAATAAAACACAGAACCCGTGTATTTAGTTCAGTGTGGAATTGAATGTTAATTCTTTGAACTGAGTTACCTGAACGCAACCCACAGACTCTGAAGTCCTTTCTTAGGCTAAGGTGGCATCGCCCAAGATGCCTGTCATTTTTAGAGGGTGATAGATTGCCATACATGGCTGTTATTTACAAAATAACACACAAGTCTGAGTGACTGGCTTCCTTAGGAGATTTAGGCCTTCCCAACTTAATTGCCATGAAGAACAGACCCAGTTCCCATCACATGTCCAAAGTTACTTGAGCAGACCCTTCTTAATTTGTTACATGTATTTTAACCAGCAAATGATAGAAATCCTCATAAATGTAACAGTTCCTTTCCTAAGCCTTATGTATAGCCCTTCTTCTGGTTTTGTTTAGCATATGAATGTTTGAGTCATCAATAATATTATTCATTGAATTTAGTCCCACTGAACTTAATAACATAAATTTACTTAATTTTCTGTAAGAAGGAATATCATGATGTATATATGGTGCTGGCTTTACATAATTAAAATAATATTGGCTGGAAGTGATAAAGTTGAATTGAGGTTTAAAAAATATAACTTAAAATTATAAAAGTAGTATGAGGGAGTTTAGTAATTTCTCTTTATTTTTGGAGATGGCATTTTTGTTTTTCCCTTTATAATTACATTTATGCATGTTAATATATCTTTATCTGCATGGTGGCATGTTCTGTAATCCTCGTACATTCAAACCTTTCAGGAGAATGTTCTCTATCTAGAGCGTGCATTGCTACCATCCCACATGAACTGAACATCCTTAGAGTTCCTGCAGACAAAGAAGCAGACGCATTATATGTCGTTTGGCACACTGTATGTTAGCAGACATGTTTCACTGATTTTTCTATAACATTCAATGCATCCCATTTATGAAGTAATGAAAATGTATTAATTACCATCATGTAAGCAGAATTGTCTCCTACTTTTCTGAAAACTCATCACGGTGTAATCTGAAGTTGAGTCTTAGGGGGGGACATAGTTTCCCCTGACTGTGCTGTTCTGATTTTGGCTGAGAAGAATTTGTCCCTTTTCCACTGGAGGTGCCCTTTGACATGACAGGTTCAGAGGGATTTATTTCTCAGGTATTTTTAGTGATAATTATATCTGCGAACATGTAAACACTATGCTTCTAATATGAAAAAGAGAATACTTTTTTCTTGTCATTCTTGTTTATGAGACACATTCTCTTACTGTGCCCTTAGCTCTGGTCCTGACTCCTATGGTGTCTGTTGGTTTTTGTACACTATCACATTTTTTTGATATCATTTGAACTGTCTTTCTTGGTAACTTTCCACTATTAATAGTGTCATGTTTCTTTGCTGTGCTGTTGAAATATTCAAGATTCCATTTTTAGTGTGTGCTGCTGTATAGAACACCCTGTAGTTTATTTTCTCATGTACTATTGGTATGTCTGCAGCGAGTTCACGCTGCCTTGTGCTCATTCTCCTGTTTCTTCCTTCTTTTTTTTTTTTTTTTTTAAATGTTGTTTATTTTTATTTATTTATTTGAGAGTGGCAGAGAGAGAGAGAGAAAGAAAGAGGCAGAGAGAGAGAGGAGAGTGGGCGCACCAGGGCTGCTTAGCCACTGCAGACGAACTCCAGATGCATGTGCCCCCTTGTGCATGTGGCTAAAGTGGGCCTCGAACCGGGGTCCTTAGGCTTCACAGGCAAGCGCTTAACCGCTAAGCCATCTCTCCAGCCCTGTTTCTTCCTACTACAAGTAAGTCCCTCTTTGGTACTCGGGTTAGGGTGGCAGTGCAAGCTCTTTTGAAATAAGAAAGCATGCCAATGCTAGCGTAAATTAATCTTTTACAGCATTTGCATCATATTTGACTGTTCTGTGCACTTCAGCAGAGGGGGAGGAGACTGTAATTTGGACTCTATAAAACCTTATCTGCCAAGTGAAGTGTAAATAGAGCTGTGTACACACACATCTGTATACAAGCGAATTCCCTCCCAGCCGAGTGCTCTTGGAGTGCTGTCTGCCAGCCTACAGTACCTGCAGCCTCCTGGAAAGTGATTATCAAGTATTTTTGAAGCTTCATTGGAGACATTACCAGATAAAAATCAATACTTCCCCTCCCCTTTTAAGGAAATGCTGTGTAAGATTAAAAAGATTCTTGTGAGCTGCTATTTAACTTTGCCACTGTGTGTAACTCAATAGCCGTCTTGGTGGGAAGGCTGTCTAGTTAGGATTTGAAGGCCACCAGAGCCTGCTTCTGCCTGCCCCCCCTCTCTGTGCACACGGGTCACACACGGGGAACCAGAGACTAAAAGCTGCTGTTTTGTAGAGCATTCCCAGGCACGCCGTAGATGCTTACATCAGTGCTCTCTGCATGGATTCGTTAGAAGGAAGAATACTTTGGCTACTATTCATTACTTTGAAAAGGGCTGGAATGAAATGGAAGTTATTTTCCTTTCCAGCTGGGCTGTGCTCTTAAAAACAGTGAGTGTGGATGGATGAAAATAATTATGACTACTGAGAGGAGTTGCCATGTTCCCAAGGATAACTGGCTTACTTACCTGTTTACAGATTACTCATGTCGGAGATCATATTCATAGCTCCAGAATACTTTCTTCCTGACACCCAATATAATTCCGGGCCTTCTCTTTCCTACTGTTACCTGGCGTGAGCTTAGGAAACCCGAACTAAATTTAAAATCCGCCTAAACACATACGCAGCTCAGCTCCAGCGAGCAAACTGAAAATCAGTTCAGCCTTACTAGTTTGGGGTTTCTTCTAGATAATGGAATATCACCAGGTTTTAAGTGTGTAATTTTTGAGAACTATATTATTTATTTGTTAGAGAAAGAGAGAGAGAGAGAGAGAGACAGACACAGAGGGGAGGGAAGGAGAGAGTGAGAGAGGAAAAGAAATAGAGAAAAGAATAGTGTCCTAAGGCCTCTTGCTACTGAAGGAACTCCAGACACGTGTCACTTTGTGACTTTGTATGTGGCTTTATGTGGATACTGGGAAATTAAACCCAGGCCCAGCAGGCTTTGCAAGTAAGTGCTTTTAACAGCGTAGACATCTTCTCAGTCAGCCTTCTTATTTTTATTTTTCGAGGTAGGCTTTTAAATGTGTAATTTTAATGGAAGGGCCAAAATGGCATGTCTGCAGATCAAGTCTTCAACTTCTTCCATTCCTGTGCATACATCTTCACGGAAAACTACTATTATACAAGCACCAAACTCTGATGCAAAGGTATATGGATGATTCATGTATTTCTCCTTTTGTCCATGTGGTCACACAGCCACATCACATTGTGGATAACTTCGATTTGACTCTTGGAACAAAAGGAATATATGCATTGACTAATTAAATTATTTGGAGTTTAAGAGAAAGTCTAGTGAATATGTACCAACTTTTTTTTCCCCCATCTTGCACCTCGTGTGGTGGTGCATGTCTGGAATCCCAGCATTTTGGGAGGGGGTAAGAGGCGAGAGAATCAGGAGTTTAAGGTCATCTCCAGCAATATAAGGAGTTGAAAGTCAGCTGGGCTACATGAGACATTGTCTTGAAACACCAAAAAAGAATAATAATGAAGTTTTTTTTTTTTTTTTTTTTTTACTGCATTTGATTTTTTTTTTCTATCCATTGAAATAGAAGCTGATTCTTTTGTACTCATTGGACTACTATACTAATATCTGTGTTCTTTTTAGGATTTTTTCCCTCCCATCTCTCTCTTTATTGTTTCAAGGTAGGGTCTCACTTTAGCCCAGGGACCTCACTCTGTATTCTCAGGCTGGCCTCCAAATCACGGTGATCCTCCTACCTCTGCCTCCCAAGTGCTGGGATTAAAGGCGTGCGCCACCATGCCTGACTAGAATTTTCTCTTAAATTGCATGTGGACATATGATAGTGTATGCTGGATTAAAATTAGGCTTTGGCCCACTTGCTATTTAGTTCATGACCATTTCATTTCCAGTTGGTATTATTCGTGATTATCAGCATGTATTTATGTACTAGATGCTTGTCTGGAATTACTGGAGAAAAGGGTGGCAAGGGCAGGTTCATGCGAGCAGACCAAGCTTCATAGGACTGAAAAGATCAATGGTCTGTATTTTGTTTTGTTGATTTCCCTCTGAGACCTGTGAATAAACACAGATCTCCTTTGGAACTGGCGTGCATGTGTGTGACTCTAAAGAAAGAAACTAAGAACTTCGATGCTCTTAAAACATGTACTTTAGTGCATAGACTCTTAAGGTGCACTTCTTTTTTAAAAGCAGTTTCTTTCTTTCTTTTTTTTTCCTCTTGGATTTCCCCCGCTGAGCTCTGGACTTCTGTAGGAGCATCTTGCGGCAAGTCAACAGGGTGGCCCGTTCAAGCTGCAGATTGCCTGTCTTCCTTGCTCAGCAGCCTCCTTCTCCACGGGGTCTCTGCATAGTCGGCCAGGTGAGAGCTTTGCTTCAGGATGTCTTCCAACTGCCGAAGAAGTCTGACCCGGCAGAATTGCTTCCCAGCCATACATTTTGTTGACTGTTGAATATAATTTTCTTTGCATGATGTAGTCTGTGATAAATAGCTCAACCCGTGTGTGTGTGTGTGTGTGTGTGGTGTATTTTCTGAGTGTGGATATGTGTGGCCCGTGGGCATGCATGGGGAGGACGGAGGAGAACATCCGCTATTGCTCTTCCCCTTTCTGCCTTGAGAGTGTCTCACTGAAACTGGAGCTGCTGTTTTGGTCAGACTGGCTGGCCTTCGAGTGCCAGCGATTTTCCGGGGTCTAGCTCCCTCAGGACTGCAGCTGCAGGCATGTGGAGCCACGCCTCGATTTTTAGTTAGGTGCTGGGATCAAACTAAGGTTCTCATGTTTGCTGCTACAAGTGTGCTTATCTGCTGAGCTGTGGCCCCAGCCTCTAGATTTTTTAAAATTTGGATTAAAGCACCTATATTTTTTTTCTCTTGGGTTCATGAAGAAATATGCACATCTGACTTTGTGGTGATTGATGGTTGCTGCTTGGAGCTAAAGCCTAATTATCATTTTTTCCTTATGGTTGTGAAACATGTGATTTTACCAGATACCCCAAGTCTCAATTGCACGTGTAAGGTTTTCACTGGAGTGTTATACTTGTGTATGGAAAGAGAGAGCTGTGTTTGGTCAGTGGCAACCAGTAGTTCCTGAGTCCTGAGCTGCTTTGTGTCTGTTTGGATTTTACAACTTCCTGATTTCTTCATGTACAGTAAATTTTTTCTGGCGTGGAGAGTCATGCAAGCAAAGATTGGTGACTCATGATTCTTTATTAAGGAGAAGACGAGAGGCCACTGGCCTTGAGTGAAATCAAGAGAGAATGGGAGTCAGTTGGGACTTGGGGCAGGGGAGGGCTTGGGAATGTTGCTCTGCACAACCAAGGGCCCGGGAGACATAGTGAGTTCCTGGATAGCTAGGATACAGAGTGAGACCCTGTCTCAAAAATAAACAAATAAACAAATAAAGAAATCATTAAATAAGAAGAAAGAGAGAGGCTGGAGAGACAGCTTAGCTATTGAAAGAACTTGTAAATCCTGATGGCCAGAGAGAAGGACTGGAGAAATGGCTCAGCTGTTAAAGGCACTTGTTTGCAAAACCTGATGGTCGGGTTCAATTCCCTAGAACTCATGTGAAGACATATACACAAAGTGGCATATGTGTCTGGAGTTGGCAGTTTCAACAGGTCTTGACTTGCCCCCTCCCCTCCCCTCCCCTCCCCTCCCCTCCCCTCCCCTCCCCTCCCCTCCCCTCCCCTCCCCTCCCCTCCTTCCCTTCTTCCTCTCTCTCTCTCTTCACAAATTATTAAAATTAAATAAATAGGGCTGGAGAGATGGCTTTGCGGTTAAAGCTCTTGCCTGTGAAACCTAAACCCAGGTTTGATTCCCCACTACCCACATAAGCCAGATACACAAGGTGACATGTGTGTCTGGAGTTCAGTTACAGTGGCTAGAGGCCCTGGCACATCTATTCTCTCTTTCTCTCTCTCTGCCTCTTTCTCAAATAGATAAATAAAATATTTAAAAAAAATATCTGAGCAAGGTGGCTTATGCCTTTAATCTCAGTACTTGGGAGTTAGAAGTAGGAGGGTAGAAGTGAGTTCGGGGCCAGCCTGAGACTACATAGTGAAGTCCAGGTCAGCCAGGGCTAGAGAGACACCCTGCTTCAAAAGATAAAATAAATAAAAACACTCGAAAATGATTTTCCAGACTTCTTTCTGTTTATACTTAAGATCCAGTTTTTAGGTTCTGTAAATGTCATGGCATCTAGGTCAGAACCTGGAGCTCTCCCACGAACCAGAACACCCCCACTTTTCATCTGGGAATGTCCTCTAACCTTGAGCAGACCCGACCTTTCCTGCCTCCGTTGCTTCACGTGGAAGGTGGAACCAGTAGGAAGGATTGTCAGGAGGACAATGGGATAGTGTGTGCACATTGCTGGGATGGTGCTTGGCATGTGGCTTGTCACCTAATAGCATGTGCTGTCACGTTAGCCCAAAGTTTATCTATGGACAAAACAATTGTAATGGTCTTGTTTTTCCATAGCTGTTCCTGGGCCATACATGACCAGGAACAAGTAAATATAACTAGACCTTGGTCTTTGGACCAACCTTGTAGATATTCACAGCTTTGCAAAGCCAGAAAGGCTTCTGTGTAATTTTTTCTGAATTTTAAATTCTGAACTAATGTCAACTCTCTTACTAGTAGAGGATGCACATATTTTATTGTAGCGTAGCATGAACTATTGATGCATTAATGGGATTATTTGTGGTTGGAATATGAACAAAGACCTGAGTTATAGAAACATTTATGCCTCTGACAGGGAAGCTGCTAAGTCCTGGAGGGGTCCAAGACAGAGGTGGGGGAGGGGGAGTTAGATAACAGACACTGTATTCGGTGAACCACGGAACTAGTTTCTTCGTATTTTACTGGCTGTGGACTAGAGAGGTGCCCTTTAAATGGAAATAGACTATCCTAGAGTTACTGCAAAGGTACAAAGGTAACCCTCTTAAGATCTGCAGGTGTCTGCCAATGGACAGGGTGGGCATCTTGCCGCTGCAATCTCTCTCTGTGGTGGCACCTGTTTAATACTTAAGTGACAGGCAGAAGGTTTCACATGGAAGCCTTAGGGAATTTGGCTCAGTTGCATAGGGGATGAACACATGCAGTGATTTTTTTTTTTAAGTCTGTGATATTTAAGAGAGTCATTGGTTATAATAGCTCAAGAATTGTATTGTGTAAAAAACAAGCAGTAATAAGTCCTATCTGGTCAACATGGGCAGCTTGTTGAGAAAAGACCCAGGCCTTTCTAGTCTCCTACAGGTCTAAATGTTTTACTGACAAAAGAGGGCAAAGTCACCTTGAATCTTAAGTAGCTGACATTTTCTGTGATTGCATTGAAAGGAAACGTATAGGTATTATCTAAACATTATGCATGAATTATAATCTCACCATTATGTCCTTACTGTTGATGGTTGTATGTGGGCAGGGAGAAAATATCATGCTGTACCCTGACATATTCAAGGGTTTCTTTTTTAAAAATGAAAGCCTGTATTATGCTTATTTCTGGCTCTGGTTGTTTTATAAATATGATACAGCTATAGCAAGTTATGACCTAACTTGCTCACAGTTACTATCTATGTAAAGAAATGATTCATTCATGTATTCACTGTATAGTTTTTTAAAAACTACTTCATGGTTCTGTGGACATAAAACTGAGTAACAGCTACCGGAAGGAGGTTACATATACGTCGTGCCCAGGCAGGGACCATGCTGAAATAGCAACAAAGCCCACAGGATTGGGTTGTACTTGCCTGGGTATGTTCTGACCCGGAAGGAATTCAGAACAGTAGTGAGGGATCCAGAAAGACTGCGAGGAGGAGGCTCACGGGATTTGATTGCTGAGGGCTGGAGTGCATTTCTGGGGGAAGAGGAGATCCGCCCCGGTGACCCGGCGGCGGCGGCGGCGGCGGCGGCGGCGGCAGCAGCGGCAGCAGCAAGCCAGTGCGTGGAATGGAGCAGCCGGGGCGCCAAGGCTGCACCCGGGTGTGGCCGTGTCTCCCCTCCAGGACGGTGACAGGAAGACCTCTGAGAGGCCTGGAGAAGAGCGAGCGAGGAGGGGCCGTGGGCAGACAGGGGTCTTGGAAACTGGACTTTGAGGTCTTGTGTGTGGCAAAGAGCTGTGTGCACAGAAGGAGGTGACTGTGACTCAACTTTAGGAGGACACAGGCTGGTGTGGGATGCATAGCAAGCAGGTAAGGGGCGAGGAGGCAGAGGGCAGCTTGAAGGTTGGCACTGCCCAGCTTTGTTCCCATCCTCTTCAAGAAGTGGGTGGCAGAACTGGCATGACACACAGGTGGGTAAGGGGGGGGTCTTCCACCAGAGCCCGGGCACCCTGGAACCTCACTGCTCAACTCGGCACCAGGCAATCATGCTGAAACCTTTCTTCTTTTAAGAAATAGGAACTCGAGCTACTTTTAGCTGACTCGAACGGGTGCCCGACCGCGGACGGCGCTTTTGAAAGTCCTTGCGCCGTGTCTCTCTTCCACAAATGCCGCTCCGACCTTCCTCTAAAAACTGTCACCGAGATGTTCCGCGGCATCCTGTCCCTGCCGGCTGCACCTCAGCCTGCCTTTCCTTTGCCGCTTCCCTGCGGACAGATGCTGCTCCTGTGACGCGCAGGCGCCGCGTACCGGACTCCTTAGCAGTTGTGCAGTTGTGGCCCCTCATTTACTGTACTTTCCTATGACTGTGAGTGTAAGTGTGCTTCATAACTTCCTGGAGGTTTGCTGTGGACTTTTTTTAAGTGTGAGAAAAGTCTGTCTGTCTATCTTATATCTCTATATAGAGACATGTATATGTGTGTGTATATACATATGCGCATTTATATGTATATGTATACATATATATATGTATATATGTGTCAAGTCATTAGACACAGCTCTTTGAACATTTGGCTCTTCATTGATACCTTATAGAGAAATAAAGAAAATAGGATTATTAAGCCTTAGTTCTGGGGAAAAGTTATCCTAAATTTTCATGGCTCACAGAGAAGGAAAAGCGTGGAATTTATCTTGGTCTTAATGAGTGGTCTGTTTTGATGTAATTAGGGAAAGCCTGAGGGGTATTTAAGTTTGTTTTTTTTTTTTTTTTCTGTGGAGTTATTTAGGTGGGCTCTTTGTATTACCCTTATCTGGCCAACGATGAAGGCATGATTTATATTAAAGAGCAGAAGCCCAGGACAGGAGTGAGAAGGATGGAGAAGACCACTGGCGAGGCAGACCGTCCTCCTGTAGGCAGTTAGTGTGCTCTTGCCACGTGAGTCATCTTAAGCCTCTGAGACCCCCGTGGCAATGGAGAGTCTTGGTCGTTCAGTCACCTCCCCAAGTACGAGCTCATGTCTTCCTCCCTGTGGTCGTCTCGGGTCAATGACACTGTGTCCATGTCGCAGGTGAGCAAACGAGCACAGAGAGTAAGTGACTTGTCCAAGGTTGCCCAGGAGTTACGAGATAGACTCGCGATGAACTCCCGGCTTCCAGGCTTCAGTCCGGAAGGCCTGCAGGTCTTTGTCCCTGTACTCAAGAAGCTTGAAGAACCGTAACCCAGGAGCTCTCAGAGGTCAAGATCAAGGAAGGGCTCCCGGGCTATGAGTGTCGCTCCTTGATGCCTGTCTTCTGATCAGAGTCATATAGAGGCTTTGGATACAGGCTGTCCTTTGCAATGTTTCATTCCGCTTCCCCATGCCTTCCTGGGATTCTTACATACTTTCAGTAATCATTAATTGAAGAAAATGATGACAGTGGCAGTCTGCTTATCTGTTGCAGGGGATTGGCTTAGGTGAGTGCCAGGTGGTGTCCAGCATGGAGTTCCAGGCCGCCCATGAACTTTTGACTCCCCGAGGAGCTTCACTGGGGCCTGTTCAGCTTGCTTGACTCGGCAGGCAGACACAACTGATTTCTTTCTCCCTTGTGATAGGTGGGAGGGGTGGGGCCCAGGGCACACCCAGTGTTCTCCAAGAAAGAACAAAGCATGCGGCCAGGTGGCCACACAGGAGCTGAGGACGCCAGGTCCTCATGGCTGCTGCATTTCAGCCTCTCACCTGGGTTGTCCTCTGTGGACCAGCCAGTGGCCAGTGCATCTCAGGTGGTCCGGTCCAGCTGATGCTTAGGGAGGGCCTGATTGTCTTTTGGATGTTGGGTGGAATTTATCAAGCATTTTATTTTGTGTCTCTGGTGGTAATGCTCCTTTTGTAGGCATTTACAGGCAAATGGAATAGAGGAGGCCTTGAGATTTACTATCTGTGCACTTGGCTGGCGTCGCCAGCCTCCATCGCAACTGTAATCGTATGTGGCACATTTTTATTTACAGATGACAAGGCTCTGACTCTGACATGGGATGAAGGGGAAGCTCCTCCCCATAGCAGTTGTCTGTCATCTGCTCCGGAGAACTAATTGCTTGGCAATTCCCCTTTGGTAATTCCCTCTTTATTTTGTGATAAGTCACTTAACAGTAATGGGCTTGTTGAGCAGAGTGTGGCGTCGACTGCGCTCTCCAGAAACACCACCGTGAGCCTGGGGATGTGCTTGTAGAATTCTGTTTGGCTTTCCCGAAGAAACACTGAAACCATTATATGGCCTGTTAATATTTCACTCAATACTACGTTAAAACACCGAGCAGTGTGCCATTTTCTGAAAGAAATCAAAACCAGGCCTCTTTCTTAAAATGTGCCCCTGTGCATTAGAAAATTATTAAAAAGGAATTTAATATTTATAGAATGTTTAATGCTCTTTTAAAATTAAGATTTTAAAGTGGAGTGAGCAAAGTTTAAAAGAAAGCTGTTACACTGGTAGTTTGGAGAATGAATTGCTGTTTCTTTTTCTGTGGCTAGATGGCATAGACTACTCACCTTAACCTTGCTGGGCCTCAGTTTCCCAGTCTGCAAAAATAGCACAGTCAAAACAAATGACCTTGGGAGTGGAAGATTGCTTAATTGGGAAAGGGCTTGCCTTGCAAGCACGAGAATCTGTGTTAGGTCCTCAGAACCCGTGTGAAGATGCTGGGCATGGTGGGATGTGCTTGAAATCCCAGCTTCTGAGGTGTCAGGGACAAGGAATCTGTGGGCTTACTGGTCAGCCCATCTCCAGCCTGATTGGTGAGGTTCAAGCCAGTGAAAGACACTGTCTTAATACAGATGGATGGTGCCTAAGGGACAACACTTGAAGTTCTCTCCTGGCCTTCATATGCATGCACGCACATGCACACACATGCGCACGCACACACACACAGAGACGGTCTTATGAGCTCCTTTCTCTGGCTGACATTGTACAGTTCTGTGATTTTATTGTAATTCCTCTCCTCGGCTCCCCCAAGACCTTTGCTTCTGTCAAACATCATTTACTGTTGTTTGACTTTGTTAGGTTTTGTATTTAATTAGAATTTATATTTTAGCTATTATTGTGTCATTATTTAGAGAATAAGTCATAAGTGGTGCCTAACATCATTTATTACGCCATGTATATTAGTTTCATACCTTAATACTTCCTCTGTTCCTTTTCACTGAGCTTATTACCATGCCCTACACAACAGCTCTTTCTGGAGGTGGGCTGTGTTGTAAGTGGAAAGAATCTTTCGGCTAATTGCAGAATTATTTCTTAGGGGAGGAGTGCCTAAGCTCGGCTCTCGTAAGTGGTGGTATCAAGGGCTGTATTCTGCTTTTAATTTGTGAGTAGAAATCCTTTTGATGTCATTTGGTTTACCTGCAGGTGCAGGTGGCTGTCCCCAGGTAATTCCTTCTCTCTTTTGCATCAACTCGTCCAATTAGCATGTGCCCCGTTACCTTGTCTTCTTGGTTAATTTATAAGCAGCTCATCCTGATGCCTCTGGATGCGTTGCAGTTATTAATAGTTTCCTTAGGCAGCTAGTGCAATAGAAGAGGTGACATTTGAGAGCTTTTTGTCTTGTCGTGTCTTATTTTGTTTGTTTCATAGGCAGAGGAGAGGGAGGAGGAGGCAGCAGTTACGGTGAGTCACAGTGAGGGCTTCAAATTCCCACTTGGTTCTTTGCTCTGTTGGCCCAGCCCATTTTTCATAAGTCTGTGATGCTCCTTTTCCTTCTGGCTAACAGGGAGGGTCATGCCCAGTCTGTAGATGGTTGGAACAATACGCACTCACTTTATCAGTGCCTGTGGTGGAATCTCATGATCTTAAAACCACATGTGGAAGAAGGGGAAGAGAGAGCACTTTAGAGCTGGGGGGGGGGGGTGGTGGGAGGAAGCACGAGCAAAGGGAAGATCTTGTTAGCTGTGCGTTTGGACCTCTGAAGCGTGGGGAGGACAAGGCTGCAGCGGGTGCTCTGCTCCTTGGAAGTGTGTTTCTCACCTACTCCTGGATGGACATGCTACCTTCTGCAGATGTGATGCATGATCATGATCCCAGCATGAGAGAGAGAGAGAGAGAGAGAGAGAGAGAGGGAGGGAGGGAGGGAGGGAGGGAGGGGGAGAGAGGGCACTTTTGTCAGCATGGTCTCTGTTGCAAGTTCCAGACAATATGGTATGACCCTGTCTCACACAACCACCACCATCAAACCAAAGAAAGAAAGAGAGAAAGAAAATATACTTCAAGAATCATTTGTTCAAACCTCAGAACAATGAAAGGGAGCCGCCAACAGCAGAAACTCCCTTTGGCCGCATCACCCCGGTCCCTGAGTCATGTTCACTTGAATGCTTGTCTTCGAGACCATGGCAGTTAAAGAGCTATCTTCTTTTTGGCTTTGCTGTTGCCATTTAGCATTCACATTCTCATTTACATCGCAGACTATCAAATTATCATCTCAGCCATTATGCAACACTCTCTCAGATCGTTCTATCTATAAGTTCCATTATCATCTTGGACATTTGATATGTTTCTGATTGTTTACTGTGATAAAGCCGCAGTGAGTATCTTTGCACACGGATGTATTTTTTACACACATCAGAAGGCTGATTGCTAAGTTGTTCCGAATAGCTTTTAAAGGCCTCCACCAACTGATGTTGTTACTAATGATAGAGAAATGTGTCTTGCTTCAACCTGATTAACAGTGAGATTCATCATTCTTAGTTTTTGGCTGGGCTAATTCTGCTCCTGGTTTTCAGGATTTGCATTGCTTTGATCCCTCTCCAGGTAGAACATACCTGGCTTTGTTTGTTTACTAATTGTCTGCCTCGCGCTTAGCAAACAGGAGGCCTGCCACTTGCTAATATGGGTATATGAGCTCTCCGCCTGTTCTAGATACTAATCTTTCTTTTTTTTTTTTTTTTAAATTTATTTATTTATTTGAGAGCAACAGACACAGAGAGATAGACAGATAGAGGGAGAGAGAGAATGGGCGCGCCAGGGCTTCCAGCCTCTGCAAACGAACTCCAGATGCGTGCGCCCCCTTGTGCATCTGGCTAACGTGGGACCTGGGGAACCAAGCCTCGAACCGGGGTCCTTAGGCTTCACAGACAAGCGCTTAACCGCTAAGCCATCTCTCCAGCCCTAGATACTAATCTTTCTGTAAAGTTGTGTTTGCTGCATCTCTTTCACAGTCCATTTTTTTTTAAATTTCCATGATAATAATTTTTGTTGCATGAAAATTTGTGGTTGAGAATATGTTCAATCTCTCTTGTGTTCTGTTTGCATCCTGGGCCCATATGAAAGGAAGAAGAAATATAATGGGAGTTTGAGTTCTACTCTGGGGCAACCAGCAGCCTGGCTTTGCCAAGAACTGCTCTTACTGGTCTGGAGATATGGCTTAGTGATTTAAGGCACTTGCCTGCGAAGCCTAAGGACCCAGGTTCAATTCTCCGGGACCCATGTAAGCTGGATGCACAAGGGGGACATGCGGCTGGCCCTGAAGGCCGTGATGCACCAATTCTCTCTCTCTATCTCAAATAAATAAATAATTTTTTTAAAAAATGCTTTTATTATTTTTTCTATTCACTGTTTTTCTTGAAGACCTGGTGCAGCACACTCCAAGTTCCCCTTCTTCCTTCTCCCACCTGCGCCTTACTCATGGCCCTTACTCACCCAGGGCTAGTTTCCTGGCCACCCCATCTCCTATGCCCAGCACCAGGTCTCCTTGCTCCCTCCAGCTGACCTGTGTAAGTATTTCCTGCCCTGGGATCATGGGTGGAAGCCTGTCTGGCCACATCCCTCACTTGGGTCTTAGGAGGAGGCTGGGATTTCAAAGTCTCGAGTCTCACAATTGTTCAAGGCTGCTGGCAGGTTGCGATCTTCTCTCGTGACCTGGTTCAGCTTCCTGCCAGGCTGTCCTGATGAGGGATGAACAACTTTACTTTGACCTTCATCCACATTGGAAGCAGAGACACGAGGCTTCACCAGCTCTCCTCCCTGGTGGAACTCTTCCTTGGGGATAAGATGACTCTGACAAGGAGAGGCTGGGAGCAGTTCCCTTGGTATCAAGTTTGGGGAAGTCTAATTTCAAAGTTGGAACTTGGGCCAGTGTCTCAACCAAGCCAGGCCAGCTTGACGTGTAATATACGTCTCTGATGGCTTCTTTTCCTTTCTTCTTTTTGAGACAAGGTCTTGCTGTGTAGCCTAGAATACAGAACCCATGGATATGGAGGACCAAGTGCATATGGAAAAACGTGTATAATTCAACATGGCCTTTTTCCTTTTTTAAATTTTTCTTTATGAGAGAGAGAGATTGAGAGAGAATGGGTGTGCCAGGGTCTTCAGCCTCTGCAAACAGACTCCAGAAGCATATGGGACATTGCGTTCTTGCATCACTGTGCATCTGGCTTACGTGGGACCTGGAGATTCGAGCATGGAGTCTTAGGTTATGCAGGCAAATACCTTAACTACTAAGCCATCTCTCCAGCTCCCCTCTTTTTTTGAGACTGAGTCCTGTTATATAGTTCTGGCTGGTCTTGCAACTCCCAGTGATCCTTCTGTCTCAGCCACCCCCCTCCTGGGATTATAGATGTGCACTGCCAAACCTGGCTACACATATTTTTGTTTGTTCCAGCCCATTTCTCTGTCTCTGAAGACTGACTTACTGTTTTCACAAATGACTCCTGGTTTTTCAGGACTCCCAGGAAGAAGTCCAGTGTCCTTAGCCTGGTTTCCTGGTTTGGAAGTTCACCTCCTGTTGCAAGCTATGTCACTCATGTAGCCCTATCTTCTCTTCATCTCAATAACTTGGGAATTTTGTCTGTGTGTTCTGTCTGGTGTTCCACCTTAGACATGCTGTGTCCCCTCCTTAGGAAACCTCTACCTGGCTGCTACTCCCTTTTTCTTAAGACCTCAGCTTCCATTGTGTCTCCCTGGGAGAGTCCTTAGGCTGAACTGAGTGCACCTCTTCTTCCTCTTCTGTAGTATTTTATTTTGTTTATGTGTTTGACCACTATAGCCCTGGATTGTCTGGAACTCACTATGTAGCCCAGGCTGACCTTGAACTTGCAGCAATCCTCCTACCTCAGCCTCCCAAGTGCTGGAATTACAGGTGTGAGCTGCAACACCCAGGGCTTGTGTAACACTTTGTAAATCTTCCCAGCTCAGTGAGGAGAGGGCCTCTTTCCTGCCTTCCTGTGCTTAGCATTGGGCTTATGTAAGCCTGCCAGAAACCCAGGCACTTCCCCTGCAGTGTGAATTTTTATGTCACAGAGTATATGCGATTCCTTCTCTTCACATGGACCAGAACTAGTGAAACTGTGCTCTAGATTCACTATGGTGTAGTGGCCCACAGGCAGGAACACATGATGATGTCTGCGTGGCTTTGGGCATCGTGCCAAGGGTGCAGAAGTGATGGAACTGTGTCAGAAGGCTGCGCTAAGCAGAAAGCAAGGATAAAGAAAAGCTCAATGGTGAGTTTTCTGGAATGAAAGTTCGATGCACTAGAACACTGGATTTGTTCAGATTTTGAGTTTTGTAGTACTCCACACTTCATCACACAAACACCGTCATTGCTGAAGTTCAGTACAGGAAAAAAGGCTTTGCTTTTGAATGTCTAAAACTGTCTGTCTTTGTATTGAAATGAAATTCCTATTGAGTTTCGGCTGCGTGGCACCTCTTAAAAGCATACCTATTATGTTGGATGAGTGAGTGAATTTAAGGTTCACATTTCTAGCATCTGTTTCCTGGCCTTGATCAGCCTTCTCCTCTGTGCTCACAGGACCTCACTTGTCAACTAAGGGGAGTGCTGGAGGTGTTTCTGACTGGAAGACACAAGTTCTGGAATTCTGAGTCAGGTTGCTTAAGTTTGGCTTTCAAAGCATCATATGGGAAGAGAAGCCGTGGCATGGAGTCAGGAACCGGAAGTTGTCCAGTGCGTAATGTTGCCTTTCAGAAGTGAGGCCGAGAGGGTGGCAGGACAGGGAGATGGCATGAAGGTGACACCTGAGCCCCTTTGATGTGGGCCAGCCACCTCCTTTATCTTGCATGTGGATTTGTCTAAGAGTTGCTTTGTTGGTGGTAGGCAAAGCGATCTTTGGCAGGTGTAGGGTGTCCATTTGTTAGGATGAGGAGCTGTATTCTAGGCCACACGACAGATTGGGTATCCCTTTGTTGGGGTGCGAAGCAATATGCTATGCTGTGTGTTAGCTTGACCCTTGTTTGGCTTCAGCCTGCCCTTGCCCCTCAGCCCAAGGACGTGCCTTCCTGTTTAGCCCTTTTATCTTTGTCCAGCGGATTCCTAGTGGGGGCAGAAAGAAATCTGGGTGAATTTTGTTTTGACCTCTCTTCCCAATTCCCAGGACTCAGCTCCTGCATCTTTGGTCACTGCTACGTAAAGCACAGGAAGGACTGCTCCACGTGTGACTCCACGTAAGACTTTGCAGAATATAGCAGGTTAGCCTGGCAGAGTGGCCCATACCTGTTGCTGTGAGTTCAAGCCCAGGCTGAGCCACAGAGTGAAACAGGGTCTCAAGATCAACAGCCGCAACAAGGACAAGGGCAGCAGAAGATGGTTTGGTTTATTTTGATATTTGTGTTTGATCATAGGCTCATAAGATAAATATATCAATTATTATAGTGACCGAAGCAAAAAGATTTGGGTTATTTATTTTAAAAAAGCTCCTTTGCTAAAACCTTGCTCTCTCCTGAGTGTGGAGAAAACATGGTGATGGCATGTAAGCCCACATGTGGTGGTTATTCTGGCTTCCCTATTCTATTTACGCCTCTATTACTCTTCGTACCCTTCACACTCTTCAGAAGGGACAGGTTGTGTTCTTTCTCCATGTTAGAACCGTCCAGATGGACAGCACTATTTTTACGGTTGCAATAAACAGATACAAAATAAGGAAGACACTTGTTTCCCCTCCATGCATACTGTAGGTCTGTTTCAATCATCCCAGAGATTAGCATAGGCAAATGTGAACAAGGCAACATTGATGGAAAACGTGAATTTGAATGTGAACTTGAAACATGTGTCTCCCCAACTGCATAGGATCCTTCTCTAGAGCCAAGTCTGGCAGTCACACTTCAGATCACCTCTAAGCTGGAAGGAGGGCTCTTGGGTCTAGGAAAGGAATGAACATGGTCAGTTTGCTATCCTGCTGAGCAGAAGACATTTGGCGACCTGACTGATCTATAAAGTTTCTGTCTCTAAGTCATACACTTAATTATAACTCTTTGCCCAAAGTCTCAGGAAAATAGTTCATATTTTATTTTTATTTGGACCTCCAGCCACTATAAATGAACTCCAGATGCATGCACCACCTTCTGCATCTGCTTTTCATGGGTCCTGGAGAATTGAACCAGGATCCTTTGGCTTTGCAGGCAAAGGCCTTAACCGCTAAGCCATCTTTCCAGCTGCGTGTTCATCTTCTAAAACACCCATTTAAAATGCCCAGGGTCTCCACAGGCTTCACTGGGAGGAGAGCCCTGTGTTTCCTGTTTCTCCTGTAGTAGGACTAGTCTCTCGTTTTGGTACAAGCTTAGGTCCTCCTTCACTGATGACAGCATATGGACATGGGCTTTGTCCCTGGGCCACGTGGTCTCAGAGTAACAGCTTGAGTAGAGAGCACTGTCCTCTTCATTCTCCAAAGGAGGAAAAACAGAATCTGAGGTTCTGGGTGCCAGTGATGGGATGGTTAATCATGTCATTTGAAGGGGGCTGGAGTCTCCATGGAAGCACGCCTCTAGGTGTGTGTGTAAGGGTGTTTCCTGGGAGGAGAGAGGCTGTCCCCTGAATGTGGATGGCATCATCCCATGGGCTGGGGTCCTGGGCTGAATAAAAAGGGGAAAGGGCAAAACAGAGCTGTTCCACTGAGCCCCGCCCCCCTGCTTTACCCGACGTGGGCAGGCTCCTGTGACTACAGCCAAGAGCTGCTGCTGCCCTCATCCCTTCTCCATCCCAGTGGACCGCGCCTCACACGTGAGCCAAGGTAAACCTCCTTTCAGTTGCTGCTTGTCAGATACTGGGCTGCAGTGAAGGGTGTCTATTGTGTTGTAGATGGCCGGAGTTCTAGCCCAACTTACCTTCTCACTTGCAGTCCACCTGTCACCTCATCTCCTGTACAGCCACCATTGCCGGAGCCTTATACAGTTGTGTCTCTCTGAATTCACAAAACAAACATAAAAAAACTCTTTATCTGTTGCTCTGTGGAGTTGGCCCAGTAGAGGCGTTTTGAGATAGATGTGGAAAGATGAAGAGGAAATGCAAGAATCTGGCACTGGATCCTTGCTTACCCCTTGGAACAGTCCCTCTGTACTTCGGTACTGGACCCCAGCTTGATGGATGGGGAGAGAACGCCGCATTTGTAGCCACTGCAGCGCTCTGGCTGAGCTCAAGCTGTCTTTCCTTTTGTGCTCCCAAGTGTGCAAGGCTTGAATCATCATGGAGTCTTGAAATCTGAGAGGTCCCCTCCTAGGTGGGTGGGAAGATACAGTCGGGTCAGGTTCCTGTCTGAAGGTCCTTGCTGGTTTTCTCCTGGATGTCACAGAAGAGGTTAGTGGAAACTTACCTTCCTGTCTGAGAATCCTGCAGAGGATGAGTGCTTGCAGGGAACAGGAGTTGTTTCAATGTTAACTATGTACCTGAAACATTTAGCGGCGAATCTTGCTAAAAACACAGTCCATCTCTGAGGCTAGAGCCTGTGAATGGCTGTCACACACACTCTTCGCTCTTGGCGGAAGTCATCTGGTGGCAGGCCACCATGCTGTGCCTTGTCACAATACTTAGAATCTGATTCACGTTCCGATTTGACTGATGGCAGGTTTCATTCCTGCAAGCCTCAGTGGTGACGTGGCAGAGGAGACAAGGCCATTTCTCTTTGGTGGCCCCCTAGGTCTCTTTACAGCTTGTCTTCTTTTTTTTAAATTATTTTTATTTTTATTTATTTATTTGAGAGAGAGAGAGAGAGAGAGAGAGAGAGAAAGGCAGATAGACAGAGAGAATGGGCGTGCCAGGGCTTCCAGCCTCTGCAAACGAACTCCAGACGTGTGCGCCCCCTTGTGCATCTGGCTAACGTGGGACCTGGGGAACCGAGCCTCGAACCGGGGTCCTTAGGCTTCACAGGCAAGCACTTAACCACTAAGCCATCTCTCCAGCCCTACAGCTTGTCTTCTTATCCACAAGCGTTGAGGAGAATCAGGCTGGTGGGACATCCTGCTTGGTGATGGAGTGGCTAAGAATGTTTCTTTCTAACAGGTCCCAGAACAGAAAATGCTGGTCGACATCACTTCTTGCCCCAAGATCTTCATTGGCAGTCCTCAGAAATTGATGTCTTTTTGGAACTTGCCAGGAGGCATAATATATTATCATTTTATTCTGGGCCACCCTAGTGGATGCCAGCAGCTTCAGTGATCTCTCGGACACCATTCCTGCCAGCCAGTGTATTTGTTGCCCCATTGCTCGGAGTTGGTTCCCAGTGATTCTGAGCTGGTGCAGGCTTCTGGCCAGGATGCTGTTGGATGCTCTGCATGACCATGTGATCGCTCAGGTCTTTGTCATGTGCAAGACGCACTTACCTCTTAAGTTCTTGTGGCATCTTTATGCCAACACCACCAATACATGGGCTAGAAACAATGCCACAGTCCTTTCTTTTCATGTTGGCATTTGTCCATGGGCCTATCCTGGCATGACCTGGAGAGGAGGGAGTGGAGGATAAGTTCATCTTGCGGAGACTTGTTCATGCTAGTTCTAGCCCGTCTCTCACCACGAAGCAAGCTTTTAAATACACCACTGATTGGTTTTGTGTAGGACTGTTGGATTGGAAGACCTCTCTCTCTCTCTCTGGATTTCCAGTGTTTACATAAGCAGATATTTTAAAAATGTCCAGTCACTGAATTAAATAGCAGGGCTTTTATTTTTCTCCCACTTATGGGTGCTTAAAGGTGGTACAAAATACAAATGTTAAGTTTCGATTCTCTTCATGACTAGTGGCAACACAGCCAAAAGGTGTCTATTCCTGGCTGGGCAGGAAAGGGTCCAAACAGAAAACATGCACCAGAGACAAGCGAGAATAGAACAAGTGCGGACGGAAGCTGACAAATCTTTGCCCCTTGTTGGGAGTTCAGTCCATGGAATGTTATGTAGGACAAAAGGAATGGAAGAGATATTTCAGAAACATTTTGTTCTCTGTCAAAAACCTTCTGAAATATAAATGTGCTGTGTACTGGAGAATGGAGTCAGCAGTCGATTCAACTCGAATGGCTTTCATTTAACCAGAGTATCCCACAGAAAGCACCCCTTGTTCTGACAACCATATTTTTGCTTCCTTTGACTTCAAGAAAATTGAATTCCTGTTTACATATCTTATAGGATTGTTTTATGGACAAAGGCGCAGGTCAAATACCATCACGCTGGCTAGTGTTACAGCAAATAGAAACATTTCTAAATGAAATACAAACAGTTCTAAGCCACAGCCAGAGCCTGCAATAATAATACAAGGTTGGTAATATGAAGCCATTTGCAACTATAAATAATTCAGTTGTAGATGTGCTTTTTAAAAAATCTTTTTTAAAACAAAATTCTAATCTCTTGCCAACACACACACACACACACACACACACACACTACACATACACACACTCTTTATCCATTCACATAATAGAGGAAGAATAGGAGTATATGTAATCATAAAAGTCAACTTTATTCTGATGTCTCTGGAACAAATTATTTTTTTCTTCTCATATGACTTCCAGAATTGCTTGCAATTATTGGAATTTCATAATTATCCACAAATGTAAATCTGTCCTTCTAAGGGTCTAGCACATCCACTGATGAAGCCAAGGGCTGCCAGCCAGCGGTCATGGTCGCAGAGGAAGCAGCTGAGATGAGAGGTACACGCTCCCTGCGGAGGGGCTGTGATGGGCAGTTCTGCTTTACACTCCTGTAGGAGACAGCTTATTCTTCTGTGTGGGTTTTAAGCCCCTACATTATTCTGGCATTGACCTTGGACTTAATCCAAGTGTAATTATTACTATTAACCGTTACTTGGAAATATTTTGGCTTTCTGTGGTATAAGGTGTGGTTTAAAAGAGAAAGCTTCTGGGCTGGATGGATGGCTTAGCGATTAAGGCGTTTGCCTGCAAAGCCAAAGGATCCAGGTTCGATTCCACAGGACCTACATTAGCCAGATGCACAAGGGGGCGCACACATCTGGAATTCATTTGCAGTGGCTGTAGGCCCTGGCACACCCATTTTCTCTCTCTCTTTCCTCTCTCCCTCCCTCTTTCTCTGTCAAATAAATAAATAAATAAAAATATTTTTAAAAAGAGGAGGCTTCAGCTAGTTTTATCCCTGCTCTACTCCCAACTCTCTTGACTGCTTATGTCTAGTCCCCCTTTTTTTTATGTTTATGTTAATTTGCTCTGGGGCTTACAGTTTCTCACATGGGAATTGCTTTGAAATTTTTTAAAAATATATTTTATTTATTATTTATTTATTTATCTATCATATTTAGAGACTAAGTCTCATACATAGCTCAGGGCACCCACCATGTAGCCCAGTTGGCCTCAGACTTGCAATGAGTGGGTCACTTGTCGCCTCCAACTCACTATATAACTAACGATGTCATTGACTTTCTAATCCTCCTGCCTTTACCTCTTGAATGCTGTGATTATAGGTGTATGGCTCTTAGGTTTGGCAGAAACTACTTTAAGAATCATAGCCCAATGTGGTGGCTCAAAACCTGTAATTCCAGCATTAGGGAGGTTGAGGCAGGACGATCATTGCAAGTTTGAAACCAGCTGGGCTAGATGTTGAGTTCTTGGCCAGCTTGGGCTACAGAGTGAGACCCTGTTTTGACAAATAAAATGGAACAACACACAATTCATGGTCCACTAAAATGTAGCCATTCCAGTTTGCTCATTCTTCATATCTTGGCATCTTTTCTTCTCCTGCCAGACTGTTGCTTCTCTCTGCACTTCTGTCCCGGGTTTCCTCGTGCTCAGCAATTCCAGGGTGCGATCCTGAGTCCCAGGGCCTGAGTTTCCTGACCAACTTCGCTTTGCATCTGAGTCCATTTCCTGTGCTTAAAGCTGTTGGCATTCCATTCACCGCTCTGGCCTAGTCAAAACTGAAACTCCCCATGCAAATGAGATGAGTCCCTACACTATTAATCTCTCCCTCTCCATTCCTTGTTCCACGGTCGCTTCCAAGGACGCAAATCTACTTGTCATTTAGAACTTCCTTCTGGTGTCACTTGCTCACATCTCTTGGAGTTCTCTGTTATCCTGACACACTTCATAGCTTCATACTGTGGCAAACAGGTCTTTGACAAATAAGTTGTCCCTGCAAATAGCTGAGGATATTATACTTGCTGTTTGAAAACTAATTAAGCTTCTCTCTGTGTTCTTTGCTGTGGGTCAGGAACTCGACTTGCTTTGCCGTCCAATACAGAAGTTAATCACAAACGGGTCCTCTGAACCAAGTAATTAAAGATAGAGCAAAGTTTCTGAACTAGGCAGTTGGCAGCAAAGTCTGTATTTGCATCTGCGCGTAGTTAGGAAAATACTAAACGATATTTAAATAATGCCAGCTTTGCTGTCTTTTGTGTGAGTGCCTGTGTGTGGAATTCTTTGCTCTGAAAGTTTGTTTGACTGCAAGCTAATGTGACACACACACACTTATCGCCCCCCCCCCCCACTCATTAGTAAGGAAACGGGAAGCAAATGCTTTGAAATAAAAGAGGGTCTCATTCTGTAGCTCAGGCTGGCTTCAGATTTCCAGCAATCCTCCTGCCTCAGATTCTTGAGTGCTTGGATTATAGGCATGAGCCAGCTACACCTGGTTTCATTTTTATATTTACTCTGTCCTCCTTCCTTCCCTCCTTTCCTCCCTTTCCTGGATATATGTGGTATGTGAGGCATGTGTGCATGGTGTGTACACATCTACGTGGAAGCCACAGGGAGACATCAGGTGTCCTGTCGCTCTTCTGTCTTGTTTCTCTGAGTCAGTCTGTCACTGAACCTGGAGCGCCTTGTTTTTCAGTTAGGCTGGTGAGCCAGGGAGTCCCAGCAATCCCTTTGTCTCCACCCTCCCTCGTGGGTGCTGGGGTTAAGGACGTGCTCAGCCATGCCTGGCTTATTTATTTAGTAATATTTTTAATGTGGGAATTGAACTCAGGTCTTCACACTTGTGCAGAAATGCCCTTACCTGCTGAGTGATCTGTCGGCCCTTACTTGCCACGCTGTGAAAGAGCGATGGTATTGGCCTTGCTTTCTCCTTAACTAAAAGTTTTCCTGTGGCTGTCTCATATTTTTTGAATTCCCATTTACAAGTTACCTTTGGTAGTGTCATTTTAGAGCTGATCTGCGAGTGTATTATGTCAATTCAGAGTGTGAGTTTCTGCTCTGTGGAGAGATTGATACCTGGAATATATATCAGTCTTCTAAACGTTTTGTGACATAAGTATTGATATGTGAGTGGTTGATTTGGAGAATAATTTAATCCTCTAACTTAAACTTTACTTGGCTCTTTTCAGCAGTCAGTTTCTCAGAAAATACATCTAGTTTTTGCCATTTCTATAGCTATGACACTTTAAAACATATTTTTGGACACAAGTTTTAAATAACTATGTGATCTAAAGGTCACTCCCTCTTGGCATTTCTTTGTTGTGGTGATCTGCCTGTATCCCTGGAAATCTCTTATTTAATGTTGTTGTATCCAGGAGAGTTGTTACCTTAAATTAGTAACCACTGCCTAGTACCTATAATGAAAGGAGATTAAAATAATTAATTAGCCAAGTTAAGGACTGAGAGAGTTGAGTAGTCCTAGGTAAGGTTAGCATCTTGTGCATTCTAAGCAAGTATTCTCCCAGTGAGCAATACCTCCAAACTTGGGATTTGGAATTATTAATTTTAAATGTTACTTTCATTCTTGTTGGTCTCACGTGTATATGTATGTGTGTGTGTGTGTGTGTGTGTCTCTCTCTCTCTCTGTGTGTGTTACACATATGTATTTTATGAACTGGTAGAAATGAAGAGCTGTGGATTGAACATGCTCATAATAAAATTCAGTCAAGTTCATTGGTAGTGCCACAGTAGATCCTAAGTTTAGCTCTCCACACTAGTTTGGTTATGTAGGCAGTTTGTCATTCGTGAAATTTGAGTTATTTTAAAAAAAGATCTTAGCACTTTTTTTTTCTTTTTGTTCAACTTTCTTGGTAAGTCTTTTTTGTGTTCCTTGGTGGGGGGCAGTCAATTTGCATAATTTGGGGCTTATGGCTTTAAGCAAACGTGATTTCTTCTTCTGTCTTACTGGACATGGCTAATTCTTATTGTCTGTTACTGTGTAGGATGTTGGATTTCATGTATTTTGTGAATTCTGAGTAGACATTTCATTTTATTTGTTTTCCTGAAATAAGGTCTTGCATACTGGTGACCTCACATTCACATTATCCTCCTGAACCAGTCTGCTGGGTACTGGGATGCCTGGTTTAATAGATGTCTTCATACTGTAAGTTAGGAGGGATTATGCTTGTCTTGTGTCCCAGGGCAGAATTCTGGTCTTCTGTTGTGCATGGCTGCTACATGCTTCATGCTGCTGAGACGCGATGCAGGTCTCTTCCTTCGCTCCTTCATTTTGGAATTGTTGAGTTTCTTTCTTCCACTAACATGGGTGTCTTCTAGAGATGGACATCCGAATTTCACTTGAAAAAAAGAGGAAGTTGGCTGTTGATACTTCCATTCATGAAAGCACTGTTAATTAAGTATTTGTGACTGAAATATTGTGACTGAAAACCCAGGAATCAGTAAGGAAGCTCAAGCCAGGCCCAGTGCAGAAGCAGAAGGCCTTTTTTTTTTTTTTTTAAATAATAATGACGGTGGCCAGCGTGCCAGGGGATTTAGGACGTGTTAGTCACTGTACTAATCACTTAATCCTCATGGTAAACCTACACACTCGTCATTATCACCACTTCACAGATAAGGTCACTGGGTTAGCAGTTTGCCCAAGGTCATGGCGCTAGTAAGTGACAAGATAATGACTTAGCTGAACCATGTCAGCCCCTGGGCTGTAAATGACACTTGATCACTTACCACTTGGTGCCATGGTGAGACTTACAAATTTGATTTAGAATCATTTTATGCTAAACAGTGAGTCTACACAAAAGCTCACATACACAAAACAAAACATGCAAGTTACTCAGTAGGTATTCACTTTAACTCTTACACAGATTTTTTTTTTCTGTTTTGGTTTTCCAAGGTAGAGTCTCACACTAGCTCAGGCTGACCTTAAATTCATTATGTAGTCTCAGGGTAGCTTTGAATTCATGGCAATCCTCCTACCTCTGCCTCCCAAGTGCTGTGATTAAAGGCGTGCGCTGCCACGCCTGGCTCTTACACAGATTTTTAATGGCCACAGATTTGATGTTCCCAGGCAGCACTTCTGAACTCTGTTGCACCTTAAAAGTAACCACTGTATATAATTGGCGAGGCCATAGCTCAGTGGTAGATGGAGGGCTTGCCTAGCATGAACAAGGTCCTGGGCGGAATCCCCAGAATGAGGATATCAAAATGCTATGTTTCGGATTTGTGTGCTTTTCTTTCTTTTTCAGGTGCCTTCTACCTTTCTTCAAAGCCAACTTCTTCCTGGCCTGGAGCCACTTAGGCTAACAGGCCAGAGAGCCCAGGGATCCACCTGTCTCTCCGCAGCACTGGGATTACAGGCACATACTACTGTGCCTAGCTTTTTTATGTGGCTTCTGGGGATCAAACTCAGGGTTCTTATGCTTGCAAGATAAGCACTTTACCCCTGTCCTATTTTGAAATATTTTCAGCGAGTGTACACCCTTGCCAGATTATTTTTTCTATGTGGTTTCCCCCTGTCTTCTTCATGTTCTTCCATCCCTCTGAGTTCTCTCTCTCTCTCTCTCTCTCTCTCTCTCTCTCTGTCATTGTTTGCAGTCACAAAGAAGGAATGAGTCATCTCTGTTTGGGAAAGTCATGTAGAATTTCCCTGTTGGGATATCAGCTCTTATAGCAACAATGATGGAGCCGGGGGATTCTGTCTGGGGGCCTTCATGGGAAGGAAGCACCTCTTTCGTAGGAAGGTGTGCTGTGGAGGGGCTGTAACAAACAGACCAAGAGAGGTGTTATTTAATGTGACTGCGCCGACACATCCCTCACAAGCGCGTCAGGTTATAATTCACCAATGTTAGCTCTACAGACGTGTGGATTTTAATAGTGTGACTGAAAATAGACAAGAACTTTTTATAACCAATGCAAGGGTACTTTGTAACACAATCAACAACCCTTAAATGGAACATAGTAAGATAATGTAACCTTGTTGTCATGTAATATTAGCAAGCAGTAATATCTTGTGTGTGTGTGCGTGCGCACGTGTGTGTGTGTGTGTGTGTGTGTGAATCAGAATGGGTTGGTTTCTGGCCTGGCGGGAATAAGTAGAATTCTTTCATTAGTTGGAAAATATATTTGAATAATTCATTAAAATTTTCTTGAATATGACTTTCTTTAAAAAAATAAAACAAGTCTGTATGATAACTTAATGCAGTCTTTACTAGTTGGGGTTTAGAACTCTGTTACTCTTAAATCAATTCTACGTAATTATAAAAATATGTAATAGTTTTAAAGAGATAAACATGTATAAGTAAGTATTCAAGTGGTTATAAGTTCTTATGCATATAAATGTTTACATGTGTAAGGCATACATGTGCTCACCTTTAAATACATGCTGGGTTATTGAATATTTTTTGGGTGCTGCCTACATTCCTACATGAAATTTATGAGCTAGTGTTGGGGGCATTTTTAAAAAGGTCTGTGTCCTTTGCATTTCCTCAGATGAAGCTCTGTGTTCCTGATGTTAGCCTGTGGTTATAAGTAGTATAATAATGAATTTGAAGTGTTTTTACTCACGTATCTTCTTGCTTCGAGAAAAATTTATGTTGAAACAGTGTGCCTTTTAAGCTCTAGATATGAAAAGGGAGTGGCATGTGACACTGTTGCAGTTTGTCCATTGTCTCAGAAATAGGCCATAAAATACTGAAACTAGGAAAATGTTGGCAGAGGGAGTCGTGTGATGTTCTAAGTCCTGTTCTCTGACAGCTACTACTATAGGAATTGACACCAGTGAAGAAAATGTACATTTAATACTTTAGAGCAAATAATTACTTGGGATGCTTTAAATAGCACAGGAAGTGTGTCGAGTGTTTACTTGACATTTGCTATATTGAACACTAATACTGAAACAGTCTGTGACCACAGAGAATGCCAGTGTGGGTGGGGTGGGGGTAGATGGGAGACAAGAGACAGAGCAAAACAGCCACCCAGGATTCAAGAGCAGTGAAATGGCAAATGAGAATTTTCATGATAGGGATGGAGATGCCAGGAAAATAAATAAGTGGCTGTTTGTTCCACCGAGTAGCTTTGGAGTGTGGTGGCAGAAAGCAGAGAGTACACAACTCCCTGGATTCCGTGTTTCCCTGCTCGAGGCTGTCTGCCTGGCCGCCCTTGGCTGTTTCAGCTGATTTTTTTTCAAGGTCCTAAAAGCAAGAGGAATGACCTCCCTTTTTATTTAAAAAAAAGAAAAAAAAAAAAAAAGAAATCCCGCTTGTTATCTGTTTCATGTGCACATGTTTGTAAATTCTTTTGAATGTGAAACTCTAGCGCCCTCAATTCTCAGCTTAGCTTTAGGCTTCTGACGTGCCTTCCCCGCCCAAGCATCCTGTACCCCATGACATCTTCTCTTCACTGTTCCCTGCCACCGATAATGTGGATCTCATCTGAGAGTGGGGTCTAGGTCAGTTTTGGGGCAGCTCTGAAGAGCACAGCGTTTCTGTTTGTGTAAAATTCTTATCATAAATGCCTTGTGATTCAGTGCGTTTGAATAGGAAGATAGGTACCAAGCTCTCTTGCACTGGTGGGTATTAGAATCAATTATATGAGGTTTTTAAAAAAATTTTATTTTAGAGAGAAAGAGACAGACAGGGGAGAGAGAGACAATTGGCACACCAGGGCCTCAGCTACTGCAATCAAACTCCAGATGCTTCCACCACCTAGTGGGCATGTGTGACCTTGCACTTGCCTCACCTTTGTGCATCTGGCTGATGTGGCATCTGGAGAGTAGAACATGGATCCTTAAGCTTCACAGGCAAGTGCTTTAACTGCTAAGCCATCTCTCTAGCCCGACTATATGATATTTTTAAGGGGAATTTTAAATGCACGTGTCAGAGGCACATGTGAGAAGTCCAGGAATGTAAGATTGTGCAATATTAATATAATTTGTTAAAAAGATGTCTTATTTCTCTCTTGTCAATCCAAATGCTTTTAAATACCCACGGGAATGTAGAAACCAGTAAGCTGAACTCATGACTTCTCCCTGTAGTTTGGACCAACACCCAGAACAGTAAGCATAGGGAAGGCTGTATTGATGGTGTTCTAGTGACTTGAGAGTTGACCTTGAATAAGCGAGGTGTAACTTATCTGTGCTTCAGTTATCTTCTGAAAGATATGTGTGTTTGTGTATTGCCAGTGGGGAGGCAATAATTGAAGTTTGCAACAAAGGAACTTGAAGGATAATTTTATTAGAAAAGAGCCGGGGGCACAAACAGCAGTCTTCACATAGGGCAGTACTCATAAAAACTCTCAGCACACATAGGTCTAAGGAACACAGGAGGTTTTCTTGTAATAATCTTACTATGTTTTATAGAATTTGAAGAAATACATAATTCTTTTTATATATAAAGCTTGTTTTATATTACATTTATATATTTATTAGCTTACCCTTAAACTCCAGACAACTGTGTTTTTATGACTTTTACATATGTTTTCTATAAATGATACTTATAAAGTGATTTTTAAATAATGTTACGATTTAAATTGCAATCAAGTAGTTACAAATTCCATTTGTTATGCACAGACATTTAATTTTATTTTGAAAAGGGAATCCAGTTATTCATTTACAAATTTTCTTTGGGGCTGGAGAGATGGCTTAGCACTTAAGGTGTTTGCCTGCAAAGCCAAAGGACCCAGGTTCGATTCCCCAGGACCCACGTTAGCCAGATGCACAAGGGGACATGCATGTCTGGAGATCATTTGCAGTGGCTGGAGGCCCTGGTGGGCCCATTCTCATTCTCCTCCTCTCTCTCCCTCTCCCTCTTTATCTCTCTCAAATAAATAAATATTAAAAATGTTCTTTTCCTCCTATTATTGCTTCTCAGATGACTATTTTTCTTTTTTTGCTTTAGTTTTAAAATATTTAATTATATTTATTTGAGACAGAGTATCCTGCACCAGCGTCTCTTGCCACTGGCAAATGAACTCCAGATGCATGTGTCACTTTGTGCATCTGGTTTTACGTGGATACTGGGGTATTGAGCTATTTTTATTTATTTATTTGACAGAGAAAGAGGAAGAAAAAGAGGGAGGGAGGAAGGGGTTGAGAGAGAGAGAGGGAGGGAGGAAGGAAGGAAGGAAGGGAGGGAGGGATGGATAATGGGCATGGCATGGCTCCAGCCACTTCAAATAAGCTTCAGATGCATGTGCCCCCTTGTGCATCTGGCTTACATGGGTCCTGGGGAATTGAACCTGGGTCCTTTGGCTTTGAAGGCAAACTCCTTAACTGCTAAGCCATCCCTTATTTTTTTTTATTCATTTGAGGAGAAAGGAAGCAGAGTAATCGACATGTATTAAATACTACTGTGTTGGTGTGTGCCATGCTAAGACACAACGTGGGTGACTTATGTTCACAGGATCTTTTTCTTCCTGGTATATACCAGGTTTCAGTTGGGAGGAATATAATTCACAGGCCAAAACACAACATCCTAGTTGCTGCAGATAATTGGAAGATACGCTTTTTCCGTTAGTGGCATCCAAAGCAGCACATCGTAGTGGGTGGAAGTGGGGGAGGGGTGCGATGTCCTTGAAGTGGTTGTTGGTAGGTCCCTTCACCTTGGGGACTTCCCTAAGGATTACTTAGATTGCACCATGCTGCTAAACCACTTCTCCCTGCTTAAGTCTACCAGCCATTGCGCGTTAAGGTGGCGTTGCTGTGGAAAGGGACACAGGTACTAAGCTGCACCTTCTCAAATCTGAGCACAATCGAGGTTGTCCGTGGAATGCAGCACTCAGCTCCAGCGCGCAGGCCACAGGGAACAGAGATGCAGCCGCGCCAAGTCCAGATGAGAACACATTTGAAGAAAGCCAGAGGAAGCTCAGACGCTTACCGCAGTAGCCACGACTCACCTTCTCTTTGCTCCCTTGGTCCAGGCGTTGCTCATTTACTGCTTACCCCACAGGAGGGCCACTTTTGAAGTTCCCTTGACTGCTTGGCCAGACATATAAATGTACATCTGGGAGAATGAGGGTGAAGGAGAGAGAAAAAAAAGAAGGTCACCCTCTTAATACTGCTGCGGCTACTGCTGACAAACTCTGGCCGGATATTTTGTACAAGGGAGACCATTCTCCGCTTCCATAGAAGGCTCTGCCTCAGTATTTCTCAGAAGTCTGAGATGTTGAGATTTCTGAGACTCCTCAAGAACCTTCCATGTGGACTCTCTCTTGTTAAGAATCCTTAGCATAATGTTATGTCCATAGAAATGTCTTCATCAACATGTACAATAAATGAATATTAAAGTTAGGTAGTTTGGGACTGGAGAGAGCAGTTAAAGTGCTTGCCTGGGAAGCATGAGGACCCATGGTCAATTCCCCAGTATTCACATAAGCCAGATGTGCAAGGTGGAACACACATCTGGAGTTCCTTTGCAGTGGCTGGAGTTCCTGGTGCGCCGTTTATTCTCTCTCTCTCTAACAAATTAAATTAATTTAAAAAATCTAAAAAATTAGTTTTTTCATTGGTGTGTGTGTGTTCTTAACACAGGGTGTCATGGACCCCAGGCTGGTCTTAAACTCAGGATCCTGTTGGCTCTGCTTCTCGAGGATAATAAATGTGCACCATACTGCTGGGCATTCTTTGTCTACTTTTTAAAGTCGATATGTAGTCAAGGTTGGTCTTGAACATTCTATCCTCTTATCTCATTCTCCTGACTTCCTGAGTTCTTATGTTGACAGCCATTTCAGGATTATAGCCATGCACCACTATGCTTGGCTGTATTTTTAGAAAAGGGTTCTTAGCAGTTAGTAGTACATTTTCAGAACTGGGAGTAAGGAAATCTCAGGACTAAGGGTATCTCTCAGTTGGGATTGTGCCTACTTGGCATACATCAAACCTTGAGGTTGAGCTCAGCACCACGTAAACTGGGTGTGGTGCCACACATCTGCAATCCCAGCCCCTTGGGAGGTGGAGGCAGGAGGACCAGAAGGTCAAGACCATCCTCAGCATACACAGGGAGTTCGAATGTAGCCTGAGTTACGCAAGACTGGTTCAGAAACGAAACAAAGCAGGCTGATGGGATGGGGTGCGGGGTTCATGTGAACTTACTTCCAACCTTGGAGGCTTGTGCCTTGTGCATTCAGTTGTTGCAGTTTACTTCTCATCGTTGGCAGAAAACACCCGACCAAGAGCAGCGCGTGGGAAGAAAGTTGGTTTTTTATTATTATTATTTTTGGTTTACAGACTTGAGGGGAAGCTCTATGATGGTAGGGGAAAATGATGGCATGAGCAGAAGATGGACATCACCTCCTGGCCAACATCAGATGGACAGCAGCAGGAGAGTGTGCCAAACCCTGGCAAGAGGAAGCTGGCTATAATACCCATAAACCCACCTCCAACAATGCATCACTTCCAGGAGGCTTCAATTCCTAAATTGCCATCAGTTAAGGACCTTGCATTCAGAGCACATAAGTCCATTGGGGACACCTGAATAAAACCACTCCAGCTGTGGTTGGCCGTGCCAGGACTGTGACATTGCCTGTGGCTCCCTTTCTGGACTACCCCTTAACCATCAGTGCCAGGTCATTAACCTCTGTGCCCAGGGTCATTTGACAAACAGAAGTACCATCAACACGAGGACGCAGTAATTCAGACTATGTAAGGTACCCGGAAGCATATTGGGCACCTCCTCATGGTGAGCTGGGTGAAAGGCCGACCTAAGGCTGTAGAATGTGGTAGGGTCTGGACGTATTGTGTTTAGTTTTGGTGGCTTCTTGTTCTCCCAGGCTCTACCCTTCACGCGCCCACATTCTGCCTCACTGTCTGTACTGCCATGGGCGTTGACTTCTCTAGGGCACACAGGGTTCCCTGTTCCTCTCTCTTCCTTTCCCATAGTTCAAGTACTTGTCTGCCTCCCTGGTGGATGAGGAAAAGCCCTGGAGTCAGGAGTGTGCCCAGGATACAAGATGCGTGAGTGACTGGATGATGCAGTGAGTGATCCCACACGATGAGCAGCCTCAAAAACCAAACAAAATGCAACACACACGCACAAAGAGCTCTAGATGCATTGTATATTACGTAGAATTATGTAACATGATTATATAAGGTCACTTGATCTATTCATTAATTTATTGGTCATGTTGAATTTCTTTTTTAAAATTTTTTTGTTTATTTTTGTTTATTTGTTTGACAGAGACAGACAAAGAGGCGGGGTGGGGGGTGGAGGGGGGCATGCCAGGGCCTCCAGCCATTGCAAGTGAACTCCAGATGCATGTACCCCCTTGTGCATCTGGCTAACGTGGGTCCTTGAGAATCAAGCCTCGAACTGGGGTCCTTAGGTTTCATAGGCAAGCACTTAACTGCTAAGCCATCTCTCCAGCCCCATGTTGAATTTCTTATAAGTACTAAAAACTACAGTTTGTCGTAAACCTTTGTAATTCTGAGTTGCTTTCTCTTTCTAAAATTCATTTTGGTTCTTGTCTTAATTTTATTTACTGAGCACACTGATTTTTTTTATTTTTTTTAACATTTCTTAAAAATTTTTTATTTATTTATTTGAGAGCGACAGACACAGAGAGAAAGACAGATAGAGGGAGAGAGAGAGAATGGGCGCGCCAGGGCCTCCAGCCTCTGCAAACGAACTCCAGATGCGTGCGCCCCCTTGTGCATCTGGCTAACGTGGGACCTGGGGAACCGAGCCTCGAACCGGGGTCCTTAGGCTTCACAGGCAAGCGCTTAACCGCTAAGCCATCTCTCCAGCCCAGCACACTGATTTTTTATGTTAACAGAATTAAAAGAGATGGTCATTGAAAAATATCAGTGTTAAATACCACTCTGGAATTACTTGTTTCCTCTATTTATTTCTCTTACTCAGTAAGTGTAACTGAACCCCAAATTAATTGCTCTTGTATTATGTTAATAAAGCATTTAAACAATTATGAATGATTTTGAATGTACTCATTTACTTAACTTGTAGAAGGCAGATTTGGCTACTTGTTGGTTTGTAACCATCTCTGTACATTCTTTTGATTTTTTTAGTTTTTGGGTTTTCGAGGTAGGGTTTCACTCTAGCCCAGGCTGACCAGGAATTAACTATGTAATCTCAGGGTGGCCTTGAACTCACTCACGGCAATCCTCCTACCTCTGCCTCCCGAGTGCTGGGATTAAAGGCGTGCACCACCATGCTAGGGTTACCTTGTACAGCCTCTGAGCAATGGCTCACATTAGAGGAGGGAGTTTGTACTTCCTGGAAAAAATGGAAAAGTAACATTTGTCATTCTAGCCCAGACTAAGGAGAGGGGGCCTAGGTGACTTCCTATGGCTTGAACTCTTGGGAGAGCCACCCAAGCGGGACCCCCTTTTAAGAAATGATTCGATGTTATAGATACTGCGCTCAGGAGGTCTTGGCCGTTTGCTGGCTCAGTGGATAATGTGCGTGGAGCACTAGCGTGCGGACGGGAGTTGGGATTTGAACACCTGCGCAAGCGCTGGGCGGACGTACTCCCATAGCGGTGGAGGGAGAGAAGGATCCGCGGGGCAGGCTGCCTTAACTGAACAGGTGCTGGTTCAACTGAGAGATCCTGCTTCAGTAACATTAAGACATCTGATGTCAGCCTCTGGCCTCCACATGCACATATGTGCCCCACACCTGTGTGCTCACATGCCTGCTCACGCGCATACTCGTTCACCCGCAGAAAGATAACCAGCATCATCCTCACCGAGAAACCCTGTGTCAGCTGTTGCCGAGGTGTGTAATAGGGTCTCTCGATATCAGTGGCCTCAACTGTGCACCCCTCTCTTGCTAACCCCTTAACATTCTCAGTGTCACAAGCTCCTTCCTCAGGCATTATCGTAGCATGGTGACGGAGTTCCATGTGATGACCAAAAGGAAAAGAAATCTATGTGGGTACTGTGGGGGAGGGGAGCAGGGAGAGCTCGGGGATGGGCTTGCTGGGAAAGATACCAGCAGCTATTAATTTGCCCCTTGTGTTGTTGGGTCTGAATAAATTGAAAGATCTGCATTTGTGGAGTTCTTTTTCATGGAAATGTTTTATTTTACTTAAATGCCCTTCTAGAACGATACAGGGAAATGCCGTAATAAGTACAGACAAACTGTTTGAAGATGGGGTCGCGCCCACTTTGGCATAGACATTGTTGGAGGAAGGTCGGGGCAGTAGGTCCTGGCCAGGCACATTGATTATTGCTCTCAGAGGCTCATGGAAGAGTTGAGAACTGTTTCCGTGGGCATTTCAACCAAGATGAGTGTTCTAAACTTGAAATTTGTTTTCTGATGCAAAAGCTGGATTGATCTCTTTTTCATCTGAACAAATTTACTCCAACTGGAATGGGAGAGTTTCCCTAAGACTCCATTTCAATAGCAGTGAGTCATTTCCATGTTGTTGAGACATTTTCTAGCCTTTATTGCTGTGTGTAGTTCAAGCTTTTCTCTGGATGTTTTGACTCCTTCAGAAACTCGCAATAACAAACTACCAATCCCACTCCTCTGGAATGAAAACATGCAGTAGTGAAGTAATAAATAGCAGTTCTGGGAGCCTGAATAAACAGAGAACTCAGCTTGCAGGTGGTGGAGGACTCCAGTGTCCACCAGATGCAGGCCACACACCATTGAAAGCATAAAGCAACAGAGGTGTTTTGGCTCTTAATTTCCAGGGATTCTGTTGTAAAACACACAGCTACTTTTCTCCAAAATTTAATTAAATACTTATTTTTAGTTATCTGATTTGCTTGCCTTCAGATGGATTACAATTTAGTGAGTATTGTAATTTAGTCTAGGTTTAATGTCAAATTTAGGTTTGATCAGAAAATAAGATATACTATTTCCTACCTTTTGTATTAATTAGCATACAAAAATTAGGTTTCTTTATAGCATTTTAAAATTTTTTTTTGGTTTGGGTTTTCGAGGTAGGGTTTGGCTCTAGTCCAAACTGACCTGGAATTCACTCTATAGCCTCAGGGTAGCCTTAAACTCATGTCAGTCCTCCTACCTCTGCTTCTCAAGTGCTGGGATTGAAGGCGTGGGCTACCATGCCTGGCTCTTTACAGCATTTTTTCTTTTCTTTTTCAGTGCTGAGATCTGAAGCCAGGGCCTGTGCTTGCTATGCCGGCACTCGTTCACGGAGCTAAGTCCCAAGCCCCTTTATAGCATTTTTAAAACAAATATTTTGTTTCCCTTCTCTTCTTTATGCCCATCTTCCCTCCCTTCCCTACACAGCCTCTTCCTACCATAGCCTCGTTTCCACTTGTTACAAGAATCTTTTCCTCACAGCCTGTTTTCTCAGTACCTCTTGTTCCCCCTTTGGAGTTCTCCCATCTAGGTTTATAGTCCAATACCCCCCCCATCCCCTTATCACCTACATAGAAATGTTAAAAGATGAGACCCACACAGGAGAGAGCCTGTGACTTTTGCCTTTCCAGCCCTGAGTTACCTTGCTTAGTATATTCTTTTCCAGTTACATCCATTTCCTGAAAATTTCATTTTTTAAATATACAGCTTAATACAATTCCACTGTGTGTATGTAAGTTGTGCTGTTTCTTTGGAAACCTTAGGTTGCTCTGGCCATCTGTATGTCCTGTCTTCCTCTGGTGACACGAGGAAGGCCCAGGCCATGGTGGGTCCTCAGAGCCCTGTGACAAGGTCCTGCCTGACCCCTGAAGACCACGTAGTCTGTCACTGCGGTCTACATACAGCCCAGGCTGCAGGCTTGTCCTGGGGGAATTTGTCAGTTAGATTGAGGTGCCAATGTCTTTTTCAGCTGGTTCATGGGGTCGTTGGTCTGGTTGCTTATTTCATTTCTCTGGGATGCATTGGGTGAAAGGCCATGGTTATTAAAGATACATCTCACTCCTTACTGTATGTTCTTCAAAGAAAATTTTGGTGCTGGAAGTCCTTAGGTCTTGGAGTTCCTACTTGCCAAAACATCTCAGACTTCTCTCTTAGTGCATGCTGAGGAATTGGGCTTTGTCATTTCTTTCTTTTCAACTTCTCATGAAGTCTGCCCACATTTAGGCAAACTGGTTCGTTATGCCTGAGACAACGGTGTCTTTCCCTCACCTGTGTGGAAGAGCTGACAGGGCAAAACTTCAGTCTGAGGCCTGTGAGTCAGACAGGCCGAGATGTGAATGTTACTAACATGAGAGAAATCTTTTGAGCATGGTGTCATCATGCTTGAGGTTATTTTGAACTTTCCTCACAGTCTCTCTTTTATGATTTTACTAGAATCAACATGCTTCAGGTTTAGGCTAAGAAACAGTGGAGTAAAAAAAAAAGTGAACACAAATTTGAATTTGTACACTAGCCAGAAGATTTTAGATTGCAGAAATGTTAGACCATGACAAATATTTAAGGAGGCTATTTGACTCCTGGACCATTTTTCAAATGGCTTTTGGGTTCAAGAATTTTGAAAAGTTATGTTCTTTGTAATTTAAATTTCCTCTAAGCGAGGAGAAGTACACTGTGTTATTAATTTAAAAATATATATACTTAGAAGTTAAAGTTGTATAATTATCTTAATGTTCTGGAGAACCTCTTTTGTGACTAAACATTGGAACGTATTCTATTGAATGTGGGGAATTTGTCCAGAAAAGCTTAAGGAAATGTAGCCTACGCAGGGCAATTTGCTAGTCTTACATATAAAAGATTAACTGAAAGGGTGATAAATAGCCTGATTTTATTTTGTCTATGAAAATTGTATTTGAATTTTGTCTCTTCATCCTCTTTTTAGGATTAAGTAATAATTGCAACTCACTTTTGGTAGTTGAGTTAGAGTATTTTTGCTTATATGCAAGCTGGTTGTGGAAAATTGAATTCATTTCAGCTATACAAGGAAGGTTTTTTTTTTTTTTAAAAAAAAACTTTATTTATTTATTTATTTATTTATGAGAGAGAGGGAATGGGTGTGCCACTGCAAATGAACTCCAGATTCATGCGCCACCTTGTGCCTGTGGTGTACATGGGTCCTGGGGAATTGAACTTGGATCCTTTGGCTTTGTAGGCAAACACCTTAACCACTAAGCCATTTCTCCAGCCCCAGGTTGTTTTTAAAAAGATAATAGTCAGTTCTGATAAAGTATAAATGTCCCTAGAGATAGAATACCTGGAATCTTAAAGTAGGAGCCAAGATTGTAACAGAGAGTGCCACTGTCTTTGGCAAGAATGACCTCTCACACTGAAAAGTAACTGTCAAGGGTTCCAAGTTTAGCATTTTTAGTTGAAGTGATTCATAAATCATGGGCAGTGGCTTCTAATCCTAAGTAGAATTCCCCTTGATTTCTAAGAAGTCTGCACAAATGTTTATAAGAACATAGTCCAAAATATTTTAAGTGTCGCATACCAACAGTAAAGGCATTTTTTATTTTTATTTTTTGTTTTTTGAGTTAGGGTCTCACTCTAGCCTAGGCTAACCTGGAATTCACTAGGTAGTCTCGGGGTGGCCTTGAAATAAAGATAATTTTATGCATGAAAACAGTCATTCAAATTTATTAAGTAAAATGCATTATACACTTTTTGGAGAAAAAGTTAAATATAAATTCACACATCCATCCACACCCACACACCACACCCACACCCACACACACACACACACTCCTGTTATGTGTGTGTCTTTAACTGTTGACCATAATAGGATGTGTGTGTGTGTGTGTGTGTGTGTGTGTGTGTGTGTGTGTGTGCTTTAGAACCAGGAGCTGTGCAGCCTTGGCTGGCCTCAGACTTGCTGTTCAGGATGTCCTTGAACGCTGATCGTCCTACCTTAGCTTCTCAAGTTCTGGGAGTACAGGCATGTTCCATGTACCTGGTTCTTAGAGCATTTGCTCAGCTGCGGCTGTTTGTTTCTCAGCACTGGGGGGGGGGGGGAGCGGACCTGGCTGGCAGCAGCGTCTGCCGTTGCTGTTGTGCGGTCACCCACTACCACCTGGCATCAGGGAGGCAAAATGCATGACGTGTGCCTGGTGTTTGCTCGCCCTTCTCCCATCTCATCACCCGAGTCCGTGCTGCGCAGAGGGTCAAGGGCAGGGCTTACCGACGGGTCTTGTCGGCGGACAGGAAGAAGGAAGGCGAGTGGATGCTCAGGTGAGGAGGCTCTGATGGGTGTCTTGCATGCTCTCAGAAGATGGCTGGGAATCACTAGACTTGTGCTTGTTTGTCACTCTCTCTATACACCCCAGCCTGTTCTTGAACTTGTGGCTCTCCTGTTTGGGCCTTCTGGGTGCTAGGATTGCAAGGATGCCCCATCAGACCCAGTCTTGGACACAGCTCTTCCAGAAGGTCCGAAGCCCCCTCCCCACCCAGGAAATGTATTACACGATGATCATCTGTGTTAATTTTTTCCCCCCCCCCCCTCTGGAGACAGTTGTAGCTTTCCTCACTCAGATCCTTAAAGAATTCATTGTCTCTTAAATAGTCTGGGAACCATGTATTTAGAATTTACTAATGGGGAGCTGGGGAGATAATGCAGCCAGTAAAGTGCTTGCCTTGAAAGCATGAGGACCTGGTTTTTGAACACCAGTACCCGTGAAAATACAGTGTATGGTGGGGCACACCTGTAATCCCCGGCGCTGAGGAGATAGGTGGGCACCGGTGCCTGTCTAGCCTAGCTAGTGAGCTTCAGGCTGGTCTCAAAGAGAGGGGCATGGTGTACCTGCGTATACCACCCAAGGTTGTCTCTGGCCTCACATGCAAGTGCATGTACACTACCCCAACATGCACCCCCCACACATACATACACCCACTCACATTCAAAAACTAGTTAGAATTGAGAGATAGGGATATCTTTTGGAAAAAAAAAAAAAGAATGAAAAAGATGCTAATGAAAGCCAGCCATCTACTACCTTTCTATTCAATTAAAAATGATCATGGCATGGCCACATTGGGAACTTTTGTGCTAAGACAGCATTGCCTCCAAAGCTGGCATGTGTTGAAAGCATTGGTTTATTCTGAAATGATGAAAAGGGAATGTTGGCACCCCACCACCCATGTCTGGCAGTGGCTAGGTGCTGCAGCTTTCTTGGTGGCAACTCCTGTTTTTTACTTTAATTTTTTTTTTTTTTTTCAGAGGTAAGGTCTTGCTGTAGCTCAGGCTGACCTAGAATTCACTATGTAGCCTCAGGGTGGCCTTGAACTCCCGGCGATCCTCCTACCTGTGCCTCCTGAGTGCTGGGATTAAAGGCGCCCGGCCTCTGGTTTTTATCTGTATTAGAGTTTGCTCAGCATGGAACCCGCGAGGAGCATGTGGGAATGTGTGTGAGTGACGGAGAGCAGACTGGCTGTGTCAGGAGCCCTGTCTCTAGCCTGCCTTGCATTTGTCTGAAGAGCAGGGAGTGAGGAACTGGTCATCCCCTGGGAGTGTCTGGGTCCTTTGCATCTGTATAGTGTTGGGTAGCTTCCAAAATGAGTTTGAGAAAGCCATGTGGTCTAGGTTTTAGCTATGGGTACTATGCTGGCCTGCGTAATACCCCAAACGTGACTTTTTATGAGAGACAGAGAGGGAGAGAATTGGCAAGTCAGGGCCTCCCGCCACTGGAGTTGAACTCCAGACAGGTGTGGCATCTTCCGCTCATGCAGTTGAACTCCAGACAGGTGTGCCATGTTGTAGCCTTGCACATTTGCATCACTTTGTACATCTGGCTTACAGGGGATCTAGAGAGTCATACATGATGAGTCCTTAGGGTTCGCACACAAGCACCTTAACTGCAATGCCATCTCTCCAGCGCCCTTCCCCCCCACATGATTTTACTGGAGAAGTTCTTGCAGTGGGCTGTCATGGCAGCCCAGCAGATAGCTGCACAGCCGATTTTGCCATCCTTTTCTCCTGATTCAAGGGGGCAGTTTCTTACTTCAGGTTTCATGGCTATTGGTAAAGACTTCACACCCAGATGTCTTTTAGAGCCTTTTCCTTGACCCTAGTAATCAAAATAGAAAGGTCATATTTTGGGCTGGAGAGATGGCTTAGTGGTTAAGCGCTTGCCTGTGAAGCCTAAGGACCCTGGTTTGAGTCTCGATTCCCCAGGGCCCACCTTGGCCAGATGCACAAGGGGGTGCACGCATCTGGAGTTCGTTTGCAGTGGCTGGAGGCCCTGGCGTGCCCATTCATTTTCTCTCTCTCTCTCTCTGCCTCTTTCTCTCTCTGTCACTTTCAAATAAATAAATAAAAATAAACAAACAGAAAGGTCATATTTTGATCACTGAGTGTTTTTCAAATGTGTGTGTGCATGTGGGCATGCAAGTCACCTCTATGAAGGTCAGAGGCTAACTTTTAGGTGTCAGGTCTTTGCCCCCCACCTTTCTTGAGGGAGGTCTTCGTGGCTCACTACTGCATACTCCAGGCCAGCCTGCGAGCCTCCGGGCATTCTTCTGTCTGTGCTGTCCACCCTGCTGTGGGAGGGCTGGGACTACGGACACGATTTTCTGCCTCTGGTTCCTATGTGGGTTCTGGGGATCTAAACTCAGGCTCTCGGGCAGGAAATACCAGCACTGTATCCTTAGCTGAGCTGTCTCTAGTCTGAGCAACTGAGTTTTCACTGAAGAGAGTTACGGTGGGGACTTAACCTGATATATTCTCAAAAAATAGTAGCACACTTTATTTAAAAGGGAAAAAAAAATTAAGCTAATACCTTTTGATGGTTCTATATTAAGCCAGGCCTTTGTACTTCAGTGGAAGCATTGATGTGTCTAGTCAGTGCCACACAGCGTTGAGCTTGAATGCTCCTGCAAGGAACAGGACAGTGTAAGGCCCTGTCCCTGGAGAGCATGCCTTCTCCTAGGGGAGACAGACCCCAAGCACATAAGTAAGTGAAGCCTCTATTAAGAGGTATGAAAATAGAGCAGGCTGTGTGGGGGGACAGAGAGTGATGGCAGTGTGTCGCAGAGTCTACTAGATGTGGTGGGTCAGGGACGCCCCTTACGGGATGGACTTTTCTGCGGAGACTTCAGTATGGGAAGGCGCGCTGGAAACTTGAAGGACCTGTTGGGGTGAGATGGATGTTGAAGGAGAAGGAGCATTTCATAGGGAGAGAGACTCACAAGCTGCCTGGAGGCCAGAAAGAGCCTCTGAGCCCAGCTATAGGCTGAGGAGCTAGCTGGGAGTCCACTTGAAAAATGGTAGGAGATCAGAGATCGTAGTGTTCTGGGGCTTTCCTAATAACAACGTACTAGGAGTCCGAATGGAACAGAAATTATTCTCAGCGCTCTGGAAGGAAGATCTCTGAAATCAGGGCATCGGCAGGGCTGTGCAACCCCTAAAGGCTCTAGTGAGGGTCGCCTCTTTGTCTCCTCCTGCCTCCTGTGACTCTGGTACGTGACAGTATCACTCAAAGCTTGGTGCCTGTCCTCCCATGGCATTCTCCCCTGTGTCTGCATTTTATCCATCCTGTATCTTACAAGGGCCCTGGTGTTCGGGTCCTGTGATGTTTCATCTTCACTGTCAACGTAACTGGATTTGGAGGTACCCAGGAGACTCATCTCTGAACATTTCCAGTGAGGTTTACTTGAGGAAGGAAGACCCACCCTGAATGTGGGCAGCACCACCCATGGGCTGGGGTCTCAGACTGAATAATTAAGGAAAAAGGAGGAAGCCAGCTGAGCAGCAGCATTCATCTCTTGGTGCTTTCTGATTGCAGACACACTGTGGCCAGCCACCTTGGGCTCCTGCCACCATACCGTCTGTCCTTGTCACTATGGACTGGATGCCCTCAAGTTATAATTAAAAAAAAAAAAAAAAAAAAAAAAAAAAACCTTGTTTTTGTCACAACAGCAAAACAGTAACTAATACAAGGCCCACCTGAGAGTGCGGGGGATTGTATTTTGAGATTGCTCCCTGATCACCTCTGTAAAGATCTGGTTTTCAGTGTAAGGTCACGCCCACAGGTTCTGGGACACAGACGTGGTTTTGAGGAAGCCGTGATTCACCCTATTACAGGAACCAGTGAGGTTTTTATAAGCAGAGAGAATGAAAGCATCTCACATGTTTTCCAAAGATGGCGCCGGTGCTGTGTGAAGGCTGGTGTTTGGACACAGCACATCAGGCGTGGAGACCATTTAGGAGGCCGTTACAACCCAGCTGAGGTGGGGTGGGGAGAGCGAAAGATGCAGAGATGGGCGGATTCCAGCTCTGTATCACAGGCTCATGGATGAGAAGGAGCAAGTAAGGAAAAGAGAAAAACCTGTGCACATCGTAGTTGGGAAACAGTGTCCTTCACTGGCAAGGGGAAGACTGGCTTAGGAACAGGCTTGGGTGGTGGTGGTGACAGCCACATGAACTTTGGAATGTGGAGCTGTCAGGTATTAAACTGACACCAACCTACAGATGTTGGTATTAGAGCCTGGGCCTGGACACCCTGTCTGAGGAGACAGCAAGGCAGTCCTGGGTCTTGAAAGACATGAAGACTATAGTTGAGTCTTCATCGGTCTCATATGGACTGAGCCGGTGTCCACCAGTTTCCGTCTTATCCCCAGTCCCTAACATTAAAGAGAAGACAGATGAGAGCCGGCCATCAGGAAAGCCCGTCTCAGCTACCAGGGTCTGTCACAAAAAATATTGTAGGGTTAATTTTTGTTTCATCATTACCATTGGTTTCCTTTTAATTTTTCATCCTAAACCCGACAGACCTGATTGGCAGATTCACTGTCTACTTTTTTTTTTCCTGGTTTTAGATTATATGCCTTTTCTTCAAAGCCATCTTCATTTATTAACCTACATTCACTTTTAATTTTAATGCACCAATCAATAATTATTCCACTTGACAGTTTCTGACAGTGTGCTGCTGCTGCACTGAGCTATTTAGCATGAATTCAAAAGGCGATCTATCAATTTGTATAAATGAAGTAAAGCTGCTCTCTCCTTCCTGTGCTTGGGGGTGTAGAGAAAAATATGCATGTTTATTCTGCCCTGGGGAATTTTTAATGTAGAAATACTTAATAGTTTTATATACAAGAGGATAGAGGACTACGGAGTATTAGTTCTTTTCCTGTTATGTAAGATTTTATTTATATTATAAAGCCTCTTGAAAGGCTGGATTCCTTTCATTGAGACTCACAGGAGCTCAGCCGTCGTTTGAAAAGTCTTTATTGAGCCCTCACTGTGCACGTGACCTTGTGTTACTATGATGGGAAATAAACAGCATCCCAAAGAAGTGTATAGCTGGAGAGACAGAGTAACCCCGGATTCCTGGTGGGTGACAACAGTTCTATCTAGCTATATGGCTGCACTTAATGATTGATGTTCCGCGGTAGAAAATCCCAAGTGAAAACCCATGAACAAAAGTGCATGGTCGCCTTTGCACACCGATGAGTATATTACAGTCCAGGAAGAGGCTGCCTGAAGACTACCCTGCCAAGAAAAACAGTCTTTCTCCCTGAAATCACACTGTTAACGTTCTTGGCAGTTCCGACGTCCTAGGCTGTGGCTGTTGGTTTACATTTTCATAATTTACCAGGGAGCATGTAATATTGAATTCCTAGCTGGACTGTTCAACTGAACTTGGCATTCCCGGCGAGAAACACCACAGATCTGAAAGTAAGCTTTCTCCTTGGGAAGCAGCAGCCCCCGGGGGCTCTTGTGTGGCATGCCCATGGCCCTGGCTGGTAGGTGACACATCCTGGAAGAGGAGGAGGAAAACAGACAATGTCACAGGTAGCGGGAAAGGAGGGCTTGCCATTCCTGCTCCTGCGCGGTTAGTTTTGTTTTCCCTGCTTGGTGTGGTGGGTGTTTGGCCTTGCACACCCTGCTGTAATGTAGGGAAGCAAGTCGTTTTATCCCAAACACCCAGTCATATTATCATTAGACACCATTCCTTGCCTTTCTCTCTCTCTCTCTCTTTTTTTTTTTTTTCTGGTTGCTAAAAGTTTTCTGACTTTTATAGTGAGCCTTTGTTTTGTAGCTTTATAAGGTAAAAAGATCTAGCAGTTTTAGGACAACACTGACCCCTCAAATTTTGAGTTATTTTTCCATATTTTTTAAATACCTAAGCTGTTTGTTGCACTTTGTTTTGGCAACTATGCCAGTCACTAATTGTTGTATGTATTTGGCTTGGCTCTTGCTGGTACCTCCTTGACTCCAGTTGTTCGATGGCTGGATTTTAGCTGGTGCCCGTTTCCCTCCTCTGCGTGCACAAGGAGGCAGATGAAACCCTGGCCTGCCTTCGTCTGGTTCTTTGCTTGACAGTGAGCTGCACGGGAGCGGCTCTGGAGGTGATGAGTGCATTCTCGTGTAAGGAGGGCTGCCAGCTGCCTGGGTTCTCACCCACCTTCACCGCCTGCCTGGCAGAGCCGGGAGGGCTTTAGGTCTGAATCCTGGTCTTTGCATGCCCACTCCAAGATCTGTGCCGCATAGTGGCTGACTGCGCACCACGATGGCAGGGCGTCCATGCACCCTGAAAACATGGCTATTGTGCTCTCGTGTCACCCCGTCAGCACGTTCTCTCTGTGCCAGGCAACACCGGAGTGTAAGTCGTCGTTAGGAGCCGCTGTATCTGTTTGCTTTGACTAAGAGCAGCAGGAAGGGCAGTTCTCAGTGCCCATGCCCCATGCAAAGTGTCTCTGTGATCTGTCCCATCAGCGCGGCCTTGTCAGAACACCCACCCCTTCCACCCACCAGCCGTGGCACTCCTTGACTTGCTTTTAGGGACACTGTCTGGGCCAGTACTTTTTATGAGGGCATGTTCTTTTCTTTCTCCTGTTTATTTATTGTTTCATTTATGTATGATTGTGTTTGTGTGCATGTACACACATGTGCAGGTGTGTGTGCATGTGGAGATCAGAGGACTCCTATGTGTAGTGTTTATTATTATTATTATTATTTTGACATAGAGAAGGAGAGAGAGAATGGGTGTGTGTGGTGGTTTGAACAGAATAGATGGCCCCCAATATATTCAGTTGTTTGTTTGTAGTTTGCATCTGCTGGCTACCTGGCTGGAGGCAGTGTCTCTGGGTGGATCTTAAGGTGTGGTGGGTTTCTGATTTCAATCTAAAGATATGCAAAGTGTGCCTAGCTGGAGTTCCTGAAGTGTGCTGTGGCTTTTGACCTTTAGGCTTGTACTTCTCTCTGCTTGGTCCTATGAGGGCAGGCCAGCTTCTTCTGCCATTATGGAACTTCCCCTGGATCTGTAAGCTTCAATAAATCCTTTCCTCCATAACTGTGCCTGGTCTGGAAGTTCATCTCAGCGAACCTGAATCTGTCTGCCACAGTGTGCCAGGGCCTTCAGCCATTGGGAACAGTCTCCAGCCGCATGTGCCCCTTTGTGCCCTTGTGCGACATTGTGCACGTCTGTCACTGTGCGTCTGGCTATGTGGGATCTAGGGATTTGAACATGAGGTGTTAGGCTTTGCAGGCAAGCATCTTAACTGCTAAGCCATCTCTCCAGCCAGTTTTTGTCAGGCATCATCTACGTTTTTTTTTTTTTTTGAGACAGGTTCTCTCCCTGGCCCGGAGATCACCAAGCAGGCTAGACCGGTTGGCCAGTCTACTTCCTTGTCTCCAGTGTTGAGATTTTAAGCCCAGAGCACCACGCGTGGCTATTTTCTGTGTGTTCAGGGCATCAAACTCATGTCCTCATGCTTGCAAAGCAAACACTTTGCCAACTGAGCCAGCTTCCCACCCTCTGAAGTCTTTACTAAGCATAGTGTGTGAGGCTGGGGGGAAGCCAGGTGGTAGAGGGCTTACTTAGCCTGCGCGAAACCCAAGGTTCCATCCCAGCTCCGCATAACTAGGCATGGCGGTGCCTGGTAATCCCGGCACTCCAGAGGCAGAACCAGGAGGATTGGAAACTCAGGGTTGTCTTCAGCTACAGAGTGAGTTTGAGGTCAGCCTGCGTATATGAGACCCTCCTCTCTAAAACAAAACAACCTGTTGTATGTATGTTTGTGTGTTTGTGTGTGTATATATATATACACACAAACACACAAACATACATATATTGTCATCAAGTGCTGGCTAGTGGTGGCTAGTGGTGGTACTGGTGGCTATGGTTATGAACATGAGTTCCATTTTTATGGAAATTACCATAAGCTGCCAAGTAGGGAATCTCTCCTGGTGAGCATGGATATCTTCCCAGCATTCCTGATAGGTCCTTTGGAGGATTTGGGATACATATCTCATGACTGTACCTTCTTATCAAGCCCCTTGAATTTGCATAGCAACATAGAGGCTTTCATGTCAACCAGAATCAGATAAACTCCAGGGGACAATCCAGCCTGCAGTGTATTTTTTTTTATAAATAAAGTTTTATTGGAACACAGCCCTCTATTCATTTGTCTAATATCTGTACCTACTTTTGCACTATGATGGTTGAATTAATTTAAGTTGTCCCAGAATAGACTGTAGGCCAAAAAAGTCTAAGATATGTGCTAACTGTCCTTGTTAGCCGTCCTTGGCTTACTCTGCTGTTTACACTCGCAGGTCATCAAACTACAGTGAGAAGTCCCCTTCTCCCCCACTGCCTCGATTTAGTAAAGGAATGGAGACTCACAGAAGGAATGCGATCTATGGTCACTAGAGCTGGTTCGTGGAATAGCTAGGACCTAAGTTCAGATATCCAGATACTTCTGTATTTGTCTCCTACGTTTGGCAGAGGCATGCTGTAAGTTTTCTGTTTACAGATGACCAGCTGTGACACTGTACTGAAGTAAAGCTTCTCTCAGTGGCAGGAGTTCATTTGCAAATCTGACCTCCTCAGGCCAGGTCACAAGCCAACTTGGCATTTGTTGCAGTCAGTTCTAGGTTTCTGAATGAACGTCCAAACCAGACACGGTTAGTAGGAGGAAGGGGTTTATTTCCATTTACAGATCCAGGGAAAGTTCCATCTATGGTGGAAGAAACTGGTTCCGATTCAGAGAAACAACCACCGTCAGCCAGCAACACCAAAAAGCAGTAAGCATGAACCAGAAGCAGGCAGGACCCCCAGACCCCAGACTGCTCTGCACGTCTCTGTGTTGGAAATCAGATCTGTCCCCAAACACACCTAAGGGAGGATCCACCTGCATTGACGCCTCTACCGGCCAGGGGGGCTGGAGACCAAGTTATAAGCTTTAATAAAAATATCTGAGTCTGTGGGGGACATACATTCCAACTACCACAGCATTGAAACTCCTTTGTTAATCTTATGACCAGTACCTACCCCATGCACAACTTTTAGAAGCTGTGGGAATTTGAGCAGCTATTTTATGTCTCTAAGCATAACTCTTTATTTCTAGCAAGAAAATAATGATTTTTTTCCCCTTAAGACTGTTAGAAAGCTGTAGTAATTCATGGAAAGCATGGGCCATCAGATGTTTAGGGAAAAGACTAGAAGCTGTTCTGGCTACATTCTTTTTTCTTAATGTGAATGCCTTGTGAAGAGGTATTCTAGAGCTAATCACGTAAAGGAAGATGAGTTCAAAAGGGAATTTTTCAACCTGTTGGTATCTAATAATGGAGTTTGAACTCAGGTAGAGACAGAGAGAGTGAGGCTACACTTCAGACAATGACCTGGGAAATGAAAGAATTCATATTCTGGTCATGCCTAAAGCAGTAGACAGAGGCAGTGCATAGAACTTAGTGAAGTCTGTCTGTGTGATTTGATGGATGTGTTACCTGGAAAATTCCATGGCTTATACATTCTCAAATTAACCTAGGTAAGAATGAACCCAGGGGTTCATCTTTAAAAATAAGTTAATGAATTAATAGTTTCCCTTTGAAGCATGGAGATGGGTTATGGCACGTGTATGCGACCATTCTCTCGTCGTGATATATTGTTGCCATACAAGAGCTTATGCCATCATGGATCTTTCAAGGAAATACATAGCAGACAACACATAACATATCCATAATTGTAAAAAAATACATAATGTACACATGTTATTAAATATTCATATATTAGTACTAAGAAAATACAAGTGTTAAATGTCACATGGACAGTCTGTGTCTATCTGTCATCTGTCTGTCTATCATCTATCAGTTTTCTATGTATATGTTATGGGGGGTTGACGCAGGAGCTTAACACATGCTAGGAAAGTGCTCTGCCCCTGAGCCCTCACTGCAGCTGTTTTCTTCAAAGGCTTAGTACTAAGGAAAATGATCTCAGGCGGCAGTGGTGCGGAAAGCTGAAGGTGTTTGCTCTTTGCAGTGACTGGCTGTGCAGATGCTGATGGTGTGGGTGCTCTGTTGGCTCCGTGTGTGGCACTTTCCAGCCGGTGGTATGCTCAGTCTAGTGGGCTAGGGATGAACTCATCAGGGTGGGTGGAAGTGGGGAAAGGCAGAAGCAGGCCTGTGTGTCTGTGGGGCTAGGCAGGACCTGTTATGTACTGATTTTTAAATGCTAATGTCCTGGCTTGGTCTGTGACATGCAATTCCTGCTGTGGATCATGGGAGTCTCCTACAGTTTCACACCCATGTGGGTGTGCTGAGCACACACCTCAGAGCTGCTGGCTCTTACCTGGAGGGAGGCTGAGACCATGGATCTGGAGGTTGGAAAATGGAAGGCCAGCCTCCGGTTGATTACGTAGTTTTGTAAACCAGGTAGGTCATTTCCCTCCCGACTCCAGCTTCCCACCCATGAGCATGGATGAGGTTAATCATCCCAGTTCTGAAAGAGGAGAGGTCTCTCTTAATGCTGGTTCTACTCTTGGCCATGTGACGACTATGGGAAAGTGGCACGTGCTTTCCGGGCCCCAGAAAGTGGAATGATGATGAAGGTGAATCTTACTGTCCTGAAGCTGAGATCTGGTGCTTAGAAACTGTGGGCGGGTATTCTGGCCTCAAATGAGCACCAGCATAATCACCTGGGCAGCTTCTGAAAACCCAGGTTCCTGGATCTTGTCTCCAGCGCTCCTAACCTCATAGATCTCGGCTGGGGCTTGAGAATATGCATTTCCAGCAGACCCCCCCCTCCCCCCGCTTCGTGACACTGGGCACTGATGCTCCTGCCCGGAGACAGGTGGATGGAAAGGCAGGTGCAAGAAGTGTGTAGATGGAAATGCACCCAGGTGACATTGATGTCACTGAACTAGCTAGCTTCTGGTATTCCTTCTCTCTTCACACCTTGGCCCATGGAGACATGCTTTCTGTTGCAGCTGTTCTCACACGAGCAGAGCAGCCAGTGATACTGAAACATCAGGGTATATTCATCTGCTTAACATGCACCAGCCAATGGTATTTTCTTTTTCCTTTTGGCATTGTTCTCCTTTAAAAAAAATGCAGTGAGTAAGCTAATTTTATAGGCATGTCACCCAAAGCTATTTCTGTAAACTCAGTGTTTGTAAATGAAAATAGAGGAAGCCGGGCTGGTGAGAGCAATCTTACTGAAACTGACGCACGGAGCTTCTGTCCAGGTTCAGTTTGGACAAGAACTCTCCTTCTGTTCACTTGTCACTCCATTGTTTGGTAAAGTTTAATTTGATCTCAGGATCTCTCTCTCTCTCTCTCTCTCTTTCAGTTGGGGCTAGTACTTGCACCCAATCTCCCTGGAGGGGTAATGAGAGGGGGAGAGCTGGCATTAATGGCTTTATCAACTGTGTGTGTGAGTCATCTTCCACTTGTATCAGTCAGTCAGTGGGGCAGAGAAGTGTTCTTTCTGGTTCCTGAAGCCAGACAGCCTTGGTGAGCTAGGGTGCTGCCTTATTGGGGTTTGGGGGGCAGGGCTTCATTCACTTCAGAAGGGTGTGAACAGATTATGAATGTCATTTTCTTAGCATGTACACCTAAAGGGCTAATTGCAGATATTTCCTGGCTTAGACACCAATCCATAGGCAGGATGTTAGTCTTGAACTGAAGACAGCTGATTGAAAACTCAGAAATGGGGCTGGGCCTAGGGATGTTATCTCAGTGGTACAATACATGAATCCCTGGTTCAATCCCCAGTACTACTTCTCTCCAAGTGCTTACAAACATCAGCTACCAAGGCTGAGAATGTAGCTCAGTGGTGGAGTCTTTGCCTACCACACCAAGGCCCTGTGTTTGGTATCTGGGACAATATATATATAAAATATATATGTATGTGTGTATGTATGTATCAATCATTAAAGGGCTGGAGAGGTGGCTTAGCGATTAAGGTGCTTGCCTGTGAAACCTAAGGACTCAGGTTTGATTCTCCAGTACCCATGTAAGCCAGATGCACAAGGTGGCACATGTGTCTGAAGTTAGTGACTAGAGGCTCTGGTGTGATCATTCTCTCTCTCTCTTTATCTGCCTCGCGCTCTCTTAAATAAAATAAATAAGTAAAATAAAATATTCTAAAGAATATGAATAAACTGAAAGCTGAACAGTCCATCAGGCTCATGCTGCCACTAGAGACCTCCGTTCTAGCTTCCAATTTGACTTCCAGAGGTGCCGATGGAGTACCCACTACCTCCAGATGAAACCACCTCTGCTTCCTTTGGAGATGTACTGTGGAAGTAGGACTCCTTGAAACCCTAGCTTGAGGTCTCCTGTTTTCTGCTTCTCAGCATCCCATTCACTATGTCTTCTTGTTTGCTGTACCTTCATCTTCCGGCTGGCTCGTCTCCGTTTCTCTCCTCACTGTTTCTGGCCACCTGTCTTCTCCACGGTGGACGTTTCTCACTTGCTGCCCCTCGGACTTCATGAGGACTTTTAAACTATTTCTTTGTGCAGTATTGGAGTGATCCCCAAGCAGACCTTGCAGCAGGTAGAGACATCTTTCTTTTCTTTCTTTTTTTCTGGATTCTTTTCTTTCTTGTGTCTGGCTTACCTGGGGCCTGGAGAGTGGTACATGAGTCTTTAGGCTTCATAGGCAAGCACCGTAATTGCTAAGCCATCTCTCCAGCCCCAGACTTTCTTTAATGAGTAAACTCATTTCTTCTCTGGGAGAAGTTGCATATACTGAGTGTGAACAGTTCAGCTGGTTTTACTAAGTGCATATGGCTGCACGGTGAACCCCTGGGTCATGATGTAGGAATTTCCAAGACCCCTGAGAGAGGCCTGTGCCCCTTGCCTGCCAGGCCCCCTCACCACGTCAGTCGCTGCTCTGGTGTCTTCCACAGTAGTTCCGTTTCTGCTGTTCTTGAACTCATGCAAGTGGAAGCATTAGTGTGGACCATTTTGTTTTTTCTTTTTCTTTTTTTTTTACTCAAATACTTTTTCTCTTTTCCTCCCTTCTCCTCCCTTTTCTTTTTCCTTGTCCAAAGATATAATTTATCCTTCTCTATTTGTTAATTTCTCTTAGAAATGTTTCTCTATTTTTAATGTAGACATTGTGTGTCTTTCGTAAGATTTATCTACACTATATTTTTAGGATACTGCAATGAAATTCTTTCAAATCTCAACAAGTAATTTAAAGTCTGTGTTAGGAAATGCAGTTGTATTTTCATTATTTATAGTTATTTGTTTAGGGTTTTTCATGACACCATGTTGTCTGTGTGTTATAGTTACTCCTTTCCAATCCTTATGCTTGGTATTTGATTTTTTTTCCTTGTCACACGTCCTAAGACCCTCAGCTGTTGCATAGAACTGGCTAGTGTGGGGAGCATGCCTGGTTTCTTAAAGGGAAAGCCATCACTACTTTGCCATTGTGTTTGATGTTAGCTGTTGGTTTTCAGAGTTGCTTTTTACTGGTTTGGGAAAGTTTCCTTCTGTAACTGATTTTCTGAGACTGTTTTGTTAGCTTTTATTTGAAAGGCTGTTGAATTCTGACTAGTTCTTCATTCTGCCTCAGTGACATTCCTTTTCTCCTCTACATATGGTGAATTATGGTGAGTGATTTGAAACCCTAAACTGAACTTGAGCTTTTGGGATAACTTGCCATCCATTAAGATGGCTAGTATGAACACAACACAATTCCCGAACATGCAAGTGCTGTGAAGAATGTGTAGAAATTGGAGCCCTTAAACAGCATTGGCAGGAAGGTAAATGGTGTAGCTACTGTGTAAGACAATATGGTGGTTCCATAAACAATGAAAAGTATTACCATAAGATGCAGCTCATAGTACTTAGTATATACTATTAGGCAAGACACAACAGTGCAGCCAATTTGAAATAGTATTATTCACAATGACTAAGCTTTGTACAAGCAATAGCTGAACACACACACACACACACACACACACACACACACACACACACGCATACAGTGGAATAATAGCCTTCTAGGAAAAACAGTGATAACGTTCTGCAATATCCATGAAACCCGAGGATACTGTGTTAAGTCAAGAAGTCACAACAAACCCAGATATTTCATGACTCCTTGGTTATGAGGTAATTAGTCAGAATCATCCAAACAGAAGGGTGGTTGCCCCAGGCTGGAATAAGTAGGGAATGAAGAGTTACTATTCCATGGGCACAGACTTTCATCTTTGCAAAAGGAAGAGCTTGGCAGATGGATGATGATGGCTACACACCACTCAGAATATTTATTACTACTCAACTGCTCACCAGCAAACAGCAAGTTGGGACATTTTACATCTTTTGCTCCAACAAGAAATGAGCTAAAGAACAAGTTAATATATGCATGCATATATATTTTTTTCTTTTCACCTATTTCTAAGACTATTTTGTTAAATAATTTCACAGCTATGCTAACTACATGTTTATTTTTCTTTTATAGTATGTCTCAGGTTTTGCTGTTGGTATTATGGAGTCTTATGGGATGTGTTGGTGGACTATACTTTTCCCCACTATTTTCTGTAAGATTGGACTTATTTATTCCTTCCTCCCCCCCCCCACATTTTTTTTTTTTTTTCAAGGTAGACTCTCACTCTGGTCCAGGCTGACCTGGAATTCACTATGTAGTCTCAGCGTGGCCTTGAACTCAGGGCGATCCTCCTACCTCTGCCTGTTGAGTGCTGGGATTAAAGGCATGTGCACCATGCCTGGCTCTTGGTTTTATTTCTTTTAAAAATAATTCATGTTGGAGATCTGTCTCAGTGGTAGACTGTATACCTAGCATGCTTCAAGTCTGAACTTTGATTCCAGTGTGAAAATAGATAAATAGAAAATGAATGTAAATAACTATTAATAATGAAATAAATAAGTAAAATTTAGTAGTGAAACCCTTTGGGTCTGGAGTTTCCTCTGGAGATGCTTAGGGGTTTTCTTTGCATTCTGAATCCTAGCCCATAAGCAGGATTTCATAATCAAGAGTCTAAATATTTCACAGACTATTCACAATTTCTGTTTTACTCTTGGTTTATTTTGGTAGGTTATATTTTCCGTTTTTAAGAAATTTTTTATTTCATCTAAATTATCAGATTAATTGACACACAGTTGCTTGTAATAGTGTCAGTTGAGCATTGGTACGATCTGTAGTGCTGTCCCCTCTCTGAAAGTGTATTTGATTGTTTGCCTGCAGTCATGGGATGGGAGCCAGGGCCTTGCAGCAGCTAGACAAGTGCTCCACCACTGGTCTGCATCTGTGCCCCTCCTCCTCCAGTTCTGATATTGCTTCATTTCATTTCCTTATTTTTGTGTTTCATCTTGTTAGCCATTAATTGCTTTTATTACACTTTCCAGTGACTTGTTTTCTGTTTCACTGACTTAATTGTTCTTTTCTTTGTCCTTATGTGAGGTTTGATCTGTCCTCGCTGTCAGTCACGGATTTGGAAGTTTTGTTGATGTTCACTGTTGAGACTGATGTCCCTTCCTAATACACATACCTTTTTGTCATTATGTAATGGCTTTTAAATTCTGATACTTCTTAGTTTGGGACGCCCACTAACATCCATATGCTCACACTTTAGCCAGGGTTTGGTGAGGAGCCTCTCATTTTAGCTGGGTACCACTTAAATCCTGGACATACGGGGGAGTTTTTAAAGCTGTCCTTTTCCTTGATTGTGGAGTCCATTTTTGAGTTGTCTGATCTTCTCTCCAGTTTTTGCTGTAAGTGTTGTTAGATGCGTATGTGGGTTCATGATCATAAAGTCTTTATTAATAGTTCCTTTTGCTGGTACAGTGTTCCTCATGGTCGTTTCTCACACTTTTATCTTTCTTCCTTCCCACCCCCCATAGTCACAGTGCTGCCTTGGCTTGGATTTTTATTTTTATTTTTTAGTCTCTTATCTTCATAATCACTGTATGCATTCATTTTAAGTGGGTCATCACTGTTCCTTTTCACAAGTTGTGTATGGTTTTAATATAGTAGCAAATGAAGTTATTTGATAAGTGACTTCATATCCAATTATACTTATCTTTACTTAGGCTTTTAAGTCTTAATTCATGGTTTCTGTTGATCATTTTTTATTATTATTATTCAATTTTGGTTTACACTCTTCCATCTTACTGACATTTGAGTGGGTTGGTCTTATAAGAACACATTTTATTTTATTCTTATGGCGTTGCATTAATTCTAACATCAGCTTTTATGTAGACATGTTTTTATCTCTGTTAAGACTTGTCCCTAACTTCATTGTCACCCGGCCTCTCTCCCAGCAACTGGCCCTCTGCTGCCTCTGTCCGCTTCCTCCTCCCGTGCAGAGACTTGGCCATCTGCTTCCCTCCCAGACCTCCCAGCACACTTTGGCTGAGACGCACCAATCTGCTGCTTGTGCAGCCTTCCCATGGCTAGTATGTGCTTCTAGAAAGTTTTGTTTTTGCTAGGATGGCGATTAGGAGGATTGGAATGACACTGGGGCAGAGAGGTGATCTAGGGGTCTGTTGTAACGGGAGGCTCTGGGTGGGTCAGGTGAGAACCAGGACATTCCGGGTGGCAGGACTGGGGAAACAAGACTTGATCTCAGCGCTTGAGGAACAATAGAAAGTAAGGGAGAGGGTGCTTAGAGTGAGTAGCAAATATTTAAGAGGTGCATTTTTTAACTTAATTATGTTACCTCTCAATTTCTAGTTTAATTATTTGTTTTTAGGATTTCATTGACAAGGATAAATAAGACATGTAAACCACATAGTGTACATATGTATAAATATAATTGTATATATAAGATATGAATATAAATTTATATATACACATATATGTGTATATATGTCCTACTGTAAGATAGTAATTTTTTAAACTTTTTTTGTTTATTTTTATTTATTTGTTTGAGAGAGACAGGCATAGAGAGAAAGAGGCAGATAGAGAGAGAGAGAGAGAGAGAATGGGAACGCCAGGGCCTCCAGCCACTGCAAACGAACTCCAGATGCATGCGCCCCCTTGTGCATTTGGCTAACGTGGGTCCTGGGGAATTGAGCCTCAAACCGGGGTCCTTAGGCTTCACAGGCAAGTGCTTAACCACTAAGATATCTCTCTAGCCCAGATAGTAATTTTTAACAAAATATTTTATTATATCTATTTGAGAGAGAGAATGAAAGAGAGAGAAAGGGCATGCCAGGGTCTCTTGCTGCTACAAATGAACTCCAAGTGCACTTGCCACTTCGTGCATTCATGCATCTGGCTCTACCTGGGTAGTGGGGAATTGAACCCTGGCCACAGGCTTTGCAATCAAGTGATTATAACCACTTATCCATGTCTTCAGTCCCTGGATAGTAATTGTTAAAAGTGAGATGCTAACTTCCACATTTCTGGACCAGGTGGCTGTGGATAGGGTTGAAGGATACAGATGATCTAGAAGGAAGGACTGTCTCTTTGTGCGTATGTGTGATTCTCTGTGTCTTTGTGTATGCACGAGTCTGTGTGTGATTCTCTCTCTCTCTCTCTGTGTATGTGATTCTTTGTATATGTGTCTGATTCTCTCTCTCTCTCTCTGTGTGTGTGTGTGTGTGTGTGTGTAAATCTGATTACCTCATTTCTTCTTGTTTGGGTTGCTGATGAAACATCTGAGTACTTAATGATTAAATACCCAAGTCCAGAACTGGAAGGTGATAGAGATGTGACAATTGCTACACTAAAAGAACTCTTCCTTTCGAAGTGATAAAGTAGAAAGAGAGTAGAAAGTCCACTAACACTTGGGTGATGGATTTGTTATTGTTTTAATATATTATCACCTTCTTTTCCAAGATAAGGTTTCATTGCATAACTTTGACTGGCTTGAAATTCTCTGTGGATCAGGCTGTCCTCTTGCCTCTTACTCCTGAGGGCTGAAATGACATTAATGTACCACCTTGCCAGACAGGGGATGGATCTGAAGGAGGAAGATCATCAAAGACAGTTAGGAAGTCTGATACAAAATCTGACACTAACCTGTTCATTTAACCTTGAGCAAAACATGTCACCTTTTTAGAGACTTCTCATTTTCTGGAAGCTCTCTCCCTATTCTTCATTAATTCGACACATACTCCTTGAATATCATGTGCCGAATTCTGCTCTGAGTATACTAGCTAGAGTGGCCACCTGTAGCATGGGGAACAGGTAACAGTCTGCTGTTGCGTTGGTAATGACAGAGTTGTATGCAGAACCACAGCTCAGATAGGGAGTTGGGGGGGTGTCAGAGAAGGCTTTCAGGACATACCCGCCAGTTTTGTTGAGCGGAGAGTAGCCCAGACAAGCGTGTGCAAAGTAATCTACACAATACGTGCAAAGAAAGGCCAAAGAAAATGGCGAAATAGTCTGTGAATGGGCTGTTGGGCACCATTCAGTTGGGTACAGCTGACTTGAGGCAAAGCAGGAAGGGCCTTGGGTGCCAAACCAGGAGACTAGGTTGTACTTGGCACACAGTGCACTTTTCAGAAAATCTCTTTAATAGGGCCATGCATTTGGCACGATAAGGAAGCAGGTAGTGGAGGGGTGCCAAAGAGGAAGTATTTGAAGAAGAGCAGGTGAAAGAGGAAGGTTCACTGAGCCAGAACGGAGCGCATGTGTGCGTTCTGGGGCTCGGCCGTGTCCAGGGCAGCCGTGGCCCTGGTTCACACGGAGCTTGTAGAGGCGGTGGCAGTGACAGAGTGGGCAGTGGAGAGACGTTCCCAGCAACCACTAGACACTGGTTTATGGAAATGAGTAAAAAGGATTTCTGGTTTAGGGACCGTGCCACCACTCACTGTGATGGGTTTGCCAGGAGAGAACCCAGTGGGCTCGGGCCACCACCAGTGACCTCCTGCCCAAATAGGTCTGGTACCTGGTAGGCTTCTTGCAACTTCCCTGTCCCATGAAAGAATTGGACCACACGCTACTGGTTTTTCTCTGGTACGTGATTCAGCTTGGGTCTCTTTCTCTTATCGAGCTGCCTGACTGGGGAGCCAAGCTTTTGTAAAGATCTCTCTCCAGAGCCTAACGTGGGGCCATGCAAAACAGGACGATGATTAATCGTTGTAGGTGGATGTGGATCTGAAACCTACTACTGTTGATTTCAGGACTAACCTGCTTGTGTCTGTCTCCTCCACCTCTCCAGACCCAGAAAGAACTCACTACTCTGTGACTCACTGGGGGCCATATTCCTCTCACACAGGCACCCAGAATGTTCCAACTGGCAGGACATTTAGGATCATGGGTATGATCTCGACTTACCAGTTTCAGAAAAGTGGGCTGGGAAGATAGTGCATCTTGCAGAGTCCTGGTAGGGCTGAGATTCGATCTCTTGATGGACTGGTCTTGCTTCCACAGTGCCTCCCCCTCTGCTCACTGGCGTGCTTGGAGAGCTGGGCCAAAGCCATCTCGGGTGTCTCTTTGTGCGGAGGATTAGAAATTTCTAAGCCTGTGTGTATAACGTTGAAATTTCTCGTAAGGTTAAGAGGAATGTGAGGGTCTTTGCTGTGATGCAGGAATGCAGGATTTGTGGTGCTATGCTTGGATCCGAGCAGCCTCCTTGCTCAGGGTACGCCCAGGAGGCTTGTTGTCAAGAGAGATTTTACTGCAGGCGGAGAATCACACTGCACTTGGACTTCAAAGAACAAGTAAAGAGTGTAGAAATTACCAAGCAGACTGTGGGAAGTACTTCTCCCGGGTAAAGGTTTTAAGTGCTACAGGGAAGATGTGTTGAAATGACATTTGCTTTCATCGGCGTGAAGCATCTGGTTTGGTTTGATTCTCTGAAAGGAGGCAGCACCTCAAGTTATGGCAGTCCCAGGCAGGTGAGCCCTGGGGCTTTGGATCTGCACGGTTTCTGAGGGGGAGCCTGGCCATGGCTCTGTGTGCTGCTGGGTAGACTGGCTCTGGAGCGTGACAGCCGGCTTCAGGGGAGGGGGGACAGGGAGGAGGAAGGATGGCTAGGGACTGCTCCACCCCCTGATTTCTTCCCCTTCTCTCTTCCCTGGGCAGATGTGGAAATTTTACACAGCAGAGCCTGGATACCAGATGAAAGTAGATAGCAGGTGAAAACTAACTTCTGTATTTAAATCAGTGCCTACCTCTAGAGTATTCACAGGCTGAGCTTCAGGCTAGGGTCCATTCTCCACTCTTTTAGCTAGATTGTGTGCACATTTGTAGGCATGTGGGCAGGTGTGCATGTGTGTGCATGTGTCTGCACATCCATGTGGAGGACAGTGTTCAAGTTGGCCTGTTTCATGCTCATTCCTCAGGCACATAGTCCACCTCTTTTTGAGCCAGGGTTTCTCACTGAGTTGGAACTTATCAGTTGTTCTAGATGAGGTGACCATTGAGTTACAGAGAGATCTTTCTTCCTGTGCCTCCCTGGGATGACAACTGCATGTCCCTGGGCCGGGCATTTTATGGTCATACTGACAAGGCCAATACTTCATCAGCTGTGCTATCACCCCAGCCCCAAACTGCATTTTCTATGGCAATAAAAGAGCTGCAGGGCTGAGGAGATGGCTCAGCAGTTAACACACTTGCCTGCGAAGCCTGAGGACCCAGGTTCTATTCTCCAGAACCCATGAAAGCCAGATGCACAAGGTGGCACATGCATCTGGAGTTTGCAGTGGCTAGAGGCCCTGGAATGCCCTTTCTCTCTCTCTCTCTCCCTGTATTTCTAATAAAAATAAACACGAAGTCCTTTTAAAAGTAAATTTAAAAGAGCTCCAACACAAAGGTGGCTTTTTTAACTGTTTTTGCATGTGCATTTCAACAGCATTGTGTTGTATGGCCATCGTTACCACCCTATACATGGGCTTTTTATTATAGACACAGCTTCCCAAAATGATCACATAAAGAACTGTCACTCTGAACTTTGTAGCCCAGCATAGGAGCTGTGAGAAGGAAGGCATCAGTCTCCCACTATTTTCTTCTTTTTGTATGGTTTTTGTTCAGACCAGGTTGTACTATTATTCATAGAATTATAATTTTAGAATTTTAGAACTGTAAGAGAATTAGAGATGGATTGCTACATAAAGACTCTCTCCTGTTTTTAATGAAGAAACCAAGGGCCAAGTTGGTTGGTGGCCAGGCCCAGCCTACTGTCTAGGCATTCCATCCCTGGCCCACTCACTGGACTTGTCTATTGTTACTTTCAAAATGTGTTATAGAAAATTCACTGCTATTTATTTTTAGGGCAGTGTTTCTTTTCTTTGTGTGGTTTCTATGTCCAAATATATATATTTTTTAACAGTGTCTCCAAATAGCAATTTGTTCTCAAAAAGAAAATTCCACCATTGATACCCGCTCCTCAGCTTTTTTACTCAGGACTCTCATGCTAACATTCCCTCCATCTTTTGCCTCTGTGTAGCTACTTTTATGTTCCAGATGTTGCATTCTTTTAAATTTTATTTATTTTTTTCCTCCCCGTGTGCTTGGCTGAGTATTGTAAAACCAAAGTTTACAGGTGATCTTTTTCTTTACACTTAGCAATAAGCTGAGGTTCCTAGAAGCAATGTCTTGCACTAAAAACAGCCTGTCTTGCTCATAGCTTTGCCCCTCCTGAGTCTCTTCTGTCTCTCAGCTCCCCTTTCTTGCTCTGCTCAGCTCCTAAATTCCAGTGGGTGTGCAGTTTGCGCTCCTGCCCGCTTTGGGAGGTCTGTGGGTGGTGGCTGAGGAGACGGAGGGCGCTAGAGGCTGGGGTATATTGTTTGGGTCAGCCATGGCAACCGGCAGCAGTAGAAAAAACAGGACTAGTCTGGGGCCGTTCCATAAAGGGCCAGGATTGTGCCTTATCTTGGGATGTCTGCTTGGGCCGTGACTCTGTGATCTGGTAAGATTATTAAGCTTGGCTCTGCTTGCTGGCTTCCTTTGATCACACTGTCAAGCCAGCTAGTTGGGATCAATGTGGGAGGGGGTCCAGAGCCCAGCCAGAGGTGTCCCCGGTAGGAACAGGACAGCCGGGCATAGCAAGGCAGCGTGTTCCTGTTTTGCTTGCATTCCACACCCAAGGAAGCATCCATCCTATAAATGTGCCAGCATCCCCCTGGGGTGAGGGACTGGTCCCTCAAAAGGCCCTCAGATTGCTGAAATAAGATCAAGTCCTGGAGAAATTGGTGTGAGTGAAGCATTCTTTGAGGGTGTGTTTCTTCCTCCTTTTCTCCTCCACCTCCTTTCCTTCCTCCCTTCTTTCCTTTCTCTCTCTCTCTTTCTTTCTCTTTCTCTCTCTCTTTTGCTTTTGAAAAGCTGCATAGCTCACAACATGCATTTTATTAAAATGCCATTGAAAAGGAAAGGGAGGATTCAGAAGGTTCCATGGCTTAATAATAGTATATTTTGCGACTTGGAATAGCTCTCAATTCAGCAGACAATTCTGGGTGCCACTGTGTTTACTCTAAGCAGTGCATTTCATCCTGAGCAGATGAGGGATTTTATATTTTATATCATATTCTGAGCTACTTTGCTGCCTACCCGGAGCTACACCCTTTTTATGGTTTGGGGTAAAATTTCTTTGGTTGAGAAGAACAGCCTGTCATTGGTGGGGTTTAGAAGTTTTTTTTCTAAGGGGAAAAGCAATTCTTATTCACAGTCACCGAGGCTGACATTTCAATTTGGGGAAGTCTGCGGAAGTTGTGAGGTCTTCGGTGAGTAAGAACAAGTGCCCCTTTTTCTTATCACGGCCGAGTATCTGCCCCGCTAGCTCATGCCTGTGGTGTGGCCCAGCTGTCCCTGGAAGTCACGTTGCGCCTCTGAACTCTCCTACTATGACCCACAAACAGTTTTCAGACTTTGCTTTACGAGTCAAAGGTAAAACCATGAATGAATAGATGGGGAAACAAGAGTCCTGCTTGTCCTATTTCAGCCGTCTGTGTCCCTGAAACCCACTTGGAATCTGCCTGCGAATTCAGTTACATGTGTTTGTTCCTCTTTCAAATTCTCTGAGCCACCTCCTTGCTGCAGACCCTCCCCTCTTCTGCTTTCCTTTTGGTCCTCAGCACATAGTAAAGGAGAGAGAGGGAGTTACTCAGTTTGTAAAGAAAGCATCGGGTTGTAAGGTCGCAGATTCTAGGATTAGCCTAAAACTTAAAACAGTTTGCAGCACGGTTTTGCTTGCTTATTTCTGACCTGTTTTGTGTTGATATTTCAAGCAGCATTTAAGAGTTGAGTAATAGAGAAGTCTCTGGTGTGGTGTTGTTGAGCCCTTGGACATAACTCAGGCCTCACAAGGTAACTTCATGGGCACACAGTATTATTTGCCTAGTGGTACACTGGACATTCAGTAACCCAAAGCAAACAAGACTTTTTTTTTTTTTTTCTGGAAGTAAAAAGCAGGTATTAACCTCTGAACACCATGTGTGTTGCATAAATTAATATTTTTAAATATTCTTATGATCCTGACATTTGAGATACTCTTTTCTCTTTTCTTTTTCTTATGTTTTTGAATCAGAGGACCCATCAGGTAGCCCAGGCTTACCTGAAACTCAGAGAAATCTTCTGGCCTAAACCTTTTGAGTGCTAGGAGTACAAGCAAGAGCCAGCATGTCTGCTTGCTTTTCTGTCCTTTTAAAAGAGTAGCTCACCGGAAAACTCGCAGCTTTAGACACAGCTTATGTTAGTGACTTTGGAAGATGAACGACTCTCAGTATCTGAGCATTAGAGCCAAAGGGGCTTTTTCCCACCTGAATGTTCTAATTTTACACATGAGAAAGCGAGGTGCAGTGACAATACATGACCAGTCCTGGGGCACATGGCTTCTTTGATATCTGAGGCTGAAAACCCACTCCCTAAACTCTTAGCTTTTTCTTTTCTTTTTCTTTTTCTTTTTTTTTTTTTGAGATTGGGTCTTGCTCTAGTCCAGGCAGACCTGGAATTCATATGTGGCCCCAGATTGGCTTTGAACTCACAGCTATCTGCCTATCTTTGCCTCCCCAGTGCTGAGATTAAAGGCGTGAACCACCACGCCTGGCCTAATTTTTAATTTGTTTTTATTGATAATGTTACACATGTATATAATGCATTTTAATCAGACTCCCCTCCCATTTTCTTCTCCATCCACTGAACCTCTTCATCCCAGCTGGGCCCCCATCTGCTTTGATGTCTTTGTGTGTGTGTGTTCATGTGGCCCACTGAGCTCAGGTAGGGTTGCCTGCGGGGGCACAGCGCGGGACTTGGCCAGAGCAAAGGCAGTTCACTAGAGGCTATGCCGCTGCAAAAATGTTTCCCGCTCTGCCAACAACCGCTAACTGCTAGTAACTCCTCAGGTCGGGACGGGTTCTAGTGCCCTCCTTTATCACCCATGACTGTTAACGAGCCCAGGTACTGCGTGAGTGCAACAGTTGCCGTGAATCAGGCCTGTAACAGCCATTAAACCCTGAATGTGATGCTTTTTCGTTTGACTCATTTTAAATTTCAGTTAGGGCCATTTAAAATACTTGTGAATATTTGCTTTGAAAGTTTGTATTCCAGCTTAATTTTTTTTATGCCTCAAGACCACAACAATTTCTTTTTTTTAAAAAAATATTTATTTATTTAGAGAGAGAGGCAGATAGAGAAAATGGGCACGCTAGGGCCTCCAGCTGCTGCAGACGAACTCCAGACCAAGGTACCACCTTGTCCATCTGGCATACGTGGGTCCTGGGGAATCAAACCTTGATCCTTTGGCTTTGTAGGCAAGCACCTTAACTCATTAGCCATCTCCTAGCCCATGAACTAAACAATTTCCTAAACCAGATACGTTTGCCATCTAATGTCCAGTGTCCATCCATCTGTGCTGAGAATAGTCTTTCGTGACTGAGGAGATCTATAGCGAATTCTGTGTCTTAATCCATTTTCCAAAGTGGTTTTATTTGTTGAAGAAAAGCCTAATGCCATGTCAGGTGTAAGCTGAGAACAATGGAGCCTCCGGTGACTGGTGAGAGTGGGAGGGGCTGGGTGGGATCCGGGCTCTGCACGGCTCAAAGAAAATCCACGCCAGCCTTCTCCCACGCTAAGACAGGCAGACGTCCGAGAAGTCCTGGAGCGGCGTGTTTTGACATGAAGGGCCTCCAGGCACTGCTCAGATCAACCGGGGCTATGCTGAATTTGCGTGCAGGTGCAAGGTTAACCTGTGTGTGTGGTTCTGGTGGCCTGTCTTTCTTCCTCCCTCAGCCCTTTTCCCTGTATGGGATGAACTCTTGCTGGGCCTTTGGAAGGGGTGAGAGAAACCCTGGTTGGAGGCTCCATTTCCCCAGGACCCACCTAAGCCAGACGCACAAGGTGGCGCACGCATCTGGAGTTCGTTTGCAGTGGCTGGAGGCCCTGGCACACCCATTCTCTCTCTCTCTCTCTGTCTGTTGCTCTCAAATAAATAAATAAATAAAAATAAACAAAAAAAGTTGAAAAAGAGATTAATCAACACTGAATTCTAATTTATTTTTTGGCTTTACTGGAGAATGAATTGAGGGTCTTTTGCACGTTAGGCAACTGCACTATGACCAGGCTTCATCTTGAGTCCTGATGTTGCCTTTTGTTTTTACTTATTTTTATTATGTTTTTGTGTGGATGTGTGCGCAGTGTACACATGTGTGTGTGAAGTTACACACGTGTACGTGTGTGTGAACAGGGCTGAACCTTGGTTTTCTCTTCTGTTCTTCTGCCTTGTTTTCTTGAGGTGAAGTCTTTCCCTGAACCTGAAACTTCCATCTTACCTTACTTGGACTGGCTGACGAGAGATCCCCAGTGGTACACCTGTGTCTGTCTCCCTCAAGACTGAGAGGACAGGCCTGCACCGCCACGGATAGCTTTTTACGTGGGTGCTGGGGATCGAACTCCGTTTCTTAGGTTTGCTCTTAGCCGCTGATCCATCTCCACAGCCCATGCTGCGTTCTGAGTAGCATCTCCATAACTTGGAAGAGACAGCCAGACAGGGATCTCAGATACGTTCAAGGGCACAGAATCAAAGAGTTATTTCAAAAAGTGGAGATTGAGCTGAGCGTAGGAATGCACACCTACAATCAATTCCAGCCTTCTAGAAATTGAGGCACGAGGATCCCAGGTTCCAGGCCAGCCTGGGCCATACAGCGAGAGCCTGTCTCAAGGAGAGAGGAGGAGGGAGGGAGGGGAAAGGGCAGGGAGTATAAGAAGTAGGCAACAATGAACTTAGTAATGTTTAGAATTTTTCATCCTTAAAATACATGATGTGCTAATAGGAGAATATGTTTATAATATGCTTAAGGAATTTTCTCAATTTATCATCCAAAGCAAAATGAACTCATGATCTATGTGCTGTGGTTGAGGTCACTTTCCGTGCACTGCTCGCTGTGTTTTCCCCATTAATATTCATAATACGCTTTCCTTACCCTCTGAGGTGCTTCACCCTTCAAGGTGATATTGGGCTGTACAAGGGCAGTGTGGTGTTTCATGGGTGTGAACCAGCCTTGGCTGCCCTTCCTTGAACGCTTGCTGTTGGAAGGATCGTGTCTTTATATCAAGGATCTTTGAGAAGGAAGGGATTGAAAAGTATTGCCTGAAGCATTTCTCTGATTTTTCCATTTCTTAGCTTTTATGGTCAGAACTGTCTTCCTTTTGGAAATGAGAAGGCAAGAGGACCTTTCCCACTGCTTATAGGAAGGAAGGCTCTGCCCGCCAAAGCCTGGGGCTTCATGACAACTGGTGACTATATTTCTGACCAGAGTGAATGTATTTCCTCCCTTAATCTGCTGTCTTCCACAAGGACATGCAAACCTTCATGCTTTTTTGTTGTATTTTTATTTAATTGAGAGAGAGAGAGTGAGGGAGTGAATATGAATGGTTGTGTCAGCACCTTCAGCCATTGCAAACCCCAGACCCGTGCGCCCCCTTGTGCATCTGGCTATCGTGGGTCCTGGGAAATTGAACCTGGGTCCTTTGGCTTTGCAGGCAAATGCCTTAACCACTAAGCCATCTTTCTAGCCCCAAACATTCGTTCTTACTAGCTCCCCAGGAAGTGTTCACTTTCGTTCCTTCATATTTCTGTAGTATAAATATTTAATTTTGAATACTCTTCAAATTAAGTGCTTTTATAAATGGTCTTTTCTTTGAATTTTGTGTTTTAGTACTGGGGAGTTTGCATGCAAAGAAATTACTCTATCCTTTAGCTGTATTCTTAACCCAAATGTTTATGGCATTCGAACTTCAGACATTTTTATTTTATCACTTTGCTTTATGAAGACAAGGTCATATGTAGTCCAGGCTGACTTCCAACTCCTGATCCTTTGCCCCTACCTCCCAAGTGGTGGGATTTCACTGTGTGCCACTGCTTGGACCTGTGCCAATCATAGCCGTGTTCTGGGTGATGGAGGTTGAGAGAGTGAGGGAGGAACCATCAAAGGTCACATATGACATTAGTGCAGGAGGTAAGGGCTGTGAGCGTGCATATCGTTTATACATTTAGTAACTGACCAAATAGGCACCTGAGAAAATAATAACAATGAGTATAGTCACTTATCTGGTTAAGCTATGCCTTACCAGCAAGACATGCTGTGTGAAGGACTGCAGTGTTTGCAGGGCAAGGAAGAGAAAGAGGTGGTTTGGGGAGACCGTTTTAGTCCCAAGCTAGGTTCGGAGACCTGGAGATGCCAAACCCCCCCCCCCCCCATGTCTGGTGGGCCTTCTTGTTGCTTAGGTGGTACCTGGGAGACAGGCAGCGAGCTGGGCCATTTCTGCCTCCTTTAGCTGAGAGGGGAGGAGCGGTGGAACTTTGTGCTCTCACCAAACACCTGGCTTATGAGTCTGGGAAATCAGAGTGATGAGAAGTACTTTCTCCCAAACAAGAATCAGTGATTTATGAATGGACTTTTTTTTTCCAGAAAGATAAGTAGACCTTTGAAACTAAGAATATAAATCTCATAGGAACTGTATTTTCTAGCTGGGTCCCAAAAATGTCTACATGAATATTCACCATGGCTCTGGGACCGGTGAACCCCTTCAGTAGGTGGTGAATAGTTGTAAAGAATGGTCACTGTGGCTTCGGGATGACATGAAAAGTGACTAGACGTGGATTGTGACCTGGTAAGATGAGAGGACAGCGGAGGGTCTGATTGAACGTGAACCCTGGTTTACAAATGTCCCAGGGAGTCCCACTAAGAACGAAGGAGGGAGGTCAGCTAACTGACAGAGTGAGGCTTCACTGGAGGAAGAATGTTCTCGCATTCAGGGCTGTCTGAAAACACTGACTGGTTTTGTCTGTCACTCAAGATATTCAAGCAGTGCTGGGAAGAGGAGGGTCTGTGAAATGCCGAGCAGTCTTCATTGACAACCACCCCTGTTTCTCTCGATACCGACCTGACCTGCTCACATCTCGTGTTTGTTGACCAGCTACTAAATAGAAGTGGTAAAGATAATTCAAGGCTGTGAAATTATTTAAATTTAAATTTAAATTATTTAAACAAAGATAAAAAGTCTTACTTTTATAGCCCTAATATAACTTCTTGTAGTATGCTCTTCATCTGTACATAGTTTCTTTAAAACAAGGGACAAACTTATTGAATCAACAAAGTGTTATTTTCCCATGCTAAGGAATGTAATATTAATTTATCTATCTTTATACTTGGAAATGTAAATAATAAGATACTTGGTGATGTATTTCATCTATTTCTTGTTCAAATACCTAAATTGATTATAGCAAAAACAATGCAGAGTTGAAATAGGCCAGCGTCTTACATAATTTTCTTGACTTTATTAGTTCCCTGTGGCATTTTGACATGTATGCTACATACTTTGACCATCATCCATTCCAGTCCCTTTTCCTTCTCCACCTGCTCCCCCGACTTCACTGCTGTTCACGGTTAGTCCCCACACAAGAGAGAAAACAAAGGACACATGTTTCTGAGTCTCTCTTCCTTTGCTTGGCATGTTGCATAGTTTAACATTTTCATTAGTTCAGGATTTTGACTTGGATATTTCTTCACAGAATTGGCACATGGCAAAGTCCTTTGGCCAGTCAGAACTGTGTGTTGGATTCCCAGATCTCTTGCCCCAGGTGGGCCGTATTTTTCAGTTAACTGTGACAAAGGAGAATGGGGTTGGTACAGCAAGGGGGATGTTTCTAGACAGCGTGACTTACTGTCTGATTTTCCCAGGTCATGTGCTTCCAAAGAATTTTGGTATAATTAAATGCACTTCATTGCAAACTAGGCTGAACATAATTGAACATTTTCCTGAAGGTGCACCAGAGTCTTAGCATGCTCTTGGGTCACAGGTGGACATCAGTCACCTTCTCACGGAGGGTGTGCAGAAGGTGGGAGTTAAGAGAGCTCTGTCTGAGTCCTGAGTGACCGGACATTGTGATGTTGTTAGGGGAAGTCCCACGTCCAGGTTTTCGGACTGAGACTCCATATTAAAGGATGGGTAATGGATAACTTCTTTGGTTTGCATATTGATGTTGAGAATTTGTGAATAATCTGTAGAACAGGGCACTTTTTCATGTCTCATCTTTCATGGTTCCCTTCACTGAACTGTCTTGAGAATGAGCGAAAGCTGGAAGCCTGAGTCGCTTTCCTAGGATCACTCAATAGACACTGAAGTCACTGGACTCCACATCCATTCTCTCTTAGTATGCCAAAGGATGCTAAGTGTTTTCTCACATGAGATGTGTTGTCTCTGCTGTAAACATGTGGACGCAGAGCTTCTGTGTGAGTGGCTCGCAGTCAGGTCTTAAGAGTCAGTCCTTGCTGGTGAGCTCGCTGAGGCTAAGATTAGAGCACACCCTCACAAGCCACAGGGATGAAACTGGAACCCAGGACCCAAGGAGCCTAAGCTTGACCCTTCACCAAGGTGCACCAGGCTGCTCTGTGTGCAGATACACTCAGGATAAGTAGGTGGAGAAAGGTGTGTCTGCTGAGAGCTTCCTGTCCACAGACATTTCTACTAGCTGTGTGAGAGATCTGTAGTCATTCTTTCTGAGGCTGAGAACCCAAATCTGCCAACTTGAACTCTTAGAGCCATTGCTGATCCTCTTGAGCCTCCATCTCTGTATCCCTAACCTGAAAGATAGCTAATGATCTTGTAAGAACAAGGTGAGACCCTTAGGAAGAACCTGAGCATGCTAATGCCTAACTTTCAGGTGTTTTTTTTTTTAAGAAATATATTTTTTGTTCATTTTTATTTATTTATTTGAGTGTGACAGAGAGAGAAAGAGACACACAGAGCGAGAGAGAGAATGGGTGTGCCAGGGCCTCCAGCCACTGCAAACAAACTCCAGACACGTGCACCCCCTTGTGCATCTGGCTAACGTGGGACCTGGGGAACCGAGCCTCGAACCGGGGTCCTTAGGCTTCACAGGCAAGCGCTTAACTGCTAAGCCATCTCTCTAACCGTAACCTTCAGTTTTTTGAGGCAAGCCCAATGGACTGCCATTTTTTATGAGAGGGAGAGACAGAGAGAGAGAGAGAGAGAGAGAGAGAGAGAGAGAATTGGCACACTGGAGCCTCCAGCCACTGCAATTGAACTCCGGATGTGTGTGCCCCCTAACGCGCATGTGTGTACTCCCTAACGCGCATGTGTGTACCCCCTAATGCGCATGTGTGTACCCCCTAATGCGCATGTGTGTACCCCTAATGCGCATGTGTGTACCCCCTAATGCGCATGTGTGTACCCCTAATGCGCATGTGCGGCCTTGCACACTTGCGTCACTGTTCATCTGGCTTACAAGGGACCTGGAGTATTGAACATGAGTCCTTAGGCTTTGCAGGCAAGCGCCTTAACTGCTAAGCCATCTCTCCAGCCCAGTCTTCAGCTTTTGAAGTGGCTACCTTTGTTACACTTCTTATTGTCATGACACATTCACAGTGACCAAAGCGAAACACACGCAAACTCTTTCAACAGTTAGGTGTTCCTACCCATTTATCGAGGGCTGGGTATTAATTAGGTAGCCTATGGATGCTATCTTCTCACTCTTCCTCCTTTGTGGATGGGGTTGAAGCTTCACACCTAGGAAATCTTATCAGTGCTTTAGTTGTTACTGTTATTCCCACCTGTACTTAAATTGACTTGACTTAATTCACTAGCTGTCAAGTTATTTGGAACCCAGAGTAATCCCCATGATTAGCCATATGGTTAATTGTTTTCTCTGTAATGCTTCTGCTCAAATAGAGGTTTGAGTTGAAAAGAACAAAGGCAGTTTTATTTCAGTGTTTATGAAAGGTCGGTCATTCGTGACCAGTGTAAACTGCATAGAGCTCCTCCTGGGATATACTTTCTCAGGTCACTCGAGCTGCTGTAACAAAATACCACAGCCTGAGTAGCTTAGACACAGAAATAGTGTGGGAAGTAACTAAATGGAATATAATTCAAGGGTAATGATCAGAAGCATTATAAGATGATGTTGGTTGGCTCTCTATTTACCTCCTTTTGATCCTCTATTTCATTCTCAGATTTCAGAGCTTAGCCTGTATTTCCTAACCCTTTTCTAGAATGGAACGGGGTGATCTAGGGACAGCAGGCACAGCATGCATTTGAAGTGTGGTTCTCAGGATCTGTTGATTTCTGAAGGGGATCACAGAGGAGTTTGCTTCACCGTGGCCCCGGGATCACAGTGGGCAGCCTGCCTCCATTTTCTCAGTGTTTGCGGAGCTGTGGAAATGGCGTAAGCTACAGTTCTGTGGCTCTTATGTCCCTTAAAACTAGAGTGTAGGGTTTTTTCCCCAATATATGGAAATATATTTGGGGCTGGGGCTCTTCATTTCCTAATCACCTTCTCTCCTGGTTGAGAACTTGATGTCAGTGGGTTGGGTTCTGGTCCTCTTGCTGTTCTAAGCCCACCAACAGGTGAGTTAGCTGTGAAGAATGGGGGGCCTTCAAGGGGAGCTGTAGAGTCTCCTGGAGAACTTTAGTATTCATCTCTCTGTGAAGGGATTACATTGCTCACCTATGTCCAGTTCCCAAGTGGAGGAATAATAATAGCGGGCACCTTGGCTGGAGAAAGTCCAGCTGTGGTGGAATCAAGCGAGATGCTCCAAAACCATGGTCAGCTCTCCTCTTCCTCCTTGAGCTTACCCTGTCCCAGTGAAGCAGAACACAAAGGGAAAACCAAACCCTGCTTTTCTTAGGAATCCTGAATGCTTTCATTTTTGTTCCCTTTCATAAAGTGGATCAACTCCAAAGGCATAAACAAACGAGGAATTTTGTAAAAATATTTAATTACGTACAGACCCATCTTCAGTTGATCGTAAGGAGTAAAGTCTTAGCTAAGATGGGGTGAGTTCTCAGGATCTGTTGCTGTTTTATTCATTATTTACCATGGTTTATATAAAAGTATCATGTGCTTTAATATTGCTAAGATATATTTTAAATGTTCTTATTATAAAAAATTATGTGAGGTGATGGGCATATTAATTAGCTTGACACACTTATTTCACAGTGTGTGCATAACATGACATCACACCACATTCCTTAAGTATATACCATTATTGTCAATTAAAACCAAAAATTAGATTAAAAAGCCCATCTTTTCCACTTGGAATGCAATAACCCTTGGCCCCAAACTTGTTTTCCTGATGACTCAAGTACGCTTAAACATGACAGTCCCAAGCACAGTATGACTCATTCGTTCTGTCCCAGAGAGTAACTACTGTCTTAGACTAGGAAATATATACACCATACACACACATAAACAAAAAATCCTCATACTTACACAACATGCACAAACATACACAACACAGGCACTTACAGTCTTTACATATAAAGCATACTTAAGGCTCACACATATATACACATGACACATGGTCCAAACACACCAATCGTAAGCATGCAGTGCACATACAAAACATCCAGCACACATATAAACACAGGACATGCTCATACATACATAGCAACATATATGTAATACTCATGCACATGATACATGCATGATTTGCAGCATAACTAAATGCAGCCTGCAGGACACACACGTACACACATACAGACATGCAAAAATAAGCAATCATCAGTGCACCTATCCTGACACATGTGGTCGCTAGGGACATCACAGGTAGGCATCTCAAGATACCAACTCTGGGTTTGCAGTGCAGCTCATTGTAGTGTTAGAATGGACTCACTGCTTAGGGGCCCCAGTAAAATCCATGAACCGGAAGCAAGCAGGTCTGATGTGCTACCCAGCTCAGTCTGTGTAACGTGGGCAAGTGAAGGATTGCCTCGGCTCACTGTCACTGTTTCACAGCGAGGACAGCTGAGTGCCACCGAACCAGGCTGGTGATACTACACCAGCACGATGTCACAGCTTGGGAAAATGATTCAGCCTCTCTGTACCTAGCTGGTGCTCTGCGGAGTAGGCCCAGGCTAGGAGTTCTGTGAGCCGTTTGGATAGAGAGCTTCCCTGCGCATGGCCTTCATCTCTGGGGCTGAGCCTAGGGTTATCTCTTCATTTTTTTTTCTTTGACCTTACTACAAGGACTATATCTTTGTGCCAGTTGTGTTTTCTCAAGTCATAGGAAGAAACAGACCCTAAGACAAACATTGCCTTTGTCATCTGCTATATTTTTAACTGGAGGGTCTTAGGGAAAGCCACCAGACAGCGTGTCTCAGGAAGCCCATCAGCTGTGCGCAGCACCTCTGCTTCTTGAAGCTACCCTGGAGAGCTGATGTTAGTAGTAACTTCTCGGACCTTGGTTCCTGGAGAGCTCAGGGGCACTCGGTCCATAGAGGTCCCTTAAAATCACTTTTTCTTGGGTCTGTGCCATGCCATTGTGTGGGAGAGAAGTATGATGGTGTGGCCACATGAAAGTACAATTTGTATATAATGTATATTTTATTTGATGAGGATTTCTGACAGAGGTGTGGATGGGTATGTAGTCTCAGTTGTCAGGATGACAATAATGATTTTACAGAGCTTTGAGGAACCTCACATAAGTAATAAGTAGTTAAATATGATATATGATTATGGAAGCTATGTAAGTTAAATTTGTAAATTTGTGTCTTGGTTCTTCATGGTACCTTTGTGTGTGTGTGTGTGTGTGTGTGTGTGTGTGTGTGTGTGTGCACATTTCCTTCTCTTATTTCAGACTGCTTGTAGAAAAGCGCTGATTCATAGTGTCATTGTCTTTTGTTTTCCAGGGAAATTCTCAGCCTGTTTCTAAGTTAATTTCATTTTTTCTGTAACTATCTTGAAATTTCTGTAGATAAATCCCTGTATTTTCTTCTTGAATACACAAGGCACTTTACCCTCACCCTAGAGAGCTAGAAGAAATGTTATGCAATATCATAAGACTCAAGAAAGATAGGTTTCCTGGTTTTTAATATACTTTTCAGGGTCTTTCAGATGTATGTGTGTAAGTACTAGATGTGTGTGTGTGTGCGCGCACACTAGCAGACGTGTATGTGTATGTGTGCTGGGACATGTGTGAGTGCGTGTGTGTTGGGGTGAGGGATGTATGAGTGTGAATGTTAGAAGGCATATGCGTGTGAGGGCTAGCAGATTTGTGTGCGAGCTAGAAGGTGTGTGTGAGTGCTGGAGATGTATGAGTGAGTTCTAGAAAATGTGTGTGTGAGTCCTCGAAGATGTGTGTGCTGGAGATGTATGAGTGTGAATGCTAGTGTGTCTGTGACAGAATGCTGCAAGGTACGTGCATGTGAGAGCTGGAGATGTATGAGCGTGAATGTTAGGGGTGTGAGAGAGAGTGTTGGAGGTGTGAGTGTGAGTGGTAGATGTGTGTGTGCATGCTCGAGATGCATGAGGGTGAATGTTGGAGGATGTGTGTGTGACAGGGCTGGAGGTGTGAGTGTGCGTACTAGAAGGTGCGTGCGTGTGAGTGCTTGTGATGTGTGTTAGTGTGTGCACGTGTGTGTGAGTGTGTGTAGAAGGTGTGCGTGTATGAGGCTAGAAGATGCGAAGCTTTCTTGCTGCATCCATACTGTCTTTGCATCACCTGATCTGTCTCACATCCATGCAGAAGAAGCTTGTGAAAGTTTGCTCGTCACGGTGGAAAGCTAAGGTTTGGCAGCTAGGAAACACCTTTTCAGATTTATCAAGTAGGCTTTGCCACCGCAAGTTGAGATGGCACTTTCACTTGAACATTTCTCCTTGAGTAGCTGGCAGACAGCTTGGCTTCCTGGTTGAAATTTCACGCCAATGACGTGGTGCTTATTTTTTTTTTTTTTTGAACCCAGGTTCATCATGGACCCTCCCAGCATTTTGAGTAGCCCACCTTGATTGTTCATGTTAAGGTTGTAATTCCACCCAAGGTTTATAGTGTCATCGTAGAATCGAGATGGAATTACAGCCCTGTGCACATTTTGGAAGACAACATTATTTATTAAAATGCTTTATATAGTTAAATAATTTTGTAAATGTCCCAGCACTTCATAGAACCAAGGAATATAACATAGGAGGTTCTCAGAAGATATTGCTTGTTTATTTCATTGTCCTTATTTATATCTTTAACTGTGCTTTCAAAAATAGAGGCTATCTTAACTGTTTGTGGACCCAGAAAAATGCAAACAAAACAAAATCCTTGCCTTAAAATGTTCTTAAGGAATCCCTGTCTGGATATATTATTTAATGTACTTGTCTCTTGCCTGGAATATAACAGTGAGTGACTCTGGTGGCCACAGATCTTTATTTCAGGGAAGTCTACCTGGCACGTTCTGAGTAAATCCTTCGTGTAAATAATCTCAACTTGGTGCAGCCCTCAGAATGTCCATGTGTCGCAGGCCAGTGAGGTGGGACCGCCCGCCCCCCCCCGAGGGGTACAAGTACACAACCAGAAAAGTTGGCTGTATGCTGGAACAATGCATCAATGCCTCTCTTATTGGTCCTGGTAATGAACAATGCTGCTAGCGTTTCAGCAACTCATGGTGTGCATTAGTGCATTCCTGGTGATGTCTGCTTTGCTCACCTGCCAGGGACTCCTCCCGGGGGAACGCTTTCTCCCGCGGGCGGGAAGGCCGCAGGGAACACGGGGTCTTTCACTTTCTGCTCCGGTTGCTGAAGTTTAGACTCCACTTTAAGTTTTAGGGTGATTAAATGTAATCCGTTTATCAAGGCATTTTGCTTGTGGCATCATGCCCCAGTTAAGTATCAAGAAGCAGGAAGTCAATATGACTTGAGTCAGTATTTTTGAATTTGTATTTTTTGTGTGTGTGAATTTAATGCATATATGGAGGACTTTCCCCAAACTACAGAAACTTCAATTAAGGAAATTGTAAGTGAAGATGTTATTTTAATTACCAGAAATATTTTAAAGGTATGAAGTTATACTGATCTTAGAATTTACTTAGTTAGAATTTTTGCCCCTGGAGATTATTCCAGTTTTAAAAGTTTGGATGTATAAGAGAGATGAATGCATACATGTGCTGGTAGAACTAAAGTCAATGTTTTCTGCCTTTAAAATAGTTTATTGGAAAAAAAAATATATCACCTTAAAATATCTTATTTGTGTGAACCTGTGTGCGCGTGTGCATGTGTGTGTGTGTGTGTGTGTGTGTGTGTGTATGTGTGTGCGTGCAAGCTGTGGTCTCTTGCTACTGCGAGGGACTGTCAAACACATGAGCCACTTTTTGTGTCTGGCTGCACGTGGGTGCTGGAGAATTGAGTCTGAGCTAATTCTGAACCTGGGCCAGCAGGTTTTACAAACAAGTACTTTTACTCCCTGAGCCATTTCCCCAGCCCAATCAACACCTTTCTGTGAATTATATTCCTCCTTCGGAGCTTGCGAATTCTTTGGCTCTTATGGTTTCAAGACCTTAATGAACAGTTGGTTCCTGTCAGCCCCCTGGTTTTTCTTCAGTGTAGATTCAAACTTCTTTTGTTTTTTATCACCTGTGAACATTTTATGTGAGGTATATGAATGATGTTTAACAAGGTTAGCACCCTGATATGTGGGGTGGTGGTGCTGGTAAATAATGCTTCCTTATCAGATTGTAACAGGGAGCACCATTGTGGTTTTATACAAGGATTTTAAAGTGTTGATTTTTTTTTTTTTTTTTGGTGGTGTGAGTGTAGCAGCAGCAGCCCTCTATGTTTCTTTCCAAATGCACAAGTTGCCTCATGGTCTGTGGGTGGGGGAACCATCTAAAGGTGCCCTCACCTATTACTCACCCCCGTGCAGCTGCCCAGAAAGGAAAGACCCAGTGCCCCAGACTGAGCTCACCCTGTATAGCGAGGGTGGGTTGGACGTGGCGTCACTGGCTTCTGTCAGAAGCCTTCACAGTAGATGCTTACCCAGTGCCCGGTCACTACTTTAACACCAGGATGCAGTGCAAATGAATGTGTAAGTGATGCTCGTGATCAAAGTAGGTACTCTTGGGCTGGAGAGGTGGCTTAGTGGTTAAGCGCTTGCCTGTGAAGCCTAAGGACCCCGGTTCGAGGCTCGGTTCCCCAGATCCCATGTTAGCCAGATACACAAGGGGGTGCACACGTCTGGAGTTCCTTTGCAGAGGCTGGAAGCCCTGGCGCGCCCATTCTCTCTCTCTCCCTCTATCTGTCTTTCTCTCTGTGTCTGTCGCTCTCAAATAAATAAATAAAAAATTTTAAAAAAAGTAGGTACTCTTCATGATAAAAACACACAGCACAGCTGGCCTAGCAGTGAACACAAATTCTTTCCTGCATGAAAAGCAGCAATTCCTGGAGCCAGAAGTTTAAATCAGTGTGTGTGTGTGTGTGTGTGTGTGTGTGTGTGTACCATGTATGTTTGCAGAAGTTAACAATATGTTAGTTCATTGATAATTCTGTCTTTTTTTCCTAAGGAAAATGTCACTCACTTGTACTTCTGACTTGTGTCCCATTACCTCTCTGTTGCATCTAGATTATAAGTGTGAATTAATGAAGAATCCTTAATTCTTAAAAAAAAATACCCACTCCTAATTTAGGAAAGGAGATGGTTCACTTGCTAATAAGATCCTAAAAATGTACAGGTTATATAATAAATGAAAGGAAATGGATCAGAATACGTTATCTCTCTTGGCAGAGGTTAAATGGTGGGGATACCACTGAGTGCTCGCTAGTAACAACAGGTAAAGAGTGTCATTGTCCTGGTCCACTGAACATTGGGCCAGGTCACAGGCCGGGTATTGAGGGGCTTTTGACAAACAACCTACATTCTCTCGGCTTTAGGAAAATGAGGAAAGTTGGGTTACACCTGTGGTTTTCAGCTGTGGCTTTAGAAAGCTCTGGAGGACTCTGGATCTCCCAACAGTCTCCTAAGTTAGCCAAGGCCTTATGCAGGGTGAATTGGATACCTGGGTAAAAAGGCTGAGTATCCCTAAATCCTAAGCTCAAAACATGAAGTGCTACATTTCTTAGCACTAACAGGATATCACCAGTGGAAAATTCCACTCCTGAACGGGACAGGTCGCCTTCAGAGGAAGTACAGAAACACTGAAAATGTCATGTCACGTGACTCTCAGGCCATTGCCTACAAGGTGCGCATGGAATATAAGTGAAATTTATCTTCAGACTTGTGTTCTGTCCCAAGATGTGTGCATACAAGTTATTCCAAAATCTGAAGAAAAAAAAATCCAAAGTACAACACACTTGTGTTCTCAACATTTTGAATAAAGGATCTTTAGCTTTTATTAAAATAAGAAGCTATTTGTCAATCTTAAGATCTCTTCTAAGTCTCACATTTCAGTAAATTACTAGGAAAAGTAGTTCTTTGTCAGTGGGAAGCAACACAATCAGGAAATGAGTATTCCATAAGAACCCAGTACAGAAGACTTTCTTGATGGGTGTATTAATTCGTTTCTGTCGCTGGGAAGAAATGCCTGACCAGAGGGGAATTATGGAAGGAAAAGGGTTTAGTTTGGTTGACATGCTCAGAGGTAAACTCCATCATGGTGAGGAAGGTGTGGCAGGCAGGAGCAGGAAGCCTGTGTCATAGCACCACACAGCCTCAGAAGAAGGAGAGAGAGAGAGAGAGAGAGAGAGAGAGAGAGAGAGAGAGAAATGTCAAGAAGAGCCAGGCTATGGCACCTCAAGTCCTGCCCCCAGTGACGCACTTCCTTTCTCCAGCAAGGTTCCAACCATGTACAAATTCTAAATAGCTGGGGTTCAAGTATGCCCACACATTATCCTGTGGGGGCATTTTACATTCAAACCATCACAGTGGACTTGATCGTCTTCAAGGGCTAACGCTTCCTCCTGTCAGAAAAGCCTGGATCTTTCCAAGAAGCAGAGATGGAAGTACCCAGAACTTGTTATTTCTGTCTACCATCGCCCTCCCCTTAAAGAAGTCTAGGGGATAGGAATATCAATAGTCCCCAAAGTGTGGGGGAGTGATTCTAGATGGAGCTTCTCCACACCTTCAGGCTGTGCTTCTTGGCTGGAGTTGTTGGCCCACAGCTTGCTTATGAACACACCAAACTAATGATGCAAAAAGTGGCCATTTTCTGTCAGTCTGCCAGACCAAAGGAGGAGCAAGAGTGTCCTGGAGCTTGACCCATGCTCTGCTAGGTGCTGACAGCTCTTTGGCACTGCCATGCTCAGTCTGGCTCCTGCTGCCCAGCACACGACCCCATCAGGGAACAGAGGAAGGAAGGGAAGTGGTAGGCATCCTCATGTGGTTATGCCCATGGCGGCTGTAGAACTGTTTGCCAAACAGACAGCCCTGGTGAGAAGCATGCTTGTGCTAGAATTGGATTCAGAAACCCAGACAGAACACTGTCTGTGCTAAGACTCATGTGAAAGGTCTCTTTGTCCCAAGCCCAGATAAATCCTAGCAGCTGTATGTCTGTCCATCCGTCAGAAGCATCTCAGGTACCCTTCTGGCTCTCTACCCCCTCTCCAAGGCCCTGAAATATAATCTCCAAAATATGGAGTACAGAGGGCTCTCATGTCTTTCTCTAATGAGGAGTGACACTTTTTTGTTCTGAGCATCTGCCCCCCCCCTTTTTTCTCTCCACTATGATGAGCTTTGGAAGGCTGTCAGTTGAGAAAGGCTCAGCGCTGGCGACCATTTCAGGTGCTTCTGTGTCAGGACCCTATCAGTAGGTCCATCCCTCCCTTCCTCTCCTTACCCCACCCTTCCTTCTTCTCTCTCTTTCTCCCTTTCCCTCCTACCCTCTGTCCCTCCTACTTCCTCTCCCTCTCTTTTTTCCACTCTTTCCTTCCCTCTCCCTCCCATTCCTCGCATTCCTACCCTCTCCCTTCTTCCCCTCCCTCCCCACATACCCTGTTCTAAGAGTCTCCAGTGAGGGCAACTGCTTCTTGCTCTAGCTAGAAGGTCCCTGAGCTGCTAGATTGCACATGGTAAATATATGAAGAAGTGGTTGGTTGTAGTTTAAAGGCAGTCTACTTCAAGTGAGATTTATTTTTGGGGGGGGGTGCAAGTCATGTTTTTTCTCAAGTGTTTGGGAACCTGGGTCTCCTCAGCTTTCGCTTGTTTTTGGCCAGTCAGGTTCCTTGTGCCAGAGCCGCTGTGAGCAGCTGTGAGCCAGCTTGCTCTGAGGTTCTTCCTGACTCATGCTGGCAAGTTCTTAAAAGTTACTGTCATTTCAAGTTCAGCTAAAATACACAACTCAACAAATAAATACGGGAAAAGTATATGAACAGAAGTAGGAAGGTGAGGATTAACAGACCGAAAAGTAGAAGTCTTGCCATGAAAAATACTATAAAATGCTCACGAGAAGGGATTTGCTTAGGGTTATTACTTGTTCAGTAAATGTGAAAACTTTGATCTCTTCCTTTTGGTCCATCATTTCTCATTTCTCTGCTGTGTGGTTTTGACTCACCAAATCCTTGCAGATTTTCTTGAAGAAAAAAAAAAAGCTACATTTCTATTAGCCATTAGTTTATCATGGGGGAGCGTGTGCGAAGTGAATGTAGCTGAAGGTCCTGAGGGAAGGAAAGAAACCAAAATCTGTTCCTAAGTTCCTTCTTTTCCTTCTGTAGGTGCTCTTTGGGAAACCCTCAGATAGGTAATGTACAGATTTTATGATCTTGGGGATAAAAACTGAGAGTCCCAGAAAGAAGGAATTTTTCATGGCAGACTCAACACGGGCCACGTTCCCCAAGCAGATGTTGGCAGGCACAGGAGAACAGCTGCTCGCAGAGGCAGCTCTGGCTTTGAGTCTGGTGTTCTGCCTATCACCGTCGCCCCAGATCAAGGCTCTTGCCGAAATCGCCGCGGCGGGGCAGGTGATGTGGACAGCTGGGTGACGGGAGGTGCTGGCTGCTCAGAGGAACTTTCTCTTTCAGGGCATTACTCTGTTCAGAAAGTTCACATGCATGTGGTGAGCATGGATGTTTCCCTGTGCCATGTCTGGGTCTGCTGCCATATATTTCCCTCGGCCTCTGACAGCACAGTTCGGCAAACTGCTTGCCAGCCATCTCCTTCGGATGTCTCGGCCACCCCGCGGCCTCTCTAATACTCTGTGCGTGTTCTTGGGAAGTTACGAAACTGCAGTCACTCTCGTTTACCAAGCACTATACTCGGTGACTAATGGCTTAATCACAACTTGAAAATATACAAACAGCTCCACAGCGGCCATTGATTCCCAGAGCTCCTTCCCTCAGACAGGGCTGTGCTAACGGCAGTCACAAGGACAGATGTCTTCAAGACTGTGTTTCCCCAGCTCCCAGAGCCAGTGCTCATGGATGGCGGGTCCCTGTCATATGCATGAGGCGAGAGCATACGTTGTTGTCTTAACTGGAGTCCCTGAATGTGCACATTACACTCCCTGCCCTTCTCCCTCCCTCTACTACTAATTGGAGCAGCTTTGGCGAGATGGCCGGTCACGTGACTCCCCACGTCACCCTACCCTGCATGCTCCGTCTCAGCTCTGGCCCTGTGTCCTGGACACTTAGGTTAGAGTTACAGCTGAGACCTTGCAGTGGGGCTGCCTGACTTACTTGTGGACACTGGTGACTGACTTAGTTTCTTGTTCTTTTGTTCTTGGCCCTGCCTTTCCTTCTAGAATTTTGTGCTGAGAGTCAGAGGTAGATTCTGACCATAGTGGGGAGGAAGGGCATAGAAAAAAAGATCCAGGTGTCCCCTGGAACACTGCCCAGAGAGAAGAAATGACAGTTGTCATTGTCATATCTCCTTCCCTTTGGGATTTGGTAGCCAGCCTCTTTGTTCGGTGCCCCTTGTCTCTAACTTTACGCTTACATAGTTGTCCATCTCTGAGCTGGGCCACTAATGTGATTTTGTTGTTGATCAAATCATTCATTAGCTTTCTCATTTATGGAATAATTCCAACCATTTCTTAAAAAAAACAAAACAAAACAAAAAAAAACAGCGCTGAGGAAATGACTCCATGATTAAGGCGTTGGCGAAGCCTAAGAGCTCTGGTTCAGTTCCCCGGGACCTGTGCCAGCCAAATGCACAAGGGGCGCATGCGTCTGAAGCTCTTTTACAGTGGCTGGAGACCCGGGCGTATCCATTCTGTTTCTCTCTCTGTCTCTGTCTCTCAAATAAATAAATAAGTTAATTAATTTTAAAAATCCTTTAAAAACATAAAAAAATGAATGATGGAATCGTGTGCCCTCTGAAATCATAAAAAGGATTGTTTCTTTAGGCATACATTGACTTAATTGTAAGGAAATAAATAAGAGACCTTTGACACATTTTATGTCCCAAATTCATAACACTAATACCCAAGCTTCTCTTTTAGGTGGTTAGGGCTGACAGGCTGCTTTGTAAATGGTTGCGATGAACATCCAGCACTTGCTCTAATTTCATTTTGATTTGACCCACTGGCATGCAGGACAGTCATTAACCTTCAGTGCTCTCTGCCCCCGTCTCTCTCCTTCTCTAAGTGGCAACTTGCCCTCAAGCCAGCACCTGAACTGCCCTGGGTCCTTCTTCCCTATAAGGAGCCGATGAATGAAAAACACATGGCCCTGCCTGTGTCTTCGTGTGCTTGTCTTCCAAGAGGCACATATGTTTCAGCAGAAGAAGATGAGAAAATACCGTGCGTGAGAATTTCTTTTGGAACCCAGAACACCCTGGATAAGCGAAGGAAAATAATTGAAAAGAACAAGTGGGAGGAAATGTTCGGGAGTGGAGATCCTTACTTGGGGCCGCTGGAAGCTATGGGAATGGATGTAATTGTCCCATGACTGCCTGTAACTTCGTCCTCTGCCTCTCCGCTCAGGCCAGTTCCCAGGCTGCCGTTAGTGCGAAAGCCTTCAGTACTCAGACTGCACACGTTCCATAGAGCTTTGCTCTATGTGTGGGATGGGGGAGCCCAGGCAGAATATTCCATCACAGTGAATAACCAAGAAAGGGAGGAAGGAAGGTATGCTAGACTGTGAAAAAATTTCCCACTTATTGACTATGTTCCATCACCTTGAAAAAATAGGCAGATAATATAATAACTAGATTATATACTTTTAAAAAAATGTTTATTTTTTATTTATTTATCTGAGAGTGACAGACAGAGAGAGAAAGAGGCAGAGAGGGAGTGATTGAGAGAGAATGAGTGCACCAGGGCCTCCAGCCACTGTAAACGAACTCCAGACGCGTGCGCCCCCTTGTGCATCTGGCTGACGTGGGTCCTGGAGAACCAAGCCTCAAACCAGGGTCCTTAGGCTTCACAGGCAAGCGCTTAACCGCTAAGCCATCTCTCCAGCCCGATTATGTGCTTTTTTTGTTTTCGCCTCATGTGTGTGCTGTGGATGCATGTGTGTGGTGTGCTCATGGGCGTGTGAGTTCCAGGGCGAGCGTGTGGAGGTCAGGACGCTCGTGAGGTGTTAGCCCTCACCTTCTAGCTTGACAAGGTCTCCTTGCTTTTTGCCACTGAGAATTCCAGACTAGTTGTCCCGTGAGCTTTAGAATTCCCCCAACTCCAGCTCCCGTTGCTGTAGGTATGTTGTGATTAAAAAATGTATGTGCCATTTTGTGCCCAGCTTTATGTGGGCACTGGGGATTCAATCCCTGTTTATCAGGCTTGTGGAGCAAGCACCGTGGACTACTGAACTATTTCCCTAGGCTCCTCGATTATGTATTTCTTTTTAAAGTTACTTTAAAAATCACAATTGCTTCAACATTGTGAACTCAAAATAGGATGCTAAAATTCACTTGACTATAATAATGTTAGCTGTATTAATCTTCACTAAAGTTTAAACAAGCTTAGTGTTGGGCTAGGGTTATAGCTTAGAGGTAGCACTTGTGATGCCTTGGTTTTGGTCCACATAACAAAGAAAGAAAGAAAAAGAGAAAGAGAAAGAGAAAAGAGAGACAGAGGGCTGGAAGATGGCTTAGTGGTTAAGCGCTTGCCTGTCAAGCCTAAGGACTCTGGTTCGAGGCTCGATTCCCCAGGACCCATGTTAGCCAGATGCACAAGGAGGTGCACATGTCTGGAATTTGTTTGCAGTGGTTGGAGGCCCTGGCCCACCCATTCTCTCTCTTTCTTTCTCTCTCTCTGCCTCTTTCTGCCGCTCTCAAATAAATAAATAAAAATGTCAGAAAATTTTTAAAAGAAAGAAAAGAAAAGAGAGAGAGGCAGGGAGAGAGAAAGAAGGAAAGAAAAGAGAGAGAGGGAGAGAGAAAAAAGAAAGAAAAGAACAAAAGAAAGGGAGATGGAGGGAAGAAGAAAGGGAGGGAGGAAAACCTAGTGTCAGGAAGAGTGCAGTTACCCTTCACCCCTCTTCACTGAGTTTTCCCGCTTACCACTGCGGCCCTGACGCTCAATTTAATAAGGAAGGATTTGCACGTTGGCCCATTTACACATGGACTCCACTGGCTTCTTTTTCGCCTAGTCATCCTTGGGCTGCAGTGTACATGAAAGTTGCCGAGTCTTATCCACAAAGACACTTTTTATGAGAAAGTCCTGGAACTTTCAAAGTAGTTTTGGACAACATTTGATGTTTCCAAACTTTAAAATTTAACTTAATCCCACATTAGAAAACGGGCTTCCTCTCTCCCTCCTTCTTGCTTTCCTTTTATCCATTTTTTTTCATTTTTTCTTTCCCTCCTTTTGTTACTTGAATTCTTTCATTTTAGCAGATTAACTTTCTCAGGTTTTTTAGAGTGTTTTAAAAATATTGATTTATTTGATAGGGAGGATAATTAGATAGAGAGAGAATGGGCATGCTATGGCCTCTAGCCACTGTACAAGAACTCCAGACACGTGTACCACCTTGTGCATCTGACTTATGTGGGTATTGCGGTTCAAACCTGGTCCTTAGGCTTCAGTCAAGTACCTCACCCACTAATCCATTGCTGCCCCCAGTTCTGCATTTTCTTTGCTACAGGTTCTCCCTATGGAGACTTGACTGACCTCAGACTTGTGGCAATCCTCCTGCATCTGATTCCAGAGTGCTTGGATTGCCTGGATGTGCCACCAAGCCCAGTTTACGTGGTATCATTTCCATTCAAATAAAAAAAATACTAATGTGCTTGAATATTCGGATATCTTAGCAAAAATAATTAGTGAAAGTATTCTATAAAGATCTGTCTAAACCCATTGTAGGTTCTGTGGTGACTGGAATGTGAATATATGTGCCCCATAGCCTATCTCTGGGGGGTTATATTTTATTTTATTTTATTTCCTTTTGGTTTTTTGAGGTAGGGTCTTACTCTAATCCATCCTGGTTTGGGATTCATGATGTAGTCTCAGCCTGGCCATGAACTCATAGTGACCCTACTACTTCTGCCCCCCAGGTGCTGGGATTAAAGATGTGTACCTTTACTTAAAGGTCTCTGGTAGCCTTCCAGAGGCGGATCTTTTGGACCAGTCCTAAGGTTGAGGAAAAAGTGGTTGGAGCTCTGGTTGTGTTGTGTTGGCTTCTCTGTCTCCTGTGGATGCTGAAGTGATCCGCCTTCCTCCAGCACTGACAGTGTCCCCTAAAGTCTGTGAGCCTCAAGTAAACCCTTCCCCCCAAACCCTCCTCCCTGCAAGCTGCTTCAGATGGGTGGTTATTCAGCAATGAGAAAGTCTCGGTAGCAGGCGCCTGTTTGGCTTCAATCTCTGGAGTTCCAGTTTGAGCCGAGAAAGAACACCATCCTGGTGCTCTATGAGCACATCAAGCCATCTCAAAGGAACAGTCACTGGCAGGAGAGACGGTTTAGCGGTTAAGCGCTTGCCTGTGAAGCCTAAGGACCCCAGTTCTAGGCTCGATTCCCCAGGTCCCAAGTTAGCCAGATGCACAAAGGGATGCACACATTTGGAGCTCGGTTGCAGTGGCTGGAGGCCCTGGTGTGCCCATTCTCTCCCTCTCTCTCTCTCTCTCTCTCTCTCTCTCTCTCTCTCTCTCTCTCTGTCACGCTCAAATGAATAAATAAAAATCAACAAAAATATTGAAAAAAAAGGAGGAGTCACAGTGTTGGATTAAAAGACCACATACAATAGGATGAAATGATAATGAGCTGTACAGTAGAGTACACAGCATTGGCAGAAAGGAGTTGAAATAGGACTTGCCTAAAAATGCATTCTGTACTTGGGTAAAACTTAAATATTGATAGAAACATGTACCTTTTCTCATAATCAAAGAAATTACACTAGAGGGCTGGAGGGATAGCTTAGCGGTTAAGGCATTTGCCTGCAACGCCAAAGGACCCAGGTTCGATTCCACAGGACCCACATTAGCCAGATGCACAAGGGGTCGCATGCATCTGGATTTGTTTGCAGTGGCTGGAGGCCATGGCATGCCCATTCTCTCTCTCCCTCTCTTTCTCTGTCAAATAAATAAATAAATAAATAAATAAATAAATAAAAGAAATTACACTAAATACCCAAGAACTCAAGGAATAGTGTCAGTGGCGATCCAGGGTGACTTTATGTATTGGCATTGTCCCCGTGTCTCTTGAATCTTGCCCTAGCAGAGGAAGTTACCTGTGTGTTCTTACCTCATGTCATCTGGTCACTGGTTCTGTTTCTACCATCTCTGACTGACAAAATTAAAACAATTCAATTCAGTTCCACAAAGGAAACTTCTCTCCTGGAGTCAAATGCTCTTCCACTGAGCTGTGCCCCCCTTTTTTCCTGTTGTTAAGTTTAAGTGGCAAAAGCACGCTGCATCTGAAATTACTGTTTGAATTTATGGGAAAAGAGCATTTTTGGCTAGAGCAGTAGGTCTTGTGAAACAGTTACTGTGATAAAAGTCTGAAGAAAAAAATCTTGAATGTGCCCAACACTTTCCAGGCAACCACTTAATTAAGAAAAAAGGCACGATCATTTTAAAGTCTGCAGTAACTACAGAGAAGTAGGGTGTGTGGATGGAGAGCGGTAACCAGAAGTTTGAGCAGGTACGTTACGTGTCACTGGGACCAGTTGTCTGTTGCCTAATTCACAATCAGGCAGCTAGTGAAAAACAAATGCAGATGAGCATTTACCTGCTTTAGAGAAAAGTAACAGCTGGAAAGGACAAATGTTTATATCAAGTTTACATAAGGGGAGCTTGCAGCTGACAGCTGTCCAATGTATCAATGTGAATGAAGTGAGCTACAAGGTACAATGAATTAGGGCCTGGGGACCAATCATATCTCTTGGAGAAACTACTAGAAACCAAGCCAGACCTCGGTGAATGCTCCAAGAGGAAACAAGGAAGCAAGCTAAGGGCTGAAAAGTCATTTCATCCACCTATTAAAAAGTCAAACATGGCTGCAACTTTAATTTTAAGAAATCACATGGTTAAGCTTTATATGCCTTCCCGTCCTATTTTCTAGAAGGGCTTTCCAAGTAGCACTGATTCTGGGAATGGGGATTGAGTCTAGAAGATTCCCCCCCACCACCATCTCTGCAGAGTACACATAAGGAAAGTCTGTGCCCATGACCTGAGCTCACAGCTCCTCACCCCTCAGCACCCGGCCAGAGTTGCCCTTGATTTATGCCCCATGGTTGTTTACCTGTGCGGTCTCCGTTGGTTTGGCCAGCTCTTCAGCTCTTCTAAGGACAAGGACAGCTCTACTGTTCCTTTTCATATTTCCCATGGTGTTTTGCCTATGGCTTCTCAGACATCATTCATTAGAACACAGTGATACATAAGTATCATTTTTTGATACCATTATGAAGTCCGTTACTTTGTGTGCTAAAGTTAAGAAAATAAAATTTTAACATTGTGAACTAATACGTGAAAAAAATAACAAAATAGGATAAATGTTATAAAGGGTGCAGCAAACGTAGGAGAAAAGGAACACAGTGATATTCCCAATCTTGGCATGGGGTTGAAGGAAACCATCACAGCGGCTGCTGCAGGCCTCTCCGAGTCAACTGAACAGCCCGGAGCAGAGGCCACGCCTGTCGGGCGAGCTGGAAGGAGATGTTTCTAGCCAGAAATGATCACACTGAAACCCTTCGCTCATCACAACCACAGACATAACTCGTGAGTTGGGAATCAAGATAGAAACCCAACTCTGTGTTCTTTTTATAGAAAAAAGGCATCTGTTCTGTCACTCACACAATTTTCCTCTTTCATAGCCCTGCCATGCCCTTGTCTATTTATTATGCTCACCACTAGATAGAAAATGTAAGGACCATATTTTATTCATATGCATCTTCTGGGCCTAAAGGAAGCAAGCAGCAAACGCTGTAAAAAAAAAAAAAAAAAAAAAAGGCCCAACATGTTTCTATGTCTCTAACAGCTAAAGGGATGTAGGAATGGCCAGCTGTAGTTTTTCATGTATTGGTGCTGGTGGGCTTTGAATAAGGTGCTACTTTGTCCGTGATTTTTAAATAAGGATGTTGCATACCTGAGCTACTTTCCAAGTAAAAAGTTATAGCTAGAGAATCTTCAATGGGACTTCAGTCCTGTAGCTCAGTATGGCCACGTAAGGGTGTCTTTCAACCAGCTGTCTATATGGGGCATATGGAGGTTAGTTGAACTTTTCTTAGACATCTTCCTTAGTGTGCATTGTTGCCAAATTGCACACTCACCCACATTTGCCAGTATAATGTTAATGCATCATGTCTCACTTCTGGTGCTGGTGATGGAGGCAGGCCTGGAGACCTAGGCTTGCTGGTGTTACCCTGGTCTCAATGGTAACCAGTGTAATGTGACACTTCTGAAATCCCTAGTTTTGCATTGGGAGACATGGCTAATGATGTCCGTGTTTCTTTTGCTCACACTCATTCTTGCCATCTTATTCCCCAGCAGTCCCTGGCAGCCCAGTTTCACAATTAGAAGATTGTTCCCCGAGAAAACTCTCTTTTTTCCCCTCATAGGTGTGATAAAGTTGACTGACATGGGTGGCATTACACAAAGCTCTCTCTGTGTCACTTTAATTGTAAACATCTGAGTGACAAAGGGAGGAGAGTCTGGATGAGTGTGCTGGCTTTGGGACTGTGGTCTTTAGCTCTTCGGGGTCATGTCACATCATTTGCCACTGGAGCAAATCCTCTGAGAAGAAGAGCAGTGACCGTCTTGGCACTGATGGTTGTGGCCGTAGTTGACTGACGCTTAATCTTCAAAGGGTGCAAAAAAGTAGTGTTAAAAAGACATTGGTGGGATGGAGACATGGCTCAGCAGTTAAGGTGCTTGCCTGCAAAGCCTAATGACCTGGGTTCGATTTCTCAATGCCCATGGAAACCTGGGTACACACACCTGGAGTTTGCAGTGGCTAGAGGCCCTGGCGCACTCATTTGCGCTCTCTCTCTCTCTCTTTCTGCAAATAAATAAATAATTTTTTAAAATTTTTTTTGTTTATTTTTATTTATTTTAAAGTGACAGAGAAAGAGGCAGATAGAGAGAGAGAGAATGGGCGCGCCAGGGCCTCCAGCCACTGCAAACGAACTCCAGACTCGTGCACCCCCTTGTGCATCTGGCTAATGTAGGTCCTGGGGAATCAAACCTGGGTCCTTTGGCTTTGCAGGCAAATGCCTTAACCGCTAAGCAATCTCTCCAGCCCATTTATTTTTATTTTGAAAAGTTGTTGGTTACTGAGGACTGCCAGGGATGTGGGAGAACATTCTTGGAGGAACATTTTGCAAAGGACCCACACATGTAACCCAGCAGCCACGGCCATCTAGACCATGGAGCTCCCACTGGGTGGTAGCTGTCCCGGAGACCAACTGTGTGCCTATGAACATGACATCCAGCCTTGGAAACTGTCGTTTTGCTCAAGATTTCTGTAAAAACAGGAGGTAGTGTTGTTTCCATTATCCCCTTTCCTGCTTTGTCATTTTGAAAGTGAAATTGAAAGCCCCAGCAAATTCAGAACTACTTAAAATAGGAACTTTAACATCTTTAGTCATTTTCTTGGAGAGAACTCTTTGAGGAAATGATCTGTTTCTCTCTCAGGGCTGACTTCCTACTCCAGGACAGTGGTCACTTCCCAGCATCTGATTCCAAAACATCTGGTCTGCAGTCTGAGCCAGGCTTGCAGTCCGTTCTCTGCCTGCTTGGTCTATACTCTGCTGACTTTCTAACTGAGAGGATTTTTATGTCTAGGTGATAAAACTTTCAGCGAGCTGTAGTGTTTTTTATAACAGTCTCAGAGCAAGTATTGACTCCTGTGGCCCTGGTGGCAGTGGTGTGGACAGTAAGCTCGTTTGAGGGGTCAGACGGAGGGTCCCTGTCATAGAGCTATATTCCTGTTGTCTGTGGCTGGAAATAAGTGTAGGTGAGACACTTTCAAAGGCCTGTGGTTGGATTTTGACTTAGAGCTACTCTGAAATGCCACATGTATAGAGCTCTTAGGAAACGCATGTGAATGAGACTGGCTGTGACTGGAGAGTCTGTGCAGTCCTTATGTATACCTGAAAAGCTCTTGAGTTGGAACCTTTTGAACACGAGCATGTCACTGCAAATCGAAAGTTCTGCAGGATCTTTGCTTCATGAAGAGCTATCTGAGATCTTGTATACAATGACCTTTGTCTATGTATGTGAGGTGTATATAAAACACAAATGAGGACTGGAGAGATGGCTTAGCGGTTAAGCGCTTGCCTGTGAAGCCTAAGGACCCCGGTTCGAGACTCGATTCCCCAGGACCCATGTTAGCCAGATGCACAAGGGGGCACATGTATCTGAGGTTCATTTGCAGTGGCTGGAGGCCCTGGCACACCCATTCTCTCTCTCTCTCTCTCTCTCTCTCTCTCTCTCTCTCTCTCTCTCTCTCTCTCTGTCTGTCACTCTCAAATAAATAAATGAACAAAAACAATTTAAAAAATGTATTAAAAAACACAAATGTATTGTTATCTTTTCACATGGATTTACAAGTGCCAGACTGTTGGTGCAAATCTGCCAAAATCTAAAATCTCCACGCTCTAGAGGCACTGTAGTTCCAAGCATTTCAGATATGAGATTCTTAGCTGCCAACCCAGGGAGAAGCTTCTCTTTCCATGGGACTAAAGGGAAACCCCTGGTGAACTGATGGGAGACCTCCAAGTGAGCGAGCGGGTATGTGTCTTACACTTGTGAATATCAAGGAAGGCTCCTGGAGGCATTTGTGATGTTTACCCTTGGGAGATGGGTTAGTGACACTGGCGTGCCATGAGTAAAGGCTGGCAATGCCACCACACAGCCTACAATGTACACAGCAGTCCTCCACTCCTAAGGACTATCTGGCCATAAAACCCACTAGTTCTAAAGTTATGAAGTCTTCTCTTCAATCCTTTCTCTATTCTCATGTCCAAGGCAGTAAGTTGTCTGCCTTGCTAATAGAAGAACTGCAGGATGGAGTGGAGAGAGATGGAGAAGAGACGCATCAATGAGAAAGAACCTCCTTGGACCATGTCCCACAGAGATATTTGGGATTCTGTTTTAGTGCCTCTTGTTTGATCAGAAAGTATGAGCTGCTGGGCCTTAGGGTTTGTGTCATCACAATTTATATATATAAAAAAGACAAAACTTGGTGTGTTCAAATGACAAAATATTGACTTACGGTTCTGTAGGTCAGAAAGCCAATGCAGATTTTAGCAAGTGAAATCAAGAAGGTAGAGAGGAATCCATATCCGTTTCCGGGTCCTTGAGGCCATGGCTCCTTCCTCCATTGCAGAGCCAGCGGGTCCTCTGTGCCCATCTTCTGCGGTCACATCGTCCTGTGACATTTCCTTGGTCTCCGTCTTCCACTTCTAGCACGCTTGTGATTTCCTTAGGCTTAGGGTACTCCCCAGCCTCAGCCCCTAAACGCAAGCGAGCCCATCTGTAACACTCGTGTGTCCGAGAAGCTCTTCGCAGCTCTGGCGATTCGGGTGTGTACATCTTTTTTTGAGGTCACCATTCAGTCTGTCTGTCTACCCCAGTCTCCAAGGTATGTGGCTATTCCCTGTGGCACATTTCACTGACTTGAGTAGCATTAAAATTTTTTAAAGGCCTCTTTTCAGTGTTTTAGAATCATTTTTTTAATAGTTAATGTAGTGTGACAGAGAAAACATTTGGAGGATGTCGTAAAGTAATTGTTTAAATTGGCAAGGACGCATCAGTGAGGGCGAAGGCAAGAGGGAAACAGGTGCAGAGGAAACACTGGGCAAGAGGCTCCAGAGCTTGCATGGACAGCTTAACCCTCACTTGGGGTGAGGAGGCAGCTGGGTGAAAATTCAGATTCCTGGACTCCAAGAGCCTGAATAAGTAGGTCAAGTGTGGGGCCAGTTTTTTAGGGGGATGGGTTAAACCCAGGGCCCTGCATATGTTAAGGACAGACTGCCCCTGAGCCACATCCTCTCCCAGGAGGTTTGTTCTCGGAGCGCCTTCCCGAGATGCATTTCCTCCTGAAAGGGTTTTGAACATGCTGGTGAGTGTTGCTATTGAACTGTGAGTAGCAACAGCCACTTTTTTTGTGTGTGTAATTTTTTTAGTGAAAGAGAAACTGAGAAATTGGCATGCCAGGGCCTCCAACCACTGCAATGGAACTCCAAATGTGTGCACCATCTTGTGCTCATGTGTGACCTGGCACCCTTGCGTCACCTTCTGTGTCCAGCTTATGTGGGATCCGGAGAGTCAAACATGGGTCCCCAGGCTTCACAGGCAAGTGCCTTAACTGCTAAGCCATCTCTCTAGCCATGAGCTGCCTTTGATAAAGTGGTTTAAAGTGAAGTTGTGGCAGGGTACTGATGTTAGAGCTCGGGCAGACAGATAGACATCTGCCCATGCTATTGCTGATCTTAATGTCCTGGCAGTGTAGTTTGGGTTTTTGTATATACAAACTCTTGTCATATTCAGTCATATTTATAGAAAAACATATGTTTTTTGGCCCTTGATGGTTCTTCACAGCAGTTTCACTGTCTTTGTATCGTAACTCTTATTAATTTGAATAGGATTTTCACTTATTTATGCTTAGTAATAACTAAAGACCCTTGGGGATGTTAAAAGGTGCCCCGATCTCTCTTTAATCCATTAGAAATAGGCTATTATCATTGTAGATGTGGTTTGAAGCTATAAAATAACACTTATAAACATTGTGACACACCATAGTTGCTCAATAAAAGTGTCACACAGCAGTTTAATAAATGTTACCTCCAGAAACAAGTTAATTCATTTCATTTTGGGAATAGAAACTTAATTAAGAGTCTAGAATTCCCACCTTATAGTCCTTAAGCCCTCTCCAAGTCTTAGCTCAGACAGCCTCCTCTTGCGAAGTCCTTGGCATTTCTGGAGTTGCTCACAGAGCTGGTCTCTGTGCCCATACTGTCTTCCTGCATGGCCTGTAAGCCTCTTGAGTGCCATCTGTAGCATAGCCTCTTCCTGCCCACGAGGGCCCACAGAGCTCCTTGCCAGGGCATGTGTGCTGCGTGCTGACTGACGTGGAGACGAGGAGAGCATCATGTCATGACCTCAGAGACGGCTTCTCACTTGTTTGAGGTCGAACTTTGAAAGAATTTTCATGAAAGCGAACTTGAGAATACTTACTATATATTTTGTTAGTCATTATGATGTCATTCCATCAAAAATTAGCCACAGTCAATTTATTTTAACCAGGATGGTTTGTAATTACAAATAGTAAGTTCCACGTGTCGCTTCAAATTGAAATATAAAATTGAGTTTTTGGCATGTAGCTGTGATGAGCAGAAACAGTCATTACATATTACTCTGTCAAATTCATATTCATATCTTGTCAGTTTATAGTGAGCCAGAAATTAAAAATAGCATTTGTTTCTGTTTTTATAACTGCCTAAAATTATCCCAAATCATTTTCTTTAGCTTGACTTTTAGTAGCGTTTAAATATATGGCCTTTCAAGCATAATCAGATATATCCATGCAGCTTGGCAATGCTTCTGGTACATACTTCTAAGGTTTTTGTGTGTGGTGTGTGTGGTGTGTGCATGTGCGTGTGTGTTGTCACTTGGGATCAAATCCCTTTCTCACTCATGATCATTTAGGTGTCCTCCATGGTTTTTGGTTTGGGGAATGCCCTTGTTCATAGCTACCTGCTGAGTGCACATTCCCCAGCTCCAGGAGATCCCTGAAAATACAAACAGCACCAATCTGATATATCCAAGTTTTAGGTCTACATACATGCCTATGATAAAGTTTAATTTATAAGCTAGATACAGGAAGAAATTAAGAACAGTAATGACTGATAACATGGAGTAGTTAACAATAATGCGCTCTGATGAAAGCTGTGTAAGTAGCTCTCTCAGGATCTCTCATTGTTCTGTGGATCTTAGCAGTCTCAGTGTAGGATTTCTTTCCCTATGAAGTTGAGAATTTCACCATTTCGCCACCTTGCTGTTTTCTCTCTGGCATATTTGAAGCATCATTTCCCTGGCACCTGGATGGCACAAGACAACATTTCACCTAGCTCCTCAGAATAGCAAGCAACTTAAAACTTAGGAATTGCTTATTTCTGGAACTTTCAATTTAATATTTTTGGATCATCGTTGACCTTGAGTAACTGGAACCATGGAAAATGAAACCAAAGTGGGCACTGCAATACAGAGATCAAATGCCTGTGCATTTAAAAAATAATGTCTGTGTGTGTGATATGCATGCACGTGAGGGTACATGTAAACGGTTCCGTGTGTGTCCATGTATATGGAATCCAGGGTCCATGTGAGGTGTATTCCTCGACGGCTCCCCATCTTTTGAGACAGAGTCTTTGTCTGAACTTAGAGCTCACCAATTTGTCTAGACCAGCTAGCCAGGAAGGCCAAGGGATGGCCTGCCTGCCTCTCCAGAGCTGGGATTACAGCATGCGCTGCACTGACTTTGTGCAGAGATGTTGGAGATGGGTCGGGGCCTTGTGTTTGCAAGACAAGCACTTTACACGATGAGACAGCTCCCCGGCCTCCACACGTGTGTTTTCTGGAGGCAGTTTTGGTCGCATTTTGGAGAATTGATTCAGGACCATATGAATTGGCAGACATCTGGGAGGGAGGCCACAGTGGCTTTGGAGAGGCAGAAAGAGGAAAGATTCCGATGATAAAACCAGGAAACAATTGATAGAAGTTGATGCCAGCTCACTTGGGGGAATTGTTAGAAGGCAGAGGAAGAGGTTCTGGGTGTTTCTAGGTTGGATAACGAAGTGAAGTTGCTGTAAGAGGAACAGGCGTAATAGGGCCATAAAAGCCTCTCTCTCACCAGCTGCCATGGTTCTGTTAATTTTCTTGGCCCTTCCGCTTACCTCTTCTTGGCTGGGAGCCAGAGACACCCTCAACTGGACTGTTGTGGTCTGCCATTCCAAGTTGCTCAGGGGTGAGTATAACAGTACCACGGAGGTGAATTGGGGTAGCAAAGGAAGAGTGTTAGTATAGAGCTGTGCCAATGAATCCAGTGTGAACATCAAGTTAATACCTCTTGCTGATCTCAGAAGTGACCTAGGATTGCTCACTTGGGATCCAGGAGTAATAGGAATAGTTTCGGGGTTCATCCATACATCAGCCCTTTACTTATTAGTGACAGTGACTCGGAAAACTATCTTCTGTGGTACAGCATGCTAAGGGATCTACTAGGATGGAAAAAGTGAACAGCACTTCACACACTGTAATGATTTAGCTGTTGCTCTGAGTAAATATTGAAAACACACTAAATGGCAACCCTCAGGAAGTGTGACTAAGAAGTCAACTTATGCCACACCTCTCCCCCACCTTTGTGGTGGTTGAAAATTTCCACCAAGAACGATGTATGTAAAAAGAAAAAAAAATGGTAAAATGAGGACGTTAGGACTCAGGAAGGCAACTGTTGTACCTGAGTCTGTGAGGGAGCCTCCAGGTGAGAGATGGCCACTTAGGATGGAAAGTGACCACAGTCATTAGATATGGGCTATCAGAGCTTCTCTACTTTCTAACTGTCTACACAAGTTTGATGTGTGCCACAATCTGCTCTGAGCCATGGCTTCTTTGCAAGCCCTTAACTTACTTAGTTTGAGAGAAAGGTGGATTTTGGAAAACAAAATCACTCCTAAATCTGACATACTCCATCTGGGTTATTACTGCTCAGTGTATACTCAACCATTTGATTAAAAAAATAAAGTAGCATGATTTTCCAAAGAGCGTTTATAAAGCCAAGAAAATGAGGTAGATCCTGGCTCCCGTTTCCTATAGTTTGTGGTCCAAAGGATAATATTCATTAAAAAGCTCCATGTTAGTGTCATTCCTGTGAAAAGCAGAAAACTCGAGCAAGACATGAACTGTAGGTAACAGGGCATTAAGGATCCGTGAGTATTTAGAATGGGCAAGACATTAGCAGTAGATTGTGGAGATACACCCCAAATCCATATTCCTTTTGCCAAGCTTCAGTACACTGTCCTATTTTTTTTTTTTTTTCGAGGTAGGGTCTCACTCTGGCCCAGGCTGACCTGGAATTCACTATGGAGTCTCAGGGTGGCCTCAAACTCAGGGTGATCCTCCTACCTCTGCCTCCCGAGTGCTGGGATTAAAGGCGTGTGCGACCACGCCCAGCTTCCTATTTTGTTCTAACATTAGCTCATAGGAAAAATAATTCTGCTTTATGGGAATGTCATAAATATGGCATGAAATATGTAATGATACTGCTACATAGGATGCTGGTCTCTTGAGTTTTGACTAAAACATCTAGGTGAATCACACTGCTGATCCCGTTTAACTATAGGACTGAAGGGATGTGTGTATGTGGTATGTATGTGTGTGTGGTATGTGTGTGTAGTACACACCCGTGTGTGTGTAGCACATGTGCTGTGTGTGTGCAAGCAGAGGTCAGGGCAGACCATTGGGCATCCTCCTCTCTCACTCTTCCACCTTGTTTCCTTGAGGTAGAGTCTCTCACTGAATCTGGAGCTGTGGTTTGTCAGTCACATTGGCTGACCGAGGAATTCCAGTGATTATCCTGTGTCTGCCTCAGGACTAGGGTCACAGATAAGCATGGACACATCGGGCTTTTTATGTGGGTGTGGAGATGGAACTCAGACCCTGTCAAGTCCTCTCAGGACCTCACGTCTCACGCTGCAAGTGCTGTTACCCGCTGAGCTCTTTCCCAGACCCAGAAAGAAGTTAGAAAGAAACCCAAGGAGCTGGAGAGATTGCTTAGTGGTTCAATACACGTGCTTGCAAAGACTGACAGCCCTGTTTTCATCCCCCAGTATCCATGCATCTGGAATTTTTTTTTTTTGAGGCAAGCCCAACTGACTGCATTTTTTTAATGTGAGAGTCAAAGAGAGAGGGAGCGAGACAGAGTGAGAGAGAATTGGTATCCCAGGGCCCTCAGCCACTGTAACCGCACACCAGACACATGTGCCCCCTTGTGTGCATGTGCGACCTTGTGTGCTTGCTTCACAGTGTGTCTGGCTTACGTGGGACCTGGAAGGTTGACCATAAGCCCTTAGGCTTCTCAAGCAAGTGCCTCAGGTGCTAAGCCACTCTCCACCCTACATCTGGAATTTATTTGCAGTGGCCAAAGGTTCTGGTATGCTTGTAAATAGATACAAAATATGTGCATCTCTCTGCTTGTAAATAAATAAAAAATATGTCAAGAAGAAAAAAAAAAGAAAATCCTCATAAAAATAGGTCATTGTTGTTTTCTCATCTTCTTCCTCCTCCTCTGGTTCTTCATCTTCTGGCTTCTCCTCCTCTCCTAGCTCCTCCCGTGAATGTGGCTCCTCCTCCCTCCGGCGCCTCCCCTTCCTCTGACTCTTCATCTGCTCACCCCTCCTATTCCTCTTCTCCGTAGAACACAGGACCTCACGCGTGGTCAGGCACATGTTCTACCACTTACCTGCACCCAGCCACCATGCCTGTATTCTCCATACTCAGCCAATTCTAGAGAAATGGGAGTAAGCATGGTGCTTTATGTTCAGTACTGGAAGAAATCACACTATGAGAGATTGTCCAGAAATTGTCAGTAATAATTCCAAAGATGAGATTCACAAAATACTAGGCAGACAGTCCTCAGGTGAGGCCATGTTCATGGGTCCCTGCAGAGAGGCACTGGAAGGAAAATGTCTGGAGCTAGACATTGAGCAGTAATTACGAATAATCTAGAAGCTATGCTGTGGGTTTCCAATGCTGTGGACTAGCAGGAAGAAAGCTGTCCAAGGAGAGAAGAGATGATGGACAAGGGGCCTGAGGTGACCAGTGAGTAGCCCCACCAAGCTGAAGAGAAGGACGCCTGTCAGTGACTAGCATCTCTGCTGACCCTCCTCCATAAATGTGCTTTCAGAAGGAGAGATGGGGGTTCTGGGGAGATGCCTTAGTGGTTAAGGCACTTGCTGGCGAAGCCTAAGGACCCATGTTCAATTCTCCAGATCCCATATAAGCAGATGCACAAAGGTGAGGCAAATCCAAGGTTGCAAATGCCCACTAGTTGATGCAAGAGTCTGGAGTACCATTGCAGTGGCCGTGGTCCTGGTACACCAGTTCTTTCTCTCTCTCGCTCTCTAAAATAAGAAGATGAAAATAAAAAGGATAGATGGGGATGTGGCTGATGTGCCTTGAGTCATATTGCTGGGCCGTCATCATCAGCGCACTATCCTCAGACCCTTGGAGAATCAAAAGATTTAACTTCACAGCCTCCAGCAGATGAGGCATTTGAGTGAGACTGCTCTTTCCAAGTGAAAACCAGTGAGCTTTGGGAGGCAAAAGAATGCATGGTGATCTATATAGGTTAGGGTGGGCTCTGAGTCAGCTCTCCTAAGATGATCTCTTCCTCACTGTGAAAAAGTAACATGAAGAAGATAGTTCATGATTTGGAATGACTGCCAGAGGAAGCATCGGGTCAACTAGTCATTGTTTAAGGAGAGGCAGCCTAAAACACTGAGGTTCTGATGTCAGACACATGATTGCTGGAGTATGAACGCATCACTTACTGCTTTTCAGTTCTCTGGGGAGCTACTTTGTGCTTCTAGTTCTTCATTTATTAGAAAGAGGGTAACGAAGTGTGTACCACCTAAGACGGTTCTAAGGCTAAAGAGGCATAAAGTTCGTTGTAGCATAATGCCCAGGGTGGTCTATGAGTTCTTACCTGTGTAGATTGACACCCAGAGATGAAGTGCTCTGGGCAGCTCACATGCTTTCTTCATGAACTGACTCTTTTTTCTTTTTCATTCTTTTCGGTTTATTTGAGATAGGATCTTGTTTTAGCCCAGGCGGACCTGGATCTCACTGCAGCTCCTGGCTAGCCTCAATTCATAGCAATCCTCCTGCCTGTGCCTCCCAAGTGCTGGGATTAAAGGCATGTGCCACCATGCACAGAATTTTTATTTTATTTTTAAAAAGAGTTTATTTTTTATATGAGTGAGAGAGAGAAAGAGAGAGAGAGAGAGAGAGAGAGAGAAAGGGAAAGAGAATATGAGAATGAGTTTACTAGGACCTCCAGCCACTGAAAACAGACTTCAAACTCACGTGGCACCTTGTGCATCTGGCTTATGTGGGTACTGGGTGAATCAAACCTGGGTCCTGTGGTTTTTCAGGCAAGTGCTTTAACTGCTAAACCATCTTTCCAGCCCCTTCTTTGTTTATTTGTTTGTTTGTTTCTTTCTTTCTCTTTGTGAGAAGGGGGGCATTATGAACTGACTTTGGAAAGAGTTCTTTCTCTTTAGTTTTAACCAAGCCTGATGATATCACTAGAGCCTAGAGTGGAAGAAGGAGTTTGCCAAAGGAAAATGTAGCACGGCACTTTGCCACCCTCCTTTCTGCAAGGACACCAGTCAGTAGGTGTTCTCTGCCATGCCAGCTCCTTTCTCCTGGTCTCCCGATGCATATCGTGGCTGTGGTCAGCGTGAATAAATGGCTCTTGTTAAGTTGGTTCTAGTGACCTCTAGGAACTAACAGACTTACAGAGGCCAAGGAGTAGAAATAGGCACTGGACTCAGTGCCTTTACTTGTTGGAAGGGTCTGTTGGGTTGAGAAAGTGAGCCACTTCCATGGTTCTCTCTGAGAACATCCAAGGTGGTTTGTATAAGGTAAAACTATTTTCTGTAATAAAATTACTCATTCCCCTCCTCTTAGGGATGTCGTCTCAGAGCCTTATGTCTAGTATTATTTTATAATGAAATCTGTCAGGTTTGCAACTGCATATCAGTGAACCAACAATTTTCCAAATGACCAGTGCACTGTGTTATAAAATCATGCATGGTCAAAGATCCAACCAAAAGTCAAGGTATGATGAATTTTAATATTTAAAAGCCACAAGAATGCATTAATATGCTTCAGATTCTACACCACTGACCTGGAAGAGGCTTCCGTGGTGAAGCTTGGGTGTCATACACACGAATGCCCGTAACTAGCTGCAGATGGAGACGGGCTTTCTGAGGTGCTTCAGCCAAACAATGTATGACAGCAAATTGAGTTCAGACAAGTGAGACTCTTAACTTTTATTCCTTTTTCCCCAAGAGTTTGAAATCAAAACCCAGGGCTTCATTCATGCTAGGTAAATGCTGTATGTCTGAGCTACGTCCCCAGCCATGAACATAACCATTTTCTATTAAGCCAAAAATTGAAAAATTTATACAAATTCAAACCAATATCATTCTAACTTCTTTGTTCTGAAAAAAAAATTATAATGACCTTTTATAAGCACTTAGCTCCATAACATTTAGCATTTAACTAGATTCAACTCCCAACACCAAAAAAGGGAATAATACATGTTTTAAATTCTGCTTTTCTAATGCAGTACATACATAATTTATCTACGCAAAAAATCCTCTGTGTCCTCCATACATCTGGGGAATATGAAGAGGTCTTCACATTACAGTGCTTGCTTAGCCTGTGCAGAGGCTTGGGCTCAATTCTGGTAATACGTGTTAACACACGCTCCACATGCAAGGATTTAAGATCACGAGTTCAAACCTCTGGCCTCAGCTGGCTGAGCAGTTTGAACTTTGTAGCAGTAGCAGTAGGAACTCCTGTTTTTCTGGTCAGTTCCTTCAGCGTGCTCCCTAGCCTTTTTGCCCCTTTTTAGCACAGCAGATCGTAGCATCCCTCTGGGCTGGTGTATGATGTACGCTCCCCTTTCCCTACTTTCAGATGCGGAGGTAACATGTGTTATATATAATGTATTTGCAAGCAGAGAGAAAACGTGAGAGAAGGAGAATGGACGTACCAGGGCCTCTAGCCTCTGCAAACGCGCGTGCTACTCTGTGCATCTGGTTTGCATGGGTACTGGGGAACTGAACCTGGGTTGTTAGGCTTTACAGTAAAGTGGCTTAATTGCTGAGCCATCTTTATACCCCCTCAGTTACTTTGCTTTAAACCAGCACCTTATTTGAAGACTATAGACATTTACCAAATAACTTGATTGACTTTCTCTAAAGTCAAGAAAAAAATGATGCCCCCCCACACCATCGTAGTTTACCATTCTGTTGTTATTTTCCAAAGCTGTTTCTACTTACATTTTCAGACTCACATGTCCTGAAAATTCTGTTTTAGACATTTTGTGTGCTAATTAGTAGCATATGCTTCTTATGTCATAAGACAAAGTAATTTTCTCCTTATACAAACTGTCCAAATTGTAGGTTAAGTGGTAGCAGCCTAGCTGCTTCAGCTATTACTTCTGTTTGATATTTTTAGATGGCAAAAAGAAAGTTGGTGACACAGCACACACTTATAAAACACAGTCGCTTTTCGTAATAGAAAGATTTGTAAATGGAAATGAGTTTGACTCTTTTCATGACTTTTTTTTTCCAGTTGTCTACTTTCCACTAGTGGTGAGTACAACCCTAACATTAAAACCCCAGAAAAGTACATATGACATTTTGTTCCTAGGTGTCAGAAAAGATTTGGTCCCAGGACCACTACAGGTATTAAAATCCCAGAAGCCCACGTTCCTTATATAAAATGGCTAAAATGGTGTGGTTATTTGCATGTGACCTACGAACTTCCTTCCCTACACTTCAGGTCATCTTTAGCTTGCTTGTAATGCCTACTGCGATGGGCATGCAGTGTAATGGGCTGGGCTACCTTGTTTCTGGAATAATGACATGAAAAGGTCTACACAGGTTCAGTATAGACACGGATTTTTCCCTCACTGTTTGTGATCCTGTATTGGTTGAATCCATATGTCCAGAGTGCAAGGATGTTGGACTGAATTCTGCCTGTGTTGATAAAAAAAATGATGTTTCTAACTGCTACAAGATGGGCATTACCCCACTGGGCAATGAGAATGCTACTGCCTTTAACCAGAAACAGTTTCTTGCTGCCACAGTGCCATTCTGAATTTGTATCTAGGCAGAAGAGTAGAGATAATTTCTCTCGCCCTCTGTGTTTCACCTGTCTGGGTCAGGGGAACAATGGAAACATCTCAATTTATAATAACTAGAGGGGCAATAGTCGTTACTTTTTATAAAATTCAAAGGCTTAAAAAGTTTGGTCTTTCTGGTTCCTACTGAAAAATTTAATGGTGTCTAAATCCTTAGTGGCTTTTCTATTGCCAACTGAAAATCTATTTTCTGTCATTATTTTGAAAAAGTCTTAACAAACCACTGAGAGCATTTAGTATTTGTCCTTTTCCTTACCATTGAGTACTGAGGTCCCCCTGATCCACGATTTTATCCTTTGCAGTCTAAGATAACAGTCAGCAGAGAACCAAAAATATTAAATAAAAAATGCATAAGTTTTCAACAGCTTTTCTTGTAGTGTGTTGCTTTAATTGTTTGATTACATTGTTGGTTATTGCTTACCTCTAGTTGTGCCTAATTCATAAGTTAAAGCTCAATATAGGTGCTTATATGGAAGAAGAGAGAGTACGTGTGGGGCTCAGTACGTTGTCTGCGCTCAGGTCTACACTGGGGGTCTCGAGACGTGGTCCCTGCAGATAAGCACGACTTCTGTTATTTAAAGGAGAGCTTTTAACATGCATACGACAGTTAATCTATAGGAATGAATATTAGAGCATTGCAAACTGGCCTGGAAATTGTCTAATAGCTGCATCAGGGGAACTAAACCGGCAGAGGTTCAAGAGCCAGGCTGAGGGTCCCCTTCAGTAGCCAGCGGCCTCCTCTTTGTTCTGTGACAGATGTGGATGGTCTGGGGGTATCCAAGTCGAAACTGAGGAGCGCTGTGGAAGACTTCTAGATGCACACAGCCCAGCCCTTCTGTCAGCGACATGTTGCCAGCATTTTCTGTAGTGAAAAGTCAGACTTGGAGCATGTGCGTTCTGAGAAGGAGATAAGACTATCTTCTGCCGGCCGCGGCTGGTGCAGAGCTCCGCTGCCTTCCCCAAACAGCGCCGTAAACGTCAGTCTTGGGAGACATTTCACATTCAATCCACAGCACCCCACCTCGAAAATGGCTATGCTCCATTTTTAAAGAACATCAGTAAACCCGTCTACCCTTGAGGGATTAAGTGTCACCATGATGTGAATGCCAAAAGGTGGATTACTGAGGACCCCTTGGAAGCTGCCTGTGACAGTAGCTAGGCTGGGATTCTGATACCCCATCCGCATGGGTCTGTAAATTCTAAATGGATGTGTCATCGGTCTCTCACTCCTGCTTCTCCCCCAGGCTTTCCCACCTCGCTGACTGCTGGCTCCATTCCTGGAGATGACCGTGTGATGCACTTGGGAGAATCCCTGTCTCTTTTGTTCCTGTGACTCAACTTGTCAGATTGCCTTTTGCAAACACACTAAAATCTTAACCAGCTCTGAACGCAGGATCGCATGTGCTCGGCCACCGCAATGCCGCTCAGCTACCTCCCCAGCGCGCTCATCTGTACAGTTTCCATTGGTGACGGTGTCTCGTTAAGTTGCCAAGGCAGCCCTCTTGTCTCAGCCTTCTGAGTAGCTGGAAAGACAGGCCTGGCTCTCCCCTGGGTCTGGGTGGTAGCTTGAGTGGCTCTGCTTTCCCTTTTGTCCCTTTGTGTCGGCTCTTCATGCATGACACCAAATGACCCTTCAAACATAACGCAAGTCTTGATACCACTCCATTCAAAAGTATCTGGTATCTTAGAACCACTTAAAGTCAGTGATGCTTTATAAGGACTATAAAATTATTTATCTGTATTTTACTTTTTGAAATGTATGATATGTATATATGTATATGTGTATATATATATATATATATATATATATATATATATATATATATATATATATATATGGAGAAGGCATCTGTGTCAAAACATGTACTTGCATGGTAAACTAGAGTTCATTTACTTTTATTTTATTTTTTGAAACAAGGTTTCACTATGTAGCCCACACTCATGATCCTTCTTCCAAGAACTAGGATCATAGGCCTCTGACACCATATGATCTGTCTCCTTCCAAACTAAAAGCCCATTTCCCAGTAGCATTTATTGAATGGAAAACCCATTCTCCACTGAAGGGTATCCTGTCATTCATTTGAGACTCCTCCTGTGCAGTGTGTGTCTAATTGTTAATTTTTAGAACAAAGGTTCAGTTAATAGGTCAAGTCGATCATAGAAGACATCGCCGTACTTGTGGAGACTTTATTTGAATTGGAATATTTAAACATATGTAACAATAACCTGAATTATGATTGGGAATTCATTACTGGGAATATTTATGTAATTTCCTTTATTTGATATATTAGGAAGGAATTCTGCTTTGGAAGCCCTAACTTACGTTGTAAAATCCATTGAGGGGCTTGGAAGATGGGTCAGCAGATAAAATGCTTGCCTGCAAAGATCTGGGTTCGATTCCCCGGTACCCATATAAAGCCAGATGCACAAAAAATCACAAGCATCAGCATTGTTTGCATTAGCTAGAGGCCCTGGCTTGCCCATTCTCATTAATCTTCTCTCCCCCACCCTCTCTCCTTTCTGTCTCTCTGCTTGCAAATAAATAAATAAAAATAGTTTTTTTTTAAAGAAGAAAAATCTATTGAGCTATGAAACTTAGCCTGACATTCCAATCTTACAGGTGCAAAGTTGCTGTTCTCGAGGTATGTTATTTAAGTGGCATACTGTATTTTGTTGCTTATGACTGCCCAGAAAATTCCCACCAAAATTCCTACAAACTCTGACAACATGTTGGGATACCCTTGGGAGTGAAGTCAGTTTGTGTGGGGTTACCAGTCACATATGCAGTCATGCCTGTCAGAGTTCCAGGCCCTGGCTCATTTTTCTGATTTTAGATGCCCTGACTTTATTATTTTGCTGTTGTTTATTCGATTGTGAGACATGGTCTCTTGTTTCACAGGCTGGCTTTGAACCCACTATGTGATGGAGAATGATCTTGAACTTCCGATCCTCCTGCGTCCATCTCTCTAGTGCTTGGATTACAAGCACGCACAATTATGCTCAGTTGTTGTGCTGCTAAGATTGACCCTAAAGCGTTCTACCAACTGAACCACGTCCCTGGTCCTCTTCTTTGCATGTATGACAACCCCCACAGACAATCAATGTTAGGCACGTCAAAAGATTAAAAGTCTAGCCAGCATTGTTAGCTATTAGCAGAATTGGTGAAGGGTTTGCTGAACAGAGGATATTGTACTTCCTTTCGTTACAGCTGGGCTTAGTCACTCAGTAGTAGACTCTTTGCCTATCACGCACCCTGGTAGAGCATTTGCCTGGCATCTCTAACACTACAAAACAAAGCACCTCGTTTTCCCCTCCCCCTCCCGCCCAGGGTGTGTGTGTATCTGTGTCTGTGTGTTTGTGTGAATGTTCACAAGTGTGGAGGTCAGAGGACAACTTTGGCCTATTCATACACTCCTTCTGCCTTATTTGAGAGGATCTCTTCTTTTTGTTGTCACTGGGAAGGCCAGAGTGGCTGGCCCATGAACCTTGGGGTGCTCTTGACGCTGCCTCCTGTTGCCTTAGCTGTGACGGAATTACACACATTTTTGCAACCTGCTCTATGCTGATACTTAGGACCCTGGGTCTAGTTGGCAGGCGTGTAGAGCAAGTGCCTTTAAGTCACCACGCCAAGTCCCAGCCCTGCGTGACTGCTCTCTTCCTTTGTGGATACGGTGCTGGGATGAAACCACCGGCTCTGATGTGCTGTCAACATGCATGTGACCGCTGAGCCACAATTCCAGTACTGGCTTAAAGAGACATGTCTTGCTCAAAAAGACATGTGTAGAATTTTCCGTGGCTTTCTTTTTGTTTCATTTGCTTTCTTCCTTTTTGGCTTTTGAAACAGTGTTTTGCTGTGTGGCTCTCATGAGCCTAGGACTCCGTAGCTAAGGAAGGTCTCAGAGTTGCAGCAATCCTCCTGCCTTAGCCTCTGAAGTGATGGCTGAGATCACAGATGTGTGTCGCCATCCTCAGCTAGTGGTTTGCTTTTGGTAACAATTGCCCCATGCCTCTTGCAGTGTGTAGGGCTTTGGCTACAAATCGCAAAATGAATCACTTCCGACTGCACATCGACAGACCTACCCACTTTTACAGAGATAAGTAAAAATGGGAGTTCCTGTTATTTGGATGGTCTCTCTCTCTCTCTCTCTCTCTCTCTCTCTCTCTCTCTCACCCTCTCCCTCCCTCCTTCCCTCCCTCCAAATAGTATCAGCCTTGCTTCTCTAGTCCCTGGGGATTGGCAGCCTGTGAAGGCTTTGAGGTGTCTGTGCAGTCATTCTGTTCCTCCAAGTGACAATAATGCAGTCTGGAAGAGATAGCTTTCTTTAGGGCAAAACAAATCAGAACAAGAAGAAGGCTCTGGGTAGAAGTGCTGGGCTCCCACGGAGCTTTTTGATTTAAAATCATGTTACATAATATTTAGTGATTTTTAGTGTCCATTAAAATGAAAGTGGCTGGAGCTGGGGAGATGGCCCAATCAAAGCAGTGCTTGTTACACAAACAAGAGGTCTTGAGTTTGAATCCACGCCCCCCTGTAAGTGGTGGGGGATGTGGCCCCCTGCCTGTAATCCCAGTAGAAAGAAGGTTGAGACAGGAATATCCAGTGTAAGGTGCTAGCTAGACGAGCAGGCTGAGCTCTGGGTTTAAGCAAGAGACTCTTGGTTGGGATAGACACACACGCTGCATATAATATGTGCATGCATGTACATGTGCCCCCCCCCCCCAAACACCAAGTTAAAAGGAGCTATAGGGGTAGCTCTGTGGGTAAAGGGCTTGCCTAGCAAATACGAGGTCTGAGTTCAGTCTCTATAGTGCTAGGCATGGTGGTGCTCTTTGTAATTCCAGAGCTGGGCAGGTCGAGACAGAAGGATGCCTGGGTCATGTTGGGTAGCTAGTCTAGCCTAATTGGAATTGGTTAGGTCCAAACCAATAAGAGACCCTGTCTCAGAAAGAGAGTGAGGATGTTCTAGGGATGACACATGAACTTCTCCTCTGCCACCAACATGAACATACACATATATTCACCTCCACAGTACATCCACACATATGAATACACACGTATGCACACATACATAGACATACACACAAAACAACCAAAGAGAACCAAGGATGGTGGTGCATGCCTCTAATCCTATCACATAGGAAATAGACGATGCTACATAGGGAGACTAAGACCATCCTGTCTCCAAAGCAAGACTGTGTCTCAAAATAAGATAACATAAAATTTGAGAGTCAGCCGTAGGTGATTCATCTTAGTGCAACTCTCGGTCTAATGAAAACACTCATTAACTTGTTCTGTTCCTTTAAGAGCTAGGTAGTCTTCCCTGGGCCAGCAGGTTCATTTGCAGAAGCTAAGTAAGATGACAAAGACCTCTTCCAATTCTAAATTGCCCAGGTATAAACTGGTGACAACTAAGGGAAATGCGAGAAGAGAAAAAAACTTGACCCCAGTCACATGTCCCGAGACTTCTGCAGCCCGCTCTCCGAGTTTGGCTACAGGTCCCCTCTTCTCTCCACATTCTCGAATCACCGTGCTTCTGTTAGACATCTGAATGGGATCAGACTCGCAGTTCATGAAAACAACTCAGGAGACTAGTATAATCCTTACAACCTCACTTTCTCTGAGTAGGCACAGTATCCAGGAAATACTAATTTTTTGAAGTCATTGCCTTTTTTTCCCTCTCTCTCTGTCTCTCTTTTTTTTTTCTTTTGTTGTTAGTTACTTTTCCAACTAGACTGAGTGATCATGCCATTGAACCCAGCTCACTGATTTAAATAGGAAGCAACACTCACATGTTTTCTGCTTCTCAACAGTTTGAAGTGTCTACATAAATTTAACCATAGAAACGCACCTCCCCAGAATTAATCCTAGAAAATGTTGACTTTTTTTATAAAGGACGATCACGGGAAGTCTTTCAAAGAGCTAATTGTCTGCACTGTGACCCGTCTAGCAAGTTTGGCATCTCTTACAAGTGGGTCACATGAATGTTACCACACCAGGACCATACGACATTTGTAGAGAGCCTAGAATCATAGCTATTGTTACTGGACACTTAGGTTCATGATTACTGCCTCAGTTTCCCTGTGGTCTAGAGAATTGAAATAGAAATAGGTAGAGGAAAGTGCATTTATTTATAGTTTGGCTAATTGGGGCCAGGGAAAGTCCAGTTTCTTTTCTGATGTGTCTGTGGTCGTCTTACAGCTTACAGAAAGCCCTGAGACATAGATCATAGGGAAATGAAGCTGTGAGACGAGTCAAGGGGTCCTTTCACGAAGGGAAGGAGAACTGGGCTCTCATGGTGTCTCCTCTGTGTTGCAGAGACAAGCTTTTATTCCAGCCCCAGTCGGAGTAAATAAGGTCTTTAAAATCCTTCTGGTTTTCATTCTTTTCCTCCGTTATCTTCAGAATCTTTTTTCCACCCACCATTCTCAGCAGAGGATCAAAATTGGGGTGTGATGTGGCCGCAGTGCTCACAAGTGGAAGGTAGTCTTCCAGTGGCCTTTCAGAATAAACAGGGAAGAGCTTAGAAAAGGCTACAAAAGGATGCAGATGTCTTCTGAAAACTTTCAAGCTTTCAAAAGGCCAAACAAACAAACAAACAAAAAATAAGGTGGATGTGACCAAGAATCAGAAGAAACTCCAACCTCAGCCTGTGCCAAGTGAGCCTTGAAGGCTGCCAAGGCAGAGGAAGCCTTTCCAAAAAGACCTGGTTGCAGGCAGCCCTGGCGTGCAGGCTGCGTCAGCTGCTCGAGTGGGGGAGGCAAGGCATGCGTATCTTTACCGTTCATTTCATGGCCAGTGTGCGAAGTAACTACGGCTTTCCAGCTGGGGAGGAAAAGAGGTGAACCACGATTGTCTCGAGGCAGACTGGGGAAGCCCATCAATTACCTGTTCGTAATGAAGAATGGAAATTTCTTCTCTCTTATATGCACTGGCTTTATTTATTTATTTATTTATTAGTGTTGTTCTATTTTTGCTGTATCTTAACAGCCCTATATTAAAAAATAAATATTTGCTTAATCAACTTGAACCTTTTTCTCTCTCTCTCTCTTTTTCTTTCTCTTTCTCTCAGATAGGGTCTCTTAACATAGACTGTGTAGCCAAGACCAGTCTTGAACTTGCCTGGAGCGCTGCTGTTCCAGGCATTGCCTGCCTGCTCCTGGCAGTCTGAGTCCTTAATGGGTGTGAGATGAATGATGGGAATGAGAAGAATTTTTTTTTTTTTGAAGCAACATTTTCTCCATTGTCTATCTTTGACACCTGGAAGCCGTACATAGTCTTTAATCATTCAAGCATAATGAATTCTCTACTTCCTTTATTCATTTGGTAAAATGCAAATTTTGCAAGCACATTTTTACTGGGCCATAAGCTTAAGTGTGTACTGTCTGTGTTGGCGTGGTTATTCTCTCTCTCTCTTTCCTCCTTTCTTGTTTTAGAATATCATGTCAGTAAGATGTGAGATGTATGATGGCTTCCCTGGGGTATCTAACGTGCTGGCTGAGGTTATGAGACCTTCACGTGAGGAAGCCAGGGACTTCCCCTGCAGATCCTCTCACTGCTTGAGATGGCACTTCTCCTTCTGACTTGATGCCTTGTCCTGCAGCACGCCGAGCCTGTGACCGCGTCTCTGAAGCTTCGGCAAGAGTTCTCTTGCGGGCCATGAGCAGGACAGAGAGGACCCTGCCCTGCACTGGAGAGCTGGCTAAACCAGTGGTTTTTGGTAAGTTATGTGATGGAGATGGCATTTCGTCGTTTTAAATTTCATGTGGCGATATTTATTTAGTGTTCCAGAATGTCTTACTGAATATGATGTGTGGCTGTTTGTTTCTACGGCTCAAGTTACAAAATGTTTTTGGACATGTTTTAATGACGATGGAGCCAGGAAAGTAGCCATATGCACTTAGTATGTTCATTTCTGAAATTAGGGGATTTGCAGCAAAGCAAAGCAAAGCAAAAAAAAATCAAAACATTCAAAAACTAACTTTGACAGGGCTGGAGAAATGGCTTAGTGGTTAGGGTGTTTGCCAACAAAGCCAAAGGATCCTGGTTCAACTCTCCAGGGCCCACATAAGCCAGATGCACAAGGGACACACACATCTGGAGTTTGTTTGCAGTGGCTGGAGGCCCTGGCTCTCTCTCTCTCTCTCTCTCTCTCTCTCTCTCTCTCTGCCACTTTTTCTCTTTCTGCCTCTTTCTCTTTCTCAGATCAATAAATAAAATATTTTTTAAAAATGAACTTTGACGGCAAAAACACAAATGTCCCAACAGCTATAGAAACAAACAGTGAGTAAGTGGTGACTTCTATATGTTCCAGTTTCGCTGAAGGCATGGGCGGTCAATCCCTCACACAAATAGGGAGCCCTCTAATGATACTCTTGTGACTCTGCATTAGGGCGGACAACACGCAAGTCACCAGATCTGGCAATTAATGCTTGCTGAGTAATTTTGTTTTGTAATGTGTGTGCCTGTATGCATGTGTGTTCATGGACATGTGGGTGTGCATGCGTGTGCAGAGGATAGAAGCAGACATCATCCTCGGGAACTCCATCTACCTCTTCTGAGAAAGGGTCTCTTGTTGGCCTGGAGGTCACCCACCAGGGTAGAGTGGCTGGCCAGTGGGCCTCTGAGTCCTTCTGGCTCTGCCTCCTCTGTGCTGGGTTGATGGACATCTGCCACCGTGTCTGACATTTATGTGGCCTGTGGAGAATAAACCAAGGCCCTCACATTTGCCATGCTTGCACAATAAACGCTTTTATCAGCTGAGCCATTCCCCAGCCCTTGAACCACTTTAAAATAAATGGGGGACAGTGTGGTCATTTGATACTAGTATCGTATGTGATGATCAGATGAGTGTCACTGGCATTTCCATTTTAAATTGGATTCGTTGGTAACCTTCTAGCACCTCTTTTTAATTCTATATAAAATATGTAATGGAGGATTGGGAAGTACAATGACCCTGCTGTGTGACAGAACACTAGAACTTTCTTGTTTACTGAGTTTCCTGAACGACATCTTGGTCTGGGAGTTGCAAATCAGACAGCTCAACTTTAAATGAATGATTTTTTTAAAAGTTCCAAATTATACACTGAATTTATGTGAACCATCAAGCATTTTTTTTTTCTTAGCTTCATCCATGATACGCCCTAGAAACTGACTTTTTAAATGCCAGCCCGCCTATTGTGATGACCTTGGGGAACTTGCCACTTGAAATTATTCATCTGCCAAAATAAAGTATGTGTTTGAAAGACCTCTTACAAATTTAAAATTCATTGACCTATAATGATATTAATTAAACAATTATATCCTTTAACTTTGTCCAGCAGAATTTACTGTGTACCTGAGGCAAACCATCATTGACAGAGGGGTTCACTATGCCATCTACTGTGGAGGCAAGGGGCCATTCCTTGGGGAGTTCTTTTCTCCACTGGCACCCATCTTGAGAGCCAGTTTTTTGGTGAAGCAGAACTTTCAGAATCTGTGGTTAATCACTTATTCCATTGCAACACTAAGAAAATGTGGCAATATCCTTTAAGAATATTATATTCAAATAAGCAAGGCGGGCTTCTTTGGAACGCTAGCCCATTTGTTTCTCCGTCGAGGACCTAGCTGGTTGTCACTGTGTTGCAGATTGTGTGACAGCCCTTACCCCACAGAGCCCCAAACTTTGTTTTACATTGAGCATAATTTTTTATTTTTCCTTCTTATCAACTTCTCCTTTCCAAAAGTGAGCTGTGATAATGCTTTAAACGATGTTCAGATGTCATTCTTGTTAGCAGCTGGCTGTCTGCCTTAGCGTGGTGCATTATTTGGGTTTCATAACAGCATTTTTTCTCTCTTACAAATGTTAACTTATGAAGTGCAGGAAACCACATGAATGTGGCAGCGTGAAACTGCAGACACAGCGTTATGTGGACATGCGCTTTTACAACATTCCTAGAGAGTGGCCTACCTGTGTGCTGGGGATCTTTAGCCCACGTCCTCGTCCCCATGGACACTGTGTGCTAGGCCTGGTTCTCATGGTGGGTCACAAGATCTGTTCAGGACATCTGCTGGGGTTCCCTGTATCCAAGGCTCCACGACCAGGAAGCCCAGTTATATTCACATAGTCTTCCCTGAGACCTCAAAACTTTACGGAGTGGTTCCTGTGTGTGTGCGTGCCCATGTATATACATGATCACAGAGGGCTTAAGACAACATGCTGTGTTGTTCTTCAGACATTACTCACCATTTTGGAGCTCATCAATGAGGCTACACTACATAGCTGGTAAGAGCCAGGAATCCTCCTGTCTCTGCCTCCCCAGTGCTGGGATTAGAGGCGTGCACCACCATGCCAGGCTTATTTTACATGGGTTTTGGGGATCAAAGTCAGATCCTTATCCTTGCAAGACAAGCAAGTTGTTGACTGAGCCATGTCCCGGACCCTAAGTGGGTCTTCTCACTAACCATCGCTGTAACACTCACAAGCCTGGCTGCGTTTACCAGCACCCCACTTGGGCTGCGCAGTGCTCAGCACAGGAATGGGATCCCACAGCTAGTTCTCAACGGTGGTCTCACCTCAGGCACTCCTGCACACTGGCCGGCCTCCTTTGCTCATTAAAGCTGCAAACTCAAGTGACACCAGGCTTGATCTGGGGATGGGGATAAGGGAGGACAGCTTAGGAGATACAGGCCAGGTGACTGTGCACGTTGAGGTTTGCAAACTAGCTGAGACTAATTCTACCTCTGCCTCCTCCCCGGCAGCCGAGGGTGCAGGACTGAGCACATGACTGGTGCCCAGGAAATGGTTGGTGACCTAGAGAGTGCAGTCACTGTTCGAATGCCCAGCTTCTGGGGGATGTGCAGTCAGTGTTGTCTCTGAACTCAAACCCAGCTGGGGGCTGGGGAATTGCTCGTTTGTTAAAGTGCTTGTTGCATGAGCCTAACACCAGACTTCAGGTCTCCAGCACCCACGTGCAGGCTGAATGTGCCAGTGTGTACCCATAATGCCAGCTTTGGGGAGACATTTGGGGAGAGGTCCCCAGGACTTGCTGGCTATCTAGTCTCGAAGCGTCACGGAACTCCAAGTTCAGTGAGAGACCCCATCTCAAAACAATGATGTGAAGAGAGATTGAGGAAGTCACCTAACATGGACCTCTGACCTCCCACACGTATTTACACACACATTCACACACACATGCGTTATGTTTGTCTACACACACACTCACACACACTAGAAACCCTTTTTGTTTGAACGCGCAAAGCATTTTTCTTCCTGGGTTAGAGGTTCTTGGGGGTAGGTTTTCATGTGATTCATATCTCTTCCTCCTCAGCCACGACCTGAGCCTTGTAATGATGGGAGTGCTTCCTTGTGTATGATGCAGGGACATCAGCTGTGGGAATCTGGACTAGAGTCACACATGAGAATTACTGAGGCAAAATTGTAGCTCTGTTCTTGGCTCCCAAGACCATACTGACTGCTCTTGGCAGTTTATTGTGTGTGGCATTTCTGTGAGCTGGTGGAACTCGCAGATGGTCATTGTTGGTGGCAGAAGACTGGTCCTCTTGCTGAAGGGGATAAAAGTTAAGTCTCAGTGGTCACACCTCAAAGCACCTGTGTGGCTGCAGTTGATGTGGCCACAGGAGAGCCAGGAATTGAATCTCATGATAACAGACTGCAGTGGTGACAGTTGACTCTTTCTTACCACCTCCTGCTGCTGCACCCCCATCCCAAAGCCCTGGGGTGCTGCCATCTGTCCAATGGATGATTCCAGAGAGACGTGCAGGGTTTTGGTAGTTCTGGTGCATCTCCCAAGTGCCCTTGCCAGTGTGTGCAGCCCCGCAGGTGGACAGTTCAAGTGGGAAACAAACAGAGCTCACAGTAGCTTTGCCAGGTTATGAAGGAACAAGTGGGGCCATCAGGACATGTCTTCTACTTAAGATAACCACTGCTGAATGGGTATTGGGGAAAGTGAGCTGAATTTCTCCCACTGTCAGTCATAATGCCTCTGGGCGCATGTGTACCAAGCAAAGCAGTCCATTCACTCTCACAGTGTCACTGTCTGCCCCTTCCTGTGCCACTTGCAAGTCCCAGTAGTTTAACCTGTGCTTGTGACAAACCAGATATAACTGGTGTTCTAAGTATCTCCTCCAAGTGTGAATGAAGTTAGTAGATTGGCTCATCGAATTCAAGGAAACGCTCTGTTTGCTGGTATATGACTGGAGTGTCATTGCTGCATGATGACAGGGTGTTTATATGGTATGGAAAGGGTATTGTCAGGCACCCAGATGAAGAGATACGTGGAGTGAGGTGGAAAAGAAAGTGCACAGAACTGCTGTGTGTCTCAGCACATGCCACCCTCAGAGGTTCCATTTGTCCACCTACCGAAAAGCTCTGTGAACCTTATTCTTTCAGGTCTTTTTTATCTATTTATTTTATGGGAGAGAGAGAGAGAGAAAGAGAATATGGGTACGCCAGGGTTTGGGTCCTCCAGGGCTTTTAGCCATTGCCAGTGAATTCTAGATGCATGTACCACCACGTGCATCGAGCTTACATGGTTCTGAGGACTTGAACTTGGGTCCGTAGGCTTCACAGACAATTGCCTTAACTGCTAAGTCGTCCTCCTGCCCTCTTTTTGGTTTTTATGGAATCCCTGAGGTTGAGGGGGTGTAAGCTCACTGCCCTAACCTCAGAGCCTACCTGGTCTTACCAGTGAGCATCTCCCTCCCGTCCTGAAGCTAGGGCCGAGCAGCCACCAGCCAGCTCATCTGAAAAGAATGTTTATCACTTGGACAATTCCAAGGGGATTTAAAAAGTGTGTGCCAGGAAATGGGAACAAAGAACACATATGTATTTCACAACATCATAATGACCACACGCGTTAAATGTTTTTATTTTTGCATTCTGCTGGTACATACTTGTAATCTCTGCCCTCAGAAGACTGAGGCAGGAGGACTGCTGGTTCTGGGCTAGCCTGGGATACTGAGCCACACCCCCAGCACTTCCATTCAATTTAGGAAGACCTCACAGCCCGGTTTCACCTCGCAGTCTCAGCTAGGTGAGGGAAGACAAGCATGTGGTCCTAATGCAGTGCCAAGGGCAGAAGAGGCTTTCTCCACGCTTCATGGAGGCCTGGCTACAGTGCTTCTGTGTGGTTTCTTCCACTGGAGTGTGTGGTTAGGGAAGAGCCTGCTTTGTACTGCAGGAGAGAGGCATATGGCTACAGGACAGAGTCGCACAGTCATTTGCATAAGTCTCTTTGAGCATTTGCTAAAAGGCTCTCAGATGAAGGAATAACCAACCAATGGCAAGACTTAAGAGAACTGGGCTAGAAAGATGGCTCAGTAGTTAAAGGTGCTCGATTGAAAACCCCAACAGCCCGGGATCAATTCCCCAGTACTCATGCAAAGCCAAATACACAAAGTGGCACATGCGTTTGGAGTCCATTGTTTCTGGCATGCCATTCTCTCTCTCTCTGTCTGCCTGTGTCTCTTTGTCTCAAATAAATAAATAAAATATTATTATTATTTTTTAAATTATTTATTTATTTATTTGAGAGCGACAGACACAGAGAGAAAGACAGATAGAGGAAGAGAGAGAGAATGGGCGCGCCAGGGCTTCCAGCCTCTGCAAACGAACTCCAGACGCGTGTGCCCCCTTGTGCATCTGGCTAACGTGGGACCTGGGGAACCAAGCCTCGAACCGGGGTCCTTAGGCTTCACAGGCAAGCGCTTAACCGCTAAGCCATCTCTCCAGCCCTAAAATATTATTTTAAATTTAAAGGAAATTAACAATGTAGGATTTAGCTCTAGTATCAGATTTTGTAGAATTTCTGATTTTTTTCTTTTGAAACAAAATTCTACTAGATAGCACTGGCTAGCTTAGAACTTGCGCTGTAGATTGTGCTGGCCTAGAACGTGTAGTGAACATTCGGCCTCCGCCTCCTGAGTGCAGAGCTACAGGCATAGGCCAGCTGATGTGGAGGCCTTTAGTAATGCATGGAACGGTTCTGTTCTAGCAGCCGGATTGCCTTGTAAGCAGGAGAAGAGAAAACCGGTCCTACAAGCACATTGTCCAGTTAGCAGTTGCTGCTTGTGTCATTTGCCATGTTGTACCCTTGAAGGTTGCAGGATTAAAGGAAGAAAGAAAAAAGTGTGAGTCTACTTGCTGCCTTTATTGCCACATCCTTAGAAAGCTCTAGAAGTGCTCTAACTTGGAGGACTTGGTTCCTTGTATACCAAAGCCAGTGTTCTTCAAAGCATGAGCCACCCTGCCTTCTATTCAATGCTTAGATCTGGCTTTTCTGCTGATGCTATCAACGTCCCTAGTTGCAGAAGCCCGTCAGAGAAGCTGTGTGGTTTAGTCTCGCTGTTCAGGAAGTGGACTGGATTGTCTTGCAGCAGCCCCAGTGGACCAGGTGTGCGCTGACTTCGTAGGTCCTCTTCCTCAGTGAGGATCTGAGGGCTTTGAGGTATTTTCTGTGCATCAAAAGAAATTTGAATGTAACGGCCATATGCGCGCTCGCTGTGGAGTGAAAAGGGAAGCCACACCCCGGAGTTTCTGTGCGCGCTCTTCCTGAAGACAGCCGTGCCCTGGCTCGGGAGGGGGCTCGGGGGAGGACACCTCGCCACTGTGCACTGGTGTCTAACATGTCCTTCTGTTTAGATTCCAAACTCAGTTATTTCTGATCCCCCTCCCCCCATCGTTCCAATCAGAAGCCACATAGATCCCTTATACTTGAGGCTAATTGTAAAGTTGAGGTGATGGAGTTGCCTCCGTGGGCTCCTTGTCTTATGAAGGCGAGATGGTGACTTGCATGTTGCTGCTGGCGTTCACTCTGTGTGCCTCTTGGATGTTCTTTTTTTTTTTTTTTTTAATTATTTCTTTATTTATTTTTTGAGGTAAGGATTCACTCAAGTCCAGGCTGCCTGAGAGCTCACTGTGTAGTCTGAGGGTGGCCTCGAACTCAGTGACCCTCCTACCTCTGCCTCCTGAGTGCTGTCATTAAAGGCGTGCGCCACCACCAGCTCGCTTCTTGGATGTTTTAGTCTACCGAGTCTTCATTCTGAGAACACAGGTGTGTACAACCACACCGTCATAGGTGGTGTGGGGATCGAACCCAGAACTCTGTGTATGCCACACAGGCACGTCCCACTGAGCTCATCCCTAACCCCAGAGGAGTGTTTTTACCTTGGAATCTTCCTTCCTGAATTCTATCCATCTCACTGCATTGAGAGTCATCTTCACAAAGAAAGGGGATAGTTTATTTATTTTATTTTTTATTTTTTTGGTTTTTCAAGGTAGGGTCTCACTCTAGCTCAGGTTGACCTGGAATTCACTCTGCATTCTCAGGGTGGCCTCGAACTCATGGTGATCCTCCTACCTCTGCCTTCCGAGTGCTGGGATTAAAGGTGTGCGCCACCACACCGGCTAAGGGGCTAGTTTAATTGCTGCATACTTAGGAACATCTGGCAACTTGAGGAAGTGCGGACAAGTGTAATCTAATGCTATGTATAGAATCCATACAGCAAAAGGCTGTGGGTGCAATTACAGAGCAGTGGCAAAAATCCTTGCTTGCCAACAAAGACAAGTAGTACATTCACTAGGAGGGCATTATTTATTAGTATGATTTATACTTTAAAAATATTTTATTTATTCACTTATTTATTTGACAGAGAAAGAAGGGGAGAGAGAGAATGGGCGCACCAGGGCCTCCAGCCACTGCAAATGAACTCCAGATATATGCGCCCCCTTGTGCATCTGGGTAACGTGGGTCCTGGAGAATCGAACTTGGGTCCTTTGGCTTTGCAGGCAAACACCTTAAACGCTAAGCCATCTCCAGCTCTGATTTATACTTTTTAAAAGAAATACTACCCTTTTGAAATTTTCCCTAATATGAATGAAGATGAGGTTAAAAGAAAAACAAAAAAAGATGTTGTTAGATTTCTATTCCCTTTAAGGCAAAATGGAAGCTTTTGTTGCATGGCATTCAGGATCACCAGGAATCCGTTATTAATTTACCATTTAAAACTCCTGTCCTTTGCAATCTTATCTTTGTCGTCTCTTCACACTTTCTACACAACGTAATTAATAACCATACATTTCTTTAAGGTGATTTTTCTGTATGATTCTGGTGTAGTACCCAGTGAGCTGCCCCGTTGGAATGGCCCTTCTCCTTTGCTGACATCACCTTAGTGAGGTTCTTTGTTTACTCAGCTGTCTCAGTGGATGGCTGACAAGGACAGAAACTGGGTTGTTTGAAACCTTGTCTTAAGCCTGCACATAAAACAGCTTACTGGATACTTAGGAAAATTAAGAAGATGTATGCCAGTAATCCTTCAAGGTATGAGACTGAGAATACCTCAGTCCTAACTACTAACTACTGCCTAACCAATTATACAAGGTAGATGTTTCTGGCTAAATAACTGAATGAAAATAGCTGGACTTAGCCTCATAGCATTTAAACTAAACTCATATAAAGCTGTGATCTGAGAACATTTTAACAACAGACAGAATCGCTTCTGCTTCACTCTATTTTTGTGAAGTTACTAAAATTGCTTTTTTAGCTGCATAGTCATATCTGCCAAATCAGAAATCCAAATTAATGACACATCAATGCTGGCAGCATTATGGACACTGTTTCGTAAGGGAATTTAAAAAGTCAAGATTGGATAACATTAAAGGGTGGATGTAACATTTTCAGTTCTGAAAGGCTATTCTGCTCTAGGAATATGCATGTTACTTTTTTTTTTTTTTTTGCATTTCTAAGAATTCTATTTGGCTAAAATACCAAAAAGAGAAAAAAAATATCTTGGCATAACTAAATGAAAGGTCATATCTGAAATTAATTTTTATTCCCTTAAATTTCCATTTTAAAAATGAGAAATAGGATGGATTTTTAATACCACCTGATAAATGCCATTAAAAATTGTTCATCGTGGAGCTCAAAGCGGGTTGTGGCAATATGTAAGGGAACTTCCACGTCGTTTTAGTTTAATTCAGTGTGTGTTCTTTCTGTGAGTCTGCGCATGCGTGTGCCGTGGCTTGGAGACTGGTCCCCTTCCCACCTATCCCCAAGTGGGGTGCCTGCTCTGGGTCCCACTCTGCTATTCTTAGCTGGGCTGGTCACCGAGGGCAGGCTTCTGGGAAGTTTCTCTGTCTCCACTTCCCATCTTGCCACGGCATACTGGGGTTGCAGAAACCCATCATAGCCTTTCTCCTGCTAATACTTTTGTTCACATCAGTTAAGTGGGAAAAGACAATTTCAGCTTGAGATTGGCTGCTGTCTGTTTATTTCATAAAATAACCAGATGTTCAATTTTCTTTCCTATAACATCAAGACAGTTGACCAGTCATTGGACGAATTAAGAAGTTTGTCAGTCCTCATGTGCTGACTAATGACTGACTTAGAAGCATTAAATACCATGTAATTTTTTTGTATTTCACAAAAGACAGTGCTCATCAGTTTTTCAAAGTAAAGATCCAGAACTGAATTTCTTACTCTACTCTCCCGAGTATTACATTCAGTTAACAGTGGTTCCCTCCAGCTGTGGAGATCATTCAGGAAATTTAGCATACCTGAGGCAAGTGTAAAAAGACTTGCAATTTACCTTAGTCTCTGGTGCCCATAGGCTGCAGGGTTTTCCTTTTCTGCTGCTGCTCACTTAGGAGGAGGTACCAACCATTTTATTTTTCTTTGGTGAGAGTTGCTACAGGGATCCTCCTGCAAGCCTGGTGACAAACACATAGGAAGGCCTCAGACTCCTGAGGTTTTCATCACAGCTTCCATTGTTTCCTGATACAGCAGACATTTATCTTCAGCTGCACTCCACAGACTGTCTACGTGGGTCCATGCAGTGGCATTGTGATGGTGGCAGATTCATTAGATGTGTGGTGTTGCTTAACACGGGCAGTCGTGTCTGTGTGGAGGGACGGGGGTGCAGCTCAGTGGCAGAGCACATGCTTAGCTTATACGAGCCTCTGAGGTCCCTTCCCAGCACATCCCCACCCTGTTTCTGTGACTCATCATAGCTTGAACTAGGAAGGGTGTGAAAGAGAAGTGAATTGGTCTTTACGGATTAAGGAGTGTTGCGGTCAGTCCCTCTTTTCTGGACAAACACTCAACCAGAAACAGCTTTTAGTAGGAAAGGGTTTCTTTCAGGCTTAAAAATTCCAGGGGCGGGGCTGGAGAGATGGTTTAGCGGTTAAGTGCTTGCCTGTGAAGCCTAAGGACCCCAGTTCAAGGCTCAATTCCCCAAGACCCACGTTAGCCAGTTGCACAAAGGGGCGCATGCATCTGGAGTTTGTTTGCAGTGGCTGGAGGCCCTGGCACATCCATTCTCTCGGTCTCTCTCTCTCTGTCACTCTCAAATAAGTAAGAATAAACAAAAAAAATTAAAAAAAAATTTTCAGGGGCATGGCGGAAGAAGCTGGCTCATTTCCATGGATCCAAGCAGAAAGGCATCACCAAATAGCCAGCAAGCACCCACAACCAGAAGGCACCACGAAATGAGCAGCCTGAGCTCCCACTGTTTTGAACACACCTAGAAGGGCTGGACTCAGGTCCACCCCAGGGACACGCCCTCTGTCGAAGGCATCTGTGTGCTAGGGGCCCAAGTTACAAGCTCAGTTTTAGTAAAACACCTGAGTCTGTTGGGCCGTATATAAACCACAAAGATCTATGCATTAGTTGCTTTTCTCATTACTGTGACATCATATGTGACAAAAGCGACTTAAGGAAGGAAGGGTTTATTTTGGTTCACAGCTTAAGAATTCTGCCAGGGAAGGCCTGGCAACCAGAGTGTGAGGCAGCTGGTTGGTGACACTATCTCTGTAGTCAAGAACTAGGGATGAATTCTGGTGCTCAGCTACCTTCTTCCTTTGTATTCAGGCTGAAGACCTAGCGCATGGGATAGTTGTCTGCTTGGTTAACCTTCTCTGGAAATGCCCTTACAGGCCTGCCCAGTGGTGTGTCTCCTCGGTTCTTCCAAACCACATCAAGTTGACAATCAAGACCAATCATCCCAGTCTGTATTACAGTGCAGAATACTTGAATGAATCTGAAACTTTTCCTGCTATTTTGTTTTCTAGCTTCATTGAGCTATATTTCACAAATAAAATGGTAAATGTTTAAAGTGTGCAGTGTGATGATTTTATAAGTATAGCTCTTGTGAAATGTTTACCACAATCAAGTTTGTTAATATATCATCTCACAGTTTGTCCCTCCCATGTTGAGATCATTTAAGATCCATTTAAAATACCACATTTCAGGCTGGGGGATGCAGCTCAGTTATGACAGTACTTGTGCAGTGTGCATAAAGACCTCAATTCGATCCCTGGCACCACACAGAGCAGGCCTTACTGCACCATCTGATAATCTCAGCACAGAGAAGGCAGAGGCAGAGCTTCAAAGTCATGTTCCATTTTAGAGTGAATTTGAGGTGAACCTGGGACACATGAAACCTTATCTTAAAAATAAATGAATAAGGGATGGAGAGATTGCTTAGTGGTTAGGGCTTTTGCCTGCAAAGCCAAAGGACCCAGGTTAGATTCTCCAGGACCCACATAAAGTCAGATGCACAAGGTGGCGCGTGTGTCTGGAGTTCCTGTGTTCCTGTGGTGTGGCTGAAGGCCTTGACATGCCTATTCTGTCTTTCAAACAAACAAACAAACAAACAAACATTTTAAAAATAAAAGTTGAATAAAATAGTACATTTCATGTCTGCAACATAGCATCATGAGCTGTAGTCACTATGTTGTTTATTCAAGCCACAAACTCAAAGTTAAAATCCAGCCCTGAGCAGACTCACCACCCTTTGTTTATTTGACCATTGCATACTAGATAGCTATAAAGTGTTGGGCAGCCATATTATATTTAAGACACAGGTTCTAAGGGCTAGAGAGATGGCCCAGTGGGTAACATGCTCGCCCCTCCCACGTAGCTGGGATGAACATCCAAACCAGGCACAGCTCAGGAAAGGAAAGGATTCATTTCGAGCTGACCGAGCTGAGGGAAATTCCATCCTGTGGTGGTTGAAGCTGCTTTTATGCTTCAAGCAGAGAGAGACACCATCCCTGGCCAGCCAACACCAAACGCAGCAAACACGAACTAGTATCAAGCAGGGACCAGCAGCAAGCAGGCCCCCCAGCTCAGACTTCTCTGTGTACCCTTGTGCTGGAATTCAGAGCCCCCCTGGTGACACACCGTCATGCAGCAGGAGTCACCTGCTGGAGGTGAAAGGTATAAACTCACTTAAATTTTTTTTATTTATTTGAGAGCAGCAGACACTCAGAGTGAGAGGCAGATAGAGAATGGGCGCGCCAGGGTCTCCAGCCACTGCAAACGAACTCCAGATACATGCGCCAGTTTGTGCATCTGGCTTACGTGGATGTTGGGGAATTGAGTCTCGAACCAAAGACCTTAGGCTTCACAGGCAAGCACAAAACTGCTAAGCCATCTCTCCAGCCCTACAAATAAACAAAACACCTGAATCTATGAGGCCAAACATTCAGACTACCATACCACTTAGGCCTGACTACCCAAGCTTGATTCCCCCTCTTCTGAAGTGCCCCCTGAGCCCTGGTAGGCATGATAGTGAGAGATAGTTTAGTGCTGAGCGCTCAACAGTCACTTATTCTCAGCACTTTGATGAATTTTGAGTCTCTTGGTTGTTGCCATTATCTGCAATTAGAAGCTTCTCCAACCAAAGGTGAAAGCAGCGCTTACCTTCTGAGGAAAGTTTGCTGTCTCACCTATGCTGAGTTGGGAAGGTGGTGACCTTGCTGAGTTATTGGCGTGTTCCTGCTGGCCAGTTTTGGGGGCTGGGAGCAGCTGGTCTCACTGCTCTGGAGGTGTTCTTGAAGACTCGGCTGCCCTCTCCCCCAGGTTATTCTAATTTTGTAGGGCTGGGGGGAGAGGAGTGCGCTTCACTGCGGGGGTCAAGGCCGAGCCTGGCGACAGCCTAATAGATGCTTGTTGTCTGCTTGTTTTCACAGGGGTCCGGCGGGGCATGCTGACAGAGCCTCCTGCCTCTGCAAACAAATGTCAGGCATTTGCCACTCTCGGCATCCAGCTTATGTGGGCAGCCTGGGAATTGAACATTAGGCCATCAGGCTTGGCAAGCAACTGTCTTTGTCCTTAACCACTGAGCAGACGCCCCAGCCTGTAACATACTGTATTTAGTGTAGTGTTCCACTTGTTAATAAAGGAAACAATGCTTTATTGGCAATTTTCATGCACAAAGATAACGTGATTTGCTCATAATCCCCTCCCAACCCTTCTTTGGTCGGCCCCCCTTGCCTGGCCCCTGCCAGGGAGTTTCTTCTACTCTGTTGTCGTCTTCTGCATCTGAGCTCAATTCTGCCCAGCGGCAACTGTCATGAGGTCAGAATGCATTGGTTGGTCCCTGCTCTTCCCCAGTGCTCCCCGAACTTGGAAGGGGATGTTACAGTTGTCTCCATTAGCACTGAGCACTCAGCCTTCACTTATTCTCAGCACTTGGTGAGTTCCATGAGTTTGGAATCTCCCCATTAATTACTGCGGCATGTAAATAAATAAATAAATAAATAAATAACAGCTTCTCTGACCAGCACTAATGATGTGATCAGCACTAATCCATGAAGATAAAAATAATGTAAGGGGCTGGAGAGGTGGATTAGTGGTTTAAGGTGCTTGTTTACAAAGCCTGCCAGCCTGGGTTCAATTCCCAAGCCAATCACATAAACCAGACACACATAAAATGTTACAAGTATCTGGTGTTTGCAGTACTGAGAGGCCCTGGCACTCTCATCTTATACACACACACACACACACACACACAAATAAATAAGTTGAATATATATATATATATATATATATATATATATATATGTATGTATACATATAAATACATGTATAATAATAATACATACATATATACATACGCACATATATATGTATATACATATTTAGAAAACAATTTGATTGTCACAGTTTCAAATATTTTTATTTAGTAAATCATTTGTTATCAATAGTTTATTGTATAAATATTTATCAACATGATATGATTCTCCTTCAAACTAAAGATACTGAGCTCTATTAGAAGATCTTATTTTTTCCCCTATAAACAACTGATGATAATAACATTTGTCATAGAAAACTTCATACCCTCTTTTCTCTGTAGTTCCATGTTCGTGTTCCCGTTTGGTATGGTTTCTTCTCGTTTGATTTTAGCCCCTATTTGGGGCAAATTCCTTGCAGAGCTTCTGCATGCAGGTTTGCAGCTCTGAAGGGAGAACTCAGCATTCTTTAGATCCTGTCGTCTGAATGACACACATTCAGTCTTTTTCACATTCGTTTTAAAATTAAGCATTCTGTCTAGCTGAGTCTGTCTGGTAGCAGGGGCTGACATGTAATGCCAGTGACATGTAATGCCAGTGACATGTAATGCCAGTGACATGTAATGATGGCAAATGGGTGATTCACAGACCTTTCTGTCTAGAAGCTGAGTATTGTCCTTTCACTGTGGTAGGGGTGAACACAATTCCTCTTTTATTTACCTTTCTAAGGAGCCACACTTAAAAGTCATGAGTGAGTGTGTCACTTTTGGAGTCCCGTGGTAGTGGTCGCTACTGTGGTTGGAGGTGCACTTTTGCACACCTAAGCCCCTGAGCCCTAGGAAAGGACTCAGGAGGGTCTCACCTGCTTCCTGAAAAGTAACGGGATGACAACAACTTGCCACACGCTAAGGCAGAGATGGGACTCCAATTCCAGAAGCCTGTGATTCTAGAACCTTCTTTAACACACATCATTTTCTTCTGGCTCATCTGGACTGACTTGAAGTTGGGGTGCTCTGCTGCTTCCATTCTCCTTGTGTCTCTAGTCGCAGACGAGATGCAGGGGAGCACGGGGGGGGGGGTATAGCTCAGTGGGAGGGCGCTGCTTAGCGTGGCGAGGCCTGGCTTTGATCACCACTGCAGAAAACAAGCATGGCCCAGTGCGCTTGCCTGCGCTGGATTCCCAGTCAGAGGCCGATACCGAAACAGAACAGAGAGTTGGCAAGGGTATCTCTCCTCTTTGACTGATTTGGAGGCGCCATGCTACCCCATCTGGCACTGTCCTCTCCCCACCGCTTCAGAACTTCATCACAGCCACTGCCCCTAGTGCCACAGTGGTACTTATCTTGGCACCCTCTCAGTTACTGGCCGATGGGCTCCCACAAAGCTACCAGTCAATGCACCATGAATAGAATAAGGCTGCATGTTTTCCTGACGAGGGAATAAAGCCACACTCTGAGGTTCCTAACAGCTCTTCTAAAGCATAACACCTACTCATTTCCATCTGGCCTTGGAACTCAGCAAATACCTGTGCTGAAGTGCTCATGAGAGATACCTGTTGATAAAGAGAACAGGAATGCCATTTGTAGATCTTATTCATTTATAGATGTCCCCACCCTTGAGATACATGCAGATTCATGCATGGGTTATGAACCAAACTTACTGATTTTTGTTGACAATTTTCAAATGTGTGTGTGTGTATATATAAACATATATATGTAATGTGTATATTAAATACATATTACGACCATAATACCCTCACATTACTTTTTCTTGTTCCTCCTCGCCACACTCTTTCCACTGAACCCCTTCTTTCCAATGTCATTTTTTTTTTTTTTTTTTGCTGTTCTCCACCATCCATGACAACATGTTGATAGTCCTAATATTATGCAGGTTTTACCAGTAGCTGCCAGGAGGTCATACATGCAGCTGCCACATTGTGTCTGGAAGAGAACATTCTAAAGCACTCCTCCCCATCCTTTGGCTCTGACATTCTTTCTGCTGCCCCTTCTGCAGTGACCTGAGACTTAGACAGTATGATGCAGATGTCTCAGTTAGTGCTGAACACTACACTGACGTTTCTCAGTGATTGATGAGTTTTGAGTATCCCCAGTAGGCATTGTCATGTGAAAAGAAAAGCATTAATATATAGGCATGACAAATATTTAGAAGGCTGTTGAACCAAACAGTAGCAGCTTCATCTCTAGGCTTTATAACTGCCCCAGCTGTAAGATTGTGACTAGGTTTTCAGTACTAGGTATAAATTCCCTCCCATGGAGTGAGCCTCAAATCCAGTCAGATTGTAGTTGGTTTCACCCATAGCATGCAGATGGCACTGTTGTACTAACGGACACACCTTGCCTGTCTGGTCAGTATTGTAGCTTGCAGGGTCCCCTGCTGGTTAATACTGTTGATGATTTTGTCTCCCAGAAGGTTCCATGGCACTTTCCAGCACTACAACAGCTGGTCAGCAGGGAGGGTGCTTCTAGCCTAGTTCCAGCTTGACTTCTCACTGTCTTGAATTTAGGCATGCGTTGTTTTCAGTATTAGTCTTACCATGTAGTTCTGCTGGGCAACCAAGAGCCTTGGCAACACCAGACTGACTGATCTTGCAATGAGTCATGCTTTATCCTCAGGCCTTACATGGCTTTTTCTAAGCCCTGTGCCTGATTTAATGGGTAAACGTTTGCATTTAAAGACTCCTTCACTGCTGGGCTGAGGAGATGGATTAGCAGGTAAGAGCTCTTGCTGTGATGGACCTCAGTTCCATCCCCCAGCACCCATGTTACAAACAAAAATGAAGCCAGGCAGGGTGACACACGCCTTTCATCCCAGAGTTCAAGAAGCAGGGGTAGGAGGATCATTGTGAGTTCGAGGCCAGTTTGGGACTACAGAGTGAGTTCCAGGTCATCTTGGGCTAGAGAGAGACCCTACCTCAAAAAAATTACACACACACACACACACACACACACACACACACACACACACACGTTGGGCTGGACAGATGGCTTAGCAGTTAAGCGCTTGCCTATGAAGCCTGAGGACCCTGGTTCAAGGCTTGATTCCCCAGGACCCACGTAAGCCAGATGCACAAGGTGGCACATGCATCTGGAGTTCATTTGTAGTGGCCGAAGGCCCTGGTGTGCCCATTCTCTCTCTCTCTCTCTCTCTCTGCCTCTTTCTCTCTGTCTGTCAGTCACCCTCAAATAAATAAATAAATAAAAACTCGATACACACACACACACACACACACACACACACACACACATCAACAACAAAAGGCCAGTTGTAATTTGCAACCTTAGTCCTTAGTACTGAGAGGGACAAAGACAGGAGGCTTGCTGGGACTTCCTGGTCAGCTAGTTTAACCAGAAATGACATGAGGTCCAGGTTCAATGAGACTCTGTCTCAAGGAAATAAAGCAGAAGAGTGATAGAGGAGGTCACCTGACATCCTCCTATGACCTTTACAGCCATGTGCATAGAGATTTTGTGTGTTCACACAGTTACGACAGAAACCCAAGCATGACACATGTTCCCATCCCCCTCCCCCCGGAACAACTACTTGCTGCCCCGTACTCTTCAATTCCCTGCCTGACTTCCTAAGCTTTAGGCTTCATAGACTGAATCCCTTCCTGATGATGAATATGTACAAGACGGGCCTACGCATATGTTAATTAAATATATTCATCTCTCTTTCATACCAGTTTGTGAAACTTCAAAAAAACCTGCCAGCCTGCAAAATAGGAAAATGAAAGGGCTGTGTGGCGTCTACCTCTGCCAGTGTTTACAAGGCAATGTATATCTCAGACGCTTGGCAAATAAGTTCATGTGTAACTGACAGTGCCTGTGTCCTGACTTCTGAAGGCGATGGGTCTCGCGATTCTGGGAGTGTCCCGTCAGACCTGCCCCTGTGGCCTATTAGACTTCAGAGTCGCTTGACCGAGAGAGCTGCTTTTCTTGTCCTTGCTCACCCTCATTCAAAATGGTTATTTCATTGTCACTGTCCCTGCCGTCAACTTGCTCGCCACAGGTGGCTCTGATTTGAGGAATTTGAATTTGATCTGATTTGATTTCTCGTGTGTGGAATCGGTTTCTTTTCTTTCTTTCATTGGAGGCTTCCATTATGGCTCCCAGCTTGCTGTTTGTGTTTATAGAGCTAATTTAATTTAGATTATGTTTGGAATTGCACCTAGTATTCAAGTCATGACATTCCCTTCAGAAACAACAATGGGGAAGGAAAGACTACAAGGAAACAACCCATTTTTAAAAGTAGAATCAAGGACAGGCATGAACATTGCCTGCTTTTAATCCCAGCACTTGGGAGGCAAAGGTAGGAGAATCATCATGTGTTTGAAGCCACCCTGAGACTACATAGTGAATTCCAGGTCAGCCTGAGCAGGACCCTACCTCAAAAAAAACAAAAAACGTTGGACGTGGTGGCCCACGCCTTTAATCCCAGCACTCAGGAGGCAGAGGTAGGAGGATTGCCATGAGTTCGAGGCCACCCTGAGACTCTGTAGTCAATTCCAGGTCCGCCTGGGGTAGAGTGAGACCCTACCTTGAAAAACCAAAAAAAAAAAAAAAAAAAAAGTAGACTCAAGAATGTGTCTATAAAAAAGCTTTAAATTGCTTCCTGATGTTTATCTGTCATTTACCTTTCGTGTCAGTTAATAATCTTAGGGGGAGGTCTGATCAATCTTATGACCGTGAGGGGGAGGGACAGTTTGCTTGGGCAGCAGGTTCCCCTTTCATTACAGGGTACGGTTACTGCCAAGTGAGAATGGGCACGTGTTTTGTCCCCCCAGGTAGGTCTGTCCTAGTGGCCAGCCTGGCACCAGAACTCATCTTCATGACTGAGCAAGCACACAAGGGGCTGGGAGAGGAGAGACACAGGCAGGCAAGGTGACATGGAGCTGGAAACTAGATTGCTCTGGGAGGAAGGAGGTGGCCACGTAACATCGGTGTTGGTTCCCAGAGTGCCATTAATCTGGAGTTTGGGGAAGCTGCTCTTCTCTCTGGGAACTCAGTTCCCTCATTTGCAAGAGGAAGGTCACGGTCGTGATGGTGCTCAAAGGTGTCCTGCCAGTGGTAGTGTTGTGTCTCAGGGGAAAACACCTCAGATGGGCATGGAATGAAAACAGAATGGACTTAGCTAGAGGCAGGGTATGGTGATGCCAACAGTGGACCAGGACCTGAGCCAGAAACGCTCCTCAGAAGTTCAGGTGATGTTTGCTATCTTCATGAGAAAATGACTTGTGCAGGATGGGTTAGGCCTGAGGTCAGGGAAAACCCATTTGAGCCTGAAGAACATCTTCCACGGATCCCTGTGTCCTTCTCCTCCCTTCTCCATCCATGAACCATGCGCGTCCCCTTCATGTTGTGATCAGCTTTCAGCCCATGTCCTGGGCTTCGCGGAAGCTCCTGCTCCCTGGCCCATACCTGCTCTCTCTTGCCCTGCTTATGTCTCGGCGATGTTTCTGGAGGCTCCGGCGCATGGTGGGTTGTCTTTCTCACTCTGGAGCCCTGTTGAATTTTCTCCTACAGATTCAGACAATCACTTACCTAGTCAAAGTCCTGCCGACACAACCAGCTGCTCTGTTTGTTTTTGCTTGAGTTTGCATATCTGAGCAGCTCCAGCCATCAGCTGGAGGAGTTTGAGCCTCCGGAACCCTGGCCAGGCTGCTGCTTATTCCGTTAGCTGCCCCTGGCCTTGGCTTTGGAGCAGTGTGTGGTCACAGTCTCTTACCTCATCGTTTAATGATAAGTGGTGTAGACAAATACAGATGCCAATCAAAACACAAAACCAAAAATAAAATAAAATAAAATAAAAACCAACAACAAATGTGACTCCAAGTGACAAGACAGCAGTGTGAACACTAATGGTTCAGAAAGCAGTAGACATTTTTTGAGTGCTCACTTGTGTCTAAGTCCTGATGTAAGCACTCGCTAATAGACATTTTCTAGTTGCTTACTATGTAGCTAAGCGCTGTGTGTCCCACATGCACACCAGATAAATGTTTCATTCTTAGGATAATGTCTGGAGATTGGGGTTCCCAGGCACCCCAACATTTACAGATGAAACTGAAGCCCAGAAAGGCAAAGTCACTTGCCTGGGGTTACATGGGACCATGTTTTACGCTTTAGAGAAATCCAAGTTGATGTTGAGAAAGTACCTGGACCTAGCGGGGGTAGGGTTAGGTGGGACTGATGTCGAAAGCCAATCGGAGTCCTTGCCTAGCATGCTCAAGGCCTGGGTTGGATCGACTGGGTGGTGGTGCACCCTTGTAATCTTAGCACTCCAGGGTAGAAGCCGGAGGATTAGAAGTTCAGGCCACACATAGTAAGCTTGAGGCCACCTTGGGGTACTTAGACCCTGTCTCATAAGAAGAGAGAGAAAAGATGGTGAGGAGAGGGGCTCGTTTTGTGTGGGGATCGCGCATCGGGAGGCCTGACCGCGAGTAGCTGTGAGAGCCCCGGCCTGATGGCATCCAGGTGACTGAGTGAGGGACGAATTCTAGCAGTCCAGGTATTGCTGTAATTATTAACAGGTCAAACCTTCAAAAATAAAAAAAAAAAAATAAAAAACACCTCTTGCCCGAGTGTAGAGACATCTTTCTTACAGAAATGCATTAGTCTGCAAACCAAATAAAGTGCCAGCATGAATGGTCTGCCCGTAGGCGGTTTCTCCCTGGGTCGCCTGTACTGAGTGACAGAGGCTTCACACCCTCACCCTGAACTGTCACCAGCTTCCCTTCGGTTCCTGTTAATTAGCTCTGAGTCCTGGGTCTGTAGTTATTTGAAGCTGTTTGCGACATGTTGGGCTCCGACACCTTTGGACAGCTTGGGGGATCTACTCCACCCCCCAGCCCCCCCCCCCCCCCCCCCCCCGCACTCTGCCTCTCACTTGCACTGGATGACACATTCGCTAAGCAGGTACCTGGGCAGGAGAGGTGGCTCCATTCATGGCAGTGGCCTGTGATGCTGGGCATGCAGGGTTAAGGGCCTTCAACTTGGCAAAATAGATGCAGGCTGGGGTTATCTGGATGTGCAGGTGCATGGTGAGCAATATTAAAATGAAGAACTTGAGGTAGAAGCATGCTTTGGGCAAGGGCTTTTCTCTCCCCAAGTAGAAACCAACCAGCAATGTGAGAGCGCTTTCACTAGCTCTCAGTGAATGGACGAATTTGTTTCTTTATGCTATTTTATTTTTAGTTATTTTTTGTTTATTTTTATTTATTTATTTGAGAGTGACAGACAGAGAAAGAGGGAGAGAGAGAGAGAACGGGCGCGCCAGGGCCTCCAGCCATTGCAAACGAACTCCAGAATTGTGCACCCCCTTGTGCATCTGGCTAACATGGGTCCTGGGGAATCGAGCCTCGAACCAGGGTAGACTTCATAGGCAAGTGCTTAACTGCTAAACCATCCCTCCAGCACTATTTTTAGTTATTTATTTTATTTTGTGTTTGTTTTCTTTTGTTTTTAGACCAGGAGTCACTGCTCAGTGCTGGCTGGCCTTATACTCCCTGTGCGGCAAAGGTTCCTTCTAACTTTTAGCCGCACCCTTCCTGCATCAGCATTGAAAGTACAGATGTGCATGACCACCCCTGGCTCTAAGTTATTTTGTTTATAAATTTTCTTGTTTGGAAAAGTTTTGTGGTGATGACTTATATCTATTGGATGAAAGAAAACCTTTGCAAAATTAACATTACTTTAAATATAATTCATTTTGTGTGGTGTGTTCTCCTTCCTCTCTCTCTCTCTGTCACTCACTCCATCTCTCTTCAGCGCTAACGACTGAATTTAGAGCTTCCTACATGCTAAGTAAGCTTTTATTTTTTTTTTCCACTGAGCTGCATGGTACGAAGTCCTGTTTTTATTTCTTACTTTGAGCTAGGTTCTCACTCTGTAGGCCAGGGGTACTTTAAGCTTGCATTCCTTCTCTCCTGAGTAGCTGGGGTTACAGTCCCATGCCACCAGTCCAGGCCTATAGTTTTTTTCATGTGTGTTTGTTTGGTGCACATATGTGTATATGTGTTTACATGTGTGTGGGTTCATATGGGTATGGGAGCATGTTCCTGTGTATGCACGTGGCCAGAGCCAATGGTCAATAACTTAACACCTTACTTTTTTCAGACAGGGTCTCACACTGAATCTAAAATCACCAATTCAGGACTAGCTGGCCAGCAAGCTCCAGAGGGTCTCTTCTCCCTGCCTCCCCCAGCTTGCTCTGCCATACCCAACTATTTAATATTTATTTAATTAATTTATTTTTTGAGAGAGAGAGAGAGAGAATGGGCACACCAGGACCACTAGCCACTGCAAACGAACTTCAGGTGCATGTGTTAGCTTGGGCATCTGATTTATGTGGGTTTTATCTGGGGATTTGAACCTGAGTCCTTATGCTTCACAGGCCTGCACCTTAACTGCTGAGCCATCTATCCAGCCCATACTCAGCTTTTTATGTGATGCTCATCTGAGCTCAGGTCCTCCTGTTTGCATGACAAACACCTTCCCCACTGAGCCATCTCCTCAGTCCTTGTTTATTGTTTTAAAAAACAAAATGACTGCATGTCAGTAACAAATTGTAAAAATCATTATTTTATCATACCAGCAGTCCACTATTTCCACTTTTAAAAATGTGCTTCTTTTAGTACATTGCACACTGTCAAGCAATTTCTCTTTTACTAGAAGTTTCTGTAGAAGATTTTACGTGTGAAACTCTAGCTCAGGCGTGGTGGTTCTTATTTTCTGTTGTCTGCTTTTTGTTTCAAAGTTTTCCTGCCTTTTGGAGCACAGCAGCAGCAGCCCTGAGAAACACCTCCCCTGACTGTGCGGCGGAGACCCTCCTTTTCCAGGGATTCCCATGATGTGGCCCCGTTCGGCTAGGTTGCCTGGCTCCCTGGGTCACTGGCTGAATCTGGCCTGTGTGAATGCAACACAAAACACTGGAGAACAAAGATTCAGTCTTTCCCTTTGCCTCCCAAGCATATGGGCACAATGACATGACGTAGCCTCCAGGCTTGTCTTAACTTGCAAGCTTCTTCCACTTATTCCTATTGGAAGTCCTCCTCACAGCTCCGAATGCCGTCCAGCCCTGAGCCCCTGCCCAGGGCCGGCCCGGGTTCACCAGAGCGCTCCTGCTCCTCTCTCACTGCCCCTCTGAGGCTTTGCACCCCCTGCGACACAGTGCAAGTGGAGAACTGTGATTGGGGAGTGGAGATAGTGGAATCTGCTCTGCATTGACCACAGTGAGTGAAAAGGGAGGTGCCCCCCACTAGCAGAATTGAGTAAGCCCCTGATATAAACTTCTCAGTCCCAGCAGGTCACTGTTGGTGCTTCTGTCCTACAGGTGACATGAGACAGAGGGGAAGTTATGGCTAATAGCAGCCACCTGGTGGAACCCATCTGCCAAAGCTGCTGTGACATGTGCGCATTTTGAAGCGTGTGTGGGTTACTTCTGAGCTCCTCTTCTCTTCCTTTTTCCTTCACTTGCTTGATGTTTAGTTATTATTATTATTATTACTTTTTTTGGCAAACTGAACACTTCCTCAAAGGAGGCATGGCGGGCATAGAGTGGAGGAACCTGACCCAGGCTGCTTATTGGTCAGCATACTAGTGAGGGCTTGTGGCTGAAGTGAGAGGTTTACAGTCAGCTTAGGATTTCGGAGTGCTGACTTCAGTCACTTAGAAGTAAAGAAAGACACGTCCTAGAGGAATGTGGTCACAAAACCAAGACCTGGAACAGGAGCGTGGTGAGGTGGATGACTGGTGGACTTTAGAGATGGAGACTGATGGACACCTCCTGATTTAGTTTTGGAGGGTTATAGGATATAGACTTGTAACACTCGTGTAATCAACAGGGTGTGGTACTTTGTGACCAGAGTGTGATACTAGTATCCAAGGAACTGGATGGAGGCAGATAAAGATTTGTGAACAAGAATAGCCTGAGGATCCATCTTTCTAAACCCATTCCTACTCACAAGGGACCATATTTACAATACCACATAGTGTGGGCCACTAGGTTTATGCTACAGTGGGAATGAACATGGGCTTGTCATCAGAGGGACCTGAGTTCAAATCCAGACTCTAACATCTGTGATGTGAGAGACCCTGGGCAAGTTGATCTCAATTTCTGATTTCTCAGTGATAAAATACAGTTGGTATGGTGCTTTAGAGGATCACTGCTCCAAAAGCCGCCAGGCACACACAAGTACATTATTAGTTATTTTTATACACTAAAACCATAGGTGTTATTTTTTAAAAATATTTTCCTGATGATGAAAGCCATGGTGCACCCATGAAAGGGTCTCTCACATCTAATGAGAGATCTCATTGAAATTTCTGCTCCAGCAAAAATGCAAATTATTACTGGTACATTTCTGGCAGACATCTGAGCCATTTACATAATGAAACCTCTCTAAGATTATTTCTATTAATAGCCACCCTTCTGAGAACCAATCTGACCATTTTGTATTTAGAATCATTCTGTGAACAGATCCCTCTCATTGTGAGTCTTCTTAATATCTTCTGACGAGTATTATTATGTCTTTACTTTGGATTTGAGTGTTTATGATCCTGTGAGTTATTAGTGTGTGCATTGATACTGAAAGAACTTCAGCGTTTTATTTTTTTGTGTGTGGTGCATAAGCACATGTATATCCATGTTCATATGTGTGCAAATGTGTGTGTGTGTGTGTGTAGGTGTACATGCCTGTGTGTGTATGTGGAGATCAGAAATCATCTTTGGGGGTCTTGATATGATATGGCTTATCACCATATTCTTTGAGACAGTGTCTCTTGCTGAATCTGGAGTCACTGACTGGGCTAGACTCACTGGCCAGTGAGCCCCAGAGGTCTTTCTTTGTCCACCTCCCCAGCTCCAGGACTCTAGGCATATACCACCATGCCCAGTACTTCACACACTCAGCCCTTCCCCAGCCCCACACTTCACTTGTTCCTGGTACACCCCTTTCACGTCAGAGGTTGGGAGGAAGGCTGTGCTTCCTCAGTCCTGCGTTCACAGTGGAGCAGCAGTGGACCTTGCAGAACTAGGCTCTCTGAGCGTCCATGCTCTGTGGCACCATTTGCATGCAAGGGAACACTTTTCTTAGCATTTCCGCAGCCAGTGCCCCTACTGATCTCCCAGTAAAGTGCCCTAGCACCTGCCTGTAGGTACATTTGAGCCTCGTGCTCATCCACTCCAGTGCCCGTGAGTTTCCTGTTGAATGTGGCATATATTGTTAGGAGACGAGACTGGGAAATGAACCTCACATCTTCAGCGTTACAATATGTCATGTGTCCTCCTCTGGGCGGAAGTCCCCTTTGCACAGAGGTCACTAGGTACAAAGATGCCCACATGCTTGTTGGGTGAGAGATGTACCCATGGGGGGGAGGATATTTCCCTTGGAGGTGTATTCAAAGAACCATTTGAGCTCTGTGGTATTTCTGAAATCCACAGTATCTCTGGGGTTTAAACCAGGTTTTAACTTTCTTGATCACTATAAAAATTGTGAACTAATCAACTTACAAAGAGAAAGTGATGATCGTGGCTCACAGTGTGGGAAGAGCTGTCTATGCTGTTGGGCCTTGTTGTGTGCGGGTCATGGAGAGGGGTTGCATCATGTCAGGAACGTGTGGCAGAGCAGAATCTGCCATCTACTGAGCCCCACGGTCCTCCTCAAACAAAGCTAAGTCCCAAGCGACCCGGGGACCCCCCACCACACCTGACATCTTAAAAGCTCTATGACCTCTTAGCTGTGCTGTGCTGGGGACCAAGACAGTACACCACACACCTTGGAGGAACATTCCGTACCAGAACTATAGCAGGTTGTGTCATGTGACCAAGGCTGAATATGGCCATTGTATATCTCTACAGAGGTTGGTCAAAGGATGTGTTATAGTTTCATCTTTGCTTGTGCAGCTGTTGAAGATTTTGTAATCATTAGTGCTACTATTACTGAAGGGAAAATAATTAGGATGTGGTCATTTCTATTTCTGGTGCTCTTAAGATCTTTACTCAGCAGGAGAACCCTTTGGAAGATGCTGGCGTCCCACAAAGTGTAGAGCCATTCTCTGACTTGTTTGTCCTCCCCCCTGTCTTTCTTTGGTTTCTCAAGGTAGGGTCTCACTCTAGCCCAGGCTGACCTGGAATTAACGCTGTAGTCTCAGAGTGGCCTTGAACTCATGGCGATCCTCCTACCTCTGCCTCCCGAGTGCTGGGATTCAGGGTGTGCTCCACCACGCCCGGCCTCCTTTCCTCTTGATAGCCCCAAGTTGCTGTGTCAGTGCTCGGTTCTTCTGGGGGTCGCGAGGTTGGGTGGATATACCTGTGTGGTATGAGAGCCACTGGCAGAGCAGTCTGTCTGTGCAGACCTCTGGGGGAACCTATGGAGTACTTCGGGAAGCAGATGGGAAGGTTCAGTGAAGCCGGGGAGAGCACGCTCAGCCACCGCCGTGCCCGTCCTGTACCACACGGCAGCCGCGAGCTCTCGGCAAGAAAGTGCTCAGCTCCCAGTCGCTGGAACTCGGCACTCTCGTGATCCAAAGATCTGCATTTACAAGGGGAAAAATGCCGAGAAGTAAAACTGAGCTTGGCTGAAAGCTTGCACTGGACCCAGCAGCGGACCCATGGTCTCCTATTCCTTTCTTTGGCCTCTGTTCAGCTATTCCACAGGAACGTCCTGACATGACTGTTCCCAGGCCCAGAGCTCGGTCCGTCTGAAAGGCTCAGCCTCGGTGGCAGTTTGCTCGGACCGCTTTTACGAAGTGCCAAGCCTGCTGGCTTGGACGTGAGATGTTGACCTCCTATGGCTGTGGAGGTGAGCCACTGAGAACCAAGAGAGCAGAACCGAGGTCCCCCGAGGTCTTTCTCCTTGGCCTGTGGGCTGTACTTGCCTTATGTCTGCATGCCTGGTGCCTGTCCTGCTCCTGTCATGGTGGATTTGTGATCTCCCCGAGGACTACAGGTGACGTGAGACACGTCACCGCTTCACTGTTTTAACTATCCTTTGAAAAGTCCTGTCTCCAGATGTGGTCCACACTCAGTTTCTTCTGGTTCTGCTTATGCAGAATCGAGCAAGTGAGGATCAAAAAGCATTGGGGAAGTGTGCATCTGTGCAAAAGATGACAGCTGCTTTCTTGTCATTATTCCTGAAACAATACAGTATAGCAGCCACTCACATAGCATTTACATTGTGTTCTAAATCATCAAGAGAGGATTTAAAGAATAGAGGAAGGTGTATGTAGGTTATATGTAAATCGGAGGCAATTTTAGAGAAAGGATTTGCACATCTGCAAACTGTAGTATTCATGGAGGAGGAGGCTGGAACTAATTCATTCCAGATCCTGAGAGGGGACTATATAGTCACATCCTGAGTAATTGGGATTTAGGCTTTCGACTTCAAAGAGGGAGGCAGAACTTGGCTCACGACAGTATCTATAAATATTAGTATATTTTGAGACAAGGTGTTGTAGTCAGCTACATGTTACTGGGATGAACATCTAAACCAGGCCCAGTTTATATGAGGAAGGATTTATTTCAAGCTTAGGGATCCTGGGGGACATTCCATCAGTGGCGGAAGAAGTTGCTTCCAGATATCCCAGCAGAGGGAAACCATCACCAGCTAGCAAACACCAAAAGCAGCAAAAAAAAAAAAAAAAAAAAAAAAAAAAAAAAAAAAAATAGAAGAAGAAAGAAAGAAAAAAATAGCAAGCAGGGATCCAAGCCCTAGCTCAAACTTCTGTGCATACCTTTGGGGTGGAAAATCAGATCTCCACCAAACATACCTTAGAACTGGACCCCAGGATCTATCCCCAGTGACAGCTCCAGTCAGGTAGCTGCAGATCCAAGTTAGACATTTTAATAAAACACCTGAGGACCCGAGAGATGGCTTAGTGGTTAAGGTGCTTGCCTGCGAAGCCTAAGGATTTATGTTCGACTTCCAGAGCCCGCGTAAGCCAGCTGCATGAGGTGGCACATGTGCAACGTCACACTTGCGTACAAGGCGGCACACGCATCTGGACTTTGGTTGTAGTCGTTGGAGACACTACCACCAATGTCTCCTGCTTATTACGTAGCTAAGCATTACCTTGAACTTCCAATGCGCCTGCCTTTGCCTCCCAGGTGCTGCGATTACAGGCGTGCTCTGTGCATTGGTCCCAGGGCCTTGTGCATGCCAGGCAAGCACCTACCAACTGAGCTATATCCCCAGCCACTGTCTCCAAATATTTATTATGGTTTGTTTGTTATCCAGTTTTTAAATGTCCTTTTGTGTCCATATGCTTTTCAGGTGTTAATTTTACTATAATAGACATGTGGCTAATTCATACTTCTAGTGCCACAAATATTTTTAATTGCTTACTACATTTGGGGCATTGTTCTAGGCACCCGAGAAACCCCCGGAAATGAGAGATCAGTTCTGACGGGCTGGGTGGGGACTCCATTGCTGTGTATTCAGGAGGTCTGCATTCAGATGGTCTGTAGGGCTGCACTTGCATTGGTGAGCTGGTCTTTGCCCCTTGGAGAGCTGTTGTAGCATGTGTGTATGTGTAATGCTTGCTTACAAGTTCTGAAGCGAGAAGCTTCCGAAGATAATTCCAAGCTCATTCCAAATATGTCCTTTCATTGCCAGAATACTTGCTCCATAGCTGTGTGACTTATGTGTACTCCACTCCATTTTTTTCTTTTTTTTTTGGAGGGGAAAGCTGCTGTTTTTACCACCTACTAGTGTTCTCTGACTCCTCAATACCGTGACTCCTCTACAGATCCCCAACTGCCTCTCCCTAGGACTGCAGCTTACTTACATCTTTGTCCCTAGAGTCTGGCTTTGTGCCTGGCATTTAGTAGGCCTTCAATAAATATTTGTTGAATTGTGTGTGCTGATGGGAAAAGAAAATTGCTGAATGTGACCAGTTCTCTGTGCACCACAAATCTTTTGCTTGTCCAAAAAAGAGGAGGCGTCTTAGCAGAGGCGCTGTGAGTCACCCATGGTCTGACTGAATCAGTGCCTTGTAGATAGTAGGCCTGCCTTCCCTAAGTCCCTGGCCAGTCATCTTGGCATCAGGAACCATTGACGGCTCCTGAGAGTAAAGATGAAGTAAGCGTCCGCGGGTTAATGACTGCACTGCGTGATGAAGCAGCGCGTGCTCGGGGGAGCAGGATGGAGCACTTGAATCCGCGTGGAGAAGCGCATTCTGGGCTGGGGGCAAGCGTGAGTCCCGGGCCTGGCTCCCGGGGTGGGCGCTGCTCTCTGCTTTCCTTGCGCGGTACCACAGCTGCCTCCACTACAGAGTCCTGGAGAAGTGACTTAAGGTGAAAGACGTAGAGATGCAGCAGCTTACTTGATGGACGTGGGAGTGGGTGTGGGAAGGTTGTTCTCGGCATAAAGATGGCATCAAAGAGGCTTGGCTGTTTTTCCATTGCCAGCAGTCGTTGACAGTTTTTATTGTTTAGCATTTTTAAAAAGTGTCCTCGGAACCTCAGGCTGTTCAAAAGCAAGTATTTGATGGTGGAGATGATGCTAAATGATAAGAGCTGCATGGTGTGATCAGCGTCGGAGACAGAGGAGGAAGCTGCAGTGTGATGGGGTGTTAAATGTACAGAAGTCACAAAATTCAGGAGCTAAATGGCAAATGTGACTCAGTCCCCCCCTCCGGGCATGTGGCAGGGGAGCTTTCTGAGTCGTGCATATTCTGGTAAATACAAGCCCTGGCCTTTGCAAAATCTGTGTCAGGGTTGCAGTGTGAGTGCTTCCGAGGCTCTTTAGCCCCCCTCCGCTGTGGCTGGTCTAGCATTTATGCACCGGGGACAGTGTGCCTGAGAAAGGAACGCACTGCCAACCCAGGCTGCACAGTCCCTGCGACCTGAATTCTTCTTGCTTTGACACAAAATGGCTTACCTCTACTCTGAGGGGACATAGAAGTAACATGACATTTACTATCTTAACCACTTTCAAACAGTTTGGTGACATCAAATGCATTCACATTGTTGCTCAACTGTCGTCACTAGCCATCTGCAGCCCTTTCACTTTGCAAAGTTGAAACTTCACCCATGAAGTAACAGTTCTCCATTCCACCGTCGCTCAGGCCCCAGCAACTACTAATGACACGTTATGTCTCCGCAATATCAACTACTCATGGAATAGGAATCAAGTTAACTGTCACTTTGTGACTGGCTTATCATTAGGTGCTCTATTTTTATATATCATTTTAAAAATAATTTTTTAGTTTTTTTGAAATTTTAGAGAGGGGGTACAGAGAGGAGAGAGAACTGGCACAGCAGGGCCTCAGCCACCGCAATCAAACTCCAGACACTTGCGCCACCTAGTGGACATGTGCAACCTTGCCCTTGCCTCACTTTTGTACGTCTGGCTTTCGTGGGATCTGGAGAGAGATCAAACATGGGTCCTTAGGCATCACAGGCAAGCGCCTTACCTGCTAAGCCATCTCTCCAGCCCTTATGCATTGACAGTTTTTATATGCATGTAATATGTTTTGATCATAACCCCCTCCCTTCACTCTCTCTTGTCCCCCTTTTCTCATATGCCTTCCATTGGACCCCTGACTCTATCCAACCAGTTCTCTACTTTTGATGTCTTTCTTTTTGGTTTTCCTCCATCATCCATGGTGACATGATGGCCTCAGAATTGTCTGGTTAACAACAGCTGCTGCGTGGTCATGAATACAGTGGACGTCACATGCCAGAAATATGTTTCAAAGCATTCCTCCCCGTTTTCTGGCTCTGACCTTCTTTTCACAGCCTATATTGCAATGTTCCTTGAGACATGATGGGTGTGATAGAGATGGCTCATTTAATGCTGAACTCTTACCTGCTGTTTCTTCTCAGCACTTGGATAAGTTTTCTATCTCCCCAGTAGTCACTGCCATGTACAGAAAAGAAACATCTGTGGTCAAATATAAGAGCAGAGCTACTCTGTGTAGCTGCTATGTTTTCAATGCTACCTTTATCAGGAGCAACTGGAAGGATAAATGGTTTTTTGCGATGCTTACAACCAACAAATTTTTGAAAAGGAATTTCATTCACTTTGTTTTAGTTCTCAGAAATGTGATATGATTTTTTATCTGCAAATTCAGCTGTGAACACCATAAAATACATGAGAGTGAAAGGTAAGGGGGGAATATTTAGGTTCGATTTTCAGAATAATACAGAGAGTAGAACATTTTGTTCAAGTTTGCTTAATGGAAGCATCATGATGCACCTTCCTGGAGTTTGTGATTGTGTCTGATGGCATTGTTTGCTTGTAGCATGCCTGTAATGTGCCAGAAACACAATGCAAATGGAAGCTCCTAAGGCCTGGACTTGTTCAATGACCGGTTTTGAACTGACTGAGCTACCTGTAGACAGGATGGGCACTTGAGTTTCTGAAGTGCTTCCACAATAGTAGAATAACAATGACATATAACAGTGGACGTGGCAGTGGACTCTTGTAGCCCTACTACTTGGGAGATGGAGGCAGGAGGATCAGAATTTGAACAGCCTAGGCTATGTTGCCAGACCCTGTTTCCAAAAACCAAAATGGACAAAAGTAAAGAATAATTTAAATTAAATAGTAAAATGCCCTTTCATTTATACACTGCTGGTAAGAGTGTTCATTGTCACAATCACTTGGAAAAATAAGAATTAGCCAATAAGTAAAAACAAAACAAAACAAAAAAAATGTGCATTTTATCACATGATTTTCCCTGTAGATTGTCTCTAGAAAAATTGCATGTATGCTGTGAGACATGTAGGGTGCCTATCACCACCTTTTTTGTTAATGGTTTAAAAGAAGAAAATATAGTCTGAATGGTTATCAAGGTGGATTAGATAAGGGAATTGTGGGGCTGGAGAGATGGCTTAGTATTTAAGGCACTTGCCTATGAAGCCCAAGGACCCTGGTTCGATTCTCCAGGTTTCGCATAAGCCATATGCACATGGTGACACCTGTGTCTGGAGTTTGTTTGCAGTGGCTAGAAGCCCTGGCATGCACATTCTACCTCCATCTCTAATAAATAAATAAAAATTAGAGAAGTTGTGGCATATAACCAAGTAAAATACTTTACATCAGTGAAAATGAATTAGGTAAACTATCTAGAAATTCAGATAAATCTCAAGAAACTTTATTAGACCAAAAAGAGATGAGAGGGAGAAATACTTTTGTGCTTTGGGTGATTCTGTTTAAAATGTTTTAACTATGTACATATATATAACTAAATAAGTGGACTCCCATCCTGATATAGGTAAGAAAAGGCTAGAAACTTTAGAAAGACTTCCTTTAAAAGTCATATCCCTCTACTTTGAGATTATTTGTAAGAAAGAAAGTCACTAGCTATTTCTGCCATTTCAACACTCATGAAATATCTCTGTCCCCTGCACAGTGGATCTTTAAAATAACACATGCACTGTACTGGCAGGCAGAAAACCTACACAAAGATGGCTGGGTAAGAAAGCAATCATGCATGCAGAACATTTTGATTTTCTTAAAAAAAAAAAAAATGACATCCCTGAAATAGACTTTTGGAGAGAAGCTTTTCTTGAATGATGGTAGATTGAAGGCTGTTCCTAAAAATAGAGCAATTTTTAATAAATGAAAATTAGTCAGGCTCCTCAACAGTACTTCCTGGGTTCCATGCTGATCTTGTCACCACACTGCTTTAGTTACCAGGGGCCACGCCTTTGCTCACATCTCGGGCACTCTTTGCTGTTTGGTTTCCCATTATGACTGCACCACCGTTGGTACCGCCGCCATCAGCATTGCATGCCCACATGCTTAGCCTTCATGCAGCTTTACAAATGCATCATTTAAAGGAAGCATGCTCCTGTGGGGGGATCCTTGAGTCACTCTAGAATAACGCCACCGTCAATTTCCGTCACCTTCAGCCGGCTTCATTTTATTTTCTTACTGCAGGTATATGGACATGTCCATCTTGACTTGTGGGTGAGGATTGTGGTCCGTGCACCTAGTTCTGTCCCTCACCTACCTTCAGTGTTTGGATCAAGGCCTGGCACATCTATAGGCACAATAATTTTCTGTGGAGGGAATGTCTGGCACATGACTGTGTTAGCTCGGATCTTCTTTGAACTAAATACTGCTGCTCTACAGAGCTTCAAGATGGAGAGCCAGACCGGTAAATTGCTTGTCCATATTTACTGAGCAGGCGAGTGATGGGGGCTGGAGTTCAAAGCCATCTTCCCTGTCCCCAGAGCCACTTGTCCTCTCACTGCTGCACATGGTAGACTGTCATGCTGCTGATTCTGATACGATTTCTTATTTTTGTATACAGAATCTTCCCTTCTTTTCAGACTATCAAATCATCATTTCTTTAACTCCTCAAGTATACCTTTATAACCAATAACTATTCCCATTTAGGATTATGTCTCATTTGCCTAGGCAAAGACTTCCCCATCTTTCTTTTAATATTTTTATTTATTTATTTTTTGAGAGAGATAGAAAGGCCGATTGAGAGAGAATGGGTGTGCCTCCAGCCGCTGCAGACAAACTCCAGACACATGTGCCACCTTATGCATCTGGCTTACGTGGGTCCTGGGGAATTGAATCTGGGTCCTCTGGTTTTGCAAGCAAGTACCTTAACCACTATGCCATTTTTCCAGCCCTACCCTGTCTTTCTGACTCAGCTAATGTCAGCTTTTCTGGAGAGCAAACATTACCCAGGTTCCCAGATTGCCTCGTCTTGGGCCCTGGCGGTATATGAGGGCAGCGGGCCAGGCTCCTATTAAGAAACATTCACAGGGGACGCATGCTGGGGTGTAGATGGCATCACGTGCTTCCTAATGGCATCTAATGACTTTGGGTTCTGAACAGGTGCTGCTTTTGACACCCCCCCCACCACCATTTGGTATTTTCTCCAGAGCTAGATGTATTGAAATGTCATGGATGGAAAGAGCAGGATCCCTTTCCCCGTGCCTGGGAAGCATTTAGAAATGCATAAAGCATTTATTGTTGTGATTTTCTTTTGTCTTGGAATTCAAAGGCTAGTTTTGAAGTAAAAATAACTAATGTTAAAAGCTGAGGCGGCCACCCCTCTAACAGACCCTCCGTTCACTCAGAGAAGCATCCTTCAGGGATGGATGCAGGGCTGGTCAGTGGGTGAGAGGGGGTCCTGGAACTGGGGTGTTCTGAACCCCTTTAGTATTTTTTGGTACTGGAGTTAGAACCCTAACCCTAACGCTCACACATGCTGGCAAGTGCTCCACCACAGAGCTACCGCCCCACCTCTGACCCTGATGTTCTAGTCCACCCAGGGCTAGGGCAAGTCACCATGCCCAGCTGGGCTGCCCATGTTCTCAGTGTCACAGGGCCTTCATCTTGAAAGTGTGTGTGTGGGTGTGTGTGTGTGGGTGTGTGTGTGTGGGTGTGTGTGTGTGTGTGTGCGTGTGTGTAAAAGAGGGAGAGAGCGCAAGAGAGCATGATTGTGAAAATGTGAACAAAGACTTCCACTTTTCCTTTGTCAAAGAAATAAGCACACGTCTCTTCTGCTGTAAAAGTTTGGTGGAAGGTTACTGCTTTGAAATCAAAACATATGAATTAATACTATCTGTCTATATTTAATATTTTTGCATCTTCATTCCAATGTACTAATAAGACCTCAGTGAAGAGCAGAAAGGGCGAAAGCCTCCCATCGGGGACTCTCTGGCCAACTTTGATGTCTTCTTTTTCCTCCTATCCATTTAACCATGCCGTCGTTTCCCCGCCAGAAAGGGGGCTCCCTTGCTGCCATGCGTGCCCTGAAACCAGCACTCTGGTGGAGACCTGAAATCCACAAGAAGGTTCCCAGTTTTCCCAAAGAACAACCACAGACAGGGCCGGGGAAGAGGGATGTGCTAATATTGAAAGAGCTCTTCCTGTGATCCAGACACCGTAACGGATGCCCTGTGTACACGGTATACACATTCAGCCACTAGAGCACCCCAACATCACAGTGACTCAGTCCTACCAGGCAGATCAGGAAGCTGAGTCTCATAGAGGATAAGAAACTTACCCCCATGCAGAGTTTCCAGAATGATAGAATTTGAACAGAAGCAGGCTGACTCCAAGCTTAGTCCCTTGGTTGAATGTTATTTTCGGATCACAGAAGTTTCTAGAAAAACTGGAAACACACACACACACACACACACACACACACACACACACTAAGCATGATTCCTTTTTGGGTCTCTAGTCAAACAACTTTAAGCTAGTAGGACTTTGTGTGTGTCTGTGAGCTCTCTCCACCACTGGACCTCACATTCCTGTGGACGACATGAGGCTTTTTGTCAAGCCCACCGAGCTCTCATTGTCCATAATGTTTTACAGCACCTCTTATGGAAATTTATCCTTCTGATTTCCATAGGTGAACGTTATATGACTGACAGGATTCTCATAAGTAATCTGTTCAACATCTAACTCTTTGGGTATTTTGCAGTCGTTAAGAAGGCTGGGCTAGGCGTCCTGGACCATATAGCATTGTTGATAACGTCTCCGTTAACTTCCTTTGGGAGAAGTTCTGCAATGAGAAGAGTCGGCTCAAGTGGTCAGGGCCCCTGGAAGCTTTTGAGACGTTATTAAGTGACTGCTGAGGTTCCCATAACCATGAAGAAGCACTCTGGGCGACATTAAGAAGTGTAAACATGAAACAGAAACAAACGAAAACCTTGCCAATTTGGTCAACCAAAATTTATATCTTGTTTTAATTTTCTCATTTTGGTGTGAGTTAGAGTAAGGTTGGACATCATCTTTGTGCCTTGCTGCCGTTTTGCTTTGCTACTCATGTTCTTTGAGGATTTTGTACTCGAAAGTCTGCTTATTTTGTATTAGGGATACTAACTTTGTCAATGGTGGTACAGATATTTTTCTCATGTTGATACTTTCTTTATATTTTTATTCATGATTTTTTTGGTTTATCCTTACTTATTGGAGAGCGACAGACACAGAGTGAGAAAGAGGCAGAGAGAAAGAGAGAAAGAGAAAGAGAATGGGTGTGCCAGGGCTTCTAGCCACTGCAAACAAACTCCAGGTGTGTGCACCCCCTTGTGCATCTGGCTAACATGGGTCCTGGGGAATCGAGCCTCGAACCGGGGTCCTTAGGCTTCACAGGCAAGTGCTTAACTGCTAAGCCATCTCTTCAGCCCCTATTCATGATTTTTGAGCTTTTTATTGATAGCCTCCATACATACATACAGTATACCGTGATGATAATCCCCTCTCACAGCCTTCCTTTGTTTTCTACGTACCCCTCCACTGAATCCCTTCTTTTCAATTAGTGCCTATTTTATGCTATTCTGATGTCCTCATTTTCCCTCCTGTTGGGCTGGTCTTGTAGCATGAGCCACTGTGAGGTCGTGCACGCCACGGCCATTGTGTCTGAAGGATAATCTGAAGTGCTTCTTCCTTCCTTTGGCTCTTAAGTTCTCTCCACCACCTTGTCAGCAACGGTCCCTGAGCCTTGGGGAGAGTGGTAGCACCGTTTCCCTGCTGAACACACCACTGTCTCCTCCTTTTAGCACTTTGATGAGTTTTGAGTCACCCCAGTGGTCATCTGAAAAGAGAAGCTTCTCTAACCAGAAGTGAGAGTAGCACTAATCAATGGCCATAGACGTAAGAATTTAGAGGGCAGTTTGTTGGGCATAGTATATCCATCTAGCCAAACAGCAATAGTAGTTTCCTCCCCAGGGTTTATGACCTCCTCAACCATAGGCTTTTGATTAGATTTTCACTATCAGATAGGAATTTTCTCCCATAGAATGTGCCTCAAGTCCAGTCAGAGAGCAGTTATTTTTCCCCAGCACAAGCATGTCACCATTGTACCAGTTGTCGCATTTGGCCTGGTTGACCAGCATTTAAGCTTTCAAGGTCCATTGCTGGTTGAGACTATTGATGACTTTTCTCCCCAGCAGGCTCCCTAGCTCTTTCCAGCATCGTGGCAGATAGTTGACAGGGAGGAGGCTTCCAGCACAGCGCCAGCTTGATTTCTCTGTCTTGTCACCCAAGCATTATTCACAATTATTTTAATGGAGAAATGCTCAAACTGTTTGTGTAGTCAAACACATAAATAATGCTTCGCTTTTATACTAGAAAACCCTTGTGTTCATTAGGGTCAGATAAATATTCGTCTATTGTCTCTTGTAGCTCTTTTATTATCGTACAGTGTGTATTAGGGATTTATTTTGATGAATGGCCTCAGACATAAGAATCTAGTATATTTTGCCAAAAGTTAAATCATTGTTCTCACATCATTTATTTAATCCTCATTTTCCCCTGCTAGAAGACTACCCTTGTGTGCTGTGTTCATACACTTGGATTTACATCTAAGCCTCAGATTCTGTTCTCATCATCTTTACATTTTATACTTTAGTTTTCACTCTAAAGTGTCAATAATTTGTAACACATGTAAATTCTTCTACAGGATTTCCTTTTTCCAAAATTTCTCAACTATTTTTAGCCTGCTTATTTCTTCTTCCATATGCATGTAATGGAAGGTGAATTTGCTCAGATATTGAAAACATCTCTTTAAAATCAACTCCAATTGTAATTGATCTCATATCATTTGGGGAGAGTTGAAGTCTTCTTTTCCTATAGGTACTCTGCAGCCATACACAGTCTTACTACTCCTTAGGATAATGTTACGTGTATTATCTAAGGTCCTCTTGTTAAGTTTTCAGAGACCTTTCAGTGTCAGTTATAATTGTGAACTTAATCTGTATCACCATTATATTTTCAGCCGATTACTGCTAGCTAGGCCTTAGGACAACTATTATCAGCATATGTATTTTCTAATGACTATCTCTTTATTAAGCTCACAACATTGTGATCACTAACTCCCCTAGATGTTCTTCAGAGGTCATACTGTCATTTCTAATTCTGATTGGTCTTTCTCCTACTTTTATTTCATCTTTTAGGCCACACTGGGGATTGAACCCGTGGTCTTATACATACCAAGCAAGCACTTTGCCACTCAGCTATGTCCCCAGCTGCATTGTTGTATTTACTGGTGACACAGCTGCCTCGGCATCAAAGCAGCTATGGGGCTTGTCACCCAGGGTGGGGTGAGACTTCTTGTGGTGTGGCTTTCAGTCATCTAGTGCTCCTATAAGCAACCCCCAAAACTCATTGGTTCACCCAACTGGTTTTGGTGTAATGATCATTTGGTTTGTTGTCTGTGCCCTACCTGGGGAGAAGACACGTGTTTGCGTCATCCCAGGGGAGAGGTTTCTTGCAACAGCCAGCAAGACAAGCTCTTCTTTTAGTATATTTCTTTCACTTCTTCTATAACACCCTAGTGTTAACAGCTAATGGTAATATTAGATCAAGTATACTTGAATTTGTTCCTACATGTAATGAAAAAGATTTGCAGTGATGAGGCTCAAAAGCAAGACCTCACACATAATAAACAAGTACTCTGCCATCAAGTCAGAGTCCCTGATTCTTGTGTTCCATTTTTGATTCTTATTTTTAACTTTTATTGAGGTATTAGCTATTGGTTTATGATAAATGCCTTTTATTATGTCCAATCAGTAGTGCTCTATTCTCAATTTCAATTATAATATTCATCAGAAACTTAAAGTCTTGTCATGATTTTTAATTTTTTTAGTTAAGTAAGGTCATACTTAGAATTGTATTACTGTGGCATCAGGGAAGTTGTTCGTTACCAGAGGTTTTGATATTACCTGACCCAAAATTACTAGACTTGGGCCCTTTTTGGTCATTGCATCATGAAAGACCCTTCCTCTATTGTTTTCGTTTTCTTTTTTGTAGACAGGGTCTCACTAGGCTTCCCAGTCCAGCCTTTAGCACAATGATCCTCACCTCACCTTACCTAATGTTGGAATTATAGGTGTTCACCGAGATGCCTATCCTTAACATTTTCATATAGTTTGTTTCTGACCAGTATTTTTCTTGTTTATCATAAAAGAATCTATATTTTTCTAGATAATCAGCCATTTCTTAGTTAAAATTTTATTAACATAGCATAGGAATTCATATTCTTAAAAAATGGGGCTGGAGAGATGGCTTAGTGGTTAAGCGCTTGCCTGTGAAGCCTACGGATCCCTGTTTGAAGCTCGATTCTCCAGGACCCATGTTAGCCAGATGCTCAAGAGGGCACACAAGTCTGGAGTTCATTTGCAGTGGCCGGAGGCCTTGTCGTGCCTATTCTCTCCCCTCTCTCTCTCTCTCTCTCTCTCTCTCTCTGTCTGCCTCTTTCTCTCTCTCTCTGACCATGTTGTTATTGGTCTTGTGTTCACAGGAAGATATGGAAACATTTGGTACTTTGGTGTGGAGACTTGAAGTCCTGTAAGCAGAACTTAATGGGCAATTCTGGTAATAATTTGAGTATTCTAAATGCAGAGAATTGGGGACCGGGGAGGTTTGCTTGTGATGTTTCAAAAGTGAAGGAGAGGACTTGATTATAACTGGGCTACTGGTCTTAAGTCTGGTGGCATTCTTCTGGCCATATCTGAGTATTTGAACAGAGTTAAATATAAAAGTGATAGACTGGTATGCTTGGCAGGAGTATAGATCAGAAAGATATGAAAGATGTACAGTTTATAAAAGAAAGAAATTAAAGCAAGTTTAAAGTTACAGGCAAGGAGACTGGTTTTAGGTTACTCAAGCTGAATTTTTTTTTTAAAATTTTTATTTATTTATTTGAGAGCGATAGACACAGAGAGAAAGACAGAGAGAGGGAGAGAGAGAGAATGGGCGGGCCAGGGCTTCCAGCCTCTGCAAACGAACTCCAGACGCGTGCGCCCCCTTGTGCATCTGGCTAACGTGGGACCTGGGGAACCGAGCCTTGAACCGGGGTCCTTAGGCTTCACAGGCAAGCACTTAACCGCTAAGCCATCTCTCCAGCCCTCAAGCTGAATTTTTAAGGGAGATTTTCACCATCAAGGGTGGCCCAACTATTTTGCATTGGGATAATGGAAAAGATGCCTGAGGGTGATCCTACCACAGGTGAGAAGGCTCACATGAATAGGAATGCAAATTCTTTTGCAAGGAGGAGGCTTGAGAGAAGAATTCTAAAGGGGTATTTTACTATTCAAGGTGAGCTTTTATTCCCCCCTGGATTTACCACTTTGTCTGTGTTGCCCACCTAGCACTGGTTTTGGAGCATGAAATATGCAGGGCAGTAGGTCATGAAAGGCACCCATTCCAGGAGTTACTGAGATGCAGCATTGTGAAGCAGGGTTGAAATCTCTGTATGGAGACTCAGTAAGGCCATTGTATGTTGCTGCAAAGGTAAACCTTGGTTTGCAGTGGAAACATGAGGGTGTTTGGGATATACTGGTACTGTGGTATAGCTGCCATGGAACCCTGCTGGCTTGGGATGGAATTTTCCCTGTGAAGGTGCAAAATTTGGACCTAGAGTCCTTTTCATCATGAATTATGATGCTTACATTCTGTTATTGATCTTGAATTGGCCCAGTCTCTCCTTGTTATGCTTTTTTCTTTTTTCATTGGGAATGTTTCCTCTGTCCCATTCTATGTTGAAAGCCTGCAACTTTGTTTTGATTTTACAGGGCTCACAATGAAGAGACAGCCTTGAGTCTCAGTATTGAGAGTTTGGATTTTTAACAATGTAAATTAGGAAAAGACTATGGGGACCTTTGAAAGTTGGACTGAGTGTAAGTTTGCATTGTAAGATAATCATGAGTCTGTGAGGGCCAGGAGCAAAATGTGGTGGCATGAATATAAATGTATGTCCCCCATAACCAGAAGGAGGTACTTTAATTTTTTTTTTATTTGAGAGTGACAGAGAAAGAGACAGAAAGAGGGAGAGAGAGAAAGAGAGAATGGGCACACTAGGGCCTTCCTCTGCTATAAACAAACTCCAGATGCATGCACCCCCTTGTGCATCTGGTTTATGTGGGTCCTGGGAAATGGAGCCTCAAACTGGGGTCCTTAGGCTTCATTGGCAAGTGCTTAACCTCAAAGCCATCTCTCCAGCCCCAACCAGAGATATTTTTTTTTTAATTTTTATTAACATTTTCCATGATTATAAAATATATCCCATGGTAATTCCCCACCTCCCCACCCCCACACTTTCCCATTTGAAATTCCATTCTCCATCATATTACCTCCCCGTTACAATCATTGTAATTACATATATACAATATCAACCTATTAAGTATCCTCCTCCCTTCCTTTCTCCACCCTTTATGTCTCCTTTTCAACTTACTGGCCTCTGCTACTAAGTATTTTCATTCTCACACAGAAGCCCAGTCATCTGTAGCTAGGATCCACATATGAGAGAGAACATGTGGTGCTTGGCTTTCTGGGCCTGGGTTACCTGACTTAGTATAATACTTTCAAGGTCCATCCATTTTTATTTATTTATTTATTTATTTTTTATTTTTTTTAAACTTCTTTTATTTATTTATTTATTTGAGAGAGACAGACACACAGAGAGAAAGACAGATAGAGGGAGAGAGAGAGAATGGGCGCGCCAGGGCTTCCAGCCTCTGCAAACGAACTCCAGACGCGTGCGTCCCCTTGTGCATCTGGCTAACGTGGGACCTGGGGAACGGAGCCTCGAACTGGGGTCCTTAGGCTTCACAGGCAAGCGCTTAATCGCTAAGCCATCTCTCCAGCCCAAGGTCCATCCATTTTTCTGCAAATTTCATAACTTCATTTTTCTTTACCGCTGAGTAGAACTCCATTGTATAAATGTACCACATCTTCATTATCCACTCATCTGTTGAGGGACATCTAGGCTGGTTCCATTTCCCAGCTATTATAAATTGAGCAGCAATAAACATGGTTGAGCATGTACTTCTAAGGAAATGAGATGAGTCCTTTGGATATATGCCTAGGAGTGCTATAGCTGGGTCATATGGTAGATCAATCTCTAGCTGTTTTAGGAACCTCCACACTGTCTTCCACAATGGCTGGACCAGATTGCATTCCCACCAGCAGTGCAGAAGGGTTCCTTTTTTTCCACATCCCCGCCAACATTTATGATCATTTGTTTTCATGATGGTGGCCAATCTGACAGGTGTGAGATGGAATCTCAATGTAGTTTTAATCTGCATTTTCCTGATGACTAGTGACGTAGAACATTTTTTTAGATGCTTATATGCCATTCGTATTTCTTCCTTTGAGAACTCTCTATTTAGCTCCATAGCCCATTTTTTGATTGGCTTGTTTGATTCCTTATTATTTAACTTTTTGAGTTCTTTGTATATCCTAGATATTAATCCTCTATCAGATATATAGCTGGCGAAGATTTTTTCCCATTCTGTAGGTTGCCTCTTTGCTTTTTTCACTGTGTCCTTTGTGGTGCAAAATCTTTGTAATTTCATTAGGTCCCAGTGGTTAATCTGTGGTTTTATTGCCTGAGCAATTGGGGTTGTATTCAGAAAGTCTTTGCCAAGACCAATATGTTGAAGGGTTTCCCCTACTTTTTCCTCTAGCAGTTTCAAAGTTTCCGGTCTGATGTTAAGGTCTTTAATCCATTTGGACTTAATTCTTGTGCATGGCGAGAGACAAGAATCTATTTTCATCCTTCTGCAGATATTTATCCAGTTTTCAAAACACCATTTGCTGAAGAGGCTGTCTCTTCTCCAATGAGTATTTTTGGCATTTTTATCGAATATCAGGTGGTTATAGCTACTTGGGCTTACATCTGGGTCCTCTATTCTGTTCCACTGATCTACATGTCTGTTTTTGTGCCAGTACCATGCTGTTTTTGTTACTATGGCTCTGTAGTATAGGTTAAAATCAGGTATGGTGATACCACCAGCCTCTTTTTTGTTGCTCAGTGTTATTTTAGATATTCGAGGTTTTTTGTGATTCCAAATGAATTTTTGGATTGTTTTTTCTATTTCCATGAAGAAAGCCTTTGGAATTTTGATAGGGATTGCATTAAATGTGTAGATTGCTTTAGGTAAGATTGCCATTTTCACGATATTGATTCTTCCAATCCAGGAACAAGGGATGTTTCTCCACTTTCTAGTGTCTTCTGCAATTTCTCGCTTGAGTGTTTTAAAGTTCTCATTGTATAGATTCTTTACTTCCTTGGTTAGGTTTATTCCAAGGTATTTTATTTTTTTTGATGCAATTGTGAATGGGAGTGATTCTCTGATTTCATCCTCTGTGTGTTTGTTGTTAGCATATATGAAGGCTTCTGATTTCTGTGTATTTATTTTGTATCCTGCTACATTGCTGTAGGTTTTGATCAGCTCTAACAGCTTGCTAGTAGAGTCTTTAGGGTCCTTTATGTATAGAATCATGTCATCTGCAAATAATGATAACTTGAGCTCTTCCTTTCCAATTTGTATCCCTTTTATGTGTGTCTCTTGCCTTATTGCTATGGCCAAGACTTCCAAAACTATATTAAATAGAAGTGGGGACAGTGGACACCCTTGTCTTGTTCCTGATTTTAGTGGAAAAGCTTCCCGTTTTTCCCCATTTAGTAATATGTTGGCTGTAGGCTTGTCATAAATAGCCTTTATTATATTGAGATATGTTCCTTCTATTCCCAGTCTCTGTAGGACTTTTATCATGAAGGGATGTTGGATTTTGTCAAATGCTTTCTCTGCATCTAATGAGATGATCATGTGATTTTTGTCCTTCAACCCGTTTATGTAATGTATTACATTTATAGATTTGCGTATGTTGAACCATCCCTGCATCTCTGGGATAAAGCCTACTTGGTCAGGGTGAATGATCTTTTTGATATACTCTTGTATTCTGTTTGCCAATATTTTGTTGAGAATTTTTGCATCTATGTTCATGAGGGAGATTGGTGTGTCATTTTCTTTTTTTGTTCTATCTTTGCCTGGTTTTGGTATCAGGGTGATGCTGGCCTCATAGAAGGAGTTTGGTAGAATTCCTTCTTTTTCTATTTCCTGGAAAAGCTTAAGAAGCAATGGTGTTAGCTCTTCCTTAAAAGTTTGGTAAAATTCAGCAGTGAATCCATCCGGGCCTTGGCTTTTTTTAGTTGGGAGATTATTGATAACTGTTCGGATCTCCATGTTTGTTATAGGTCTATTTAAGTGATTAATCTCATTTTGATTTAATTTAGGTAGGTCATATAGATCAAGGAAATCATCCATTTCTTTCAGATTTTCATACTTTGTGGAGTATATGCTTTTATAGTATGTCCCTATGATTTTTTGAATTTCTCTGGAATCTGTTGTGATGTTACCTTGTTCATCTCTGATTTTATTAATTTGTGTCTCTTCTCTCTTTCTTTTGGTCAGATTTGCTAAGGGTTTATCAATCTTGTTTATCCTTTCAAAGAACCAACTCTTTGTTTCATTAATTCTTTGGATTGTTTTTTTTTGTTTCTATTTCATTAATTTCTGCCCTAATCTTTATTATTTCTTCCCGTTTACTGATTTTTGGTTTGCCTTGTTCTTCTTTTTCCAAGGCTTTAAGGCGAAGCATTAGGTCGTTTACTTGTGACCTTTCTAATTTCTTAATATAGGCACTTAAGGCTATAAATTTACCTCTTAGAACTGCCTTCATTGTGTCCCAGCGATTTTGGTATGTTGTGTTCTCATTATCATTTGACTCTATATATTTTTTGATTTCCTTTTTGATTTCTTCATTGACCCACTCATCATTTAGTAGTGTATTGTTTAGTTTCCATGATTTTGTGTATGCTCTATAGCCTTTCTTGCTACTGATTTGTAGTTTAATTCCATTGTGGTCAGATAGAATGCAAGGAATTATTTCAATTTTCCTGAATTTGTTAAGATTTTCTTTGTGTCCTAATATATGGTCTATTTTAGAGAATGTTCCATGTGCTGCTGAAAAGAATGTATATTCTGCAGCCTTTGGATGAAATGTCCTGTATATATCTGTTAGGTCCATTCCTTCTATGACCTCATTTAGTCCAGATGCCTCTCTGTTTATTCTTTCCCTGGATGACCTGTCAATTGAACAACCAGAGATATTTTAAATTAAGCTTTCTCTTCAGTCTTCAGCAGGCGAGGCTCTGCTAGAAGAGGTGTGTCACTGGGAGGGTCTTGAGTCCAGTCCTACTGGGTGTGTTGAGAGCCAGCTTTGCTCTGGCCATTGTTGCTCGCTGGTGCTGACACTTTTCCCTCTGCTAAGGGCTGTGTTATGGAGCGAGCCCGCTTCTTATACCTTGGTGAAATTTCCACTGGTTTCTGTTTGCCTGAAATAACCCTTTCCCTCTTTAAGCTGCCGTTGATTAGGTGTTCATTGCAGCAATGCGAAGGAAGCTGAGACAACCAGGATCACTGGTCTGTGTCTTCAGGGAAACTGTGTCTCTGTCTCCCATCTATCGTGTGCTAGCTGGGATTACAGAGCCTTCCAAAGCTTGGGGACTAAGGGTCCCATCTGGATTCTTACTCCATTGAGACCTCCCTCCAGCCCACTTGCTCCTCACTTTTAAGTTGGTGTATTTGGAATATTAGGCTAGCTAGAAATGGCAAATGGTGCTTGTTTTCGTAAATATCTAAGGCCCATCTTTGATATCTTTCAATACACATTTTTTAAATTTTTTTTTTATTTATTTGAGAGCGACAGACACAGAGAGAAAGACAGATAGAGGGAGAGAGGGAGAATGGGTGCGCCAGGGCTTCTAACCTCTGCAAATGAACTCCAGACACATGCGCCCCCTTGTGCATCTGGCTAACGTGGGACCTGGGGAACCGAGCCTCGAACCGGGGTCCTTAGGCTTCACAGGCAAGCGCTTAACGGCTAAGCCATCTCTCCAGCCCTCAATACACGTTTTTAAATTTGTCATTTAATTATTTCTATTTATTTATTGTGGGGGGTGAATGGGCATGCTAGGGCCTTCAGCCACTGCAAACAAACTTGAGATACATGTGCCACTTTGTGCATCTGGCTTATATGGATCCTGGGGAGTTGAGCCTCAAACTGCTGTCCTTAGGCTTCACAGGCAAGAACTTAACTGCTAAGCCATCTCTCCAGCCCCCCTGTTGGTCATTATTTCTGTGGCCTTATCTCTCTGCTTTATTTCTCTTGCTTTATTTCTATTTCCTTTTTTAATTCTCGAGGTGAACTTTTGCTTTAACCTTTCCTTAGTGATGAGCACATGGAAGGTATTTGCTCTTGACAGGAAATTACCTATATTCGGTACAGAGCTTTTCTCTTTGTCTTTATTTCTTCAGTGTGAAGTTTCAGAACTTACAGTCTTGTTAACCTTACACTTATGTAGAAGAGTGTGGTGGCACGCATTTTTAATCCAAGCACTTGGCAGACTGAGGTAGGTGGATTGCCTTGAGTTCGAGGTCAGGCTTGGGCTAGAGAGTGAGTTCCAGGTCAGCCTGGGCTAGAGGGAGACCCTGGGTCAAAACATAGAATATTCTCAAATCACTTATACATCTTGTTAGTGAGTTTTATTGCATTTGTTGTTATAGGATATTTGGATGTAATGAAATTTCCTGTATGCCACATGGATAGTTCGTTCTGTTAATCCTGAATGAGTCACTGCAGAAAATGAGTCTGGGTCTAGTGGTCTGGTTTTTGTCATCAGATCAGCTGTACTTATTATGTCATCTTACCTGTCTAGATCCTTATCACATTTTGATCTGATGAATTTCTTAAGGATCAAACGCACTGAGTTTGATTTTATCAGCACTGTTTTACATCCCTGACTGTCTGCTCATTGTCCTTTGTGCCTTTCCAAGTTAGGTCACCTCTGCACAGGAATGGCAACTTTGCTTTGCAATGTTCACTTCTATGCTATTAAGAAATTCAGCCCTTTTATATGCTTACACTTAATTCTTACTTTAAATTGACATTGTACCTGTCACTTTTTAATAGGAAGTAGGGAGTTTCTTGGTATTTCTTTATCCCCCGTCTTGTTCCTTTTAACTTCTCTGGATTTCTTGCAGGTGGCATATGGTCATTCTTAATTTATGACTTCCTCTGTGATTCCTCTTCTTCATAGAGACCTAAGGCCTGTCTTCAGTGTGGCTAAAGGTGTTCTCACTGTTGTCATCTTTTTGTTTTTGTGCTCTTATAATTCCTTGATATCTCCATCATTTTCCATATTGTGCTATGTGATTGATTTTCTGGTAGTTATGCACTGTGTTTACTCTTAAGGCATCTTCCTAAGTGTAAGTCAGTATGACCCGCCATTCTGCGTGAGTGACATCAATTACATGTGAACCATGTCTCCTCCTTTGTAAGACCAGATACGTGTATTTTTGTTCTTCTCTAGATCTCAGCTTTTAAAAGATAAATGCAGATGTGTAACTTATCTTGTAAGAGTTATCCAGATAACCCGAGTGCTTCTTATGACTGCATTGAGTTTCTTTTGTGTGTGTTTTGATTACCTAAGTGTTTTATAGTACAACTGCCATGACCATTCCTTTTTCTTATTGTTTTTTAAATTTAATTCTGATGAGTTTGAAGAACTTCTTCAGGGCTAGGGAGAAGGCTAGGCAGGTAAAGTATCACAAAAACATGAGAACCTGAGTTTTATTCTTAGAAACCAAACAAAATACCAGCATGGTGGTGCATTCCTGTAAATCGCAGTGCAATGGCTATAGAGATTGGAAATCCTGGTGTTCTCTAGCTAGCTAATCTAGCTAAATATGGGAGCTCCAGGTTCAGAAAGAAACCTGTCTCAAAAATTACTGCAGAAGACACCTGATACCGACCTCTGGCCTTCACACAGACTGCAAGTGGACCCACGCACCCACCTGTGCCCACACACATATGCACATACATTCACATATGTAGGCACATCACCCATGCATACACATGCAAAAAGATAACTGTTTCAAGTTTCTTTCTTATTGGACCTTGTGATACAAGAATGTGCTTCTTGGTGTTCAAGCTCTCATGTCTCTACAGAGAACTTGATAAGCTCAGAGCTGTCACATCAGGCCCCCGTGGCATCAGACAGCACATTTGCCTTATCCCTTCTTCTCTTTCTGCTAATCTGCAAGCACTCCCTTACCCCACTGGATGCTTATAATTTTCTGTTTTTTAACTCAGAGTAGCCTATTCTTGAGTACATAACTTCCCACCCCGGCTCATGCACGTGACTCTAATCTAACTCAGTCAGTCCAAAAAAAAGTTTTAAGTTGAAAATAAGCAGATAACAACTTTAATTTGTTTATTCATTGGTGTATGCCTATATGTGTATCAGTTTTATTTTTCTTGTATTTATTGAGTTTTGATTATTTCTTCACTTCAGAAGTGTTTTCTTACATCTCTAACCATTGCTTCTTCAGCATGAGTTTCAGTTACTTTATGAGCCACAGATATCTGAGTATTGAGTTCCTCCTTTGTCTTTTACATCCATGAGAGTCTATTTCTTTTCTTTTATTCCTATGTATTTTGATATAGATTTTCAAGTTTATTTTTCGCATTGCTGAGTTAATTTTCCAGACTATCTAATTCCTTTCCATGGGTCCTCATGTCCCTTTCAGTCACATTTTTAATAATTCATCATTGAAAAGAAATCCTAACTTCTTCTCCCTGTTGTTTAGTCAACTGCTTTTTGTTTTCATTCCCTTGTCATTAATGACTGAGCCTGGACTTCCTTCTTCCATTTCAGAAGCACAAATGATATCTTGTCTGAGCTTACTTTAGCTTCCAGCAGTAACTTCCTTGCAGCTTTGAATGTTTCATGTGGCTCTGTCACCGTGACCACCGTGTCCTCACTTGCCCAGATGTGGCCTGTTTTGCATGCATGTATCACCAAATGATGAGCATGTTTGCTTAGCATGGAGTTTGTTCTCAAATACTCCTTGTAGTTTAGCCGAAGATCAGGCTGCTGTCAGTCTCAAGTCTTGGGCCAGGTTCTTAACAACTGCTAGCCCTGGAGCAGGTGTCAGGAGCCACAGGCTCTATGATGGAGGTGGGTCCTGGGCAGTCCCTAAAGGGATCTCCTGGCACGTGCATTTCTGCACGATGGTGGGTGAAGCCAACGTACACGAGATAGTGTTCTAATCCTGCGGGTCTCCAGAGTGTGCCTTTCCTGCACACTGTCTACACAGCTATGGGTGACTTCTGATACCTATCCCTGCTCTCTAGAGAAACACCCCCTAGCTGTACAGAGCCTTGATTCTGCTCTCAGGCCCAGTGCTAGTGATGGGGAGATTCTCCTGTTCCCCAGCCTGTTTTCACCGCTAGCATCCACCCCTGTAAACTGGGTCTGTGCTCTGTCCATTCTCCTGTACAAGATGGAGAGCTACACATCATATGTCTTGTTTTGCCTCTAAAAATGTGTATGGGAGAGGAGATGGAGTGCCTGCCCACCATGGTGCCTGTTTGGAGCTTGGAGTAGAACCTGGAGGTATCAGTCTTCTCCTTCCACTTTGAGACAGGGGCTTCCTTGATGTTTTGTCTCTGTGCACTAGAGCGTAGCGGACCCCCAAGCTCTGAGATTCTTCTGTCTCCCCCCACCACTGCAGGTGGCACACGGAGGGTACAGATGCATGCACCACTTCATCAGGCAGGATGTGGCTGTTGGATCCAAGCTTGGCTGGCTAGGCTTATGGAACAAGCACCTTTAACCACTGGTCCTTATCCCCAGCCCCTGGTTTTGTCTTTCATATGATGTTTCATTTAGTCTATCCAGCAAGATGGCTTTATGTTAAAAATGTTTGGAGTCCTTAATTCCAGCCTTGGTGTTGCCTGGCCCCTGTTGTGACATCCTTGTGGTACTGAAGTGCAAGATGACGCCTTGGTCTAAGATCAGAGAAATGCAATCATAAATCAGAAGCTGAGAGGACTGTGAATTTGACAAAAATATATATATATATCATTGATGAGCTCTCTTCAGCACTGAACTCCCCCAGGACATTTAGCATATACAAGAGTTCATAAAAAGTTTGGCTTTCATCCGGATGATCAGGCACTGCACTTTTTGCACCTGCGTCATGGTAATGTTCCCCAGGAGTGTCGTGCTGCAAGGTCCCATTAAGTCCTGGAGCACACGGGCCAGCAGCCAGTCCCTTCACCTGTGATAATGTTTATGACTCCAGGTGATACCCAGCTTACCACCCTTGGCACTTTTTCTGGTGGCCTTTGCAGGTGGATTCTGATTGTAGCTACAGTGAACTCTGTAGCCCCCTTGTACTGGGGGAAGCAAGAATGCCAGCGTAGTTCCAGGAGACAAAGAAAATTGTATCACATGTCTTTGAGCAAGAGTAAAAGAAAAGCTCTCTCCATATTTGAGCACAGTGTGGTCAGAAACAACAAAAGAGAAGTCAAGTGCCCACAGGCTATGGGTAGGTCCTAGTGGTTTACATATGGGCGCTTTCCCCCTTTCTCCCTGGTCTGGCTGCAGTTATCAGCAACAGTGACTCACAGAAAGACAAGACTTAGAGCGTATGTGTGTGTGTGTGTGTGTGTGTGTGTGTGTGTGTGTGTATGCGTGCACGCACAAGCTAGACAGAGATAGAAGCTGGCTTGCAGCTTGCCAGAACACCCGGGTTACAGATGGTCCTAGGCAGAGGCAGGATTGCCAGGGCCGTACAGAACAGACTGGACCTGGCGCGGAGCCTTGCAGGAGGGTCAGTGGTTCTTAATCTGTACAAGTGGTTCCAGCTGGAGATATTTTTTATGATAACATAGAAACTTCTACCCAGGCGAGGTGGCATATGCCTGTAACCTCAGTGTTTTTAAGGGGGAGGCAGAAGGATAAGGACTCATGTTGATCCTCAGCTGTATGGCAAGTTCAAAGCCAATCTGGATGACATAAGAATCTATCTCAAAAAACAGCAACCCCCCCAAAAAAAAACAAACAAAAATCAGCCAGGTATGGTGACGTATACCTGTAATTCCAGTGCTTGGGAGGCCAAGGTAGAAAGATTGACATGAGTTTGAGGCCAGCCTGGGCTATAGGTTGAGTTTTAGATCAGCCTGGGCAAGAGTGAGACACTGACTCAAAACAAGAAAACGATATTTGGTTTGTACATGAGCTCTAGACACATGCTGCCTCCTTGTGCGCATGTGTGACATTGTCCACTTGTGTCACTATACGCCCCTATCATTTTCCCCTCCTTGCAACTCGAATCTCTCATTGCCTGAGAACGTGCTCTGTGAAGAAGGGCTATGGTACGCAGGTGGGTCCCTGTGGGGCAAGGGACTGTTGTCTAGACTGGGCAGCTTCTCTTTTCTTTGAGGGTCTGGGTCTCAACCAATTCATGGATGTTCAGAAATACATTGTGAGCTGCAGACCTGTAGTCAGCCATATCAGAACCTGTGATTAACTTGTGAGAGATTTTAAACATGAATCATGAGGTAATGTTGGATAACCTTGTCACATTTCAGTGTCAAGCAAGAGCAGGTTTTCTAGCAGTTGACCAAGGCTGCCAACTTTAGAAGTGTGGGAGCATCACTGCAGAAGAACCAAATGAGAACACATCTTTCACCATGTAAAAAGCTAAATTCAAAGTAGAGCAAAGACTTTACTATAAAATCAGAAACACTGAAATAGCTGGAAGAAAGTTCTAGAAGAAGAGGTATAGGTAAGAACATTCTTGACAAGACTCCACCGATATGGCAAATAGTCCCAAGAATGAGTAAATGGAGACACATGAATCCAGAAAGCTTCTGCTTGCAAAGTGTGGTAGTTTGAATAGATGGCCCCCAGTATATACAGTTTATTTATTTATTTTTTTTAGTAGTTTGCATCTGCAGCCACCTGGCTGGAGGCAGTGTCACCGGGTGGATCTTAAGGTGTGGTGGTGGGTTTAAGATTTCAATCTAAAGATATGCAAAGTGTGCCTAGCTGGAGGTCCTAAAGTATGCTGTGGCTTTTTGCTTTTTAGTCTTGTGCTTCTTTCTGTCTGCTTGGGCCTGTAAAGGCAGGCCAGCTTCTTCTACCATTATGATCTTCCCTTGGATCTGTAAGCTTCAATAAATATCCCTTCCTCCATAACTGTGCCTGGTTTGGAAGTTCATCTCAGTGAACCTGAGGCTGTCTGCTACAGAACTTGGTACAGGAGTGGGCTGAGATGTACCTGGGTATGTGGATGTTGGTCTTTTGGAACCGTTGTTTTGGAGGAATAGGCAATGATTTGGTGCTTGCAACTGAAGATGCCTTCTGGAGTGGTAAGCCAAGTTTTATGGACTATTCTGATGAGAGTTTGAGAATGCTAAGTGCAGACAGTATTGAACTTCGACGCTTGCCTTATGAGCTTTCTAAGGAGAAGGAAAGACTACAAAGGACTTTATTGGAACTGGGATACTGGCATAAGGGCTGGCTCTGTTCTGCTGCTGAGGCACAGAGAATTTGATCAAGGTTACATTTGTAATGGACTGATGTGCTTGGCTAAAGATACTGGACTGAGAGATTTAAGATTTTAAGCTGGAAAACCTCAAGCAAGTTAAAATTACAGGCACTGAGACTGGTTTTAGGTTACTGAATCTGCTATTGTCAGACACATTAGCAATCTTAAAGGAAGATGGCCCAGTTGCTTTACCATGGAAAGGATGCCTGAGAAAACACTATCATAGAAATGCAAACACATTTGGAAAGAGTTGACTGGAGAAGGAACCTGCTTTTCTAGGCTATGATTTGTTTCATCCCTGAACTGAGAATATGGCTGTGTCCTGCACAACTGGTATTGGTTTCAGAAGCATGAAAAATGCATGGAGTGGTCATGAATTGCATATGGTTCCAGGAGCTGCTGCTGAGATGTGGCATGAGGTGTAGTGCCTGATGCCCTGATAGACTGAAAGAGCCTTTGGAAGATAGACTGTGGTTTGCATAAAGACCTGAAGATATTTTGCATATACCAGGAGAATGCAAGGGCTACCATAGAGTGCACTGTTGGCCTAAGCTGGAGGGGCAGAATTGGAAAGTCTGGAGACTGTTAGTCTTTGGTTATATTGAACTTGAACTCCAGAAGTTTGATGGAGGTTGAGTTTGCATTGTTTTTGTCTTTCCTTGCTATGCCTTGTAGCAGTCGAAAATGTTGACTCTGTGCCTTTATATGTTAGAAATGTTTAACTTGCTTGATTTTACAGGTCTTAATATCTTTAATTGGTCAAGACTGTGGGGTCCTTTGACGTTGAACTGAGTACAGTTTACAATATTTGATGTTATAAATGTATTTGGGGGGTGGAATGTGGTAGTTTGAATTGATGGCCCCCAATATATTAATTTTTTTATTGTTTGTAGTTTGCATCTGTAGCCACCTGGCTGGAGGCAGTGTCACTGGGTGGATCTTAAGGTGTGGCGGTGGGTTTCAGATTTCAATCTAAAGATATGCAAAGTGTGCCTAGCTGGAGATCCTGAAGTGTGCTGTGGCTTTTGGCATTTTAGTCTTATGCTTCTCATCTGCTTGGGCCTGTGAAGGCAGGCCAGCTTCTTCTGCCATTATGAGCTTCCCTTGGATCTGTAAGCTTCAATAAATATCCCTTCCTCCATAACTGTGCCTGGTTTGGAAGTTCATCTCAGTGAACCTGAAGCTGTCTTCTACACAAAGGAATTGGTCAGCAGAGCAAACAGAAGCCTGTGGAGTGGCTTTTGCCAAAGGCTGATCCACAGAATATATCAATAAGTGCAAAAAGTGGGCTGGGGTGATGGATTAGCAGTTTAGGCACTTGCATGCAAAGCCTAAGGACCCAGGTTCGATTTCCCAATACTCTGTAAGCCAGATGCAGAAGGTGACACAAGTGTCTGGAGTTTCTTTGCAGTGACTAGAGGCCCCCTGGTATGCCTAACTTCCCTTTCTCTCTCTCTCTCTCTCTCTCTCTCTCTCTCTCTCTCTCTCTTTCTCTGCCTCTTCTCCCTCTCTCATAAATAATAAATAAATAAACAAATATTTTTAAAAAGAATTGTGACAAGTAAAGACAAGAAAACCTGACAGTCAATAACTAGACAGGTGAACAGATAGTTCTAAAAAGAAATAACACAAATGGTCAGCAGATACTAAAAGTGTTCCACATCCTTGTATAACAGGAAAGGCCAATTAAAACTACTTTGATATTTCATCTGTTAAAAAAAAGAAACAGTGTTGATTGAATATTAGCCTATATACTATGCTAGATGTTTTTTCTGTGTAATGCCATCTTTCCCATCACACTCTGAAAAGATACCATTGTCATGATCATTTTTTGGTAAGAGGAATGTCTTAGGGAATCTCTATACCTTGTCCTGACCACACAGCCAGTCCTCTTTGAAGCTCCTCCCAATCGTGTATTCTTAGTGAAAGAGAGAGGAGTTTGGTGAGTTTGTTGATTATTTACAGACAGGGTCTCATGTTGCCCAGTCTGGCCTCAAACCCACCATGTAGTTGAGGTTGATTGGGGACTTCCTGTCTCCTCGCTTCTACCCCAGGAGTTCTAGGGTTACAGACATGTTTCACCATAACTAGATTATGCAGTACTGAGAATCAAACTCACGGCCTTTTTAACAAACTACCAACTGAGCCCCCATCCCCTGCCCAAGAGATGGTAGTTCTAAACATTACTCTATCTCCTACTAGGTGTCTGATTGAGAACTCCACATACTGGCCCCTGAGTTCACTCCTAACCCTGGACATGTTACCTGGCTCCTGTTCTCTTTGAGTAATTCTGAACTGTGAGCAAATGGCCTTGTAACCTGAGGGAGGAAGAACTGTGCAAATACACTGTAATGTGTTGTACTGCACTAAGAACAGGGAGGGAGAAGAAGATACGTGTCCTGGGTCGTGCGTCGTATGCCCAGGGCTGCTCGAGACGCAGCTCTCCTGTGGTGGTGAGACAGTCGTTCCCTCTCCCTTCCTGCAGCTGCGACAAGGCTGCGGAAGCAGGAGCGAAGCTCGCCTAACGCTGTGGTGCTTCCCAACCACTGCGGTTATTACGCCTACAAATAAGAGGCCCGAGCACAGAAGTCTGGAGTTAGTGTTGTCATAAGATGTGTAGCTCACATAAGAGTTAGTCACACACACACACACACACACACACACACACACACACACACACACACGTTATTCTTCATGGATTTTCTTAAGCCTGGAAATTGAGCATTTCTGGAAGAACACATACATGACTCATTGTTACTATTTTTAAAATTTATTTTGAGAAATACAGAGAGAGAATGGGCATTCCAGGGCATTCCGCCACTGCAGATGGACTCTAGACACGTGGATCCTACTTGAATGCATGGGCAACATTGCATGCTGTGTCGCCGCGAGTCTGGCTTATGTGGGACCTGGAGACTTGGACATGAGTTCTTAGGCTTTGTAGACAAGCACCTCAACTGCTAAGCCATCTCTCCAGCCCCTTATTGGTACTACTCTTACACAAATAAAACACTTTTTACTATTTCTTGCTCTTGGATTTGTTTTCTGAAATATGTAGTTAGTATGTTTCATTTTTTCACTTTGCTTTATGTCACATATTCATGCATGAAATGAACTCACACATGTAAAATTAAAGTGTCCTGAGTTCCAACATTAAGAACGGGGCCTTGCCTCTCTATTTAAGATGTGCCTTGTTTTGTTTGTGGTGTTGGGAAATACACCAGGCTCACGTGTACAAGCGCTTTACCACTGAGACCGCGCCCCCAGCGTTGCTGGGACCGCTTCCATCTGCTGCCTGTCTCTCTTCCCCTTGTTCAGACCTGAAGAAAGTTCCCTTCCTAAGTATCTGTCCCAGCAGATGAAACTTCCATGGCCTGTCCCTGGCACCCCCAGTCCTCCATTGGCATTATTTTTCCAACCGACAAAATTCTCACAGAGACACAGGGATTCAAGGGACTGGATCCTCTGTCCCTCATGTCCCCTGCTCTTGTGACCCACAGAGACCTGGAGAGGTTGGAATACTGCCTCAGTGAATCTTACCTCTGAGTATCCTCTTTCCTTCCTCCGTCTGCTCCCCACTTCTGCTCACTTTGCACCCTGGTCACCCAGCTTGTACCTGGGAAGCCTTCCAACTCAGTGCTACTGGCCACACCTACAATTTGCTTCTCTAAGTCTCCCTCCTGCCTTCCAAACTTTGTCCAAGAATGTTTGATTTTCCTCCTTCCCTCCCTCCCTAGAGACAGGATTTCACTCTGTGGCCCAGGCTGCTGTGGAACTCACTGTGGAGCCCACTTTTTCCCTGATCAGCAGGTGATGCATCTTCCTCACCTTCTCAGGCGCTGGGATTACAGTCATGAGCCACGACTCCTGGCCAGTTTATATTTGATTTTTTTAAGATTCAACTCAGACTTCTGAATGAAGCCTGTGTCAGTTCTGGCTTTTGGCAGGTTCAGCCCTTGGTGGTAGAGAGTGGTGTGGCCTCCCCCCTTGGTTCATCGTAACACCTGCCCCTCCTTATGGAGGTTTGTTTTCCACTAGCTTCTGGCTGTGCAGGGCTGTGTAAACTCAACCATGGGGCTGTCGGAAGTGTCTGCTTGAGAAGTTTATAAATGGATCAAGGCAGACACGGAGAAGGGACTTGACCCAGGGTGCAGTGGTTCTGTAATCCTGTTATTGGGCGATCATGGGGCAGGCGTGGGGAGGAAAAGAGCGGTAGGTAGACCGTGGCGAGGGAGCTACACGGACGGGCCTGGGCACAGGAGCGGTTAGCTGGGAAGAAAGCCAATTTCAGACCTGCTTGTAGAGGGTGACTCCAGGACCCAAGATTCCAGCATTCAGAGCCATGATTCAGACTTGATTCTAGAGGACTGGGCTCTAAGCAGGGTTGGCCGGATCATTCCTGGGCTGCCCTGTCTTCCTGCATTGGGACGCTTCTGTTTTTAAGATTGCACTGGGACAGCCGCTGTGGATCATCGTCTCACAACTCGCACATCATATCACATCACATGATATCATGGCCGGTTCTGCTTTAGAGATGAGTAACTCCGGGGTCAGTTACTGTCTACCAGCGGCCACAGCGGAGCATGAGCCAAGCTTGTGATTTCAAAGCGCTTCTGTCTTTCTGGCAGGCCTCAACATGAAGCGAAACAAGCTGTTAAAAGTAGGGAGCATGATTTTGTCCCATTTCTGCATTCAGGATGTCTGCTGCTGGGGGATGCCGGAATTTGAAGGAAGGGAAAGCCTTGATGCTTCGCTTTAAAAATTAACAGGGTTAAAGGGGGTGAGCCAGTGAGTGAGGTGTATTCATACGGGAACCGTAGGATGTTTCCACAGTGTTCCTGTGGTAATGTGGGCATGGGAGGGGATGAGGAATGGGGGAGTCAGGGAGCAGAGGACCCCGGGGCTTAAGAGGCACACAGCTGGTGGGGGAGGGCGCAGCGTCCTGTGGATAAACTTCACTTGCATTGTTAGTCTGCGTAAGTTCGGCACCTTCTGCTGGGACCAAAAAAGTAGATGTTCGGGGCATATGCTCTGCTTCCCCTCAGCCCACAAAGGACAGAGTTCCATGGGAGGAATATTGAATGCCTTAACTCCCTTGGCATGGATTTTGAACACTAAGATTTATTATTTGGAAACTCTTACACTGTAATGCGTGAGGATTTTCTACTTGCCAAAAAGATTCTCACTTGTAAGAAAAAAAAAAGAAAGAAAGGAAAGAAAAAAAAAGAAAAAGGAAAAAAAACCTTCTTGTATTTTCCCTGAGTTGACACGGGTGGAAGGGGTGACTGGCTGGCACTGGGTGCGACTGCATCCTGCATAAAGGTCAGAATGGAACAAAACCCGGGTTTAGCAGAGTTGCTGGAACACTGCATGTGGGGCAGGGAAGCCTAGCCCCCACCTTAAGCCCATGTCCTGCAGGCACGTTCTTTTCTCATTCTTAGTGTTACAGCAATTCTAGAATGAGTAACTTGCTCCATGCTGCTTATTAAAGGGAAGATGGTAACATCCTTCTGAAATATGAAGAATTTCATTTTCAGTTTTTGCATTTCGACAAGGCAGTGAGTTGAGAGTTCTTTTCTTCCTGTTGGACAACCTCGGTGATTTTAGGAACAAGCCTGGCTTTGTCACACTTCCCCAGCCTTACCTCTCCTGGCCTAGATGCCTGCCTTCCCAAGTGGACTGAGGCTGTGCAGAATGGCCAGCAAGCTCTAGCAGCTGGTCATTTTCTAAGAATCAGAGGACAGGGCTTCGGTTTCCAGGTCTCGCTTTGGCATGCGTAGGGTCAGGTGATTTTGAAGTGGTACCAGCCTGTTCATTCTGGGTTGAGAGAACTAGCTGCCTGATTCATAACTTGTAGGTGATTGAATTTATGAAGTATTTTAAGACTGTTGCTTTCATTCACTTATTCTAAACAAACATGCATTGTTGAATGAGCGGTGACTTGGATTTAAAAACACCATACAAGCGTAAAACCTAGGCAGCTTGCACATAGCATTCTTTTAAAAATTTGCTCTCCTAAAGGAATTTCATTACCAAAGCCTCATGAATCTTGAACCTCTAGAAGAATAATCCTTCCCTTTGTTGGAGTTTTAAATTTAGAATAATCAGACAATAGTGAGGCATTCTGTTCAAAGTGTTCCTTTTAGGCTACCCATTTATTATACACTGCTCTTAAGAGAAGATGAATTTGATTAGTGTTGAACATTCAGACGGGGGATCTTTGCATAGCTAATACCAGGGAGAAATTTTCAGAGAGTTGCGCCTGCTGCTTGATATTATTAGACAGTCAACTTTTAATTATCCGTATTAATGGGGTATAATCAGTGATGTGTGTACTCCAACACCATTTCCTTTGGATTTGGGGAGTGTCCTTTGAGGCTTTTGTTCATTTGTGGTTTTGCTTAGATAGTATTAAAAGTCTACTCTTTTCTTTGTGCACGCAGCTCAGAGTTAGGAAAGAAGGAAAGAGCCGGGGAGGAAGAATGGAAAAGACAAAGGATGGAAGCCAGAGGGAGGGAGGAAGAAATACCTAAAAGTACACAGGGGTAAGGAAAGGTCAGCTGGAATTGTAAAACTGAATTTTGATGGTGTACTAATGGATTTTCTCAAGGCAATTAGTCTTGATTTTTAACAGAAAACAAGTGATAACTCTCTGTAGCTACATAAGAAAAAAGGCACCTAAAATACTATCACAGTCCACATTTCCATGTGTGATGTATATTCTTGTTTTCCAGTTTGGCATTTTGGAGGGTTTTTATTTTAAGTTTATTTGGGGATAGGTTCTCACTCTTAATTGTAGGCTGGTTGGCCTGGAACTTGCTATAGCTCAGGCTATTTCTGTGAACTCATAGTGATCTTCTTGCCTCAATCCCTTAAATGTTGGGATTAAAGTCAAGTGCCTCCAAACCCAGCTTGAAGTTTCCTAAAAGTGGATCTGATTAGGTCCCATTTTAGTAACATTATAACAATGAACACTATTGGCTTGGTGACCCCAAAAACATATCCTGTGCAGGTCTTTGGGTAAGATAAGGGAAGTCTCTAGAACACTAATGCACTAATGTTTCTGTGAACAATATCTTTAGTTGTGTGGTTTCTATCTGAAAAGTAGCTCTTATCATCCAACTTGTTTTTAATGAGCAGCAGAGATAGACACACGTAGGAGCTCTGGACAGGAGCTTTTAGATTTCCAAGTCTCCTAGGTATAAAATCTTACCTTATCAAAGGCAAAATCCAGAGGCTACAAAGAAGTCAACGCTTAAATCAGACCACCTGTGAGCCTGCCATGGCTCAGGGAAGTCAGTTTAAAATACATATGTACATTTTTTTTTTCAGATTATCCTCTTTTGTGCTCTCATCTCTGTTCCCATTTCCCTGGGGCCTTCCTCAGTGGGGTTATGGGATTAACTATGGGGTCATGAAGGCCTCAATCAATTGCAGGGGGCAGTGGGGGGGTATTCCTGTCCACTCTGTGGCTCTTACAGTCTTTCTGTCCCCTCTTCCACACTGTTCTCTGAGGCCTGGCTGTGGGGTAGAAGCCAGGTTCTGTGTCTGAACAATGTAGACAGATGTCAGCATGCAGCGGACCTAACACCACCACCATGTTTGGAAAACAGATGCCATCCAGGGCACGGGTACCCCGGCTTCCTGCCGCCCCATCTCCACTTTTTGCTATCTCATCGTCTTCCTTGAAGAAGCTTTGGGTTGATCCTATCTATTGGCTGCCAGGGTTGGGGGCTGGGCTGTGCACTTCCACATTTTTTTATACAAAAGAAAAATTTAATCATCCAACCTGAGATAATAGGTTGGTGTAAATTATATAATGATAAAAATAACACATAAACTATAAATATCTACATATGCTGTATGATAAAGGACCATACTATGTTTTTAAAACATGAATAAGTAAAATTTTATTTTTCATTGTTTTTTATTTTCATTATTATTATTAAAACACAGACTATGATCACTGGGCATGGTGGCACACGCCTTTAATCCCAGCACTTGGGAGGTAGAGGTAGGAGGATTGCCATGAGTTCAAGGCCACCCTGAGATTACACAGTGAATTCCAGGTCAGCCTGAACTAGAGTGAGACCTTACCTCAGAAAACCAAACCAAACCAAAGCAAACAAAAACTTACTATGAGCAGGTCTTTAGGAGACAGAGCTGGATTTAAATTCAAATTCTACAACTTAGTAGAGAAGTATAAGAAGATTAAATCGTTCAATGTTTTGGAAGCTCAGTTTTCTACCCATAAAATGGGAATGGTTGTATTGCTTCAGAGTATTGTCATAAGGATTAAATGATAAGCACAAAGTACTATAATAGTTTATATATGAAGTGTGCCCAGTAAAGCTGCTGGCTCTACAAGGGGTGACTGGGCCATGCCAATGCCAATGCCAATGCCATCGGTGGTTCAGTCAGTCGATTATGTTTATGGCTGAATGGGACAGTTGGAGGCGCGGTCCAGGTGGGAGACGTATTTCACTGGGTGCCTGCCTTTGAGGGCTATATCCTGTCCCCAGTTCTCTTTCTCCTTTTTTCTCTCTCCTTCCCTCCTGTCTGCCATGAGGTGAGCCGCTGTCGTCCATCACATGTTCTTCGGATGCTGTGGCTCACTTCACGTGTGGAATCCACATGGATTTCACTTCCACATTAAAATAATATTTTATTTATTATTTATTTATTTATGAGAGAGAAAGAGACAGGTAGAGAGAAAGAGAGAATGGGCACCCCAGGGCCTCTAGCCACTGCATACAAACTCCAGACACATGTGCCCCCTTGTGCCTCTGGCTTATGTTGGTCCTGGGGAATTGAACCAGGGTCTTTAGGCTTCGCTGGCAAATGCCTTTAACCACTAAGCCATTTCCCAAGTCCCCCAGTTGCACATTTTTAACTGACTTCAGCTTGGCCCCAGCCTTCTGAGACCATGTCTGTGTCTCCTTCTATAGCCAATGAACTTGAGGGCAATCCAGTCTGTAATTCCTTCCTCTAGAAGCATGCTTTTAGGTGTCCTGCTTCCAAAGGATGGAGAGAAGGAAGGGGAGAGAGGAAGGGAGAGGGTGAGAAAGAAGAGGAAGGGGAGGAAGAATCTTGAAACAAGGTGGGGTTCCAGATAGCCTCATAGGTCACCAGCCTCTGCACTGTGTGACAAGCCCAGTGGCATGCCGTAAACCACCATTCCTAATTCAACTTAGACTGCTTGCCTCTGCTTTTAATACCACTTAGATGTGTAGAACTCAGCGGCTTCTCCTTGCTGTCCCTGGCCAAGGACTTGCACCTCCCCCGCCCCACTAACACACGAACCCACTCTGCGAGCCCTGATATTCCCCTCCGTCCACTTCCTCTTTGGGTTTCTGGGTGCCGCAGTTAGCATTTAGGAATATTCTTCCCTTGTGTTGCAAATAGCTTTGTGTAGCCCGCTGGGTATTCAGAACCATGTGAAGCGTCCTCTGAACTTGTGAGGTAACATTTTCCTGGATAGGCATTGCTGGCCATAATTGTGCCCAGAAAGAGGTGTGGTCTCCATCTGCTTGGCAAGGCTCAAGGGCATGGGCGAGCATGTACGTACTGCTCACACCTTGAAGGCACTTGCTGCTGACGAAGGTCCCTTACACAGACCAAAGGGATTTTCCCCTTCCTCTTGGACATGTTCAGAACGTGTCATTTGCTCTTTTTGCCTCTAGTAGAAAGAGTAGGCGTTGGAGTCACTGGTAGCCTGTTGCAGACTGGAGTCCATGCGCACTGGGATGCCCATGATAACAGTGGCAAGCTTTCCACCCAGCAATTGACTGCATGCAAGACAGACATACAGGCCGTCCCCAGAGAAGGAAAGGGCTCACTGAGCAGAGTGTGGGTGGATAGTCCGTCTTGTTCCAACAGCTCCTTTGCAAGATCTTGTAATAAATGCTTAGCTTCTGGGTGAGTGCAGCCTGAGGTGGAGGCAGAACCCTAGATGCAGATTGCTTCTTAGACCGGTCTTGTCTTTGCAGAGGGCACCCTTGTGACAAGGGCTGCTCATGTATTTAATGGAGCCTCCGCAAGGTGCTCTGGGTAGGAAGTGGGTTCTGACCTCATTTCCCATGAGTTTGAATGGGGAGGGAGGAGGGCTCATCAGACCTCACTAAACACTCAGAGAGAAATGCTATAATTCTCCCAAAAAGTTAGCCTCCTCCCTGGATAAGGAGCCAGACACACTTCACACAACATAAGAATACAAAGTCATTTTCCAACAGACTTGAATACTTGTGGAGAATGCCTGTATTTGAACGGTTTCTTTAAATAGCACTGTTAGAAGGGGCTCCTTACTGTGTGAGGCTTTGGATATTGTTGCCAGTCTTGAAAGCTGACTTGTCACCTGCAGTTTCACCTGACGTCCCAGACCCATATTCCGTTACCACATTTGCTGATACATTGCACTTCCAAATATGGTGACTTTATTGTCTTTTTTTGTTGTTGTTGTTTCTTTTTTTTTAATTGTTTATTTATTTATTTTTATTTATTTGAGAGTGACACAGAGAAAAAAGGGAGAGGAAGGGGGGGGGAATGGGTGTGCCAGGGCTTCCAGCCACTGCAAACAAACTCCAGACGTGTACGCTCCCTTGTGCATCTGGCTAATATGGGTTCTGGGGAATCGAGCCTCGAACTGGGGTCCTTAGGCTTCACAGGCGAGCACTTAACCATCAAAATCTCTCCAGCCCTTTTTTTTTTTTTTTTTTTTTTTGAGACTGAGTGGCCTTATATAGTCCATGCTGGCTATGAATTTATAGTCATCCTGCCTCAGCTTTTTCCTGTGTGCTGGAATTATCGGTGCGTGCCACTGTGCCCAGCTAGGATGTTTTTTAAAAGCAATACTTTAGTAAAATATTCTTTTGTAATGTGAGTATGTGTCTGCATGCATATGTGTGTGTACGTGGAAGCCAAGGACCAACCTTGGGTATTTTCCTTAAGAACACTGTCCACCTATTTTGTGTGTGTGTGAGTGTGTGTGTGTGTGTGTGTGTGTGCATGTTCGTATGTGCATGAGTGTATATGGGGTGGAGACCAGAGGTCGACCTCAGGTTCCTTTTTTTTTTCTCAATTTTTATTAATATTTTCTATGATAATAAAAAAAATCCCATGGTAGTAACCTCCCTCTCCCCCGCCCACTTTCCCCTTTGAAATTCCATTGACATCAGGTTTCTAACTCAGTGGCTGTGGATCTTATTCTTTGAGACAGGGTCTCACTGAACATTCAGCTCACGGAGGGGCTGGAATATTCAGTCAGTTATTATTGAGGATTGCCAGTCTTCCTCCCCAGCCCTGGGATTACAGACATGCACTGCCAGCGAGATCTTTTTTCTGTGGGAACGAGGGATTCAGACGCAGCTCCTCATGCTTGTGTAGCAAGCACTGTGCCGCGGAGCCACATCCCCAGCCTCACACGTTGAAACGTGCCAATTAGATCAGCTAGCTACTCAGCAGGCTTCAGGCCTCCGCCGGCCCACGCATGCATGTATGCACGTATGCAGCACTGTGCCTGACATCCTTACGTGGGGATTGAACTCAGGTCCTCAGGCTCTTAAGGCTTGAACCACCAAGGCCTTTCACCAGTCTGGAATGGTGATCTGAAAGCTTCCCTGATCAAGATGGCAGGACTCCTCAGCAATGCCTGAGCAGGCTCCAGTTCTCAGCCTAGTGTGAGTAAAATAAGAACTGACTTAATTAAAACATGGTGCGAATCTAAACACAGGACACTTCACTGATAGTCACCTGAAAATAGCAGATAGACCACTTATCAGGAATTAACTGCATAACTTCATGCTCTTTCTTCCAATATTCAGTTCTCCAGAAACCTATGTTCGTAAAAACCCTGAACACCCCTTCTCTCTCACCTCCTCCTGCCTTTCAGTCACTTCTCTGCCTGATAGGTTCCCCACAGGAAAGAGGTTTGGATGATGGAATGTAAAACCAAGGTCAAGACCCTTTACCATTCTGACAGAGGAAAGTGCTAGCACAAAGTCTGCTCTGGTATTGGCTAGGGCTGTCCATGTGTTCTCGCCCATGGCTCTCCTATTGGCTAGGGCTGTCCATGTGTTCTCGCCCAGGGCTCTCCTATTGGCTAGGGCTGTCCATGTGATCTCGCCCATGGCTCTCCTATTGGCTAGGGCTGTCCATGTGTTCTCGCCCATGGCTCTCCTATTGGCTAGGGCTGTCCATGTGTTCTCGCCCACGGCTCTCCTATTGGCTAGGGCTGTCCATGTGATCTCGCCCACGGCTCTCCTATTGGCTAGGGCTGTCCATGTGTTCTCGCCCATGGCTCTCCTATTGGCTAGGGCTGTCCATGTGTTCTCGCCCACGGCTCTCCTATTGGCTAGGGCTGTCCATGTGATCTCGCCCACGGCTCTCCTATTGGCTAGGGCTGTCCATGTGTTCTCGCCCACGGCTCTCCTATTGGCTAGGGCTGTCCATGTGTTCTCACTCACGGCTCTCCTATTGGCTAGGGCTGTCCATGTGTTCTCGCCCACAGTTCTCCTATTGGCTAGGGCTGTCCATATGTTCTCGCCCACGGCTCTCCTATTGGCTAGGGCTGTCCATGTGATCTCGCCCACGGCTCTCCTATTGGCTAGGGCTGTCCATATGTTCTCGCCCACGGCTCTCCTATTGGCTAGGGCTGTCCATATGTTCTCGCCCACGGCTCTCCTATTGGCTAGGGCTGTCCATGTGTTCTCGCCCACAGTTCTCCTATTGGCTAGGGCTCTCCATGTGTTCTCACCTGCGACTCTGGTATTGGCTAGGGCTGTCCATATGTTCTCGCCCACGGCTCTCCTATTGGCTAGGGCTGTCCATGTGATCTCGCCCACGGCTCTCCTATTGGCTAGGGCTGTCCATATGTTCTCGCCCACGGCTCTCCTATTGGCTAGGGCTGTCCATGTGTTCTCGCCCACAGTTCTCCTATTGGCTAGGGCTCTCCATGTGTTCTCACCTGCGGCTCTGGTATTGACTGAATGTTCCTGTTAGCTCACCTGTGGTGACTGAGCTCTAGTTCTTACTTTGCTAATAATGTGACAATCAGCGTGTCCTCTTCTTTACATCTCCTCGTGCCCTGTATATGGTACACCTGCGTGCAGACACAGCCAAGTCCATGGACACCTCTGTGGGAGTGGCTGTAGAGGTGGCCACTGTGGAGGTCACACTTTCAACTTGGACCAGAGGCTTAAGAGCCTTAAGCTCTAACCTCTTCTGAGACAGTCTCTCACTGGCCTGAAGCTTGTTGGTAATTTAGACTAGCCAGTGAGCCCTAGGTCTCTTCCTCTCTTGATTCACCCAGCCCTGTCATTTGTATGGGGACACTGAGGATCAAACTCAGATTTATAAGGCAAGTTAGCAGGTTGTTCACTGATTGAGTTATCTCCTCAGATCTCTCCCCCTCCCCTCCACTTACAAAGTTTATTGTGGCTATTTGAAAACAAAAGTCACAGTTTTCCCTCATCTTTTTAAGCTCACAATTCTGCTTGTCTCTAATAATGAAATAAATAAGTCTCAATTTTTCCATACTTTTTAGTGTATTTAAATTACACCTTACTTCCCAGTGGGCACTGTTGGACCCTGGTGCCTTGTGTGTCTTAGGGCATTCTTCTGGGTGGTTTATGTTTCACCTGGATTTTTTTTTTTTTTTTTTTTTTGAGACAGTCTCTCTTGTAGCTCAGGCTGGTCTCTTAACTCTTCATGTAGCAGAGGGTGATCTTGAAATCCTGAACCTTCCCCCTCTACCTCCCAAGGGCTGAAATTATAGACATCTACCTCCATGCCAGGATTATTGGGACATTCTTTGATGCCTGCTTTAGCCTAAATGATTGAAAAATTGAACCATGAGGAGCTTTCCAAATTCTTACTGTATATCCAGTACAAGTCTTTAGTTAATGTCACTTTTAAAGGTGGCAAAAGAAATGTATCTACATAAAGTCATTTGTTACGTGGTGTGATGAATGATTGTTACATGATGTGATGAATGACGTGTAAGCTGGTAGGAGAGAAAAGGCATTGGATGTGGCAGTCAAAACTTCAGCCTACAAAATACAAATGCCAGTTTCAGATGCCACAGTTCCTTCTTGGTTCTGAAATGGTTGGTCAGTTTAAAAACATATGTGGTGCCCTGCTGGGAGGAATGTAGACTGATGCAGTCGGCTTGGAGAACAGTTTGGCTCTATTGTGTAACCGTGAATATTCATGTGCCCACTCCCAGGCAGTACCCCAGGGGAAGTTATGTTCGTGTATACTGCTTCTAATAGACACAGTATGTTTCTAGTGGGAAAAAAATGGAAGCTGAAAAAATGTTAAGTCCATCAATAGAGGGAAAATATATATGTATTTTCACACTGTGAAACTGTTAAAATAAAAACTGACATGAGTTAAATTTAACAAAGTTTACTGAAGCAAGAAAAAAAGGTTCTAGAACTGGGCAGTATTCCAGAATAAAGAGGGTTTGGAATGTGCCATGCCACCACACATACAAGTTATATTTATACCTTAAGGAAAGGAAGTGACATACAGAGACAAACTGATTGGCTATGGTTGGTATTGGCCTTATATGGACATGGGCTGATCCATCAGGAGCCTCTGATTGGTCGAACCTTGACTGCTTTGATTGGCTGGGACTCAGTTGCTTATTCTAAGACTGGGTTGTACTCTTAAGTATCAAGCTTCAGTGCAGTTTCAGTAAGTACAGCAGCTGGTTTGAGTGGGACTTGACCCCGCAAGTATGAGACGGGTTCAAGCCAAACTGATTTCACTTTAACAACACAGTGGAATATTATATAGCTGAAAATGAACCAACTGAAGGCACTCTTAAAAACAATCTTGGAGTAGACTGGTTACAAAAGACAATATTCAATATGACAGAATTAATTGGGATGGGGATGTGGCCCAGTTGGCAGAGTGTTTGCCTAGCATTCAGTAAGCCTTGCGTTTGATTCTCATCGCTGCATAAACTGAGTATGGTGGAACATACTTGTAATCACACTGCTCTGGGGATCAGAAGTTTAAGGTCACACTCCTCTGGGTAAGTTTGAGGCTAACCTGGAATATGCAACACCCCCTCTCCCTGAAAAACAAAACAGACAAATTTAAATGATGAATTTTAGGGAATTTAGAGAATAATGATGAATACAAAATTGAGGAAAGCAGTTGCTTTTGGGGAGGAGGCAGGGGAACATTTTGGGGCAGTAGCCTTGGGCTGGATGATGCAGCCAGAGGATGAACGCATTGCTCTTAAACAGCTGGCGCGATTGTGGGTGGTCTTTAGGTTACACTTCAGAGATGACTAACTTACACATGAATGCATTTTTGTAGGCTCCAAATCGTGTACTATAACAAATATCTTCAAAGACAGCAGAGGTTGAAGTTTATTCTTCATGATCCTAGCATAGCCCACATTGTCTGGGATCCTGCAGGCATAGTTGAAAGCTGTGATTGTAATTAACTTGTTGAGCTCTTTGGAGGGAAGAAGTTTTGGAGTGTAGCTGACAGTGGGGGCCAAGTGGAATGATCTAGGTAGGATGGGAGTGTTGCCTGTATTGCTCTGGTGGTTTGCTTCAGGTGTCCCCCATAAACTTAGGTGTTCTGAATGCTAGGTTCCCAGCTGATGGAGATTTGGGAATTAACACCTCCTGGAGACAGTGTATTGTTGGGGTCATGCTTAATGGGCATTATGGCCAATTTCCCCATGCCAGTGTTTGGCACACTCTCCTGTGGCTATTGTCCACCTGATGTTGGCCAGGGGTGATGTCTTCCCTCTGCTCATGCCATTGTTTTCCCCTGTCATCATGGAGCTTATCCTTGAGTCTGTAATCCAAAATCAACTCTCTTTCCCACAAGCTGCTCTTGGTCAGATGATTTCTACCAGCAGTGTGAACCTGACAGTAATGTTGGTACCTGACTACATGGCTTTGGGCTTTTGGAGCTGATTTTCAAGAGGAATGTGGGTGGATTTGAAACCTTGGCCTAAGAGACACCTTGAAGTGCTGTAAGTACAGCTTGATAGATTATTCTGGTGAGAGCTGCAAGAACTGAATGCAGTAAATACTATGGACTATGAGGTTTGGCTTATGAGGGTGAAAAGGAGCTTTGTCTGGACTGGGCTAGAAGCAGTTTGTGTGAGAGGCTTGCTGTTACGCCCTTGTCCTGGGAACTTGTGCAGTGTTGCCTTGCATAGAAATGGACTGGTGTGAGTAGTAATGACAGTAATGACAACCTTTGAGCCAGCTGAATTGCATTGGGGCAACAGGAAGAATGTAGACTCTTTTGAAGCTGCCTGAGTGCTCAAGGAGTGTTGTTCTTCAAAGTCTGCTTTATTCCCCCCTGGATTAACAAATTGGCACCCCATCTGGTATTGTGGAGTATATGAAATGCAGCAAAGAGGAGATCATTGAGCTTGTAATGCGATCTCGGGTTTGGAAATGACCATGGGCAGTGTGAAGCAGGTTTGCTGGTTGCCTGCATGGAGATCTGATGGGGCCGAAAGGATAAACTGTGGCTTGCAGTGGAGACCCAGTGGAGATGCCGAGACCACGAGATGGCTGCTGAGGAAAACTGTGGGCCCCAGATGAAGTTTTCCAGGACTGTGAGTAGCTTAGCTGGAGGGGTGGAATTGGGACTCCAGAGACTTGTTGCTGGTTAGTATTACTGGACTTGAAGATTTGTCACTGACTAAAGTTGTTGGACTTGGAGCTATAGTTTGATGTATGCCCTGTTTAAGTCTTGTATTGGGTGAATATTTCTTTGCTATGCCCAGTGCCATCTTTTGCAGTGTAAATGTTTATTCTGTGCCATTGTGGGTTTTGGGGGAATATTTTTTGGTATTGTTGCTCAGTTAAAAGACCTTGGTCTAGGGCTGGAGAGATGGCTGAGCTGTTAAGGTTTTTGCTTGCAAAGCCAAAGGATCCTGGTTTGATTATAAAGGATCCACATAAACCAGATGCACAAAGGGGCACATGTACCTGGAGATCATTTGCAGTGGCTGGAGGCCTGAAATGCCCATTCTTTCCCTCTCTTTCTCTCTCTCAAATAAGTAAATAAATGAATATAATACATTTTTTAATAAAAGACTGAACTATGGGGATGTTTGAACATCCTCAGGATTGATAAGAACTATGGGGACTTTTAAATTTGGACTAAATGCATTGTATTTTACATCATGTATAGTTATCAGTTTATGGGGGCCAGGGGCATAATGTGGTGGTTTGACTCAGATGTACCCCATAAATTTAGGCATTCTGAATACTGGTTCCCAGCTGATGGAGCTTTAGGAATTAATGCCTCCTGGAGGCAGTGTATTACTAGGGATGGGTTTAAGGGTATTATAGCCAGTTTTCCCATGCCAGTGTTTGGCACACTCTCCTCTTGCTTTTGTCTACCTGATGTTGGCTAGGGGTTGATATCTACCCTCTACTGATGCCATCATTTTCCCCCACCATCATGGAGCACCCCATCCAGTCTGTAAGCCAAAATAAACCTTTTTCCCCACATGCTGCTCTTGGTTGGGTGATTTCTACCAGCAATGTGAACCTGGCTGCAACAATTGCTATTCCTAGCCTGGAGAGTCTCAGTGCATAACGAAAAGAAAGCCCATAGGCTCTGTGACCTCTTAAACATCTATATTTATTGTCCCACCATTGGCTAATGCTTTTCCACGTGGATCACCCGCTCAAGTTCGTTCTTATGAATAGTCTTACCTTTTAGTGACCCACTCTTCTTTTCTGAGCAACGTGTGGCCTTTGGAGCTGGTGAGGCGGGAGTCTGCACGGATGCGGTGATCTCATCGGTCCACAGCCAGGCCGGCTCAGCCTTGACAAAGTCAAGGGGAGTGGGTGAGCACTCGGTCCATATAGGAAGGAGAGTTAGAGCAAGAGTGGCTGGTGGAAGTCAGGACTGAGGTGCTGTTGCCCCGAGTCCTGTCACTGTGATTCTGAGGTGCTGGCCAGAATGGGGGGAGGGCCAGCCTCCCAGCGTTGCTGTGTGATTAATTGTAAGGCAGCTGAGTGGAGTGATGGGTGCTGAGCACCGGAAGCTCAAGGCCAGGCCTTTCTCTCCATTTCTCTGTCCGACAAGTGTCTGAGTGTCTGGAGTCCAACCCCGACAGTGTTCAGCTTGAGAGTACCCAGGGGCCTCTGTGTCACTTCGTATTTCCAGATGACTTTTCAGAGAGAAAAAAGGGGCAGCATGTCTACTTTTACAAATAGGTTGTAATGTAATATTGATACATCTGGACGTGAAAATACTAAAAATTTCATGTCACTAAAAACGGAAAAAAAAAAAAAAGGTGGGGCCGAGGACGTGGCTCAGTGGCTGAGAGCGCAGCACGCATGTGGACCTGGATTCAATCTGTAGCACCTCTGAGAAAAGACAGGCATGATTTAGCACCCCTGTCACCCCAGCACGGAGGAGGGAGAGACAGGGGGGTTGCTGGGGCTCCTCAGGCAGCCAAGCAAGCCAGTTTACCGAAAACAGTTTAGGTAGAGACCCTGTCTCAAGGCAATAAAGTGGAAGAACACTTGTGGGAGACACCTGATGTCCTCCTCTGGCCTCTGCCCATGTGCACCCAGGACACATGCATCAGCACGCAGGCACATGCACATGCACACGCACGCACACACAGATTATAGGTTAACTTCTAACGTTAATTAGGGACTTTCCCCCACAGTTGTAAGAGTAAGAAGGTGTGTGCTCACCGAGGTATTGGTTACTTTTTTCCTTCCTGCAATTAAGGATCTGACAGGCAGTGGAGGAGAGAAAAGGAAGACAACAGGATGGGGCTCAAGGTTTCGTGATGGGGAAGCCTGGGGCCCGGAGCGCCGTCCGTGGTGTTGGGCGCTTGTGTTGTGGCTGTTATATCGGAGGGTCAGGAAGTGGTGATCTCAGAGGGGAGTACGAGCGACGGCGACGCTTCAGTTCCACAGCGACACTCTTCCATCTTGCCCCCTAGATCTCGTAGGTTCCATAACATCCTCGGACAGCTCCACCAGTTGAAGACTCAGTACTGAGCTCCATGAGCCCATGGGGGACATTTCACATCAAACCGTCACCCACATTGAACCTGTAATTGCTAGTGATATATCTCATGCAAAGATGTGTACAAAATTGTTACTCGTAAGGTGGAGATGGCTTGTTGACTAAAGCCCTTGTTACACAAGTGTGAGTGTGGAGTTGAGATCCCCAGAGCACACATAAATGACAGGTAGGCGTGGTGACCTGTGCGTCATCTGAGCACTTGGGAGCCAGGCACAGAGGACCTCCAGAGCAAGCTTGCCAGCTAGAGCAGCGGAGTCAGCAAGCTCTGGGGTCCAGTGAGAGACGCCGTGTCAGCAAAATGAAATGGGGAGTGATAGAGGAGGACCTCGACATCAACCTCTGGTCTTTACCCACACACGCGTGCACACGCACATGAATGCATGCATAGCTATATCCACACACTTAGGAACACACACACACCACCCACTCATACACATGCAAGAAATTAAAAAAAAAAAAAATTAGAGACCTGGTCAAGGCCCCAAGGAGTTTAAAGGTTCATGTCTAGAAAAGAGGGAGTGATCATTACACAGTGGAGAAAATTCAGTGTACTCAAAAGAGGATTGTGATCGTTTGACTATATGGCCCTATATTCAGTAATTTGTTAGTTTGTAGTTTGCATCTTCAGCCACCTGGCATTGAGGCAGTGCCACTGGGCAGATCTTAAGGTGCGGAGGTGGGTTTGAGATTTAAATCTAAAGATATGTAAAGTGTGCCTAGCTGGAGTTCCTGAAGTATGCTGTGCTGTGTGGCTTTTGGCTTGTGCTTCTCTCTCTCTGCTTGGTCCTGTGAAGGCAGGCCAGCTTCTTCTGCCATTATGGAACTTCCCCTGTGTCTTCAATAAATCCCTTCCTCCAAAACTTGCCTGGTCTGGAAGTTCATCTCAGTAGACCTGAAGCTGTCTGCTACAAGGGTCACAAAAGAAGAGCACAAAAGAGCTCTGAAGAAAACAGAGATCGATGAGAAAGTGTGTGGATGGTTTGATTCAGGTGTCCCCCGTAAAGTCATGTGTTTGGATGGTAGGTCCCCAGATGATGGCAGCTTGGGAACTGGATTCTCTGGAGAAGGTGTGCTCCTGGGGGTGGGCTTATGAGTGTTGTAGCCAGCTCCCTCTTGCCAGTGTGTGGCACATTCCCCTTTGGCTGTTGTTCACCTGATGTTGGCTAGGAGGTGAGATCTGTCATCTGGCCATGCCACATTTCCCCCTGCCAACATGGAGCTTCTCCTCACATCTGTAAGCCAAAATAAACCCGTTCCTCCCACAAGCCGATCTTGGTCGGGCACTTTGTGCCAACAATGACAAGCTGACTACAGCAGAAGGATACTCCCAATTGAGGGAACATCGTAAATTAAAAATGAATTTTCTTTATATGACTAAAATTTATTTTACACAAGCCTCATGGTAATAAAATTAATAATGAATTAAATTAAACTTCTTTAGTTAGGATAAATTTTGCTAACAACAACCTATAATAACAACATATTTCTATTATGTCCCATATATGTGCTAGTGAAGGGAATTCTGTTTAAAAGTAGTTTAAACTAGGCCTATAATCCCAGTTCTAGGAGGCAGGAGGATCAGGATTTCAAGAGTAGTTTTGTCTTTATAGCAAGTTTGAGGCCAGCCTGGGCTACATAAAACCCTGTCTCAAAAACCCAAAATAGAGAATTAAAAGTAATTTAATGTCATTATGAACTGTGTATAACTGGTACTTCTAACAAAAAAGGTCAGACCCCAATCCTAAACTTGGCCTCATGCATCACAGTGAAAAAGATTAATAGAGACTAAAATTCTCACACTAATAGTGCTACTGTTTGTACACTTTATTCATATGCAGCATGTATATGTTAAATTTGGGAAGTTTTCAGGGGAAAAGGAAAAATAGGATTGAATCCCAAGCCCGCTTTTATAATAAATTATCCCCAGTCCCCTTCGCTCAACTACTGCAGCTAGGGTAGCATTTGCTAATAATTCACTCTAGTATTATTTCCTCCAGAACATGTTACAAAATAGCTTTGTCTGTTTCCTCTCTGCTCAGTGTATTTCATTAACTCACATAAGGCAGAATGGCATCCAGCATGAAACCTGTTTGCTAGGAGTTCAAACATTTTTGACGTAGTCATTAAATAAATCTTTATAAAATCATATTATGCTGTCCAGGAGTTAAAAGGAATGTTGTGTATGTCTGCCTTTGTTATTTCTAGCAAAATGAATAATGCACAGGACATGTTTATAATCATGAGAGCTGCATGTTTATGATACTTGAATGGAATTATTTATTTTAGTTTTATAGATTTTTTTTTTCTTTTCTGCAGAAGCCTTTGACCCTCCACACACTTAGTTCAGATTCCTGAATCAACAAACTCCCCTTCAGTGCAGTAAATCAGACTGTCCTCATCCACTGGTTGTTGGCCTTTCTAGCAGTCTGCATAACCTTACAGAGATGCTAATGTGAAGTAATGCTTTAAGAGAAAAAAACAAGACTACCAAATAAAGTTGACGATTATGAATGCTGAATTACAAATTTTAATACGTGGTTTTTCTAACTCTAAAAATGAAATGCAGTCAGTGTGCCAGACTTTGTGCTGAGGATCTTAGTGCCCTATCTTACCTGTCCTCTCATGTCTGCTCTGTGGGGCGAGTACCTGAATATGCCCGTGTGACACATGTGCCCGGAACCATTCTGCTTCCCACCATTGAGTAATATACGGAGCCAGGCAGGGTGTCACATGTCTGTACGAACTAGCACGTGGGAGGTGCAAGCAGAAAATCAAGGTCATCCTTGAGTGAGTTTGAGGCCATCTGGGCCACACATGAAATTCTGTTTAAAAAATTTAAAAAAAAATGAGTTTACTTTAAATGTTCAATGCCCTGCTCTGGGGCTTTGCACGTTTGAAACACATGTACATGTATATATGTCCACGATATGTATGTATATACATATATGTTTTATATAATGATTTGACCCAACACAGAGCTCATATAGATTGATGGCCATATAAGGTTATAATAGAGTTGGAAACTTACCCATTGCCCAGTATTTTTACTATATCTTTCCTATGTTCAGGTATACAAATACTTCACCTTGGTGTCAATTTCCTACAGTATTACAGTGTCACACTGCTCACATTTATAGTCTAGAAATAACAGACTTTCCCATAGACTAGATGTGTGGTAAGCTAGACTATCAGAGTTTTATTGGTTTACTCTACAACACTTGATGCAGTCACTTAATGACAGTTTATCTCTTTGTTACCTGATACTTGCTGTACCTATATCTTCCTTTCTTGTTCATTCAACAACGACTGACTTATTGACTGCTCACATGCCAGGCTGCTGTGCCATCTCTGAGGCTACTGTGATGAGAGCATGCCTTACTTTTGCCAGTGGGGGACTTGCCATGTAAGGAGAGATGGGCTTGCTTAATAATCAAACACAAGGAAATAAGCTAATTACTTTAATCATGATGGGTACAAAGAGCTGAGGAAGCAAAGGAAGATGGCAGTGTTGTCCCAGAAGTGTCATTAAGCTTTCTCAGAAAAGTAATGCTAACTGGGCGATATGAGAAATGAATGTGCAAGGGAGGGTGTGAACGCACACAGTTCTACCTTCCTGGAGCTATCTAGTTCATGACATTGCTCAATGAATGAAACAGAAAGTATGAAATTGGGCTTGGGATGTCGTTGCATTGGTACAGGTCCCCTAACATGCACAACCAAGTCCTGGATTTAATCCCCAGTACTTCATACACTGGGCCTGGTGGAGCATGCTTGTAATCCAAGCACTCAGGTGGTAGAAGTAGGAAGATCGGAATGCAAGGTTATGCCCAGCTGTGCAGTGAGTTGGGGAACAGTCAGATTAAGGTGTGCTTGCCCTTGCCCGGTTTAAGGCGATGGGTCCCAGGGCTTCGTGCATACTGAGCAAGCCCTCTGCCAGCCGAGCTATGTACTCTGGCCTCATATTTAATTTGTAATAATGAGTACAGACTTGTCTGCGAACAAGATCAGTTTTTGCAGAAATGGTGTTGTTCTGACACTCTAAGAATGGGCTGTGTGAAGTGAATCACATTGACCTCAGTCCTGGCTTTAACATATTGCTGTCCACCGCCGTTGCCCACTCTACAAGGTAATGGGGGCGGCTGGCTCATTCACAGGGTGCTGTGGGAGGAAAGGGAAGGCGGTGTGAGTGGCACTTATCACTCACAAGGAGCTTAGAGAACGTGCTGGTGGTGGCTTGGCACATGGCTAATATTTCTTTTATCCCATGTTATCAGACAAAAGGCACTTCCGGCTTCCAGAGGGAAAGCTGGCTTGTAAATGTGTGCGCTGGGTTTGCAGGGCTTTGTGTCGAGAAGAAATCTTAGAAAACTCTGATTCATCATGTCGCTGACATTTTCTGGAGACTAGCTAACAACTTTATGTGTCCTAAAAAAAAAATCTTGGAATCTTGAGACAGGGAGGAGGGGAATGATCTTGATGGTGATATTCCTAATGTTTGGGAGACCAGCTAGGAAGCATCCTGGACCAAACCTCTCGGTGCTGGGGGAGGAGGCCTCTTGTGTCTGCTTGTTGAGCCTTTCACTTCTGCATTCACAACTCGTGTGTGTGTGTGTGTGTATGTGTGTGTATGTGTGTGTGTTTGTGTGTGTGTGGGGGGTATGAGGCAGATTCAGAGAGATTTCTCTTTTCAGTGTCTTCAGATACTATTAATTAAGGCCACAGAAGCTGCCTAACTCAGAATCGTTTTTATATAATTACAGGTTTAGGCATCTTACATTGAGTGTGTCTACCTCCACCCCTTCTCCTCAAGCAAATTTGTGTGAAAAGATCTGCTCGGGAGGAAGCTACTGCTTACGGTTCTCTGTTGAGATGAAAGCACATGGTTCAGGTAAGACGCTTAAATCAGTCACCAAAATACTTACGACTGAGTGGCAGAATTCCAGTACCAGGGGTGGTGTATCAATATCTTTGTATGTGTGCACACACACATGGGACCCATATATCTATGTACTCACATACTCTCTGTGCACTTATTCTTGACTTACCTTATAAGAACTGTTGGCTATCATAAAATAGGAAAGAAAATAATAATTTTTATTTAGTTTTAGATCATTGACTAGGGTATGTGACAAGACATGGATTATAAAGGGTCAATTCTGAAAATTCATGTATTCTTCCCAGAGACAACTGTCAGAGAATACTAGAGAACAACTGCAATATGTACAATCACATAATGTTTGTTTTTCTTAATAACATCATTTTAAAGTCATATATTTTTTAATATAACTTTTCATGATTATAGAAAATTAAATGTATCCTAAAATTCACTTAATTGAGTCCTTCTTGCTAGTTGTTGGGTTGCTTGTAATTTTTTAATGCTTTTTTTTTCAAGTGTTACACTGTAGCACAAGCTGACCTGGAATTCACTCTGTATTCCCAGGGTGGCCTTGAACTCACAGTGATCCTCTACCTCTGCCTTCCAAGTGCTGGGAATGAAGGTGTGCGCCACCACACCGGCTTTAATGCTTTTTAAAGTGTTCTTTAACTCTCTGTTGTCCCCATCACCCATGGATTCCTTAAGGCAATTGCATAAGTCAGCTGTTGAACAGAAGAGTTTTAAGCTTTTAAACATTTTTAAATTTTTTAGAATTTATTCATTTGAGAGAGAGAAAGTGGCAGAGAGAGAGAGACAGACAGACAGACAGACAGACAGACAGACAGACAGAGGGAATAGGTATGCCGGGGCCTCCAGCCACTGAAAATTAACTCAAGATGCATGCTTGTGCATGTGGCTTACATGGGTCCTGGAGAAGTGAACATGGGTTTCTTTTGGCTTTTCTGGCAAGTGCCTTAACCGCCAAGCCATCTCTCCAGCCCAGGTTTTAAGATTTTTGATACTTGTTGCCAAATTATTCTCCAACAAACCTTGGCCTGTTTCTCAGAGGAAATGTATGAAACCCTCGAAGTCTTCCCAGCTTTTCAGTGCTGAGAATTCTGAAAACAAAAGGCATCATTTCCAATTGACTATGAGAAGTAATCTCCGTGTGTGTGTATGTGTTTGTGTGTGAGAGTGTGTGTGAGTGTGTATGTGTGAATGTGTGCGTGTGTTGTGCGTGCACACACTCACATGCATGTGAACATGCTGAGAAGAGCATCTATTTGTAAATCAGACTGTCAGGAAGCACCCTCTTCCTGCAGACAGTAGCGCACTTAAAATTTGCCAGATTTTGACATTTGAGAAATAATACTAAATCAAGGAGGAGTGTAAGAGCCCTTGGGAATTTTAAGTTCTTCCTTTGCAGCCAAGTATTTTTAGACAATTGTGAAATCTCTGGATTGCCATAATTTTCCAGTGGAAAACAGTTTTTTTGTTTCTTAAAAAGAATAAATAGGTATTCCATAAAGTGTCTTCAAGAATATTTATTTGGGCTGGAGAGATGGCTTAGCGGTTAAGCGCTTGCCTGTGAAGCCTAAGGACCCCGGTTCGAGGCTCGATTCCCCAGGTCCCACGTTAGCCAGATGCACAAGGGGGCGCACGCGTCTGGAGTTCGTTTGCAGTGGCTGGAAGCCCTGGCGCGCCCATTCTCTCTCTCCCCCCTATCTGTCTTTCTCTCTGTGTCTGTCGCTCTCAAATAAATAAATAAAAAATATTAAAAAAAAAATTTAAAAAAAGAATATTTATTTGAGGTCAGATGCATCATGAGTTAGGAGTAGTGTGTGTGTGTGTGTGTGTGTGTGTGTGTGTGTGTGCGCACGCGCGTGCAGCACATATGTTTGCGTATCTAGCGGTAGGAAAATGTTTCCCTGTTCAGGGTTGCCCATAGGACTCACAGGAGTCCCCATGGATAGATAAGATTGTCTGTACAGACTGCCTGGGCTCAGACTGGACAGCTCTGTTGTTTTCTCAACCTGTGATGGTGGGCAACTGACATTTACAAAATGTAGATTAAAAATAGTGTCCATCTCATGGGTATGTGGAATATTGTAACAATATGTAGAACGTCTATAGTCATTAAAAGACCTAGGTCAAGAGATTGTTGGGCTGAAGAGATGGCTCAGTGGATAAGACGTTTGCCTGTAAACACCAACAACTTGGCTTCACTTCCCCACTAACCACGTAAACCAGATGCTCAAAGTGGCACATGTGTCTGGAATTCGTTTGCAGTAGCTAGATAGAGGTTCTGGTGTGCCCAGACTCTCTCTCTCTCTCTCTCTCTCTCTCTCTCTCTCTCTGTGTGTGTATCTCTCTGCTTGGAAATAAATAAATAAATAAATAGATAGAATGTTAACTGATAGGATAAAACCATCATGGGCCAGGCATGGGGACATATTCCTTTAATCCTAGTCCTTGAAATGTCGGGTTTAAGAGGATCAAGAGCTCAAGGCCAGCTGCAGGTACATAGCAGGTTCAAAGCCAACTTGGGCTAAATGAGACCTGTCTCAAAAACATGTGAACAACAGATAAATAAAAAGTGATTCCACTAGGAGTAAGCAGCTGTGAAGTGTGCCACTAATCACAGTATCTCAGCATAATCTCAAGTTTTGCCAGAATTATTTCCCCCTCCTGTTGTGTTCATCTTCCTCTGTCTAAGAAGTTGAGTCTACTTCGGCATGAGTTTGGTTCTCATTCCTTGAGTCAGGATTGTCCTGGAAAGAGAGTGCAAAGGAAACCTTTGAGTGTGCGACTCCTGTTCCATGGAGGTCTGAGTCATTGCTCTGTCCCCTGGCTAGGTCACCTTGGATCAGCTCCGGGTGACAGCAGCTTCATTTCCCCCAGGCTCTCCCTTGTCTTCTGCTCTGGTGGCACAGTAAGAGTCTTGGGTCACCGAGAGCCACCCAGCAGGCGTTCCTTACCTTGGGAACAGCATGTGAGCTGCCCTAGTTGGCTCCTGGCTTTCACCTATTACTAAATAAGCCCATTTCCCTAAATGAATGAATAAGAAGACGGAGTAAGAAATGCCCTCCCCCAGCTCTTGGCAGCAGACTCTCCAGCCGACACAAACACAAAAGAGAGCGCCCGGCTCTGAGCCCCTCCGCCCGCCGGCTGCATTTTTAAGGTTGAGAAGTAGGAGGAAAAAAGGGCCAAAGAATTATTTGGTATTAATGAGGCAAACACAGGGCCACTTGGATGGCTTCAGCCACTGCCTTTCACCGGTTTCCCTGCAACTGACTTGTGTCTGTGGGCACTGCATTCATTTGAGCCCCGATTTCCACTCTTAATTTGGACAGCTCTGTGTTTCTAAGTAAAACAGAAACATCTGAATTCCTAATTAAGACATTTTAGCTTAAGAATGCCTCTCTAATGGTCATAAATTATGCTCCTTTAAGTGATTATGAAGATGAATAAGAAAATAAAACTTGCATTTATACACATATGTGTATTAGCCCAACAAAATAAGTTCATGGGAGAGACCAGAAAAAAAAAATGAGTTGGCCAATATAGGTCAGCAAAAGAGTTCGCTATGTTCTGCCAGACTCGATGAGGTACTTCTTAAGTGGAGGTAGGAAGGCTGTGTGTAGCCGCAGCGAGGATGGTAATAACACCACCATATGGAACATTTGGTATTTGGATAGCACTTAGCTTCCTTCTCAACGACAGAATCAATAGAGGCTCAAACAGAGAGGAAGAAAGGAGTCTTTCGCTGCGGATCTCAGGCTGCTGTGCAGAAATGCAGGCATGGTGATTATCCAAGGCTTACGAGAATAAATTTCTCCAGGGAGGCAGGAGAGCAGGCAGCATTATTTAAGCATATCTAATGGGTCTGTGACCTAGGATGTGGCGTCCAGCAGGTTTTGCTTGTCTCCCATTCCGCAAGCATGCCTATGCAAACCTTTTTTTTTTTTTTTTTTCAAGCCATGTAGAAGGGTTATTTTGCAAGAGCAGGCCAGAGTACTGCTGGCTGAAAATTTAATTCCTGGGTTCCCTAGGGACCTTAGGATAGCCTAGGATGTGGCCAGTAGAGTATTAAGGCATAGCTTTTGGACTGTGAGAAATTCAGACAATGCCTTTGCATGTAAGTCTCATTCAGTCGCTTGTTACTGAGTTATTCATCTGGCAAATGCCTGGTGAGTGCACAGATCTAGAAGAGTCCAGGAGGCCCTGGTGGAGTGTCCGGAACTAAGGGAGGTACTATCAAAAGCATCCTATGTAGTTTGAGGGCACATTGAGCTGAACATGACTGTTGTAAATAGATACATGGTGCACGTGTACTGTGAAAAATGAAGAAGCTTTCTCTGTTGGAGAAGACCTGTTGATAGAAGGCAGGGAGCAGAAGGAACCACATAACACACAGGGACCAGCCATGAGTAGTGGTAATAGCCACAGAGACTGGGAAATGAAGACAGTCAGGACAGAAAAGTGCAGAACACTCCTCGTATGCATGCCGGGGCCAGGGAGTGAGGTGTGGTCATTGATCTCTTGATTTAGATGATTTAAATAAACCACCTTGCTCACAGTGTCACACGTCACTAAGAAAGTGGACAACTTCAACATTCCCTTATGAATGGGAGAGATCTCACGAAGCCCCCCTCCTCCCTGAGGAGGATTGGTAGCTAATGGCTGCCTGGGGACAGGCCATCACTTTCTTTGGTGGCATAGCCACTCTCCAGTAAGTTGGCCATATTCCAATAAATGATTCCCCCATCCTTGCTCATAGAAGCCCCAATGAGCCAATGGGCAACAAGAAAAGGACATGAAAGAAGGAGAACGACTTAATAATTGTAACACGCTGGGTGTGGTGGTGCACGCCTTTAATCCCAGCACTCAGGAGACAGATGTAGGAGGATCACTGTGAGTTGGAGGCCAATCTGAGTGTACATAATGAATTCCAGGTCAGCCTGGGCTAGAGAGACACTACCTCAAAAAAAAAAAAATAATTGTAATGACATATTGTGCAGAACATTGGCACTTTAGGGTATTTATTAAGTGAGATGTGATTATTTCATGAACAACTAGGAAACCACAACAGTGGATTCAACAACCAAGGTACAGAGTGACCCGCAGGCAGGTAGCATATAACATGTAGAGACATCAGACAAAGGATGGTTGATGCCTCTTGCAGGAAAGATCGAGACATCATGAGACTTTAGCATACTACTCAGAATTCTTGAGTATTTCTAGAATTTTCCGTGTAGTATATTCAGAATAAAGCTGACTGGGTAACTGACACTGAGGAAAGTAAACATGTAGACAGTGCCTTGCTCTGTTTTCTAGCCTTACCCAGCATTCCAATAAATGAGGAGATGGTCTCACATTTATTATTTTCTTAGCCATAGCTCTTTTCTTGCTGATTCCATTGTAATTTACCTAAGAGAGTGGGTTTAATTTCATAGTTAATTGCACTACATGTATACAAGTACGATGGACTGATGGACTTAACTCTGTTGTCTCAGGGTGGCCTTGAACTCAGGGCGATCCTCCTACCTCTGCCTCCCGAGTGTTGGGATTAGAGGTGTGCACCACCGTGCCTGGCTCTGGACTTAACTCTGTAGAGACTGTAGGTTCAAAACCAATACATCTGTCCCTCTAGGTGTCAAATCCTGGTTATTTGAGTAATTAGCACCCTCCCCCATCATCTTGGGCCCGAGATTCTTTCCCCCTCATCACTTCATTCCTGGCTGGTTGTAGAAGTCTTTGAAATGATAAAGATCCACTCACAGATTTATTTTCTCTCCTTCGTTGGCCTTTGGCAACGGTTTGATTAAATGCTATCTCCATGTTTGGCTTCGAATTTCCTATCATGACTGGGCACTTTTTCTCTATCACTTTTCTCTGTCTACTGGTCTCTTCTGAGGTTCAGGTCTCTCTCAAGGAACACGGAGCGACCAGGCTTTGCTTTGACAAGCCTCAATTACTTGTCCATCGCGTCCTGCTCACACGCATGCACGCACGGAAGTGCACCGTATTCTGGGACATGGTGCTGTTTCCCACTTACGGCTTTATAATGCATATTTTCATAGTGAAGAAAACCATCTTGATATCTGTTAAATATTTCAGATACAGATCCCCCTCAAATGTGTTTTTTCAGCATAAATACGTTCTTCCTTTTTTCTATTGCATTTCCTTCAGTCTGGAGGTAGCATCTATAATTTAGAGTCAGTTTGGTAGAAGGCATTATTTTGAGACACTTTATGATGTTTTTCATGGCAAAAGGTAAAAAAAAATGTACGGTCAAAGACTCAAGAGTACATAGTGTTTTATATTTAAGCATGGATCTTCAAAACTATTTTAGAGTACATTAGTATGTCTAAAATAATTCACCAGCCTTTTGTATGAAGCTGTATTCCTTCCAGGTGTTATATAGACAATGTGATTTATGGTGTCAGTATGGGGACACTCACATAGTTGTAATAACTTGCAACAAACAAGCCAGAGTGTTTTGTTACCTGACGTAGCCAACCCATTATACAGGGTTCATTCCAGGGGCCAGTGTTGCATATTCTCACATGGGGACCCCTATGCTGCCGAGGTTTTCTTCCTCAATGCATGCATATTGCCTTGATAATGGAAAGACTTATTCAAAAGACAATGTTTTGTGGTTCTTTTCAAGTTGTGGGGATTTTTCCCTGTTAGTGATCATACAATGAAATAAGACATTTAAATGTATTTTCTAAGTTCTGAAAAGTGAATGATTCTAGCATTTGATGTAATCATAGTTGACCTAAGAAGAGACCTTGAGGATCATTTAATCCCTTTCTCCATAGCTCAGGACTTGCCACCCCAACCAATAACATTAACCACTTTCCTTCAGTCATTGTTCAGATCCCTTATCTCTTATTTATCAAAGCTGTGAAAATACTTGGAAATCATGTGAAAGAAAGTCTTGGGGCTAGAGAGATGGCTCAGCAGTTAAGGCACTTGCCTGCAGAGCCAAAGGACCCTGGTTCTATTCTGCAAAACCCACATAAAGCCAGAAACACAAGGGTGGCACATGTGTCTGGAGTTCATTTGCAGTGGCAAGAGACCCTGGCATGTCCATTCTTTCTCTCTATGCCTCTCTGCCACCTTCAAATAATTAATCAATAAATAAAATATGTAAGAAAACATCTTGGAGCTTCTAGGAGTGGTGGCTCATGCCTGTAAGCTCACACTCAGGAAGATAAGGCAGGACAGTTACCATGAGTTTGAGATGATCCTGAGCTATGTTATGAGTTCCAGGCCAGCCTATGACATGTTATGAGGTTCTGTCTTAAAAAAGGTTTGGGGAACCAGCTCAGTCTGTAAAATGCTTATTTTGTAATTATTTTGAGGGCCTGAACTCAATCTCTAGAATCTATATTTAAGAATCAGCAACAAATAATCTGGACCTGAAGAGATGGTTCATTAGGTCAAGTACTTGATCCACAAACATGAGGGACAGAGTTCAGACCTCCAGCACAAACCTTCATACACATGTGCATCCATGAACATGAGAACACACATGCATGCACACATACCAAAGAAAAGCCCAGGTAGGGCAGTGTGGGTTTGTGCTTAACTACTTGGCAAGTTACAGGACATTGGCTGACCATGGCTCAAAAAAGGGTGAATGGTAGGTGAGAAACAATCCCTGTGGTTGATGTCTGGCCTCCACATGCACACACGTGCCTATGTACCCCACATACAAACATACACATGCACACACATACACATTTAAAAAACAGACAAAAACCTTTGGAACATAATGTATTTTTTTCTTGAGTTCAGAAGAAGCAATTAAAAAGCTGTGCATGGTGGCTTATGCCTTTAATCCCAGCCCTTGGCAGGCTGAGTGGAGAGAATGGCCCTGAGTTCAAGGCCAGCCTGGTCTAGAGTGAGACTGCCTAAAAAAAGGGGGGGGGGTGAGAGATGGCTTAGCGGTTAAGGCTTTTGCCCCAGGACCCACGTTAGCCAGATGCACAAGGGGGCACATGTGTCTGGAGTTTGTTTGCAGTGGCTGGAGGCCCTGATATGCCCATTTTCTCTCTCACTCTCTCTCACTCTGTATCTGCCTCTTTCTGTCTTGTGCTCTCTCAAATAAATAAATAAATAAAATAAACTTTCGTGGTATGCAATAGTATTGAGTGGTCATCTCCTAGAATAAATGAGAAGGATTAGGTGATATATATTTAAATTTTCACTAAATGTTTTATTGAAACTTGGCAAGACATTTCTGTGAATTGGTAATGGCATCCTGTCTGCCGCAGAAATACTCTTTCTTGTGTGTCCCTCTTGTTTCTTTTATTTGCCATGGAAGAAACGGCTTTCAGAATTATCAGAACTGTAGACGGGTCGGTCCTGAGGACCTTGCCCTGCCTGGCACAGTGGATGCTCCTTAAACGGTGGCTGCTGCTTCTTCTGAGGCATCGTTGGCTCTTTCCACTTGTTTCCTTTTTGGGACTATCTGAAACAAGTAGATACAACCGAATAAAAACGGGTCCTGTGCTTTAGAAGCTGAGACTGTATTTGACCTCACTGGTAGAGATATGATCCTTCCAGTGTGTCTGTGGAGAAACCCAAGTTCAGGTGGAACGCTCTTGGACTTGGGGATCAGGAGGACTTTGAACAAGGTATTCAGTGAAACCGCCTCCATGTTCTCCATCTGGAACACGAGTGAGTTCCTCTGTAAGGCAACTTGAGGTTTCTTCCATTTCTAAATATTGTCACCTTCAATCCTTGGTTATTTGAGCCTTTAAAGTCCCTGTGGAAATGTGTGAAAAGCCACAATTTCTGTTTATACCCTCCTGGCTGGTGCATTTGTGCATTTTCATGGGTTTTGAGTTAGTGTCTTCCCTCCTGCTTAGGTGGTGGTAAAGCCTGCTTGCTCTGCAGGGATGATGGTCAAACTACATCACACAAACCAAGCACTCCTTTCAGGCACAAAGGCTCTGCGTTCTGCTTAACCCTTTCAACTGGTCTTCGGGTGGCTCGGAGGGACCGTCACTTGACTTGGCACCGAGACACAGCTGTCTCTGGAGTGGAATTTGGCAGCTGTGTCCTAAACTGCGGTGCTCATATGAGAGTGTGGGGCAAAGGAGTGAGACCGAAATAGAAGATTTCAAAATAATCCAATTAAAACAGCAGGAAGAGTGGAGTTGGGCAACGAGAAAGAAAAACGATTGGCTCTCAAAGCTCACTGTCTCCTGTTGACACAGGGTGGACCCTGTGCCCCACAAGTGCCAACCTGCTTCCTGATGGAAAACCTTCCAGAAAGCCCTGGCACACCCTGAACAGGGGCTTGTCTTATGTCCCATGGAGCTATCATCTCATGATGTTTTCTCTCTCTCTCCTCCCAGTGGTCTAATTATCAGGTGGTGTTGACACACAAATAGTTCTCTAGTTCTCTTACTTTCAAGCTATCCCCTCTCTTTTGCCCTGTAAGGATAATATCACAGTTATATGTTGATGACATCAGGATGGAATAAACTGAAAGCAGCTATGCTGAAACACCTTTGGTCTGGCTTTGCCAGGATGAAATGGCAGAGCAGGTAGTGAACCCCTTCTGCGAATTCAAGGATCTTGGTAATACTTGACAGAAAGGGCATTCAAGAAGTGTGCTCTGGGGTCGGAGATACTACATAGTGGTGGTGTGCTTGCGCCCCAGTACTGCAGAAAATAAAAGGACCTTGTAGCTACAGTTAAGTACAAATGAGAACCCTTTAGTTTTCTCCAATAGATATAACTACTGTGATTTATAAATGTAAGGACAGGAGCATGGAATTTGTAGTGGATAACAGGGAGAGGTGCTACAGGCCGGGGCGACGGCTCGGCAGGTGACCTGCGTCTAATTCCCAACACCCACACCGAAAGCCTGTCCTGGCCACGCGTGCTTGGAACTCCACTGCTGGGGGCGGGTGGGAGGCACAGATAGGAGGATCACTAGGGCCACCTGGCCAGCCAGCTTAACCAAAACACCCGGAGCTGCAGTTTCAGGGTGACACTCCTGTCTCAGGGAGAAATAGGATGGAAGAGCAATGGAAGGGCACCCAGTGTCTTCCTCTGGCCCCTGCACATGTGTGCATGGGGCATGGACATCTGAACACACTCATATCACACACACACACACACACACACACACACACACACGGAAGAGCATTGCACAATGAACAAACCAACACTAAAGCAAAGTTTTCAGAACATGATGAGAAATGATCAGGTCCTCAGAATCATGAGTATCCAATTCAGGAGTACAGACAGAGACGACATGTGGTAAAAGCAACCTGGTGGCGCTGGAGAGATGGCTTAGTGCAAAGCCCAAGGACCAGTGTTCAACCCTCCAGGTCCCACATAAGCCAGACACACAAAGTGACATAAGGTGGCACATGTGTCTGGAGTTCAGTAGCAGTACCTGGAGGTCCAGTATCTGGCGTGCCAATTTGTGCATGCTCTCTCTCTTGCATAAAAACAGGCCGGTCTCTTGGGCTTGCCTAAAAAAAAAAAAAAGCAAAATGGGCATTTTAGTTTAACCAGAAAAGAGAATTATAAAGACATTTACATTAAAGTGTGAGTTATATTTACAGGCATATCTTGGGTAGTCAAATTAATATGGTCTATTATAAAAAGAACCAAAGTGAAATTCAAGAAAGGATAAATTAAAATGCACATAGTAGGCAAAATGAGACTTAATATCAAAACATACGTTTTTGAATCTCAGATCTGCAGTTTCTTAATTTTGTGACCTGAAGAACTCACTTAAAATATGAGTTTAATTAACCTATAAAAGCAGCCATGGTTAGTGTCTGTCTCACAGGGTGTTGGGATACTTAAACAAGATAATGTGCTCAGAATATTTTGTGAATTGAAGAGGCCCGTGGCTGCATTAGATCTGACCTTTCTTTTGTTGAGGCAGGTTTCCATTCTACCCCAGGCTGACCTCCAAGTCGCTGTATAGCTCAGGTTGGCCTCAAGCTCAGGATGGTCCTCGTACATCAGCCTTCCGCGTGCTGTGGTCACCGGTGTGAGCTGCCACACCTAGCCCTGGTGTGGTGCCAGCTCTCAGGGACAGCAACTCCATGTGGACCGGACTTAGAGAACCACTCACACAGAAGAAAATCTATTGTGTAAAACTTCAAAACTAAGCACCAGTTATTTGATTTCTGGCTCAGAAATCTTTCTGTGTTTTTAGAATTATTCTGAGAAAAACTTCTGCTGGGCTGTGTAACACAGTTGTCCACTCTGCATCGAGCTGCGATTTTATAGTAAACAGTGCCTATGAGTCAGCTGTCATTAAGAGAGTAAGAGAGGAGAGCGCTGTCTTATTTCAGTTAATAACCCTCATTTTGGGAGGCTTGGGCAGAGGAAGGGGTCCCGAGGGCTGGAAGCAAGTGTACTCTTCAGTAAGATGCTAATTCCTGGAGATTCGCGGAGGGGAGGGATGCACGCGAGGCGTCGCCAAGTGCGGGCTGGCGCGCTCAAGTTCCCTTTATGCCTCTGCCCAGCTGTCTCATTAGCTTCTGTCGCTTAATCACAGACGCCAGTGAAGTGTCTGCTTGTCCTTTTTTTAGCTTTTCATCTTAATCTCCTAAAAGAGTTAACAAAAGCAAATCGATTGGACTGCATCCTCTGTGTGCGTGTGTTTGCACACTGTGTGTCTGCAGGCCGGGGTGGGGTGGGACACGCTCTATTTATAAATGGATACTGATATGGAGATGAACCAGCATGCCAGCATATTTGCCAGTGCATTTGTGAATATGTGCGGGCACTTGTGTGGGTGCCCACAGACACAACACATATGTGCATGTGTGGTGTACTCCCCAGCCTGGAAAAGATACATTGACATTAATTGGAAAGGTGATAGGCAACGGCAAGTAAAACCCCATCGGCACTCCCTGTCATCGTTAAAGCGTGTGATGCAACCTTGTGCGCAGGAGGCAGTTTGCTTACTCATCCCGCAGAACAATAGTAGGAGTTAAACATTACCAAGTTCAAGTGTGTGCACACAGATTCCCCATTGTCTGCCGAAAGGCAGTGGATCTCCGCCGCGCTCCCGCTCGCTCGGCATTCAGAGGGCTGCGGGTGAAGAGCACTGCCGCGTGTAATTTGTGGCGGAAGATGCGCCCCGGTTGTTTGTTTATTATTCCTGGGCATGTTCACAGGGCTGAACTATCACACGCAGAAGGAAAAAGAACAACAAAACAAAACAGCTTTGTTTGGAAATCAGAGTTGAAACAGTACTGGAAAATTGAATTAAGTAAGGAAACTGAGTGAGTCTGTCTTTGATAGATGACGGCTCTTACCTGTCCTTCATTACTCCCTGTGAAGGAGTACAACTATGAAATCGGATTTGAAAACTGGATTAAGACAAATGGCATCCCTGATATTTTTTAGATTTTTTTTTTATACCTGAGCTGTTTCCAGTTTTCTTAGTAAACCACATAGTGCTCTGTAAGAGTCTGTGTTTATGCCATTACATGTCCCCCCCCCCCACCCAAATTCTACCCTCAAGGTTTGATTTTAAGGATTAGTTTATAAGATGCACAGGCTGAGTGTACCTGAGCAATGTTCGTTTCTGTCTAATTTCAGTTAATTTGTCCCTGGGTATCTTACACACCCACTTATTTTATGGAGCAAGCAGTGAAGGAAAGAGAACAGAACACTGCTTGGGCTCAAGAAAACCTTTCTAATCCCATCGCTGTACTGGCCAGATGTTTCCAGCAGAGAGTTGCAGACGTCCACGTGAGCCTCTGCTCACTGGCCTGTAAGCCAGCGAGGGTAGGAGTCGTTCCATCAGGAACAGCTCCTGAGAGCCTTTCCATTTGGAGAGGGAGGCAAGAGACAAGAAGGGACAACCTGTTCTAAAGCATTGGGGGTGGTGGAATGGAAGGCCTTAGTGATCGATGGACTGGAAGGGAGAGGAGGGAGGTGTCTGAGATGACGCGAGGGTCATGGTTCTGATGTCCGGAACCGAGATAATTTGGTCGACAGCGATGTGAGTGCCCCTACTGAAGAGAGTGTAGGTGGCGACTGCTGGAGTTAGAAATAATGTATATCTAGTATTTGCTTCCAGGACACCTTGGAACAGACCCCTTGGCTTGGGCTGGATGGCCAGTTGAGGCAAACCTAAGAGGTCCTTGCCTTCCAGAAAAGGCGCAAGGCAGGGGGCTGCTGCACTCCATACCGAGCAGCGGCCCTGAGCAGTGCTTGAGTGTCTTTTAAGCTGACACTTCTCTTCCCTCAAGATGTCAGGCCTTCTCTTGGGCTCTCCTCCTCCACACATAAAATAACCACAGATCTCTAGGAAATCATCATTCTGTGTAGGAAAAGCCTACGCAAGGTAACATCCACAAGATTCCAGTCCCAGGGCTCTAGTGGTACAGAACATGGATGTTGAAGCGCCATGACTGCAGCTTTTGCAACAGAAGAAATAGAAACCGAGTAAGCATGTCTGAGGTGATGCTGAGGATGATAATGGTTAGTTTTTTTTCTTTTTTGAGGTAGGGTCATAGTATAACCTAGGATGGCCTGGGCCTCCCTCTGTAGTCCCAAGCTGGCCTCAAAGTCACAGCACTTCTCCTGCCTCTACATCCCTGGAGTACTGGGATTAAAGGTTTGGCCTGATCTTAGTTAATTGAAAATTTTTATTCATGAACATACTGTAATTTGATCATATTCCCCTCCATTGCCTTTTTTGTCCCCCTTCCTTACCCCCGTACACTGAACCTCTTTTTCTTTTCAGCTAGTCCCTCTTCTGTTTTGATGCCCCACCGTCCATCATCCATGTTGAGATGTTTTGTGTGCCGGTCTTACAGAGTAACAGCGGCTGGCAGGGAGTGCTATGAGGTCGTGAATTCAGCGGGTCACTTCACGGCTGGAGAGTAGTGTCCCACAGTGCCCCTCCCCACCCTGGCTTTTCCATTCTTCCCACCCCCTCTTTTGCACTGTTCCCTGAGCTTTGAAGTACATGACAAAGATGTCTCGTTTATATATTTATTTTTAAATTATTTATTTATGTAATTTAAGAGAGAGAGAGAAAGAGGAAGACAGAGAGAATGGGTACATGAGCGCCTCCTGTCACTACAAATGAATTCCTGATACATATGCCACTTTGTGCATGTGGCTATATGTGGGTGCTGGGGAGTCAAATGCAGGCCGTCAGGCTTTGCAAGCAAGCACTTTTAACTGCTGAGCCATCTCTGTAGCCCTGAGATGTCTCGTTTAGTGCTTATTTCTCAATGTCAGGTTCCTGATCTTAGGCACCATGTCTTTTCCATTTGTTTCATATAATATAGTTTGTTCCACTGAGCAGACGCAGTGGCTTTAAAGGTAGGTTTGGCTGTGTTGTTCTGCTTGTCTCTTGGACTTGTCCCTCACTGTGTTACATAGGAAAGGATCTCCATAGCTTCTGCCTTTTTGCTTTTGTCTATTATTTTACACATTCCCACCCATAGCTCAAGGGTAGTCATATTTTTTAATCTCTGTGACTAGCTAGAAGTGGCCCCATCAGCAGTTGTTACTTGTAGGGCCTCATACAAACACAGTTAGTCTTGGGAACAAATTGCTGGGCAGACATCAGAGTTGGAGCAGGACCCGGGGTGCACTTTATGAACTCATTTGGTTTTGAGGAGTGGTAACGGGGTTTGCGTTCGGAAGGTCTTTAGAGGTCATTGAAGCCCTACACTTCTTTCTCAACATCAGTCTATTTCTTGGCAATTGAGTTCATTGTGCTGTCTTGATTTCAGTCAGTATATTAAACTAAATAAACATTTTATTGATAATAGGCAAGAGAACATCAACTCTATCTGTAGCACACCGTAATTGTACTTTGCCTGATATTCTTCAAAATACAGAACTGTGGGAGTGCTCACAGCCGGGGCTCGCCAGGCTTAGCCTTCCTTAGCTTCTGAGAGCAGCTGAGATCCACTTGTTCGGGTGGTTTGGTCATAAATGGGATTATAGAAGTTCCCATTTTGCCCAGGATTTGAGCATTGAATATATCTTTACAAAATGTAAATTTAAACATCAAATACCTTTTTAACGATGAGAAGTTTCCATGAACTATATGAGTTGGCTATGGTGTATTTAAAACATGGCTGAGATGGCATTGTGCAATACAATATGAATTGATGTTTTGTGTCGACTGAAAAAGGGACTCGCATCTTTTGTGGAATGGACATTGGCAACTGCAGGAAACCCTATGAAGTGGCCTCTAGGCTTCCTCTGGAAACATACATTGAAGCTGGCAAGATAAAGACTCTTTTATGTGCTTTTAAACTAATGTATTGACTTCAGTGTTTTTTTCATAGGGAACATACTTCAAAACTGTAATGGCAATCAGTGGTTCTGTATAAAAGCTGTATAAAAAGTACTAGGATTTTTCCCCCAACTGTCTTGACCCCTGAGTTATGTCAGCTTTCCCCCTGTTTTGGGGTATATCATAAGTATATCTCACTCATTATGATGGGTGTCTTGTTTGGTTTGGGGACTGGTTGGGGAGTGGCTGGTGGAAGTGAAGTCACATGCTAAACGTAAAGAGTTCTGAACTTAATGTCATAGACATTTCCAGGTAGAGGCAGGAGAATTCTCACTGTGGAGCCTCTGCCTAGCTCCATATAGACTACACGACTTCTCAGGCCCGTCCTTTGTCAGAGACATTCAAGGCCACTGACCAGGGGCTCTCCTCCTAAGCAGCTTCGTGGTCTTTTCCTTAGAGATGTAACAATGAAGACAACGCACAGCAGAAGACTTCAGCACAAGGAGCAAGGAAGGAGTGGGAGGCACGTCTTAGAACTAGACTAACTCCTTTTCAGATTACATCTGCATTCAGGTTTCCTTGTGTAGTGATGGCGTTAGCAAGACAGTTACAGAGCAAGGCTGGAGAAATGGTTACTCCTTCCCCATCTTCACTCTCCTCTTCCCTTCTCACTGCTCTCCCATTAAAGGTGGTATGCAGATGATAGCCTGTAACATGTGTAAGTATGTTGACATGGGGTGGGGCAAATGTGGGTTAAACCTACCGAGATAGATGGTAACCGAGAGAGACTGGAAGCAGATGAGTTAGAAGAGGAGTGAGGGAAAGGTGAAAAGACACATTCCACATGTAAACAGAAGAGCAAAGATTTGGGGGGAGGTGGTTTGAATGTTAAATCACCCCTGGAGACTTGAGTGCTTGTGATTAAGCTTCCTATGTGGTACTCACCTCAAGGAGCCTTTGGGAGCAGAGCATTGCTGGAGAAGGTGTGCCACTTGGGAGTAGGCCTTGAGGATTATTAGTCCAGGCCACTGGGTATTCAGATCTAGCTGGCTCTTGGGGTTCTCTGTCTCTGTCTCTCTCTCTCTCTCTCTCTCTCTCTTTCTGTTTCTTTCCCTCCTCCTCTTCCCTTCCCCTCCCCAGCCCCTCCCCTTTCTTCCACTTTCTTTCTTACTCTCTCCCCTCCCCTCCCCCGGCCGTGTTTCCTCCACCAGGATGAAACTCCCCTTTGGAACTGTAAGCCTGAAATAAACTCTCTGCTTTCATAAGGTGCTTCTGGTTGGGCGTTTTGTCCCGGAATGGGAAGGTAACTGCTACTGTTAGGTTGTTAGGATCACCAAAGCCCCTCTAGACTCAAGGGAGGCTGAGAACACCCCGAGTCAATGGCTTTAAACATTTATTTTAGGATTAACAAAGAATCAAAAAACATAGACGTAAAGGTAGGTCAATTATGAGAGATTTATTTTAAGACAGAGTAGAAATAAAGCAGACAAGCTCACAAGATGAGAGGGGACCCCTCCCACCTGCCACCAGGCAAAATCAACATGGAGACTTGGACTGAGTCTTTTTTATAAATCAGGCATCCAATTGGGATGAGCCTCGTTGTCAAGTTCAAATGTATTTGAAGAACCTTGGTTGGTGGGCCTGAAACAGAGAGTAGACTGAGAAAGAACCAGGCAAAGCTGGGAAAGCATGGAGGCAGAAGCAGGAAGCTGCTCTTCAATGCTGCGTTCAGTCAGACTGGAGCTCTCCTCGAGCCTCTCCAGGGCAGGGCTGCACCTGAGTTCTTTTGGACTATGTCTCTGACTACCTGGAAAAGAAGTTTACCTTGCTCTTCTCCTAACCTCTATCCCTACGGGGTAGGTGGAGGGAGAAGGCAAGATAGAGGGGTCTTGGGAAGTGGAGCAGGATGAGAGTCAGCTAAAACAAATTGTATTCCATGGTGGTACACTCATTTAATCCCAGCACTTGGGAAGCAGAGGTAGGAGGAGCCCTGTGAGCTTGAGGCCACCCTGAGACTACACAATGAATTCCAGGTCAGCCTGAGCTAGAGTGAGACCCTACCTTGGAAAATAAAAAAAAAAAAAAAAAAAAAGAAGAAGAAGAAAAGAAAATGCCAGGGTAAATGATATCTAAATATCTGTTTCCCAACTACCTAACTAAATAAATATATTTACATTTAAATAGTTGATGAGCTTGGGTGTGGCGGCTTACCCTCCTGATGGAACCACTTGAGGCACAAATGCAGGAGGCTTGAGGCAACCCTGGGTTACATAGTGAGGAAGGTCATTCAGGATGACATAGTAAGACCTATCTCAAAAAAAAAGGAGGGGGCATGGAGAGATGGCTTAGCAGTTAAAGCAGTTGTCAGCGAAGCCTAAGGACCCAGGTTCGGTTCCCCAGAACCCATGAAAGAACCCATGATGGCAAATGCATCTGGAGTTCATTTGCAGTAGATAGAGGCCACTACATACATATATATATATGTTATTATATATATGTATATATAATATAGATATATTATATAATATAATATATATAGTTATATATTATATATTATATAATCACATATAATATATAATATATAGATATATCTATATATAATATACATAATATATAATATATATATAAAATATATATCTATATATAATATTTAGATTATATATATATATATATATGTATGTATATATGGAAAAAAGTAATTGAAGAGGCGTATGAAGCCATTAGGTTGCTTTCAACCAAGTATATGTCATGTCGCATCTTTGGATTTAGTCCCAGAAAGACACAATCATTACTTTCTTCCCCAGCAGCACACAGTTAACTGTGGGGACTTTACCGAAGGGGTAGGGTATATGTATGGTGGCAGTTTGTAGACCGAAGGTCTTTCCTCTTGCTGTGTGGAACCTTTTCTCTGAGGAAACTTGAGCACACAGTCTGTTCAACCCAGTTAGCGCACAAAACCAGACCCTAGCCCAGGTGTGGTGAACTAGTGAGTTCTCTGGGGCTACTTGCAGAGCACAGAGGATGGGTTACTTAGAGGAGCGTGGAGACGGGGGCAGCTGAATGGCCCAGCGTCATAGGTGACTTCTGGAGGCAGTGTCCCTGGGACTCACTGCTCCGCCTGGCAGGTCAGAGTGTCCCCCAGCAGTTGCGTACTGCTTCCTTCACCATGGGAAGCTGTCTTGAGATCTGCTGAAGTTTCAGCTTTAACAGACTTTTTTTTTAACCTTCTGAGTTTTCCTTCTCCAGAGAATTCCAAAGAAATTGTTACGCAGCACCTCTCATGGCTCGGCCCTTCCGCAAGGTGTTGGAGCATCCCTGGCTGTGTGCTGGAGGAAAAGAGAGAGCACTCTCACTGGAGGTTTGCGGACTGGAATTGGGCAAGTCTTTGCGCATGCGTAGGACAGCTAGAGCTCAGGGCGGGAACTGGACTTGCCTGACAGCTCACCAGCATCCATGGAAAGGAAACCACAAGGGGCTGGGCCAGTGGCTCAAGCCCATCAGCCACCTCTGTAAAGCCAGAAGCAAAAAGTGGTGTAAGCATGTGGCACCCATTTACAGCAAGCAGCAAGAGACCCTGGCACTCCCAAACACACACGCACAAATAGACAATGAAATAAATATTTTTTTAAATTTATTTATTTTTGGTTTTTCGAGGTAGGTTCTCACACTAATCCAGGCTGATCCTCCTACCTCTGCCTCCCGAGTGCTGGGATTAAAGGCGTGCGCCACCACGCCCGGCTGAAATAAATAGTTTTAAAACTGGATACTTTCTTGGCTTGACATTCTTTACTTCCAGTGGTCATGGCTGTCAGTACCGTTACATGTAGGACATCTTAGCTCTCTGTTTGAGAAACATCAGGAGCCCAGTGAACTGCTAGTATTGGGATTCGGCATCTTCCCAAGCTGTTGCGGTCTGAACTTCCCTTCTCCGATACTAACTCCAGGGGAAGAGCAAGCTATCATTGTGTGTGGCGGGGTCGGGGAGGTGGGGAGGAGGCTGTCACCACATGAAGCAGCAAGGACCTTGGTTAGTGGGCCTGAGAAGAGAGAAGAGACTGAGTAGAATTTACAGAGTGAGTTTGAAGGTTCACTATATAAACTGATTTTTTTATGCTTTTTTTATATGGTTGGGACAAAGCCTTTAGACAATGAGAGAAGCATATAATGAGAGACCAGCATATGTCAGGAACAAACTCCAGATGCTGCCAAAGGGTTTGCTGCTGGTTTCTTCGTCTGCTGCTCTGAGTGCTGGAGAGGGATCGAATGCGTATGTCTGCAGCGTGCTCGGTGTCCCTTCATAACCTTCCTGTAAAACTCAGCACTAGCTATAATGTGATGCCCCTGCAAAAGGAGAAATGTGTGTGGAGTTGCAATTAACTGCCTTGCAAAGGAACTTTCCATACATAACTCATTCATAAATTGAGGACGGCCTGTCCCAGGCATATAATCTATAGACAGCATCTATCTGTGTTCCTGTCAATGGGCTTGTCAGTTTGATGTATATGTTCTCTTCTCTGCCATCATTATGGTAATAGTCATGCTGTGCTCTTAAAATTTAATAGTCTCTTTCTGTTTGGAGAAACATCCCCTTTGAAGGGGGCTTTAGATACTTTCCTTGGTTGGAATAGTGATTTCATTTTATCTCCCAATTTATCTTTAGTAGGACTCACAGCTATGAACATTTTTGTACAGGCAGAAGAAAAGTTATGGGAAAATGACATACTGTTGAAAAAGAAGTTAGGAGGAGGAATGCTTTTCTAGTATTGGCAGCGATTTTGCAATGTAATTAATCACTATGTTGGATTGTAAAGGTTAAAGAACTCTGACGTTTATAATTCTCTCTCTTGTGTGTGTGTGTTCCACACAGAGGGAGGGGGGAAAAGTCCAACCAATCTAAGCAAAAAATCTTGTTAACTTGAAAGTTCTGAACATTGTGTAGTTTGTCCACACAGAAACGTAGTTCATGGGTTCTCTATTTGCTGTCACACATATCTGATGAATCAGGTGTTGGCTCCATGTGACCAATTTGGAGACTACAAGCCCTGTTTGTTCCTAATCGGTGTGCATGTATAATGTGTGCACAGGAATAATGTTGCCTGCATCATCTTAAATTAAATTAAATTAAGATAGTGTGTATCAGTTACTTTCTCTTTGCTGGGATAAACTAACTGACCAGAAACAGTTGAGGAAGGAAAAGGTTTATTCTCAGCATGTGGTTTTGAGGAGTCCCTCACGGCAGGGAAAGCATGGCGGGAGTGGGAAGCCATAGTCACATTATCACAACCGCAGGGAAGAAACAGAGAGCCGGCACATGGAGCCACACCGTAACACCTCAAGGCCCGTGTCCTGTGACAACTTCCTCAGCACAGTCCTCTTCTAAAGGTTCCCTATACGTCCCAAATAATGTCATTTTGCTGGGGATCTAGGGCTCAAAATCACGAGCCTGTGAGGGAGGGGTTCATTTTTTAACCACAACAGCACAACCTGGAATTCTGATTCTGGGCGTGTTCCCACTTAGGAAGCTCACTCTCCACGTAGAGCCAGGATTTCCTGCTGCTGGCAGAGCAGCTTACAGAAACACTCACAGGTCCTGCTGATCCGTGCTGGTCCATCAGGAGGTGGAAGTAGAAAGCTGAGGACTATGCCAGCTTGTCAGGCTGAGACTGTCAGAGCGAGGTGTTTCCACGCTGGAAGGAATGCTTTGCTCTCCTCTCGCCCGTGCACCTCTGGAATGGTAATTACCTTTTTTTTTGAGCTATTCCTCTGACTTGCACTTGCAGACTCAGATGTGGATGTTACTGTGGACTAAATCTTTTTTTTTTTTTTTAATTTATTTATTTGAGAGCGACAGACACAGAGAGAAAGACAGATAGAGGGAGAGAGAGAGAATGGGCGCGCCAGGGCTTCCAGCCTCTGCAAATGAACTCCAGACGCGTGCGCCCCCTTGTGCATCTGGCTAACGTGGGACCTGGGGAACCGAGCCTCGAACCGGGGTCCTTAGGCTTCACAGGCAAGCACTTAACCGCTAAGCCATCTCTCCAGCCCCTGTGGCCTAAATCTTGTGCATAGCAGTCGTGTTGAACCGTCTTCCCCTTTCGTATTTAAAGCAACAGTGGAGGCCCTGCAAGAAACGTTGCCTTCTAATTTTATATGTTTTGTTTTATCTTTGGATGGTGTTCTTTATTGTCAGAACGACAAGAATAATTTCAGTGTCAAGATCGTTTTGCCATCCCCAGTCAGCATTCATTTCTTCCCAGACTGTCTTGAAAGATTCCAGATCACCTTTATTTTTAAAGTTCTTTAATTGTCAAGTTCCCCTGGTAGGGTTTTGCAGAAGTTGAACTGCAAAGCTGTGGTTGAACACAATGAAGCCTACACAGATGTGAAAATAAAGCATTTCTAGGAACTGTAGAGCGGTGCTCTCAGCAGTGAGGTAGGACGCTGGAACACTGGGGTTATTGTGAGCGTTGAGCGCTGAGACACGCAGAAGACAACTCGCGTCTTCTCGTAACTCACTGCATCTCTGTTCTGAAAGTGGCTTGAAGTTATGCCATGGGATGGGCTGGAGAGATGGCTTAGCGGTTAAGACACTTGCCTGCAAAGCCAAAGGACCCAGGTTCTCCCCAGGACCCATGTAAGCCAGATGCACAAGGGGACACATGCGTCTGGAGTTCGTTTGCAGTGGCTGGAGGCCCTGGTGCCATCCATCATTCTCTGTGTGTGTGTGTGTGTCTCTCTCTCTCTCTCCCCAAAATAAATAAATAAATAAAATATATTTAGAATTTATGCCAGTGTTCTCAGCGTGTGCTTGAGAGATCTACAGTTGAAAACCACCAACAAGACTTGTTATCAAGGGAGATTCAGACGGTACCCCTTTAATGCCATAGACTTACTTTACATGTTGATAAGGCCTCATAGCTGAGAAGAAGGTAACTTAGGGGAGGAAAGCACTTATTCTGGCTTAACATTCTGAGGGGATAATTCCATGATGGTGGAACAAGAGGCTGGCTGAGCACAAGTGTCAGCAGTCAGGAGGTGGAGAGTGACCAGCGCTTCTTCTTTCCACTCAGCCCGGAGCCTGGCCTCGGACAGCTGGCACGCACCGAACACCTCAGTTAACCTAATCTAGACATCCTTCCCGGGCAGTCCCCGAGGCTTGATTCCTTGGTGATTTGAGATCCTATTCATTTGACAATCAGCAAAAGCCATTGCAAGCCCTATGCAGTTTTTTTTAACTGTCCTCAAGCACAAATAAAACACAGCACCTTATTTCTCATATTTGAATATAAAAACATAAAATGTTGTGAATAGAACATAAATTGCTAAGCTTCATGGAGTCTCATCTTTTGACCAACTCAAATTTACAAATTTCTAGGCTGTTTTTTTTTTTTCACTTAGAGATGCTTAAGAATTTTTATTCCTATTCATGTTAAATCTTACATGCAATAATACACTAATACACTGAATTCCCAATGCCATGAAAACTCCCTTTTCTCTCATTCCTGAGGCCTTCGCTTTCCCACAGCCCTGTGCTTCTCCGTTCCACTGTGCTTGGGCTTGTTTGTGGAATACGCCCATGAAGTGAAGTTGATAGCTCTTCATGGGCATTGGGCCCGGTGGGTTCTTTTAAGGTCTCGGAATATGCTTTTCCTCAAAGCTTCTCATTTATAGCCACACTCTGTTGATGAAGGAACATGATGCTGGATCATGCTCTGGGTCTCCAGAGATGCTCTGTGAAGAGACCTTACCACTTATAAAAAGACTGTGAACCCCATACATTCAGATGCTTTACCTGGAAATTATTGTGGGGGGTTATATTTCTATATTTAGTTTCTGCATTCTCCACATGGCAAAATGAAGTCTTGTGTTGTCACCTCTGTTTTTTCTGGTGGAAAGTCCTGCTGCCTTGGAGGCTTCCTGTTCATGTAGAACGATGTGCTTCTATGATGATTACTGTGGCTATTGTTGCAAGTGAGTGATGAACTCACAGTCCGCCTCTTAAGGTCAATGCTCCCTTAAAATACAGCTGGTTTATATGAAGAATGCTAATTTACTGGAACCAATATAGGATGTTAGAGGTTACTTTTTAAGCAGTTATTGACAAGCTCGTCAAATAAATCAAACATCTAGTGGAGCATAGGAAAAGAGTTCTCAGGACTGTCCTTGTAGCTCATTCCCTGAAGACAGTGAAATTGTCTGCTGGGTGGAGTTGGAGGCACTGTATTCAGGAATCCTGTCCTCATGTGTGGGAATCAACACACCATGCTGCATGATAGATCTACCCACGTGTTACCTGAGCAGGAGTGACGCATCCATTATCAGGTATTCCCTCATGAAGGTCAAGAAGAGATTGACTTTGTAGTTGGGCTTGTGGGAGGGAACAGAATGCAGAAGGTAAGACTGGGAGAAAGAAGTGGGGGAAGGAATCTCCCCTGGATCCACCGAGGAGGTCCGCATGGAAGTGCTCCACATGTCCTGATGTTCGTGAATAAGGAAGTTCCCTGGATCCACCGAGGATGTCTGCATGGAAGTGCTCCACATGTCCTGATGTTCGTGAATAGGGAAGTTACCAGGGGGCTGGGAAGAGGGCTTGGTGGACAGAGCACTTCCTGCGCCGCCTGCATACCTGAGGTCAGAGTGCAGACCCCACGTAAAGCCTGACGTGCTGCCCCTGGTGTCTGTAAAGAAGGACGATGGAGACCAGAGAATTTCAGGGCAAGTCTTAGGCCAGTTAGCCCAGTAAATACAGCGGTGGATCTCAACACGAATGAGAAACCCTGTCTCAAATAAGGTGGGAGACAAGAACCAAGATCCAAAGCTATTCTTTGACCTTACATGGGCACCATGGCACATGCATGTCCACATTCACACATGTGAATATGCTCACCTATACATACATAAAACACACACAAAAGTGCTAGAATCTACATTTCATATTTATACCTGTCAGATCCTCTCACCCAGGAAAAAGCAGCATCCTTTATTCAGGAGGTAGGAAGCAGGAATCTGTAAGAATGGTATGGGTTGCTTAAAAAAAAAAAAAAAAAAAAAAGAACAACACGTTGCTTTATTCACAGAGTTGTGCAACTCACACTGTAAATTTTAGAACCTCTTCATCACCCCTGAAGGAAATCCTATACGCATTAGAAATCCCTGCTTATTTTCCCCAGTCTACCACGTACAGCTCCTGGCAACACAAATCCGCTTTTTCTATATTTACATTTGCTTATTCTAGACATCTTGCATAAATAGACTCTCGGGCTGCGTGGACTTGTGTGAACAACTTCCTTCCCCTTGGCTTCATGGCTTCGGGGAGAGCCCACCCCGTGCCTGCACCGGTCCCGCAGCCTTTGTTGCGAGGGGACCCAGCGCTGTCACGTGGCTGTGACATGTTGGCAGTGTCTTCCTTGCAGCCTACAGCAGTTGGGTAGTCCTTATGCTCAAATCTCATTCCGCCACGTGGCTCTACCGCCTTTGGCCTCTGTACACCTGTCATGGACTTCTGGGTTAACGCTACTTTTTTGTTTATTTTTACTTATTTATTTGAGAGCGACAGACAGAGAGAGAGAGAGAGAGAGAGAGAGAGAGAGAGGCTGGGGGGGGGGAACGGGCGCGCCAGGGCCTCCAGCCACTGCAAACGAACTCCAGACACGTGCACCTTCTTGAGCATCTGGCTAACTTGGGTCCTGGGGAATCGAGCCTCAAACCAGGTTCCTTAGGCTTCACAGGCAAGCGCTCAACCACTAAGCCATCTCTCCAGCCCTAACTCTACTTAAAAAAAAAACCAAACAAACATTTTTGTTTATTTATTTGCAAGCAGAGAGAGAGAGAGAGAGAGAGAATTGATGTGCCAGGAGTTTTAGCCACTGCAAATGAACTCCAGATGCATGTGCCACTCTGTACACTTGGCTTTACATGGGTACTAGGAAATCAAACCTGGGTTGTTAGGCTTTGCAGGCATGTGCCTTAACTGCTGAGCCACCTCCACAACCCCAACTCTACTTTTTAATTCTTCTGCTAGGAACAGTTCTGTGCTACGTTTTAATTTAGACATATTTTCACTTCTCTGTGAAGCCAGCTTTAAAACTGTTATCCATTGAGAGAGCAAATACCACCCCTCTGTTATACATTGGTTTGTTTTACAACTATTTCTTTTTTATTTCCTTATACCCCCAAAATAATATTCAGTGATAACGTGGCTGTAGAAGTGTGATCACATCATCTTACTTTTAAAAAATGTGTGTGTGTGTGTGTGTGTGTGTGGTGTGCATACATGTGCATGTCTGTAATGTGTATAGGTCCATGAGTGGGGGGTGGGGAGTGTCTGTTCATGATTGTGTGGAGGTCAGAGGCAGGCATCCGGGCTCTTCCTCAGTCAGGCTCTGCCTTCTTCTTTGAGGCAGGCTCAATCACTCTCTGAACCTAGAGCTCACAGATTTGGATCGAGGGGCTCCAGGGACTTTGTCTCTACTTCCCCGGTGCTGGGATTCTAGACGTGTGTTCGTACACCCAGGAGTTTACATGGGTTCTGAGGATCTGAACTAGGGTCCTTCTTACAGGGCAAGAACTGACACTGACCCTCTGTCTGGCCACTCATCTAACTTTTTTACTTCGTATAAGAGTGTCTTCTGAGCATCGGGCACGTGTCATAGCATCTATCTTCTGTGGCTGTGGCTGAGGGTTAGAGAGCCTGCCTGGGCCCGAGCTCTCAGCTGGGGAGGTTTGGAAGAGCAGCCATTGGGACGCGCATCCCTTTTACTCGGCAAGGCTCGGGCTCTGCGCTGCCTCCCTTGGGGTGATAGCCTAGGCTATGCTCCTGAGCATTTCTTTGAGAACTCTCTTCTGTTCATGGGGTAGTCCTGATTGGATCATGGGCGTTAAGGGCCCTCCTCAGTGGGGCTGTTGGTATTCCCCATGGGGTTGTGGGTTAGTACTCACAATCACATTCCTCAAGGGTCCCTTGCAAACTGTCCTGGTCTTGTGAACACTGACATTCGCTCCACTTTCCGAGAGGAGAATCACTTCTTTAGCTCCTTGAAATACTCTCGGGACCCTGACCCGAGCCCCTCACCTTCTTTACGGGTACTTGTGTCCACCGTGTTCGTGCCACGATGTACGTTTGTCCCTGCTTTGTTCACTGACTCAGAGGAGCAAGAGCCCCGCCCAGCAGAGTTCTGAGTTCTGGACCTTTCTCCACCCTCCCTCTACACGTTTGTGGCCTTTATTTTCTTTTCCTCTTCCTCATGTTTTCATTACCGTTCTTTTAACCTCGATTCTCTGTTCCATAAATGTACACAGGGGCCCCTTTGGAAACGTAGTGGGCGCCTTTCTGCAACCTTGTTATCCTCAGGCATGTCCTCTTATGTGTGTCCTGTGACCTCCAAATGGTTTTGAAAACGGGCTCTGTCTTCTGCGTGTCCATGCCCTTAAGCCAGGATCACCTTTAGGTTAGGCCTTCTTGAACTTTTTCCCTTGGCAACCCTCTTTCACCTGAGAAATTTTCACACAACCCTGGATATGTAGGCAAATAAAAGAAGTATTGCAAGTCACACCCTTGTTGATAATAAATCTGAAAGAAATGTATTTTAAAGCAACTCTTTGGTATACATATAATTTTATCATTTATTCAAGATGAAAACAAATGGATGTGCTTATTTATTTTTACATAAAGTTTTAAGCATTGGCTGATTATTTGATATTTCAGGACATAATAGTACTCTAACATTTTCAGGGTTGATTAATAATTTGATTTTATAATTATGGATGCTTTACAATACAAAATGACAGAAGTGAGTATAGAGCCATTTCAGAAACTGTGGGATATTCTGTTCTAAAGCTAAGCAGAAAAGTCATTTAAATTTTATTAAACTAAAGGCAGTAACTCAAACAACAATTTTTAAAATCAAACAACCCAACCCAAAGTTATACTAACTTGATTAATACATGCTGAGGTAAGGAGGTAGAAAAACATAAAAAGTCTTTTTGTTTCTTATACTGAAACCCTTATGTTTCTGTAAGAGCAGAAAACTTCGCATGCATAGTAAAAACCATTTAGTTCATAACACACAGTAGTCTTTAAAAATATTTTTTAAGGGCTGGAGAGATGGCTTAGCGGTTAAGCGCTTGCCTGTGAAGCCTAAGGACCCCGGTTCAAGGCTTGGTTCCCCAGGTCCCACGTTAGCCAGATGCACAAGGGGGCGCACGCGTCTGGAGTTCGTTTGCAGAGGCTGGAAGCCCTGGCGCGCCCATTCTCTCTCTCTCCCTCTATCTGTCTTTCTCTCTGTGTCTGTCGCTCTCAAATAAATAAATGAATAAAAAATAGACAAAAAAAAAATTTAAAAAAAAATATTTTTTAATTATTAATTTGCAAGGAGAGAGAGAAAGATTAGAATGGGGCACACAGGGCCTCGTGCCACTGCAGACAAACTCCAGATGCTTTTGCCAGTTTGTGCATCTGGCTTTACATGGGAACTGGGGAATTGAACCCTGACCATGAGGCATTGTAAGCGAGTTCCTTTACTCGTGGAACCTTCTCTCCAACCCCCTATATGGTAGTCATGCAGCCGAGCTGAGGAGACTCAGGCAGCGTGTGCTTTTGCTCAGTGGTGTGATGGCACGCGCAGGGCAAAGGGTGCATGCTGTGTGCTGTAGACCCTGCCTTAGTCAAGTCACACGGTGCAACACGGGCGAGCGCTGCCAGAAACCTTGTCTCCAAAGAGTGGATTACATTCCGGAAAATAACATCCGAGCTTGTCCTCTGGCCTCCACACATGCGTGGATCTGCACTCATGCATTAAAGGTTAGTGTGAGGCACAGTGCTGCACATCTGTAATTCCAGCACATGCGAGACAGGAGGATCACTCTCAAGTCTGAGGCTAGCCTGCTATATGTAGCAAGCTCCAGGCTAGCCAAGACTAATAAGCCAGACTCTGTCTCAAAATAAAGCAAATCAAATTAATATTTTAAAAGATATACCTATATTTAAAGTAACAAAGCTAACCACAATTAGAGTACATACTCTGCTCATTTCATTGACCTTGATATATTTTTTCCCCTTTGCAAAAGAGTATTGTGAATCATTAAAAATACAAAAGTAGGGGCCAGAAAGCTGGCCCCGTGGTTAAAGGCACTTACTTGCAAAGCCTGCTGGCCTGGGTTCTGCTCCCCAGGCACCCATATAAAGCTGGATGGGCATTTGCAGCAGCAAGAGCTTTGCACGCCCATATGCACACAAATAAATAAGTAAAGATTAGAGTACGCAAGCTGTATCAAGAAAGCTCTCTCTTTTTTTCTGTTCCTCAGTCATCTGAAGTCTTAAAGAGATGCAGTCACTAGTTCCAGTTTCTTTCGGGCACTCCAGTATATTTTATCATTACATATGCACATAACCTTATAGCCTACATGGTGTTCTGTTCTTTACCTCGTTTCAGTCTGGTCAGAACATAGAATAATTTTACTCTTTTTAGTGTCTGAATGATACTCTATTGTATGGTTTTGCAACAATACCATCATCCCAACATTAATGGGCTTTTTAAAATTGTTTCTCATCATTTGCACTATGCAAATTGCCTCAAGTGAATAACTTCCTAAAAATAGTGTCCTATGTGTCAGCAAGCAGCTCTGGAGAAGTTACTACAGGAGAACTGTTGGGTTGAAAAGAATACACAGCTTTAATTTTTGTGCATCTTGCCAAGTTGGCCTCCAGCTTGGCACCCCTGCTACCCCATGCTCCTGCATGCTCAATTGGAGTGTCCCTGTTTGCCATGTTATTAAACCTTATGGTGTCTGCCAATTCGAGAGGGCAAAGCTACTATCTTCCTGTAGTTTTAATATAGGTTCCTATTACTTTAGTGACAAGTGAATATGTTTTTCTACATTTATTTTTAAAAAATGGGGCTGGAGAGATGGCTTAGCGGTTAAGCGCTTGCCTGTGAAGCCTAAGGACCCTGGTTCGAGGCTCGATTCCCCAGGACCCACATTAGCCAGATGCACAAGGGGGCGCAAGCGTCTGGAGTTCATTTGTAGTGGCTGGAAGCCCTAGCATGCCCATTCTCTCCCCCCCCCCTTTCTCTCTCTGTCTGTTGCTTTCAAATAAATAAACAAAAAAAATTTAAAAAAAATGTATCTACTTGTGTGTGATTGCGTGTGTATGCATGTACATGTGCACGCATGTGTGGCTTGTGAGGAGAACATCAGTCTGTCTGTTCTCTACTGTCTTTGAGATGGGGTTTCTTGCCACTGCAGACGAGCTGCTGGACCACAGCTGAACGCCAACCCAGTTGGCCTGTGACCTTCACAGTCTCCTGGCTTGGCCTTCCATCATCACAAGTGCATTGGGATCACAGATGCATGTGCCACATTGCAGGTGACTTACATGGGCTCTGGGGCACCGAGCACGGACTGGCGGGTTTTGTACACAAGCACCTTTCATCTCTCCAGCCCTGTTTTCGTGTGTTGAAGAACTATTTCTGCTTTCTTGTCTCAGTAATGCGCATTCCTATTCATGGTCCATTCCCTGCTGGGTTTTCAGTTTCTCCTGCCATTTGGTTTTTAGGAGCACTTAGTAACTAAAGAAAATTAGAACTTTTGTCTTACATCATATTTTTAAAGTCTTTTCCCCCATTTGACATTTTATGTTTCCCAGGATTTAAAAAAAAAATTATGTTGTCAGAGTCTTTTTGGCTGTAAGATTTTTTTTGACATATTTAGGCCTTCTATACTCAGCAATTATATCTTAAAAATTGTCTCACATTTTATTACTACTTTTAAAATAATAGCTTTGTGGAGATGTAATGCACATACCATAAAATTCACCCTTTTAATATGTCTGACTTAGTGGGTTTTTGTATTCATAGTTGGACAACTATTGCCACAATCTAATTTCAGAATAATTTCATCATCCTCTAAAAAAAACCATATGCCCATTAATCAGTCACTCCCGATTTCCTCCCCTTTGGGCCCTTCTTATCCCCTTGCTTGCCTTGCGTCTCTGGATTTGCCTCCTGTAGACACTGTAGCTACATGGAACTGTGTGGTAGCGTCACCTCATGTGACTGTCTCTTTACTCTCAGTGACATTTGCAAGGTTCTCCTCACTTTTTTATTTTGTCTTTTTTTTAACATTTAAATTTCTGGTTACTTGGGAGGTTATTTTGATATACGATATGAACTAAGGATCTAACTCTGCTTTTTTCTGGTTGTCTATTATATTCAAAGTCTTTACTTCACTTTATAGTGTAATGTCAACTTTATTATATACCAAATTCCTGTTTGTATTTTTATTTTGATTTATATATACTATAACAGGTTATACTCTTTTTAAATCTTATTTAAATTACTTTTTTGTTAAGTAGAAAGTTGTAAGGTTACATCATATGTCAGTACCATCATTTCCCTCCTCTCCGCCCCCATGCCACTGAGGACCCTCCTTAGTGGGATTGCTGGTATCCCCCCTCTGCTTGTGGGTTATGAGCTGTGAGTGCAGTAGTTAATCATTGGAAGTGAGCGGGACAGTGTCTCTGAGCACTCCCCTTTACTCTGTGGCTCTTAGAATCTTTTCATCTCCTCTTCTGCAAAATTCCCTGAGCCGTCATGGATGTGTCTTAATTCTATATTAGTGTTGAGCTCTCAGCAGGCTCTGGATTTTGGCTTTGGTGTGTTTTGAGTATCCTCAGTGTCTGTCTCCATCACCCTGGGGCTGGTTGGTAGGGTCGCTACTGAAGCACCGCTCTGGCTCATGTGTGAGGGGTGGTTTATCTCCTCGTTCTCGCTGCCCTCTGTAAAAGAACAACAGATTCTCCAAAGGAGACTGAGGTCACCATAGGTTCAATGGGATAAACATTATTAATGAAGAGAGATTTTGGTGCATATAGCATCTCCTTTGGCTAAAGACTACTGGGGGCTTCTTTTTTAAAACTGTATTTATTTATTTGCAAGCAGAGAGATATAGAGAGAAGAGAGACAAATAGAGAATGGGTTCACAGGGCCTCTAGCCCCTGAAAATGAACTCTAGATGCATGTGCCCCTTGTGCATCTGGCTTACATGGGTCCTGGGGAATGGAACCTGGGTTCTTTGTCTTCACAGGCAAATGCTGTAACCACTAAGCCATTGGGGAGCTTCTTGTTGAAGTCCATGATGTTGTTTTCCATAGGATTCTGACTGGGTTCACAGTTCCAGCCAATGGTTCCTTTCCACTAAGCAGATCTCTTAGCCAATAAGAGAGCCATTGGTTACCGACCTGGACTGGGTGCCACTATTGCAAACAGGTCCATCTTGTCAGGCTGGTTGCTTTCATACAGCAGTGTCGCCTGTTAGCACACAAAGTTGATGGACATTTTCCCCAAAAGCTCATGCAATGGTTTCTAGTGCTATATGGGCAGAACATCTGGGAACTGGCTTCCTACCATATTCCATTTGAATTTCTTGATGTCCTGTGTCAGCAGAATGTGGTGTTTTCAGCAGTAGGGTCTTACCTTTTACCTCAGGCAGGTAATAATGTGCTTTGATAGAAGCCTGTCTTATTTGGGGGGAGGGCTCATAGTTCTCTCCAATCTGCAGCTCAATGTGGATTATAACTGATTTCTAATATTGGGAGTTACAAGCCAGTGCCACATGTTTTAGGATTAGGCTTCATCTCATCCTCTCCAAGTTATACTCTTTTATCCCCTCACTCCTGATGCCATTACCCTGGGGGCCCTCCTCAGTGGGGGTTATGAAGGCCCTGTGAGGTAGTGAGGTGACTTTGCCTCAGAGTATTTCTACTCACTGTGGCTTTTACAGTATTTCCACCTCTTCTTCCACAATGTTCTCTGAGACATGGAAGGCCTATTTGGCAGTCTGATTTAGGGTTGAGTTGTCTGTAGCTTCTGGATTTCTCCCTTAATAGATTTTGATTGGTCACCATCATTCTGGAGCTGGTTGTCAGACTAGCAGTAAGTACAGTATTCATGTTGTCATTTCCACTGCATTTTTTTTCTCAGTCCTGGAAGATGTGGTAGATGTGGGCAGTCAGTGGTTTGTCTTATGGATGGATCTTGATGCTCCTCCATTATCTATGCCATCTGTAAGATAAAACAGATTCTTCAAGATTGAGAGCAGCTTGGGTTAAAGGGGGTGTATAAAGTTGTTTGAAAGATTTTTGGTGTGCAAGGATACTCTTGTTCTCCAGAGAGTAGTGGGGTCTTCTCTGTGATGTCTGAGTTTCCTGACCTTGGGGTTCTGACGTGGTTTCCACTACCAGAAGTGAGTTCTCTCCCACTGAGTGGGCCTAATGTCCCATCAGAGACCAATGGTTACCTGCAGAGGCTGCACAAATGAGGATAGCTGGTTGATTTTGTAGTCAGCAGGTTCCCTGCTTATTCATGCTGTTAGTGACCATTGTCCAACAGTAGCTCCCAGAGGGCTTTCCAGCATTATGAGGGCTAGCCAAGAGCTGGTGGAGAGGAGCTAGTTTCCCTGTCAGTTTCAGCATGGTATTCTGATGCCCTGTGACTACAGCATGTGTTTGCTTCCACTATAACCTTATAGCTCTGGCAAGTAATCGAGTGTTTTGGCAATGCCCTACATTATTTTGGGGGTACCTTATGTATCTTTTTGGCTAACAGCTCACTCCTGGGGGATAACCCAATTTTCAGATGTTGGGATTTACCAGCCAGCTTTTTCCACCTTCTATCCTCCTGCCCCCTTTATTGGTGGTTATATCTTGTAGAATGCTAGTCAGAATGAGGGTTTCATGGAACGGATTCATCTCGTCTTAACATTTTGTCATTGTCTCCCCACCTGATCTGCCCTCCACCGTGTCAAGCCCCTCCCACTCCTGATATCCCTTCCTCCAGCTTGTATTTGATCTGCTTCTTTTCTGCTAATCCTGATAATTACTCAGGGGCCCCTGCATTGTCTTGCTTGTATTTTTCTATACTTAGTATGCTGTTCTTTCCTCATTTGCTTTTATACTACTTTTATGGTTGTTCTTACCTGTTTTTGTATGAATTTCAGAATTACTTTCTGATGGTATCCTTATCATTGTATTAAGATAGCATCTTAGTTGAATAGGAGTTACTCCCTGATAATTCCTTCCTTCTTCAGGAAAAGACAGACCTTGTCTCTTCTCTGTATCTTCTGCTATAGTTGTCACTAACATTTTTTTGTACTTATTTCTCTTTAAGCTTATCCTTGGTAATTTTATATGTCTGATGCTATTGAAAATGGATTATCATCTCACTATTGGCCGTTTAAAAAGGTTATTGATGTTTTTCATATTGACTTTTTTCAGTATCCTATGGTATTCTCAGGTAACCGTTCAGCAGACTTGCTCTGAGTTGTAGTCATGGTGTTTGCAGATTTTAATAATTTTGCTGCTTCTTTTTGATTTTTTTAAATACTTTTATTGGGGCTGAAGAGATGGCTTAGCAGTTAAGGCACTTGCCTGTGAAGCATAAGAATCCAGGTTCCATTCCACAGCACCCACATAAGCCAGCTTCACAAGGTGGAGCTTGTGTCTGGAGTTCAGTTACAACGGCTGGAGGCCCCGAGACATCTATTTTCTCTCTCTTTTTCTGGCCCCCTCTTTCTCAAATAAATAAAATATTAATTTTTTATTTATTTTCAAGAGGGATAGAGAAAACAGAGACAAAGAGAATGGGTGCAGCAGGGTCTCCAGCCACTGCCAACAAACTGCAGGTGCATATGCCCCTTTGTGCACCTGGCTTTATGTGGGTGCTGGGGAATCAAGCCCAGGTCATTGGTCTTTGCAGGCAAGCGCCTTAACTGCATAGTCATCTCTCCAGCCCATTTTGATTTTTTTTTTTTAATCCTTTCGTTCTCTTCTGTAATTAAATTGGCTAGCTTTCCAGAACAGTGTTAAGTAATAACATTTGTGGTGGGCATTCTTGTTTTGTTCCTAAGTTTAATGGAATCTTTTCATGTCCCTCCATTAACAGTGTGGCTGCCTTTGGGGTGGAGAACACTCAGTGTCCGTGTGGCTTTAATGGGGCTTTCTACTGAGCAGAGAGCGGTTTAGAAACGCTGGATCCCACAGAATCATTTGCCAAGCAGTAAAGCATCCATTTGCCAGCTGTCCTGCAGCGATGAACTAGCAGTCTGGAATTTCTTACTACCATCAACAGGAGTTCACAAGTGGGAGGTCCATCTATGAAGGAGGAAGCAACAATTCTATTTTAATCTCATACTCTATTTCCTTCACCAACCTAGTGAAAAGACTATGAAATTATAGGAATAGGTAGTGCCAAGGAAAAAGCAGAAAAAAGTAGGAAAAGTGATAAAATAGAGAGATTAAATATGTAATATTACTCTCCTTACTGTCTTTCAACTTTATGCCAGGTGAAAAATAACCCAACATATTTATGGCATTTTCTCTTTATTACCAAAAGGGCACAAAAGAGTGGTTGTTAGTGAATATGATAGGGTCTCAGGAGAGGGAAAGAAGAAAACAGTGCAATATTTCTCTATTTAGAAGCAAAGGAAACTAACGGAGTTCCAAGTATTGAGACGTCACTGGAAGGAGAAAGAATGCCTACTGAAACGTGTTTACATGGCGATCCTTTTTGATGCTGCCAGTGGACAATGTTTTGATCTCTGGCAAGGAAGGCTGAACTGAAGCGGTGTTCTGTGCGCTAACCTGAACCTGACATTCCCTGACATGATTACCAGGACAGGCTGAGAACTGAAAAGCAAAGTAAGAGACAGCAACAGTAGAGTCATTGGTGGTTGTTGTTGTTGAAGACCTCGAACACAAAGTTTTGGTGTATTGTCATTAAAAACAAAACTTAGCCAGGCCTGGTGGTGCACGCCTTTAATCCCAGCACTCAGGAGGCAGAGGTAGGAGGATTGCCATGAGTTCAAGGCCACCCTGAGACTACATAGTGAATTCCAGGACAGCCTGGGCTAGAGGGAGACCCTACCTCAAACAAAACAAAACAAAAAACAAAAAACCCACAAAAGTTTAGCCTCACTTTGTAAAGTGGAGACACTGATGGGTGGTGTTTAGAACATTCGTAGTTGTCTGAACGGCAGGCAAAAAAAGAGAAGACACTTTGGAAGCACCCAGATTGCATGACTCCCCACAGGCCTCCCACACCTGCACTGTTGTCTCCTTTCCGACCTTCTTGTGCACAGTTTTCACGTTGCAGGAGCCCCTGAGCCCCTGAGCTTGGTGCAGCCACCTCAGGTGATTCTCTCGGAGGGTTGAGTTTAGACTATGGCATTGATGTTAGAAGGTGCTTTGAGGAATAAGCAAGGACATTGAAATCAGAAGCCTTTGGCTTTGCCACTTGGTAAGCTTCTGAAGTTATCTAAGCTTCATTCCTTCTCAGTAAGGAATGTCAATAACTGAGGCACTTTTTTTGTATGTATTTAGTAGAGATGTTATAAACAAAACACATAGCACAGGGCCTCATTGAGAGCAAGTTTGTGTTCATCGATGGACCAGACGAAAACTCCCATGGGTCAAGGACCCCAAGGTGTGGAAGTGCCAGAACATCCCATCAACCAAGGATGAGGGGTGGTAACAGGCAAGACCTCAGCGAGGCGCAAGAGGGAAGGAGTCATGAAGAACAACAAGCTGAATATGCTAAGGAAGAGCTTCTGAGCAGAGAAGTACAGCAGTTTGGGACTGGTGTTAGGGCTCAGCGATTAAAGGGGCTTGCTTGCAAAGCCTGCTATCCTGGGATCAATTCCCTAGCCTCCCATGTAAAGCCAGACAGGCATTCATTTGCAGTGGCAAGAGAACCTGGCATACATGTTTGTATGTAATATATGTATGTGCACACACAAAATAAATAAATTAATAAATAATATATTTTTTAAAAGGAATGGCAACATTTTCAAATGCATGGGCTTCAATAAGTCTTTGAAACCCTAGAATATTACTTAATTTTCTCAATGCTATGACAAGAACCTGGAAGAAAAGCAGTGTAATGGAAGAGAGGCTTATTTTTGCTCATTGTTTGCACAGATACAGTCCATCATGAAAGGGAAGGCATGTTGCCAGGAGGGTGACGTACCTGGTCACATTGCATTCACAATCTGGAAGCCAAGAGAGATGGATAGATGGTGGTTCTCAACTCATTTCTTCTGTTAGTGAAGCTGGGACCCCAGCTCGTGGGAGAGTGCCACCCACCTTCAGAGTGGGTCATCCCTTGTCAGTGGAACCACTTGGGAGATCCTTCACAGACATGCCCAGAGTTGTGTCTTCTAAGTGATTGTAAATCCAGCAAGTTGACATTGAATGTTAACCACCACACCTGGAAGCTCTGAGTCATAAAGTTATGGTTGACTCCCAAGATGCTGGGTGGAAGGTTTCTGTCTTTAAGATGGGAGAGGTGGCTCTGTATGGCACTGAGTAGTTCTTTATTGTACCTGTTTGGACCAGGGATAGATGGTGCAAATTCATTAAGGTTTATAAAAATGAGGACATGGTTGCATTTGAATTTTGGAAATACAGTAATAATTTCAGTGAGATGGTCTTAGAACTTTATGGGAGGAAATGAACTCTGAGCCAGGTTAGTGCTTTCTTCCACATTCCCTACAACACCAGTATAGTTCTGAACACAGTAGATTTTCAGAACCCCTTCATGGACTTGAACAAAAGCTGTTGTTTTCACCATGGTTGTCTTTCTCATGATTTAATTCTTTTACTTTTAATTTAACCTTCTTGTGTGGAGTTGATCACACCCCTCCCACAATTATTCCTGACCTTTGATTAGATTATGTTAGATTATTGTAGCTTGTGGCATAAACATACCTTTACCTATGTAGTCATTTACTGTGCAACCCCTGGTCAATATAAGAGATGCTAAGGGGCTGGGGAGTTGGCTCAACATATAAAGTACTCTGCACTCAAGTCTGAGTACCCAACTTTTACCCTTAGAATAGGAAGCTATGGCAGGCTTCTGTAATCCCAGCCCTCTGACAGTGAGGTGGAAGGTGGAGAAAGGAGAACTTCCCAGAAGTTCAGAGTACAGCCAGAAAGAGCAACAGCGGAGAGAGATCGAAAGAGACCATGTGTCAAATGAGGTGGAAAGGTGAGGACAGAGCCAGAATTTGAACATGTATAAACATGTACACACACACACACACACACACATACACATACTGATTTAAAAAGACAATTTTTAAGAAATGCTAGCCCTACAAATCTTGAACAAAGAACATCATAAAGCTGTCCTATCTACCCCCCTCCCAAACTCCCAAATGGCTTATATGTAAAGGATAACTTTTCCCAGCCCCAAATGCTTTAGGCTTTGCCTATACTCCCTGTCAAAATTTTCATTGTTAAAGAGTCTTTCAAACCTCCCGGTTCTCTGAAAGGTGAAAGCTGTGATAGGTTTTAGCGTCTGATTGTCACCAAGCAGAGAAAGCCTGCTGTCTCTTTTAGGAGTGGGAATACATGCCAAGTAGTCACCAGAAGCAATAGCTGTGACATTGGGCTATCAAGGGTCAAGTGGATTCCCTCAATATGAGTACCTATCATGGAGTGCATAGCAGTTACTCAGAACCATATGTTATGTCTTCAGAGTGTCAACAGATAATTTTTTGAGAGTCCACTACTTGAAGTAGAATGGGAAGTAAGATGAAGATGGCTCTGACCCATATGGGGCTGCATCTTAGTACTATAGAGGGTGGTGGATAAAGCACCACCAGTCAGTTGCAGTGCATTGATCCACGAGTGTGGTGGGGACATCCAGAAGGACACCTGACCTCATTCGGGGCAAGATAGGACTACAATGACCATTCCAAGTTTCTTAAACAAGAATCTGAGAAGAATAAGTTTCAGACTGTTTGGGGTAAAAAAAAAATGCATTTAAAAGGGAGATTGCTCAGTGAGTAAAGTTCTTGCTGTGCAATCCTGGGGACCCAAGTGGACCCCCAGAGCCCATGTGAATGCTGAGCATTATAGTGTGCACCTGTAATCCCAGTGCTGGGAGACAGAGACAAAAGAATTCTTGGGGCTTGTTGGCAAGCTCTGAATCAGTGGACTCTGGGTTCAGTGTGAGACTCTGTCTCAGAAAATAAAGTGGGGCTGGAGAGATGGCTTAGCCATTGAGGTGCTTGCCTGTAAAACCTAAGGACCCAGGTTTAATTCTCCAGAACCCATGTAAGCCAGATGCACATGGTGGCACATGCATCTGGTGTTCTTTTGCAGTGGGTAGAGCCTTGGAACACCCATTCTCTCCCTCTCTCTCTGTCTCTCTGCTGCTCTCTCAAATAAATAAACAAAAATAAAATACATTAAAAAATAAAGTTGAGAGTAACTAAGGAAGACACCTGATGTCAAATTCCGGTCTCCATATATGTGCACACATGTACAAATATCTCTTCATATGCATGCTTACCACATGCACATAAAAGTAATGTCAAAAGAAAAGAGATTTTTTTTTGCTTGGTATAGTGATGCACACCTTTAGTCCCAGCACCCGGGAGCCAGGTCTAGGACAATCTCCATGAATTTGAAGCCACTCTGAGACTACATAGTGAATTCTAGGTTAGCCTGGGCTAGAGAGAGAGCCTACCTCAAAAAAAAAAAGAGGTCATTTTAGGGCTGGAGAGATGGCTTAGCGGTTAAGTGCTTGCCTGTGAAGCCTAAGGACCCCGGTTTGAGGCTCGGTTCCCCAGGTCCCATGTTAGCCAGATGCACAAGGGGGCGCATGCGTCTGGAGTTCGTTTGCACAGGCTGGAAGCCCTGGCACGCCCATTCTCTCTCTCCCTCTACCTGTCTTTCTCTCTGTGTCTGTCGCTCTCAAATAAATAAATAATAAAAAAAATTTAAAAAAGAGGTCATTTTAACCTAGAAAGAAAAAGTTAAGTGTCATAAATGTGTGATGTCATCAGAATGGCCTCAGAGCCATACTCTAGTTGGATGCCAGGGAGCCAGCCATTGTTTGCATCGCATCGGGTGCAGTAAGGGGCAATAGGCGCACATCCTGGAGGGCAGTGGGCTGGGAGAAAGGGGAATCTGCACAGTGCCTCTGAAGAGATGGAAAGGCGTGACATGGACAGGCAACCCTCTGCATTCTAAGCCCTTCGGCAGTCTGGGAGTTCCATGGTTTAATAGTCCGTCACCGGAGTGCATGGACCGGTCATGTTTTTAGAGAGAAGATCCTGAGCCAAGACACCCTCAGTTAGAAATCTACATGAGGATTAGGGGAAGTTGAGCAGATGTGGAAGCTTGGGGTGCAGGAGAGCAGCGTGAACAAAGACCAGCAGGTGTGTAGCACTTAAAGGTTAACCCCCTCCAATAAGACCTTAATTAGGCCAGCTCGTGCTGTCAAGGCTGTAGTGTGGACAGCCACTTCTGCCATAGCCAAGACAGGTGTTAGAAGTGGAAAGAAGGGAGTCGGGTCCAGTGCCTGGCACAGTGGCCTCCTATATTAGTCCATATGTGTGGGTCTGTTTTCCTTACTGTAATGAAACACCTAGAGCCTGGATGCTTATCAACAGTTTACTTAGGCCACGTGTTGAAAGGTTAAAATTCCGAACGGCATAGCAGTGGCACTGGTGAGATTCCCTATGGAAGTGCCACCTCCGATTTCAGATGGCACCAGAATGACAGGAAGACAGAAGATGTGAGGGGCTAGTCTTTCCACTTCGCAACAGGCCTTGCCTCTTCAAGGTTCCGCCACCTTTCACATTGCTACGCTGCCACCGCTCCTGAACACACGAACCCTTGTGCGGCAAACCACAACCAAGCCATAGCGAAAGCCATGTCCAGAAAAGGGCTTTGGTGGCATGTTCTGTAAAACAGCACACATGTCCTCCTTATTTTAGGAGAGGGAAATGGAGTCTCTCACTGAACTGACACTCACCAGTCAGATGAAGGACTTGGTGGGAGGGGTCCTCCTCTCTTCCATCTCTCCCATGCTGGGATGATAGACACATGTCACTGTGCCCTGGTTAGAGTCCTGGGGATCGAATCTCAGGTCTTCATGCTTGTGCGCCCAGGACGTTGCCTTTCTCCACAGGCTCACACACTTGTCATGGGCACTAGCTCTTCTCTTGTAAGGCGGCTCCTGTTGGGGCGTGCAGTGGTGTATTTCTAGTTGCTTTGTACGTTGTTGGGCTTGTCTGCTCTTTCTTTGAAGGGTACTGCCGCTCCCCCACGGGGAGGGCTGCCTCTCTCCTCTGGGAACTGTTGACTTATAGGAACCATTTTTTTTTAATAGAAACTTTCATTCCAACATGTTGGAATACTTGGTTTTAATTTACATGTGAAAAATAAACTTGTCATGCAAAAACTGTCAGAGAGCAGTTATATAATAATTATGTCTGCCTTCCCAGCACACGGACATAGGAGGCCTCACTCCACAGATAGTGTCTAATTTTCTAAGCTTTGTGTCTTCTAAGAATGTTTTCAAACTCTAGGAAAACATATTAAGAAAAACTGTTAGAGGTAAAAAACCAGCATTGTTGTAACTATATCATGAGGAATTGTATCTTGTAGTGAGAATTTTATAGCCCTCTTTAATAGTTGGGACAAGTAAGGTTCAGGAAAGATACTAGGGTTTCACAGTTTCCACCCTATGTTTTTACAATATTTTTATATTTATTTATTTTACAGGGAAAGAAGGAGAGTGCGGGAGGGAGGGAGGGAGAGCGAGAGAAAGAGAGAGAGAGAGAGAGAATGGGTGTGCCAGGCGTCCATCCGCTGCAAATGAATTCCAGACGTGTGTGCCCCATGTGCATCTGGTTATCGTGGGTCCTGAAGAATCAAATTTGGGTCCTTTTGCTTTGCAGGCAAATGTCTTAACCACACAGCCATCCCTCCAGCTCCCACCCTATGTTTTTTGTGTTTCCTGTGCAAATACTGAGTGAGGTTCAGGGTCCAGTTCAAGACATAGAGAGGGTGTAAAGGGGCAGAGACATGAAGGGGGATTAAAGAGCCATGACAGACTTGGAATGGAATATGCTGGCTCCCTAGGTAAGCAGACCTGGTGTCAGGCAGGCTCATGGCCCTGTGACTGCTCAACCAGGGTTACGTGACTTCTTAGCCCTTCAGATGGCGAGGGACCTTAATAACTCTCTGTTCATATTGAAATGTTTGGACAGTTTGCAGCAGTCCTGAGAGTCAGTTGGAGATATAAGGCCAGCCTTGAGTTGGTACCTACTGAGTTGTGAAAATGAGATACTCCATGGTGGTCTACGTTTAGCATTTGAAATATTCTTCAGGAGAAAAAGTTTGCTCTAAAATGTGTCTCTTTGATTCCTCCCATCTCCTCTCCTTCTCAACTCGCTGGCTCACGGTCTTCTCCGTGCCAGCAGCAAACTCCGGCCCCTGAAAGCCAGTGAGCCCTCTCCTGTGATCTGATCCTAAGCCTTACGAGAGATTTCCATTACCTTCCCTGTTTTTTATTATGGAAGAGATCATAAGGTGGTTGTGCTTTCATGATAGGTTCAAAAGCTGCTCCCTGTTCCCCACCATTTTGAATTGCAGAAAAGAGTACAAAAGATTAGAGCATTTTAAAATATATCTCGGCTAATTATACATACAACTGCAATCCCTCAGTGTGAATATTTTCAGGGCTTTCTCTGCTACCCAGTGCCACCTGCTCACGATTTAAATGGGCACAAATTTAGTTCCATTAAACAAAACCCAGCAGCTCTCCCTCCAGAGCACCAGCTCCTTTAAGTCCCGTTTTGGAACTGGGAAAGTAATTCTAGGGTTCTCTTGTGAGCTTCGGGTCTGTGCCAGCCACACCACAAGGCTGTTTACTTGAATATTTCACAATCTTGCTTAAAAAACCCAAGCAGGCAAGTAGGGCTGTGATGAAGTGGTTGTGTTTCTTAAGGGTCCTTTTGGCATTTGGACTTGTACTTCCAACAGTTACCAGCCCTCTGAATTAAAAACTATGTGCCTTGGCTGCTTTAGTTCATTAGGGAATTTTTTTCTTTTGCTCTTCTTTTCTTTTTCTTTTTCTTTTTTTACCATTTTCAAAGAATAAAAAGAAGAAACTCTCCCTAAAGTGTTAAATTCTGAGCCCACATGTTGATCTCTCTAGAGTGTGCCAAAGTCTGATCTCCATTTTGCTGTGAACATAGTAAGGTTACTTATGAGGAATTCATTCATCTTTTATAAATATAAAATATTCTTGGGCTAGAGAGAGGGCTTAGGAGCTAAGACACTTGCCTTCCCAGCAAAGCCAAAAGACCCAGGTTGGATGCCCCAGCATTCACATAAAGCCGGATGCACAAGGTGGCACATGTATCTGGAGTTCGTTTGCAGTGGCTAGAGGCCATGGAGTGCCCATTCTCTCCTCTCTCTCTCTCTCTCTCTCTCTCTCTCTCTTTTTCTCAAATAAATAAAATATTTAAGCATATATATTCTTGATGTGTGTAAGTCTAGACAGGGTGTTTCTTTGAGGACTGGGAAAACGACAGCTACATTTAAGCATCAACGCTGACACTGCTGACTGAAGAAGGCTGAGCATGGCCTGCCTGCCATGTCAGGAATGACAGTTGAGGGCTGGGGAAAGGCCCAGTGGTTAAAAGCGCTTGCTGTGTAAGACCAGAGCTCTTATCTCCAGAATTCACATAAAGCCAGCGGCAACTAGAACATAGTCCTGTAGCCCCAATGCGCTTACGGCAGAGGCAGGAGACTCCCAGGCTCGCTGACCAGCTTCGTCTGGCATTGGTGGTGGCAAATAAAAAAAGACTATGTCTCCAACAAGGTGGAAGGTGAGAACTGACACCCTAAGGTTGTCCTCTGGCCTCCACACCCCCATACACACAACCATGCACACATATCCAAACATAATTTCACGAAGAATGAAAGTCGTGAGCCAGGCGTGGTCTCTCCTGCCTGTAACCCAGCGCTCAACAGGCTGAGACTTGAGGATCACAGTGGCTTTGGGTCCACACACTGGGCTATAGTGAGTCCAAGGCCAACAATGACTACATAGCCAAAACTTGCCTCAAAAAAAAAAAAAAAGTTGTAATAAAGGAAAAGAAAGAGTGGAAAGTTGAGCAGCATGCTGAGCTCACTTGCAATGCTTCAGAGTTTCTTTCCCTCATTCCTTTGTCCCTTGGTGTCTGGTTCTGAAGGCCACCGCATGGTGATAGAAGTCAGGAAGCCCAGCTGTGGCCATCTATCAAGACCTAGGAAACTGCTTATCTGTCCCTTAAGTCCTTACTTTCCTATTTCTTCTCTTCTCCTTGCACACCACCCCCACCCCAACCCCACACACCCTTGCCTTACATTCCTTTCCATTTTGTCCTTTCAAAAATTCCTCCCTCCCTTAGAAAAGCTAAAAATAATGGCATTGCTTTCCAGTGATCCGCCCTTATTAGGATTGCACAGGCGGGCTGTGGGCAAGAAGGCAAACTCTCCATTGTCCTGACTCACCAGGGCTGTGAGTGAACAAATCCCAGCTCCCCCATTCTGCAGGTCTCCTCTGAAAGGCTCACCCTCACTCAGGCCCTGGTCTCATTTCCAGAGGGTTGTAACACTAGCTACCTTGCCTGAGAAAACCTGTTGATTATAAGTTAGGCAGATGCTGTGGAATCTCAGAGCTCAGCTCATAGCTTCTGAGAATTTCAAGACCTACCTAGCTACTCTAGCTATCTTTAGGAGGAGCCTTCAACAGTTGTGTCTAGCATTTCAAATTTGAAGTCCTCAGGAATAGTTGCAGACTCATTGTTGTGTTGTGCGGTGTATACTATCCGGATGACAAATCTCCAGGGAAGGAGGAACCTGGAGCTGGAGTCCTCAAGGACAACCCTGCCTTGTGTGTGATCCTGAGACATAACTTGGCCTGCAGGCGCAGACAGCTGGCTCTGCTTACTGTGGGAACAATGCAAGGAAGGCCGTTGTCAGATTCCTCAGAGGTCAGATGTGAAGCCTTGTTAACACAGGGTCATGCTGGCAAGAGGAAGGCTTGGAGTTGAACACGGAGCGGGAAGTGGGGAAGATACAAAGGGCACTGACTCCTTCATTGCACTGGTTAGTAAACTGAGGCCCAAGGGCAGTTCTGTGACTTGCACAGGAAGGCATGTGCAAGTTTGTAAACTCATCTTATACTTTTATGTTTCATTCTTCCAGATTTGATGGTGAAAAAGATGATTAGTAAAGTGCCCCTGCCCACTTTGAAACAGAGTTTGTAGTAGTCACTGTTTCTGTTTCCTGACGATAGAAATTTGAGGAAGAAAGGGTTTATTTTGATTCATGGTTTAGTCCATCATGGCCAAAAAAAAAAAAAAAAAAAAAAAGAGGAATGGTGGGCTGGAGAGATGGCTTAGCAGTTAAGGTGCTGCCTGCAAAACCTAAGGACCCAGGTTCAATTCCCCAGGACCCATGTAAACCAGATGCACAAGGTAGCACATGTGTCTGGAGTTCTTTTGCAGCAGCTGGAGGCCTGGTGCACCCATTCTCTCTCTTTCTCTCTCTCTTTTTCTCTCTCTCATATAATAGATCACTAAAAATAAAAATTGAAAACCTGAATGGTGACAGGTCCATGAGATGGCTGATCACAGTGCATCTGTAATCACAAAGCAGAGAGAAGATAGGAAGTAGATCTGGGCTGTAAGTCCTCAAGGACCTCCTCCAGTGACCCACTTCCTCAGCAAGGTTTTCCTCCCGAAGTTTTCACAAACTTCAAACAGCACCACCAGCTGAGGACCACGTGTTCAAACACAAGAGCCTATGGCGGACATGCCATTTCCACAGGGTCTCATTCTGTAAGCAGACTGGCCTCAAACCAGGCATCTCCCTGCCTTAGCCTCCCGGGTTGTGGATTGCAGGATTGAGCTTTCCTGCCTGTCTAACTCATTTACTGCCTTACGATTTCACATGCCACACTTGAGTTCTTAGGCTCATGGGTGACAACTTCTTGTTGCTTTTGGCCCAAGAGCGCACAGAATATGTTTGCTAGCACTCGGCCTCTTCAGTGTCCCTATGGGAAGTCACTGGCTCCTAGTCCCAAGCACAGAGGTCAGTGGTCATTTTTAACTCAAGCATGCAGCTCTAAAAGCATTAGATAGGGCTACTTGGAAGCGCAGACATTCCTCTGAGCTCAAACCATGTCAAACTTTAAAAAATATTTTATTTATTTATCTGCAAGCAGACACACACACACACACACACACACACACACACACACAGAGAGAGAGAGAGAGAGAGAGAGAGAGAGAGAGAGAGAGAGAGAGAGAGAAAGAGAGAGTCCAAGAGAATGGGTGCATGAGGACCTGTAACCACTGCAAGCAAACTCTACAATGCATGCAGCACATTGTGCATTTGGCCACACGTGGGTATTGGGAAATTGAATCCAGGCCATCAGGCTTTTCAGGCAAGCGCCTTAACGGCTGAGCCATCTCTCCAGCCCCAAACTTTCTGTTTTTTAAGAAAGTAACTGAAATGATGATGGTTAGGACACACGAAAATTAATTCCAAGTGCTCGGGAGATGGTCAGGCAAACTGCTGGCTACCCAAGCATGAGGACGTCAGTTTGGATCTCCAGAACCCACCTGGAATACTGGGCTTGGCGGTGCGTGTCTATGACCCCAGCGCTTGAGAGGTGGAGGCAAGAAACTTCTGGGGCTCATGGGCTAGCTAGTCTAGCTGAACTGGAGAGTTCTAGGGCTACCTGCAGACCTTTGCAAAGAATCATGTGGAGAGCGGTTGAAAAAGACACTCAACATCCACCTCTGACCCTCCACACATATGCACACCCACATGAACATGTATATACACATACACATGAAAAAAAAATACCAGATTAAAATTGGCCATAAAGGCCTAGTTCAAAGCACATTTAAGAGATGCTAGATAATTGATCATTCTTTTTCTGTTCACATGCTTACCTGTGGGGTCTTATGACACCTTGCTTTACAAATAAAAGACTTTCACTTATTAGTATTGTTATTTGCTATTTTTAACACACACACACACACACACACACACACACACATATATATATATATACATACATATATATATATATCATGCTGGTTGAAGAGAGAACTTTCTGGTTAAAGGCACTTGCTTACAAAGGCTGATGACCCAGGATTGCTTCCCTATTGCCTAGGAAAAGCCAGGTGCACAAAGTGTCAAGTGTTGGGAGTTCGTTTGCGGTGGCAGGTGTCCCCACACACTCACACACTCCCTCTCTCCCTCTTTTTCTGTTTCTCTATTTCCTTCTCAAATAAATAAAGATATTTTTGAAAAGATTAAACATGTGTATAGATGGGGAGTGGTTTGTCTTTCAAATATTACTTGTCATCAGGAACTAGGCACCCAGTCCACCAACTGCTTTTCCCCTGGAATGAGGTGGTGACCTTGAGACATGGCGAGCATTGAACAGAACCAAGGCCACTGTGCTTTCTCTGCCGACCTTACCTTTCCAAACTCTGTGACCCATCACTCCTGGATCATCGCCTGTGGATGTACTGAGCCTCAGTGCCTTCACTTCCATAAAGAGCTGGTGTGGCTCCCAGCTTCAGGTTCCTATGTGAGAAACGGCAGGAGCATGGCATTGGCACTTGAAGTGTTTTGTTTTTCCTCTCTTGGCATGAGTTGTATCTGGCTGGGACTGAATAGGGACCACCGGTACCCATGGGTGATCGCAGGTATCCCCTGTAGAGGAAGCCTGATGCGAAACCCTGCCACCTTCAGAGCTCCTTGAGTCCTGGAGGGAGCCCAGTGAGGCGTGTGAGTTGAGACTGTCAAGAGAGAGGGACAGGGTGGGAGACGGGGACGGGAGGAAGACGCAGCGCATCTTGCTCGCCATCATTTCTCTTCCCTTGCTGAAGCATCGCGCTGTCTGCTATTTGAAGAGAGCAATTGAGATTTATATTAAGGAGTGCATAAACAGGCTGCAGTGATGAAATCTCATCTGGAGTGAATGCAGATTGCATATGGTAATTATCTGTATGCTAATGACCTGCACGGGGCCTCCCTTCACACGGGAGCTGCCTCCCCTGCTCATCCAGTAGGCTTTGCAGGGCAGCTGGGCAGCGGGGAAGGTTGTCCCTTTTTCTCTTGTCTCTCAGTCTTGAACCTCTTCTTACAGAGCCTTAAAGCACTTGACAAGCCTTCAAGTAGTTCCAGGTGATGGATCCCCCACCACCACCCCAGAGAGCCCTAAGAGATGTTTTTATACAGAAGCACATATGACTCCAGTCAAAATCTGAGTGTCTTAACTGTCTGTCGCGAGTCTTTTCATGTCACCATAACCTCCTTTGGTTCCTTCTGTGGGTCACATCCTCATTTCTTGACTTCTTGGAGTTTGGGATGTTCAAAGGCAAGGTGTCAGAAATCTTTAGTTTCAGCCATGTCAGTGTGTAACTTCGGCCAAGGCATTTTGCCTGAGTGACACAAAGTTATCTTTTTAAGTGAAGCAGCCGGTGGAGGGCTCTTGAACGTACGTCCTCTGTTCTCTGGGGCTGTGTGTCTGCTGGGATTCAGCAGCCTTGGGTATGACCCGCCTTGCAAAACGGCCTTGGCTCCCTGTTTAGCCTCCACCACTGTAGAGTGAAGTCTACCCCGTGAAAATCCAGTCTGGGGGATAGTGTGCCAAGTCCCTGAGCTCCTTTTGAGTTCTGTTCCAGGGCTGGATGAAAACCCCAGGATGTAAATGGCAATGTGTTTCTAGGTGGAGGTGAGTAAACTGCTCAGGCTGCAAAGATAGGAAACAGGAAGAGATGCAGGGTGGGGAGACCAGGGGTGGGTGCCGCTGATGGGGAGGGGGAAGGAATGCTGTTTGCCCAGGATTCGAATGGCAGGTCACGGGGCTTGGCAACAATAACTGGTTACCCTCTCCCAAGTTTGAGGGCTCAGGGCTGAATTTCCCCTCTGTTCCTGCTCATTCCTGTGGGCCGCGAGTCTGGCATTGTTGTGTGAAGCTGCCATGGGTCCCAGCTGCATTCTGCAGAATCCCACAGACAGTTCCGGAAAACCCGGGGCTGTGGCCTGACTTCAGGTTCTCTTGATCACGGTAGCTTCTCCTTGAGTTCTGTTAGGTAAAAGATTTTGTTTCTTTAAAAGAGTTCTTCTGTGGGATTTAATGTCTGTAGAGGAAGAAAGCAGTGTGGCCTTAGATAAGCCCTGTGACTTCGCGGAAGCTTATTTCTTTCATCTAGACACAGGGCCAGTTACAGGCTCTCAGACCTCCACACCACATTCCTTCATTCCACACATACGTACACGTGACTCGGTGTTGCTCTAAAGGTGGAGTATTGGGACAGAGATTCATCAGTGAATATGTGGAAAAGGGGGATAATTAGTCAAGCAGGCAGATAAAATATAAACTGAATTTTTTTTAATTTCTGCCTGTGCATGTGGGATATGCATGTCCACATATGTGTGAATACATATGTATACATTCATGCGGAGGTCAGTGTCAGGTGTCTTCATCAATTGCTCTCCATATGTTGTTTTAAAAACACATTTAATTAATTTATTTATTTGAGAGAGGAAAAACAGGAAGATAGAGAGAGTGAGGGAGTCAGGCATGGTGGCGCACACCTTTACTCCCAGCACTTGGGAGGCAGAGGTAGGAGGCTTGCCATGAGTTCGAGGCCAGCCTGAGGCTACATAGTGAGTTCCAGGTCAGCCTCAGCTAGAGTAAAACCCTGCCTTGAAAAACAAAAAAAAAGAAAAAGAAGAGAGAGAGAGAGTGTGTGTGTGTGTGTGCCAGGGCCTCCAGCCCCTGCAAAGGCATTGCAGGCAAGTGCCTTATTGGCTAAGCCATCTCTCCAGCCCATCACCTGACTCTTCTAAACAAGCTCTCTCACTGAACCCGGAGCACACCAGTTTGGGTGGACTAGCTAGATAGCAAGCTCCAGGGATCTTCCCACCTCTGCTTCCCTGGGGCTGGGAATACAGCACGTGCTGCCTTATTGGGCTTTTAATGGGTGCTGGGGATCCAGTCGTGGGTCCCGATGCTTGCAATACAAGCCTTTTACTCCTGGAGCCACTCACCAGCCCTAAAAACATATTAAAAGAAAAAAAAACCCTAGAAGTATTATCAAACAAAGAGATCCTGACAGTGCTGTTACTTCACATGGATTCTCTGTCCTCGCCCCCTTTTTTGAGGTGGGATTGGCATTCTTCAGACTGACTGAACAAAGGCTTTGCTTCACAGAAAGGATCTGTCTGTCTTCGTGTGTCATCTGCCTTTAAGGCTGTAATTTGTTTCTGATGCAAGCAGGGAGCTCCCCGGAGAAGGCTTTGTGGATCTTAGGCAGAGCTCCTGTATTGATTGGTGATATAACTGGGCTATAGTGGGTGAATGAGGTCATTCTTGTCAGGCTACTAAAGTTGATGACCTTGAAGCCTATCCGATGACGCAGCCACAGAGGTGGGTCCCTGCTTACAGAATGTCCTTGTGTAGAGGTAAATCAATGTGAGGTGACTAATAGTGTTAAAGAAATGGCTGCAAGTGTTGCGCATGCCCGTGGGTGAAAGGCAGCCAGTTCTACTAAGCTCAGAGCCACACACCCGCCCCCCACCACAGCTCTTGCTGACACTCTAGGGACTGATTTTCAGGGGCCCCTTGATCTGTGTGTGCCTCTCTTATCTTTTCTCATTATATTCCAATTTTCCCTTAAATTTCCATGACCATGTAGAATATTGTCAGCATGAAGTTCAGAGCAAACACTTAGACCCCAGAGCTGGTGAGCTGATTGGCCTGTCTCTCCAGTCTTCTCTCTCTCCCTCCCTCTTTCCTTTCCCTCCCTCCCTCCTTACCTCCCTGCCTGCCTTCAATGACTTAGGTGAAAGGGTGATTAATTAATATAAGAGAGAAAGGAAGCCTAGAGACTAAGTCTGCATGTGGAAACCCTTTGTTAAAAAGGAGACGCAGAAACACAGTGGGCTAACCCTTTAATCTGCATCCGTATTGCAGCTTTTAGAAGAAGGTTCCCGGGCCGGAGAAATGGCTCAGTGTGTAAAATGTTTGCTCACAACCTTCGGACCTAAGGTTGCCTCCCCAGCATCCACTCAGAAAGAGGCATGGTGGCACGCACCTGTAATCCTTACACTGCTCGGGTAGAGATAAGAGGATTTGGGGAGCTCATTGAGCAGCCAGTCTGGCCTAATCGGTTAGCTCCAGGCCAATAAGAGACCCTGTGTCAGAAAGCAGTGGATGGCGTAACTGAGGGCAACATCCGAGCTTGTCCTGGCCTCCATATACACACACATAGGTGCATTTTTTCCTACATTCGCACACTTTCATACAGTGCCAGTATCTGTGCGGTTCTGTCCTGGCCTAACCCACGCTGGAAGAGGCGGAAGTCCTAAGGGAGCAGACCGCTGTGGGTGACAGGCGAAGGGTAGCATGGGCTAGGTAAGTGTGGTGATTTTAGCACCCCTGGGCAGCAATCAGTGGTTTTGATTTTGGTCAGCAATGCCAAATACTTACACCGTGTGTCAGCACTGTGCTAAATTCTTTCTTCTTTTCTGGCTTTGATATGGAGCTCAAGCAGGCCTTGAACTTGATATGTCCTAACTCCTCACCTCTGAGTGCTTTTTGGTAGATGAACGCCTTTCAACATCATGGCACATTTTATTAATGTGGAGAGTACGGGATGTTGAGACAGGGTCTCGTGTAGCTCAGGCTGGCCTCAGGCTGTCTTCGTAGCAAAGGAAGTCCATGCATTCTCAATCTTCCTGCTTCCATCTTCCAAGAGTTGGTATCCCAGCAAAGTGCCATGCCTGGGCCTTTATGGACATTTTACATTGTAGGCCAGTGAAGTTTGGTCATTTGCCTAAGGTTATTGGAACCCAGGCATTGGCTCCACTGGCACCTTTACCAGCTCTGGCTTCTCACTGTGGCAGAGAGCCCAGATCTTGAGAGAAAAGGAATGCTTGAACCCAGGCGAGCAGGTCGAAGCTTCATCTTGAAGAGCTTCATTAAGGGTCATACGTGACAAGTTGCTGTCCAGCTGCCTGTACCAGGCTGCAAGCGGGGGGTGGGGGGTTAAGGAATGTCCACATCATTCCTGAGACATTTATGTAGGTTTTTTTTCTTTCTAAATCAGGTTATATATTTTGCCTTTTCCTTGATTACACACTGGATAGAAAAGTTTCTGGCATGTGATTCCTTACGCTCTGGAGCCTTTCTCTGAGGCAGCAGAGTTGGCTCTCCACCTTGATGGCATCATGTTGGCTGATTCAAATCATCCATCCTATGGCAATTGGCATGGACTTTTAATTTTCTGGGTAGATTCTCAGGAAAGTACTCATGAGGTTTTTAAAATTATGATTGCTAATGAATTTGTCAACCTTCTAATCTAGGTACAGTGCACACTTAAAATGCCCCAGAATAGTTTCAGTAGTGCGTGTGTGATGCGGTGTGATGCGTGTGTGTTATGTGTGTGGAACCCAGGGCTTGGTTCATGCTAGACAAGTGCTGAGCTATATTCCCAGCCCTAGACTTTAATATTTATAAAATATAATAACAATCTGATAAGTCAGAAGAAACTTATTTTTCTTACATCACTTAATTAGCTCCCATCTTAAGAAAAAAAAAACCTTAATATTAAAAACTAAAAGATCCAGCTGTGTGTGGTGGTGCACACCTTAAATTCCAGCACTTGTAGGCAGAGGTAGGAGGGTCACCATGAGTTCGAGGCCACCCTGAGACTACATAGTGAATTTCAGGTTAGGCTGGGCTAGAGTGAGACCCTATCTCAAAAAAAAAAAAAAAAAAAAAAAAAAAAATTAAAAGATCCAACTGATCACTCTGACACATACTTGTTATCCCAACACTCAGCAGGCAGAGGCAGGGGGATCCTACAATTATGAAGCCAGCCATAGCTACATAGTTCCAGACCAGCCAAGACTACATAGCAATCCCGTGTGTCAAAAATCAACTAAATTTAAATAAATAAATGTATCCAGAAATATCTGGGTTTGTTGGTTTATGTCTCTTATCTCAACACTCAGGAGCTTAAGGGAGGAAGATGGCTGCAAGTTTGAAATCAGTATGGGCTACCTAGTGAGTTTCAGGACATCATTGACTACCAGTGAAACAAAACAAAACTTAGAGGTTGGGCAGCAGGTAAGGGTGCTTGCTTGTATCACAAAACACAAATAAGCACAGATATGTCCGCGAGACTAGCATACATGCAACAGAAGCAATCAAGGGAGACCCTGTCTGAAAGGAAAGGCAAATTCCGGGAGGCGTCCTCAGACTTCACACACACATTGTGGCACACACGTGCCCATGCACACATCATACATACCTACCCCCCACATGCATTAAAATTAAAAGTAATTAACTAAAAATAAGATAATGGGGCTGGAGAAATGGCTTAGTGGTTAAGACGCTTGCCTGCAGAGCCAAAGGACCTTGGTTCAATTTCCCAGAACCCAGGTAAGCTAGATGCACAAGGGGGCACATGCATCTGGAGTTGGTTTACAGGGCTAGAGGCACTGGTGTACCTATTCTCTCTCCCTCTTTTTTTTTTTTTTCTCTCTCTCTGTCTCTCCCCATGCCTATTTCTGTATCTCTCTCCCTCTCTCAAATAAATAAATAAAAATAAAATATTTAAAAGAATAAAAATAAGATAGTGCTAAAATGACTCAAGATAAATCAAGCCAAATGAGGATAGAGTAAATAACTGAGCTCATAGAAATTACACAAGAAATAGCTGGGCTGTTCACGAGCTGACTTCATTAAGGTGATGATGAGTTTTGATCATGATAAGTACCAAGTGCAGAAATGACTGCAGGCTCTGTGTGAACAATCAACCTCCATAAAGTCCAACTCTCAGCCCTCTATGGCTCTCATTAATCAGTAAACATTGCCCATGTCCGTTAGAGTTAATACTCTAATTGTGACACAGTGACAGTCATTGCACGGCTGGGCGTTGGTGATAAAAGGTTAAATGGAGAGGTCAAGAATATCATTTATGTTAAATGAGATGCAAAAAGAAAACCATATGTATGTATATACATTCATATGTTTATACATGTACAACTTAGGTTAAAAAATTCTTATGAAACCGTGCTATGACTCTGAAAACTTACTCCTGAGATCCTTTCCCCCAACATTTTACTATGAAAAATGTCAAACATAGAAAGAAATTGAAATGCTTGCACTGTGAACATCCAGTGCCTTACCACCCCCCAGTTGCAAGTGAATATTTCACTATGGTTTTATTACTTGATATATCACCTTGTTCTGTCCTTCCATCCATATTTTTTAGTTGATGGATTTTAAGGCAAGTTAACCTGTCACAGTCAAGTGTGTTGGTGCATGCCCGTAATCCCAGTTGTGGGGAGGTAGAGTCAGGGGGATCAAGAGTTCAAAGTCAGCCTTGGCTACATAGTGAGTGTGATGGTTAATCTCGGTCTTTAACCTGATGGGCTCAAGAGTCACCTAAGAGTCAAATCTTTGAGCACATCTGCACAGGAGTTTCTAGGTTAGATTAACTGAGGTGGGAAGATCCACTTTTCTTAATTTTTTTCTGATTTATTTATTTATTTATTTGAGACAGAGAAGGAGAGAGAGACAGAGAAAGAGAGACAGAGAGAGAATGGGTGTGCCAGGGTCTTTAGCCACTGCATAAAAACTCCAGATGCATAGGCAGCACCACCGTGTGCATCTGGCTTACGTGGGACCTGGAAAATCAAATTTGGGTCCTCAGGCTTAACCACGAAGTGCCTTAACCGCTAGGCAATCTCTCCAGCCCTGGAAGATCCACTTTCACCCCTGTGTGTCACCGTGCATTGCGCTGGGGCCCTGAACTGAGCAGAAAGGGAGCCGAGTGCCAGCATTCATGTTTCTGCTCATTGACCGCAAACGCAGCCTGACCAGACCAGCGTCCACTGCTGCTGCGCACAAGCCTTCCCCGCCTCGTGGGACTGAGGACTGTGGGACTGTTGGCTGACACAAGCTTTTCCCCCCTTGAGCTTCTGCTTGTCAGGTATTTGGCCAGAGTAACAGGGAAAGTACCGGATGCAGTGAGTTTACGTCCCGTCTGTTCTAGGACTACATGAGACCCTAACCGAGCCACTTTGCAGCTGTATGTTACCAGTTGGTACAACTTGAATCTCCCTAACTTGGAATTCAGAATGCTGCAAGCTCCATAACAACTTCAGCATGACATGAGTGAAAAATTCTATACCTGACTTCATAGGAGAACTAAAAATAGTGTCCCAAATGATCTCCTGGCAAGGTGTGTAAGAATTGTATGTTTAGGCTTTGAATTAGTCAAGGTTCTCTAGAGCCACAGAACAGATAGAACACATATGTGTTATAAAGGGAAGTAAATTGGAATATAGGCTGAGCAGTCCAACAGTGGCTGTCTGCAGGCCGGAGGGTCAGAGCTGCCCAGTCCGGGTGCCTCAGCAGTCCCAACCCAGCTCTGAAAGCCTGGAGAATCCCTGAATCCCTGGAGAGCTACTGGTCTTCAGTCCACGCTGGAAGGCTGCTGAAGCTGGTTCCGGTGTCCATCAAGGGCAGCAGCGAGCGCGCAGGGCAGCCAGGCCAAAGGCCCTGTGTTTTCTCAAAGCTTCATTATATGTAACCTGCTGATGGAAGGGCACCCACTGTAGGGGAAGGTCTTCCTCTCTAAAGCATTCCTTCTTGGAAGAACCCTCACAGACCTGCCCAGGAGACGTGTCTCTTACCTGATTCCTAATCTGATCAAGTTCCAGAACTTAACCTTCATAGACCTAGTTCGCATTCCCAAGATACCTCATTATGTGTATGCGTACATGTCTCACTCCAAAAACATCTGGAGTCTAGTAATTCCAAGTGCTCCAGGTAAGGAGTATTTAGGTCTAGTTCTCATTCTTAGATGGTATTGATACACAGTAAAGGGTGTGTGTGGTAGTGTCCAAAGCTTCTATTATGACAGATTACCACTGTCCACAAAGTTCCCCCCTGCCCCTTCCCAGGGATCCCAGTCCTCATTCTCCAAAGGCTGTTGTGCAAAGCCATTTTTTCAGTGATGCCCAAGAGATATTCAAATGCTTTACCTGAGGGAGGAGAACGGAAGAGTGTGAGCCAGTGCTCACTAGTTGGAGGGGTGGTACAATTTAGGGGACACACCTGACTCATCCAGATCCCCTGGGTTCTAAGTCTGGCTTGCCACTCACTATCTCTCCAACTCTGGGATAACGCTTTGAGCTTCTTTGTGCTTTAGGCCCACTCCAGAAAAGGAAGCAGCAGCAGCTACTCACTGGGTGGAGTTGTTGGGACACGCAGGTTCAACTGCTGAAGCTCTTAGGACAGTTGAACCAGAGCCTCCACCTGAATCCCGCCGACTGCCCCTCCCGTGCCTGGGGGAGTTACCTGTGTTCTTGCCCGCATCATGCTCACCTGTGGAAGAAGACTAAGATTGTTTCTCAGGATTTTCAGCATTGTGCCAAGTAAAGGCTTGGAAACTTTATTTATACGAACTCAAGGCCCTGTTCTGCTTGGATTTTCTTAATTTTTCCCTGATGCCCTTTATCTGTTCCATAATCTCACCCAATGTTCCACGCACATACATTCATCACGTTGTCATAAGCTCTTTATCACATTTAGTTTTTCACACTTATTTGTAGTGACCTTGAAAGTATTGAGAATTAGTGAGAATTAGGAGTCGTTTGTTTCATGGAAGGTCCTACACTTGAGGTTGGGCCAGTGTGTGTGTGTGTGTGTGTGTGTGTTGTTTGTTTTTACAGTAAGAAGAAAACAGCTGGATGTGGTGGTGCGAGCTGTCCTTTCAGCACTCAAGAAGCCAAGGGAAAAGTATTGCCATGAGTTTGAGGCCAGCCTGGGCTGCACAGTGTGTTCCAGCCTAGGCTATAGGTTTCTAAAAAGAAACTGTGACAGGGGCCTTTAGACAGTGTCTTGGTGGTTTCAGGTTGTGCCAAATTTCATGACCTGATGGTGAAATTTTCAGGAAGGTTTGGATCCAATTGGCATTATGTTACTAAGGACGTTGGCCACAGTGGGAGGTCTTATACTGTGAAAATTTCCAGATGCTATTGTGAACCAGTTATTTTTCCTCAGGCTACTCATAAAAATTTCTATGAAAACCATTGATTTGTTAGTCAGCTTTCTGCTACTGTAACAATACTCCTGAAATAACCAACTTATAAAGAGAAGAAGGTTTATTTGGGGCTTACAGTCTCAGAAGTTCCAGTCCATAATCTATTGGGTCTATTGCTTTGGGCCTGTGGTGAGACATCACACCATGGTAGGAATATGTGATGTTTTTAAAGGGCTATGACCACTGTTACACTTCATGGTCAGGAGACAGAAGAGTTCAAGAAGGAGAGTTGGGTCTACAATCCCTTCCAAGGTCATTAAAAGACCTAAGGTATTCCCACTTAAAGGTTCCATTACCTTCTGTAAGACATGAGAGACCATGCTTTTAACTCATGGGGCTTTTGAGGTCATTCCAGATCCAAACTGTGGTGACTGGCTTTAGCTCTCAAACAGTCTGGTACATATCATTTCCCTGAATATATCTTTTTTTCCAGATACATTTTTCATATACAATTTTTTCTTCCATTCTTTGAATTTTCTAGCAAATCTATCAAAAAAATGGTCCCAATATAGGTGAATAAACCCCACATTTTCTGAACATTCAGACTCATCTACTCAAAACATGTTTCCATTAATTCCTTTATTTAGGATCCCCTCATAGCCAGTCAAGACAATTGAGTTGGAAATTTATGATCCAGCCTTATCCAGTGATGGCTCAGCTTTCTGCCTCGTTTGTGCAACGTGGGAAAGCTTGTAGTAACCTGAGGGTAAGTTCGTGATGCCACTGGCATATGGTCATGGTGTAGGAATGACCTGAAAGAACAAACCGTGGAAATGAACTGTAAGAATGAAATATGGGAAACGACTATAGGAAAGAACTATGGAAGCATTTCTTGTGGACCTTACAAGTAACTTCTCCGAGAATATTGGTATGAGATGCCTTTTAACCTCTTGACGTGTAACTTGCCCTGAAGTTAATCTTTCAACCATGTGATGCACTCACTTCAAGCCATGTGGCTAGGTTTCCTCCTCCTGGGACACTGTCGGCCTGGGAAGCACAGGCAACCAGTATTGACAAGGCAGGTTTAGAGGCACTGGCTAATCTGAAGCTATGCTCTTTGTCCAATTTTCTCAGTGGTCTGGTTAGACTCTTGACGCAGAACAAGTGGGTCTGCAGGAAAAGTGCTGTGTGTAACTTTGAAGACAACATGGTTACAAATGTGTTACCTACAGACCTGCCACAGAGCTGTTGATGGCCACAGGTGGCCTTAGTGTGACTGCGTTTGTGATCACTGTGTGTGTGTGTGTGTGTGTGTGTGTGTGTGTGTGTGTGTGTGTAGTCTAGACCAGCAGAGTCCAGCAGGCCATGTCCCGAAACTCCTTCCTTGAACAAATGTTCAGGAATTACCTAAAGTCCAACGTTTCTTTCTCTTTGCTCATGTAATGCTCAACCTGTGCACGTAACTGGTTTTTGACTATTCTGTAAAATACCATGGAATGTCTGTGAGTAGACGTTAGAGCTTCAGGGCTGGAGGGATGACTTAGCAGTTGAGGCATTTGTCTGCAAAGCCAAAGGACCCACATCAGCCAGATGCACAAGGGATGCACGTGTCTGGAGTTCATTTGCAATGGCTGGAGGCCCTGGCCACGCCCATTCTCTCTCTCTCTCTCTGTCTCTCTTTCCCCACCTCTTTCTCTGTCAAATAAATAAAAATAAAATATTTTACTTTATTTTAATTATTTTTATTTATTTATTTGAGACACAGAGAGGAAGAGAAAGAGAGAAAGGGAGAATAGGTGAGCCAGGACCTCTAGCCACTGCAAATGAACGCCAGACACATGCACCATCATGTGCATCTCATTTATGTGGGACCTGGAGAATCGAACCTGGGTCCTTAGGCTTCACAGGCAAGTGCCTTAACCACTAAACCATTTGTCCGGCCCCAAAATAGAATATTTTTTTAAAAAGAAGTTCAAGCTGCAGAACAGCGTGCGGCAAAAGCTGAAGCAGCAGGCTCACTCTCGCTTTAAGAAGACTCCAAGGGTTAGACTTATTTTTTTTTTCCCTCAGCCTCTGCTTCTAGAAGCAGCTAGCCTGCTCATGGGTAAGCGAGTCCTGGGGCTTTTGTAATTCCAGGCTGTGTCCTCCCATTTAGGCACGTGGGTCTTGCCTCCTCCCTTACTGTGGTGCTGAATTGTGGCAGTTGCCTGCCTTCCCCAGACTATGGGAAGAAATGGTGTCATCTTTCTCTGACTTGGAAACCATGAAGCAGCATCCTGCAGCATGTCGTAGCTAACACAGCCCTTTGTCAGTGTGACTTTTGCAAGGGTGACACCTGAGTAGCCCGTGGAATAGTGCTTGGCAGTTTGGCCCAATGAGGTCACCTCTGGTGCACGGTGCATGGTATTAGGTGTTCTGCAGAATTAGACTCAGGGAAGCTAATATCTTAAGCAAGACAGCAATTGCATATATACGTGGCAAGGAGAGCAGACTTATGGGAAGAGAATTCTCTAACCTTTGGTTGTACAATGTGAGTTTTCACTGTGTTCTGAAACAAATTGGCTTTACCTTAAAACTCCTCTTTCATTTGCTTTGCTATGAGGCATGGGTAAATTTTCCTAACTTTCATTCCCATTACTAACATTTTACCCAAGTCCCCCATGGACTGATTCTCCAAGAGTCTCACTCTCAGAAGAGAACATTGTGGGCATTGTGACTGTACTGCAATTCTTGTGTCAAAAGTCAGTATGGATTTGGCAAGATTGCTTATATGCACAAAATGGCACATGCATTTTTTTAATGATTTTTATTTATTTATTTTTCAGGAGAGAGAGAGAGAGGCAGACATAGAGAGAGTGGATATGCTAGGGCCTCCAGTCACTACAAACGAACTCCAGATGCATGTGCCCCTTGTACATCTGGCTTAGGTGGGTCCTGGGGAATTGAACCTGGGTCCTTTGGTTCCACAGGCAAACGCCTTAACCATTAAGCCATCTCTCTAGCCCTGCATTTTTTGTTGTTGTTGCTTTTTTTTTTTTTTTGCAGTGACAAAAGGCTTTGGTGTACTCATACTTTCTCTCTCTCATGAGTAAGGTTTTTGAAAGAGAAGTCAGTGAGGATTGCAGAGTCCACATAATCTGCTATGCTCTAATGATTGGTGTATGTGGCATCTCCCACATTTTATCCGACTTCCTGGTTGCAAATTTCCTGCAGCTTCCCATGGGCCAATTCTTTGAGGAATGACTAACTTAGACTCTCCTGGACATTTTGGTCCAAACAAATTACCTGAAAGCTCCCAGGGAGGGCATTGTGATCACAGAGCTGCTGTTCCTCCTCCTGCTCCTGCCTCAGCTCCTTCTGTGGAGATTTGTGTGCGTGTATTGAATTTATATATTGAATGTATATATTCAGTGATACCTGTTTTTAAATATTTTATTTGCTTTTTTGCAATTAAAGAGAGAGAGGGAGAGAGAGATTGAGAGAATGAATGTCCCAGGTCTTCTCATGGCTACAAACAAACTCCAGATAGATGTACCACTTTGTGCATCTGGCTTTATGTGGGTCTTGAACCTGGGTTGTTGGGCTTTTCAGGAAAGTTTCTAAACTGCTGAGCCATCTCTGCAGCCCAGTGTTGGCTGTTTTCTTTTTCTAATCACTTTGATGTGTACAGTTCAATGACATTTATATGTCTTAGAGAAACCATTACGATATCTGTCAGGTCCTTCATCTCTCTTCCTCCTTTCTTTGGCCGCTGGAAACCACCATTTCACTTTCTCTTTTTGTGAGTTTGACCACTCAAGTACTTCATTTGAATAGACTCAGAATCATACTGTGTTTGGCTTATATCGCTTAGTTCAAGTGTCTTGCAGCATGTGCTAAGATCCCCTTCTTCTTTAAGGCTAATTCATGTTCCATTGTGTGTGAATATCAACTTTCATGCAGCCATGCATGTTTTGATGGGTACTTGGCTTGCCATTCCTTCTTGGCTACTGTAAGCAATGCTGCTGTGAACGTGGTAGACAAATACTTCCAGCTTCCTGTTTTCAGTTCTCCTGAGCATATCCAAAGGTGGCATTGCTAAGTCATTGCTTAACTCCTCCATTCTGTGAGGCATGGTCATCGCATTTCCCACAGCAGCCGCCCTGTTTTCATTGCCATCCACAGTGCACACCAACTCCACGCCCTGTAGACCTCACCAATGACATGTGCCCCGTTTTTTTTTTAAATAAAAGCCATCCTGACATGTGAAAGTGTATCTTGTGGAAGTTTTTATTTGCACTCTTTGAATCAGTGCTGGTTCTGGGCGTCTTTTCTTGTGTATATCTTGTTTGGAGAAGTGATAATGCAAATTATTTGTCTGTTTTTGATTGAGTTATTTGTGTCTTTTTGTGTCTGGGTCTTTTAGTCTGTCTCCCACACTTCAAGAGATTACTGAACATGTATCGGGGCTGCCTGTTCATTTGCACATATGTAATGCAGAGTTGAATGCACAGTGGCTTGCTATTCTGGAAACTTCCATCTGTGTTTTAAGAACTGTCCTTGCCCACTTACTTTGCAATTGGTTCACTGGAGTGTGCTGCAAAACTAAGCACTGAGTTTCTAGGTCTCATGGGCTCTTGTCATCTAACTTTATTTTGCAGACGGGGCGGGGTTGTAATACCAGAATCTTGTCCATGCTTACAAGCGCCCTGACATCTGACTTGGTGCTGAGTAAAGGTAGGTTTTCTTCTGGAGAAAGGAGGAAGCAGAGAGGATGTCTTATAATACCCCCATATGATACTACTACAGATCAGGATTGAGAAACTCAAGACCATAGGCCCATTTCCATCCATGCCTGCTCTTATAAATAAAGTTTTATTTTCACACTGCCTGTCCACTTGGATCAGTTTTGTCTGTAGATGCTTTTGGACAGTGGCAGATTGACATTTGCTATCTGACACATTACAGAAAATACTTAGACTCTTGACTAGTCGAGACTTTTAAGTGGTGTCATTTTTAAAACTCTCTGCCATGTGTGGTGACGTTGACTTCTGGCTGTACACTGTGTACTTTATCACTTTGAAAACTGTAAGACTCATGTACACTACACTGCTTTTCAGTATTTGTTGGACCCTACATTAGTAGCTAGGGCCTTGGGGCCTTGGTACTTGATTGGAGAAATGTCTTGGACATCCTAAGCAACTCCAGTGCTGTGTCCAGATGTGTTTGAAAGCATCCTAACATGGGTGGTACTTTTTGAAGTTAGACTCTTAACTCTTACCTTTTCCCTAAAGTTTGTCTTATAGAGTGGTGTGATCACAGGAGTCGTCTCTTTCCCTCCTCCTGCTTCTCCGTGTGGCCATGCACACGTTCACATTTCTGTAAACGTTGGCATCACAGCACTCATCCTTAGCTGCAGACAGGATCTGCTTTACACTGTGCCACCTGGGACTCTCAGAGCAATGCCTTGCATGTCTCCCCTCACGCTTGCAGTTAGAGGTGCAGCTTTGTTACAGCAGTGATCGCCCATTGGAACTTTGAGGCAATGTTGGTGTGCCCACATTGTTATGTCTTCTGTGAATGCTCTCTCAAGCTTTCATAGGATGCACTTAGGCTGGCTGGTGGAGGAGCTGTTAGGTGCCAGAACGCTGTCTTTGACACTTTATATGACATGATTTGGCAATGGAAAGGTATTAAACATTAACTTTGAAACATATATGCCTTTGAAGTCATTGGAAATCCTATATGTGCACATGCACATAGGCAGGCAGACACACCACAGAGAGACCTCTCCTCAGGAAATCATACAGCTGGACTGACACCTATTTGGGGTATTTTCTTTTAATATATTTAATTTAATTTATTTATGAGAGAGAGAGAGAGAGAGAAAGGGCCTTCAGCCACTGCAAATGAACACCAGACGCCTGTGCCACCTTGTGCATCTGGCTTATGTGGGTACTGAGCAATTGAATCTGGGTCCTTAGGCTTTTCAGGCAAGTGCCTTAACTGCTAAACTATCTCTCCATCCCTACTTGGGGAATTTTCTAGCATAAAATATAACACAAATCTAATCCACCTATGAATGAATCAGGTAAGAGGAGACCTTTTGTTGCAGATGAGTTCTTACCCTCTCCCATATATTCTTTTTTTTTTTTTTTTTTTTTTTTTTGTATAGTCCTCTTACAAGAAAGCTTGAATTATCTAAGGAAGTACATGTAGGGTGGCCATATCCTCCTTTGATAGGCATATTATATTTCACAACTAGCCCTAGTTTTCTTTTTTAATTTTTATTTATTTATTTATTTGAGAGCGACAGACACAGAAAGAAAGACAGATAGAGGGAGAGAGAGAGAATGGGCGCGCCAGGGCCTCCAGCCTCTGCAAACGAACTCCAGACGCGTGCGCCCCCTTGTGCATCTGGCTAAAGTGGGACCTGGGGAACTGAGCCTTGAACCGGGGTCCTTAGGCTTCACAGGCAAGCGCTTAACCGCTAAGCCATCTCTCCAGCCCTCCCATATATTCTCACTACCCTAATTGTATTGAAGCAATGTGCCTTGGTGGCTCTAGTGCTCATATATGAAAACTTTGAGGCCTTTCCTTATACTTTTTTTGGGGGGCAGGTTAAAATAAGGTCACACTATGTTTCCAGAATCAGCATGAAATTGTGATCCCCCTGCCTCAACTCTTGAGTACTAAGATTCTAGGCATGCACTCTTATGCCTGGCTTTCATTTACTTGGACACAAGGAAAATTTTACTTTTTCTTTCTGCTGCAGTATTATAACCAGGATGTCTCTTCCAGATCTAGTTCTATGACCTACAGTGATCATAATTCTTTTCCCTAAAAGCCACTGCCCAAATACTGTCTCCAGCCTAACTTTCAAACTTCAGGATGGAAGATGGAACTGTGGTGAGACGTCTTTGGATAGGATTCTGTTTTTTTTTTTTTAATTTTAATTTTTTATTTATTTAGCAGAGAAAAAGGGAGAGGCCAGGGAAGGAGGGCACCAGAGCCTCCAGCCACTGCAAATTAACTCCAGACACATGTGCCTCCTTGTGCATCTGGCTAATGTGGGTCCTGGGGAATTGAACCTGGGTGCTTTAGCTTTGCAGGCAAACACCTTAACCACTAAGCCATCTCTTCAGCCCTGGATAGGATTCTCTTCAATGTATGTGGCCACAATGATTTCTAGTGTTTGTCCATTCACATTTCCTAAAATAGACCTCTACTGCACTTCACAGTGAATATTTCAACCATCTTTTCTGTTGTAGATGAGTTTTGAAACTCAGATATTTTTCTGTGAAATACTATTTCCCCAAGTTGAAGTTGTCTATGGACTCAATGAGCATGCATCCTTGTCTATGGTCCAGGGAAAATTCACTCATTCCTGCATATTTTAAATATCTACCATGTATGCCAGGCACTGAGTAGCTAGGCACTGGGAATGTAGAAATAAATAAGACTTAGGCTATCAGAGCTGGACCATAGTTCAGGAGAGAAATGAGACCCACAGTAATGTAACAGAATATAGAAACTTTTTTTCCCTCTGATGACATGCATATCCTACAGTGAAGTCTGGGTACTTTATAAATTTACTTAAAGCTTAACTCAGTTTAAATTGACTTGGGCTGTGCATAAAAGCATCAGATGAGAAATGCATCAATCATGATTATTTAAATTGACGTAACATCTCTAAAAATAGAGTGAAATAAAATGCACCCGTTATTTTTTCATGGCCCCAACCAGGCCTTTGCTCCAGCAACTTTGTCATTCTCATGCATCCGTCGTGTTCAGGTTATTAGCATTGCGCTTAGGTCAGATGAAAGTGTGTTCATCCACCGTGCTTAGATGACTGCAGGAAAATGCTGATGGAGATCATTCAAGATCGTCTCTCCGCCGCTGATTGCATGCTTGTGGCTCATAATCAGAAGGATGTGAAGTAATTGTTAGACTGACTTGCCAGGGCTACATTTTGTGTGGATGCAACTGTCAGCACTTGAGGCCTCTTGTTCTGCCTGAAGAGCGCTTGCCTAGCTCCCGCCACACAGCCACTGCAGACTCTTGACTGCGTGCTGGGCTGTGGTCACCTTTGGTTCTGGCATTCTCTCTTGCTGCCCCCCAAAACCTTACCTGCAGAAAGGTTTTCCGTCTGGTGACAGCTGGCTCTCTTGTTCTTTTGTGAGTCAGAATGCTAGTGTACGGAGACCTGAATACAAAAACCTTGTGCATGTTGCCAGAGAGCTGGTCTTTTCCTCTTTGTCCATGAAACGGTGACACACCTAGCTTTGCGACTTACTGAGTATGTGACATAGATGGGTGACTTTTCTTTTCTTATGCCTAATTTCTTCCTTCGTTCCATGGGGCTGATGAAACTTGTACAGAGATTTCTGCCAGCAGTAATCAGCCACTCTCTAAATGATAGTTGCCAGCACTAAGGAAACCCGATGCTCACACAGGGAGATGCCATGTAATGATGTGTCAGCATGCTGTGACTATAACAAACAACAGAGGTATTCATCATGTTGTAAAGAGAAAAGTTTTGTGCATTCATAGTCTTGGAGGTTCCAACCCATGATTGTTCAGTCTCCCCTCCCCCCATCCCTGGGCCTGTTGCAAGGCAGCATATCATGAAGGGAACATGTGGCAGAGTGGAACTGTTTGCCTTGTTGCGAAGGACCAAAGACAGGATGAGAATGAGGCTGACGTCTCACAGTCCTCTTCCATGTCTTGCCCTCCTCCAGTGTAAGGGCTCCCATTAAAAGGGCTCCCTTTCTCTCTGTTGTTTCCAGGTGTGCATATGTGTACTACGTGTGTGTATGCATGTGCGCATGCTGGTACAGGTGTGCACCTCTTTTTCTTGAGACAAGATCTCTCACTGAGCTTGGAGCTTGTGCTGTTTCTCGGCGTGATGGCTGACCGGCGAGCCCCAGTGACCCTTGTGTTTCCGTCCTCCTCAGTGCTAAGGTCATTGGAGTGTGCTGCTGGCTTTGTACATGGGTGTTGGGGATTGAACTCAGGTCCTCATGCTTGCACAGCAAGGGCTCTGTCCTGTGTGCTATCTCCCCAGCTCCTAGAACCCACCTCTTACAGGTTCTCTCTCCTCCCAATAGCACCATTCTGTGTGACCACTCACCAATACGTGGGCCTTTAGAGGTATTTAAGGTCCAAGATGTAGCAAATGAAAAGACAGTGTGTGGCAGACAGCTTCAGGTTCACTGAGATGAACTTCCGGACCAGGCACAGTTATGGAGGAAGGGATATTTATTGAAGCTTACAGATCCAGGGGAAGTTCCATAAATGCCAGAAGAAGCTGGTCTGCCATCACAGGACCAAGCAGAGAGAGAGAAGCACAAGCCAAAAGTCCAAAAGTCACACCACACACTTTAGGAACTCCAGCTAGGCACACTTTGCATATCTTTAGATTGAAATCTGAAACCCACCACGATACCTTAAGATCCACCCAGTGACACTGCCTCCAGCCAGGTAGCTGCAGATGCAAACTACAAACAAATAAAAATACTGAATATGTTGGTGACCATCTGTTCAAACCACCACACAGTGTTTTCCAAAATCCTCCAAACCTGTAACTGTGGAGCAGCACATAGTTTCAGCACAATTTCCTGACTAGCTCATGTTTATTGGGCACAGCACTGGGTGGGGCCTTAGGACCTAAGCCACAGGTTTTCTTGTCTAGATCTGTGACACAGGGTGTACTGGGAACCGTCCTGTACGTCCCTCAAAGAATATGAAGGGCACTTTGAAGGCAGATTTAAGAATCATCATTTAACTTTAAATGCACACAAAAGACACTATAGAACACAACATGGCCTGACCACCTTTTGCTCACACATAAAGAGTGCACTAACCACAAGAGCTGGAAAAATCAAAACTTCTGTCCCTCTAAGAAGTTCACTGTTAGATCTAAACGGTGCTATCCAAGGAGATGTGAGCAAAGAGCTGAGATCTTGTTTGAGGATATGGTAAGTCCTGGTGCGAGTTATCAAAAAGAGGCTCCCTGGGATCCTGTCCAGTGCCAAATTGAAGATCTCTGTTCTTACTGCTTCATGTTGGCTCTTCTGCACATGGTCAGAAGAGAACAGAAGAAATCTTCTAAAAGCCTAATCTGCTACTAGGTACTGTTGCTCCTCTTAAAAATTGCTTACATGGGATCAGGAAGGGAACATTTAATGAACATTCTGTGCTGGTTTCATTTCTCTTTGCTGTGATCACATGCCTGACAAGAAGCCACTGAAGGATGAAGGCTTTATTCAGGCTCACAGTTTGTAGGCACAAGCAGTATGGCTGGAAAGCGTAGCAGCAGGATGGTCTCGGATGTGGCCGCAGGTGCGTAAGGCTGCTTGTTCACATCTAAGTGGATCCGGAATCAAAGCAAGGAATGCCAGCACTTGGTTGGTTTTATCCTTTTGCTCTTCTTGGTCTGGGACCATACCCCTGGGAATGGTGCTAACCACATTCAGGGGTGGTCTCCCCCTCCTAGTTACTCCTCTTTTAGAATTCCCTCATAGATAGATCCAAAATGCACTTTATTAATGCCCCAGGTACTGATGAATGTCACATCTGCTGGAAGGGAGCATGCTTTTTGCTCTCCTTACCTGTCATTTTCTGTCTGTTACCTCTGTTTTCACAAATCTAACTTTATTTCTGTTCTTTGGGCTTCTCTAAGACTTCTCAGTGGACATCTACTAAGATGTTTTTCTGCTGTTGCAGCATATGCTGCTTTTTTTTTTTTTGTAATGCTGCTTCTACTTATGTTCTACCTCCAGCCTGATAGTAGGAATGAGTTAGGAATTTGTAGCTGGAGGAGGAGTAGTCTCCATATTCTCGGACAAGTGTGGGAAAAATCTCTCTCCCTCAGCATTCCTCTGTGTGGTGTTTTCTTGAAATGGTACTGATCACTGATGGAGATATAACATAACATTTAAAAAACATTAGGCTAAGAAAGTTATTTGTTAGTGGGTGGGTGTGTGAGAGGAAGGGGGAGAATGAATGGGTGCACCAGCATCAGGGCTTCTTGCCACGACCTATTAAGTCCAGATGCATGTGCCACTTTGTGCATCTGCCTTCATGTGGGTTCTAGGGAATTGAATCTGGCCTGTCAGACTTTGTAAGCAAGTACCTTTAGCCACTGCTCCCTCTCTCCAGCCATACAACTTCCTTTTTAATGTGTACTTGTTTATATGTTGGTACATGTTTATGTGTGAGTATGTGGGCCCACAACACAGATGTGTGGAGGTCAGAGGATGACAACATCAGGTTCTAGTTCTCACCTCCCACCTTGTTCTCCTTCTTCACAGCAGCTCCATGTTCAGAGACAGACTCTGCCTCAGAGAAAAAAATACACAAAGAGCGATAGAGGTAGACACTTGGTATTCCCCACTGGCCTCCACATGCATGTGTGCACAGTCATACTGATTCATCCTGATTTTGTTTTTAGAGGGAGGGAGAGAAAGAGAGACAGAGAAGAGAGAGATAGAATTGGCGGTTCAGGGCCTCAGTTGCTGAAATTTAGCTCCAGACACTTGTGCCACCTAGTGGCCATGTGTGACCTTGCGCTTGTCTCACCTTTGTGTGTCTGGCTGATGTGGGATCTGGAGAATCGAACATTGGTCCTTAGGCTTCACAGGCAAGTGACTTAACCTCTAAGCCATCTCCCCAGCCCATCATCCTGAAATTCTTTTCTGGGTTGAAGTCAAGAGTCTTGGCTTTACCTGAGCAACGGTCAAAGAAATCCCTCCTCAGGCTTCTGCTGCAGGCAGTGGTCTGGAGCTGTACTTCCGGTTCCTGCCCCACTACTGTTTTCAGTTTCATGCTGCAGGAAGGACCCCTACCTCCTGTTCTCTGAAGTCCTTAAAATCTTGTCCCTTTTCAACATGTTAGAGTATTGCTGGAAATTCAGATTTACGATTTCTTTCTGTGTGGTATATGTGTTAGTTTGTATTGCTCTAAGATACACCCACTCAAACCAAAACAATTTTTTGCTGTTAGGACTTATTGTATTTATGCAATCTGCCTATCTCAGTCTTGAAAATGAAGAAGGGAAAAACACTATCAATGAGGAGTGCTTTCTCATAAATATGAATACTTCAATAGCATCTTTAAGTTCAAAAAGTAAATATTTATTGGTTCATTCTCCAAAGACATATTCTGAGAATCCTAAAAAAAATTAAAGATCACGATGTAGAGTGGAGCATATAGCTCACCTGGTAAAGCCCTTGCCTAGCTTACAGGAAGCCTGGGTTCGATTCCTAGCATCACATAAAGCTAGGTGTGGTCAGGCACATCTGTAATCTCAGCTCTTAGGAGGTCGAGGCAAGATGATCAAGAATTGAAGGTTATAATCTCCTCAGTACTGAATTTCAGACCAGTATTGGCCTTGTGTCAAAAAAAAATGAGATAGACTGATTAATATTAAAAGAGGTTTTCAATATATCAGGTTAATGCATCACTCAGTAAGATAATATGGGTACTCTGACAGCATGCTACAAATAAATTTTGTGTGTATATGTGAATTTTATTTCTGCTTCAGGTGTATTTGCAATACGCTCTGTATCCCTGGGCATAGGGAAGAGGCCAGAGATGTATACGTGGACATATTTATACTGGTTATTTGTGGGACTTCAGCCAATTCCTGGTGTTTAGTTTTCCCCATCTTTAGTATCTAAATGCTTTGAAGGAAAGAGTTTTTTTTTTTTTTTTTTTTTTTTTTTTTCAGTTCTCATTTACCTCATCAAGTTGGTGGTTGGGTATAGAAAGTGAGAATGTGGTATAGGTCTTCATGCTCAGACAATTTATAAAATTCCCTGTGTGTGTCTTCCCTCTGTTGTTACAGATATGCAAATGTGTTGGGTCGAATGATAATTAAGGCTTTTCTTTTCATTAAGTCTCCTACATGTGCAGCACTGCAGTCAGAACACAAAACAGTACATGACACTGGAATCATTAATGCCATTATTCCAGTGCGGGAAGAGGAGAGGATTTCCATCACTGCAGTCACACAGCTCGGAGGTGACAGCTGAGTCTCAGACTTGGACCCGACTCTGAACTCCACTTTAGCGTTCATTGTCACTTCTCCTTCACACATCTTACCTGTCACTGCTGTAGAAAGTGTGACTGGGTTATGAGCTGTTGCTCTACAAAGAAGATGTCGAGATGTTGCCAGCGCCTACCATCCTCACTGCTTGTGGGGCTTCTGGTCTCTTTTCAGTGAGGGCATGTCGTTCCCAGTAGCGGGCATCTCACAGCCTTAGGAGGCCTTGCCTGTCATAAAGCAATCTGAGAGACAGCAGATGCCACCTGAGCGCACACTGGCTTCGCCCAAGTCCGAGAATGTGCCCTGAGGCTTGTGGGCCCCTCCGCGGGCCCCAGTGGTCCCGCCTTCAACGGCCCTTTAGGGAAAGGGCAGGAGGGAAGAGAGCTGCTTGTGGCTGGTTTTGGGGAGCCCACAGACCTTTGGGATGGTTGAAACTTGCTTGTGGACTCCTACAGCTTGGATAGTTGTCTTGCATCCCTTCTAGGCCTACAAAGCTGTCTTTAAAAGTCTCTGGAAGTGTCTGAGAAGTCCAGTCTTGAGCAGAGTTCCTCTATCCTTCACCCGCAGCTCTCTGGCTGTTCCTTTCCAGCCTTCCCCTGTCCAGCACTTGCTTCATCTTGGGTCTTTCTCATGGCTGCTTTGGCCACTCAGTGTCCCCAACTGTGTGGCTTCTCGTGTGTGCCTTCCTCAGCCGGCTTGATGGGAGGCTTCCAGCACCAGTATGCCACGTTCCTGTTCCCATGTAAGCTAATTGCAGATGGCTGTGTGGCATTTGGGGAAAGAACAAAGTGTAGCGAATGGGATCTTCTGGTTATTTATTAACGCGTTCTTCAGTCAGCCCCGTGGTGACATGGGAGACAGGGCATTTTAAGAGACCTACACAGGGCCTAGGGAGATGGCTCAGTGGGTCAGTGATTGCGAGAAAGCATGAGGAACTGAGTTCAGATTGTCAGTACCCACGTAAAAGCCAGGCGTGGTGGCACACACCTTTAACCCAAGTGCTCAGGGGGGGAGAGGGGATCTCTGGGTCTGGCTGGATAAGTAGACTAGCTGAATCAGTGAGCTCTGGGCTCGTTGAGAGAATCTCTCCCAAAGAACCAGATAGATGGCTGGAGAGATGGCTCAGCAGTTACGGCAGTTGCCTACAAAACCTAACAACCGAGTTCGATTCCCCAGTACCCACATAAAGCGAGATGCACATAATGGTGCAAGTATCTGGAATTCATTTGCAGAAGCCAGAGGCCCTAATGTGTCCATATTTTCTTTCTATCTCCTCCTCCCTCTCACTCTCTACTTGCAAATAAATAAATAAAAATATTTAAGAGCATAATAATGGAGAATGATCGGAAAAGATCCCCAGTGTTAACCTCTGGCATCTGGCATACATACATGCTGAACACGTGCTTGCAGACAAACAAATAGGTCTTCACCGAATTTTCTTCCCCAGGCCCCACAGTGTATGTTCCTTGTCATGAGGACCACACATCTCATGACCAGTGAGTCACACATGTCATCATTTCCCACATATTGATTGTTGAAAGCTGTTTTAAAATTCATAAAGTCTGCCAAACGTCAGATGGTTACCACGTGCACCTAGAAAGTGCCAAGTACGGTAAGTCCCTGGAGTACTTAGGCCCATCTACCTGGGCCGGTGTCCTAATGGTTTTCATGCTGTTTCCTTAAATCTGTTTTGTTTTTTTTTTTTTCTTTTCTAGTTTTCCAAAGAAATTAGACCAAAATTTTCTCTGTGAAAGGAAACCAGCCTGCTATTGGCAGAAGGTGAGTGATCCTTTAAACACACGCTCTGTTTTTACTCACATCAGAACGGCATTGGTGCAGGGAGCTCCAAGCACAGTGTTTGTTAACATGCACTCTCTGGAAGTTTATTCAGGCTTGAAACCAAGATAGCCTTCCTGTTATTCCACTCTTCTGACCGGGCCTCCTAGAGAATGTGGTTTTTGCTTGAAGGTTGTAGATTTGGTTGCCGTTCTGTTGGCTGTGGCCACATTTCCTCTCCTGGGCTGTCATCAGTGTTGCTGTTACCTTCTCCAGTTTACAGAGAGGTCAAGAGGAGTGTATTTCCATGAGTGTCCGATGCACAGAGATGTGGCTGTGGGCAAGGGAAGAGTTGAGTTCCCGTGACTGCTCTGCCTCCTGAAGGCCCTTGCAAAGACAAATAGCAGTAGATGGTTTCTTCCAGCCTGTTTGTGAAAGGCCTTCCGTGCAGATGACAGAGTTGAGGCCCCAGGGGACTCTTTCTCATTTGTGTGTGGTGCCATAGACAGCAGAGACGAGAGTGTGAGACAGACTCCAGCTACAGTCTTCATTCTACGTACAGCTGATGTTCGAAACCACAGCTTCTTTCCAAGGGTATGGATTACCATAGGTCATTCAACTTTATAATGTAGTGTTAACGTGTTACTTACCTAAAGCAAATGCCCAGAGTGTTGCTATGTGACTTGATGGTATTCAAACATGGTGCTACCAAGGGGGCCTGGCAGAGCAGGTACAATCAGGAACCCTTTGATATGGACTTCATTGGAGTGGGTATATACGGCGTGACTTTTCCTGGGGCAGTGTGAACAAATGTCTATTCACTCCAGATAGGACTTCAATGACAGACCAAAGAAGTGATTCCACCTAAGTCCAGCTTGGAGTAACTTGCAGGCAGATGCTTTGGCAGAAAGCCCACGCCAGCGTGGGTAAAGACTTGCAAAACCCGCACCCATGAAGTTCCCTGGGCAACCTACAACAGCTCCGCCAAACAATCTCTTGCCATGGGCATTGGTGTAGTGGGCGTGGGAGGGGCTTGGGGGTCATGTAAGCTTAGGGGCTGCCTGCGACCTACTGCCTCTTTCCTCCCTCAGGACTGAAGGTTTTAGTTCAGAGAAAATAGCCAAACAACAGCATGTCTGTCTTTGTGCCTCTCCAGACCACTGCATTTGCACCGCCACATCATCATGCATGGAGGTTGGCTGATGCATCTCTTTTGCAGCTAGGAACCAGGGTGGACCTACGGGTGTGCATCAGATAGCGGCAGATAGGCACACTCCCAGCTCAGGGCCATCCTCACCTACAGAGGACTGGCACGCAGGGTCCTCAGAGGGTGGCACACACTAGGATGCAGGCATGGGACTTTCAGATGAACATTTTTTTTCCAGGAAAATATTATGTCAAGTTTGATGTACGAGCACAGTTGTACAGTATAAGGAAGGCAAGTTTAAACATGTGTTTTTCCACCATGTCCCAGGAGAGCAGACTTGACCTTGGTCTGCTGAGGAATCCTGGGCTGAATTTCGGTCACTAGGTTGGCAAGCTTGGAGCACTTACTTACAAAAACATCTTGCCTCGTCTGTGGCTTGTTCTGAATGCAGTGATAAGAACCCATGTTTGTCGTTTCTTCACAACTTAAGTCGCTCTTTCTTCATACACGGGGGCAACTCTTCTGCATTAACTGGATTCATTATTATGGAGCATGATGCACGGTGGTTCACACATACAGAGAAGCTCTGGTTCCCACCTGGATGCGGAAAGGAGTTTGGACCGTGGTTATCCACTGAGTACTCACGTGCCTATCACCGAAAATAGAGCTTTCCTGTCCCTAGATGGCAGATCTACACCAATGGGCATTCATTAAAGGTGTGTGTTTGTCCAGAGAGATGGCTTAGCAGTTAAAGCACACTCACTTGCAAATCCTAAGAACTCATGTGTGAGTCTCCAGGTCCCATGTAAGCCAAACACACAGTGATGCAAGTGTGCAATGTTGCGCATACACACAAGGGGGCGCACATATCTGGAGTTGGTACATTGGCGGAAGGCCCCAGTGTGCCCATTCTCCCTCTTTCTCTGCCTCTTTCTCCCTCCCTTTCTCCATCCCTCCCTCCCTGTCTCTCTTTCAGGTAAATAATTTTAAAAAGTGTGTTAATTTTCTATCACTGTGATGAAACCCCTGAAATCACCAATTTAACAAGAGGAAAGGTTTATCTAAGGGCTTCGGTCTGTGACTGGATGATCGCATTGCTAGGTCCCTGGCCAGACAAGCACAGCTTGGAGGGGGCATGTGGTGGGAGCTGCTCACTTCATGCTGACTGTGAAGAAGAGAGTGGCAAGAGGACGCTGGTCCCAAGATCCCCTTTAAGGACCTGCTGACCATGATTTAACCCCTTTTACTAGGCCCCGCCTCTTAAAAGCCCCCACCTCCCAGTGGCACCAGAGGGTGCTGTCTAAACCTTGACTATGTAGGCCTTTAGGAGGTAATCCAGGTCCAAACTGTGGAAAGAATGAACATGAGGATTTCTGTTTCCCCGTCATAGCCATAGCTGCGACAAAACATGGGACAAAGGCGAGTTAAGGACAGAAGGAGAAGGGACATAGTCCATCGCGGTGAAGGCATCGAGGCAGAAGCATGAGGAAGCTGGTTGGGCAGGTCATGCTGCAGTTAGGATGCAAAAAGAATACTGGTGCTCAGCTCGCTTTCTCTTTTTAATTTATTTCTATATTTATTTGTTAATTGTATGTAAGAAAGAGAGAGAAAGAGAGAATGGGTGCATCAGGTCCTCTTGCCATCGCAAACAAACTTGAGACACATGTTCCTCCGCCTTGCACATCTGGCTCTATCTGGTTACTGGGGAATTGAACCCAGGCTACCGGAGTTCACATCCAAGTGCCTTTAACTGCTGGGCCATCACCCCTCATGGGGTTCTGTCCCTACATTCAGGGTGTGTTCCCCTTCAGCTAGACCACCTGCAAACACCCTCACAAACAGGCTCAGAAGTGAGTCTTCCAGGGATGTCCAGTCTATTCCAGTTACCAATGAAAATGAGCCATCACACCAGGGCAGTCTCAGAGAAGCAATCTTAGTGCGTGCTGCGTGCGGGCTTGGAAGCCTGCTGCTCTGTGATGCATGCACGGATTCTGTAGCTCAGACCAAGGGGAGACATGGGACTGTACACGTGCATTGGATTGTTCTTTGAGAGGCAGCTGATGTAGTGAGGACTCTGAGACTAAAGCCGATAAAGAGCTGAAGCAGGACCCCCCGCTCCCCGCCACTGCTGTTGGAGGGCTTGTGTGGGCTTTGCTCCCATGCTGGCATCATCAGCAGTTTGATGTTGATATTCAGGGGCTTTAAACTGTTAGATAAAATTTCTCAAGCCACTTGTTCTTCACTAATTGGGGGCAAATGAAACATAAACTGAAGCTGTGAGTTTTTGTCCCCTAACAACAGGGTCAGATGCTGGAGTAGGAGAACAGTTGCCAAGCATGTGCAGGATCCTGGGTTCCATCCCAACTGCCAACATAAACCAAAATGACCAAAAGAAGCCAAGAGACCAGTCCTGTGCAGTGTGGAAACCATGAGCTCCTGGGGTTCTTGCATGGTGCGCACTAGGCCGAGGTCTTGGAGCAATGCTGTTTTTGTTTTTTTTTTTTTTAACGAAAGAGAGAGAAAGAGACTGAGAGAATGGGCACGTCAGGGCCTCCAACTTCTGCAGTTGAACTCCAGATGTGCCTGCCACCTTGTGTGCATGCGCAACATTGCGGGCTTGCGTGGGACCTGAAGAGTCAGACATGGGTCCTTCGACTTCACAGGCAAGTGCCTTAACTGCTAAGCCATCTCTCCAGCTCAAGCAATGCTATTTTCTTCCTAACCTCAAGCAGCTTTCACTCCTCAGGGACAGTATCCCTTTACGGAAAATCTAGTGGAGTGCTCTTTTTTTTTTTTTCTTCAAGGTAGCATCTCACTCTAGCCCAGGCTGACCTGGAATTCACCATGGAGTCTCAGGGTGGCCTCCAACTCATGGCAATCCTCCTACCTCTGCCTCCCGAGTGCTGGGATTAAAGGCGTGCGCCACCACGCCTGGCTGTGAAGTGCTCTTGACAGCACCACCATTTTATTTGCTTGGGGCCAAGTGGCAGTGGCATGTGTTGGTTCTGTAGCAACATGTCTGTGCAGGGGGTGGGGGGATCAACGCGCGTGGCAGGCGGTGTGTGCTGGGCAGGGCGAGCATAGCTCCGGTGCCCCTTTCCTTTGCTGCCTTTGCTGCGCCTGGGACCTGAGATAGTGCAGGGGACTCACTTCGTCTTCCCTGCTGTCAACACTCATCTCTGTCCCCATGAGGCTGGGATCTGGGAGAGGGCCAAGGCAGCACCACCGCTATGATTCCTGGCTCTGGGCGTGCCAGGCGAGCCGGGCGCCTCACCCCACCCACCGCAGCTCCTGAGAGGAGGTGGGCGTCTGCGCTGCCCAGTGTCGGCATGGTGGCTGCTCCTGGCTTGACATTGGGCAGCGAGGAGGACCTGTGTGAAGTCCAGGGAGGCAGGTTCAGTGGAGCCACACACATAAGATGCCCAAGTAATTCCTTTCAGAAGCTACAGCTCTTTCTTCTTTAGAGAGAGAGAACAGCATTGAGGTATTAGTCTTCTCCTTCCACCTTTGGCTTAGCTTCTAAGAAGGCCAGTTGAGCTGGCCCTAGGGACTTCTGAACTTTGAGATTCTCCTGGCCCCGCCTCCCCGTGCCTAGGCACACTGGGATTATAGACACAGAAGTGCCTTTAGCTCCCCAGGCCCAGGAGCTGTAGCTTCTAACTGCATTGTCACCACCGCTCTGGTTTGCACACCTCTGGCCTCCTGTCTCCATCACACCCATTGGAAGCACTGCTTCAGCGGATGCGTCTTCGTCTACCCTCAGGAGCATCTTTAAAACGAGGGTCTCATGCTGCAGCTCGAGTCGGGCGCTCACAGCGCAGCCGAGGGCCTCAAACGTTCCCAGTCCTCCTGCCCGCGCGCTGGGATTACGGCTGTGAACCACGGCGCCTGACCTGTGGAAGGGCTTCCGTTTTCATTTTCCCATCCTATTTGACACTGGGCCTGCCTTTCTCCTTCTGCTCTGTGTTTCTTTAGGGGATCTAAGCAATCTTTCTAAGTAGGAAAGAAGGTCTTCAGTGCTGCAAACAATGCTCCCTTTTCTCTTCTTGCTTTTTCTGTTTCTAAAATTTTCTCTAACACCCTGAGCTGAGCCCAGTAGCAACCATGCCACAGCTGTTCTTGAGGACTTCACATTCTCATTCTATCTCACAGGAAATTGGTACATAAGTGTGGAAATATATTCAGAGTTTTTTTTTTTTTAATTTTTCAAAGGAAAGATAAGTTTGGCTGGACAGTGGCTCTGTCAGTAAATTAGTTGCCATGCAAGTATGAGGCCCTGAGTTCAGATCCCAGCACCCACGTAAATGCCAGGGGAGGGGAACAGCCCACTGTAGCCCCAACACTGAGGAGGCAGGACCCCAGGGCAAGCTGGCCAGCTAGACAAGCTTTTTTTTTTTTTTTTAAGGTGATCAAGAAGTATACCCATTGTCAATTTCTGGCTTCCACACACCTGTGCACATACATGTGCTTGCACCCATACACATACAAACAGGCATGCATACACACACCACTCACATATATAACATGAAGAAGAAAAACTCTCAGCATGTGTGTGTAGGAATGAGGTCATGAGGTGAGCATCGGAAGACTGCATGGGCTCTCCTCCTCTTCGTGGACCTACTGTGCACCAGGAGTCTGTGTTCTGCACTGGCGCCGGATTAAATCCATTTGCTCGCCCCTCCCCCAACACTCACTGTCATTCATTTGCCTTTGGGGCCAGACTTCTCAGTCTAGAGATGTCTTTGGAGCCATTAAGTCAGCGATTTGAAGAGATTTTCACTGAAGTGACAGGTTTGATAGATTAGGATAGAGATTCCTAATTTAGTTTTGAGGTCTGTTGGGGGATGGAAAAGTTTTTCATATAAAAACTTTCATGTTAAAAGAGTTCTCTTCCCTTCCCAGGTTCTGAGCCAACAGAAATAAGGCAAAAGTCAAAAGGCTGGTGGAAGCTATAATATATCTTTGTGACTAATAACAGTTAACCGAAAAGTCTCATAGTGAGAGCCAGAGAGGCTTACCACCTCCCAGTCCCGTTCCCTAATTTAGTCTTTCTCCTGGAAGTCTGGGAAGCTCCTGTCACCATCCTGGCTGAAAGGAAGCCATTCGGACGAGACGAGTGAGCTTCTTCTGTCAGCTTTCAGACTTATGGAGACAATAGGCCCCAAGAAATTGCATTTCCTCAGGACTCACACTGGGGAAGAGAAATCCTAGGGCCTTAGTCCCAGCCGGAGGGAAAGTTCATCACCCAGAAAGAGATCGCCCACAGTTCTGACAATCTCACAGGTCACCTTGCAGGTATGCCTGGTGTGGACACAGTGACAGGTCAGTGATGGGCTGGGCCACACCTTGACCAGGACTTTTAAGCTGACATCTTGCATATTTAGACGTAAGCCTCATGTAGTCCCCCAAATGAACTGTGGGAAGCATTGGACCTCTTTATTCATTCCTCTTCTCAATGTGGCAACATTCAGTAAGTCTCCTCTCTCTGCTTTACACTATGACTTGTTTGTGCATCTGGCCTGTTGAAGACAGGTTGCCAAGTGCAGCTTGCTAGGGTGGCCAGGGCCCAGGCTTGTCCCCAAGAACCTCTAGCAAGTCTGTCTATGGAGAAAGGAAAGAGAACTAGGCCAACATTTGCATAAACTTTAGTGGGCAGAATCCCTTCTACATCCAGGGGAGGCGTGGGCCTTGTTGAGTCTAGCCCGCATCCAGGTACCCCTCTCCCCACCCTTGGGAATGAAGATGGTGGAGAACAGGCCAGAGACCTTTAGGGAAACCCTGCCCCTAGGAGACAGAGGCCACGGCCTGCTCCAGGCATGTCACCAGCCTCAACCCCAGTCAGGTAGGCCATCCTCCTTGCTTGCTGTCACCGTGTTCCTGCCGTTCCGTTCATGTGATCTGGTTGATTGTAACTCAGCACTTGTCTCCTGTGCTCAGTAAATGCAGAAACCTTGTCAGTCTCATTTTCTACTGTGCCGCTAAATGCTTGAAAGTGTGCCAGACACGGAAGGGGCATTTGGTACGTGTCTGTTGAATGGATAAGGGGCTAAATGTTGTTTGATGCCTCTGTTAACACCCCTTAATTGCCCAGGCGTCCCTTGTGCCCTAATGCATTTGGCAAGCATTTTTCATACTGGCTTTTTTTTTCTATTTTTTTTTTTTATTACTTAGTTTTGTATTCAGCAAATACAGTCAGTTTGGTGCCATTATTAGGCTCATCCGTGCCCTACCTCCTCCCCTTGGCCCCTCCTTGTTGAGGTATATGGGTCATGCATTGTGGAGTTAGCCCACAGTTATGGGTAGGATAAATGTCTCTGCATATCATGACCCAACATGTGGCTCTGACATTCTTTCCGCCCCCTCTTCCAAAAAATTCCCCTGAGTCATGTTGGGTTCATTTTTGGTCTGCTTCAGTGATGAGGTGTTGGGGACTTCTGGGTGTCTGGATCTCTGATTTGGTAAGAGTTGATTTTTCTCTGTGTTGACCTCCTTCCCCCTTGTGCTGGTACCTGGTTCACCAAGAAAATAGCACCCCTGCTTGTTTCGCCAATTTTTCTTAGTTTCAGCAGTGTCCTAGCCTAGCCTTGAACTCACTGTCTATCTAAGCATGACTTTAGACTTTTAAAAAACATTTTATTAACAATTTTCATGTGTGGACATAATGTACTTTGATCATAATGCAGTCCCATTACTTTCTTTTGACCTTCCTCCCCATCCTCTAGGTTTTGGTTCTCTTGCCTGCACCTCCAGGCCGCTCGGTCCGGCTTTTACCTGTGGGCTGGGGATCCAAACTGAGGTCCTCATGCTTGCACAGGAATTACTTTACTGACTGAACCATCTCCACAGCCTCAAAACACATTTTTATATGTATATGTGCGTGTGCACACACACACACATACACATGTGAAGGGAAACCAGAGGACACACTCAGGTGTTGCTCCTTGGAAATACTGTCCGTCTCTTTAAGACAATGGCTCTCATTGCCCTGAACTCCCCAGTTAGGCAAGACCGGCTGGCTAGTGAACTTCAGGGATTTTCCCATCTCCACGTGTCCAGTGTCCAGCACTAAGGTTATGGTTGGGTCACCACACCCAGCATTTTATTGTAAGGCATATTTTTAACCCCCAATTTTCAGGTAAGCAAACTAAACACATCAAGAGTAGTTAAGGGGCCCATGGTTTCAGAGCCTGTCTGATTTCATTGTTTCATCCTCTGCTGCCTTTCTGAACCTGGCTGTATGAATGGAAAAAAAAAAAAAATGAATGAACGGGAATCCTGGAAGCTCAGACCTAAGTCATTCCATAGACCCAAAGACATTGAGATGGTTACAAATGACCAAGAATGATAACCAAGCCAGACTACGGCACAGAATCCTGGTCTTGGGTGAAATCCAGGGGCTGTGCATCGCTTTCCTAATAACCCCTGCCTGGATGGTGCTGCTGATTCGTGGAAATAAGTCATTGCCATTATATGTAGCGAGTGGTTTTCCAGGATGAGAATATTAACTCATCAGTTATGAGCTAAACATCTTTCGTGTGTAAGGCTCACTCCTAAATTTAGGAGGAAGTTTAGGGAAATGAGGAAGGGAATTGGGAGGCAGAGGGGGAACACTCTGTACGTCAAAGCCAAGGTCACTGCCTTTGAGATACTTTAGTTTAAGAGGTAAGGTGTAATTACACTTAAGGAAGTAAAAAAAAAAAAAAAAAAAAAAAAAAAACCCATGAAAGGCAGTAAGTATTAAAGTGCCACAAGGTAGTATTCACAGATTCGTTATAAAACAGTGATATCAGGGAAAATGAGCACTCTTCTAGTCAGTGTAGGGTATGTTTTTGTATCCGACACAATCAACCTTAAGCTCTCAGAGGCTAAGGGGAATACAAACTTATTCCTTGCTCATGTGACGTCACTCAAGTAAAGTGTCCCCTGAGACAATTGTCCTCCAGGCAAGGCTGAGAGATGCAGGCCACTTTGATCTTTTACCTGACTGTCTGGAACCGCCCCTTCCCCCTTTGTCATCACAGGGGAAGAGAAGAAAAGCAGATAATTGCACACACCACTTTCAAAGCATTGGCCCTAGTGGGGTCGCTTGTCACCTGCTGTGTTCTGCTCGTTGCATTCAGCCTGTTAGGCAGCTCACCATGTTACAAGTTCAGTCACTCAGCACCCAGTAGGTGTTCAAGGAGCCTGCGCCGGGCGAAAGGACGAACAGGACTGAGTTGTCTGGACTTCAGATGAAGTCATAGCACTGTGTTTGGACAAAAGGACTCTGGCTCAAAGATACTTACTAATCTCGAAAGGCATTGATAAAAACAACATAGATAGCATCAATTAGTCATGTTGTATGAAAAATCTTAAGAGGAGTCAGTTGGTTGGATGCTGAGCAATTCTTGGCTCCACAGTCAGGCTCTTTGCCTAGACACACAGCTGTCTGAACAGTCCGAGGCTTGGCCTCCTGGTCCTTGAGTTACATGGCCTCAGCTTGGCTTTCCCACTTCACTCTTCCCAATTGAGGCAGAAACAATTATGCTCTCTGAGAATAAACTCAATGAAAGGGGTCCTCAGCGGTCCAGGATGCGCCCATGAGTCCACGCTCACTGCCTCATTTTCCAGGCACCGGGCCGTCATAACTACACACCTGCTTCCTCATTTCCTGAGCACTGGGAGGTGGGCAGCATCGAGCTCAGGGTCCTCAGAGAGGGACTCGGGCAGCAGCCGTGCCCTGCAGAGGAGCGCATGACGCAAGATGACACGAGTCAGCGTGGAAAGTGGAGAGTTCATAGAGAGAAAGAAGACACCACGTTACACGGGGAGATGTGGATCTCACAGCCACATCTCAGTATGTAATATTTGAACACGAGAAACTTGAGTGTTCAGAGGACCCATAACCACAGCCACTAAGAATTTCCAGTGGTGACAGTGAGAAGTGCCTATTTGGTTTCCTGCCTCTTTCTTGATATGCAACTCCCACAATCCTTGGACTATGCAGTGATTAATATCTCGTATGATAGCTTGCAGACTGATGGATGGAAACCCCTAGGTAGCCTCAGGATGAGAGCCTGTCCCCAGAAAACCAAAGTCAGGAAGGTTAGAAGGTTGGGATTTGGAGCCGCACCCCACTTCCAGGGCTCCTATGCCTTCATAATGAGGCCTTCATCACAACCCAAAGGTCAGAGTGAGGAGGCATGAGAGTTCCTGGTGCGTGGCTCTGGAGAGCTTTGGGAACTGCACCCTCATCCACGCTTTATGCGAGACATCTCTTCATCTTGCTCCTTTTATGGGAGCATGTGTGTGTGCAGTATGTGTGCTGTGATGTGTGTATATATGGTGCTTGCACATGCCTGTGTAGTTGCATGTGCCCAGCGCATACGTTTGTAGAGACCAAAGGAAAATATCAGGTGTCTCTCTCTATCCCTCTTCCCCATCGTTTCCTTTGATGAGCGTCTCTCATTGAACCTGGAGGTGTCGGTTTTTGCAGTCCACCTAGCTGAACAGCAAGCCCCCAGCATTTATCCTATGTCTGCTCTGCCCCCCCTCAACAGGACTAGGGGTTTGTGTGTGGCCACACCCACTCTTACCGTGCTAAGAATCAAACGCAGTCCCTCTCAGGCCCTTGTGCTTCCTGGCAAGCAGTCTTTCTCACTGAGCCACTACCCCAGCCCCTCATCTCACCCTCTATAATAGCATTATAAAAAGTGATAAATGGGGCTGGAGATGGGACTCAGTGACTAAGGCCCCTGCCTGCAAAGCCTAAGGACCCAGGTTCAATTTCCCAGAACCCACATAAAGCCAGATGCACAAGGTGGTTACATGCATCTGGAGTTTGCAGTAGCTGGAGGCCCTGGAGTGCCCTTTCTCTCCCCACCTCTCATACATAATGTTTTTAGAGCAGTAAATGGAGAAGCACTGTAGCAAATTATTTAAACCCAAGGAGAGGTGTGGGGACCCTGAGTTCCAGCTGGTCAGAAGCACGGGTGAAACTACTGGGCCATGCGACCGTGACAGGCACCTGAAGCGGGTGTGGGCAGTCTTAAGGACAGAGCCCTCACCTGTGGGATCTGACACCATCTTCAGGTTGGCAGTGTCAGCCCTTTACAGTGAAGGGCACTCAAGGGGTCACTGCAGAATGTATTACTTGACTGGCAGGGATGCCTTCCATCCCCCCAGTTTGGCTCAACAGCTCTCTCCACTGAGAGAATAGAGGAGGAACTGAGTTGGGTTGTTTTCCACATTTCCATTTCTGGCCTTGCAGGGCAGTGAAGGACAGGGTGGGGCGACCTCTCCACCTGTCACTGCTCAGAGAGGACAGGGCAGGACTGTAGGGAGTGTCCTGACCTGGAAGCCATGGGAGACGCTTCAGTAGGTTGTAACAGCGAGAGTGCTGTTCACAGCGGTGCCCGGGACTGTGCGGCGATGAGGCGGTGGCAAACCAGGTTACCTCCTCCCCCTGCCATGCTGCTGTTGGCACGAGGAGGTGAGGTTTTGAAGATGAGTCTGGAAAGAACAAAACTCAGACGTGGAGACTGCACAGCACCAGCGACCCAATCCACGTGGCCATTTGGCCATCAGAAACAAGGGACATGTCGGAATCGGAGATAACTCCATTTTTGAGCCTGCATTCTGTGAAAGGTGCCCTACATTGTATTTTTCTGAGATGATTTTCTTACTGTGTCGTTTGGCCTTGTAGTTTCTCCGGCAGGCTGGAGATACCCTTGGAGTGGGGTGAGCCTCAGCCCTACGTTTCTTTTTTAATGATACAATATTTTATTAAGTAGAAATTTTGAATGGACACATCAGGTGTTGGCAGCATCATTTCCTTTCTTCCCTGCTCCCACTGCACTGAGGGCCCTCCTCAGTGGGATTGCTTGTGGTCACCGGGAAAACCCGATTTTTCCCCTTAGCCCTTCCTTCAGCTCTCCCTCCCATAATGTTAGGAGCAAAACTCACAGCAGGGGCAGCGCTGTCTGAGACTTCATCTCCGTCTCGGCCCTCTAGTGGAGAGAGGACGGTGTAATTGTGTGCCAGAAAGTAAAGTGGAAAGTGGGGTTGCTGAGTGTCACCCTGGATGTCCCAGCAAGGTCCCCTCCTACCCCAGAGCCTTGTTTGCAGTTGTGATCTCTGTGTGCCTCTGGGAAATAAGTGAGAATGTCTCGCCATTGTGGTAAACTTCGTACAGACTAATGATTTTATTTTTTAAGCTGAGGAAGGCATCACACACTGCACTGGTTTCCGAAGCTGTGATTGGAGAAACAGGAGGAAGACCGCTGCGTGGGGGACAAGGGCAATGCTGCGTCCCCGTGTGACGCTCGGCAACGGAGCCGTCCTCTCACGGCCACAACACCTCTCTCTTGTTCGCAGCACAAAGGAATCAAAGTGAATGCCTGGGCTTACCAGAATCGGGGGTGCTTTCACCCCAAATCTCTTTGCTCTGCACATGGGTTAAAGGTCGGGAGCTGCTCCCGGGGAGGAAGAGCCGACACGCGGTCATTGTTCTTTGCTTTCTGCGTGGGGCTTTGAACCGCCATCGCTGGGCAGCAGGGGCAGATCAGCTACAGCGTCTCCACCTCTTGCCCTGCAGTGCCCCTGGCTGCCCTCGGTGGTTAGACCCTCGTGGTTGCTGTCTGTGAAAGCTCTGCCCTGTCTTCAGAGCCAGCCAAGCACTCTTCCTCCTTCGTTACGTGGAAGATGTGTGGCATTCTTGCTCATTTCATCCCCTCTCTCATACCCATAAAACCACCAGATTGATGTGTGTGTAAAATTCCTTTGAAATAGCAAGCTGCTCAGAGGCCTCTATCTTTTCCGGAGGAGGAGGAGGTGTGTATTTAAACAGACAGGCAAAACTATTTATAGATTGTTAGGCATTGTGCTTCAGGGAAGAGGCGGAAGTTAGCTTTAATGTTCTTTCCTCTTTTCCTATGGTTTCTCCCTAGTACTAGAAACTTGAAACCTCTTGACTCTCTCGTGGTAGGATATCCCTTTGATGTTCTTTGCTGAGAACCTGGAGCAGGAATGGGCTTTGGATCGCTTTCCATTAGCATGAACAGTAGTCTCTGTCCTGACAGATTTTGTTTGAGGGGAAGTTTGCTGTGTAATAGAAGAAACATGTCTCTGGGTATTTAATGTCCCCTCAACTCAGGAGCCAAAAGATTCATACGTAAGATCATATCTGTTGGCATAGAGGGAATTCTGCACTTCCCAAACATTTTCCTAGCTATTACCTGAGCTTTGTTCCTCTCTCTGTCTCTCCCCCTCTTGGTTTGTGGATTTATGAGGTGTGTGTGTACGTGTGTGTGTGGTGTGTTGTATGCCCGTGTATGCGCCCTGGTGGTGCCCCATGGGCTTTCCTGCATGAGAGCATTTGTGGTGGTTGGAGCAGAAGTGGGTGCCCTGCTTCATAGCTGTTCTGTCCATTTTCATTTGAGCTAGAGTCTTCCTGGCACAGGAGCCAGGGGCATTGCCTGGTCTCTGTTCCCCTCTGCAGGACTGGGGTTACAGGCACGAAACAGGAGCGTTCAGGCTCCCTCAGGCATCATGTTTGTGCAGGAAGCACACTTAACCCCTGAGCCATCTCTCCAGCCTCATTGCCTGAACGTTTGAGACCCTGTGCTAGAAAGAGCCAAAGTGGTCAGATATTTTACTTTGAAAGCTTTCTGTGTTAATGGTGAGATCCAGGGGGCGCTCAACCATATCTTGCTAAGTAATACTTGATTGAAAGTAACCTGAACACAAGAAGGACATGTAATCACAGCCACTCAGAACTTCTGGGAAGTTCTGATGTCGTGTCTGGTTGGGCTCAAGGTGGCAGACGGGGGTCTGACAGTGCTCTCGTCTCCAAAGTACACCCTGCTGGTTCTGCTGCTCCTGGTTTCGCCTCTCGCCGTGACTTGCAGAGGGGGAGGAATGGCTGTTTGTTACTGTTGGTGTCTGAAAGTCTGTGGGCTGATCTCTTTGCAGAGCAGATCACAGGGCTGGCGCCATGCTTCGCTCAGCCTATTCTATTTTCTTCCCCTGCATTTTGACATACTGGGAGAAGAAAAGGTTTGCATTCTAAAATTGCCTAGATCTTAAAAGAGAGCATCTCTAAAATGTTTAGAACTTGGAAATTCTGTTGTTTAAGCTACTATATGAAAAGTGGGTATACCGCCACTGCCCCTGCAGCGCGCGTTCCTGATTGGGAGAGCGCCAGAGAAAACACAGTGACTCGCTTTCCATGGAAATGCACCACTCGCATTTCGGTTGAGGGGAGATCTGAGACACACCTGTTTTCACATCGAGGTGTTTCTGTGATTAGAGTAAATTCTGTAACTCCGAAAGCTGAGAGCAAATGGTGTCTTCTGGCACCTATAAACTCTCCAACAAACAGTGCTTTTAGAAGACGGCGGGCCCTGCAGAACTTCCCAGTGCTGCCTTTGAAGCTCTCCTGATCCTTACTGCTCAGCACAGGGAGGAGGAGAGGAGGGAGACCTCCTGTATCTGCTGCCAACTTGACCTCTGGTTGCCTGAAGGTGGCCTGACTGATTATTAACCCCAGGAGTACCTACAAAGCTTAGGGGACTGGCTGAGGGAAACAGGGTAGCGGGTGGAGTGAGGTCAGAACCCCACCATTGTCTGCTTAGGTGTTGGAAGCCAATCTATGTAGCAGATCACCTGGTTGCCAAGGCAACCACCAAAGGCATACTGTGGCCAGAAACTGAGCATCAATCACCTGGCACTAATTATCCTTAGAACTGAATCCTGTCCTCCATAGTCGTCCCTAGCCTGGCTTCTGGGGATCCTGCTTCCTGAGGAAATACTGGGCACGTGCCACGTGCACAGTCCAGTGGAGTCAGTGGATGCAATCCAGCAGTCTGGGGAGGGTTTCAAGTGCTTAGCTTCTGTCCTTGCTAGTGGGAGGAAAGGAGGAGGATGAGGGAAGGTCTTAGACGTCATCAGGCAGAAACGGAGAACCCTGAAGGAGAGCAGGCATGTAAGCCCCCCCCCCCCCCCACGTCCAGCAAACACCAGGGTGCAGGCTTTCCCTTGAGCTGTGCGTCATGCGGAAACATGAAGGAGGGCAGCTGAGTTTCCACACCTCTCAGGTGGTTAGCTCTTGGCCTGTGTGTGAGGGCAATGGAAGCTGTAGGTGGTTGCCTGCTTCACTCTAGTGCATGACTTTTAAAAAAATAATGTTTATTTTTGTTTACTTATTTGAGAGTGACAGGCAGAGAAAGAGAGAGAGTGTGAGGGAGAGAGAGAAAACAAAAATGGGTGCATCAGGGCCTTCAGCCACTACAAACAAACACCAGACACATACTCCCCCTTGTGCATCTGGCTTACGTGGGTGGGTCCTGGGGAATCGAGCCTCAAACTGGAGTCCTTAGGCTTCACTGGCAAGCGCTTAACTGCTAAGCCATCTCTCCAGCCCCCTCTGTTTATTTTTATCCACACATCAGTGTCCTCTGCTGAGCAGCCCTCTGTGGGGCCTTGTGAGGATTTCCTTGGTCTTCTGCTCTTCGCCCTTAGCTCAGCTGAGGAGAGTGTGTGTGATGTCAAGCCCCGTTTCCTTGCTGAGGTTTATCTGCCATAGGAGAAAGAATTGAAAGCTACTACAGTGCAAAAAAGCAGCACCATGGCGAATAAATATTTCAAACTTTATTGGTTGATCTGCTGTAGAAAACAAAGCATCAAAACCAAGTTTGAAATGACTCGCTAAGAGGAACTCAATCCAAGTGTATTGGAATCACTGGGACTTCTTATTAAAATGCAGGTTTTACTCATGTAGGAAGATTGAAACGCTGCTGGTCCAAGGACACACTGTGAGTAACCAGGTGTTTGGTGACGTAGCAGCCTCTGTATGCATCAAGAGTCACGTGATGTGAAAATGGTCTCCAGAAGATGTACAGATAATTATGACCTAAGATTGAAGATGAAAAGCTGGATTACAATAATAACAACAATGGCATGCTTTAGGGCTTAAAGATAGCAGTGCTCATTTCTGACTAATAAAATTGGAGGGCGGGCTGGAGGGATGGCTTAGCAGTTAAGGTGTTTGCCTGCAAAGCGAAAGGACCCAGGTTCTATTCCTCAAGACCCATGTAAGCCAGATGTACAAGGGGCGCATACATCTAAAGTTCGTTTCCAGTGTTTCAAGGCCCTGGCATGCCCTTTCTCTCACTCTCTCTCCCTCTTTCTCTGTCAAATAAATAAATAAAAATAAAATATTTTTTAAAAAAAATTGGGGAAAAATTACTCAGAGAATGCGATTTTGGAGTGGACTTTAGTTAGCACTCCCTTGGAGTGGAGAAGGACATGAAGGTGGGCACAAGCAGTAGTGTGGGTCTTGGCAAGTGAAGACTGTGCGTGGACAGCGAGGCGCGCCCCTCACCTTGATGGGGCAATGCGGGGGACAAGTAAAATGAAAGCATATTGTGGACTAGGCAGAGTGGTCTAGAAGCTCTGCATTTCATCCAAAGACAGCAGTAACCAGAGCTTTTGGAGGAGGAATGTAGACCGATTAGGACTGCGGCAGGCCTGAGCAGGGTGAAAGAGAGTGAGGAGTGGCCTCCTCTTCCAGGAGAAGAAGTGAGACAAGGCGACAGATGACATGAATACTATTAGCGATGGGGAAGATGGTGACTCGAATGGCGTGGAGAGAGAAGGGGCGGGAGGCACCCCACGTTGGCCAGGGTTGCAGTCCTGGATGGCTAGCAGCAAGCTGTCACCCCACTGTCACGGCCAGAGGTGGGGAAGGCAGCGCGTGGGGAGAGCTTGCACAGCAGACACACGGCTGTCCAGTGTTCAGCACCAGCCTCCATACCGATAGAACCGACTCACGCTGAGCTACTAAGTGGTTTTAAGTTTTTTTGTTTATTTGTATTTATTTATTTGAGAGCGGCAGACAGAGAGGAAGAGGCAGATAGATAGAGAGAGAGTGGGTGCATGAGGGCCTCCAACCACTGCAAGTGAACTCCCGTTGCCTGAGCCACCGTGTGCATCTGGCTTGTGTGGGTCCTTGGGAACCGAGCTTCGAACCGGGGTCCTTAGGCTTTACAGGCAAGTGCTTAACTGCTAAGCTATCTCTCCAGCCCCCTACTGAGCATTTTTAAACAGAAACACAAATGACATTTGCATATTCATCCAAGTCAGTTTGCTATTTGAGGTAGGATGTAGAAGGCAGGAAATTAGGCATGAAATAGTATGCCACTACCTCACCCCACTTTACAATGTTCATAACATGTCTTATTATCCCAAATGATAATTTTTCAATATATTTGTGCCAAACAGTGAGACCCTTTCCCTTATAGAGCACAGAGAATCTGGTGTGTGTAAGAGGAAAGAGCATGTCAACAGATAGACCAAAGGAGAAATGAAGGAGTGAAAGGTAGGAGCAGGGCTGGGGAGATTGCTCAGTGGTTAAGGCATTTGCCTACAGGGCCCAAGGACCCAGGTTCAATTCCCCAGTACCCATGAGTGTATCTCCTTCTGTCTTTCCTTGCAAGTAAATAAATAAATACAATATTAAAAAAGAAAGGTAGGAGCAAATAATATGTGGCAAAGATAGGCTCACAGTTGGGATGTGTGGTTAGGGAAGCTTCTCTTGGCAGGTGACACTGAACTGATTTATGAGAAGGGGTGCAGTCAAGAAGACAAGGTGGGGAACTGGCTCACGCAGAGGGAACCCTTACGCACAGGCCCGTGGGTAGTGCTCAGATGGGTTATCATGGGTAAAGTGTGTACCAGAATTTTTTTAGATCATGTAAATGCACACCTTCCCTCCTAGCCACATTTAGGGGTACAGTTTCAAACTGATAGGAACATTCACTGTGCTGAGGTCCATTTTCACCTCATTGCATCTTGCCAAATCAACACTTGGCCTTACCTGACTTATATTGAAACCCACAGTCCCAGTGAGCAGGGGAACAGGGACAGATGCCATGGGTGGCGGCGTCACTGTAACCATGGCCTAAGCCACATTAGGGGGAAGGAATGTTTTCTTTCTTCTTCCATGTACTATACAACTTCACCCCTGATGTGTTGCTTTTGGAAATTGTTTTTATAGCACCTTTAAAAAAATACTTATTGTTTATTTATTTATTTATTTGTTTGATAGAGAAAGAGGGAGAGAGTATGGGTGCGCCACTGCAAACGAACTCCAGATGCGTGTGCCCTCTTGTGCATCTGGCTAATGTGGGTCCTGGGGAATTGAACCTGGGTCCTTTGGCTTTGCAGGAAAACACCTTAACTGCTAAGCCATCCCTCCAGCCCAATAGTACCTTTTATCAAATGTATAGCAACACCCAGCAAATGCATCTGTGAAAGTCATATTCCGAAGAATAATCACTAGGTAAATTTGTTTTCCTTTTTAAAAAAAAGTACTGCTTAAGTGACTCCTATAAACATGCAGAAGGTAGATAAGGATAGATTCATGATAATATACCCTTCATAAAGATTACTTTGTTGATCAAAATAATGTGCTTAAGGGCACAATAAGTATAATATAAGCTTCATAGGACTCAACACATTACCGAGTCTAGGACTTTACTTATGGCCACATTCCGAAGAGGAAAGCCTTGTATCCCCTTACCCGTCACTCAGGCAGTCACTGGTGAGCGAGCTGGGTGGAGGAGGTGCGTCAGGAAGAGCGTCTGTGCAGCGCAGGCTCTCGGGCCCTGTCACGGTGATTGAGCCCGTTGCTTGCACTTGTCTGTCGTGGTTGAAGGTCATCTCAGGCATGAGGAACTTTCATGGGTCTTTCGTAGCTTGCACTGTTAAGGCTTGTGGCTCCTCTTCTCTTTTATTTATGTATCACAATCATGTTATTTAGTTCTAAATTTTGTTGGTGACTAGTCATTGTTATATATTGATATTTACCTTGTCTTCCCTTGATCTTTCTCATTATTTCCATTCATTCTTCCAGGCAGTCTCAAGTCCACACTCATATCCTGTGTGCATAGGAAATATACATGCTTTTCAGGTATCTATAATTTAGGACCCACAAATAGCAAAGATACAATATTTGGCTTTCTGAATGAATGAATTAGCTTCATATGCTGGTCTCCAGTTGCATCCACTTTCTTGCAACAGCATAATTTTGTTCTTATTTATGACTGGATCAAACACCACCATATATATACATACATGTATGTATGTATATATCACATTATCCTTATCCGTTCATCTGTTTGCAAACTTCCAGGCTGATTGCATAGCTTGGCTATTGTGAATAGTCAGAATAAATATGGATGTGCAAGTGTCTCTGGTATGTTGACTTTTCGTCTTGGGCATATACCCAGGACTGGTATACCTGGGTCACTTGGTAGTTCTATTCGTAGTATTTTTGAGGCACCTCCCTCCCCATACTGATTTCCACAGTGGCTGGACTAACTTACATATCCACTAGGGGTGTATACAGGTTCCCTTTTCCTTGCATGCCACTCAGCATTTGTTGTTATTCTTTACTGATAACCATTCTGACTGAGATGAAATGGAATCTAAATATGTATAGAATTTCTAATATTAGGACATATTTTTATCAGTTTGTGCAAGTAAGACCAGCAATAAATAGACTTAAGAGTAAGCCAAATCCATGCTGAAAGTACCTAGTTAAAAGTGTCATAAATTTGATATCGAGTTGAAATCCACTGTGGTCAGACTCAAAATATGGTGACCTGTTTCTGTGGTGATGATTTGGGTAAGGAGAACCTGGCTCAAAAACAGCAACTTCAATATACAATGTAGAGGAGAATATGTTTTGGTTTCCTGTTGACCATTTTTCCATCCATCTTTGCATCAGTCCATGAAAGTTTCCACCCATTCATTCTTCCATCCATCATCCATGTATCCCTCAGTGTGGCCACCCATTCATCCAGCCAGCTTTCCACCAATCTATCTGTGCATCCATTCAACACTTTGGTTTATTTTCATCTTTATTGACTACCACATGAGTTTGTATGATAGCCATAATCACTGACATGCACTTTGCTCTCTCAGAATGGAAGAGAGTTGAGTCAAAGGAAGCACCACAAGTTTTCCCCCTTCTACTGAAAGCTTATGGCAAGGCTTCTGAATCTGAATCCCTAGACACAGTTCTTCCAAGAGCCTTCACAGAAACAAGTAATAATATTCACTTCATGTCTATGACCTGAGAATTCCAGAGTTACTTGCCAACATCAACTGATTAGTTCTCTAAGCACTTGTGAACACGACATTAATATTTTTGAACTCATCACATAAATGGATTCTATGTCATTCAGAAAATTTAAATGTCTCATCTAATAGTATAGAACAAAGAGAAGCAAAAATAATATACTATCCTGAAGTCCTGCTTGGTGACCTCATCTGTACAAGGGTGTCTTCTTCCATGGGGATCTTAGTAGGGGAGGGGAGGCTAGAGAGAGTATCAGCTTTGCTTATAGAAAAGCGTTAAATATGATCCTACTAGAAACACATCATATGCAACCCCTCCTGACTCTTTTCTTTAACTATTTAATTGGGTTTAGTTCTTAGAAGGCAATGAACTTGAAGTGTGTTGCCTGGTTTGGGTCCCCCAGATCAGGAGCCACAGCTGTGGATGAATGGAAAGAAAGCTTCAGGTAACAGGAAAAATGGTTGTTCTGTCCTCAAAACAGTTCTCAGCTTTTGGCGGCCTCTATTGAATGATCTTCCATTCTTGTATAACTGAGCTTACAGTAAGTCCTGATGCCAAGAGAGTCTGTGAGAGTTCCCAGCCAAAACCAAAATGCCCTTAGACGAGTGGGTATTGCTTTAAGGGTGGAGGGAAAGGGGACATCGCAGGAAGAGGGTTATGCCTTCTGGGAGGAAATGGAACCAAGGCGCTGTCCACCATGCCATCTCCTGCTTCTTGGGTGTGCGCATACAGAGGGTTTTGTCTGAAACACAAAAATCACTTGCATATTTAAAAGAAAGATGGCACTAGAGGTGAACGCAGCTCAGAGGTAGGGAACTTGTGTAGCTTGCACAAGGTCCCAGGTTTGACTCTCAGCACTGAAAAATAATGAAAATGGTAATTCTTATTATAAATAAAGGAGTATCACAGTTTATATCCAGTCACCATGTCACTTGAGGCTACCTAACTTACTTTACCTAAGCATAGTTTCTCTGAGCATTTTTTGGGAATAGAAGCCTCTAAACCATGTCCACAGGTGAGATCCAGCACAATATTAAGGGGAATTTGAGTATTATAGATTCTCATAGGACGAAGACTGCTTTTTCAGCAAGTCTGCTTTGTGTTCATATTAACCAACACCCCGCCTTTATTGCTGTGGGAAGTCTCATTGCTGAATTTAATGTTACCTATCTTAGTAGGCCATGACACTTAACCTCCCCAATTTCTTTCCATTATTGACTCTTTTTTTTTGTAATTTTTCTTTCCTTTTTATTGACAACTTCCCCCTCTCAATCAGTCTTTTATTTCTGTGTCATGATCTTTTCCTCCAATTATGATGGTCTTGTGTAGGTAGTGTCAGGCACTATGAAGTCATGGAGTGTGTGCATCTGCCCACAGATGTGTGTGCAACACACACACACACACACACACACACACACAGTTACTAAGATTATATGCTTGATGTTATGTGTAGCTTACATGATTTTCAGAGGTATATAATATTCATCTATGTTTATTTTTAATGTTGTTTATTTTGATTTATTTATTTATAAGAGAGAGAGAATGGGCACATGAGGGCCTCTAGCCACTTCGACCGAACACCATATGAAATTGTCACCATGTACGTCTGGCTTATGTGGGCACTAAACAATTGAATCTGGAGGTGCCTTAACTGCTAAGCCATCTCTGTTTACATAGAGGTTTCCCACTCTTCCAACTTTATTCATTCAGCAACCATTTATGATGCTCTTATTATGTTTTACAGATAGTATTGGATTGCTGAAAGCTGGAGTACAACTGTATATATACTCTATTCCTTAGGTTGCTTCCAGGCTAGTCTAGTTGCACGCCATGTGAATAATGCTTACAACCTACAATAGTGAACCAAGTGTGAAGGGATATATAGAATTTAGTCCATGTCCAGCTATACAGGGCTATTGGCACTTATCAAGTGGGTGAGAGATACAAGGGTAGCCCACTGAGAGATAGCATGGAAGAGCACAGAGACCCATAGAGTGGTGCTTAGCTTGTGTAGTAAACAGTCAGTGCTCCATATTGCTGATGCATCTGGTGGTGTGGTGAGCTTGGAGTCTAGTGAAATGAAGAGCAGGTCATAGAGTCCCATGCACTGCGTTAAGAAATGTGGGCTCCTCCGGTGTGTGGAAGGTAGAGCATGCTCCTCAGAGGTCTAAGGAGTCCGCAGCGCCTCCCCAGTCACGAAGGGGCTGCCGTCAGAAGCAGCCAGCAGTGGTGGGCGAGGAGGTAGAGGAACCTCAAGGGTAGATATCAGGAACACCCTCCATCCCATTTCCCTAAGGATTTGCATTCTACTCCATGTTTTACTTAAAATCAAGGTCTGGCTTTAAGAAACATATATTTGAAAATCATTCCCATAGGTAATAAGGAATCATTTAAAAATGTCCACTGAGTTGGTGAAAAGTAGATGGGCACTTTTAAAATTAAGTATTTAGCATTGAAAGTCATGGGCATGCTTTATCCATTTCTGAATCTTATCTTGTGGTGCTTGCACATGAATAGCATTGATGAAATGTTCAGTTGCAATTATTTTAGGATTAATATTTAGAGCTATTTAAGGCCAAATACTTTTGTAAGGGTCAATTTCAATACCATATTGTCCAGTAATTCAAAAATCAGTTGTAGAAAGATAAAATGTATAACTTCCCTTGGTCTTTCTTTTCTTACTTAAAGTTAGTTACTTTTGTTTTTAACCTTCTGTTTTTGAGATGTTAGGTTTTTATTATCTGATGTCTTGCTGTTGGTTGACAGCTCCAATTCTATACGTTGGATGGTAACTTTGGGAAGATAATAGTTAATTATCTGTTTTTAATGTTTAGAATGATATTCTGGGCAAGTTTCGTTTCTGTGTGGACTATAGCCAGAATCCTACTGTTTTTCAATTTGTTTAAGTTTAACAGCTTAGACAACATATGTACATGTTCAGCTGAAGATAAGGATATCATTATTTTTAGCCTATTACAAAGAGAGCCACATTTTCTCTTAAATGTCTTCATAGAAAGTAATTTGAACACAATTTCTGTATAAATCATTTTCAAGAGATTGGCTGTCAAGTGTGTTTTTTTTTTCAAGTAGCACTTTCATAAGAACCAATAAGACTTTGTAAATTTAGATATATTCTGAGCCTGTAATGCGGTAGAAGATGTCAGTTTTTAAACAGCACTTTGAGAAGTAGTTAGCTTAAAAGTATAGCAATTCAGCACATACCAAGGATGGTTTTTGAAAAGCGAAGTCTTGATACACAAGGCAAAATGTTGGCAGGTTCACTACAGTATGCAGATGTGCAGTTACAGCTCCCACTTATGGAAACTTCCCTTTCCACCAGCCTCTGACATTGGCCTAAGGAAACCTGTGGCAAACCCTGCCTCCTGCTTACTGCTGGGCTCCTGCACAGAAGGCCTGCCATCCTGAGATGCAGAGTCACTTCACAGCCATCATTCCACATTTGTTTTTTTTTTAATTTATTTATGAGAGAGGTGGGGAGGGAGAGAAAAAAAAATACAAGGGCCTCCAGCTGCTGAAAAAGAACTCCAGATGCTTGTGCCGCCTTGTGCATCTGGCTTACATGAGTCCTGGGGAATCGAACCTGGGACCTTTGGCTTTGCAGGCAAATGCTGTAAACACTAAGCCATTTCTCCATTTTCCTCATTCCATGTTGTAAGGAAGACATTAGATCTACGAAGAATGGCAGGGTTGAAATATTTCTCCCCATGCTTGGGGTATGTACGCATGTATGTGAGAACATGTGTGCAAACGCCTGCATGTTTGTTTGCCTCCCCACAATTGAAAGGAGAAAATAATTCAACTTCCTTCCTAGCATTCACCGCTATTACAGACATGGTTGGTCAGTTCTAACTTTGCTCCTGAATAAAGGTTTGTTAATGTGCGCCTTGCTTTGGGGAACAGGCCCGTCTTAAGTGGAAGCTGCACCAGTCAGTACCAGAACCTGTGTCCTTAAGTGTTGAGAATTTGGCTGTATGGTCTCGGCATCATAGTGATCCATAAATACGTGAAGTGACGGGTTCCCCAGTGTTTATTATTTCTTACTGCAATGAAGGCATTTCCTGACCCAGTGCCACTCTTCTAGTAGAAAGAGCCGCCACTCCTCCGTATCCCTGAAAACTGCCTGAGTGGGTTCTGAAAGAGACGCCGTGTTTCCTGAATTCACATGTCCTCTTGAGGTCCACTTCCATGTATTGAAAGGTGTGTGTGCACGCACACGCACACGCACACACGCACACGCACACACGCACACGGGGTAGGCGGAGGAGGGATGATGCACTCCCTTCTCTTCAGTTTCTCTACTCAGTCAGTCTCTAGCTTACAGTGATTCCAACTTAGAATTTTTTCTTTTTTTACTTTAGGGTGGTGGAAAGCAATACACGTTCAGTAGAAAACTGACTTAGAATTTTGAGTTCTGATCTTTTCCCAAGCTAGTCCTGTCTCCCTCTCAGTACCTGGTCTTGTTTCCCAGTCCTCCCCCTGGTCTTGGGGGAAGCAGTGGACACGTTACCATAGTCAACAGCATTACTAAGCTGGGATGACTCAGAGGGTGTGTGCATTAGAAGAGCTTTCAGCTTAATGACATTTTAAATCTACAGTAGCTTCGCCATCTCTATTCACTACTTGGAATGGGTGTTAGAAGGGGGATGTGCATTGCTGCCGTCTTCTTGGGTCTTGCCTCCAGATTGTCCAGCCACATTTACAAGCGCTTCCCCATGGAAAGTGCAGACAGAGGCGGCCACGGGAGAAAAGACTTCAGGCTCAGCACTGTAGTCCAGGCCACGGTCTGGCGATGTGGTGCTCTTGCTCAGTGGGTCTTTGGATTGTCTAGTCATCTGTTATAAGAGAAAAATAAAATACTTTCACAGGTTAGTTAGGCAAGTTCAATAAGAACTGATAGGAAAAAGTCAAGTTTTGTTAGTTTTAATCAGCAACAAAAGGGGTTTACTTTTAAGTGAGCAAAACATAGCAATCTTGGTGACCAACTCTAGGGCAGGAATTGTCCACCTTGTACACATCAGACTTCCCTGCCAAGCTCTCTGAAATCCTGTTGCCCGGGCTGTACCCAAGACCATTTAAGTGAACATTTCTGAGGATGGATCCAGGTACCAGTGTTTTCTAAAGGTCCCAGAGGACCTCAGAGTGCAGATAAGCTCTAGTATTGATGCTTTCTTCAGAAGACAGGAGAAGTCACTACTTTTCGCACTGGCTGAATGGATAAGACCTGGGGTTGATTTTTCTTTTAACAGATACTTAGGCATCATGCAAAAAGAAAATCCATTGTTTGGATTTGATTTAGTATCACTTCAATTATTCATGCTAAGTTGGAGCCAGTGTTAATGGGTGTGTGTTCATGGTAAGCCTGTAGAGGTTTCTAGATGTCTGAAGACTAAAGTGTAGCTCATGAGAGGGAAACACGGAAGCCAAGGGAGCATAAGGGAGAGGGACTGAAGCGAATGCAAGCTATCTGCTGCTTTTGGAGACTAGTTCTTGGAAATGTTCCACCCAAGAGCTGGTTGGCTTCTCTGAAATCTCAGGACTCTGCCTCTGGTGGGTCGCGGTGCTTGAACATTCCTCTGTCTTTAAGATGTGAGCTGAGGAAAATAGCATTTAAACACTCACTGTATTCTAAAAGTAGTCACTACAACCCAAAGCCAGTTAAATAAAGTTAATTTAGTATCTCTGTGCTAAGGTATATATGTACACACAAACATAAAGGTTTATTCAAGAGAAAAAAAAGGTGGTTTTATCTACTCCTGACTCATACTCTCTCTTGCTTCTTTCACAAATGGAGCTGGTTCATGAATGTGGGTCACATGCGGGAGGAAAATCAGACCTTACTTCATGCCACAAGCAAAGGATTAATCAACTGATCAGTCACCTAACTGTAAGCTCTCAGACTATAAAAGTTGCTAGAAGGGAACATAGAAATAAATATTTATGACCAAGCTCTTTGAGAATTAGATAGCAGCAATTGCTGTAAAACATTGCAAGTGGATTAAAAAAACGGTAGTTGAATTATACAGTTTAAAACTGGCTAAAGTGGTGAATTTTATCTTATGAATTTTATTCATAAAAAAATACAAGGGCTGGAGAGATGGCTTAGCAGTTAAGGCATTTGTCTGCAAAGCCCAAGGACACATATTCAACTTTCCAGGTCCCAGGTAAGCCAGGTGCACACAGTGACACAGCCTGCAAGATCACACATGTGCACAAGATGGCACACATGCCTGGAATTTGATTGTAGTGGCTGGAGGCCCTGGCACACCAATTCTTTCTCTCTCTCTCTCTCTCTCTCAAAAAAAAAAAAAAAAAGAATACAGCCTGTCTGGATCCATCTTTAGTGCTATATATAAGCTTATGTCAGTCATTTGGCCATTGCTGGATGGTCTTTGTTCATCTGCTAACCTTTGTCTTCCCATCTTCCTTCTGTACTGTTTTCCCTTCAATATCAAGGTTCTGCCAAGTGGTCCACACTGTCTACGGTTTCCTTTCACTATTCACTGAAGTTTCCATGCTGATCTAGAATGTTCTGTGTTTGCTCAAACACTTGCTCAAATGCCTCTTGCTTTCAAGTTACTGACATTAACAGTCTAGTGGACATTAGTTTCCAGCATGGTCTTTCATCAACAACCAAGGCTAATTCTTACATGTCACTTCCCAGCAGGCCCTCTGATGTCCGCGAATGTGAGAGGGTGCAAGGCTGCCGCTGACAGGTCTCGTGCGTAGTTCTGAGGAATGGATATTGGCTCGGAGCCCCTTGTAGGAAGATCTCTAAGGCTGTCGCAGGTCTAAGGGCAGGAGGACGTGGGAGATGGCTCAGTGAGTGAGAGTGCTTCTTTGCAGGCGTGAGGACACAAGTTTGCAAAACGCCGGGCTTGGCTCTGTGGGCCTGTGACGCTGAGTATAGGGCTGAGACGGGAAGATGTCTGGGGCTTGCTGGCCACCAGCCTAGCAGAAAAACAGTGAGTTCCAGGTTCTATGAGAGACTCCATCTCAAGGGAGGAAGGCAGAGGGATAGAGCAGGACATCCTGCGCTGTACTCTGTTGCAACGTGTGCACATTCGGGTACATGCCCCAGACCCAAACACGCACATTCAAACACACGTGCCCACATACGGGCATCTACCCCACACCCAAATCTGCACACAAGGATAAATAATTGAGATTACAAGGAAACTGTGTTAATCATTCTCATTTTCATCTTCTTTCTTTTTTTCTGCTGGGGTCAGCAAGAATGGGATTATGCTTTTTTTTTTTCTTTTTAGATCAGTCTTATTGTGATTATGATTATACTGAAAGACCTGCAGGAGAGAAATGCTGCAATCTGAATTAAAAATAGCATTTTCTGTCCTCCCACACACAACACTTGAGCGCTCTGAATGCCTTTTCTAAGTGCACACTTTCTGCCTGGCTGCATAAAAGAAGCTGTCACTTAATTTCCATAACGAAGTCATTCCCAGGAGGATTCCATTGTTTTAGCAATAGAATTTTTGTAAAAGGCCTCTTATTTTGCCTGAAAAGGTAACAAGAATGAACTTTGGAAAGCTTATTCGACAAAACATTTAAGGAGTGAGAGATTTTTCTCCTTTTATGAAATATGAGGCATTGTAAGTGTGAGAGTCCCCTGAGCCCTGATATTAGGATAAACCCCGAAATGTGGAAGATGAAGGAGGAGAGAACGCTGCCCCCATCAGTCACTCTTGTGACCATTCTCAAATGTGTAGCTGGTTTCAAAAGGTTTTATTATCTTTTTTTTTTTTTTTTTTTTAATTTGAGACAAGAGCTCATGTAGTGGAGGGTGGCTTCAAACTCACTATGTAGACAAAGTGGGCCTTGAAGTGATCCTCCTGCCTCTACCAGCAAGTCCTGGGAATTTAGGAAAGCACCACCACAACTGGCTTGAAATACTTTAGAGGAGAAATAGGAAACCTGCAGGCTCTTGTGCATGAAGAAGTTCCTTGGCGTTTAGAAATGAGAGGTATTGTCAGGTGTTTTAATTGTGTTTCTGAACTCTGAAGACGGGTTACGGAAGCATCTTGCCAGGGTCCTATACTCAGTAAACATTAGTTGAGATTTCTTTTTATCAGAGCTTAAAATGCACTGTAGCAAGGAGAGTGCAGGCATTTTACTCTGCAGAATGAGCTGTAACGGGTTCAAACTAGCACACATCAAGGCTCCTCCTCTGTGTTCCTCCTGCCCTGCCCTACAGTAGATATTTGCTCCAAATATGGTATCAAACGTTCAAATCCACATTCATAGAAAGAAAGGGTAATTGCATATCTTAGTCCTTACCTGGCTCCAAGTAACCCACATCAAAGTCTGCCTGCCTTTGTTGTTTCAACAGGTAATCCATAGGCTTAAGGCCAAGTGGCATTCCTGTTACTGGGTGTTCACAGATCAGATCTTGAAATCTCAGTCTTTAAGCTAGAGTCATTTTCTTAAGCCTCCTCCAAAAGGAAAGCAGTCTTGAATAGTGCCTTTGTCTTGCAGTACTTTTATTCCAATTGCATCAGAAAGTTGTAATGTCTAATGTCAAAGCAAGAAGGCAGCTACTGAGATGGCTGTGAAAAGTGGTTACTGTATGGCATTGTTACATTGGTTGGCACATTTGAAGTTTGCTTGTTCATTTGTTTGTTTTAAAAGGTAGGGGCTTATGTAGTCAAGGCTGGCCTCAAAGTCGCCATGTAGCTGACTAAGTCTTTGAACTTCTGATCTCCTGGCTCTGGGGTCATAGGCATAAACACCCCCCCCCCCCCGCCGCTATTGTTTGCTTTTTAATTTAGTAAAGCAGACAAGAACAAATGAGGGGCTGGAGAGGTGACTCGGTGGTTAAGGCTCTTGCCTGCAAAGCCAAACAACCTGGGTTTGACTCCCCAGTACCCACATAAAGTCACCCCCACAAAGGGACACATGCATCTGGAGTTGTTTTGCAGTGGCTAGAGGCCTTGGAGCCCCCATTCTCTCTCTCTCTCTCTTTCTCTCTCTGCTTGCAAATAAATGAATAAAAATACTTTTTAAAGAAGAATGCATGAGGTTAATGGAAGTTCTGTTAATGCAAAGCTGTGAAAAGACTGGTTGGTTAAAGCTGCCAATGCTTTGAGACTCGGAAAGGAATCCCGTTAGCTCTTGAGGGGCCTTGAGTCATATAGGAGCACTGTCACTGCCAGGCCCATGATTCCAAGTTCTAGTTGTAGCCATGCTTTGCCCGGCAATTCTTTATAAAAGGAAGAAGTACAGTACTGGTAGGCTGCTTCCAGTGTGGTGTTAGGAGTGAATTACTAGTGATTATGGTGACTTACAAGTTACGGTGAATTACTGTTGATTCTTCAAAAGATCATGGGAGGGGCTTTTGGATTCTTTCTTGCCATTTTATCTCAACTCCCTACTGGGATTGTGAGATCAAATCATTCATATTCACATTTTCTTTGTCCCTCTTCTTTCCTTCCTCCCTCCCTCCTTCCTTTCTTCCTTTCATTTTTTTGTGGTACTGAGGATGCAATCTAGGGCCCCGCACATGGGAGGCAAGTACTCTACCACTGAGCTACACCTTCAGCCTCTTTTCATTTTAGCTTGTTACAGTCTCACTGAGTTCCTCAGACTGGCCTTGACCTGCCAATATCTATAGCCCAGGTTGGCCATGAACTTGGGATCCTCCAGTCTCAATTGGTGGTTTTATAAGCATGTGACTGGTCAGGCCAAATAGTTGAGGACACTATCTTGTCATTCTTATTACTGTGACAAGAAGAAAATGAAAGAGTAATACTTAACTATTTCTTTCTTGGGAATTTTACTGTTTTGTTACATACACACGCACACACACACGTGCGCGCGCACACACACACACACACATATATTTCTTAATGAGCACAGAGAACAGAAATTGGAAGAAAGAAAACTAGAAGGCAGGAACCCATTTAGGTTCTCACTGGGACCTGAACTGCAGGGAGCTTAGAGCAGCTGTAGAAGTGGAAAGCAGGAAGGAGGGTCTTGTCCTGCCTCCCCTGTGCATCTGCTCAGTGACAGCGCTGACCTCACTCCTGTAATCCCAGCACTTGGGAAGCAGAGACAGGAAAGTCAGGAGTTCAGGGCCATCCCTGGCTATGTAGGTAAGTCAGCCTAGGATACATGAAGCACCGCCTTAAATGATAATGATAATAATAATAATAATAATAAATTGGGCTGGGGAGATTGCTTAGTGGTTAAGGTGTTTGCCTGCAAAGACTAAGGACCCAGGTTCAATTCTCCAGGTCCCATATTAGCAAGATACACAAGGTGGCACATGCATCTGGAATTCATTTAAAGTAGCTAGATGCCCTGGTGTGCCTATTCCCTCTCTCTCTCTCTCTCTCTCTCCCTCCCTCTGTATCTAATAAATAAATGAATAAAATGATTTTTTTAAAAATTTTTAAAAATTAAAAATAATAATAAAAAATAAAAGGGGACTGGATATGTAGCCTAGAAGGCAAAGTGTTTGCCCATCATGCAGGAGGCCCTGGGTCTGCTCCCCAGCACTGTATCAAACCCCAGTGTGGTGGTGCATGTCTATAACCCCAGCACTCAGGAAACAGAGACAGGAAGATCAGGTGTTTGTGGTCATCCCTGGCTATATATTAAGTTTGAGGGCAGCCAGTGCTACATTAGACCCAGTCTTCAAATGGTCACACTAGTTCTAGTGAAGAAACCCTTGACCTTTCCAAGTGGGCATGACTACAACCCTCCTTCAGAGCCATGCATGCTGGGTTCCTCGTGGCTGCTAGAAGCGGCTTCTGTGACCCAAGATGCATGGTCACAGTGTAGGCTCTGGACTTCTTGATCTCGATCCTCTGTCTCCTGGGCCGTATTACCTTCCAGCAACTCTGAGGGATCAGAATTAACAGTGAAGGCCAGGAATAAACTGTTAGCAAGAAGCACGAGCTATCTTGTCTCTGAGTAACGTCCCTGAACGCGGACACCATCCCAGAGCTCGCTCTTCAGTACAGATCAGGTATTCTGCCGTGTCCCTGGAATTTCTATCTTACTTTCATTTTATTCCTGATACTCAGACCTGCTTTTCTCTGGATGGATAATTATACCATATCACACCAACGAGGAGTCATAACCTGGTGTGCTTCCCACACCTGCAGAGCCTGTGTCTGGAGGGATGAAGTCTTCCTTATGTGATATGATATGCTAATAACAGGAAGCCGGGACCAACAAGAATTAAACCGGGATCAACATGAATTAAAATGTTTTAAAACTCTTGATCATGGAAATGTTTTCAGCATTTTGATCTCTCTGATTATGTGTTCTTTGGGCAGAGACTAATTGTAGTCTTGATTCCCCAGACACCAACCAGTTAATATCCACGAAAGACATCCCAGGTACATCTAAGATATCCGAGAATTGTCAGTTTGGAAGAAGTTTTACACTGGATAAATCAGTAAGCCGTCAAATGCTGGTTTAAGGGGAGCTGGTGATCTAGAGAACAAACCTGATTGCTGAATGCTCCCTGAGGGCTTGCCTGGAGCCAGGCAACCTTTGACCACCCTCCACTTTTAGAGACAGAGAGCTCTAGAATGCAAATGGCATTTCCTGAAAGGGAGGCCTGGCCCAGGCCTTTGTGAGATGGACACTCCATGCTGCCTCAGCCTGTCCTCTAAGAGTGACCCAGAGGAGACCCCCGCCCCGCCTCTTTCTTCCTCAGAAAGGAAAGACTCAGTCAGCTTTAGTTCTTTAGTTGAAAAAAGAGGCTTTTATCACACATTTCATTGATTGAGCAGTTTCCTTACTGGCTTATGTAATGATTTTCCTCCGAGTCTCCCAGAAGGAGTTCTCTCATGTGATAACCACAGAGAAAGGAGACTTGAGGGCATGACAAAGCAAAATTAAAACGCCATGTTTAACCAATTAGTCAACGGGAAGCATTTCTATCTTCTATTTATTTGTTTATTTTTGAGGTAGGGTTTCACTTTAGCCCAGGCTGACCTAGAATTCACTATCTAGTCTCAAGGGTGCCCGCAAACTGATGGCAGTCCTCCTATGTCTGCCTCCCAAGTGCTGGGATTAAAGGCGTCTGCCACCACGCCTGGCTTTTTATCTGATTTTTTAAGACAGTCTCTGGCTGTTTATCTCTGACTAGCTCAGGACCACTGTGCATACCAGGCTGGCCTGGAACTCGTGGTCACCCTGTAGCCTCATGTACCCCCCCCCAGCTAGTCAACAGAAATCGACAGAGGGGCTGCTTGAGGCTCCTAAGGTGGAACGGCGTGCCTCACACTTCATGGAGTCCACTGCTGTCTGCACAGGGAGGTGTCACCTGTTCTAGGAGAAAGTACAATGATGCCCACAGCGTGGCCAAGGAATGAAATCGGTAGGAGTTGCCATGCATAAACAAAGACGAAGAAAACAAGAGCGCTTCTGAGAACGCTGCAGCATTGCAGGATGAAGGAAGGGGTCCGGGCAAGCTGAGCCTGGAGGTACGGCTGGAATTTTGGGGTGCGGAGTAGAAGCATTGATGCTCAGAAGGAAGCAGCCCAGTGTGGCTGGCCCAGAGCACAGGAGCTGAGCCGGAAGTGGAGCTGAGTGGCCCACCGGCCTGGCGTGAGCGAGGCTCTGGGTTCATCCCCGGTGGGGAAAGTAGATGATGGGGAAGGAGGCAATGAAGCTGGACAAGTAGGTAGAGGCCATCGTGAAAGGGCATAAGATTTACATAAAGACTTGGGACCAGGGCCTGGGGAGACGGCTCAGTGAGTAAGCCATTGGCCACACAGGCATGAGGACTTGGGTGCAGATCCCTAGAACCCATGTAAATGCCAATGGTGACTGTGCGACTGCAGTCGCAGGGGAAACAGGACGGGGGACAGCTGAATAGATGGCTCAGCAAGGCACTCTGTCTCAGAACTAAAGTGGAGAGTGATGGAGGAAGACCCCCAACATCAACCTCAGGCCTTCCCATACACATGCACACACACGTGCCCCCGCATGCACATGTGTGCCACACACATAGAAACGTGAATGTATAGAACACACACACACAATGGGGGCTGGTCTTCGTAACTCAAACCTGTAACCCTGACATGGTCAAGCTGAGGCAGGAGCTCCACTGTGAGTTGGAGGGCAGCCTGGACTACAGAGTGAGACAAAAAGAAGAGGAACTGAGATTTCTAGTGAACCGTTGAAAGCAGTGGCGGTGCAGCATGTGACACAGAGCAGCTGTGCTAATGTGAGGAGCTTGGAGACCAGGAGGGTAACTCAGATCCTCCAGCAAGAGGACACCAAGGCCAGGAAGGCTGATTTTCAGACCACCGAGAGACGAGTCGTTGGGCGGGCGTGGTGGCTGTGGGAATAGGTTGGGCGCAGAGGTAATAAGGTTTGACAGCTGATGGACCCTGGGAGAGGAGAAGACAACGACGCCATTGACATGGGATGGAATTTAGTACGAACTGGTCTAAGAGGGAAGATGGGACACTTTGAAACACACACACACATGCACGCACGCACGCACGCACGCACGCACGACTGATTTATACTGAGGGCATCCAGCAGCCTCAGGGAGATGCTAAGGTCCAGGACTCAGAATTCAGAACTACATTTAGTAGAAGGAAATGATGGAAAGAGAATCGTTTATGGAGAGAATTGGATTCCTCATGCCAGAAGTAATTATAGGAACAGAGAAGACTGAAAAAGAGGAGTATCAGGATGTCGGAGAAGCTCAGCACTCTTAGCACTTAGGAGACAGAGGCAGGACAACTAAACCATGATAAGAAAGAAGAAGGAAGGAAGGAGGAAGGAATGGAAGAAAAAGACTGAGGAAGGAGGAAGGAAGGGGGCAGGGAAAGGAGCTGAGTTTAGAATGATGCTATCTCAGAGAAGTCAAAAAGAGTGGTCACAGGCTATCATGGTGAACACTTGTAATCCCAGCACTTGGGAGGTGTAGGCAGGAGGGTCAGAAGTTTAAGGTCTTCCTCAGCTACATAGGGAGTTCAAGAGTGGCCAGGCATATAAAAGAATCTGTCTCATGAGAAAAATAAAATAGTGCTGGGTGTGATGGCACACACCTTTAACTCCAGCACTCAGGAGGCAGAAGGAGGCAGATCACTGTGAGTTTGAGACCACCAAGTTAGTTCCAGGTCAGCCTGGGCTAGAGCCAGATTACAACTTGCTATGACACATGTGTAGCAATTTCTATCACTACAAGATTTGTGACAAGTATACTGACTCAAATACCTATTCATCACCTCTGAGTTGCTGTCTGTCACACATTCAGGCATGGCTCATTTAGCTTCTCCATTACAGGAAATCGTGGTCTTGGCTGGCCTGGGTTCCCAGCCGTAGCCCAAGGTCGTTTTTTGCAAGTCCACTTGTGGAATTTACTTCCTTGTGGTTGAATACCAAGACTGCTGTTTATTGCTGCTGGTTGCGGACTGGAGGGCATTCTCAGCTTCTGGAGCCCCCCTCAAATTCCATATGATGTAGCTTGGCCCTTCCCAGCTTGATAACGTGTTTTTGGAGCCCTGTTCCTTTTAGAGGCTCACCTGATTAGGTCAGGTCCACCATGTATAATCTCTCTAGTTTGAGACCAGTGGATTGGGGGCCTAAATTATATTTGCAAAGTGCCTGCAAAGAATCCTTCTCTAGAGAACTGTCTCAGTGAACAATTGAGAGGTGTTTGCTCTTGAGAGGACAAGACCATTGTGGAGACCGCATAGAACTGTATGTTTCACAATGTAACCAAAAGCTCCAGGAATAGTCCTAATGCTGGCCAGGGTGGGGGGAAAGGACCTCTCTGTTGCTAGGACTCTTGGATGCTTCCTACCCCGCGTCTTCATTCTTAAGTGGCCTTTCTTCAGGAGGTGGTAAAAACAGCTCCTCAGGCATCACGGTTCCCTGTCACTAGGCAAGTTGCTTTGTTCTTGTGAGTTTCAGATGATATGAGACAGGCCTTTGATTAACTTGCCTTGAGGACCTGCCCTGGATAGAGGGTAACTGTTCAGATTAGACAGACCTGTGTTTCCTGTGTTCAGCTTTGGAGCCAAGATATGACTGCATCACAGCTGATAAACAAAAGAAGAGATCATTCTGGAAAGATACTCTAAGGGCAAAACCAAAGGAAGTTTTACCAAACAATAGCAACAGAAAATTGAAGGAACTCCTGGTAAACTGTATGAGGTATCATTAAAAAAAAAAAAAAAATGATTTGAATGAAGATGTGGAAAAGGTCACTGTGTCTGGGATGCAGGAAGCTATCCTGACCTTTGAAAGAGAAGGCGCTTAGCTAAAATAGTGATTGAAATAAAACTCTAAGGTTTTAAGATAAAGGTGTTGAAATACCAACATAAAATTTACACTGTTTATCCTCTTTGTTGGTAAGTGGAAGAAAGGTGACAGCCCTTTGTGAACCTACCGAGGAATGGTGAAGGTCTTCAGGGAGTGTAATCTACTGGGCATATGTTGTAGTTACTGTTTCATTGCTGAGACAAAACACCAGCCAAACTCAGCTGATGGGAGGAAAGGTTTTTCGGTTTTGTTTTTGTTTAGTCTTGATGGGAAAATTCATGTTGGCAGAAGACAGCACAGCACAAGCAGAGGCTGGATGTCACCTGTGCCACAGCAGGTGGAAACAGTAGCAGGCTAGTGAACAATTAGTTCTGAGAAACTGGGTGCTAATAACGGTCTGCCTTGAGCGACACACCTTCTCCAGCAAGGCTCTGCCTCCCGATTGCTACCAGCTAGGAACCAAGCGTTCAGAACACGAGTATGTGGGGGACATTTGATTCAAACCACCACAGTGTTTATTAACTAAGGAGAAGTTTCTAGTACAGAAGGAAAAGATGGAAGGGAAGATGGAGGGCACAATTGATGCCAACAGTACCTGGAGCTATATAGGAACCAATGTGAGGGAGGGTCACAAATATTTCTCCCAGATTTTAAATATGTTTTTATACTATATGGGGTTTATGGTTTATTTTGTTTTCTTTAGTCATTTGGCTTTGGACTAGACAGTGTCACTCCTCCCTATGTAGCCATCTTACAGTGAGCAAGTTCATTCAAAAGATGCCTCACCTCTATTTGGAAGGTCCTCAGCAGGGTGGTCCTAGAAAGACCAGCAGCATCAGTAGCACCTGGGAGCTCATTAAGAACCCAAATTCTCTGGCCCCACCTTGGACTTTCCCACTCTGAAATCCTGGGACTGCTCCCAGCCATCTTGTTTAGCAATACCCCAGATGTGTCTGATGTCAGTCCAGCTTGTAGAACCATCTCCTCAGAAGCTCCGTGTCTCCTCCACATGGGATTCCGTGATAGTGACTTTGGAAGAGCTAAGAGACAGGAATACGGACTCCTGCTGAGGAGGAGGTGGAGGGACATAGAGACTTTGAGAGGAGATGACAGAAGCTCAGGAGCCAGTCCTGACCAGAGATGGGTGGATTTGAAGAGCACAAAGAAGACAGAGTGTAATTATTTTCAGTTGTGTGGAAGGTTTCCTTTCGATGGGGGCATCATGGCTCCTCTGGGTACTGGGAGGAGAGAGAAAAGAGAGGAGGGCTGAAATGATAACTGTGGAGGAGCGATACCTGCCCGGTAAAGTTCTAGAACAGACTTTGGATCTGGATTGCATTTACATTCAGTTCTTCACCTCACACTAATAGGAGTTTTCAGATGAAGGCCATGCCAAGGGCACTTTCATTGAAGAGCTTATAAACTCTTTGCACCTTTAAGACTTCAATCAATCCAGTGGAGGATAAAAAGACAATATAACAGCAAGCTGAATTGAAAATGACCTTGGGTCAAAATGTACAGTAGAGTCTGTAAGTGCTGTAGGCAGCCAAGGGAAGAAGTTGGCATGGTGTCATTTTTCTCCTGTGGACAAAGAATGAGATTGTCAGCCTGGCGTCTGTCCACAGCTCTGATGGCAAGGTACTGGATGGCTTACCAGCATTCTCACTTGTTTCTGGATTTGCCGAGGCATGTTAAAAGTGTTTGATCAAAGCAAAGGCTTGCATGATGAAATATGTTGCTGGTGGAATATCATTAATGTATTTTTTGCATTAAAAAGTTAGTAGGAAAAAAAGTTAGTAGGAAAAAGTTCATTATATACAGAATGTTTTAAATAGGAAGACTCAGTTACAATGGGCATAACTGTTCCAGACAGACTTTCAGACTTAGTCCCCAAACAGTAGGAGAACGTGAATGAGCCTGCCTGAAAACACCTTTGTTTGGTAGGATGAAGAACACAAAATACCAGTTTTCCCAGTAGAAGAAGTAAGTTGTGTCTCAAATCAGGATGGTAGGGAACAAGAAAACACTCACATGAATAAAAATTTTCCACCATTTTTTCTTTGTGTTATCCTGTTCATGGTCTAGTATGCTTAATCCCAGTCTAAGAACCAGAAAGGAAGGTTGGTAGACACACTTAAAGGTGGACATAGATGTATATTAAGTGTAGGAGATGAATAATAAAAAAAATACCTAGGCTGGAGAGATGGCTCCAAGGTTAAGATGCTTGCCTGCAAAACCCAATGACCTGGGTTCAATTCCCCAGTAACCATGTAAAGCTACACGCACAAAGTGGTGCATGCATCTGGAGTTTGCAGTGGCTGAAGGCCCTGGTGAGCTCATCATGATCACTCTCTCTCCCTTGCCAACATATAAATTAATTAAAAAAATACCCTTATAGCCCAGGGAAACCCAGAAATTTGGAACCTGAAACAAGGACTAAGAATTTCCCCCTTAGAAGTTTATATGTAAAGTGATCTGATTTTAGCAGCCACCTTTTATTGCTTTTGCATGTGTATAGTGTGCCCGGGTGTTCACATGTGTATGGACGGATATGTTTAAAGGCACATGTGTGTTTGTGGAGGGCAGAAGTTGTCATGGGGTGCCTTCCTTGATCATTCTCTATGCACTGAAGCAGTACATCCCTCACTTGAACCCAGAACTCCTTGATTCAGCCTAGCTTAGATAGCCAGCTTGCCCTGAGGAACTCCTATCACTATCTCCTGAGTACTGGGATTACAGGGACTACCGTGCTCACCTGGTATTTATGTGGGTGCTGGAGATCCAAAGTGAATCCTCAGGGTGGCACCACCAAGGCTTTATCTGTTGAACCCTCTCCGCAACCTTTAGCCCTCCTTTTCTTGAGTAGGTTTTCTGTGACCTTCACATGTCAAGATAGCTTCCTTTCATTTCATCTTGTGAGGGGTGAGAGAAAGCAGGGCCTCTGCCCCCTGCTGCGTCACGTACATTGTGGATCTCAGACCGTGCCCTCCCGGCAGAAGTTGCTACCCTTCCTCCGGTGGCACAGCAGTCAGGAGACCTGTCTCTTGCTTGAATGTACTGAAAACAGTTCTGTTGCTTATTTCAAGTTAAGACAGCCCTGTTAGGATTTCCAAGCACAACGCGTATTCTGCCTTCCTTATCTTGCACGTTATTAAGATGGAGTGCTACATTCTCTCTCTTGACGCAAGGAATCCTGTGAGAGCAGACTCCCTGTCTGTTTTGTTCCCCACTGTGTCCCCAATTGAACACAGGACCTGGTGGCTGTAGTAGCTCTGAGTACAAATCCACCCAGTGAACAAGTTAATTAATAAGGAAGCACTTGGTGTGCTGGATTCACTAGAAAAGCAATGATTAATTACATGACAGGCAGGCACTTCCTTCCTCCCTCCTGTACTAATTTTGTCTCTCCCTTTTTAAAAATTTATTTTGAGGTATGCTAGTCAGTGTTTTACCCATTCCAAATCTCAGATTTGCTGTTATTCACTCGTGTCTTAAAAAAAAAAAAAATTGAGATAGGGGGCCACTTTTTTTTCCCTCTTGGAAATATTCATTTTTTTACACCCACAATGCTAATGCTGCAACTCCTACCTGTGTTCAGCGTGTGTTCATGACTTTGAAAGGAAAAACCCGACTGGCGCTCTCTCTTGGGGAAGATTCTACAAGAAGAGCAGACAGCTGCAAGCGTAGCACTTAAATTTGATGGTTTTCGTCATTCCCCAAAGCCACGGTGTAAGTTATTGTCCCTCAAGTGTGGCTTGTGCAGAGTACACAAGTCAAAATAGCTTGAAGATAATGGCCGGGACACAGTTCTTCCTGGGGTGGGGGAATACAAGAACCCCAGTGTGGAAAATATTCATGATTAGTTTACCAGTAGGTTTGTTATTATTATTACTAAATTATTTGAGAGAGAGAAAGGGAGGGAGGGAGTGGAGGGGGGATAAACAGAGCATTCTGCTGGTGTAAACTTCAGACACATGTGCCGCTTTGTGCTTCTGGCTTTGTGTGGTCACTATGGACTTGAACCCGGGCTATCATGCCTTGCAAACCAGCACTATTAACCACTAAGCCATCTCTCCAGCCCTGAAGAGGTGTTTTTATTAAAAACAACAACCAGCCAGCCTGATCCAGCCCTTTGCCAACAGGGTGCCTTAGAATGTGAGTACTGTCTTAGGTGGGCAGAAACGGCAGAGAGGCAGCCCCCAACACATTCACTGACAACCTGAAATCCAGGTTGGTTTGTGGGGTGGACCAAACAACCCCACTCTCTGGCTTACCTTGCACACACTCCTGCCTTCGGCTCCCTGCCCCACATCTCTCTTCTTTCTCCTGGGAATAAATGTCAGGAGTCACCGAGTACATTCCTCTGTCCCTCCCTGCACCCTGGCCTGACTGATAGTCGTGCAGACGTTTTGGTGCCCCGGGGTGAGCTGATTGTGGGTGCCAGGTCAAAGCTGGCTCTTACACTCTAGCTCAGAGCTCAGCAGCAGGCTGTGATGGCTGATAACACCTGTCCTCTGGAGAACTGTGGATGCTTTCTGAGATGGAGCACAGGGAGGGATGCAATTCCACATGCTTTAGTCCTTGCTTCTCTTTGCCAAGATGGGGTTTGGTTTGTTTTTACAGTGCTGGGGATTGAACTCTGGGCCTCATGAGGGCAAAGCAAATGCCAAACCACTGAGCTACCTGCAAGCCCTGAGTGATGCTACCTCCTCCTTGTATTATTTGTTTGGTTGTCATGAGACAGGGTCTTCTGTTGTTCATGCTGCCCTTGAACTCTTGATCTTCCTGCCACCACCTCCCAAGAACTGGGATTATAGTTACACATCACATTACCACATACCATTTGCCCTCAGTGGCTTTTTTTTAAAGGCTGTTTTAGTTTGTATTTGAACTGAGATTGGCTGTGAAGTCTCCTAAAATTGGCTGCCTTTTCGTTGGGGAGAATTAAAAATAAGACTAGCAATATCATGTTGGTTTCCTTGGGACAAGAGGAAGAACAAAATACTAAATTTGTTTCTTCAAAGAAAGGTTACTAAGAATGGTCTTTGGTGAATTATTAATTGGTCTGATTGTTTCATTTGTTGGGCAAAGTGATTGGATAATGCATTGCCCTATTTCTTCTCTCTCTGTTCTGTTCATGGACCAGGTATATCTCACCTCTCTGTGAAAGGAAGAAGCGTGCGGGAGCTCAGGAGCCAGCTGCTGCGGGGAGTTTCCATGGTGAAGTGTAGCCGAGGCTACCTGGGCACCGCGCACAGTGAATGCTGTAAGTTGACAACGGAGGGTGGCGTCTGCGGTGGCATGCCGTGAAAGGTTCTGTGGATCCTAGGATGTGCCAGAGCCAGAAGGATGGAGGGGGGCCAGCTCCAGCTCTGTGGTGACTGCCCAGTCAGTTCCTGTGGGAGTTCTGTTGGCAATGCCACCAACTTGCCCTTCCCTCCGCTTCCATGTCGTCTCGGATGACAGAGTGGAACACAGTGACTCTTCCATTGTAGGAAGGCTCTTCCTGCACACGGTGTCACATGCAGGGCAGGGCTGTAGAAGGCTCGTCACTGTTCTTCCAGGCGAATGACCAGGCGGAGGGTGTTTCCAGCCAGCCAGCCCCGCTTCCTTGTGTCGCGTTTTCTGACTAGCGCGGCCTCAGTCCCTGCCCTGTGCCTTCCAGAACCTCGCGGCAGTGCAAGGGGTGGCTTCTCTGATTCCGAGTTAACTACCTGCAGGCTCTTATCAGGTTAATGGTCTGAAGTTGTGAGATTAGTGCATGGTGCTGGCTGTCAGCTGAAAGTGCTTGTGAGTGTGAGTGTCGGTAGATGGCAAGGCCTGGTGTGAGCCGCATGTGCTGTGAAACTTGGAATCAGCCTTGTCCAGCTTTGCTTTTCTTTGTTTTGGTGGGGGGACTTTATACCTCATTGTCAGACCATGTCGCTCACGCAGAAAAAGTGGACAAGAGTGCTGGCTGCTGAGCAGGACAGAACGCAGCTGCAGGAACCTGTGAAGGTCAGCGCACCTCTGAGGAAGAATGACAGAAAATGGAGACCAAGCGTCCATTCGGATTGTGTGTGTGTTTTCTGTGTGTGTGCTTATTTGGCAATGTATACATATATACGATGTATATCACATATATTGCCAAATATGCACACACTGATATACATATATCATACACACACATAATACACATTTTGAATTTGAACTTCTTTGTGAGTGTATATGCACATGTGGCCACACGTGCGCCATGATGCATGTGCAGATATCAAAAGACAACCTCTAGGCATTGGGTCTTGCCTTTTTACTGCATTTGTGACAGGTCTCTCTCGTTGTTTGCTGCTGAGAAGGCCAGGCTAGCTGTCTGCTGAGCTTGAGGAGTCTCCTGACTCCATCTCCTATTGTATTGCCTTGGCTTGTTGAGCGTACGGACGTGTGCTCTACTTGTGACAGGTTTTAAGTGGGTTCTGCGGATCTGAACTTTGGTGATTAATCTTGTGCAGGAAGCACTTATAACCACTGAGCCATTTTCCTAGCTCTGAATTTCTTATAATTCAATCAGTGTACCCTATGAATTGTTTATCACCTATTCCTTCTGATTACCTGAAAGATTTTATTGAGGCAGGGTTAAAGAATATGCAAAGGAGAAAAAGTATTGATGTCAACAAGAATTTTGAGGAGATGATAACGGACGTGGAGGAGACTCAAGACTTATAAAACCAGAATTCAGAGGAGTTGAAAACTTAACACTAGAGGGGAATTCTGACATGCCCTCCAAAACTCAGGCAACAGTGTGGGAGAGGAGGCGGGAAGAATGTAAGAGCCACAGAATGGGGAGGTGTACTCTGAGGCACCCTTCATTTCCTGCAGAGAGTGACTAGTGTATCACCCCACAATAAATGCCAAAAGCCCCACTAAAAGGGGCCCCCAGTGGAATGGAGGTGAGGGAGAAGGAACAGAAGAGTATAATCTGGTGGGAATTTGAGCAATATGTAGTATGCTCATAGAGTAAAGTTCTTCACTAATAAAAATGCCTCATGACTTTCTAAATACTTATGTTAAAATATGCGTGTTCATCTATGTTTCCTCAAGGTGAAGTAAGAATATTAAAATGACTTTACTACATTTGAACCTTCTTAGTGCCTAGTAGAAAAGACACTGGTGTTCCCACACATTTCCATTTGTATGTGACATCCAACTGTTTCTAGTGGAACGAACCCAGATTCTGGTTTCAACAGCCGTGAATTCTAGTCCTGGTCCCGCTTAAGGTCAAGTACATTCAGAACCCTAGGCAAGCCTCTTCCTCCTGCCACAAGTGGGATTTTGTGTGTCTGTAGGGTGCCATGTGAGACTTGTTCATTGAGCAGTGAATGCCTTGGCTGGGGTTCTCTTAAGGGGCAAAGAACTCAGTATGCACTTTATTCCTTACCAAAAACAAAGGACTCAGTACACACTTCATTACTTACCAAAAACACCCTCTTTGTATAAAGGTTGTTGTCAGTATCAAAGGATAGTTTGGGGCCCTGTTGGATGTAGATGTTACGGGTTTCACTATAAATTCTTTTGTGACAGTCAGGTAACTGTTGGAGTGGTGCTTTTTTTCCTGAGGTGCTGTTATCCTAGGAGGCAAATGTCTTACAGAAAAGTGCTTTCTGTCTCAGCTTCTATTTAAATGAGCAGAGTGATTACTATAATCAAGGCAGTTTTTGTTTCAAACATGGTGGATTTTTCTTTTAAACTATTGCTTTGAAGGGCTCATGTCAGATCTCAGACATCAAGTGAGGTTTTCAAAGAAATTCCGAAGTATAAGCTTGAAGATGCCACTGGCAGACCTGAAGTCATTTGAAAACCCTTCTGTAAATGGATTGTGTGGAGAGGAAGAGAGTTTTCTAGTCCGCTGACCTCCTCACGCATGCCAAGGACTTTCTTTTCAAACATACGTTGCCTGAGATGAGAAGGTGTTCCCGTTCTCTTAGTAAATTTGCTGTCAGTAACCTCTCCTAATCTTGGCAGATTTTCTAACACTTGGTTTCTGTTCTCCACTGGTGTCTTAAGCTTGTGCTTCACTGGAGTTTCATAAAAGCAGAAGGCAGGTGATTTTCCAGGATCGTGTATTCCCACATAGCCAGGCATGGGCTGTGGGTGTCTGGGGGTGGGGGTAATAATTGAAGCAGCGTTGCAATGAGGGGCCTGCCCTCAGAAGCCCTTGCAGCCTATACTTCAAGGCCAGTACTCATTGCATTTACCCCTCAACATGTCTCATTAACAGCCTCTCTCATCTGTCCCTCTCTTACTAATAGTGGGCCTGCGCCCATGACCATGTCTCACCTGGCTCTTTGAGGGCGTGCTAAGGCATCTTGCCATGTACAAGGGAGGGAGTGGCAGTGAGACTTAAATGCAGTGTCAGGAGGCCTGAGTTTGGCACATAATGCTGCAGTTGGTTTTGGGAGCCCAGTGTTCCTGGAGACCGGTTTTCTCATGGGCAAAGTGAGAAAACAGGCCAGTGATCTTTGAGATTCTGGTATTTTATTACATCTAGTAGCATGTAAAGTGACAGTCTGCTGTGAGGCAAATTGGACCTTCGTGGACCATCTTTGACTCCTAAAAATCAGTGATTGGTACAACATAACTTACAACTGCTTAAATACATTGAAGATAGTCTTATAATAATGTATATTTTACATAACATGCGTAATTATGTCTGTCACTGCCATTGAAACTTTCCACAAGATCTTCCCTGATACCGCATGATACTTTAGAAGTATCCACTTGAGGGCTTAAGAGAATATAATTCCAATCTTTTAAATTTAGAGTCCATGGGCTGGGGAGATGGCTCAGCAGTTCAAGGCATTTGCCTGCTAAGCCTGATCAGCCATCCACATAAAACTGGATGAGACTTGGTTTGCAACAGCAAGACAGCCTGGCACATCCAAGCACACACACCAACTAAAAGTTAATTTAAGTAAATAAATAAATTTAGGGTCTACACCCATTAATCATTTTGAAATTTAAACAGGAACCACCTTTACTTTTTTATTTATTAATTGATGGGGCTAGAACCCATGGCCGCTCACCTGCCAAGCAAACATTCTACCCCTGAGCTACACCCTAGCCCAAGGGCCACTTTTGAAATTGACTTCTCTAAACCCCGAGGCCCCTAATATTGTTTAGTGTATGAACAAGGAGTCCCTGGGCTGTATTTCTTCCCATAGCTTCACTGCTTCTATAGGACTTTTTTTTTGAGACAGCATCTCTTTTTAATTTTTTTGTTTTATTTATTTATTTGAGAGCAACAGAGAGAGAAATGTGCAAAGAGAGAGAGAGAGAGAGAGAGAGAGAGAGAGAGAGAGAGAGAGAGAGAACGGGTGCACCATGGTCTCCAGCCAGTGCAAACAAACTCCAGACGTGTATGCCCCCTTGTGCATCTGGCTAACGTGGGTCCTGGGGAATCGAGCCTCAAACTGGGGTCCTTAGGCTTCACAGGCAAGCACTTAACCACTAAGCCATCTCTCCAGCCCGAGACAGCATCTCTTGTAGTCCAGGCTTGCCTCGGACGGTGCATAGTTAAGGCTAGAACTCAAGGTTGCCTTGCCCTCACCTCCCACATGTTGGAGGTACACGCTTGTACCGTGTAATTAGGACTCCGTCACTGTGTGTGTGGAGATGAGAGGAGAGGCTCAGGGTCTTCGTCATCTTCTTCCACCTTCTTTTGAGACAGGCTCTCTCTTGCTGCTTGCCAGCTTCTGTGTGCCCTTGGCCCTGTGTCCCAGGCACATTGTGATTACAGACGTGGGCACCACTTTGTGTCCGCCTTCATGTGGACACTGAGGAGGACCACACTGTAGTCAGCAGGCTTATGGGAAAGCACCGTTAAACACCTGAGTCATCTCCCCAGCCCCTTAATTAGGACTTCTTTTGTTTTTCATAATTTCCTTTATGTGATAGAAAAAGAAATAGAGAGAGACAGAGAATGGGTGTGCCAAGACCTCCAGCAACTGGCAGCGAACTCCAGACACCTGTGGCACCTTGTTCATCTGACTTATGTGAGTAATGGGGAATTGAACCAGGGTCCTTAGGCTTTGTAGGTGAACAACATAACCGCCAAGCCATCTCTCCAGTCCAGGATTTCTTAAGTTGTTAATCAAAACCTCTATAAAGTGGTGTCACCCCATCACTCCATCCTCTAGCTTGTGCTTTTGTCCTTTGCAATAAGTTTAAATACTCCGTATTTTTTTTCTTAGTCTTCCAGTGGCCGATGTTCCATGAAGGTGAGCATTCCCCAGTGAGCGCAGCACCTGAGACCATGTTGGGAACACAGTGGTCCTTCCGTGGATGTTTGCGTAGAGATTATTTGGGAATAGAGGAAGGGGGTCTGAGCTTCTCGCCGTGAGCCTATGTATGCCACAGGAAGAGGACCATGAACTCCCTCCTGATGGGAACTGCTTGACTTGGGCAGCAATCAGAGGGGTAGAGCGGACGTCGAGGCTGTTTCTTTTCTTTGGAAGTGAAAGTGAAATGTCTGTATGGAAATGTGGAGTGGACAGTCACTTTTGATTTTTAATCTGTGAGGCAGGGGTGGAGAGAGACAGACAGACTTGGTATGGATGTCAGAGGACAATGCAGCAGGACCTGGGCTGTTGGTCCGCACCGTCTACCTCTGTCTCACCACTGTGTGTGCCAGGATAGCTGGCTGGCGTGTTTTAGATCCTCCTGTCTCCCTCCGTCATCTTGCCTTAGGCTTACCGACATGCAGACCCATCTGGCTTTTACATGGGTGCTGGGATCTGACTCAAGTTCGAGTGACAAGTGCTTTATCCACTGAGCCATCCCTCCACATCCCAGAAACTACTTCTTTAAAGAAAAATGTAGTGCAGGATCATTGACAGAGCTTGGGGAGCTGTGGATAGTTCTTAGTTTTCTCCAGCGTGCGCACGTCCTGCGGGCCTGCCCTGCGTGGCTGCCGCTTGCTCTTCTCCCGCTGCCTCGCCGGTCTGAGATGAAGGTTCTGCCCGTCACACCTTTTCACTTCCCCGCCATCTGTGTTCCTGTTTACTCCCAACGTGGGGCTGGGTGGGAAGTGCTGTGTCTAGCTAGAAGCTGGCTACCTAGAAAGTGATTGGGTAGCATGCCATTCCAGGGCACCACTTGGAAGGAAGAAAAGGTGTGTGTTAATGCAACATAGGCCCAACTCCTGTCTCTCTGAAGTGCAAGGGGAAGTTGAGTAAAGCGTTTAGGAACGCATCACACTTAGTGGCTCTTTGAGGATGGTAGGAATAAAAGCATCGGGGATTCTGAGTTTATGGACCTTTTGCCCCAATAACTGGCCAGAGTGCAAGAACTAAATCAGCAGTAGGAAGAAATGAAGAAATGGAGATATAAGAAAAATGCCACCCTGCCTGTTCAAATGGCATGGCGCTCTCTTTGTAAGTCAGAAGAAATGGGATCTGGAGTTCCAGCCTCCAGAGTAAGGGAATTACACATATGATCTCTAATAAGAGCACTTTGAGAGTTTCCCTCCGTGTCTGTCAATTTATACCTTTTAGACTTGCCATCTGTGACACCAACTTCTCCACCACGATCCTGAATAAACAGTGAAGTAGGAAAGGGGGTCAGAAGAGCACGGGAGACAGGGTTGTTAGGGAAGGGGAGGGGAGGGGAGGGGAGGGGAGGGGAGGGGAGGGGAGGGGAGCGGAGGGGAGGGGAGGGGAGGGGAGGGGAGGGGAGGGGAGGGGAGGGGAGGGGAGGGGAGGGGAGGGAAGGGAAGGGAAGGGAAGGGAAGGGAAGGGAAGGGAAGGGAAGGGAAGGGAAGGGAAGGGAAGGGAAGGGAAGGGAAGGGAAGGGAAACAATACAGCGTTTCCCCTTGCTTGTGATGGCCCTGCAGACAGGCCCGCATGTGGTAAAGGCAGACAGGCTTGGACGGGTTTTGTCCACGCAAGGGTTCGCAGCGGGCCTGAGTGATGTTGCGTTCACCAGCATTTCCTGTTTTGTTAATTTATCCCCCTTCCATAGACTTTCTCAGATCATGTTTTCTTTTTTTCCCTTTGTTTTGTTTTGTTTTGTTTTTTCAAGGCAGGGTCTCACTGTGGCCTAGTTTGACCAGGAATTCACTGTGTAGTGTTAGGGTGGTCTCAAGCTTATGGTGATCCTCCTACCTCTGCCTCTCCAAATCACTTCTTATTGAACCTTAGTTTCCAGGCCATTTCTCTGTTTATTTGCAGCCTGAACCTTCCTTGAGGCTTCACATAGGGTCCTACCGAGAGACGTCAGGGCTGCTTTCTGAGTTGGTTGGGGTATCCATCCTTGGCACACCTATTGCCATTCTCTCCAAGCACTCAGAATGAAACAAAGAAAGACCATAGAGCGCACAATGCTGTAGAAAGAAAGGGGTTCAGGGGAGTTGGGAGATGGCTCAGTGGGCACAGCTCCTGCTATGCAAGCACAAACATCTGAGTTCAGATCCTCAGAACCCATGGAAGTGTTGGGTGAAGTGGCATATGCCTGTCATCCAAGCCATCCTTGGGGCTCACTGGCTAACTAGTGTAACCTAACTGGTGAGCTTTGGGTTCAGCAAGGGATCCTGGCTTAAAGAATAAAATAGAGTCTTCAGGAAAGAATCTTGAAGTTGAACACACACACACACACACACACACGTACATGCACACATTCACATAAAAAGTAAAATGAAATGAATTCATGAATCTTCTCCCGTACTCATGTTTGTGATGAAAAGAAGTCATAACAGGGTAGTTAGGCTTCTTTCTGAGGTAAAGTCCACATGCCTGGCTGAAACAGAGTCCTTCTGACTGTGGTGTGCAGGGCGAGCTCTGGTCTGTGCGTTGATTGCCCTCTAGAGCTTACCCTGGGAGAGCTCCTTGGGAAACTGTCATGTGCACACGGTCCTCAGGAGGATGGAAAGGGATGCCTTGGAGCGCTTTGCAGGAGCCTCTGAATTAGGCCTCCTGGAAGAGGAAATGTCGGATCCAGTCTATGGGAACGCTTTGCGAAGCTGAAGGGCGCTGTGAGACACTGAAAGAGAGTCTTTCATTTAACTGCTTTTGTATCAAGGCACTTGACACTGTAAAGCAAGAAAATTCTTTCATTAGGAATTATATGGTTTGTGGGGCCATGGGTAGAGTTCAGTTGGTAGATCTGCTTGTCTGACATGTATGAAGTGCTGGGTTCTCTCCCTGACACTGTATAAGACATCTGTGATGGTTCACGGCTGAGATCCCAGCACTCAAGAGGTGGAGGCAGGAAGATCAGAAACACATTGGAGGCTGGCCTAGGACACATGAAACCCTATCAGAAGGGAGGGAGAGAGGGAGGGAGTTATGTGGTTTGACTACTAACAAACACCTAGCATGAGGATTTGTAGGATGTGGGCCTCCCTCCCTCCCTTGCTTCCTTCCTTTCTTTCTTTCTTGTTGTTGTTTTTGGAGGTAGGGTCTCGCTCTAGCCCAGGCTGACCTGGAAGTCACTATGTAGTCTCAGGGTGGCCTCAAACTCATGGCGATCCTCCTACCTCTGCCTCCCGAGTGCTGGGATTAAAGGTGTGTGTCACCACTCCCAGCGGGCCTCTTTTTCTTTAGAATTAACTTTCTATCTTTGTATATGAACGTTGAAGCCAGAACTGAGTAAAAATTCAGCACAACTTAATAGCACTTCTGACTGACCTTTGGATAAGAGCCGTGCCCCAAACTAAAACTGTTTCTCAAGTGCTGTATCTTTGCAGAGTTGAATGTTAAGGAATCAATGCACATGAACGAAGGATTCTTGGGTGATGGGGGGTGGTGCTCCGCTGACGGGATACTTAAGCCATAGAAATTCTTCCAGGGAGAAACATGGAATAATCCCCACACTTTAGACACCTCACAAATCAGGCCTGTTCTTTCCCCTGCATTCTAGTATTCCTAAATAAGCCATGTCTCACAGTATGTGGTACTGAGTACTTCAGTGCTTGCCATTGTCCTCTAAAGCATTGTTGTTTCTCTCTGCTTTCTTTGACTGAAAGCTGGGGCATAACTAGGAGCTTTGTGACATTTTTAACTCAAGAGAGCCAAAACAAAATCTACTGATTCTTACTAGGAAGTGATTTTTTTCCTTAGCACTAGTGTACAGACAGATAGAGGATAATTTTATTTTTTAATTGTCAAATTTTTCACTGTTTTTTATTTGTATTTATTTATTTAGTTGAGAGCAACAGACAAAGAGAGAAAGAGGCAGATGGAGAGAGAGAATGGGCGTGCCAGGGCCTCCAGCCACTGCAAACGAACTCCAGATGCGTGCGCCCTCTTGTGCGTTTGGCTAAAGTGGGTCCTGGGGCATCAAGCCTTGAACCGGGGTCCTTAGGCTTCACAGGCAAGCGCTTAACCGCTAAGCCATCTCTCCAGCCCTCCACTGTTTTTTTAGAGCAGTCATTTTTATATCAGAAAATCATTGAACTGCTCCCCCAAAATCTATTCATATTAAATTTCCAGAGGTAACTATGTAATAAATTATTACTAAGTAGGTTCTTAAATTGAGAGAATTAATTTATCTCTTATCAGTTCTCAGGATTATATTAACATATTTAGACTTCTGAATGAGTTTTTACATGATTCTGAAAAAAACACACAATTTTCAACAAGTAAAAAACAACTTAGGTGAGATAGCAAAATTAGCCATTTGAAACAAATGTTGGAGAAAGTTAAATGTTTCCAAAATTTCTTTTAATTAAAAAATTAAAACATTTTATTTATTTATTTGAGAGAGAGAGAGAGAGAGAGAAGCAGATAGAATAAAAATGCACATATCCAGGCCTCCAACCACTGTAAAGGAACTCCAGACGCATGCACCACCTTGTGCATCTGGCTTAAATGGGTACTGGGGACTCCAACCTGGGTCCTTAGGCTTCACAGGTAAGCACCTTAACTGCTAAGCCGTTTCTCCAGCCCCTTCTGGTTATGTGTGGTATCCTCTCATGTATGGTTCATGTTTGTACTTGTGTGGGGGCCTGTTCATATGTGTGCAGAAGCCAGAGACTGACGTCCGGTGGCTTTATCACTCCTCCACTATTGTGTTTGGACAGTCTGTGTGTGTGCACAGAACCCATCCATTCAGATAGATCAGCTCACCAGCAAGTTCCAGGGACCCTCCTGAGGTTTGTGCCCCGCTAGCACGATGTTTGTAGACATGCCACTGAACTCAAGTTTTACGTGGTTTCTGGGGTTTTGAACTAATACCCCATGCTTATGTAGCAAGTACTTTCCCACTAAGCCCCATTTTGTTCTGTTTACCTTTATATTCGTATTCCTGGAATAGTTGACCTTGGTCAAGTTACCCAAATGGAAATATAAATAGAAGACAGCTGGTGACCTTTTCTTCGGAGTCTTTGGCTGTTGGAGATTTAGGATCTCAGGTAGCTCAGGATGGCCTGGAGCTCAATATGTAACCAGAAATGATCTTGAACTCCTAATCCTTCTACCACCACTTCCCAAGTGTTGGGATTATAGCTGAGGGCCAGCAGACCCAGGCTATACATTCTGAAAACTCAAGAAAGTTCTTGTGGTCACATTTGTTGGGTCTTTTAACCATCTTCTGTGTCTGAAATGCTCTTCTTCCCCTATAGGTTGATATGTGAGGTCTCATGACCCCCTTTCCTCTAGCTTTGAATGCCTAGCTGTGGGATGTCGCTTGCTGGTGATGCTGGCAAAGCTTGCTGCTAGACCCCCCCCCCCCAGCACAGGTCACTGAGCTACAGATGTCACCTGCGTCTTGCTGGTCACCTGCTGTCTTCCCATCATCAGGACACCTCACCATGCATGTCTAGAAGTGATGGCAGCGTTCTTTCTAAAGTCACCTCTCTTCATTTCATTCTGCCTTGTTGTTCCTCTGGCATTTATAGTTTGCCCCAGAATTGAAAAACCTGATCATTTCTCTAGGCCTGGAATCCGGGACTTTGATAACCAGTCCTCAATGCCTGGGACTCTGGGAGTCGCTACCTGCAGCAAGCATTGTAAAACTCACCATATAGGGCAAAGAAGTGGGCGCAGAGGTCACTTCTGGCTCCCATTGTGGCAAGCCCTAGTTCTCCAGTCTCGTTTGCCTTTTCCTTCTTCTCCAAGAAAGGGACGAACAAGCACAAGCAGCCGGGCACGCTTGCGGAGAACTGGCTGCCACACTTGTGCAAGCAGACCGTTTCCCTCCCCTCCTCGCCTCTGCCGCTCTGCCTGTGTGTGGCTGTCACCCCTCCGCTTCCGCACAGTTTCCTCTTTGGCCTCTCTGGAGACCGATAGACAACATGTGGTACTGTCAGTGGGTTACTGCTTAGCTCCCGGCACGCATAGTTTGGAATAGAATCCTTCGGCCTTCATCTTAAGCTTGTTGGTCTCTTGTCCTTTCTGTGTCATGACCACAACAAGCGCAAGAGTTGTGTGTCACAGTGAGAGCCACTCCGGTCACTCCCCTTAGGGGTCAGATTAGCGGGCCATGGGTATCTCACTGCTGTCACTGGAGTTTACCATTCAGGCTCCCGGCTTACCTCAGCAGTCACCCCAGTTGTCCTAGTGACCTGCTGGCCACCACTTCCCTGAAGATGAGCTCTAGGGAGTGGCTGTGGGAGCGGGCAGCCTCACGAGGCTCAGAATGGAGCCAGCAGCCACGTTGCGCAGAAAGAATTTTCCATATCCCTTGTCTGGGCAGGCCTCCAGAAGAAGGACACCTCTTACTAAGTGTGCCACGGGAGTGTCACCTACTTGGGATGACATGATCTTTGTGCTCTAGCTGCCCTCCCATGGAGAGTAGCAACCCCAGAATGGACCATCCAGGCAGTGCGTGTGAACACCAGCCTAGGATATTATGGGATCACATCCATTTTCTCGTGAATAGATTCACATCCTGGTGATCAGCCCTGGTGTTCACACGTGGGCTGGAAAGACCCAGAGATCCGGAGAGGGAGAAAGAGTGAAGGGAAGTGCAGACACAGCTTTCTCCTTTTCCTCCTTTCCCTGGTGATAGGTTTGGTTGACAACACCTGGTGTAACAAGAGCTCCCTCAGTGGGCTCTGGCCACTGACCCCAGGCCCAGCCCTGGAGCAGAAGCCTTCTCACCTCACCTGTGCTTGACCAGGGTGCTTCCTCCCTTTATGCCATGGTAAATGGCACAGTGACTACTTCTACTTTCTGATTTGGATCCAGAAGAACACAGAAACACTAAAGGTCCCTAGCCTAGTTTGTTCTTGCATGCTTTTTCTTCGTAGCCTAGTTTGTTCTTGCATGCTTTTTCTTTGTGTGTGTGTGTGTGTGTGTGTGTGTGTGTGTGTGCGCGCGCGCGCATGTGTGTGTTCTTATGAGTATATGTGTGCACGTGGAGGCCAGAGGTCATCCTCCCCACATCCACAGTAAGTGGGAGCCCACGCAGAATAGACGGACCTGCCATCTCCTTCTCAGTGGGTCAGTATACATTAAGGGGGTGGGTATGAGTCAGAGGAACTAAGAAGACTTGGGTACTTTGGCTTCCATCCAGCAGCAGAACATCAGCCTGAGAATGGATACCTGACTTCTCTTCCCATTCCTCCCCTTTGGGACCACAGACAAGCTCTTTCTCAGTGCCTCTAAGTCCTTGGATTACAAAGACAGTTACTACTTCCACTTCATAGCGTCACATTTAAAGGATTGTATTATTCCAATAAGAAGCTTGGCTAATGATAGCAGGATTCACATCCCAGACCTGTCATGCATTAGCTGTGTGTCTGTGGGGAAATTGTCCAACTTCTCTGAGTCTCATTTACCTCAACTGTAAGCATATCTATTGCAAAGGGTTGCTGAGAGAACTCAATGAGATAAAGTGTGTATTTTGTCTAGTGATTGCACCCTACAAATTTTGACAGCAGTGATGTTTTTCTTGTGATAAATTTCTCAAAACAAAATTTACCATGTGTTGCTGAAATGAACAGGTAAACAGTTGCAGCCTACTAATGTTTTGTTGTGGAGACGTGCGCTCTATAATAGGAATTGCCATTATACTGACAGTGAATTCAGTCAGGTGCTAATGCCTGGTTCTTTATCATCTGTACTAGAGGAATGATGACAGTGAAAGTGATAGAATTTGTCTGAAATATCCATGTATATATGCTGAGGACTCTTGGATTTTTCGGTGAATTTTTAGTATTAGGCAAAATTACAAAACACAGAGTTGAGAAACTCTGATGGTTTAAACGATAAGCGGAGTAGGGGATCCCCAAGACTACTGATGTGAGTGCAGTCTGTAAAGAAACACCTGACAGTGTATTTCAGGGTAGTTACCTTGCCTAGGTAATGAGCGATAACATCGGTCTAATCTAATTCTTTGAAACTGAGGACCTCAGAAAGCATGAAGATAGGTGTCTTCATTCTTCTATCCTTTAGAAATATTTAGTGGTCATGTGCCAAAGCAAGGCATCCACAGTGGCTAAGGAGCTTTCCCTTGCTGGGGTGGGAGATGGGGAATTAAACAACTCTTTATACCACTCTTTGTAGTGGTATCCTCAGGAGAGCATGGATGCAGATCTGTTCACCATCTTCTAGAGTCAGGAAGGCCATCATCCACAGACCTGATGGGTGAGTAGGTGCCAACCCTAAGGCAAGGGTGTATCAGTCAGCATATACTATGTATTACACAGTCCCCACATTTGATGGCTTACAACAACAGAAATTTTATTGCTCGGTGCCTGTGGATCACCTGGGCCATTCTGGTCTAGGATGGCTTGGCCAGGACTGGTTAATCTAGAGTAACTGATGCAAGGTTATACTTGGCTCAAGGGATAAGGGAGCTCCATTTGGAAAAGTTTATCTCGGCTCCATGCAGCCTGTCTGACTCTAGTAGGATAGCCTGAGGTGCTCCTCATTCTCTTTCTCCTCCTCTTCTTTCTTTGGTTTTCTAAGACAGAGACTCGCTGTGTAGCCCATGGTAGCCTAGAATACATATGTAGCCAGGCTAGCCTCAAATTCATGGCAGTTCTCTTGACTCAACCTATAGGTTGCTGGGATTCCAAGGGTGAGCCACAATCTGGCCCAGTCTCAGCTTCCTCATCCTGCATCCCAGGTTCCCAAGAGAAGCAAGAGAGCATGAATCCTATTCTCAGGTGCTTTTAGCCTCTATCACAGATGTTTGCTAATTTCTCTTTGACATATTTGCACATAGCCTAATAAAATTCGTTTCAAGGGAGTAGGAAAAATCCTTTGTCCTAGTCACGTAGAAGACCACCTGGGCAGAACTGGGGTGAGACAGGACAGGACATGTCATGTTGGACAAGTGCCGTGGCTCAGGGGGCTGACAGGAGCGTGTGAGCAGTGACGAGCTGGGCTATCAGACCGTTCTTCAGAAAGCCCTGTAGTTTAACTGTCACCTTTGTCATTGCTCGTCTGTTTCTTTTTGCTTTAATTTTCATTTCTTTTTTCATTTTTATAGGCAAGGTCTTGCTGTGGAGACCAGGCTGTCGTTGAACATGGTGGTGATCCTCTTGTTTCTGCCTCCCAAGTGTTGGGATTGCAAACGTGCACCACTACATCTGGCTTCTTGAAATGCATCTTTTTCTCATGTGTGCGTGTGTATATTTGTGTGTTCCTGTGTATACAGATGTATGTGTGCATGGGATTGCACATACTCATATATGTGAAATGGGTCCAGAGGTGTCATTCTACATGCACCATCCACTTGTTTTTTTAAAAAAAAAATTTGTTTATTTATTTATTTGAGAGCGACAGACACACAGAGAGAAAGAGAGAGAGAGAGAATGTGCTCATCAGGGCCTCCAGCCACTCCAGACATGTGTGCCCCTTGTGCATCTGGCTAACGTGGGTCCTGGGGAATCGAGCCTCAAACTGGGGTCCTTAGGCTTCACAGGCAAGTGCTTAACTGCTAAGCCATCTCTCCAGCCCCCACTTGTGTTTTTTTTTAATATTTGTTTATTTATTTATTTATTTGAGAATAAGAGTGGCAGATAGAGAGAGAATGGCCGTGCCAGCGTCTCCAGCCATTGCAAAACAACTCCAGATCCATTAACCACTTTGTGCATCTGGCTTATGTGGGTCCTGGCTAAATAAACCTGGGTCCCTAGGCTTCACAGACCAGTGCCTTAAATACTAAGGCATTGCTCCTACCCTGTTTGTTTATTGTTGTTGTTGTTTGTTTTGTTTTTATTTTTGTTTTGAAAAATGGTCTCATTGGCTTGTTCAGGCAGCCAGAGGGTCCTAGACATCCCCCTGTCTCTGTCTCCCCATTACTGGGATGGCAAGCATGTATTCCCAGACCTTGTACTTTTACATGGATTCAGGGTTCAAACTCAGGTTCTCATACTTGTGAAGCAAGTATTACCAACTTATTTCCCCCGCTTATGAAGTATATGCAAAACATGCAGGAAGGCACAGCAAGATTTTAAGCTGAATGCTGACGTGGTTGGTATACTATGCAGCAAGACAATGAGATGCAAAAGCTGGAAAGTACTGGTGAACTTGGACAACTTGGGGCTGTTTCCAGAGAGGGGTCCTAGTGCTGGATGGGAGAAGATAGACCCAGTACAGCGGGGGGGGGGGGGGGGGGGGGGGGGTCAGAACTCACACGTGCTTTGGAAACTATGAATCAGAAAAGAGGAGGGAGGTACTTAAAGATACAGCAGAATCCACAGGCTGCGTTCCTGCACACACCTGGTGGCAATCTGGTGGGAAAGTTCAGAGCAGGTGAGGGGCCTGCGCCACCAGCTCTCACCGAGTCTTTCCTCTGAGGCACCCTGCGGGCTAGATTCACAATAGCAACCACCTGGGGGCTGACGCAAATACAGTCAAGGCAGGGGTCACAACACTGTGCCAAACCATCTATACTTTGTATGTTTAAAAAGTTCTTTCTTTGATATTCTAGTACAGTGTGTCTGTTGAAAATCAAATAAAAGGAGGTAGAAATGGAAAATAGTAATCTTCCATCCACCTACCACCATCTCACCCACCAAAAAAAATGATTTGAAGTGACCTTCCATAGTGATATTGTAGTGTTAGCCCACCTAAAGACCGTTCTCTTTCCAACACACCTCCCTCCCATGGGCTCAGAACAGGCAGTGTGCTCCAAAGGGGACTGGGATTCTCAGAAGGCTCCTGAACCTCAGATTGGACCAGTGCTCACCCATCACTTAGTAGATGTGACCTTTCAACTATGACATTCATATCAATTCTTTAAAGATTTGTATTTATTTGAGAGGGGGGGCAGATAGAAAGAGAATGGGCACACCAGGGCCTCCAGCCACTGTAAACGAACTCCAAACACATGTGCCACCTTGTGTATCTGGCTTGTATTATGGTCTTGTGGCATTGAGCCTGGCTCCTTTGGCTTTGCAGGCAAGCATCTTAACTGCTAAGCCATCGCTCCAGCCCTCGGGTTAACTGTTTAAAAATACTATAATGGAAATGACTGTTTCATCGTACTGCATTCAAATGACCCAGAATGAGAACTTGTGGTTTTTACCGGTATAGTCAGGGCCTGTTTGTTGTCACTGAAATGCCACGGTATGGGTGGGAGGAGCAGGGCAGTTTCTAGCCCTCTGGGTTATACCTGGAATGTTAAAAGTGATCATTTTTATGGAGAAAATTAGGAGGGACACCCAACTATGCACGAAAATATAATTTGTCATTTTTATGATTTTTTTCATTAAAAAAGAGAAAATGTGAAGCCTGCAGGTGGCCTTTGTACCTGCAGGGACTCGGTAGCTTGAAAGACCACTGCCCTAACCAAATACTGAGAATAGACTGCACTCAAGAAGATGGAGAAACGCTGGGCGTGGTGGGTGCGCCCGTAAAGCTAGTGCTCAGGAGGCCGAGGCAGGATGAACTGTGAGTTCCAAGACAGCTTGTGCTGAAGTAAGAGCCAACATAGAAAGAAAAAAGAAAAAGAAAGAAGGATACAGAGGAGACCAAGGAGAGCTAAGACTCAGAACTCATCTCTCCAGCCCTACTCTGAGTATCTTAAGAGAGAAGGTGAGTTACCCCAACATAGAGGTGGTTCTCTCAGCCTTTTATGCATGCTGATTGGATATGACAGAAGCAACAGTACCTTCTTTCCTCTGTCTTTCCTCTCCCGTGCACGCATGCGTGTATGTATACAAATGTATACACACACTCATGCATACGTACCCCTGACAAGCTCTGTAGAAAACCAGCCAGCTACCAACATAGAAGAGAACTCCACTGAGCAAGACAGCCATGCATGCAACCTGCTTTCCAGGCCTGATCTGTGACCTGGGTACGGGGACATAGCTATGTGCTATAGTTGTCACTATTCTTGATAATAAAGTCCGTCCACCTCAGTCCTTCTGTCTCTCTCCACCTATTTGTCTCACCCATTACTTAGAGAATTTGATTTCTTTAATCCTAACTTCCCAGCCCAGCAAACTCAGACATGCTGAGCTCCAAGGCATCTATATTTATTTATTCCGCTCAGTCTTAAATTACTCACATATTTCAGTTTATGAAACTGAAAACTCAGAATTAGTTTCTGTGATTAAATTATGTCACCATGGTTGGCAATTATTTAGTAGAAAACGTGTTCCTTTTCTGACAAACTCCTTTTCGCGTTTTGAGTTGTGATTTTTGTTCTCTGCAAGGAAAAGGGTGGAGGTCGGAATGAGAAAACAGAGTGTGCCTTGGATCAAAAGGTCAAATTTCAAAGTAGGTGCAGTTTGATTTGAGGGGATCCTCCTCACCTTTTCCCTATCTGGCCAAATTTGAAGCTGCGCGCAAGTGCCTTGTTTGGTTTGCATTGGCCTGTGGGAACAAACGACAGCTTCCCAGTAATAGTCTTGTTAACCTGGTGGGGACCAAGGCATAGGTGACTGCTTTTGCAAGGGCTAGGAGGATGGATGTATTGCATTTTTTCAGCCAGTATGGGACAAGGTCTTTTAATTGTCATGTTTCCGCTCATAGTAGGAAGTGTGCACCTCTCTACCATTTCAGTACCTGCTATGCATTCTGACTTCCATTTATCAATTTCCATATAAAATAGTCAAGTCCTTTGACATTAGTTTCAAAACATACTATAGTTCACAAACTTTCTTTTATACTTGATTTTTTTTGTTGTAGTAAAATAGATACAACAAAAGTTACTGTTGCTACCATTTATCTTTATTTTTGTCGTTTGCACATCTGTATGCCACGTATTGTGATGATAAGTCCCCCTTAACCTCTCCTACCACTTTCCACTGCTGCTGGAACCCCTCCTTTTTCCCAGCTTGTTCCCTCCTCCTCTCATGTCTCTTTCTATGACTCACTGAGTTAAGGTAGGTTGCCTAAGTGAGCATGGGTGAGGGGTTCTTTACCGGCACTTGGCCAGCTTGCCAGTGACCACAGCACTGAATAACATGACCACCCTCCCCCAGAAACCATTAACTGCCAGGTGCTCCCTAGGGAGGGGTGGGGGCTCACGAGTCCCTCCCCCACCATGACAGAATGTTGGCCCTCATGCACGTGTTATAAGGATAACTAGGGCTATTCTGAGAGCGTAATAGTCATGTCATATCCAGTAGAGTGTTTGACACTTCTCCTCTCTTACTGGCCCTCTCTACAATGTTTCCTGGGCCTTAGAGCGGTGATACACATATCCCACCTGGAGCCTAGAGACTTTTGGCCACTTATGAGCCTGCATTAACTGCTGCCCCCACAGAAAAGAAACTTTTCTGAAAGTGGCACTAATCCACGGGTGTAAACGTAAGAATTTAGACAGCATTTTAACAAATCCATCTAGCAATATAATAGCAGTAAATCCCCCTTAGGGCCTGTGGCCTTCCTGGCTGTGGGCTTTTGACTAGGTTTACAATAGCAGGTAAGAGTTCCCTCCTGTGGAGTGGGCCCTAAGGCCAATAAGAAAGCAGTTGGCTGCCACCAAAACACTGGTAGGTTGCACCTATGGGCATGTCTTCCTGGATGATATGGTCCTGGGCTATTAGCTACCTACCCCTCCCACCCACCTATTATTCTTTAATCCTTTCTTCCTAAAGGTCGAAATGCAGACCCATAAAACTGTAACTCCCCATTTGGCCCTCCTCAGGTCCCCTCCGCCATTCTCCATCCCACCTTGATAATTTTGACCACTCTGAAGTTCTCTTGTAAGTAGAACCCTACAACAGTTATCTTTCTGTGACTGGCCTGTTTCACTTAACATGATAACCGTCCACAAGGTTCATGCAAATTGCAGCATGTGTCAGAATTCTCTTCCTCTTAAAGGCTGAGTTACTCCACTGAATGAATACACCACATTTTGCTTAGTCATCCATCCTTGGGTGGATACGTGAGTTACTTCCGCCTTCTGGTAATTATGAATCGTGTTGCTGTGAACATGGGCTTGCAGATAAGTCCTCAGGTCCCTTCACCAGCTTCCTCTTTGTCAGACACAAGTGTTAGAATGAAACACGCACTCACCCTTTTTTCAGTCAGTTTTACTGACAGGACCTTAGACAGACTTTCTGTCTCATTGTGTTACTGGAAGCTTCCTTTTTGGAGACCTCTTAACTGATGCCTGAAATGCCTCTAATAGCATTTAGTTCTCAAATATCAGGCAAAATCTTCATCTCATTTTCTATTAAGACGTCAATGATCCTGGCACAGAGGCCTAGGTGTGAAATCAGTTAGTTAGAGCCCATCTCAGATGCTGGCCTGGCTTCCCCCCCAGCTCTCGGTCATTTCCTTCATGTGACATGTGTTCCTTATTCACACTCTTTCATTATTGCGGCAAGCACATGCTACACGGGACTTAGTTGCATTTTGTTTCTCCTAATAGAAGACAAGTCTGTCAGCTGGGCATGGTGACACATGAGTCAGGAGGCTTGCTGGAAGTTCAAGGCCAGCCTTGGCTACATAGTGAGCCTCAAAAAAAAAAAAAAAAGAGGAGAAGGAGGAAGAGGGGAGGGAAAAGAGGAGGCAGGAGAAGAAAGATGAAGGAAGAGGAAGTAGAAGAAAGCTTTTTAAGGTTGACACCCTTGTGTTTCTCCCACCCCAAACACAGGCTGTTCCATTCCACATGCTGGGCAAGTGCTCCACCACTGAGAAATGCCCTCAGTTCCTTGCATGTCTTTTATGCCAGGATTTCAGGCCTAATAAAGTATCACACACAGTCGTCTAGAAACATAAAAGTCTTTTGGGGCTGGAGAAATGGCTTAGCTGTTAAAGACACTAATGGACTGGGTTTGATTTCCTAGTTAGTTCCCACATAAATCCAGATGCACAAAGAGTTGTATGTGTCTGGAGTTCGTTTGCAGTGGCAAGAGGACCTGGTTCACCCATTCCTTCCTTTCTTCTCTTTCTCTACTTGTGAATAATAAATAAATAAATAAATAAATAAATAAATAAATAAATAAACAAACATGTTATGTTCTGTTGGTATGGAAGTTGACAATGAAAAGTTTAACAGCCCGGGCTGGAGAGATGGCTTAGCGGTTAAGCGCTTGCCTGTGAAGCCTAAGGACCCTGGTTCGAGGCTCAATTCCCCAGGAACTACGTTAGCCAGGTGTACAAGGGGGCGCAGGCATCTGGAGTTCGTTTGCAGTGGCTGGAGGCCCTGGTGCACCCATTCTCTCTCTCTCTCTCTCTCTCTCTCTCTCTCTCTCTCTCTCTCTCACACACACACACACACACACACACACTCTCTCTCTCTCTCTTTCTTTCTCTGTTGCTTTCAAATAAATAAACAAAAAAATTAAAAAACAAAAAGCTTAACAACCCCCTTTCATTAATTCATGAGGCATCTATTATTTAGGTACCTACTCTGAGTGAATCCTAAAATTGTCTCTCCACAAGGTTTGGATGCCCAAAGAGCTGTCTCTTCCTGGTTTAGGCCTGCTTGCCTTTGAGGTTATCAGCCTGTGTTTTGAGGTGCAGAGACTCCATCTAGGTGTACGGACCTTGGTAATCATTTCTCTCTGCTTTCCTTCAAAGACGTCTGTAAGCTGTATTTTTCTGTCCCAAATGAAGGTAACATGTTGCCACTGAGGAGTCTCACTATTGCTCTCAGAGTCAGTTTCTTCATTTCCAGTAGATTTCATCATTTTTATAATTGCAACATTTTATAAATATTGCCTCCTCTTAGTGCATGGGTAACAAGAACCCTACCAGAAACAGGTGTGAGTGGGGGGTGCTGGGTTGTAATTAGTACCTCGGGTCCGCTAGCAGCTCACAGCCCAGGGACCACAGGCTGTACACAGGGTTGGTGAATACTCATTAATCCCACAGCAGCTGCCTTGGAAACAGCACTTCAACACAGACAACCTCGTAGTACCCCCCCCCTTTAAAGTAATAGCAGGTCCTTGACTAAATGATCGCTCTAGGCTTTCATTTTAGTGATGTTACTATTATGACTAATAGGGACAATTTTTGGTTTGTTTTTATTGTCACTGTAACTGTTATTCCCATGATTATTGCTGCAACTCCCCATTTAAAAGATAAAAAGAGTTGTGGAATGCTCACTGGTTACTTGATGGAAATAAACATTGAATGTTTTATCAAGAGCATATTCAAGTTTATACAGAACAAGAAGGCAGGGATGATGTGCTCTTTAAGTGATCCTTCAGCCTCTTTTTAGGCAGTAGCTCAGACTTCACTTACTAAATATTTGGAAGAGGTTTTTAACAGGTAATAAAGTTTAAAGTTAACCGCTTTAAGCTTTTCCTTCTGGCTTTCTCATACCATTCCTCGAGGAAATAAAATGGAAATCGATAGGATATTGCTACTGATGACAGCAATATGTGTTTCTAAGGAGCCCCAGCACGTAGCCATAGATAACTTACAACAATAAAGAGGAAGAATTAGAAACAGATGGCTGGGGTGGAAGGTACTTCCTGAAGCAGACTGCAGGTGGTGTGGTTAGCTGACTGGAGCTGATAGACCAGACATTAAAGCCCAGATTATGAGGTTCCTGTTCTTCTACAGGACCTCTTCTTACCCCAAGGACCACTCCTTCCTCCTCTGTTTATAAAGGCACAGTCTGAATAAATAAGATAAAACATCAGAACATGGCAGTGATGGTGGTGATGCAGAATACTGAGTCCAGACAGGGATTCAATTCCATAGAGATGCAGCAGATCCCAGGCCCGGGGACCCCAACTTTTGGGTCCTTATCCAAGTTAGCAAAGAACTGAAAACAAGAACTCTGAGAAGGGTAAATTATGAATTATGAGGTTTATTTTAGGGAGAGTTAAGATCCAGAGGGAGGGATTACAGGAAACCCAAGCCAAAAAGGGTTTTGTCCCTCTTCCCAAGCAGGAAAGGAAGAGTCTGGGCTTGCACCCACACACGCACTTGGGAGGTAAAGCGCCTCCTCACATAGATGGTCAGAAAAGACGAAGACAGAGCCAAGGACTCTGATTTTAGAGAGATCATCCATGTAGCAAGGAAACACCCCCAAACAAGGAGGAAAAGCACACAGACAAAAAGAAATCCAGGTTGGGAGGAGGAGGCCCTACCAGCGGAGGCAAGGAAGCAAGGGCCAGGAAAGCGAAGAGCAGGCCAGTGTAGAGAGAGAGAGTTACACACACACACAAACACACGAGCCAGGCCCAGGTATGGATTAACCATCCAATCAGGATGAGTTTTGTTGTCAGACACAGGTGTGTAAGGGAGAGGCCTGATTGGGCTCCAGAAGCTGACTCAGGAGGGGCCAGCTCACAGGTGTGCCAAGGTGAGGAAGAAGCAGGATTGTTGTCGCTGTTGATGAGGAATTGCTTGCAGCCATCTTGGATGAGACTGGATCAGATACGTGATCTAGTTCCTCCAGGACAGGCAAGGTGGCGGCTCCTTGGGCCTCTGTACCTGGATGACAGTCACCTTATTCCTGTTCTACTTCAGTTGGACCTTGCATCCTTCCTGTGTGTTGATGGGAAATACATCTGGGTTGAGGAGTCACTCTGATCCCTGCTGTTATATTTGCTTCCTGAACTATTTGCATCATGGGGTGTTTCAGCATATCTGTGCATTCAGTTGGTATTTTTAGCTAGGATTGTCTTTAGTAACAAAAGTTTTCAGAATACACTAATCAGAAACCTCCATAGAGCCAAGGAATCAGGCCATACATAGGAGGTGGGAAGCCGGTCTCCTCCTGCCCCAGGCACTCTCCTCATGTGCTTTCCAGCTCCTGTCATTACTTCTGATGACTTGATGACTTTAGCTCTTTGGAATTTCCATCCCTTTTCACCCGTAGGCATCAGGATGTGGCTGTTGAAGTCATTTCTGTAACCGAGAGCCTGCACCATGCTGATCTAAGGCAGGTTTTGGCTTTTGTGTCAGGCACCAGCTGGTCTGTCCTTAACAAGAACGCTACTGGAAACTTGAATCATTGTATTGGAAGAGAGTCAGTTCTTCATTGAAAACATTAGTCTTCTCCATGGACTCTCTGGAACACCTCAAAGAGGAATTAGGTAAATAAATGCAAACCAGGAACCTGCAAGATCCCACAGGGGCTGTTCTGTGAACCCCTACTGCAGCTGAGTGTTTCTTTCCAGAGTGAACAAGTGATCTCTTCCCTTTCCTTTCTCTTCTTTCCTTCTTTTTCTCTCTCTCCCTTTCCCTCCCACCCTCTTGGTCTTTGGGATTTGAACAAGATCTTACTCTGTGGCTGTAGCAGTCTGGAACTCACTACGTAGCCCACATTAGTTAGCCTCTTAATTTGAGACAGTTCTCCTGCCTCAGCCTCCAAGGTACTAGGGTTACAGGCATGCACCAGCACACCCAGACCATCATGCTTTTTCCTGGAAATGGTTCTTTCCAAGCTCAGGACCTCACCCTGGGGGAGGGGGGGGGAGGAGGAGCTCTCTCTTAGGTCTTAGAGATTGGACTCTTTCCTGGACATTTGAATGCCTTCCACACCTTTCCGGGTGACTGGAATGACCTAGCGCATCCTCAAGATTCTACCTGGAGTTCCCGCCATAGCCATTCAGGTCCCAGGCGCACCTGACGTCACTTCCCAGTGCATTCTGCCTCAGACCCTCCACGCACTCATTGGAATCGCAGTCACCATTTCTTCCCGCAGTAAGCCAGGCTCCATCCTTGTGCACATCTTCCCTGATTGATGCCATTTGGCTATATGTGTATCTGAAAGGATATCAGTGGGGACAACTCAAAGCACATAACAGGGTAGTTTTTGTTTTGCCTGTTAAATAATAAGCTTCATGCTTTTCAGAGTAGTTTCACATTTACAGAAAAATCAGTTGGAAATTATAGATAATTCCTGCATCCCCCCCCCACATGTGGTCCTGCAGGCACATTTATTCCACTTGATTAGCTAATACAGAACCACTATTAACTAAAAGCCATAGTTTGCTTCTAGGTTCATGCTTGGTGTATTCCATGGATGTTGACAAATGTACAGTGTCATATGACCATCATTTCTGTATCCTACCAAAAATTCATTTCTGTTCATTACCAAAAATTCCACTCTCCTATGCCTGTGGTATATCCATATAATGGAATATTATTTATCACTAAAAAAGAACGTATCAAGATATGAAGGAACATAATATGCACATTGTGAAGTGAAACATGGCATTTTGAAAATATGTATAGTGTGTTCTTTTTTTGTTCTTTAATATTTTTATTAACAACTTCCATGACTGTAAACAATATCCCATGGTAATGCCCTCCCTTCCCCCACTTTCCCCTTTGAAACTCCATCCTCCATCATATCCTCTCCCCTTCTCAATCACTCTCTTTTATTTTGATTCAAGATATTTTCCTCCTCTTATGATGGTCTTGTGTACGTGGTGTCAGGCACTATGAAGTCATGGATAAACAGGCCATTTTGTGTCTGGAGGAGCTCATTGTAAGGAGTCCTACCCTTCCTTTGGCTCTTACATTATTTCTGCCACCTCTTCCGCATTAGACCCTGAGCCTTGGAAGGTGTGATAGAGATACTGCAGTGCTCAGCATTCCTGTCACTTCTTTCTAGCACCATGATGCCTTCTGAGTCATCCCAAGGCCACTGCCTTCTGAAAAGAGTAGGTTCTTTACCAAAAGTGAGGATAGCATTAATATATAGGTATGAACATTAAGAGAAGTGCTTAATGGGCAGTTTGATAAGCATAGTATATACACGTATCCAGACATCAGCAGACGTTACACCCGTAGGGCTCCTGACTACTCCTGTTTTAAGTTTTCAGTATCAGGGACATATTCCCTCCCATGGAGTGGGCCTCCAGTCCAATTAGAGGACAGTTGGTTTCCACCATGACATATGTGCCACTATTGCACCTGTTGGCTCATTTGGTCTTGCTGGAAAAACTTAAGGCTTGCAGTGTCCACTGTTGAGTATCTTCACTGGTGATTTTTCTTTCACTGCCATTGAACTGCATGCAGAATGGCTTCCTTCAGCTTTCTGTCACTGATCTACATGGAGGAGGTTATCAGCTCAGTTCCAGCAGGATTTCTCAGTGGTCTTGCAGCCCAGTTATGTGGAGTGTTCAGCAATAGGGTCTTACTATCTATTCCTGGTGGGAAACCAAGGGCTTTGGCAATGGCCTATAATGTTTTGGGGCAACAGGGTCCTCCCTGGCCAACAACTCAGTGGAAGGTATCCAATTCCTGTCACTGAAAATTTTCTAGGAACAATCTATGGCTCCTGAGTGTTTCATTGTCCACAAAAGTAGGATTCCATATGATTTATTTATATCCTCTTAGATTTTGATTAGCCCTCCCTTCTCCTTTCCTTTACTCAATCTCCTCCCCTGACCTCCCTTGGGCCTTTACACCCCCATTAAGCTATTCTTCTACTTACACATATATAGTGCTGTGAAAATATGTATAGTGTATTCTTATAACTATGTGCCATGCTGGAAAAGGGAAAACTGAGGAACAAAGCAGGTCAAAGATCAAGAATTCAAGGATTGGGAGGGAGGGATCAGTAGGTATAGGATGGGGAAATTTTTGGTTTGTGAAGGCATTTTTAGAGAGGTTTAACTGAGGTAAGATCCACCCTGAGCGAAGGTGGCACCATCCCTTGAGCTGAAGGCACAATTGATGTAAAAAGGGAACAAGGGAAAAGCCAGAGGAGCACCAGAGTCCTCCCTCCCCAACCGCTTTCTCCTCATCTGGCCAGATGTGAATTTCTCCTGCCACGCAGCCACACCTACGGTCATAGACTCTCTTCCCTGAATCATAAGCCATAAGCCAAAGCAAACCTTCCCTTCCTTAACAGGCTTCCTACCAAGCATTTGGGCACAGCAACACGGAGAGTGCCTAACACAATCACACACAGGTGTGTGCCACACTGGTGTGGCAGCGCAGTCTGTGGCATAGATCAGAAACCCCCTGCACTCTGTTTTTCATTTGAATCACGTCAAAGTACAGGTGAGGGTGATGCTAAAGAGTGATGTGTTTAGAAATAAAATTTATAAAATTTGTGGTCTTGCACTGGCATAATTTTCAAAGTAGTTCACAAGCAATGACTTCCTTTTACTATCTCTTTATAAATGATAGAGCTGATGCTGAGAAAAGCTAATGCTTATGTACGAGAACAGCATTGGTGCTGGAGAGATGGCTCAGTAGTTAAAGGCTCTTGGTTGCAAAGCTTGACAGCCGGGATTCGATTCCCTGGTGCCCATGTAAAGCTAGAGACACAAAGTGGCACATGTATCTGGAGTTCATTTGTAGTGGCAAGAGGTCCTGACATACACATTCTCATTCATTCATTCTCTATGTTTGCAAATAAAAAAAAAATGTGTTTAAAAGGTTAAATTAGTGACCTATGCCAAAACTCACCTTGAACCCAGATATTTTTAATTTTCTGACTTCAAATCCTAAGATATCAGATCTGTCATCCGTATGAAATGGAATAAAGCTTTGTCAAGATTTGCTTTAATGCTGGATGTAGTAATCCATGCCTGTACTGTCAGCATTCCAAAGGCAGAGGTAGAAGCCTTGCCAAAATTCTGAGTCCATCCTGGGTTACAGAGCAAGATCCTGTTTCAAAAAAAATTTAAAGATTTTCTTTTCCATAGACTGGATCTCAATTACTACATTGTTTGCATTCAAATGATGATGATAGATAAAGTAGCATACCTAAATGTGGTAAACATTTAAGAATATATATGTTTTCAGCTAAAAGAAAGGTTAGCTGAAATTTTACACTTTAAACCTGGAGCTTCTGACCCAGTAGTGGAGTTTAAATGGGAAAGAATTATCTGCATCTTTTTTGGAAGACAGTAGCATAAAAGCATGAGCCTGCCCACTACTGAAAATGTGGTGTGGTGCCGTGAGACCAGACAGGCGATGCTCTGTGAGAACAGAAGGGGCTGGGAGAGGGCTCGGGGCAGGAGCGCTGGCCGTGTGAGCATGAAGACCAGAGTTCAATCCTCAACACGCATGGTAAAGGCCAGCTGTGGCTGTGTATGCTAACTACTCCAGCACTGAGAAGAGGGCAAATAAGAGGATCAGTTGGGCTGGAGAGATGGCTTAGCGGTTAAGCGCTTGCCTGTGAAGCCTAAGGACCCCGGTTCGAGGCTCGGTTCCCCAGGTCCCACGTTAGCCAGATGCACAAGGGGGCGCACGCGTCTGGAGTTCGTTTGCAGAGGCTGGAAGCCCTGGCGCGCCCATTCTCTCTCTCTCCCTCTCTCTGTCTTTCTCTCTGTGTCTGTCGCTCTCAAATAAATAAATAAAAATTAAAAAAAAAAAAAAAAGAGGATCAGTGCACATTTGGTCAGTCAGTGTAACCAGGAAGCAACCCAGTGTGGTGGCACACGCCTTTAATTCCACCACTCGGGAGACAGAGGTGGGAGGATCACCGTGAGTTCAAGGCCACCCTGAGACTATATAGTGAATTCCAGGTCAGCTCGGGCTAGAGCAATAATCTATCTTGAAAAAACAAACAGAAAACAAAACCCAGAGTGGGAGTTATGGCTTAGATAAGGCACTTGCCTGTAGGCCAAAAGACAGAGGTTCATTTCCTCAGCACCCATGTAAAGCCAGATGCAGAAGGTGGTGCATGCATCTGGAGTTGTTTTTTTTTTTGTTTGTTTGTTTTTGTTTTCAGTGTCTAGAGGCCATGGTGCACCCACCCTCCCCCCATATCAAAAATAAATAAGATGTAAATGTTAAAAAATAAAACAGGAAACTCCAACTTCAGTGAGAGGCTCTGTCTCAGGGAAAAAAGTGGCAGAATGACAGAGGACACCTTTGGTGACATACTGTGCATACAAAGTACACACTCTTACACAACCATGTATACAATACATGTACACACACACCAAAAAAGAACAAGAGAGGCAGGAAGAGGGAGGTACCGGAAGACACTGCAGACTATTTGGGCACCATCTTTGGACAGGAAGGAATGTGTTCAAAATGTCATGGAAGCGAGAAGGGAGGAGCCAGCATAGTCTCTACTTTTCATTATTGGTTGGGAAGTTCCCTGACTTCAGCTCAGAAATCATGACCTATCCTTCTACGATTTTGTGTAGTGTTTGTTGTTCAGTGATGCGGCTGGAACTCAAGACCCTGTGCAGTAGATAAGAATTGTACCAATGAGACCCCCCCCTTCCAAGACCTCCTTGGGATTTTTTTTTAAGTTTGAGGGTTTTTTCCCCCTTCAAACAACAGACACATACACAATCATATGGGTGGATATGAGATTCAGTCTTTTAAATCTTTCATTTAGTCAACTAAATTTATTCTTACACTGTCCCCACAGTCGAGACATGTTTACTTTACTATAAGGTATAATTCGTTTAGAAATCTGAATGGCGTTTGTACTCCAGGTACCACATCATCACATCTATACTCATTAACTCCTGAGATACTTTCCAGATGCCAGGAATGTGCCACCAGGAGAAAGCCTGACCTCGTCCTCAAAGACTCACAGACCAAGAGAAATCCTGACCTCGTCCTCAAAGACTCACAGACCAGGAGAAATCCCGACCTTGTCTTCAAAGACTCACAGTCCAGGTGAAATCCTGACCTTGTCCTCAAAGACTCACAGTCCAGGTGAAATCCTGACCTTGTCCTCAAAGACTCACAGTCTTAAGTCTGATTCTTATGTTGCCACATGTCTTGCTTACTGTCCATGGATTCACAGGCTTTTCTGTGGCCATGATGGAATATAGCTTGCAGAATTTTCCTTGTTATACGCTGCTTATCTGTGAAAATCTTGTGAATTCCAGGCGTGATAAAAGGAGTCTGGGTTCTCTTGAGTAAGTAGCCCCATAATTCTTTGAGACACAATGGCTAGGATATTCATTGTTTATTAATTTATAGTGCTACAATTGAAGGTAGGGCCTCATTCATGCTAGAACCACTGAGCTGTATAAATCCTTAGTCATTTTTGTTTTGAGACAGGGTCTCATTGTTTCACCCAAGAGGGCCTTGAATTCACTGTGTAGCCCTAGCTGGCCTTGAACTTGAGATCCACTTGGCCTCTCCCTAGCAGTTTTGGGACCGCAGACATGTGTCCTGTATCATCAAGGCTGTCTGGGAATCTCTTCTATAGATGAAAGAAACCTATCTTTGTATCTTCAATGTCTGATAAAAAAGAAAGTAGGGATTCTAAGGATAGAACACAGGTGGGGTTGAGTAGGGAGTGGACTTTAAACAACCATGTTTCAGTTCAGCTGGCTGCAGTGTGACCTGAGCGGGGAATTAGGGAAGAGATGAGGGAAGGAATGCTCTAATGACAAGCTTCACGTTTCGTTCAACTTTCCTGTTTCTGTGCTATGTAATTTGCCTAGCTGACATGGTAAATGCTGCTTCTCATTGTGAAGAAGTCCTTCCATGTGACACTTGGAGAAAGTGATTGTGATTTCAGCCAAAGGGAGATCTGGAGGGCCTGTTGACATAGACCTTACACTGGCCAGGCAGCAGCCTCGGGGTCAGGCCTGTGGGGAGGCTTCCTTCCCTTCGGCCCTTGTTCTCTCTCTGCCTGGGTTCTTTTATTGTCTTCCCCTCTTGAGGCTGATTAGCACACACCAGAACACTAATGCGGGGCTTCTGGTGATGGCCAGGGAGAGGATTGGCTATTCTTTTTGCCCAAAATGCCTGTTCCCAAGGTGAGACTTTGATCTGTGTTGCTGAGAACCTGGTCAGCATGTGTACAAGGTCCCAAGAAGAAAAGAAGGATTTCCTGTGCACTTAGTATGGTGTTAGGTGAGCTGCATATGTTGAGGCTTTTAATGAATTACTATGGGATCTCAATGAACTCTTAGCATCTACATGTTACAAACAAGCTTGCGGGAGTGGAAGTGTGTTTTGTGTGTGTGTGTGTGTGTGTGTGTGTGTGTGTGTGTTACCTCTTAATTAATAGTAAACATGCCTGACTGTCGTGCACTTAAGACTGCCTGCTGATTCCCAACACTAAAGCGCCTCTCTCTCGAAATCTCATTATCACAGGAGATGACACTTTCTACGCCCGTTTTTGTCCATGGGTACATGTTGCCTCATTCATGGGGGCCAGTCTTTGCTTAGTTAACTTCAGATATGGGAGAAAGAAGAGGATGGTCCCATTAGTCACTAATGTATACCTACATCTAAACATTTCTTCTCATATCATATGGGGGTAGATTGTTCCAGGTCTTTTTTCTGCCCTCCCTTGCCCTTTCCTCTCCCTTCTTGCTTTATTCCACTTATTTTCTGAAACAAGGTCTCACACTGCCATCCAGCCTGGCCTGGAACTCACTGTGGAGGACAAGCTGTCCTCTACTGCAAAGCAATCCTCCTGTTCCAGCCTCTTAAGTGCTGGAATTACAGGCCCGAGCCCCCATGCCCAGCCCCACTTGCCTTTTCTTTCTGGTCCTTAGGCATCACACAGGTCCAGGTGCTGCCTAGAAGCTTTCTTCATAAGTATTTTTAGTATCAATTACCTTTTCAAGCATAATCTTACATGGAATCTCAGTATAAAGAACTGATACAGGAAGGTCGCATAACGTATGCTGGATGTGAGAGTATAATGCTAATAACTTTCATAACTGTAACAAAGGAAAGAACGGGGCTTTGTGATGAGCATGGAACATTGAAGCCAGTGTTGTGGGTGGCAGCTGTGGCCTTTTCTAGCATCAGTTTCTAATTTATTTCCCTTGGTTCCTAGTTTAATGATGTGGCACAATATTGAGAAAATCTTGTGTCCGGAAACAAGGACTTGCAAATTATAACAGGGCATTTTGTTTTTATAAATTGTTACCTTGCAGTCTCAGTGTTTACTTAAACTCACTAACTGAAATCTTAACGCTGAAGGAAGACTGGAAATGGATTATGCAAAAGTCGAAATCGGTTAACGGTATGTAAGAGTCTGTACTTCTTAGTTGACGAGCCTGCAGTCTGGGGAGGCTAATGATAGTGGAGTCTAGTCGCAATCTTCTTTTAGAGGCAGAAAACACTTTTCCAATATAACATGAATGATATCCTTAACCACAAGAAACTTGTAGCCTGGAGACCCCTCGCTGCTCAACTCAGGAGGAACAAATTTGCTTTATTGCGCCTGGTACACTTGGGATTTCTTCCTGTCACTTGGCTACCATATAAGCAGGGTACCTTTGACAGTGCAGTGCCAAGAGTTCAATTTAGTCACACCATTTCATGCCACACATTGAGTTATTGTCCCATTTGAAACTCCACTCATGGAAAATGCTTGGGTTGGTTTGCCCGATCTTAGCTGATGATTGAACATGGTGTAGCCATGTGACATGTGGATGCTGACTTATGAAATACCATGCAAATAACACACGAAGGTTTGTGTTTTTTATAAAGGGGAAGCAAGGGAGAATGGAGCTACAGCTTTTCCGAGGGAAGGATTTGTGCTCTGGCAAGCAGACGATGAGTCAGAAGCTGCAGTTTGGGGTGGTGCAGACGTGGCTAGGAGACCAGCACCACCATGATACTGGGGTGTGGGGTCACATTTGCTTGACCTGTTACTAAGCAACAAACTTCAGAAGCACTCTACTACTTTCTTTAACTTGTACAAGTCAACTCATGCATGTTAAAGGCACGGAGACTCACTCTCATAATAGAATCCCCCGCACAGAAGATTGTTGTAGAATTCACCCTTTAGGGCTGCTAGGGTGATGTGGGTGCCCACAAGCAAGGCTGGCATGGACCTTCCTCTTGTGTCTTCATCTAGCCTGGTGATTTTTCAAAGCTCAGTGCACATGGTAATTATTACCCAGGATGGCATAAACAGAGCCTTTGTCTACATTCCCTGGTGAGCATTTTAGGAGACATCCATTCCACCAGTACTTGAGAAGGACTTCTATATTGGGTTAGTGAGCCAGAAAAACTCTTGCCTTAAAGAAATTTCATTCTCGTATAAAAGATATTCATTAAGCAAAGCAGGGATGCTTGGCATAATGCCAGCTATGTTAGGGGCTCTAAAGACTATTCTATCAGGGGTGGTCTGAGTATCAAGGGAAGAGGGAGTGCCAGGGAAGGAAATGTGAGCAGAAGCCCGAGTGAAAGGGGCATGTGTAGGGACTCGCTGGAGAGGAAGGGCTGGGCCAGCATAGGAAAGAGACATGTGCAGCAAGGGATCCAGGTTAGCAGAAGGAAGCACTGTGACGAGACATCAGAATGATGGCACCAGACCCAGGGGCACCTTCCAAGCCTGGCAAGGACCAGGGCTGAGGCTTTTTACCATAAACACAACAGCAGCTGCCGAGGGCTTTGAGTGGAATGGAGTGGATCCAATTTCTGCCTGAAACTCAAAAGCACCTTGATGACCCTGTGCCCTGCCTTGAGGCCACACCTTTAGACCCTAAAGTCCTTAAGGACTCTTCCACTATATGAACATTAAGAGCTTTTAAGAATTACACTTGGTAGTGTAAATTCAATTTAAAAATAAAATTCCGATCCTCTGAATCTTCTGAGAGTTAAGCAAGTATAAGACCCACACATGCTTTCATAAAGATTAAATTAGAAATCCTATATATAAAGCTTCTAAGTCTGTAACAACCACCTTGGTAAAGCTTATTCCTAAGTGCTGGTTTTACTGTGTGTGTGTATTGTGTGTGTGTGTGTGTGTGTGTGTGTGTAGGCACTTGTGGATACATGTATATGGGAGTCACAAGTTGACATTGAGTGTACTCCTCAGTAGCTCTCCATCTTCGTTTTTGAGATAAGAGTCTCTCAGTGAACACAGAGCACACTGATAGGGTTAGACTGACTAGCCAGTTAGCCCTGGGCTCCTCCTGTCTCTATTTTCCTGGTTCTGGGATTATAGGCATGTGCCACCACACCTGGCATTTCCCATGAGTCCTGGGGATCCACAGGCAGGCCCTCATGCTCATGTGGCAAACCCTTTACCTAATGAGCCATCTCTTCAGCCCCTGTATTTCTTCTTGCTCCCAAGTTCCTACCTTTGCAACTGGTATCTGTTTGCTTGGCCATCATCTTGGTGAATTGCATTTGCTTACCAGAGAAACGGAGTCATTCTGTAAACCACTGCTTCTGGTATGCACACTTTCAGGAAAAAAAAAAACAAACAAAAAACAGAAGTTCAGTTTTTACTTTTTTTTTTTTTTTAATAATGCAGGGTCCATATTCAAGCCTTGAACTGTCTGTATGTAGCTGAGGATGACTTTGAACTTCTGATCCTCCTGCTTCCACCTCCCAAGTGCTGGAGTTACAGGCAAGTACCGTGCCTAGTTTATGCAACTCTGGGGATCTAATCCAGGGCTCTTACATTTCCTAGGCAGGCAGCTTACCAACTGAGCTACATCCTCAGCCCTGGAAGTATGCTTTCTACGTTAAGGATAAAGCATCTTTTTAGAAAATTGTATTGGGGTTTCAGAAATGATTATAGAGATGATGTTACAGAGGGTTAAAGATCACATTAGATATTGTTAAATGTGTGTATATCAGGGTGTTAGGGAGAGGCTCAGCAGTTAAAGTGCTTGCTTCGAAAGCCTGATGGCCCAGGTTCAATTCCCCAGCACCCACATAAAGCTAGATGGAAAGAAAGAGAGAGAGAGAGAGGAAGGAAGGAAGGAAGGAAGGAAGGAAGGAAGGAAGGAAGGAAGGAAAGAAGGAGGGAAGGAGGGAGGGAGGAAACTTCGTTGTGCAAGCATTTGGATTTGTTTACAAAAGACCCTATATATCTGTGTACATATAAGTAAATATATTAAAGTAAATATATTAAAATTAAAAAGAATTTGCATTAACAAGCTGTGTGTGATGGTGCATACCTGTTATCCGAGTATCTGAGAGGTAGAGGTAGGAGGATTAGGAGTCGAAGGTTCTCCTTGATTGCACTGTGAGCTCAAGACCAGCCTGGGCTGCATGAGACCCTGTCTCAAAGAATGAAAACAGAACAAGAACCAAAGCCGAGTATCTATATTTTCTGGGTTTCGGTATGAGAGAGGCCTCTCTGTAACTTTATCCAGGTGCTGTTTGCTTAGTTCTTCTAGTTCCTGAACTGTGTACCCAGCAGGCTTTGTGGTCTGATCCTTGCTTCCAGAATAAAGATTCGTGTTTTGTTTTGATATAGAATCTCACTATACGGCCTGGGCTAGCCTCATGGTCACAATGTCCTGCCTTAGTCTCCCAGGTGCTGACATGATGGGCGTCTGCGGCATACCTGGCTCCCTATACTATAGTTTCAAGATACTTGCGTGTTGAGAGGTGCCCCTGAGAGCATGTATTTTGTTATAACAGCATGTGAGAGACATTTTAGGTGATTGCAGGAAAAAATCAATTTCGGGTTCAATTGTTTCAAGCCTTTTGAAAATATAAATGATTTATTGCATGAGAAATAAAGCCAAGCAACATGTACAGGAGACCCACCTGTGGCGTGTATTTAAAATGCATCATTCCCAGGAACTCTGATTCCGAAAGGACAGATTTTAAGTGTAATAAGTACTCCAGGTAGACAGACACAGGTTATGTGAGTTTTAATACTCACTTCAAATGCGAGCTGTGAGAACCTGTATTTGAGAAATACTGCTGAAACATTTCCAAAAAGAACTTTACCTTGGCGTTACCAAACAAATAAAATGTGTCCAAAGACAGGTAGCTGGCGAGCAGGTCCCGTGTCCCAGCTCCTCCGCTCGGCAGCCGACATTTCCGTCAACCCCATCCCTGCATCCAGGCTGTATTGAAGCGAACTCCAAAGAGCTGCTCATCCGTAAGTGGGTTCACAGGCTTACAGAAATAAGCGGGGTCCTTTCTCACACAAAGGCACTGCGTCAGCCTTGTGCCTAGATACTAATCCACAGTAATTCCTTAGCACCACCAGCTACCCAGTGTTCATGTCTTCCTGGTTCATTTATTATTTCTTTGGTGTGCATATGTGTGTGTGCATGTTGACATGTGTGCATATGTTGGTGCATATGAGATTGTGTGCATGGAGGCCTGAGGACACAACCTGGGCTGTCATTCCTCACGAATTTATTTTTGAAACAGGGTCTCTCAATACCTGGAGCTGGCAGATTAGGCTTGACTGGCTGCCCAGTGAGCTCCAGGGATCTTACTGTTCCTGCTTACTCCGTGGAGGGATTGCAAGCACGCATCACTGTGCCAGGCTTTTATGTGGGTTCTGGGGACGGAAGTTAGGTCCTCGGGCCTGCAAGGCGAGTAGACTAAGTAGGCTGGTAGACTAAGCTGACTCCCTCACCCCATTTATAACTTTTCCTTTGCTGCGTATTTTATGTGGTTTATTTATTTCTACCGTTGATACCATCCGCATCTTTTTGTCCTGCAGGTTTGGGGTTTTGTTGTTGTTGAGAAACCAGACCATTTGTCTGGGTGAACTTCCCACCGTCTGGGTTTCGTAGATGGCATCCATGTGTTGGTGCTGAGCACGTCTCCGGGACTCCTGCACATCCTGGGATTTGCTGGAAGGTTCTGGAGGCTGTGCTCCACTTGGCCTGGATTCCTCTGACTGCCTTACAGCTGTGTTGCGGTTTTCTTGCGGGCAGCAATGGTTAGTGATGTCTTCTTCTGCTCTGAGATCTTGGTCTGTGTTCACAAGTTTAGTAGGGTTTTCAAGATCGTAGTGGTCCGGATCTGTTATTCTCTGTGTATTTATTAACAGAAACCATTGCTTGTGAAGAAAAACTTCCTTTCATCTTAAATTTGTTTAGTCAAAGAAAAAATAAAGACAGGGTATTTTTAATCATTTACAAGTGTTCTGGTTCATAGCATCCTCCTGAGTCATCCAGGTTTAGGAGCATTACAGTGAACTCACAGACGGGTCTCTGATGCTAATCAACCCCTCCTGCTCTTTAAAGGGTCTCGGCTCCGGCCACTGGGAACCAGGTCAGCATGGCAACCAGATCCTTTTTGTATAGTTCTGCTATCTGAGCCCCCTCCCCTTCTTGTAGCCTAGACAGACCTCAGATTTTCTCTGTAGCTGAGAATGTCCTTGAACTTGTGATCCTCCTGACTCTACCTCCTGAGTGCTGGTGTTTAGAGGTGTGTCCACCACTCTTGGCTCCAGTCTTGGTTGTCTAATGGGCTAGTGGGCTGCAAGCTTCCGAGTCTCACAGTGTGTTCCCATCTGATAGAGTAGATTCCCCGAGATCCACGTTTCTTCCAGGAGACCTGGCTGTGTTCGGTGGTGTATGGGGACCATAGGCTACCCCAGAGGGGACCTGTGTATCTCATCTCTGGATACAGATAAAGTGTGTGTGTGTGTGTGTGTGTACATGTGTGCCCACATGTATATTTTATATTTTTGTATAAATTTTTGTATATATTTTGTATAAATACATTATCACTTTACACTAACAGAATACCAATCTTTTACTTAATCTTTCATTTTATATCACAATTTTCTTTCTTTGAAAATGAAAATAGCACTTCTCAATTATAACAACACAATTTATTCAGTAATTTCCAAATAAAAGTACGAGGAACCTTAACACTGCATTTTTTAAATTTAATTTTGTGTCATATGTATATTGGGGGAGAATTGAACCCATACCCCATAAGCTTAGCATGTACTCTATCACTGACCCATGTAATCCCATTCCCAATTATATATTTAAGTTCATTTATTTATTTTATTAGGAGTTTTTTGGTACTTTTTTGAAGCAGAATCTCACTCTAGCCTGGAATTCACTCTGTAGCACAGGCTGTCCTCAAACTCATGGCAATTCTCCTACCTCAGACTATTTTTTTTTTTGTTTTTTGAGGTAGGGTCTCACTCTAGTCCATGCTGACCTGGAACTCACTATGTGTAGTCTCAGGGTGGCCATTAACTCATGGAGATCTTCCTACCTCGGCCTCCTTAGTACTGGGATCAAAGGCATGCACCACCACATCCAGCTTACCTCAAAGTTTTAAGTACTGGGGTTATAGACATGAGCCACCATGAAGAGCTAGCAACTTTTAAATGAGCATTCTTTCCTGGGTTCGAACACATCCATAAAGGATTGTCTTGGTTTGAAGACCATTTTGGCTGGCTATAAGGCTCTCGGTATAGTGCTTTCTCGAGTTAATTTATCCCAGAAAATCTGACTTTAGTGGTCTAGTCACTCTAAATTTCTGTTCCTTATAAGTGACTTAGTCATTTTTCTAGATCCAAAGGTTTTTATATTTTGATCTATCGGATTTTTTTAAACTTACTTTTTCCATGTGCATGATGTATTCTTTCAACATAGTTTCAAATACATCTGTACTTGTAGAAAAGGTGCTTGAGTCGTGATGTAAAATCCTTGCCATGATGTTTCATTGCTTGTTGAATTTTGTTTTGTTTTGAGATAAGGTCTCACCGTGTAGCCCAAGCTGACCTGGAATTTACTATATAGCCCAGGCTAGCCTCAAACTCATAGTAATCCTTCTGCCTCAGTCTCCCAGGTACTGTGATTACACGTGTGAGTCATCATGCATCTGGATAATAATAATAAATACTTTTCTTTTTCTGACAAGGCTGGAATTGGAACCCAGGGCCTGTGCATGCTGGGTAGGTGCTTTCCAACTGAGCTCTATCCCGAGATCCTTCAGAGCCTCTTAAATTTCCATGTGGTGTTTGATTTTTCTCATCCTGACTTCTCTTTTTGGGATTTCTGTTGAATCGTCTCTCTCTCTCTCTCTCTCTCTCTCTCTCTCTATATATATATATATATATTATATGTGTGTGTGTGTGTGTATGTATGTATATGTATGTATGTATGGATGGATGGATGGATGGATGGATGGATGGATGGATGGATGGATGGATGGATAGATAGATAGATAGATAGATAGATAGATAGATAGATAGATAGATAGATAGATAGATAGATAGACAGATAGATAGATAGATGTGTAAGCCACTCTGCCTTCCATTTTCCAATGCCCTGGTGGTTCTCTTGGTCCTATGTCTTTTCTTGTTTAGTCTTCATTTCTCATTTTTCTTTTTATTTAAAATTCTGGGTCTACATCTTTACTTCTTATATGAATATTGCTTGTTGCCTGTCAATTACTGAGTTTCCCCATTCTGCTGTGTGATCCTTTCTATCCTCTTCTATCTTCCCAGCTTCTCCTTGCCCTTCTCAAGTCCTAATTTAAAGTTTCCATCTGTGTGGTGGGTCAGGGGTTTGTGGTGCAGATGTTAGTCTGCTTTTTCCCCTCATAATAACAACACTGGGTTTGACCACAATCCTATTTTCTTACTCATTCTTAAGTGAAGTGAGTTCTCCTGTGTTTTAGCGGCAAAGGATTGCTCCATAAAATCACCCCTGCTGTGGGCTCTACTGCTCCCCTGTGTCACTTGCACACGGGGATAAAAATAAAAGAAGGGTCATACTTCCATGGCCCTTTCTCATGTGGCTTCCTTTGCTTTTACTGGGCTCCTGCCCCTCCCTCCCTTTGAGCGTGTTAACACTGCCACGTACAATTTCATTCTCCCCTTGCAACTTATTTCTCAGAATGGTTTTATTGTAGAAGGAAACCTGGTTTTATCGGTTTAATGGGTCCATCCCACTGATGATGGTTTCCATACATGGGCTCCCCTAAGATCATTTGTTGGGAAGTTAATACAACACAAAAACTATAACTTTAACATAACTGGCAACATTACTAAGAGGAGGGCCCTTCAGAAGTGATTGGGTTATAGAGGGCTCTGCCTTCAAGAGTTGATTCATGCTTGTATTAGTTATGTCCTCATGGCTATGCAAATGCCAATTTAAGAAAACCTTTGGCTCCTAATTGGAGAGGACACTCTAAGGGGGTAGGAAAGACTTGGTAACAGGGGCAGGAAGCACTTGATCACATTGTACCCACAGGCAGGAGCAGCAGAGAAGAGTGCTGATGCCCAGCTCCTTTCCAGTCCAGGACCCCAGCCCGGGGACGGGGCTGCCCATAGTAGAAATGGGTCTTCCCTGTTGCTTAAGCCTCTCTGGAAATGTCCTCAGTGACACAACCAGGAATGTGTCTTCTGGGTGAGTCAAAATCCAGTCAAGTTACCAATGAAGATTCTCCACCACAATGCTGCTACTTAACGAGCTGATTTATGATTGTGTTCCAATAACACCCTCCCCTCCTCTCCACATTGGAGCCCCTTGACCTTGGACTTCAAAGCCTTCTTTGAACTGTAAGATATAAATTCCTCTTCTCTACATAATACCTAGCTTCAGGTATCAGGGTACAGTTGTGCATGGTGGACTGAGACAGCCCTATCCCTTCATGTGGTCCCTTAGCCCGCCTACACTGGAGTTGAATTCCACTGAACCCATTGTCAGTTTGCTGCTCCTCTTCTCAAGAGAGCTTATTTATGGGCTACGGAAATGGCTTAGTGGTTAAGGTGTTTGCCTGTGAAGCCTAAGGACTCCAGTTCAATTCCCCAGGGTGCATGTAACTAAGATGCACAAGGGGGTGCATGCATCTGGAGTTCCCTTGCAGTGGCTAGAGTCCCTGGTGTGCCCATTCTCTCTTTCTCTCTATCTGCCTCCTCCTCTGTCTCTCAAATAAACAAATCTGAAAAAAAATCAACAAATATTAATTATTAAAAAAAAGGGGCTGGAGAGATGGCTTAACGGTTAAGCGCTTGCCTGTGAAGCCTAAGAACCCCGGTTCAAGGCTCGGTTCCCCAGGTCCTACGTTAGCCAGATGCACAAGGGGGCGCACGCGTCTGGAGTTCGTTTGCAGAGGCTGGAAGCCCTGGCGCGCCCATTCTCTCTCTGTCCCTCTATCTGTCTTTCTCTCTGTGTCTGTCACTCTCAAATAAATAAATAAAACATTTAAAAAAATTAAAAAAAAAAGAACATATTTCTTCCACACCATCCAGCGAAGCTCTGTGGGGCTCCTTGGCCCCAGCCTTCGGGTACCACCCCTTTCCTGTTGCTTCCACCTGGCTCCAGAGCCACAGATGGCTTAGCTATGTCCATTGCTAGCCACTGGTTCATGCATGGACTGTAGAAACCTCTTTTGGTTGGTGTTGACTGTGGTTTATTGATTGGGTCATCCTAACTCCTCTGTTCTTGCTGCTGTTCCCTCACTGTTGTCATGACTGATGGGAAGCAGGAGGGCAGAGATCCAGGGAGATTAACAAACAGTCCTGCCTTCAACATGGACAGATACTCCAATTTTCTGAGCCTTTAAATTTTTCAATAGGGCTTGGGAAGATGTGTTTGCAAAATGCCATCCTCCTGTTTCCAAGCTAAAATACTTTCAAATGGGAAGAGTTTGGTTTCAGTCATATATCTTTAGTAAATGTTTTCTTAGGGAAAACAAAACAGGAAAAAGTACAATGTGCCTTGAAAAACTAAATACTTATGACCCCTGGTCATCACTTCTTCACTTAAACACTTGCAACTGAGCATGATGGTGCATGCTTGCAGTTTCAACCCTCAGGAGACTAGAACAAGAGGATCACTCGAGCCCAGGCATTCCAGACCACTCTGGCCAAAATAGTCACCCTGTCTCAAAAAAGATAAAAAGGAAAAAAGAGCCACATGTGTTACTCCTTTAACATGAGTGTATGAGAAATGAAATCATCACATGTGTTCTTTCTAAATTAACACAGTATGAAAACAACAGAGCCACAGAGATGTAAATCAGGTTTGGATGGGATAGGACTGTGTACTCTAAATGGCAGATCATTTGGTCATGCTGGTATACAGTACAATGACTTGGACAGTCAGTACTGTGCCCAAGGTTTCTGAGTCCAAGGCAGGCACTAGCTTCAAAAAGGGACCTGATTATAACTTGGTGAATGTAGTTGCCAAATGACCATCAATAGTCACATTTTCATCTTTTTGGAAATACCAGAAGAAATTCTATTTTCTTTTCTTTCTCTCTTTCTCTCTCTCTCTCTCTCTTTCTTTCTTTTGTGCTGGGTGTCATGGCACACACCTTTATGAGAGAGAGAGCAAGAGAGAGAGAGAGAGAGAAAGAGAAATAAAGGGAGAGAATTGACACTACAGGGCCTACAGCCACTGCAATCGAACTCCAGACACATGTGCCACCTTGTGTGCATATGTGACCTTGTGAGCTTGCATCACCTTTTGCATCTGGCTTACCTGGTATCTGGATAGTTAAACATGGGTCCTTAGGTTTTGCAGGGAAGTTCCTTAACTGCTGAGCCATCTCTCCAGCCTGGAAACTCTATTTTATGTTTGTACTTTTCAAATTCTTTGAGGTCCTTCATTCCATGGATGACAGGATCAGCAGATGCACCTCTTACAGAAGTTTATGTCGCCTTTAGCACATCTTGGCGAAGGGTCCTGTTTCTGTGCAGTTTGCATTTGGATCCACAGAGAACTGGTCATGAAAGGGGAATTTCAGAGTTTCCTGTTTGGGAAGTTTTCTGTGTTACGTCTAATAATGACTTCTAAACGTGACTCTTGTGTTATGGAAGGGGCTGCAGGATAGTTACTTGAATTGCCTCTGTTTGTTTGTTTGTTTGTTTTTGTCTTCCTCATTCAGTGCTAAATTGAGTGCCTTCCGGGCTCGAAGGGCTCAGGTTGTGAGCCTCCAGCCTCTTTCATTTCACTCTATTATTTTATGAGTGTCTTGACAATCCAACTATACAAGAAATACCATAATGAAGGTTCAGTTCACTTTCTAAGTATTTTTTGAGGTCCTCCTTGCTAAATTTTTAAGTATGCGTTGTATTGAATACACAGTGTAAATGGCAGGTGGGCCAATCATTGCATTGTGTACTCTGTGATGAAGGGACGTGATTTTGTTACCCCTCCCTGAAGCTGTAAAAGTTTCTCAGTTCTGACTAAAGCTAACTGTCTGTAAGGGAGCCAGAGTGAGCGTCACCTTCACTTTCTCCTTTGCAGCCCGGAAACCTGACTCAGCAGTGGCCACTGTCTGTTGAGTTCAGTATCAGTGTCCTAGGAGTTATCACATTTGTAATAGGTTGGATGGAAAAGTAGAAAAGTAAGAGAGAAAAAGAATGAACATGAGCTTTGCTATTTCTGTTTAAGTCTTCTACGGAGCCATTGTTGTCTTCCTTTGTTCTTCAGATACCAGACACTAGACTTGCGGTCCTTGGCCAAAGGTGCCACTTGTCCTTGAGCGTGGAGCTGCTCCTTTGTGACCTTAGTATCATGGTCATCATTATGTGGTACGGTCTTCAGGGTACAGGAAGCTTGTCTTACTCCATGCAAAGCCAACGTATGCCTTTGGGAAGAAAGGATTGGAATGAAAGCCCTCCTCTGGGCTGTAGCCGAAGAGAATGGAGCAGCCCATCTCTGCCGTGGTTCACTTCCCACAGTTCCAGTTACCCGTGGTCAAGAGCTGTACAATTACACTAATACTTGTCTTGACTCTTTCTCAAGAGAGGCCTCATTCTTGTAACCTTGGTTATGGTCTGTTGTAACAAGTATCCTATCTCATTATGAGTTGTTGATCTCTTATTGTGACTAATTTGTACATTAAGCTTTATCCTAGGTGTAGACATATAAGAATACGTAACACATATGCAGGGTTTATTGCTAAACATCCACTTGGAGTCATAGAAGGTTTCCCACATGGATAAGTAGAGGACAGCGGTGCCAGAAGTCGGACCTGACTTCAATGGAAGTTCAGTAAGATCCAGGGTCAGTGGGTTCTCCTTGCTCAGCCTTTAAATCCTAGCACCATAGTGCCTGACAGAGTAGATACCCCAGAGTATCTGATTTGGCCAGTGAAAATTCAGTGAGATGTGTCATATTACACACGGAGACCAAAGGAGGATAAAGATGTTCTGAGGCAGGTGGTAAGCTGTGCTGAGTGGCATGTCACCCTAATGATCCTCACTGAGTCATCAAAGCAAAGTCATACTTTATTATTCTCTATTTACCAGGCAGGTGTGTAAGTGGAGAACCAAATAAACAACTCCTAGAAGAATAACTTCCTCTCAGCAGATAAAGTGTTCAAATGTAATGAGAGATGAAATTGGTTTATGTGAACACACTGTTTCCCAACGATGCAGATAGACATTTACATTCTCCTGTGAGAATGGATTGACTCAAACTCACTAATTCTAGCCAGTGGAGTCTGAGGGAGCATAGATCAATGGAATGACTGTGGTTAAGGAAAGGGCTTGCTGGAGATTCGTGCTGTCTCTTTAATTGGTAGTGGGAAGAAATGCTGGGGAGGCTACAAATGGGCACTAGGAGAAGGGAGACAGTGAACGTCTTGGATATCTTCTGCTGATAATTAAGATTGAGCTAGTGGGTCTGCTGTGATGTGTGCACATGTTTCTGTACATGCAAAAGGGTGAACCCAGAAATATTGTAAATGCCAATTGTTGAAGGTTTTTGGAAAATATAACCCATAGCATATGTTCTCAAATTAATTTGGGCTTTCACTTGCCTCCATCTGATGTGAGCGCACTGAATTATAATAGTTTGGCAACATTGTTCACTGAGCACTATTTGTGAGCTGCCTGGGTTCATACAAACTCTCAAAGGCTGGATGTTTTGTGATGACCATTGCTCAGCACATGGGAAAGCAGCAGCAACAAGACCACCAGAACCTTGCCTGGGTCTAACAGTAGCTCTTTTGGAAGCTCTGGAGACATAGATCTACAGCTGGCCCTGCATCGGCATTCCATGGAGACACAGGTCTGCAGCCTGATCTTGCATCTCTGTTCCATGGAGACATAGGTCTGCAGCTGGCCCTGCATCTCTGTTCCGTGGAGACATAGGTCTGCAGCTGGCCCTGGATCACCATTCCATGGAGACACAGGTCTGTAGGCTGGTCCTGCATCTCCAATCCTAGCTTGGCTTCTTTCACATTTGCTCAGTGTCTTGTCATAAGCTACAGCTTCTTTTCTGCTGCCTTTCTTCAGTCTGCAGGCGGGATGTAGCATAGAATGGACTGTGCTCAACAGGAAGGGGCTGTGCCTCTGACTTCCAACAGAACACAGATAAGCCCAGAGCCCCAAGGTATCCAAGTGTTCAAATGAAAGTTTGTCCCAGCTTCACCACTTCTGCACATGACCAGGTGTTCAACCCGGAAGAACACCTCTCTTTGTAGGGACAGGTTGCTGGACTTTTTTCTACTTCTAAAACCTCCTAACAGCATTCAGTTTTACTTTTTTGTTTTAATTTCCTTTGAAGGAAACAGTGATGAAATTTGATTTAACATTGATCATCTGTTTGACCTGCAGACCAAGTGAAATATGGAACAGCCATTAATTAATTGTGCTTGTGAAACATGCAGGGCTGGTGGGCGGATCAGGGGGAAAGTGCTCATCACATAAGCAAGAGGGCCGGACTTCTGACCATACAACCCACGTAATATGCTCGGAGTAGTAGTGCATGTCCACAACCCCAGAGCTGGGGAGGTGGTGACGGGGGGCCAGAGCTGACGGGCTACCTAGTCTAGAACCTCTCAGTGAAGTGTGGGTTCAGAGCTGAGAAGGTGGTGACAGAGGGTTCCCAGAACTCACTGTCTAGCTAGTCTAGAACTCCTCAGTGAATTGTGGAGTCATAGTTGGGGAGGTTGTGATGGGGGGGGGTCTCAAAACTGACTAGCTAGCCAGTCTAGAACTTCTCAGTGAATCGTTGGTTCAGTAAGTGGCCATGTCTCATAAACACTTAGAGAAGAGACCAAGGAATATACCCAGCATCAACCATATGCGTACACACTACACACATATTCAACACGCCCATGTGCAGAGAAGACACTGTCCAGAACGTAGGGACTGCCACTTGCCTTGGGCAGAGCTGTGGGGTTAATGTCCAGTAACTGTGGAGACTGAACTCAGCTGCCCAATAAAATATACAACTCCCCACTCTTCATTCCAGGAAGTGTGCTTGCTACTTACGTGATTGGAAGTTAAATGTTTGTGGGTTTCTGCAAGGTTGCTTTGAATCTGCCCTTCTCACCCAGCTCCCACTCCTGGTGCGCTCTGGGAGGTAAGATGGCAAAAGCCCATCATGGATGCTCATGGTGCTGATGTTGTAGGTGACTTCAGTGCTACATGGTGAAAAAAGTTTCTTACACGTCTCTCAGGCACATTGCCGTTTGCTGTGTGTGTGAGAGAGAGAGAGAGAGAGAGTGCATGTTCATTCTACACTGAGAGGTGAGGATTGTCGCGTCATGCCTCAGAAAGGATCCAGAGAGTGTTAAAACATTCATTTCAGGAGACACACAATGCCAGAATGTTTGACTGTCATCCCAAGTGCTGGCAAGTTTCCACTCAGTTCTGTTGTGGAATGTGCACTCAGTGACTAGGTTCAAGCCCTTCATAGTTTATAATCAAAAGTCTGCTCTTTCTAGATTGTTGAAGATAAAAAGAAAGAAAACAGAAATAGGTTAAGCAAATTTCGTGGCTTGTAATGTGTGCACAGGCGTGCGTGAGGCCTCCGCCTCTTTCCATACTGGAAAGCATATTTTAGCAGCTCAAGTATATCTTCGTGTTTGATTTACATCAGAGACTCTTTTTTTTCCTTCTCCCTGTCATGCTTTTTAATTATATAGTTTAAATGTCTTAACTATTATAAAGTCTGTTTGGTCTTCAAGCTGTAAGCATCTCAGAAGCTAATAGGCTTTAGGAAGAAAAGGAAATTGACATTTAGTATACAGGTCTACAAAACCAAAGAACACTATGCAAATGGGTTGTGCAACAGACAGATTTGCACGTGCGCATTGGCTTCCTGACGAGGTTCTCTGCGTGAGCCTGCCAGACTTGCCTTTTTACCTCTTGGGATGATGCATGTGCTAGCGGCAGAACCCTGCAGGGTCAATTTAACAAGTATAACATTGTGATTTTCCATGTGGTTTCGCAGAACCACTGGCGAAAAAGCAGCAATAAATAGTGACAGCAGAAATCGATTTTTGAAGTAAATACTTTTGGCGCTGGGAAGGGACACTCTCAGTACATATTTCATGCAGCTGGAATAGGTGGAGGGCCTCTGACGGCCATTGGTTGTTTGACGTACACAGAGTGGGACCTGAAGCTCAGTCCTAGAGTGCTGCCTTATAGGGCACATTCCTTCAATGTTCTGTCCTCAGCACCAAAACAATGTTAGTAGCAACAACAACAACAAAAACCAATTCCACCGCTACCTTGATACCATACTGCCTGTGACCAAAATTCCTGTTCCTGGTCTGGCCCTCTTTTGAAAATGGATTTTGGCCACCCCAAGACTGCTTATCAGAAATGCAGCCTAGGGCTGGAGAGATGGCTTAGCAGTTAAGGCGCTTGCCCATGAAGCCTAAGAATTCATGTTCAAATCTCCAGGTCCCATGTAGCCAGACGCACAGTGATGCAAACACACCATGTCATATATGCTCACAAGGGGGTGCACATGTCTGAGGTTCATTCACAGCATGCTGAAGGTTCTGGTTCACCCATTCTCTCTCTCTCTCTCTCTCTCTCTCTCTCTCTCGCTCGCTCGCTCGCTCTCAAAAATAAAAGTAAAACAATGCAGCCTGAGGGGCTGGCGCTTGCCTTAGCATGTTAGGATAACGCACAGTAGACTAGAAGTTACCTATTTATGTAATTAGTCATGTGTATTGCTGGAGGGTGGCATGCTGGGCAGTTGCATGGTGCCTAAGGGATTTTGACACTGGAGACATGGCTTTGACCCCAGCTCTGGCAATGCTCTCTAACTTAGTGTCACATCCATAACTGAGAATGATAAAATCGCTGTGGGGGTGAAACCCACCCGAGGGGATTGTTTCTCAGCCTTTTGGCTATGACCAAGGGCAGAACTAAGCCGTGGGGAGTGTTGAAGTGATCATAATGTCTGGCTTACTGAGAAGACCTCATAGATGGGATCAGTAGTGCTCATGTTTCTCACATGACGATGACCATCTTCCTCAAAAGGAAAGGAAATCAAACTCACCCTGAGACGTACTCAGAGTTTTGGAGGGTCTCTTCCAAGTTGTTGTGAAGCTTCTCTGAAGTAAATTTGCCCGTTCCTGCCCACACCAATCCTGCAACATTCCAGGAATAAAATCTGTACTCGAGTTTAAAAATAAAATGGATAGAACAAACTGAATTAGAAGTCCTTGGCAGACATCCCCCCAGCAGGATGTTCTCTCAATTGGTGAAATCGCAGTAAAAAGAGATGTATATTTTTTGCTTTGCCCTTCCTCCTCGGTCCTTTCAGCCAGCCGTGTTCCTCTGTCCTAAAAGCCCTGTGTACCTGTCGTTCCTCTGGTACCTTCACACTACCCCACATCCCCAAGACTTCCCCAAGACCCCACGTCCTCACAGATAGACCCACATCTCCAGAAAGCAGAGAAGAGCAGGTTTCCACTGATTGTCCACCACCTAGGAGAGGTCACATGACCCAGAGAGGGTTTATCAGGTCTTGGTCCCCAGTAAAGACTGCCAAAAACAGAAAGAAAGAAAATCTCAAATGTATTCACATTCTCATGCCTCAGTTTTTCTTCTGAAAATATTCAACCCCGTTTTGGAAAGAGACTCTTGATAGCATATTATTCCAACAACCACCATGGACCCTGGAAGCCCTGCTACTCCCAAATCCCATAGGAATGACTCCAAAAAGAGAATTAGGGAAAGTAGGGTTGGAAGATTGAGTCTCAGTCGCCCCTCCCCATACACACCTCCCCCCCCCCCTCTCTCACACACACACACACACACACACACACACACACACATACACATACACACCAGAAAACCCCATCACCCTAGAAATTATGAAAAGACCAGACATTCCCCTCTCTCTTCCACAGGCAATATTTCTCCCAAAAAATAAAAGGGGAAAATGCTTTATTTGGCTGAGCCATATGCAAAAAATTATGGAACATCTGTGTAAGTAACAACATACAGCAAGACAAATTATTGGTGGTAAAAGGCAAAACCTTTGTTTCAAACACATGTCTGGAGATATGCACTGTCTTGCTTTGTGCTAATTATGCGTAATAGTAAGTTTGTGCACCGCAGACTGGCTGGTGGTCAGTAGTGGTCCTTGAAGGTACCCCTAATTTCCTTCCTTCCTTTTCTTTTGCTCTATCATAAGCTGATTTGTTTTTTTTTTTAGTACCTAAGGAGCAAATTCAGGGCCATCTGCATGCTAGGCAAGCACTCTATCACTGGGCTAGTGTCCCCAGCCCTCTTTCTCTCTTCTTTTTGCTGTTGTTGGACCAACACTATGGTTGTATTCCAGTGCCTGCAGCCATGTAGAAAATCGCCTTCGCAACTTCAGCCATCCTAGTGAGCAGGTTCCCTTTGCCCTGTCTCCTTCAAACCGGGTGTGTACAGCAAGGGCAGGGACTGCTGGATCTCAGACAGTTACTAGTACCTTAATTTGACCCCTCCCCCTTTGTAATGTTTAGTTCTGATCTCAGCCTTAACACCTATTACAAAAAATAATCCTATCCTAGGTGAATTCGGTTGCTCGCTTTCTCTGTGGCCCATTGTGACTTCGCCTTTCAGGACATCTGCACTTAATGTCTGGGGTGTTCTCGAGTTAGCTTCCAGCTAGAACTTTGCAGATCGGGGACGTGATTATTTCCAACCTTTCTGACATCTATTCTCCTGGTATTTGTTCTAAGAAACTAATGGTAACACTGCCATGCTCTCATGTTAAAAAAAAAAAAGAAAGAAACAACTCTAAACATCCTGTTATTAACTCCTGTCACATTTATTTATATATTTTCCAGTGCCAGTGAGAAGCCCAGGGTGAAGGAATTTGAGGGCTGTCTCTTTAAGGGGAGGGAATAAAGTAGGAGGGCAAAATATTTAAATCTAGGGTTCCTGTGGCCCCAGCTCAGCCTGTGTCCCTCGCTCCTCAGAAGCTTCTCTGTACTCATCACCTGGAACATGGACAGTCAGGTGGCCTGGCCCACTTTTTGTTGCTGTAACAAAGCACCTGAGACCAGGGCATTGAAAAGGGTTTGTTTGGCCTTTTTGAGGAGGCTGGAAAGTCCAAAGCTATGCCCCTGGCATCTGCTTGGCATCTGGGCTGCTCCTGCGTCCCAGCGTGGTGGAGAGTCTCACCGGATGAGATAGAGCAAGCCGCCTCCTTTTCTATAAAGCCCCTAATGTCATCATGGGGACTCCACCCCCATAGCCTCATTGAATCCTAATGACCTCCCACAGGCTCCAGGCACCTTTAATGTACTTGAACTTTGGGGAGATACATTCAAACCATAGACCACCAGGATATTCACTGGCTGACCTCTGCCAGCCCCACAGCGCGGCAGCCTGCGTTCAGGCTGAACCTGAATCCCTTGTAATTCCAACATTCTCTGGAACTCACATCCATGTCCTTCCACCTGACCTGTTCTGTCAGAATGCTCCCCACACTTCATGGTCAAGTTCATATGCAAGTGCCTCTTCCACAGAGCTTTCTAAACACAGCACCATTGCGCGTTACCTTCTTTCAGCTCCAAACTCTTGATTACTCATATTTCTCTGTTCTCTGTCTGGCTGGAGGTGTGATTAGTAATGTGAAAGTGGTCAAGGAAAGCAGCAAGCAGGTGGCTGTCACTGGCATGAGCTGGCTGATGTACAAATGTCCCTCCTCCCCTCCCCCAGCCTTCTCTGACGCAGGAGGAGCAAGGCATTCCATCCAACAGTGGCAGTCGGTGGGCTGTAGAGTCTGAGAAGCTGTCAGGTGCCCCGTCCCTGTCCCACGTGAAGACCTGGAGGATTGCTGCAGAACCCCTGGTCTTCAGTCCATGCTGGAAGGCTGGAGACTGGGTTCTGATATCTGCGGAGAATGACAGCATTGGGGTGGATACACTCACCAGCAGGTAACACAGACAGCTGGGCAAAACCACACTGCTTTTCCCTGGAACTTCCTTATGTAGACACAGCCACTGGAAGGGCCCTTCCCCTCCCCCTCCCCACAGTTCTGGCCAAGAGGCGTGTCTCTTCCTTTTCTGATCTAATCAGGATGACAATGAGGATAGAAATAAACCCTCACAGGGGCTTAGGTGAGAGGCCCAGAGGACTTTTTCTGACTTTGTTCTCTGCAACAGATTGGTTTTGGTCTCTTTCATCTCAGTCTTGCCTAGTATTTGATTTTTTTTCCAGTTCCTTAATTTTACAGTTCCATGAGACAGATGCATCTAAAAGACAGGAAAAGCATCAAAGCCATGAGAAGAGATTGAGTGGAGGGAGAATAGAGGGAGAGAGATGGGACAGATGTAGAAATGAACACTCATCTGATTTAATGGTCTTTGAATTTTAGGTGCAAGAATTTGCTATTTGTGCCTCCTCTCTCTCTCTCTCTCTCTCTCTCTCTCTCACACACACACACACACACACACACACACACACACGTGCGCGCGCCCACTCCACACAATCACTACCACCACATGCAGACCAGGTGGTATCTGCTTACATACATGGCTTGGCGCTATTACTCTTTGGCTAAGACCACTTCACACATGAACAACACAGCCTCCTTCTAGAGACATGGCATCCATCTGCTTGCAGAAGAGCTGTCTGTTTCCCTCCGAAAGCTAGTCCAATCAGCATTTGACTTTGGCTGGGGAGCTAAGCAGCAGCTCTTCCATAAGGTCCATAATTGCAACTTCTCATTCTTGTGAAGGGGCCTGGCTGGTTTAGCCCGCTGTCCCCACTACACCTTCCCACAAGCCCCTTGTCCTCAGCCCTCCCCTCCTTTCCACTAAGACACCCTCAGCGTGAGTGACAGAATCAACAGTCATCTCCCCGAATGGCTTCTTCCTCATAACTTTAAAGGAATATTGCCTCCTGTCCCTAAAAAGAAAATTGCAGATTTCTTTCCCTTCCAAATTCTCCTTCCAGAGGGAGGTGGAAGATAATGCTTTCCTGGCCTCATCCCCGTGCACCGTGTGCATCAGCCCTGTGGGCAGATATGTCAGGAGACCCTTTGGCATGACCTGCCCCAGCCGGCCCTGCTCATTGACTTGCAGCAGGCAGGACTCAACGTCATGCTTGCTTTGAAGTCGGATTCTCCTGACTACCCTCAGCTGATGCAGTGCACACACTCTACGCTGCAGCTGGCTGTGTCTCTTCCAGGTGGTGGGACAAGGGACTACATGATGGACACCATAGGGTCAGTCACTGAGAAGCCCTGTAGAGGGCCTCATTCCCTAACACAACCCTTCCCACTGACCTCTCATTCCTGACTGGAACAGTGAGTAACAAGCCAGACAGCATTTTGAGTTCTAAACCACACCTCTGATTATACCCTTGCCATTTATAAGATTGCTGTCCACGATGGATCCTAAGGACCCAGATGATAAGCAATGTGTTTCGCAGACCTACCTGAAAGCTCTTCTACTGAAGGCAAAAGGAAAACCTGAGGCAGATATGGGTGTTCACACCTGTAATCCAAGCATTGAGAGGCAGAGGTGGGATAGGAGGATCACCATGAGTTTGAGGCCTGCCTAGGCTACAGTGTTACTGACTGATCAGGCTGGGCTAGAGGGAGGTCATGCCTTATTTTTAAAAAACTGAAACCCAGAGCATGCTTAAGAATGTATGGAGAGCTGAGCGTGCTCACACATGCCATCCTAGTGTTGTAGAGGCAGAAGCAGGAGGATTTGCAGTCTGAGGCCAGCCTGAGCTATATAGCAAGTTCTTGGTCGATCTGGTTGATCTGTGAGAGCCTTTCTTAAATTAAGTAATTAAAAAAATAAATCTGGGGCTGGAGAGATGGCTTAGCATTTAAGCGCTTGCCTGTGAAGCCTAAGGACCCCGGTTCGAGGCTTGGTTCCCCAGGACCCACGTTAGCCAGATGCACAAGGGGGCGCACGCGTCTGGAGTTCGTTTGCAGAGGCTGGAAGCCCTGGCGCGCCTATTCTCTCTCTCTCCCTCTATCTGTCTTTCTCTCTGTGTCTGTCGCTCTCAAATAAATAAATTAAAAATTAAAAATAAATAAATAAATAAATAAATCTGGTGTGGGAGAGTTGGCTTAGCAGTTAAGGCACTTGCCTGAGAAGGCTGAGGACCCTTGTTCGGTTCTCCAGATCCCACATAAGCCAAACACACAAAGATGAGGCAAGTGCTGGGTCGCACATGCCTACTAGGTGGCACAAGCTTCTGGAGTTCGGTTGCAGTGGCTGAGGCTCTGGAGTGGCAATTCTGTCTGTCTCTGTCTCCCCTGTGCTCTGTCTCAAAAATATAAATCAATCAGTAAATCCATGGGGCATCTGCGAGTTCTTGAGGGTGGGTAATGCTTTACTGTGCTCCACTGCAGGCAGTCTGGACTGCAACACCCATGTTCCTGTGTAAGACCCCTGGGGTACGCCTAGATGGCCAGCGGGGAAACATTGTCAAATCAGGCTTTACAGCGCCGCATTTTAAGCCAGTACACCTAGGAAAGGAATGCAGGTGCCGAGCTGATCCCTTTCGGTGAAAAGCTTGGTGACATGAGATGGAGCAAGGGGTTTCTTTTGTCCCCAAATGTGAAGTATTGGGGGCAGGGGGGTCTGAAGACGTGAAGCACTTGCTGCTGTTAGTTTGTGCTCTGCTCTGTGGAACCCTAAAGTCAGGCATCTGTGCGCTTCCTAAAGGAACCCTGAGCCTTCCTACTTGCTCACACTTCAGAGGGGAAGACAACAGCCAGGAGACTTCCCTGATTTTTGAACAGCTGAGTTTTATGTGTGATGGGTGCCTTTTAGAACAGTCTGGAAGGACCCAGAAACTACCAGCCATAGGAGACACTAAGTGTCGGACACAGCAGTCACCAGCCCAGAAGTGGTGCCACCATATGCACGAGGAAGGGCCTGAGGAGCAAGTCTACCAGGGGACTGTGCCCGGCACTGGCTGAAGCTATGCCGAGTTGTGCAGATCCTGAGAGTCCCAGCCCAGAGACTGCTTTCCTGATGGCCTTTTTGCCCTGAAACACTTCTTCCTTCTCCTCATCCTGACTTGTAATCCATCCAGGCATCCCAGCTGATCAGCCTGTCTAAAACCCTGTCTTGCCAAAACTTCCAGAAACTTCTGGAAGTGTATCTCTAACCACCATTCTGAATAGGGATGTAGATGATGTTTTGTTTTGAGTATGAAATGATTCCCCTAGGTTCATGCATTTGAACACTCGGTTCCTAATAGTGGTCTTGTTTGAGGAGGTGGTACAAACTTTTGCATGTGGGACCTAGCGGGAGGAAGTAGGTCATTGGGGGAGCTGGTCCTTGTAGGAATGTTGTGCCTGTCCACTTCCTGTTGTAATCTCTACTTTCTGATTCACTGAGGTATAAGAACCCTCTGCCAAACATTCCTTTGCCATGCTCCAAACTCCCGGCCCTGCCCTTTCCTTTCCTACCCTGAAGCCCTCCGAAACTGTGAGCCCAAATAAATTTTCCCTTGTTCAAGGTGTTTCTGTCAGGCTCATGGGCAGAGTGATGCAAAACTCACACAGTTGAGGACAAGAAGGAGAGTTCCATTCTGTCTCACACAATATGGCCATAGTGCTGCGGGGCGGGACCTGGTGTGTGTGTGTGTGTGTGTGTGTGTGTGTGTGTGTGTGTGTACATGCCACCACAGCACACACATTGGGCATATCCCTAAATAAAATAAATACTAACACCGGATGCCAGTGCTTTGCCGAGGTGGCCAGCTCCAGTAGAGAGAATGAAGTCAGGCTCCCTGCAGATATTCCCCTAGGACAGGCTCTTTTCCTGAAATTTTCTAAATGAGCCATGCGGATAGTTGGAAAACGCTGACTACTGTGCATGTGGGCTCCCTCCATACATGTGCACACTCACAGCTTTCGTTCCTCTTGCCTTCCCTTCATTTGAACCCGTGACTGATTCCACGTGCCATGCAACAAATCTGTAGTAATGATGCTGAAAAGAACTGTAATCAGATACCGAGTTGCAGGTACTTTCTGTGGCCCTCAGACAAACCACTTCACCTTGTTGGGTCCTGATTCTACCTGTGTTCTCCACTCGTCCTGCGTTCCTTGTAGATCTTGTGGTCCCAGGAATGTAAAAGTATTTTGAGGAGGTCTATACATAATTAGTTCTTAATTTTTGTATGTGTATCTGTGTGCAGTGTAGGCGTGTGTGGGTGCTTATTCAAATGTGGGGAGACACCAATGTGCAGGCGCATGAACTCGCATGCATGTGCCCATTTGGAGGCCAGATTCCAGCACTGGGGTCTTTCTCAGCTGCTGCCCCCTTGTTTTTGAGAGGCTCTCTCACTGCTCCTGGTGCTCACAGTTCACCTGGACTCTCTGGCCAGGGACTCTCATTCCCCAGTGCTGGGGTCACAGGCATGTGCCCTGACACTTGGCTTCTACATGGGTGCTGGGGATCCAAACTCAAGCCCTCATGCCTGGGTGGCCAGTGCTTTGCTGGCTGGGCCATTGTCTCGTACCCCCTAACGAGCTCTTCCAAAGCGGCGTCTGCCAGCGCCTGGCTGCACTGCACAGGGCTCCCCAAAGTCGTTCAGTTGTTTCACTTGTCGGGAGCAGCTCAGGTGTGCTTCATTGAGAAAAACGACTCAGGCACGCCTGGTGGCACAGGTATGTCATAGCAGCCACTGAGAAGGCAGAGGCACAAAGATCAAAAATTCAAGGGCAGGGCTGGAGGGATGGCTTGGAGGTTAAGGGGCTTGCCTGTGAAGCTAAAGGAGCAAGGTTCGATTCCCCAATACACGCACAAGGTGGCGCATGTATCTGGAGTTAGTTTGCAGCAGCTGGATGCCCTGGCATGCCCATTCTCTCTCTTTCTCTCTCATAAATAAATAAAATACGTAAAAAATAAAAGTAGGGCTGGAGAGATAGCTTAGTGGTTAAGGCCCATGTCTGTGAAGCCTGAGGACCCAGGTTCGATTCTCCGGGTCCCACGTAAACCAGATGCACATGGTGGCGCATGAATTTGGAGTTTATTTTCAGTGGCTAGAGGCCCTGGTGCACCCAGTTTCTCCATCCCCCTCTCCTCTCTGTCCCTAATAAACAAATAAAAACTAAATCAGAAAACAAAACATTTAAAAATTAGTCAAAAGTGAAAATTCAAGGCCAGTCTGGACTAGAAAGAAACTGGAGGCTGACCCTATCTCAAAATAAAAGATTAAAAGACAGCTATAGGTCCACATAATTATGTACTATAATAAATGTCCTGGATTAAGTTCTCAGTACTAAAAACAGTAAAGAAGGGCTGGAGAGATGTCTTAGTGGTTAAGCGCTTGCCTGTGAAGTCTAAGGACCCCGGTTGGAGGCTCGGTTCCCCAGGTCCCACGTTAGCCAGATGCACAAGGGGGCGCACGTGTCTGGAGTTTGTTTGCAGTGGCTGGAGGCCCTGGCGCTCCCATTTTCTCTCTCTCTCTCTCTCTCTTCTCTCTCTCTCTCTGCCTCTTTCTCTGTCTGCCACTTTCAAATAAATAAATAAAAATAAAAATATTTTTAAAAAACAATAAAGAAAAAGAAGTGACTCATAAGAAGGCTGCCACTGCTGTCACAGTGACCATGTATCCCTGAGTAGACTGGCCTTAAGGCTGTGTCATCAGTGTATCCTTGCTACTTGAGGAGCAGTCATGTGGAAGCCTCCTAATTTAATTTTCTGTCTTCTCACAAGACCTCACCTGTCGCCTCCCCAGCCCTGTCTTCCAAAGAGCGCTTGTGGACCAGGCTGGGCACCGCTCGAGGCCAGTGCCCCTCTGATGAGCAGGCTGCCGCCAGCAACACCACAGCCAGATGCCGCGTGCCAGTTTTCACAGTGATTGACAATCAAATCTAATTTCCAGTGGGTTGACGCGGGGTCATGAGGACTCCACTATCTCAATTTCACCACTGGTCCCTTCATTCAAGATACATTTCTCATTCTTTCTCCAAAATTCCTTCTCCGCTAACAGTCTTGGGTACCCTGTGATGGGAAAACGTGAAAGAAGTGAACTCAGACCACAGGGCTGCCAGTTTAGGAGGATGGAACAACAGAGATAACCTATGGAAGGAGCATCAGGTCTGTGGACAGTGGCCTGCTGCTCTGTGAGGTCTGGGGCCGTGTCTTCCCCACCTACTGAGGGGAGGCTGTCCTGGAGGGAAGCATTGGCCAGTGGGTCTTTAAAATGAGAGATGTATGGCCTTGATGGATGCATTCCAGGGCTGTGGTCAAGTAACCTGGCAATGGGCAGGACCTCTGGTGTGAGCGTGTCTGTGTTCTATGTAGGTGAGTGTGAGTGGGTGTGAGTGTGAGTGAGTGTGTGCTCCAACAGTCCTAAGGACACTGAAGGGAGGAAGGAAGCCAAATTCTTCCTACACTTTGTCCCCTCCTTCTCTGGATCAGCAGTGACTGAGACATGTAATTTGTGGATAACGGATTGCTACAGCTCCAAGATCAGGAGTTGGAATGCAATGGAAAAGTACTTCAGACTTTTTAGGTTTTGAGTCTTTCCTGTTTCTCTGAATGGGCATCTTTCTAGGCTATTTCAAATGTGAAAAGAGATAGAATTAAACCCTGGACTGTCTCCCACTCCATCAGGTCAGGCACAGGCTCAAGGGGAAAGAACGCAGACCCAGCTTCACATGTGTGGGAAGGATGTGAGTGTGCACCCCCCCCCCCACGTACTGTGGAGCGCCGCGTCCCTGGTAGAGGAGTGGCATTGGTGTCTTTTTGAAGTCTCCCCTGAGATGCATGTGAACTGGCATCTTCTCTCAGTGTGTTAGAGAAAAGTCCAGAACAGGAGAGCTAGAGGCAGCGTTGCAGAAAGCTCTCATTACCCAGGCCTGTGAGGTGGAGGAACCTAACGACGGGGCAGAGCTGTCCCTTGTATACTAAGGCTTCTGCCGTGCTCCAGATGGGAGCCGTATGGTGTCGTGTGCTAATCAAAGAGGACGGTGCTGACACCCTGCGGAGCCTGCGCCATGTCCTGAGCAAGTGGACGGGGCGTATTTCACGTAAACTAGGGTCAGACCGGGGAAAGTCAGTAAAGCAACCGCAGAGGGCTTTCAGCTGTCTCTGTGCAGTTTCAATCTTTAACTAAAACATGCACTTTGTGTGTGTGTGTGTGTGTGTGTGTGTGTGTGAGAGAGAGAGAGAGAGAGAGAGAGAGAGAGAGAGAGAGAGAGAGAGAAAGAGAGAGAGAGAGAGAGAGGGAGGGAGGGAGGGAGAGAGGGAGGGAGGGAGGGAGCGATGGAGAGACAGAGAAGAGTGGCTCTGAAACCGATTTTCCATGCTGTGGTGGTGAGGTAGTACCCTGCATGTTATTTTATGGGTCATTTCATCTTTCCCATATTTCACCTTTCCCAAAATAATGTCTGCTTTCTCACTGTCTAATAATTACTTCAGATCTGAGAGTAACGCCTCGTCACAGTGAATACAAATTAGAGTCAACTTCAGGCTACTACTAATGTGGATTGTTCGGTCTGACTATTAACCCATTTTAGGCAGAATAATGTGACCACTTGCGGATCTTTGACTCTTACACACAGAATTCAGCACGGCAGCTGAGCTGGTGCTAATAAACGCTTGCAAATGAGTGGAGTCATGCCCTCCTTCCACTCTCAAACTCCTAGGCGATTGCATAGTAAATACAGTTGTCATCCTAAGGCTGGAGAGATGGCTCAGCAGTTAAGGCACTTGGTTTCAAAGCCTGATGGCCTGGGTTCAATTCCTTAGTGCCCATGTAAAGCCAGATGCACCAAGTAGCCCATGCATCTGGAGTTCGTTTGCAGTGTAAGGAGGCCATTTCAGACTCAATGCTGCCCCTTTCCTCTTTCTCCCTCTCTCCCGATCTCTCAAATAAATAACTATTAAAAGTACAGTGTTTTCCCAGCACTACAGTTGGTTCTTACTTTACCTTCTTGAGCAGACAGACATCCATAATGTCACCTGTAAACTCATGCTTCCCCAAGAATCAGAAAATTCCCTTGTAGATCTCTGTCTCTGATACCTCCATTCTTACTTTCTACCAAGCTCAGTTTCCTACTGGCCTAGAGTAAGCTAGCACTTGCTGAATGATGAGGTAATAACCAGCTTTTGTTTTACTGCTTAGTATTAATAGTTGGCCATTCTTTTATTTAATCCTTTATCACCTCTACTGGAGAAGGCACAGGCAATCTGCTGCTGGACACAGTTGTTTCATAACCAGTCACATCAATACAAAGAATTGCCATAGAAACTAAATAAAGTAATGTGCTGAGCCTCTGTGTAAAGCCCAAGATGGAGAATGGTGCTCTTTCAGCATTCTCAATGAATTGGTTCCTGGACCACCTGACGGGGCCTAAATCTGAGACAGTTCTAGCCCTTTAAGTAAGATCATGCACTTGCTCTTTGCATAAAGCTCATTCATATCCCTGATATATTTTAAGTCATCAAGAGATTACTTAACAATACCCAGCACAGTGTCTACACATCACTGCATTCATGTGGATTTGGTGTAGTACTTGGCATATGGCAAATTCAAGTTCTGCTGTTTGGAACATTCTAGAATTTTTTTCTAGAATATTTGTGATCTGCAGTGGGTTAAATCTCTAGGTACAGAGCCTACATACACGGAATTTGTGGACGTAGGAGGCCTGCTGTATATACTCAGCTAATAATAGCTTTTTTTTTCTAGAATCGCAAAGCTATGCTTTCAGCCCATTGTGCTAGACACAAATCCATAGATCTTTAAATTATATGATTTTATTAATTTTCAAAGCTGGAAAAGAGACTTCACTGAAATGTCCCAGTCCACCAAATATATTAAATTGAATAAAAGACAAAGACCATCTTCTCTTGGAGATGCTTCAAACTAGACATTTTTAGGAAAGCTGATGCCAGCTTAGAGTGATTATTGTGTATGGTTACACTCAGAGGAGGTTCTGGGGGAATTAGCTTTGTGTGTGTGTGTGTGTGTGTGTGTGTGTGTGTAATTTCAAGCTGGTTTATGCTTCATACACAGAAGAAGGAGCCGGTATGAGTTGGAGCTATACGAAATGGGTTTGAACAAGTCTAGACATTTGGTTATCCTTTGTCTAGCATTCATTCGTGCCGTGGGCGTCACACTCTGGGGATTAGTGTTTCATTAAGCAGATGCTGTTTTATCTTTAGCTTCCTTATAATAGCTTGGAGTGAATTCTCAGGGGAGAGAGAGTGAAGGTCTGGCTAGGCCGTAAGAATGACAGGACCTCAGCAAAATGGGTCTCAGTGGGTTTAAATGGGGACCAGTGAGCATTGTGACGTCTGTCTCATAGTTGAGGTGATTGTGTGTGGTCTCTTCACCTAAGTGAGTGTTTAGCATCCCAAGGAATTGACTGGAGTCCCTGAGCAGTGAGATAAAAAGAAGGGCAGAAATCTGTTTCTGTACCAAGTGTCTAACACTTCATGCATGTGAGAGCTGGGCTTGTAATTATCTATGCTGTGGGGAAGGAAGGACCTATCCTATACCTCTAAGTACTTAATCACTGCCTCCTCACTTTTTAATTAGCTCCTGTAGGCTAGCAGAAAGAAACTCGCTCCTTCTTTCCCAAATTAGACCTCTCTTCTACAAACAATCAGGGTTCCATCTTCAAAAGTGCAGCTGAGTTTGCTTTTTCCTTACTTTCTGACTTGAAGAATGTGATTGGTTTTTTAGAAATGCATTATAGAAATGGAAAGCAACTCATTTGCCCAAATCACCACCACTTTCATGTCTGCTTCCCAAGGCTGGATCTTTGCACAGGAAATTTTGGCTTCAGGCTTAGTTCAGTGGCCAGCAATAGTCAACCTCAGATTCGATGGACTGCTGCCAGTGAAAAAGCCCAGACCACCACGCACAAAGCCGTTTCCCCATCTACCGAAATGGAATGCCGCGGGGCCCAAAGCCTGTGCTCACCATACACTGCCTTCAAAGGCCCGCCTGGCAGAGTCATTCCCAGTGTGGTCGCAGTGGGTTGGAGGCATGCTCTCCACAGGTACGTGTCCTGGAGGCTTTGTTCCCAAGGTCACAGCTTGGGGAAGTAATGGGACCTTTCAAAGATGGGACCAAAGGGGAGGTCCTGGAGTGAGCGCTGTGGGTATGCTCTTAAGGTGGACACTGGGAGTCTGCCCTCTTCTTCGTGGCTTGTGATACAAGTGGTTTGTTCTGTCATGTGCCACCACAGTGTGATGCCATCATCAGAGACCCAAAATGTTAGAGCTGCTTGACCTTGAATTAGGACCACTTGACCTTGAATTAGGTCCTTCAGAGCTATAAACCAAAAAAAGGAAAGGAAAAGAAACTTGAGGAGTTCATGTTCTCAGAGATGGGATTATAGTGATGGGAAAAAGCTTGCAATGCTGATTCGGTCCCATGCAAACTCAGTCTTAGTTTTCAGTTGTTCCAGCGTTCTCCACCCCCACTCAACACTCTCTTCACTGACATCTACTGCAGGCAGCGCCCCTACGAGCCAGGCTCCGGAAATCACGACTTCCGTGTTTCAGACATGAGCCCTCAGAGCCTGCGCTCAAAGTGCAGTGCTCACTGTTCTGCACCCGAGCACGTGGGATGAGGCTGAAGGCTCTTCCTCTGCACAGGGCTCCAGCCAGCGCCGTGCCTGACTGGTTCTGCCTTTTGAAAGGCAGTGTGACGAAGGAGCAGGCAGGAGGGCCGCAGAGATGGCCCAGTGGCTACAGTGCTTGCTGCACAAGCACGAGGGCCTGGGTTCAGATCCCCAGCACCCCAACAAAACCTGCGCACGGCAGAGGGCTTCCCTCCTCCCAGCACTGGGGAGGCAGAAGCAGGAAGATCTCTAGGACTTACTACCTAGCTAGTATAGTCTAGCCAATGTGGTGGTCTTCGCGTTCAGTGAGAGACTTGTCTCAAAACTGTAAGGCGATTAGCAGTTGAAGAAGCAAGGTGACATTGACCCTGAGGAACACACATATACACACATTCCCACAAAGAACGATAACAACCAGATGACCCTGGGTTCAAATCTTGTATCCATAATGTACTCACCATTTTAAGGAAGTGGTTTTTTATGATTTTTACTTTCAATTTACTTGTAGATGTAATATCATTTCTGCTTTGGGGGTGGCATGATGATTAAATATAAAACACGAGGGCTTAGTGGTTAAGGCGCTTGCCTGCAAAGCCAAAGGACCCAGGTTCGATTCCCCAGGACCCATGTTAGCCAGATGCACAAGGGGGCACAAGCCTCTGGAGTTCTTTTGCAGTGGCTAGAGGCTCTGACATACCCATTCTCTCTCTCTCTCTCTCTCTCCTTATTTCTCTGTCAAATAAATAAAGAAAAATGAAATATTACAAAAAACATGAGGTGTCCTGATTCATAGCTTTGCAGAGTGTTTGATGGGCGCTGCATCCCTCCCTGCTTGTCATGCCCAGGATGGCCCAGGCGGGGCTCAGAAGGGCTCTCCTTACTGTGAATAGACAGACACCTTGTCTCTTTAATGCCAGAGAGCCACAGGCCTTCCCTGTTCCGGTGGTCCCCTGGGACAGCACCGCAATGGCAGAGTGTCTGGTTCAGTGCCTCCCAACACCTGTCGGCAGGAGTCTTAAGTGCCATCATCTCCACTGAGGGCAGATTTGCCTCTGCTCCCAGCCGAGATGCCAGCTCCTTGGCATAGCTAAGAGAGGAACAAACTCTCCCACTGGGCTGGCACTCTGGGGAGACCATTGTTCCATTGCCAAACTTGTGACCTTTGGGGAATTTGGAAGTTTACTACTGTGTGTGTGTGGACGGGGAAGAGACAAAGACATTGAAGCTTTAAGCATTGTGTCTAAGGCTTTTATTTTAATGGTATTGAATTGGGTGTGGATTTTGCACACCCTTCAGATTTCTTTGGGTGTGGGTGAGAATTTAATTGGTCCCTCAAGAGGTGCTGACATTTGCAACATCAAGGCCCATGTTCCTGTATTGTCCGTGGAGATAGAGGGCCCCAGGAGTGAAATTTCTGAAAGACCAAGAATGATGCTATAGAGAGAAGGGTGCAGTCATTTAAATTTAGATTCACTCTTTGGCGGAGTTTTGTTGTGTTTTGGTTGCTGGCAAGCAGGGAATGTTAGGATACATCTGAGCTAAGCAGAGGGTATGCCTCCCAGTTCCAAGCTGTCCTGGGCTTCTGAAAGGAGAGGACAAAGATCACAGCACAGTTGTAACCTGTAGGGAAATAAGGGTGAAGAGAAGGCGGCCCAAAGCAGTGTATTCATCTAATAACATCTCTTTGTTGATACCTGACTTGTTTCAAGCTGAATTTCTTCCTTTTGAGTTTGCAGTCTATGCACTGGGTTCCTGGGAGCATGCCCAGTAAAAGGGAGGCTTTACAAGGCTCTCTGCCATTGGTAGAGTTGGTAATCTGTGGCTCACCATTTATACTGATTTGATTGTAGATTAATATTACACAATCTCAGAATCTGCCTAGAAATTTCTACGCATTTTGACCATCTTGGTTCACAAAACCATACTTCATGCACTTAGTCCTAAAGTACTAATCTTTCTGGAATACCTCGACTGAGGAAGACATCTAGCTATTTAGAAAGATTTAAACCTCACAATTTAACCTCCAGAAGTAATAGCAGTGGCGGGAGAGCGGCCAGTATGAAGCACAAGGGGAAAGCTGCAGCGTCACATCTTGTGAATCAGGTGATCTGGAACACTGATGGATAGAAAAATCACTTTGGATTGAGGCTGTCTTAAACATGGCTGGGTTAACCAGGCATGGTGGCTGACGCCTATAATCCCAGAACTCGGAAGGCAGAGATATGAGAATCGCCAAGAGTTCAAGTTCAGCCTGGGCTATAGAATGAGTTCCAGGTCAGTCTGGGCTAGAGTAAGAGAGACTCTGCCTCAGGAAAAAAAAAAAAAAAAAAAAACTAACTAACTAACTAGCAGGCTGAGTTATATCCTAACAGAACTTTTAAGCGACTGGAAGTGTGGGACCCCCCGCCAAAGGCTTTCCTGGCTCACCTAGTCAGTTTGGAACAGTTTTGTTATCCTTCCCTCCCCGCCCCCCCCAGTCAGTGATCTGGTCTCTTCTTCATTCTCTTCTATTCTTGCTCCTTCCTCAGTATCTTAAGTTCTTTTACAACTTGAAAGCTTGGTTTGTTTTCCCCCTTCAATATAAGTAAAATATAGAAAGTAAATGGTATGATGATATGGAAACTCTGAATTTCATGTAGTACCAACTATCAACAGGATTCCGAATTTCACAAAGGACTCCTTATACTCAGGGCTCTGACTTTTCATCTATACACAGGGCTCTGAATTTCAGTGAGTAAACTACCTACAAAGCGTGCACTGAATTTCACCTAGTATGACTACCTGTAAGCTGGCCTCGAGATATCCAGTTCTTTTACATGGCAATATTTACTCGCCTACCACAGATCTCTCACTGAATTTAATGCAATATCAGCACTGAGGTAGTGTGCTGTTCATCATTTTTTTAATCTTTGGGGTGTGTGTGAGGGAAGTGAAGGCGAGAGTGTGCATAGGTACGCACATGCCGCGCTGCATGTGGACGCAGGAGGACAAGCTTGGGAGTTGGTCTTCGCCTTCCGCCTTGAGGCAGGGTCTCTTGTCTGCCTTGTGCACACTGGGCTAGCTGGCCGATGAACTTCCGTCTCACTGTCTACCTCATCTCAGCTTCACTGGAATTACAGATTCACGCTACAACATGTGGCTTTACGTGGATACTGGGGATCCAAACTCAGGTTGTCACACATGTTCAGTGCTTTATCCACTGATAATGAAAACCATACCCTATTCTAGAATCATGAAGATGTGTAAATCAGTTATATGTTGTTGTTATTGTTGCTTATGAGGGATATGTTGTTTATGTTGTTTTCTGCAAGAGCACAGGCTAAGAGCCAATCGCACCAAGCATCCTTTTAGCTCCTCTGAGTATTTGCATCTGGAGCATTGGTTGTTGTCACTCACAAGAAGCATTGATGCATCCATGGGGCTTGATCCAGATGATGACCTGAATGTGTGTGATTCTAATACACATATGTGTATCTTGCTGAAGATCCACGATTTGAAGAAAACATTTGGTCCAACATGTAGAAACATAAAGAATAATTTATTCAAGCAAATAGTTGCACTGATTTTCATGCTGGGATTTGGGGCCCACTATAGCCGTGTAAAGTGATAAATGACAGGCCTCAGCACGTCCTCACACAGGGTGAATCAAACATAGTGCAACATCAGAAAAAGCCCAACACAGCCTATGAGGTAGGTCCTAGTCAGAAATCCCAGTGCAGGCATTAGGGAGGAATGCCCCCTTGCTCCTCACCTGCTCAGAGATCATTTCAAGTTCCCCTCCTGCATAAATGGCTTGTCAGCACTTAGATTCACTAATTGGTGTATGATAGCCTGCATCATATCATCGACGAGATTATAAATTCCTCCAGGGCAGCGACGTCAGCAGCAAGCACAGTCGAGTTACAGGATTTCAAGTTGGAGAAGATGGTTAGGGCAGAAGAAGGCCACGAGAGGTTGTGACTTCTCCAGGGGTCACAGAAAGTTAGAGGGTGGGCTGGAGAGATGGCTTAGCGGTTAAGCGCTTGCCTGTGAAGCCTAAGGACCCCGGTTCGAGGCTCAGTTCCCCAGGTCCCACGTTAGCCAGATGCACAAGGGGGCGCACGCGTCTGGAGTTCGTTTGCAGAGGCTGGAAGCCCTGGCGCGCCCATTCTCTCTCTCTCCCTCTATCTGTCTTTCTCTCTGTGTCTGTCACTCCCAAATAAATAAATTTAAAAAAAAATTAAAAAAAAAAAGAAAGTTAGAGGGTGAGGCAATGCCAGCCAGCACCCAAGCCCCCTCACGCCACCTAGAGCTAGGGGTACGTCCAACTCTTCAAGGACTTTTGGTGTCTTATGCCTGTCTTTTGGAGTTAAGAAAAAATTACTGAGCCCCCAGCCTAACCTTGAAGAGTTAATTTTTAAATGCCCAAAACATGCTTTAGGGATAACATAAAGCTATCCCTCATGCTAACCCTTTGTAGTATGTCTTCTCAGCCCAGGCAGATTCCATGGATTGCCAGCAGGGGGCGGATAATTTCACAAGACTTCTGTGAAATTAATGCAACCATACAGGAGCAAAAAAATTAAATAAATAAAATAAAATAAAAATAAAAACCCTAGGTCAGCAGCACATGTGAAGTGAAGGAGAAAAGAGGAGCGGGCACCCCGCACGTCTGAGAGTCTTTAAACTGTCCTTAAGACACTGTTAGACACACGCCAACCGAGTAGATCATACGGCGTTATATAAAGTTACACATTAATTAAACAGAAAACCTATGTGCCCATAACTACTTACTATGCTTTAAAACAAAATCCTCTAACTGTGTGCACACTTGCAGAACAGGAAAAATACAAACAGTTGTGTGAACAGAACACCTTCTGTGGGTAACCTTCCCATGGTTGATGTCCGCATACAAGATCAAAGCCGAGTTAGTTTTGGAACATAAATGTCAAAGCAAGTCGGGGTCATTTATTCCTTAGCAGAAAGTATTCATCCTGTGACATTGTGTGGTTATAATGACTCTCTCCATTATGCTGAATGGCTGAGGTGCACTTAACCAAGTTAGGGGAAGAACAGAGCTCTTTGTAAGACATTTGATTGGCCAAACCTTCAAAGCCAGTTAATTCATTCAGCCGTCACTGTTTATTAAACACCTTCTATGTGTCAGACACTGCTGAATACCAAGATAGAAGATGCACCGAATTAGACCCGCCTGCATCCATGTTACGAGAACTTGGACAAGTTATCTAGCTGTATTTTCCTTGCTTACCTTGTCATTACAACAATGGGATAATTATGGAAATTAAGTGACAAAATACATGTCATAAACCTAGTATCAGTAATAAAGCATACATTATTGATGGCTTTTATTGCCATCATCATCCTGTCTTTATCCTCTTCCAGGGTCCTTAGATGGTGAAAGCCAGTGTTTACAACAGTAGCTTATTTAGCACATCATTTAATAATGACTTGTATTTGTTGATGGGAGTGATTGCTGGTGAATAAAGGCTGAAGGGAAGCCATTGCTTATAGAAACTGTGGGTAATTAAAAGGAGACTCGACATCACTGACTTTTCACAACTCTCCTCTGGAAGGTCACACCAGCTCCTGTTTCTGTCCTGTGACATTGTAAAGGCTGGAAATTGATCAGTCTTTGCCTCTGTTGCTAACCACAGTAAGAAAACATGTCCTCTTCACTCCTGAGTGGTAAAAATTCTCTCAATCAGACCCCAACATATGACAGGCTTGTATTCTTCGTGACACGATCTCATTCAGCCCCTCCCAGAGGCTGGGGTGGTGGACAGTCCCTGTCTTGCATTTTTCTGGATATTGGTTGCTGTGGTTTTGGTTGGCATGTGCTCCTGTGGCTGCACGTGTGGCCTGGCTCGTGTGTGGAAATCAGAGGAAAACCTCAGGTGTCAGTTGTCACCTTCTACCATACATGAGACAGGGTCTCTTGTTCACCATGGTGTGTGCCAAGCTAGCTGGCATTCGAGGTTCCGGGGTGTCTCCTGTCTCCAGTGACTGATCTTTTTTTTTTTCACATGAAGTTCATCCCACAGCCCTCCATCCCTATAGAACATAATACAAGTGCAGGCCACCCAGCTGTACCCTGAAAACACTGCATGCCTAGGTCCACCAGTGGTGCACCCTGGCTCTCTGGATGCATAATCTAATGATGAAAAGCTACTGACCTGGGTTTGCAGATTAGAGTCATATTCTGCAACACCTAATAACATTTCAGTCAACAAAAGCTAACATGTGAGATGGCGGCCCATAGTGAAGTGGCGGCTGTCTAGGTGTGGGTAAGTAACTGCAGTGTGGGTGAGGACCCTCAGTGGTGTTGGCACAACAGAGCCACCCACAGTGCCTCTCTCACATCGTGTTCGTGTTCAGGGTCTCCCCCACCCCACCCCCACTGCGGGTGTCAAGCCTGGCTCCTGGGCCAAGGGCATTATGTGCTTCGGCATTTCTCTGACCTTTGTGTTTCTGCTTCTTCAATCAAAATACGGTTTTAACTTGTACCTGTCAATATCTAATTGTGGGAGTTTCTGCTCCTGTAGAAAAACACCTGTGATAATCAAACAAATAATTTGAAAGGTTTCTTTCGGCCTCGTGGTTACAGGGGCCGTGGCTGCCATCAGCCTGCAGTGACACAGGGCACCGTGGTCGCGTCAGGCTTCTCACCTCATGGTGACTGGGCAGCGAAGAGAGAGGTGATGGAGAGGAGCAGGGTCTCAGTGTCCCCTTCAGGGAGTAGCTTGAACCAAAGTTTCCCACCGCGTTACATGTGTCTGTGATACACTTATTAACTCAAGGCGTATTTAAATTCTGTCTCGGACGCTGAGGAATGCAGGACTAAAACGGATACTTGTTGACAAATCCTGTGATACCCTGAGAGACCCAAATGCCAAAGGCTTTCCTACAAGAAATTGCCCACATACCAGTGCGCCGTCCAAGCCTCACACACTGCTGGATGGAGGAAGAAGTTTCCTAATGTAGAAGCAGGTGGCCACAGCGTGTCTCTCTGTGTGTGTGCGCGTGCATGCTTGCACGTGTGCTTGCCTATAGAGGCTAGAAGCTGACATCAGCAGCCTTCCTCAGTTGCTTTCCACCTGAATCTGTGAGGCAGGATCCCTCTCTGAACCTAGAGCTCGCTGGTTCCACTGCATTAGCTAGCCAGTGAGTCCCAAGGATGCCATGCCTCACCTTCCCCAGCACTGGAATTGTAAACGCACACCCCCACCTCCACACCCAACACTATGTGTGTGCACTGGGCACCCGAACTTGGCTCCTCATGTTTGTACAGCAAGCACTTCCTCCCTGAGCCATCTCCCCCGCCTAAGCAGTGGCTCCGCGTAATCAAGGGTTTGAGGAGGTTGTAGGTGGATGCTTCCTCCAGATTACACAACAGACTTTGGCTGCATTCTCTTGCTTTCCTCATCATTGTGAGAAAGTGCTTGACAAGAGAGGTGTGGTTCATTTTGACTCACAGTCAGGAGGAACACAGCCCATCACGGCAGGGCGGTCACCGTGGCTGGCTGGCAGTGGGGACATGCAGCCATTGCTCATATCACATCAGCACCCCCCAAAAAAAGATTGAAACTGGGGTCAACCTATGACCCCGAAGGCCTGTTCACCAGTCAGTGACTCACTTCCCTCCAGTTCCTAAAGGTTCCAGTTTCCCAGAACAGTGCCACCATCTGGACACATGTGGCAGTGGAAGATATTTCACATTCAAACCGCAACACTGGCTTACAGGTAGTCAGTCCCCCAGGGTGGGAAGATGAGCTAAGGAAAAAAGGAACAATGACATGTCAAAGGAGGCAGCGCAGAAAGCCGCCTGTCTGGCAGAGTCGGGAACAAAGACCCAGCTTAACTAGAACAGAGGAAAGTGTGTTAACATGAAGAAAAGCAGAGCTCCACAGGCTCTGTCCTGCTCCAGTGAGTGTGTCCTGGAATGTGAAGCAGGAAGCTAAGTGTGACAGAGTCCCTAAGGCTGTCACAATGTCCCCTGACCCAACATTAAGGTCTTCCCATTCAGAGCGGTCTGTGCCTAGTGAGGATCTGGGCTTGGGGACAGATGACAGATATCACTGGGTGCCTTGCATGTTGGGACAGGGAAGGTGGGACCAGCGGGCAGATTCCTACCAGGGGAAAAAACAAAGTGTGCCGCTTTGAACAAGGTTTACTTTGGTTGAATGCATCTTTTAATACTTTACTCGCTTAAAATCCTTCTGCTTAAGAGAACTTGCCAAGGAAAACTCCCGGGGTGCACATGGTTGTGGGGGTTTGGGTGGTACTGGAGATTGAACCCACCAGAGCCCTGCGCATGCTGGACAAGCACCCTGCCGCGAGCCTCTAGCTATACTTTAAAGAGACCGTGTGGGGCTGAGCAGTTCCAAGCTGAAGTTGGTTTTACGTGCCACTCCCCTCCCACCCCAAGGGCACACACTTAACCTTCCACCCAGGTAACTCTGCTACTGAGGAGTCATACTGCAGGTGAACACACTGACACACAGAAAACAATCAGCCCATTACCTCCCAGAATTGTGGTACGTTGTCTCGGTACTCTCTCTCTTAGGGCTCCCTCCAGTGTCTCTATGTTATCCTATTTACTTTAAGCTAAGCACAAATGATCACACGAATTGCCTTGAACTACTAGAGGGAGAGTATTTTATATTTTATTTGCCATTTTCCTCAAGAGCTGTACATGAATCCCAGAAAGACACATGTGAGCCCTACAACCTGACGAGCCCCCTCTTCCCGTTACCCATCTTTATTTGAAGACAAGGCTTTTGGGAGTAGAGAAGAAAGGAGAAACACAGAGTGTGTCACTGAGGAAGGGAAAGGAGACTGGATGCAATTAGCCTCGCCAGCCGGGGTGGTGGACAAGTGCAGTCCCAGGACATGGGAAATAGAGGCAGAAGGCTCGGGAATTCCAGAGCGGCCTGGGCTATATGAGACTGTATCTCAAAAAGGGGGGAAGACTAAGGAGATGCATAGCTGGCAAAAAGCGCTTTCTCTGCAAGTGTGAGGACCAGAGTTTGAACTCCCAGGTCCATGTACAAGTAGATGCTGGGTGTGTCAGCACACACCTATAATCCCAGTGCTCAGGAGGCAGAGACCGGCAGTTCACCAGGGCAAGTTGCCTAGTGAGACTAAATGAATTGCTAACCTCTGGGTTTGGTGAAAGACCCTGTATTAATAAATAAGGCAGAGGGCAATTGAGGACAGTACCTGATTTCAGCCCATATATGTATGCACACATACACACATGCATGCACACAAAACACACAGAAAGTTACTTAAAGAACTTGACAGCCCCGCCTGCTCAGGTATCGGAAGTCTGATGTTCCAGGGGCATCCAGGATCTATCTGGGGTCCGAGTCTCTTCCCAGCAGCTCCCAGCCAAGGTAGCCCTGAAGGCCTTCTGTGTTTGTGACTCTGCTGTGGGGCAATCATGCGCGTTCAAGGCTGAGCTTGATTTGTTTGTTGGGGCTTCAACAGAGCTGTGCCTTGAGCTAGAGTCCCAGTCTTTGGGCGTGCATGCATGTGCACACATCTGTAGGTGTGTACATGCATATATATGATATGTATATGTTTGGAAATCTGCGTGCACACTGGTAGATAGTGTGTACACAGTCTGCCCTCCATCTGTTCTCGTTTCATTTCTGTGGGTGCCACTTCCATACATCCAACCAGCTACCGATAGAGCATATTTAAACAACATCCCATTGTTTTTCTCTAAACAATACAGTATGGCGGCTGCTTTCTATGCATTTGCATTGTATTAAACCTACATGATCCGAGATGATTTAAAGTGCATGGGAAATATGCATAGGTTATATGTAAACATATGCCATCTTCTATAAGTGACCTGAGTCTGAGGGTTTTGATTCCTGTGGGATGGTCTTAAAATCAGTTCCTCTTCAATACCAGGGCTTATCTAAATATAGCCAACAGATGTTCGAAATTCATAGCATTGTTTTGACAAAATTGGGGTTTTATTTTATCCAATTCTAAACCTACACATTTGAATTCAGACCAGGCTAATGCTGCCTGCCTTGTTTACATGGCCAGAAAAAAACAGCTGGAGTTCATGGAAGCATCTGTAGAGGAAGGATAATGTTTGATGGGCGTGAAAATGATTCTCACGCCTGATCCAATCCGGCCTTCGACCTCAAAGGCTGCATCTTCTGCCATCAGCTCGGACCCCAGCCCTTTTCAGCAGCCATGACCTCTGTCACAGCCGAAGCTGGAGTGGGAGAAAGAGCTCAGATTACCCCTTTAACTTCCTAAGATGTTCTTTCAGAGACCACCTCTCAAGCCAAGATTCTTGACTATATCACAGAAACAAATTGCAGGTCTATGAAACAGAAGAGAAGAAATTTTAACACAGAATTAACTGTATTAAGAGAGAGAGTTGCTTCAGAAAAGCATAAGACATAGCCAAGTGTGGCTGTAGGCTTCTTAAAAGAGAGAGTCTTATGGGCTGGAGAGATGGCTTAGTGGTTAAGTGCTGGCCTGTGAAGCCTAAGGACCCGGTTCGAGGCTCAATTCCCCAGGACCCACGTTAGCCAGATGCACAAGGGGGCTCACATGTCTGGAGTTCATTTGCAGTGGCTGGAGGCCCTGGCACACCCATTCTCTCCCTCTCTCTCTCTCCCTTTCTCCCAAATAAATAAATAAATGATAAAAAAATACTGAAAAAAGAGAAAGTGTTATGACCACATGTCTGTGTGTGTGCAGGTGTGCACAGGTGTACCTGTGTGCACGTGGAGGCCAGAGGACAGCCTCAGTGTTCTTCACAGCGCCATCTACCTGGTTTCTCTTAGACGGGATTTCTCACTGGCCGGGAGCTCATCTGTCAGGCTAGGCGGGCTGCCCAGCGAGCCCAGGCGTCCTCCCGCCCTCCACCTCGCCGCTACTGGAATTACAAATGCAGCCGACAAGCCCGAGCTTTCACTCGGGTTCTGGGGATTGGACACAGGTGCTCCCACATGCGAGGGAGGCCCTTTCCTGACAAAGCTATCTTCCCAGACCCAAAGGATTTTAAAAGAACATTTTTTCCCTGTTTTGGTAAATGGGATCCTAGGGACTTCTGAGGCGCACTGGATAGGCCCACAGGCTCGGATAACACCATCCTTCAAAGGGAAGCTGTACTAGGCATCTCGTTATGAGAGTCTCAGGAAGTCACAGGTTTACAGCTAAGAACGTAATGATGTTAAACTCAAAGGTCATGCTTGGCTCTTAGTGTGGTTCTTTGCTGTTTTAACGTTTTTATTTCAAGTATCTCACATAAAAAAAAAATCATCTGAATGTAGGCAATCTCCCCAGCAAAATTTTGTTAATTGTGCAGAAATCCTTGACTCTCAGCTGGTGAGACACTTCAACCAGGCCTCGGGGAGAAAAGCTGTCTGTCCTTTTCATTTTCCCTATCATCCTGTTTTACTTTAGTGAGGCAGAGCTTGTTGAAACATCAAGCCTGTTCTGCTCCTGCCTAACTTCAGTGTGAGCTGGGAGTGGGTCTATGAGAACGGGAGAGGACTGGCCCATGCAAATGAGCCTCGCTTGAAATAAGACATCCTTCGCCATTTGTTCCAGGAAGTCCTGGCCGTGCGCTGTTGTCTGACCCTGAGAGCTGGGGAGGACCTCACTCTCTGGCCCTCCTCTTCTGTGTCCTCCGCATATGGGCTCTGTGCATTAAAATTGCTTCAAGCCAGTTGTCTCTCAGTTTTTTTCTCCAAGCATGTTAAAAAATACCATAATAATTGTGTCTGCTGACATGCACCAGCTCTGGAGTGGAAAGCTACAATGAAAGGATGAGTGAGAAGCAAGAGGAGCTATCTTTAATGCACATAGAGGAAATTGTTCTCAAAATTCTAGGGCACTGGGTGAGCAGTAAGTGTTAGAGCTAGGAGCAAAGACCCGGAGACATAGCAGCCTGTGACTAGAGACTCAAGGATCCTTAGGGCAGGGGTACTGGACCCCAAGGAAGAAAAATGCTCATCTAGCCTCAGGTAGTTAAACATGGTGATCCGTGGCAGCTGCTGGGAGTTGAACTGTTGACTGCCCTTATTCTCTTTAATGTGAGATGAAAACCATTTCTACTAGGGGTACTCCACCCAGTGGGAGCAAAATCTACATAGGAGATTTTGTTGATACAGCCTTCAGACAATCTCTCATTCCTCCCATCATACTTCTCTCTTTGCTTCTTTTATTTTCATGGTAGGAATTGAACCCAGGATTTTCTGTGTGCTAGGCAAGTGCTCTACCACTGAGGCACACCCCAGGCCCTTATAGCTTTCCCTATTTCCTTGGTTGAGGGCTTTGTGACAATGCCAGTGTTATACCCTAGAAACAGCCTTGTTCGTCATGGGTGCGAGTGTGTTAAGTGTTAAGTTCTTGGCAGCGTTCTCTCAGCGTGCTCGCCAGCTGTGAGGGAGGCAGTAACTTTCCAAAGAATAACAGGTTGTTCATGGACAGTACATGAGAAGCTCAACACCTGCTCAGAGAATGTAGTATTTATGGAGAAAGGCTCTCTCACGGTTAACCAGTGTGTTGTCATGATAACTCGGAAGTTATTTTCATGTCCTTTTTACCACTGAGTTCTATGCTTTTTATAAGATCTTACCAGAAATGTTTGAGTTCTCTTTAGAACTCAGAAGTCCATGTTGATCTGAGGCCACAACCCACAACTTCCTTTCCCTTCAGAAATGACTGTATTTCTATGCTGCTTCTAATGGTACCTGGGCTGGAGATGCAAAGAATTATGAGCTATCTTTCCATGATAGTTTAGAAAATTGGATTTTTGAGGCCTGGAGAGATAGTGTAGCATTTAAGGTGCTTTCCTGTGAAGGCTTCCGACCCAGGTTCTATTTCCTAGAACCCACGTAGCCCAGATGCACATAGTGGTGCACCCGTCTGTAGTTCATTTGAAGTGACTGGAGGCCCTGGAATGCCCATTTTCTCTCTCTTTCTCTCTGTCTTTCCCTGTTTCTCTCCCTGTCTGTCACTCTCAAATAAATAGATGAAATATTTTTTTTTAAAAAAAGAAAATTAGTTTTCTAGAATGAAGTTGTTCACCCAGATAGCAAGATGCCTTTGCTCCACCAACCTATATAGAGACATGGCTGACCACAGACAGTGCATCTTGACTTTGAAACACGTCTGTGTGTGTGTGCATGAGTGTATAATGTGTGTTTGCAGACATGTGTCCTGTACACAAATGTGGATGCCAAAGGAAGCTGTTGGGTGTCCTCCTTTATTGCTGTTCGGTCTTATTCCCCTGAGACGGGCCTCTCACTGAACCTGAGCTCCCCGGTTTTGGCTAGGCTGGCTGCCCAGGCCTCTGAGAGCCTCCTGTCTTCTCTCCTCAGTGCTGGACTTACAGACGTTCCTGGCCTTGCCCAGTGCAGCAAGCACTTAGTCACACAGCCGTCTCTTCAGCCCCAGAACACAGTGTTAAAAGTTGTTTTTTGCTTATTTCCTTTCAAATTGGTTATTTTGTGTTGTACACTTTGTAAGCATAGACCTGTGCTGTTTGACTACTGGAAACACGGCAAAGGTGTAACCTTTCAAGGAGATGACAGGTCGGGAGCATAACATGCTAAAATTTAGTTTGAGATGTTTCAGCCCTTTGGGAACAGCCAGCCGGAGTAGAGGAAGTAGATGACACTAAAGCCCAGGTGGAGGTTGCTGAGCCACAAGCTGCTAGACAGATTAGTGGCTGCTGCAAGCAGCCACCCACAGAAAGCCCAGACTGGGGTCTGGAGAGATGGCTTAGTGCTTAAGGCACTTGTCTGCAAAGCCTAATGACCCATGTTCAAGTCTCTAGGTCCCATGTAAACCAGGCACACAAGGTTATCCAAATGTGCAAGGTCACACATGTGCACAAGTGGCATACATGTCTAGAGTTCAAATGAAGTGGCTGGAGGTCCTGGTGTGTCAATTCTTTCTCTCTCTTTTTCTCTCTCTCTTTCTCATTAAAAAAGAGCCCACACTGGAATAATGTCCATGAAGGGCCGGCTTCCCATTCCCAGAGCAGCAAATAGCAGGAGCAGTGGTCATGTAGCCAAGGGATTCAGCAGAAGCTCGAGTCAAAGAATAAGGAAAATAGGGAACAAAAGTTGACCCGTGAGCACGTGTGGCCCCGTGCCTTCTTGAATTTAGCCTTCTCTGATATCCTTGCCATAGGTCACCCATCAGTCAGTACCCCCAACATGGACCCAACTGACTAGGAGAAAGAAGTGGGCAGTCAAACGCCAAGAATAGACCGTCCTCGAGAGGAGGCCCAGACACTCTGACACTCTCAGCCCTCATCAGGAGGAGGGAGCAAGCCCTTCCCCTAAGAAGCCCCAGACTTGTGTGGCAGTCCCAGCACAAGGAGCATTCCAAAGTGAAACGCTTCCCTCCAAAAGCAGGCATGCCAAGAGCCACCATTTCAAGGGCTTTTCCTCTCCAGAAGGTATCTAACCCCTTATCTTGGCCTCTTCCACTGTCCTCAAACTCCTGAGCATCCTGTCCTGCAGGTCACAGGGGGAGGACCCCCAACTGCCTAAGCCTTGCATGGGTGCGCGTGGCCAGTTCCCTCTGCTTCGTCTGTGGTGGTAACCTAGGCGTGGCATTTAAGCCCTGTCCTAAGGTTTATCTGTGCCTTGGTTACTCAGAACAACAGGTCATTTCTCCATCTTAGTTAAGAGCTAGGCAAATGTGAATTTAACATGTGGCAAGTGAAGCTTCAAAGAAGTTTATCTAACACCGACTACACCTAGATGATTCTGGGCCCCAGTGAGCCCCTCTTATTTAGCCATGGGCTGCCACAATAGACTTTAAATAAAACACATTTGTAGTAGTAACCAGAAGCACTGGGTGTGATGACTCACGCCTGTAGTCCCAGAACTTGCACTTGGGAGGCTGAGGCAGGAGGATTAAGGCCAACTTGGTCCACATAGTAAGTTCTAGGTCAGCCTGGGTTCCAGCGTGAGACCCCATCTCCAAATGCAAACAGAAACAAGCTGGAGAAGTGGCCCAGTGGGTAAGGTGCTTGCCGCACAGTCGGGAGCACCTCAGTTTGGATCTACAGCACCTGCCTAAAAGCTGGGCATAGTGGTGCACCTGTAATCCCAACGCCGGGAAAGTGGAGTCAGGAAGATTCCTGGGGCTTGCTGGCTAGCTCTTCTAGCAGATCAGATGAGTTCTAGGTTCAGTAAGAGACCCGGACTCAAAAATAAGGCAGAAAGTGAATTAGGAAGACACCCAACCTATGCATGCATGCACACTGCACACTCACTAAGGAAAATAGAAACAAAAAAAATCACTTGGGGAATGGAAATACGCATATTAATTTTTTTTTTTTACTATAACTTCTCCGGTATAGTTTTGCATGCTTGTGGCATTGCAGGGTGTGTGTGGCTTATGCATGTGTGTGCACGTTCATGCACGCCATGTGCATGCATGCAAAGGCCAAAAAAGAATCTCGGGCCCCTCCTTATGTCATCTTTCTGCATGTTTCCTTGAGATGGCGTCTCTCACTTTTCCCAGAGCTGGCTGTTTTTGTGAGCCCCAGCAATCTTCCCGTCTCTGCTCTCCACATGACTAAAGTTAGAAACGGACGTGGTGACAGCCAGCTCTTTATGTGGGTGCTGGGGAATCCCACTCAGGTGGTCTCGGGATCCCTTAGGCATTCATGCTGGCAATAGAGGCACTTGATGCACGGAGTCATCTCTCCAGCCCCTATTTTTCCAATATTTTGAAAAAGGAAAGGATATCTTACTCTTCCCAAATTGAAAAAAGTATGATTTCAGAATTAATTTATACATCTAAAGAATGATGGTAGACTTTTTGTAGTGTCTTCATGTTTCTTTGTTTGGTCCCAGTTCTCATGTACATATGAGAACTACTGGTTAGAATGATGGCCAACAAAAATGCTCTTCTTTGAGCTTTCTCTAGCTTGTAATTCTTGAGGCTTCTTGAAGCGACAAAACAGATGTCTACCCTTTTAGATGTTAAGCTGTTTGAGAACAGTGAAATACCATGTTCTTGTTTTAAATGTCTTTAGCACGCAGAGTCAGATATGAAAGAGAGAAATGTTTGACGAATGAATGAAGGAGTGTTCAGAAGTGGGAAGAAAAGTGATTGTTTATAGAAGGTTCTGGAGCCAGGAGTGCTCGCATGAGATGCCCATCCACAGGGTCACTGAAGAATCCCACAGTTGGGCTGGAGAGATGGCTTAGCGGTGAAGTACTTGCCTGTGAAGCCTAAGGACCCTGGTTTGAGGCTCGATTCCCCAGGACCCACGTTAGCCAGATGCACAAGGGGTCGCATGTGTCTGGAGTTAGTTTGCGGTGGCTGGAGGCCCTGGTGCGCCGATTCTCTCTCTCTCTCTATCTGCCTCTTTCTCTGTCTGTGGCTCTCAAATAAATAAATAAAAATAAACAAAACAAAACAAAAAAGAATCCCACAGTTGAAGTGAGGGCTTAGAGGGATGCCATTGCTCAGCTACCCCAAGCATCCGTTAAGACAGAACATGGACAGAAATTGGTACCTTGCATTTACAAGGAAAGAAAAAAGACTAATGGGTCTGGGGTGCTAATTTAGTGGCTAAAATGCTTACCATGCAAGTACGAGAAGATCCCCAGCACTCATGTGAAGTGACAGGTGAAGGTGGTGGTTTGTGCCTGTAATCCCAGGGCTGGTGGAGACAGGCGAATCTAGGTTCAGTGACAGTCCCTATATTAACAAATAGGGTGAACCATGATGAAAGAGGACATCCAATGTCGGCCAGTGACCGCCCCATGCACTCACCTACATGCACAAACATTTGTACATACATGTGCACCCACAGAAATACCAGCACACATGTCCACCGCACAGACATGCAACAGAGTAGAAGCAAGTGGCCGTGTGGTCTGTGCCTGGCCGTCTTTGGTCAGGGAGGGTGTGTGAATACTGACTGATGGACGAAGTAAAACATTGGAGCACCACCACCTGAAAGGGCCGTGCTGGGTAAATGGGGAGCAGAGAGCGGCTTCATGCTGGATCTGCATGAGAAGACAGCTGGGAACAGTTAGTGCTGAGGGACCAGGAAGAAAACCAAGTTAAGGGAAAGGTCAGTAGGCCAGGCGAAAGCACAGTTGACCTCAGCGTGTCTGCAGCTGGCCATTGCCTGAGGCTTGCTTGGTGTCCTTGGGTGTTGCAACACCTCCAGTTCTGCTGGTCTGGGAGGGAACCGAGGCTGTGTGTCGCTCACATCTTCCTGGGAAGGTATGCGGTGGGGTAGGGACCGTTATGAGCCAGGTATACAGGTTACGGGAAAGAAGATGCTGTGAGGCCGTCATCCACAAAGCCACCAAATGTGGGGTTCAATTGGAATCCACGGAAAGGGCTTCAGGCTAGTCCCGTGGTTTCTGCCTCCCTGCAGCAGGAAATTTCTAGGGCAGTACCACTGACATCTGGTGTCACACACTTCTTAGTTGAGGATGAAGAGAGGTGGAGAGGAAACGGAGAAGGGGTGGGCATTGTTTACACACCAGCCAGCTAGTTTTGGCGCCTTGTAGAACTGTCTGGAGATGGCTGAACGTCCCTTAAAGAATGAACTGCTGCTGGATGAGAATCAGAGGCTGGACCGGAGAATAAAGTGACACCTGCCACCAGCTCTGCCTCCCGTCCTCCTAGCCTGTGAAGCTGAAATGACAACAACAGTGTCCTTAAAATAAACCACCCCGTCACTGTTTCTGTCCTTGGAGATGCAGAGAAAGTATTTGCTTTCAGTTGACAGCCTGATTACTTTCAGGTGTCCCCATGGAGACCAGCGCCAAGTCCCATGTATGTATAGTTTTAATAGAACATCAGGGAACATTCTTCCCAAGAACATGTCAGTGTCTTAGGTCATACTGTACATCCACAAGAATGCTTAGATCAAGTGGAAGCACTGTTCTCTAATCTGATGATAACAGTCTTAGACATTCACTAGTGACCTCGAAGAATTCCTGTTTGTCATTTCTGTGGCATTTAACGTTTCTTTCAAGGCCTCCAAAAGGCTTTCCAGCTGCAAGGTCAATTAGTTTACAATCTCAAAGATCCTAACCATGGGCTGGGGAGATGGCTCAGCAGATAAAGACACTGATAAATAAAGCCTGATGGCGCAGGTTCAGTTGCCCAGATCCCACATAAGGCCAGGTGCACAAAGTGGTGCATGTGTCTGGAGTTCATTTGAGCCCAAGTTATGCCCTGGTATGCCTAGTTTTCATTCTCTCTCTCACTCTCTCTCTCTCTCAAGTAAAGAAAGAAATTTTTTAAAACCCTGACCAGTGTTTACTTTTATCACTTGTTACAGTTATTTCTGCTTAATATGCTGAGAAAACATCTCAAGGGTTAACGCTGGCTAGGGTCTGGGGACTGGGGTCTGTTCTGTGGAATAGCACTTCATTCGTATTGGGCCCTTGAACACCCGCCACATGGCCCAAGGCTCATATCGTTACAATCAGTCAAACATTCTCCTCAAGCCAAAAGAAAAAACAAAAACTGTGCCCTAGCATGCAGTCTCAAGCTCAAACAGAAGTGTGCATCAGGTTGAAAAGATGTCTCCAAGTGCTACAGTTCATAAGGGACGCTGGGTTTTTACAGGAAAAGCATGTGGCCAGCCAAGCATTCTTCACATTTTTCCCAGGATTTAGTCATAAAATTATTGTCAGCATATTGCAAGGGTAAAATGTGTGCATATCCGATAAAGGGCAATGATTTTTTAAATATTTATTTATTTATTTTTGCTGTACAACTCCCTGAGGAGGGAAAAAGCAAATCAGACAGGCACACACAAAACAGACACATGTGCATGTGTGTGTGTGTGTGTGTGTGTGTGTGTGTGTGTGTGTGTACACATGCTCCTCTGTGTATGTGAGTGTGTGTGTGTGTGTGTGTGAACAGTACTCTTTTGAGTTGGAGGTTGTGGTAGTTTGAATGGACGATCCCCAAGAGATTCAGTTTTGATAAAGCTCCTTGGATCTCCAGCCACCTTGCTGGAGGAGGTGTCACTGAGAAGATCGTGGGGTCCAGCCCTCAGGTGTTCCCGAGAATGGATCCGAGTTCCAGCCTAAGGTCTGCAGAGAGCAGCCTGAGCTCTGCCTGGTTCCTGCTGTTTGGCTGCTGGTTTTGCTCTTTGGCAGTGGGTGTTCTCTTTTGCACCATTATGGAACTTCCCCTGGATCTGTAAGCTTCAAATAAATCCTGTTCCTCTTACAAACTGTGTCTGGTTTGGAGGCTTCTCCCAGCAGTGTGAAGCCGACTGGGACAGAGCTGCAGGATCCGTGTCTTCCCCATGGCCACCAAAGCCATTCTTTAGATGACATGACACAGTGTTTGCAGAAAACCCGCACAATTCCTGCACCATGCTGCAAACCATCTCCACGTGACTCGCCACTTAATGCAATGTGAATGCTACGTAAAGAGTTGTCCTGCTGTACTTTGGGGGACTGAGATGAAAATCCTGTGCCTGTTCAGCACAGAGGCAGCTGTAGTGTCCAGACGTCTCCCATCCCCAGGAGCCTGCGGCTGGTTGAATCTTCAGACCCAGAATCACTGGCTGTGGAGCTCACAGACACGGTAGGCCAGCTGTCTGTCTTTACTATTGACGTTAAGACCCTGAGTGCATCATTCACCATAACTTCTAATTTGACTTACATGAAACAGCTGAGGCCTTTCCTCTGGGTTAAAGAATGTAAATTCAGAGTATAGATCACCACCAAGAAGCACCCACATGCCTCCAGCATCTTTAGGAATTCAAGAGGAAGTGGTAGATTTATTTAAAAGATCAAAGCAATATCAAAGCAATGTGGACGTCATTTCTGCCTCGGATTGGGAGGGAGAGGAGGCCACCAGGTTTCTCTGTGACTGTAGATGTGGGCCCACCAGGTTGGCTGCATGGGGTCCAAAGGAAAGAGAATTGTGAACCCACATGTTGATCTTTGGGGAAAAAAATTCTCTTTGAAAACAGATTGCATAAAGCAACCATCTGTGGTTGAGGCCAAAGGACAGTGAACTTATTTCTGCGTTTGAGGATTGTGTTCAGCTGTCACCTTCTGGGACCATGGCCTCGGGCAGGGCACCTCCCCCTGGGGCTGCTCTCTTGAATGAAGATAGCAGACTATATGAGGACTCGCTGAGATAAGCCATCAGATTCTACGAACATGGAGAAGGATTGTACAAGTGCCAAGGGGGACTTGTTTTTTTTCTCAAGAATACTATTTTTGTCAGAGTTCTTGCCAACACTCAACACAACACTGCTGAGTCAGGCTGATCTCAGTCCCAGATAATGGAAACAGCAGACCATTGGTAGATGACTCCAGCAGATAGGATGCAGCGCTCTAAGGCTTAGTGGTGAGCATGCATCTGTGCTCCAGTCATGGGGAGTTGACTGCCTTCCTTTCTCCCCTAGACAAGAGAACGCGAATGGATGCCGTTGCAGACAGCTTCTACAATGCTGGGATGAACATCCAAACCAGACACAGATTATGGGAAGAAGGTTTTTTTTTTTTCTTTTTTTCAGCTGACAGATCCAAGGGGAATTTCTATCTATGGTGTAAGAAGCTGTTTCCATTCAAAAATCCAAGCAGAGAGAGAAACCTCCATCAGCCAGCAAACGCCAAAACCTGCAAGCAGCGGGAGCCTCCCCAGAGCTCACATCTCAGAATACATTCAGGCTAGATATCAGATCCGCCCCGGTTGCAGTCAGGTTCACATTGCTGGCAGAAATCACCCAATCAAGAGAAGCTTTTGGGAAAACAAGGGGTTATTTTTATTTACAGACTTGAAGGGAAGCTCCATGATGGCAGGGGAAAACGATGGCAGGAGCAGAGGAGGGACATCACCCTCTGACCAGCATAAGGTGGATCATAGCAAGGGGAGAGTGTGCCAAACACTGGCACGGAGAAACTGGCTATAATACCCACAATCCTGCTCAAAACAATACTCTGCCTCCAGGAGGCGTTAATTCCCAAATTTCCATCAGCTGGGATCCTAGCATTCAGAAGACCTACATTTTGGGGGGACACCTGAATAAAACCACCACATCCTGATCCTGGCCCCCATAAACTGATAACCATGCATGATAGAAAATACAATGCATTTATCCAACTTTAAAAGTCCCCATTTTTTTTTAAATCAATCTTAATGATACTCAAACATCCCTATTATCTAAGGTCTTTGAGCCATAATACCAAAAAATCCTCCAAACCCATAATGGCACAGAATAAACACTCATTCTGCAAAAGATGGCACTGGGCATCACAAAGAAATAAGCAATACAAGATTTAAACAGGGTAAACACCAAACTCTGTAAATTCAAGTCCAACAACTCTAGCCAAGGATAAGTCTCCAAGTCCGATAATCCAAACCAGCAACGTCTCTGGAGTTCCAGTTCTGCCCCTCCAGCTAGGCCACTCACAGTGTAGGAAAACTTCATCTAGGGCCAGCAGCATGACTTGGCAGCCATCTTGTGGTCCTGGCATCTCCACTGGGTGTCCACTGCAACCCATGGTCCATCCTCTTGGCCCCATTGGGTCTCCATGCAGGCAAGCTCAATGACCCTCTCCTGCATTTCTTATCCTCCACAATACCAGATAGAGGGACAGTTTGTTAATCACTCAGGCCCCTTCAAGAATCTACATTATTCCTTTTGGCCCAGTGCAAGTCAGCTGGCTCAATCTCAATGGTTGTAATCTCTCAAACAACTGCAGATGAACAGGCAACAGCTTAGGCCCAAAGTTTTAAATTTTTTTCTGTGCCATATCCCTCTGCTCACTCTAGTCCATTTCTATGCAATGCAACCCTGCACAAGTTCTCAAGGACAGGGCCATAACAGCACGCATATCACACAAACTGTTTCTGTCCATCTCCAGGCAAAGCTCTTCCTCATCCTTATAAGCCAAACCTCACAGTCCATAGTTCTTACTGCACTCAGGTCTTTCAACTCTGACCAGAACAATCCATCAAGCTGTACTTACAGCATTCAAGGCACCTCTTAGGCCAAAGTTTCAAATTCATCCACATTCCTCTTGAAAATCAGTCACAGAAGGCCAAAGCCTCACAGTCAGGTGTCTGGCAGCAAATGAAACCACTCCTTGGTATTAACATTACTGTTGTAGTCAGGTTCTCATTGCTGGCAGAAATCACCTGATCAAGAGCAACTTTTGAGATTAAAAAGGGGTTATTTTGACTTACAGCCTCGAGGGGAAGCTCCATAATAGCAGGGGAAAATGCGGGCATGTGCAGAGGGTGGATGTCACCCCCTGGCCAACATAAGGTGGACAACAGGAGAATGCTGGCATGGGGAAACTGGATATAACACCCCTAAGCCCACCCCCAACAATACACCAGCTCCAGGAGGCATTAAGCCCCAAGTCTCTATCAGCTGGGAACCTGGCATTCAGAACACCTAAGTTTATAGGGGACACCAGAATCAAACCACCACAACCTCCCCCCAACACACCTTAGAGCTGGATCCACCCCCAGTGACACCCCCTTCAGCCAGATGCCTGGAGACCCAAGTTGCAAACTTTAATAAGACACCTGAGTCTATGGGGGACATACATTCAAACTCCCATAGATGCCTACAGTGTGCTGATTAAAGTTTAGCTGTTGGCTTGGAGGCAACAGGGACCCTAATAGCACTTACAGATTTCTAATGTGAATGTGAATACGCTCGTTCTGACCAAATGCAACCTGCCATCATGTCAGCAGCAGCAGCCAGCTTGGGAAAACATCCAGGTAGCACGGTATTTCTACAAATAGACTCCAATAACCTCAACCACACGCAGAGGCAAAATAGTCAGGAAGTGATGATGAGTTTTTAAATGTAACTCTCTTAACTTTTCTGGGAATGCATATGACTTAATTTTTGATAATAACTGCATTTGCTATTTTGGTTGCTAATAGGACATTCAGTTCTCATAGTTGCGTACGAGCTGCTTCGACCATGCCACGGCTTCTCTTTGCTACCTCAAAGTACTAAGTAAGGATTGATGTGATGGCTCCATGGGTAAAGCTCTTGCCAAGTAGGCATGAGGGCCAGAGTTCTGAATTCAGATCACCAGCACCCACGTAAAATGCCAGCCATGGTAGCTTGTGCCTATAATCTGGGCACTGAGGAGGGAGAGATAGGCTCCCTGGGGCTTGTTGGCTAGCTTATCTGCCAAGTCAATAAAACACAAATGCCACAAAACACATCTACATGTTACAAAAGCATTAGTATAACTCAGCAAATTCAGGACCACCCTAGAAAATTGGCATGGGAAGTGTGTCTAGGGATGGATTTTTATTTCTATGGGTTTGGGATGGGTTGTCCACTGTTGCTCTCACAGTCTTCCCTGCATTTCCCTTTGGCTTACAAAATGGATATTGAAAAATGGTTTATGGATCAAGTTATTGGGGCTCATATTTGAAATGATTTCACCTTCTTGTCGAGAAGAGTTGAATTTTACAGAATCTTTTACTGTCTTTGTCTGTCTTCACTAGACTGCAGAGACCATTCCTAAAAAGAGAATTTTTTTTCTTTTGGTGATCCTTAAAGGTTCAGGAGAAAATGTTGGTTGGGGAACAAAGGACTGCCATATAAGCCCTTTCATAATTCAGATACTTGGGTAAGGGGCCAGGGTCCAGGTGACCTTCCATGATAACAGACACCTGCTGGTTGTCTCACTATCCTAGAGAATTTCAGAAGCCTACTTAGAAATAGACCTAAAAAGTTCACAGGCAGCCTTTATAATCAAAACTACCAAAAGGTTCCTGGAGAGATGGCTTAGCAGTTAAGATGCTTGCATGCAAAGCCAAAGGACCCAGGTTCTATTCCCCAGTACTCTTGTAAGCCAGATGCACAAGGTGGAACATGTGTCTGGGGTTAGTTTCCAGTGTCTAGAGGCCCTGACATGCCCATTCTATCTCTCTATCTGCCCCTTCTCTCTTTCTCTCCATCTCTCTCTCTCTCTCTCTCACTCAAATAAATTTTTTAAAAAATTAAAAGAAATTTTAAACAATCAGCCAAAGGGTTTGACATTCAAAGAAACCAATATTTCAAAACTGGCTTATGAAGTGTCAGGAGAGACCATGGAGACTCTTAACCCTATGGTATTTGAGCCCAATGTTGAGAAAGGCAACCCATGAACTCGAGAAAATTAGATGGTTCTTCTTAGAATCCCATGTTGAAGATATTTGACACTTTGTTATAGATTGTTTTAGGGAAAGTAGGCTATTTTAAAATTCATTCATGTATGCAAGCCAAATAGTGTCTTAAGCCCATTCTGGTCAATAATGTGATTTGGTAGACATATTTGTGGGAATATAATGTAGTGGAGTCTTAATATTTAAAAATTAGACAACCCACCATGATTCTGCCATCTGACCATTTGTAAATCATGTTTTGTGTTAGGAAAATAGGTGCTCTTTTAGTAGTTCTAAGAAAGTGGCCCTCATTAAGCAAAGGAAATTGAAATGCTCTTGTGTGTTGCTTCTCACACTCAGGTAAAATGATTTTGAAGGATCTTGAGAGAACATTTTGTGTGCATGTGCGTGTGTGTGCATGTGTGTAGGGGAGCCATCCTACCACCGTGGGACATCATTCTTGTACCATATAGGACAGCGTCTTAACACCATGGGACGTCATCTCAGCATATGGAGCAGCATTTTAGCATCCTGAGACGTCTCCTTAGCATCACGTGACTTCACTTGAGTGTCGTGGAACATCATCATAGGCCACCGGTCTCACCTGAAACCTGTTAAAAGAGGTTGCTCACTCTGTGCCCAAGAGCCTTATTCAGGTCTGCAGTAAACTCAGAATCTCAATCCACAGCCTGTTTCCATATGAGGTCACATGCTGCTGGACCCAGGCTACACTTTGAGAATCACTGACTTGGGGTTTGAGAGATCAAAAACTAGACTGAAAAGCTGCCTAGCCAACCAGTAAGCCTGAAATGGCCATTAGAGGTACACCAAGCATTCAGTAACGCATGGGGAAAGGGAAAGGTAGGCTAGCCTGGATATAATTTATGACTGGCAGTTGCTTGGCTTACAGGTACTTCAGCCTAGCAGACTGCTAAGGCCAGTGCATTTCAGTATCCATGGGTTGTCGCTGGTGATACTAGATTCTGTCTTTTGCTCTTAAGAACCCTCCCAACCAGCCACATCTGTGTTGGCCATATTGGAATGTCCCCCACAAGGAACGGCCTGACAACAGTCATGTGGAAAGAAAGCAGGAAGTTTCATGGTGATTGCTGGCCACTGTCACTTCTACTGCCATCCATGTTGACAAGGCTTCCGGAATGTTCCCGTCACCTCCATGTTTCCTGTAAAGAATAGGAAAGTTCTCTCCTGTCCAGCTCTACTTCTCTCCCTCCAGCCCCTCCCACACACTCCTGGCAACAGTGAGTCCCTTAACTGTCTATGCCCCACACCACCTCTTGTTGTGAATACTGATATGTCTGGTTCATAGGACAAAGTATTTTTCTGGAACCTTCCACTGCCTTTAATTTTTGTTTGTTTGTTTGTAAGCAGAAAAAGAGAGAGCAAGCGAGTGAGCATGGGTACACTTGGCCTCCAGCCATGGCAGATGAACTCCAGATGCATGTGCCACCTTGTGCATCTGGCTTTGCATGGCTACTGGGGAATTGGAACTGGGCCATCAGGCTTGGCAAACAAGTGACATTAACCACTTACCCATCACTCCAGCCCTTTTAAAGCCAACTTGCAGTCTGAAAATTCTCTTCTCTTGGCCCCAGTAAAAGTGTTAGACTCCAGAGTTAGAATTAAGAAGCCTCTACTGAAACACATGTCCTCTGCAGGAAGGAATAGATTGCTAATCCACAAATCCCTGTTATCATTAAGTTTCCATAGTCCCAGAGAAACTCAAAAATTTAAAAAAAAAAAAATTCCTAAACCTAACTGACCAAAATCCTTTGGGAAAGTGCTTGTTTTCTATGCACTGGCCCAGAAAACATAGCTCCATAGGCGTGGGGCTGTGAGAGAATGTGCAAAGAATCCCTGGACACTCCCGTGAGTGGACGTGACTAAGAGCTGCGCCTGGAACAGTGCCCAGCTGAAACTTGCCTCAGATAAGTCACAGAGAAGCTGGTCCTTTTTTAAAGATGGCCACCTATACCTGTAGTAATTTTTTTTAAATATATATTTTTTTTAATTTTTATTTATTTATTTATTTGAGACAGACAGACACAGAGAGAAAGACAGACAGAGGGAGAGAGAGAGAATGGGCGCGCCAGGGCTTCCAGCCTCTGCAAACGAACTCCAGACGCATGCGCCCCCTTGTGCATCTGGCTAACATGGGACCTGGGAAACCGAGCCTTGAACCGGGGTCCTTAGGCTTCACAGGCAAGCGCTTAACCGCTAAGCCATCTCTCCAGCCCCCTGTAGTAATTTTAATCTGCATAGTGTTCTCTTGTTCTCAGAAGACCTTTGTGACGCCATCTTGTTTTCTTATTACCCCGCTTTCCTGAGAAGCTGATGATAGAAGATCCAGCGGTGGTACTGTGGTCATCTCTGAGCTCCGGCCATGGACGGAGCCTGCCCTCTAGAAGTCAGCTTTCCCTCACTGTGACAGCCTGCTTAGGACGGTTTCTTGGCTTGTGACCTCAGCCTGTGATCATCTGGCCCTCTTGCTTTGGGTCTGAGTTGGCACATACATCATGGCAGGAAGAGGCCTGTTTACCTCCAGGAGGTTAGGACGCCAACAGAAAGACAGGAAGGGCTGGGGCCCCAAAGCGCTCCAAGGGCACACCCCCAGTGAACTAACTTCCTTCCTGTAGGCCCCACCACTTGAAGGCCCTACCACATCCCAGTAGGACGTTAGACAGGGGAACATTGAAGGAACAAAGCAAGGTCTGAAGGGATGGCGTAGCTGTGCATGAGGACCCGCGTTCAGATCATGAAAGCCAGGTGTGGTGGCGCACTCCTGGAATCCCAGGGCTGAGGAGGTGGAGACGGGGGGGGGGGGGATACTTGGGGTGTGATGGCTGGCTAGTGTAGCTGAACTGGTTCAGGTTCAGTGAGTGATGCTGTTTCTAAAAGCAAGGTGCTGTGGTCAGAGAAGCTTCTTTTTGCAGATGGCAATGACTATTGGAGAGACTGAAACTTGTCATGCTGAGAATAAGTGCCTGCTGAGTGCTCAGCACTAAATGAGACGTCAACATTACCCTCTCAAAGGCCCAGGGAGAGGGAACGGCAAGAATGTAAAAGCCAGATAATGAGGAGAAGGGCTTTGGAATGCCGTCCTGCAGACTCGAGGTGGCTGTAGCATGCATTAGCTCACAGCAGCTATTGCTACCTGCACCAGACTCGCACAGTACTCGGCTCATCGACATTCCGTCATGTATAATGGAAGAGGGCAAAAAAGATAGCAAACGAGAAAAGGAACTGGTTGGAGAGAAGTAGTTCAGTGGGAAGGAGATAATGGAGGGAAGACACTTTAAAGAGGGTAATGAGAGGTGAGAGGGGATTATGACTAAAATGCATTTTGTACACATAGGAAAATTATCAATTAAAACTAAAAAAATAAGATGGAGGCCTGGAGAGATGGCTTAGTGGTTAATGTGCTTGCCTATGAAGACTAAGGACTCATGTTTGACTCTCCAGGTCCCACATAAGCTAGACGCACAATGTGACGCAAGCGTGCAAGGTTGCACATGGGCACATGCATGTAGAGTTTGCTTACACTGGCTGAGACCCTAGTGTGTCAGTTTGCTCGCTGTCTTTCCTTGTCTCTCTGCTCTCTCTTTTTCACTCTCTCATAAAAAGGCCAGTCTGCTTGGCTTGCCGCCATCATCATCATCATCATCATCATCATCATCATCATCATCATAATGTGGAAAGTAACTGAGGAAGACCCCAGTGTTAAACTCTGGCCTCCACACCGACATGTGTACCCACATGCATACAAACACTCATGCACTCAAACCACACACACACACACACACACACACACACACACACTACTACATTCTCAAGCTTTCTGTATAATACAGTGTTCTGTATAATACTAGTCCATATTTGTGCATGTGTGTGTATGTGTGCAAAGATTTTGATTCCATGAGTCTATCATCATGCCTTTCATGAATAGATGGCATCACTGCTGTGGGTGAGGAAGGTATAACTGTACACGGAGAAGTCAAAGTGAACACAGAGCTAAGGCGGACCCCAGAGGTCTGACAACCCAAGTTTGACACGAGGCAGAAGGCCTGAGCCCATGGGCTTCAGAGGTAGGCAGTCACAGATGCAGAGTAAGACCGTAAGACGGACGACAGGCAGCTCAGTCCATGAGAGTAAACTAGCGCTCTCCTTCTTCCTTTTCCCTCCCCGCCCCCCACACCAGAAGTGCACCATTGGAAAGTGCACTGAACTGGAGACTGGCAGCAAAGGTCCAGCCTCCAGAGTTCCAGGTCCAAAGCAGGTTGGAGGAAGATGGTATCAGACACTGAAGACAGCAGTGAGAGCCCCCAAGGGGAGAGAGTGGAGCTCCCATTGCCAGAAGCTCCTGGGCAGTGAGATGAGCATGGGGTTGGCAGCCAGAGCTGCCGTGGGAGGGCCGGGTGAGGGTGGACTGGAGCCTGCAGGTTGAGACCAGATGTTACTGGAAGACCTGGCAAGCCCCAGCTGGGCCGACGCGACATACATGCTTTACATCACCTTGAACAAGCCTCGTCTGTAAAATAAAGAGCTGGCAAGTTCATTTGCATGCACGCTTTGCAGTAAGGAAACCTGTCTTGGAAAAATGAATAGCAGAGGCGTGGCATGAGTCGACGAGAGAGCTCAGGAGTGTACACAGGTTAGCACCGAGCCTAAGTTTGTCACACGCTGCAGGCGACACCTGCTCTGGGAAGGAACAGATTGTGCAGGTAGATGCAGCACGGGGAGCACCCCATCAGTCCTTGAGCCCCGTGCGCTGGTCCCGCCCACTGGAAACACAGCGAACACAAGCTCCTTGTCAGTCACAGAACTCGTGAATGTTCAGTTCAGTCACAGAAGTCGCGAATGTTCAGTTAATGCTCCCCGTTGACCCTCTTCTCGTGGCTTCTTGGTTGGCTACTTCTCCAGATGGAACGTGAACAGAAAGTGTGTCACACTGTCTGTCATTATCTCTGGTGTCTTTCTTATAGTGTAAAAGCTCCAGTAAGCTTAGAAACCAAGAGAACAGCTGCCTCCCCTTCATTCATGCACGAGTTTCATCTGCCGAAGGGAGACAGGAAAATTAAGGGTTCTCAAGGTAGAAGGATGTCACATGAAGTTGGGAAGCGGGTCTACTGTAAATGCAGGGCACCTCGCCTGTCACTGAGGGCTCACCCGTCTGCTGCTTCTGGAATTGCAGCTTTGTGGAAATTGGCTTTATATTTGCTGCCAGAGGATGTTGTTTTCCTTATCATGCAGACACGTAGTGCAGAGGCAAAGGGAAGGACATACGGTGATTAAATAAACTGCATTAGCATTGGTCAGGTGTCAGGATAAGCAAACTAGGATAGAAAATCTCTGGTTCTATCTGTAAATACCAATCTTGAGAATAATGTGTTTAGTTCAATCATTTTTCAAGAGCTTACTTGAATATGCAGCATTCTTTCATTGGCCTCTGAAGTAATCTCTCTGGAGGAGCTGTCAATGCTGTGAGATACAGATAATCCCGGGTTAGAAAATTTAACCCATTTGTGTGGAGCCAGAGCAGGTTTAAAGGAGTTGCTGACGTCGATGAAGCATTTCATTAGTGAGACCCTTGGTCTCTGGAGCATTGCCGTCTCACTTTGTGCAATGACTTCTCAGTCCCTTGCTCCAGATGCACTTACCTAACAAGCTGATGTGCTAAGCAGTGCCATGGGGCAGGTGCTATGAGCCTCTATATTTTGCTTACGGGACATGGTCCCTTGTCCTGGAAGCAACAATATTCCTCAGGGCACAGCACAGCCTGTGAAAGTGTGTCATCATAAGCTCCATGTTGCTGGGATGAACATCACAACCAGGCACAGCTTATGGGAGGAAGGGTTTGTGTCAGCTTAGAGATCCAGGGGCAGCTCCATCATGGCGGAGAGCCTGGCCCCCTTTCACAGACCCAAGCACACGAAACCACCAGCAGCCAGCATGGCAAGCAAGCACACAGAAAAAGAGCAGCAACCCAGGCAGAACTCAGACTACCCTGCGCACCTGAGGCTGGAACTCAGATCTTCCCCCAAACACACCTTAGGGCTGGACCCCAGGATTTCCCACCCACCCCCCAGTGACACCTCTTTCAGCCAAGCAGCTAGAAATCCAAGTTATAAGAATTTTTATTACTTTTTATTTATTTATTTAAGTGAGAGAGAGAAGCAGATACAGAGAAAGAGGAAGAATGGGTGCACCGGGGCTTTTAGGCACTGCAAACAAACTCTAGATTCATGTGCTATCTTGTGCAATTGTTTTATGCATGTCCTGAGAAATTGAACCTGGGTCCTTAGGCTTTGTAAGCAAGCACCTTAACCAGTAAGACTCTCTCTAACCCCCAAGTTACAAGTTTTTTAGTTTGTTTGTTTGGTTCTTTGAGGTAGGGTCTCACTCTAGCTCAAACTGACCTGGATTTCACCATGGTCTCAGGGTGGCCTCGAACTCATGGCGATCCTCCTACTTTTACTTCCCAGGTGCTAGGATTAAAGGCATGCGCCACCATGCTCAGCGAGTTACAAGCTTTTTAAAACAACATGAGTCTATGGAGAGACAGACAGGGTGCGAGAAGGAAATGGTATTCTGATCACAGAAGCACTTGGACTCTGTACCTATACTTTTCTTTTAATCATAAAGTGAATTTCTTATTTTATTTTTGTTCCCCTTTGATGTTTGTTTGTTTGTTTGTTTGTTTGTTTGTTTGTTTTGAGACAGTGGCACACTGTGGCCATGGCTAGCCCTAGAACTCACTGTTCAAACCGGCCTGGCTTCAAACTCAGAGCAAACAACAGCCTCCTGAGTGCTGCAGTGATAGCTGTGAACCACCACATCTGTGCTAGATATTCTGCACAAAGGGCCTGTCTCCCTCCTCAGGAACCTGTCAGCCATGTTAGCCCAGCCCTGGAGACTTGGGGCGGCAGGTCCAAATGGTCCTGAGAGGTCCCATGGTTTTGGTCTGGAGACTACCACCTCACTGCGTTGGGGTTGTTTTGCCCTTGGGGGCTCCGTATTTCTCTTACGTAACCCTTTTAGCTCAGCCACTTGGCGTGATCTGAAAGGGACGCTCAAGGCAGCGCTGTAACAGTCGTATGCAGGCCTTTGCGAGTGTGCTGGGGTGTCCTTAGTGCTGTCACTGTCACTGTCACCTCTGTCCATGCCTTTCCACGCACAGCAAGTGCAGTGCTCAGGCTCCCGTACAGATGCCACCGAGAACAGCAACACATTGTCATCGCACTGAAGACGAGATGGCAAGATGCAGCGATTGATGGGGACCGGGTAGAGTAACCTGTCCTTGATTAGCTTTGTGTAGATTCTGAGTCACCGCTTCCTTGCAAAAAAAAAAAAAAAAAAGATAAAGAAAGAAAGGAAAGGAGGGAGGGAGGAAGAAATAAAAGAAAAACAGTAATCCTGCAGACTGCTGGCGTAGTGCCTAAAGACATGTTCCTGTGGGTGAGGATGAGCACTTGAACTTCAGAGCCCCGGGAATCTGCCTCTTTATCTTGCTGGAGATTGATAACCTTGAAGGTGAAAGGGGGCGCAGAGACTCTACCCCACGGGAGGAGGGGGAGGGCTGGTGCAACTCAGATGGCTGCCTACAGCCGCCATCAAGAGGGAAAATGTGTTTGAGATTAGCAAGTTATCAGGAAACTGTTTGCACTTTCTCATACTCTTTGAATAAGTTACAGGCTATTTCTTCTCTTCAGAGGCAAAGTAGAGACAGACCTGGAGTCAGAAGATGTTGATATGTTGTCACATGGGGAAAGTTATTTTGGTCTGTCTCTGTTGCCGTATCAGCAGGAATCTCTCCGGTGCCTGCAGGGTGTGGGGGTGGCAGAGGCTCTCACGCCACGTGAATGGTCTTTAACTCTGTCCTGGAAACACAGTAGGAAGGAAGGGTGCTAAGTTCGAAAGAAGCTGCCTCAATTTCTCTCCAGAGTCCCTTAGGTGGTGGGCTTAGCCAGGCTTGAGGCCTGCATCAAGTTTCCCACATAGATCTCTGTCTGGCCACTCGGTAGCCACAAAGTGATTCTTCCTGTGACCTCCTCCTGTGTACCTTCACCAGGCTTACTTGCCATTCTCTAGGCCTCCCTGCACAATGACAGCTCCGTGCATTGCAAGAAGCCTCCTGAATATGCCCATCCTTCCTTGCCCCGTGAGCAGAGCCACATTTTTAATACTGCTCCATAGAGTCTCCATGGCCCTCAAGAGTAGAGAAGAAGAGTAGAGAAGACCTCGACTTACCTCCTCCTTCCCCTCCTTGGACACGAGGTGCTCTCCCCCACGTGGTATGCCCCCTTCTTGGGCTTACAGGCTCCTATACAGTCTTCTTGCTCTATAAATATTTACTTCCTACTTCACCGTGATTCCAATGGATACTTCAGAATCCAACACTGCTGTGACCTGCAAGGAAGCCAACCTTGACTTTCTGCCTCCGATTTCACTGAGCCACACTCATGTCACCCATGAAACTCATCTTAGAGGATTTGCACTCGTTTTCTTGAAGTCTCTGCTGGAAACGGAACTCTTGGATGGAAGTAGGTCTTGAGATCTCCTGTGGTGTGCCTCTGGTATGAACGGAGCTGCGTAGTCAGTAGATGGATGAAATCTCGGGAGAAAAGTGAGGAGATGCCACACGGGTGTGTTCCTTGTCCTTTGTGCCTCTTATTCAAGGCCATGTCTCAGGGTCTCACTGCCCCAAGGAAGGCCAGCTACTGCTTTCAGAGGACATTCTCAATGCTTACGATTCAAAACCCAATTCTTTCTCTCTTTTTTTCCATCACACCATGTACTGAACCATCAGAGGAATGGGATTTTTCAACACTTTGACCTGGTTATGTAAAGACTTGCAGAAAAGACAGACACCTGAATATGGTGTGCTACTAGTGTTGTTGGGGGACAGCGTCTTAATCAGCCCAGGCTGACCTTGAACTTATAGCAGTCCTCCTGGTTCAACCTTTGATGCTATAGGGCTGTACACCCAGGTCTGGCATGGGAAACATTAATCATGGGGTACCAGCGCCTACCTGTGCATAGACTCTGGTAACAAACACTGGAATTGTCACCTTTACAGTGGAAATACAAATGGGAAAATTGCTTATAAATAGTCTTGAATCTGTTATCAGTTTAAACATCTCTCTTTTCACTGTGCCATAACTCTTATTTCTATATCACTTTTTTTTTTTGTTTTGGTTTTCGAGGTAGGGTCTCACTCTAGTTCAGGCTGACCTGGAATTCACTCTGTAGTCTCAGGGTGGCCTTGAGCTCACGGTGATCCTCCTACCTCTGCCTCCTAAGTGCTGGGATAAAAGGCATGCGCTACCATGCCTGGCTTACGTGACTATTTTTTAACCTTATTTTAATCCTATTTCCTAAAAGAAAAACTTTCAAGGTAATTCTGAACTTCTCATTGTATAAAATTACTCTTAACCATTATCAATTAGCAGACCCTGAATTTGGGAGTGCGGATTGATTTGCTTTACTTCAACTTCCATTCTGAATCAATGCTTCTATGTGCTTGTCGTGTGGTGCGCAGGCATTTATGTGCACGAGCATGTGGAGGTCAAAGGACAACCTCAAGTGTCATTCTTAGGCACCGGGCCTCATGCAGTCATTCATCATTTTTGAGACACGGTTTCTCATTGGCCTGGAACCTGCCACGTAGGCGGGGCTGGATGGAGCCCTGCCGTCACATGGAGCTCCCACTCAGGTCCTCGTGCTAGCCAAGCAAGTGTCCCCCCAGCCCCAGCCTGTCTCGGGATCTCCGTAGAAATGGACCTGCAATCACACTGTGTGACTGGCCACTATCGACTTCTCACATGCAGCTTTGGCACGTTCCTGTGATGCTGGAGATGCAGAGAATCAAGTCTGCTGTGTGATAGAGCTGAGCACTCTGGAAGAGGCGCAGCTCAGGGCACTGCAGAATGCTCCTGTCGCTCCCTTGAACTGGAAATTCTGCAGTTTGGGGAAGCAGGCACAACAGATGCTAAGGAAAGTGGAATGATGTTTATGTCATTCCATTGCGACTCAATCCCAGTTCTTGAAAGACAAAACTGTTCCTTCACACACTAATGACATCATATGCCTAAAATAGTGTGCCGGTGTTGCCATGCCAACACAAGTAGTTTCAGCAGCACACATGTGCTGTTTGACTATTACGGAATGCAGAAGTCGGAGGTCAAGGTGTCAGCCAGTCTGAAGTCTCTGGAAGACTTGGGCAAGGGTGAGTTCCTTTTCTCTAGCCTAGATTCTGGGAGTTCTTGGCTTGCGGCATTTTCCTGGTGATATGTCTGTGTCCAAGTTTCTCCATTCACAAGGACCCCATCCATAACTGGATTAGGGGCCCACACTTCTGCAGCATGATCCTTATTTAACTGATTTTATCTACAGTGACTATATTTCCAAATAAGGTTGCAGTCAACAGTGCCAGGGGTTGTGGTATCAACATTTAAGTTTGGAGCCACAACAAACAGTACTGCCCAAGTGAGCACTTTAGAGGGGTTTCGAATGTGCCTAGTTACACTTCAGCTGTGAGCCCATGCGCAGAGATGATTGGCGAGTGCGTTGATTTCTGGCAACTGGGACTCTAGCGAACATGAGGTAACCTCCTTCTCCCCTAAAGAGTTACTTGTGGTGGACAAGCCTGTGAACTGTTAAGTGTGTGTGTGTGTGCATGCATGTGTGTGTGTGTGTGTGTGTGTGTGTGTGTAGGAAATACAGTGAGCCAGATGGGCTTCCACACCCACTGAAGAGCACTCGCGTGCAGAAGTCACCCTTCCCCCACCTGCGCAGTGGATATGACAGCTGAAGCGTGTCTGGAGTTTTGAGGTAGAGGAGCCTTTCAGAAACGTCGAGTGGGTGTCACACCCATACTGTCACCCCAAATGAGTGCAGAACTCCAAACACACTGACTCCTGGGGAGATCAGAACACAGATAACCAAGTCTCTGAAGAGGCATGTGTACTGCCAGCGGGATACTTAAGGGCTACTAGGCTGAATTTTTTATACTATTAATCTGCCTAGTATATAGTTGATACTTGCTCAAAGCTTGTGAAAGGCTAACAAATGTGGTGTGTTCCTGAATCTTAAAGGTCACTGCATCTAGTCCTTCCTCTTGGCTTGTGTTCTGAGAAGAACAAGCCTGTGGTGTTGTTTCTTGGTGCCTTGTTCTCTCTGGGCACTATATGAACAGTCCACAAGTGCTCACAAGACGTGATCACACCTGCATTGCATCCTGAGTAGAGTCAGGGAAGTCCCTGACCCCAGCTGTTGCCAACCTTGTAAATCCTATGACCCAACCAATGCCTAAGCAAGGGAGGCAGAAACATTCCCCGCCCATGTCAGTTTCATGCTTACTGCCACCTTTCTTTCACCCTTGCTTCTGGTTTGTGCTATGTCATTGAGTTTGTCCCCTTAGACGCCATCTCAAAGGCATGTGGAGGATGATCCACCTGGAGGATTCCTACACTCTGGTAGGCATAGTAGTTCTTGCCTTCCCTTTCCTTTTAGCATCTTACTGATTCCTTTAATAAATAGAGTCTTTCCTTACCCTGCATTCTAACAGCCACTACACTTGCTTGTCTCCAGGCAAGCCATGGAGACTCACCTGAACTTGACTCACTTCCATTTCCTTAATACCTAGTGCATGTACATTCAGTAGATGGTTGTTGAGTGACTGACTGAGTGAACAAGACACCATATTTTTGCATAGTGCTGTTCTAAAGAGTCATGATGACACAGAGTAGAAGATTTGAGGTCAGTTCACCTTGCAAGTAGCTTACATTATAGGCAAGTCATATATCTATTTAAAATGGAAACATAATTTAGTAAGCCAAGATAAGGTACCAGTGATCCAATTGAAAGGTCATTGTTTATAGACTCAGCAAATTTCTGAGTCTCCATCCAAGATTAAATACATGTTCTGTAACCTTGGAAACTTTCCTTAAGTGATCTGAGCCTGCTTACTTACTTGTTGCTTATCCCAAAGAATCTTGAGGAATTTCAAAGGCATTGGCAGATGTGAATGTGCTTTGTGAAAGAAAGTGATGTGAAACACTGAGGCATGTGATGAAAATGGACATATGTGAGATAGGACTGGCCAGTGGAGTGGAAGAAATAATAGTGTCACATTTCTAGATAGGTATGGGCAGGTGGGCATACACAGGGACTAGAACTTGGCTTTGAAGAACGGGGTCATCTTAGGAAGGCGAAATGAAGGAGGGTGGCCTAACTATGCTACTTTCTGGATTCAAGAGAGCAAGAACAAGGAGCACACATGTGAGGGTATGTAGAGTGCGCCCCACAGCTGTTACTGAGGGCTGAAGGTGCTATGATTGCTCTACTGATGGAGAAGACAGAAGGTGTGCAGAGCTTCCAAATGGAGTAAACTTGCTGACCACTGTCTGTCTGCATGTTTTCTTTCTGGTAACGGTTTTGTTCTAAGACCTCAGCAACAAGTCAAGCCACAGGGAGACACTGTCTAGTCCCCAAGCACACCACATGTATGCTGTTACATGGTGTCTTCACCACGGGTCAGGGTACCATCCTTCTGTCATTGTGTTATGAGAGTGGAGAGCAGCAGAGCTCCTTTGGACTCTGTGAGGTTTAGAATTCCAAAGGCCGTGTTTCTCAAGTTCCTATCTTTAAAGAATGGATAAGCATAGAAGCAAAGAAGGGTAAATCATGAGAGGTTTATTTTGAGAGAGAGTAGAAGTAAAGCAGAAAATATCCCAAGCAGAGAAGCTGAGCAGGGTCCTGGACAAGTGCCCATGTGGTGGCTTGGAATAGGTTTCCTCGTAGCCTTGAAGGAGTACATTGGGCATCCAATTGGAATGAACCTCACTGTCTTTGTTAATTGATAACCTGCTCATATTTCAGATATATATGGAGGAGCTTGATTGGTTGATTGATCAGTAAGGAGGAGGAAATCCTGAAAAAAAAAAAAGAAAGAAACTCCCTGGGCTGGGGAGATTGCTTTGTGGTTAAGGTGCTTTCCTGCAAAGCCAAAGGACCTAGGTTCAATTCCCCAGGACCCACGTAAGCCAGATGCACTAGAGAGTGCATGCATCTGGAATTCATTTGCAGCAACTAAAGGCCTGGTGCGCCCATTCTCTCCCCCTCCCCCTGTCTTTCCTCTCTATCTCTCTCTCTATCTCTCCCTCTATCTATCTATCTGTCTTTCAAAGAATGAGCAAAAATACTTAAAAAAAAAAACAAAAACCTTCCTAGGATGAAGAACCAGGAAGCTTGGGGCTGGAGAGATTGCTCAGTGCTTTAAATCACTTGCTTGTAAAGCAAAGCAGCCCAGATTTGAGTCTTCAAATCCATGACATGGCACATGCTCCTGAATTCATTTGCAGTGGCAGGAGGCCCTGGTGTGCTCATGCCTTAACTTGTCCATTCTCTCTCTTGCTCTTGCTATTGCTCTCCTTCTCTCCCTCTCTGTGCTTACAAATAAATAAATGTAAATATTTTAAAGTACCATAAAGTTACTCCTGATTGCCTTATGGAATCAGACTGGAGTTCCTTTCTAGTCTTGCCAGGACAGGTCAGCATCCATGTTCTTTTGGGCCTGTGTCCCTGACTACCTACTTAGAATGTAGGACACTACCTTGCTCCTAATCTATGTCAATTTATGCCTGCTCATATTTCAAGATTCAACTCTGATCTGAACTTCTTTGAGCTGGAGTATTTCCTATGACGACCTTCTCTCTTTGCTTGATCTTGTGTGCACTGGGACTATAACTGATGAGCATTGAAGTCACCTGACCCACCAGAACCTAGTCTCCTAACCTTCTAGAAGTATGCCTTGTGCCATCCAGTGAATAGTTACAACCTTCCTTTCAGTGTAGTTGGGGCTTCACATAAACTCTTGGGCTTCTATGACAAAATGTTATATAGATAGGGCATATTATCAATAACAGAAATGCATATCTCATGGAATTACGAGATCAAAACACCAGTAGATTTGGTTTCTGGTGAGGCCCATTCCTGGTTCATAGATGGCAGCTTCTCATTCTACCCTCAGGTGATGGCAGACGTGAGGCAGCTCCATGGGGCCTTTTCATGGTCCCTAATCTCACGTATGATCGCGACTTTCTTCATCTGACCTCTGCCCTTCTGTAGGTTGTCATTGTCTCTTGCTTCTCTCGACAGTTTCCGTGTCTGTGCAATAGCTTTTTTAGTGCCATTGGATTCAATTTGTTGATTGTTTTCCTTATTTCTTGAACAACTAGCACCCTATTCAGAAAAATCCTTCTCTCCTCCTATACCTTCAGGTGTTCTACCTACATTTTCCTCTACACATTTCAGAGTTGCAAGTCGTAGATTGAGGTCAGCTTATTGTTACACAGAGTGTGAGATAAGGATCTAGTTTCATTCTTCTACACATAGACATCACTCTCCCAGCACCATTTGTTGAAAATGCTATCTTTGCTCCAGTCACCTTTTTGTTGCTGGCACAAAACAACCAGAAGCATCTGGTTAGGGAATGAAAGGATTTATTTTCAGCTTACAATTTAGAGGGGAAGTCTGTAGTGGAAGGAAAGGCATGGCAGGAGCCGACATCTAATGTCACATCTTCACATGAGCAGGGAAGAAACAGGATAGGTAAGGCTTGGCTGTAACACCTCAAGGACCATCCCCAGTGACACACTTCCTCTAGCAAACTTCCACCTTCTGAAGGACCCACAACCATCCTGAGTAGCCCTACCAACTAGACATGAGTTTATGGGGGACATTGTATATATAACTATAATGTCATTGTCAAAAATCGGTCAGCTGTAGTTACATGGACATATACATGAAAGTTCTTTTCTGTTCCATTGGTCTGCATGTCTGTTTTGTGCCAGTGCTGAGTTATTTCATGAGTGTGGCTCTGCACTATTACTTGAAATCATTTATGGTGATACATCCAACAATGAATATATTGCTAAGTACAGTTTGGGCTATCAGGGTTCTTTTGTGTGTGTATGAATTTTATGGTTATTGTTTCTATTTCTATGAAGAATAATACTGAACTTTTGGTTGTGATTGCACTGAATGTGTATATTGCTTTTAATAGGATGGCCACCTTATCGGTATTAATTCTTCTAGTCCAGAAGTATGGGAGAACTTTCCATACTCTAGTGTGTTCCTCAGTTTCTTTCCTAGTTTTTAAAGTTTTCATTGTATATGATTTTCATTTTCCTTGCATTGGGACTGTGGTGGTTTAAACACAAATGTATGTCCCCCATAGTCTGAGTCATTTTTGATTAAGATTTAGTTTGCAACTTGAGTCTCCAGTGGGCAGAGCCCTGTTGGGGAAGAGTTGTGTCATTGGGGATAGATCTTTAGTCTAGCCCTAAGGTGTGTTCAGAGCCAGTTTGAACTCTGGGTGTTCGCATTTGGTGGTGTTGGTCTTCCTCTCTCTCATGGATACATGTTAGAGTGAATAACCTTCTTACGCCACGAAAGAACTTCCCCTGAATCAGTAAGCCTAAAATAAACCTGTTCCTCCCATAAGCTGCTTCTGGTCAGATATGTTTATGCTAAAGGCAAGAAGGTGACTACAACAGAGATATTATGGGGCATTTAATTTTGGCTATTGTGTTTCCTCAACTCTTTCTCAGCATGTTTGTCATTGTTATAAAGAAGGCTACTGTTTTCTTGTGTGTTAGTTTTGTACCCAGCTACATTGATAAAAGTCTGGGAGTCCAAAAATAAGGGTAGTTTGACTTCTTCCTTTTCAATTTGTATCCCTTTAATTTCTGTCTCTTGTCTTATTGTCTAAGACTTCAAGCATGTATTAAATATCAGTGAAGGGATTGGGAAACTTTGTCTTATTCTAGATCTGGTGAGAATACTTCCAATTTTTTTTCCATTTAACATCATGTTGGTTATGAGTTTGTTATATAGCTTCTATTATATTAAGTATGTTCCCTCCATCCCTAGTATTTCCAGCACTTTAAAAATAAAGAAATGTTGAATTTTGTAAAAGGCCTTTTCTGCATCTATTGAGAGAATCATGATATCTGTCCTTGAGTCAATTTATGTGATGTATTTAATTTACTGATTTGTGTATGCTGAATCATCCTTGCATCTCTAGAATAAAACTGTTGAACAACATGAGTGATCTTTTTTATACGTTCTTGAATTCAGGTTTCAAATATTTTATTGAGAATATTTGCATCTATGCTTATCTAGGATATTGAGCTGTGGCTTTATTTTTAAATATTTTTATCTATTTACTTATTAGAGAGGAAGACTGAGAGATACACAGAGAAAAACAGAGTATGGGCACACCAGGGCCTTTTACCACTACAAATGAACTCCAGACACACGCACCACATTGTTCATCTGGATTTTTAAACTGTTGAACCTGTGACAGCAGGATTTGCAAGCAAATACCTTTGATTTCTCATCCCTTGAGGTATAGTTTTCTTTCTGGTTGTGTCTTTATCTATTTTTGGTATTAGAGGAATTCTGGCTTCATAGAAGTTAGGGACCATTCCCTCCTTTCTAAGTTTGAGGAACAGTATTTTCTTAATGGTCTTATAGAATCCTACAGTGAACAAGTCTGAACCTGGACTTTGTTTAGCTAGGAGACACTTTTATTACCATTTGAATCTACTTGTTGATTATAGGTCTGATTAAATTATCTCAGTTTAACTGTATTAGGTCCTATGAATCTAGAAAATCATCCCTGTTCTTTCATAAATAGGATTTGAATACAGGTTCTTTTTCAAATGGAATTGGAATATAGGCTTTATCCCAGGAACAGAGGGCTGCATACAGAAATCTATCAGTGTAATGCACTACATAAGTAAGCTTAATCACACAAAGAAAAACACATGATTATTTCAATAGATGCAAAAAAGGCCTTTGACAAAATATGACATCACTTCATGACCAAAACGTTGGAGAGAATAGGCGTGGATGGTTTATACCTCACTTAAGAAAGGCTATATATAAAGCACCTAAAGCCCAAAAACACCTAGTGGGGAAAGACTCAAGGATTTCCAATTGAGATCAGGAACAAGACAGGGGTGCCCACTCTCACTACTGTTCTTCAACATAGCACTAAAAGTCCAAACAATAAGACAGGAGAAAGAGATAAACCTGCCACAGATTGGACAGGAAGAAAGATGACATGGCTCTGTTCATCAGTATCTTTTGTAATGTCTCCTTTTTCATCTCTAATATTGCTTATTTGTGTCTTCTCTCTTTCTTTTTGTCAATTTAGCTGAGTTTGTCAATCTTGTTTATCTTTTCAAAGAGCCAACTGTTTGTTTCATCAATTTTTTAGGGCTATTTTTATCTAGTACTTTTGGCTTATTCTTCTTTTTCCAAGGCTTTTGGGTGCATCATTAAATTACTTACCTGAAATCTTTCTGTTTTTGTAATGCGGGAACTTAGAACTATAAGCTTCTCTTAGGAGTACCTTTACTGTGTCCCTTACATTTTTGTATCTTGTGTCTTCATTTTTAACCAGTTATAGGAATTTCTTGATTTCCTTGAGTTCTTTGACATGCCAGTCATTGTTTGATAGAGTGTTGCTTAATCTCTACAGGCTTTTATATTGTTGACTTTAAGCTTTATTGATTTGTCGTTGGGTAAAACACAGGAAGTTATTTATAAATTGGATGAGACTTGCTTTGTGTCTAATTATGTAATCTATTTGAGAGAATGTTCCATGTATTTTGCAGTGTTTTGATGGAATATTCTGTAAGTGTCTGTTAGATCCATTTGCTCTATAGTATTATTTAACTCCAGAGTTTCTATTTATTTTTGGTTGAGGTGGACTGCCTATTGGTGAAAACAGAGTGTTGATGTTATGCACTAATACCAAGTTGGGATTTATCTCTGACTTTGTACCTCATAGAATTTGTATTACAAAATTAGGTCGACTATGTTTGGTGTACATACATTTAGCATTATAATGTCCTCTTGGTGGATTGTTTACTTAGTCCACTGAAGTGACCATCTTTGTCTTTCTTGATGATTTTTATTTTGAAGTCTATTTTGTTGGATAATAGAATAACACCAGCTCTTTGGTTCCTGGTTCCATTTGCTTGGCATCTTTTTCTATCCATTCACCTTCAGGCAGTGTCTATATTTAATGGTGAAATGGATTATATTTCCTAATCCTGTGTCTTTTTATTTGAGAATTTAGACCATTAATATTCAGAGTTATTATTGGAAAGTGTGAGTTACCTGTCATGTTGGTTCTTCTGTGGTGTTTTTTATTTCTTATTCTTCGTTTGGTTGGTAACTAGTAATAACTATGCCAGCATTTGTTGTTATTTTTCCCTCCATTAGCTGCTTGGATGTGTTTATCCTTCTCTTTGATATGAAGCATTCTCTCTGCTGTTCTCTGTAGATCTGGTTTGGTGCTAGTAACTTTCATCAGCTTGATTTTATCCTGCAAAGGTTTCATTTCTCCTCCTGCCATGAGGGATAACTTTGCAAGTCATCTGTGATCTTTCAGTACCTATGCTACTTCATGCCAAGCCCTCTGGCTTATAGCATTTCAGTTCAAAACTTGGTTAGTATTTGGAAAGGCTTCCCTTTATATGTGACCTGATGTTTTGTTTTGTTTTTCTTACAGCTTTAAATTCCCTTTCATTGTCCTGTGTATTTAATATTTTGATGATGGCATGGGGATTTCTTTCATAGTCCTGTCTCTTTAGTGGTCTATAGTCCCCTTATTCCTGGATGGGCTTCTCTTTCACTAGGTTCTGGTAATTTTCATCTGTATTTATTAAAAATGTTTTCTATGCCATTGCCCTGAAGCTCTTTTTCTATGCCTATTAGTCAAGCATTTGGTCTTTTCATGGAGTCCCATGTCTCTCTCATGCTCCATTTGTATATTTGTTTGTTCATTTTTAACTTCTCATTGGTTTTCACTTACTGACCCAATTCTCTACTTTGTCTTTAAGGCTTAATGTGCTGTCTTCCACTTGATCCACTCTATCAGTGAGGCTGTCCCTGGAGCTTTGTGTTTGACTTACAGGATTTCTCATGTCCAGCATCATTTACTTTAGATTTATCTTTATTGAGTTCCATTTTTGTAGACTGGGTTGACTTCTTTAGTTCATATATTTGTTTGTATACTCCTGGGACTCATTTAGATGCCTATTTGTGTTATCTTTGTATTTGTTCAGGATTTCATTCCCATGTTCATCTGTCTTCTTTGAGTTTTTGTGCATATTAACATTCTTTCTTTTGAATTATTTGTCTCAAGTTTCCTGTAAGGATCTCTCATGGGAGTCCTCTACTATGGGACAGGTAATTCTGGGGAGGAGACATATTTAATTGGTTCTTGATAATATTTGTTTCATGTTCAGACTTACATCTGGACATAGTACTTGATTGGGTTTTTTTCTGGCATACCTGTGCTCTGTGGGTATTGGCAACAGTATTGGCAGTGTGTGTGTGTGTGTGTGTGTGTGTGTGTGTGTGTGTGTTTCCTTGTCTCTGCTTGGCTTTGTACTACTTAGAGTTCAATCTTGGAAGTTCTTATTGCTGCTTTGTGGTCAGGGTGGGTGAGGTTGTTTCATTTTGATTGCCCTTGTGCCATGACTCACACGGGAGTCCCTGACTCAGTGCTAGGCTGTTGGCAGTGCTGGGGGTGGGGTAGATGTGGAAGGTAAGCGGGCAGCGGAACTCACCAGTGGTCAACCATAGCGGTCTGGGGAACAGAGAGAATATCAGAGAAAAACCAGCACCTGAGCTCACCAACGGCCAAACCATGGGAACAAAAGGCCAGTCCTGAGCTCACTAGTGTCCATATTGCAAGGCTGGTGGGTGGGTGAGTAAAATCCAACACCCTAGTTCACCACTCAGCAAAACATGGGAGCTGGGGGTGGTGATGAGGGGCAGATGGCACGGGAGAAAAGCTGGCACCCAATATCATCAATGGTCTCAATCCACTGGGGAACAGAGATGGAATGTGAGCAAAGCTAGACCCATGCTCAGCAAAGGTCAAACCCCAGGAGCCCAGAGAACAGAGACAGCAGGGAGAAAGGCTGGAGCCAGCCTCAGCAATGGTCACACCCCAGGATTCCACAGAATAGAAAGAGTTCAGGAAAAAAGCTGGAATTGTGGTCAACAGTGGGCTGAGGAACAGATGGCACAGGGTTAGGGGCTGGACACACTATCACCTATGGCAGAGGTATGGGGGCTGGCACAGAGGGGAAAAGCCAGATCCAGCTCATATATGACTATGCATGGAAGCCGGGGGTGGGGGCGGGTGGGGGAACCCCTGAGGATATTTCTTCAACACTCCTCATCCTTCAAAGAATGGCAACGAGGCCTCTTCATACATTCATAGAGTGCCTTCCTTGAGTGCAAATACTTACAGTATGACAAGGCTTTAAAATTGAACAATCCTAAACATAGATTATTTTGAAATCAAAAAAAGTATAATTTGGTATCAACATTTGGGTTTTCTTTAAGGGAGTTCAGGGTTTGTCAACTATTCAAGTGTCAGGAAAAAAATGTAAGTGGTGTGTTTAAGGCATTTATTTTTGTATTCTTGGTTCTTATGAAGGGAAACAGTCTTGAAAAGTGATAATTTTTAAATTAAAAGGAAGCTGGCATGATGTCCTTTTCTTATGAAGAAACTCAGTGTGTGTGTGGCCTGTCTCCAATATTTTTCTGTCTTCAGCCACCTTCCCGCCTCCACAGCCCACGTTGCTTCGTATCATTTGATGTTTTGGAGTGGGACTGTTGATTTAAGCTGGCCCAGCCAAACTCCCTGCAGAAATGAATAAACAAAAAAGCAACCAGTCTTGATGGCTCATGTTTGTAATCCCAGCTCTCAAGAGGCTGAGTCAGGAGGATTGCCACAAGTTTGAGGCCTGTCAGGGCTACATAATGAATTCAAGGACAACCTGGGCTAATAGCTGGAACCTGTCTTTAAAAATAAACATAAAAATAACCTTTAAACTGATTAATACTGAGATCTGCCAGATTAGGCACAATGGACACAAACTGATCCAAGTAAAGTCTCTCCAGACCTCCCATGAGCATTTCTTCTCATTTTTCAGACATGCCATGGCCACAAAGAATGCATTTACTCCAAAGTTCCTTGAGGTTTGGTTCAGTACAGAGTGTACTTTTTCCCCTTTGGCCCTATAGCCATTTCCTTAACATTATCAAAAGGGCTTTTTTTAACCCCTAATGAAACATGAAAATTGATTGTATCTCGCCAGGAGGGTTCTTCCTAAGTCTTAATATATTAAAGATTTCATGAAAAACCCATGAAGAATATCTTCCTGAATCATTTATATCTCCCCTTTTGGGGCTTATGTAACCATGCAGAAAATCTAATAATAAGTGTGCTATGAGTGTGCTGTGTGCCCTCCTCCAGGTAGCTGTGCCCTGGGGGTGGGAAACACCAATACTTGGGGCTGTGGATAGCATGGAAGGGCACGAGTTTCTAAAGAAAAGCCCTGGGGGACATCTATACCTGTTTGAATGCCAGTCAAGTATTAGCAAGCGCCTTCCTCCCTCCTTTTTCTGTTCAAACATTGCATTTCTGGCTGGGCCTTTAATCCCAGCATTTGGGAGGCAGAGGTGGGAGGATCACCATGAGTTCAAGGCCACCCTGAGACTATATAGTGGAATTCCAGGTCAACCTGAGCTAGAGTGAAACCCTACCTTGAAAAACAAAAAAACAAACAAACAAACCAAAAAAAAAAAAAATTGCATATCTGAGGCAACAGGCAGTATAGTGACTGTGGGCTTTGTAGATCGTGTGCATTTTCCAACACAAATAGCTCAGGCTATTTTACTGGCCACATCTAACTGATCGGGGTCAGTCAAAGAGAATACTTAATTAGTTTCTTGGAACAGCAGATAGGAAGATATAATGATGTTTAATGTCCAGTTGCATTTCTTCCTCTGGGAACTCTTTTCAGTTCTTTGCCATATTTTTGAGTGGGATTTTTTTTTTTTTTTTAAGTTTTTAAGGTCTTTGTAGATTCTAGGTATTGCTTCTTTGTCAGTAGGGGCTGGTGAAGATTCTGTCCCATTTCTTGTCTATTGACTCTGTTGATGATTTGCTTATCTGTACAATAGCTTTTGATTTTCATGAGATCCCAGTGGAGTTTTTGCCTAGTTCCCTGGGCTACTGGAGTCTTATTCAGGAAGTCTTTCCCTGTGCCTATATCGTGGAGAGTTCCCCTTACTTTTTCTTCCAGTTGATTTTAGAGTTTAAAGTCTTATATTGATGTCCTTAATGTATTTGGAGTTGATTTTTGTGCAAGGTGAGAGGAGAAGGTCCAAATTCATTCTTCTACATGCAGCCATTCAGTTTTTCCAGCATCATTTGTTGAAGATGCTGTCTTTGCTCCAGTGAGCATTTTTGGCCTCTTTGTCAAAGATCAGGTAGCTGCAGTTACTGGAAGTCATACCTGGATCTTCAATTCTATATCATTGATCTATCTGCCTGTTTTTTTTTTTTTTGTTGTTGTTGTTTTGCCAATACCATGCTGTTAGTGTGGCTTTATAATATAACTTGAAATCAGGTATGATAATACCACCGGAGGTGTTCCCCTTTCCTGTGTTCAGTACACTTTGGCTCTCTGGGGCCTTTTGTGTTTCCATATGAATTTTGAGACTTTTTTTCTGTCTCTCTGAAGAATGGTGCTGGGAACTGAAAGTGCATATTGCTTTTGGTAGGCCAACAGTCTCAACAATGTTAATTCTTCCAATCTATGAGCATGGAAAGTCACTCCATCTTCTCATGTCTCCCTCTAGCTCTTTGTGTAAAGTTTTTAATGTTGTCATTTTTTAGGTGTTTTCCTTCCTTGGTTAGGGAGATTCCTAGGCATTTGATTTTTTTTGTGGCTATTGTAAAGGGGACAGCTTTCCTGTTTTTTTTTTTTTTCTCCATATGGTAGCTATATGCATATACATACATACATACATACATACATACATACATACATACATACATAAATATGCTTGTGATTTTGTGTATTGATTTTATATCCTGCCACTTTGCTGAAAGTGTTTTACATTTCTAGGAGTTTTTTGGTTTTCTAAAGTATAGAATCATGTCATCTGTGAACAGGTCTAGATTGACTTCTTCCTTTCCAATATGTATCGCTTTTAATTCTTTTTCCTGTCTTACTGTTTGATCTAAGACTTCAGTACTATGTTGAAAAGCAGTGGTGAGAGTGAGTACCCCTGCCTAGTTCTAGACCTTAATGGGAATGCTTCGAGTTTTTCCCCACTTAGTATGGTATAGGCTTTCGTCTGTTGCATATTGCCTTTATTATGTTAAGGTGTGGTCCCCTCATACCCATCTTCTCCAGTGTTTTAGTCTTAAAGGGGTACTGAATTTTGTTGAAGGCGTTTTATGCATGTGTTGAGTTGCTCCTGTGGTCAGGGATATGATTCTTAAAGTTTATGTATTTGTGATCTGGAGGGCAAGCGGGAGAAATGAAGAAAAGGAGTTAGTTCTCTGTTTCAGGGGATGAGGGGCTAGGGAGATGGCGGAACAGATAAAGCACTTGCTACTGAAGCTAAGGCCATGAGTTCAGGTCCCCAGCACTCATGTAGAAGCCAAAAGCTACTGCAAGCTTCTCTTATCCCCGACGGCTGCTGTTGTGAGGGGAGTCAACAACAAAGACAGGAGAATTTCCAGGAACTGGCAAATCCCAGACCAGCTAACCTAGAAAGTACAGCAGCAAGAATGAGAGTCTCTGCTTCAAAAATGAGGTGGCAGGGGCTGGAAAGGTGGCTCAGTGGTTAAGGCACCCAGGTTTGATTCCCCAGGACCCATGTAAAGCTAGATGCACAAAATGACACATACATCTGGAGTTTGTTCGTGCCCATTCTGTCTCTCTTCTCTCTCTGTTTACAAATAAAAAATAAAATATCTTTATGGCTGTAGAGATGGGTTAGCAGTTAAGGCTAACTTGCCTGCAAAGTCTAAGGACCCAGTTTTGATTCCCCAGAACTCATGTAAGTGCACAAGGTGGCGCACACATCTAGAGTTTGTTTGCAGTGGCTTGATACCCTGGTGGGCCCATTTTCTATCTCTCTCTCTCTATCTGCCCCCCATAAAATATTTATTTAAAAACAAAATGAGGGCTGGAGAAATGACTGAGCAGATAAGACACCTACCTGTGGAGCCAAAGGATCCAGGTTTGTGTTCCTCAGGACCCATGTAAGACGGATGCACAAGGTGACACATGCATCTGGAGTTCATTTGCAGTGGCTGGAGGCCCTGGCATGTCCATTCTCTCTCTATCTGCATCTTTCTCTGTCTCTTTCATCCTCTTTCTCTCAAATAAATAAAATAATTTTTTAAAAAGATGAGGTGGAAGGTAAGGACGGACCCGAACGTTGTCCCCTGACATCCACATGAGTGCCACACACACATGCACTTGCATTCACACACAAGAATGCACACACGTGCACATGCGCGCACACACCACACCCAAAATGGTGGCTTAGTTCTGGGCATCAGTGAAGTCCGTTCTGATATTGGGTTTAAATGTGAAATCCCTGTGTTTGAACACTTGGTCCCCAACTGATGATGTTGTTTGGGGAACACTTAGAAGGTGGAGCCTTGTTGAAGAAGCGGGTCCCTGGATGCAGGACTGTGATGTTTCTTCGCCCGTCCCCACTTTTGTCCCCTCTGCTTCCTGACTGTGGGAGCAGTGTGACAAGACCCCGCCACCTCTGCTGCCATTCTGGATGGTGTCTCCTCAAACCATGAGCCGAAATAAATCTGTCCTTCCTTGATTTGCTTCTGTCAGGTATTTTGTCACAGCAGTGAGAAATGTCACCAATACGACCGGGAAGTGATGCATTCCTTCTCACTACAGTAATGCCTGGTCTTTTGTCTTTCTAGGTGGTGTTCTGCCTTTCTCGATGGTTGACAGGGCCTAAGCTCAGCTAGATTCTGTTTGCTGAGAGGTGCATTGCCTTTTCCCAGCAGTTGCTGTTTCTAGTCTCTCCTTGTGGGGAGTGTGTGTGAGTGGGCGTCTTTCCTCTGCCAGCCCAAACTGGGTTCTAGGCAAGGTAGCAGGGCTCAGCTGCTATAGCAGAGTGGCTCAGGCCAATTCTCTTTTGCCCTCCTGCAAAATGAGACATTGTCGGGAGCTCAGGCTGACCCTGTGCCCTCCTCTTGTCCTTGAACATATACCAGAAAGCATGCAGGTTACCCCATCGGTGTCCCCTATGGCTCATACCTGTTTCTCTGCTTTTAGTGTTTCTCCTCAAATCATATTCCCATCCTAATTATGTCCTGGCATTTGCTCCTTCCATCCCAGGGCCCGGCTTCTCTCCGTGTCACACACGGGATAAGAGCGGTTCATCTCACCGTGCACACTTAGGCTGCAAAGTTCTCAGTCTTCACAAGTGTCTCTTCGGCACAGTTGCCACGCCATCGATGATCCATCACCACTTACACCTTTGTGGACATTTCCTCTTTAATTGATGCTCACTTGGACCTAAGATACTGTGTGAAGGTCCAGAGGTGCTCATTAAAATGAACGTTGACTCACATGGGAGATGTGGCTTGTCGTTGAGAATCCCAGAAAGGGCTCTGAGGAACTTGTTATGAAAGGCATTTATAGATTGTTAAATTAAAGGATTAGTGTTGTACTAAACCATTTCCAGGTTAATCAGTTGTGGGAAACCAGGTTTGGTGTTTAAGGAGGCTTGAAATATGGTTTTATAGTAAGGAGAGTTGTTAAGATTTTTTTATTTCTAATAAACCATCTAGCTTGCTAATTGAGCATACTGTACAATTTTACACTTGGCTGAATATGGTCTTGCTCCTTTTTTTTTTTTTTAATGTATGAAACTTGATTTTTTCCCCCAACTGAATTGTAAGTGTGTGGAGCAAGAACAGCGTCATTTCTTTCTTTTCTTTTGTGGATGGGGTTGGATTTTCTAAGGTTTGGTTTCACATAGTAGCCCTGACTGACCCAACTCACTGTATAAACCAGACTGGCCACAAACTCAGCCTCCTGAATCCTGGGGCCACAGGTGTGACCCTCTATACCTGGCTTCAATGAAGTTTTTTCTGCCCCTACACTAAAAGCTTGTGGAATAACTCAACGCATATCTAGCAGAAGCTAAGCAATTTCTTTGACTGGTTGCTGCATTTTCAGAAAGTCATATGGTGTATCATGTGGTTTATGCCAGGTGTGATTCATGTTACATGAATCTATTTTCAGCAAAAAAAAAATCCATGTAATATATTGATAGGTAGCCTGGTTATTGGATGTTTTTGTTTGTTGGTTGGTTTATGACAAGGTCTCATGTAGGCTAGCCTTGAGCTTGCTGTGTGGCAGAGGCTGACCATAAATATCCAGTACTTTTTGTCTCCTCCTCCTAACTGCTAGAATTGCAGGCATGCACACTCCAAGTGGTTTATGTGGTTCAGGAGATGGAACCCAGAGCTTCATGCATGCAAGGCCGGCACTCTCCCAACTGACCCTCAGCCTCAGTCCCTGGGGTGTAATGAATGATTGAAAACGTACCATAGAGGTCATATGGAGATAGGGCAGGTACACAGGTCTAATCTGGGTGTGATGTCATTGTTTGGTAAGGTGTGGTCCCCAGACTGTTTCTGGAATAGCTGAAATTTCTTTCACCAAAGAGCCTGGGTAGGGCAAATCAAAAGATGTGTTTGTCTTTTATTCTTTCATTTGACAACTAGGAGCTGCCTCTTGACAGTACCCATCAACAGTTCTCAACAAGTAAACCTTGATGTGTGTGACAAGGTCCAGTCCAGCACTGTTAGGTCATCTGTGTGCAAGGGCGGAGCACCCAACAAAGCATGCTCGGGGACAGAAGAATACAGCTGATGACTGCAGCCTCCCAGGGACAGAGAGCCACCCAGGCTACACTCAGCAGCAAATGAATGGATATCCTGGGGCATTATCTAAAGACCCACATGGCCCTGGATCCCTCTCCACTGGGACCTCTTTTTTAAAAAATATTTTTTGTTTATTTATTTATTTTTTTATTTGAGAGTGACAGACAGAAAGAAAGAGGCAGAGAGAGAGAGAGAATGGGCACGCCAGGGCTTCCAGCCTCTGCAAACGAACTCCAGATGTGAGCGCCCCCTTGTGCATCTGGCTAATGTGGATCCTGGGGAATCAAGCCTCGAACCAGGAGCCTTAGGCCTCACAGGCAAGCACTTAACCACTAAGCCATCTCTCCAGCCCTCCACTGGGACCTCTTGCTCACATTCATATCCCCCATCCCATGTCCCTTCCTACCACAGCGTGCTCCTGTCCCTACACTAACTTCACAGCCTCACTTTAGTGTCCAAGCTTTCCACAGCACCATAAAGGTATCACCTGATAACATACCCAGGCCTTCAGTATTTCAGAAATGGCAGCTTCTGCGAGCTGTCTGAATGGAACCCGCTTTATTGGGCTAAGTAGGACTCCTCTGGGATGCTGTAGGGCTTGGCTCAGTGGACAGTCTCTTTGCAGCTCATGCACCCGTGGGGCTCTGTCCTGTTCTCTCTTGCGTTTTCATTGTCTCTCGGCATCTCCTTGCTTTCATTAGCATTGCCCTTCTCCCGGTCTCACTCTAGCTGCAGTGAGACCGGTTTCTTCGCCAACCTTTCCTTGAAGGCATTGTCTCTTGCTTAGAATTCATTTAGATGCTCATCTTCTGGTTTTTTAAAGATTCCTTCTGATTCTATAAATAAGATGTGACTTGAAGGGTGCATATCCATAATATATAGACAGCCTGCTTACTGACTCTCCTCTGCCCTGGGTTTTCTTTAGTCATTATATCAGAGAAATTTTACAGTGTCACATGTCCCGTGGAGAAAGATGTCAATGCAATATATAAATCCCTTTCTCTTTAGGCACGTGAGATTTATCTAAATTGAAACACTCACTGATATGGTTCTATGATAAGGATTCTTTTCTTTTAAGAGCGGGTTAGCAGGTTGTAGGTCTTTTGCGTCCTTATGCGATAGTTGAAGTGGGATCAGGGATCAGTGCTAGTGAAAGCCTCGGGGCCCGTGAAGACCCTCACTTGACAGTGGGGCAGGTCCTCGCGTGCAGGAGAAAGCCCCTCTCATGGAACACAGGCGTCATTTTGTCTCCCATGTTAGCTACTCCTAAGTGCGCATAGGTATACTCCTTTTTAATTAACAAAATATTTGTGTGTAGTTGGGTATTTTTAAAGCAATTAGGATGTCCTTTCCCATAAGTAAGTTAAATGCTATTCTGAGACTGTGGCCTGCACCATTTGTTTGCTTTGTGGAAACCATTCCCTCCAGCGGAGCCGTTGAAAGCTCTTCAGAGCTGCGCTCCCGGCGTCAGGGGCTCTGGCTCCCCCTTCCCACCTGGCTGCTCAGCTCAGCGGACATTTGCCAACCCATGAGGGCTCAGCTATGTTAATTTATATGCCAACATTATTTACCAGTTTGCCAAATGTGTTTTTGCATTTGACAAGTAGTTACAAACTGACATTTGTAATTTTTTACGCTTTTATTTAATCTATCCCTGAACTAGTTTAAAAATTAATTGAGTCTTTCTTATTAAGTGAATTACAATGCAGTGTTAGCAGAAAGGAGAACTCAAAATTATAGATTCAAAATACTTCTAATAGTGTAAATATGTAGATATTTGTGAGCCTGAAAAAGTGTTTTAATAAGGTTCTGGGGAGTTTAGCCAGTAAGTAGTTCAAGGAACTTGCTCTATAAAGCCTGCTGACTGGAGTTTGGATCCTCAGCACCCGCACAATGCTGGGATCAGGTGGTGCACACTTCTGTATCCCTACTAACATGAGCTCTGGTTGCACAATGCAGATGGGTAGGAAGAAGATGGTCTTGAACTTGGGAGCCAGGCACTTCCAGGCCTTTCTGCACTGCCCTCCAACATGAAGAATTAGAAAGCAAAATAGTGTTGATCTTTATTCTTTTCTTGCTGTGTGAGACATGGTCTCAAGTAGACTAGGTCGGCCTCAAGCCTACTCTATAGCCTAGGATGCTCCTAAACTTCTGATCCTTGTACCTCTACCTCACAAGTGCTGGGATTACAGGTATGTGTCACACCCACGTTGTGTGGTACCCGGACTTCAGGTATGTTCGACAACTGCTTTTCCATCTCAGCCCCCCGCCCAAGCCCATCCGTGTTGGTCTTTACAAGCAGTAACAGCTGCTCTCGGCGGCTGATGGCTCGCTTTCACCAGCGCTTCCCAGGGTGCAAACATGGCAGTCATCACTCACAGCAGTTGAGAAAAGAACGTCAGACAGGATCTCAGCCCCCTGGAGTAAGATGAGAGAGATGGCTTGTGTTTTAAAGGAACACGGTGTGTAAGTAGATGATGGATATTATCAGGAATGCTTGGGGGGGGGGGTCGGAAAATATTAAAGAGGTAGACCCTGTTGTGTAAGTGCTTACTAAGAGCCAAGAGTGGAGGGGAAGATTATGCCAATGCTGAAAGTCAGTGCTGTCCGTGGACATTCTCCAAATAATGAAAGGTTGATCACGTAGAGTTACCCTATGACTCTTCTGCTCCAGTGCTCACCCCCTTGTTGAAATTTTATTTTAAGAAGTGCACATTGTCCTTCCGAACACTGAAGCCATAACTGTAAGCAGGTGGTCTGTTTGGGTGGGGAGGCACATCCCTAAAAGCAGAGAAGAGTAACCTCTGGAACTTTCACATCCAGAAGTGGGCAAATTGCTTCTTCTGGGAGCTGAGCCGGAGAGGTGGGAGAGCTAACTCCTGGTCCGCTCCGTCTCAGAAGTGGGCTAGCTGCCTCTAGCAGCTGTCTGAGGAAAAAGGAAACCGAAGAGAAATTTAGATGAGGCCAGTAGTAATCCTGCTGCATCTGTTGACACTGCTGCCTGAATGTCTTTGCAGCCATGGTGGCTTCTGCGTACAGGTGGTCATGGGCACTTGTACTGAATATCCAAAACCCAGCAATACATGAACAAGTAGTGCATTGTATGAGTAAAGGGTAAGGAACTTTCAACTTTGTATAAGCATTCAACTTTTGTTAAAGGAAGGGATTTAGGCGTGTATCCTGTTGCACTATGCCGATCCAGAACACACACACACACACACACACACACACACACACACACACACACTCTGATCACAAATGCAATCACAAGCCCACCTGTTGCCTTCAGCAGATCCGTGGGCCCATGGTTACTCGCCTCATTGTCTTCAGTGCTTCAGCACTTCTGCATGTCTGTCTACTCTGAGTTGAGAGTCCAGCCAGGCCACTGAAGAAAAGAGCTTAGCTAACGATCAGTTAGCGTCTCTAAACATTGCTTGTCAATGTTGGTCGTCTGTGCTTTCCGGCCAACACTACACCAGGCAGTGGAAACATAGACACACTGCTTTACGTGGATGAATTACATAGTTGTAAGATTAACTTTAGGGAAAACTATGAGTAAGACATTTAGCATCTTACAGTAATAATTTCAGAAAAGTTATTTGTAAGATCCTTAAGAAATATTTCCATAGTTCTTTCTAATAGTTCATTCTCAAGTTCATTCCCACGGGTTGTTCTTATCCCCACAGGCAGGAAAGAAATCTGTTGGATATTAGGCTCTCTGTCCAAGTGGATTAAAAAGAGACATTCCTGGGATGGGATGGATAGAGGCTCCATTATCATCTTCATCAGGAGAGTGACTGCGGAGGAGTTTAGAAGACACCTTCAGGCGGGGCTGCAGATGCAGCTCGTTTCGTAGACTCCTTGGCCGGGTTTCATCCATCTCCAGCACCACATAAGCCTGGCATGGTGGCATATGCCTATATCATCTCAGCACCTGAAAGGTTGAGGCAGAAGGTTCTGAAGTTCAAGGCCATCCTCAGCTACATGGGATGTTTGAGATCAGCCTGAGCTACATCTCCAAAATAAATAAGTAAATAAATAAATAAAAAGACAGGGTGGGGACTGCAAGTTGCTCTGTTAGTCAGCTTAGCGCCTCTGAGACGAAATATTTTTTAAAAGTCATCTTAAAAGAAAGAAAGCTTGGACTGGAGAGATGGCTTAGTGGTTAAGCGCTTGCCTGTGAAGCCTAAGGACCCCGGTTCGAGGCTCGATTCCCCAGGTCCCACATTAGCCAGATGCACAAGGGGGCGCACGCGTCTGGAGTTCGTTTGCAGAGGCTGGAAGCCCTGGCGCGCCCATTCTCTCTCTCTCCCTCTATCTGTCTTTCTCTCTGTGTCTGTCACTCTCAAATAAATTTTTAAAAAAATTTAAAAAAAAAAAAAAAGAAAGAAAGCTTTAGCTGGGTGTGGTGGTGCACACTTTTAATCCCAGCACTCAGGAGGCAGGATTGCCATGTGTTCAATGCCAACCTGAGACTACAGAGTGATTTCCAGGTCAACCTGAGCTAGAGTGAGACCCTACCTCAAAAAAAACAGGAAGGAAGGAAAGAGGGAGAGAGGGAGGAAGCTAGCTAGCTAGCTTGATTCTGGGTCATGGCCTCAGAAGTTTCCATCCACGCTTGGTGAGGCAGCCAGCCAGGCTTACGTAGTGAACCAGAACTGCTCACCTCAGGTCACTCAGGAAGTGAGGAGAGGGGTCAGGATCCCAGTAGTCTCTTCAAGGACATGCCCCCAATGACCTAACTTCCTCTTAAAGGTTCCAACATCTCCCAATCCTGCCCTTAGCTCAGGACAAAACCATCCATACATAAGTTTGCAAGGGACACTTAAAATCTAAAACCCTACTGCTGTAACGGAGCACAGACTTCCCTTCTGGTTAGTGGGTGTGAAGGGATGTATAGGTAGCAAAAATGATGAGGAGCGAGCAGCATCAAAGAAACACTGCTAATTTATTTGTCCTCGTTAATTAGGTTAAGTAGGTGAATTTTGTCAGTTTAGTCATTTTCATGACTTTCCAGGGTGTTTCAGTACTGGGTAGAGGCGTCTCGGGACATATTTTGTGGCTACAGTACTCTGGTGATCTCACATATGTATTGGGACACCTTTTCACAGCATTCCAAACACTGACTCATTGCCCAAATTTGAAAGTTCTCCATTTAGCGCTTTCTAGACCATCAGTGCAAATTAATACAGCTTTGCAGATTTATGTACTGAGATGCTGAGGAAGGCATGTGGAAGCTAATGAACTTAGCAGGAAAGAAAATTCTCTCAAGTCTCTTCATTACCTTTTTTATTATCTAATAGCTTATTCCTTGAATATGTGTGACTTGGGATTTGATGTGCCAATTGGAAGACCTTGGAGGTTCACAAATTCACAGACTCGTGAAATACAAAACCACATTCATTTAGCAGATACTGATAGGCATATAAAATGGAAACCCCATCAATCTACCATTAGAAGATGAAACAGAAATGGTATTCATTTGTCAACCTGCTTTCCCAATTAAGACATTTATCAAGGCTAATCTTCAATCAGTGATATCCTGATGTGTAAAATTAAATCTTTTGTGACCTCCAAGGTCTATTGGTCACAGACAGGACTAGGTCAGATCCACATTGCAGAAGGAAGGCCCAGTGGGGAGAGAGAGAAGGAAGGGCTCAAAAGGGCTTTACTGTTCCCACACAAAGAAGGGATTCAGCCAGAGAAGACTGGGTGGATGCGGTATCTCCACAGGCTCGGGGACTTTGTCTTCTGTCTTTCTAGTCTGCCTTCCTTAGTCTCCTTGCCAATTGCAGTATGACTGTTCCTGCTTCAGCCTCATTCGCACCCTAGAAAGGAGAAACATAGAAATAGGACCTGCCGCCCCTTTCAAAGGTACAAAGCCACATTTTTGTTGTTGTTTTATGTGGGTCAGATTTAGTTTCCACAGACTTGGCTGCAACAAAGGGTGCATGTTGACCCCTGCAGTTGGCCAATGGTGGGTACAAATCAAGACCCCTACTTCTTAGGAAAAGGATACCGAATGTTGGGCAAATTATCTGAATATTGAGCTTTAAAAGACTCGAACTCTTATTTCTGGGAAAAACATCAATCCCATCAACCAAGTTTGACTATGCTGATTGGGTGACTTAGATTATTATTCTCTAGTCCTTTGATTTTTTTTTTTTTTCGAGGTAGGGTCTCAACACTAGTCCAGGCTGACATGGAATTCACTCTGTATTCTCAAGGGGGCCTCGAACTCATGCTGATCCTCCTACCTCTGCCTTCCAAGTGCTAGGATCAAAGGTGTGCGCCACCATGCCTGGCTTCCTTTGAATTTTTGTTGTGAGCTGGGATTGCCTTTCAGGCCTAGATTAGAATTTCTAAGTTGATTTGGGATATGTGTGTCAGAAATAGAATCTTTGGTGCAAGGTGTGAGATATGACTCTTCAGTTCCTAAATTGAAGTTGAAATCCCCACACAATGCTCACCCCCACATTTCCAGTATATCTATTATAGAATGTGGGTGCTCCCTTCAACGTTGTATGAACCTGTTAAGCTTCCTGCAGCCTGTGGATTATGCCACGTGGCTTGTTCTGGTGTGAGCAGTGGGGTGGGTCCTCCAAGCAACCAAAAGTCACTGAAAGTTACAAATCTCCGCTTTGGGCTGTATAAGATTATTGTTTCTTTATATACTTATTTGAGGCACTTTTTAAAATGTATTTTTATTAGATATGGACATGCTTAGGATGTAAACAACACATGCTGGTACCATCCTTTCCCTCCTCCCTGCCCTTTTATCAAAGAGACCCTCCTTGTTGGGGATGCAGATCAACCCCATGGGGATTGTGGGTCATGCATTGTGGGGGCAGCAGTCAGTTATGGAGGAGAGACAATGTCTCTGTGCAAAATGTTCCATCTTGTAGCTCTAACAATCTTCCTGTCCCCTTGTCCTCAAAATTCCCTGAGCCATGTTGGGTGCATTTTAAGTCTGCTTCAGTGATGGGCTCTTAGGAGCCTCAGGATCTTTGCTTTTTGGTAGGTGTTGAGTCTCCTCATCAGCGCCTGTCTTCTTCATCCTAGTGCTGATATCAGGTTCACTGAGAAGGTAGTGCTCTCGCTCATTTCCCCAGTTCCTCTGGGGTTTCAGCTGGGGCCAGGGTAAGGGCGCTGGGTCGGTTATCTCCTCAGGCCCCGCTCCCTTCTGAAAAAGAGAAGCAGGTCCCTGTGCTACACCGGCCACATGCTCCCCTGCGCGAGGGACCTGGACCAGGGAGCTGAGAGGAGCCGGGAAACAGCAACAGTATTCTTGAATGACCAAAAAAAAACCCAAAAGTCCCCCATTTTAGTAGCTAATTAAAACCAGCACTTTTCTATTATGAGCCAGAATCTCTTGTGGGGTGTCTGGAATATGTAACATGTGCACTCAGTGGAGGGTTTTGCCTGTTTCATTTCATGTGAATGTATTTGTAAGTGTCTCCGAGAGTTTTGATCAACCAACAAAACACAAGAATTCCTTTTGTTATATTTTAATTTCATTTTTGTTCCTGATTATAACCAAGAGGGTCATTTGATAAGCCACCAAAACTAGGATTGAGTTAGGAAATAGGTTCTGAATTAATGTGCTCTCTGTGGTATGATGCTGTCACGTAGGAAATGGCCAGCATCCCACTCACCTCCAGGAGGACCAATGCTCAGCAAGGTGCTGAAGATGTTACAACTGTTATTATTATTGACGCTATAAACAGGCAGGCATGTCCCAAGAGCTTGCTATTGAGGTCCCTTTCCATATATCATGAGTCATCCTAATAATAAAAGATAGACATCTGAGATTGGTTCTCTAAATATTGCTGCTGGTCTGATCAAAATTGAGCCACAAAAATAAACATAATTCCTGTGCTGAGATGAGGTCAGAATGGATTAAAACACAGGAGGTAAAAGAAACAAACAGAAAGGAAAATGTCATGTTGGTATATAGGGATAGAACGTAGCAGACCCCTAGATGGACCGATTGCAGGCAGGGAAACCAACAGATATGATTAATGTGCAGTTGTAGACAGGGCTAAGTCTTTACAAACTTGGAGGAGTGGTAGCAAGTGCCTATAGCTGGGAAGGAAATGGAAGGGAAAAGACAAAGTCGTTATAGGCTGTCTCCCATTGTTTTTCTTAGCCATTGTTTGCAATTAGTTTGCAGGTCTGAACACCCCTTTTTTATGAGCAGTAGGAATTGATTAGAACTGAAGAACAGGTGAGAGCCAAGAGTCTTGGCATGAACCTGTACTCCCAAGAGGCTGAGGCAGGAGGATCACTCAAGCCCAGGTTTGAGGCCAGACCCCATTTCAAAAAGACTTTTTTTTCAATCTGTTGATGCCATTGCTATTTGTGTGTGTGTGTGTGTACACTTTTATGCACATGTACTTGCAGATGTATGTGCCCCCTCTGCATTTGTGTAAAGCCAGAGGAGGACATCACACGATCTTCTCCATGCTCTTCCACTTGATTCCTCAAGACAAAGTCTCTCAGCGAGCCCAGAGCTGATATTCTCAGTTAGACTGACTGACCAGTGAGCTCCAGTGATTTTCCAGTCTCTGCTCCCCACAGGACTGTTTATAGACATGAGTGGCCATGCCCAGGTGTTTATATGTGTCCTGGGGCTAGAAGTCAGGACAAATCAGACCCTCATGGTGTGCGTCATACTGTCTTACCTGCTAAGCCATCTTCCTAGCCTCTGATGTCATCCTTTTGTCCCACTAAGAGAACTAAGGCCTGTGGACATGGTGCCACTGAGGCATTTCTATAGTCTAAGACATGTTTCTAGTACCACTTGCTGGGGAGACAGGAGCAACCTCACCCCAGCTTGCAAGTTGAGTTTGCTCATACCCGCTATGTCGTCCCAAAGCTCCTTGAAGGAGGTAGGACAGCAGATCACATTTGCTTCATGCCCTACAACCCTATTGTTGTGCCTGGCACAAAAAAAAAACCACAAATAATCTGAAGGAATACATTACTATAATTTGATAAAAATAGGCTTTAAATTTTTTATATTACTTCAGTTACATTTGTGACATTAATGAACAATCAAGCAGTCATGCTTGGGGCCACACCTTTCTGTTGAGATAAAAACCTGAGTCCTTGGCATTTTCAGGGGTACAAACATCCAGTAACACTAGTGGAAGGTCACCATGTCTTACTTGTTTTTGTTTGGGGGTGTGTGTGCATGAACCCAAGTGCTTACACATGCTAGGTCAATGTGCTGCCACTAAGCCACATCTCCAGCCTCTGGCGTTTGCTTTGGAGGGTTGTTTTGTTGTTGGTTTCATTATGTAGCTCCGTCCACCCTAGAACTCGTGGTCCTCCTGCCTCCTCCATCTCAGTGCCACGAGCAGAGACCAGCACCACCATGCCCAGCATTAGTGCCTTATCCTTAACACCTTGAAAAGGGTCTGGAGGGCTGGGGAAATTGCTTAGTGGTTAAGGCATTTGCCTGTGAAGCCTAAAGACCCTGGCTCAATTCCCCAGGACCCACATAAGTCAGATGCACAAGGTGACATATGCATCTGGAGTGCATTTGCAGAGGCTGGAAGCCCTGAGTGCCATTCTTTATCTACTTCTTTCTCTCTCCTTCCCTCTCTGTCTCTCTCTCATAAATTAATTAATTAATTTAAATTTAAAAAGAAAAAACAAAAAAAGAAAAGTGTCTGGAAATTTAAGGTGAAATCACTTTAGAAATGGTACCCCATGCTTAGTCTATTAGACAGTTCCGTTTTGGGAAATACTTTTTATAAATGTGTGCATGCTTTTATCAGTTGTCCAAATGCAATATTTTCGTATAAACAATGCAAAAGGGAGTGGGAATATTGGGAATGTATATCAATGCTTCAGTATTTACCTGGCACGTGTGAAGCCCTGGGTTTCATTCCAAGCACTGCTAAGAGAGAAAGGGGGAAGATGCAGGCCACATATGGTGGCCTGACTTGTAACCCAGCACTCAGGATATAAATGCAGCAGGAACATGAGTTCAGATTCGGCCTGGGCAAAAAAGTAAGAACCTGTCTGAAAATCTACATAAAAAAAAAAATACAGTGCGGATATTCAAGGGTCTTCCCTTCTTCAACATGAGTATGTACATCTATGGGATTGGATGCTTCTAAATTCTGAAGGTGGAAGGTAAATGCCATAGCGTCTCCTCTTCAGAGACATTTGTAGAGCTGTGGAGTGCAGGTCCCCTGAGAAACTCCAACCAAGGTAGCAGTTGCAGGTCAGGACCACACTCAGAGTTACTTTACAGAAAGATCTCGCTCCAGGTCATGGCCTGTTGCAGTCAGCTTCATGTTTCTGGCACAGAGAATCCAACCAAGAGCAGCCTGTGGTAGCAAAGGCTTTATTTTGGCTAATGGACTCAAGGAGAAGCTCCATGATGGCAGAAAAAACAATGAGTAGAAGGTAGACATCACCTCCTGGCCAATGATCAGGTGGTCAACAGCAGCAGGAGTGTGAGCCAAACACTGACAAAAGGAAACTGGTTAAAAAACCCATACGCCTGCCCCCAACAATACATCACCAGTAGGCTCCAATTCCCAAATTGCCACCATCTGGGGACCTAGCATTCAGAGCTTATAAGTTTATGTGGGAGACCTGAATCAAGCCACCACATTGTCCATCATTCTTCTAGTCACTTTAGGATTGGTAGTCAACTCAGCAGGCCTGTTAATGACAGCAGCCAATCTTCACCCCCAGATGAGATGAAATATTCACAGATTCCCCCCAGACATACCTATCATCCCAAGTCATTCCAGCAAACAAATCCAGTTTGTAGAGAAAGATTGTCAAGAGAAGGAAAATGTGTAAGTTTAGAGGAGATACTGAAAATCTGCTAGTTTAGTGAGGAGCCAGGCCCTGTCAATAATCCTCTACTTTATAAATCCCAGAGGGAACTCATCAGTGTTTGGAGGAAAATTCTTTCTTGTTCTGTGGCTAAATAGTGCCAAAGAGGTTTACTCTTGTCAAAATGCATCAACTGCTGCTACGTAGACCATGGCTCGAGTCCCACTTCATGCTTCATGTGCTCTAAGCAGAATATGGACTTGCTTTTCATTTCGTTTTGTGTCCTTCAGTAGAGCAGGCAACAGAGAGCCCCAGTTAACAGATAATAGACACTTGAAAGTTACTATAAGATAGGATATTAACACATTGTGGAATGAATGCAAATAACAAATACTTAGCATGTACCTACCAAGTGTACAAGAAGCAGCGTGCCAGGTCTTGTGACTGGAGCAAAGAGAGAACTACTTGTTCCTCAGACTCTAGAGTTGATAAATCCTTTCCCCAAGTCTCTCTGCTTGCATCTCTGAAACTGTACACAGTTAGCCAGCTCCTAGAAAGATCCACTCTTTTTTTCAGGAAGCCTCGATTTAAAGTGAGACAGCATGGCAAGAGATGGGCAAAGGCAACAGAAGAGGCAGAAAGAAAGACGGAAAGTTAGAAGGTTTTGCGTGCATGTTACTCAGCTTAATGCGTGTATCTCTGCACCCGGTCATGCGCCCAACTCTACCACAAGCTAACTGCAGTGATGGTTTGGGTAATGTCCCCCATGTGCCCAAGAATTCAAGCCCCCAGATTGAAGGTTGAATAACCTGTGGGGGGCCGCTAATGGGAGTTCTCTAGGTCATTGAGGGTTGCCACTGGAGAGAATACTGGGACACAGATTTTATCTCTTGGTCATGAGGTTAACAGACCACTGTTACCATATGCTCCTGTTTCTCACAAAGCCCCAAAGTAGCAGGACCTGTAGGAAAACAGCACATGGACTGGAACCTAATGGTCTCAGGTAGTGGGTGGCAGTGGTGCAAGCCTAACAAACACAGATGAGATGTGCACATAAAGCAGTAGTAAATAATAAATGCTTCACACTCACTGTTTTCCCTACTACTTTCAAGTAATGCATAGGAGGCAGTCAATAAGCATTTGAAAATGAGTGGGTACTAGATTAAAGTAAGTGAGTTTATTCATTAAGTATTGTTTTCTAGGTCTATATGTAACCTGAGTCTGTTTTCCATATGAAGAGAAGGCCTTCTATACTACAGACAAGAGAGAGATGTTTGGATTATGTTCTGACAACAGTGACCCAAAAGCTTCACCTTATGAGCTTAAATTTTCCGTCTCTACCCAGCATCCCCTTCCATCCATCTAGAGCTGGCAGCAGCAACTTCCAAGGTGCCACCTGCATCAACAGCCACAATCATGTGTCTCACTTGTCTTGTTCTGTAGAGAGTGGGAGTAGGGTCACAGCGATGGTAGGGGCCAGGGTGGTGGAGGGGCTGTGGGGGCCCAGAGGGGAGCATGAGTGTTTAAAGATGGGAGGGAAAGTGAGGGTGTGAAGATAGGAGGGGACGTGAGGGTGTGAAGATGGAAGGGGACACGAGGGTATGAAGATGGGAGAGGACATGAGAGTGTGAAGATGGCAGGGAACACGAGGGTGTGAAGATGGGAGGGGACATGAGGGTGTGAAGATGGGAGAGGACATGAGAGTGTGAAGATGGCAGGGAACACGAGGGTGTGAAGATGGGAGGGGACATGAGGGTGTGAAGATGGCAGGGAACACGAGGGTGTGAAGATGGGAGGGGACGTGAGGGTGTGAAGATGGGAGGGGACATGAGTGCGTGAAGATGGGAGGGGACGTGAGGGTGTGAAGATGGGAGGGGACGTGAGGGTGTGAAGATGGGAGGGGACATGAGTGCGTGAAGATGGGAGGGGACGTGAGGGTGTGAAGATGGCAGGGAACACGAGGGTGTGAAGATGGGAGGGGACGTGAGGGTGTGAAGATGGGAGGGGACGTGAGGGTGTGAAGATGGGAGGGGACATGAGTGCGTGAAGATGGGAGGGGACGTGAGGGTGTGAAGATGGCAGGGAACTCGAGGGTGTGAAGATGGGAGGGGACGTGAGGGTGTGAAGATGGGAGGGGACATGAGTGCGTGAAGATGGGAGGGGACGTGAGAGTGTGAAGATGGCAGGGAACACGAGGGTGTGAAGATGGGAGGGGACATGAGGGTGTGAAGATGGGAGAGGACATGAGAGTGTGAAGATGGCAGGGAACACGAGGGTGTGAAGATGGGAGGGGACATGAGGGTGTGAAGATGGCAGGGAACACGAGGGTGTGAAGATGGGAGGGGACGTAAGGGTGTGAAGATGGGAGGGGACATGAGTGCGTGAAGATGGGAGGGGACGTGAGGGTGTGAAGATGGGAGGGGACGTGAGGGTGTGAAGATGGGAGGGGACGTGAGGGTGTGAAGATGGGAGGGGACATGAGGGTGTGAAGATGGGAGGGGACGTGAGTGCGTGAAGATTGGAGGGGACGCGAGGGTGTGAAGATGGGAGGGGACGTGAGGGTGTGAAGATGGGAGGGGATGTGAGTGCGTGAAGATGGGAGGGGACGTGAGGATGTGAAGATGGGAGGGGACGTGAGGGTGTGAAGATGGGAAAGGATGTGAGGGTGTGAAGATGGGAGGGGACGTGAGGATGTGAAGATGGGAATGGACGTGAGGGTGTGAAGATGGGAGGGGATGTGAGGGTGTGAAGATGGGAGGGGACGTGAGTGCGTGAAGATGGGAGGGGACGTGAGGGTGTGAAGGTGGGAGGGGACGTGAGTACGTGAAGATGGGAGGGGACGTGAGGGTGTGAAGATGGGAGGGGACGTGAGGGTGTGAAGATGGGAGGGGACGTGAGGGTGTGAAGATGGGAGGGGACGTGAGGGTGTGAAGATTGGAGGGGACGTGAGGGTGTGAAGATGGGAGGGGACGTGAGTGCGTGAAGATGGGAGGGGACGTGAGGGTGTGAAGGTGGGAGGGGACGTGAGGGTGTGAAGATGGGAGGGGACGTGAGGGTGTGAAGATGGGAGGGGACGTGAGGGTGTGAAGATGGGAAGGGATGTGAGCGTGTGAAGATGGGAGGGAACATGAGGGTGTGAAGACATGCTCACATAATGCATTGGTCACTCCTGTGTAATCTGCTCTGAGGTGGACAACACACCTCCTATTCCTGAAGTCCCCAAGCTAGAGAGAGCTGTCTGTTTGAGGAGCAGGAAGCTCCAGTGTCTGCAAGTGTCTGCTCAGAGCCAGGGTTCCACAACCATTTGCCCAAGAGAAGCAGGCACCAGTTTCTCCTTCAGCACAGACAGAATCCCATGGGTGCAGCCGTAGGCTCCTTGTCACAGACATCTGTCTTAGTGTGGCTCAGGTTGGGTTGTGGTGCAGAAACCAGCTATGGAAGGTCTGGTGGTGAGGTGAGAATCTTGGAGTTTTCTTGGCTGACCAACTAAGAAAGCTAAAGTTGGGCTGGAGAGATGGCTTAGCAGCTAAAGCACTTGCCTGTAAAGCCTAAGGACCCAGGTTTGATTCCCCACTCCTTATGTAAGCCAGATGGGCAAGGTAGTACATGCATCTGGAGTTCGTTGGCAGGGGCTAGAGGCCCTGGTGTGCTCATTCTCATTCTCTCTCTGTCATATAAATAAATGAAATATTTCAAAAAATTAAAAATAAAAGAAAACTAAAGTCATCTTCAAACTAAATCAATCAGATCTCATAAGGGACTCCATGGAATCTTCTGTGTCACTGAGTGGGGAGCTTTCTACATGCCAGATCATGACACAGTGTTTCATCTCGTGGCCACACGCCCACCACACACCCACAGAAGATGAGCCACTTAGACTGGATGACACCTTAAATTCCAGGAACATAGACCCTTTAAGGGTCAGAAATCCCTCCATCAAAGTTGACCTTACCAAAATATCAAATGTAACAATTGATATCATACATTCAGACCAGGCCAGAAGCTTGGAAAGATAGGTGACAGTATAAATTTGTGGGACTGAAATTTATTACTGAATTAAAAAAAAACACATCTTCAAGAGAAGTTGAGTGACATTTTGTTTATCCTCCAAATGCTGCAGTGCCCTTTCCTGTGATTTGTTTAGACAAGTTTTCTGGACAAGTTACAGTTAGCATATAATCTACCCTCATTTCCAGAGTGCTTGCTCCTGAGACAACCCATCAGATATTTCCTCAAGGATCTGGAAAGGAGGATGAAAGGCATATTTTTAAAGATGGGTGTGTACGGGCAAAGCATATTTGTTTTAAAAAAGATCTCAAATGCTGTAGAAATAATTAGCCATGTGCACGAACCAAAATAATGAATACCAAATGGCACAGTATCCTTTCAGAATCCTGTTTCTAAACAGAATGTGGAGGAAACATGAAGTCCTGCATCCTTCTCTTTCCCCACACTCTGGCATCCCAGTTTTGTGACAATCACCAGTGTCTGTAGGGAGGAATGGAATGTCCTCATATAAAAATCCTCCAAACTGGTTTTTCTAGCCTTTTAAACACATTGTCTTGTGTGTGTTACACAACTTGGCTTCCCATAGGATCCCAGAAGCATCCACTCCTGAGACTCTTCTTTAGCTGTAGTAAACACTCATTGGAAAGTAAAGAACATTGACAAAGTTGGTAGCTAGCTTCTGTGGCATCCCTGAGAGTAGTTTCAAAACAGGCAAGGACTTCCCCATATGCTGGATCCAAGCTTCTTACCATTTTGTTCCTTCACAAATGGGTGGAATTCTTCTAGAGTGTCATTCCATAAGAGGATTCCGGTGATGTGCTGGGATCAATGATACCCATAGTCCTGAGGGGTACGTGCATGTGTATGTGCGTGCACGTGGTACTCTTCACCAGATTTCCTCACAAGCAAAGTGCCAGTGTCAGTGCCTTCATGCCTTGGTGGTGATGTCTGCAAAGGATGGGTGTCTCCGTTCTCCCTCTACCCCAGGCCACCAAAATCAGGAAACACTTATGTTCCTTATGTAAGCTGATGAGTTACTCTCATATAACCTGTCACACATCTTGCATCCTTTGTAGGTGACTTATAATACTGCACACAGAATAAATACTATATACAGTTATCATACTGTACCACCTAGGGAATAACAACAGAATGTTCTACATGTTCTGTGCCACAGCCATTTATAAAACATTTTTGGTGATTAATCCTTAAGGATGCAAATCTCAGGGATGTGGGGCGGGGCAACTGTGCCACTACCAATTTGAATTACTTTACAGTCTTTTCTTCCTCATCGAGTATGTTACCATCAGAGAGCCTGAGACTGGTAAAAGACTTTCTTAGAGGAACCCTAGGCTTAATGACCAGTTCAACTGGGAGCAAACATGATGAACAGTATTTTCCGAGAGGCTTAATTCACTTAAATTGAGACACAGTCATGTTCCCTGGCTCTCTGGGAACTTGCTCAAAGCCCATATGTTTATGCAAGCATACGCTTGATGATGTGGCAGGCTCAGCTGGTGTAATCCCAAGCAGGAGTCTTTCAGAGCTAAATATGTAATGCAGGCACATTATTGCCCATTGACATATGCAAATGTAGAAATATCAGTAATGCAGACATATCCACTCAGTCTAGGGGCTGGAAAACATATTTAAGCCATCATGTGACATGCAGATACCCTCCTGTAACGCGGGACTGTGGTTGCTCTCTTGGATGCCATTCAGATCAGACAGTCAGTCCAGGGATCATCAGCCCAGAGTTCTGGCTTGGCATCTCTTAGACACTCGGCATCACTTCTAGTACACATGATGAATGGTGGCGGTCTGGAGGCACGGTCCAATCACCTTTCTTAGTTCATGTTTCTCAGCTGCATTGAAAACAAGAAATTCTTTGTTTTCTTCCCAATTTGTTACATGGCTGAGTGTACGTGTGTGTGCACAGGTGCATATGGAGGCCAGAGGCTAACCTTGGTGTCACTCCCCCACATGCTTTCCACTTTATTTGCTGCAGGGTCTCTCATCGATCTAGAACTTGCTATATAGGCTAGACTGGCTGGCCAGTAAAGCTTCTGGAATCCTCATGTCTCTGTCTCCCAAGAGCTGACATTTCGGAAGCAGGCTTACTGTGTTGGTTTTGGGCACTGAGCTCAGCTCCTTATACTTTCCAGGCAAACACTTTGCTGACTGAACCATCTCTCCAGTCCTTCTACCCAATTCTTGGCTCTTTTTCTTCTCCTAACCAAAGCTATGTCCAGTGTATGTATTTTTTGTTTTGCTTTTCAAGGTAGGGTCTCACTCCATCCCAGGCTGACCTGGAATTCACTATGTAGTCTCAGGCTGGCCTTGAACTCATGGTGATCCTCCTACCTCTGCCTCCTGAGTGCTGGGATTAAAGGCGTGCGCCACCACACCTGGCTTTCACTTATTTTTTGAGACGGGTCTCTTGTTGCTGCTAGAGCTCTCCAATTTGACTAGCTAGCCAGTAAGCTTCAGGAATTCTGTGCCTCCTGAGTACTGGGATTATAGGGATGCACTACCACTTCTGGCATTCTTAAATGGGTCTTGGGGATCCAAACTCGGGTCCTCATGCTTGTGTGGCCAGCACTTTACCCACTCAGCTGTTTTCCTAGCCCCCTTCACATTTCTTTCTGCCTGTCTCCCCTACTCGCTGAGCCCCCTCCCCTGAGCCTGCGTGGATTTAACTACAGTCTCCTCTGTACAGGAAGCCAGAACACAGAGTAAAGTACAGGGAATGTGGAATGAGAAAGAATGGGTCTAGACCTGGTGGTGCGTTTAGTGAAAGCATTTCCAAGTTCTTGGTCCTTAGCAATAAACATCATCACTCCGGGGCCCCAGTTTAAGCATTCTCAAGAGCTCCATTTTGTAAGTACAATAACTAGAAATATAAATACAGATGAATCTCTGTGAGATTTACATACATTTCATATAGATTTAGTTTTTTTAATTATTTTTATTTGAGAGAGAGAAAGAGACAGAGAAAAAGAAAGAGAGAGAGAGAAAACTGGCATGCCAGGACCTTAGCTAATGAAATCAAACTTCAAACACTTGCACCAACTAGTGGGCATGTGAAACCTTGCACGTGTCTCACCTTTGTGCAGCTGGCTTACATGAGATATGGATAGTTGAATGTGGGTCATCCTTAGGCTTTGCAGACAAGTGCCTTAACCGCTAAGCCAGCTCTCCAGCCCTAGATTTAGTTTTGTTTTTCACATTAGGCTAAAACCAGCACTTTAAAATGCTAGTGAAGGCCGAGAATGGTGGCACGTGCCTTTAATTCCAGCACTCTGGAGTCTGAGGTAGAATCGCCATGAATTCCAGGTCAAACTGGGCTAGAGTGAGACCATGCTTTAAAAGCCAGGCATGACAGTGTATACCTGTGATCACAGCACTTGGAGATGGAGGCAAGAGGGTTAGCATCCTCTACATAGGAAGTCTGAATTCAGCTTGAGCTACAAAAGACTCTGTCAAAAAAAATAAGAAGAAAGAGAGGAGCGGATTGTACAATCCACGCTAGTGTGTATTTTATGCTCCTACCAATGAGTGTACACACATACACACATGTACACACACAGTCCCAAGGTCCTCGCTTTAGTATACCCATCCAAGACTTCATTTCACTACAATCAAAAATTGATCTGCTCAAGATGTATGTTGCCAAAAATTTTTGATAAAATTCCTAATTTGAAAATGAGATTGCTGTCTTTGAGTTACTATTAGGAGAGAAGCTTGATTCAATGAAATTTGATGCCAGTTACTTTGCTGAGTTTCAAAACCTTAGCTCAACAGGGCAGTCTCCATTTTACCATGTTTTCCCCTGGAGAGTCACGGGCAGTTGTCCTGGGAGCATCTTTTGTCCTTTGGTCTCATGTCATAGTTTCCTCGGCAGCTTACAACAGTAGAGACTGGGTTACCCTCATCTAATTGGTTTCTCTCAAGGAAAATGGAAAAGTACTGGGGAAAAACTACTACCAATTATTTGGAACCAGACGGTAGATTTTGAGAAATTTATTCATGGATGTGCAAAATACATTACTATTCCCAGGGTATTGCCAACAGCAAAGTACCCAGAATTAAAGACTGCCCTGGTTCATTCCTCCTGTGCTTTTCAGCCCAGTGCCAAATTAGGTCAGAAAACCTTTTCCTTTGAACTTCTAAGTCATATATTGAATTGGGAAGAGTCACCCCTGTGGCTTTGTCACTTATTTAGTTACTAAAGCTTGTGTCTGAAGAGTCTGGGAAACAGGAGGAAGAGAGGAAATCACTTATTGGCTATTTCCCCATGCTCCCAAAGAGGAATTTCAGATATTTCTTTTCTTTTTTCTCAGTTGCACATATGGTCTGAACAAGAAGAATATTTGAGGCCATGTGCCTAAATCTTGTATTTTTTTATGTGTTGGTGAGTCCAGAGCTCTCAGGGAAGGAACGGGAGGGTAGGTGCAACGTAGGTATACAGCATGTCAGCGGCGCTCCCAGATCAGCCCTTCCTCTGCTCTTTCAGATGGCTGTGGGGGAATGGAAGAGAGAACAGCTTGAGTGTCTGATCTCAAGGGTGGGAGAGTGTCCTGAAGTTCCAGGAAAGAGGAAAACGCCATCCTGCATCTGCCACTTCCTCATCGCTGGGAAAAAGTGACCCTGCCAGAAGCAGCTCAGACAAGGAGAAGAGCTTATTTTTCCATATAATTCTAGAGGGTGGAGTCCATCACGTGGGGAAAGCATGGTACGAGCAGGAAGCGGGTATGACATCATCACTTCAGGAGGGAGGAAGGAGAGCGCATCCAGCAGGTGGGGCCAGGCTGTAACTCCTCAAGACCTGCCCACCCCACCCAGTAACACACTACTTGCCCAAGGCTCCAGCTCCCAAAGGTTCCACAGGGCCACCAGTTGGAGACTAAATATTCAAATAAGACTACAGGGGTCATTTTATATTCAAACTACCACATACTTTTTTCTCCTCCCTCACCGAGCTCTTCCGCCAGAAGGAGCACTGCCCATTGTGACATCTTAACTTAAAGGAGCCTGCTGGAGAAGTGGCAGATGAGTCACCTGAAGTAGGACTGGGAGTAGTTGTTTCAGCATTGAGAAAAATAGAAGGTAGCAATGAATTGCTACTGCAGTTTCCATAGGATTGAATTAGCATTGCTTAGCACCCCCATTGCAGACACACACACGCCATACTAATTTCTGGGCTGGGAAGATGACTCCATGAACAAAACATTTGTGGCACAAGCACAAGGACTTGAGTTCAGATCCCCAGCACCCTGTACAATACTGGCCATGACGGCATGCACCTGTAATTCCAGTGCAGGAGATGCGGAGACAGGAGGGTCCTCTGGGCTTTGCGGACAGCTAGCCTGTCTAACAGAGTCAGTGGGTTCCAGGGTCAGTGAGAGGCCCTGTCTCATCAAAATAAGATGGAGAAGTGATGGAGGAAGACGCCAACATAAACCTCTCGCCCACGCAGACATGCATCTGCACCCATGCACACATATGCCCACGTGCATGCACACATGCTCCCACACATGACCCACTCATACACATGCAAAAAAGAGATAGCTTCTTGGGTCCAGGGCCAGGCACACAGGCACACAGAATGTATGAGCTACAAAGCTACAAAGAATATGTTCTGCATCACCCCAGTAATTTCTGTGGATGAGCTCATGATCCTGTCATCCTCTACTGCACCAGTGTGCTTTGAACAGTGATGAATATCACATTTTCAATTTCTTTACTCTTAGGCACAATGACATTTTTACTGTTTCGTCTTTAATGGACAAATAAGTTTGTCTTCTTTGAGCATCCCTAATGTGGAAATCCAAAACCCCTTGGTGAATGCTGACTTTGTGAACCTGGCCTCATGTGGTAGGTCTTTGTCAAAATTCAGGTGTGCTGATAATACATACATACAGTGTATGTCTTGTTTAGACCTGGGTTCCATCCCCAGATATCCCATTATGTATATGCAGAGGTTCCAAAAGCATAAACAGCTTTGATGTCAAGAATTTTGCAGCCAGGCGTGGTGGCGCACGCCTTTAATCCCAGCACTCGGGAGACAGAGGTAGGAGGATCTCCGTAAGTTCAAGGCCACCCTGAGACTATATAGTAAATTCCAGGTCAGCCTCGACTAAAGTGAAACCCTACATGAAAAAAACAAAAAAATTGCCCATGGGATGCTCGGCTTGTTTGTATAAATAAGAGCTTCATGTCTCTCTAAAGCCACTAACCCGCCAACTGCCATCCAGCCAGCCTCTTCACGTCCCTGACGCTCTTCCTTCCGGCTACTCAGCGCTGTTTCTGCCACTGAACTTGTTCTGTGTCATGAGATGACCCGTTTGGTACGGCAGGCTCTCCTAGAACCACACCCCCGGCCTGCTTAGGTCCTGTGTGTCTCTGACATCACATTTCTATTAGCCACAGAGCGAGCCCTCCCACCTGCTTCTGTGGCTGGTGTCTTCAAAGCCTTCGCCAGCCCAGGGCTGGTTGGCCCGGGTCATGTCCCCGTGGACCCTGCCTCGCTGTGGTTCTGGCTGTTAGCTCGGGAAAGTGGCGGATCCGCGCATTCGGTTCAAATGTGTCTTCCGTACTGTGCTTGAGCAAAGCTTCACACTAGCTGGGAAAGAGAAGACAGAAGCCACATGTTTAAAGAACAACCCAGACCTGGCTCCTCTCGGCTTGCAGAAGCTTCCAGGCTGGGCCCTACAAGATGTTCAGGTGTAAGCTCTCTGTGAAGTTCTCCAACACTGATGTTTCATGCAGCTTACTGTGCGTGTGTGGTGGCCTGTTCTCATCTGCACTGCCATGGTGACTCCATCCTTCCCCACGCCTGCTTGTTGTCTTTTCACCCACCACCCCTGAGCCAAACAGAGATGTGCCAAGAAATCTGTAAAAATCTGTCAAGAAATCCTAATGTTTGAGCCGGGCGTGGTGGCGCACTCGGGAGGCAGAGGTAGGAGGATCACCATGAGTTCAAGGCCACCTTGAGACTACATAGTGAATTCCAGGTCAGCCTAGGCCAGAATGAGACAGGTCTTTATGAAAAAATAAGAGTACATCAAATAAGATAAGTCTCAGCATTTAAAAGATGTAGTAAGGTAAGGAAGGAAGAAAGGAGGGAGAGAAAAGAGAGGCAGAAAGGAAGAGAGGAAGGAGAGAGAAAAATAGAAAGGAAAAACTACTCTTTATATAAATACAATATAATATAATAATATAAAATGTTGCTATGCTTTAGATACATATGTTTCCTCGGAGGTTCGTGTGCTGGAGGCTTGCTTCTTGGGGTGATAGTGCTGGGAGGTGGTGTGGCCCTTTAAGATGTGGGGCGTAGTAGAAGGTCTTCAGGCCTCTAAGAACCCTACATTTAGAAGGGACAGTTTGGGGATGGAGAGATAGCTCAGCAGTGAAAGTATTTGCCTGCAAAGCCTCATGACCCTGGTTCAATTCCCCAGTACCCACGTGAGACCAGATGCACAAAAATGCGTAAGTTGTGGCTGGAGACCCTGCTGTGCCATGCTTTCTGTCTGTGTCTCTTCAATCTCTCTCTCTCTGCTTGAAAATAACTAAATAAAAATATTTTTAAAAATAAATTAAAAGAAGGAGGGTTTGTCTCCTTGAGTCAGTTGCTATATAAAAACCGGGGCTAATCCCTGAAGCCCTCCTCGGCTTCCTCTCTCAAGCAGCGATCTCTTCCTCCCACAGATGTCCCCGCCCTTGTGACCCTGTTTGCTGCTGGGACCTCAGTAGAGCCTAAACCAATGGTGCTGCCTGTCTGGGGCTCTCGGCCTCCAAAGCTGACCTAAATGAGCATCTGTTCTTCAGAAAGCAGCACGCCTGAGGGGCTTCCTTGTAGATGCGTGGGACGCGCCAGTAGACGTGTCTGCCCAGGTCACAGTGCTGATAAGGAAAGCGGGCCTTGCTGTGAGCAGGAACCTACTATTAGCGGCTGCACTCACCCTGGGCGAGCGTAGGTGGCCCTTGCTGGATGCCGACCCCGCGGCCTTCGCTTGCTGTGAAAGCCCTAGGGACAGTGGCTGGCCACACGTGCTTTCACCGCGTTGTCGCGATTCCAGTCAGGAGCGGGTGTGTGAAAAGAGGAAGAAGAAACGCACTGGTGTCACTTGTCACAACTCTGAGGTTGAAAGCTTCTGCTTATACTTGGGAACACGTAGCAAAGCAAGGCAGGCAAATTATTGTTTAATACATGGAAGCTGGAGAGATGGCTCAGTGGTTAAAGACGCTTGCTTGCAAATCCTGAAAGCCTGCGTTTGATTCCCCAGTACCCACATAAAGCCAGATGCACAAAGTGGCGCTTGTATCTGGAGTTGATTTAGAGTGACAGGAGGCCCTGCTGCATCCATTCTGGTCTCTCTGTCTCTCTCTGTCTGTCTGTCTGTCTCACAAATATTGTAAATAAATTAATTAAATTATATGTGAGTGCATGTTAATGTTTTAAATATAAATAGAACTGACCATTAATTTTCCAGACAAAAATTTAGCCTAGTATTTGGGGATGGGAATCTGTATGTGTGTATGAACATGTGTATGCTTAACTTACACGCCTATATTGGTTAGCGTTGGCATTGTTCCCACTTGAGGAAACCAACTCTGTACATGTCAGGTGAGAAAAGAGCAGGATTGCAGTGCACGTAGTCTAGAACCTAGGCCTCTTCCCTGCGCTGTAACATTAATAGGAGTTTAAGGCTTGACAGCAGTTTGTCACCAGAAGTCACCTTTATTGACACGCCACTGCCTGTATATGCCGGCATTGATTTGTCTCATGTAATATCCATATCTTCATGGGCTTGGGTGTATGGTTGTCTGTTGTCAAGAAAATTGAACAGTTCTCCTAAAGTCACCAATTATTTAGCTCTTTTGTTTGTTTTCTTAATTTTATTAGTGTGTTTACGTTTTGGTGTGTGTGTGTGTGTGTGTGTATGTGTGTATGTGTGCATGTATGTGTGTGCCACTGCAAACAGAATGCCAGACATTTGCGTAACTTTTTGTGTCTAGGTTTACGTGTGTAGCTGGATAATTGAAACTGGCCCTGGTAGGCTTTGCAAGCATCCTTTAACCACTGAGCCATCTTCCCAGCCCCAAGCCCAGATCTTGTATGACCACAAAGTCAACCATGTCCTGTGGCCCATTAGTGAGAACTGTGCTATTCAATCTTAAATGCAGTGGTTAAACAAAACAGGTGTTCCTTTCATTGAAGAGCCAAGAAGGCTTTCGGAATGGGGTATTCCCTTCGTCCCAGGCCCTGGCATTGCCTGTGAGGGGCAGTCGGTGTGATAGCATGCCTGATTCACAGGCCGTGACCACTCGTCCAGGGAGAGTAAATTTTCGGTGGTTGAATGAATACTTGATTAAGTTAATGACTGAGGCAAGGTGAAGAGGGCAGGTTTGGATCGGAATCCCGTAGGTTTCTGGCAGCTCGCTCAAACGTCCTTAATGTCCCACTGGCTTGTGTGAGGATCATGTGAGTCTCTGGAGAGGCGGCTGCACTGGCTCAGCTGCAGGTAGCAAGCCTGTGTCCCTTCTGCAGGTGATCGGGAGGGACTCCGGCCTTGTTGGCACCACGCTGCAGCCTGGCTCTGAAATAAACGAGGTAGCAAGTAGGTTTGGCCCATGCTGAGCTTTTCAAAAGGCACCATTCATCTTCTGGGGGTCAGAACTCAGCCACCCATTCACAGAAGTGTGAGTCATACCCCTCGTTTTAAAACAAACATTTATTTCGGAGAGATGTCTTCTCCTGGCTGCTTGGTCCAGCTGTCCTTTCTGCCCTTGATTGAGGCTGGTTCTAGTAAAACTGTTGTCTTTGTCAATGAGACTCCTTCCCATAAATCCAAGGGCTACTGAAGCACTTCTTTGAGATGGATCATAGCACCGTATGGTAATGGCCTGACATAAATGGATGGGGAAGATTAGAGGCCCTCCGCATGGCATGCATCCTCAGCCACAGCACCACGCCCCGTGTCCTCACGCACCCTGATCCAGGAAATCTCAAAGGGTCATAATTTCATGTGAGAGAAGGTAGCAGAAGTGGGACTCTAAGCGCGGATTCGTGGCTCATGATCATTGTTTTGTGTCCTTCCATCTTTTCACACTTCCAGCCCTCGTGGATTTCACCCGCCCGGGTGCTTCATACACGAGGAATCAGACACTGCCCCTTGGCGTGTGGCTTCTTTCACAGTTCATCTGCGTTACAGCACGGATCGGAATTGCAGTTCTCTGTGAGGAACGGGGTCTGAAGAGTAATCTGTTTCCGGGATACCACGCTTTGTTTATCTGTTGCTCTACTGACAGACATTTGGATTGTCACACCTTTTGGCTATTGTGAAAAACGCTCCTATGAACATTAGGTTTATGATTCCTGGCTAAGCTGATAATTTTAATTCTGTTGTATACTGAGTTAATTTCTTTTCTGGTTTCTGTGACAAAATATCTGAGAAAAGCAACTAAAGGGGGGGGGGCTTTTTTTGACTCACCGTTTGCAAGAACAGCCCATCATGGTGACAGCAAGAAAGACTGTAGTCGTGGTGGCAGTGAGGCAGCGGGCCACACAGGCCCACAGTCAGGAAACGGGAAAGAACACTGGCACTCAGCTTCCCTTCTCCGCTTTCTCTTGTTCAGTCAGGGACCTCAGCCCATGGCAGGGTGGGTCTTCCTTCCTCAAGAAACTGATCTGGAAGCTGGCTCAGACACACCCACACGTGTACCACGCGCGTTCACCGTGAGCATTAAGCAGCACAGCGTATACCCAGAAGCAGAGCCGCTGGATTCTCTGACAGCTCTGGGGGAGGGGCTCTGTATATAACCTGCCAAACAGTTTTTCTGTGTTAAAAACCCTCAGCAAAGCACAAGTGTCCAGTTTCTCCACATCCTTACCAGCAGTCGTGGTTATTTTCCATCTCTTGGTTTGGTTTGGTTTGGTTTGGATTGGATTGGATTGGATTGGATTGGATTGGATTGGATTGGATTGGATTGGTGCCTGATTGTGGATGTGTAATTCATCTTTAACATGCCCATGAAGGGGTGAGAATACTCTTTTTGTGTTGTCAGAGTTAGGGGACATATGAAAGGCTGGATGTCAGGTCATTCGGGTGGGAGGAGAAGTCTTAAATTGCTTGCCACTCAAGCATGAGGACCTGAGTTCAGATCCTACCACCCATGTAAAAGGTGGATGTGGTAGATGGACCAGTAACCTTTGCTCTGGAGAGCAGAGACAGGGCATCCCCAGAACTTCCTGGCTGTCTTGTCTAGCAGAACTTGTGAGCTCTCTAGGTTCAGTGAGAGACTTTGTCACATAAAAATAATATAGAGATGTTGCTTAGTAGTTAAAGTGCTTGCTTGCAAAGCCAAAGGACCCAGGTTAGGTTCCCCAGGACCCACATAAGTCAGATGCACAAGGTGATGCATGCATCTGGAGTTCGTTTGCAGTGGCTGGAGGCCCTGACGGGCCCATTCTCTCTCTCCCTCTTTCTCTCTGTCAAATAAATAAAAATAAAATATAGTTAAAAAAATTAAATTTTAAGGTGGAGAACAAGAGAGGAAGATACAACATATAGACTTGCAATCTCCACTCTCACTTGCACATACATGCAACCACATGGTCAGGCACACACACACATACACATGTACACACACACAAAGAAACATATCATTGCGATGTACTGTTATTTTATATGCTATCTGGAGATTTGAACTCAGGCCACCATCATGCTTGCTCAGAATTTGCACCTAACCACTGGGCCACCGCTCAGCCCAGCACTGGTTTCTTCCTCTGCAGGAGAGGAGAGTCAAGCTCATGCTGAGGCCTAAAGCTTCTTGCCTTCGAGCTGTGGCCATTGTTACGGTCACTGTTCAGCAAGATCACAAACGCTGTGAGCCCAGTGCTGGGTATGTAGTGTCCTCCTCCGTGCTTGGCTGAAGTGCTCCAGGGTCTGGAGAGCCAAGGGTTGCAGCAAGTCCCTCCCTTCAGCCTGTTTGGATATTTCGTACCCTCAACTAGGGCAGGTTTCTAGTAAATGAGTTGTACTGTGGCCTGGGAACATTGACAGGAGCCAGCCAGCTGATATACTGTCTGCATTGTTACGATGCTTAGGACACTGTCACCAGAATGTGGATCGGCCTTGTGCCTCCCACGCCATTGGAAAAGCCATGGGACAGCTTTCTCTCGGGGCTCCTGGCTCGGGCCCCATCTCACTTGATAAGACAGCCGCTGCCCTCTCCTGCTGCTCCCCCACCTGTGCCCTGGCCACTGTTTGTTTCCACAGATCTTGTCCTGTGACTCATGGGTCATGAGGCATTCTCATCCCTGTGCCTTGATGGGCCTCAGTTATTTTCCTTACTTTATTACCTGCTCCATGTATGTGTGTGTAACTATCACCTGCTGAAAGAGTTTATTGGCCAACTACAGAGCTAGAACAGTTTCCACAAGATGTCTCTCACTTCTGACAAAATTGAAAACCTGAGAGTCTGCAAACCACCCTCGGCTTCAGTAACTCTAAGAACTCATTGCCAGCCGAGAACGCAGTGTCCCCAGGCAGGACGTCAGGGCAGAGGCGGAGGGAAAGGGTCCACATGCAGGGCCTGTCATTGAGGTAGAGTTACACACAGCATCACTTCCTGCCAGCCAGGGATGCTCACCCAGCCTTGAGTCTCCAGTGGTTACTGTAGCTGACTGTAGTGTGCTATTGTGACTGACCCTTAGCTCCTCATAGGTTGGATCTAACAGGATGTACTCCAAAAGTTGTCGCTCATGGTGTTAGATTTCCAGGGACCAGAGCCCCCAGGCAGACCCTAGAGGCTCCAGGCCACCTCTGAGTGACATAAGGCAAGGGCCAGACCTCTGCCTGTGTGAGTGTGAGGTCTTCACTGTAGGTTTAACACCCTCTGCACGATGTAACAACACAGTGTAATCTCTGGCTTCCTTTTGGATGAGCCAAGATTTTCAGTGTGTTTCTGCAGTTCATTCCTTGCTGGGAAACGTGCTCCATCTTAGCTCCCAGAAAGCCTGCCCCCTAGTGGCCGTGGGCCCTGAGCTGCTGTGGGCACTTGGTCTCCTGGTGCCAAGAAGCCTCAACTGTGAGTATAGTCAGCTGGCTGACTTGCCTGGGGCAGGGGAGGGAGAATTTTGCATCTTCCTCTGATGCTTTTTGGAAACTACTCATTCAAACAGTATCATAGAAAAGCAGGCAGGGTGGAACCTGGAGATTCACCCTCAACCCTTGCCAAGAAACACCAGCCTTGTGTGTGTGTGTGTGTGTGTGTGTGTGTGTGTGATCACTTCCGTGTTCTTCAATGTAAATGGGGTCCTGTGCTAAGAACTATCATAAGTCTATCTAGCAAAGAAAAAAACGCTCTTCAATATCAGTGACATTCATTTGGAATAAATCACAGATGTGTGTGAGGAAACAGCAGGTGTATGAACGGGTGGACAATCTGAACCAGGAGAGAGACAGACGGACGTGGGTGACCTCCGGGGACTGGAGAGGAAGCGTCTGCGTGTACTAGGAAGACAGCCATTCATGTAGCACGCTCGTTACGCCCGGCATAGTGCATATCAGTATCTCCCCATTTTATTGGTTGAAGTATTAATTTCAAAATTACACATGGGTTAAAGACTTGCCTCCATATACTAGGGCGTATATGTAATTTTGAATACAATGAAATTTACATTAGAAGGAAAGTAAGATGATATAAGCCGGGACTGGACTCTGTACTCAACTTCACACCGCACCCATTTGAACAAAATGTGGTTCCTTTTCACCAAGCTGGGCATAGTGACCCCGTGCTTGCAATCCCAGAACCAGGAGCTCAGGTTCAGCCTAAGCTACAAAAGACACACTATCTCATATATATACATACATATATATACATATACATATACATACACATACACACATACACACACACACACACACACACACACACACACATATATATATATATATATATATCAGCAGTGGTCATGATAGAGATACATTTTCTTCCCATCACTGTTAGTGGCAGTGTCGTGAATGCTTCTTGCTGACAGCCCGTGAGCGCTTCATGAGCTGGGCAGGAAGCTGCGCTGCTGTAGAAATAAGAACATCTCATCAAGAGTGGAACGTGGCAGCTTTGTTTTCTCCCTTGTCCTGCTGATGCCGCCCTGGCCACAGCTGAGTCATGAGGAGGACCACTCTGCCTCTCCTTGAGACAGTGTGCCCTGGAGAGGACTGAGAACCACGCAGGCCCCTGGGACTGGTGCCAGCCTTTGCACTGGAATGTCGGCTCACCAGTCATCCGGGCGCCCCTGGAAGGCGATTCTGGCATGCGGGACACTTGAAAGCCTAGAGGGTTTTGCTGATGCGTTTTGCCAGGAGAGGTCTTGACAGAAAGGCATTTCCAGCTTTTCTTAAAACTCTAGGTCTTCTACTTCAGCTGGACAATTCCCTCTGGGCCCATTTGGGTCCAGATGGTCATTTTCCTGTCTTGAGCCTTTCCAGGAATTCCAGCACGGGCAGGCGGCCAGAGGACACTGGTGACGCCCCGAGCTGCAGCCACAAGTCCTCAGGGTGAGCAGCTTCCAGAGATGGCTGCGGCCAGCCACGGGCATCACCGCTCCCTCCTGCTCCGTGCCTGCCCTCCTGGACTTGGAGACGTGCCGGGAAACCTTGAGGTAGACCCATTCTCACAAAACAGCTGTGCTGATGTTTACAAACGCCCCCATGATCCCTGTCATCGAGTGGACCAGCATGGTACCCCCAGAAGCCAGGAGCCTAGAGAAAATTTGCCCAAGGCTTGGTGAGGGCTGTCTCTCCCTTATGCCCATATCAAGCCCCTGGAGGGACAGAGGGACAACGGAAGGAGGCAACATGTTAGCCTACTGCCATTGAGCCCAGAGGACTCCCCTCCCACCCACACTGACCTTGAAGGCCTATAATCAGAGGGCGAACTCCGCCCTGGACACAGAGCTTCCCCAAGCCAGTGTGCACCCATATGGGACTGTGTTATTTGGGAAGGATTTAAATTTTTTAAGCATTGCATTAAATTTAGTCATATTCATTGCCTGCCACCAAAAGAAATCCGCAAACATGCATGCCCCCAAAACTGCACATGGTGCCGAGAATGTCGACAGCGAGGCCAGCTTTCTCCCGCCTTGCCTTGGCCTCCACGACTGCGGCTGTCTGCGGTAGCTCCTCGCGAGCACACGTTGCCCTCAAAGGCAAGCCTGGTGCTGTGCCCTGCTGCCATCTGCTAAGGAGAGCCTGCACCATCCAACTGTGACTTTGAACTTGTGTTTGTTCCCCTTTTAATTTTTTAAAATTTATTTGAGAGAACAAGAAAGAGGGAGAGAGAGAAAGACAATGGGCACACCAGGGCCTCCCGCTGCTGCAAATGAACTCCAGACGCAGGCGCTACCTTGTGCATCTAATTTTTGTGAGTCCTGGGGAATCGAACCTGAGTCCTTTAGCCTTTGCATGCAAACACCTTAACTGCTACATGATATCTCCAGCCCCCCTTTAATGTTTTTAAAACTATTTTGTTTATTTGAGAGTGAGAGAGAGAAGGGGTATACCAAGACCCCCAGCCACTGCAAAGGAACTCACGATGCATGTGTCACCTGTGCATCTCTGGTTTACATGGTTACTGGGGAATTGATCCTTGGTCCTTGGCTTTGCAGGCAAGTGCCATAACCACTGAGAAATATCTCCACACACCCCCCTTTTAATTCTTTTTGCACATGTAATATGCAGGGGATGTATGTGTGTGTGGTGTGTGCACATGCATGTACAGATTGTGCACACATGTGCAGAGGTCAGAACAGCGTCCTCTGTCATTCACTGTGGGTTTCCTTGCAATGAAGTCTCTTATCGAACAGAAGCTGCATTTTGTTTTTCAGTAAGACTGGCTGACCCACAGCCCCTAGAGATCTTCAGGTCTCTGCTCCTCACACCCAGGACTGGGGTTACTGATGTGCATGGCCACACCCAGCTGTTTGCATGGGTGCTGGGAAACTGAGCTCAGGCTGAGCCCGGCCCTCTCGGGCCCTCATGCTTGCCGAGCCATCTGCCTGACCCTCTTCCCACTGTTTTGTGAAGCCGGGGCTTGCTCTGTAGCCTAGGCTGGCCTAAAATCTGCAGTCCTCCCTTCTCAGCTTCCACAGTGCTGGGATGGCAGGTGGATGCCAGCACACCTTGCTTTAACCCGCTTGTTGTGACACTGTCCCCTGTGCGCTCCAGGTGCCCTCTGCAGTCTGGGGCCTGAAAGAAGAACGGATGGGTGGCACTGAACTTGGGTGTTGGGTCTCAGACTCCCAACTTGCTTTGCTTGTGAAATAAAGCCTCTTGAACTCTCTTCCTTAGTCACCCCAGAGCAGGACACAGAATGTCACGACAGTTACAGTCTTTAACTAATTTCCACTTGAGGCAAAAGCTTCCTTTGTGTGTGTGTGTGTGTGTGTGTGTGTGTGTGGTGTCTCTTTTTTACACAGAGAGGGGGTGGGGGAAGAAGTTCTTCACCATCAAAGCCCCTCACAGTAGTACTTTTCAGTGAGTCAGTGTGCCCCACATCACCATTGGGTCCAATAAAGATGTGACTCCAGTGCTCATTCTATGCTCCTGTGACCTCAGTTGAGCCTCAGTGTCCCCGTCTGAAAAATGAATGACGTCAACATCTTCACTGTCAATCACTTCCTAAAAACCACCTCTGCACGCTGCACTGGGAGCAAGCTGTTACTACACAACCCTCTCATGGGCTCAGTCCCAGCACGACGTAAACTGGATGTGGGTGAGCATATGCCTGATTCCCAGCAGGCTTATCTTCAGCTGTGTAGCGAGTTCAAAGCTAACCTGGGCTACATGAGACCATCTACAAATGCATTGGCTGTATTCATAGGTATTTTAGCACACTGGTCACAGATTAGACAAGCCTGAAACCATTCCTAAATCAGCTCTCTCCAGCCCTGCTACTAAGCCAATTGAGCTATGGAAACCAAAGGCAGACATTTATTTTTATCCTGGTTAATCTTGATTTTCTTGGTTCTTTTCCATCACGTCCAACCTCTCAGGATATGTTTGACTATTAATCACAACATACTAACTGTCCCTTCCAGCCTTCTGTTACCTCTGCGGACGATAACCAGAACACGCACAGAATGCTGAACAGAGAAAACTAAAGAAAGCATTGTGACGGGTAGCCTGGAACGAAGTGGTGTTTGATGAGTGTGTCCGTGACGCACTTCCTTTGAATCATGCTTGGTCTGTCAGCCATGGGGGTATCTAACACGTTCTTCTGCATCTTGGACGCTCCAAGGATGCTGAGGTGGTTTCCCATTTCGTGGTGGGCTACATTGAAGGGTCTCTGTAGTGTGATGCCATAGTCATTGCCTCTAGGAGCACAGGAACAGTGGAAGGATGCTGGTGAGTTGGGATCTCAGGAGTCCTCCCCGTGTTGCTGTGGCCTCTGCCCTGGTATTAGGTATAATGCTTGGGGACAGTGCGCTCCGGATTCAGGGTTTTATTTTAGGATATTTGTGTAAGTTCATTGAGGTATTTTGGGAATGAGACCCAAAATCTAACCCCTCACATCACATAGGCCTGTAGGCTTCTGAGACATTCTCCTGTAGCTTGGGTTGATCTTGAATTCATTGTGTAGCTGAGGATGGCCTTGGGCTGTTGATCATCCTGTGACCACCTCCCAAGCGCAAGGGCTTGAAGGTGTGTACCACCACGCCTGGCTTATTTATACTCCTACCTTACACACTTGGCCTGAAGGTGACTGTTGGTAATTCTTGCAGTGCATGTGCCTCCTGGTGGCCCTGCCGTGTGGGGCCAGGTGCTGATTTTCCACTGTGTCATGTTGGCACTCACAAACACAGATTTAGGGTTTGCTTGTTGGAACGCTCCAACCTATCCTGATACTACTGATCAGTCTGCATTTTCTTTTCCTGTTTGTGGAAGGCAGGGCATGCCAGGCTCTCTCGAACTAAGAGACGCAGGATTGAGTTTAGGATAAGTTTATTATGCACCCTTGGAGTGAATTTGTAGGACTGTACATATCAAATGTATGCATAGCATCTTCTATTCAAAATGGTTGGTTGTAGTTACAGAACTTAGAACCAGTGGCCATATATTCTTCTGCCCCTAGCTTATGTATCTCATTTTCATGTCATTTATCAGTCTGGATCTGGTAGTATCCAAAAAAGCAACTAAATTATATAATGATTGAGTCCTGTGTAATGCTTATAATCACCTTTAAAATATGTTTCTACATAAATTTTAAATGTGTGAGTAACGGGGTATATGTGCCATGAAAGGAAAAAGGGGGCTGCTTGTGGAGGGAAGAGACCAGCAAGAAGAGAAGGGGAGGGAAGTCAGGAGTTTCAAAAAGAAAAACAAAGTATAAAGATACCTGTGTATGAAAATGTCACAATAAATCCACTGCTTTGTATACTAAAAAAATAATTTTTAAAATGACAAAAAAATCAAAGAAAATGGATATTTGTTATTTAGAGTTGTTTGGGGTTTCATGATCCCAAAGGAAATTTTGCTCATGTATCTGCAGGGCTGTGTCAATTTCCTATTTATCTCCCAACACCTGACCAGGTATTCCAGTTCTAGAAAGAGCTATTTATATTACTTATGTCTTATTATATATTATAGTATTTATGATACTTATATTATCAGTGTGGCTCCAAGCTTGGAAAACATCTCTGTTGTTGGCAGTGGCATGCATGAGGTAGACTCTAGGACCCCGAAGGGGGCAGTTGAGGACACTGCAGCCATTTGTCTGCAACTAGAAAGAGATACTAAAAGTAGAAATCCTATTCTCCCTTCCTCTTCTTTTTTATTTCTTTTGCCTGTCTCATTCCCTTCACTTTCCTACTCTATTTTTTGACCTTCATAAATTACCCCTTTTCTCTCATCCCAGGAATAACTCAGTATAGTGGCGCGCTCTGCCGCCCCCTTGTGGCCCACTGGAAATACAACAGGATCCAGTCCTACTTGATGGACTATGTCATCAGTACACAGAGCCAATGGAACAGACTGGACCCATCACTTCCAGATAGAAAGCCCTGTCTCCTTCCTGGTGAACTGGTAAACACTCCCAAATTTAGAATTTTTGAGGCAGTGACACATGTTTTATTTCCCAGCAATTTGGGAGCCTGAATTGAGAGAATCTTAAACCCAGGAGTTCAGGGCCAGCCTGAACAATCTAGCAAGATCTTGCCTCCCCCCCCCCCCCCGCTTCTTAAACACTATTACAGAATTTCAAATTTCAAAACTAAATAAATGTATTATCAGGAAGGCCTGAGATACACTATGTCAGTGAGCGCTGGCTCGCCCTGCCCTGGTCTTATCATTGGCAATCTGCAGCAGAGACGTTGTTTCTTTCCCGGTGGTGAGCTTTTCGGGAGAATTAACTTGACTTAGTTTGCCAAAGCTGACTTTCTCGGGCTGAGGAGGAAGCTAAGCGTCAGTGCTTGCCTAGCTCAAGGCCCTCGGCTCTCGGCTCAGTTCCCTCCTGGCTCCATGTACAAAAGCTGATAGGTTTCCATCGGGCATGGGTGGACACACACGTTCAGAGGTGACAAGCCTGCATCTCTCAGATAAGTAGCATCAATCACAGCCTGTACTTTGGAGAACCAAGTCAGCATTCTTTTCTAAGCTTGGAAATGCTAGGTTCTTAGATCCCTCCAGAGGGGTTTTCTAGTTTTGTGTATGGTGTGTTCCCTTGTACAGTTTCTATTTGCGTAATCCTGATGGCTCTCTTCCTGGATGTGTTTGACATTTTACTTGGCTTGGAAAGGACTTTCATGGCCCCACTTTTTCTTCCCTAGAGCTGCCTTGAGCTAATTAGCCTACTCCCTTACTGGCTGGGACTACAGTATGCAAATGTTCCCATTTCGTATTCTGACATACCACTCTTGCATGAACTTCCCTAATGAAATCCTGTGGCGTTTTTATTGGGGCAGTGCTACCAGAGGACCAGCAGGGGGCGCATGGAAAGGTCTCTGAATGGATCTCAGAAATGAGTGCTTCTTGCCAGCTGAGACTGTGGACACGGATCCAATCCCATTTCTCAAGAGTCAATCTTGAGGCTGAAGACAAAAGGTTATCACTAATACTTTCCAGACAGCTCAAAGTGGCAGATTTTGTGATACTTTTTATTTAACTTTATTCTGTCTTGGATGGAGTTGTAAATACTGGGTATAAATTGTGTTGTGCTCTTAATAAGAGGATGCTGTATGGCACGATGTTATTTAGGACATACCTTCCTTCTACCTCAAGGCTTTCATAAGTCCTCAGAAACAATATTAGCTCTTAATTTCTTCAGCATCAATACTTAAAGGCTTCTCTTGTCAACATAAGAAACCCTGTTCTTCCTGAACTATCTTTGGTATTTAGACACCAATTTTTTGTTTTTAAGAAGAAACTTTGTATGTGTTGGTACCATCATTTCCCTGCTCCCTGCCCCCACTGAGGGTCCTCCTCGGTGTGATTGCTGGTGCTCCCTATAGGCCCTCGGGTTATGAGTTGTGACAGCAGCAGTCATAGACACCAGATTTCTAACCTTTCACTTTACTGTATACACAGGACTTTCTTTAGGGCTGTTATTAGGGAAGGACAACTTCCTGCTGTGTCACTTGCCTGTCGCCTACACTGAAGCAAAATCAACGAGAGCCATTACCGCACTGCCTGTCGCTCGCTGTTAGAAATGAGGTGGAGAACTGAGAGCCACACGGGGCAGTTCTGGGGTTGGGTCCCACAGAGTAGAGGAGAAAAAGAGAGAAAAGGAGTATTGTCATAGCAGGTGCCTCTTTGTTGCCTCACTCAGTGTGGAGAAAGAATGGAGGGATTCTGAGCACGTAATGCGGTCGTTGTTTATTTTGTTGGCTTTGCTTTGTTTTAGGTTTTGGTTTATCAAAGCAGGGTTCTTACTCTGCATCCCAGGCTGGCCTGGACCTCACTATATATCCCAGGCTAGTCTACCTCTTGCCTCTACCTCCTGAGGGCTGGGATTACAGATGTTCATCAACACACCCAGCTTAGGTCTGTTTTAAAGTCAGGTGATATGAAAGAGAATCTGGAAAGAAGTGGTCTTGAACCCGAATGTGTGCAGTTCGCAAACCCCTCCCACGTGTGTCCCCGACCCAGCCCTCGGGGTCACAGCATGACACTGCTTCATCGGGACACTCACCTGTCGTCGTTCGTGTGGCCCATGGTGGTAGTCTTGGTATTCCACTGATGCCAAGTGGGCATTAGTGGCACGGTGCTGGTGACTTGGAATTCAGCACCTACATGGAGCCTGGCATACAGGGCCCACCAGAGCAGTCTCTAGCATCCCTGTTTGCATGGCCAGATTCAGACACTCGGGAAATTTAAGATGAAGATAGGTGTGTTGGCACAGGCCTGTAGTCCCAGCACTTGGGAGGTGGAGGCAGGAGGATCATGAGTTCAAGGTCAGCCTCAGCTGCACAGTTTGAGGCCAGCATGAGCTCATGAGACCCTGTTTCAAAAGGTAAGAAAGAGAGAGAAGTCGAGGGGAAAAAAGAAACCGTATCATCTACCCTGCAAGAAGGAAAGGAAAAGGTAGAGGAGAAGGGAGGCTGTGGGAAGCGGTTAAGAATTATGAATTCTGGGCGGGGAAATGACGGCGCTTGGCTGAGTGAAAGAGTTCTGAGCTGAGGTCGTCATGCTTGCACAGCAGCGCGGAGCCATTTCCCAGTGTTCACAGGAAAGGCGGGGTCCCAGCAGCGCCCCCCTTCAATCCCAGTGCTCCAGGTACTAAGACGGGCTGGGCTAGGGCCAGCCGACAAGTTTAGCCAAATCTGTGCACTGCAGGTTCAGGGAGAGACCCTGTCTCAAAACAATAAGGCAAAAAGTGACTGATAGTGACACCTGACATCAACCTCTGGCCTCTGTGTTCACATGCACATGTATGCACACACACACACACACAACATACATACACATGCCAAAAATATATATAAGAACTGTTAACTCCATAATTTTTTTTAAAAGCCTTATGACTGGCGAGATGGTCCAGTGGGTAAAGTTGTTACATACAAGCATGAAGACCTGGGTTCAGGTCCCCAGAGCCTACATAAAAGCCAGGTGCCTGTAATCTCAGCAGGGGGAGGCGAAAACAGCAGGATCCCTGGGACACCCTTGCTCACTAGTCTCACTAAATTGGCCATCTCTAGGTTCAGTAAGAGACCCTGTCTCAACCTAAATAAATAAACAAAGAAACAAAGTGTGGGGGCTTGAGAGATAGATGACTCAGTGAGAAAGGAGCTTGTTTGCAAAGCCTGATGTCCTGGGTTCAATTCCCCAATGCCCACATAAAGGCAGATGCAGAAAGTGGTGCATGTGTCTGGAGTTCATTTGCAGTGGCTGGAGGCCCTTGTGTATCTATTCTCTCTCCCTCTCTCTCTCTCTCTCTCTCTCTCTCTTGTAAATACAAATAAATTATTTGAAAAAAAAAGTGAAGAGTGACTGAGGAAAGACACTCAACACTGACCTGTGGCCTCCACATACACATGTATGCGTGCCTACACCCACAAGTATGCCCACCTACATGTGATCATGTATATACACACACGAACACACACTGTGTATGTTTCTACGTGTATATATGCCTTGTAGGCACTTAGCTCAATGTCTTAATCCTGCACCTGTGTTAGCCAGCTCCATTAGTATTTAATCTGCTTTAAGGCTAGGGCTATGATTAGGATTTTGGAGTTCTTATTGAATCCATGGGTTTCCTCTTAATCTTGTCAGGGAATGATTTTTTGATTGTTGTTGGTTTTATTTCTTTTTTTTCCCCCCAGAACTGATGTTCTGATTTCCTTCCCTTCTCTCTTTCCTGTCCCCCACCCCCACCCCACTCCTGGTCTCTTCCCTTTCTCAGGATCCGGAACTACTGCCACTGGCCTAGGGAACCCACGGGGAGATGATTCCCCATGAAGGGCCTGGATCCCCTACAGACATCAAATGTGACTTTCTCTTTATCAGACTGAAATCAGAGCCAGTCAGACAGTGAGACTCCACCGTGGAGGGGGGACTGCGAAAAATGAAATCCAACCAAGAGCGGAGCAACGAATGCCTGCCCCCCAAAAAGAGAGAGATCCCCGCCACCAGCCGGCCCTCGGAGGAGAAGGCCACTGCCCTACCCAGCGACAACCATCGTGTGGAGGGCGTGGCATGGCTCCCCAGCACCCCTGGGAGCCGGGGCCATGGGAGTGGACGGCATGGGCCAGCAGCGACTTCGGGAGAGCTTGGTTTACAGCAGGGAATGGCTTTGCACAAATCACTGTCCACCGGGCTGGACTACTCCCCGCCCAGCGCTCCCAGGTCCGTCCCCACAGCCACCACACTGCCCACAGCCTACCCTCCCCCGCCGTCTGGGACCCCAGTGTCTCCTGTGCAGTACGCCCACCTGTCACACACCTTCCAGTTCATCGGGTCCTCCCAGTACAGCGGGCCTTACGCTGGCTTCATCCCCTCACAGCTGATCTCCCCATCTGCCAACCCTGTCACCAGTGCAGTGGCCTCGGCTGCGGGGGCCACCACACCATCGCCACGCTCCCAGCTCGAGGCTTACTCCACTCTGCTGGCCAACATGGGCAGTCTGAGCCAGGCGTCGGGACACAAGGTTGAACCCCTGCCACAGCAGCACCTCGGCAGGGCTGCAGGGCTGGTCACCCCAGGGTCCCCTCCACCCAGCCAGCAGAACCAATATGTCCACATTTCCAGCTCTCCACAGAGCTCGGGGCGGGCAGCCTCTCCTCCCGCCATCCCCGTCCACCTCCATCCCCATCAGACGATGATCCCACACACGCTCACCCTGGGGCCCTCCTCCCAGGTGGTGGTACAGTACAGCGATGCCGGGGGCCACTTTGTCCCTCGGGAGCCCGCCAAGAAAGCCGAGAGCAGCAGGCTTCAGCAGGCCAAGGAGGTCTTGAACGGGGAGATGGAGAAGAGTCGACGGCATGGGGCACCATCCTCCGTGGACCTGGGTCTGGGCAAGCCAGGCAGCAAGTCAGCGCCTCACCCATATGAGTCCAGGCATGTGGTGGTCCACCCCAGCCCTGCGGAGTACAGCAGCCGCGATCCCACGGGGGTCCGGGGCTCTGTGATGGTCCTGCCCAACAGCAACACACCGGCTAGCGACTTGGAGGTCCAGCAGGCCACGCATCGGGAAGCCTCCCCCTCCACCCTCAATGACAAGAGCGGCTTGCACTTAGGGAAGTCTGGCCACCGCTCCTACGCGCTGTCCCCCCACACGGTCATCCAGACCCCACACAATGCTTCGGAGCCTCTCCCCGTGGGCCTGCCAGCCACGGCCTTCTATGCTGGGACTCAGCCCCCTGTCATCGGCTACCTGAGCGGCCAGCAGCAGGCCATCACCTACGCGGGCAGCCTGCCCCAGCACCTGGTGATCCCTGGCACTCAGCCACTGCTCATCCCCGTGGGCAGCCCGGACATGGACACTCCTGGGGCAGCTTCGGCCGTGGTCACGTCATCGCCCCAGTTCGCTGCAGTGCCTCACACGTTCGTCACCACTGCCCTGCCCAAGAGTGAGAACTTCAACCCCGAGGCCCTGGTCACCCAGGCTGCCTACCCAGCTATGGTGCAGGCCCAGATCCACCTACCAGTGGTACAGTCGGTGGCGTCCCCTGCTGCGGCCCCACCCACGCTGCCACCCTACTTTATGAAAGGCTCCATCATCCAACTGGCCAATGGGGAGCTGAAGAAGGTGGAGGACTTGAAGACGGAAGACTTCATCCAGAGCGCGGAGATCAGCAGCGACCTCAAGATCGACTCCAGCACAGTGGAGAGGATCGAGGACAGCCACAGTCCTGGCGTGGCCGTGATCCAGTTTGCTGTGGGTGAGCACCGAGCACAGGTAACCATCGCAGGGGGTCCCACGGGTAGGAGACCCTGCCCCTGTTCTGTCTGTCACCTCCCGACAAGGTTGTTGCTGCTATCAGACAAGATGGCTAGTGCCCGCTGGTAGTTAGACTGTAGACCTGCTCTTTCCCTTTCCCTGCCTCGCTTTCGAAGAAAATCACGCCACCTTCTCCATAGCAGTGGGCATTTGGGATGAGTTCACTTATGCTTCTTTTATGTAAAGTGCCAACAACTGCGTATTGTCCTCGGACAAATGAGAAATGAGCAGCCCAGACTGAGAAAGGCCAAATGGCCTCAGACCCCGCAGGTAGGGACTTAGCAGGAAAAGACGTAGGCTGCTGTTGCAGCTAAGTACCTTGGAGGCCACAGTCATCATATCCCAATTTCATCATCCATGTTTAAAAACATGGAGTTTAGTATTATTTAGGTATGGTATATTATTTTAGCATGACATTTAGAATTATTTAGCTAGGGCAGAGCCAACAGGTCAGGAGATGACTGTTGGAAAGATGGTTTGTTATACTCTCAGATGCTGTGGGGGAGGAGCAGGAGTGTACGGAGCACAAGAAAAACCTGAGCAAGCACCTTTATTTATGTTGGTTGGCATGGGAAGGCATGGGCAAGATGGGCTGCTGCATGACTTCTCCTGAGAAGATAAGGACACAGGCCTATTTTCCCCAGAAATCTAAAGACATACCATAGTAGTGATTTCACCAGAGTCTAGCTTAGTAAACCAATGAGTTTATTGTGGTTACTAACAGGCCATGTGGAGGTCCAGGTAGGGTCTCACTCTACCCCAGGCTGACCTGGAACTCACCCTGTAGTCCCAAGCTAGCCTCAAACTCAACGGTGATTTTCCCACCTCTCCCTCCTGAGTGCTGGGATCAAAGATGTACGCCACCATGCCAAGTTAGGAATATCTTAATTAGAACCCATTATTCATCTAATAGCTGCCGCTCACTCCTAAGTGAAACAAGGGAGACGTCTAGAAGAAAGAAATGATTGGCTCTGAGCAAAATGCACTCAGCGGAGGCTGTGTGAAGCATAGGAAACCCAGAAGGAAACGTAAACGCAAAATGACACCGAGATTATGGCCAGAGGCTTTTGTTGTGGGAACATTACTGGCTTCTTAGAAGTGTCACTCAGCCTCCATCGCCAGGAACCACATGTCCTGGTCTAGGCAGTTCAGCGAGGCAGGCGGGGCCAGCTGCACAGCCAGCTTCAGCCGCGAGAGGAGCATGTGAGGCACTGCGCCGCTCTGAGCTTTGCAAAATGAATACATGAATGATAACGAGGTTGGCTTGCGGGGCTGGGTGGGAGACGCCCGGTTGGTAAAGTGCTTCCTGTCACACCATGAGAACCCAGGTCCCCTCCCCAGCCTGCAGTCCCAGTGTCATGTCCAGGAGACAGATGGGGCCCTGGAGCTCACTGGCAGCTAATTTGTTGAGCTCCGGACCAGTGAGAGACCCTGTCTCAAAGAGAAGTGGGTCGCACCTGAGGATGGCACCCAAGGTTGCTCTCTGGCTACATACACATTGACAGACACACGTACATACATGCACGTTCATGCACGCCACATACACACATGAGGAAGGGGGGGCAGAGAAGAAACCGGAGAATGGCTTCCGTGTGGAGTCAGGCCTGTTTTTCTTTCCCATAACCCAGTCACTGGGTCTCTGAGCACAGCCGGCTGCGGGGGTGGGGTGGTAAAGAATGCAAATGAGCAGGTAAAACGTTCCTTTCTTTCTCTTGCTGGAAAAGGCTTTTGCAAAGCCCAGAACCAACCAAGGATTATCACTTTATCCAGAAGCCTATCAGGAGCTGGCTGACATCATTGCAGCTGAGACACTGCACAAGCTGCGGGTGCACAAACGACAGGTTTAGAATCCTATGGGGGGGGGGTCAGGGCAGCCCCTGAGGGAAGTGACAGAGGAATGGAGAGAAAGAAAGGGAAGGAGAGGAGAGAAGCGAGTTTAACGGGGTCTCCAAAGTCTGCAGGCAGCCGTCCCTCATCAGCACCTCCCCCCCCCCCCCTCAAAGGCCTGAGCAGTTGCCTGGGTCTTCTCAACTGTTGAGGTGTTGCCCACACTGACACCCACAGGGAAATGTGGAGACGTGCGAAGTGTTGAGCTTCAATGGCAAAGCAACAGACTTGGCTGGGGAACATGTGGAAGAAAGGACAGAAATAGCCCTGTGACCCCAGGCGTAAGCCCTGCATAAACCCAGAGCTTCAAGGACCTCAGCGACCCGCCCCGGGAGAGCGCTGCGGAGGCGGAGGCCGAGGCGGCAGTGAGGGCCCAGGCTGGGGGTCCGTGCGAGCGGACAAGCTGCCTTGCTCGCCAGCCACCCTGAGCTGAATTTCTCCGTATCTCTAAAACAGGCAAATGATGCTTTATGAATACAATCTCCTGAGCTTCGAGTAATTTTTTTGTTAAATGGTTATTGAGTTTTTCAATTATTTGCTTGTGTTTTGTAGCTGTTGCTTGTTTGCATATTTGGAGATTTTTTTTATAATGGGGGTTGAACCCAGGTCCTTGTGCATGCCAAGCTGAGCATCCCTACATCCCTTGTCTTTTTTTTTTTTTTTTTTTTTTTAGTATTTCATTTGATTTGAGAGAGCTGCTACAAACAAACTAGTCTCATGCGCCACCTTACGCATCTGGCTTACGTGGGTCCCGGGGAATCGAACTTTGGTCCTTTGGCTTTGCAGGCAAGTGCCTGAACAGCTAAGCCATCTCTCCAGCCCTTCCCTTGTCATTTTTTCCCTTTATTTTTTCGGTGTATAGATGTGTGGGTATGTGGGAGGAGCATGTGCATATCACGGTGAAGGTCGGAGGATAAATCTGGGTGCTTTTGACTTTGAAGCAGGAGCTCTTTCCTTGTGGTTCACTGCTGCATTCACCAGGCTATCTGGCCTGCGAGCTTTTGGCAAATTCTCCTGTCTCTGTCTCCCTTGTCACCATAGGTACACTAGGATTACAGGTGTCTACACAGCAGCCAGGTGTTTACCTGGGTTCTGAGGATCTGAACTTAGCCGCTCATACTTGCATGCAAGCACTTTAACCATGGAACCATATCCTTACTTAGCCCCCGCTGAATTTTTCGAAGCCTTTGCTCATCTACCTTCCAGAACAGATACAGTAAATCTTATTGGCATCAGCTAAACGAAAAACGAAAGTAGTGTTCTCAAGGGAGCCTCTACTGACCTCCTCCTTACTGGCTTACCGGTGTAATAGCAACTAAAACCATCCCATGTAGGACCAAGGGGAGGGACCTACTTTGGTGATGTTTTACAAGTTGAGTTTTTCGTTGCTCTAGTGGAAAGATGCCCAGTGCTGTTTCTGATTGGCTTTACAGAAGGAACACACTTACACCTGAGTATAACCATCCCTGTGGCTTTGCCATGCCTGACATCGCATTGCTGTCAGGGGTAGAGAGGCAGGTGCTGTGGGACAGGGAGGGAACTTCAGGTGTCAGTCACTGTCTCTGTGTTTACTGAGGGAGCCTCCTTCCTCTGCAGGTGGGGGGCGGGCGTACTGCACGTTCCAGCACAGGGCAATAGAGCTGCTGCCCCTGCCCCGCCTTGGTTTGGTCTGCTTGCCCCACATGGCAGCACATTGCTTCCCTTGGCCCCCAGTACCTGTTGTGCGTTGAATGCGAAATGTAGCTCCTAGGCTCACTGACCTGAGCATTACCCAGCTGGTGCCTGTTTCAGAAGGTTGTGGAACCTTTAGAAGAGGCCTCCCTGAAGGAGGTGAGTCACTGGAGGTGGGTCTTGAGGTTTGATAGCCCAACTCTGCTTCCCGACTGGGGCGGCAATGCCACCAACTGTCTCATGCTTCTGCCACCGTGCCTTCCCCTGCATGACAGACTGTATCCTTCCTTAAAACCGTAAGCCAAAATGAACCTGTCCTTCTTGTCGCTGCTTCTTGTGAGATACACTAGCATAGCAATGAGACACGTAACTGATGAACACCCAAATTCTCCAGTGTGAGGCCATAAGGCTGAAGCAAGTCCCACACAGGAATGCCAAGCAATAGCACAATGTGTGTTCCTCAGAGAGGGCAGACTGGGCAAGGCGCTGCTCCCTGTAATCCCAGCACCGGGGTGGCTGAGACAGGAAGATTGCAAGTTTGAGGCCAGCCTGCACTACATAGGGAGATCCTGTCTAAAAGCAAACCAGTGGGCATTACAGCATGGCCTTGGGTAGGAAGTAAGTTGCCTTGTGGGAAAATGTAAGACCTTGAGAAAAGAAAAAGAAAAATCCGAGTGAATCTGTCATCCACTGCTTAGCAGCCCCGAGAGCTGCCATCGTTGAATTCACTGTAAGTAATTCTGGCCCTGAGAGAAGACAGGCTTGTTTGCGAGAAGTAAATGCAATGGCTTATGTTCTATAAAAAGCATTTGTGGAAGAGCCAGCCTGGTGATGAAAAAGCTGGACTTCTCTAGCAGGCACATCGGGCCACGTGTACCCGCCTACGTGCGGCCCAGCGGTGTACCCCACGAGTGATGGAGGGCCGGCATCATTTCCATTGCACTTCCGGCGCATTCGAACCAGTCCCACGCGAGCCTGCGGGGACCTGGGCGCTCCCGTCTTCCAGCGCGCGGGGGCGTCGGCCAGGGCCCGAGGCGGGGCCGCAGCGCTGAGTAGGGCAGCCTGGGGCCTGTGGGGGTTCAGGCAGGTCAACGCAAGGTCGAGCAGGAGCCCTGCACCCCCTCAGCCCAGCGCGGGGCCGGAGCTACCTGCCCTGCGCCTGGAGAGCCAGGAGAACCTGGGGGGCTCCTCTGCAGACTGCCGTGAGCCCCTCCTCCGCGGAGAAGTGTCCGCAGCGCGCGCGGGGCCGGCGGCCGTGGTCAAGGGGCGCTCATCCGTCGCCGCCCCAAGCGTCAACTGTTCCGCCGAGCGCCCGGGGCGCTCCGAGCGCTGCCACAGCAACGAGGATCGGGGATGCTGGGCCCCGCACGTCCTCAGGGTTGTCGGTCACTGGCCCGAGCCCCTCGAGGCGACTGCTGTTCTTACTTCCTCGGTGGCTCCTTCCCGCTCAGGGCCGTCTTCCGCCCCGGCGCGCCGCGATGACGTCGTCGCCGCGATGACGTCGCCGCCGCGATGACGTCGTCGCCGCGCGCCGCCCGGGCTTCCCTCGCCCTCCACCGCCCTGACTTGGGCCGCTGTGGGCCCTGAGTCATCCGTGGCAGTGTGAACGCATCAGAGGGATTAGCTGGAGCCTAAAAATAGCCCGGGCACTCGAGCGGGCAGCGCAGAAGCCCGTGTCGTGTAGTCTGTCCCGTAGCTGCCAGGGGGAAGCCCTCTTGCCAACATTTACCGGTGCGGACTGGATGGGAAGGAAACCAAGGGCATCCAAATATAGCCAGGGCCCTGAGTGCCGGGTCTGTGCCCAGAGGTCCATAATACACAATTCTGATGTCCCTGACGGAAGCTGCTTCCGCCACATCTTTTTGTGTGCCTGTGTACCCCACGTGGTGGCACACGCATGTAGTCTCAGCTACTTGGGGGGGGCTGAGGCGGAGGGTCCTGTGAGCCCAGAAGTTTGAGACTAACTTGGGCAACACAGCAAGACCAAAGGCAATGCAGGCATCACATGAACATGATCAGGTATTTTAAATATGTTAGAAATCTAGAGTCTGGGGTGCAAGAATGACCACCCAATTCCATGTTGGCAAGGCATTGTTCACTGTCCCAGAAGGGTGCAGAGCCATAATGCTCAGACAGGCGAAGCACACCGGTAGAGGGTTGCTGGGGTTTTATTCCCTAATGCAGGCGGAGTCCTGAGCTTTATTCGGAGTCGGAGGTGGCCTCAGCCATTGGCTAAAATATAAAAAAAGACATAGTTAATAGGGTAAATGGAAAGAAATGGGAGATTTAGGGACTTTTTACCAAACGCAGAAATGGAAGTTTTTGTTTCAAGGATTGTTGACTCTTCATCTCAAGGACAGCTGACTGAAGACCGGGGTCTTTGCACAGAATAGTGTCCTTTCAGAATCAAGTTTGTCTGTTTAACCCTTTGACAGAAAAGACAGCATGTGTCTCTCTTTCATATACCTCACAAATAGAATACTCCCAGATATTATTATACTATAGCATAACAGTATATATAGTTATACTATGTTCATATGGTATGGTTATTATACTGTTATGATTGTTAATTATGAAAATTAGCATATTGTAAATGTATAGTATCACTTAGCTGAAGAATTTTCTCTATCTTTAAAGATTTATAAATGTTGAACTATATGAGTGTCTTATGTAGCCCCTCATCATTGCCACAGGCTTCTCTACTGTTCTTCACGTTGGGAACACAGACATGCAAAACCATTGTAAAAGGAAAAAAGCAGGCTGAATTTTCTGTAGGTACAGAATCAACAACTTAATTGTGCACGCAGTCAGGAATTCTCCAAAGCAAGACCCAGTCACTAATATGCAGCTTCTGAGAGACGCGATGCCTTTAGCTACAGGCTGAAGTTGTGTGCAAAATCATTCACCATCCATGGGGGGAGGGTCCATGAGCTCCCCGCTCCCAGCGTAGCTCATGGCAGCTAAAGGCCGTTGGGGGAGGGGAGTCTATTGGTAGCATGGCCGCGGGTAGTTTTATTCCACAGTGAATAGCCTTCAACCCAAGGTCAGGCAAGCTACCCTAATTGGAACCAATGTGTAAAGATTTTTTTAAAAGCATGAAAGTAAGATAGGGGCTAATAGGTAAGAAGGAGGATGTTGGGAAGTGAGGTAACAATAATTGGAGGAAGTAAGATCAAAATGAATTATATGCATGTATGAAAATTTCAAAATGGAAAAAAAATAATTTTTAAATACAGAAACAAAAAAAATGTTTTGCAAAGCAGATGTCCTTCAAATATGTGAAAACAGGGAGTCTTGTGAAAGAAGAGGACATATTTAAACAACAGACGTTTTGTTTTTCTTCTGCCCTGTTTTTGGTGAAATGTACATATGTGTGTATAGATATAGCAGCAATATAAGATAGAAATGTGCAACCAAACAGCATAAATACGTATATATGCATAGCATTTAGATGCAGTCATTATTGACTAAGTCATTACAGGAATTTTGTGTTTTCCCATAGAAGAGCTACAAACAATGTTCAAAGCCAGTCGTTAGCCACAGTGGGCAGCAGGACATGTATAGTCATCAACCAGGAAGTGAGGCTGCACTGATGGTTTTAGTGGCATTGAGGGAGGGCACTGCAGAGAGAGGGAGGGAGATAGACTATTCTCTTCAGTGCAGTGGTTACCAGGAGAGCATGCTCACAGATTCAAGAGGCCAGGAAGCTGTGGAGGAGCCTAGGAGGACAGGAGGTGATCTGTCCCCCAAATGGAGAACTCCCTACGAGGATCCTGCCCCCATGGATTTATTGTTTTTGATGCTTAATCAGAAATCCTCCAGGAAAATGTTTGGAGCCCCAACAGAATGAAGAAATGAAGGAGCAAGAATGGAGAGGAAAAACACTGAAGCATCAGTCCACGAGACAATCGGCTCAGCATCTGACAGAGGAAGGCTGTGGCCTAGGGGCATCCTGTAGGCCTTAGCAGGGAAGGGCCATTGATGTTAACATATGAGGAAAAAGGAGACCTCTGCTGGCCAATTATGTCATTGCATTGTTTCCCATGTGGAAAGCAAACATAATTTATTCTCCTTAATTTTACTGAGGATGGATTTTAAACATAGTCAGGAAGTATCCTAAACTCTGGGAATAGAAGTATGAGTTCAGGGGAAGAGATAGCATACAATGTGTGAGCAAGTACAAAGGTAATACATTGTAAGATAAGAAAGGATGACCTTTCTTGGATGCCAGGATGGAAAGTTGTGTCAAACAGGATGGCCGGGGACACCATCTCTGAGAAGGAGATGGGAAGACAACATTTCAAGGGGACAAAAAGAATCCCAACTGGGTTGTAGAGATGGCTTAGTGGTTAAGGCACTTGCCTGCAAAGCCTAAGGACCTATGTTCGACTCTCTGGATACCACTTAAGCCAGATCCCCAAAGATGAGGCAAGTACAAGCTCGCACATGCCCACTAGGTGACACAAGCATATGGAGTTCAATTGCAGTGGCTGAGGCCCTGGCATGCCAAGTCTGTCTCTCTCCCTCTGTCTGTCTCTCCCTTACTCACTCTCTCTCTCTGTCTCTCAAAAAAAATAAAAAGAAGAATCCCAGTTGAAGGGAATGCGAGTAGTCAGTCTCTGCCTCTGCCTCCTTCCCTCTCCACCTTGCCCTCTGTCCCCAGTGTGACTATTGTGCAGTGAGGAAGGACAAGAGCCAAACCACACAGATCTTGTGTGTGGCGACTTTTTTTCTCCAAGTAACATTTGGGTAGACCAGGGTTCAGGAAGTGGGTGTCATGAGAAATGGTCTGGAGTTGGAGGTGGGAGAGGGGCTGGTAAAATTTACCTGTGATTCGGATGTAGGTGGTTATAAGGAGAGAAAGAGCAGTAAATACTGTGATTCCCAGGTTCCTGAGCTGAACAACTTGAAAAACGAAGGTACTGTGGATGGAGATGCAGGGGAACAAGGATGTGCCAGCAGAAAGCCTCTTTCTGTCACATTAAGGTTGAGCGGTCAATTATACATTCAAGTACATGTTAACAGATGAAATAGTCACCAATATCCAACCTTGACTTTTTAAAATATTTTTTGTTTATTTTTATTTGAGAGTGACCGGCAGAGAGAGAGAGAATGGGCACTGCGGGGCCTCCAGCCACTGCAAACGAACTCCAGATGCATGCGCCCCCTTGTACCTCTGGCTAACGTGGGTCCTGGGGAATGGAGCCTCAAACCGGGGTCCTTAGGCTTCACAGGCAAGCGCTTAACCGCTAAGCCATCTCTCCAGCCCCCACAACCTTGACTTTTAAGCCTTGAGGAAATGGCTTGTTTTCTCTGGTGCCTCATGGCAGACAAGAACCCATGTCCTGCACAGGACGTCCTCTTTCCGTCTCTCGTGTTTGGCAAGGGCTTCGTGAGGTCATCGGGAACACGACCAGTGCCTCTCAGCACTACACGGATCACAAATCCACATAACTCACAGAATCATTGTTTGTTGCAGTCAGAGAAAAAGAGTTTATTTTGGCTTACAGGCTTGAGGGGAAGTTCCCGGATGGCAGGGAAAACGATGGCATGAGCAGAGGGTGCACATCACCCCCTGGCCCACATAAGGTGGACAATAGCAGCAGGAGAGTGTGCCAAACACTGGCATGGGGAAACTGGCTATAACACCCATAAGCCCGCCCCCAACAGTACACTCCCTCCAGGAGGCATTAATTCACAAATCTCCATCAGCTGGCAACCTAACATTCAGAACACCTAACTTTATGGGGGACACCTGAATCAAGCTGCCACTTTGTTCTAGTTTAAAATGACATCATGTCACAAAATCATACCAACTGTGATTTCCAAAACAGTCCCCATTGATAAGACTTCTCTCTAAGGAAATTCAGAGCAGACAGGCTTAGTCTCTATATTATCATGAAAAATCCCCAAGGGAAATTTCTTTGTTAACTGTTAATGATCAGTTAACCAGCACCTCTGCCTCAGCCTTCAATGTTAGAAGCCCAGCATCAGCCTTCTCACGGTTGTGGAGGGCGACTAGAATTGGAGCTGCAAGTCAGACATCACATGACCATCTTCTGTACCATGAAACAAGTCGGTGGGATAGGAAAGATAACTTTCCTGAGTATTTCAAGGAAGAATGGCTGCCATTGGCATTAATGGGAATGCTAAGCTGTCTCTTTGGTATGTTATATTGTCTTAGTTCACTTAGATAAAGATTGATTGAGAGGTAGAGGAGGGAGGAAAATGTATTTGGGGGCCAAGCACTTGGCTACAGTCCCAATTCCACTGAGTAATAGCTAAAATAATAGGAAACTGATTTTACTACTTGTGAAGTAAACGGATACTCCCTTGCCTCACTGGCATACAGTGAGCATCAAACAAAATACTTTTGTCGGGCTGGAGAGATAGATGGCTTAGCGGTTAAGCACTTGCCTGTGAAGCCTAAGGACCCCGGTTCGAGGCTCGGCTCCCCAGGACCCACGTTAGCCAGGTGCCCAAGAGGGCACACGCGTCTGGAGTTCGTCTGCAGTGGGTGGAGGTCCTGGCACGCCCATTCTCTCTCTCTATCTGCCTCTTTCTCTCTCTGTCTGTCACTCTCAAATAAATAAAAATAATAAACAGAAATATACTTGTATCAAGTTTGGGTGTTTGACAAGTAGCAGACACTCAGATAAATTGTAGCTATCTTTCCATGACTGAAATCGCACAGAACAATGAAATTTTCCTGCAAATAATATGCACGTGTAGGAGAGCTCACAGACATACTAGAAATAGTGCTGTTGAAAATCACTGTGGTCTTCCTTCTTAAAAATATTTGTGTCCTGCGGATCCCATAAAGCATGCGAACCCTAGCCATTCAAGAAGTACTTTGTGCGATGCAGTCAGGGGTGGAGCTCACGGGTGGCAGGAAGAGCCGGGGTTCATTTGCGTTCATTACTCATTTTTCCAGTGAACTCACGACCGCGTCAGGCCTAGAACTTAGCTTTGTGGAAGGACCAAGAACTTGAGCTGGTGTTCTCGGGGTAGTGTCTACCCTCAAAACCCCTCCAAATCTTGCCCTCCCCTCAGCTTTCTGGGAAGCTCTTCCCTAGTTACCCCAACCCTTTGTTGGTGATGCTCCCCTAAAGGTTTTCAAATACAAGAACTTCTTAGGTTCCAAGCATATGTCGAGCCCCTTTCTGGAAGCTGGGGTTACTGTGGTAAGCACACGAATGGCTTCCCTGCGGAGTTGCCTGCGGTGCAGCTGTGACCCGTTTAGTCCTGTCCCGCGTGACAGTAACTTGTGCCCAGTGAGCGAATAAAGTGAATGACCATAGGTGACTCTTTGAGTCCCTTGCGGAGCCTCACTCACGGAAGACATTATGCGTGCATTTGGTCATCGCTAGGGGTCAGTGGTTTTTTGTTTGTTTGTTTTTGTTTTGGGGAGTTTTTTGTTGTTTTTAATGTGTTTTCATTTATTTATTCATGAGATGCGGTGGTGGGGGAGGGATGAATATGTAGGCCTTTGCTGCTTCAAATGCATTCCAGACACATGCTCCATGTTGTGCATGAAGCTTACATGGGTCCTGGAGAGTTGAACGCGGGCCAGCTGCCTTTGCAGGTGAGCGCCTTTAACTGCTGAGCCATCTCCCCAGCCCCCGTGGGTTGTTCTATGGGAGATTCTCTGTAGGGTGAATGTTCAGCAAAATACTTTCATGTATAATAAAGCACACACGAATTGTTTTCACACATTTCTTTCTTTTCTTCTCTCTGCCTCTGTTTCCACAGGTCAGCGTTGAAGTCTTGGTAGAGTACCCTTTTTTTGTGTTTGGACAGGGCTGGTCATCCTGCTGTCCGGAGAGAACCAGCCAGCTCTTTGATCTGCCATGCTCCAAACTCTCTGTTGGGGACGTCTGCATCTCGCTCACCCTCAAGAGCCTGAAAAATGGCTCTGTGAAAAAGGGTGAGCCGGTGGGCCCCGCCAGCGTCCTGCTGCAGCACCCAAAGGCCGATGGCTTGGCGGGCAGCAGACACAGGTATGCCGAGCAGGAAAACGGCATCAACCAGGGAGGCACCCAGGTGCTCTCTGAGAATGGAGAACTGAAGTTTCCAGAAAAAATAGGATTGCCTGCAGCGCCCTTCCTCACCAAAACAGAACCCAGCAAGCCCACGGCCACAAGGAAGAGGAGGTGGTCAGCGCCGGAGTCCCGCAAACTGGAGAAGTCGGAGGATGAGCCACCTTTGACTCTTCCCAAGCCTTCTCTCATTCCTCAGGAGGTCAAAATCTGCATCGAAGGCCGGTCTAACGTGGGCAAGTAGAGACCGTGTGGGCAGCGGAGGCCTGACCCGCCTTTCCCATCCGTATCCAGATTACTGTACTGTAGGCTAAATAACACAGTATTTACATGTTATCCTCTTACTTTAGGTTTCTGTTCTAACCTTGTCATTAGAAGTACACAGGCGTGTTGCAGGAGACCGGTGCACATGCATTGTCTGCCAGTGTCTGCTGGAGAGCGGGCAGGTGGAGGGGGTCCAGGCGTCCTGGGTGGTCGTGAACCGCAGCCCCAGCACCTGCCTTCCCCAGCAGTGCAGAGACACCCGAAGGGTCGATTCCCACTGCTTTCAAGTGCAGGTTCAGTGGGAAGGACCCGAAGTGGTGTAAAGGTGCCATGGTGGCGAGTGAGGGTCTCTGTTTCTTTGCCTCCCTCTGCCTTGCTGTCTCACTCTCGGGATTGGGGTCCTGGGTTTCCCACGTGCAAATACCATCGGGAACCCAACTTCAAGGCATTATAGGGAAGTGTCAGATGGCAGATAGAAAGCTGTTTCAAAGAACATTTTTATCTCCAACATATTTTACAATAAAAAGCAACTTTTAATCATATAGATATATAAATATATATATTTCCCCCTATGGGGCCTGACTGCACTGAGATTTTTTTTTTTTAAGAGCAACTGCCACGTGTGGGATCTCATTTCTGCTTTACTAGTCTAGTGATGTCGCCAGATGTCATGGTGTGCAGGGAAGTCCCGTTCACGTCACTCCTGGCCGGATCGATGGCAGTGGGGCTGGGGGGCAGAGAGAACCCCCCACGCTGGCTCCTGTGCATTGTTAGGAAAACCAATCAGGTCGCTGCATTCACCCAGTAGCTCCCGAGCGGAAAGGGTAGCAGCTTTCCCGTGAGAGCAGCGGAAGCTCTCCGAGCTGCGGGGGCAGCGGCTTTGTCTTTGAGCTCTAGTACTGTTTCTAGTTCATGACCATGGACAATTTGGGTGCCACATTTTGATTTTCAGATTCCAATGTGACGTGGGGAATTAGATTTTGATGATACACATCCATTACTGTCCATGAGCACTTGAGATGCTTTCCACACTTCATGACCAAGCGTCTTGGTCCGTCATTCAACTAGTACTGTATCTCAGTTTAAACTCTGTGGGAAGAAAATTTTTAAAGAACTAAGTTGCTTTCGATTTTTTTTTCTCAACACTGTAACTACATTTCAGCTCTGCAGAGTTGCTGGCGAGCCAGCTATTAACAGTTTCACTGAGGTTTAAAGGGATGAATGTGAATTATGAACAGTATGTGACAATAAATGACCACCAGTACTACCTGACAGGAGGCACTTGTCACTTTGATGTTGGAGAAAAGAGTTAAAGACATCTGCAGAGTTGGCAGAGAGACTGAGAGAAAAGTCGTGGAGGAAAAGAGACTCATTTTTGTCCAGTGTTTATAAGATGAACTTTTAAAGAACCTTGCAGTTTGCACATCTTGAGTTTATAATTTGTGTGATATTCCTGCAGTTTTTATCCGAGAACATTGTGGGAAAGGTTTGGGGGATTGAACGAGCATAAATAAATGTAGCAAAATTTACTTTCTAACCTGCCTAAACCCTAGGCCATTCTTAGAAGGTTCTGTTCCTTTCAGAATTCATTTTGGTCTTTCTGCCACATCTGTCCATGAAAAGCCAGGTCTTAGCAGGACAACTCTGAGAATTTTCTTCAGATTCATTGAGAGTTTTTCCATAAAGACATTTATATATGTAAGCAAGATTTTTTTGGAAAAAAATATTGTTAATGATGTTATTTTTAGAATGATTTTTTTTTTCTATTTGAAATCAAATCAAAATTTAATGTTTGGTACAAACCCAGAAACGGTATTTCATAAGGTTTAAACTTTTCATTCCCAGAGATCCGAAATATCATTAATGGGTTTTGAGTGTATCTTAAAAGTGCTTTTAAAAAGACGTTTTATAAATAGGGAGAAGTTTTCAATATTCTTACTTGGATGGCTAGAACTAACTTAATAACAGTTATTTAATTTTTCTTTTACCACTGAAAAGAGCACTGCTTCCATTTCACAAACGGAAAAAAAAAAACCCTCCTAACATCAGCCCATATGTCGACTTCCTAGCATTCATTCACATTTACCTCTCACCGGGACTGGTGATCTTTACATACCATTTTCTGGGGTGTACCAAAAACCTTTGAATACATTCACAATAGCTGGACTCACTTATTGGCTGTCTTTGAATTTCATGACCCTCTCAACATGCTATCGGAGCTGGGGGAACCATTCTTGCTTACTTAGTTAGTGCTGTGTTTTATTAATATTTGTGTTCAGAGAACTTGCTTAATCTTCCATATATTCTGCTCAGGGCACTTTCAATTCTTAGGTTTCTGTTTTCCTTTTTTTCTTTTTAACCTTTGATGGTAAGAGAAATACAGGGCTGCCATGGGGATGTCGCTCTCATTCGTACCACTATTCACAACAGCTCGCGTGGACTCAGTAAACACACACACATACACACACACACACACACACACACACACACACGTGCGTGCGTGCGCACATGCACACACACACACACACAAACCACCTTCTTCTAGCTTACTTCGAGGATCGAACTGACTGTATCCACTAACCCAACACTAACATGGGTGAACGAACACACACGGTTCTGAGCAATAGAAATATCATCATAGATTTTGTGGTTCTATTTCAGGTATAGGATTATAAAATCATTGGTTCTTTTGAAACATGTGTCCCATCTCATTCTCTGGCTTTTTTCCACATGTGTAATATTATCTGTGCCAATGATGTGCGCTATCGTGAAAGCTTCTTCCTTGTTTGGCGGGTTGAGCTCCTGCCCCATGCTGGGGGAAGGAGCCAGGAGGGGCAGGCCTTCTTGTCTTTCTCCTGTTGGGGATGCTGAGTGCTGAAGCAGGAAGCCACCAGAAGCCCATGTGTCTCTCACCATGATACAGAGGGAGCCCAGCAGAGGAGACTTGGGGGGAGCGCTGCAAGGGCCCATCACCCCAGGAAACAGTGAATGTGGAATGCATCAAAGAAGACAGACTGGTTTCTAAGACACACTCAGGAGCAATGGAAACTTGAGCCAACCCACTTTCCAATCTTCTCTGCAGATGGGAAGGCTCCTCTGTGGGGTCTGTGTCCTTGAGACTTTGAACCCTGCCTCTGAGCATAGACAAGCTCTTCCGTGTGTTCTGGGCATGCCAGCCAGTGGCTTTGGAGGGGACTACTTGCCAACTGTGGTCACCACTCCCTGTGGCAGCTTTCCCTTGAAACAGGAAGAACACTCAGAGGGCGGCAGCCTCCTCCTCCTCCTCCTGCTTTCAGACATCGATGAGCTCCTGGAGCAGCTGTTGTCACCGCTGCGTGTAGCCAGTGTGCTGACGGCAGGGTGAGGAAATCTTCGGTGCCGCTCAGCGTCCAAGGATGAGCCGTGCGTGTGCCTCTATGAGGTCTCTGCAATATTTCCCAACAGCCGTCTTTCGTTCTCTGTAGTGTTTTCCATTTTTTAAACAGATAACAGCAGGCCTTTTGCGTTTACAACACAGAACATAATCACCAAGAAATTAGTCAGGGCGAAAAAGAAAAACATAATAATATTATTAACAAGTAACCAACAAACAAGAACCTCTCTTTATAGGGATTTCTTAATATAGAAAATGACTGTTCCTTAGAATGTTTAAGGATTATTTCAGTTTGTCTGGGCGACCTTGGGGACAGTGGGACTGGGGGAAGAACATGGATGCCACTTACCTCAAATCTTTTACAAGTGGAAATCCAAATCACATATTTTCATTTGGACTTTCACGATCATTTTCTATGTTCCTGTTTTGGTTTTCCCCAACTCACTCAGTTTGCTTTGGGATGGTGATATGATTTTTGTGGTGGTGATGGTAGAATCTACTTATCTCTGAATCTCGACCCTGTATGGTTTCTGTTAGGTGAGCTTGTTGACCTCCCTCCCCCACCCTCACCCCCAACCAGGAAGCGGCAACACCCTTCCTTCTCCCCTACTGCGGAAACTCTCACACCTCTTACTCAGGGACGGCTGGTGTGTGTGTGTGAAACACGGGCGTGTTCAGCAGCAGCACTTTCGACTGCTCTGGAGTAGGGTTGTACAATTCCAAGGAATGTTTGGATTCCCGGCATCGTGTGGATTACTCCTTAGCTACTACCCAGTTTGCAATATACAGGTTCATGTTCAAGATGAACAGTAGCTCCTAGTGATCTGAAAATCCACTCTTTGCATATAGTTTGATCTTTACTGAAATATGTTGCCAAAATTTATTTTTGTTGTAGCTTTGAATTCTTGTTTTTTTTTTTTTTCTTTTAAGGAAACAATTGACAATACCCTTTAACATCTGTGACTACTAAGGAAACCTATTTTGTAGATGCTTTTGAAGACACTAATGCCATGCTATTTCAGACATGGGTGAGGAGGCAGAACTCTTGGGATAGAAAACCAGGCTTTTTGAGCTCAGTTGGTTGGCATGGCAACTGTTTCCTGAGCCACAAGCAGCTCAACAAACTGGTCTGTTCTCTCCTGAAACCCTCTGTACTTCCAATTTCCTAGTCACCCTCGATGACCCCAGGGGAAAACAGGGCCGCCAGTTGCTGTGGCCTGATACAGTTTCTTGGGTGGTAAACAAAAAATGAAAGAATTAAAGTAGCGTTGGAGGTCTTTGCTTCCATATCTGTGTTTTTAACCCTGAACTTCTGAAATAGAGAATTTAAGGACAAATCAAGTAATAAATATACAGAGAATATACTTTTTTATAAAGCACATGCATATGACGATGTGTTGGGCTGGTTTCCTCTCTTTTCCACGGACAGTGTTGTGTTTCTGTTGCTAGGGAAACTCCAAACAATTTGCACATCTCTACTCTGGAGCTGAGATTTCTTTTACATAGATGACCTCGCTTCAAATGTTACCTTACTAATAGGATCTTTTCTTGTAGCACTATACCTTGTGGGATTTTTTTTTTTCTTTAATGTACACCTAATTTGAGAAGCTGAAGAAAAACTAATTTTGGAAGCACTCACTTTGAGGTGTACAAATGTTTTAAAAATTGCACAAAAGAAAAAATGAATGTCGAAATGATTCATTCAGTGTTCGAAAGAGTTGGGTCTGTTGAGACCACAAGTTTCATACTTTGTTTGTAAAAACAAAAAAGAGAAGAGTTGAAAGTTACATGTTTTTTTTTTTCCTGTATATAGAAATTTGTCATGTCTAGATGATCAAATTTGTATGGCTATGGCCTGGAAGAATTACTACGTAAAAGGCTCTTAAACTAAACCTATGCTTACTGTTCTGTTTTTGTTGCATACAGCCTCTTGTGGGGGGAGGGAACTCTGATCCCGCCGTTTGAGAATACTGTCCATTCCTTGACTGAAAGTACTAAGCTCCCTTCTTAATCCAAACTCTCAAGCCATTGTGACTTATTTTTCTTCAGAGATGTTTGACATTTTCAGCACTTCCTGTTCCTATAAACCCAAAGAATATAATCCCGAACATGAAGTGTATCTAAAAGGGATCCTCGCTGCCAGGAAGACAGGACTCAAGGGGACAAAAAAAAAAAAAAAAAAAAAAATGTCTAGCCTTCTTTCGGCCTCCCACACCTCATTTAAATGGGGGGGTAACAAAAAAATTTCTATTTGAATGCCTCGTTTTGCTTTAGATTTGATTTTTCTCTAATAGAGGACAGAATGAAATGGGAAACAATTCTCAGAAGAGTTTTACTCCCAACCATCAGTCAGGCTGGACACTGCCACCTGACCGCTCTCTCACCTGCAATTCTTAAATTCAGAATCTTGTCCCTCATGACTCAGTGCAGTTGTCCTGGAAGCTAACAACCACTTGTACACAGGCGGGAGGGAACAGTGGCTTCAGTTTTTCACATCCTCACGACTCCCACACAGATGGCTCACATGTATTAAAATCAAGTGCATTTGGCCAACAGGTAGTGTTTCTACAATAAGTCTCTAAGAATTTCCATAACATTACTTATCTGAAAAGACTCAAGTCTTCCACTGCAGATCCCCTGGAGACTTCACTCACCCACATTTTTGTTCCCTCTAGTTTGTTTGCTGTATGGATGGCCGATGAGCCTGTCTCCTTTTCCAAGGCCAATCCAAAGGCCTGCATGGGAAGCGCTGTTTACAGTAACCCTTTCTAAGATGACATTCTGTTCTCTGGACTACCAAGCCGAGGTGACACTGGCTTGAACAGTTACCAAGAAGGTGGGTGCACAGGTTTTCTCTGGTTCTTACCTGGACCACCTACTCTTCAGTTAGTCGCTGGTCCGGGAGTAGGGTGACCTGTTTAGTCAGTGAATCTTGAACTTGACACCTGCACATCTGGTTCTGTGAATACTGCCCCCTTGGCCGGGTTCTTCCTCCCTGCCTTCAGTGCTCAAATGTAATCCCAGGCAGTGTCGACCACAAGGTTTCAGTAAGAGTCTTGTCTACTTATGGTGGCCTTCGGACAAGACAGTGCTCCTCTCTAACCCATGGAGTCCTGGCCCCAGAGCACCTGAGATCTGTACCATTGGAGGTTTTGACATCAGTTTTCCAATTGTGCACCTCCCACAGGCCAAGGGAAAATATACCAAAACTTGGGCTTGAGGGTACTACCAATGTGGAGAACTAGGGAAGAAATGATGTTTTGCACCTTATTGAAAAGAAAAAAAAAAAAAAAACTTAAGTGCATACATAGTTAAGAGCTTTTATTGTGACAGGAGAACTTTTTTTCCATATGCGTGCATACTCTCTGTAATTCCAGTGTAAAATATTGTACTTGCACTAGCTTTTTTAAAACAAATATTAAAAAAATGGAAGAATTCCTATTCTATTTTCTAATCGTGGTGTGTCTATTTGTAGGATACACTCGAGTCTGTTTATTGAATTTTATGGTCCCTTTCTTTGATGGTGCTTGCAGGTTTTCTAGGTAGAAATTATTTCATTATTATAATAAAACAATGTTTGATTCAAAATTTGAACAAAATTGTTTTAAAATAAATTGTCTGTATACCAGTACAAGTTTATTGTTTCAGTATACTCGTACTAATAAAATAACAGTGCCAATTGCAAATGTGAGTCTTGCCCTTTTGTCAGATGCTCAGGGAATGAAGAGGCTGTGGAAATAGTGCCATGTTTTTGTCTGCTCTCCACTGATTGCCTCATTTTGCCCAGGGGAGGCTGGTGGTGGGTCGTGACTGATGGGAAGCAGGGCTTCCCTAATTAGCATCTCCAGTCCACTGGATATCCGTGAGGTTTTATTTGGGGGGCATGTGTGGTATGTGCATGTATCTGTGTGTTTATGTGTGTTAATGCACAGGCATGCATGTGTGTGTATATGCAAGCGCCAGAGGTGGACATCAGGTTCCTTCCTCACTCACTGTCCATGTCTTTGAGACAGGGCATCACTGACCTAGAGCTCACCGCACTGGCTAGTCTAGCTAGCAGTGAGTCCTAGGGTGTGAGGATTCCTTGTCTCTGCTTCCCCAGCACGTGCGGACAGGAGCACACCACCACGCTCAGTGTTTACAGGGCTTTTGAACAGGATCCAAGCTCAGGTCCTCATGCTTGCATGGTAAGCCTTTACCCACCAAGACATCTCCTCAGCTCGAGGTTCCTTTCAAACATTTGGCAGCTTCATGGACCCTTGTGGTATAATCAGTACATTCAGTTCAGTTTTGCTCTAAACAGGTGAGTGGTCTGGAGATACAGTTCATGTTTGTTACAAAGTCATGAGCCGGGGTCCCCTGGCACCAGGAGTTACCTTCATGTTTGTCTCAAAGTCCTGTGCACAGGTGTGCACTGGGATCAGCCTTGGAAAGATATGGCTGAGCAACTTCCTACAGTCACTCTCCAGAGATGGGCACCTTCCAGGCATGCCCTGTCCCCATTGCCCTATATAGCTATGGAGCTCTTCCAGTCTAACTGTGAGCTTATACAGAGACATTGGTATTCCAGAGTTCTCGGTTGTGCCAAGAAAGAAAGGGAGCTCTTTCCTGCATCTCCTTGGTGGGGCATTCTGGGGTGCATCCAGCTAGGACTCTTCCTTCCTTGGTTGAGGTCCTTCCAGGTGTGGCAGCTCACATCTATGATCCCAGTATATGGGAAGCTGAGTTCAAAGTCAACCTAAGCTACATAGCGACACCTCAACTCCAGAGTTGAAGTCCTCCACATTGCACTGGTGTGTGGAAAACTGAGCACCAAGGCAGTAACTGGGACAAAGTTGGGACCAGACATCCAGGTAAACATGCTGGTGTGTGCAGGGAGAGCCTGCCAAGATCACGTGAATCTACTCGCCCTCTTTTGATCAGGTGCTAATGGATTTCACACATCTGAAGTCTAACGTCTAGGCCGCCTCGAAGGGTTAAGTTTGAGTAGGGCAAACATACAGTTTCTTGTGCTACACTGAGCAGGCCCTGGAGCCATCGGAAGCATCTCTCCAGCTAAGGTGAATGTCGCACAGTGTAAGCTCTCAGGCCCTCCAATCCAGCACAGGCCGTCCAGTGAGTGGAGCAAGGCTACAGGACTTCTCTGGTCATAGTCTGGGCTTGGGAGTGCTCATGCATGTGGTCCCTGGGCCCAGCCCTGTCAGAGGCAGGAATGAACTTGCTTCAAGATGGTTCTCGTGTTTGGGGCTTTGCACTCCTGTGGCCTTCACCTCTGAAAGTGGATCACAAGGGACCTTCCTTTGGCTACGAAGACAAGGAATTAGTCTACAAGGTCCAAAGCATGTGTCACCATGAGGACTGCCCTAAGGGGGCCAGTGTGAGTAGAAGGCTATCATCCTCCTGGGCCATGCAGGTGGACACAGAGAAAACACAGGGATGTCTGCCACAGCAACGGGAGGGTGCACAACAGCATGGGTGTGAAGGAAAGACGTTCTCGTAATGGATGTAAGAGTTAACCTGCATCTCCCTCACTTTGTTAGGCTCATAAAACACACTTTAGGACTTAAGTATAAAACATTCCACAGGGCCACCAGGAGAGGCTACAAAGAGGAGGTGAGGCCCCCAAGTTTTGTTCTGTCATATACCATACCCTTCACTCTCAGAAAGGTCAGTCTTCAGGCTGACTGGATTTAGAATCAGCTAGGAGACACAGCTCTAGGCAAGTCTGTGAGAGTTTTTCCAGAGAGGTTTAATTGAGAAGATCGCCCCTCCGCCCTCCGCCCCCCCACCAAACATGACTAGCACCATCCCATGGGCTGGGGACTGAGAATGAATGAGGGCAAAGGCAGAAAGCCAGATGAGCATCAGTATTCATCTCTGCTTCCTGGTCTGCAGAGATGTGAGCAGGCAGCCTCACATTTCCACGGCCAGAGCCGTCAGCTGCTTTGACCACCACATGTCCCCCACCACAGTGGACAGTATTCCCTAAACCATGAAGCAGAACAGCTCCTTCCTCCTTTAAATGGCTTCTTGTCAGGTATTTTGTCACATAGGAGAAAAGCAACTCCAAAGTATTGCCATTGAGAATTCTACAGGCACAAGAGCCATCTGCATGGACTTGGGTGGGTGGGGAGTTTATGTACTGGATCTGAGTAAAAACTGCCAGATCTTTAAATGTATTCTTAAAATACCAGGTTAGACATGGGTGTTTCTCCCTTGGGGTGAGTGGGTAGCTTTTTCTTACGGTGTCAACCATTGTGGATACCAGATAGTTCATTTATCCTTCCTCAGCAAGACCATGTGATCCGAGTCTTTGCAAAGCAAGCTTGTGTGCCTGCTTGCAGGCACCCTGAGGCAAAACATCCTGACCTGCACAAACTTCAGGCCCCTTCCTGAAGAGGGACAGCCACCAAGACCATGCCATGATCACTTGCTAGTGAATGGCTCTCCTACAGCAGAACCATGTGAGTCCTTCCCGGGAAGTGCAAAGTGCCACAGTAAGGACATGGCTGAGCTTGGCACTGAGCCCTGCAGGTGGCACTGGACAAAGCATCCGCTGGCTTTCACAGGACTCCCCCTGGGGCCCCTTTCCCACAGTCACCTGTGAGACTTCAAAGTGACACAACCTGTTTGAGAGAGGCCATCCTGACCAGCTATGGTCAGATCAGGAAGGAAAAGGAATGGAGGGGGAAAAAAAACCAAAAAACAAAAACAAGACACCACCAAACCCCAGCACAGGCCAGCTTCCTAACTGGAAGCAGCTCCCAGCGGGCAGGGGAGGAGGGCTTGTTCTCAGAAGCTCTGGGGAGACCACAGCCATAGGAGCTTCGACTGGGATACAGCTCTTCATATTCATTTGATCATGTCATTGCTTTTGTTCTTTTCCAGCTTCAAAGCTGGTAGCAACAGATGAGGGGGTGCCAGTGGCTTGGACTCCAGCTCAGCCTCACGCCCCACCCCTCCCCAGCTAGGGCCTGATGTACTAGCAGCTGAACGTCACTCACCTGGCTGGGAACCTGACAGAAAACTCTCTGGTGACCCTATGCAACTGCACACGCAAACTCCAGCACTCCATCAAGATCACAGCATTATATTAAAACTGAACCCACCATCCCTAAAATCCCAGGACGGGGTGCGAGGGTTGAACAATGGGGTGATGAGTTCTGGGCGCTGACCACTGGCCCCATCAGTGTCCTGCTTCTGAGCCTCATGTGGACACAAGGCTGAGCCTCACAGCCTCCAGGGGCAGGACAGAAGGACTCGGTGGCGGCGGCGGCGGCAGCAGCAGTGGCAGCAGTGCTCCGCCGTGCAGAGCAGGCAGCCTGCTGGGACAGACCAGGAGGGGCGGAAGAAGCGTGGTGTGAGGAGACTTCGGCTCAGCCAGGACTGCCTCTCGATGCTAACCGAACACCGTGTTGTGCTGCTGGGTCACCCGGATGAACGTCGCCCTCCTGCTGAGCTCTTTGAGCTTGGCAGCCCCCACATAGGTACAGGTAGATCTCAGTCCTCCAAGGATATCAAGAATCGTGTTTTCTACATCCCCTTTGTAAGGTACTTCCACAGTCTTTCCCTCAGAGGCTCTGAGAGGGGGAAAACACACACAAAAAATTTTTTTTAAATATTTTTATTTAGTTATTTGCAAGCAGAGAGAGAGAGTGGGGGTGAGAGAGAGAATGAGAATGAGAATGGACGTGCCAGGACCTCCAGCTGATGCAAACGAACTCTAGATGCTTGCACCTCTTTGTGCATCTGGCTTTCTATGGGTACTAGGGAACTGAACACAAGTCATTAGGCCTTAACTGCTGAGCCATCTCTCCAGCCCAAGGATTTATTTGTTTATTTTTTGTTTATTTGTATTTATTTATTTGAGAGTGAAAGAGGCAGATATATATATAGAGAGAGAATGGGCATGCTAGGACTTCCAGCCACTGCAGACGAACTCCAGACACATGCGCCCCCTTGTGCATCTGGCTTACGTGGGTCCTGGGGAATTGAGCCTTGAACCAGGGTCCTTAGGCTTCACAGGCAAGCGCTTAACTGCTAAGCCATCTCTTCAGCCCCCAAGGATTTATTTTCTTAAAATTTTTTATTTATTTATTTGAGAGCGACAGACACAGAGAGAAAGACAGATAGAGGGAGAGAGAGAGAATGGGCGTGCCAGGGCTTCCAGCCTCTGCAAACGAACTCCAGACGCGTGCTCCCCCTTGTGCATCTGGCTAACGTGGGACCTGGGGAACCGAGCCTCGAACTGGGGTCCTTAGGCTTCACAGGCAAGCGCTTAACCGCTAAGCCATCTCTCCAGCCCCCAAGGATTTATTTTTAATCTAACTTGTTTTGCTTTAAGGACCAGGCTAGAATTATTCTCTGCTGTAACTCTTTTTGCAGTGCTCAAGCACCCTCTGACCCACGCCCCCATCTCTAACAAGTCTGTGGCTTAACTGTGCCAGCAACACAGGTAAAAGTATTCCTTACACCAACCAGGCTACCAGGAAAAGAGAAATCTTACTCAGGCAACACTCAAATGGAGCTGGAGACCCTCACGGTCTCTGCTGCAACTTTCTCTTCAGTAACATACCTCCGCTCTACCCCACCAACCTCCAAGTGACCAAGGGCCCAAAGCCTCCCCAGTGTCCCCAAGTTCCACCTCTTGCTGTGGCCCCTCCACTCATGTTGCTGTACCAAGAGAAAACTGGCATCAGCTCTATGGATGCCATGTCTTGAAGGGGACAATGGACAATTCAGGGCCACATAGGGAATGTGGGAAGTTTAGTCAGCAAGATGCAGTGACTTCACACCGTAGTCTGTCTCTCCAGGATGCCCTTTGTTGGGACCCCATCCACCAGGTCACTTCCCTGCGCTCTCACAAGCCACCACATCTTTGGCACAGGGCAGGTCCCAGGCAAGGCCCAGCCAAGAGCAGAAGTGAGCTATAAAAGTGCAGAGTGCTCGGAGCTTCGGACACCTCTCTCACATGGTCACGAAGCTGTCTGGAGACTGCGGCTGGCCTAAGACGTGAGCACTCAGTAACTCTCCCTGGCCCTGCTGAGCCCTCGTTCCTCTTCCCAAGGCCACCATGAGCAGCTTTACGTCATGCCAGGTGCCTGTCCTGCAAGATGAAGATCCAGTCTACACACACTTGTACAAAATGCAAGTTGGCATCTATTCTAGTCCTTGAGGAGTGAGCACATCCTAACAAGGATTCAGAGTCTAGAACTTTCTGTAGTTCTTCTCATCAACTGGAAAAATGGTATCTCTTGACCAGAAACATACAGCCTGGATGGGCTGTATAGATGGCCCAGTGGGTAAAAGTACTTGCTATGCAAGCATGAGGTCCTGAGAGGCTGAGGCAGAGAGAGCTGGGAGTGGCCATGCACATCTGAAACTCTAGTCCCACGGGAGACCAGGGGATCACTGAAGGGTGCTGGGAAACAGTAGCAGCTCAAGGATGGGTGAGACGCTGTGGTCAAGGGGACAGACGCACAAGCACAGAGAGAACCTCCAATGTTCTCCTCTGGCCTCCACACTCGTGCGTGGTGTACACCCCCAACATCCCACACCATACATACTCTGCAGACATATACACAAAAAGAAACCCATTTCCTAGAAGTCCAAAAGGGTGTTACCTTGAATCCTAGCATCTTATGCTACCAGCTGGATGAAGGGCTACCTGGTGCAGGTAGGTACCCAGCTCCAGAAGCCAAAGCCACTGTCACACTCAGGATAGTTCAGGTCTCGGCATTCTGGGACCACACAGACGTGCCCGCATTGGCTTCATTCTCCTCAGATGGTCCCCATGCCCATGCCCTCCCAGGTTCTCTTCCTTGCCTCCTTGCTAAGATGTTGTCACCTTTTCTGAATGACTCACTATTCTCACTGAAATCTGTTTCTCTGTAACCTGAAGGTGCTTTGATGTGCAAGAGAACAAAATGGCTAATGATTGACAGGGAACTTGCAAAGCACTAATAACCATTCAGTTATTAAACATCAAGCCAGAGTAGAGAATAGTTCTCATAAGGCCATGGTGGTAAGGCTGCAAGCTGAGAAAAGGAGGGAAGGAATAAGGGGAAAGGGACGAGGGAGGGGGTAAAGGAGGGAGCAAAGGCAGCACAGAAAATAAGGAGACACACACAGAGAGAGGGAGGAAGGGAGGGAGGGAGAGAAGGAAGGAAGGAAGGCAAGAGAGAGGGAGAGGGAGGGAGGGAGAGAGTGAGGCTGGATATAGCCTGCACTGCTCAGGCTACTTACAGACAAGGCTCTACTTCCCTTAGCACTTCCCTTCCTAAAATTTGAACTGCTTCCAGAACTGAGTCTCAGCACTCCTAAAGCATTGCTTCTCCACCTGCTAAACTTCCCCCAGACAGTCTTTCTTTGGGCTCCTGGTGTGGGGTCTGTGCTACAGCCATTTCTGTCCACCCCATGTACAGTTTGTTCACGTGCCCTCTGCAACAGCTAGAGCCCCAAATCCACTGTGGACCTAGTAGCCAGCGGCCACTCAACCATGGGCCTCCACTTCACTCCACACACAGTAGACCTGCATGGTCCTCAGAGGGTGACAGCTGCCACTGGTTAAGCAGTGGCCTCTTGACCTTAGGTGCAATGTGTGTATGGGGGGTGGTCTGAGGCTACAGGAGTACACCCCTGTTTCTCACTGAGGCAGCTGTCTCCCCAACCTTCCCTTACTGTAAGGCCGTGATTACTGAAGTTCCTCCTAAGAGATGACTGAGGAAAATGACAACTCAGGTTAGCTGTTGTTCTTGCAGCCTACGGCCGAGTGACCTCACTCCTCCTACCTAGGACCCTCAGGAGAGACCTGGCATTGTGTTTCTTATGCTTGGCTTGGGCATTGTGTGGTATACTTGAATGCTGTGTCATCCAAATGATCTGAGCATGGGAAAGGTCACCAGACAGAGAGAGTGGGAGCCAGGGAGGGCGGGCCTTCACTCCATGTGTGGACACAGCCTTGAGATGGCAAGACCCTCTGCTTGTCCCCTAACTTCAGCATGTCCTCCGTGCTGGCTCCTGTGAGCAGCCAGGGCAGGACTGGTGGGTCTGCTCTGCCGATCTGCCTCTTACAGTGCACAGGCAAATGCTGTGGAGATGACAGGGAAAGGCTGGACAAGCCGGGCAACTGTGGACTTAAAAGTAGACACCAGCGCACCCGAGTTCCACTCCTTCAGCCACAGACACCGTGAGACTGCTGAAAATGCTTCCTGGGCCAGCTGTCAAGAGCCTGGAGGCAAGTGACACAGGGGATGCATGGCGTCCTCCGAAAGGACCTAGCCACCTGTGTCCCACACAGTAGGAGAGGAGAGAGAGAGAGAGACATCCTTCACCCTGAGTCTTGCAGCTCGAGTTCACCTCAGGCCAGCAATGGGAGGTCACAGGGTCACTCAGTAAGAGTTCTTTTGGAACAAGGCAACATCCACGCTCAGCCACAGGAGCCTGGGATGTCCTCACCAAGATGCACACCTCTCCTCACACTTTCACCATGGCCCTGGGCTTTTCCACACCTGCTTTCAGAGGCCCCAACCCCCGTGAGCAGCAGCTGGATGAAAGCACTGTGTGCAAAGATGTCCAGCGTGATTGGTCGCCTCTCCCCGGGAGGACACTCGCCAGGCCCGTGGCTGCAGTGGAGGGCCAGGTGCGTGGGGTGCACGGGGCTTACCTGTACTCAGCCACTCCTCCTGCGTGCTTTTTCATGGCTGTGTCGGAGCTCATCCCGTAGAAGAGCTTCAGCTTCTGCCCGTTCCGCTCGATCACATCCCCAGCACATTCCGTGTGGCCCGAGAACATGCCTCCCAGCATGACGAAGTCTGCACCAGCTCCTGCACGCCAATGGGGAGACAAAAGGACAGGGCGGCAACTCTCCAGATGGAGTCTAGAAAAATCCGAGCCTTCCCCAGTGCACCTTCTTCCCCCAGCTCTGAGCACAAGAAAGGCTCAGCGACCTTCAGAAACAGGTAGGAGGCTCTGCAGGGAGATGCAGACTGGAAGGCTCAGGTGGCTTCTAGGGAGGTCGTTGTGTCAAGGGTGTTAGTGACAAGCGCACCTTCCAAACAGCTCTCATTCCTCTAGGGTCACATATATGTAAAGAAATCGCACATCTTAGAAAGCACAATGTCCAGGGCTGGTAAGAGTGCTTGCCTAGAATACACAAGGCCCTGAGTTCAATTCCTAGGGCCTCATAAACCTGGCACAGTGGTACACACCTGTAAACTCAGCACTGGGGAGGTGGAGGCAGGAGGATGAGGAGTTTAAGGCCAGCCTGGGATACATGAGATGCTGTTTCAAAATGAGGGGCAAAGGAAAGGAAGGGGATCACCATTCCATATAATGCTCTTAGGTAACGTCAGGTGAGCTCTTCATCAACTAGGAAACATGATGGCTTGAACGTGGACCCTAAAAGTTCTGGTATTTCAAACTTAGCCCAGTTTCATAAGCCAATGGGATCCAGAGGGGGGACCTTGACGAAGTCATTAGGATTACATAGAGTCATGATGGCATCAATGGCTTTATATGACATGAAACTAAGCACTAAGGTCTTGGGCTTCCCAGTCTCTATTCCTATAAGCTACCCATTCTCAGGAATTTTCTACACCAGAGAATGGACCAAAAAGTGAGAAACTGCAGCTTCTCTTCCTGCAAAGTCCCATCTGGAGATGAACTAGACATTAGGAGGGTGCATGTGTGACAAGAAGTTGGGAGGCAGAGGGCGGAATGAAGCTCTCAGTAGAAAAAACCATGGCAGGTACAAAGCAGCTGTGACGTGGGTGCTGTAGTCATCTCAACATTTTCCAGTGGGTCCGTGTGTGCATGCGGTCACCATCCCTTCATCTGGTCACGTTAGAAAGGGATGTCCCATGGTGCTGGCCCCTCAGCCTGGCTCCAGAAGCCTGTTCCACACCATCCCTGCTGGGTTCCCAACAGTGCTGGCTTGTTGGACTTCCTGCCACGATTTGAGGGGACTGAGTGATAACTGCTATCTGGCCAGATGTGCTGATACCCACAACCCCAGGCATCAACAGCAGGAACACGAAGCGCATGGCTGCTTAAACCAGCGCTTGAAGCGACAGAGGTGATAGCCTGTCCCTGTCATATCAGCTTTTCTGGGGAGAGGTTCCTCTCCTTCCTCTAAGGATCCACACGAGCATCCTCGATGGATGGGAGGTTCCTCTCACTCCTCTACTGAGGGTTTACATGGCATCCTTCCAGAGAAGGGGAGGACGCCCACTGGCTCGTGTGCTCAGCTCCTGCTCTGCGCAGAGTACATTGGAGGTATCAGAAAAGCCCAAGACGTCACTTCTATCCACAGCACGTAGACTGCGCTCGTAAGTAAACAGTACGGTTGGTGGAGCCTGAGAGAAAGGTGAACCAGTACTTAGCAGAGGGTGGCGTTTGCTTGAACTTCACTGCTGGGACCAACACTGAGCCATTCATTCTTGAGACCTGGGACCGCTCGACTCTAAGACAGACAAGCTGGAACAGAGGGTCCATATGTCTCCTTCCAGAGCTAAGCTTCAGGTTGCTAAGAAGCCCTGCCACTCAGAATACTGCCCCACATGCTCCTCTGTCGCTATCAGGGTGTTGTAAAAACAAAACGTAATTCCTAAGACAAAGTTGTCTGCCACAGTAAATAAATAAGTAAGGCACTTAGTTTGGAGCCCTCAACTATGTAGCTAGCTTTACCTTCTGGAAAGTTTGCAGAGGTCAGTGGCTGGCACAGGGCTCGGCAGACCTGTTTTTCTGTCCCCTATGTTGCGTGGCTGGACTTCAGAGCTTTCTCCTCACAATCCAAAATGTTCTAGAGCCCTGCTTACGCCTGCTAGCTTACAGCAGGCACTGCCGCCCCCCAGTGGGAAGCAGTCTCCTTGGCCTCCCAAAGGAAGCTGGAAGGGGCTCAAAGGATGGGGACGGAGGTCTCTAGAACAATCCAGAGCAAAACCCTCTGATCTTACACATCAGGCCTGGGACTATCCACTGCCACTGGTGCTCTGCGTCTTCTCCATCCCAGTGAGAAGGTCATGACCTCACACATCCCCAGCTGGCCTAACAGCACCCCAGGTCGACCTCCTGCAAGCTTGGCTTGCTCAGCCACAGAGCCACAGGGTCAGCATTTGGTCAGATCACATGAAATCAGGGGGCAGAAGCTCCTGCCAGGCTCAGAACTTCCCACAGGCCTCCCCGAATGCCCAGCCCTCTCTCCCCCTTCTCCCTCCGGCTATGGCAGGGCCATCCTTTCTCCTTACCAAAGGCTTTGGCGACATCTCCAGGACATGTGCAGCCACCATCCTTTGAAGAGAAAAAGGAGAGGATGTCAAGATGGTAGAGGCCCAGCCAGGCCCTCCCACCTCCCAGGGAGCATTTCATGACAATGATCATGGTGGCCCAGCTAAGCACCTGCCACATCAGCTGGTGTCCTAGCTTGCTCATTCAGTGCCCTGGGCCTTGTGTATTCCATCTTCCATGCCCCATTCTCTTTCCTCTGAGGGTCAGTAGTTGGCACTCCTGACTATCATCCTCTGCGCCCAAGTGCCTCTGTCCAGAGACCTGGACTTTTCCTTTGCCAATCCATTATGTAACACATGCGGCCACTCTGCAGTCCCAGCTCATTCTAACTCTGAATTCACCTTTCCCTCACATCCTGGTGAGAGGTGAGGACTGATTTAGTGCGAGCACTGAATTACTGAATTACTTTAAGAGCTAAGGAAAGGACATGGAGTTGGCTCCTTGATCTGTGCAGACACCCCACATCTCCTGTTCCTCATGTCCTGTGCCTTGTCACCGTAGTAAAGTCAGCGCCTGCGCTGCACACCCAGCACAGGCTAGGGCCAGAAGCTGGTCCCATAAGCAGAAGGACAGGCTGGGGTCTTGGGCTGCCACCAGGCTCACCTCTGGGAAGTGCTGACACACCAGCAACACAGTTCCGTTTCTAGGACACAGAGCCTGAGGTTCCCCAACAAACACAAGAACCCAAATGCTTGGGTTGCTACCTGCGGGGTCTGAGTGACGCTGAAGGAGGAAGAGGGAGGGATAGCACCCTGGCATGGCAGCCAGGCCCAGGGGAGAAGGAAGCAAAGGGACAAAGGGAGATGGAGTCGGGTGGGATGAGGTGACAATGAAGGCCTGAAGCCCAGGCGAGCCTAGGTGTGTTCAGGGTAGTGTGGCCGCAGCCTGGAGCTGGGCATGGGCCTCACAGAGACACTGGAGCCTCCGAGGGAAGCACCTGCCCCCAGAAAGTGGGCTCCGACTCTGGACGGGCCAGCAGGTGGGTAAGGAATGGAGAACATGGGCCCTCTGGGGTGCCCTGGGGGACAATTTGCATGAAGGTGACAGCTCACCTAGGTGGGGGTGCGGGTGGGGGTGGGGAGGCACTACTCAGAAGCGGAACAAGCCATTCAACAAGAGCACGGCACCCTACGAACATGAGGGTCACAGGGTTCTGTGACTCAACTCGGTTTTGAGTTTGTTTGAGACAGGATCTCACTACGCGACCCAAGTAGGCCCCCTTGTGCCTTTACCTCACCAGGACTGGGATTCCAGGCACGGGCCTCCATGCCTGGCTTGACGCTCTGCCTTTATTAGATTTGACACTACATGAGCTAAAATTCCAAGTCTGCCCCTTGGCAGTGCATGCCTGTAACCCCAGCCAGGAGAAGGTGGAGGCAGAAAGAGTCCAAGGTCGTCCTCAGCTACACAGTGAGTTCAAGACTAGCCTGGGCTCTGCAAAGTCCTGTCTCAGCAATGACACCAACAAAATCTCTGCCCTCATTTCCTTGTGTTTCTGATCAAAAGGCAGGTGTTGAAAACTTGCTCTTTCCTTTCAAGGACATTTTCTAACTGTAATTATTTGCTCGAGCAAGGACTGTGTGGTCCCTTGTCCTCTATGGGGCTGCAGGTAGACTAGGTGAGAGGAGCTCTCTCCAGACAAGGCCTCTGGACAAAGCCCTCCAGGCGAACACAGTGATGGGGTCACTTCACGCCTTCTACTGCTTCCAAGCCTGGGCGCTTCTGCTTGCCACCTTCAAAGGTACAGTCTCCATGAATCTTTTGCTCTCCATCTGTTAGCTTTCTGGTGCCTTCTTTCTCTGGCAAAACCAGCTCTACACAACAGTATTTTAAACCATAATCTCCAACAGATTAAATAAACTCAGGATCCCCTTTAAAATAAATAGGTCCAAGCAGGGCGTGGTGGCCACGTTCAAGGCCACCCTGAGACTACATAGTGAATACCAGGTCAGCCTGGGCTACAGTGAGATCCTACCTCGAAAAACCAAGTAAGTAAATAAATAAAATACAATAGATAGGTCCCTGGGGCTGGGGAGATGGCTCCATGGTTAAGATCGCTATGTAAGCTTAAGGGCCTGAGTTTGATCCACAGAACCCAATGAGGTAGTTAGAAGTTATGTCCCCCAATAGACTCAGGTGTTTTATTAACATCTGTCTTCAGTGGCCCAGCTAGAGGAGGTGTCACTGGAGCAGATCCTGGAATCCAGCTCTAAGGAGTCACTGGAGTCAGATCTGATTTCTAGCCCAGGGGTATGAAAAGGGTTCCCGCTGTTTGCTGCCTGTGCGAGCGTGCTGTAGCCGGCTGGGGGTGGGCTCTCTCTGCCGCACGGGTCTGTGAAAGCGAGCCAACTTCTTCCGCCATTGATGGATCTATAGGCTGAAATAAATTGTAGTCCTCTAAACTGTGCCTGGTTCAGATGTTCATCCCAGAAACGTGGCACTGACTACAATACCACTTAAGAAGCTGAGCAAAGCCATGACTGTCTATACCCACCATTCTGAGGGGGCAGAGATGGAAGGCTCTCTGGGGCTTCTTAGCCAGCCAGCTGACAGGTCCAGTGAAACTTCATCTCAAGGAAGTATGAGGACAAGTGACAGCAGAGGACACATGGACATGGGGCACATGCATCTACACACACGTGCCTATGCCATGCACATGCATGCCCTACACGTACCAGCCCACATGTGCTCAAATACACACACACACACACACACAAAACGTAATATAAAAGTAGGTCCCTAACAATGTGACTTCCAAATAGTTTTGGTCTCTCGTGAGTCACTTGGGTTTATGCTAGGGATATCATGGGAGCTTCTGAAAATTCCACAAGGTCAGTGACGCAGCCTGACTCAGAAGCCCTGGATTACTAGGACCTCAAGAAGGTGACACCTTTTCTTCCCAGGCTGGAAACACCATGGTCAAGGTGACTTCACAATGTACCACAGAGAGGAAACCGTATTTCGTGTCACCCCTCCCCCACTGCTTATGAAATGGACAGGCTGACCACACAGGAGACTGCCCACTGAGCCGGAAGACAGTGCAGACTGCGATTCACATGCCAAGCATGTCCTGAGCCACTGCCGTGTTCCCAGGAGGCCACTCTCCCGCCACCTAAGACACATGTATGTACAGAGACAGTCACAGCTGCCGGCAGGTTGTGAAATGAAACCAAACCAAACAAAAATGTGCTCTATCCTGGGAAAACAGTCAAAGCAGTGACTTCCAAGAGTTAACTTCTCTTGTCTTTCAATACACTTACTGTTAAATTTAAGGACAAACTGACGTTGTAACATGAATGGTCTGCCTTGTGAATTCTCAGCATGGCTCTTCCCTCTACACACTGCTCAGGCCTCAAATACAAAGGATGGTGAGAACATGGAGCCAGAAGACGAAGGATTCATATCAGGTGTACCACAGCATAGAACCATTGTGAACTTGGTTATTTTTTTTTTTTTTAACTCAAACACAAGAACCTCAAGTTGTTATTTTGTTAGATAAGGAGAAAAAAATGAGACGCAGAAATGCTGAGTGACTCTCCTAAGGCCACACAGGTAACGACCACAACAAAACAAGATTGGAACATTTCTGATAACACTTCCTTTCTTCTTTATTTTCCTCAGTCAAGCCTAATTTTGTTGATAAATTCTTCAAGCCCCAGAAAAAAAACATTAAATTATCTGATGGATTTGATTAAGTCTAAGCAATGGCGGTACAAAAAAAAATAATAATAATTAACTGGTCACACCTCAATTCTCTGCCTTTTCTGGACTGCCCTGACCTTTTGCTCTGGCTCGGAAGCCCACGTAGGCTACCACAGATATAAACAGCACTGAAGTCAGACCAGTGGTTCTAAGCACCTGCTGAACAGACCCTATCCTGCAGAGCTTCCTTCCCAACCCCCTGTCACAGAAGTGCTAATTTAGTAATGGCAGTATGACATGAGGCAGCTGGAAGGAAACGGGGTGAAGCAGCAGGTGCCTAAACATCTGGTGGGTTTCCAGCCAAGTTCAGTTCTACTGGCAGAGGCAGAACTCTGAGAAATTCCATCAGACAGAGCAGCGGCGGGGGCGACGGCTGAAGACTCACGGCTGGCTGGAGGCGGTCGCTCCTGCAGGGAGCAAATCTTATACAAGTCAGTGAACTGCATTTGGTCTTCTAGCTACAAACTGAGTTCCAAACCCCAGGTAGACAGTGACCCACCACTGAAGGGCAAACGAAGAATCCTGGAGCCCACAGCTAGAAGTAGCGCCAGCCCAAACTGACACATGCAAGGAGTTGCTCCCGGGGCACCAGAAGGTGAGGCCTGGCCCTGAAGCCAATGCATGAAGCCACATCTCCTGGGCAGGAGCCGCGTTCTCAATCTTCGGGGTGGGTGAGATTAACTAAGAGCACTTGTTAACATCAATTTCCTTGACCTTACCATTGGAGGCTCTGATTCAGCGGATAGGGACTGGGATGGTAGCCCAAGAATTTCTAACAAGTCTTGCCTGGCATTACTGTGGCTAGTGTGGGGTACTACATTTGAGAAAGAGAATGGCTGAGTTAAGGCACGGGGTACTTGTCACAGACACTAAGGTGACTTACATCTAGGCACATGGAACCACTGCCCCTCCTTCCCCTAATCTTTGGTCAAGAAATCCTATAAATGAAGTGGGGTTGAAGTTCCCAGAAAGCACGAGGATGGTTTCTCTGAATGAGCTCATATAAGTCTTTCTCAGTGTGACCTCCAACAATGGAAACCGCGGTTATAGGTGCTACACAGAGCCCAGGTTTAACCCTCTGTGACAATGGAGAGTTATGACTAATCACAGCTGAGGTTTGGGGGCCACTGTGGAGCTCTGTCCTCCAGACATGACATAGCTACTGCCATCTCAAAATCAGAGCTGCCCACATGCTCTCACAAAAATCTGTCTCTAGGGCTGGAGGGATGGCTTAGCACTTAGGGCGTTTGCCTGCAAAGCCAAAGGACCCAGGTTTGGCTCCCCAGGACCCACGGTAGCCAGATGCACAAGGGGGTGCATGCATCTGGAGTTCATTTGCAGTGGCTAGAGGCCCTGGCGTGCCCATTCTCTCTTTCTGTTTTCTCTGTCAAATAAAAATAAAATAATTAAAAAAAAATCTTGTCTCTGACATTCCCCCTAGAAGGAAGGGTGGGGAGGGTCAGTAAGTCTCCCCCTCCCACTTCCACTAGCAACAACTCATGCTGCCCCAGCTCCACCTGGTCTTGGGGGTGCTACATGTACCCGTGGTCCAGCTGGGTCCTGCACAGTCTTGGTGCTACTGGCCGCCTGAGGCTGTTTCCCACGCAGGTGGGACTTTCCGGTGTCGTGGCTGTTTTCGAGTCACCTGTGCTCTAGTAAGTCACCCCAAGAAAGTCACCAGCTCACCCAGCTACACCCAGATGACATCCTTCCTTTGCCCCGGCATCTGGAATGAACACTCACTGGTTCCTGATTTCCCAGGAAACATCATGCAGCAGGGCCCAGCCTCTGAAAGAGTCCAACTCACTAGGATGGGGTCCTCTGGGGGTGCTCCTGCAGCCAGCTCCTGGTAGGGCCTCAATGGGACCTTGACAGCCACTTGCGACCAACCAGAGCACAGTACTCCCTGGTGGTTTCAGTTAGGTGAAAATCCTCACTTGACTCAGCAAAGGCAGATTCACAGCGTGATATCAGCCTTTACACACTACTGTAGTAACTGGGTGCTAATCAGTTCAGTGGGGCAAAGCTAAAAGCAAAGAGTTCTATGTGAAGGGTCTTGGAACTCAGTCGTCAACCACCAACACTTTGGCCATTTGTTCTAGCTTGCAGCACACAGTCGATGCTGGAGAAACACTTGCTGGATGAAAGATTAGGCAGAAGATCACTGCATGATGAAACAGAGGGAGCTCGAGGCAATGCAGTGCCAGTGAACATCTGGTCCACTTCTGCTCTCAGAGCCACAGTGCCAAGCCAAGCCTGGGGGCTTCAATGCCACAGGCAGGCTCACAGGAGATACTGGGCACATGGCATTGAGAAAGAGTACGATACCCCAAGAGCAGGTTGGGAATGAGACCTCAACGAGCTGCCTTGTCCAGCCAAAGCCAACAGACAGTGTTCCACAGTTTGACTGCATTTAGCTTTTTAGAAAACCTAGCATGAGTTCATGTGGGTACCTGGCCTAGCAACTGAAGAAAAGGTCTCAAGGTTGGATATATACAAGTCAATACTAATAAAAGAACCACTAAAAGGATGTCCCACTCCAAACATATGCAATATATAAGCACATGTACTACACGCTCTGCTTTACAAATATGTGTGTATACATACATACATAGAAACAGACAGACTCAGACAACTGACAGGTATATAGATATATAGGTGAACAAGATAGATGATGGATGGGTGGATGGATAGATAGGATATAAAATAGATTAGGTAGGTAGATAGCATAGATGATGGATGGATGGATGGAAGGAAGGATGGATGGATGGATAACAGATTAGATTCTATATTGAGAGAGATGACAGGTAGGCAAATAATCACATAGAAAGAGAAAAGTTGAGAGTGGAAAAGAGAGAAAGATGACATGAGAGATAGAGAGCGTGCCTTATACAGTGAGTTCCCATCTGTGAGTTCAAACAACTATGGATAAAAGTGAAGGATGGAGGGCTGGAGAGATAGCCCAGAGGTCAAGGGGCTTGCCTGTAAGGCCTAATGACCCATCTTGGATTGTCCCACACAAAGCCAGATGCACACAGGGGCACGTGCATCTGGAGTTTGTTTACAATGGCTGGAGGCCTTGACAAGCCCATTCATTTATATTCTCTCACCTTGTAAATAAATATTTAAATAAAATGAGGAATGGAGAAGTGGCTTAGTGGTTAAGCGCTTGCCTGTGAAGCATAAGGACCCTGGTTCAAGGCTCCATTCCCCAGGACCCACATTAACCAGATGCACAAGGGGGTGCATGCATCTGGAGCTCATTTGCAGTGACTCGTGGCCCTGGTGTACTCATTCTCTCCCTCTCCCTCTCCCTCCCTCTCTCTCTGTCTCTCTCTCTCTCTCTGCCTCTTTCTCTCTGTCTGTCACTCTCAAATAAATAAATAAAAATAAACAAAAAAAAATTTATAAATGAAGGGTGGAGAGATGACTCAACAGTTGAATGTGCATGAGGGCCTGAGGGGCCTGAAATTACCCAAGCTTGAATCTTCAGAACCCCCATAAACAGATGGGCATGCATGGTCCACATGTCTATAAGCCCAGTCCTGGGTGGGTCAGAGACCAGAGAATTGCTAGGAACTGAGACCAGCAAGAATCAGTGAAGAGACTCCACTGCAAGCAAAAACCAAGCAAGAGAGCGAGAGAACCCGAGGCTCTCTGCTCCCCACAGGCGAGCCCAGGAGGTTTTACATCAGCACACACACGTGCGTGCAACCACACACACCACGCATACTATGCACATGCAAACAAAAATTCAAGAAAGGGAAAACCACCTACACCTGTCCTTAATGGGCATGGGCTTTTCTTGCCATTATCCCAGGGCAATGCAGTGTAACAAGTGTTTGTAAAGCTCTGCCACTAGTGGGATTCAAAATGACCTGGCGCTTCTGGACCACTGAACCCTCCCTCCTGCTTTCTACTCCAACACAGTGGCTTGGAGATTTCTCAGCACGCCCTTCTCTCTTCCTTCCCCTGTGGGTTTTTTTTTTTTTTCCAATTCCCTTATTTCCCCCTAATTCCATCATAACCTCTTACTCCACAAAATATCTCCTGGCTCCTGAATCAGACACATATGAACGGGTGGAAATGTATTCCCTGTCCCCAGTCCACACTGATTTCCTAACCACTTACAATGTGAGCTTATTTATAAACAGGGTCACTGCAGGGGGCAAGCCACCTCCCCACCCTTCGTGACCCCCATAGGCTCCCCGCCCAGTGCCACCCCGAGACTCACGGAGATGATGTGCCCCTTGAGGCCATGGGCAGAGTCAGCACACTCGATCACAGCACTGAGCTGGGGATAGCCCACCCCGGTCTTGGTGCGAGTGGTACACACAGAACCTGAGCAAAGAGAAAGGGCGATCCAGGCATGAAAGTGCAGGATAAAATGAGGGCCCATCACCTCCCCACAGCCCTGGTCTAGGGACGGGGCACCTTTCCACAGCAGTGGGCACATGCTGGCAGGACAGGGGCTGCTCTATCAGGACCATGGCATCGCCACACACCACAACAGCTGGCCGCATGTACACTCTGGTGCCCAAGGCTATCACTGGCTGGTGTTCTAGCTGTCACCTGTCCCTTCCCTCACCCAAAATGGGCTTCTCCACGATAGCAGACCCCAGCCCCAGCGCCCACGGCAGGCTACTTCAGCCTTCCATGCACACCCACCCGCTTCTGGGGACCCCTTGTCATCCTCCCCCAGCCCTCATGGTTTCTCCACCTTCAGCTTTTGCCAAATTACTAATCTCACCACACTTCACTACCCAGAAACACAAACGCCTCACCTTGTAGGCCAGGCTGATCTAAGATGGAATGGCTTCACCCAGGCTCGGGCCCAAATAAGCCCTCCAGATGCGGGTGCCAGCACAAGCATGTGTCCACACCCTACTCTGACTCAACTCCGGCCCCAAGGGGACCAAACTGCTGGTCTCTCTGGATCTCACAGTGCATCTCACACGCTGGCTACCGGCGGCTCTGGCTGGAGTCTCCACGCAGCAGCCTGGGGTCAGGTGGGTTTCAGCACTCACGCCCCCACCAGGACACCTGCCTGCCTTGGGTCTTTCCCTTTTGACTGTGGTGCCACCAGGTCCCGACGAGCACAGAAATCCTGAGCAGAGCCTCTGCTCACCTTCCAATCTCGCCTTCGCCCTGGTTAGTGAGCACCCCGCCCCATGCTTTGCCAGATCAGGGAGCTCTCTCTCCGCCTCCACACGCAGGCTCATCTCTCCCTGCTGTTTATCACTGATCTGTCGGGTCCCCTGCCGTGGAAAGTTCTCCTCACCTTTCTCTGTGCACAGTGTTGGTCTGCCTCCTGCTCTCGCTCCCTCTCAGCACCCCCCACGGCCCAAGCCCCTCATCTAACCTATCCTCTCCCGTCTTTCAGGCTGCATCCTAATGTCACTGCCCCAGGGAGGAAGTGCAGCCCAGCATGTCTTGCAAGAAGCAGCATTACAATCACTATTTGCGGAGGAATAACAGCTGGGGACTGTTTTCTCTGCTGGGTGGTAAGCTCCGTGGGCTTCGCACTGCTGCCCATATGACACTGAGAAAGGAGCCTCGTTCTGGAGAGCACTATAAATAGCGCTGGAACAGGGACTCAAGAATGAATGCGTTGCCCTCGCTACATACTCACTTAGCTCCTCCTGAATGCCTTGGGGCGCTCTGGGAGCAGTGAAGACAGACCACTTATGGTTCCTCTGGCTCAGAAGGTTACTGCCTTTTAAGACTGGCAATGAGGTAAACTACTATCACACAGTACAGTTAAGAGTCTCCCTGTAGTAGAAATAGTGGAGTTCAAGGTCTTCTCATCCGGTAAACAGTGGAGTGCCAAGTCTCCCTTTATGGTAAGCCTTTAGGTCCTCCCATGGGTTTGTGATCCACTTCCTTCCCGTGCGTGCACGCACCATGTGTGATTTATGCACATGTGTGTGTGAGCAGATGCATGTGCACTATGTGCACACGCGGAGGCCAGAGACGAATGTCAGCTGTCGGCCTCTTACTCGTCCACATACTTTCTTTCTTTTTTTTTTAATATTTTTTGTTCATTTTTAATTTATTTATTTGAGAGTGACAGACACAGAGAGAAAGACAGATAGAGAGAGAGAGAGATAATGGGCGAGCCAGGGCTTCCAGCCTCTGCAAACGAACTCCAGACACGTGCGCCCCCTTGTGCATCTGGCTAACGTGGGACCTGGGGAACGGAGCCTCGAACCGGGATCCTTAGGCTTCACAGGCAAGCGCTTAACTGCTAAGCCATCTCTCCAGCCCTCGTGCACACATACTTTCTTGAGACAGAGTCACTCACTGAGCCTGGAGCTGATGACCAGTGAGCTCCAGTGGCTCTCCTGTCCCCACTCCCTAGCATGTACAGTCATGCTGTGGGGGTTTGATTCAGGTGTCCCCATCAACTTAGCTGTTCTGAATGCTAGGTTCCCAGCTGATGGAGATGTGGGAATTAACACCTCCAGGAGCCAGTGTATTGTTGGAGGTGGGCTTATGGGTGTTATAGCCAGCTTCCTCTTGGCAGTGTTTGGCACACTCTCCAGTTGCTACTGTCTACCTTATGTTGGCCAGGGGGGTGATGTCCACTCTCTGCTCATGCCATTGTTTTGCTTGCCATCATGGAGCTTCCCCTCAAGTCTGTAAGCCAAAATAAGCCTCTTCTTACCCACAAACTGCTCTTGGCTAGGTGATCTCTACCAGCAATGTGACCCTGACTGCGACACATGCCCAGCTGTTCAATGGGAGCCAGCGAAGGACTCGGATGCGTCAGGCCCTCGGGCCTATGTGGCAAGTGCTCGTCGCTTCCCCAGCCCCGTTCCTTTGTTGACGCTATTTTTGGATGGGGTGTCTTTTCTGGAAAAATCTATTGTCTTTAGTCCTGGCTGATACATCTTCTTTCCTTCCCCCCAGTGTTGGATCTGTTTAATAATGGACGTTGGGGGAAGAACTTAAAAACACGGCAATGAATTCATCCTCCACTATGGCAAAAGAGAAAGGCGAACACCACCTGGCCCCCAGGGAAAAACGGCAGCACCCAACCTTAACACAGGCTAAGGACTGAAAAGTTCTAATTCTTCTATTTCCTCCACTGATGTCGCCAAGTAAGTGTTGGCTGAGGGTGTAGCTCAGTTGGCAGAGTGCTTGCTTAATGTATACAAAGCCCTGTGTTCAGGGCTGGAGAGATGGCTTAGTGGTTAAGGCGCTTGACTGCAAAGCCAAAGGACCCAGGTTTGATTCCCCAGGACCCACGTAAGCCAGATGCACAAGAGGGAACATGTGTCTGGAGTTCATTTACAGTGGCTGGAGGCCCTGTCATGCCCATTCCCTCCCTCCTTCCTCCCTCCCTCCTTCCCTCACCCTCTGCCTCTTTCTCTCAGTCAAGTAAATAAATAAATAAAAACATTTTAAAACAAAGCCCTGAATTCAAACCCTAGCACTACATAAAGCAAGGTAGCTGTGTATGTTCTCAAAAGGTCAAAGGGTTAGAAGTTAAAAGTAATCCTCTACTATACTGGGAGTGTGAGGCCAGCCTGGGCTACATGAGACCCTGTCACGAAAGAAAGAAGAAAGAAAGAAAGAAAGAAAGAAAGAAAGAAAGAAAGGAAGGAAGGAAGGAAGGAAGGAAGGAAGGAAGGAAGGAAGGAAGGAAGGAAGGAAGGAAGGAGAGAGAGGGAGGGGAGAGGGAGAAGGAGAGACTCCCACGGGTGGTCCTAATGCTTGAGAGCTGAGAGGAGCATTTGACTGGTGTGCATCAGGTGATGAGTCAGTGTGATAACCAGCAGGTCATTGGTCAGGTTTAAAGCTGGCCTATAACCACAAGCCCATGTGCAATGCTAGGGGTCCTTCAAACATTCATGTGCATTTAGTCTCTCTTGTTTATTGACTGTCCTTAGGGATTATCCACCCCATACCTCCTTCAGGGATCACTAGGTGAAATCTGCTGGCTTTTGTCCACATTAACATTCTGAAATAGGACCACCTACCCCAACCGTATATAAGTTAGAGAGTGCTTGGGGACATCAGAAAGCAGCAAAGTGACATTCCAGGATCTTCACCAGGAAACCCAAGGACATGCTATGAGAAATGTGCTTTGAACTCCTTGAGGAGTCACTCGGGTCTCCATTCTGGCCACCTCTAGGGACCCAGCACCAGGTCCTATTCCCCCGCACAGACGGCCCTGCTGGTCTCAACAGGTCTTACTCACCAGGCCCAACTCCCACTTTGATGATGTCTGCTCCAGAAAGAATGAGCTCCTCCACCATCTCTCCTGTCACCACGTTCCCTGCCTGAGACAAGAAGAACAATGCTTACCATCATTATCATGAAAGACTCTGGGGGGACCAGCGGGGAATAAGAAATTCTAGTCCTGAACCCAGGGATGGGCATGCCCTGAAGCTGCCAGGGCCCCAGAGGATAAAAAGAAAATAGAAAACACGGGACCCCAGTTCCCAGGCCTATTTAAGTCTGAAATTGGTGAGAACACATTCCCTTGGTTTCCTTCACTAGTGATAGGAACACAGAATCTGAGATCAAAAAATTAAAAAAAATAAATAAATAAAAATAAAACCCTTTGCAGGAAGCTGCCTGGATGAGCTGATGAGAAGGTACAATACTGTAAAATTTTGGAACCACAAAGATCTGATAGTGCTATGAACATCTCAGCAATGCTCAAGGAACTGAAAGACACCACACCAGCAGTGAAACACACTATACTGATTAAAATCCTTAGTGTTGGACATAAATTACTTTAGCAAATTTGCAAAAACTCCTGGGGAGTCTTGATGAAATTCCAGTGAGTCGCAATTAGAAAGCTGACCACTTTTTGGTTGAAAATATACCTGGAGTGTCCAGCCCAGTGAGTTCCCATCTCACTGTGAAAGGGCAAGGGGTGCTGACAGACTGCATGCCAGTGGTATGTGCTTCATTTCCAGAGCAAGAAGCTTTGGTCCTAAGAATAGACCCACAGGCAGGAAGCAGTGGGATCTATCAAGCACAAGGATGCATCTGAGTTGGGAATAGTACAAGCTTTGCTTGTGGAGGTTGAGGGGGCAAAAATAGCCCTTTTATTACTACTCAGTGCCCTGTGGATTCTTCAGCTGTTGCCCAGGATACTTGGCAAGGTGCCAGGACTGACTTTCACAACTGTGAAGTCAAATTTTGCAAAATGTCTCCCTACTTATTCTATTCCCACTGAAGCCCAAGGGTCTTGTCACTTTGCGGATTCCCCACAGGAAACTGTCTTTCTTCCTTTTCCAATTTTGAAAAATGATCTGTCATCTCCCAAACCCTCTTCTCTTTCAAACATAGACAAAGTAACTTGAACTTCACAGAAAAGGTTGCTGGGAAAAGGTGCCGAGGAGGGTTCAAAGTGGCTCAAAGACAAGCCCCAGTTGATGGCCTGTGACATCATGGAAGGAGGGCTAGAGTTAGGTTAAAGAGATAACGTGGTGTGCTCCTAAATTCAGAAGACAACCTTGAATACTTTTTGTAACAAAAGCATAAAAAGCTAGAGCTGTCTATAGAAAAATGCAATCTATCTATATAAGTGTGCACATTTATACAATCAACAAGTAACTAGTGAGAGAAAATATGCATGGCTATGACAGAGTGGCTCACCCTAACAACCAAAACCTCTTATAGGTTCACAGAAAAATGCAAAGAAAGGAAATTGACTAGCAAAAACAGGCAATGTTCAACTTCAGTCATATCCAAAATTAAATGCCAAAGGTGGTCTACTTTTCACTTAACAAATTATCAGTACTACTAACTACTAAACACTAACTACTAAAAAGAATACATCAGATAGATTCTCTCGACTAGTAAAATGTCTGTTTTAGTACAATTTTTTTCCTGGAAAGCAGTTTTTCCACATAGAAGAAATGCAAAAATGTATATCCTTTAATCCATGAATTCTGAGATTCTCTTCCAATAAAACCTTAAGGACAAAGGTTATAACAGCACAAAATCACATGTGCTTTTTTCTCAAAACAGTAGCAGTTCTTACTAGCCACATACTGGAGGGAGGGGGTAACTCAATCTGGGGCTCAAACTCAAGGCTTCATACATGTTAGCTAAGTCTTCTGTCAGTAAGCCATACCTCCATCCCCGAGGGATGCTTTATTTTTCTTCTATTTCTTTTTTAAATTTTTTTTTGGTTTATTTTTGGTTTACTTTTATTTATTTATTTGAAAGCGACAGACAGAGAAAGAGGTAGAGAGAGAGAGAATGGGCACGCCAGGGCTTCCAGCCACTGCAGACGAATTCCAGATGCATGCACCCCCTTGTGTATCTGGCTAACATGGGTCCTGGGGAATCAAACCTCGAACCAGGGTCCTTAGGCTTCACAGGCAAGCGCTTAACTGCTAAGCCATCTCTCCAACCCCCTTTTTAAATATTTTATTTATTGAGAGAGAGAGAGAGAGAGAGGGAGGAAGGGAGGGAGGGAGAATAGGCATGCTAGAGCCTCTTGCCACTTGAAACAAACTTCAGATACATGCTCTGCTTTTGTGCATCTGGCATTGTGTGGGTACTGGGGAGCTGACTTCAGGCCACCAGGCTTTGCAAGCAAGTGCCTTTCTCCAACCTGCATGTAAGGTTTTAATGAGAGGTTTGGTGGAATAGGAAATGTTAAACTGCTTTCAGTATAATTCTGGGAGAAATATTAAGATCTCTATTTTAAATTTATTTTTAAAGGGAATCATCCAATGAGGAAGAGTGTGAGCTCTGAACAGGTTCCTGTCCTCTCTCATGTGCACAGTCTAAGCTATTCCTGCACCACCGAAACCAAGCCCAAAGCGAAAGACCTCATACTGTATTGCAAGTATGTGCTTTCTACTGTAAAAGCCAAAACAGTTTAAAAGATGAAAACTAATAGAAGTCAGACCATCCTTTTACCTAGAATTATCATGTCAGCATCTTGGCATATCATTGGCATGTTATGTAACCATCACTATGAAACCACATCCAGAATGTTTCTACCAACCCAGGTAATAACTCATCTACTCGGGTTTTACTGGCTGTCCTGGGGCCTTCTACCAAGAAGAAGAAAGCACTCTGTAGGATGATAAAAGGCCAAAGGTCACCAAGCAGGTCACAGCCTGGATGTGGCCCCTGGACACCAGTTTACCAGTACCCAATGAGGAGCCCCAGAGACAGGGCTCAGCCTGTGTGGCTTCGGGTGCTGCCTGGGGAATGGATGCCTTTCACCTCCCACAACACTTAGTTTGTCACGTGGTTCTAGTGATAGATATCCTTCATTGCTTTCAGCAACACTTCCAAAAGAGAAGAACAGAAAATCCAGGGACCAGATCCTGAGAGTACTGCCAGCCACACTGGACTGGCAGAGCTGCCCACAGCCCCACACCCGCACAGAACAGCCAGCCATGAGTCCCTCCCTCTGGCAGAGGTACCCTGTCTTAGTTACTCTTCTTGTCATTGTGACATTATACTTCATAAAAGCAACTTAAGGGAGAAAGGACCAATTTTGGCCATGGTTTAAGAAGATACCAAGTCCTCCATAACAGGGAAAGGATGACAGTAGGTGGCTCCGTGGTGGCAAGAGGGTGTGACTGGGACTACTCACCTCCTCACATATGGGCAGAAGATGAAGCAGAGACAGGACAGGAAATGAGCCAGGCTATAAACGTCAAGACCTGCCCCCTGGAGATCCACTTCTTCCAGATAAGCCTGCCCTCCAAAGATTCTATAATCTCCCAAAACAGCACCAGCTGCTGGACACCAAGTGCTCAAACACACATGTCTGTAGGGGTCATTTTATAGCCAAATCATAGTGAGCCGTAAACCTCATCTGCTCTGCTGATGACTGAAGAATACAGGAAAACACACACAGAAATGCTGAGGCCAAGTCCAAGGCTACAGGGAGGTTCAGGGTCAGCTAACAGTGGCTGTGATACCACTGCTCCAGAACAGCAGAGCTGGGCCCCAGTCTATCTTAACAGATCAGGCCTGTGCCTCCCTGTTCCACATTAGGTCAGCAATGAAGTCCTTCAAAACCTTAACAGGGGGCTGGAGAGATGGCTTAGCAGTTAAGGCATTTGTCCACCAACAGCAAGGACTCATGTTCGACTCTCCATGTCTCACATAAGGCACATGCACAAGGCAATGCAAGTGCATATGGTCACACATGTGCACAGGGTGGTGCACAAGTCTGCAGTTTGAATACAGCGGCTGGAGGCCTGGCATACCAATTTTCTCTCTGTCACACACACACAAAAAAAGGTCAGTCTGTTGGGCTTGCCTCAAAATAAATATATTAAAAAGAAAAAAACAACTGTCTGGCTTGGCCTAGGTATAACAACAAGATCTTAGATGCTGGAGGACAGGCTACCTGGCTCTGAAAGCCAGACCCACCGCTTAGTGGCTGTGTATGCCTTGGAAAGTCCCCAGCCTTTCTAAGACTGAGCTTTATGTCAAGCTTATGTTGGTGACACATGCTTATCATCACAGCATTCAAGCAGGAGGATTGAAAGTTCAAGAGTTGTACAGTAACACTGTCCTTCCCACCCAGAAAAGTTTCACATCAGAAGAAGTGCTCTTACCTTTATTCAAAGATCTGAAAAAGAAATAGTGACAGAGCCGGGCATGGTGGCGCACACCTTTAATCCCAGCACTCGGGAGGCAGAGGTAGGAGGATCGCCGTGAGTTCAAGGCCACCCTGAGACTACATAGTGAATTCCAGGTCAACCTGGGCCAGAGTGAGACCCTACCTTGAAACCCCCCCACCGCAATAAAAAGAAAGAAAGAAATAGAGCTGGGCCTGGCGCTGTGGGCCTGTCACCCCAGCAACTAATTGAGTTGAATGAAGCAGGAGGATCACAAGTTCAAGGCCAGCCTGGACAACTCAGTAAGCACCTGCCTTAAAGTAAAAAGTAAAAAAGGAGGGATGGGCTAGGATGGAGCTCACTGGTCCAGCATCTGCCTAATAGATGCAAGGCCTACAGTATGTGAAGCCCAAGGTTCAATCACAAGAACAAGAACAAAAGGGATGGAAGAAACAGAAGGAAGGAGGTGGGAAGAGGAGGGCTATATAACAACCCCCCCCCCCAGGTAAGTGTAGATAGGGTATAGCTCAATGGTAGAGTATGTGCTTAGCATGTAGAGCTCTGGTTTGAATTTCCTGAGAGCTAGAGACAGACAGAGACAGAGACAGAGATAGAGAAGATAAAAGACATGAATAGCCTACATTAGTACCATTATCTGCAGTATCTAGAGCGCCCAGAAAAATCTTTTTCCTCTGAAGCAGGCAAGCATTCAGGGCTGGTTACACTCTTTTGTCAGCCAGCACCTCTACCAGGGTCCTTTGCAGCCAGAGACGTGCTGGGGAAATCTCTGCTTCCACTCCCCCACCAAAGCTGCCCTTCGGAGAATAGCAGAAAAAGCACCTGCAGGACCAGGCGAGCCCTCACTCCTGGCTCAGAGGCCACAGTCACCCTCTTCTGGCAGGAACGTTTCCCAGGCTGGCTTCTGGTAAATGTATTGTGAGGATCCCAACACTGGCATTCACACGGTGCCCTTCGGAGCGCGTCCCCACAGTACTCCAAAAACCAGCAGAGAAACTAACATTTTCAGAAACACTGAGAACCAAGGGCATTCATGGATCCTGGAGGTTTCTGAATGAGTCACAGATTTCAGGGGTCAGTGCAAGCAAAGAATGGCTTGGAAATAAACACCACCCTTGCCAGAGTCTTGTGTTTATTGCTAGGAAAACCAAGAGCACCCCCCTCCTTGGGCAGCCAGCGGGTGCTGCCGAGGCCCTCACTGCTGGAGGCTGCCCAGGGGCTGTGGGTACCATGTCCACCCCTCCACCAGTTTTTAGCAAGCCCCAGCTCTCCACCGGCAGCACTGCTTTTTCCCCTGTGTGTCCAGCCTCTTACCTTCCTGCACTGTCCTGTCTCCCCTGGTCTTTGTCCCTGAGGGTGGCACATAGGCCATATAAGTTATGCAAAAAGTAGCTCATCCCAGCTTTTAGCCAAACCAGCCGTGGACCTAGCCTCACCACCAGCTGTTTGGAACAAGCGGCATGTTGAGAAGTGCTATGCACACGACTCCTCTCACTTCTTCAAACCACACTCATCTGCCACTTCGTCAAACCACACTCTGCCCAAACCCTACCTGTCTTGTCTAACTCAGTATCCAGAGCATAGGCCCCCAGTAGAATTTAACTATCTACATGCAACATATGGGTTACAGAACAGCATCCTATGTGAACCCCATGATTCTACAGCCCGTAGAGGCCTTAGGAAAGCAAGATTCAGAAAGCACGTGCTTCCCCATGGGGATCAGCTCATGAGCCACGGTGACTTCGGGAGTGCTGTGGTCTGAGTCCCCAGGGCAGTAGGATTAAGAGGTGAAGCCTTTGGGAGGGGGCTAAGTACACTCATGAATGGGATTAGTCCCTTCTAAGAGGCCTGAGGGAACATGCTTGAGCCGCTCTGCAATGTGAGGAAACTGTCACCAGATGCCTTGATCTTGGGACTTCCAGCTTCAAGAACTGTGAGTAAAAACTTTCTGTTGCCTGGGCCATGATGTTGCTTGGTGGGTAGTGCCTGCTTAGCTTGCACGAAGCCCTGAGTCTGGTCCCCAGAACCACCACATGTGGTGGTTCATGTGTGTAAGCCCATCACTGGGCAGGTGGGGCAGGAGGATCAGAAGTTTAAGGTCATCTCCAGCTACACAACAAATTCAAAGCCAGCCAGAGCTACATGACACCTGTCTCCCCCCAAAAATATTCTGGGCTGGAGAGATGGATGAGCAATTAAGAGCCTTCCTGGTTAATTATAAAAATGAGTGCACCCACAGGTGCTTTACCTTCCTCTGAAGGGCTCCAGGTTCCCATCACAATGAGTCATATCGAAATGTGTAATCTATATGCCATAATAAATGCCCAAATTGTAGTATCTGATCCTGCTATACTGTTGAAAATTTAATCCACATGCCTAGCAAGTGCTCTTTAAATATGATACATTTGATAAGGTTTTAAAATACATAAAGTTCAATTAAAAAAAAATAAACAGCCTTACTGCTTAAGCATGAGGGCCTGAGTGGACCGGAAACAGCTCTGATCCCATTCCTGAGAACCCATGTAAAAGACTGAGCGCGGTCACCCCTGTCCATAGCCCCAGTCTCTGAGGCGGTCAGAGACAGTGACTGGAGAAATGCTAGAGCTCTCTCACAGCAACAACAAAAATGGAATAGAAAACCAGCAGCGGGCTGAGGGAGACACCCTCCAGGAAACAAGCGCAGGAGTAACAGAGGAGGACGCCTGATGTCCCCTGGCCTCCACCGACACAGGGCATGAGCATCACAGCACACACACGCAGCTATACACATCACACCACACATGCTCGACACACACAGTCTTTTGAGAGCAGCTCGCAGGTACCAAACACAGGGCACCACGTTAGTGGCTCTGTGGAGCTCCGACTAGCTGTCAAGTTAAGAAAGGAGGAAAGAACAAGCGGGCAGAGAAACGGCCTCAAGTTCAGCCCCAGGAGCCGCAGAGCCCTACGCAGCTGCCGGGACAGCTGAGGTGAATCGCAGCTACATCATGGAGCAAAACAGACACAAGAGATACAAGATGACCAGAGAGATAATGACCCAAAGCAGGCAAAAATTAAAACGGCATTTAGGAATGTGTAAACAAAAGGCAAAACCAGAGACCAACGAAGAGGGGAGAGATTATATCACGGAGGAGGAACATTTCATCTGTGGCCCCCCTGGCGGTAGGTTCGCTAAAGGGACGCTATGTTGTGGATAGTCAATGCCCACGTTTATACCCTCTTCTCAATGTGTGCCACTCTCCACAGTTTATAGTTAGGAAGGATGTAAAATGGAGACACTAAGCCACCTCATTAAACCCATTTTTTTTTTTCCAATGAGTCCTTCCTAACTAACCTGCATGTCATGAAGCCAGTAAATGGAAATAGCTTCCCAGTTATTAACTCCTTATGCCCCAGAGCAATTAATAAAGTACAGTGGACCAAACGGTGGCTCCCACCTGTCAAGTCCAGGCCTGCCCATAACAGCCCTGGACCCGTCCTCATCTCCCACTCCACGGAATCCATGAGAGACCCAGCCTGGTCCTGCTTTCCCATGCCAGGCAAGGGGCCAGAGAAGTCACGCTTAACACAAAGTACTGCTTCGAGCTGCCAGGTCCCAGCAAGGGGCCAGGGCTCTGTTCGAAGCCGAGGTCTCCGTTCCCTCTTCCGTGCGTCCCCGCACAGAGCTGGGGGCAGGAGGCAGGTGAGCGCCGGGACTAAGGTGTGCAAGCAGGGTGACCACATCACACCCAGAACAAGCTCCGTCAACCTCCCTGCCTGGACACGGAGACGCAGCACAGAGCTGGAGAGGGTCATGGAGGATTAGGTGAATCGTACATTGGTCAGGCCCTAAGTGGCAGTAATGAAGACTCGTAAACACAGGTGTAACTACAATAGATTTTTATCCAAAAGCCCAGTGGTAACACTAGTGATTTCTGCTTTATTTTTCTCCAAATCACCCCTTTGAGAGGTTGAGAATACTCTAACCAGTGAAGATGCTAATCATTAGGAAAATAAAGAAAAGGAAGGAAAGGTCAGGAAACTAAGGTCCAAAAAATGACATCATACCACTCAAACAGCCCTAAGTTGTGTCTTATGAAATGTTTATGGTATAGAATTTATCTCTAGCCAACCTGTCTACTCACAAGTAAGGGACAAAGAAGAAAAGAAATATGCTGAAGGGAAATCCCATCACATGTTTTCAACTTTAAAATATACTGTTAAGGTATAACAAAGACGCCTCCTTTAAAAAAAAGTAAATCTGGGCTGGAGAGATGGCTTGGCGGTTAGGCGCTTGCCTGTGAAGCCTAAGTACCCCGGTTTGAGGCTCGGTTCCCCAGGTCCCACGTTAGCCAGATGCACAAGGGGGCGCACGTGTCTGGAGTTCGTTTGCAGAGGCTGGAAGCCCTGGCGCGCCCATTCTCTCTCCCTCCCTCTATCTGTCTTTCTCTCTGTGTCTGTCACTCTCAAATAAATTTTAAAAAAATTAAAAAAAGTAAACCTATCAGTTTCACATGGTAAGAATCATCAGGTGATATTTAACAAAAATAAGAAGCCAACATCCCATGACGTTAATCAGGACATAAATTTTTGGAGGCAATCTAGTTTTCAGATCTTCCATTGTGCCCACCTGTCCTTTTCCTAGTGATTGTCAACTACTCTGGTTTTATTGTTTTGTTTTGGGAGTATTTTTTTAAAAAAAACTTAAATTTATTTATTTACAAGCAGAGAGAGAAATAATGGGCACATCAGAACCTCTAGTAGCTGCAAACAAACTCCAGATGCACGCAGCACATTGTGCATCTGGCTTTACTTGTGCACTGGCAGATCAGACTCAGGTTGTTAGGTCTTGAAGCCTTAACTGCTGTGACATTGCTCCAGCCTCACTCAACGCCTTTTAATTTTTTTAAATTTATTGGCGAGAGAGAAAGAGCAGCAGAAAGAGACAGCATGGGCATGGCAGGGCCTTCAGCCACTGCAAACGAACTCCAGATGCATGCATCCCTTTGTGCACACGTGCAACATTGCATGCTATGTCCCTGTGCACCTGGCTTATGTGGGACCTGGAGATTCAAACATAAGTTCTTAGGCTTTGCAGGCAAGTGCTTAACTGCTAAGCCATCTCTCTAGCCCCCAACTACTCTTTTAATAAGAGGGAAATAGCAGCTGTGAAAAGAATTCCCTCCCCCAGCACACTGGGCCTCCTGCTTGAGAGCATTCCAGCATACCTACCATAATGGTGTGTTCAGGAAACTTGGCTCGGACCAGTTTCACAAATTCCACAAAATGCTCCGAATAGCCATTGGCCACATCCAGGCAGATGAACTTCACCTGTGGCACAGCTTCCAGGATGCGGCTCATCTTTTCCAGATCATTCTGCCCACTGCCCGAACTCACGGCTACATGCTGTGGCAAAAGGACGCCGAGAGAACAGACATGAGCAGTGTTTAGAGTTGACCTTCCCTCCACCCAAGCACCTGCTCGGGGACCAGAAGATTACTCTGCCCTCTGCAGTGCAACCTGACGCGGGGGCTCTGCCAGGAGACCAGCAACAGCTGTGATCTTTCCCACCCTTGAGTTCTACCCATCCTTCAGCCTGGGCCTCAGCTATAAAATCTTAACAGTAAAAAGATTCTTAAATATTCAGGAGACATTGATCTCAGCTTGTTTCCTGTTCCTGAGCTTGCTGTGTGGAACCCTGCATGGTGGAGCCACTGGCGCAAATGCATAGTCCATGGAAACTCAGAGGACTTGGGAAGTTTCCAGAAGGAACAAAGAGGAGCAGTCTACTCAAGCCAAAGCTGTGGCCTTATGAGAGTACCCCACCCCGTGTAGAAGAAATGAGGAAAGATGCTCAAACTCTTGATAAACAACTCCTGACATGCTTGTCAATCCCAATGCAAAATCCTCAGTTTCAGATACCATGGTCAGCTACATGGTCGACCATGCAGAAAATCCTAGGAATAAACAACTGGTTATGTTTTAAATAACTTTTTATAATACACTGTCATAAATGCTCTATTTTTATTTACTGTGGTTAATCTCTTACTGTGTCTCATTTATAAATTAACATTTTATAGGTATTTCTGCTAGGGGAAAATATGGCCTACACAGAGTTTGGCTGTATGTTCAGTTTCAAGCATCCCCTAGGAGTCTTGGAGCACATCCTTCATGGATAAAGTGGACAACTGAACTGGCTAGGGCCTAGACAGACCCAGGTATGAACATCTTATCTTTGGTGAACAACCTTTTCCCCAATGACCTTATAAGGAGCCAACTCATAAGAATGGACTTGCACCTGTTATGAGTCCAACTTTAGCTTAGCCCCAAATAGAACTTACTATCATTCTCCCCACAGTCACAGATGCAGCCACAGCAGGGACAATGAATGATAGCGGACCTTCAACAGGACTCATTTCCATCCCTGTGTTCTCTGAGCATTCAGCCTCCCTCCGGTGGGTTTGCCCCACCCATGCACCCATTCTCTCCACTCACTGAACCTTTGCTGCCTTTGATTAGCCTCATAGATTTGTCTTAAGGTGGACTTTTCTCCCAGCACCATTAAGTCTGTAATATGTTCCCATTTTATTTGGGGGTAGGAGTGTGGGAACATTAAATGATCATGCTTAGTCAGCGTCCAAGGTTCTAATAATTAACAACACAGGCAGCGGGCGTGGTGGCGCACGCCTTTAATCCTAGCATTTGGGAGGCAGACATAGGAGGATCGCTGTGAGTTTAAGGCCACCTTGAGACTCCATAGTGAATTCCAGGTCAGCCTGAGCTAGTGTGAGATCCTACCTTGAAAAACCAAACCAAAACAAGGAAAAAAATAAGAAACTCTGGCAAAGCAATCAGGGAGGAATTAAACTCTCCTGTCCTTAAGAAGACCACCACTGACCCAAAACATTTTAGGAGGAAGGTAGAAGATAAATTGAGTATAATCTGCTCTCTGCATCAGAAGAATCTGCATCTTTGAACAGCAGCTTGAAAATACACAGAAATAAAAATTGCAAACAGGGGTTGGGGAAGTGGCTTGGCCCACAGAGTGCTTCTCTAGCTTGCAGGAAGCCTTGGGTCAATCCTCGGCTCAGCACAAACTTGCATGGTAATCCCAGCCGTAATCCCAGGACTAGAAAGATCCGAAGTTCAAGGTCATCGTCGGCTACATGGCAAGTGAGAATAGAAGTGAGCCGGGGCTATCTGAGACCATATCTCCAAAAAAGATGTATCTGGGCTGATGATTTTCTAGTCATTAGTTACTGAGCAATACAGTGTAGCATTAGATGATGTAAGTCATCCAGAGGTGATTTAAAGTCTGGGGGTGGCGCTGAAGATATGGCTCAGTGGTTAAAGGCACTTGCTTCCAAAGCCAGATGGTCTGGGTTCAATTCCCTAATTCCCACATAAAGCCACATGCCCAAAGTGGCACATGAATCTGGAGTTCATCTGCAGTGGCTAGAGGCTCTGATACACTCATCTCCCCTCTCTACTTGCAAATAAGTACTAAACATATTTTAAAAATAAAGTCTGAGGATGTACTAAGACTAGGTACAAATATATATGAAGGACCTGAGCATCCAAGGACTTGGGTCTCTGCAGGGGAGTCATGGAACAGATGGTGAGGGACAACTACATATTTCACTTTGAATAAAATGCCCCAAAATAAAAGACAAACTAATGAGCCAGAATGACTGTATCTCTACAGCCACCTTCTCACTACTAAAAACCCACACGAATTCAATCACAGCGATAGCAGCAGCTCCTCCAGTACGCCACAAAAGCAGTTACGACCCAGAGTCATTTCCTCCTTACAAATGATCTACCCGTGACAGGGCAACGGGGCAGCCCCACCACCTCCCGCCGCTCTGGGCTCAGAACCACCAGAATGTACTGGCAGGAAATTCAGAGGGATCTGGGTTATCATTTTTAAACTTTTTATTCATTGCAACAGGCTTACCGAGATAGAGCGACCTAGCATGCAATTCACCTTAAGTGTGTAATGATTTTTAACATATTCAGAGTGGTATAATTATAACAATTTTAGACCATTTTCCTCATTACCAAAATAATGTGTGTGTGTGTGTGTGTGTGTGTGTGTGTGAGAGAGAGAGAGAGAGAGAGAGAGAGAGAGAGAGAGAGAGAGAGAGACTAAAGATTAAACGGAGAGTGTCACACATGGTAGGCAAATGTTCCACCACGGAGTGATACCTCAAGTCTCTTTTTACTTTTTAATTTCTGAGACAAGGTTTATAAGGCTGGCCTTGATCTTTTTCTGATTTTTTTTTTTTAAGTAGGGTCTCTCTGTAGCCCAGGCTGACCTGGAAATCACTATGTAGTCTCAAGTTGGCCTTGAACTCACAGTGATCCTTCCACCTATACTTTCCAAGTGCTGTGATTAAAGGCAAGCACCACAATGCCAGGCAGAGAGAGGGGAACAGAGAATAGGCATGCCAGGGCCTTAAGGCACTGCAAACAAACTCCAGATGCACATGCCACCTTATGCATAAGGCTTCACGTGGGTACTGGAGAACTGAACTGGGGTCCTTAGGCTTTGCAGGTAAATACCTTATCTGCTGAGCACACCTCTCCAGCCCTGGTCTTGAACTTCTGATCTTCCAGCCTCAGCCTTCCAGGTATCTGGGATTGTAGGACTGAGCCACCAGGCCTGGCTCCAAAACAAATCTTTACTATCTTTCTGTACTGGGGGACTGGTGATCTATTTTATCTCTATAAATTTACTTATCATGGGCAATTCATACCAAGAAATCATAGATTTGGCCTTCTGTATCCAGTGTTACGAGAATGTTCTCAAGGTCCACTCACTCTGCAGCCTGAGTTGATGCCTTCTTCTTTTTTCTGGCCCAATACAATTCCATCCTATAGCTACATCACATTGTGTTTATCAAATCATGAGGAGATGGACATTCTAACTGCTTTTGCATACAGCTATTAGGAATAATGTTGCTATCAACATTCATGAACATATGAATGTTCTGTAGACATATCTTTTCATTTCTGCTGCATTCAGAAATGAAGTTACTGGGTCATGTGGCACCATTTCTTTTCCCCTTGGCAGGGCTAGAACTTGAACCCGGGACCTTCAGCATGCTAGGTAAATGTGCTTCCACTAAGTTATATCCCCAGACCTCACATGGCAACTCTTATATTTAACCTTTTGAAAAACTAACAGATGACTCACATGCAAAGCAGGTTCCATCCAGTCAGCCACCAGCAGCGCCTGAGCATTTCCACCCTCCACATCCTCCTCAGCTCTAGCTCTCATGTCTTTGCAACATCAGCCATCCTAGCCGTTGCCATTACCCAAATCCAAACCTACTTGTTATAACGAGATGCTTTTTCTTAGCAAGAAAAGCATACTTAAACTGGATTCACCTGGAAATCCCTGGCAGGAACCCCAGACCTTCCCCCAAACTCAGGTAATGCTATGCTTCCCACTGAAGGCTTGCCGCCCCGCCCCCCGCCTTGTCATTTCGAACCAGGCTCTGGTCATACCTGCAGGCACTCGGGGTGGGTCGTGGCGAAGCGCTTCCAGTCATCCAGGGAGTAGTGCTTGTGAACGGCTGTGAACATGGAGTGCTGGGGAACAAAAGAGTGTGTTAGCCGAGCAGCGGGGGAGCCTGCGCGCTCCCTCCTCCAGCTGCAGGGTGATTGCTCTCCCCGTTCCGCTGTGGGGGGCGTGTGTGTGGGGGAACCCACAGGACCGAAGCATCTGGCACAGCGAGGCTGCCATTCCTGTTGACTCAGCTCGGAATGTGTTCCCAGGAGCCCGAAACAGAGCCAAGGTGTGAGCCCTGGAATCACTCATGGGGTTCCTGTCCTCATCTGATCAGAAGGCTGACGGAGTTCTCCGGAGCCCACGCTGGCTCATGCCCACACCTGAGGCAGGACCCCTGCCCAGGAGAAGGGCCACCTTAATGCCAGCTTCTGCTTGTCCAACCTAGGACCCCACTTCCTACCTGAAATCTTCCTTGTATTCACACCCTAAATACTTCTTGCTTCAGCAAGGTGTTAAGGGAGGAAAGTACATAAATTATAACCCCAATTCTCTGGCTAATAAACCAGACTATACCATTACTGTGCCAATGTTCAGCCAGTTCATTTAATTATCAGAATAACTTTGAACAATATTATTAACGTTATGGGCAGAAATGGAGCTGAAGAAATTTAACAAAGCTGAGTACGGTGGCAAATGCCCTTAATCCCAGCACTGTGTTGATTATAGGAGGATTAATGCCAAGGTCACATAGAAAGACCTGTGTTGGGAAAAAAATTAAATTAAAAAGTTTAGTAACTGCTTAAGTAGTCTAGGGGATAAAGTGTAAAGGCCTGTGATTCGGCCTCTCCCAACTTCAGAGTCTACCTACATCTCCAATTTCTCACTCTAAACTTCTGGGTTTTGTTTTGTTGTTCTTGTTTTGTTTTTTTTTTGGTGTCTTGAGGTAGGGTCTCACTCTATCCCAGGCTGACCTGGAATTTACTATGGAGTCTCAGGGTGGCCTCGAACTCAGGGCAATCCTCCTACCTCTGCCTCCCGAGTGCTGGGATTAAAGGCATGTGCCACCACGCCCGGCTCTCACTCTAAGCTTCTATGACTTTATTAGTTTATGCTGTTTGTGGAACCTAAAAATAGAAACTTTACAGGACCCACACAGGACTAGCTATGTCCACACACACTGTCGCATTCCTGGGGAAGCTTGCTCACGACACGGGAAAAGGCAGGGCAAGTGAGAGGTTCACATGGAAAACAAGGCAATGTGCACACACCCTGGGCTATGGGTTGCTTCCTGGTTCCCCGCTCCCAGCTTCCTGTCACTATAATAAGCTTAAAACGAGGGAAGGTTCTCTGGAGCTCAGTGTTGGAAGTGTTGGGGCCTTCAACTACTCCACACATCATGGGGGGCGGGCACTGCAAAGCACAATCACTCACCTCATGCCAAGCCAGGGCACCCAAGGGGCAAGAAGACACTGAGGTCCCATGATCCCCTGAAGCCACTTTAAGGGCCTGCCTCCACAGACCTGAACGCTTCCTAACAGGCCCTACCTCTTAAAGGCTCTTGAACGCAATGCCCTGGGGAAAACCTCTGACACTTGGCCCTTCGAGAACACTCATCCAAACCTCAGCATATCCTAATACATAATTCATGACAAGTAATCACTAAAGATAGAGCAAAGAGACAGAAATGAAAAATCCACATTCCTTAGCTATTAATTTATTAACATTATTATTTATTAATTTATTAGCCTCTGACCCAAAGCACAGTGGAGACTTAGAGTTGACAACTGATCACCCAGTCCGATGGACTAGCCCCCCCCCCCCCCCCACACACACATACCCTCCACTTCCTGGGCTCACAGCCTGAGGAGCTTTCCCTCCTAATCACTGCTTCATAATCAATCCTGCCACCTCCTGCAGTTCGGCTTGCTGCCCACAGTGAGAAGCTCTTCCAACTAATTGGATTTATCTTTGCACTTGGCAGGCATCACCCACAGAAACAGACTCACAACCGCGGTGCTCATCAACAGCAAACAACCGTCACACGCACGCAGAAGATGCCCCACCTTGTCCGACCCCTCCCATCCCAGCCTCAGAAGCAGCTATGTGAGCAAAGGTCCTCCTCAAACTGGCACGTCCTTTCTTCTTCCCAAGAGCTAAGATCCTAGCTAGTCTGACAAGCAATGAGATTAACTGTTGACCAAAAGAAACCTTAAGCCTTGTCTGATGTCCATGTTAGAGACGAAACCTTAAAGTTCAGGAGTCACCTGGGGTTTGATTTTTGCCTCTCTACCTGACTGAAGCTCTGGTCCAAGATGTTCCTCCTGTTTGTCTGCCTTAGTTTCCCTACCTGTGAAAGAAAGTTTCCTTGTAGTGTTATGACAAGAGCTAAGAGATACATTATTATATCCAGTCACACTTAATATTTTCTCCCCCACAAGGTAATAAATGCTATGTGCCAAGTGGAGGTCTTAATTTTAAAGGAGTTGGTACCAATCAAGATGTCTCATTTCTTTTGAAATCTCACATTGCTAAAATGTCCTGGGCATTTTCACAGAAGAGACGGGCGCAGATCTAGACGGTCTCACCGACTGCGGAGTCCAGACACTTCGTCTTCTGACTCCAGAGGAAGGACAGATTCAGAGCAGAGAGTAACCCAAGTGCCTGCCCATGCCCAGGGGGCTCCCCAACTAACCAACCAACAAACAAACTAAAAGATGGAGGATGCAGCGCAGTGGCAGAGCTCTTGCCTGGCATGCACCAAGTCCTGAGCCCCATTTCCACACACGCACACACACATTCACCACTCACCTGTGACATCACAACTGCCATCTCAAATGTCCCCACGGTGTCCATGTTGGCTACAATGATGGGAATTCCTGAGTAGGTCTGCTTCGAGTTTCGAAATGTAAAGGTTTGCTGAAGATCCACCTGTCAGCCAAAGGAGAAACAAAGGAGAGATGAGCCTGTGCCCTTCTGTGATACATGCAGAGGTCCCCGTGTGCTGATCAAATGAGGAGCAGAGTATACCAAAGCAGGGCCTGATGCGTGGTCCCCAGCAGAGTTCCTGAGAAAACCAAGTCACAGTTCGTTCCCACGTACAAAGTTCACGCAGCGCCTCCCTCCTGCGCGCCAGCGCGGGACACGGTGCCTGCCTGCGCAAAAGCCCAGGTGGCCCCGGAGCCGTCTCTCTTCCCTCATCAGCCCCTCCCTCCCTCGGCCATCTTCAGTTTGTATGTGCATGCATGTACGGCATACTTGTGCATATGTGTCTCATGTGTGTGCATATGTGTGGGGAGGCCAGAGATCAACATCCAGTGTCTTCCTCAGTCACTTTCCACCTTATTTGGACAGGTTCTCACGCTGAACCTACGCCCATTGATTAGGCTAGACTAGTTAGTCAGTAAGCCATAGGGACCCACCTGTCTCTTCTTCCCCAGCACTGGAATTATATAGGTGCATGCTGCCACCACCATCTTTTTTATTATTTATTTATTTACAAGCAATGAGAGGAGAGAGGACAGAAAGAGAAAATGGGCACACCAAGACCTCTAGCCACTGCAAACAAACACCAGATGCATGCACCCCTTTCTGCATCTGGCTTTACATGAGTACTGGGGAATAGAACCCTGCTCATTGGGCTTTGCAGGCAAGCACCTTAACTGCTGAGCCATCTCTCCAGCCCCACACCTGGCTTTTAGGTGTGCGCTTAGAATCCAAACGTGGGTCCACATGATTCTACAGCAAGCACTTTATGCACTCAGTGTCTCCACAGCCTTCCTTCTGCTACATTCTGTCCTCAGGGGCTCTAAATGCATGGGTGCATGTTATCTTCTCCCCACTTTCAAGCGCTGGGCATATTCCCTTCCAGGAAAATCCACTCCACTCTTCCCTGCGAGCAGGCACCTCCCTCCCTGGTCAGATCCCTCAGTTGCTCCTTTCTCCTTGAACCAAGCTCCAAATTCTCCCTGCAGGAGCTCCAGCCCTTTAAGCTCTTTCTTTGCCTTCTGACCTCGGCAGCTGTTTTGTCATTGTGAGCATCTTTCAAAAAGCTGCAAGAAGTGTATCACGTCACATGCTCATGCATGTGAACACTTGTTCCTCCGGCTTGTAAACAGCTGGAGGGAAGGCCTGCCTGCGCTCCCCAAACTCCAGCTCCAGTGCCTGTCTGTGAGCTCTCAGGAATCCAGAGAGATGCTCAGACAAGGAAGTGGGCTTAACAGAAACCGTGTGCTATGTTTGACCCTCCACAAAGAGCTAGCAGTCAGAATTGCATCTATGACCCAGAGTAGGTTCCGGGCTTGAGCTTATCACAGAAAGGGCCCCCCCCCCACCCCCAATACACACACCCATGTGGACTGCTTTGATCAAGTTCATTTCTGGCCAGGTTTAGTCAATGGAGGACACTGCATGGGAAACTGGAGGGTGCTAGGGGACACAGGGGAATGTGAGAGCCAGAATCCCCACCTTGAGGAGCTTGTGCAGGGAACCTTCATCCCTTTCCTCTCTGCACATTCCTGGTTCCAGCTTTCCCACTGCAAATCCTACACCCTCTCACCCCAGGGCAGCATCAATGTCCTGCTGTTGCCAACCTCTCCGCTGTGCCCTGGGTTGATTAACTCCCTTGAAATGCTCTCCATCAATGGAGGTGGGTGTGTGCCCAAGATGAACTGTCAAGAAGAAACACAGGTGTGACTCTTACCCTCCTGAAGTAATGTAGACCTATGTGAGTCCTGGCTTCCCAAGTATAAGCAAGTGCCCCCAGTTTATTGACTTCCTTGCTTCCTTTTGCAATTCATTCCACTTGACTTTCTTGTCTGAATCAAGTCACATCTCAAACCTTTTATTTGGCTTTCTCATTTTCTTGCTTCGCCACACAGGGCTCCAAGTCCAGAAGGGTGCCCGGCTGCATGATGTCATTCCTATGACTGTGCTGGCCTTAAAGAGCAATCAGCGAAGGGAAATGAGACACTGTCATGGCGTGGACATGCAGGGCAGTGGGCCCTGTCTGCATTGCCTCCATGACTCCTAGTGCTGGCTTAGTGAAGCAGGCTCTGTTAACATTCTGCTCCAGGACTAGGAGCCTGTTAGCTGCAGCCCTCTGTGTCGCTAATGGTCCTCTCACATTTTGGCTCACAGGCTGAAGACAATCAGAATCCCTTGGTCTCACAATTACTCTCTTACTCCTCCCAGATGCATGGGGAGAGAGCTGCTACACTCTGCTCCCAGCTGAGATCACGATGCCTTTTGCCTGGCACTCCAAAACTGTTTAGCAGTATGCCTATATGCGTGAGCACACACACACACACACACACACACACACACACACGAAACACGTCATGGAACTATGCGGCCTTGACAATGAAACCTTCACTCCCAAAACCATAATGCAAGTTCTTAGGTGTAATTCAGTGGCAGAATACAAGTTTAGTAGGCACCAGCCTTGCCAGCAAACCTCTCCCAAAATGACATAAGGCAGATTCTTCATAGTATTTAATTCTAAGAATGAGACATGAAATGATCTCTCTCAACCTTATCTACCCAGACACACATATACACACCCCAACAGTCCACTTGTTCGCTGGGAGATAAATACTTGAGCTGCTCCAGCCTCTCTCCCAGACATCTTCTGCACCACAGCTGGTGGCTGTGGCAGATACACCACCTCTAAATTGTCACTCTGCTAGGCCCTATCAGAAAGGAACGGAAAAGAACCCCTTTTCCGCCCCTCAAAATATGTTGTGTATCTCCTTCACTGAGGCTCAAAAATACACACTGCTTGTTCCCGAGTAACCCAGTGTGATGGGTCAGTCTAACTATGCTCTGTCCTCCCCCTACTGCCTTAGCAGGACATGGCATTCACAGACAGCGAGGCACAGAAGGTGGAGGCATGGGGAAGTAGCTCGAGCCCTGTGCACACTTCTCCTCTTATCCAAATCCTTAAGAGCACACATGGTCATGTCTGCAAGGTAAGCTCCATGCACACACACATCCATGCCCAGAAACATCTCCTCTCTGGAAAAGGACTGTCCCAGAGCATGGTTAGCCCATGGGGGAGAGGGTCACACAAATTGGGAAGTGGCCCAAGCAAGCTCTGGTATCAGCCTAAAGTCTTCTGGAAGGGATGCCCAGGACCCTGAGCACCTGGAGCAGGCCTGTAAGGAGAAGTGTAATTGACAAGCCCTGCCAACAAGCTAGGGGTGTCAGCACGAAAGAAGTGGGGTTCAGGACTTGGGTCCTCTTTCCTAGATTTATGCCTGCTAGTGATAAAAAGAAATTCTCTTAGATTATTCTTTTTTTTTTAATTATTTATTTATTTATTTGAGAGCGACAGACACAGAGAGAAAGACAGATGGAGGGAGAGAGAGAGAGAATGGGAGCGCCAGGGCTTCCAGCCTCTGCAAACAAACTCCAGACACGTGCGCCCCCTTGTGCATCTGGCTAACGTGGGACCTGGGGAACGGAGCCTCGAACCGGGGTCCTTAGGCTTCACAGGCAAGCGCTTAACCGCTAAGCCATCTCTCCAGCCCTATTCTTTACATCACCTGACCACAAAGAATGTCTTTCCGCTCTGCAGTCCCAGTGCCACAGTGAGTACAACACATGCCGATGTAGGGCCAAGGACTGTGGTCCTACTTCCATCCCCGGGCCCTGCAGGGCAATGCTTCGTGGGCAGATATGACCCAAGGAAGTTCTCAGTCAGTTCTCACACTTCTTCAAAGTGCATTCACAGCTTGGCATCCATCACCAGCGAGCCACACAGTCCCAAGCAGAAGGGCATCCGGGCCCGGACAGCTGTGGGTGCAGCAGCACCCTTGTATGAAGACTGCTGCCAACATGCTAGGGCGACCCAAGCTTCCGACCTCAAAACCTTTGTGATGGAGACGGCGCACTTTGGAGTGTCTCCCTAGGTGATACCAGCACTCTCCTGTGTGTGAGCAAGTCTAGTCAAACCCTCTAGTTCCACAGAGCAAAAGTCACAGAGGCTATTATGGGTTGTGGCACCTCAAAATTAATGTCAAAGATCTAACCTCAGTACCTGTGAATGTGACCTTGTTTGGAAATATAGGATCTTTGCAAGTGATCGAGGGAAGATGAAGTTATTTAGGGTGTAGCCTAGCCCAATATTGTAGAGGGAGGGGAAGCCTCAATCAAAAAACAAAACAAAACAAAACAAAACAAAACAAAACAAAAAACAATTATCTTCTCTAAGACCTTCTCCCTAAAGTGCTGAGCAGTCAGGGAAACAGCAGTTCAGCAGGCAGGGAGATTTCAGGGAAACTCCCCTGCTCCTGGGAACTATAGGGCTATCTACAGATGATAAGACAGGGTTCTGGGTGGCCCAAACAGGCTGGAGTCACCATAACAGGGGGCCATAAACTATAGATAAGTTTGAATTACAGCAGCCACCCCAAGATCAACTGATCAGCTCTCTTAAACGTTTAATAAATCACCAGGAGCAGTCTAAATCCTCTTCCCCTTTAAACTGTTTGTCCTTTTGTAACCTGCTCATCACGAAAGAATCTCATAACTATGCCCCTAAAACATGTTGCCTTGGAAACTTGTAGCCCACCAATAATGGAAAAGACCCAAAGTGATGTCATATTTCATGCTAAACAGCCTATGAAAGACACAGATGTATCAGAATTGGGGGTGGGAGACACTGTAAAGCATTGAGCTCACCTCAGCCCGCCGGTATGAATAAATGAATTCTCTACCTCTCTGATTGGATTTCTTGCTGACTTGAACCCAGATTTTCTGCCACAGTATAACTGACGTTCTTATAAAAAAGGGGAAGCATCTGGACAAACAGGCAAGGAGAAACCAACTTCCAGAAATGAAGGAAGAGGTTGATGATGCATCTACCCACCAAGGTTGGTCATAAATTGGCAGCAAGCCTGTAGGATCTGGGCAGGGGCAGGAAAGAGGTGCTGGGGGAAAACCCACCCTGTGGACACCTTGATCTGGGACTTCCAGCTGCCCAACCAGGAAACAAAAAGCATTTGCTGCTTAAGCCATGTGTGTGGTACTCTGATCCAATGACCACTAAAATCCAGACAACAAAATAGTGGGTGAAGGAGCTTAAACAAAAACTGAAGCCACCTTTCTTCCAAGTTGACATTCTCGCCACTCTGTCCTGCTCACTATTCCCCACAGGCCAACCTGCCACCCCTGGGGACACCTAGCCCTGGCCTCTTCTCAGGGCCAAGCTAGATGAAGTTGTAATCAGACTAAGGACAGCTGCATTTTCCCATCCTAGGGGCAAGTGGGCGGTTCTCTGCTGTGAATTCGTTCCAGTGCCCAACTTCAAAGTGTTGCATTAATGTTTGAAAAGTTCTTAAGCACTGGGGTGGGATATCAGAGCCAGGAACGGGTCTCAAGAAATGATGCAAACTGTCCTGCATATTGCATGAAGACAAAGGTCTTGACTCAATTGACAAATGTCACCTTCTCTTAAAATACTGTCCAATGTCCCCACATAACCCTATGAGGTACTAGGAGCTAGACACTTGGGCAATGACTGCCTGCAGCTTCCAAGCATGTCACCAGTGTCACCTCTCCCTGCCCTCAGTCAATGAGAATGTCCCTGCAGGAGTTCTAAACATCCCAGGGGGTGAGTCCTCTGGATTCATTCCCACTCAGTGTCCATTAGTCCATCAGTGGGCCTAGTTCTGAGTAAAGTGTTGGGTTGGGTAAACTTGTCATTTGGCTAAGACGCTCCTGTCCCAGCCAGGCTCTGCTCTGTTTGGTTTCCATCCTTCTCCTGTCTCCCCTCAAAGCCCCTCTGTGAGGCTCCGTGCTGGTCATCTATGGCTGAATTTGAAATTTGCATCCAGCGATTACATCTGCCAGGATGCACACATTTCAAGCACCTGTCTGTGCAATGAAAAGTTTGTAGCTGCCTGCATGAAATGTTAGACATCATGAAGAAAACAAAAGAAGCACTGGGAAGGGATTACAGAAGCTAAGCGGGATCCCTAACCTCCATGTGCAAGTCAAGTCACGTTACGTGAGGTCGTCAGGCAGAGAGCAGCTTGCAGTAACAGGAGGGGAGACCATCAAATGCAGCAACTGGAACATCATCTGCCAGTTGATACTGGTTTCCAGATACTACCTGACAATCTCGCACAAAAGTGAGAGTAAGGACAACAGGCAATTCTCCTACCATGTGCACACAAGGACAATGTGCACACAAGGACAGCAGCCAAATCTCCCACCATGTGCACAGAGGATGTGCACACAAGGACAGCAGTCAGTTCTCCCATCATGTACACACAAGGATGTGCACACAAGGACAGCAGTCAATTCTCCCACGATGTGCACACAAAGACAACGTGTGCACACAGGACAGCAGTCAATTCTCCCACCATGTGCACACAAAGACAACGTGTGCACACAAGGACAGCAGTCAATTCTCCCACCATGTGCACACAAAGACAACGTGTGCACACAAGGACAGCAGTCAATTCTCCCACCATGTGCACACAAAGACAACGTGTGCACACAAGGACAGCAGTCAATTCTCCCACCATGTGCACACAAGGACAACGTGTGCACACAAGGACAGCAGTCAATTCTCCCACCATGTGCACACAAGGACAACGTGTGCACACAAGGACAGCAGTCAATTCTCCCACCATGTGCACACAAGGACAACGTGTGCACACAAGGACAGCAGTCAATACTCCCACCATGTGCACACTAGGGCAGCAAAGTGCAATGCAGACTGGGACATGAAGGGTAGCAATTAGTACAAATTACAAAACCTAGTGTTGCATGACATCATATCATCCCCTGGCAGAGAAAAAATTCATCACATCACATCTGTGTTCAATATTATATCTTCTGATGGTTTATTGGTTCAGAAGACATCCTTGCACACACACACACACACACACACACACACACACACGTATATATATGTATACACACACATATTCTGCTGCCTCCTAAAGTTTAAACAAATCATTAAAGAATACTGAAGTCACAAGTCATTAGTCTTTGATGACAGCCTGGCCTAAGGTATTCACTAGTTTGTATTTCCAGAGGCTTGGTGTCCTCCCAAGCGTTTATTTTTGTTCCAAGAGTTTGTCCTGCTCTTTGACACCTGAAAGGACACGGTGAAAGACAGGCTTGGGGGCAGTCAATCTGGGTAGATAAGGGTCCATACCCCTCCCTTTCCTGTCCAGTTCTTGTCTGGCTCCAGGCGGCCAAAGCCACTGCTTAGGCAGAGTGGCTCATTTTCCCTCGCTCATTGGCTAGCGCAGGAGGCGGCCCTAATCCAAACAAGCCCTCAGCTGGCAGCTCTAGGCACTGCGTCGGGCCTGGGCACCGGAGTGGAGTTGTTTGCTGAGGGATTTTATTTATGGTCTTGTTTGCAGAGCAGGAGGGACGGGGCTGGGCATGCTGCCTCCTGTTTACTCCGGAGACACCAAACTCCCAGACCGGGTCCTTCTAGAGCTCCCAACAGACCTGCCAGGCCAGGGTCCCCGGAACACAACTCCTCCCCTGCCCGGGGCTCCCGCTTCCCAGGCATCTACTTTATCCTTCAGGGTCTAACCTCCTTTCCACCACCCCAGGCCCGGGCCTGCAGGGTCTCCACCTGCCCGGAAGGTTCCATCACGTAGGAGGGACCCAGTTCCCAAACCTCCCTTCACTCGCACCCCTGGCACTGGGCTGGGACTACGGGGCTGTCCAGAGTCACCAGGAGCGTCCCCAAGCCCCGCTCTCGACAAGGCCACCTAAACTCACAAAGTAAAACTCGGTATTGAGCTTTGGCTTTCTCAGCCCCGTTCATGACATTCATTCCCCCGCAGGATCTGACGCTTAAAATAGCAGCGGCAGGTCTCAGCATCGGGAGACACTGCCAACCCCCCCCCCCCCCGCTCTTCGGCTTGTTTGCTGTGCCCCCCTCCCCGCAGCGAGGCTGCCTCCCCGCATCCGCAGCTCACTCGATCTGGCCCCTCCGGGGTCTCCTTGCCAAGGGAACTTCCCCTCGCCCACCCTTTCAATTCAGGCCCAGGCTGAGCCCCTAAATGCACCCTGGCACGGACACGACCAGCCTTGCGCTTTCTGCGGCGGGGGAGGAGGTGTGCCCCAGCCTGCAGGCCGCCCGCGCCAGCCCCGGGACCCACCTCCCCGTCCCCGGCCCGAGAGCGGCTGGCCCACGACCCCACCCTCTCCCCGCCAACCTCGGCTCGGCTCTTGAGGCTGCTGCGCTTGGGTCGGAGCAGGACATCCTTGAAGTCGAGCTTGAGGTCGGCGTCGATGCGGGGCATGGTGCAGGCGCTCCCTCCCTGCGGCCGGGGATGCCGGGCCAGCGCCGAGCCTCGCGCGCCCCGCGCTCTTATGCCCGCGCGCCCGGCGCCTCCCCGCCGCGGCCCAGCCCCGAGGCCACGCCCCTGCCCGGCTCACCTTGGCCCGATCCGGTGCCGCCGCCGCCCACCCTCAGCCGCCTGCCCGGGGGAGAACGGACGAGGTGGGCAAAGGGCCTGGGAGCGGCAGACCTGAGGGTTGGGGGGGCGCAGTGGGAAGGAGTCGCCCGGAGACCACCTGCATCCAAGGCAGAAAGCCAGGGCTTCTCTGTCCCCTAACATCAGCCCCTTGGGTCCCACCTACGAGAGCGAGAACCAGGCCTTCCCCATGCCCCAGAGGAAAAGTCCTCGGAGACTGGGCATAGTTGACTTTGAAAGGCTGCTGGGCCGCAGCTAGAGCCTAGCGCGGGTTGCCCGATGTTCCGTCCACAGAAGAAAAGTCGAAAGGGAGTGAAGATGAGGTTTCTGTAAGGGAAGGGTCCTCGGCCTCTTGGCTTTCTAGCTTGAAAACTTGCCTGGCCACGTTCCAGCTGAGTGACCTTCAAGGGGTTAAGTTGTCTAGTAAATTTAAAAGTATGTAAGCACAATGGGGATGGAGAGAGAGCTCAGCACCTAAGGCGCTTGCCTGCAAAGCCTAACAACCCCAGTACCCCCGCAAAGGCAGATACACAAAGTGATGACTTCATCTGGAGTTTATTTGTAGCAGCTGGAGGCCCCGGCGCCCCCATATTCGTCTCCCCTCCCCCATCTTGCTCTATTTGCAAATAAATAAAATATTTTTTGAAGTTTTTTTGTTTATTTTTATTTATTTATTTGACAGTGACAGACAGAGAGAGGAAGAGAGAGAGAATGGGTGTGCCAGGGCCTCCAGCCACTGCAAAGGAACTCCAGACGCGTGCGCCCCCTTGTGCATCTGGCTAACGTGGGTCCTGGAGAATCAAGCCTCGAACCGGGGTCCTTAGGCTTCACAGGCAAGCGCTTAACCGCTAAGCCATCTCTCCAGCCCTAAAATATTTTTTTAAGTATGTAAGTACAGGCCTAGTGTGGTGGCGCACACCTTTAATCCAGCACTCGGGAGGCAGAGGTAGGAGGATCACCAAGAGTTGGAGGCCACCCTGAGACTCCATAGTGAATTCCAGGTCAGCCTGTGCTAGAGTGAGAACCGACCTCGAAAAAAAAAAAAAAAAAAGTATGTAAGTACAATGTAAGTTACCCATAGGAATTGTTTAACAAATTGTTAAAATAAATACTTGGAGTCAGACTCAAACTAGATGGTAAACTTCACAAAGGCAAGAATCAGTTTTATTTTATTTTTGTTCACTTCTTGGCAGCCGCCACCTGTTCTCTATGGACTCTGGCTGGCGATTAAGGTCTTGGTCCATCCCACTTGCTCATTTTATCTTTATCCCGCAGGAAGTTCCTGCCATTTCATGAAGAAAATGGAAGTTATCAAAGAGAATGACAGTAACCACAATCAGTCCAGCCAATTAGATATTTTACAATGTTTTTCAAATCTTTGGAAGCTGGCCAGTTGTACTATTTATTTGCAAAGCAGTGCTCTCCAGTTCCTAATCAAAAACAAATGTAGCCAGGTGTGGTGGTGCACGCCCTTAATCCCAGTACTGGGGAGGCTGAGGTAGGAGGATCACAGTGAGTTCAAGGCCATCCTGAGAATACATAGTGAATTCCAGGTCAGCCTGGGCTAGAGTGAAACCCTACCTCAAAAAACAAAAAACAAAACAACAACAAAAACCGTAAAGTGAAATTGGTATATGGTATGGCTAAAAATTATTTTCCCTTGGGAGCTGGAGAGGGAGCTCTGTGGGTGCTTGCTGTGCACGTGGGGAACGTGAGTTGGGATCCCCAGAACGTACATAAAGCTGGACGTGATAGGATGGCACATGTTTATAATCCCATGGGAGACAAAGACAGGAGAATCCAGAGGACCAGCTGCGCTGACATGAGCAACAGCCAACAAGAGGTCATGCCTCCAAAAAGGTTGAAGGAGAAAACTGGTACCGAGGCTGTCCTCAACCTCCACATGCGCACCGCGGCATGCGTTCACACCTGTATACACAAAGATTTAAAAGTAAAAATACACTAGCCTTGCTAAGCATCTGCTTAGAGTAAAGGACAGAGGCGGGGTCTGCATTCACTGTCACATAAATTGCCTGAAAGAAAAGGACGCTTGGATTGACCTTCCTCAGATACACTAGGGATAGAATCTCTTCTGGAAGAAACAAGTTCACTTCAGGCAGACTAGCCCCTCTCTTTCTGGAATATTCCATCATAACTGCCTCCTCCGACACGAAGTCATACTCCTTACAGACTCAGTATGACTCCTATGTCTCCCACACTGCTGGGCAGCTGCTTGCTCCAGATTGAAGTATTCTCCCCTGAGAGTGGGGGCAGCTCAGAGACTTAGGAAGTGTCTTTCTCCACGTCTGAGGTTGCATGGGCTGTCAACAATTGCTGGCCTAGGGACTGTCAGTGGTAGAGGAGTCTGCAAACCGCACGGAACTCCAGTGTTGGAGCCTTTGTGAGTCACAGCTCATGCTGTGGTGAGACCTGTTTGCCTTTGAGTCACTTTCTATGCAAGTTTCCCCAGTGAATTCATTGCTTCACCAAGCTGGACTTGGATGGCTTTGTTTCTTTGTGGCTGTCCTGTTTATCCGGGTTAAACAGAAATAGACTTTGCAGTAAGAGGAATGCAGCATACCTCAAACTTGGCTTCTGCTGTCTTTTGCATCCTGAGTGCCTCCAAAGGCCCCCGTGTTCAAGGCCTAGTCTCAGTCGTTTAGAAGGTAGGCCCTCAAAGGAGGAGTTGAAATCCCAGCCCCTCTTCTTCCTCTTCTCTCTTCCCAGCCATGGTAAGGAGAGCATCTCCCGCAGACGTGTTTCCTGTTCGTGCTTCTTCACCACAGACCAAAGGCAACAGGGCAGGCTGATCTCTGACCCTAGTCAATAGGAACCTTTCCACCTATAATGAGTTCATGAGGGCCTTTATCTACAGTTCTTGATTTTCTCGTTTTTGAGAAAGGGTCTTGCTTTGTAGCCCCGGCTTGCCTCAAAATCTTTTTTTTAAAAATATTTTACTTTTCTTGGGCTGGAGAGATGGCTTAGTGGTTAAGCGCTTGCCTGTGAAGCCTAAGGACCCTGGTTCGAGGCTCTGTTCCCCAGGTCCCACGTTAGCCAGATGCACAAGGGGGCGCACGCATCTGGAGTTCGTTTGCAGAGGCTGGAAGCCCTGGTGCGCCCATTCTCTCTCTCTCCCTCTATCTGTCTTTCTCTCTGTGTCTGTTGCTCTCAAATAAATAAATAAATAAATAAATATTAAAAAATATTTTACTTTTCTTTATTTATTTAAGAGACAGGGAGAGAGAGCAAGAGAGCGAGAGCGAGCGAGCGAGAGAGAGAGAGAGAGAGAGAGAGAGAGGGAGAGAACGGGTGTGTCAGGACCTCCAGCTGCTGCAAACAAACTCTAGATGGGGAATTGAACCTGAGACATCTAAGCCACTTCTCCAGCCCATTGCCTCAAATTCTTAATACTTCCTCCTATCTCCTCTAGAAAGTTCTGGGATTACAGGAATGTGCTCATGGCTGGATTAGCTACAAACTTTGACTGACTAGTTAAACAAAGCCATGAGATTTCCACAATCTGTTCTGCTATCATAGGTTATATAAGGGCAGAGTGATTCCAGAAATTATGTAGCAAGATAACCACGGTGATGGTTTGAATGTGAATGTAATCCCCCAGAGCCTGAGGTAGTTTTGATTAAGGTATTTTTTTGTTTTGTTTTGTTTTTTGGGTTTTTCGAGGTAGGATCTCACTCTAGCCCAGGCTGACCTGGAATTCACTATGGAGACTCAGGGTGGCCTCGAACTCATGGCAATCCTTTGCCTCCTGAGTGCTGGGATTAAAGGCGTGCGCCACCACGCCCGGCTTGATTAAGGTATTTTGATTAAGATTAAGCTTTGCACTTAGGTCTCCAGCAGCTTGCTGAAGGAGGTGTGTTACTGTGGGTGGATCTTGTAGTCCAGCCCTAAAGTGTGTTCAGAGCCAGTATGAGCTCCGGCCGTTGTATCTGCTGGCTGTTGGTGGTGTCTTTTCACACTGGATCTGTGGAAGTGAGTCAGCTAGGATGAGGCTCCTTTTCTTAAACATGCATGCACAAGTCAGTGAAAGTACAGCACTTAATTAAAAAATGGAAGAAAGTTTGGCTGCACTGCAAACCTGAAAATGAGGTTAGGTACACAGAGCAGAAGATGGGACACCGGCCCATTACAGTGCAGGTGTGGGAATACAAGCGGACGCTGACGTCAGAATTGGATGCCTGTCCGTGGAGGCGAAGCAGTGGTGCTGCCGCGCATTGGGTGCCTGCTACACTTCTGAGTTTGAGATCTTAGCAACTGCACCGAGGTGTGAAAATAGCCCTGATTTCCATGACAAGGTCAGGGGTAATACCGGTCCCACCGTGGCCCGTCTGTTGTCTACGTTCAGTGCCAACATTCCATGAGAAATTATTGAAAACTTCTCATTCAGAGCTTCTTGAAATGTAAGAGCCTCAGGGTACACAGATGTCCTGTGGGGCACTGTCCCCCCAACATGAACCACCTAGTGCATTTATGACCCTGTGATGGTTACTGATACTTGCATAGAACCAGCAGGGTGACATGAAGGATGGGGAAGGACAAAAAGAATTAGGCACCAGGAGTGAAGAGGGAGCGTCTTGAAAGAGGGGGTCCTCAGGGCATCAGCGGTGGGGGGGAGGCGACCCAAAAGGGTAAAGGAACTGGAGGACAATCAAGTGACTGTATGTTCACATAGTAAAGTTCTCAATACAAATGAAAAGCAAATCCAAACAAATCGGGGGTCTGGGAGAAGGCTATCTACTGAAACCACCATTCAGAACTTGTCATTAGCTTGGAACTCACCAAGTGGACTAGACTGGCTGGCCACAAAACCCTAGGATCCACCTATCTCAGCCTCCCTGGTGCTGTGCGTGAATTACAAGTGTGTACCGCTATGGCCAGCTTTGACTTTTTAAGTCTGAAGATCATACTCAGATCCTAGTGCTTGCAAACCCAAGTACTTTAGCAAGCAGTTCATCTCCCAGCCCCAAAGATTTTACTTTTTAATAAATATTTTATTTGTTTATTTATTCCAGTAAAAGAGAGAAAGAGGCAGACAAGGAGAGAGTAAGTATGGGTGTGCCAGGGCTTCCTGCCAGTTCGAACAAATTCCAGTTGTATATGCCACCACACATGTGGCTTTACATGGGAACCGAGGAATCAAACCAAGGCTGCCCGACTTTGCCTTTAGCCACTGAGCCATATCTCTAGCCCCAAGATTTTACTTTTCCTTCGAAGCTAAGATCTGGATGAGTGAAAGTAGGTATAAAGAAAAAAGAGAAAAAGCAGTGGAACCCAGTGGTGGCCCTGATATAGATAGATAGCTAACTAACACTGGTTCAGTTTAAATCTAAACCCAAGGACCAAGTAACTGTTCTCTGCCTAGACTTAGGTGAGGAGAACCCAGCTCCATGGAGGCATCACTGTTAATATTAAGCTAATGCAAGAGTCACGTCAATTGTCTTCCCTCCTTAGCTGTTTGTCCTGGTAGGCATGCTGGTACAAGGCCAGAATCCCAGCATTTAAGAGGCAGAAGCAGGAGGCTGGAGAGTTGGAGGCCAGTCTACATTACAAAGCAATACCCCATTTTTTTTCAAATCCTGAAATCATTTCTTATAGTTGAGGGAGTGCCTGCCTATATTATTTATTATGATATTATCTTCATTTAAATATATTATGCCATTCAACATGTACAGTGCAGAAATTTTTAGCCTATTTAGAGAATCATGTGACAACTTTGGAAATTTTTCACCACTCCTCCCCCATAAAAATCCCATACACATTAGCAAGCATTTCACAGTTGAGTCCTTTCTACCCACACTCCAGTGTGAGGCAATGGGCACTCTACTTTCCATCTCTATTGATTTCCCTACTCTCGACAGTTCAGACACATGGAATCATATGGTGGCATGGTCTTTGTGGACAGCTACTTTCAATATAATTATTTAATTTAATTTATTTATTTATTTCAGAGAAAGAGGGAGGGGGAGAGAAAGAGAGAGATAATGGGTGCACCAGGGCCTCTAGCCACTGTAAATGAACTCCAAACGCATCTGCTCCATATGCATCTGGCTTATGTGGATCCTGGAGAGTTGAACCTGGAACCTTTGGCTTTGCAGGCAAGTGCCTTAACCACTAAACCACCTCTCGAGCCCTCAACATAATGTTTTTAAGGTTCATTTCTGTTGCAGCCTGCATCAGTACTTCATTCGTTTGGGTGGATGAATAATAATCTACTTTTCTTAAATCTTGCAGCCTGGGGCTGGAGAGATGGCTTAGCGGTTAAGCGCTTGCCTGTGAAGCCTAAGGACCCTGGTTCAAGGCTCGGTTCCCCAGGTCCCACATTAGCCAGATGCACAAGGGGGCGCACGTGTCTGGAGTTCATTTGCAGGGGCCGGAAGCCCTGGCGCGCCCATTCTCTCCCTCTCCCTCTGTCTTTCTCTCTGTGTCTGTCGCTCTCAAATAAATAAATAAAAAATGAACAACAACAACAAAAAATCTTGCAGCCTGGCTGCCTGACTTATCTTCCAGCCTGTATTTTATCAAGTACTGATAAAAAAGAAAAGTCTTGGAAATTGACATCACACCTACAGGGGTTGGGAGAGGAGCACTGCAAGAGGGTAGAGACAGCTAAAATAAACTCCAAATAAAATTGATGTATGCAGCCTCTCAGGAGAACACTTTGGTTTGTGGCCAAGTGGTTTGTGACCAAGTAGAAACAGAGCTGGTGTGAATATAAGTTCTGAAGGGCTTAGGGCGTAGTATGAGAAAATTACTCTCATCGGATTGACGTTCTTCCTCTGCTTCTTCATTCATAAACCAAACAGCCCCTACACACATGCTTGTAATATGATCTTGAACATATTACGTCTCGACATTTTTTTCATTTTTTATGAGAGAGAGAGAGAATTAGTGTGCCAGGGCCTTTAGCCACTGCAATCAAACTCCACACCCATGTGCCACCACGTGCACATGAGTGACTTTGTGCACAGACGTCACCTTGTGTGCCATCTAGACTTTTTAACTTGTGACTAATGGTACATGTTGAGAATTCTTAATTCAAGAATTTGAAATCATCCAAACCTGAAATTTGGTGGTGGTGGTGGGGGAGAGGGGACCAGAAAAATGCTACAAGTGGAAAATTCCACACCTGACCTCTGTGATGGGCTGAAGTCAAATACAGATGCATTCAAAATAGTGTGTCAAATTACCTTGAGGCTACATGTATAATGTAAATATGAAATATAAGTGAATTTCTAATTCAGACTAGTTTATCCCAAATATATCTCATTTTATATATATATATATATATATATGCAAATATCTCAAACTCTAAAACAAATTTCCCAAATCTGTAACATTCCCGGTCTCACAGACTTCAGATAATTCAGCCTGACATAGAGCAGAGACCACAAGCTGTCAATTTACAGAACATGTATGTGGTCTGACCAACAGTGCATCATCTTTGAGCTACATGTTAATGTTGAAAATCTAAGCGGTCAACTCACTTTTATTTTTGTCGAAACAGGGGTCAGTCTTAGGCAGCCCAGCGTGATCTCAAACTCGCTGTGTAGCTGAGGGTGGCTGCCTCTACCTTCTTGTTGCTGGATGGCAAGTGTGCGACGCCATGCCCAGGCTTTGCAATGCTCAACATCCAACCCAGGGCTTCTGCATGCGTGCCGCTGCCCCACCCACTGAACTTCATTCCTAGGCACACAGTCACTTTTAAAAATCAAGAAGGGGGAGCTGTAGAGGTGGCTTAGTACTTAAGGCTTTTGCCTGAGAAGCCTAAGGGCCCAGATTCAATTCCCTGGCACCCATGTAAGTCAGATGCACAAGGTAGCACATACATCTGGAGCTCACTTGCAGTGGCTGAAGGCCCTTTTGTGACCATTCTCTCTATGTATCTGGCTTTCTCTGTGTTGCAGTCAGGTTCACATTGCTGGCAGAAAACACCCAACCAAGAGCAGTTTGTGGGGAAAAAAGGGTTTATTTTGGCTTACATATTTGAAGGGAAGCTCCATGATGGCAGGGAGAAGTGATGACATAGCAGAGGGTGGACATCACCTCCTAGGAAATATTAGATGGACAACAGCAACAGGAGAGCGTGCCAAACACTGGCAAGAGGAAGCTGGCTAGAAATTCACAAGCCCACCCCCAATAATACACTGCCTCCAGGGGGCATTACTTCCCAAATCTCCATCAGCTGGGGACGTGGCATTCAAAACACCTAAGTCTGTGAAGGACGCCTGAATCAAACCACCACACTCTATCTCTGTCTCCAATAAACAAATAAATAAAAATCTTTTCAACATAAAAATCAAGAGGCCTGGCCCACCTGGGCAATCCACTACCTCCTACGCATACCATCTGCTGTAGACAGTGCTGTTTCTCAGATGGGGCAAGTAGATGGTCTCTAAGGCACATATGTGATGTCTCACTTGTTCATGCAATCGGTGCAGAGAAAGTAGATGTAAACTTAATTTACTTGTCTTGGGGGAACCCGGAAATTCATGTGTACATGTTTGTTTCATTTATCTAATTAAATAACTTAATTCCATTATGATTGAATAGCATCTCTACTAAATATAACATCAAGGGATGGGGTTGGCCTTCAGAATGTGATTCTTCCTTTAAAATACACTGGAGACAAAACCTGGGCTGGGGGTTAATGTTATTATTCTGCCCACGCGTCACAGCTGTCAGTTGTAACCATTTCATGAACATTGTGGTGATCTTGCTTCTTTTCTTTTTTTTTTTTAAACTCAGTTACTGGTTTTCCCTTTCTTTGTTTTTTATTTTTATTTATTTATTTAACAGAGAAAGAGGGAGGGAGAGAGAGAGAGAGAGAGAGAATGGACATGTCAGGGCCTCTAGCCACTGCAAATGAACTCCAGACGTATGTGCCCCCTTGTGCATCTGGCTAATGTGGGTCCTGGGGAATCGAACCAGGGTCCTTTGGCTTTGCAGGCAAATGCCTTAATGGCTAAGCCATCCCTCCAGCCCTTGCTTCTTTTCTTTAAAAACTTCTGTATCAGATGTAAGATAGGAGGACAGAAACTATAATATCCTTTAGAATTTTTTTTTTTTAATCTGGTGTTGGGTAATTTATTGGAAAAACTTTTACATTTCTTACTGAGATGGAGCCTATCCTTCTTAACTAAATTTTGTTTTGGGCTTTTGCTTTTTCTTAATCCCCAGGTCCATAATTCTTCCTTCTAAAGGTAACTTTTTATTAAAAATTATTTTATTTTTATTTATTTATTTGACAGGGAGAAAGAGGGGGAGAGAGACAGACAGAGAGAGAGAGAAAGAACAGGTACACTAGGGTCTCCAGCCACTGCAAACGAACTCCAGGCACATGCACCACCTTGTGCATCTGGCTAACGTGGGTCCTGGGGAATCAAACCTGGGTCCTTTGGCTTTACAGGCAAACACCTTAACTGCTAAGCCACCCCTCCATCCCTAAAGGTAGCATTTTAAATAAAAAAAATTTAGGGGCTAGAGAGATGGCTCAGAGGTTAAGGCGATTGCCTGGAAAGCCTAAGGTCCCAAATTTAACTCTCCAGATCCCATGTTAGCCAGATGCACAAAGGTGAGGCAAACACAAGGTCGCACATGTCCACTAGGTGGCAAAAGTGTCTGGAGTTCGATTGCAGTGGCTGAAGTCCTGGAGTGCTAGTTCTCTCTCTCTCTCCCAACCCCCCCATATATACCCCTCTCTCTAAAAAATTAAAACGTTAGGTCTGAAGAGCTTAGTGGTTAAGGAACTTGCCTGTGAAGCCTAAGAATGCATGTTTGAATCTCCAGGTCCCAAGTAGCCAGATGCAGTGATGCAAGCATGCAATGTTGCACACGCACACAAGGGGGCGCATGCATCTGGAGTTTGTTCACAGCAGCTGAAAAGGCCCTGACACACCCATATCCTATCTCTCTTTCTCTCTATCTCTCCTCAAAAATAAAAGTAATGGGCTGGAGAGATGACTTAGCAGTTAAAGTGCTTGCCTGAAAAGCCAAAGGACCTTGGTTCAATTCCCCAGGACCCACTTAAGCCAGATGCACAAGGTGGCACACGCATCTGGAGTTCATTTGCAGTGGCTGGAAGCTCTGGCATGCCCATTGTCTCTCTCTCTTTTCCTTTCTCAAATAAATAAATATAAATAAAGAATAATAGTAATAATTCATTAAAAGAAGTTAAACACCTGGAAAAACTTAGTAATGCTTAGGCTAAAATAATACCTATATTAACCTATATTTTTGGGAGCCATATGCTACCAGTCACAATTTCTCTTCCCTTCCCACCCAGTTTTCAAGTCTTGATATCACATTCCTGAATGGGAAGGTCAGTGACAGCCATAAAGACTTATGACATTAGCTAGTATTCATTGAACATTTTCTATGCCCTACACTCCCTATCAAATGCTTGGAATGCACACATTTACTACTCAAGCAGCATAATGTGTTAAATCCTATTACCTGATTTACAAATGTGGAAACTGAGGCCAGTGTACCTTGCTAAAGTGAAGAGCAAAGCTCTCTCCTCCCAGGACCCAACTTTCTATCACTGTATGCCTGGCTGCAGAGGTGTTTTATTAAAAAGTAGTAATATTTGTCACTGTTGCTGTGACAGAAAGGATACTTAAAACAGGCCCTCCAACACCTGGGAACTTTGCAGAAGAAGGTGTGCAAAGTACGTAAGAGCGGGCACACTCTCCTGTTCCTATTGCCAACCTGATGTTGGCCAGGAGGTGATGTCCAAACCTCTGTTCATGCCATCATTTTCCCCTGACATCATGGAGCTTCCCTCCAGTTTATAAGCCAACATAAACCCTCCCCCAGAGAAGAATGTAAGAGCCATGGGGTGAAAAGGTGTGCTCTGAAGTACTGTCCTCCCACAGGGGCTGACTGGTACATTTGTGACCCCATAGTGGTTAAGATAATCACACTGAGGAGGGCCCTGAGTGGGACTGGGAGTGGGGGAAGTGGGATAACCTGATGAGAATGTGACCAATTTGCAAAATGTTCATATGTTAAAGTTCCCAATAAATACTTTTAAAAGAACTAGTTAATGAGAGGAAGGTTTGCTTTGGCTGGTGGTGTGAGAGGTTCGTGAGCCTCTGCCGCCAGCACCTGGAGCTTAGGCCCAGGGCCTTTCAGAGACAAGGACCAGGAAGCAGAGCCCCAGCCCAGGTCAGAGGTGAGCACACCCTTCAAAGGCTCCACCTTCAGTGACCTACCTCACCCTCAGGCTTCACAGACTTCAAAATATCACCAGAAGCTCAAAACCAAGTGTACCCAAAACATGGCACCATGTGTGTATGTGTCGGGGGGAACCTGCCAGATTCAAATCAGAGCAGAGCTCAAGATCAAAGACAAATGTAGCTAGACCACGGCACTTTCATTATTACCAGTAGTCTAGCCAGATCCACTGTGGGCAATGACTTTTTCCTGTATGTGTGTGCTGAGTGTGGAAACCAGAGTCTCATACATGCTAAACACACACTCTACCACCAAGCTAGCGACTCCCTAGCCCCAGAATTGTTACATCAGACAACTTTAATAAATACAGAGCTCATCCATCTCGCTGGTTTCCAGTTTGCTCCCCTCACTAATTTTGTCTGTGGGAGTGAGAGAATCTTTCTCTGTATGGACATCGTACATTACAGTTAACATTTTCAGATGTTAGAGGTCGAACCTAAGGCTACACAGCACCCATGCTAAGCATTCACTTTACCATTGAGCTATCTCTCCAACCCTAATCTTTCTTTAAGTTATTATTCTGGTCATTCTTTTGCCTTCCCTCGTAAGCTATGGGGGAAAGAAAGGCCAACTACGACGCTATTTCCAGCCAGGTTTATTCTGGAGTCATCCCTACTCATAAGTGTTGGCTCAGAACAGCACCCGTGGGCCCCACTGCTGACCTCACAGCGTTCTCCCTTCCTCCCGCACCCAATTTAGGTCCTGCTTTAGGGAATGAAGGATATTCTTGTCCCTTGCCCTGATATGTCTGTCCTGACTCCTGTACCAGCCAGGATCATGTCCTGATTAGAAGGCCTGGCAGTCCTGAGGCAGGGTGGCACCTGGGCTGCCACTCAAAGCAGTTCTCTTCAGTGACAGCAGATCCACATCACCAGCAGGCCCGCTCCATAAAGTGACTGTGCACCATGAATTAGCAAATTCCAAATTCCTGCCCCCAGGGGAGACACGGGCTCAGGCTCTCCCTAGCGAAGTGGACGTGACATTCACAGCGACCAGTCACACACAATGTGCTCCCGTGCACGCCGCGCTTAAAGCAGACTGTTTAGGGACAGTTGATTCATTTGCACTGAGCTCATGGCCAACAGCACTCTCACTCCTGCCTGAGCTGAGCTGGTCTAACACAGTTATGGTCTCCCTATGACATGCTAAAACTCTTTCATACTTAGGAACATCATGCTGGCTTCAGCATTAGATTTGGGGCCACCTGATCAGTCACATTATCAATAGAAAGCACACACACAAGCCGGGCATGCTGGTGCACGCCTTTAATCCCAGCACTCAGGAGGCAGAGGTAAGTGGATCCCTGTGAGTTCGAGGCCACCCTGAGACTACATAGTGAATTCCAGGTCAGCCTGAACTAAAGTGAGATCATACCTTGAAAAAAAATCAAAACAAACAAACAAACAAAATAGCACACACACAACCCCCCCCCCCCACAAAACTCCAAAGGCAATAAACAGACCTAGCCTGAAAGTCACACTTGCTTGTAATATGACTGCTAAACAAGAAGGCAGAAGGCTGGAGATATGGAATAGCAGTTAAGGCACTTGCCTGTGAAGCCTAAGGACCCAGGTTCAATTTCCCAGGACCCACATAAGCCAGATATACAAGACGGTGCATGCATCTGGAGTTTGCAGTGTCTGGAGGCCCTGACACACCCATTTACTTTCTCTATCTGCCTCTTTCTTTCTCTCTAGTTCTCTCTCAAATAAAAAAAATAATTTTTTTAAATTAGGATGCTGATTCTTTAACCTGGAATGTACACCTCAGGCCACTCCAGTCTTTCCCTGCTGTGACTCCTGTAAGGCACAGGGAAACCACAGGAAGCATGGGTTGGCAGGGTTTTGATGGACTGTGACAGGGCTGGGAACATGGTTCAGTGAGTAAAGGGCCTGCCACACAAGCCTGAGGAGTTCAGCTCCCCAACCCCCATAGGAAAGCAGGGTGAGATCATGCACACCTGTACCCCGTTCTGGGGAGGCTGAGATAGAAGCACCCTTGGGGCTTGCTGACCAGCTTGTCTAGCTGAGCTGGTGAGTGCTAGGTTCAGTGGGAGACCATACTCCCACACAGATGGAGTGTGACGTGAGAAACACCCTCAGCACCGACCTCTGACCTCAGCATGCACATGAACATGCACTCCCCAAATGACCACCCTCCCCAACACTCGTGTGCCTCCATACATACAAATACACATGAAAACAAATAGAGTGTGGCAAACAAGCCAGTTTCCAAATGCCTGTGCAATATGTAACAGTTGTAATGACTCAGAGATTGGGAGGAGGGTAGAAAAGGAGATCGGATTTGGTCAGTGAATGTCATATGCGTGTATGGGAATATCACACTGTAGCCCATCAGTATGGACAATGAAGGCGCAGTAGTGAAAAGAAACCACATACAACGCATGAGGAGGCGATGTAAAGGAGAGCTACTTGACTGGACACATCCCTGTCCATTTCCCTGGAGTCCACCTGAGAATTCCAAGGCCCAGCTCTACAAGCCAGATCTACAAGCAGGGTTGACCAGGCTGCTCAGCATTTCCTTCTCTCCCAAATCACTACTCTGAGTTTAGTTATGACTCCCCTGTACAAGAAATCCAGAAAAGCAGGGCGTGGAGGTGCATGCCTTTAATCTTAGCACTTGGGAGGCAGAAGTAGGAGGATCACTGTGAGTTCAAGGCCACCCTGAGACTCCATAGTGAATTCCAGGTCAGCCTGGGCTAGAGTGAGACCCTACCTCGAAAAACCAAAAAAGAAAGAAAGAAAGAAAGAAAGAAATCCAGAAATACTAGACCTTGACTTGAGAACAGGTACCTCTACCCCACCCTCATTCCAGGCTTCCTGGACTTGGAGTACCATGGCAGTTTGAATGTAAAATGTCCCCATAGGTTACTGTGTTTGGAACGCCTGACCCTCAGCTGTCTGGGAAGACTGGAGCCTTTAGGAGACGGAGCCTGGCTAGATGAAGATGTGACACTGGCTTCCTGTTCCAGCCATGATGGACTCTTCTCTCTAGAGCTGTAAACCACATCAAACCCTCTCTCTTTCCCTAATTTGCTTCTGGTCAGGCATTTTTTCCCAGCCATGAGAACATAGACAACAGAGCTGCCAAGGCAGCAGCGCTCCATTAGACTGCAGGGAAGGAAGTTGTACTAAGTCATCGTGGCTTAAATTTATTCATGATCTTACCAGTAGTTTCTTTACGTTTTGTTATAGCTATTCCTACCACGTAAAAAAACAAACAGAGCGAAATTGCTGCCGCTCAGTCGTTTTGACCTGCAGAAGTTGCAACTTCAGATTATCTATGAAGAAACCTAGGTTTAGCTACTTGACCGAATCTTAGCATGTTCCCCTTTTTGTTTTGAATGTCTGGGGAATACTTTAAAAAAGTGAAAACAAAAGTAAAAACAAAATACACTGTGTATCCCTCACTGCACTGCTTCCTCCTCAGAAGCAGCCACTACCTTAAGTTCATGGCATATTGCACATGTGTCCACAGACAGATGACCTTCAAATAAAGAAATAAAGAACATTGGATTTTTTTTAGTGTGGTGTGCATGTGTTTGTGTGTGTGTGTGTGTACTGTAAAGTTCTAGAATGACCAAAACCACATGGACCACTCTGAGGCAAAGATGGAAACTTTTATTCAGGAAAAACAGGAGCTGCCAGGACTGGCTCTCAAGAGCAGAGCACAATCAACTTGGAGATTACAGAGCGTGGGCCATGTAGAGTTCTTCAGTTGGGGGAAGGTGAGGAAGGGAAATAGCTAAGGTGTGAGACCAGAACAGTGACCAGGTAACCTGAGAGATAAAGGGCAGAAAACCAAGACCTGGGGCATTGTTAGGCAAGGAAGGGATGATGGCTGGGCGGTTCCCTGAGGAATGTGGATGACCCACTTCCTTGTGTCTGTGGCCTTCCGGCTGTCTTTGGTGACTTCATTTTGTCCTGACCTAACATGTACTAATGTGTGGAGGGAAACAGATGACCTCCTTACCCCGATTTTCCTAAGTCAGTCTCTCACTGAATGCGGTGCCTCCTGCCTCTAGGTCAGGTTGGCTGACATAAGCCCAGCAATGCTCCTGTCTGCTGTCCCCTTAGTGCTGGGGTTATGGGCATGCATGGACATGCCCAGCTTTTCACAAGGGTACTGGAGATTAAAACTAGGTCCGCATGCTTGTGCAGCAAGAGTTCCTTCCAAATGAGCCATCTCTCCAACCCTAGCATTTCTTGGTTTTTACAAGATCACATAGTGTTTTGCTTCTTGCCTTTCACTTCACAGGGCCAAGAACTACTTATATCAATAGCGTGCATGTGGTCATACTCCTTGCCCTTGATAGGGGAGGTATGGGTAAAGAATGTGTTTAAATAATTATTTCTATGACAAGCTGGATAATTTTTCAGTTTTTAAAATTTATTGTATTTTGAAAAATGTTCAACCTACAATAAAGACAAAGAATTGTGGAGGGAGTGCTTTATACCTTTTACTATCTGTTAATGTTTGCTATTTTATTTATTTCTGATATATTTCTGATATATCATGGGCTGTATGGCATTGCCTTAAAATTTAAACACTGAAGTTCTAAACCCCAGTAGCTCAGAATTCTGAGGCTATTTTGAGACAATATGACTGATATCCTTATAAGAAGAGAATATCTTGACATATATGTAGAGTGGGAAGCGTGTGAGGACCTGGGAGAAAATGAACACCTAAAGCCATGGAGAGAGGTCTCACATGAACACACACCTTAGTCATAGAATTCTAGCTCCATAACTGTGGTATTTGGTATGGCATCCCTAAGCAACTTTGCACACATGTGTATGCATACACACATACATGCCTGCACTCATCATGCTAAGTCTACTTAGAAACATATCACAAACATAACAGTTCATTCCTAAGTACCAGGCTTAAAGGTAGGAATGTTGTCTTACCTAACCAAATTACCATTATTATATTTAATAAAACTAGCATTAATTTAGTACTACTCCTATATTGTCTTCTTTAAATTTTCTTGGTTGTCTCAAAATAGCTTTCAGAACTATTTCTTTGTTTTGCTTTCATCTCAGTGCCCAAGGGTTGTGCATTGTAATTATTTATCACATTTCTTTTTTAAAATTTTTACTTATTTATTTATTTGAGAGAGTGAGAGACAGAAAGAGGCACACACACACACACACAAAGAGAGAAAGAGAGAGAGAGAGAGAGAATGGGCACACCAGGGCCTCTAGCCATTGCAAACAAACTCCAGACGCATGCGCCACCTTGTACATTTGGCTTATGTGGGTACTGGGGAATTAAACAGAGGTCCATTGGCTTTGTAGGCAAGTTCCTTAACCACGAAACCATCTCTCCAGCCCTATCACATTTCTTTACTCCTTATTAATCTAAAAAAATCTCTCTGTCTTTGGTGTTTTGATGACATTAATGTTTTAAAGTCTTTGAAGTATTAGGCAAGTTTTTACAGACTCCCATGCTTGGTATATTTCCTCTTCATTCCATATAACTTTATAATTTCTATGCAAATATGACAAAGGCTATGTCCTATATCTCTGATCGCAGCATCTCAGAAGCTGCACCCATTTTAGCCATGTTAAGTGTCTTCATTTATTGTGTGTTTGTACATTTTAATTTGAAAGAGTTTTAGATTGAAATCATTTGCAAAAATAGTCTGGAAAGACCCAGTTTGCCCTTTATCCAATTCTTCCCAATGGATACACTTAATGTAACAAGAATAATATCAAAACGTAAACTTGGATATTGTATGTGTATGACTCTCTCTCTGTCACTTGTAGATTCGTGTAACCATCACCAAAGTCAACACACAGAAATGTTCCTTCACCCAAAGGCTCCCTGTGCTATGTCTTTGTAGTCACATCCATGATGTTAAAAATGCCACGTAGCCAGGTATAGTGGGGTGTGCTTGTAACCCCAGCACTTAGGAGGATGAGGCATGAGAATTGCAGTGAGTTTGAGGTCATCTTGGTACATAAGAAGCACCAGGCCAGGGATGTTTGTCTCTCCAGTTCCCATATAAGCCAGACACACAAAGGTGAGGCAAGCGCAAGGTTGCACATGCCCACTAGATGGAGCAAACATGTGGCATTTGATTGCAGTGGATGAGGCCCTGGCACGGCAATTCTCTCTCTCTCTAAAATAAAATTTCAGAAAGGAAGGACTAGGCCAACCAGGGATATATAGCAAAACTCATGTCAAAAACAAAAAAGCAAAAAATCAAAAACCAAACAAACAAAAAAAAGAAACCACCAACACAAAGAGATGCCATATGTATTAGTGTTTTTTTGTTTTTTTTTTTTTTTTTAAATGCTGTGACCAATACTTGACAAGGATTTGTTTTGGCTCATGGCTGTCACCATGGAGACAGGATAGGTAACAGGAGTGGGCTGAGGCTACTGTGCCAGGATGGAGAAGTTGCTTGCTCACACGTGGACAGAGCAGGAAGCAATGATGGAAGAGGAAGCAGGGCCCAGCCATGAATATCAGGGTACCTCCTCCTGCCAGAGCTCATCTCCTAAACATACCCTCAACTCCCCAAACACTCCACCAGCTGGCAACCAAGTACTCAAACACACAAGCCTCTGTGAGACAGTTTACTTTTAAACCATAGCACTATGTAACTCAGGAGGCTAAAGCAACAAGATTCTGAGTCTGAAGCTAGCCTGGCTGCACAGTGAGACTCCGCTTAAAGTAAGGAGGGTGCCATGTAAGTGGAATTATATGTATGGGCATGTGGTTAGCATGACTTTTGCTATTCAATAACACTATTGCTGTGCAAGAAGAGGTTAGGGAAATTTCCACTCTCTAGAAGCTGCTTGGCAATGCCTGGTACTGCACTGTGGTGGACTGGGTTCTGTTTTACAATTATACAGTGTTTCCTCTCCTGTTCTCACCATAAACAGACATATGCAGATGCATAAAGGAAGGAGCCTTTGGTACCCACAGCTAAACAGACTTGAGCCTGAAGTTGAAAGACAAATAATCTTTAAAAGATATATAAAATAAAAGAAAAGGAGACTCACCAGCAATCCAGATGTTTAAACCTTTCTTTTCTTTTTAACTTTTCAAAAAGATAAAAAGTTGGGGGTTAGAGAGTTGGCTGAGTGATTGAGGCACCTGCCTGCAAGGCCTTATGACCCAGGTTTGATTCCCCAGGGCCCACATAAAGCCATATGCACAAAAAAGGTGCCTACATCTGCAGCTGGAGGCCCTGGTGTACCCATTCTGTCTGTCCTCTCTTCCTCGCTCTGTGCTTGTAAATATATATACATACATACATACATACACACACACACATATATATATATATATATATATATATATATATATATATATATATATATATATGTATATATATATATATACACATACATACATACATACATACATACATTGCAGTTAAATCCTAGTACTTGGGAGGCAGAGGTAGGAGGAATGCTGCTCAAGGCCAGTCTGAGACTACACAGAGAATTCCAGGTTAGCCTGGGCTAGAGAGCAAGACCTTACCTCAAAAAAACCAAAAAACAAAATAAAGTAATTAAAAATTAAGAAGATAAAAAGTTGGCCGGGCGTGGTGGCACATGCTTTTAATCCCAGCACTCAGGAGGCACAGGTAGGAGGATCATGAATTCAAGGCCACCCTGAGACTCCATAGTGAATTCCTGGTCAGCCTGCACTAGTGTGAGACCCTACCTCAAAATAACACACATGCACACACACAAAAGATAAAACACTGAACTAGAGAGATGGTTCAGTGGTTAAAGTTGCCTGCTTAAAAAGCCTGATGGCCCGGGTTTAATTTCCCAATACCCATATAAAACCAGCTACACAAAGTGGCAGATGTGTCTGGAGTTCATTTGCAGTGACAAAAGACCCTGGTGCGCTCATGTGCACTCTATCTGTGTCTCTCTGTCAGTTTATCTCTCTCAAATAAATAATAAATATTTTTAAAAAGAAAAAAACTATGTAACTCATATAAGGTTGAAGCTAGCTTCCCTCACTATCTGACATCATGTAGACCTATGAATCCAAACATTTTACTCTCCTTCCTTCCTTAGGCTATAATTGAAAATTTCCAAAGAGAATGATCCCATGTTGGCAAAAGGAACATAAGCGGGTTGGGTCTTCTTTATTTAGCTTTAATCCTCCCTGAATGTATAGAGTAACTTAGCTCAGAGCGTCTGGAGGATGTTCTCTTCCCGTCTGCCACTCCCTGTGATTGTGAAGCCCGAGGATGTAGCTTTGCCACTGGTTATTGGTCAAAAAAAAAAAAAAAAAAAAAAAAATCCAGACACTACAAATGAATTCCAGATGTTTGTGCCACTTTGGGCATCTGAGTGCATGTGGATACTGGGGAACGGAACTGAGTTTGTTAAGCTTTTCAGACAAGTGTCTTAATGGTTCCCCAGCCCTCTTTTCTTTTCTGTCTTTTAAAATATATTTTTAAAAGTACAGAATAAATCGCCTTTATTTTTTAATTAATTAAGTTGTTTGAGAGAGAGAGAGAGAGAGAGATAAAGAAGCCAATAAGGAGAGAGAATGGGTGCACCAGGGCCTTCAGCCAGTTCAAAGGAACTCCAGACACATGCACCATCCTGGGTCCTTTGGTTTTGCAGGCAACCACCTTAACGGCTAAGCCATCTCTCCTACCCAAGTTCCTCCTATTCTATATCATCTGTTAATTATAGCTTAGATCAAATTTCTCTTCATTATTGTTGGGCTAAGATGTCTATTTTTAATTTGTGCTTGCTTTTCCATTTTTGACATTTTCATATAGGTATATAACATATTTAGATCTTATTCTCCCCATAGTATATCTGTTATTATTGCTTTAGTTTTTGCCTTTTCTACAGTTTTTCATTAGAATCATTTAAGTGGGCTAGAGAGATGGCTTGGTGGTTAAACGCTTGCCTGTGAAGCCTAAGGACCCCGGTTCGAGACTTGGTTCCCCAGGTCCCACGTTAGCCAGATGCACAAGGGGGCGCACGCGTCTGGAGTTCGTTTGCAGAGGCTGGAGGCCCTGGCGCGCCCATTCTCTCTCTCTCCCTCTATCTGTCTTTCTCTCTGTGTCTGTCGCTCTCAAATAAATAAATAAAAAAATAAAAATAAAAAGAATCATTTAAGTAATCACTGTAGTAAGCAGGTATTACTATACTTATGTCCTATTTTTCCCTTTTATTCTATCAAATTTTTTAATCTACATAGATATACTGTGACTGCTGTATATTGATTTTTTTGTTTGTTTTGAGGTAGGGAACCTCTCTAGCCCAGGCTGACCTGGACTTCACTATGTAGTCTCAGGGTGGCCTCAAACTCATGACAGTCCTACCTTCTGAGTACTGAGATTAAAAGCATGTGCCACCACACCTGGCCTTATATTGAATTTTTAAAATGTTTGTTTATTTTTATTTATTTATTTATTTGAGAGCGACAGAGAGAGAATGGGCGCACCAGGGCCTCCAGCCACTGCAAACGAGCTCCAGACGCGTGCACCCCCTTGTGCATCTGGCTAACGTGGGTCCTGGGGAATAGAGCCTCGAACCAGGGTCCTTAGGTTTCACAGGCAAGCGCTTAGCCGCTAAGCCACCTCTCCAGCCCATACTGAATTTTTTATGTCGGATTTTGTGATTTTTGTTTACAGCCCCTCCTCTCATCCTCCCCACCATTTTGGAGATTTCTTTTGGAACTGAAGAATTTCCTAGATTCAAAGTGCTAGATAGCTTTCCACAGCTGTGACCAAAAAGCCTTTATTCCAACAACTTAGCAGGAGGAATTATTTATTTTGACTCACAGTTTCAGGGTTTTTGGGTTTAGTAGTCTGGGCCCAGTGCTTTGGGTCTGAGGTGAGGCTGAGCATCACGTGAGGTGGAAGGAGCATGTGTGGAGAAAGCTGTTCACTTCAAGGCACACAGGGAACACAGAGAGAATGCCTGTGCCAGCTGCTTTTCTCCTGGTCCCCAATCTATTTCAGCTAGGGCAGCAGTCTATGGGGGAGAGCTGTCCACACTCAAGATGGCTCTCTACCCTTCAGTTAACCCTCTCACAGCCACAGCCAGAGGGGAGGTCCACCCATCTCTTAGGAGTGTCTCAATCTAATCCCACCCACAGTACATTGGCCATCACACTTGCTCTCTCAACTGGTGTTTGTCTGTTTGTTTTTAGCTACAAATTATATCACTAATCTCAGTCAATATTATACCAAAAATTCTTAACACATACAGTAAAAAAAAAAGGAACAAATAATCTATATTGTGCTGTTTTTGAGCAATGAAGAAATAAAAGTCAGAACACATATCCACATTTATACAATTATAAAAATAAAAAGTATAGCAAACCAAAAAAGACAAAAATAACGACAATATTGGGGCTGGAGAGATGGCTTAGCAGTTAAGCACTTTCCTGTGAAGCCTAAGGACCCCATTTGAGGCTTGATTCCCCAGGACCCACATAAACCAGATGCACAAGGTGGCACATGTATCTAGAGTTCATCTGCAGTGGCTGGAGGCCCTGGTGTGCCCATTCTCTCTTTCTCTGTCACTCTCAAATAAATAAATAAATAAATAAATAAATAAATAAATAAATAAAAATTTAAAAAAACCCTGTATTTAAAATTTTACTCTATGTGTATGTGTGTTTGTGTGTGTATAATAATAGTGACTCTAATGCTGGGCATGGCAGAATATGCCTTTAATCCCAGCATTTGGGAGGCTGAGTTAGGAGAAATACTGTGCGTTCAAGGCCAGAAACTAATTAAAGAATGTCCACATATAAGACAATCTAGATGAGGATGGATAGAGATGGGAAGAAGAGAATATGATTTTATAATCTAATTTTGAATATAGAATCATAAAAACATTAGCTACTAAGATATAAGACTCAGTTAAAATGCATTTTTAGCTGACTGGTGAGATGGCTTAGGGGGTAAAGGGCACCTGTTGTGTGAACACAAGGACCGGAGTTTGATCACCAGCACCCATGTAAAAAGCCGGGCATAGTCACTGCGATGGTTTGGGATCAACCTGATCTGTTTAGGAATCCACAGCCATTCCTCATAAGTGGCTCTCTGAGGTTGCTTCCAGGAAGGATTCCAGGAGAAATCCTTCCCCCAGGTGAGCACTCCCCCCAGAGTGGGCGGCCCTCTTGGAAGTGGGGGACTTTATCTGAAGAAGCTCTGGGAAGAAAGGTATCCTCCTGTCCCACCTGGCTGCCCAGCTGCTTGCCGCCTTCCAGTGTGGACCGAAGACCAGCGTGGACTGAAGAGCAGCGTCTCTCCAGGACGCCTCTAGGCCTTCAGTGCTGGATTGGAACTACTGAGGCATCCAGCCTCGTGCACTGGGCAGCTACAGGGTTCCTTGACTGCCTGTCCTGCAGACTGCTATTGTTGGACTGCCATAAGCTAATCCAGTAATTTCCCTTTTAATACAACTCATCCTATTAGTTCTGTTCCTTGTGAGAACCCTGACTAATATAGTCACACATGCCTGCAACCCAGTGCTGAAGGGGATTGTAACTGGTCTGGGGTCACTGAGAGATTCACCAGTCTGACAAGAATAAAATAGAGGCATTCATTTCTGGCCAGGACTACACTTTGAGCCGGGAACTCAGAGTGCATTCCCCAGTTACATCTGGTTAGGGTTCATAAGGACAAATTGCTAAACAAGTCTACCTAACAGTCACAAGCCCAGTAACAAAGGCGAAGACAGAAAAGGTTGGACATTAATTATCTCATTCAAGCACATGGCCTGGTATTCTGCAAACCAAAGATAGCATTTGCAAGGTACCACACCCTGCATGCTACAGGTAACATTTCTTTATAACATTTCCTTACCCATCACAGGTTAGGCAGGGGGATCCCTAGGACTCCCTAGTCATCCAGTTTAACAAAAGCAACAACTCGGGCCAGTGAAAGACTTTGTCTCAGAGACGTAAGATAAAGAGCGATGGAAGAGGACACCTGTGTCTTCCTCTGGCCTCAGCAGCATGTGTATGTGGCAGCAACATGTGCATGGGGCATGCATCTGTGTGTGACACACACACACACACACACACACACACACACCACACTATACACAGACCAAAAAACGGATGGCTTAGCATCTAAATGTTTGATTTGCATACATAAACATGATTGCACCTAGTCTGGTGAAATCACCATCACGTCTTTATCGGAATCCCAAACACGAAGTGTCGTGTTGAACCGTACCCATCAAAGAGCCCGCCCATGTCTGCAGCAAGGTTTACACTCTTCGGCTGACCTTTTCTTCACATATGAGATTCCTGGCTGGTCTCATTTCATTATGTTTACACTGGTCTGTCTAGTTTCCACACTTCGGAATACATGCCTCTAGGAACTAAGAAAAGAGCCAGCTAGTGGCTCGGTGGGTCAGATGTGTGCTGCAATTGGTCTTGTGTCCCCCAGGCCCACTGAGCAGTCATGTGGTTTGTCATCTGTGTCACACCAAACCTCAAGAGATCCCAGAGTTCCATTTGCCAGAGCACCCTTGTCCACATGAATGAATGACTATAGGTCCCTTGGGGCCAGGACTAGGAAGTCACTACTGTGCCTTGATATGACAAGGCCTCTCTCAAAAGGATGAGCCTTTTTCAAGGGGATCTAGGTTGAAATGAGGCAAATGCTTCCCACTGGAAAGGTATATTCATGATTGATCTCACCTCTCTCCTCTTTCCCTCCACTCTTTTTTTTTTTTTTTTTTTAGGTAAGCCCAATAAACTGGCCTTTTTTTTTATGAGAGAGAGAAAACTGGCATTCCAGGGCCTCCAGCAACTGCAATTGAACTCCAGAGGCATGTGCCAACTTGTGGGCATGTGCAGCCTTGCCTGCTTGTGTCACTGTGTGTGTCTGGCTTATGTGGGATCTGGAGAATTGAACTGCTAAGCCATCTCTCTCCCCCTGTCGTGGTGTTTTTGAGGTAAGATCTCATTCCAGACCAGCCTGACCTAGATCTCACACTGTAGTCTCAGGCTGGCCTCAAACTCACGGCAATCCTCCTACCTCTGCCTCCTGGGTGGGATTCAAATCCTGTGCCACCACACCTTTCTCTCAATATTTTTTGATATTTAGATTATTAGTAAAATGATTTAATTTTTGTTTTGAGACTGGGTCTCAATGTGTAGCCATGGCTACTTCCAAACTCATGATTCTCCTGCCTCAGCTTCCTGACTGCTGGGATTACATACATGTACAACCATAGCCAACAAAATACTGAGATTTTGGGCTGGAGAGATGGCTCCACAGTTAAGCTTCAGCAATTAAGGCACTTGCCTGTAAAGCCTAAGGACCTGGATTTGATTCCCAACTACCCACATAAAGCCAGATACACAAAGTGGTACATACATCTAGAGTTCATTTGCAGTGGCTAGAGGCCCTAGTGCATCCACTCTCTCTCTGTGTCTCTTTCTCTCTCTCTCGCTTTCTCTGACAAATAAATAAGTACAATACTTTAAAAAATAATTAGGTATTAATATCTAGATTCATCTTGTTATTAATAAAACAATAACAAGCTCATTATCTTAAGATCATAATATTCGTGCTTTTATAGTAAGATGATTATTTGTAAGTAACTTTTTAAATGCTCACCCTATAGTATCATCCATCTCCTTTCCAGAAACCTGTCTGCTCTTGTTGAATGTAGAATGTCTACCAATGCCCAAATGTTCAAGTTTTGGTCCTTAGCTTGTCACTATTGGGAGACGGTGGTAAACTCAAGAGGTATGTAGGGTTAGTGGGATATCTTTAAGCTACATTCTTGAAAGGGGCAGTGGAACTCTCACTAGTTCCCTCTTTCACTTCCCAGTGGTGAGGTTAGTACTCTTTCCACACCTGTAGTTCCATCCTTGGCCCTAAACAATGGGTCAATTAATCATGGATGGTGCGGTGGTGTGGTTCATGCATCCCCCATAAACTTAGGTGTGCTGAATGCTAGTTTCCCAGCTGATGGAGATTTGGGAATTAATGCCTCCTGGAGACAGTGTATTGTGGGGGTGGGCTTATGGGTATTATAGCCAGTGTCCCCTTGCCAGTGTTTGGCACACTCCCCTGTTGTTATTGTCCACCTTATGTTGGCCAGGGGGTGATGTCCACCCTCTGCTCATGCCATCATTTCCCCCCTGCCATCATGGAGCTTCCCCTCAAGCCTGTAAGCCAAAATAAACCTCTTTTTTTCCCCTGCAAGCTGCTCTTGGCTGGGTTGTTTCTACCAGCAATTTGAACCTGGCTGCAACAGACTGGAACCTGTGAAACTGTTACCAAAATAAAACTTGATTCTCTAGTGTTTGCTATTATGACAAAACCCTGTCTAGCACAGCTTCTAATCTTCCCTTTAGATTCTGAGCCCTGCCCAGTGGCGAGACAGCATTAAATGTCTTTCCCCAGGGTTTCAACAGACATCCACAGTGCCACTGCCCCCATGAAGAACCTTAACAAGCAGGGAAGGTAAGACAGTCCAGGTAACGGTACAGGATTGTCATAGCTCCTTATTCAGGAAGCATTTCTCTATTCTGGAAGGATTTAGAATTAGAGGAATGTCCAAGAATATCAAACCCATGCTATTGTTTTTATTTTCAAGCATTTGTACACGTTGTATATCTTAAGAAAAACTGGCCCTTTAGAGCAATAGGTTGGCCTGGTAACTCTAATATAAAACATGAAACTGAATAATTAAATTAGATTTGTTATTTTAAGTTAAAATTTTACTAAATTTATATGCAGTGTTAGAACATTCATGAGAACATAAGGGTCAACATATTTATGGTTTTAATTTATTAGATTTATGAGTTATTTAAACACATGGAAAAGTCGTATTTGCCAAGTCATACAATTAAAATACAAAAGGGCAATTTCATATTTCATGTGTCAAATTTAAATATAGAGTAACATAACAAGAGAAATTTAATTTAATTTACAAACAGGACTAACCATTTTTCTTAGTTTTGTTCATGCCAAAATGTACTCAATTTAGAATAACATAATTAGGTGGGCTAGAGAGATTGCTTAGTGGTTAAGGTGCTTGCCTGTGAAGCCTAAGAACACAGGTTCAATTCTCCAGGTCCCACTTTAGCCAGATGCACAAGGTAGTGCATTTGGAGTTCGTTTCAGTGGCTAGAGGCATTGGCACACCCATTTTCTTTCTTTTTTTTCTTTCCCCCGACCCCTTGGTCTCAAATAAAATTAAAAAAAAAAAAACAGAAGAAGGTAAAGAATAATGTAATTAGGAATCTAAATTTGAAAGCTTAAAGAAGATGTTGGCTTAAAAATGCCTTTGGCTGGGTATGGTGTCTCATACTTGTAACCACAGCACTCAGGAGACTGAGTCAGGAGGATTGTCATGAGTTTAAGCCCCTCTGAGCTACATGGCAAGTCTAGGTTTCAGTTTGAGACCCTGTCTCAAAAACAAAGCAAAATATGCATATTTAAAAATGTTATAGATTGTTTATAAAACTGATTTAATCATTTTCTATGGTCTGGATCTGAAATATCTTCCAAAGGCCATGGGTTAACAGCTTAGTCCCAGGCTTGGTGCTACTGGGAAGTGGTGGGACCTTTAAGAGGTACAGTTTAATAGGAGTCTACATGTCATTAGGGATCCCACCTCTCCATTTTCCCTCTCAGCTTCTAGCTAGCATGTGGTCAGTGGTTGCTCCGCTCCATGACAAGCTCTGGCCATGATGGGCGTCTTTCAAAAGCAAGGACAACTATCCCTGGACTGATGACTCTAAAACTGTGAGCCAAAACAAGCAATCAATCAAACAAACAAACCTTTCTTTCTTTCTTTCTTTCTTTCTTTCTTTCTTTCTTTCTTTCTTTCTTTCTTTCTTTTTATTTGGTTTTTCAATGTAGCGTCTCTCTCTAGCCCAGGCTGGCCTTGAACTCACAATGACGCTCCTACCTCAGCCTCACTAGTGCTGGGATTAAAGGTACATACCACCACGTCAGGCAAATCTTTCTTATTTTATTTAAAAGTTTATTTTTTATTTATTTCAGAGAGAGAAAGAGGCAGAGAGGGAGGAGGAGAGGGAGAAAATGGGCGTGCTAGGGTCTCTAGCCATTGCAAATGAACTCCAGACACATGTGCCACCTTATGCATATGGCTTACATGGTACTGGGGAAACAAACCTGGGTCCATTGGCTTTGCAGACAAGCACTTTAACCACTAAGCTATCTCTCCAGCCCAAATATTTCTTCTTAATTTGATTATCTATGACATTTTGTTACAATAATGCAAAGCTGGTTGATATATAATTTGAAGATTTGTTTTTCAGTATACAAAAACTACCCTGAAGGGCATACCAAATAAAGCAAGCCATATTTTTAAAAATTATTTTATTTAGTTATTTATTTATGAGAGAGAGAGAGAGAATGGGCATGCCAGAGCCTCTAGCCACTGCAAACGAACTCCAGGTGCATGTGCCACCTTGTGCATCTGAATTTATGTGGGTACTGGGGAATCAAACCTGTATCCTTTGGCTTTGCAGGCAAGCACCTTAACCAATCTAAACAATCTCTCCAGCCCAAGACAGCCATATTTAAAATGAATTCCCTTTTGATAAAGATACAATAGTGCCCATTATACATATGAGGACACTGGAACTTATGAAGGGGAAGTCGATAACATTGTGTTAGGATTCGAAATTAGGTCCCAGGCTCTGAAGGCTACATGCCCCTTGTGGGTCCAATGAGATTCAGTTGACATAAAATGATGCTAATGGAATTTGAAATTGTCTGACATGTTCTCCACTGTCTTTCTATGTCCAAGTAAAAGTCAATTATTAGGGCTGGAGAGATTGCATAGTGGTTAAGCGCTTGCCTGTGAAGCCTATGGACCCCGGTTTGAGGCTTGGTTCCCCAGGTCTCACGTTAGCCAGATGCACAAGGGGGCGCACGGGTCTGGAGTTCGTTTGCAGTGGCTGGAAGCCCTGGTGCGCCCATTCTCTCTTTCACTCTCTATCTGCCTCTTTCTCTCTCTGTCACTCTCAAATAATCAAATAAATAAATAAAAATAAAAATAAAAAAAGTCAATTATTACATTAATCACATTTTGGGTCACAGTGACCAAAATAGCAATAGAAACAATTGAGGAGAGGAAACGTTTATTTTGGCTCACAGTTCCAGAGGGTTTTGTCCACCAAAGTGGTCAAGGTGTGGCCAAGTCCCTGATGTCAGGAGTATGTGGACACTATACCAGGAAGCCGAGAGAGCAAGCAGAAGTTTGTACAACACCCACCTCTAGTGACTAGCTTCCTCTAGTTAGGACTCATGTCCCAAAGGGTCCACAAACTCCTGAAACAGCACCACCTACTGGGAATCAAATGCGTAAACACATGGGCCTGTAGAGCCGATACTTCAGACTCAAACCTAATTCTAATTATCAAGAAGAACATGCTTTGAATAACATGTGATCACCAACAGACAGTTTCACGCCCATGTCAGAGCTGGGTGGTGAAAGAGATGGAAAGGCTAGTGAACCAAGAAGGTTGTTTGTCTCCCACTAGCAGTGGATGACAGTTCCTCTTTCCCAGCATTTTTATTGTGATTTGTTTTCTTTGTAACTTTTCAAAAATTTTTTGTTTATTTTTATTTATTTATTTGAGAGTGACAGAGAGAAAGAGAGACAGAGAATGGGCGCACCAGGGCTTCCAGACACCGCAAACGAACTCCAGACTCATGCATCCCATTGTGCATCTGGCTAACATGGGTCCTGGGGAATCAAGCCTCGAACTGGGGTCCTTAGTCTTCACAGGCAAGCGTCTCACATCTAAGCCATCTCTCCAGCCCTCTTTTTGACTTTTATTGCTATTTTTTGTTTTTATTTCGAGGTAGGGTTTCACACTAGCTCACACTGACCTCAATCTTACTCTGTAGCCCCAGGCTGACCTTGAAAGAATGGTGATCCTCTTACTTCTGCCTTCTGAGTGTTGGGATTAAAGACGCGCACCAGGGCTGGAGAGATGGCTTAGTGGTGAAGCGCTTGCCTGTGAAGCCTAAGGACCCTGGTTCGAGCCTCGATTCCCCAGGACCCACATTAGCCAGATGCACAAGGGGACGCACGAGTCTGGAGTTTGTTTGCAGCGGCTGGAGGCCCTGGCACGCCTATTCTCTCTGCCTCTTTCTCTCTCTGTCGGTCGCTCTCAAATAAATAAATAAAAATAACAAAAAAAATTTTTAAAAAAAGACGTGCACCACCACTCCCTACTCTGTTTTCTTGGTGGTAGTCTTTCTGACTGGGGTGACGTGGAATCTCAAAGCAATTTTAACTTGCATTTCCCTGAGGGCTGAGAATGTTCAACACTTTTCAAGTATCTATTGGTCATTTGCATTTCTTCTTTGGAGAGCTGTCAGTTGTTTACCAAGCGGATGATTTACACTCTAGATTTATATTCTATATTCCCTGTCTGGTGTCTAATTGGCAAGGCTTTTTTTCCCCCATTTTGTAAGCTGTCTGTTTATTTGTGCGATCGTAGGAAAACAATCCAAGGAAGGCAATAGTGAGGCTTTTTAATTACATGCAGCCCCATTTGTCAGTTTTTGGGATTAGTTTCTGTGCTATTAGAATCCTTTTGAGAAGGTCCTTGCTCGTGTGTATATCTTGAAGTGTTTTACCTATGTTTCCCTCTAGAAGGTTCACTATTTCAAATATTGCATTGTGTCTTTGATCAAGGGCTGGAGAGATGGCTTCATGGTTAGAGTGCTTGATGACAAAGTCAAAGGACCCAGGTTCAATTCCCCAGGGCCCACGTAAGTCAGTGCACAAGGTTCCACATGTGTCTGGCATTCCTTTGCAGTGGCTAGAGGTCCTGGTGCAGACATTCTATCTCTTGATCTGCCTCTTTCATTCTCTCTCTAAAATAAATAAATAAAATAGTTTTGTTTTTTTTTTTAAATATCTTGATCAATTTTTGCAATTGTTTGGGGGGAGAGAGTAAAGGATATAAATCTAGTTTCATTCTTCTACATGTGGAAATCCAGTTTTCTCAGCCCCATTTGATGGAGAGCCCTTTTCTCCCATGTATGTTTTTGACACCTTCATTAATGATCAGGAATCTGTAGCTCTGTGTCTTCGATTTTATTCCACTGGTCTACATGTCTATTTTTGTGCCATCTCTATGCTGTTTTTGTTACTATATTTCTGTGACATAATTTGTGGTTAGGTGTTTTGATACCTCTAGTAGGGCTTTTTTTGCTAAGAATTGTTTTAAATATTTGGGGACTTTTTTGCTTTCATATGGATTGTTATTGGTTTTTTTTCTAGTTTTGTTAAGAAAGTCAGCTTTGTTTACTATAGAATTTATTTACTAATAGATTATTGTTAATTATAGAAATTTTAATTTATTTTTGTGTCAAGTAAACTTGCTAAATTCACTCATCCATTCTGATAATTTTCTTGTAGATAATTTTCAATTTACTATTGGGTCATCTTCAAATCTCAAACTATTTTATTTCTTCTGTTTCAAAGCTTTCTTCCATCCTTCCTCCCGCTTGGGTTCCCTTGGAGGTAGGTCTGAGCTGGAGATCAGTGTGCAGGAAGTCTAGGGCGTGCTCTGGTGTTCATGAGGGGAGGTAAGGAGACAACATGGAAATGTGGCAGAGGCTGAGGCTATAGCCCAGTGGTAGAACCCTTGACTGTTCAAAGCCTGAGTTTCCATCTCTAGTACTTCCACCCTACAAAAAACTAGACATCACTTGAAATGTTGAGGAGGGCTCAGCCTTAGCAGAGCTTCAGCTGATCCCAAGGTTTAAGTAAGAAGCTCTTTAGATATGCCTATGCTTGGGGCAAGTAAGTTGCATCCTTGTCTCTCTACTTTGACATGTCATTAGACCTCCCTGAGTGTGACTTCATGCAGTCGTCCACCCCAGCCAAAGCATTCCTTGCAACAGATGGTTGCAGGGCTGTCTGCTTGGGGCAGGGATAACAGGAATCTGGGCCAAGAACTCCAAGGTAACATTGGGAAAATTGCTTTGCTACTGATGTGCTCCTTTAGATTGTCAGTTTCTCCTCATTTTGAAAGATATTCTTGCCACTTATAAGAATCCTAAATTGGCTTTTATTTTCTTCAGCTCATTGACCATCTTGCTCCAGTGCTCTCTGGTTTCCATAATTGCCGTATAAAAGTCCATTGTAAGTCTAACCACACTTGCTTTGAGACTGTCTGTGGTCATTGCTTCTGAGGAATTTCACCTCACCTTCCTTCCTCCTCCCCTTGTTTACCTTAGCCATCAAACAGCCTTCTTTCTACACACCTGAGAAGTGAAGCGCGATGGGGACTTTTGTGTTAGCTACCCTTCATCCTAACTATCAAGTTCCACTCCTTTGGGGTCCCAAGTTATCAGAACCTCCTCTTTGTGTGGGACCTGAAGTTTGTTCTCTTTTACCTTAGATGTCTCCTCACTGAAGCCGAGTGTAAGATGTCAGCAAAGTCTCTCAATACGCAAAAGAAATCTTGCAATACCAACAACCTGCTTACTTCTTTAGATACAGATGTAACGTGACTTGTACTAAAATTATATCTTATAAACTCATTGTGCATCAAAAATACAGTAAGCTCAACATACATTTAATACACCTAACCTAGTTCATACCCTGGCTTAGCAACACAGAGCACAGGTGTGTCCCCCTTGTGAGCATGTGACTAACTGGGATTTTTGGCTTGCCTCTGCTGCCCAAAATCATCTGAGGGTATTACAGTACGTATAGTTCTGTGAATTGGTTACTATCTCATTGCTGTGACCAAATACTTAATTTAAGGAAAGAGCAGTTTTTTTTTGTTTGTTTGTTTTACAGTACCGGGATCCAGTCCATCATAGTGGGGAGGCCTGGCGGCAGGAACTCGAGGCAGCTGGTCACAGTCAGTTCACGCAGTGGGGAAGCAGAGTGATGAGTGTTGAGCTCAGCTTTCTTGCTCTTTGCCATTCACTCCTGGATCTCCAGCCCACTCACACTTAGGGTGGGCCTTTCTACCTCAATTAACCTAATTTAGAAAATCCCTAAGAGGAGATTTGTTTCCAGGGTGGTTCTAAATCCTATCAAGTTGACAACTGCAGATTAACACTCACACCATGAAAAAATACAAATTAAAGATGTAGATCACGGATTCTGCTGAATACGTATTGCTGTGGTCATGGCATAGAGCTGAAGAATCCTAAGCCAGACCATAGTTGACTCAAGACTGTCTATACCAGCTTTTAGCTGGAGTCTATCATGAGCAATCCTTTCAAATATGTTGTCGTTATTTCAAATCCTGTATTTTAGGTGTACTTTTCATAGGTGGGGTTTATGTGTATGACCCAATTTATTATGACTAGAAACTAATGGTGACAGTGGTTGCTGAGTCATCAGGGCTTATGGAGGTGACTGGTTCCTCTGAGTCATTGGTCAGAAACAAGTTGGAAGGAGAGTCACATGTAGTTACAATGGCTACCAGTGTTTCCTTTTCTTGACTGAGTCTCTCTGCTTCTGCATTAAGGTTCCCTTTGATTGTTCACATAAATCCATGATATAGAGGTGACTTTTATTTCCACCAACCAGAGGAAGAGACAAAGAAGGAAACAGATATTCAAATAAGGCCTGACTGACCTCAGGCTCCCTCTTGCAAACACTGGCCCAAAGTGTCTTTCAAGGGAAAACAAAAGCTCATGTTGAATGGAAAGGAAACTTTTTTAATTAAAAAGGAATTGTATATATATATATATATATATATATATATATATATATGCACATACACACATACATGTATATGTACATATACATATATATGTATTGTTTTACTTATTTTATTTAAGAGAGGGTGAAAGAGAGAGAATGGGTGCTCCGGGGCCTCTAGTAAATGAACTCCAGGCACATCTGTCACCTTGTGCATCTGGTTTTATGTGGGTACTTAACCTCTGAGCCATCTATTCGGCCCCCAAAAGGAATTTTTTGTTTGTTTTTTGAGATAGGGTCTCACTGTAGCCTAGGCTGACCTGGAATTCACTTGGTAAGCTCAGGGAGGTCTTGAACTCACAGCGATTCTCCTACCTCTCGGCCTCCCAAGTGCTGGGACTAAAGGTGTATGCCACCATACCAGGCTCCCCAAAAGGAATTATGAAGGTAGCACTCACCTCCTCCAATATAGCCATAAACAAATAGTGAGTGTGAACATGGTTGCAGAGGAGCTTTTGTTGCTGTTGGGAATGTGAGATGGTCTGTCCTCTGTGGAATGTAGCTTGGCAGTTCTTTTAAGAAAGCTAAACAGAATTTTCATATAATTGAGTGATTCCTATTCTGATAATAGTCCAGAGAATTTGAAACATCCAAACAGATCTACTTGCCAGTGTTCCTAATAGTATTATTCGCAATAGCCAATGAAAATACCCCACATATCCATCTGCAGATAGCTGCATAGACAGAGTGCACTATGTGCATGTGATGAATTCTATGCAACCTTAAAAAGAAGGGCATTATGAAAGAAATGTTCTCTGATATGGACGGACCTTGGAAACCTGATGTGAGTGCAAAAAGGATAGATGCTGTCTGAATCATCTTAGACGAGTGTGACTGTCGTCACACATGGCACTGATGTGGGTTCTGAGGGTCTGGACTCAGGTCCTCACTTCGGCACATAAGCAGTTTACCCACTGAGCCATCTCCCCTGCCCAGACCCCAGGGTTTAAAGGCCTCACCAGCTTTCAGTATCACCATACTGAGATCCCAAGCCTGCAACAGAACACAAGACAAAACACATCTGAACATTAGCAAGAGTGTTTCACTCTTGTTCATGCTGTTGGCCAGCATGAACCAGGCATGTGTTATGACGTTAACTGCATTCCGGGATTGGAGACTGACTTTCTTCATACAGCACCATTGTCCAACACAGCTTAGAAATTTAAGCACAAACCAATCTGTTGTGATTCTACTTCTAGGTTGCATCTCTGGGATTTTTCAGGAGTGCAAGAGAGCTATTTTAAGCAGAAGTGAACAAGTGGAATCATAGAGGTTCTGAGTATATGGCAAATATTGGGTGAACTATCCTAACCATTTGAGGATCTTTTCAAATAAAAGGTACTTTAAGTTTCTTGGGGATAACTTTCACCTTAATTACAAGGAGACTAGTCCCATTAACTCAGTCTTCAAGAGCTATCTTTCCCATTCTAAAATGTTTTTAGCCAGTGCAGTGATACATATTAGTAATCGCAGTCTGGTAGGCTGAGGCAAGAGGATCAGGAGTTCAAGGCCAGTCTCAGCTGCATAGTGTGTTCTAGGCTAGCATTCTTTAGTGTCCTTGATAGCTTTAGGCAGAGAGAAGATCACCCTACAGAGACTGTCTGATTGCTGTAACTGGATAGCACAAACCTGGTAACTGATCAAGAATAGAGCTTTACTTAGCTCACACTTCCAGAAGCTGGTAAGTCCAAGGACATGCCACAGATATCTGGTGAAGACCTGCCTGCTGGTGGGAATGTTCTAACTGAGTACCCACATGGTACTGGGCATATATATCAAAAAGGCTAAGAGCTGGCCAAAATACCTTCCATCACAGCCCACTCATGTAAAATCTGTCTATTCCCTTCTTGACCCATCAATGGAGCTAATACATGAGCAGAGCCCTTGGGACCTGATCACCTTCCAAAGTCCTGGCTGAACACTGCTGCCCCATAGACCAAGTTTCCCACATGGGACTTTTGCTGGCATGCTCAAATCAGAGCCACAGGCATTGCTTACTCTCTGATGCCTGCTTGGGCATCTAGTGTCTGCTGTCAGCTGGGAAGCGGTCCGTCTTCTTGCCTTCCTTAACAAGGTGAATGGGGGCCAGCAGGAAAAGCTAAGGTGGTCGACAACCACTGTAGCATTGACACTTGATTTACTTTTTATTTCTTTGAAGTCCCAAAGATTTGGAGGAGAAAACAAAAGGCAAGTAAAAGGAAAGTTCCAATCCCCTGCTTCCCTCACCCTCATCCTGCTTGAAAATGCTACAGTTTTGGGCTTGTGTGGGCGTGCATGTGTGGAGGACACATGAATGCCCAGTGCACGTGCGGAGGATGGCCGCGGATGCTTCTCTCCACCTTGTTCGAGATAGGGGCCGCTAGTTGACCACTGCCATGCTGGGCTAGCTGGAGTGCAGGCTTCCAGGCTTCTCCTGCCTCCTCCTACCATCTCACCATGAGGATGCTACCGTGTGCCACTTTACATCAGTTCTGAAGATCTGAAATCAGGTCCTACCACTTGCATGGCAAGCACCATATGCACTGGATTGTCTCTTCAGCCTGAAACATAGTAACTTTCAAAAAGGAAGGAACCGCTTCTAGAAGCACAAATTAAATTAAATTCCAGGTTTCCAAGCAGCAGATTCCCCCTCCCCCGTACCAGAGGGGCAGATACAAATCAAATCTGGCCCCTGGCTCTTTGCCTGTCTCTGTGGGTAACCAAATAATGAGCTTGTAAAGACTTTCAAAACCAAGAGCTTCTCTTTCTTGTCTTTGGAGCTGTATAAAAGCACTGCATGAAAAACAGTCCTTACGTGAGACAAACACCAGCTCCATGTTTACACAGACCTCTGGAAGCTATTTAATGAGCCCACGATCTTTCCCTTTCTGTGTAATCCAGTGAAGACATCACCACACAGCTCATGCTGGCTTACCTGCAAAAGGGGCAAAATAAGGCCAGGCATGGTGGCACACGCCTTTAATCCTGGCACTCGGGAGGCAGAGGTAGGAGGATCGCCATGAGTTTGAGGCCAACCTAAAACTACATAGTGAATTCCAGGTCACCCTGGGCTAAAGTGAGACCCTACCACGGAAACCCCCCCCCCAAAAAAAAAAGTTAAAAAAGGGGCAAAGTAGATGACTTTCTCTCTTCTAGATTTCTTGCATCACTGCCCCTTTGCTAATTTCCTTCATATTTGCCTCTCTCTTTGCTTCTGCTGAAAAAATTTTCACTACTACATATTACTCCTCCATAATTAAAAATATACCATTGTTAACAATCAGTAGACCAGCTAATCCAAATATCTGACTGACATAGCCAGCTGAGAGAAGCCCATACTGCACCAAAGAGGGAACTGGCTTCACAAATCAATGTAGGTGTCACAGACATTCACCTGAAAAGCCTTGTTTCTTGACCCACCAGCAATTACTGAAGTCAAGAGGACCACTGTTATTAATTTGCTACTAGGGCATTCACATAGCAGACATATACACCAGCTTGGGTTACTCTGGTCGTTAGTGTTTTACTGGGGGTGGGTACCAAAAAGGTCAAACCTAGAACTTTGAGCTCCTACCCTGAAAACATAACTTTAGACCTCCATAGTAAGAATATAGCTAATAAAAATAAACTGAAAATTCAAGAAATGAAACATTCTGAGATGTAAAAATAATAACACAATAATATAAAAGCACAAAAAATCAAGACTTCTCCAAAAATTATGTATTCCATAGTCATGAGCTCCATTGAGACAAAATTAGTTGAAATGTCTGTCTGTCAGACAGAGAATTCAAGAGAATGATTGATTACAAGTATGTTCAAAGGAATCAAAGAAGAAAACAAATTCCAAAAGCAATCCCAAGAGAATTGAAAGTAGTGAACCAAAGTGGCTGACACAAGGTATGAGCAAAGGACAACCCTACAGAAAAATAATCTAATACTGGAAATAAAAGACAGTAAGCCAAATAAAAACCTCCGAGGGAAGCCTCACCAATAAAATGGATCAAGGAGAGGGTGGTGGAGGATTTGGAGCATTCCAACAGGGAAAAAGATATATGAGTGGAAATTTCATGACAGTCAGGACGCTCTGAAGAGATTAAATCTAAGAATTATAGGCATAAAAGAAGGAGAATTTCGATCTAACGGCATAGTAAGTATTTTCAATAAACTCAGAAGACAATTCCCCCAAATTAGGGAAAGGGATGCTAACAGAGATACAGGAGGCATTTAGAACACCAAATAAGACAAGACTAGAAAAGCACCTCTCCTTATCACATTATAACTAAACCAGTAAATACACAGAACAAAGAAAGTATCTTGGAAGCAGCAAGAGTGAAGCACATGGTCACTTGTAAAGACAGGCCCATCAGAAAAACAACAGGCTTCCCAATGGAAACTTTAAAGGATAAGATTGGAATGATGTATTTCAAGTTTGGAATGACAACTCAGACTGCTATAGTAAGTAAAGCTACTGATCATGATTGAAGGAGAAAGCAAAGCTTTCCATGCTAAAAACAGGCTAAAGGAATTCATGACCACAAAGCCAGCTCTACAGAAAACACTGGAAGGAGTCCTTCAGACTGAAAAGCACATATAGGAGGTCACAGGAAAGAATAAACCACACTTGAATAACAGTTAGTGCAAGAGAAAAAAGAAAACATCAAACACTATAAAATCAGCAAGAATGATAGGAATTAACCACATTCCTTTCATTAATAACTCTGAATATTCCTGGTCTCAACTCCTCCATCAAAAGACACAGACTTGGGCTGGAGGAATGGCTTAGTGGTTAAGTGCTTGCCTGTGAAGCCTAAGGACCCTGGTTCGAGGCTCGACTCCCCAGGACTCACGTTAGCCAGATGCACAAGGTGGCGCATGCATCTGGAGTTTTTGCAGTGGCTGGAGGCCATGGTGCACCCATTTTCTCTCTACTTATCTGCCTATTTCTCTATCTCTCTATAGCTCTCAAATAAATAAGTTAAAACGATTAAAACAAACAAAAACTACAGACTAGCAGAGTGGATTAAAAGGCAGCATCCTTCTGTTTATTGCTTCCAAGAAATTCATCTCCTTACAAAAGACAGATGCTACCATAGGGTGGAAGGATGGAAAATAGCATTTCAAGCAAATGGGCCTAGGAAACACACAGGTGTTGCTGTGTGTTTGGCAGGATCAAACTCAAACCATCATTAGTCAAAAGAAATTAAGATCTCTTTGTACTGGTTAAAGGGAAAAATCCAACATGAGGATGTTACAATTCTATACATACATGCACTGAACACAGGAACACCAATTTTCTTAAACAAATGATACTAGATGTAAAGTCACAGATTACTCCAAGCACCAATGTAGTGGGGGACTTCAATATCCCCGCCTCACTAACTGACAGGTCCCCTTGGCAAAAAACAGAGAAGGATCTAGATTAAATGACATCATATAACAAATGGACTTAACATATCCACAGAACGTGCCATCAAAATGCTGCAGAATACACATGGAACATTTTCCAAAATAGATCATATATTAGGGCACAAAGCAAATCTTAACAAATACAGGAAAATTGAAATAATTCCTCATGTTCCATCTGATCACCATGGGATAAAAGTACTAACGAACAGCAAAAAAAATACTATAAACAAACTCATAAAAACTAAACAGCATATAATATTGAATGATGGATGATTTATGGAAGAGATCAAGAAGGAAATAAAAAATGTCTAGAATCAAATAACAATGAAAAAGCAATATAGCAAAATCTATGGGGCACAATGGAAACAGTCCTATGAGGGAAATGTATAGCATTATGTGTCTATGTTTTGTTTCTAACAATTTGGAATCTCTTTTTTGTTGTTGGTTTTTGTTTCTTTGTTTTTCAAGGTAAGGTTTCGCTGTAGCCCAGGCTGACCTGGAATTCAGTATGTAGTCTCAGGCTGGCCTCAGATTCACAGAAATCCTCCTACTTCTGTCTCCCAAGTGCTGGGATTAAAGGTGTGAGTCACCATACCCAGCTTTTACAATATTTTAAAAATATTTTATTTATCTATTTATTTGAGAGACAGAGGCAGAGATCGAGAGAGGAAGAGAGAGAGAGAATGGATGTGTCAGGGCTTCTGGCCACTGCAAACAAACTCCAGCCATGTGCAACACCTTGTGCAGCTGGCTTATGTGGGTACTGGGGAATTGAACCTAGGTCCTCAGGCTTCAGAGGCAAGTGCCTTAACTGCTAAGCTATCTCTCCCGCCCAACTTAGGATCCTTATTGTACCATGTAATGCATTTTTTAAAATATCATGGAACTCTTTGATCAAGCATATCAAGTCACTTAGGCTTTGATTAGAACATTCTTAGAATCTTAGTATCTTTAACAGACTAAAATAATAAGTAAGTTTGAAGATATAACAATTGCCAACAACGTAACTTTCTCATGTTTTAAGTCTATGGTAATGTAGGCACGTTTTCTCTGTGGACCTTGCATAGTCTAAGAAGAGTTGGTTTTGCCAGTACTGGAAGAGTGTGCTTTCAACCATGCACCAGCCAGCCAGCCAGCTTTACATATGTAGTACGTTATTCATGAAAAGCCATTCTTCTTCATATATTGAACAGGGAAGCTGTAGATGTATTTGAGAAGAAGTGATTTCAATGAATTTTACCAGGCCTTCAAAGAGAAACTAACACCAGTGCTTTTCAAACTATTCCATAAAATAGAAAAGGAAGGAACATTACCGAACTCCTTTATGAAGACAGTATTATTGCCCTGATACAAAACCAGTGGCTCTCAGCCTGACTGGCGTGGCTCCCTAGGGATCAACTGGCAAGCTCTACATCCATCTGGGGTTCTGGTATGAGAAGGAGGTGCAGGAATGTAACAGATAGAAGCGGGGGAAAGAGGGGCTGCCGAACCTTCCAGAGCCAGAGCAGACCCAGAAAACGTCACGTGAGCCAAGCGGCAATGGTGCCCAGGTTAAGAAATTCTCTCTCCCTCCTTCTTCCCTTTCTTTTCTTCCTTCTTCATTCCTTTCCAACCTTCCCTCCCTTCTCTATTTTTACTTTGCTTATTTCTTCCTTTATAGTCTTTTCTGTCTCCCCATCTCTCCTTCCTTCTTTTCATTCTTCTTTCCTTACAAAATTGGAATTTGAGCCAGGACTTCAGGCTAAGCAGGAGCTCCACCTCAGAGCTCCACCCTAGGCCCTTTCCCTACCCACAGCCAGCTAAGCACTGTCCTCTTCGGATTTCCTCTCAATTTTTATTAAGATATTTACCATGGGATATTGTTTACAATTATGGAAGTTGTCGATAAAAAATAAAAATAAAAGATATTTCTTCTTCATGGTTTTAATTGGCACCTAAAATTTTAATCGCACATATAATTGCAAAAGATGTAATCTCTAGCTTACTTCAAGAAAAACTGTTAGAACATTAAAAATATATCTCATGAAAATTAACACCATTCCTCTTTGGAAGCTGTTATTAGTCACTGAGATATGGAAAAAAATTCCTCTACTTTAGAAATTGAAAACTTCTATGTTCTTTGAATTTTTTAAAGAAATGTATTTATTTATTTATTAGTAAGAGAGAGAGAGAGAGAGAGAGAGAGGGAGATATAAAGGAAGTATAGGTACACCAGAGTCTCTAGCCACTTTGTCCATCTGGCCTTATATGGGTATTGGGGAATAGAACCTGAGTCCTTAGGCTTTGCAAGCAAGCACCTTAACCACTGAGCTATCTCTCCAGATCCTGTATTGTTCTTTTGTATCCTCAAACTTTTAACACATCACCCTCTCAAGTGAATGCTCATGTGATCCACAGGACATTAAAAAAAAAACTAACTTTTGGACTTTTAGATTTTTAAAAAAATTTATTTATTTATTTTTATTAGAGACAGAAAGAGGGAGAGAGAGATAGAGAGTGAGTGAGAATGGGGACACCAGGGCCTCTAGCCACTGCAAACAAACACCAGACACATGCACCACCACGTGCTTCTGGCTCATGTGGGACCTGGAGAATCAAACCTGAGTCCTTAGGCTTTGCAGGCATGCACCTTAACCGCTAGACCATCTCTTCAGCCTGATCCACAGGACATTTTATGAACTGAATTGCATCAGAACAGAAGGCTTTCCCTGGACATCCTGTCCTGCCTGTGTGCCACAAAATTGAAATCAGTGTTGTGATAATTAATGTTGACTCCATTCTGTGGCTGCAATGGTTTAATGGTTAAACTTTTCTTTGGGGTTGAATTGGTTATAATTTTTTCTTTTTTGGCATTTTAATTTATTTATTTGCGAGTGACAGGCAGAGAGAGAAAGAAGGAGAGAGAGAGAGAGAGAGAGAGAGGGAATGGGCACGCCAGGGCCTCCAGCCACTGCAAACAAACTCCAGATACGTGCACCCCCTTGTGCATCTGGCTAATGTGGGTCCTGGGGAATCGAGCCTAGAACTGGGGTCCTTTGGCTTCACAGGCAAGCTCTTAACCACTAAGCCATCTCCCCAGCCCCGGTTATAACTTTTAAAACATAATTGATTGAAACAATGAAACTTAGTTACATATACAAATAATTATTAAAGGTTAAAAGTAAAATGTCTTCCCCCATGACACCTCTGCAGGCTTGACATCTTCTCGTCTGCTGCTTCTCTCTGTTCAGTCAGTCCTGAGTCCTGAGAGGCTGTCCTGTGTGGTTGGGCACGTGAAGCAGCTAAAGGTCTGCTCCACTAGCCAAGCCCTGTGCCCTAACAGGCTGTGCCTATCCGAGAAGGAGAGCGCCATATTTGATTTGCACAGAGGACTCTGCACTCACAGGCGTTGGACTGACCTGCACCTCCGTGCTCCCTATTCTTCCCTTCACGGTCTGGCTTTGGCTCCAGCTCTCCCAGCCACCAGCATTTGCATTTCACACTAGTAACTACATTCCAATCCTGGAATCTTCGTCATTGGATCTATTCATTCTTACCCATGCATCACCTTGTGTGTCTGGCTTACATGGGACCTGGCGAGTCAAACATCGGTCCTTTGGGCTTTGCAGGCAAGTGCCTTAACCTCTAAGCAATCTCTCAAGCTCACGAGCTATCTTTTAGAATCAGGTGAATACCACATGATAAGCTAAACATATGAAGTTGGTTTGTAGATAAGAAAGAGTTGAGAACAGAAATCAAGAATTAAAAGCAAACTGATTATTTCAAGGAGACTTTCCTTGTGAACTTTCAAGCAGATAGGATTTCTTATTCTTGTTAAAACTGGCCTGTTTATGGACTTGGCTATTATTTATCTTTATCTTCTGATTTATCACAATGTCAGATAAGAAACTTAGTTTGGGCTTGGTGGTATTGAAGTATAGCATAAGTGATTCCAAATTCTATATTCCTGGTCTCACAGGTCAGCCAAAATCGATGGTTTCCCATAAATCAGACATTTCATTGACCAATTTCAACAGTGACCTATTACAAGCATTAACTTACACTGACCAATATGCTGACATATTTTTATTGAAAGCAAAAACTTAGATGCCAAAGTTACTAAGAGATTCATCCTCTTTCCTAACATCCACATGAATATTGCAAAGGGTACCCAGGGGCCACGCAACACTGTCAGCTGGGGGAAAGGTGCCTTTCTCTCAGAAATGTGGGAATCTCATTTGTACATATGTGAAAGGCCTGTGGAGGTAGCATGGAAGCCAGCCTTTCATCACTCGGGCCCCAAGGCAGATTAGTTTTAGAAAAGACAGTGGGTGAAAATTGAATTTACCAATGGAAACAGTTTCTTTTAAAAGTATCCAATCTTGTCTCCTGGAATTCCTTTATATAACTCAGCAGTTCATGTTCCCTGATATTCTAAAAGTCTGCAACATGAAATGTCACTACCTGAGTCCGCGAGAACACAAACGGAAGACATGTTTCTTACTGGCTTGAAGGCTGGAGACGTTGACTCCAAGGCTCCAGTCATGGAGACTAGTAGACAGGCCATGGATCCAGTAGTCATGGAGGGCGGGGGGACTGAGGAGAAGGCTCTAGATGATTTCCTCCCTGCCTTGCAGATGGCCACTTTCTCTCTGAGTCCTCACCTGTTCGAGAGAAGAGAAAAGGTGAGCTTCCGTGTCTCTCATAAGGGCACTAATCCTATTGGAACAGGGCCTCACCCACATGATCTCATTTAACTTTATTTACTTTCTTACTCCAAATATGGTGACCCTGGGAGTTAGGGCTTCAATGTATGAATTTGGGGATGAAGGACACACATTTATTCTGTGATGCCATCCCATGAATTGTGTGGATAGCTTCTCAACGTGCAGTGGTTGCACAGCTGTCAGAGAACCTTTCAGCATCGCTGTCAGTGACCTGAAGCCTTGCTCGATTGCCCATAGGGCCCAGGGTCATGAGGATATCTGGTCTACCCATGGGAATCTGCAGTTCCCACCCAGACTGATTCCTTGACGCAGTATTTTTTTTCCCCCTCTTAAAAGCATTAGATTAGATGTCTTTTGTGGCCCAACTTGAAACATCTTTGACCTCAATGGAATCTTGCAATGTTTATATAAATTTCCTTCTTCTTAAGGCCATACAAGCTGCTTCTAAAGGCTCTTTCCTAAAATTAACTCCTAGTTTTCAAGGTCATGCTGAGAAGACATAACTGGGGCTCAAACTCAGCTTTGTCACTTGTTTAGCCATGGTAATTTTTACATCCAATCTGAGTCAGATATAAAAATGCAAATATTAGTAATATTAATACCTTCATGGATTAGATAAGAGGAGAAAATGAGCTGGGTACCAGGGTTTCTTGCTGTCTTCTTTCTGACTGCGACCAGCCACCTCACGGCCCCCTGCTCCCAAGCTTTCCCCACCACGATGGTCAGTGGCCCCTTAACTGTGAGCCAAAAGAAACACGTCCTTAGGTGATTTTTGTCAGGTATTTTGTCACAGCAGTGAGAAAAGTAACTAGAACATATATATTTTTTGTCATTGTTCCTGGTATACAACATTTAATAACTTGCAGCTATAAAACATATTATTATTGGCATTGTTTCATATGAAAGTGCACTCAGATAAATAAGTTCTATGGAAGTATGTATACATGTTAAAGGTTAAATGTGAACTTTCATATAAATTTCACTCTACATAGATCCCTTGAGAGAAGCATTTGCTATCCTTAGGGAAACTCTGGAGTAAGTCTTTTTTCCCATCAACATGCCAAAGACTCTATGAGAAGGAAGGATGTTGAGGGAGTCTCTGAACTTTCCCTGAGTTGAAATTTTGTGGGAAAATACAATGCAAGCATGAGAGGTATGTGAGCTGGCAGGGGGTGGGGGGACCCAGAACTGGGGAAGGACAATTGGATCTTTGAACAACAAAGCTTTAAAGACTTAAGTCACCCTTGTCATTCATCCTTACTTTCTCTTGTCTCTTGTTACATTAATTAAAAGCTGTATTTTATCTTTTAGATCCAAAGCCTGCTGGTCTGTCTCTGTCTATCTTTTTTATTTTATTTGTTTTTTGAGGTAGGGTTTCACTCTAGCTCAGGCTGACCTGGAATTCAGTATGCCATCTCAGGCTGGCCTTGAAATCAAGGCAATCCTCCTATCTCTGCCTCACAAGTGCTGGGATTAAAGGCATGCACCACCACGCTGGGCTTGTTTTCTTTTTGCATCTGTGTTTCTCTCTTCCTCCCTATCTCTCTCACCAAGTCCATTGCATTTCTTCCTCACTTATTGCTCTAGAGATAGCTCCTGTTCTCCAACCAGGAGGGTTTTATTTTCTACACCTTTTTTCAACCTCTTGTTAGAAACAAATCTAAAGAAAGTCATGTGATAAGAAGTCTTCCTTGAAAAATGTCAACACTTCCTATGATGAATATTTATTTATTTATTTTTTTAGAAATGAAACAGCTGGATTTTATTTGTTTGCTTGTGCAGTTTCCCTCTGTCTAAAACTTAATTTAATACAAACTCTACTCAGCCAGGCTTGGTGGGGCACCCCTTTAATCCAAGCACTCAGGAGGCAGAGGTAGGAGGATTGCCATGAGTTCAAGGCCACCCTGAGATTACCTAGTGAATTCCAGGTCAGTGTGGACTAGAATGAGACTCTACCTCAGGAAACAAAACAAACAAACAAACAAAACCTCTACTCAATTTGATTTTGATTGACTGCATTCTGTTAGTATGTTTCATTAATGTTAAAATTAACTGATGATCTGCCTTACATCTGGCTGAGCTTTGTATAGAATGTGGTGAGTCATCCTGATCACCACACCCCTGCCAGCTAAAATAAGAAATTTCTTGGGCTGGAGGGATGGCTTAACGGTTAAGGGGTTTGCCTGCAAAGCCAAAGGACCCAGGTTCTATTCCCCAGGACCCACGTTAGCCAGGTGCACAAGGGGGTGCATGCATCTGGAGTTCGTTTGCAGTGGATGGAGGCCCTGATGTGCCCATTCTGTCTCTCCCTTTCTCTCCTCTCTCCCTCTTTCTTTGTCAAATAAATTAATTAATTAAATAAAATTTAAAAAAATTAAAAAAAAATTCCTTGTTTCAAGTGGTGAACTTAGTCTTGGGCTGTAGCTCAGTGGTAGTATGGGTCCCATCCATGGTACAAAAAATACAGTGTAAACAAACCCCAAACCCAGCCAAACAATAAGAAAACTCCAGAACAAGACACAATACCCCAAACCCAACAACAAACAAGTGGTCAGCCATTTATTTCAAACAACAGTTTATGGTTCACTCTAAAATGTCTCTCATAGGTTCATGTATAGGGTCTTGATTGATAGCTAATGGACTAAGGAGAAATTATTTAATCCTGAGAAATCTGACCTAATAAATAGATTAAGTCCTTGACTGATTCATAATATGACATTGAGAGATAGTGAAATGTGGGAGGTGGGATCTCATTGGAGAAAGTAGGTCACCTGGGGACTGTGTCTTTCCCTGGCCCCTTCCTGTGTCTTTTCTTCTTCATGACCTCTGTGATGTGACCTCCTCTGCCCTGCTGTGTCTTTCTACCCTGATGGATGGAGCCCTCTGAAACCAGGAGCCAAAATAAATCTTTCTCTTCTTAAGTTGTCCTACATCTTCTTTGCTGAAGTTTCTGGCCCAGCGAACTATAACGTTAAACTCAACATGTAACATCCTGAGCTTTGAAGAGTCTCAGCATAGTCGTATCTTGCATTTAGAGGATTCCTTAGAAAAGCCAAAGCTTTAGATTCCTAGGTGATCAAATTGAATTAAGAGAGGAATTTATGGGCTGGAGAGATGGCGTAGCGGCTAAGCGCTTGCCTGCGAAGCCTAAGGACCCCGGTTCGAGGCTCAATTCCCCAGGACCCAAGCTAGCTAGATACACAAGGGGGTGCATGTATCTGGAGTTCATTTGCAGTGGCTGATGGCCCTGGCGTGCCCATTCTCTCTCTGTCTCTGTCTCTTTCTCTCTGTCTGTCACTCTCAAATAAATAAACAAAAGTAAATAAAAAAAGAGTGAGGAACTTATTTTGACAATGAACAGCTACTTTATATTTTACAAAGGAAATAGCCAATTACTCTGAAATGTGATTGATGGCTGAAAATGGATCTAGAGATCTCTGTGTCTAGTGTTGGTGTTACTAAGTACATTTGCACCCATAGGTCTGGCCCTGAGTTTCGGTGACAGTATATTGCTATCCTTGTTATAGAGATGTTTCCAGCACATTCCCAAGTTGTTCTCTTGAGCTTTTCAAGGTCAGATAAAGGGGCAAAATAATCATTCCTCATGCTTATTCCACATGAGTCCTCCCCACCCTCCTCTTCAGGAGAGACACGTGCAAGAATGCTGGTCCCTTTGAGGCCCATCCTGTCTGGGTCCTGGTACCTACACTGCAAAGTTCGTCCCACTTCTCGTTGAGGCCTCCTAGCTTCGTGTTGCATGATTTCCTGGGGATATACACAGAAAAGCCCAACAGACCAAAGAAAGGATCCAGAGAGTTTACTGGGGTCACTCACAGAAGCACAAGTGACTCAGGCAGCTGCAGGACTGGAAAGCCCGGCTTGTCATGAGCAGTGACTCCAGAGAGCTGCATCCATCCTGGAGGCCTCAGCAGTCTTGCAGGTAGCTCGACCAGAGTCTCCTCACCCAGTCAAAAGACACCCTGTGCTTCTTCCAAGTTTTGGTGAGTCTCGTAAGTTTACTGAGAGTTTCATTCCCCACGACCCATATTAAAGCCAGGTCACAGGTGGCACATGTGTCCGGAGTTTGTTTGCAGTGGCAGGAGGCCCTTGTATGCCCATACTGTGTTCTCTCTGACATAAAAATAATTACAAGAAAGATGAAAAAATTATGGTATCTTTTTTCCTCAAGAAACATCTGACCACACCCAGGGCTCCAAAAAGTAGACTCTTCCACTGAAGAAGTCCAAGTGGAAGCAAAAGTCTCCAAAGAATGGACTGACATTCTCAAGTTCACCCTTTTCTTTTGCGTGTTTGTGTGTGTGTGTGTGTGTGTGCATGTGGGCACACATGCACATGCGTGCTTACGTCCTTGAAGCCCAGAGACTGATGTTGGGTGTCTTCCTCCATCACTCTCCACTTGATTTATGAAGGCGAGGTTTCTTGCTGACCCTGGACTTCACAGGTTTACTTGGTCTAGGTAGTCAGATGTCCCCTGGCATGGCCTGACTGCTTCCTGAACACTGGGATTACAGGTGGCCTGCCACACATGCCCAGCGAGCTTTTCTGTGTGTTCTGGGGATCTGAGCTCCAATCCTCTCGCCACTTTATTCACAGCCATTTCCTGAGACCCAAGTTCGCCCTGCAGGAGAAAGTGATTCTGTTTATAGCACTATAAGGTATTTGTGATATCTGAAAACTGGGACTCAGCAAGGTTCTTTCAGCCTCTGATCAAATGGATCCAGACTATTCCTTTGCAAGTTCACTGCAGTAAGATAACAGGTTTTGTTGAATATATTAACATCTTACAGTCTGAAAATGTGGGTTTTATTTGGCACGTTTAAATAAAATGTTTCTAAATTTAAAAAGTTCCAGGCCAGCTACAACTTGTATAGGGTTTTAGGGTGTGGATAAAAATGGTTCAGTCCTGAGTCCTGTACCTTTACCTGGAGAACTGAGATATTGAGTCCTGTACCCTTCCCTGAGGAGCTGGGATACTGGAAGCAAAGCCTCTGCAGGAAGCTGTGGGTTTGATTCCCAGAACTGAAGCAAACAAGTAAGACAATTAAACATTTAATATAAAGAAGAAAGCAGCTCATGTTAAGGAATCCAGAAAGGAACACATCTGGTCCTTCCACAAAGGTGGTTACCTGTCACCAAATTGAAGTGGCTTTCCCGAGAAGCTCCCTCTAGGTCACTGTATAATAAAGCGATAAATTACCAAGCAATCAAGGTCTGTCACTTCTGGCTGAAAAACTGCTACCAGAACTCATTTCTTTTCCCTGGGAAGAGAGGCAAGAGAGGCCACTGGAAGCTATTATTTCAAGCCTCTCTGTAGTCGTTGCTTCTTCCTGGTATTGGGTGCCACAAGCTTCTTTTAATTAACTTAAATCTTCATGTGTCACATTCTGTCTCCACCTCGGGGATTCTGGAAGATACTGAAAAATGGTATTCAAACAACCTTGCAATGTAGGTCCCCTTTGCTCTGGGGAAAAGACAAGAAGATGCAGTGTACAATGACGACCACTAGAGGGCACTTGGACACTTGCTTTCGAATCCACACTGTTCCACAATGGGCAAATGTTTTTCACGGCTCTAATGATTTAACACCGCAGTCCTTACCAAATACTGGTCGGTGATGGAGCTGGTCACAGTACAACGGATTCTAGCCAATTAAGGGGAAGTTGATGGTGTTATTGGCCAGTGGTGGGCGGGAGTCTAAAGAGTGGGCACAGGACCAAGAGGAACGAGTATTCTATTTTGATGGTGTGCGTCACACCGCACCAGCAAAATAGTATGGCTTAACCTTATTTTCTGAGATAACGTCTCTCACTGAACCTAGAGCTTACCCATTTGGCCGAATAGCTAACCAGTGAGCTCCAGGGACCCTCACTTCTCTACCTCCCCAGTATTGTTATTACAGGTGCACTCTGGTACTAGCTGGGGATCCGAACTCAGATCCTCATGCTTGGGCAGCCAGTTCTTTATCTACGGAGCCATCTCTTCAGCCCCCAGGATGGTTAAACCTAATTGTCAACTTGATGGGATTTAAAGTCACCCAGAAAACAAACCTCCAGGTAAGTGTGTGAGGGTTTCCAGAGAGGATTAGCCAGGGCAGAGTGGGGAACAAGACTCACCCTGAATGAGGGTGGCACTGAACAAAAAGGAGAAACTATAGTCGTGCATCTTTTAGTGCCAGCACTTGGAAAGTTGAGGTGGGAGGAATACCATGAGTTCAAGGTGAGCCTGGGGCCTTCTTAGTTCCAGGTCAGCCTGGCTACAGTGAGACCCTGCCTTATTAAAAAAAAAAAAAAAAAAAAAAGCACGGACACTTCAAAATTGAACAGGGCAGAAGAGATGGCTCGGTGGTTAACGGTGGTGGCCTAGGTTCAATTCCCCAGTACCCATGTAAAGTCAGATGCACAAAGTAGTAGATGTGTCTGGAGTGTTTTTTTGCAGTGGCAGGAGGCTCTGGTGTGCCCTTACTCACTCACTCTCTATTTCTCTTTCTCAAATAAATAAATAAATATATATTTGAAATAGGAGAAAGCCAGTCAAACACCAGGACTCATCATTGTGCTTCCAGACTAACAGATGGAGTGTGACTAGCCACATCTTGCCACCATTCCTTCCCCGTGAGCCAAGATAAACCCTTCATCATTTAAAGGTTGTTTTTTTAATGTTTTGTTTACTTACTTGCAAAGAGACAGAAAGAGAGGGAGGGAGGAATGGACATGCCAGGGTCTCTTGCCACTGCAAACAAACTCCAGATGCGTGTATCACTGCGGATCTAGCTTACATGGGTAGCGAGGAGTCAAACCTCGCCTGGCCGGTCGGGCTTTACTGGTGAGCCATCTCTCCAGCCCCCTTTAAGTTGTTCTATCATGTATTTTGCTATAGCGATGAGAAACAAATGTCAAATACACTTACATATGACTGAATCAAAATTACCAGAGACCATTGTTGTGAGCCAATCTCTTGCAAGAGCAGGCTAAAATTCAAAACAGAGACATGCTAAAGTTGCATGTAATTGAGTTTAAACTAAATTGTTAATCTGGCCCTTCCAGAAATGAGGATCAGAGAGCTATCAACCAAATGTCCCAAGCAGGCCCGTGTCCGGAGGCTTGACAATGGAGTGCCCCCAGCTTCAGCTATAACGTGACTGAACCAGTCACTGATGTTTGTCATTGTACCTCGCTGCTGTGACCTTACAAAGGCAGGAGCTCTCACAAGACAATCCAGTTTCCAGTTTTGTGGCTGCCTTTTTCGAGCTCTTTGTTCTGTTTTATGGAGTGAAATTTTCCAGTGCCTGCATGGAAAATAAAGCAATTAAGATCGTGAAACTAAACTGTGGTAATTTTGTCATTTGACAGTGTAATGCTGTACTTAGCAGAAGTGCCAGGAAAAGTACCTCCGTGCCACCTTCCCAGAGGAATTCGGTCTTTGTTTTAAATGAAGAAATTGATCTATAATGTACTCTCAAGAACTTTTCAGCTCAGAGATTTCCACTGTGGGGCTGGGGAGATGGTTCGGCAGTTGAAGAGCCCTTGTCATGTAAGCGCGAGGCCGCTCTTGCTAGAAACTATTACGCTCATCTCCCACACCCACCTGAAACCCTGGGTGTGGCTCCACACATCTGTAAACCCAGTGCACGGGCTTTGGACATTGGAAACTTTCTGGGCCTTCCTGACAGACAGTGGCTCCAGGTTGTGGGAGAGGCCCTGTCTCAAGGAAACATGTAAGTAAGCATTAAGAGAGGGATACCTGATATTCTCCTCTGGCCTCCACACACATACACATGAGCCACTGGCATGTGCACACACATGTGCATGCACCACACATCACACACACCATACTACACTCATATTACACACACACATGTGCATATGCAAAAAATACTGTGGCTTAACACTATATTGCGTTTGTGTTTGGCTTTTTTGTGGCTTTCTAGACAGTGTTAAAGTAAAGTGGAGATGAACCTCAGTGTCTCTCTGCTCTTGGAAATCTCACACAAGCAGAGCAAGGCTGAAGTTTGAAGAGATTCAGGCCTGAAGTCTCAGATCCTGGGGAGGCTGAGGTGCCCAGGAGTTTGAAGCCTGCCTGGGCAACATAGTGAGACACAAGCTCCAAAATCTGAGCAGAGAACTTCAAAACTAACGAAACGAAATCTCAGCTTTCAGCTAGTCCCAGTAGCCAGCTGTTGGTTGGGACCTCCCATTAGCTACTCAGGTAAGATACATGCTTAGTCATTTCTGAACTTTGCTTCCATGTTCAGCCTATGCCAGCAAATGGTTCGTGATAGTGGAGGGAATCCTGTCCCAGATACTTCTCACTGCAGGGACAAAATACCCAACCAGAAGCATCTTAGGAAAGAAAGAGCTTATTTCAGCTTATATTCTCAAGGGGAAGTTTCATCATGGCAGGGAAACTGTGCCAGAAACAGACAGCCAGTGTCACACTGTCACATTAGCAGGGAGGAAGTAGCGAGAATAAACGGGGCTGGGCTGTAGCACCACAAGGCCCTCCTCCCACAACAAACTTCCTCCAGCAAGGCTTCAGCTCCTAAAATCTCTACACCCTTCTCAAACAGCACTACCTCCTGGGGATCAAGTATGGAAACATATGAGTCTATGGGAGGACATTTTACCTTCAAGCCACCACAGGCCCGTTAACCTCTTCTGGGTTTGAGTACTGTCCAATTCCTGGATTATTTTTGCTCATGTAAACTCCATTAAGTTTATTTTGTCTCAAGGTATTTTTTTTTAATTTAATCTACTTATTTTCAATCAGAGAGAGACAGACGGAGAGAGAATGGGCATTGCAGGGCCTCTAGCCATTGCAAACGAACTCTAAATGTACATACCACTTTGTGCATCTGGCTTTATGTGGGTACTGGGGAGTCAGACCCAGACTGTGGGCTTTGGAGGCAAGTACCTTAACCACTAAGCAATCTCTCCAACTCTTCAAGGTATTCTTTTAACAGAGACCATAGTCACTATTCTGTAGACATGGTGTTTAGTTCCAGCTTTATAATATACCACAATCTGTGCTTTCTGCTTGGTGAGGGAGACACAGAGGAAAGCCAGGTCACTCTCTCCTGTTAACATGCCAGTGTTGCAGTCATCTTCTCACTGCTGGGACAAACATCCAGTAAGACACAGTTTATGGGAGGAAAGCGGTTTATTTTAGCCACTGCAAACGAACTCCAGATGCATGTTCCTCCTTGTACATCTGGCTTATGTGGGTCCTGGGGAATACAAGCCTCGAATTGGGATCCTTAGGTTTCGCAGGAAAGTGTTTAACCGCTAATCCATCTCTCCAGCCCCCTCCAATTTCACAGATGGGTAGTCATGCATCTTCAACATCGGGGCTGAATCTTTATTCATTGGGATTACTTTGATGCAAAGATCTTAAAAAAGAAATGCCTGATATTTTTCTACACTAGATCCTGTCTTAAATATAAATTAGAAGATAGAGAAATAGCCTTGGACTGGGGAGATGGTTCAGCATTTAAAAGTGCTTGCTTGATATTGCTGAAGACTCCACATTCTTGGTCTGCAAGGCCACTGAAAAATCCTCCTGGAACTGAGCTGATAACCTCCTCCATGTAGACCAGCTGACAGAAAGCTGGAAGAAGCCATTCTGCATGCAGTTCAATGGGAGAGAGAGAAATTACCAGTGAAGATACTCAACAGTGGACACTGCAAGCCTTATATCTTGCCAGCCAGGCCAAATGAGCCAACTTGTGCAACAGTGGCACATCTGTCATGGTGGAAACCAACTGCCCTCTAAATGGACTAGAAGCCCGCTCCATGGAGGGAATACATCCCTGATACTGAAAACCTACAACAGAGGTAGTCATGAGCCCTAGGGGTATAGAGTCTGCTGCTGTCTGGATAAATGTATATACTACGCTCATCAAACTGCCCAGTAAGCACTTCTGTTAATGTTCACACCTATATATTAATGCTACTCTCATTTTTGGTTGAGAACCTTCTCTTCAGATGGCAGTGACCTTGGCATGACTCAGAAGGCATCATGGTGCTGGGAAGAAATGACAGGAGTGCTCAGCACTGCAACATCTCTATCACACCTTCCAAGGCTCAGGGTCCATTGTGGAAGAGGTGGCAGAAAGAATGTAAGTGCCAAAGTGATACTCCAGACACAAAATGGCCTGGATATCCATGACCTCACAGTGCCTGACACTACCTACATAAGACCATCATAATAGGAGGAAAAGTTGATGACATCAAAATAAAAGAGAGACTGATTGAGAAGAGGAGGGTATATGATGGAGAATGGAGTTTTAAAGGGGAAAGTAGGGGGGGAGGGCATTACCATGGGATATTGTTTATAATCATGGAAGTTGTTAAAAAAAAAAGAATTAAAAAACACTACTAAGCCATGCTCAGTGACTGGCCTTTCCTGGGTCATCTTTGCTGTAGAGAAATCAATGCAGATTAGGACAGATCCAGAGGAGGATGCACAAAAAGACTGACCTGAGCATTCAGAAAAGGGATGATTTGCTTTTAAGGTGTGGATGTTATCAAGACAAGGTATCAAGACAAGAAGAGAGCTAGGGAGAAAGACCAGAACTTCTAGCCTGAATGAAAACCTATTTTGGGGTCCTGGGGTTTGATTACCCAGTACCCATGTAAAGCCAGATGCACAAAGTGGTGCATGCATCTGGAGTTGGTTTGCAGTGGGTAGTGGGCTTGGCATGTCCATTCTCTTTGTGTGTGTCTCTCTCTTTGCTTGCAAAACAGTATTTCTGTTAAGCATTGCAAATACAGATGATAACAGGATCCAGGTGGTCACCTACCAGGCCTTTCTCTACTCAAACACATCATCTCCTTCTGCTTGCCCTTGGTCCTGGGGGGTTCCCTTATCTGTGAAATCTGCCATAGGTGTGATCAGAACTCTAATGTGGACTTTCCTACATGTCTTTGATATTATCATAATATCTCTATTCAATAACTCCAACATTGAGTGTCTGTCTGGATCTGTTTTGTTTTGGTTTTCCTGTTTTGGAGGTAGGTTCTCACTTTAGCCCAGGCTGACCTGGAATTTGCTAGGTAGTCTCAGTGTGGCCTTGAACTAACACCTATCCTCCTACCCCTTCCTCCAAATTTCTGGGATTAAAGGCATGCACCACCATGAGAAAGAGAGAGGGAGAGAAGAGAGAGAGAGAGGGAGAGAATGGGCATGTCAAAGCTGCCTGCCATTGCAAACAAACTCCAGATTGCATGGGCCACCCTGTGCATCTAGCTTACATGGGTCTTGGGGAATGATACCTGGGCCTTATGCTTTGCAGTCAGTGCTGGGTTCCTGGGGACAGTCATGGGACTGGGGCATGTGTTGCTGTGGAGCCAAGACATGTGTCCTTCATGTTTCCTGCTCACACCTTCAGCATGAAGCAGATTCCCCCTGTGCCCTGCTCCTCATGGTCTCCTTGGGAAGGACCTGGGGACAGTGGGGAAAGGTGCCTTCATGGACAGAGCAGCAAGAGGAAGCAGAGGTAGGTGTCTCGCTGAGTGATACTGGCACATCTGATACAAGTCTAGCCAAAGAACACCTGAGCCAGGAAGAGATGTCCATGGAGACCTTGAAAGAGAAACAGAGCCAGGCTCTTTGCTTTCACGGCTTGGCCACACCAACACTGCACTGTCAACCACGTCGGGGTTCCTGCTGCTTATGCAGTTTATCCTGGGGTTGGAGGATACCTGTCCCCAACACCAGTCCTAACACAGGAGAAAAGGCACTCTTTCCAGTGGTACCACCAGAGTCAGTAGAAGACAGAAGGCATTATGAGCTTTCCTTCCCTGCAGAAAGTACCAGAAGTCCTCATTAGCTTTTTACACACACCATTTACTCTGTCAGAGTGAACAAAGACAGTATTCAAATCTATTAACACTTTTGGCCAATGTTTGCAGTGATAAATGCTTGAAATTAAAAAAAAAATTCTTTGTATCAGTGGTCTACAGCACTTTCCACTGACCACCCTGGTGATTTGGTCCCATAGGGCTAGGGGTTCATGCCAGGGTCACCCAGCATGTGGGTGGGGTTGGCCAGAACCAACAGGGCCACAGTCATGTTCACTTGGGTCCCTTTACAGGGTTGACTTCAGGTCTCAGTTCCTGTTCATTGAGAAGCTCTTAACTTGAATGAGCAGATATCTCTGCAATGAGGAGGCCTTAGAGTAGATGCCCAGGAAAGGAACGGCTGGGTCAGTTGGTAGTTTCATTTTTCCTCTTTTTAAGCAGCCACCATTCTGATTTTCCTGCTGGTTGAACAAGTTTGAACACCCCTCAGCTGCCAAAGAGGACTCCCCTTTCCCTGGAGTAGAGGCTTCTACAGATCACAAAAGGTGGCACAAAGCATCTCGCCATGGTCCCCGCAGCCAAGGGAGCAGACCGGACCCTGCGGTTATGACAGGGCATAGACAACCCTCCTGAGCAGCCTTCACATATGCCTCCAGTGCAAGCTTCCCTCCCTCTCCTCCTCCCCCAGCCTCCCTTCTCCCTCTTTTTTCTATACCATCAAGTAAATAAATTTGTATTGACTTAAAAAAAAAAAAAGCGCTTGCTAGAAGACCTCCTGGCCCAGGTTTGGTTCCCTAATGCCCATGTACAGCTCGATACACAAAGTGGCTCATGCAGCTGGAGTTCATTTGTAGTGGCAAGAGGTCCTGGTGTGCCCACACTCATTCTATCTCTCCCCTTGCATATAAATAAATGATATGCTTTTTACAACAGAAGAAAAAGGCCTCTGGAGGGAAATAGTAATTTTAATATAATTTTATAGTTAGAACTAGAGAAAAGTGCCACACAAACCTACTGAGACTTTAAATCAGGGTGATTTATGGAGATTTCTGGCTCTTTATATGTTTTATTTTACTTTTCTTGCTCACTGTAGTGTAAATTATATTAATAAATTGCCATGCACTGCTTAAACTTGTTGAAAACTTGATTCTAATAGGAGGTAGACCCCGTATTTCAGACCCAAGCAGGTTTATCTCTTGTGTCCCCCAATGCCCTTATCCTCTGACAGGCTGGACCCCGGCTCTCGGACAGGGGAAAGGAGAATGGCAAATCGATCAAGTGTTAAAAAACACTAAAAATGTGCACGGTGCATGGATATAGTTTAAGATGATGCTAAATTACTAGAAATGGATTTATAATGTAGTTGAAACAATTCATCTGTGTGCTTTGAAATTTAAAGGGTAAAAACTGGGCTGGAGAGATGGCTTGGTGGTGAAGGCACTTGCCTGTGAAGCCTAAGGACCCTTCGACTCTCCAGGTTTCCTGTAAGCCAGACTCACTAGGTGATGCAAGCACGCAAGTCACGTGCATGCATACAAGGTAGTGCACGCATCTGGAGTTGGATTGCAATGGCTGGATCCCCTGGCACACTGTTTTTCTCTCTCTCTCTTTTTCTCTCTCATAAAAAGGTAAATACTTGTTCTTGCTTGCTGCCAACAGTAGACAGATGTTCTTAAGGCTAAAAAAATGCCAGATTTCAATCTTGCTTTTTAAACTATCTTATAAGTTCAATTAAAAGGTAAAAATTTAGGTGGTTTTAAAATACTTGTTATAATGACTTAAGTGTTTGACAAACTGATTGATTTGGGTTTGTCGAGAGAACACTCGATTATTAAAATACTTTACTGTTATGTTACTGTTACTTTAACTGTTATGTGTTTAAGATAAAACTTATGTGATTTCTGTGTTGCAAAATAATAGAGCTGTGAATAAAAGTGTTAAAAGGGACATGTTTTAGATGAAAAAGGACCTTGTAAGGTAGAAGTTTGTTCCAAATGAAAACAGATATAGAAAAGAACTAAAAGGTAAAGCATGCTGTTAAAAGGTTGTGAGAGGGCGGGGGCACTGCTCAGTGAGTAAAGGCACTTGCTTGCAAAGCCTGCTGGCCCAGATTGGATTCATCAGTACCCAAATACAGCCATATGCATGAAGTACACACATGTCTGGAGTTAACGCCAAGAGTCCTAGTATACCCATTCTCTCTCTCTCTCTCTCTTAAAATAGTAAATAAGTTAGGCTGTATGAATGGCTTAGCAGTTAAGGTGTTTGCCTACAAGGCCAAAGGACCCAGGTTCAATTCCCCAGAACCCATGTTAGCAGATGCAAAAGGGGACACATGCGTCTGGAGTTCGTTTTCAGTGGCTTGAGGCCCTGGGGGGCCCATTCTCTCTCTCTCTCTGTCCCTCTTTCACTGTCAAATAAATAAATAAATAAACGAATTTAAAAAAAATAGTAAATAGGAAAATAATTTAAAAGGTTATGAGAGTTAATATAGGAACAGTATGAGTGTTCAACTGAACAAAGGTTTGCTGTCTAATGACAAAGATCACTATTGTTTGTCACATTACATAGAGATACTAAAGATACAGTAAAGAAGGGTGAATATGTAGTTTGGTTCCCTGGATTTTCTTTCTTGCCTTACTGAATTGCTTGTAAGATAGTTTTCTGCCAAAGATCATTAAAGCTTTGTCATCTCTTGCTAGAATGGCATTTCCAGGCTTTTGTGAGGCAGAAACATGTGTAAAAGAGCTGTTTAAAAATGCAAATGTGGGCTGGAGAGTTGGCTTAGCGGTTAAGCGCTCGCCTATGAAGCCTATGGACCCCAGTTCGAGGCTCGGTTCCCCAGGTCCCACGTTAGCCAGATGCACAAGGGGGCGCACGCATCTGGAGTTCGTTTGCAGTGGCTGGAAGCCCTGGCGCGCCCATTCTCTCTCTCTCCCTCTATCTGTCTTTCTCTCTGTGTCTGTTGCTGTCAAATAAATAAATAAAAAGTGAATAAAAATACAAATGCCATGCCATAAATGTAACTCAGATTTAACTCTTCTTTTTTTTTTTTTTAAAAAGTGTTTTGTTTAGTTTTATTTATTTATTTGAGAGCGACAGAAAGAGAAAGAGGGAGAGAGGGAGGGATAGTGAGAGAGAAATACAGAGACAGACAGAGAATGGGTGCTCCAGGGACTCCAGCCACTGCAAACGAACTCCAGATGCATGCATGCTGGCTTACGTGGGTCCTGGGGAATTGAGCCTCGAACTGGAGTCCTTAGGCTCCACAGGCAAGTGCTTAACTGCTAAGCCATCTCTCCAGCCCAGACTTAACTCTTCTTAATAAGTTGGTAAATTTGTTTATGTTACTGTGTCTCATGATACCAAGGTTAAAATTCAGTTCACTGTTATTGACCTGAAGATATCAGGCTGCCCTCCTGGAAAGACCTGCTATTCAGACAAGGATTTGTTCCTCACTAATTCCAGCTGTCTTCCAGAAGAAGGAGGAATACCATAATTTAGTTGTAAAGAAATCATCTCTCAGAGTTAAGAGGCACATAAATAAATATCCTTAGGAGGCCGAGAGGAGACTGTTTTTACAGCTAGACATTGCTTTGTGGAGCAGGGGATCTGCAGAGCTGGCTCTGCGGCAGTCCCCTTCAGGGAGACAATTGAAGTGCACCCCGCCCTCCAGGCACCAGGCTCTGCTAGTCACTGGTCCAGGACACTAGAACTAAGCAAGGGTCACCTGCCTTCCTGACCCTCCGTGCTCATGCCACCTTGTAGAAAGAGACATGCTGCAGCTTTTCTTCCTTCCGAAGCTGCAGTAATGCTCTGAAAGGGCATCAAAGGGGGCCATACGGAGCCTCAGAGAGGAACACCTTGACTGACTAGGCAATCAAGGTCACCCCCCAGAGTCCCCTTCCCTTGGAGCTAGCAGAGGCACCCCTACTTTAGAAAGGTGCTCAACGTATCCTCAATATTCACAGAAAGAGAAAGAATGGATGTTTTCACAGGGACTTGCTTTACAACCCTCAGGGTGGCTCCAGACCCCCCCAAAAAATGTTGCTCTTACCCGAGCCAAATAAATAGAAAATCATCAAAGCAGAGATTTCAGGACTTTATTCCGTTTTATGTTTTTCTAAACCTTTATCAAACCAATTAACTTAAATTTGCTGATAAAAATTGTCTCCAGGGTTGTTAACATGGTTTACCTGAACTTAAAACTGTAAGATATTTAAAGGTGAGATAGATGTGCTCTCTACATTGTAGGTATGGCTTATAATAACACTATACAACTTAAGTTAGATGTTAGATAAAATAAACATTATACCATCTTTTAACTGAATCTATTTTTCTAAAAATGAAAGGTGATCAGATATGCTCCGTGTCAACATTTTTCTTCAAAATTGGAGTAACTGTCCTCCTGGGTGTTCACTAACCATATGCAAATGGCAAAGCCAATGTAGATATTGGAACTAAACACTAAAAATATCTTGGTCCTGGCCCCCAGGTCAACTTGGCCTCAGGAGATGATTGGATTCCTGTAAAAGATTCCTGTTCTGTTTTACTGATCAGAAAAGTCATGAACCCCTGAAGTTGGACTCCACCCAGTGCACTATTTGTAGGAGGAAGGTCAAAATAGAGGAAAAGATCTTTAACCTTTCCAAGGAAGCCACATGACTAGCAGCAAGACCCTGACTCATTGCAGTGGATGACATGAATACTAAAGGAGCCTCCAGGCTCCTTCCAGGCCCCTCAAAATCTTTCCTAAAGAGTATGTGTGTATATACATACATACATACATACATACATACATACATACATACTTACTTACATACATACATACATACATACTTACTTACATACATACATACATACATACATACACACACACACACACACACACACACACACACACACACACACACATATATATATATATATATATATATATATATATATATAAAATTTTGACTACCCGTTTGGTCATAAGCACCCAAGAGAAGAATGTAACCAGAAATTATGCCTTGAAAGCCTTGGGTGACGGAGACCAGGGCATTTCTCTTGTTAATCCCAAAGGTAAAATGATAAGAGAGGCAGTTGCGGCGTGATGTGCTAGGTCAACTCAGAGCAGTACTGGTACCACTGTCAGGATTAAGTGCTGTGTATGTATTCCTGGTCATTCTACTTATGTTTCATCTACTTCCCAAGCTCTCCAACATCAGGTTCAGGTCACGTCAGACACCACTGTGCCATTTGGTAAACTGCTCTAGAAATGGATTTCTGGATCTCTGTGGTGAGAGAGCATTATTTCTATTTTTCTGGTGATGGTAATTCTGTTAATTTTCGACCTTGTGTACTCAGCTTGTTTTAGTTTATCTCCTCTAGCCTGCAGTCATCCCACACTCAGCACCACAGCATTGTGGCTCCATCTACTTGGATCCCCTCAATTGTCTCAAAGACCTGAAAGTCTATAAAAAAAATGGGAACCCTGGGCTGGAGAGATGGCATAGTGGTGGACACTGGCCTGCAAAGCCTAAGGAGCCATGTTTGACTCTCTAGATCCCATGTTAGCCTGACATGTGAAGGTGAGGCGATTGCAAGTTCGCACATGCCCACTAGATTGGGCAAGTATCTGGAGTTGGGGTGCATTGGCTGAGGCCCTGGTATGCCGGTTCTCTGCCTGCCCCCCATCTTCTCTCTCTGAAATAAAAAAAAAAACAAAACAGGAACCTCAATGTACTCAGTGCTCACTGCTTCCTGACTCTTCTCTTGGTTATCTTTTCTTCCCAACATCTTGATGCAGGACTTTCTTCCTGCACTATGCCAGGGCCCTCCTGGGGCCCTTTAGACAGGCCCACTGGAAGGGCACTCTGACTGCCATGCCAAACAGCCCGTTCAGCTCGAAGAAACCAGGTCCTTCATCGTCTGGATTCCCCAATGGCAGTTAGGGCTACCTCTTCAGAGTGGGGCACGCCAGCCTCTTTTCATAAAACTCCACGTGGTCTCCCAGCAACACTATGAAGTATGGAGTTTCATTTTACCATTTGTGAGTGAAGAAGTTGAGGCTTGGCATGGCGGTGTGTGCCTGTACTCCCAGCACTTGGCAGGCAGAGGCTGGAGGATCGCTGGGAGTCTGAGGTCAGCCTGACTTACATAGTGAGGCTCTGTTCAAACAATAACAAAACAAGCGAAATCAAGAAGAGAAACCGAGAGAGGAGGAAAGAAGGAAGGAAGAAAGGATGGAATAAAAAGGAAGGATGGATGGAAGGAAGGAACTAGATATCTAAGTCCTCCAACCAGTAGTTGGTAGAGCAGCATTTAAAGTCAGACAGCCTGACTGTAGAGTCTCCTGTCTCAACCACAACCCCTCACAATAGGTGACACAAGGAAGCCCAGTTCTATCCTAGTTCTTCGGGCCCATATCCTTGGCCAGTTCTCCAGGAACTTTGTTCAAAAGTGCATTTGCCGGGCTGGAGAGATGGCTTAGCGGTTAAGCGCTTGCCTGTGAAGCCTAAGGATCCCGGTTCGAGGCTCAGTTCCCCAGGTCCCACGATAGCCAGATGCACAAGGGGGCGCACGCATCTGGAGTTCATTTGCAGAGGCTGGAAGCCCTGGCGCGCCCATTCTCTCTCTCTCCCTCTATCTGTCTTTCTCTCTGTGTCTGTCACTCTCAAATAAATAAATAAATAATTTAAAAAAAAAAAGTGCATTTGCCAATCTGTAGTTTCATGGACTTGGCATCTGGCATCTTCTGAACACAAGGCCCAGGTGTCTGGTCCACAGAGTCAAGCAAGCCACCTGGAGAAGCTGCTGTGAGGTGAGAAGACCTTCCGGGGGATTTTCAGGGATGACTGGACAAGGTTTCTCTCCCTTCCTATCCAAGCAATGTTTACACTGGCCCTAACACTGTGTCTGGGGCAGCAATACCCAAAGGGCCTCATGTGTACTGCTGAGATCTCCGCGCTGAAATTCTGAGCCAGACACTCTTGAAAGGTTGTTTGGATTTGAGTTAACCCCAAGTTCAGTCCCCGAGGCCGTGGGCGGGGCCTAGCAGCATGTTGCCGTGGTTATTTTAATTAGATTCCAGCAGCTGCTGCTCCAGGAATCTGGCCTTGCAGCTCTCTGCAGAGGTCTGCTGCTGGGCACCAGGGAAGGGCACGGGGAGGGCAGAGGTGTGTTTGAAAGTTAGAGGAGCCACATATGTGGATCCTAGCTGCAGATGATTGGGCTTCTGCGTGAGAAGGAAAAAACTCAGTAGCAGAGGCCAGTAAGTTAAAAAGGAGACATAAAGGGAAGAAAAAGGAAGGGAGGATGGTACTTAATAGGTTGGTATTATATATATGTAAGTAGAATGATTGAGATGGGGAGGGGATATGATGGAGAATGGAACTTCAAAGGGGAAAGTGGGGGGAGAGGGAAGGTATTACCATGGGATATTTTTTATAATCATAATCATGAAAAATGTTAATAAAATTTGAGAAAAGAGAGAGAGAGAGAGAGAGAGAGAAGAGAGAGACTGATTGAGAGTGGGAGGGAATATGATGGAGTTTCAAAGAGGAAAGTGGGGGGGGAGGAGGGAATTCCCATATCAATGAAAAAAATAAGTAAAGTTTTTAAAAAGTAAGAAAGTTAGAAGAGCCAGTGGCAAAGCTTGGTCTGTGACTGGGCCTGACCGGCCACTGAAATAGCTCCTTTCCAGTCACTGGCTGTCCAGGCCTGGGATCTGGGTAGCAACAGTTCCGTGTGGCTGGCAGCACTGGGGCGTCTCTGTGGCAGCTTATTTGGGGCGTCTCAGCTGTCACTCACCCACGAGCACCGTGCTTCATCAGCAGACATCTCAACCCCCCACCTCAGGCGTGTTTTCTTCCAGGGCAGGGGGCAAATGCAATTACATCTGTGACCAATTTGCGCAGCTGGGAGCTCAACCTCCTGACAGACGCATTTATTTGAGATTCAGGTCTCCAGGGAGTTGGGTCACCAGGCAGGAAGTAAGGTTCAGCACACATTTTGTTGTCCAATATATGCATGCTTGCTAGTCTGCAAAACAAAACAACAACAAAAAAGTGTCAACGTTGGTTTTTATTGACTGAAAATGAGGCAATTCTTCCTACAAACCAGGGGATTTTTGGAGGCGTAGCCAAGAGTAAAATTCTTAAAATCAGACACGGATGCTGTTGAGCCTGGTAGAAACACCAAGAGCCAGCACAAGAAACAGCTGCCGCCGCCACCCGACGTGCTCTGGCCAAGCTGCTCCCCCAGGCCTTTTCTGTGTCGGGCCAGAGAAACGGGGCCTCTGTGGACTCGCCAGCGTTGGGAGGAACTGAAGCAGTTTTTTTAGGCAGGGGTTGGGAAGATAGCTCAGTGGGTAAAAGCCCATGCAAGCGTGAGGACCCGAGTTCAGATCCCCAGCACCCCTATGAATGCTGGCTGGGGATTGCAGATGCCTATAAACCCAGCTCTCGGGCTGGAGAGATGGCTTAGTGGTTAAGCGCTTGCCTGAGAAGCCTAAGGACCCCGGTTCGAGGCTCAATTCCCCAGGACCCACGTTAGCCAGATGCACAAGGGGGCGCACGCGTCTGGAGTTCGTTTGCAGAGGCTGGAAGCTCTGGCGCGCCCATTCTCTCTCTCTCTCTCTCTCTCTGCCTCCTTCTCTCTGTTGCTCTCAAATAAACAAACAAACAAACAAACAAAAAATTAAAAAAAAACCCAGCCCTCAGGAGGCTTTCCCAACCAGGGACCTCTAGGTTCAAGTGAAAGACCTTTTTTCAACAAACACGGCGGCGAGGAAAACACCCAATACCAACCCATGACCTATGTACACACACACATGCACATACGAACATGTGTACACATGCATATCACACACATGAAAACTAAAAAGAAAAAATGGTTTCCAGGACTGTAAAAAGTTAAACCACTTGTCTAAAATAATCATTATCACATTCAATTAATTTTTAAATATATGTATTTCAGACCTACAAATTAAGAAGCTTGTCGAGTTAGATTTTTCTCACTTTATGAGAATTCCAAAATAAGCCTGATAATTATTAAGAAGTTGTTTACTATAAACTATGTTTTTGTTATGACCAAATAATTTTTAAAACAAGATGATGAAAATTGTATCATGCTTTCATGTTAACATTAGGCTTAAAGTGAGAACATTTTCAGATGAGCTGGCTGTAGTTGTGGTTGTTTTGTTTGCTCTGAGATTGGGGTGCACTATGTAGCCTAGGCTGGCCTCAATCTTGTGATCCTCCTCCTCCATCTCCCAAGCACTGGGATTACAAGCATGGGGCACTATGCCTGAATTATCTGTTCAATATATGGTGTGCGGGGAGGCCCACAAAGGTTGTTCAGTACATCTGCATGTCACCTTAACTCTTCAGTGGGTGTCTCTAGCACACAAGGTTCTAGGGTAGAAAATCCATGAGGTCCTTTTGGCTTTAAAAATTATATCACCAGGCTGGAAGGATTGCTTAGCGATTAAGGCATTTGCCTGCAAAGCCAAAGGACCTAGGTTTGATTCCCCAGGACCCATGTTAGCCAGATGCACAAGGGGTGCACATTTCTGAAGTTTGTTTGCAGTGGCTGGAAGCCTGGTGTGCCCATTCTCCCTCTCTCTATCTTTTTCTCTGTCAAATAAATAAAAATAAAATATTGTAAAAACTCTATCACCTGCTCCAAATGGGACCTTGGTAGAGGAACAATTAGATGCTTTCTCAAAGCCCAATGCTGTCCAGTCAGTGGACGAGAACTTGTATCTGAAACTGCAAACCAAGTCAGAATCTCATGGTCAGGATACTCACAGACTCCAGAGAGAAGCCCCCACTTCTTTCTGGAGAAGAGTGGGTTTGCTCACCAAAAAGTCTCTCAAATAATTTTGCATACCCCCTTTAATCCAAGCTGCTCTCACTCTTAGTTGGAGAATCTGTTTTAATTTTATAGATGGCAGAGAAAAGGGAGGGGAACTATAATCCACTGATAACGCAAGAAGACAGCCAACGGCTCACCACAAGACATGCCACCTCTACCACATCTGCCAGGGCCCAGGAGAAACTGCAGAGGAAGCTGAGACATGAACGCTGCTCTTACTACTAGCCTGACAACCAGCTCCAGGGCAATGGTGACAGACAGAGTGATCAACCAAAACCCATCAAGGCAGAAATCCAGAGGCTACAAAGAAGTCAACACTAAATCAGACTGCCAACAGGCCTGCCATGGCTGAGGGAACATGGTGGAAGAGGGGCAGAAAAATTGTGAGAGCCACAGAGTAGGTAAGAATATCCTAAGGCATGGGCCCCCACAGGGAATACAGTAACCCCACTGAGGAGGGCCCCCAGGGAAATGGGAACAGAAGCAAGGGTATAACAATATATATATATGTTTTTTAACAAAAGTCCAAGGCCAAGCTGATCCTTTGGAGGTCGTTAGTGTCTTGTCAGTGTTGTTGCTAATTCCTGCTAAGAGCAAGAGGTATACATGCACATGTGTTTACTGGTAGCCATCCTATTGGGCACGCCAAGGAAGTATCAGGATCTTCTGTGACCTCAACACTGAGCTATGCACGTCCAGTGTGAGGCCCTGTCGGGCAGACTTGGGTGAAGTGGGTCCTGGTAACACCTCGGTCTCTGTCTAAAGCATCACGTATTACATTGACTCCATGAAGCTGGCGATACTTGACCTGCCAAAATGTGTAGTTCAAAGAAGCACTTGCAGGTCCGTGTGGGCAGGGTGAACCTGTTCTCAAAGGGCCTGGAGAGACAGGCCTGAGTGCAGAAGCTTTCCCTTGGGATATTTCAATCCCACTTTAAGCCATGAACTCATTCAGTCTCCTTCTTACTCTTAGAGAAGTTCATGGCTTAGCTAGCTGTCCTCTGTGATGGTTTAAATGTAAAATGTGCCACCATAGCATCATGTGTTTATGATTAAGCTTCCGACTTAGTCCCCAGCTGGTGGAGCCTTGCTGGAGGAGGTGTGTCTTTGAGAGGGGCTGTGAGCATTGTTAGTCTATGGGAGGGGCCATGAGCATTGTTAGTGGAGCCCACTGCGTGCTCAGAACTTGCTTGCCCTTGCTGTCTGCTCTCTCTTAACCACTGATGTATGGAGATGTGATGCTAACCACCTCCTCTGCCAGGTTTTGTATGCCATCATGAAACTCCCCCTCAAAACTGTAAGCCTGAAATAAATCCTTCCCTTCCATAAATTGATTCTGGCTGGGTGCTGTGTCCCAGACATGAGAACGTAATTGCTGCACATGCCATGGTGGCCTCTGCCCCTTTCTCTCCTGAGAGCTGGAGAATCCAGTTCTTGGGTCTCTTAGCTCATGGTTGTTCATTTACTGCTATCATGCCAGTCCTCAGGATTCCGGAGCTAGAAGACAAGAGAAGAACCTCACAGGAGCACTGACTAGATCAAGTCCAGAGGCCAGCCTAATAGTAAATAGTAAGCCTAATGGAAAGCTCCAGTAAGGGTGATGTCTCTGGCTTTTTTGTTGTTGTTGATTTTTTTTTTTTTTTTTTGAAGTAGGGTCTCACTCTTCTTCAGGCTGACCTGGAATTCACTATGTAGTCTCAGGCTGGCCACGAACTCACAGCGATCCCCCTACCTCTGCCTCCCGAGTGCTGGGATTAAACATGTGTACCACCACGCCCAGCTTGTTTGTTTTTAAAATAATAAGACTTTTCGTCTTGTTTTGACAGTCCTGGAGTTCAAATCATGCTAGGCAAGTGTTCTGCCTTTGAGCTGTTATCTTAGATCTGAAAGATGTCTTATTGAGTTATAAGTCACATACAACACAAAATACACACCCATTTCAACTGTGTAAGCCAGATACAGCAGGCATGTCTATAGTTCCCATTGGTGGTGCCAAGGCAGGAAGGTCATGTGAACCTAAGTTTGAAACTAGCCCAAGCAGTGTAGATATTCCATCTCAACAGATAATGCCACTGTAAAAGTATGTCACAGAGTTAGGCAGCCATCATTTCAGCCACTTGTGAAACATTTTCATGAGCCCCCAAACCAACCTCCAGACTCCATACTGCTTACTCCAGTGTCTCAGAACCTTCCTCCCCCCATCCTATTCAGCCCTAGACAGCCAAGAAACTACTTTCTGCCTCTACAAATTTTACATATTCAAGACTTTTCACGTATATGGAACATGCAGTATGAGGTCTTTGGTGGCTGGTTTCCTTTCCTTAGCATGATTTTAAGGTTTATCCATATCATAGTATATGCAGTACTTCATTTCTTTGTATACTGGACATTTATGAACATAGCTATCATGAACACCAGTGGATGATTTCATGCATGGGCACAGGTTGTCTTTTCTCATGTGCATACATGTGGGTAGAGTTGCTGGGTCATCTATTATCTTTTTTCTTTTTCTTTCTTTCTTTTTTTTTTCTTTTTTGAGGTAGGGTCTCACTCTAGCCCAGGCTGAGCTGGAATTCACTATGTAGTCTCAGGGTGGCCTCAAGCTCATGGCAATCCTCCTACCTCTGCCTCCTGAGTGCTGGGACTAAAGGCGAGTGCCACCAGGTCCAACTACATTAAGTATTTTGATCACAATCCCCTCCTATTACTTTCTTTTGTCCTGCTTCCTCACCCCCTTTCACTGAAGCGTTTTTCTTTCCAACTAGCCCCTCCTCTATTTTGATGCTATTTTCCCCTCCTCCTTCGTCCATAGCAACATGCTGATGGGCCAGTATTGCACAGGTCTTCTGCCAGTAACAGCAGCTGCTGCAAGGCCAGGAATGTGGTGGCTTCCTCACATCCAGGAGACAGCATTCCAAAGCCTTCCTCTCATTCTTTGGCTTTTTCTTTCTGCCACCTCTCTCGTGATGGTCCTTGAGCCTTTGAGGTTGTGTTGCGATAGAGAAGAGTCGTTTAGTGCTGAACACTCCACCTGTCACTTCTTTTCAGCACTTTTGTAAGTTGAGTCTCTCTGGTTGTCATCGCTATCTGCAAAGAGAAGCTCTTCTGACCAAAAAAAAAAAAAAAAAAAAAAAAAAAAAAAAAAAATCAAAGAGCAATTTGATGGAGACAACACATCTATTTAGCCAAACATCATTAGGAGCTTCCTCATTAGACCCTCATCTGTGACCTTCCCAGTTGGCTCTTAACTAGTACCAAAGATGAATTCCCTGCCATGGAACAGGCCTCAGATTTAATCACAGAAGGGTTGGTTAACAATCACAGCAGTCATGTCACCATTGCCACAGTTGGCACATCTTGCCTGGCTGACCAATTGTGTAGCTCACAGGATCCACCGCTTTTGGGGACTGTTGATGACATTTTCCTCCCAGCAGCCTTCATAGTACTTTCCATACTATAAAAACTAGCCAATACGGAGGCTCCCAGCTCAACTGTAGCTTGATTTCTCAACCAAAACATGTGGTGTTCTCAGCACACTTTGTGAAGTGATGTTTATAATCATTTGTTGAAAGACTGCTTTCCAATCAACTATAACATTCTGTAGTTCAAGAGGAAGGCTCAAACTTGAATTTCCTTGTTGACATTGGTTGTTTTCTGCTTTTTAAAAAAGAATTCTAGGGCTGGAGAGATGGCGTAGCGGTTAAGCGCTTGCCTGTGAAGCCTAAGGACCCCGGTTCGAGGCTCGGTTCCCCAGGTCCCACGTTAGCCAGATGCACAAGGGGGCACACGCGTCTGGAGTTCGTTTGCAGAGGCTGGAAGCCCTGGCGTGCCCATTCTCTCTCTCTCCCTCTATCTGTCTTTCTCTCTGTGTCTGTCGCTCTCAAATAAATAAATAAAATTAAAAAAAAAAAGAATTCTAGCCTTCCTAACTTGTATGAAATGATACCTAATTAAGGTTTTTATTTCCATACTCTCTTGACTAATGATTTGGAGCATTTCCTATGGGTTCCTTGTTTCTTTCTATATCTTCCTTAGGAAAATACCTGCTTATATTTTGTCTATCTTTGAGTTATTTGAGCTTTTAGTGCTAGGTTGTAGTAGTTTTAATATACTTAAGATTTAAGTTCCTTACTGGGTGGTTTATTTGCCAGATTTTCTTTTATTTTGTTGGTTTGATTTTCCACTTTCCTGACAGTGCTTTGAAAGGAAAGACTTTCAATCTTGAACTGTGACAGGAGTCTCTTTCTCAGTTTTGGTGGCATCGTCAAGAAACTGTTGCCTAATACAACATCATGAAAATTTGCATGTATGTTTTCCTATAAGAGTTGTATAGATTTTAGTGCTTTGGCTTTCAGCTTCTGATTTGTGCATGCTGTGGAGTAGGGATTAAACTTTGAGGTGCATGCATTATCTAATTGTCTCAACATCATTTTATGCAAAGACTGTTCTTTCTCCACTGAACAGCCTTGAGATCCATGTTGCAATTCAACTCCTTGTCAGGGCAAAGGTTTATTTCTGGACTTGGACTTCTGTTCCATTGACCACCCTACCTTGGCCACTGTAGCTCTGTAGTAAACGTTGAACTTGGGAAGAGTGGCTCTGCAAAATTTTTCCTGTCTTTTCAAACATTGCTTCGGCTGTTTTGGATCTCTTAAATTTTAGGAACTTTCTTGAATTCTAGGAACTTTCTGCAAAGAAGTCAGTTGGGATTTTGATAGAAAGTACAATGAATCTCCTGAGCAAATTCAGGAGGAGTGTTGCCATTTTAACATCAGTTTTTCTTTCTCTTTTTCGATTTTTATTAGCCTATAATGATTGTACAAAATGATGAGTTTCATTATGACATTTTGGCACATGTATATAATGTACTTTGGCAATATTCACTCTTCACTCTTTTCTCTTGCACCCCTCTCCCTTCTGTTCCCCTTCTTCTTCCTTAATAATTCCCTCTCTATTTTCATGTCTTTTTTCTTTAAAAATCCAGATCACACATATGAGAGATGTTTTCTTTTTGAGTCTGGCTTATTTCACGTAACTTGATGATCTCCAGTTCCATCCATTTTCCTGCATACAGCATGACTGTGTTCTTTACGACTGACTAAAACTTTATTGTTCGTGCATATACACACCCATATACCACTTGCATTTTCTTTATTTATTCATCTGTTGATGGGTATCTAAGCTGATTCTGTAACTTGCCTGTTGCCAACATTGTTGTTATAAGCTTGGATATTTAGGCATCTGTATCAATATTGTCTTGGTTTATAAACATGGAATGTCTTTCCAGTTCTTTAGGTCTTCATTTCTTTCCAGCAACATCTTGAAGTTTATTCTTTTATTTTGTTAAATTTATTTCTCAGTATTATCTTCTCTTTAGTGCTATTATAAATGGATTTTCCCTAATTTTATGTTTTTTTTTGTTGTTGTTCATTGCTGCTCTATAGAATCCCAGTGATGTTTGTATATTGATCTTTTATCCTGTAACTTTGCTAAGCAGTTACTAGTTGTAATTATTTTTATTCATTCCTCAGGATGAAAACAGATCCTTGCATATGTATTTTCATGTGAGTGAGTGCAGGCACGCGCATGCCACAGCGCCTGGGTAAAGGTCAGAGGTCAACCTTGGATGCTGGTCTTCACCTTGCACCTCGTTTGAAGCTGGGCTTATATGTTGTTTAGGGCTTGTAGACCAGGCCAGGTGGTCTGCAAGCTTCTGGAATTCTGTGGCCTCTGCCTCCCATCTCACAGGAGATGCACTGGGATTGTGGGTGCTCACTGCTGTAGCCTGCCTTTATGTGGATTTTGTTTCTTTGGAGCCCAGTGTTTTACATGGGAATCCAAACCCAGCTTGTTATGCATGCACGGCAAGCACTTTTACCAGTAAGTCATCTCCCTGGTCCACCTCAGGAGTCTTTTCACTTCAAGATTGAGTCATCTCTGATTTGACTTCATCCTTGCCCTCTGCTCAGACCTTAGTTTCGAACCTCACCTGCATTGAGGCTGCATTTTCATTTCAGTCCTCACTGACTTAGGCACCCCAGCTCCTCAAACCAAGAAAGTAGTATTTAGTGTTCAGGCTCATACAAGTGAAAAGAAACAGACTTCCTCAGAGAGAGAAGCACCAGGCACTAGTGACTAGGCAAGAACGTGGTCAGCCAAGTTGATACATGGTCCCCTGGCAGTGTGTTAAAGCACCAAGAAAGGCTCTGCCTGTTACAGCTCAGTGGTGGAACATGGCCCAGTGTACCCACATCCTGGGTTCGATCTCTAGCATCACCAGCAAACCAAGCAATACAATAACAGAACCCCCAAACCAAACCAATCAAACAAAAGCCACCATAACAAAAGAGACAGGGAACAGCTTTGGACATAGACTCTTTTCTGTCTGGGCTAGTGCCCTCAGGAGGTCTGCCAGGGATGGATACAGAGGAGGAAAAGATTGGACATCACACATAGACAGAAATGCAGCCAGGGTCTGGATAACCTCCCAGTTCCCTCCACCGTCCATACTGCCCGTGGCAAGCAGAGATGGGAGAGAAAAGAAAGCCACTGCTCTTTCAGTCGGCCAATTCAGGAAGCTGTTTTCAGACTCGAAGAGATGTCCTGCCAGCCACCCTAATTAATGACGAGAGCTGAGAGCTCAGGTCCAGCGTGTTTCCTTGGTGCCTCCAGCAGGTCTCTGAGCGGTGGGTAGGGAAGACATCCAAAGAGGATCTTTGCGGTTGCAATTTGTGCGGCCTGATGGCTGTGGGGTAGAAACAGGCCTTGCTTCCACATTAGGAGTGACATCCCAGCGCCCACAACTTCACACGTGAGATGAAATAAGCATCATGGTTCACGGGCAAACTGGGCATAGCCGGTTTTTTGTGGGAGCCTGCGACCACAGAAGTGCCGTTCGAAGGTTGCCAGAGCCCCAGAATGCACCGGCCTTGATGAGGCTTGTGGGCAGCAGCCAGTTCCCTCCAAGATCCATGCCCACTCTCCCTGAAGTGCGCCATTGAGAAAATGCCTTGAAAATAGGTTGAATGACACGGAGGGCGACATGGTTAGAATGGCTTTAATGAGCCAAAAAATGTGGTTTCAAATGTCCCCGTCTCCTCTTAGCGCCACCGTTGCAGAATCTGTCCACTGGAGCGAACTCAGAGGGACACGAAGGAAGCGAGCTTGTGCAAACTCCAAGCCAGCCAGCTGCATTCACATTCAAGTCCAGCAAATTAGCTCCACGCGAGGACAGAGATGTCTGAGCTGATGGTCCCTTGTTCATTCTCAGCCTTGCATGCACGGGAGGGCCGGGGGAGCCCTGTGCCAGATGAGAGCTCAGCATCTCCAGCAGGGAGAGGTTTGCGTGGTCTTCCCTTGGCTCCCGGTAAAGGCTGGGGGTAGAGCTGTTTACCGTACAGTCTGTCAGGGGACAATTATCCAGCTCAGGGATTCGCTGGCCTTGGGCCTGTCCTTTTGAAAGGTTTCCTGATTTGGGTGATGTTAATTCTCAGCTGATAGCTGGTGGAAGAAAGCAAGAATGAAAAGAATTAAAATAATTTTGTCACATGCTAGTAATTTCTGTAAGCTGTCGGATCAGGGAAAGAGAGAAAAAAAGAACTGCTTGGTTAAAATAGAATCTGGGTCTTGCTGGAGGGCTTTCCTTCTGTTTTCTCTATGTGATTACTTGGGTCCCTACGGGGAGTGGGTCTCCAGTGGCTTCATTGAGGAGAGCTTTTCAGAATAATGTTCTGGAAGGTCACATGGAGTCAGAGCAGCCACGGGGCTCCTGCTGAGGTGCTCTGGTACAGATCCAAGCAAGCAGGTGGCCCCAGCAGCAACCTCTGGGCCTGAACCAGGCTTGGCCAAGAGCAGCTTTCTTTCATGAGGAGATGTGAGTTTCATGCAGTGTCTAGACCTCCAACAATGGTCTTGTTTTAGTGGTGATGGTCCTTGTTGGTGGTAGTGGTTTTTTTTTCTTATTTGTTTGAGATAAGGTTTGACCAGGTAGCCCAGGCTGGCCTGGAATTCACTATGTAGACCAGGCTCATCTCAAGTTTGTGACAATTCTCCAACCTCTACCTCCCAAGTGCGAGGATTACAGACAAGCATCACCATGCCTGGCTGTAGCGATAATATGGATAAGATCAGCGACACATGTCCAGAGGGAAGAAATAAAAGAATGCAGACCCCAAGAAGTTATGAAAGTGGACAGATTACTGTGAAAAAAAAACTGAGTTAACCATGGGGTAGGGTGACCTCTCAAAAGTCAGAAGTGGGAGAATCCTGTGACTTTGATAAAAATTCTATTAAAGGAGCTAATTATTTTGTATTAATATACTGAAGGGTTAGGACTAATATCATGGCTTTGAAATATAATTTCTTCATTAACTTCTTTCATTTCCCTTTATAGTGACCATTTATATTTTAATTATGGATGTAGTAAAAGGATGGCAATTATACTTTAAACTTGGAATTAAATATCTTAAATCATTCAAACTGAACCTTCCAAAAATAGCCCCCCCCCAACTTATTCTTTTCCTCTATTTAACCTGACTACTCAGGATTGAGGGGTGTTAATTGGAACTAAGAATTCAACCTTGCTCTTGTTTTGTTTCTCTACCTCACTCTCAAAGATACACAATTTGAGGCTTTTGGTGTGAATACTGAACATTTTGACTGCTGCCACTCTTGCAAGCGGCCTGTGAAGTCAAGGCTTATCTAAGTTAGAGAAATTGTCTCTAAGGTCTTTCTCTACCCAGGAAAAATGAACGCAAAGCCAAAATACACAAACAAATGAACAAATCAACAAGCTCATTTTGAAAAAAAATTAATTTAATTAATTAATTTATTTATTTGTTTTTTAAGGTAGGGTCTCACTCTAGCCCAGGCTGACCTGAAATTCACTATGTAGTCTCAGGGTGGCCTCGAACTTACAACAATCCTCCTTCCTCTCCATTCCAAGTGTTGGGATTCAAGGCATGCACCACACTAAGCTGGGGGGGAAAAACAAAACATTTTTCTTTATTTGCAACAAAGAGAGAAGAGAAAGAGAAGAAAAACGGAACAGGGAGAGAATGGGCACACCAGGGTTTCTACCACTGCAGATGAATTCCAGATGCATGTGCCACTTTGTGCATCTGGCTTTATGTGAGAAACGCGGAACTGAACCGGGGCTTTTCAAACAAGCGTCTTCAGTAGCTGAACCATGTCCCCAGGTCCCCCACCCACCAAGTAGTTTTATCACAGCCATATTCTATAAACTTTTTTGGCCCCGTTTAACTTTGAGATTCAAATAAAATGCATATATGAAGGGGCGGGGGTTGTAGCTCAGTGACGGGGTGCAAGCTTGGTATTCTCAGGTGCACAAGGTCCTGGGCTCATCCCCAGCACAGCAAATAAGAGTAGTGGAAAAGGCCCACACAAACACCAAAAGACAGATTCTTTAAAAATTTTGGTCAGGGTCCCCCTGGAACAAATGAAGAGTTGCAAAAAACTTAAGTTAGGAAGGTTGTAGGGGACTTTACAAGAGATAGAAGTGGGGAGGAGATGAAGGGAAGATCCTGGGCCTGGAAGAGCGCCAGGTGGGAGTGTCTCCTGTTTCAGACTTAGCCACATTCCAGGAAGGGGGACTTCAGAGCGAGCCAGTCAGCAAGGCGGCTGGTAGAGCGATGCCAAGGACATCTTGGCACAAACATGCGGGAGAGTGTCTGGGAGGAGAGGCTGAATTCTCGAGACCCAGTGGGAGCTGCTGCGTGACCAAATCCGACCTGACAGGCAGCGGCGTTGGCTGCTGCTGCCATCCCCAAGCAGGAATCTTGAATGACATATTTAGTATGCTCTTAAGGTGCCACTGAGTAGAAAAGGAAGAGCAGGCATATGTTCAAGTCACAAGGGAGAAAGCACGCTGCGAGGGGTCAGTACGACTCAGGCAAGGGAGCTGTCTGTACCGGGCTATGGATTGGCTCTGTTAAATACAAGTTGATTAAAGATTCATTGGGAGTGCCTACTGTGTTCTGACAAACTGCACCTTGGGGGCTCCCACAGACCTAGCCACTGGCCTGACGGTAGAACACATAAAAGGGGATTGACAAAGACATGCATTTAGTTAAACAGTTTGAAGCTAATAGATCTGTACTGAGGAGTCTGCATTTGTGTCTTCCTGAAATGAAGGACATGAGTCCAGACTTCCCAGTGATCATGACCTAGCACCAAGAGCAGCCTGCTGCGGGGGGGGTGGGGGCTGGGGACGACGTGCCCATGCACAGTATAGAGCCACGTCAGAGGTAACACCACTGCCCATGTCTGTGACTGACTCGTGTCCACATAAGGAATAGAAAATGTTCTGAGTGAACAGCCAACGCTGCTCCTCCAAACATAGAGTAGCAATATGCAAACTAGGAAGTCAGAAAACAAGAGATGTGCAAACATAAAAACAAAGCCAAGAAGTGGCACAAAGCCATGGCAGGGAACCAACTGCTCTTGATTTGGCTAACTGATCCCCTCAGTGGTACGGGACCCATAGCTGGAGCTGGGAAACAAGACAGAACCATATCCAAACATAAGCCCTCTCTCCAATACCAAGCGACCATCAATCATGGGCTACAAGAGGGCCTACACCTATTAAATTCTCTATAAAAAAAAGTAAGGGTTATCTCATTTGGCCTGGTGCTAACTTACTTTCCGTTGGAGAATCTGCTTCTCTTTTTCAGATAGATGTAGATCCTAAGGAGAGAGCCACCCCATCATACCTCAAAAGGGCCCTGGCTGAAACTAAGAAAAATTGGTGAAACAAGCAAGGGAGCTGTTTTCCTGGTGAGCCAGATACCAGCACAAGGGGGAAGGAGATCAACACAGAGAAAAATCAACTCCTACCAAATCAGAGAGCCAGAGCCTCAGAGGCCCCCAACACCTCATCACTGAAGCAGACCAAAAGTGAACCCATCATGGCTCAGGGAAATTTTGCGGAAGAGGGGACGGAAAGAATGTCAGAGCCACGTGTTGGGTCAGGGCATGCAAAGACATTTATCATACCAATAACTGTGGGCTAACTCCACAATGCATGACCCATATACCTCAACAAGGAGGGGTCCATGGGGAGGGGGTAGGTCATGGATGAGCCTAAAATGGTACCAAACTGCCTGTATTTGCTGAATAGAAAACTAAGAAAAAAAAGGACAAGGGCTGGAGAGATGGCTTAGCAGTTAATGTGCTTGCCTGTGAAGCCTAGGAACCCATGTTTGACTCTCCAGGTCCCACGTAAGCCAGATGCACAAGATGATGCAAGCATGCATGGTCGTGCATGCATACAAGGTGGCATACACCTCTGAAGTTCCATTATGGTGGCTGGAGGCCCTGGCATGCCAGTTTGCTCTCTGTCTGTCTCTGTCTCTCTCACTCTCACTCTTGCTTTCACTCTCTTGCATAAGAAAAGCCTAAAAGATAGCATGCATCTGTTAGTGGTGGCTGCTTCTAACAAAATTTGCAACCCCTGTGGTATAATACAGTAAGATTTTTTTTTTCTCAACTTCAGAAAATTTAATCAATATTTTTATTTATTAGAGAGAGTGAGAGAGAGAATATGGGTGTGCCAGGGCCTCCAGCCACTGCAAATGAACTCCAAACACAAAAGCCATCTTGTGCATCTGGCTTATGTGGGTCCTGAGGAATTGAACCTGGGTCCTTTGGCTTTGCAGGTAAGTACCTTACCCACTAGACCATCTATCCAGCCCCCTCCAGTAAACTTTAACCAATTTCTGTAGGGTTGCCTTCGATACAGTGAAATAGGGACCCAGGCTCCTTCCATTTGGGAATTCCTCTGCCCTTGAGGGTCTTAGAGTTTATCACTTTCACCCAATGGCCAAGAGAAAAAGAAACCTTGTGATGTGACATGGGCAGTTTGGGGGATAGGTCTAGAAATAACATACGTATTCTTTGTCCACAACTCAGTATGTCCATATCTAAATATAGTCTATCTAACTTTGTGCTACAAAAGTAGAGGAAATAAAGTTTAGTAAACATATAATCAGGAAATTTTTGGCTCATACATCTCCACTAAACAAATGCATGAAAAACCAAAGTAGGAATTAAAGTGACTGAAGCACAAGAAAGAAACCATAAAGGCTGACAAAAGCATTCAGCTCCTACAGGTAAATGGATCTGAAAATACCTCACCTTAATTAAAAGGTGAGAACTAGCTTCCTTCTGGAAATCAAGGAGAAGCTCTCTGACTCAAGAAAAACACTTTTCAAAGTGTTCCCTGCTGGAACAGTGCCTAAATGTCTGGGGATGTGAACAGACACAACCCCATTTCCTTAATCAGGCTGAAAAATGCCACCCGCTCCATGATATCCCTAATATTATTGAAGGACAGAAGCAGCTGATTTGGAATAAAGAGGCATGGAAGCCATTACATATCCCTTAGATAGGGAGGTGAAGGAAGTGTCCCATACAAATCAAAATTCCAAAACGTATCATGGAATAGAGCACCAAACAACGACCAAACAAAAACCCTACAAACAAAACTGGAAACAAACAAGCAAACAATCAAACAAACAAATAAAACAATAGGTTTTAAAATTAACCATTAGAGGGCTGGAGAGATGGCTCAGCGGTTAAGCGCTTGCCTGTGAAGCCAAAGGACCCCGGTTCGAGGCTCGGTTCCCCAGGACCCACGTTAGCCAGACGCACAAGGGGGCGCAGGCATCTGGAGTTCATTTGCAGTGGCTGGAAGCCCTGGCGCACCCATTCTCTCTGTTTCTCTTCCTCTTCCTCTCTCTGTCTGTCGCTCTCAAATAAATAAATAAAAATAAATATTTAGAAAAAAAAATTAACCATTAGAAAAGATAGATATTCATTCTGGATATTTTCAAAGGACAGCCTAAAGAAAATATTAAAATAAATATGCATATAATATTCAGATAAAAGATTATATCCATGAAGTAGAATGAGAAAAATTTATTTTGGGGGGAGGGGTGGAAGAAGGGAGAGAGAGAGACAGAGAGAATTGGCTTGCTAGGGCCCCAGTCACTGCAATCAAACACCAGATGCTTGCACCACCTAGTGGACATGTGCAACCTTGCACTTGCCTAACCTTTACATCTGGCTTATGTGCGATCTGGAGAGTTGGACATGGGTCCTTTGGCTTTGCAGATAAGTGCCTTAACTGCTAAACCTGGAGAGATGGCTTACTGGTTAAGGTGCATGCCTGAAAAGCCAAAAGACCTAGGTTCAATTCCACAGGACCCATGTAAGCCAGATGCACAAGGTGGCACATGTGTCTGGAGTTCATTTGTAGCAGCTGGAGGCCCTGGCATGCTTATTCTCTCTGTGTCCTTTTCTCTCTCTCAAATAAATTAATTAATTGAAAAAATAATTTTAAAAAATCAGACAGATAAAAAGGTACTCACTTGAAAGGCCTAATGGCCCAGGTTTGGTTCCCTAGTACTCATGTAAACTCAGATGCACAAAGAGGCACATGCTTCTGGGCTCATTTGCAGTGGCAGGAGACCCCAGCATGCTCATACCTACTCTTTCTGTCATTCAATAAATAAATAAAATATATTTTTAAAAATCAGACTGATAAAAATAAAAAGAGGAAGGTATAAAAAATTTAAATAAAAATTATACTTGAAAAATTTTAGAATATTGAGAACTTTGAAAAATAAAGCTATGACATATTAGGAACTAGAAATTTTAATTAAGGATGTAATGTAAGAGGTAGGGATGTTTAATTAAAAGCTGAGGAAAAACAAACAAACAAACAAAGCTAAGAAAAACTAAAGTTTGGTGGCTCACACCTATAATCCTAGGCAGGAGGATTATCAGGAGTTTTAGGCCAGCTCTGGACTACAGAGTAAGACCCTACCTCAGGAAAACGAAGCAGCAACAACCACCCAATAAGAACTTAGTTAAGATTTAATTCAACTGGCTTTAAAATTGGTAGGGTAAATGTAAAGCCAGTATGAGAAAAACTAGTGAAAAAAGAAAGTATGGGGAGGTAAGAGATACATGTCTTCTACCACTAGGTTGTGGTCTTTATTGCTAATATTATCATAGACTGGGTAAATGATAAAGAGCTGTATTTTGGTTTATGGCTCTAATCCAAGGTCAAGGTACCACATCAAGTAATCATAAGGCAGCCCAGGTCAGTACGTGGCCACAGGGGTCATTGGGGTCACCTAGCCAAACAGATTTTCCTAACAGACACACATATCCGACAACCCATCAATCTACTAAATCCATTAATCACACAGTGTTTGTGACAGCAGAACTCTAATCACTTCTGTATTGGTTGGATTCAGCTGTCCCCTGTAAACCTAGGTGTTCTGAATGCTAGGTTCCTAGCTGATGGATATTTGGGAATTAATGCCTCCTGGAGGGAGTGTATTGTTGGGGGGTAGGCTTATGGGTGTTATATCCAGTTTCCCCATTCCAGTGTTTGGCACACTCTCCTGTTGCTATTGTCCACCTTATGTTGGCCAGGGGGTGTGTCCACCCTCTGTTCATGCCATTGTTTTTCCCTGCCATCGTGGAGCTTCCCCTCGAGCCTGTAAGCCAAAATCAATCTCTTTTTTCTATAAGCTGCTCTTGGTTGGGTGATTTTTACCAGCAATGCAAACCGGACTGCAGCACTAAAGTGGTACCAGGAGTGGGGTTAGTCTGAGGCAGGTGAAAGGAATTTATAAGCTAAGATAGACTAAGGTGGAATGCAACCAACTGGAATCCACTTGTATTGTCTAGAATCTATCAGCATGCCCAGTGTTAGTTAAGACAGTGCAGGCCTCAGTGGTTGGTGCAGTACATTTGGTTGCTGCGTTAATAACTTTGTTTTTCCTTTGAGGTTTGGGATATGTCCAGGGTCAACTGGGGAGTGGGGAGGGAGTGGCAGATATCATCAACATGGCTACAGTCATGTTGAGATGATCTCTATAGGCTTGGATAAGCCATCTGAAAGCATGAGCTAGAATCCATGAATTGAGAGGGGAAGGACACTGAACTAGAATGTGGCCTCCGACACTCCATAAGGTTATCAGGTCAGCTCTGTACTTTGTTCATGCTTAAGCAGTTAGAAGAGAGACAGAGGAGAGAGACACAGAGAGATACAGAGAGAGAGAGAGAGAAAGAGAGAGAGAGAGAGAGAGAGAGAGAGAGAGAGAGAGAGAGAGAGAGAGATTCCTTTCTGTTTTATTTATTTATTTACTTTGTTGGTTTTCTGAGGAAGGGTCTCACTCTAGCACAGGCTGACTTGGAATTCACTCTGTAGTCTTAGGCTGGCTTTGACCTCACAGCGATCCTCTGACCTCTGCCTCCTGAGAGCTGGGATTAAAGACACACCCCACCATGTCCAGTAAGAAATATAGTTCTGTCATGGCTACACCACTGTTATGTGGCCTTTGTACATTCAAAGCGATAAAGCTATGAATAACTTAATATGAGTAATTTGAAAGCTCAGATGAAATGAATAACTATATAGGAAAATACTGCTCACTGAAATAGACTGAGTAAGACATGGAAGATCTGAAAGCAGTCATCTTTCATAGCATGTAGCGTCTGAGGTGGCCCTTGGTAGCCCCACTCCTTGGGACTCCTGCTTGTGATCTTGAGTGAGGTTTGGACTCATTAGTGAGACATGCCTTATGGGATTAGGTTACCAAGACACTCTTGTCTGACACATGCAGTCTTACTGTTTTTGCTGGTTCCATAAGGAAGAAGACAGCTGCTGACTTATGGACCGCCCAGGGGAGAAGCCCAAACAGCAAGGCATGCTAATGCAATAGCTGTGATGAACCTGATGCTAGCTTCCTGAGTGAGGCAGCCCTCCCCCAGTTACCAGAGATGAATGTGACTCTACTGCTGCTTATATTGCAACCCTGCGAGAGAGTCAGAACAAGAGGCATCAAGCTTAGTCATGACCTGATTCTTGACCCACAAAAACTAAGTGGACATTGGGGGATTTATTTTGTTATGCAGCAATAACTAACTAGTACATAGTTTTTAAATTTTTATTAAATAAAAATATTTTCCTTTTCTTTTTTTTTGGAGACACAGTCTCAGGTTGGCCTGGAACTTCTGACCCTTCTGCCTATACCTCCCAAGAACTGGGATTGGACTAACTAATACATCTTTAAATAAATAAAATGAATCAATAGTCAAAAATGCTTTTAAAACCAACAAAGCCAGATATTGTGTAGGGGAGTTTTTTAATCTTTAAGGGAAGGGTCATATCTATTTTACAGAATTAGTAAGTAGAAAGAAATTCAGAAGGAGAGTTATCTCATTTTTTAAAAATCAATAGAACTTCAATACTAGTAAGGAGAACATCAGAAAGAAATATTACAGTGAGGACTCTGAATTTGTATGTAAAAGTTCTAACAAAATATTGCCCATCAGCTATATAAAAATGAGAGATAGTGTGTTTATTTTACTGTTATTCTTTAAAGGGTACCACTAGTGAGAATTTTTCGTGCTTTCTCAGTGGATGCTTAGCTAAGACTATTTTTATTGTGTCTCTGTAACGCTGATGTAAGAATAAACAGCTCAATGAGACAGAATAGAGACCTAAAGCAAACGCAGCAGTGTGGAAAAGATTGCTATATCCATCACACTTGAAATTACAATCAGCAGGGAAAGGAGAGCGGGAAAAATACTTTGGGCTCTGCCAAGCATTAAGCATCAAGTAAATTCCAGGTCAGTAACGATTTAAATGTCAACATGCAAAACTTTATTTTTATTTAAACATGAGAACATCTTTATACTCACCAAGTGTTTAACAAATTTTTTAACAATCAACAAGTATAGGATATGAAGAGAGAAAGCAAATTCAAAGCATAAAACAATTAAGTTTCTGTATATTAAGAAGCTAAGATAAAGGTCAGACTCAGAGCTCCAGCTTGATTTTCCAGTGTCCCAAAGCTCAAACATATGGTGTCTTCACAATAGAGTCTTATCTAGTCCTGGTGAGCAGCCAAGAGCTTTGGCAGTAGCCTACATTGTTTTGTTGGCATCAGAGGTCTCCCTGTTAGCTCAAGTCTTAACTTCACTGCTGTCCAGGGGAGCAGACTGATGGCTGAGGAGCTGGTCAATGAAATCATTGTGCCTCCCCAGGCATATAAACAGCTCGCAAGCCCTTGAGATGTGTATATATAAATCTGCAGAAGTGCAAATGAAAAGTAAAATTACTTGCAAGTACAAATAGGTAGCCCTTGGTAGAGTCCATTAAACAAGCAGGTAAACAAACTAATTTAGCAATTTCTGAAGTCGTGGCACTGAGGACGCAGAGGACGGTGAGCAGTCGCATTCACCTTGAGGTCACACCTCTGCTGGGAAGGTAACCCAGCAGCCATAAGCTTTCCAGCTCTCAAACATCACCAGACTTGCCTCGTTTCTGTCAACCGGACGCTGGTAAGAGAAGCATGCCTATCGTATGTGAGGTTGGCTCACATTTAGGCACAGCCAGAATTTTAGATCCCTGAGCACCCCGAGGTGGAACCACACCAGTGCATAAAGGCCGGTGCCATCACCATAACGGGAGGACTGCATGCCGTCTGGACCCTCGCCCGCACCCCTCAGAACCTCAGTGGGCAGTCAGTAGGGGCTCTCGGCTTCCATCGGCACCTCAGTGATAGTCATTAACTTCACTGCGCATGACTGAGAAGTGAGGTCTCTGCTTCTAAAACTTTCCTGAATTTCATTTTACACGAGCAGGGATTCCTCCCCCATCTCCAGCCTTCAAGACGCAGTAGGTATTGATTCATTTCAAACTGTCTTCCATAGGGACTCTTGCTGGGAGAAAGAATGAAAAAGGCCACGAGAGAAGGGCTCTAGAATTCTCTTCTTTTTTCCACTGATTCCTATTTTGCATGGATCTATTTTATATAGTGAACTCCAGGAAACTTTTTGAAGAAAGTTTCAGTGAATGTAATTATTGAAAAATTACTGATCTGTGCAAATTCCCATTTTTCTATCTGTTAAAGACATCCAGGAAGAGGCATGACAGCTGAGGCTTCTCTATTTATTTATTTATTTATTTATTTATTTATTTATTTATTTATTTATTTATTTATTTATTTTTTGAGACAGAGTCTCATGCAGCCCAGGCTGGCCCCCACCTCCAGAGTGCTGAGATGCACCGTCACACCTCCACGTGGAGCTCCACCTTAATGCCTCAATCAGGAGTTAGCCTATCACCCTGAAGGAAGAGAAGAAAAAGCTAGCTCATTTAGGCTGTTTTAGTTAGGGATTGGGGTCCAAAGAGAACCAGGAGGTGCCACCCCACATGCCACCTTGGCCCTGGCACAAGAATGGAGCTTTTGGCAGGAATGAAACTGGTGTCTGACTGAGACTGCTCCACAGCGCCCCCTGCTGCCACAGTCTAGTGTGCTACCTGGCGGGCTGGCCCAGGTGGGCTGACCCTTGGGTCCACCCTCCAAATTTGCTAGTCAAATGGGTCTTTTCTTTGTACACCAAAGCCTCCCAACCTCTCCCTCTCTCTTGGTACAACCCTTGGGAGGGTGGTGTCTGTGTGCGTGCATGCGTGCGTTTGTCTGTCTGTCTGTCTGTCTGTCTCCAGCTCCTACCTTGTGCTGCTTGGACACAACGTGAGTCTGGGGTCTATCAGGTAGAAGAGCCGAGCGTTGCTTCTTGATCTAAACTTTTCAGCTTCTTTCTGCTTTATAGCTTGTGGTAGCTTCTCACTTTGATTACATGCATGATTTTCCTCTGATTTCTGAATCTAACATGTAGTTGCTGTGAGGAACTCCGGCTCAGCCACCTGTGTCGTTTCCTTAAGCTGGGGGTAATCGTGAGTGTAACCCTCTTCATTCCTCATCTCTCCTCTAAATTTCTTGGTCTCTGCTTTGATATTTTCCCTCTTCAGGAAAGCACATGGCAGGTACCATGTGTATTCTGTCTCTCTACCTGCACGTCTAAGTTCTACCTTCCACGTGCTTGCGGCTCTACTCCAGCCCCCCGCCCCCCAAGAATCTTAACTTCTCTTCTGCTTTGATGTTTTCCCCTGTCAGGAAAACACATGGTGTTTCCACGGGTGTTCTGTCTCTTACATGTGCATCTAAGTTCTATCCTCCATGGGCTCTGCTCCATCATTCCTCTAAAAACCTCAATTTCTTTTAAAAGGAATCTTATAAACAATGCAGTGTTTACAGTGGCAAGATGCCTTGGTACACTCATTCCCTGGCCCCCTCTTTCCTTGAAAATAAACAAACAATATTTTTAAATATAAAGCAAATATTTCAATATGTATCTCTAAAGAATGTTTTAATCATAAACAAAATGTTATCCTCACAGATCCCAAATAACAAGCCCAGTTTCTTAACACCATTAGTGCTCCTATTTCCTGTATTGTTTATAAATGTTCTTTTAAGGTTGCCTTGTTTTAAACTTTCCTTAAAACAGAATCTGAAAATACCTATACATTACCATTAGTTAACAATAAATTCTTAGGCTGAGCTGTACTTCAGTTGGTAGCAGCTATAGGCAGGAGGATCAGAAGTTCAGGGTTATCCTTCACTACACGTGGTAGCCTGGGTTATATAAGACCCTGTCTCAGCAATGGATGGATAGGTACATCGATAAATGAAAATGTGAACTGGAGTTCCCGGAAAGTACTGCATCTGCCTCAGCAGACATGGTGATTTCCCCTCTTTGCTGTAACCCACCTACCTGATGTATTTGAAAAGGGCCTTGATTTACGACTTTCTTTAGATCTGTAATTATATAACCTTCATGAAATTGCTAACATGTTGGAACATGGAGTTGAGATAACCTGCATCTGTGTTTCTGGACCATGGGCACTTATATTCAGTTCCAGAATAAACTATCTCTTGTCCCCTTTGAGGTGAGAGCTGTGTCTTTTGTGTCAACAATGGATAGATAGTTGATACATAAATTCCTAAGTCTTCCCTCCTTACTTTGCTGCTCATGTTATTGTTTTTAGCAGTCTAGATTTTTCTGAGTGCCGTCCATGAGTTATTTTTAATCACACTCCTCTGTCCTCTGTATTTCCTGTGGCAGACAGATGCTTGAAGAGCTTTTTTTTTTGAAAGACTGTTATAGGTCTTGTGGAATACTTTCACTGAGAAACATGCTACATCCCCTTTTGGATATTGTCAGCTGTTGCTGATTATTGCCTAGAAATTGTAATTATACCACTGGTTTGTTTTGGTTTTTCAAGATAGGGGTAATTATACTACTTTTAAACTGTGGTTTTACTAGTATTCATCCTTCACTTATTGGATTACTTTTAAAATTTTAAATTATATATATATATATATTCATTTTTATTTATTTATTTGAGAGCACCTTCATCATTAAGCAATCTCCAGCCCCACTTATTGTATTACTTTTTGCAAAAGATTCAGTTACAATGCGTTATGTGCTCTGCAGTTCATACAGAAGAGGCGTCTTGGTCTATTTTCAGTTGCTATTGCTGAACACAGAGGAGACTCATACAGACTAGCAGTTCATGGAGTTCACGGTTCCGGAGAAGGGGAAGCCCGAGGCCTTACCACCAGGACTGGACCAGCATCTGCCGGGGGCCTCGCTGAGGGGCGGTGGCACTGCGGAGAGCTCCCGAGCGCACAGGAGGCCGTTCATCATTGTCTCTTTTCCTTTCATCATAAAGCCGCTAACACCAGCTCGGAGGCCCCATCCTCATAACTGCATCTACTCCCCATCACCTTCCAAGGGGCGAATCTCCAAATTCAACTAACAAATGACTTGGAAGATTAAGCGTCCACACATGAATTCCAGGGGATCTACCCAAACCATAGCAACACGTGAAAAAAACAAACAAAGAACCAAACAGCTTAATTGTTTGTCCCTACTACCATTTTTCATGAAAGTACGTTGCTTCCTTGGCATCTCTAAGGAAATCAGTGTGTTGCTGTTTGAGTGATACTCTATGGATTTAAAAGTTCTCTATGTTTCAACAAAAATATTCTGTGTCTACGTGCATTTTGTTCTTCATTCTCTCTCATGCTCAGATTTGTTCCTCTTGGTATAATAAGAGCTCTTGAGGACTTTGGACACAATTCCAGTAGTTTGGACATATTTGTGGCTATTCGGTATGACAAGATGTTCTAGGCTCATCTTATATCTTTCCAGTCCCAGCTCTGGAATTATTCATTTTGCCAAGGTGCCCTGATTTCTTTTAGTGAGATGTGGAACTTAGAAGCCATAAGCCAGGGATGGAGGAGTGGGTCAATGCCCGAGGATGTGCTTAGCAGGCCAGAAGCTCTGGGTTTAATTCCCAGTACTAAAATATTCAACAGAAAGAACATACATTCTAGCTGGGTGTGGTGGCGCATGCCTTTAATCCCAGCACTTGCGAGGCAGAGGTAGGAGGATTACCATGAGTTCAAGGCCACCCTGACAATACAGAATGAATTCCAGGTCAGCCTGGGCTAGAGTGAGACCCTACTTTGAAAAACAAAAAGAAAAGAAAGAAAAAAAGAACACATAATGTAAATATGACCATTTGAACTTAATAGAGGTAAAATATCCTCAAGCTTTAATTAAATATTACCTGTGACAGAAAGCAACAAAAAATTTCCTTTGAATTTTGTTAATTTATTCTGTGAACCTTAATTTTTCTCATTAGCAAAGTACAGGTAATAATAAACCTTGCCCTTAGATTTGTGGGTCAAGATTAAGCAAGTGATCATGTGGAAAGTGTGGGCTAGGCACGTGATACATGCCAAGGATGATGGCGATTTAGAACCCACCATTGGCTTTACATCCAGATTTCAATCTATGTTGATTTCAAATTAAAATGCTATTCTATAACAACACAAAACCTTCTTTGCTTATCCATCCACACATCCCAGAGTTCTTTGACCTGGTTTGTGCATTCATGCTATGATACGGCAGGATTTGATTAAGGAAGTCAAGGAAAAACCGCAACCAACTCCAAAGAGTTATTTTTTGCTTCTTGGAAGGCTGGCTGCTGCCATGACCCATTTTACAACATCTACGTTCGTCAGCCAAGCGCAGCCTGTCTTCCATCAGCTGCCCAGTAAATATAGTTACTCTGCTAATTTTACATTCCAAATGGTCAGCTCCGGTTAAATAGGACCCATTCTACAGTCAAAGCTCTACAAGTAATTGAGAAAGTAGAGGGTCTTTATGCCAGGCTTTCACGGTAGAGGAGGTGCAAAGATGCTTGTTTTTCCTTACATGGGTCGCTGCCAGCATGAAACGGAGACAGTTGCGCTCATTTCCTTTGATGCTCTGCTTGGGTTGGAAATAGCAGTATGGCGCTGTAATGAATAGGTGATAGAATGCTAAAATGCAGTCAGGGTCTTTTCAAAACTGGATTGATCTCTTGCAGGGAAATACACAGAAGGTTGACCCTTGAACAAACTTTGTTAAAAGCCCACATTAAAAAATAAAGTAATGCATGACTACTGTAATTTTCAAAGTCATGCATTGGTTTTCTAGAACCACTGAAAGCATCACCGTGTTGTTAGGCTGCGTAATATGCTAGAGACTGCTCTTTTTAGAATCACTGATGAAACTGGGACTGCCCATGAAAACAGTTTGTCAACGTCACATTTCCTGAATTTGGTAACTGTCTCGTTCTTAGGAAATACACACTGGGCACCTGCACATGGATGAGCAAAGGGCATGACGTCTGCAAAGTACTTCTCAGGCAATCCAGAAGAAACTAATGTGTGCATGTTGGGCATTGAGAAGGAAAGAACTTACGTATGTAGGAGCTCAAATGTGGGAAAACCTTCAAAACTGGCGAATTTGTGTAAAGAGACTAGGGGAGTTTGTTATTCAGCTCATTGCAAACTGCAATACATTTCAAATTAATTCAAAATAGTTTTTTCTTTAAATGTATATTTTATTATAGACAACATCTATAATTACAGACAACAAACCATGATAATTCCCTCCCCACTTTTCCCTTCACAACTCCTCTCTCCACCAGCTCCCCTCCCTCTCTCTATTAGTCTCTCTTTTATTTTATTTTATTATTTTTTTTGTTCATTTTTTATTTATTTGTTTGAGAGTGATAGAGAGAGAAAGAGGCAGATAGAGATAGAGAGAGAGAGAATGGGTGCGCCAGGGCCTCCAGCCACTGCAAACGAAATCCAGACGCATGCGCCCCTTGTGCATCTGGCTAACATGGGACCTGGAGAATCAAGCCTCGAACTGGGGTCCTTAGGCTTCACAGGCAAGCGCTTAACTGCTAAGCCATCTCTCCAGCCCTAGTTTCTCTTTTATTTTGATGTCACTGTCTTTTTCTCCTATTATGAGGGTTTTGTGAAGATAGTACTAGGCACTGTGAGGTCATGGATATCGAGGACAATTTCTGGCTGGACAGTTGCATTGAAAGGAGTGGTACCCTTCCTTTGGCTCTTACATTCTTCCTGCCACCTCTTCCACAATGGACCCTGAGCCTGGAGGGTGTGATAGAGATGTCTCAGTGCTGGACACTCCTCTGTCACTTCTTCTCAGCACTATGTTGTCTTTTGTCATTGCCATCTGAAAAGAGAAGCTTCTCTAACCAAAAGTGAGAGTAGCATTAATATATGAATATGAACATTAAGTATTGTGCTTACTGGGCAGTTTGGTGAGCATAATATATGCATTTAACCAGACAAGAGCAGGCTTTATACCCCTAAGACTCATAACCTCCCCTGACATAGGCTTTTGATTAGGTTTTCAGTACCAGGTATGAATTGCCTCCTATAGAGTGGGCCTCCAGTGTAATGAGAGCAATTGGTTTCCCCTAGAGAAGACATGCCACTATTGTACCCGTTTGATCATTTGGCCTGTGTAGCCAAACTTGAGGCTTCCAGCGTCCACTGTTTTCACCACTGATGACTTCTTTCTCCGATAGGGCTGCATGCAGTGCAGCTTTTCCTAGCTTTCCCTAGGCTGATCTATAGGGAGGAGGTTTTCAGCTCAACCCCAGCTTGATCTCTCAATGACCTTGTCACTCAGACATGTGAAGTCTTCAGTAGTAGGGTCTTACCATTTTCTCATGGGAACCCAAGGGCCTCGTCCATAGCCTATAACGTTTTGGGACCTACCTGGCCAGTAGCTCACTGGAAGGTATCCCATCCCTGGCACTGAAAATATTCTAGTAACTGTTAGGTCAGGACAAAATGGACTCACCGAGGACAGCAGGAGGGGCCACAGAGACACAAGGAAGTGGGTCATCCAAATTCTTCAAGAAACCACCCAGCCATCATCCCTTCCTTGCCTAACAATGCCCCAGGTCTAGGTTTCCTGCCCCCTTATCTCTCAGGACACCAGGTTACTGTTTGGTGTCTCACCCTGGTTATCACAGATCTCCCCTAAAGAAACCGTTTTTTTTCTTCTCCTTCTTCCTCCTCCTCTTCTTCTTCTTCTTCTTCTTCTTCTTCTCCTTCTTCTTCTTCTTTCTTCTTCTTCTTCTTCTTCTTCTTCTTCTTCTTCTTCTTCTTCTTCTTCTTCTTCTTCTTCTTCTTCTTCTTCTTCTTCCTCTTCCTCTTCTTCTTCTTCTTCTTCTTCTTCTTCTTCTTCCTCTTCTTCTTCTTCTTCTTCTTCTTCTTCTTCTTCTTCTTCTTCTTCTTCTTCTTCTTCTTCTTCTTCTTCTTCTTCTTCTTCTCCTTCTTCTTCTTCCTCCTCCTCCTACTCCTTCTTCTTCTTCCTTGGTTTTTTGAGGTAGGCTCTCACCCTAGCCCAGGCTGACCTGGAATTAACTGTGTAGTCTCAGGGTGGCCTCGAACTTACCGCAATCCACCTACCTCTGCCTCCTTAGTACTGGGATTAAAGGTGTGCGCTACCACATCCAGCAAGAAACCTTTTCTTTACTTCCCCCTTCCTTACCTTCCCCCAACTGAAGAGCTCTGTATGGTCCACTATCTGTAATCCCAAATTGACTGCTTCGCTCTTGATAATCAGTCCTGGCAGCTCGCGTTTTTCCCTGAATAAAAACTTCCATCTTTGCCTCAGAGTGGTTTTCATGGTCCTGGTCACTCCTGAAACTTACAGTTACAATCTGTGGCTTCTGGATATGCCATTATCCAAAAACAGTAACTTTTCATGTCTTATTCAAAATATATTGAATTTTGATTGTCTTTCCCTCCACCCTTCTTTTACATAATCTCTTCCCCTAGCCTTGCATAGGCTATTCCACTTTCTGTAATCTGTTTTTCTACTTCCATATGTACAATACCATCCCCTTAAAACCGTTCCTCTCCTCCCTCCCTTATAGCCCTTTTCTAGCTTACTGGCCTCTGCTACTGATTTTTTGTTCCAGCTCACACACAAGTCTAAATATTTGGAGCTAGGATCCACATATGAGAGAGAGCATGCAAGGTTTGGATTTCTGGGTATGGGTTCCCTTTCTTAGTATAATCCTTTCCAGATCTATCCATTCCCCTGCAAATTTCATTTTTCTTTACCACTGAGTAGAACTCCATTGTGTAAATGTACCACATCTTTATTATCCATTCATTGTCAAGGGACATCTAGGCTGGTTCCATTTCTTAGCTATTGTGAATAGAACAGCAATAAACATGGCTGTGCAAGGACCTCTAGGGTAGTGAGAAGAGTCATTAGGATATGTGCATAGGAGTGCTATAGCTGGGTCATATAGTTAATCTATTTTTAGCTTTCTCAAGAACCTTCACACTGATTTCTGCAATGGCTGTACCAGATTACATTCCCACCAATAGTGTAGAAGGGTTCCCCTTTTTCCACATCCTTGCCAACATTTTTTGTCATTTGTTTTCTTGATGATAGTTGTTCTGACAGGAGTGAGATGGACTCTCAAAATAGTTTTAATTTTCATTTCCCTGATGGCTAAGGATGTAGACCACTTTTTTTAGATGTTTATATGCCATCTGTATTTCTTGTTTTGAGAACTCTCTATTTAGTTCCATAGCTCAAGTTTTAATTGGGTTGTTTGATTTCTTATTGTTTTATTTTTTGAGTTCTTTGTATATCCTAGATATTAATATTCTGCAAATGTATAACTGGCAAAGATTTTTCTCCCATTTTGTAGCTTGTCTCTTTGCTCTATTCACAGTTTCCTTTGCTGTATGGAAGCTTTGTCATTCCATGAGATCTCAGTGGTTAATTAATAGTTTTATTTCCCGAGCAATTGGGGTTATTTTCAGAAAGTCATTGCCTATGCTAATACGTTGAAGGGTTTCTCCTATTTTTTCCTCTAGCAATTTTAGAGTTTTAGGTCTGATATTGAGGTCCCGGATCCATTTGACCTTGATCCTTGTGCATGAAGAAAGACAAGGATCTATTTTCATCCTTCTACATATAGATACCCAGTGTTCCCAGCACCACTTGTTGAAGAGGCTGTCTTTTCTTCACTGAATATTTTTGGCATTTTTGTCAAAATCAGATGACTGTAGCTGCCTGCATTAGCATATGGGTTCTCTATTCTTTTCCATTGTTCCACATGTCTGTATTTGTGCCAGTACCATGCTGTTTTTGTTACTATGGCTTTGTAGTATACTTTAAAATTAGGTATGGTGATACTACCAGCCTTATTTTTGTTTTTGCTCAAAAGTGTTTTGGGTATTTGAAGTTTTATTGTGCTTCCTAATGAACTTTAGGATTTTTTTTTTTTCTATTTCTGTTGAGAAATCCACTGGAATTTTAATGGGGATTGCATTAAATACATAGATTGCTTTTGGTAAGATTGACATTTTCACAATATTGATTCTTCCTATCCAAGAGCATGGGATACCTTTCCATTTCCTTGTGTCTTCTACAATTTCTTGCTTGAGTGTTTTATATTATATTTATATTTATTTATTTGACAGAGAAAGAGAGAAAGAATGGGCATGTCAGGGCCACAGTGCCACTGCAGATAAACTTCAGATGCATGTATCCCCTTGTGCATCTGGCTAACATGGGTCCTCGGAAATAGAATCTGGGTCCTTTGGCTTTGCAGGCAAATGCCTTAACCACTAAGCCATCCCTCTAGCCCTCGCTTGAGTGTTTTAAAGTTTTCATTGTAGAGATCCTTCACTTCCTTGGTTAGATTTATTCCAAGGTACTTTTTTTTTGAGGCCATTGTACATGGGAGAGATAACCTAATTTCATCCTCTACATGTTTGTTGTTAGTATATAGGAAAGCTACTGATTTCTGTGTGTGTGTGGTTTTTTTTTTTTTTTTTTTTTTTTTTTTTTTTGTCAGTTAGACTTGTTACCTTTTTGTGTGGCTTCCAAGCTCACCAATGCTGAGTGCCCACCTCAACCCCTCCATATTGTGCTATGGAGCTGGTGCTCTGGTCAGCTGTGCTGGATGCCCTGCACTGGGGGGGGGGGGTTAAAAGTGTTCTCTGGAGGTTCCTGGTTCTGGTGGTTGGGAAGGGAGAGTGCAAGAAGCCTGGAGTTGTACTGGAACTTCTCAGCTTGTTCCACCTGTGTTCCTTTCAGCAGCTCCTTAGCTGATCTCCCCTGTTCCTCCTTCAGGTCTTATGAGGCTGGAAAATCCTTCTGTTTGGTCTCTGCCCCCGCAGCTCAGCACTGGGACAGGTGGTCACATGGATCTGCACAGAATGCAAGAGCCTTGGTGTGACTCTGGTTGTTTTCCTCCTTTCTGATAGATCTTGGTGTCTCCTGCTTCTCCACTGTGGCTGAAAAAAACCTATACTCCTTTACTTTTCAGAAGAAAAGTGTATTTTGCTGTAGTTTTCTTTAAATCTCTCCTTATGTTGGTCGGGTGTGACTCCCATGCAGCCATCTTTCCCAGAAGTCTCTCAAAATATGTTTTTTTTTTTTTAAATGAATGGATTAAATACGTGCAAACAAGTTCAAAAGCCCAGGGTGGTCTGGTCCAGTAGTATATTAGAGGGTTGCTTCTGGGATTCTGCCTTCTGCTGCAATGATTGCTGAGCCTTTGGTGGAGGGGGCAAGGGGGACATAGAGGACTCATTTAGTGCCCAATACTCAGTAGGTGCTTACATACATATGTTAAATTATCAATGCAATATTCAAAAATTAATATTTCAGTGGCACTTATGCTTTATTACTTCAGGATAGAATAAAAAGTTTTTACTTTGGCTTCCTGAGGAGAAGTATCGTCTTGGCAGGAAAACATGGCAGATCAGGGTGATGGACACCACCTCTGTCACAGCATATGGAAGATAGTATCCAGAGAGTGAGAAGAGCTCTGGCAAGGGGGAAGCTGGGCTATAACACCCCGAGGCCCAGCCCCAGCAACACACCTCCAGAAAAGCTCCACTTCCCAAATCGCCACCAGCTGGAGACCAAACAATCAAAATGTATGTTTATGTGATACATCTGACTCAAACTACCTCACACTCAAAAAAATCAAAACCGCCCCATCACATGATTTTAAAAAATGTTACCTTGTCTCTTTTCTACAACCTGTCCCCACTGTGGTCAGTCAAGTCCTTTTTATTTCCCCCTCCTAATTGGTGTATCTCCCTCTAGTTTTCTTTTTATTTCATTTCTCCTCTGTGTCTGACTTTCTGAACATTATGATCATGACATTTATCCGAGTAGTGACTTCCCAAGTCTAAGCTTAGCCAGCAAACGGCTTCCTTTGCCATCTGATACCACCCCAGCCTTTTAGGAGGAAAGTCTATCCTTTCAATGATTCTTGCATTTTTGCTTGTGGACTTTCCTTGGCTGCTGAATGGATTCCTGTTTAGACTGGAAGGATGTCTGCTCCTGTTCTTGTAAGAGCTGGTTGTTTCCTCATCCTCTCTATTAGAAGTCACCATGTAATAGAACACGTTGACTGGTATGTTTGTATGTAAGGATCTCTATAAAGATGTGACTTACAAGAGGACAATCTCTCTCTTTCCTGGTAGAGTTTCATGTATCACAGATTATGTAACTGAAGATGATCTTGAATCCGATCCTTCTGCCTCATCATCTTGAATTCTGGGATTACAGCCATGCATCACCATCTCTGATTTGTTCAATGCATGGAATCAAACCCATGGTCTTGTGCATGCTGGATTTTGTGTTAAATAACCTTGTCTGAATGTAGATTAAGGTTAAGCTACGATGTTGGGTAGGTTAGGTGTATCGCATGAATTTTTGACCGGCAGTACTTTCATTTTATATATTTTTTATATTTATGTGTGTGTGTGTGTGTGTGTATGTGCATATGTGTATGGGGTAGGGGTTCATGCCAGGGCCTTTTGCTGCTAAATGAACACCAGATACTTGGGCCTCTTTTTGCTTCCCCCTTATGTGGGTGGCTTGGGAATTGAACTCAGCCATCAAACTTTGCAAATAAGTGCCTCTAGCAGCTGAGCCATCTTCTGAGCCCCAACCTGCAGTACTTTGAATTTAGGGTTGGCTCACTGGGACATAGTCACATCATACATTGGGAAGTATATCTATTTATAGTACATATCTAGAATTTGAACCAGTACTGTTGAATTAAGCACAACTATTTTCAGTGGATCCATTTCCACATGACAAGTTCTCAAAAGGAGAATACTACTAAAATATGCCTGAAACATACATGTGTAAGCATAACTTTTCCACTGAAGTCACTTAAAAAACAAACAAACAACTAATCGTAGTCTTAGTGAAGGGGAAGGTCAAAAGGGCAGGTCAACATGCTCCTAACAACCAGACCCATAGTATCAGGTCCTCTTGATTTTAGTCAGATGAAAGTTACTATATTATGCTACTCAGTTCAGAGCATATAAATACATCATCCCAGGCTGAAGCTCAGTTCAGCAAGGTATCAAGTACTTCTATCACCTGTGAAATCAGTGTAAGAATAGCTAGTATTAGTAATAGTAATTAGTAATAGTAATAGAATACCTAGCTGTATTGGCCAGAGTTTATTAGCAAAGAAAGAAGCCAATGGTGACTAATTTTCACAAGAAGTTTATCACATGATGGCGAATGGTTTACAGAAAGCAGTGGCTCTGTCCCAGCTCACCACAATTATCACCTGGAAAGGGGACAATACCCGTGCCCTATCTAAACACTGTGCACTTAGTACTGGACACTGACCTTTGTGGATGAGGCCAGCCACAGGAATGCTTCCACATCTCTACTAGCCAATGGAGACAGCAGAAGCAAGATTTCTGCCTCATCCTTGAGTTACAAATACCCACCGGGGCAGCCTCCAAGATCAGAGACCAAGACTCAGATACAAGGCACTCTGGGAAATGCAGTTAGTTTTCTAGTCTCTGAGACAGAGAAAATGGAATGAATTTTGAGTGCCAAAGGATAAAATGAGGTAATGCATATCAAATATTAAGAGTGCCTAGCATACAGTGGTGTTCAGCAAATGATAATACTATTGATATTAAAATGACAGAACAGACTCTTTTGTGCTACAGAGTTGTTTGTGTGGGCTTAAACACCCATTAGAAAATGTTTGGATGGATTCTCATGAGCTTGGACTGTGCTCATAGAAAGGCAGACCTTGCTCAAAAGGACATTACCATGGACAGAAAGCCTCCAATTGCTTGTTCCTCATCTCAGTGATGTTTTTTTTTCCAAATCCAAGTATTATAGAGTGTGACATGGAAGCTGAAAGACATTGAAGAACTGGATTGACATTCTACAGCTATGAATAGGCTGGAACAACAGGCAGGGGATTTCCATTAAGTTGGAGGGGCAGAGTTGACTGAGAAGATGGGGTCTGGAATTTGGCACTAATCTATAAATTGTTCAAGATCAACTATGCTACTCCATTTGTGGCAGTGTTGTTTAATGGAAAGATATGCAAGGGCTTAGACCTGAGCCTCATTTACTGTTAGCATGCCATCATGAGCTTTACTGACCATGTGCTCCCATAATTAGCTATTACTCATCTCAAGAAAAGACCCTTAACTATTGAGTAGGTGGCAACCTGAGCTAGCATTGCACCTTTATGGTGAATTTATTTCCCAAGAGTTCTCTTACTTGGTCAACATTGATCAAAGAAGTTCTTCATGTGCCTCTCTGTTGAAAGAGTAGCAATTTCTCGCTCTTGGAAACTCTGCCATAAGTCACTTTTGTGACTTTGAGTGAATAATATAACTAATGTTCCTTACCTCCCTGTACCTTCATCTGTAAATAGGAATGACAATCCTACCAATATCAGAAGGTTGTTATGAGTATTAACTATTTAACACATATACTTTTTGTTCGTGTTTTGCTTATTGTTTACTTTCCCAAATGGGATATTGCCTAAAAATTTGATATTAATGTGAAGTCATTTATTTTGGTCAGGGACTGTATATCAATAATGTAGATATATGGTCATTAATTTGCCATCATCTTACTGAGTAGCATTTGCTTCATTTAAAGTTTTTCTGTAAGAACAGTGTTTTAACAATCCTATGTGTGTGACTGTTTTTAGGGAAACAATTTGGTACACACATTAAAGGTGTATTTGATTAAACATACACAGATAATGATCTCTCAGATCAAGAAATAAAACATGACCAGCTCCTGGAAGCCTTCATCCTACCCAATTCTAGTTATTAACAGCATCCTACTGATTCCTATGAGTTTTGTGTGCTCAGGGGTTATATATAAATGAAATTTATATTCACTTGTGTTTGGCTTCTTTCGTGAGATATATTCATACCAATGCTTGGTATTAGGAGGAGCTAATTTTTCTTCCTGTGTAATATACAATTAAGTGAACATGACAATTCATTTGTCCATTCTTCCTTTGTAGATGTTTGGGAAGCATCTTTGTCTATTTTATGCTGCTGTATAACAGAATTCTCATCACTAGGTAATTTAGAAAGAACATAAATTTACTTCTATGGGTCTGGAGGACTGGAAGTAGAAGATGGACAGTGGAAAGTCCAAGATGGAGAACAGAAAATCCAAGGTCTAAGGGACTGTGGTTGGTATCTGACAAGGGCCGCATCTCTGTTTCCAAGATGGTGCTTGACTATTGCACAGTCTGGAAGAGCCCAGCCCTGCTCTTCACGGGGCAGAAAGGCTGGGGATCCAAGAGCCAAAAGACAGAAAAGAGAGCCTTACTCACCCTTTTATGGCGGCACCAACCCCAACTGCGAGGGTGGAGCCCTCTTAAAGGTTCCGCCTCACAATGCCATCATAATAGCGAGTAACTTTCACAGTAATTTTTGTGGGGGGCAGCATTTCAGCCATAGCTGTAGCTGTAGATCTTAAGCGTCTGTGAGAGGAGCTGCAGTTAGCATTCTTCCATATTGCTTCCTTCTCCACTGGGACATAGGAGGAGTGGCTCTGCTCCATCACACCGTGCTCGTCTGGTTCCATGCAGCAGACAGGCCTTCACCATGGTTGTATGATGTTCCTCCACCAGCAGTGTGCCTTAGTTTGGGTTGCTCCACATGCTTGCCAAAACTTGGCAATTTTCTTGAGAATGTAAGGTTTTTTTTTTTTTTTCCTTTTAGGCATAGAGTATTGGAAGTGAAAATGCTGAATCAGAAATTGTGTAGGCCCCTCAGAGATGTGAACAGGTTGCCTTCCAAAAACTTTGTGTGAATACATACTTTCCATGAGGACTATGCTCTTCTCTTTGCATCTCTATCATAAGAAATACTCTTCTCTTTGGGCTGGAGAGCTGGCTTAGCAGTTAAGGAACTTGCCTGTGAAGCCTAAGGACCCAGGTTCAATTCCCCAGTACCCAAGTAAGCCAGATGCACATGGTGGCGCATGAGTCTGGAGTTTGTTTGCAGCGGCCGGAGGCTGTGGGGCACACAGTCTTTCTCTTTCTATGTGCCTCTTTATCACTCTCTCAAATAAATAAATACCAATAAAAAATATTTAAAAAAGGAAATACTCTTACTCTTTAAAATTTTTGCCACTCCTCACTATTAATCCATTTTAATTTGTTACCCACTTGAGTTTGATCTTCTATAAAGTACTTTTTGATAGAGGATTGGTAATCAAACCCATGGCCTCTTGGAAAAGATAAAAGGATTGATTTTAGTAAAGAAGAGACTATACCTAAGGGGAAATGTTGGCTGCCTTAAGATATCTGAAGGCTTGTGTGCTAAGACCTCCCATGCAACCAGTGTGTGTGGTAGAAAAGTTGGAACTAGTGAATATAACTTATAGGGTAAATACTTTAAATTAAGAGAGGACTTTTAAACTAACAGTGTTATCTCATTAAGAAAATAAAACTGCCAAATGAAAAATCCAAAACAATAACCAAAAGCTTTCTGTAAGATGGGAATTCTCTGCTCTCACTGAGTCCCTGAGAAGGTCTGTTTGCACTTCTGGAATGTGCTGGAAGGAATTTTTTTACTGCATTAGGGATAGACTTGGATAAGGGTTTCTGAAAGGAGGCTCTGTCTGAGCATCAATACAGAAACAGGAAGATGCAGATTCCCGGTGTCTTTCTTGAAGCTTTTGTCAAAGAAAGTCTAGATAGGGACCCAGTATTTTGTATCAAACAGGAATTGAGTGAATCTGATGGTGCCTGTATGTAGATGAACAGCACAAACACTGATCTAGATGATTTCTAGAATCTCTTGGAGTTTTTAAATGACAGACATTTATCATCTTGTATATGAGTGACGCTAATATAATCTTAATGACCAAGGGTCATATAAGATTAGACCAGAAAGTCATTATAAACAGCCAAGACCAGAATTTTTTCTCCTTTGATTAGCATCTCTTACATATTTTTTTCCTACAAATGAAGTGTCCTAAATATAATTCTCAAACAAAACTGCTTGTGAAATTATGGGTTAAAGGTTAATAATTTTTAGACAAAGCTTCTTTGGAATTCTGCACTTGACTGTGGAGGAGGGCAGTGTTCATAAGCTAATTCCACAAATCCCCTGTTCAAAATGAACTCCACTAAAGAAAGGGGCTTTGGAATCCTGGGTTTGATTGTTATGATTTTGTTCATTTGGTATTTGAGAAACAGCCTCACTGGTATCCCATATGACCTTGAACTCAATATGTAAGGCAGGTTTTCCTTGAACTTGTGATGACCCATCTGCCTCAGATTCCAGAGTTCTGGGATTACAGGCACAGGCCTGGCAGAGTCACTTTTTGTTTCAGTCTCTTTATTTGCAAAGTGAAAACAATGATGTGACAATATTCATGATAAGGAGATTTTCCTCAGGTTTGAATGACAGAGCTCTCAGTTGCCTGGTTGGCATGTAGGAAACAGTTAAGTAACTATTAACATCCTTCCATTATTTTCCTTTCAATGCCAGAAGAGAGCCATCTTGGTTTTGTTGTTGTTATTTTTATTTCTACGATTCAATAAGTGAGAACATAATTTTTGACTATGGCATAGTGTTTAAAAAGTGTGCAAGCATTTCAAAATATTTGGCTTTTTTTGATAATTAATGAAAGGCACAAAGTATTTTACTCCTAGATGTTTGGCAAACATTTCAGGGACATTTAAAGGAAAGTCTTTATAGTGAAGGAAAATAAAATGACCAATAGGACTATTTCCAAAGGTATGGAAGGAAAGTCATTTTCAGAGTATTTTCCTTTGTTCTGAGAGGCTTGAATAAGTCGGCTCACTCTATCTTTTATTGCTGACTTTAAAATCCAGCTACTACTGTGGGTCTCACATTCAGGAGGGCTTTTTCCTACTTTAGACTAATTCCTCCTGCTAAACCACAGAACTGGAGCTACAGCTTGGCCAAGCTTCTACCTGGAGGAACGCAGACTGTGGTCTCTCGATCTTGGGTTGTTACGAGGTAGCTCGCTGTCTCTTAGCAGAAGAGACAACACCATGGCGATCATCCCTGGATAAGCAAGTCAGGCTGCATTTTAACCAGGCCCCTAGAGACAGGGAGTCTGTTTATTTTCTTTCTTTCTTTCTTTTTTTTTTTTTTTTTTTGGTTTTTCGAGGTAGGGTCTCACTCTAGCTCAGGCTGATCTGGAATTCACTCTGTAGTCCCAGGGTGGCCTTGAACTCATGGTGAGCCTCCTACCTCTGCCTCCCAAGTGCTGGGATTAAAGACGTACACCACCACGCCCAGCTACTTATTAATTTTTACACTTATTTGTTGGCAATTTCCAAGCGTAAACAATATACCATGGCTGTGATCCCCTCCCACATCCCTCCCTTTTCCATCTCCCAAATCCCCCTCCACTGAATCTCTTCTGTCTAACTAGTTTCTTTTCTGTTCTGATGCCATCACGTTCTCCCTCATATTATACAGGTCTTGTGCTGGTTGCGTTAGCTACTGTGAGGTCATGGATGTGTTTGAGCCACTTTGTGTCTGGAAGACAGTATTGTAAGTACTGCTCCCCGCTGTGACTCTTTCATTCTCTCCCAACACCTTTTCCACAACGGTCCCTGAACCTGGGAGGGTTTGACAGAAATGTCTCACTTAGTGTTGAACACTCCATTGTCACTTTTCAGAAATGCTCACCTCCATCTGAAAAGAGAATCTTCTCTAACCAAAAGTGAGGGAACCATTAATATATGGGCATAAGCATAAGTATTTAGAGGGCTGTTTAGTGAGCATAATATATCCATTCAGGTGGACAAGAGTATTCATTTCCCCACAAAGGCTTATGACCTCCCATGCAATAGGCTTTTGATTAGATGTTCAGTATCAGGCACGAATTCACCCTTGTGGAACAGGCCTCAAGTCCAATCAGAGAGCACTTGGTTTCCCCAGTAAACAGACATGCCACCATTGTACCAGCTGGTACATTTGGCCTGGCTGGCCAGCCATCAAGCTTGCAGGGTCCACTGCTGGTAAAGACTATTGATGACTCTTCTCTCCCAATGGGTAGCATAGGTCTTTCCTGCATCCTGACAGCTAGTCAACACGGAGGAGGTTTCCAGCTCAGCTCCAGCTTGATTTCTCAGTCATCTGCAGCCCCAGAATGTGAAGTCATTATCAATAGGGTCTTACCATCTAGTGCTGATGGGCAACTAAGAGCTTTGGCAATAGCATATAATGTCTTAGAGCCATCAGGGGCCTGCCTGGCTAATAACTACCTAGAAGGCATCCTATTACTGGCATCGAAAATTTTCTAATGATCATCTACAGTTTCTGGGTATAACATTATCCATGTCCAAAAGATACTTGGGCCCAAACTCTTTTTTTTTTTTTAATATATATATATATTTTTTTATTTGAGAGCGACAGACACAGAGAGAAAGACAGATAGCGGGAGAGAGAGAGAATGGGCGCGCCAGGGCTTCCAGCCTCTGCAAACGAACTCCAGACGCGTGCGCCCCCTTGTGCATCTGGCTAACGTGGGACCTGGGGAACCGAGCCTCGAACTGGGGTCCTTAGGCTTCACAGGCAAACGCTTAACCGCTAAGCCATCTCTCCAGCCCCAAACTCTTTTTTTTAACATTGTATTAGTAGCTAGGAATGAAGTAACTTTCCATATGGCTTATTCACAAATCTTACATTTGGTTAGCTCTCCTCCCACCGCTCATCTCCTCCCTTAGACACCCCTCCCCCCCCCCGTACTCTGACCTCTACTTAAATATCTACTATATCCTCCCCTTAAGCGCTCTCCCTTTTCCCTCCCTCATAGCCTCTTTCTAGCTTTCTGGTCTCTACTACTGATATTTATTCCAACTCTCATACAAATTTAAACATCTGAATCTAGGATCCACATAGGCGAGAGAACATGCAGCATTTGACCTTCTGAGCCTGGATTACCTCAGTATAATGTTTTCCAGATCTATCCATTTTTTTATTGCAGTTTTCATGATTTCATTTTTTTTTAATTTTATTTTTATTTATTTATTTGAGAGAGAGAGAGAGAGATATACATAAATAGGCAGGTAGACAGAGAGAATGGGCGCTCCAGGGCTTCCAGCCACTGCAAATGAACTCCAGACGCGTGCGCCCCCTTGTGCATCTGGCTAACATGGGTCCTGGCGAGTCAAGTCTCGAACTGGGGTCCTTAGGCTTCACAGGCAAGCGCTTAACTGCTAAACCATCTCTCCAGCCCTCATGATTTCATTTTTATTTATTTATTTTTGTTAAATACACAGTACATAGATGTAATTGTATTTCAGATAAATGGATGAAAGAAGAAAGAATAAAGGAATGAATGAAGACATGAACATAATTGAAAGTTGGAGCTAAGAACTCAAAACCAAGCAGATTGAACTGGAAATAAAAGCCAAAAAGAACAATACTGAGCTGCGTGTGGTGGTGCATTCCTTTAATCCCAGCACTCAGGAAGCAGAGGTAGGAGGATCCACCATAAGTTCAAGGCCAGCCTAGGAGTGAAGTCCAGGTCAGCCTGGGCTAGAGTGAGACCTGGAATTCATTGTGTAGTCCCGGCTGGCCTTGAACTCACAGCGATCCTTCCACTTCAGCCTCCAGAGTGCTGGGTTTAAAAGATTGTACCACCATGCCCAGCCTAACCTGGGATTTTTGTAGCTGTGTATACTTACACTATTTGGACTTACAGTATTTTCAATTTATAGCATGTCTAATGTGATGTTATCCCATTATACATTGCATCTACACACACACACACACACACACACACACACACCTGGTCATGGCCAGTCTTGAGTGTCAACTCGACAGATTTAAAGTCATCTAGCAGACAAAGCTCTGGGCATGTCTGTAAAGGATTCCCAGAGAGGACGACCTGTGAGGAGAAGGCCTGTCATCAAATCAGGCCCTTCAATTGGGTGGCCCAGATAGAAAGAAATGGGAAGGTGCCTGCCCGCCTTCTTCCTGAGTGAGTACGTCTGCCACTTCTGTGGCTATCCTCTGCTGCTCTCGAACTCCAGCTTCTTTTTGACCTTCCAGCATGACCTCAGTACCACTGGCTCTGCAGGCTTCCGGCCTTGCAGCAGCAGACTGGGGCAAATGGGACAACCAGCTTTGCGAGCCGAGCACAAGCACCAGGCTCTCTGCTCTCTGCACACACACAGCCATCGTGGGACTCGGCAGCCCTATTGTGTAAGCCAGTCTGAGAAACCCGGCTTTATAATGTGCAGGCTTTACTGGTTCTGTTCCTCCAGAGGACTTTGCCTCATATAAAGTACAGGGGAGATCAAGGTAATTGGAAAAAGGCTAATCTTTGCACAGGCTAAGCCTGGAGACAATGAAGTCTATGCACCTTGGGTGGGGCTCCTTGAAGACAGAAAACTCACTGCTTCTGCAAAGATTTCCTGATAAACATAAACAAACAGCTCCTGATCTGATCTGATCCAAACTCCTGATCTGATGTCTGCTCAGACTCCCCTACGGCTTTGACGCCAGACTCTAAGCCAAGCCGAGACTACGGTCAGCTGGGCGAGTGCTAACATACATCCCCCTGATCCTCCATAAATCACCCTTTACTGGGTGTACGTTCATTTCACACCTATACAAGCACTGCTGGGTGGTGTACACAAACTACTCATACCAACACACTCTTATATATGCAGCATATGTGTGCACACATATATACGTACGTGTGTGCATGCATTGCAATGAGTAACATTTCTGCTTTTACCCCAAGGAGCTGACAGCCCACCTGGTGGGTGGGTGAGGAAAGCTTGCTAACAGTACCAGTATGAGACATATCGAAGTCACCTGAATTCCAAAGGCGCCGAAAAGGCTCAGGACAAAGACATTGTTTCCAGCAAGGAAGAACTCATGGGGCTTGGAGTCAGTGCGGCAGAGGTTTCATGGGAGGGCGTTTCAAGTGTTGGGAACAGCAAGGGTGGAGTAACCAAGGTGAGAAATGGTGCGCTGTTGTCAGAAGGCAGTGTAAACACAGCTGAGCACAGGGGTCATAGCTTTGTTCTGGGTGCTAACCCAGGAGCCTAGTTGGAAAATCCCTGCTTGTGTATACGGGAGGCGGGGGAATGCGTGGCTTTCGGATCGAGCCTCTTCTCTGCACCTCTTTCAAGGCAGGCGTTCTCTCTCTGGATTCCGCTACGCTGTGGTTCTTCGCTGCTCTTCAGCTTCCAGGAAACTCTCCTGCCTCCATCTCCACCTCACCCGCAGTGGGCTGGGATTACAGAAGCCCAGCACGGCTTCTGGCTTGCTTACATGGGACCTGGGGAGGATGAAACAGATACTAAGGCTTGAACAGTGAACGTTTCATCCACTGAGCCATCTTCCCAGCCCCAAGCTCACCGCTTCTCAGAAGAGTTCAAACATGTCACCAGACTGTAATCAACTCTGAGTATTGGCTCGGGTCACCTTCACTATGAGACCTATACAGACCTGCTGCTCCTATTTCTTGCTTTTGTCACTGGTGCCCTGAGATAAGATAAATTTAGCTTAGATTTGTTACCATGGAGCTTAAAGAAGAGAATGGACCAAAAAACTCCCTGAAATACCCACTGAGAGCTTATAACATTGACTGATTTTCCTATGCTAAGTCTATCATCCATCCATCCATCCATCTGATATTTATTGAGTTTATTAATTGAATTTAATAGTCTTAGTTTGTATGAAGGGCAAAGGATTTTGTTCATAGCTTATAAAGAGAGTTAAAGTGATTAACAAACCCCAAAGTTAAATGCTCAGGACTCTTTGGTCTTTATCTGTCTCTGTTGTTGAATTTACAGACATTCTAAGCTTAGAAAGGACCTCCACCCAGATCCATACTATACAAATAACTCCTGCTGACAGAAGTGGTCACCACTAGGCAAAAAGCAATCACCTGCTCTCAGTCACCGTAGGAGTTCTGCTGGAGAGAATCAGCAGAGTGTCAAACTAGGTCTCTTGTTCCATCTTTCCAACATTTGCCCCCAGAAATTGTTGTTCCTTTGGGATTTTAATGAAGCCCAGATTTAGTATGTGCTACCAAAGACCCAAGTCAAGCTGGTATGTGAAGGCTAGGTGGTGTTCCTTCTTCTGCAAGGAGATGCTGTCCCGCTCTCTGAGTGCGTACCCAGTTTCCCTCTTAGACTTTGGAGTACTAATGGCCTCTCTCTGGAAAGCTTGAAGTTGAGCCCAAAGCCTTGTGCATTTCCTTCTCCATTTTGGGGCACTCTGTATAGGGAAATCTGCTCAAAGTTTACATGGCACTGCATTTCGCTTTTATGAACTCAGGTGGTCTTGTGTTCTGCAAATGATCCCAACTGAAACCAACATGAGCAGCCTATGCCAGGATGCATGCTTTGGTTCCAAAAGCTTCCTTACTTTAAATATTTCCTCAAGATTTCTTTGATAGGGCTCTTTTCTGAAACCCTTTAGTTAGACAGAAATGTATCCCTCTGTGAATAAAAACTTTAAAATTACAAGTTGCCATGTTTTAGGTGCACAGTAGTCCTCATGTATCTACAGTTTCATTTTAATAACTTTTCAGTTATCAGCACTTAAACTTGGCTCATAGAAAGATTCTAGAAATAAGCAGGAGATGGTGGCCTTTCTTTTATCCCATCACTTGGGAGGCAGAGGTAGGAGGATCGCCATGAGTTTGAGGCCACCCTGAGACTCCATAGTGAATTTCAGGTCAGCCTAGGCTAGAGTGAGACCCTCCCTCAAAAAAAACAAACAAAAAGATTCTAGACATAATTCATATATTTTAAATCATTATGGCATATATAATTACTATATTTATTAGTCATTGTTAATCTTTTTTGTTGTGCTTAACTAAATTAAGTAGTCATATACATATACATATACATATACATATACATATACATATACATAGAAAAGCATATTTCCCATAGATAAGGAGGATTGTAGCTTTGCACTGCTTCCAGTATAGCTCCCTTTCATGTGTTGAACGCTCGGGCCCATCTGGTAGCACTATTTTGGGAGGTGGTAGACACCTTAGAAATGGGACCTAGCTGGGGGGAAGAAGGAGACTGGGGGCATTCCTTTGAAGGAAATACCTATTCCCCGCCATGCCTTTCCCACCACGATGGACTGTAACCTCAAAGTGTGCGTCAAAAGGAAAACTACTCCTTCCTTAAATTGCTTTTTTCAGGTATTTTGTCACAGTAACCAAACATAACTAATACAGGCATATTTTCTGAGAGCTGTTTATGTGATCATGAGCTTTACGAGAGCAGAATTTTGTTATGGGAATAAATGAATCAGTGTTCTTTATTTAAGCATGAATTAGCCATCACCAGGGAACATTGAAATCCAGTGCATTTCAGTCAGTTCAATGTGAGTGTGTGTTTGTGTGTGTGTGTAGGTGCCTGTGTGCATGTGTGTCTGCCTGTGTGTGGAGGCTGGAACACGTTGGGTGTCACTGTTCCTCAGGTCTGTCCACTTGTTTTGGAGACAGGATCTCTTATTGGCCTACTTCTCATAACTGGCTGGCTGGCCAGGGACCTCAAATGGTCTTCTTAGATTCATCTTCCCAGTGCTGGCATCACAGGCCCACTCCACCACACTTGGCATTTTCTGTGGGTAACTGGTCATCAAGCTCAGGTTCTCATGCTTGTGAGGTTAGCACTTTACCAACCAGGCTGTCTCCCCATTCCCTTAATTCCATTATTCACTTTTGAAAATCAGCCAAAGTATGCAAGGTGGACATCAGGTTCACACTTTCTTTGTCTCCGGTGTGTTTAGTACCTGCTGGGAAGCTCCTACCGTAGCAGCAGCCAATTGGTCACCCTTGAAGCAGATGGACTTCACCTTGAAGGGAAGACAGGACTGCCTTCAAGCCGAGAACACTTTAAAAACATATTTTCATTTACTTACTTGCAAGCAGAGAGAGACAGAAGAGAGATAGACAGAACAGGCAGGACAGGGCTTCCAGCAAACAAACTCCAGATGCATGAGCCGCTTTGTGTATCTGGCTTCATGTAGCCACTGGGGAATAGGAGCTGGCTCATTAGGCTTTGAAGGTAAGCCCCTTACCACTGAACCAGCTCTCCAGGCCCTCAAGCTCAGGACAGTTAATTCTAAACAAGGACTTGTTCTTTCTTCTCTATTTTTTTTCATTGAAGGAATTTATATGTTATTATAGTTTCTATGATGGAGAGGTGAAGCAGGAAGCTTGACTTTATGAAAAGAGAGTTCAAACTGGGTGTGTTGGCTCACCTGTACTCCCAGCATTTGGGAGGCTGAGGAAGGAGGATTATTTGAGTTTGAGGCCAGCCTGGGATACAGACATAGTAAGCTCCAGGCAGTGCCTAGACAACAACGTGAGAGCCTATCTCAAACACATGAACAAGCAAGCAAACCTCAACCTCAAACTAAAGGACAGTAGTTAAATATGTGTGTGTGTGGTGAGCGGGTGGGGGAAGTGGTCAGGGAAAACAGTGCTTTCAGAGTTGGGTGAACATGTTGACACTGATTCCTGCCCAGGGATGTGACTGTGTCCTGAAAGTTCATGGCCAGGCCATCTCACTAATATGATGTTAGTCCAGTCCAAATGAGCATAATTAGAATCCCACAGGAAATCCAAGCCTTAATAACCGATAATCATGGAAAGGGGCAGGATGGGGAGAAAGCGTTACTCAGTGGTGACTGCGACAGGACAAAAGTTAAGAGAGAAGGCCTCCAGTCAAATGACACCCTGGATGCCCCTGCACCTCTCCCTTAACAAAGCATGCCTTTGTTTCTGCACACAGCGAGAGTATTTCTGGATGCTCATTTGCAAGGGATGTCAGGAGACTGGAGCAGTTCAAAGTCTTATGAAATACAAGATGAAAGACCAAAGCCCTTAGAGATGGCTAGTCTACAGAACTCACTATAGTGTTCCTAGCAAGCAAAACAAATGATTATAATCAGTTGAACTCATTCTGGCTGACAATCACTGTCATAGAAGACCAGACGCCTGGTTTAAAACTTCGGAGAAAGTCTTTCTATCGTAAAGTCCCATCTCCTCCTCCTGCTTCTTTTTTTGAGATCTTGTATAGCCCGAGCTAATCTCAAACAGCTCTGTAGCTGAAGATGACTTGATATTCCTGATCTTCCCGCTTCTATTTCCCAAATGCTGAGATTACAGGCACATGCTTTCATGCCTAATGTTTGTTTGTGTGTTGTGATTTTTAAATTTTTATTTATTTATTTGACAGAGAAAGAGAGAGAGAGAATGGGAGTGCCAGGACCTCCAGCCACTGCAAATGAACTCCAGATGCATGTGCCCCCTTGTGCATCTGCTAACGTGGGTTCTGGGGAATCGAACCTGGGTCCTTTGGCTTTGCAGGCAAACACCTTAACTGCTAAGCCATCCCTCCAGCCCTGTTGTTATATTTTTGAGACAGGGTCTCCTGCTGCAGTGCAGATAAAAGCACTATGCCAGTATAGACACGTTGCTAATTTCTTTCATACTGTACCATAGAGGCCAGAAGTGAACACTGGGTGTCTTCCTTTATAGGTTGTCTGCCCATTTCCTCAAGGTGGAATCTCTTTGAAGCATGAAGCGAGTGTTTCACAAACCTCCATAATTTTCTAGTTTCTGTTTTCCACAGGACTGGGGTTACAGACATGCATGGCCATGCTTAGCTTATCTGGGTGCTAAGGAATCGAACTCAGGGAAAATCAGACCTCTCAGGCCCTCATGGTTTTGTAACTCATTATATTCATTATACACGGCGCCACGGCCCCAGCCTTCTCACATTGCATTTTATTGCTATTCTCATTTGATTAATTTCAAAGAGATTCCTTAGACTCACTTGTCTGTCGCTTTGGGCCCTAATTTCTCAAACACATTAATTCTTTACACGGGCAAGTCTGGTTGCTTTCATCCAAAGAGACCTGAATGGTCTCCCTGTAAATGGAAGAAGGGTGCTGAGCTCCCATCTGAGGACCCTGGGCTCCAAGGCAGTTAATTGCGGAGAGTCTCAGTGAACGTGATTGTCCTTGAGTTTCCAAGAAGTGCATTGGCTGTCAGACAGTTTTCTTGAGTGGAAAAATAAAATGCTTTGAGAGCACCCAGCCCCCTGGAGCCAATGATGCCCTTGGCATTGCTTTCAAAGGAGAGAGCTTCTAACAAGAGAAGATTACAGGGTATCCTACCACAGTCCCTGACACAAAAGTGGGCAATCCTGGCAGAGGGGCATGATTTCCAGTTATAGGGAATGAAAGCCATCTGCAGGCAGTTCACTTTGGAACTGTTTAATGGGAGGAAGACTGGAGCTTGCAGTCTGCTTGCTGATTTTGCTCATTAACCTCAAATGACATTGGATGCCACTCCATGGACTCTCTACTGCCCTCTCTATTGGCCTCAGGCTCCCAAACCGAAGGCAGAAAGGGGACAAAACTTCTCAAAACTCCCTACAGCAAAGGTCCTTGGTTGTGGGAGGCATCTTGATTCCCACTGGCTTAAAACTAACCTGTTTCAAGTTCCACAGAGCAGAAAGCCACCCGAACTGTTTGCAGAGCCACAAGCACCTCAGTTATGACAGACATATTTGCAGACCCCAAAGGCTGAGTGAGGCTTGTCACGAGAGGCAAAGTCTTAATCATAGATGACACAAGTGTCTTAAAACAGCTCATAAAGAAAAACCAGACCCTTTGCTTTTCCTTTTCACCACTCTGTAATGTCTCAGATGATCTTGTTTTAAATCTATTTTCTAAACGTTCAAGAAAATCCCTTTCCCTGGGAATAAATCATGTAGAATTCATTAACTTTGAATGTTCTGACTCACATCTGACTTATCAAAATTTATCAAAACAATGGACCAGGAACTCAGATTCTAGGGCATAAGGTACCATAACAGTACTGTGGTTTGGATCTTGACAGTCCCCCCAAGTCCATGTCTTGAAGACTTGGTTCCCAGCCCACTGGAAGATGTCGGAATCTTTAGGGGGTGGAGCCTAGTGGAAGGGATTTTTGGGGACCCCAGTTTCTCTTCTCTTTCTCTCTCTCTCTCCCTCTCTCTCATTTTCCTTCCTGGCTGCCACAGAGAGAGAAACCTACTCTACCGCACATGCTGTGATTTCCTGCTTCCCAATGCTATGTGAAGACATGAGCCAACACAAACATTTCTTTCTTTTAAGTTGATTTTATGTTTTTTTTTTACAAGAGCACAAATATACTTTTATTTAATGACTTTTCTTTTTTTTTCATTTCACAATTTTTATTAACATTTTTCATGATTATAAAATATATCCCAAGGTAATACCCTTCCCCCCACACACTTTCCCCTTTGAAATTCCATTCTCCATCATATTACCTCCCCATATCAATCATTGTACTTACACATACACAATACCAACCTATTAAGTACCCTCCTCCCTTCCTTTCTCATCCCTTTATATCTCCTTTTTAACTTACTGGCCTCTACTACTAAGTATTTCCCTTCTCACACAGAAGCCCAATTATCTGGAGCTAGGATCCACATATGAGGGAGAACATGTGGCGTTTGGCTTTCTGGGCCTGGGTTACCTCACTTAGTATAATCCTTTCCAGATCCATCCATTTTCCTGCCAATTTCATAACTTCATTTTTCTTTACTGCTGAGTAGAACTCCATTGTATAAATGTGCCACATCTTCATTATCCACTCATCAGTTGAGGGACATCTTGGCTGGTTCCATTTCCCAGCTATTATAAATTGAGCATCAATAAACATGGTTGAGCATGCACTTCTAAGGAAATGAGATGAGTCCTTAGGATATATGCTTAGGAGTGCTATAGCTGGGTCATATGGTAGATCAGTCTTTAACTGTTTTAGGAACCTCCATTATGTTTTTTTTTTTTTAGGCAAGTCCAATAGACTGGCCTCTTTTATGCAAGAGAGAGAGAGAATTGGCACAAAAGGGCCTCCAGCCACTGCAATCAAACTCCATATGCATGCTCCACCTTGTGCACATGTGCAACCTTGTATGCTTCTGTCACCTTGTGCATCTGGTATACTGGGACCTGGACAGTCTAACATGGATCCTTAAGCTTCGCAGGTAAGGGTCTTAACTGCTAAGTCATCTCTGCAGCCTGATTTTCTGGTGTTTTGTCAGAATGACAGAAAGCTGGCTAACACTCTTCATTCTATGAGCATAAAAAAGTTGGGTCCTAACCTGTTCCCTTCTGTTTTCCTCCTGAGCTGCCTTCCATGGGAAACAGGATGATGGTGGCAGCTGCCTCTCTACTAACAATACGGTCTCAGCAAGTAACGCTTCCATTTAAGCTCAAGGGGGGGGGGTGTTCTTGGAGCATCTGTGTAGCTGGTCTTTCTGTTCCTTGACCTAGCCTGTGTCTGGGAGGATGGAAATTACCTCTCTCCTAATGGACCATTTACTTCTCCCTAAGACCCAATATTATTTCAGCTGGTGTGTAATGGAAAAACCATAAAATGTCTGGAATAACAATTTTCTTGTTTGTGCACTTCAGTTCAATGACCTCTAGATGGCGGTAAAGTTTCCAACCAGTTTTCAAGAGGCAAGACCACGGCAATTGCTGATAGGACCTGAAGAGTTGATTGACAGAATTGAGGTTGGCTGACTTTCCTGTGGTTTCTGTGTTTCTTTTGTCCCTGAGTCTCGATCACAGGCGGCTTGTCCATAACCAGGAACTCGGAACACCAAGCAAAGGCTAGGGGAATGCTTGCTGCAGTTAAAACTCAATTGAAATTTAAGGGAAAACACATTTCAAGCCAACCCCCCCCAAATGCTGTTTATTCATAGTGAAATAGAGGGTACAAATCTATAGTGTGTATGTATACACATATGTGTGTGTGTGTGTATAATCTCCTATTTTTTAGTGCATGTGTGGTGCACATACACATGTGGAGACCAGAAGTCAACATCAGGTGTCTTCCTCTGTCACTTTCCACCTTATTTTTTTAATGTTTTATTTATTTATTTATTTATTTGAGAGAGTGAGAGATAACAGGCATGCCAGGGCTTCTAGTCTCTGCAAATGAACTCCAGACTCATGTGCCACTTTGTGCATCTGGCTTACATGGATACTGGGGTATCTAACCTATGTTCTTAGGCTTCCCAGGCAAGTGCCTTAACTGCTGAGCCTCTTGCCACTGCAAATGAACTCCAGATGCATGCGCCTGGATTTCTTTGAGTACTAGGGATTTGGGACATCAGAATCTGCAAGCAAACGCCTTCAACCACTGAGGCCTCATCTCTCCATTTCCTGTTCTGAATGGGAAGGTATTTGGTCAATAATGCGATACCAAGTTAATGAGTCAAGGTAACAGGCATGTAGATTAAGTCCTGCAGAATTCACTTAAGACAACAAAACCAACTGAAGAGAGGAAACATATTTGGGAAGAATTTCAATTTCTGGTGCTTCGCAAAAAGTTTTGTAAAAACAAGAGTTCAAGAACACGGGGTCCAAGATGTTCTGAAATTTAGTTTGGATAAAAGCACATGGAATAAACCAAAAGCACATGGAATAAACCAAAGAAGCCTTTCAGCAGTCGGCCTCCGTCTGATGTTGGCGTTCTACGGAGGCACTGTACTGTCGTCATCACCGCTGACTTTGGAGGTTCCAATAGCAAGCCCTCGACACCACTTCACAGTGAGTTGTAAGCTATCTGCTGCAGATGGCTTGGCTGAGGAACAGCAGGTACATTAACTTCTCCTAGTAAGTTGTGAACGAATCCCAGGTAAGGCACTGATGACAGACCAAACTAAGGGCTCACTGAAGCCCAGCTTATTGGGCATTCTTACAGCAGAGGTGAGAGGTTACTTACAGTGACCTCTCATGTTGCAGTTTGGTCTGCATTGCTGGCCGAAATCACCTGACCAAGAGCAGCTTTGGGGGAAAAAAAGGGTTCATTTTGGCTTACAGACTAGAGAGGAAGCTACATCATGGCAGGGGAAAACAATGGCATGAACAGAAGGTGGACATCACCTCCTGGCCAACATAAGGTGGACAATAGCAACAGGAGAGTGTGCCAGACACTGGCATGGGGAAACTGGCTATAACACCCATAAACCCGCCCCTAACAATACACTGCCTCCAGGAGGATTTACTTTACAATTTGCCTCCAGCTGGGGAGACTAGCATTCAGAATACCTAAGTTTATGGGGGACAACTGAATCAAACCATCACATTCCACCTCTGGCCCCCATAAACTGATAACCATACATAATATAAAATATAATGCATTCACCTTAGAAGTCCCCATAGTTTTTATCAATCCTAATGATGTTTAAACATCCCCATAATCCAAAGTCTTTTAACTGTGCCACAATACCAAAACAATCCCCCCAAAACTCATAATGGCACAAAATAAACATTCACACTGCAAAAGGTGGCATTGGGCATAGCAAAGAAAAATTCCACCAATACAAGATTCAAAACAACCAGGGCAAACATCAAACTCTGTAATTCCAAGTCCAACAAGTCTAGTCAGTGACAAATCTCCAAGTCCGATAATTCCAACCAGCAACAAGTCTCTGGAGTTCCAATTCCGCCCCTCCAGCTAGGCTACTCACAGTCCTGGAAAACTTCATCAGGCCAGCAGCTCCTTAGCAGCCATCTCGTGCTCCTGGCATCTCCACTGAGTCTCCACGGCAAGCCACGGTTCATCCTAACAGCTCCATTTGGTCTCTGTGCAGGCATCCAGCAAACCTGCTTCACACTGGCCATGGCCATTTCCAAAACAAAAGACTATGTTGCAGACTCAATAACCCTCTTGTCCCTGCATTTCTTATACTCCACGATACCAACTAGGGTGCCAATTTGTTAATCCATGAGGGAATAAAGCAGACTTTTAAGAACAGGACACTCCTTGAGCATTCAGGCCTCTTCAAAAAAACTGCATTCTTTTGGTTGTCCTAATGCAGGTCAGCTGGCCAAATCTCAATGGCTATAATCTCTCAATTGCAGCCGAACAGGCAGCAGTTTGGGCCTAACGATATCTTTCTGTGCCATATCCCTCTGCTTACACCAGTCCATTTCTATGCAAAGCAACCCTGTACAACTTCTCAGGACACAGGCATAACAGCAAGCCTCTAACACAAAATGCTTCTAGCCCAGTCCAAGCAAAGCTCTTTCTCACTCTCACAAGCCAAACTTCACAGTCCATAGTTCTTACTGCATTCAGGTCTTTGAATTCTGACCAGAATAGCCCATCAAGCTGTACTTACAGAACTGCAAGACGTCTCTTAGGCTAAGGTTTCAGATTCTTCCACATTCCTCTTGAAAATCAGCTCCAAAGGCCAAAGCCAAACAGTCAGGTGTCTAGCAGCAATCCCACTCCTCGGTACCACTTTACTGTTGCAGTCAGGTTTGCATTGCTGGCAGAAACCACCTGACCAAGAGCAGCTTTGGGGAAAAAAGGGATCATTTTGGTTTATAGACATAAGGGGAAGCTCCATGATGGCAGGGAAAACAGTGGCATGAGCAGAGGGTGGACATCACCCCCCAGCCAACCTAAGGTGGACAATGGCAACAGGAGAGTGTGTCAAACACTGCCAAGGGGAAGCTGGCTATAACTAACACCCATAAGCCCACCCCCAAAAATACACTGCCTCCAGGATTTAATTTCCAGTTTCCACCAGCTGGGGAGACTAGCATTCAGAACACTTACGTTTATGGAGGACACCTGAATCAAACCACCACAACTGCCAAATTCCACCCCACTGTGAATGACGATCTCATGTGAGCTGAGTCTCCCCTTTGCTTCATCTTCCTTCCCCATATACTCTAGGACCTTCTGAGATCACATGCAGCTGGGGCAGACCACATGCACCTGGGAGAAAGGGCACAGTTGGGAGTGGGGGTTGGAATCTCAGATGAGGGTCAAATGAGCCTCTCCACACCCGTCTTCCATGAGGAACCAGCAGCATGCCCGGTCTCACCAAGTGTCTCTTTTGGGTAACCACAGTTGATGGCAGTAAGGCAGTGATGGCTGTTAATGCCCGGAGGCGAGCATTCCTTGGGCCTCTGTGCTTGGACAACCAGGTCTGGCTGGCCATGCTTATTTGTTGACTTGGCCAGACAAAGGCAGTGTTTCTTCATTTTAACCATTTTCTTCAAAACAATACAACAGCTACAGCCAAGTTAACTGTGCGTGCCATAAGCTGTAACTGCTGGTGGAGAGTCAGCGATGCACAGAGTGCTCTGCAGGGAGATGGTGGCCAGGCTGGTGTTTCCTGCATGTGGGCACAAAGGTTCTTTCAAATTTTATCTTGTTCCCCCAACAAGTGAGGAATATGATACAGGACTGATGGAGAGAGTTCACAAGACTTCCTGATAGCTTTTTGACTCTATAAGCATAGTGCATTTCAGTCATTTCCAGTTAAAATGCCCACAGTTTTAGTTTTCTACCTACATTGACCATCTTTGGGTGCTGTGATATTTGTTGACCCCTTTGCTAGAGTCATATTAGCTGTAGTTTGTGTCCCCAGTCCTGATGCCGTGTGTTTGTCACTGTGAGTGGGTCACTGTCATGAAGTGCTGTGCCCTTTCCTGTCACCTTGAAGGGGAGGCTTTTAGAGCAGTTGGCCCTTAAGTCACTGTGGGGGACATCCACTGCTGTGATGAGCTTGCTTTCAAAGCTCTGAAGAGGGAAATGGAAAACGCAGAAACTTAGGATCCCCCCGCCATAACCTCCTATAAGCTAGGGTTACGGGCCTGTACCACCAGACCTGGCTAAACATTTCCTCATATGTTTTTGCCACAGCAAAGCAGATAACATCCATGAAAAGATCATGATATTTGAAACTGTCAAGCTAATGTTCTAATCCTGATTAAAGTACATGACCAGTTGTCTGTTTCTATGACAAAATATACAAGTCAGCTTTTTTAAACTTAATTTTTCTTTCTTTATTTATTTGAGAGAGAGACAGAGAGACAGACAACGGGTATGTCAGGGCCACTGCAAGTGAACTCCAGACGCATGTGCCCCCTTGTGCATCTGGCTTACGTGGGTCCTGGAGAGTTGAACCGACATCCTTTGGCTTTGTAGCCAAATGCCTTAACTACTAAGCCATCTCTCCAGCCCACAAGTCAGCTTTGAAGGGAAAAAAAGATTGATTTTGGTTTACGGTTTCACAAGTTTCAGACTATGTCACGTGGCCTTGTTGCTTTGGGCCTGTGGCAGCAGGGCACATTATGATGGGAGTGTGTGGTAGCAATGTGACCGCCTCCTGGGGGCCTGGAAGCAGAGAGGGAGTGTGGGGAGGAGCGCTGGGGTCACACAGGCCCCGTCAAAGGCATGCCCACAAGGATGCAATTTCCTTTTGTATTGCTTGAGTTTGTGTGTGTGTGTGTCTATGTGTGTGTGTGTGTAGGATATGTAGTGAATGCATGTGTGTTTGCATATGTCTGTGCCCTCTAACCATGTGTAGAGGCCACAAGAGAATGTCCAGTGCCCTCTTGTTTTGCCATCCACCCACTTCCTTTAGGTGGAGTCTTTCACGTAACCCACAACTGTCATTTCACCACCTCCCCTCCCCACCCCTTGTCAGCAAGTCCCAGAGATTCTCTGGTCTCTGCTCGCCAGCAGGACTGGGGTTACAGACACATGTGACCATGCCCAGATAGGTAGAAATGGCTGCTAGGGAATCAAACCCAGTGTTCTGGGATTGTGCAGCAAGCCCTCTTAACCACTGAGCCATGGCCCCTGCCCTGACGCTTTTGCTAATCCCCACCCCTGGAACATTCCATCACTTCCCAATAAAATTACAGGCTGGGGAACTGAGCCTTCAACACATGCATCTGCACAGGGTAGTGAAGATCCAAACCATAAGACACTGGCTTAGTAGCCTTAGATGAGTTACTCATGGACTTTATTTTCAAGTAAGATCCTGTGGCTGAAAAACGTGTTCCTTCATAGCTGACTTTCAGGTGTGTGAGGTTTCTGGAGATGATGTCAGTAGTGGTCAGGATCTAATCACTTCTGCTCTTGCTCCCCTTTGTTCTGACAAGGAGAAGTGGAGAATATGCTGTCAGTTTAATATATAGATTTCATAAAACCAAGTAATGAGACTATATGGAGGGTCCATTACAACCATTCCAGTAAAACTTGAATCCAACATATTTCTACTTATATGGAAATGCATTGCGGTTAATTCCAGTTTTCTGTAGTTGCCTTGAGGGGGTGCTTATCATCACATATCCTGAGGAAAGACTTGTTCCCAGAGATGTCTGACTGTACCCTCTGGAACAGATGAATAAGCATATGTCACCCCTGGAGAAAACTGGATATAGACATTGTAGCTCAGCCTAACCGCTTCCACATTGCTATTTCTTCAGAAAAGATCCCTCGCCTAGCAAAGTGAACTACAAGCTTTTAAGATCTCTCTTCAGGTGTCTTACAAATAGCAATGAGGTTTCAACCCAAGTGTTTGTATGTCTTCTCATTCATCTGTAATGTTTTTGCATGAGTCTGTGTTTATGCGTGTGGCATGTGCGGGGAGGTGCATGTGTATGTGGAGTCCAGAGGGGGAAGTCAGATGTCTTTCTTGGTTGTTTCATTTTTTGAGACAGTCTCATTGGACCTAGAGCTTGTTGAGTTACTAGACTAGCTAGCCAGCAAAGCACAGGGATCCTCTTGTCTCTGCCTTTCCAGTTCCAGGTGTCTACTCATATATAACATTTTTCATGGGTGGCGGGGATCTGAACTCAGGGCCTCATATTTGTGTGGCAACCACTTTAACCACTGAACCATATCCCCAGTCCCCTCATCTATAGTTTTGGAAATTATTAGAAAGATAGACATGAGGTACAAAACATCCCCCCTAAAATAGGGTATGTTGGGGATCTGGGGGGAGTTGTCCAAATTTTTCAGTCCCAGCATGTGACTGTGGCTAATAACAGTTATTGTATATTTCAAAGTTTCCCAAAGAACAAATGCTTAATATTGTCACTTCAAAACTGTTAAATGGGCTGGACAGATGGCTCAGCAGTAAAGGGACTTATCTGCAAAACCTAATGACTCAGGTTTGATTCCCCAGTATCCGCATAAAGCCAGGTGCAAGGTGGTACGTACGTCTGGACTTCGTTTGCAGTGGCTAGAGGCTCTGGCATGCCCATTCTCATTCTCTCTCCTTCTCTTCCTCTCTCATAAATAAATATTTTTTAAAATCCTCATACTCCTAGCCATCAGCTCACCAAACCTTTTCATCTAACTTGTTTTGGCTTTGCAAACCTTAGAAGCATTGTGACAGGCTTGTTTGTCTTTTTTATTATTATTAATTAGTTTTGTACTCCGTGAATACAGTCAAGTTGGTACCATTGTTAGCCTCCTCCACATCCTATCCCCTTCCCCTGGCCTCTCCTGGTGGAGGTATTTGGGTCATGCATTGTGGAGTTAGCCCACAGTTATGGGTAGGAGGATATGTCTCTGCACATCATGATCCAAGGTGTGGCTCTGACATTCTTTCTGCCCCCTCTTCCATGAAATTTCCCTGAGCCATGTTGGGTTCATTTGTCTGCTTCAGCGATGAGGTGTTGGGGGCCTCTGTGTCTCTGGATATCTGATTTGGTAGGAGTTGATTGTTCTCTGTGTTGATCTCCTTCATTCTTGTGCTGGTACCAGGTTCACCAAGAAAACAGCACCTTTGCTTGTTTCACCAGCTATTCTTAGTTTTAGCTGGGGCCCTTTTCAGGTATGATGGGATAACGCTTTTTTTTTTTTTATAGAGAATTTAATAGGTATAGGCCCTCTATTGGTGGTAGCTTGATAATGGAGAGCGGGCTCATATTTGGGGCCCTTTTCAGGTATGATGGGATAACGCTTTTTTTTTTTTTTATAGAGAATTTAATAGGTATAGGCCCTCTATTGGTGGTAGCTTGATAATGGAGAGTGGGCTCATATTTGGGGCCCTTTTCAGGTATGATGGGATAACGCTTTTTTTTTTTTTATAGAGAATTTAATAGGTATAGGCCCTCTATTGGTGGTAGCTTGATAATGGAGAGTGGGCTCATATTTGGGGCCCTTTTCAGGTATGATGGGATAACGCTTTTTTTTTTTTTTATAGAGAATTTAATAGGTATAGGCCCTCTATTGGTGGTAGCTTGATAATGGAGAGCGGGCTCATATTTGGGTACGGTTCTGACTTCTTTTCCAGCTCCAGCTATGGGTCCCATTCCACTGAGTGGAGCAGTTAGTCAAATCAAGAGCAGATGGTTTCCCACCATGGCTGTGCGCCACTATTGCACTTGTGTGAGCATCACAACAAGTAATTTGCTGTTAAGTAGGTTAGACCATGAGTTTCTTGGACAGATTTGGTCATTTTCCCCCAGTCGCCTTCTGGCACTAAATGCACTGACTGTCTGGGGACTGACTCTCTTCCAGCTTCCAGCCATGCCATTCTATTTTACGTGTCAACTGCATATGGTGTCTACAGCAGTAGGGTCTTACCACTAACCTTTGGTGGGTCATCAAGTACTCTGACAGAAACCTGTCATTCTTTGAGAAAACCTTGTAGGTCTCTCTGATCAAAAGCTCATTGTGGATGATAGCCACATGCTGGTACTGGGAGTTATAGGTTAGTGTCCACTAAAAGAAGGAAGAAAAAGATAATTAATATAAGAGAGTTAGAGAGAAGAGATTGAGAGGGAGAGAGAGAGAGAGAGAGAGAGAGAGAGAGAGAGAGAGAGAGAGGAGAAAGAGAGAGAGAGAAGCTGTAGAAGATTAAAGTCAGTCTTCAGTCTTCTTCTTCTTACCCTCTCCAGTGCCTTGTGACTCAGGTGTTCCCTCTAAGGGCCTGGTGAAGTTTCAACCATTTGGTCTGCCTTTTAGGATGTAGAATTTTATGGTACTATTGCCGTTTGGGTCTAGATTTGTGTCCCCCACCCCCTCTGTTGCCCTCCCCTCCTTCCCCACCCACCCACTCTATTCTCTAGTCCTCGAGATGCTCACTGGGTATGTCGCCATCTTGGGTAGATTCAGGTTATGTTCTATAGATGAGTGAGACTATGAGGTGATTATCTTGCTGTGCATATGGTTATCCACTCTGGCCAGGACTATTTGTTGAAGATGCTGTCTTTCTTCTAGCCTATATTATTAGGGCCTTTGTCAAATATCAAGTAGCTGTAGTTGCTTGACCCAAAGTCTGGGTCCTCAATTCTATTCCACTGGTCTATACTCCTGTTTTTATGCCAGTACCATGCTGTTTTTATTACTATGGCTTTGTAATATAGCTTTAGATCAGGTATGGTGATGCCTCCAGAGGTATTTCTTTTGCTAAGGATATGCTTGGATATCTGAGGCTTTTTGCCTTTCCATATGAACTTTGAGATCATTTTTCTATCTCTGTGAAGAACAATGTTGGGATTTTAATTGGAACTGCATTACATCTGTATATTGTCTTTGGTGGGACTGACATCTTCACAATGTTAATTCTGCCTAACCAGGAGCATGGGAGGTCTTTCCATTTTCTCAAGTTCTCCTCAATTTCTTTTTTCAGTGTTTTTAATGTTTCATTGTACAGATCTTTCACTTCCTTGGTTAATGTTATTCCAAGGTATTTTGTTGATGTTATTGCTATTGAAATGGGACCAGGTCCCTTATTTCTTTCTCTGTATCTTTGTCATTTGCATATAGAAAGGCTACTGATTTTTGTGCATTGATTTTGTAGCCTGCTACTTTGCTATAGGAGTTAATCACCTTCAGGAGTTTTGGGATGGAGTCTCTTGGTTCTCTTACATATAGAATCATGTGGTCAGTGAATAGAGCTAACTTAACTTCTTCCTTTTCAAATTGTATCCCTTTTATTTCTTTCTCCTGTCTTATTGCTTGAGCTAGGACTTCCAGTACTACATTGAAGAGCAGAGATGAGAGTGGACACTCCTGTCTTCTTCCTGATCTTAATGGGAATTACTCTAGTCTCTCTCCATTAAGTATTATTTGGGTCTTAGGAGTTTTGTATATTGCCTTTATTATGTTAAGATATAAACTGGCTATGCCAATTCTTTCCAATGTTTTGATCATGAAGTGATGTTGTATTTTTTCAAAGGCCTTTTCTGCATCTATTGAAATGATCATGTTGTTTTTGTGTTTAACCTTGTTTATGTGGTGTATTACATTGACAGATTTCCATTATGTTGAACCACCCCTGCATTCCTGGATGAATCCCACTTGATCAAGGTAGATAAATCTTTTGATGTGTTGTTGGGTTCGGTTTGTGAAGATGTTGTTCAGGATCTTTGCATCTATGTTCATCAGGGAAATAGGCCTATAGTTTACTTTTGTTGTGGCATCTCTGCCTGGTTTTGGAATGAGGGTGATAATAGCTTCATAGAAGGAGTTGGGGAGCTTTCCCTGTTCTCCAATCGTGTGGCACAGTTTGAGAAAGATTGGTTTCAGTTCTTCCATGAAGATTTGATAGAATTCAGCTGAGAAGCCATCTGGTCCTGGACTCTTCTTTTTGGGGAGTTTTTTTTTTTTTATTACTTTTTCAATCTTGATGAGTGTGATAGGTTTGTTTAGGAGATTAATCTGCTCTGAGTTTAGCTTTGGTTGATGGTATGTGTCCAGGAATTTATCCATTTTTCCTCCATATTATCCAGTTTTGTAGAGTAGAGGTTTTTAAAATAAGTCCTGATGATTCTTCCAATTTCACTTGTGTCTGTTGTGATCTCTCCTTTTTCATTTCGAATTTTGTTAATTTGAAGCATCTCTCTTTTTCTTGCTTGATCAAATTGGACAGGGGTTTGTCAATCTTGTTTATTTTTTCAAAGAACCAGCTCTTTGTTTTTTCAGTTATCTTAATTGTTTTCTTAGTTTCCAATTCATTAATTTCTGCTCTGATCTTAATTATTTCTTTCCATCTGGAGATTTTTGGTTTGGATTTTTCTTGCTTTTCCAGTGCCTTTAGGTGGATGGTTAGGTTATTGATTTGGGATCTCTCTGTCTTTGTGATGAAGGCATTTAGTGCTATGAATTTTCCCCTGAGGACCGCCTTCATTATGTTCCATAAGTTTTGGTATGATGTGTTCTCATCATCATTCATATCTAGAAATTTTGCAATTTCCTTTTTTATTTCATCCACTATCCATTTATTGTTTAAGAGTGTGCTGTTCAGTTTCCAGGTGCCATTGGAGTTTTTGGTGAGTCTTTTGTTGTTGATTTCTAGCAATATAGCATTGTGATCTGATAACATGCAGGGAATTATGTCAATCTTCCTAAATATGTGGAGGCAGGCTTGGTGACCCAGTATATGGTCTATTTTAGAGAATGTCCCATGGGCTGCTGAGAAGAATGTGTAGTCTGTGGATTTGGGGTGGAAAGTTCTGTAGATGTCCGTTAGGTCTAAGTGATCTATGGTTTAGTTGAGCTCTCTTACTTCCCTGTTGAGTTTCTGTTTGGATGATCTGTCTATTACTGATAATGGTGTATTGAAGTCCCCAGCTATGATGGTGTTGGTGGTTATTTCTGTTTTATTGTCAAGTAGGCTTTATTTTATGAACTGTGGTGTCCCTGTGTTTGGTGCATACAGATTTATGATTGTAATATCCTCTTGATGGATCATTCCCTTGATAAGTAGGAAGTGTCCTTCTTTGTCTTTTTTGATTATTTTGGTTTGAAGTCTATTTTATCTGTTATTAATACAGCTACGCCTGCTTGTTTCTTATTCCTGTTTGCTTGGAATGTTGTTTTCCACCCTCTCACCCTGAGGAGGTGTCTGTCTTTAGTGGTGAGGTGGGTTTCTTGAAGACAACAGATTGAGGGGTCTAATTTTCTGATCCAACCTGTTAGCTTGTGTCTCTTGATGGGTGAATTAAGGCCATTAATATTTAGGGTAATGAATGTGAGGTTTGATTTGATCCTTGCCACATTGTGTTGGTATATGTGGTTTGGTGTTTTCATGGACTTTGAAGTTTTTTGTGCTTTCTCTGAGTTGGTTATTGTGATATTCTTCTTGTAGGCATTTGAGTTTGATTATTTGTGTCTTCTCTGTAAATAATTTCCTGAAATACTCTCTGTAGGTTTGCTTTTGTGTTCATATAATTGTTAAGCTGAGTTTTGTCATGGAATGTTTTTTCTCTCACCATCTATTATAAGGGGTACTTTTGCTGGGTAAAGTAGTTTGCATTGGAAGCCATAGGTTCTTAGACTTTGCAATGTTCCATTCCAGGCCCTTCTGGCTTTTAGGGTTTCCACTGAGAAGTCTGAAATAATTCTGATGGGGTTACCTTTGAAAGTGATGTGCTGCTTTTCCCTACCTGCTTTTAGGATTTTGTCTTTGGTGTCAATGTTTAGAGTCTTAATGACAATATGTCTTAGAGAGTTTCTCCTTTGGTCCAATCTGTTTGGAGTTTTGTTAGCTTCTTGTATCTTGATGGGCCTTTCTTTTGAGAGAGTGGGGAAGTTTTTTTCAATTATTTTGTTAAATAAGTTCTCCATGCCTTTGGCCTGAATTTCTTCCCCTTCTGGTATTCCCATGATCTGGATGTTAGGATGTTTAAGGGTATCCTACAATTCCTTCATGTTCTGGTCACAGAAATTTTTGAACCTATTGGAACTTTTGAACTCTCAAACTGTTTCTTCTCGTTTTCCAGATCGGAGTTTCTATCCTTCACATGGCTGACTCTATTCTTGAGAGCTTCTAAGGAGTTTTGGACTTGTTCAATTAGGTTTGCATTTTATACTACTTTTCTATGTATAGTTTCCATCCCTCTGTCAAGCTCCCTTTTCACATCATTTTCTGATTTTCTTGATGCTTCTTGGAATTCATCCTTGCATTTCTTTATGTCTTCATTTAGCATCACCAGCTTATTTTTGAGATCCTTTTTTTTCTCTCTCTCTTTCTCCTCATATCTCTTAACTGTCTTTGAGCTCCTTCCATTTTCTTATCTATTAGGTCTAGTCTAGTGATGGCAGCATCCACACAATTATCGGTCCTTTATTGCTTTTCTGCAAGTTCTACCCCTAGCTTGGTCAGGGTTGCATTGCTCATAGCTACATTTTGGTGTCCTGATCCTAATGTCTCTTCTATGTTTTGATTAGAGATGTTCATTGTAGGACTAGATGACCTTACTGGATTTACTTGCATTTGAGTTTTCATGTTATTTCTTTTGCACTGTGGTCTGGCCATCAAGGTGTATGGGCAGGGAGAGCAGGACTGTGGTCTCAATGGGTGAGGGAAATGGTGCCTCTTGGGACAGCAAGGCAGGCAAGCAAATGGGCAGAGTGGTCCTGAGCGAACACATGGGTGGGTGGATCATCTTGAGCTCAAGCATTCTGGGAAGCTGAAGCAGCCTGAGGCCAAATGCCGAAGCAGCCTGAGCTCTCACTTGGCGGATTGATAAAGCAGCCTGAGCTCACATGGTGGCAGGGATGCCAAAGCAGCCTGAGCTCTCACACAGCAGGATGCCGAAGCAGCCTGAGCTTGCACACAAAGGTATGCTGAAGCACCAAGCACCAAAGCAGCCTTAAGTCATATGTGGTGGGACACTGGGACATTGTAGAAGCCTGAGCTTGCATGCAGTGGGTCACTGGCAGGTGGCTGGTGCAGCAGACAGGGCATTGGGCCTGAGCTTGTGCGGGTGGACAGGCAGAGTGGGCCTGAGCTCACGTGGGCAGGTGGAATGGGCCTGAGCTAGCACAAGGACAGGCGGGTGGCCAGAGCAGTAAGTGGGCAAATTGAGAGCAGGCTAAGCTTGCACAAGTAGAGATGGATGGAGCGCATGTGGCAGGCAGATGGACCGATGGAGCCTGAGCTCCAGTGAGCCAGCAGGCGGAGTCTGCCCAAGGTCCCTTGTGGGTGGGGTATCAGGGTGATCGCCCCTGTGCAGTGAAGCAGGTGGGACTCTGCTGGCCTGGGTCCCCTTTCCTGCAGTAAGTGCGGGGAGTTTCCTGAAGCTGGGACTGTGGGTACAGCGGCTGCTTGGGGGGATTGGTGGACTAGTGGGCTACCTGTAAGCGATGGAATCAGAAATTCCCTACCCCCCCTCCCATTGGCAATCTAAAAGACCCAGTGAACCCTTAATGCCTTGCCTTTCTTTCCCGGGGAAGTGTGGCGCAGTCAGGCGGTCGCCATCTTGAACGGAAGACTGGTTTGTCTTCTTGACTCATAAAGAATTTACTCTATATCCCTGGGGGTGAGGTGGGGAAGGAAGACTGGAACCTACCATCATTGGTGTAGTCTGGAGCTCCTTTATTCTGACAACCACACGTGGTATATCATTTACTTTCCTGATTACCAATGAGAAGCCCCATACTTTGAGAGGTAAAGTTGCCCAAATGAGAGAAGCCGTACATGGTAGCAGTAGGATTTGATTCTGGGTTTTTAAGTTCCTTAGGTATAAGCACTATATTATCACTATATTGTTGATTATAATGTACTAATTACATCCACTTGAGGTGAACCTTCACCGTGGAGGTCATGGAAGACCCGATGCAATGGCAGGCTGGCGCAGGCCTGTGTTTCCCATAGGAGCCCCCTTCCCTGAGACAGCAGGATCGTAGCTGCAGCTTACTTCTTTCAACGTCTCCCCTTTCTAAATCAGGACACCCCTTTGTCTGAGAAAGATCACAGTGCAACAGGTGTCCAGGCCTGCTGCTTTCCAAGACAGCTGAGCCCTGGGTGTTGAGAAAGGGAAAGAGGCTCCCAGGTGGTGACTCTGAGCCTTCATGTCAGGCTCAGGGGAGTCCTGAGCTCAGTGTGCTTTGTGGTGGGCATGTGAAGGGACACTGTGGGGCTTCAGAAAAAAAAAAAGCCACTCAGGCCTATCAATAGCTAGATCTGCTGAAGAAGGAAAACTATCTAATGGAACCCCCAGAGTTAGAGAACATGATGAGATATGCACACCAACCTTGAACCTTTCCAGGTGATGGTGGTGTGCACCTGGACTCTCAGCACTTGGGAGGCTGAGGCAAGAGAATCCTGATTTTAAAAGCAGCCTGGGGGGCTGGAGAGATGGCTTAGTGGTTAAGTGCTTGCCTGTGAAGCCTAAGGACCCCGGTTCGAGGCTCGGTTCCCCAGGTCCCACGTTAGCCAGATGCACAAGGGGGCGCACACGTCTGGAGTTCGTTTGCAGAGGCTGGAAGCCCTGGCGCGCCCATTCTCTCTCTCTCTCTCCCTCTATCTGTCTTTCTCTCTGTGTCTGTCGCTCTTAAATAAATAAATAAATAATTTTAAAAAAATCTGAATTCGGGCTGGAGAGATGGCTTAGCGGTTAAGTGCTTGCCTGTGAAGCCTAAGGACCCCGGTTCGAGGCTCGGTTCCCCAGGTCCCACGTTAGCCAGATGCACAAGGGGGCGCACCCATCTGGAGTTCGTTTGCAGAGGCTGGAAGCCCTGGCGCGCCCATTCTCTCTCTCTCTCTCTCCCTCTATCTGTCTTTCTCTCTGTGTGTGTCGCTCGCAAATAAAATAAATAAATAAATAAATAAATAAATAAATAAATAAAGCAGCCTGGGCTGGGCATGGTGGCACACGCCTTTAATCCCAGCACTCAGGAGGCAGAGGTAGGAGGATTGCCATGAGTTCGAGGCCACCATAGGGAATTCCAGGTCAGTCTGGGCCAGAATGAGACCTTACCTCAAAAAAACCAAAAAAAAAAAAAAAAAAAAAAGCAGCCTGGGCTATACAGGAGACTCTGACTCAAAAACAAACAGCCGGGCATGGTGGCACACGCCTTTAATCCCAGCGTTCACAGGGCAGAGGTGGGAGGATTGCTGTGAGGTACAGGGCACCCTGAGACTACAGAGTGAATTCCAAGTCAGCCTGAGCTAAGTCAGATGAGACACTACCTCAAAAATAAAATAAAATAAAATCAGCATATTTTCCCCTTGAGGTCACTGTCAGAAAGTGTGGAACATGGGTCTGAGACAATTACAAAGTGGAGACCAGCTGAACACTTCCTTCTCCACACGCTGGCCTGTGGGTTTTTAAATTAGTCCATTTACAGGTCAGGGAGGCTATGGTTTGGATCATGAAACATCCATGTGTTAAAGGCTTGCTGCCTGTGGTCACTGTTGGGAAACAGTGGAGCATAGCCTAGCTCTGAAAGCGGACAGTGGGACTTCAAGGTCTTCTCCCTTCCTTCCTGTTTCTCGGCTCATGAAGCAAGTGGTTTGCTCTGCCACATACCCCAGCACAATGTGCTTCCACAGCCAGTGACTGAAAGCAAGTGGAGTTGTCCACTTGACTTTGGGCTGGAACCTCCAGAGCAATGAGATAAAATAAACCTTTTCTCCTTATAAGTTAATTGCCTCAGGTATTTCATTATAGTAACATGAAGCTAATACAGGCTGACATGGGACTGGAAAGGAAAAGAGAGCTTTGGAGGCTGTTGTGCCAATATTGATGTTTCAACCTTTCAACTGCCAGCTTGTTTTCATCAAGATTCTGTGACCTTAAGTGGATTCATGTGGCAAGAAATTAAATGTCCCAAGTTCTACCTCCTCCCCTTCTTTCTTTTGTTTCTTAAAGCTAGATCAATGGCAAGTGGGAGTGGCAAAGGCTGCGGGAATAAAAACAGGTGATTAAATCAGAACAGCCTTAAACAAAAGTTCACTTTGTACAGACAGATGCTGGTGGCTTGAAATTTGGGGCTTGGTGTTTACATTTAATACTGTGTTTAAATAAATAGGCAGTTTTGCTTGGGCTCTGAAATGCACTGCTGTCTTATCAACCCTCCAACCGAGTTCAAGAAAGGCTTGCAGGATGGCAGAAACTGTGAAAAAATGTAAACCTCCTTCAATGCCAAAGAGGGGACATCTTCAACTTGTCCTTGAATTCTGCTTCAAGATCTTCATTTCACCTCATTTACATTAAAATAAAAAAATGTCCCCTGTAGGCATGCTGGCATTGCAGATGCCCACTAGAGCATCTGGCTTTTTTTTTTTATGTGGATTCTGGGGAGCCACACTCAGGAATTCAGTTTGTACAAGTGCTGTGTCCACTGAGCCACCTCTCCAGGCATGAATAGGTATGTTTTTAATAAGAGTCCTAATGATTTAGAGCTGCCTGTAAAATAGCTGGATTAAATTATTGTTGTACGGAAAATTTCCTCCACATTTAAAAATGAAAACAACAATCGGCAGCTATATCAAAAGCAGCTGGGTCAGCTCAGCAGAGGAGGTGTGTGTGTGTGGGGGGGGTCATCAGACCCGCACTTGAGATTTTGGTGCCCCCTGCACCAGCTGGGTAGCACCAGCTGGATACGATGATGCACAAGCTCTCATGACCTCCACGGAAACTAGAGGACGTAGAGGAAACAAACCCAGGAACAGTGAGCTCCGTTGAGGTGGTGTCTCTGGAATCTCCCCGTAAGGAAGCCCTCACCCCGAGGCTGAGGGGAGAGCATCTGCGGGACTAATCCCTGGTGTACTGAGCCCCACGGAAGGGCTGCTCTGGGACCTCACGCTCCTGGACAGGGACAAGGAGCTTTCAGAAGCAGCCCTATGAGAGTTGTCCTTCAGGGTAGAATGAGACTTGGTGCAGCTATTCTGGGGTCCCAGTGCTCTGTAAGTAAGCCCTCATTCCTGCAGCTGAGGGAGGAGCATCCAAGGAGTAATTTTGACACAAGAAGCTCCATCACAGCGGCTGTTTTGGGGATCCCATGTTCCTATAAGTAACCTCTCCTATATGCTTTGCTCATTGGTTCACCAAACTGGTATTGGTGTAATTGTAATTTGACCTGTCACCTGAGCCCTATCTGTGGTAAAGACATATGTCTGTCTCCTCAGGGGAAAAGTTTCCTGGGACAGTTATAAAATATCTTGTAGTTGCTTCTGAAAATCCCAGTCAAGAAGGTATTAGAGAATGGTTGGAAGTCCACTGCCTTCCCCAGAATAAAACTAAAGATCAGACTTGCAAGGGGACAGTGTTTCCCCTTGGGACTCTGATTTTACATCTTGGTTTTTGCCCCATTCATTCCACCCACACTTTCCTTCACCCAAACCAGCCCGAGCACACTTGTCCACAAGTAAGCAAGCTGCTTTTGAGCTGACAAACAGCTACTCTGAAAAACCCAGGTGAGGAATCCAACAATACTATTCTCCTTTTCTTGGCATCCTGGGAAAAGACGTACCTGTATGACTTTTTTTAACTTTGTGTGTGAGAGAGAATGTATGCATGTGTGTGTGTGTGTGTGTGTGTGTGTGTGCGCGCGCGCACGTGCACGTGTGATTGTGTGTGTATGTGTGCATGTGTGTGAATGTGTGTGCTCACACGCACATGCATAGGCATGTGCAGGGTGTCTTCCTCAATTGCTCTCTCTACTTTATGTCTTGAAATAGGATCTCTCAGTGAACCTGGAGCTTTTCGAGTCAGCCAGACAAGCTAGCCAGCAAGTCCTAAGTTCCTCCTTGTTAGGTCAGGACAAAATGGACTCACCAAGGACAGCAGGAGGGCCACAGAGACATAAGGAAGTGGGTCATCCACATTCTTCAAGAAACCACCCAGCCATCATCCCTTCCTTGCCTAACAATGCCCCAGGTCTAGGTTTCCTGCCTCTTATCTCCCACCTGGTCACTTCTGAATCTTACACCCCAGTCTAATGTAAAGAACAAAGGAGTTCCTTCCCTTCCTCACCTCCCAGCTGAAGAGCTCTATGGAGCCAATGTCTGTCATCTCAAAGTTGACTGCTCCAGTCTTGAGAGTCAGTCCTGGCAGCTCATATTTTTCCCGAATAAAAGCTTCCATCTTTGCCTCAGAGTGGTCTCCGAGGTCCTTGGTTACTCCTGAACCTTACACGTGGTGCCTGACTGATAGGAAGGCTTCCGAGTGCCCTCTTGGCTGGCCAGACCTCCTTTCCCCTGACCAGACTGCCGAGCTGCTATTCGAACCTCTGAAGGCCTTGGACCATCTCTGCCTGATACAGGCTCTCAACTCCCCCATGATCTTGCCTCACTGTACTTCTCTCAATCTCCTCCTTCGTGTAAGTGTCCCTCTTGGGTTGGCCAGTCTTGGGATTCACCCCTCCTCATGGAAGCTGTGCCAGCATGCCAGGCTACACCCCTTGGCCACTAGACCCCAACCCCAGGTCTCTGGAGGGACGCACTCTGGACACCTCGGGTCTCTATCGCTGGTGTACTGCACCCTAAGGGGTGTCTTTTCGTTCAGTTGCACCATCTCAGGACACCCCTCTCCCTCCCTCCTCTCCCTCTCCCTCTCCCTCCTGAGCTCTCATCCTCCACTGCCAGCAGCTTTCGCCATCAGGAGCACAGGTGCCCACCTTGTCCACTAACTGGCTAAATAGCTAACAGTTGCAACCTGTGCGGCCTCTGCCCACGTGGGAGGTGCAGGCCCTGTTCACCCTAATGGACCAGGGGGTCACATTAGTGTTCTGTGTAAACCCAGCTTGAGCTCTGGTTTATTTTTTTCTCACCCTTGTTTTTTTTTTTTTTAATTATTATTATTTTATTTATTTATTTATTTGAGAGTGACAGACACAGAGAGAAGGACAGATAGAGGGAGAGAGAGAGAATGGGCGCGCCAGGGCTTCCAGCCTCTGCAAACGAACTCCAGATGCGTGCGCCCCCTTGTGCATCTGGCTAACGTGGGACCTGGGGAACCGAGCCTCGAACCGGGGTCCTTAGGCTTCACAGGCAAGCATTTAACCGCTAAGCCATCTCTCCAGCCCTCTCACCCTTGTTTTGCTCTCTCCCTAACTGCTTAAGAACTTAAAGCCTCTATGACTCTTGGATGACATCTTATCTTTCAACTCTGCTTGGTCACATCCATAAGCTGGACAATGGGTCCAAATGGCCTAAGAATGATAGTTTTTCCAAATTCGCAGTGCTAAAAAAAAATTCTGCCAATGTACAGGCAAATGGTCCAAAATGCCCTATTTTTCACTCTGTGTGCATGGCCTTCTCTCTGCTCTCCCTGCTTTTCTCACCAGGTCCTTCTAACCTCATCCCAACAGCTCCTCCAGCTCCCTCGGCCTCTCCTGACACCCTGCCTGGTAACAAGGTTTGATTTTAGTCTCTGAAGTTGTAAATAAAATAGAAATATAAAATGGGAATGCATAACTTCGGAATAAATGAATAAATGAATGTGTGAAAGGGAGATGGCTGTTTAGAGTCTATATGAAAAGTGCACTTGCAATGAATGTGTGTGTATGAGTGTATATGTGGCTCACAGTCCTAAGGTTGCACAATGATTTCTGTTCTGAGCAGTGCCATTTCCTTGTGGGGATTTTTTCCACCAAGCCCACTATACTAGATGGCATAGCCAATTTTTACTGTTGAGTGTTCCCCAGAAGGAACATTAAAAGTAATTAAGATAATAGGCAAAAAAATTGTAAGATTCTCCTATTCTTAAAGAGTTGTAAAATAACAGGATTAAAAAAAAAAAAAAAAAAAAAAAGCTTTATAGCCCTGAGGAAGTCCAAAACTCTCCCCTCTCCCTGGAATTTAGAAAGCAAAAAAAGGCTTTTTCTTGCCTGCCTTGCAGAGCCAGGGGGCTGCAAGCACAGGGAATCTCGGGATCCTGGCCCCAGCATGATGATGAATGAATGCCAAGTCGCTATAAACAGGTGGGGATTTCTTATAAGAAATTTGTAACTTTTTTTACACTTACTTTATCTTTCTATGCTTCCATGGAACTACAAACAGACGATAGCCTCAAGATTTATACTTAAATTTAGAAGTACTTGATACTAAATTTATAAAAATATTTTTCTAAAATTTCTAATAATGTTCAAATCTGCTTTCATAGTTTTTGAAAAATGTGTTTCAGAAAAGTTGTAAGAAATAAAGTTCCAAAATCTATGTTTATTCTGGGTAAATAGCATAAGCCCAATCTGATCTACTCTTTCTTTTCAAAAGTAATTTCAGGGCTGGAGAGATGGCCTAGCGGTTAAGCGCTTGCCTGTGAAGCCTAAGGACCCCGGTTCGAGGCTTGGTTCCCGAGGTCCCACGTTAGCCAGATGCACAAGGGGGCGCACACGTCTGGAGTTCGTTTGCAGAGGCTGGAAGCCCTGGCGTGCCCATTCTCTCTCTCTCCCTCTATCTGTCTTTCTCTCTGTGTCTGTCGCTCTTAAATAAATAAAAAACAAATAAAAAAAATTTAAAAAAAAAGTAATTTCAAAAGGCCTTTTGAGGGGAAAAATGGTCATATTAAAGTGTTATGGTAATGACAATAGAAGTTTTTGTTGGTAATTATGAGATGAGCTGACTAAAGAAGATAAACTAGAGAGAACACTTTAAATGCTGAATGTTAAATGTTTGGTGAAAATGATTCTTACAGAGTGGTTACATGGATCATAAGGTAAAAGTATGTAGATGAAGATATGAGTAAGCTTAAACAGAAGGTTGAAGACAAAATAATCAGACTTCATGAGACATGAAATGACTATTAGCCTAGGGTTTGCATCAGACTAACAAAGTATAGCCCTAGCTGATAGCAGGTTGCTATGGTATTCAGGATGTAAACAACTTCAACTCATTGATGTTAACCTGGTCATAATAATGGTCATGAGAGACTGAATTTAGAGTAGCCAACCAAGTTAACTAGTTTCTTCTATTTGTCATCCTTTTAACTAAATCTTGAGGTTAAAATTGACTCACTAATATTCTCTCCTAAGATTATTATATCTAAAACCCTGCCTTAAAAAAATCTCATAAATATTTACTCTTTTTTTTTCTATTTTATAAGGTAAATAGACCACATTTGAAACATTAAACAGTATTTATTTGTCATGTACTTGAAAACTATTTACTTCATGGTGAACAGTAAAAGAAAATTCTAAACAAAGTTATGTTGTGATTTAAGATGTAATTCCTAATTCCTCCAACAATCAGTCTTAATACTTTAATTTTAACTTATGTGATTACTGAACAAGTTTACCAAAGTACCACAGACAGAATTATAGAGCTGGTTAAGGTTCAAATAGTTATAGATTGTGTTATAAAATTTTGTGTATGCTTGGAATTCAATATAGTTCTATAAAATTAATTTGGAAGAGATTAATAATATTTCTTTTTGGCTCATCAGTTAAAGGTGCTTATTTGTAAAGCCAGATGCACATAGTGGAACATACATTTGGAAATTGTTTGCAATAACAAATGTCTCTGAGATGCCCATTCCCTCTCTTTTCCATGAGACTTGTCTCCTTTTTTTTTTTTAGATCATGGCAGTTTAATCTAGCTCCTCTATTCTTTGGGTATGTTAAATATAGCTAAATCAATTTCAAAAACTAACTTATAGATTAATGGATGTCTTTTGTAGCCTTTAAAAGTACTAAGTCTCATAAAATATATATGTATAGATTACATAAACATATCCCACTTCTGCTGAATTTTAAAAAATTATGAAATTTTTCATGTCTTCATCTTTAAGCCAAAAATGTTGCTACATAATACAGATTTCTTATTTATTTTAAATTCTGTCAGCAGATCTTTTGTTCATAGTTTACTCTCTATAGCCTCATGTGCTTTAAATATGTAAACTCTACTTTTTGTTAATATCAGACTTTCCCAGATGTCAGAATATTAGAATATTGTAATTGGGTTTATACAAAGCCCATGATGGTTAGTTATTAATAAGCATTCATCACCATGCCTGACTAAAACTGTGATTTTAAGACGGTTCTTGTCTTGTTCGTGCTGGTTTTGTTAGATGATAATCACTGAGGTTATAATCTAAGTCTTATAAAAAGCGACTTACTATGATTTTTGTTCTTAGAAAAACTATAAAAGCTCCCCATGTCTTAAGAAAATTCACTGTATATAAACAATGTTAATGGAGTTTGTCTAAGCTTCACTTAACAGTCATAAATATTTCTTTAGTTAAGCCTTAAAATTGTTCAACGGTAAAAGGTACTTGTTTAAAAATTACTTTGTGTCTCTCATATTGTCTCTAATTTATGTTAAAATCAGGCTTGCTTAACTCAACAATGGCCAAATATTATCAGTCTCAGTCAAGGTTTCACTTAAATAATTGTGTCATTTCTGCTACTTTAAGTTCATTGCTTATAGAGATATTGATACTTAAAACATGTTTCCTGCCCTAAAAAAAAAACCTTCAATTGCTGTTCTGCTTCCATTTCGGGGGGGTGGGGATAACTGGTACTTTCATTGGTATACAGACTAGCAAAAGTTGTTTTCAAACACAGATGCTAAGTTTTTATAGTGTCTTTCCTTTTTCCTGGCATATAATTTCTAGGTTAAATCAAGTAATTGATAAAATATTATTTTCATGGCTACTGAAATGTTCTGCCTATACTTATAACTGACAGATACTTAAAAGATAGAATGTGTCTGCTTTCTATGTCCCAGATATGGCTTACACTGTCACCTGACAACTAAACTTAAATATTAATCACAATGGTTTAGAACTATTGTGTCATTCTCTAGCCACATCTGCTTTGCTAACCAGATATGTACTACACCATTTTTAACTAGTCTGTTTTGCTAATCAGATATGTAGTCTTTCTGAGTGAGTAATAACCATACGTAGAAGACAAAATCAATTGAAAACATTGGAGTTAAAAGGATGACCAATATTTTGGTTCCTTCTCCTGGGTCAAAAGGCCACAGGAGATGATGAGACACTTGAACCTCTAGCCTCTAAGTTACCTGTCTTTTTGGTCAGACAGGATGTGGAAATCCAGAAATGAATTCCAAGTCAGTGCATCTGCAACAGGAGAGTCACATCGGAGGAAAATCAGTCCCCCAGGCTTCCCAAAAGAGGGGGGGCCACCTGGTCAGCATAGCCTTGACTTGTCCTAGCAGATGACAATGCTGAGAGTCATAGAACTCCTCACAGATCCCTTAAAGTCTCTCCTACAGTGCCATTATTGACCTTCAAAATATACAGTTAATTCTGGCAGCCCACATGGTCTTAATCATCAGTAAGAAAAATATAGCTACAATATCAACAATAATCGGCTCCCCTGTCTAATGCTGACTTACAGTATAAAACTGTAACATTAACTCAAGTCTTCTGCTTCTGCCTGTTCCTGAATAACTTCACCTACCCTGACCCCAGCTCCTTCCACTTGCCTTAGCCAGAATCAGAGCTATTCCTTGGGGCCCCCTCCTTCCTTAGTCCTCACTCTATTTCATCCAGGGATAAGTACACTGCCACCCCAATGGGCAGTTTCAAACTTAAACTCTCCTGTGTTCCTACTCTTCCTCTGATCCCAAAATGCCCCTCTGCCTCCACTTGCCCAAACCCCTCTATCTCTCACCTCTGAATGCTCATCCTCCCTTTACACCTGGTGTTTTGATACCATAGCTGTTGACAAGAATAACAAGCTCCTTTATTCTCCCTTCTGTCTTCTCATGGAGTGCCCTGAGTTGATCTCCCTCACCTTCTTTATAATAGGTGTCTGCCAGTGACTGCCCTGAAGCCAGCTCAATACAGGGATGGTAGGAGAAAAGTCTCTGTTTCATTCAGGACCAAGTCATAACAACATTCTACACTGGTACAGTCTATATCACCATTTTGCCACTTCTAGCCACCATGAAACTGCCCCCTGATCATCTGCCCTGAAGAGAGACCCATCCACTGCATTATTCAGCCTCTCCCATAAGAACTCATGTCCTTTATGGTCAGCATGAAAAAAAATTAACCTTCCTATCTTATCATTAACAAAAGGCTAGAATGTTAGGTCAGGACAAAATGGAGTCACCAAAGACAGCAGGAGGGCAGTAGAGACATAAGGAAGTGGGTCATTCATATTCCTCAAGGAATCACCCAGCCATTATCCCTTCCTTGCCTAACAATACCCCAGGTCTAGGTTTCCTGCCTTCTTATCTCCCACCTGGTCACTTCCGAATCTTACACCCCAGTCTAATGTAAAGAACAAAGGAGTTCCTTCCCTTCCTCACCTTTCCCCAGCTGAAGAGCTCATATAGCCCACTATCTTTATTCTCAAAGTTGACTGCTCGGCTCTTGAAAGTCAGTCCTGGGAGCTTGTGTTTTTCCCAAATAAAAGCTTCCATCTTTGCCTCGGAGTAGTCTCTGTGGTCTTGTTCTCTCCTGAACCTTACACTCCTGTCTTTACCTCCACAGTGCTGGGTGTGTTCTGTCATGCCTGGATTTTTACATGGGCGCTGGGGACCCAAACTGAGTTCCCCATGCTTTTGTGGTAAGTGCCTTATCATCCGAGCCATTTCCCCAACCCTCCCTTTAACCTTTTGAGAACAAACTTGTAGAGGGCCAGGGATATATCTCAATGGTAAAACACTTGCTTTTCTTATGTGTGGCCCTCAGTCCCATCCACAGCATCAATCAGTCAATAATAAAGTCACAGAAAATATACTTTTACTGGGCACAGTAGCACAATCTTATAATCCCAGTACTTGGGAGGCTGAGGAAAGAGGAGTGTTGTGGGTTTGAGGTCAGCCTGAGCTATAGAATGAGAACCTGTCTTGGAAAATCTACACACATGTAAACTCACACATATTCTTTTAATTTCAGAAAAGTTCTAGATGTACAGAAAAGTTGTAGAGTTGGTTAGATGGCCTATGTGGTGGTTTGATTCAGGTGTCCCCCACTAACTTATGTGTTCTGAATGCTAGGTTCCCAACTGATGGGAATTAATGTCTCCTAGAGGGAGTGAATTGTTGGTGGTGGGCTTATGGGTGTTATAGCCAGTGTCCCTTTGCCAGTGTTTGGCACACTCTTCTGTTGCTATAGTCTACCTTATGTTGGTTAGGAGGTGATGTCCATCCTCTGCTCATGCCATTGTTTTCCCTTGCCATCATAGAGCTTCCCCTAGAGTCTGTAAGGCAAAATAAACCCTTTTTTTCTCCCAAAAGCTGCTCTTGGTCAGGTGATTTCTCCCAGCAACGTGAACTTGGCTGCAACAATCTACCTCTTGCAAAGTGATTTTTTCCCATGAATATCTCATGCTTGTATGCCATACCTCCCACAACTAATACACCAGTGCTGCTACAATTAGTTAATTCCCATAAATTCAATGTCTTGTTCTCTTTCTAAAATCCTTCCAGAACCCCACATTTCATGATGTCATTGCTCCTTTGTACCCTCTTTGCTGTGGAATTTTCTCAGATTCCTTGACAGTTTTGAGGAGCACTAGCCAGTGATTTGGTGAAGGCCTTTGCTCAGTGAGGATTCAAGCAACGTGTCCCTCAGGGTCATGCCAGGGTTCTAGATGTCAGGGAGAAGGCTTCTACTTCATCTTAGCTCAGAACATCAGACATCTTTTGCCTCCTCCAAAACCCAGTGGCTTTAGGCCACAAGAATCATTCTGCCAGCCTGCAGCACCCTCCCCCTCCTCATTCATCCTTGGCTGGTAGCATCCTTTGCCATTTATTCTGCTAAAGAACGGAACTGTGGTTGGAACTGAGCTGGAAGCCTCCTTTCTTCTGACTAGGTATCATAGTGCTAGAAAGTGCTATTCAAGGCTTTTGGGGAGAAAAGTCATCAATAGTCTTAACCAGTGGTTGACCCTGTGAGCCATACAACTGACCAGTTAGGCAATATGTGTCCACTGATGCAATAGTGGCATGACCGCTATAGGAGCAACTGCTCTCTGATTTGATTTGAGACCTGTTCCTTGGTAGGAAATTTATGCCTGGTACTGAAAACCAAGTCAAAACCCATGACTAGGAAGGCCATAGGCAATAGGAAGAAGTTACTACCACTACTGACTAAATGGGTGTGTTGTACCATCAGATTGTCCTTTAAATCATACTGTTTATATCCATAAATGAGTACTTCTCTTACCTCTGATCATACAAGCTTCTTTCTGTAGATGATGGTGTCTATTGGGGAGACTCAAAATTAGTTGAAGTGCTTGAATGAGTGAATGTTGAGTGCTCAGTGATCAATAAGGCATCTATACCATGCCCTCCAAAGCTCAGGAAACATTGCAGAAGAGGTAATGAAAAAAAGTAAGAGTCAGAGAATGAGGAGTGTTTGGGATTGACAACTTCCTGACCTGAAGTGGCCATTGCACTCCTGACTCTCAGTGACTGTCATTACTTGCATTAGACCTTCACAATATTGAACCTGTCAATATTCCATTCTGGATGATGGAAGAAGGAACAGAAAAGACATCAAGTACAGGAGAGAATTGCTGGAAAGAACAAGGGGCTCAGTGGAAGAGGGACAAAAGAAGGGAATGAGAAAAAGTTAAGATCAAAACACATTATATATATATATATATATATATATATATATATATATATGTATGTATGTATGTATGTATATGTATATGTTGTCAATAACAAATTTTTTAAAAGGCCAGAACCATTTATAAATTGGGGATGTGCTTGACAGTAGCTGCTGAAAGAGAAGGTGTGTATCTATAATTAGTTGCTATACAGGGCGATTTAAAACATTACTCATTAGCAGTGGGTTATTTCTGTCAGAGACGTGAATGGTGTGTAAATTTTCTCTCCTTGTCAGGGAGGTGGAGAGGTGAGCTTAACTTTGGTTTTCTCTGAGGTAATTTGTGTCTGTTTCTTTCCTAGTTTTAGCTCTTTGTTACAGGAATCAGGTTTATCTTTATTTTTTAGGTTCCTCTTTAATACTGTTTACCATTACTGCTCCAGAACCCTTCATTAGAACTGAGGTGAGGGTTGTGCTAAAAAGGACACCAGATTGCATCAAATGGAGAACTTTACACCGATATCACTGAGGAGGGAAAATAACTAAAATCTTACATAAAAGATGAAAACATGGTAGAGCTTCTCATTAAGTGTAGTATGTCTTTAATGGTATTGATTTTTAAGAAAACAAGAGGGCGTCATTAGTAGACAACCCACCAGTATAATCCTTCATTAAGAGAGACCATGAAGTCATCTCCATATTCATTCCTATAGAGAGCAAACAATAGCATTTAAATTGATGACTATTTCCTTTTCATTGACATATGACTGTTGTATACATTATTTTGTACTATTCAGTGATAGTAGATGTGAGCGTAATTGACCCTGAGGGCTGGAGGCATGAGGTGGAGCCCCAGGCCTTGCAAATAAGCCTACAGCGACTCATCAGGGTAGGCCCCAAGGCCCTGAAATGTGTGGTTTTGCCAGGAACTCAAGCAGTTTAGGAAAGCAAAACCAAGCAAAAACCATTCCGTTACCCATCTCTGGAGAGCAACAAGCTGTGAGTTTAGTTAGGAAGGAGGTGCAGACTTGTAGAGGAGGCAGGATTGCTGGTGGTTCGCCATGTTAATTACCCTCCAATAGTAATACACTTTTGAAATACACTTCAAAAATAATTATGAAGGACCAATTTCTAAAGAGAGAGAGAGAAAAAAGTTATTTTAGGATCAGATCAAGCACATTATCGGCCGTCCCTCCCTCATACATGCACGTATTTACTAAATGTACTTTGCATGCCCTACTATGGTCGCAGCATTACGGCTAGGTTCTGTGCTTACTGGAAGGTGGAGCCGTCAGTTGGAAAAAGGCATCCGGTAAGGATATGCTAAGCTTTGCTTCCATTCAATTCAATTAAGACACAGTTATTATCTAAACATATATATATATATATATATATATATATATATATATGTATATATATATATATAATTACGGGCAGTCATTATCCAGATTGTTTTCCAAAGGCCAAATTTGACTCAGTGTGCCCTTACTGAGACAGTCAGCAGTTACATGAAACATCTCTGCAGAACAAAGAAGTCATTACCCAGGAGGTTTAGCTCAGGAGGAAGGAACAGAGAAAGAGCTCAGGGTGCAAAGCTCTTTATCTTGGTTTCCAAAGTGCAGCAGTTTAACATTTAAAAGGCTACTCTTCAGAACATTCCTCCCCCCTCCCAAAGTTTCTTTCTACACATTTCTAGACAGGCAGTACAATAGAGTCCTGAACACCTTCCATTCTCCAGAGAGGAATGTTCTGCCTTTACTTATGTATTAGATAAAAATAGCGTTTCTCATCTTTTCAAGCCTGCAGACAGGATTATATTTGAGTGTAGGTCTTCTAGTTTAAAATGTGAATCGTTAAGCAGGATATAATGCAGCTGGCTCTTAACCTGGGTGTTGTGTTCATGGAAATACTACAATTCTAACTATTTACCTTTATGGAATTTACAAATAAAGTAATCTAATAGATAAGCTCACCAAAAGAAGATTGACCACTTAGATTTCTGATATTAAAGCACAGTTGGGGTGCAGAGATGGTTCAGCAGCGAGAGGAGAGGTGCTTGTTTGTAGAGGTTTTACTTCCGCAGGACCCACATTAAGTCAGGTGCACAGGGCTTGACTCCCCAGCCCACACATAAATCAAGTGGTGGATGCTTCTGGAGTTTGTCTGCAGAGGCAAAAGGCCCTGGCATGACTATTCTCTCTCTGTCTTTCCCTCTTTCTCTGTCAAATAAATAGACAATATATTTTTTTAAAAAATAATAAACAGTTTTTAACTGCTGGGGAAGTCAGATTGTAGTTAGAGGGACTTCTTACAGATGTTCTGTAGAAACATGAAGTGTTCTTATTTCAGAATTTCCAAGTCTCATTGATTTCCCAACCTCCTTATATCACAACCAGAGAAGTGCAAGGACTTGCCCCATGTCATGTTGCTGAACATCAGTCTTTCTCTTTCTGCTCCAGCCTAGCTTCTTAAATTGTGAGTTGCAACCCTACCCAAGACTGTACGACTGACTGTGAGGGTGCGGGAATATTTGGCAAGATTATCAGTTCTCTGAATGCACGACAGCCACAGATCAGTTCAAAACAAACCGGAGATGCCTTTGGTGGTTTCTGGTGGTGCTTAGTCCTGTTCCGCTGCACGCCGTCACTAGCCTCAGCTGTGGGCACACACCACGCGCTGTGTGCACACGCCGTCAGGAGTTCAGTGCACGCACGCTGCCTGAAGGACCTAGACTCAGATTTGAGGCCGTTGATTGCTATGAAGTGTGGTATTTGCTGTACACACAACGCTTCTGCTTTTACAGAAGCATAATAATGGCTTATTTATGAAAAACAGACCTCCATATTTCCCTCCCATCATCCCTTAGAATGTGTCGATTTAGTGTATCTTTAGATTACATTGTGTTTGAATGTTTGATTTTCAAAATTGCTGTGTGAATTGCTAAATTGTATTTCATTTAAAAGGAAAAGTTCAGTGACTTTTTTTTTTTGGTGTTTCAAAGTAGGGCCTCACTCTAGCCCAGGGTAACCTGGAATTCACTATGTCGTCTCAGGGTGTCCTTGAACTCATGGTGATCCTCCTACCTCTGCCTTCCCAGTGCTGGGATTAAAGGCGTGCGCCACGATGCCCGGCTAAGTTTAGTGATTTTTTTTTTTTCAAAGTAGGGTCTCACTCTGGTCCAGGCTGACCTGGAATTAACTATGTAGTCTCAGGGTGGCCTCGAACTTGTGGCAATCCTCCTACCTCTGCCTCCAGAATGCTGGGATTAAAGGTATGCACCACCACGCCAGGCTAAATTCAGTGATTTTTGACTTGGAATCAGGACAGTTTCCAACAGTTTCTGAAATGGCCCTGAAGGGAGTTCTGCTATTTTGTACTATGTGTTTATGTGAAGTGTCATTTCCAACATCACCAAACCCTCAATCATGGTCCAATTCTTGATATGGAATTTATATGTAGCAGACATTTTATAATGATTGTTGTTATTTTGGTTTTATTTTTTGAGTCAGAGTTTCTCTCGGAAACCAGGTCAGCCTGAAAGTCACCCGGTAGGTCAGGCTGGCCTCATCCTTGCTTACCTCTGGTCTCAGCCTCCTACTTGCTGGGGTTATAGGCATACACCCCTTCAGCTGGCTTATAGTGATAGCTTTAAAATATATATATTTGTCTGAGGAACAGACAGAAAGAGGAGACACAGACAGAAAGAGAATAAATATGGGTATGCCAGGGCCTTCCATTGCAAAGAAACTCCAAACACATAAGCCGCTTTGTACACCTGGCTTTATGTGGGCACTAGGGAATTGAACCCAGGAAGTCAGGATTTTCAAGCAAGAGACTTTAACCACTGAACCATCTCCTCAGCCCTGATAGTTTTGCTATCGGGATGAAACGTGCAGAGGTATGTGGGCAAGCAGATGAAGCAATGGGCTAGAACTACTAATCCACACCATAAATATTCAGTGGAAACTTCTCTGGTTTGGTCACATCTTGCCATGACATCCTAAAATGCTGATAGAATTGATGTCCTCTTCCATGTGATCCATGGCACGTGCGTCACCCGTACTTCTGATAGTGATGATAAAGCGTGTTAGTGCTTATAAAAGTTTGAGTTGATTTCATCCCAAGCAACTTCAGTTAGAGAGAAGGAGACAGATATGAAATGGCTGAATTATAGTCAGTGTTGGCCCCTTGATACATGGCCTGCTTGGCACGTTGCCCTCTAAACACCGGTGGCAGAGAATTTGCCTTGTTCCTGTGGGATGGAGGGTTGAGGAGGAGCTATTTCTGGTGGATTAGTAGGGAAATATCAGATCTGACTTAACTGAGGACGAGGGTGTCAAATGTGCAGTTCAATGCACTACCACTGAGCCACACCCCTAGAATGTCCAATGTGAGTATGAAGCCAGGAGGAACAGAGACTCCCATGACATGAACCATTTTGGATGGCAGGAAGAAAGCAGCAGTCCAGCGTGGTGGCAATGCCCAGCACTTGGGAGGCTGAGGCTAGGAGGATCACATGTTTGAGGCCAGCCTGGGGTACCCAGAGAGACCCTGGCCCAGAAGAAAGAATACAAGGTGAAGTAAAAAGAAAAAAGAAAGCTGGGCTTGGTGGCACACACCTTTAATCCCAGCACTCGGGAGGCAGAGGGAGGAGGATCACCATGAGTTGAAGGCCACCCTGAAAATACATAGAGAATTCCAGGTCAGCTTGAGCTAGAGTGAGACCCTACCTCAAAAAACCAAAACAAAACAAAAAAACATAAACAAAAGAAACTCACATATAAGAAAGCAATGAGTAAAGTGATTTGATTTTGAATCAGGGTTTTCTGTAGCCCAGGCTGACCTGGAACCCACTCTGCAGCCCAGGCTGACCTCCCATTCATGACAATCCTCCAACCTTAGCCTCTGCAGTACTGGGATTAAAGGCATGTGCCACCACACCCAGGCAACAAGTGATCTTTCGAAGCCACAAAGGACTGAAAGACTGCTCTGTTGACACTGATTCTGGTAGGCCATGGACAAGCTCAATCATGGATAAGGCCGAGAAAAGAGAGGAAGGAAGGTTCTGAGATGAGGGGAGGTACTTAAGAAACAAGCTCTAGACAGATGAGAACAGAAGCGCCGCCTCAGAGGCTCAGGGCCATATTCCGGCTCCGCACAAGAGATGCATCCCACAGGAAAAAGCTCGAGGAGGAAGAGGAGGAGAAGGGACGAGGAGGGCCACTTAATTCCTGGCAGAACATCAGCAGGTAGTAGTGGCTTCACAGGCCGCAGCAGTGGCTGGAAATCACGAGACTCTTACAACACAGCAGTCCTGTGGCTTGCAGATGGAGAAACACACCTGCCCAGGGTGTGTTGATTCTCTCCTTGCGGAAAGAGACCTGAGATGTCCTCCAGCACAGGGCGTCCGATGCTCCGGGTAGTGGCAAAATCCAACGAAGCCTGGGAGCAACAGGAGAGACTAGTGCATCCCCCTCGCAGGAACTCAGGAGCGGGTAGGGCTCAGGCAGGTAGATGTGGAGGGTCAGTGAATTTCTGCTCATTGTGTCAGGACGAGCTCAGGGCCCTCCACCCATCTAATCTGCCCTTTTGTGCACGTGCACTACGCTAGCTCCCCTCATTTTCATAAGGTCATTGCAGCAGCTCCAGGCCTCACGTCCTCACATCATACCCAAAGTGGAAGTGTTCCAACCATCGCGCTGGAACCTGGGAAGAAGGCCATCCCACGTCACCAGACTCCAGGGACTGCAGCATTGTGAAAGACTGAAAAGTTTCTCGCCGGATGGTCTGTTCAGTCTGTGAAAGTTAGCTCCTGTTCTTCTAGTAATATGTCATGTCACCGTATCTGTTATGTGATCACAGAGCTCCTTGTGTCCCCAGAGCCATCCCTGTCTTCCGAGTCGCTCATCAGTGTCACTGACCCGTGGAGAGCAAAGTCGAAGACAGGCCCCGAAGACCAGCTGGCCTGCCTGGAATGAAGTCTCTGCAGACTCCACCCCCTTCTCTGGAGTGGAAATGCTTTCCTGATGGAACCACTTGGTTAGCCAGCTCAGCTGGAGGTACAGCTTACTGGTAGAGTCCTTGCCTAGCATGCACAAGGTCCTGAGTCTACTCCCCAGCACTGAAGAAAAAGAAGAAGAAAAGATTCAGCTCCACGGATGAAACTGGGAGGATCACACCTCCATGCTTCCTTCGTGAAAAGACACTAATAAGGCCAGGCTTGTGTTGTCAAAACTAAACCAGCGGAAGGAGCAGCCAATGGTGTCTGCCCCATCCACCCCTCCTTTTCCTTATTCTTCTTTTCTTTTAACATATTTTATTTATTTATTTGTTTGAGAAAGAAAGAGAGGAAGAGGCAGAGACAAAGAGAGAATGGGCACACCAGGTCCTCCAGCCACTGCAAACGAACTCCAGACACATGCACCCTGTTGTGCATCTGGTTTATGTGGGTCCTGAGGAATCGAACTGTGGTCTTTAGACTTCACAGACAAACACCTTAATCACTAAGCCATTTTGCCAGCCTTCTTTTCTTCTCTTTCCCCTTCCTTCCTTCCCTCCTTCCTTCTCTCCCTCCCTTCCCGTCCCCTCCCCTCCTCTTTCTCTCTTTCTCCCTTCCTTCCTTCCTTCCTTCCTTCCTTCCTTCCTTCCTTCCTTCCTTCCTTCCTTCCTTCCTTCCTTTCTTTCTTTCTTTCTTTCTTTCTTTCTTTCTTTCTTTCTTTCTTTCTTTCTTTCTTTCCTTCGTGTGTGTTTCTGAGGCTGGAACAATGCTGTGTACGCCGGGCAAGTGTCTACCACGAAGCCAAGCCCTCAGCCCAGCCATCTCCTCCTTTCTGTCAATGCATAGTAACAGTAGCTCCTTGCGGCGTCAGGTTTGTGTGGCCTTTGTCACATACGCACCATTGTGTAGCCATCACTGCCACAATCAAGAGAGAGGAAAGTGTGCTAGAAAAATGAATGACAGCCACGAACCGTGACACACCAGCACTTAGGAGGCTGAGAGAGGAGGGTTGCTCCAAGTGTGAGACCATTCTGAGCTACAGAGTGAGATCCAGTGACTAGATCTACAATCCCGCAGCCTGGATTTACTCCTGTGGTGCAAACGGTGTGGAGGAGGAGTGTGGACCCTTTGCTCCTTATGAGTTCATGAGGAGGGTGGCTGGGAAGTTTACAAATCTGACACAGGGAGGCACAGACATACTGCGAGGCTTGAAGAAGGAAGCGTCTGGCGCTCGGAGCCATGACCTCGTCCTCGTGACCTCTTACGACTTCCAGAAAGTCTGGTGGTTGCTTCGCATGTAATGTCCCCATAGCCTCAAGTGCTGTCATTGAGTTTCCTGCTTAGGCCCACGTGGTAGAGCTTTTGGGGAGATGGAGGCCTGCTGGAGGAGGTGTGTCGTCGCCAAGGTTGGACACCAGTGTGGAACCCAGCCCCGTGTGTCCAGAGCCAGGTCATGCTTACTGTTTGCTCTCTGCTGTGGATATATGATGAAGTGAGCTGGCTTCCTCCACCATGATTAAACTTTCCCTCCATATTATAAGCAAGAAATAAACCCTTCCATAACCTACTTCTGTTCCGATGTTTGTCCCAGCAACAAGAAAGTAACTGCAAGATCTTTTTGGTTTTATGGCACATGCATGTACGTGTAGTGTGTGCTTGCATGTTCATACGTGTGTGTGCATGTTCATGTGTGTATGTGCTCATGTGGAGGCCCGAAGTTGATGTCAAGTGTCTTCCTCAGTCACTCTTCACCTTATTCTGTGACAGAGGTTCTCTCACTGAACCTACTGATGTGGCTAGACTAGCTAGCCAGTGAGCCCCAAGGATACACTGTCCCCCCCTCCCCGGTGCTGGGATTACAGGTGTATGTGTGTGTGCCATGCTCAGCACCCATGGGTGCTGGGATCTGAAATCAGTTCCTTATGTGGCAAGCATTGTATCCACTGAGCCATCTCCCCAGCCCCTTCTAGGACACCTTGCTCACGTCACCAGCTGAGTGTCTGTCTTTGATCACAATACTGCACTTGACCTCGTGGGCTTGCTTTTGCACCTCAAGGCTTACCATCTTACTTGACCTTTGTCCTTTAGCTAGCCAGGCTGGGACACGTAGGTTCATTGTCGCATTCAGGACACAATTCCACTCGAGAAAGAGGTGGAGTCTGCAGAGGTCCCCATTGCAGGCAGGACGTGCTGGCCCTCAGGATGATCTTCAGGGCCTGCCGTTGACCTTGCTTTCCACAGGTAGAGGACACACATGAGCAGCCCAGAAGATGGGCATGGCTCTGTGGACACAATGAACTCTGTGATCACAACAAGGGGCATGGCTCCACAAAATCCTGATTAGTAGAAGAACAGCAAACACAGTAGCTCACATTTACAGACGGAAAGGACGACCCTGCGAGGGCCTTTTCAGTCTTCAACAATGCTGCAGTGTCTGGCATCCCCCTTAGCGAGTCCCACAGGCCGAACTGCAGCCACGGAAGCCTGGTACTTTCTTCCAGGGAGCTGGCGCCAAGGCTTGTCTCTGGTGCCCAGGGCCAGCATTTGCCTGGAGAGCGCCTTTGTGCAAAGTAGGAAAAGACTCCCCTGCATGATGATGCTTGATTTCTACCAGCCAGCATATTGTTGAAATACTCTCTAAAATTGTCATACTCAATACGCAAATCTTTGAGGCATGAACTCTGAATGCTGCCTCTTGGGGGTCGTGCAGTGCTCAGCACACACAGCTGTTACTGCAGCCTCAGGACCCAGTTGTTTGGGGAGTCACAATCATGCTCATTGTTTCCAAGTCTGGGCCAGCAGCTTGCAGAAGGCCTGACAGTTTACTAATGTGTTCATTTAGCAGTTCCATGGGGGTTACTACTTTGAGACACAGTAGTAAAGGCTAGATGGGCATTATCTCATTTAATCTTCACCAAACAACTGTGAGCAAATATTATTTTTAGTTTTATTTTAGAAACAAAGAGATTGGGACTAGGCTTCCCACGTGACTTGGCCTATTTCACATGAGACATCGCAGTATTGCCCACCTAGAAACCTGACATATGTTCTGAGCCTATCTATGTATACATATGCATGTTACTGGTATATTACATATGAAGCTCCTGTTAGACAGTGAGGGGTATTTATATCAGGGTATCTATTCTAATTCGCATTGTTGGGTTTCTCTGGTGGAAGGTGGAGAGGGGAAGTTCAAAGACACTCAGGGCGCTGTGGAAGACAATGTGGGCACATTAAAACTGCAGATGCAAAGGGAAAGGCAAGTAACTGCTTCAGCGACGGAGGTGATGGTGTGGCGCCTCCAGGTCTCTCACTTCAGAGAGGGACCGGCAGGCTTGTGCTCAATCACGAGGATCAGTGCTCCAAGTTGGAAGCTGGTTGGTTGGCAGACATTCAAGCCTGGAAGCCTGAGCCTTCACAGCCATAATCCCCGGAATGTGCAGAGACGAAGACACACCAGCTTCCTCCCAAGCGCAGGCCAGAGCGGGACTGGCTGGCCAGACACCTCGCTGTCCTTCTGCATTTCTGTCATCATGAGAGCAGCCTTTGGCCCCACAAGATGCTCTCGCTTAAATCCTGTTACCTTGCCTCCTTCTGTAAAGAAACTGATTAAGGCAAATGAGGAATGAAAAATTCGCCCATCAGCTTCTTGTCTGAAGGGTCCTTAATTTAACTGATTTCCTTCTTAATTAGATTTAGCAATTATGGTTGCCCATTCTCGAAAGGCGTTTCTGTACAGGACTCATCTTGTACCACAACTGCGTAACTGGCAGTTAAACTCACTTCATCTAAACCTGGTGGCTGGTGCTCCAATGTGGACAGTTCAGGAAGCACATGCCAAGCACCTTGCCAACCACTCTGAGGTGATGGGACCATATAGCAAGACAGGCTTCCTCCCTCATTCATTCACTCAGTCCATCAGCACTTGTCCAGTACTGGTGATCTGCAGACACGGTCACAGTGATGGAGGGTGCTGTCTGCCAAGCTGTGGACTTGCTGGACAAGCTGTGGGCTGGAACTCTGCTTGCGGGGGTGATCACTGTTTTGCTCAGGGAGCGTCAATCACCCAGCTGTGGTGCTGCAGACCGGACGAGGAGCTGGGACAGACTCTAATTGTCTTCAAAGTGTGATTTTATGTAATCCAAGCTGGCCTGAAATTTGCTATATAGTCTTCAGTTCCGGATCCTTTCGCCTCTACCTCCCAAGTGCTGGGACTATAAGGCATGTGCCACCATGCCCTGCTGCAGAGTAATTCTTTTTAAAATTTATTTTATTTATTTATTTGCAGAGAGAGACAGAGAGAGAGAGAGAGAGAGAGAGAGAGAGAGAGAGAGAGAGAGAAGGAGAGAGAGAGAGAGAGGGAGGGAGAAAGAGAGAGAGAGAGAGAGAATGGGCACGCCAGGACCTCTAACCACTACAAACAAACCCCAGATGCACATGCCCCTTCTTGCTGGTCCTCTTCCACCCCTCAAATAGTCCCCCTTTTGCTTTTGTTGCTAGGGGTCGTTGCTAGGGGGAAGGACTCTTGTAGAAAACGTTTAGGTTACGGTGCGACCCTCATTGCTAAATCTAATTAGGAAGGAAGTCAGCAAGATTAAGAGTCCTTCTTGTCAGAGAATCTAACAAGAAGGCAAGACTGTTTTATTGGGTCGAGGCAGAACAGATGTGCTTCCAGCTGGCCATCAGATGCCTGGTAGCCTGGTCCAGATGTAGAGAGAAACCTGAGTGTGGGGCTAGCCCTATGGCTGGCTGGTAGCTAGTGGCCCAGGAGCAAGAATTTTTTTTTTTTTTTTTTTTTTTTTTGGTGAAGAAACAGGTGGCACTGTCTTACTGTCAGGTTGCGACAGGTGACTGGCTGCATCTGCTTCCCTAGTCATGTTCACATGTAGTTGTTCCTTCATTCCCAAACTACTGACTTTCCAGTTCAAAAGCAGCCAACTGAGGCTCCAGTACAGCTACAGCTGTGCAATTTAGAAGCCCACGAACTTGATCTCTGTGCGCAACTTTTTTATAAGATAGTGAGAGAGACAGAGAGAGAGAGAGAGAGGGAGATAGAGAGAATTGGTGCGCCAAGGCCTCAGCCACTGCAATCAAATGCCAGAGATTTGTGCCACCTAGAGGGCATGTGAAACTTTGCACTTGCCTCACCTTAGTCCATCTGGCTTATGTGGGATCTAGAGAGTTGAACATGGGTCCTTAGGCTTTGCAGGCAAGCGCCTTAACCACTGAGCAATCTCTACAGCCCTGTGCACAATTTTTATGGGTTACATATCTCCTCCCAAGCTTCATACTTTGGAAAATTATTCTTCATATGTAAATGGTATTTGGAGAGGGGGACTTTGGAAGCTGATTGGAATTAGATGAAGTCATAAGGATAGGGATCCTGTGATGGCAACTGGGGCTTTGTAAGAAAGGAAACCCGAAAAAGCAGCTTGCTCTCCTCCCTCTTGGTGACCACCACGCCTGCTGCTGAGTGGGGCTGGGCTATGCTCCTGCGCCTTTGGCTCCGGAACTTGTATCCAAATAAATGTTCTGTTCTAATGTATTTTGTTTTAGAACCAAAAACAAATGAAGACAATCACACTGATTTCTTGCACTCATGAAGTGACATTGAGGTTCACATTTAGCGTGGCCTCGGGCGCAGTGTCTCATGCTTGTAATCCCACACTTGGGAGACTGAGACAGGAGAATTAAAAGTTGGAGGTCATCCTGGACTACAAAGTGAGTTCAAGGGCAGCCTGGGCTGCATAGTGAGACAAACTATGAGAGAGACTAGGCAGTTAGGGTGACTGGGCCCCTGAAAGTAAACAAAGGCAGGAAAGTCTGCACTTGATAGAAGTCAAAGATGGTCTGACTTCTTATCTCTTGCCTAGTTCCCTAGACTTGTTATTCCACAAACAACCAGAACCTCTCTTGGGACCCAGGCCCAGCCAGGCCAGCCAAGGTGAGAAGCCTCTAGACCTTACTCTCCACATGGGTTCTTTATCCCCCCAGCTCCCCACATCACAGGAGCTCTTGAAACTTTCTGGTCTCTCTTTTCTTTCCACAGACTTCTCAGGCCCTCCACATGGGTTCTCTAGCCATATGGATGCCTTTCCTTGGCTCTGTACTTCCCTCAATAAATATAATAATTTAATAATTGTCCTTCCCAGTCTTTCCTTATCCAATTCTTTGATTAAAATTAGAAACAAAACCTAGGGCTTGGGATTCAAGGGCTTTCCTGGACCCTGAGCACTCCAGTACAAGGCATCACAGAGGGTCAGGGAAGTTCTGGAAAGGAGTGAATCTTCTACCTTTGCTCTCCTGACATTTCAATTAACCTTCAGAGTCTATGAGAAATGCAGACCCCCCAATTCTAAGATATGTGACAGAAACTCATTCACAGGTTTATTTGACTCACTGCCCTGATGTCGCTTTGACACACGAGTTACAGAGACGCCTGCTTCATCGTCACTCATCCCCTCGTATCTTCTCTTCTTCCATGGTTTCTTTCCTTAAGCCATTAGGTTCACTCCCCTGCATGAATCTCTGTTGTTGTTTATGGTACCTCGAAAGAAAGCCTAAAGATGAATGAACCCTGAACCCCTTTAGTAGCAGAAGCCTCTTGAATGAGGACTTTAATTTTTTCTTCTCTCGTCTACAAGGAGCATTTCTTTCCATTTTTTCCTTGCAGTCTTGAGTGAAATAGCTCCTGTTAGCATTTATTGCTAGTGTTTTGGCCAGTTTCTGTATGTGCATGGGCTAGGGACAGAGGCTGCCTCAAGGTCCCTTGTACTGGTCACAGCAACATCCACAGAATGATGACAGCTATGCGGGCTCTGCCTCCAGATGTGAGTGTGTTTTCTCTCTCCCCACAACTTTGTGGTGGAAATTTGAAGCTTGGAGGGCAGGGCTGGCAGAGAAATGAATACTTCGTTGTTCCAGTAAACGCACAAAGGCTTGTGAGGGCAAAAGTCCCATGCAGGGGCAATGGCTTGGTGGTTAAAGGGACTTGCTTAGCCTGCTGATCCAAGTTCAATCCCCAGAACCCATATAAAGCCAGACACAAAGCAGCACAACTGTTTGAAACCCCAGTGTACCTGTGGTAACGGGAGGTGGAGCCAGGAGCATTGGGAAGAGAATGGGCCAGCTAGTCTGGCCTTCCCAACTGGAAGAAAGAGAGAGAGAGAGTGTGAGGGTGAGCTTATCTCAAATAAGGTGGAAGGGGATTTGTCCTTTAATCTCCAGATATGCGTAGCCATGCAACTATACACACACACACACACACACACACAGAGTGAGAGAGAGAGAGAGTTTGAGAGAGAGAGACTTAAGTCCTCCAGTTATTTCCTTTAACTCTTTCAATCAATATAGTATTGGAAATCCCAGAATTGATATTGTCTTTGGCTCTACCTGTAGGCTTTTTCATGGTAGTATGTAATGTAAAGTTTTTCATGGGGTAATCTTGGGCCTCCTCCAAGGGAAGGCTGAAGAATTGTACTTTGCAAGGATGTTTTTGTATGTGTATGCATATGAAGTGTGAATGCATGCTTGGATGCATATTCACACATGTATGGATCCACATGCATGACCAGGCATGTGAAGACCAGATATCAAAGTCGGGTGTTGGGATGGTTTGGGTGTGAATGTATGTCCCCCGTAGACTCAGGTGCTTTCTTACAGCTTGTAACCTGGTCTCCAGCTGCCTGGCTACAGGCAGGGGTCACTAGGGATGGATCGAATTCCAGCCCCGAAGTGCAGAGAGCAGCGTGGGCTCCGGGGGTCCTGCTTGCTGCCAGCTGTGTGTTCTGCTTCGATTCTGCCGGCTGTCAGGTGTTGTTCTCTGCTGTGGTGTCCGGGTGCAGCTTCTTCAGCGGCTGATGGAGTGTCCCCCTGCATCTGCGAGCCGAAACACGCCCCCTCCTCCCCTAAACTGTGTGTGCTTTGGATCTTCGTCTCTTCGCCGTGGAACTGACCACAACAGGTGTCTCCCTCAATTGCTCTTTGCTTTATTTTTTTTAAATAGGGGTCTCTCATGGAACCTGGAGCTCTTTGATCTGAGGAGCTAACCAGTGTTTCCCAGAAATCCTGTCTCTACCACCTATCATTAGATTACAGGCATGTACGCCCCACCCAGCTTGTATGTGGGTGCTAAGGATCAGAAGTCAGGGCCTCAGGCTTGCACAGCAAGCGCTTACCCACTGAGTCCTCTTCCCAGCCTCCATAGTGAGGATCTAAGCACTCAAAGGTTCTAGCAGCCGTCCCCAGGCCGTGGGAAGAGAAGTTGGCCTGTTAGCCACACTCCTAACAAAACAAAACAAAAACAAACAAAGCCATGTCTTGGCTGACTTGTCTCCTAACCATCAGAGGCCACGTGCAAGCTGCCATTTAGAAGTTGGGGCTGGGCATGGTGGCACATGCCTTTAATCCCAGCACTTGGGAGGCAGAGGTAAGAGGATCACTGGGAGTTCGAGGCCAGCCTGAGACTACATAGTGAATTCCATGTCAGCCTGGACTAGAGTGAAACCCTACCTCAAAAAAAAAAAAAAAAAAAAAAGAAAGAAAGAAAGAAAGAAAGAAAGAAAGAAGAAAAATAGAACAGGACTCCAAAAATTGGGGCTGGAGGGATGACTTAGCAGTTAAGGTATTTGCCTGCAAAGCCAAAGGACCCAGGTTCAATTCCCCAGGACCCACATTAGCCAGATGCACAAGGGGTGCACACGTGTCAGAAGTTCGTTTGCAGTGGCTGGAGACCCTGGCGTGCCCATTCTTTCTTTCTCTCTCTCTCCCTCTCTCTCTGTGTCAAATAAATAAATAAATAAAAATAAAATATTAAAAGAAGTTGGGAGAGGAGGGGTCCTTCCACTGTCTAGTTCTGTGACGGTGTTACAGAGCTTTTCACCACTGTGGCAAATACCCAATGGAAACATTCATTGTAAAAGGCGGAAAGAGTTATTTGGGCTTGTGGGTACAGTCCATGGCTGGCTGCCTTGCTGGGGGCCAGAAGCTGGGCAGTACAGCTTGGCAGAGCCAGCTCACAGGGCAGCGGGCTTCCTGGCAGCTGGGAAGCAGGTCGTGCGGAGGGAGGAAGGGAGAGGATTTCCAGGCCAGAAGGCTTTCTCCCCCTTCCCGTTTCCCTCCATCCCCGCCCCCAGTGTGGGTGACGGTGCTGCCCAGCTTCAGGGCGGCTCTTGTGCCCCCTGTAAACATGTGCTCTGAATGCTTGGTCTCAGGTCGATGGCAATTTGGGATGTGGAGCCTGTGGGCTTTGGGGTGTTAGCGGCAGCTCCCCCTTGCCAGAGTTTGGCTCACTCTCCTGCTGTTATTGTCCACCTGCTATGGCAGAGGTGACGTCCAGCCTCTGCTCATGCCACGATTTCCCCTGCCGCCATAAAGCTTCTCCTCGAGACTGTAAGCCACAATATACACCTTTCCTCCCATCAGCTGCTTTTGGTTGGGTGTTGTGTCCCAGAGGTTATAATTATAACACCCCCTTAGCTACTTGTTCCTGGAAATGACCTCACAGATGCACCTAGGGATGTGCTCTTCTAATCTCCTGTGTGACTCTCAGTCCAATCTATTTGAGAATCAAGGGGAGCCTGCACGGTGACTTGACCAGTCCCTTCAGCTCTCGGTGCCTTGAGTTTTTACACAGAATGACGCCGAGAGGTGCTCCTGCCCATGAGCATGTTGTGAGGACAAAAGAGATCCATTTCTAGCTGGGTGTGGTGGTGCACGCCTTTAATCCCAGCACTCAGGGGGCAGAGGTAGGAGGATCACTGAGAGTTTGAGGCCACCCTGAGACTACATAGTGAATTCCAGGTCAGCCTGAGCTAGAGTGAAACCCTACCTCAAAAATCAAAAACAAAACCAAAAACAAACAAAAAAAAGTGAGCCATTTCTAAGTAAGTCATCTGCTGCTGGATCTGACACAGAATCTTAAGGACTATATGTAAGTTTAGGTTAAATTCCAGAAGGAAGAGGATTGACCTAGCTGTTTCTCAAGAGGAAAAATGAACTTCCAAACACAGAAGGGATATGAAGAGGGAAAAGTGACTTCTTTTTAGAATTAAGTACAGTAGCTGGCCTCTTTCATCCATGAGTTCAGCAAATCACAGATGGAAAACATTAGAAATAAAAATATAACATGTGTACTGAACATTTAGGGTCTTTTTTCTCTTGTTGTCATTCTCTAATCGATACAGTATAATAACGATGTATGTGTATGTATATATGGCATAGATATGATTTAAAGCATACAGGAAGATATATGCCAATTATCTGCAAATGCTATTCTTGTCTTGTGGAAGGACCTGAACATTTTCTATACTGGCCCTAGAACCAATTCCCATGGACACCAAGGGGTGCGTCTACTGTAATGGGGTAAGGCTTGTTCCCACAGGTAGAGTATAGGGACATACCTCAATCTCTCCCTTGCAGAGAGAGGGTGAACCCAAGAGAGGACAGCAGGATAGACACATCATGCTGCTTTCATGCCTTCTTCCTCTGGAATCATCAGTCCATCTGCACCAGCTACACTTGCTTTGGGTTGGACTTCCAAAACTAAGTGAAGACCAAGAAAGATGATTTGCACATTGTAAAGACTCAGGGCTTGAATGAGCCTGAGTCCTGTTTTAGAAGTCATTGACTGACTCTAGGGACATCCAATTGTGTCTCTTATAAGGAGGATTGAGTGTTTTTTTTTTTTATCTTTTTCTGTTTTTTTGAGGTAGAGTCTCACTCTAGCCCAGGCTGACTTGCAATTCACTATGGAGTCTCAGGGTGGCCTCAAACTCTGGGCTATCCTCCTACCTCTGCCTCCCGAGTGCTGGGATTACAGACATGCACCACCACGCTCGGCTTTTGAATGTGTTTTTAAAAGCATTGATTTATTTATTTATTTGTGTGTGTGTGTGTGTGTGTGGTGTGCACATGCCACAGTGTACAGAGGGAAGTCAGAGGACTATCCAGAGGCATCTGCGCTTCTTTCTTTAAGACAGGATTTCTTGCTGCCATAAACAAACACCAGTCTAGCTGATCAGTGAGCCTCAGATTATCCTGGCTCCTCCCATGGCCATTGATATGGTAGGGTCACAGTCACATGTGCCACTTTGCCTCTGGCTCTATATGGGTGCTGGAGAATCAAACTCCAGTAGTCAGGCTTTGCAAGTAAACTTTTTGAACAACTGACCCATCTCCCCCAGCCTCTGGCTTTGAGATAAGATCTCATTGTGTAGCCCTGGCTGCCTTAGAACCCACTAGGTGGCCTGGACTGACCTACCTCTGCTTTTGGACTGGAAGGCTTGTAGGCGTGTACCACCGCACTTGGCTCAGAATGTCCTTTAAGAAGCTTCGAGATGGACGTTTTGCTTCTCCCTCCTTCCTCTCATATTCTGCCCCCCAGCAGCGGCCTTTCCCAGTGTTGAACACAAAAGACATTTATTGCATGTAATCGTTTTATAAAGCGGTCCCATTTCCATTATGAATAATCATGATACTGGCGGTGAAGGGGACCAGTAACTCCACATTTGAAAACTACTGAAAGGCTATGATTCATTTTGGTCTTTTTATTAAGAACCCTATCTCAGTTAGGTAATTTGAAGCCAGGTTTTACCCTGAAGCAAGTTTTCTCAGTCATGTTAAATTCATGGGGAAAAAATCCTCCGAGGATTTTGAAGTGAAAAATAGAGAGCATTAATAACAGAAACGTAGATGTAAAGAGTGCGGAAAGGCAATATGTTCTAACCAGTTACGGGAAAAATGGGTAAGATATTACTAATGAGCTATGCTGTCTTTATATTCCACCATTTTTTTCCATCAGAAGGAATATGAAAATGAGCTTTTAAATGCAGGGTGGTTGCCTGACGGCTCCCATCTCTAGGGATACTGTTCAGCTAGGGGATCATTTTGCTATTACCTTTACTAAAAACTCAGAGACCACACACTTAACAGAGCCTGGCAGGAAGTCAGCTCTTTAGACCACATGTGGTGAATAGATTGTGTGGGACCTCAGTGCGTCTTTGCAAATACACATGCGCTGTGTGCACACGTGCCAAGGCCAGAGGAAGACAGAAGGTGTCCTCGATTGTCCTTCCACCTTTTTTCCCTGTGTCAGAATCTCACTGAATCTGGTTCTCCTTGTTGTTTTTTCAGGTCCACTGGCTGACCAGTGAGCCCCAGTGATCTTCCTGTCTCTGTTCCACTCAGCACTAGGTACGCAGGCATACACACACACACACACACACACACACACACACACACACACACACACGACTCTGATGCAACTTAGAGAGAACTTTCTGACCCCAGCAAAGGCAGCAATGTCTGCTGTCCTCCTGCAGCGTCCTGGAAGTCCTTCAGTCCTAGAACCTAGTTGCTGGAATGATTGGTCTCAACTTCACTCGGTTGGAAAAGAATTTACTTCAGACACTTTGCCCTGTACCCCAGGGTTTTCCGACAGCAGAGATATTGACATTTTGGACCAGGAAATTCTTTGCTGGGGCAGGGGTTATCCTAGGCACTGCAATATGTTGTGTGGGATCTTGTTTCTTATGTCAAGATTAACCATTTTTCCAATGTGACAGTTTAGAAAAATGTCTCCTGGCATTGCTGATGTCTCCTGGGGGGCAAAACCGCCCCCAGTTGGGAACTACTGCCCTAGTTCTAACAGAAATCCTGACACGAGGAGCTTGATGAATATTTGCTGAGCTAACAAACCTGGGCTCAAATTAATGACTAAAAGGCTGAGTGAATCAAATGCATAATGATGTTGGCATAAGTAAACCAACCCAACATCTTATTGTAGCCTTTACACACTCATCTAATCAAACTGAAAATCTTCATTCCAACCAAGTCTCTTTATAAACTACCTCTTCCTTCCTTTCTTTCACCCTTCTTTCTATTTCATTCTTCTTCTTTCCTTTCTCTCTCTCTCTCTGTTTCTTCTTATTATTTATTTATATATTTTTTTGCTCTTGACCTATGGGTTCTTTCACATTCTCAAGCTTCATTTTCCTTTCCATCACTCAAAGTCTATGCTTATTCCAAGACAAAGAACTTTTCTTCCAAAAACCTTCCCTCCCTCACTTAGTTTCATTCCTACAAAATTACATGGATGTGGATATGACTTCTGGTCTTAGTGCTAGTAATTAGCTGTTTGTTTCCCCAACATTCTTTAGTGCTTCTTTTATAACTAAGAGAATAGCTCCTTGATGGGTAAGCTAACCCTGTGAGATTTTTTCCCCCCTTAACACTATTGCAAGCTTTATAGCCAACAGATGTTTAGCTTTTGCTTGGAGAGCACATTTTCTGTAAGTAACGGGCACATGTGTGAAATCTGTGTCATTTGCATGGTCCTGATACTGTTTTGTTTTTAAGAGGCATAGGGCTAACTCTTTAATATCTTTTAGTTTTTAGAATAAACTCATCCATACAAATATGAATAGAAATAGTTTGTAAATGGTATAGAATTTCTTTAAGAATTTCACAATAAGAAATACACTGCCACAGTTTGTCTTAAATTCTGCCTTAAACTCCACTTAGAATATTTCCTCAGTGCTTGGTAAAATTGTATTACAAGCTGGATATGATGGTGTGTACCAGTAGTCCCTGTACTTGAGAGGTAGAAGGCGGGTAGGGAGTTCAAGGCCAGCCTCAGCTATATAGCAAGTTCAGAACCAGCCTGGGATGCATGAAACCCTGTCTCCAAAAACTAAGCCAAGACAAATCAAAGTGGACACACAGCCCAGACACTATTAGAAACTGGAGACTCTCATGCTCAACAAGGAGAATCATGTTTTCTCTCGTATGGAGAATTTAGAGTACTGGAGAGATGACTTAGCAGTTCAGGTGCTTGCCTGCAAAGCCAAAGGTCCCAGGTTCAGCTCCCCAGGATCCACATAAGCCAGATGCACAAAGTGGCACAAGTGTCTGGAGTACATTTAAAGGGGCTGGAGGCCCTGCTGTACCCATTCTCTCTCTTTCCCTCCTTCTCTTTCTCTCACATAAAGAAAGAATTTAGGGCTGGAGAGATGGCTTAGTGGTTAAGCACTTGCCTGTGAAGCCTAAGGACCCTGGTTCGAGGCTCGATTCCCCAGGACCCATGTTAGCCAGATGCACAAGGGGGCGCACGCGTCTGGAGTTCGTTTGCAGTGGCTGGAGGCCCTGGCGCACCCATTCTTGCTTTCTCTATCTCTCTCTGCCTCTTTCTCTCTCTGTCGCTCTCAAATAAATAAATTAAATAAACAAAAAAATTAAAAAAATATTAAAAAAAGAAAGAATTTAGGTAAAAATTCTGCAAAAAGCAGGAACTATCTGGGACGAGGAAGAGGAGCAGGGGCAGTGGGAAAAGACAATGTGGAGAGGAAGCAAACAGGATCAAAGTGGATTATATGTCTTTGTGCAAATGTCACAATGGAACTCATTATTTTATATAATTGATATACGCTAATGAAAACTCGTTAAGACTGCACGCCTCCAGTCTTCCTAGTGCATCCTGCGCTGTAACCAGCTTGCGTCCTTTGTGGTCCTCCTTCCTCGGGCGCATGCGCAGTCTTGTATCCAGGTGTTTATCTCAGTGCCCAAGTTTGGAAATTTCCCCAAACTTGTGTTCTCCAAGGTGTTTCTTTCTCCTGTTGTTTCTGGGACAGCAGTCAGGCTTTCCACATGTGCTGGCTCTCCCTGGAGGCCTCTGATCCCCAGTATTTAGTGGCTGTAAGGTAACTCCTGGTATACAGGCCTTGTCTTTACAGAGCTCCTGTCCCGTGGCCGCACACAGAGACAGTATGAGAATGGGGGTGGCAGAAAAACACTCTAGCTTCTCACTCTCTATGATTCTTAGCACAAGCATGGAAGAAGCTTTGTGTTCAAGTCTTGTATCTGTGTCTTTGACAGACCATCTTCCTGCGGCATCGGTTTCTTTGGCTTTGAAGGTTCGGGTTCTCGGTTTATTACTTCTATGCCAACCCTTCTAAACCGCAAAACCCAAACACCTCCTGACCCTGTGCCTGGAGGTTTTAGGGCAAAAGCCCAGCTCCTCCAGACTCAGGCAATTAGTTACTTTTGCCTTTCCTCACCAGACAAATAGTGGCAAAAGGCAGAGGTTGATTCAATGTGGCCATGTTGGGAATAGGGGTGCATAAAAGGATCCAGTGACCCCTAAGGCTGTTTTCAGGGCATTGACATGAGCTTCAGGTTTGAACAGAGGAACAATCTTCATCAGGGTGGGGTCTGGTTGATCTTTGTCTCATTTCTGGCTCTGCAAGAGGGTCTGAAGAAGTTCTCATCCGTGTCATTGCTTAAGGGGGTCAATCATGTTCCTATGAGAAGATCACTTCTGCTCCAGGGGCGGCCTCCCCTTCGTGGATCTGGGGGCAGGGCCTGTCCTGCGCAGTTCTGCTGTTCCAGGAATCCAAGGTGACTCAGAAGAAAGGCCAAATACACTGACTTATCTCTGTGCCTTTTGCCAATGTCAAAGAGACTAATGCACCATGAAGCCAGAGATTCAGGCTGCCACTGTGCTCCAGTGACCTGTGGGCCCACGTGAGGAGTCAGTGCTTCCAAGTGCCTGTTCTGCCCCCGCCTCCTTGTGTCCCGTCTTCTTCACTTCCCACTTCTACAGCCTGTGTCACATGCACACTCAGCTCCCTGGCATGGCAGCTCCAGAGGGACGCTTCTGAGAAAGCACCTCTCTCTGAGGACCCGGGGGCTCCTGGTATCACGTGATGGCTTCCTCGGCACGTGGACTCCCATTCTGCTGCTGCCTTACACCTTGTCTTCAGGCTTAGTTTCTGTCTGTGAACGTGTCCCTTCTGTTACCTTCCTCCTCAAAGGCAGCTGTAGTCTTCTGTCCCCATGGTTTCAGTTTCACTGTTCTCCCCTTTTGTGTCTCCTCCAATAAATGACCTCTAATGTCATGACAAGTATGAGTTAAATGCAATGGTTCTCTCTCCTCACTTTTCTCAACCTGTGGAAAACTCAGCCCAGGTTTCAACGGCCTCCATACTTTTTCCCAAGCGTCTCACATGCAGCTTATCCAAAGCCAAACGTGACTTCCGTCCTCTCCTGTGGTGCTTTGAGTGTGAAATGCCCCAACATGCCTGTATGTGTGAACATTTGGTCCTCAGCTGGTGGTACTGTTTTGGAAAGCTGTGGAATCTTCAGGATGTTGAGTTTTACTGAGGGACCTGGGTCACTTGAGGGTGGTGTGTGAGGACCGTGAGGAGGTCAGGCCTTCCTTTCTCAGTCTGCTTCCTGACCTGATGGTGGATGCATTGTCACCTGCCTCCCCACTGTTGTGGGCAACTTCTTGTTGTTGGAAGAAAGCACCCAACCAAAAGCAGCTTGTGGGATGAAAGGGTTTATTTTGGCTAACAGATTCGAGGGGAAGGCTCCATGATGACAAGGGAAAATGTGGCATGAGCAGAGATGGACATCACTTCCTGGACAATATCAGGTGGACAGCAGCAGCAGGAGAGTATGCCAAATGTTGGCAAGGGGAAGCTGGCTATAACACCCATAAGCCCACTCCCAAAACACACCTCTGACAAGGTTCCAGTTCCCAAATTGCCATCAGCTGGGGATCAAGCATTCCGAACACATGAATTTATGGGGGACACCTGAACCAAGCTGCCACGATGGACTGTGTTGTGTCCCTTTCTCTCACATTGCTCCTCATCCAGTGTGGGGGTACAGCAAGCACCAAGGAGAGTAACTGGCATGCTCCCGTTTGTCCCTTTTAGACTCTTCTCCAGGCTGGAGACAATCTGTCTGACTTGCTCCTCACAATGTGGCTGGCCACACTTCTGAAGTTTTCTCTTTTCATGACAAAGATTAACAAAATTGAATTCTTTGCTTTTGTTCTCTCTTTGCTCTCGCCTATTCCACGAATCAGGGCTTTCTGTGCAAGAATCCCTGCACTAAAAGGGTTTGCTCTGAAGGCAGAGGAGCATCAAGATCAAGTTAAACCCAGAACCCAAGGTTCCCCATCTGTCACAGTGGAGCTACCCTGGGTGATGTGACCATTGATGTGAAGCAGAGCTGCCACACAGAATACCCTGTCACAGGTCGTGTCAGCAAAAGAAATAGAACACAGTGACAAGTAGCTCAACAGTAGCAGCGCTGAGCCGTTGACACTCTTGCCTAGAAAGGGGGAGGGGCTCACAGAGTATTCCAGTCACCGCTCCCTTCTCCTCCCTACCTGCCCGACTACATATAGTCTTGGGGACTGCTGAAGTGAAAAAAGGTTAGAAATTGACTGAAGTTGGAAGTCTTCAGAGATACAGCTGCAAGATAACATGGTCTATATGCGAGTTATCATAAAATCAACTGCTTCACAAGCTGAACTCTGATGGAATCCCTCCATTGCTGTTTTGGGGTCTTCTGTAACTGGGGTGAATAGACACTTATGCCTTCTCAGGGAAAATACATGTGGTATAATCACGAATGCTCACACATGCCTTTAACCTGATGTCTTACCACCTTATTGGTGGTTCAGCCCTGCCAAACGGCATTCTAGCCTTGACACGGGTCACGTTGTACTTTTCCAACTAGAAAGGCTTTCCTCAAAGCTCCCTTTGAAGAACCTAAGTGGAGGTAATCATTACCATCTGAGCTCATCATACTTCAAGTTTTAGGGTACAAATGCAATGGTCTTCATGCTAGTTACTGAGCCTACGGAGCCCGTGGGCTACAGCGTGAATAATGTTAACTTCTTTGGTGACCTGTTACCCATGCACTTTCCATCTCAAGATTTTGTATATTTTCTAACCTAATTTTGGATCACTCCCACTTGATGACTATTACCTTTCCAGGACTATAGTCTAATACTCTGAAGCCTTAAGTATGTAATAAACTTACTGTATTTTCGTGTTTTAATAAAGTTCCAAGGCCTAGTAATAATTTAGACAGTGTCCAATAAATGTGTCAAATGAACAAACTAATGGTTAACTGACTCGGATCTATGACCACCTCCCTTGTAAGTTAAGGCATCAGTTGCATTGGCTGGAATATCCTCTACCCCACAGGCATCTCCTGAAGCAGATGAGCCCAGGGCCGCGCAGGGCAGTCAGGGATCCACAGTTCAGATGCCACAGTGAGACGCTGCCTGCTAGACGGAGATGCGTGCACCCGCCACAGCGGGCTGATGTCGCGTCTACAGCAGATGCACTGCTACTTCCAATTTCACTGATCCCTTTCAGCTCTTTTCCTAATGCGACTTTGTAGCCATTCTCCAAATTTTTGTCATCTACTGTGTATGTCACCCTATTTTCAAGTATGTTAATCTTGTAGTCCCAAAACATATGTGAGACAATAACTCAGTGAAATCATCTCAATTAGAGCAAATACTATAAACATCTTCAAAATTTTCATGCAGGACCAACCTTGATGTAACTGAATAAAACTAGTTTAAATGATAACAACTGTGACAATACAAATGCCTACTTTATTTTAAAGTCTTTATTATCCTGAATATAAAAGACAGAAGTCCTCTACGATATAACAGAGTTCTTTATGTGAAACATTTTTTTACAAGTGAAAAAATAAATACCTCTTGGAATAAAGGCTTATATGCTAATATGTGCCATAAAAAAGTAGAATTTTAATATCTGACAAAATGTCTGTGCAAAGAAACAAATGCATAAACACATTACTGCTACATTAAGGCAATATGAAAAGTACACTCAGGAATCTCAGTAAAGTGACAGTGTAGGTTTCTAGCTTTCACTGAGCTAGTATTGCACCCAATGAGGTCATCTAGGTTTCCCGACATCCTAGAAAACTCGCTAGCTGACCGGCTTCCAAAATGCCCAGTGGGAGTGGGGTTTGGGAAATGGGACTGAGAATAAGGTAACACAAAAAACAGCCCCACTGAAAGATACAAAGGGGGCAACCAAAGAAATGCTGAAGCAAAGCACTTAAGAAAATACAAAAATAAAAAATACACATGAAAAGGAGACCTTATCTAGAAACCCATCGTAAGGTTATAGAAGGTTTGATCGTTCAAGAAAAGCCACACTCGTGGGCTGTCACAGGTGGAGCCGGGGACTCGGGAGAAATGGAGAAGAGCAGGCTGTTTCTGAGTGAGCTGGGTGTTCCCTTTGCAAGGGAAATGTTCTGTCTTTCCATTTTAAAAATACTCCATCAGCTCCAAAGCCCAAGGAATACTTGACTACTTCATGGGACTCTTCTAACCAAATTAGTGGCATTTTGCCATTAAAAGGCATGGGGCCCAGGGTCAGGGAAGAGAAACGGGTTAGGAACCCTCCTTCCACCTGCTTTCAGTGAGCCAGACTGTCCAGACCTTTCAAAAGTCACAGGCTCTCTCTTTGAAATCTACTTGCTTTCCACTCATTTTTGACCAAGTTGTAAAAGACAGAAATGACATTATGACAATGCCTATTTAAGAAAACTTTTCCTATTAAAAACGTTCGACACCCCATGACCATTACAAAAAAAGAACCAAGTAAATTCTTGAAACTAACTTACAAAATCTGCTGCCTGGGTGTACGTTATGGAGAAATACGACATCATTTCCTAAAAATCCCGTTTTTGGCTACATTAACACTTAACTGACAAAGACATCACCACCTCACCACCTATTCCTTTACTTGATCATAAAAACACGAAGTCCAAGGAATGCGTGTGCCCCAGAGCTCCTCCTGGTCCCCAGCACTGGAGCTGCTTGCTCTACACATGGATGTGTTTTTGCAGTGGGGAGTGTTATGTTCTTGTCTTCCTTTTTTCGTTGTTTTTTGTTTAAATGTTGCATGGCAGATGGGTGCTGAGAGTGAGCGGTTTCCTCACAACATTATCATAGTTTACAATAGTGCAGTCTTCAGCAAGTCGGCGTGCCGGGGACTTGCAGGGAAGGTCAGATGACGGTGAGGTTAAGAAGACTGGTGTGGGTTGGCAGGTAGACGTGCTGGACATGTTCTACGCGTGATCTGCACACTGGACACAACTGGAAAAGAGAAGCCAACAGACAGCGCCTGTTAAAATACCCGCAGGATTGGACTCTCTGATTCGCCCGCCACACGCAGTTTTCTAAGTTACCCTGTAGCCGAGGCCCCTGCACCTGTCTACTCTGGCGGCTGTGCAAGAGACACATCCAGAGTGGCCTGGGCTCAGCTAACATCAGCGGGCAGACGCCCTTGTGGCCAGGGAGTGTGGCTGTGCTCCTGGCCCAGGAGCCAGCTTTAGGTTCTGGTGACTACTTGGCAGGCACACACCCTTCATCAACCCAAGGACAGGTAAAGGCAGACACTCAGGAGATAAAGCCCACCACACAGGGACTCACTCTTGCCAGGCCGCCCTGAAGGCAGCTTCTGAAGGAGGCTTTACATCATTTACCCATTTACATCATTTACCCATTTACATTTACCCATTTACCCATTTACATCATTTACCCATGGTGACGGTGACACTCACCAGATGTTCCTGAGAGTGAAAGAATGATTCTAAGAGGAGATGTAAGTACAAAAAAGGAAAGAAATGCTAGACACAAGTTACTTTCTTTTCTTTCTTTTTTTTTTTTTTTTGTATTAAAACTAGTTTGACTTGCTAACAAGCAGCAAACAACCCAACTGGTCCCTGCGGGCACGCACAGCTAACAACCACAGTAAACAGCCCTCTACGGTCCAAACATCTGAGCAGTTTGCCAAGTATTTTATGCAAATAAAACACCTTTCTTCTAGGTATGAGATAATGAGAGGCAACCCAAAATGGAAAAGGCAGGCCTGGTCCTTGGTGTAGCTACTCGATGCAGTCACTTAGGAGTCTGAACTGCATTCATTCCCATAACTAAAAAGTCTGCAGTTTACGCAGCCACCAGCTGGAGAACAGTGGTTGCCCACAGAAACAAAAATCAACCAGCCGAGCAAGAAGCATACACCTGTGCAACAGTGGCTCACAGCCAACACAGGTAACCCACTGCTCACAACTGGCTCTGAAACCTACTCAGTAGGGAAGAATACCTATCTGGCTATGGGAACAAAGCCAGATTGCCTAGGACAGGAAACCAAGAGGGACCAGAGAGAACATCCACTGCTCTTTAAGAAGAGTGGACATTCACATCAGCAAGTCTCTCTAATGACTAGGCTTATCCCCTATACTTCATACTGCTCTCAATTTTGGCTGGAGAATCTCTTCTACCTTATAGACGGGGGAGAATTCTGTGGAGAACAGGATACATCAATACATCAAGCATAGATGGCTGGTTGCCTACCTGAGATGGGTCACCTCCACCTTATCTACCTAAGCCACTACAGAGGTCACGACCTGGGTCACTACAGAGGAAGTGGTGACATGAATACTGCTCTCATGGCTATCCTCAAAACCAGTTCCAGGGAGATGGTAACAGACACTGCGGTCACTCAAACCTCATTAAGACAGAGATCTAGAGGGTACAGAGAAAGCACCACTAAATCAGATCCCTAGCTGGTCCACCAAGGCTCTGGGAACATTGCAGAAGGGGTGGAAATATTTTACAAGCCTCAAGGTGGTAGGAAGAGCCAGAGGCACTGTATCTGCCTCCCCCCACAGGACTGACCGAGGCCTCTTGGATCCCACAATGAACACCAATAACCCCATAGAAGAAGACCCTTGGCAGAACTGGAGCAGGGGCAAGGGGGTCTAAGAGCACAATCATTTTATTAAAAAAAATCAACAAATAATAATTTTAAAAAGTCTTTGGTTTAATTGGGCTGGTGGAAACAACATGCAAATGCAAAGTGTTTCCAGAGGGAAGAGCGCGTTCGGTCACTGGGCACTCTCAGTTCTTTGCCCACTACGCACCTCACAGACCTTCATTCACTACTGACTGGGGGGTCGGGCGAGGCCCCTCACCTGCAGCTGCGAGGCGCAGCGCTCACAGCACACGGTGTGGCCGCAGGGGCAGAAGGTGGAGTTGACTTCCTGCTCGCAGCACACCACACACAGCATGGCCTCCCGCAGCTGGCGCAGCTTCTCCTGCAGCGCCCTGGTCTGCCGGCAGCTGAGGCCCTCGCAGCCGCTGCAGCTCATGCTGCTTTCGGAGGCCTTCAGCGGCGAGTTCGGGGGACTCTGGTCGCTTCTTGGGACAAGGTCCACCACACCTGCATTGTATAGAGCCCTCCTGGCATGGTCATAGACCTCCTTTGATGTTCTCTTAATGTCGAAGACATACTTCTTGCCAAGGTTAATGTTTTCATTCAGAAACAGAGATGCCAAATGGCCCTTCAAGTCACGACTATACTGCATCATGACAGCACTGGTCACCGTGTCACACCTGCAAGGACAGACAGAAGGTAGACTTTAACAGTGAGGAGCCAGGAAGCTCCATTAAGCAGACCCTTAGACCAATGAAAACAGTACATCAGCAGACATGGAATATTCATTCAATCTACCTACCTACCTACATATCTACCCATCTACCTAACCTATCCATCTGTCCATTTGTTCAGACAGCCACCTACCTGCTTTTTAATTAATTAATTTTTATTTGAGAGCGACAGGCAGAGAGAGAGAGAGAAAATGAGCGTGCTAGGGTCTCTAGCCACTGCAAACAAACTCCAGATACATGTGACCCCTTGTGCATCTGACTTATGTGGGTCCTGAGCAATCAAGCCTTGTACCAGGGTCCTCAGGCTTCAGACAAGCGCTGAACCGCTAAGCACCTCTCCAGCCCCTATTTTGTTTTTTTGAGACAGGGTCTCACTATATAGCCCAGGCTGGCCTGGAACTTGTGGTCCTCCTGCCTCAGCCTCCTGAGTGCTGGGATTATAGATGTGTGCCATCATGCTCGGCTTAGCGAGACATGCGACATGCTTAGTAGACATGTATTGTGTGTATGCCTGATAATAAGTCCTTCCCATTTTGTCTATGCTGTTTGCTCACCAACTCCACTGCTGTTCTGCAAGGGTCTTCAAGACAGCTTCCAGGAAGCAGCTGCACACGTGCAGGCAGGCCGGACAGGGTCTCCTCTGGCTGAGCGCTGCTCCCACAGCAGCCCATGCGAGAAGGGTGCTTCTCTTTACACCTTGGCTTTCATGTTACAATGTCTACAAGCTGTCCGTCCTGCTCCACACTCTGTTTTAATACAAAAAACTTGGACGGCTGTGCACCAACTACATTTTGTGGCTTTCTAAGTTTCTGAGTCAACTCAGAACTTGGCTGGAAAGTGCTCTCTGGAAAGAGGGACCTGGGTGGTTATTTAAGGTCCTCACTGTGGCCAGGTGTGCTTGTGTGCAAGCTAGTAATCCCACCAAAACTGAGTCAGGAAGATTCCCCTAGGTTTGAGGGCAGCCTTGACTCATACTAAATTCCAGGCCAGCCAGCCAAAGCTCTGTCTCAAAACAACAACAACAACAACAACAAAACAGGTAAAATAAAGTTAAGACTGAAATAAAAATGTATCCTCCCTGTGTAAAGTGTGAGGATTCAGCACAGGACCTCTCCTAGACCTGTGTTGCCCTTCTGAGGGAGGACAAAGAACAGGCCCAACCACTGGGGTTATCTCAGGAGGGAGTGGTGCAAGACAGTAAGGCCAGAGATAAGAAGAGCAGCTCACCGTGGACTTCTGTGGTGAAGCAGCCTATGCTGATAAGGACTCCAGAAGGACTACAAAACATAATGTTCAAAGCTGCAGGATTTTTACATTCTGTACAAGACTGACACAGTGAGAAGAGAAACTACAGAAACCCCCAGGCCACCTCAAAGTCACAGAGCTGGACACTAGGCTTCTAAGGGACACAGTGGTACGTACCTGTAGAAAGCATGTGTCTCGGTGATAGCTCGGTACAGCCCACTGGCAGCTCTGGTGCTGATCATTTTAAACAGGAGCACGATGCTATTCCCAGACTCCTTGGTGACGGTCAAGTACACATTCTTTCCTGACTGGGTGGCCATCTGTACCACAGGATAAGCTATCCTGAAAGACAGGAAGAAGGAAGAAAGCACACTTAGAACGAGCTACTTATCACAATATGTACATGACTTTGCAGGTTACACGTGACCCACCTATATATAACTTCCTAATCACACAGACAGCTGAAAAGCTGTCGCTTATACACGGAAGAGTGTGTTGGATCCTGTTGTGGTGTGCATGCATGTAAGGATATAGAAATGGATATGAAACGTTTATGGACACGAACAACTTATTTGAAAAGCACTAAGTCTGCCTCGTCAGCATACTTTTTAAGTTAGTCTCGAAGAATTAGGTGTCAAGGTCTGAAAAATGAACACCAACATGCGACATTTTAATCCTGAGAGATGTCTAGTGAATTTCTTTCTGCTTTCCACTTTCCCGATGAAAGCTAGACATTTATATGCTTAGAATTAAAAAAAAAACACAAAAAAAACCTGAAGGCTTGGGTTACCTGTTAATTGGGCTGAAGTCATCTTTGCAGATTGAGATTCCTTCGGGCCCAACCCCAATGAGGAGCTTCTGTCCTTCGCTGTCCCTCACGGCATGCCACTCCACGCCATAGTTTTCCATTGACGACACAATCTGCAGGACCTGGTACTCAGCTGAAGCCTGGCTGATGCCTTCCAACTCCTTATGCTTTGCAACAATGCTGTGGAACAAGGGGCAGAACAGAGATCAACTTACGCAGCCTTGAAAGATCATATAATTTTCACTAGGGAATTATAGTCATATGGTCATTTTAAAATTACAAAACATAAAGTCATTATTTCTGTTTTATTATTTAGTAAACTTATTGTAAACTACTTCTAAGATTTCTTAAGACTTCAACTATCAAATATTTAGTGGAGAACACATTTGGAGATGATGGACGGTGAAAACTTGAAAGAACTATGGAAAACTTCTAAGACAAGATGAACTTGTGTGTCAGAATTTCTCATACATTTGTCTGCATAACTTGGTAAGCACCAGGACAGTTGTCAGCATCATAAGGGATTGACTGGATCTTTTTGCTGAATACAGGATTGATTTTATGCCCTCCTGTGGTTCTTGAAGATCCCCCTTCCTGGGCTATCTTCCTCCCCTTGAGTGAGCTGGGTTCGTGACTAGCGTCTGATGAACAGAATTTGGTGGGAGTCGTGGGATCTGGCTCACTTCTGAGATTAAGTCAGCAAAGACAGATTTCTTTGTGGCTCTTCACTCTTCTGCTCTGAGTTGGCTCACCGTGGATCCCAAATCAGGAAAGGATGCTGAGGTCAGGTGGCAGGGGAGAAGGCCAATCAACACACCAGTACAAGTCATCCTTGATACGGAGCCCTCCCTCAGCTGGGTTGCAGGTCAGACTGTCGTCCAGTGGCAAGGTTTGGCCTCAGGAGCAGGCTCAAGCCAGCAGAGCCATGGCCAGATTCCCTGCCCAGGCCTTCTCAGCCACCAAGATCACTGCTTTAGCCAATGAGTGTGGGGGTGACTTGCTATACAGGAACAGATAACTAAGATGCCTATGTTAGTCTCTTGATGGAATTCTTGCTGGGATGAAGCAAATACCAATAAAACATGACAGACTTTTATTGTAGGAAGTCAAGAGGTCAGACATTTTAGAAATTCTCATTGTGTACAGCATTTCATACAGCAGCATTTATTGCTGTGGGCTGTTTGTTTTTGAGTTTCTCAAATTAAAGGTGCCTGGATCTTTTGAAAGTAACTGGTTAAATCGGCAATGGCCTGGGTTCAACTTCACAAATTATCTGTGTGCACCACCACAGGCCCGGCTTCCCATGAAGATTCTTATCAAGTTGGCAGGATGCAGCCTCACCTGTTTAGGATGGCACTGGAGAGCTCCTTTGCACACAGCTCCTCGTAGTGGTACTTGGCAGTGTTCTGGTTGTAGTCCCCAAACTTGGTCTGGGCCAGGAGGGCACTAAGCTCCGCTGCCTGCTCTGGAGAGCACTGGAGGTGGCCTGCCAGGAGGGATTCCTTGATGTGCAAGAAAAAGATGTGTCTGCAAAACAAGGTGGAAATGAGGTCAGCCTGGGGTGACTGCCGGCCTGGGCTCCGTGGTAGAGCACTTGCCTAGCATGTGTGAAGACGGCTCCATCCCCAGAGCTGCAAGAAACAACCACACTAATCCAACTTGCTCAGTGGTTTCATAACCAAGTGCTTTCCTTTTAAGTACAGCAAACAGAAATTTTGAAAGTTAAAGTGAATATTTTTATTGCTATATAACCCTTTTTTAAAATTTAGTTTTATTTATGCAAGAGAGAGAGAGAGAGAGAGAGAGGGGTGGGGGGGAGGGAGGGAGGAGAGAATGGGCATGCCAGATGCCTCTAGCCACTGCAAATGAACTCCACATGCATGCGCTACCATGTGCATCTGGCTTATGTGGGACCTTGGAGAATCAAACCTGGGTCCTTAGCCTTTGCAGGCAAGTACCTTAACTGCTAAGCCATCTCTCCAGCTCTAGACCTCTTTATAATCAAGAGCAAAATAAATCTAAGGATTAGGATTTTGTGGAATAAAAATAACTTGAACAAAATACATCTAATGAAATCAAATTCAGTTACAGAACAGAACACAGATGTAAAATATTTAGAAATACTATAATGTTTTAAAGAAGTAATCAGAAACATTACCTTTAAGTAGATTCTGATACAATCTGAATCTGCAGAAACTCTAAAAAGAAAGTCTTTGTTTCAATGGCAGCTGTCTACAGACTTCTTCAACCAGATGTTCCTTAGCACCTCAATTTCAGCTCATTTCAATCAAACTTTCCCTGTACTTTATCTCCCAATAGAAACCACAGACTCACTTTTCAGTCTCCATTCTACCTACACCTTCCTGGTCTCAGAACCGTGTATACCCACTTCCATTCCTGCCAGCCGGCTTCCTCAGTCTGGTGCCACTCCCAGGTTTTCAAGTCGGCAAGATGCCTCTTCCCTCCAGACTTGCCAGCTCACCTTGCACACTGCTTGTGGTCACTGCTTCCAGGGAGAATGCCTCACCCTTCTGTGCAAAATCCTTCAAGGGACCTACTTACCCTCTACAGAGGAAGCATGATGGCATCCATGGTGGTGGTTTGAATAGAATAGATGGCCCCCAATATATTCAGTTCTTTATTGTTTGTAGTTTGCATCTGCTGGCTACCTGGCTAGAGGCAATGTTACTGGGTGGATCTTAAGGTGTGGTGGTGCGTTTCAGATTTCAGTCTAAAGATAGGCAAAGTGTGCCTAGCTGGAGTTCCTGAAGTGTGCTGTGGCTTTTGACCTTTTGGCTTATACTTCTCTCTCTCTGCTTGGTCCTGTGAAGGCAGGCCAGCTTCTTCTGCCATTTATGGAACTTCCCCTGGATCTGTAAGCTTCAATAAATCCTTCCTCCATAACTGTGCCTGGTCCGGAAGTTCATCTCAGCAAACCTGAAGCTGTCTGATACAGCATCTGAGACCCAGGCTTCACCCGCCACTTTGCAGCTCCCGTTCTCTAGCCACTACGCCCCAGGGAATAGATGCTTCTCGCCTTCAGAGAGCTGGCCTTTACCAGCCTGTCCTCATATGGGTAGCCTTCGGTCCACGTTGCACACAGAGCATGTGCTCCTTCTTACAGTACTCGGCGTGTGACAACTACTAGCTCTCCTTAGCGAGCTGCATTCGGGCTGCCTCAGTTGCCTCTCACATCAGAGAGCTCAATGCATGTGTGGGAACCACCACACATCTGGGATTGTTTTATATTTCAAATGTAGCTCCACTCCGTTTGAACTACCCTCAGTGTATACAACACAGCATTCTGCATTTGCTGCAAGGCGTGCCACACTCAGACCCAGGGGGAAAATTCAGTTATTGTTTGTATTGTCCAAAATTCTGAAGAGGGAATTCAAGCCACCATAGGAAGGCTGGCTCAGCTTATGAAATCTGTGTCTGGCAAATGCAGGGTTTAAACCTTCCATTGATGACTTGTGCCTAAAGCCACAGCAATCTTCTGCTAATATATGAACTACAACCATTACGAATGCTCTGAACCCTGTGTAAGCCCAATTCCCCATCCTTCCAGTCTTCAACACCGCTTCTCCTCACACAGTGTGCCTGAGCATGACAGTCCAGTGGAGGACACAGGAGAAAAGCCAGGAGAGCAAGCAGGAGGCAGCGAGGCTGCAACCCGAGGGCAGCGGGGAGACTCAACGCCATCCCTCTTCCTTCACTAAGAGCCGTCACCTTCAATCTTCTGCACATTCAGTAATGACACAGAAATATTTACAGTTAACAACTTGCCCAAATGCTGCAGTTTTTCCAGGATGCCATGAAGAAATCAAGGCAAGGATTCCTAATAGCATTGAAAGAGGATAGACATGGTTTGTGTTAAACCAAACATCTGTTAGACTTTAAAAATATTTCTGACACACTGCTAAAACTGACAAGGGGGGGGGCATTGGGGCAAACAAGGACCACAAAAATAACTGGTTTTAAAAGAGCTCGGAGGATGTGACTAACATTCTCACAAACCCTGTGCGGCTCAAGGCGTCGTGCATGTGGCTGCTGGGGGAGTGGAGTCTTGTTACCAGGCCTCGGTCTCCTCAGTCAGGGGTATGTTTTCAGGAAGCCAGACTCTGCATCTATGCTTACATTCAAGAAGAAATTATGTGCCAAAAGAGCTTAAGATTATCACCACAAACTAAGTCTTCTTGATTTAATTACTGCTAACGTAAAGGTCTCTTGACTTGTTTTCCTGGTATAGAGTTAGAAACTGTTTCCTGCTTTATTAAATAGTACGGACAGCCTGCCAAGGAAGAGTTTCAAATTGATTCGGTTTCTTTTTCCAAACTCTCTACGCCTTCTTTGGGAGGGACAGCTGCCAAAATCACAGCAAAGCAGCAGTAACCGAATGTGAACAGCAACGGCTCCCTAACTGGCATGTGGGTGGGGCTCACAGCCTGGGCCGGGCGCACAAGATGCCCAGTGGCATGAACACTCCTTACCGTGTAGTGGACCTCCTGCCAGGCCCTGCCTGAGGGAGGTGCCTTCATGGCTATCAAGCCACCTTTTCACTTCAAGTCAATAAATATTAGTCATGCATTGCTCCTGTGCCCAGTTCCACCCTGGGGTGGCTGGGTGGACATGTCTGAGGGTTGACTTTCAGATGGAACTTAGAGCCTTTCAGAGCCAAGGAAGAGCCCCTATTCAAACAACGCCTGCCACACTCCGACCTCTAGGTGACAAGAGTTGGCACTCCAGTATAAAAGGGGCAGCAGCAGCCAAGGTCACCAGCTCTGATGAGCTGTCACAGGCTAGTGTGCTCTTTTCCAAGGGGAGGATGGCAGTGCTCAGTCATTTTTCCAATAAGGAATCCATTAAGGGCTCAGCATTTGTGTTTTCTTTTTCTTTTGCATGTGTGTGGGGGGGATGCTTGTGTATGCATAACTGTATGCACACACAGATCACAGGTAAACACTGGCTATCTATCTTCCTCAATCATTCTTCACCTTATTTTTTGAGACAGTCTCTCCCTGAACCTGGAGCTCAGATTCCACTAGAATAGCTAGGCAGTGACCCCTACCTCTCCTCAACTCTGGAATTACCGGCGCACAATACCACGCGCAACTTTTATGTGGCTGCTGGCAGTCCAAACCCTGGTGCTCTTGCTTGCACAGCAAGCACTCTCCACCTCCTCAGCTCCTGTGAGTGGCACTGAGTCCAGGATCTGTTCCTATTATTTTTCCCCTTTAACCACCTGCTCTGTAACTGCCTACCTCCTCCCTCTTCTTCCTCCCTTCCCCCATGAAGTGAGTGAAAGGTTACCAGTAATATCAAAGCAAGCAGCAGTTATGCCTTCAGTGACAGTTTATGTTAAAGATCAAAAGCGGATGGCATGGGCTGGGGAGATGGTTCAGTTGGTAAGAATATCTGCTGGGCAAGCATGAGGACCCGAGTTCGATGCCAGCGCCCACATAAGAAGCCAGGCATGCCTGTAACCCCAGTGTTGAGTGGGGTGGAGACAGGAGAATTACAGGACTCACTGCTCAGCCACTCTGACCAGAAAAGAGCAACCCCACGTTCAGCGAGAGACTGTCTCAGGGAAATCAAGCAGGACAGAGAAGGACACCTGAGTTCACTCTGGCCTCTGTGTACATGTGCACAGGACACACATATTTGCATTCACATGTGTATACAGCATATGCACACACCAAAATTAAAAAAAAAAATTAGATGATCTGGGTGTGCTGGCTTATGCCTGAAACCTCTGCAGTCACTTAGGAGGCTCAGTTAGGAGGATCACTGTGAGTTCCAGTTACATAGTGAAATCCAGGCCAGTCTGGGTTATAGTGACACTCTGCCTCAAAAAAAAAAAAAAGTAAAACATAGATTACACATCTAATTCAATGAAACCTATATTCTAGAATGACAAACAGGAAAGCCTCTGGATAACAACTATTTTCTTTGTATTAGAAGCAAATGTTTAAACTGTTCCATGGGCATCAGCTCATGCTGCATTTTCTCAATATTCTTGGGACTGCACTTTGAAATTCATTAAGTTTTATCCAGTTACTAAGAATGTGGTTATTTCAATAAATGACTACATCTTCGGGTTCAAGGGGACCCATTCTGGCTCTGGTATGAATGAGCTACAACATTCGGGGAGATACAGTAATAGGTATCAAACCATTGTAAAAAAAAAACACATTTTCTATGTATTTTGCTTCAAATTACTTCAAAATTTCCTTTTAAAAATTCATTGTTAAGGTTTATCTTTTAAGAGTTTGCAGAAAACTATCCTCTGGACACTGATGTACACGGTCACACAGCACGCACAGCAGTACTTTCTACAAGCCAAGCTGTTGTGGGAGAGCACCCTCCACTGCAGGCAAGTGCATGGGGTGCTACAAGGGCATACACATCACTACACACACACACACACACACACACACACACACACACACACACACAGAGGAGAGAGAGAGAGAGAGAGAGAGAGAGAGAGAGAGAGAGAGAGAGCGCGCGCATGCGCGCTGTACATCTGCTCATTGCCAAGGTTACATTTGGTTACCCCTTTCTAGTTATATTAACAATTACATCATTTTGATGACAAATGTAAAATAACTGTATCCAGACTCTGTAAGTCATGAAGTCAACACATCTTCAAGATGGCTAGCTAGTTAATTTCAAAAACTTTCAACTACCAATAACTGCCTTGTATTTGTTCCATAGGGTAGCCATGGAAAGGCTATCCAGCCTGTCCCTTGCCTCAGTCAGACCCCACTGCAATCACACAACTTATCTCCATCCAGTGAGTCACTTAATTATATCAGTTTATTCTAGATCAAACTCTAGAGAGTGCTGGGTTACATTTAAAAACAAGCAGATCAGGGATGGAGGGATGACTTAGTGGTTATTGCATTTGCCTGCAAAGCCAAAGGACCCAGATTCGATTCTCCAGGGCCCAAGTTAGCCAGATGCATAAGGAGGCACACATCTGGAAGTTCGTTTGCAGTGGCTGGAGGCCCTGGCATGCTCATATTCTCTCTCTCTCTTCCTATCTCAAATAAGTAAATAAATAAATAAAAATAAAAACAAGCAGATCAGAACAGAACTGCTGGAGTTTCCTGGACGGCATCTTAACATTCTAGTATAACAGAACTCAGTCCATGATGGCTCAGAAGCCTACCTGTAAAGGCTAATTTCATAAACAATGGTTTAGGAACTAAACCTAACAGCATCTTCACAATGAAGAGGTGGCTAGGGTTTTCATGATACAACCAGCAAGCTCTAGGGAAAAATGAATAAATTAGGCTCCACCAAAATTAAAAACTCCTACTCACCAAAAGGCATCAAGAGACTAGGCAGAGTACAAGAGGCTATACATTTATATAACTCAGATCTCACCCAGAACGGTAGCTAGGCGACACACGGAATATGCACAGTTCAAAACTAGCAGCAGGCAATAAAAGCGGGTGACTTGAATGGCTCACAACACAAGATAAATGTAAAGCCAGTAAGCATATGAGAAACTATTAATATTAGTAATCATCAGAGCATCACAAAGTAAAGCCACCACATTCTGCCATAATGTATCGGCCAGAGGCTGGCGGGGATGAGGAGAAACCAGACTCTCTCACACTTGTTTGTGGGTATACAGAGGCTTTGGGAAAAGGACTGGCAGTAACTTATACAACTAAACACTCACCTACATGATGATGACCCAGCTACTGTATTCTTGTTCATTTTATTCAAAATAAATGAAAACACATGTGTCTACAACAGAAGAAAAGGAAGGCTTGTACTAGAATGTTTCTAGCAGTGGTTGTTTCATGGGAAACAGCTGTTTATCAAAAGGACTACATACAGATGGACGGACAAAAAGTGGGATATTCACACAATGGAATACCATCCAGTAAGAAAAAGGAACAAACGGCGCTGGGGACTTGACTAGCATGTTCCAGGCCTCTGGTTCAATCCCCAGCACCATAAAACAAAACAAAACAAAACAAAACAAAACAAAACAAAACAAAACAAAACAAAACAAAACAAAACACCCCCAAACCACCACTACCAAAACAAACAAACAAACAAACAAACAAACAACAACAACCAACCAACGAAACAAACCCCACAGACATACCCAGCAGTGTGGATGGATTTCAACGGCTGTATGATGATCAAAGGGCAGACACAACGCAGTCCTGCAGGATCCCAGATTGTAAGAAGTCTTCACGGGGTGTTTGGGGGCGAGGGGGGGGGGGACAAACTGTGCCAGTGCAGTGGTAGGTGAAGGTGGAACGAGTGGGGACTTCCTACAGAAGGACATGAGAGAGCTTTCCAGAATGACGACGCTGTTCTAAATCTTACAGAGCTTTTTAAAAATAAGTACATTTGCCAAATCTTATTAAATAATACATTAGGATTCATGCATTACATGTAAATTTTATAACAAGATAAAAGAACTGCATGCAAATACAGGTTTTAGTTTATAAAGATGCTATGGCATTCAGGAGGAAGAATGGGCAACTTATTTTGAAATACACATTGATAGATGGGTGGAGGGACCAACAAACACTTAACTACCTACATAATAAAGTAGGCATACGAGGTTGAGAAATATTTGGGTCTGGGTTTAGAATTTCAATATATAGGTCTACTTCACAGAGGGTTTGTAACTTAGAAACTTGTGATGGGCCAATAATTACCATGGAATTGCCAAATTAAGTCTCTACTTGGGCTCAAGGGAGATCCTTCTCAAAACCCCAAATGGGAGCCACTGTTAAAGGCATCCCTCGTTGGCCCTAAAGCACTTAAAAGATCAGGAGAGCCACCGGAGAAACGCCCAGCTCCAGGAATGCTTTTACTTGAAAGAATAAAGCCTGCCAAAGGTGCTGGTCTACCACAGCAGACGCCTGTTGGGGCAGGTGCGCACCCCGACAAGCCTGTCCTCTAGAGACGCCATCTCTTCCCACACCCTGCGCTCGCCAGGAGCGCAATTAGAAGCCATGACTCCACAGGCAGCGCGCGGCTGCAGGAGTTCCAGACTAACTCGTTCTTTATCTGCCTGGTTTGGGTTTGGTAGATCCTGTTGCTGGTCCAGAAAGAATCAAGAGAGAAAGTGCACAAAGTGTCCCCACAGCTGCTCCATGCAGCTCACCAAAGTCAGACTTGAAGTGTCTTCTAAATAATTAGATTTTGTACAAACGTGTACTGAACGTGCCCACATGGGGATTCCATTATCATGACAAGCTCCACAAAACACACAAATATCCACTAGTCTTCAAGATTTTCTTAGGAAATAATGCACGTGTATCTTTTGGTCTTAACGCCTTTTCCAGGGCTCATGTTATACTCGGGCAGGGAGAGAGACAGTCGGCTCTGAGGTCACAGTTGGCTGGTGGAACGGCTGGTCACGGATGCCGCTCGTGGGGCACTAGGAGCTCACAGAACCGAGTCCACCCTGAGCCACGCCGAAGGCAACAGTGAAGTGAGCAACTTTCCCAACACGGGCATCAGAAAGACTCTGGGCATGGCTTTCAGGTGGGAAGGATTTGATTCAGCTCCGAATTGAAATGGCCACATCATACCTGCCTCAGGTTTGCACGTGGCATGTGCTTTGTGGGTTTTAGCCATGAAATCTTTCATAGGTTTCCACAAGACGCATTTGTGTGTGTGTGTGTGTGTGTGTGTGTGTAGGATACATGATGTAACGTATGTCTGTACCTAGGGTACATCTACATACTTCCTTGAGACTGAATCTCCCTCAACCTGGAGCATCTCAGCCAGTGAGCCCAACAATTCTCTAGTCTCTGGCCCCATCCCCTTGCAGGCCTAGACTTACAGACGTCCATGTTCAACTTTCTGTGTGGGTGTCGGGGCTGGGGAGTGAACTCTCACTGTATGGAGAGCACTCTAAACTGCGGGAGCTATCTCCCCAGCCCATGGGATTTTTGTTGGAATACTGGAAAATGTGGAGCTAATTAATACCTAGGACTATAAATTAGTTGAAGTAACATCAACAGATGCTTAAAAACTATCTGGACATCAGCAAAGGTTCAGAGGAGTGCTACTTCCTTTGAGGTAAGGCACAGCCACAAGAAATGCAGTCTGTGATGGGTGAAGGAGGTGAGAGAAAGGAGAATGCCAAGGACTGAGCAAGTTCTAAAGAGGAAATAATCACCACAAGACATTTTATCATGGTGAGGGTTTTGTAAAATTTATCCTCAGACCTTTTCAGCTTACAGTAGCAAACTTTAAAAACATTTCAATATTTATAAGGAAATTTGTACCAGTACTTCTAAGTTAATCATTTACTGATTCAAGATATAGTTGCCAGGTTCTGAGGATACAACGATGATCAATTTTAATTGGAATTTAGATTATCAGGATGACTGACATAAGTAACTGTAGTGGCAGATGCTCGTTAATGCTCTCAAAGAGTGACACATGATGTCTTGGTTTTGAAAGTTCATTCTTCCTGACAGGGCTGGAGAAGGGTGGAGTTGAGGTCAGGGCAGTGGGCAGAAACTTAACCCTCATTGTTCCCAACACTGAAATCTTGAATAATTTCTCTGAACATTTTAATCCAGGCATCATGGAGTCTTTGCACTGGAACCATTTTCTGGGAAAAAGAATTACAGATGTTGCTTAGCCTTTACTAAACTAGACTGTGCCTGGAAAGATCACTGAGTGTTGACAAAATGTGGCCCAGTGAGGAGGAAAAACAAAAAGAAGACCCCGTGGCAAAGGATGGTGTACTAGCAGATGACAATCAAGTGTGCACCTCTCTAATCTCTGGTCCTGCAGAGGCTGGCAAAATTCAGTCTGAATAACTAAAAGCCTCTGAAAGGCAAGCATTTCTAAGATCGTTATTATTTCAGATTTACTTCTAGCCTCTATTAACTTGTTTCCCTTCTCACTTCAATCCAAGGCGTCGCAAACATCTGCTGAAAATACCTGCTGTCTCCATCTGCAAACTGCTGCCAGCTGAAGCGGGCAGTTCCTCCCACTCCCCTGCCCCTGTGCCAGAGCAAAGCAACCTGGGCAGGAGAACCAAACCTAACATTTGGCAAGAGACCAGGTCAGCCCTATCTGGCGATCCAAGCTGACACTTGACTACGAGCCAACACTTGTTTTCAGAGAAATGTCCTTAGGAAAGCATGGGGACAATACAGAGATGCCACAGAAGTGGGTGGGAGGGGAGTGCTCCTGCTGGGAGCCACTAGAGCCCAGTTCCTGGCCTCTCACAGAAGGCAGGCTTGGAAGTCTAGGCGGCTGGTGGTTGGAGGCAAAGCTAGACTAGAAACACCGGCTTCTGACTGGCTCCAGCGCAGACTGTCCAATCACACGTAGGCCTTCCTGCCTGTCACCCTCACAGTGGCCTGCCTGGGCTGATGTGAACATTAACTATGCTTCCACAGGGAGCTGAACTCCCTGTAGGCAGGGTACCTGATGTCTGTGCAGAATCACTCTGCCAACAGCTTCAGTACCCCTTAACTTCAATATTACTTAAATTGTCCTGACATGTCGGGCACACTAAGTGCATCCTCCTCGTGATGCAGTCAAGTCACCTCTTAAAGCACCTCACAAATCAAAGCTACGTTCACTCAATACTTGAATAGATCTGATATATATTGCTTGCATTTTTACATTAATATTTCATAACAAATAATGGGCCATCAATGTTTGTCAACAAGCTTTTTAGCTTGCTAATTCAAAACTAAGGAAAACCAAGTGTTTTTTGCCTTTAGGATTTGCATATAAAAATGCTAACTACAAAAAAAAAAGTTAACTGCAAACTGCACCTAGCACAACTTTTGATGTTATACATCACATTAACCTTACACAAAACTTAGAATTTTTTAAACACTTTTTATTCTATTTTTGAGGGAGGGAGAGAGAGAGAGGCAGAGGGAGAGAATGGGAGCCTCAGGACCTGTCAGCCCGTGAATGACTCGATGCGTGTGCCTCCCCTGTGTGCATGTGCATCCGCATGCTTGTGCCACTTCTGTGTCTGGCGACATGGGACCTGGAGACTAGAACATGCATTCTTAGGCTTTGCAGACAAGCTCCTTAACCACTAAGCCATCTCTCCAGCCCAAAACTTAGTTAATTGTAACCAATTAAACTTCATAAACTATGTAAAATTCACCAAGGTAAAAGAAAGTCCTAAGTTAAAAGTGTATACTACACTGCCTTTGTTTCTCTCCTTTTCCTCCTCCCCTTAGTCCTTTTTAAAATTTTTATTTTTTATTTATTTGAGAGTGACAGACACAGAGAGAAAGACAGATAGAGGGAGAGAGAGAGAATGGGCGAGCCAGGGCTTCCAGCCACTGCAAACGAACTCCAGACGTGTGTGCCCCCTTGTGCATCTGGCTAACGTGGGACCTGGGGAACTGAGCCTCGAACTGGGGTCCTTAGGCTTCACAGGCAAGTGCTTAACTGCTAAGCCATCTCTCCAGCCCCCCTTAGTCCTTTTTTTGATACTGGGGACTGAACCTGGGGCCGTACACATGCTTGGCTAGTGTTCTTCCACTGACTGTATCTGAAGACCTCTTTTCACCTTTTCTCTAAAATTTTATTCATTTATTCAGACAGTCTCACTGGGTTGCCAAGACTGGCTCTGAACTCACTCTGTAGCCCAGGCAGGCCTTGAACTTGCAATTTTTCTTTCCTTAGCCTCTTAAATATCTGGGATTATAGGCCTGCAACAAAAGGTCCATCTTACACTAACCATTCTTTATGATTTCTAAAAGGAATTAAAACGAATTAGAATTACCTAGTTGAACCAGGATGGTTCACTTCTTGCGTGCTATTAGCTATAAATCTCATAATTCAAAGTCAACTGAGTAAATAAAGGAAAAACATTGAAAGGTAGGAAATTTGATTTAAGTTCTAAATAATCAGTTGTATCTTTTTTACATGACTAAGAGGGATTTGGGAATAGTTATTGACCCAGTTCCAGGACAGGAAAGCACAAGTAGACATGATCCAGCAGTCAATCAGAAAGCGTGAATGCATTCACATTATAAACGCCTTATGCACTATCATTTCCAATGTTTCCATGACTTAATTGTCCCTAGTTCTGGCAGATTTAAAAAATAAATGTGCCATTAAAACTGAGTTCACCTAGAGGCCCTGAAGTAATTGTAAAATCAAGAAATGAGAAGTCCAATGGTGTGCTATACATGTTTTCTTTTGCTAACTTTACACGTTATGATCGTGAAGTGCAAAACAGAGGCTTTCACAAATTGTTTAGGGTGAAACAAGGAAAGGAGAGAGACGATTCTGATTAATCTAGACAGCTAAACACCCTTAAGTGTGCAACTTGAACATCTGCAAGACATTTTCAGGAGCACTAAAAATTCAATGTGCCCATTTCCTTCATAAACTAAATTATTTCTTTCACCCTTTCAAGTTACCAAGACAAAGTAAAGGTTTAAATCAATAGTAATTTGGTAAACAAACAAACTCTTAAGAGGGATATTGCTCACTGACCATTATTCACAATTTTCAGAGTCACATTTTTCACATGCATGGCACATTTCCAAGCCACAGGCTTATGAAAAACATCAGTGCCTAGATCCAGTCTGCTGTGCTTTCAAAAGCAATCATTTACCCCCCCCCCTTTTTTTTTTCTCGACAACTGCAAGATTTAGTCTCTCCCACCTCGGTAATAGATGTGAAACATCACTTTCCTGGTGTGGCTCATCCTCGAGAAGTGTCACAGACAGAGGGAAACACAGGTTTTTTTTTCTCTCTCTCTCTGTTTGAAACAGGAGACACATGCTAAAGTTGTTGACCACTACTAGGGGCTTAAAAAAAAAAAAAGCGGGCAAGGAGGGGGATGTGTAGCAGTCTACTACTCAGTGATCATGTGGAATCTATCTGTGGGATGGAATTCAGTTACAGGGGCCTTCCAAGAGTTCTTGGGAGTTTCCATGAAACTTGAAAAAGTTTTTGAAAAAAATTCTGCATGAAGCCAGACAGCTCTCCTGCTCTGCACTGTAATCCGACACTAGGCAGAAGAAGTGGACCAAGTTTAAGTAACCCAAGAGGAACTGTTTCCTGCTTTTGGTTAGTTCAGTCTACAGTGACCTGTAGTAACACTGCTGAGGCGGGGTTACTATCGGGCACTAGATGCTGCAGTCAGGAAGTCGGTCTGGTTTTCTTTTTGTTTGAATTCAGCCCTGCTCTCCTATTAATATTATAAAGAAAACAAGAAAAAGAAAAAGAGTTGGAAAACACACCCAGGCCAACTATGTGGTTCCCCCTATCAACAAACCCACTGGGCTCTGAAAAAAACCAATGCATGGTTAGAGAGAATTTCCCATCATGAAAAGTTAGATTTCCCTAGGAACATCTGGGGAGTACAACATTCTTGTCAGTGGAATCGGGGGGCGGACCCTGACAGGGGTTTATTGTGCCTCACTTTACCTGGTCTGCTCCTGTAAGATGAGATGAGGCTCCACGAAGAACTTGACTCTCAGTTTAAGCCGGTAAGGTGCCAGCCCGTCCATCTGCTGGGAGATCCGGTTTCTCAGATTCAGCCATAAGCTTTCACCTTTACTACCCGTAAACTGCAGTCCAAAATAATCAACTTCTATGATTCCCAGTCGCCTGCACACCTAAAGCAAAAATGAACGCAGCGCGGGTGAGCACAGGAGGCGAGCCGGACCAGCACACCAAGGGCTCCACCCGAGCCCAAGACTGGCACCCACTTCTAGCAAAGTTCTGTCCCATCATAAGGTAGAAAAACCTAGTCTGCGCCTACAGATGCTTATTGTTCCTTGAGTATCTATAGAGCGAGGTCAACTGCAGAAGAGAAAAAAGGAGTCCCTCAAAGCAGCCTTCCGAGAGGCAGAGGAGGGTCTTCCCTTCCTTACTCCAATCCCAATCAATGGAATTCCCTCCATCACCATCTGCACAGCTGAGTGGAACAATTTTAACCATCTGGATTCAAAGAAAAAAAAAAGAAAGAAAGAAAGAAGAAAAAAAAAAAAGAAACTCGCGGAGGCAACACGCCACAAGTGTCAGCTAAGCTTTGCAAGAAAGGCTTCCAACCACATCAGGTCTACAGGACTTGAAGACCCCCGGGTCCAGTGGGACCCCATCTGCTGCGGGTCACATCGCCCATGCCCGCCCCACCGTTCGAAGGCTTTCTCACACAGGAGAACACAGGCTGCCAACACCCACTCCCTCAAGCAGCACACAACCCAAACCCACAGTGCCCTCGTCCCACGCAAACCCCGGGGGTCAGGTGGAGAAGCTGCGTGGAGATCAGGGCCCAGCAGGTCCGCGAAGGAGCCCGGGGCCGGAGACTGCCTCGAGTCACCCCACGGCGGGACGCGGGCGGCGCTGCCGGGTCACGCGCGGACCCCACGGGCTGGCACCGCGCACCCAGGCGCGCACGCACACACACCTGCGGCAGGTGCGCAGGGACGCCGCCGCCTCGGTGCGAAAAAGTGCCGGGCTGGGGGACCGGGTGGCGGCTCCTGCCTGAGCCCGCGCCCGGGGCCCCCCACGCACGCGCCGGCCCGCGGGAGGCCGGCTCCGGGGCGCGATCCTCGGCGCCCCCCCCTCCCGGCCCGCTCCGTGGCCCCGGTGCCTGCCGCGCCTCACCTGGTTGAGACAGTCCTCGCCGTTGGCTTTCGCCTCCACCTCCACCTCCATCAGCACCGCGTCCGGCCTCGTCACATAGCACAGCATGGTGGGGCCGCCGCCGACGCGCGCGGGGCTGTCGCCTCGCCACCACCGCTCGAACCCAGCTCCGGGCGGACGGCTCCGAGAAGACGCGCTGCCGCGCCGACCCCGCACCACCCCGCGGCCGCGGGCCCCCGAGTCCCCGCCACCCCCGCGCCCGCCGGCTCCCGGGTGCTCCGCGGCGCCGCACTCCCACTGCCCGAGTGCCTGCGCCGCGACGGGCGCGCCTCTCTTACAGCGGCCCCGCCCGCTCCGGCCCGCGCCTCCGCCAATCACCGCGCTCGCGCCCCTCCTCCCCCGGCGCCGCCAGCCAATAAGAACGCGCGTCCAGCCGCGGCCCCGCCTCCCGGCGCCGGCTGAGTTCCCCGCGGCCGCCTGGGGAGGTGGCAGCTTGTGGGCGCCCCGAGCTGCGGAAGGAGGGAGGCCTGGGATCGCGCCCGCTGCCTCTGCCCGCTGGGCGACGCTGCTCGGGGCGAGCCAGCCAGCGACCGTCCGGAGCTCCGGGCGGGGACGCTTTTCTGTCCCGGACAAACCCTTCCAACATGCCGCTTCTCTCCCGCGGCGTTGGGTCCCTGCAATAACCGACGCCTTTCGGTGGTGAAAGCAAAAAGGGATGGGAGCAAACCGAAGCCTTAATGAAACTACTTCCCACCAGCATCTGCCCGGTGGGTTGCTGGGAGCCAGACTTCCGTACTTTAGACTTCATAATTGAAAAAAAAAAAAAAAATCCGAGTATGAAGTTTTTGCAGGTGCTATCGGCGCTTCTTACATTAACCCTCTGCAAGGGCTTCTGTGTGTGGGTGCTGCACAATCAAAGCACCTTACAGAGCCCTGGGTCCTCTAATAGGTGACCCATACTATCCCAGGTCTTACTTATTCATTAAACCTTTGCCACTAAGCCACTGATGACCTACCTGCCTGTCCTTTGTCTCCAACAGCCAGATGCTTAAAGGAAAGAGGCTCATCTGAGGACCGCGAGCAGGTGGAAAGGCCTCAACAGTAACTGTTAATAATTAAAGGTCTACGACATTATTGTGCCCATTTGCCATCTTGACGAACATATTACTTCGTCCATCTCTTTGTTTAGAAGATAAGGCAGAGGTGGGTTTCAAGGAAAAAGGACTTCATCTCTGTCTTCATTAGTAAAAAGGGGAGCAGATACCTGCTGCGCCTTCCCCCAGCATTCATGTCAAGCGCAAGGTAACGATGTATACTAGAGCACCTGAATGCCAGCTTCAGCTCTGTCCCTGACAGCTCACGACTTCTGTCACCACCTGTTTTCCCAAGTGCCATTTCTATCCCAGGGGTTATTTATTTATACATAACAGAATCTTTTTATATAGCCCAGGCTGGTCTCTGACTCCCAAATACTGAACTCAGGCCATGTGTCACCATGCTGGGGTGCAGTGATCTTTATTTCTTATGACGCAAGCATTGAAACAGAAGGCTGGCTGGCTGGATCCTACCACAGTGCTTTGGTAAAGCCAACTTAGGGTAAAATCATTCCTTCCAAGTCCTGACCTCCAGTCTTGCAGAGAGACGGCCAGTGCAACCGTTCTTTGTGTATTTTGAACACACCTCACCTCTTCTGCGCTGCCGACATTGTGCTTGACGATGACAACTCCTGTTCCCTACTCCCTTCATTCCGGGCAGCTGATCTGGGAAATGTATCTGGGAGATAACATTTGAATTATAGTTCATCTGATCTATGCTCTGTTGCTACAAATTTCAGAATGGGGAGACACAACCTAGAGGCCAGTTATGTTAGTTAATGTCTTTGCTTTGTAAGACAGAAACCAAAGCTAACTAACGTAAGCAAAGGGGACTTTAATGAAAAGACTTTGGGAGCTTATAGGGTCAGTAGAGACCAGGAATGGAAATAAGTAGAAAGGAGTTGGATAAAAACAAAAACAAACCCCAAACTTCTACTTTTCTGAAGCAACTTCTTTAAAAATAACATATTTTGGGTTTTGGCAGGCATTTATGTTTTATTTTTAGACAAGTGATTCAACATTTATTTATTTTTAAAATCTAGACAGCTAAATAGTTTATAGAGGCCTAGGAAATGTCTAGCAGGTCTCGTTTTGTTTTGTTCTGTTTTTCGAGGTAGGGTCTCACTCTAGCCCAGGCTGACCTGAAATTCACTATGTTGTCTCAGGGTGGCCTCAAACTCATGGCAATCCTCCTACCTCTGTCCCCCCGTGTGCTGGGATTAAAGACGTGCCCTACCATGCCTGGTGCCTAGCAGGTTTAAAAAAAATTAAAAAAATTTTAACAGCCATCACTGAACTGAAGATTGGTAGAACTATTTCTAATCCAGGCTCAGCACACTCCATCTATGGGATAGTTGGTAATGATTCCAAAAATATCTTAAAATTAAGAATTACCAGGCCAGTGGTGGTGGTGCATGCTGTTACACAGTTGCTGAAGAGGTAGAGGCAGGATGATCAGGAGTTCAAGGCAAGTACAGGCTATACCTTGGCCAGGCACGGTGCCTTATTATCTATTATCCCAGAACTTGGGAGGCTGAAGTCGCTCTCTGGGAGTTTGAGGTCAGCCTGGGCTACTGAATGCATTCTAGGTCAGCCTGTGTTACAGTGAGACCCTGCCTCAAAACAAAGAAACAAACCAGAAAGCAAGCAACAAAAGAATTGCTAGATAAGACTGAAGAAAAGAAGGATTTTTTAAAGCAAGAAAGGAGACATGAGAGGAAATAAATCCCAATGTCTGGCAAGAAAAGAATACTGCCTTCTACCAATGTATCTGGGCTACACAAGACTGACATTTTCTCCCTGACTTCCTCCTGTAATCTCTTCCTTGCAATGACATAAAGAGGCCCCAGTTAGTTAGTTAAGAAATGGGAAGGCTGGGCGAGCGGGTGAAATAGCACATTATGTTTAAAAGATTTAGTTAGGGAATAGAAAACCCAGGGTAGAATTACTTCCTAGAAGATTCCACCATCTGTTAATGCTATACAGCGTCTGGAGCCCGTTTCAATCCCCAGCTGGGTCTAGCTCCAAAATAAGAGACTGAACATCCGGGACTGGAGGTGGGAAGTGACTCAGATTGAGCTGTGATGGAGGCCAGGGAGGTGCTCCATGTTCTTGATGTCTGTTTTCACTGGCTCTCCATGAGGGTGGGGTGGGCCACACCTATAATACCCAGCACTCAGGAAGCTGAAGCAGGGAGATGGCTGTGAATTTGAGGCCAGCCTGGGCTACATAATAAGTTGCAGGTCAGCCTGGGACATAGACTGAGACCTTATGTCAAACAAACAAGCAAGTATGCTAATAAACAAATAGTAAATAAAACATCACAATTAACGTTGTAAAAAGATTGCCTATGTGCACATAGATTTTTTTAAAAAAATGTTATTTTTATTTATTTATTTGACACAGAGAGAGAAATAGGCAGGGAGAGAGAGAGGGGGGAAGGAAGGGAGAGAATGGGCATGCCAGGGCCTTCGGCCATGACAAATGAACTCTAGATGCGTGCACCCCTCTGTGTATCTGGCTTATGTGAGTCCTGGGGAATCAAACCTGGGTCTTTTGGTTTTCCAGGCAAGTGCCTTAACCACTAAGCCATCTCTCCAGCCCTAGATTTTTAAAAAGTTCTATTTTTTTAAATTTATTTGAAAGCAGGAAGACAGAGAGAGAACAGAGAAAGAATGATGGGCGTGCCAGGGCCACTAAGCCACTACAAACGAACCCCAGATGCATGCGCCATTTTGTGCATCTGGCTTTACAAAGGTACCAGGGAATCAAACCCCAGTTGTTAGGCTTTGTAGGGAAGCATCTTAACTGCTGAGCCTTCTCTCCAGGCCCGGAATATAGATTTTTCAGACAGAAAGCATATCTAAGTGGCAGAATCAGTTAACGCAGTGCAGTCCTTGCTGTTCAAACATACCCAAACACCATAGACGTTTTCTTTCTGTCTCATAGGCTAGATGGCAAGGCTAAGCGTCCAACAATGTCTGTAGGCTGTGATGTGACGACCATCTTCCTGCACTCCTCCAGCTGAGCATGAGGTCTGCTCTGCATGGCTGGGTACCTATTTTTGCTCATTCTGCCCTCAACACTCACTGCACGCAAGGCTTCAGAAACCGCGCTGCGTGGCTAGGGCCCTGGGGAAGAGAGCCTTCATCATCTTGCCACACCTTCCTTTCAGGCCTCCCAACCTTCATTTGCAGGCGCATGGGAGGAAGAGCGGTTATCAACTGTCCTTTCTCTCTCACACATTATTCAAGCTAATTATTCACATAAGTAACGCTTCATCCAACACAAGCGTGGTTGAATGTGTTGAGTGAGCTGAAATTTCTAATTTGAAATATTAGCCTTGTGAAATTCAGGAGTTGTTTAATTTGATCCCAGCCTACCATCAAAGCAGAACGTCTCATTTCTAGAGAGAACTGTCTGTTTGAAGGTGAAAAGGGGGGACAGAGGAAGACTAGGCTGTGCTCATATTGGAAAACTCTGGGAGCTCTCACATGACCTCGTCCTCATGGGCTGCTTGTTTAGATGAGGTTATTTTTTTTTCTTAGGTAGGTATGATGGTCTTTACTATTCAGTGTGTCCAGTACAGACCACTGGAGAAATAACAGTATAAAGAAAAACATGAAGCACTCTCCATTTTCTCAGACCCTGTTTAAGTATTGATGCTTTGTCGTGGCAGTCTGCACACTGTGATTGAAATCTTGACTGTGACATAAACAAGTGCCACACGTTAATATCTGGAAACTTATCAAGACAGCAAGAGGGAATTGGGATGTAGAGCACCAGATCTAAACCTAATATTGTAAATATATGGAAAATTATAACTAGAAGGGGCCACCACTCCTCACTAATGTGCTAGCTGTTATTTTTTCTCACTTTTTTTGTGTTTGAAACACTCCTTCTGCATTTGTTTTCCTTCTCCCAACTAAAATGCCCTGACAGCTCATCTCTGTGCTGTGCCCATTTGTTTGCCTGTGAAGCCTAAGGACCCTGGTTCAAGGCTCGGTTCCCCAGGACCCACGTTAGCCAGATGCACAAGGGGGCACTTGCATCTGGAGTTCGGTTGCAGTGGCTGGAAGGCCTGGCGTGCCCATTCTCTCTCTCTCTCTCTCTCTCCCTCCCTCTTTCTCTCTCTCTCTGCTGCTCTCAAATAAATAAATAAAAATGACCAAAAAAAAAAAAAAATCAGACATGGGGCTGGAGAGATGGCTTAGCGGTTAAGGCATTTGCCTACAAAGCCAAAGGACCTTGGTTCAATTCCCCAGGGTCCATGTTAGCCAGATGCACAAGGGGGTGCACACATCTGGAGTTCGTTTGTAGTGGCTAGAAGCCCTGGTGTGCCCATTTTCTCTCTCTCCCTTTCTCTGCCTCTTTCTCTCTCTCAAATAAATAAATAAATAAATAAATAAATAAATAAATAAATAAATAAATAAATAAAAAGTTTAAAAAAAAAAAAAGCCAGACACGAAGGTATGTGCTTGCAATCCTACTGCTAGGGAAGGAGAGCCAAGCAGGGCACTGAGGCTTCCTGGTCAGCCAGTCCAGCTTACTAAGTGAGCTCCAAGCCAATGAGAGAGCCTGTTTCACACCAAAAAAGGTGACAGAGACTGACACGAACAATACCCAAAGTTGTCCTCTGGCCTCCACACACACCTACACACACACACCTGCAAACATATGTGCCCTCCCCCATGCCTGCACACATGACCACACACACACACACACACATACGCATGCATATACACTGAAAAGAAAAAAGCGAGAGCTAAACAGCTGAACTTACTTTATAATAAGCCACTTTCATGTGATGGGATCCAGTCCCACAAGAGCTTCAGTTAGATGTGTCCCCAAGATCTGACCACATTCTGATGGGTCCTACTGCTTAAAGGTTCGACAACTTCAGTGCCACCACAGTGCAGACTCAGTGTCCCTCATATGAACCTCTGAAGGAGAAATCAGATCCAAGCTCTAGCAGTTCCCTATTTGTTACCTGGTTTTGTTGAGTTGCTTATTGCGTTTGTGGTAATGCAGGTGCTGATGTATGCTCAGCCGACTTCACTCTTGACTATGATTTTGAATGAGATTCCACTGTGCCTGGGGCCACAGTGGAGTCCAGAAAATAAAGGACAGACATCCAGTCTGCCCAAGATGGAAGCACAACAGCCTATCCTGACCAGTCTACTTTCAAACCTGCAATTCTGTCATGCCACCTGCCCCTGCCACTCACAGCCAAGCATGGCTTTCTAAAAGGATAGAGGGGCCAATGTACTGTCCTGTGCAAGTGGGTGCAATGCAGAACTTAGTGGGCAGTGGGCAGTGGGCAGTTTTGGTGCCAATGGTACATCAGCAGGACCACCTTTCCAGAGGAAAAATAACAAACTAGAAATGTTCAACCTCATTCCTCATGGAATCATCTCCATAGATTGTAACCATGGCTAGATTTAGATCAGCAAGAAGCAGGAAGACGAGGAGAGGAGGATGAGGATGTAGAGGTGCTTCTGGAAAGAAGCAACTTCTCCTTTATAAATGCAATTTTTTCATCTCTCCCCAGGTTACTTATGGGTGCTCACATTTGCAAAGTGTATAACACTTGCCAAACAAATCTGACCTGACTGCTGTTGTTCATTGCTGCGTGCTTACTGTGTTCTCTGAAATCATAACTATTTGAAATCGATTTGAAAGACATGATCTGCCTTCACCTTGGCAACTTCTTTCCTTGCTATCTGCTCCTTCTGTCTGCCTCATTAGACTCACAATGTCGGGACGGGCTTGGGTAGGAGGCCGTCAGTGCCCCAGCTGAAAACAAAGCAGCCCGGCCCTTCCCTCCTCACAGTGATGAGTCTGGAGCTCACACCTATGTTTTCTTCCACAACACATGTTGCAGTTGCTAGAACCCAAGGATACACTATGTTTCGATGGGGTTGGAGCCGTTTCTCAGACTGACAATAGCAAGAGATTCTGTCCTTCCTTGGGTCCAGTCTTCCAAGGAACAGGAGTGTAAGCATGGCCCATTAGTGGCTGGAATGAAACTGGCGCCCAAGAGGAAGTAGGCCAGATGGGCGTTTTGGATTTCAGAGAGAAAATCAGATCTTACGCTGACCTACCCAGTTTCTGAGTTGTACTTGGGTATCCCTTTGTCATTGGTAAAAATGTGGCCAAATAGCCCAGGCCTGCCTTCTATCTGCTCAGAGATTGGAAGAATGACTTCAGGACCACATCTCGTTTTATTGTTTGAAGGTTAATAGAAATTCCCAAGGCCAGTGCTCAGCCCAGACCTGCCTTATATTTTCATGGAGTGTGGGAAAATGGCTTCAGGACTACATCTTGTTCTGAGTTTAACGGTTAGTAGAAATTCCTAAGACCAGAGCTCAGGCAATAATGATTCCAAGAGACTAATTGCAGAAAGAAATGAAACTCATGAATGTTTACCCTTCTGCTCCTCACCTGGAGAAGCTGGCTTAATTTTGTGCAAAAAGACAGCAATCTCGATGTGCTCATGAACCTTCACATCCCACTACGGTTCTTGTCTAGTGGACAATTTCAGATAGTACCTACTCATGTTGACCTTGAGGGAAAACTATTAGTAACCTGTCAATTGAGTTCGATAAATGCAAGGAAGATAAGGCCCAGATCTCGTTATCTTAGGCCTAATTTAGATGGAGGGACTTGCAATGCAAAGCTATAATTAGCTAAACTATAATAGATTAGGACAACTGCATACTCAGGGAAACAAGGTAACAGTGGGACTCATATAACTGTTAGAAATGAAAGATACCAGACTTCTCATAGATTGCTCATAGATTTCAGGATTATGACAGATTAGGAGTAAGCAACATTTACATTTCTGGGTACTTTGGGAATAACAGAAAACCCATTTCTGCCTATTTTGCTTCACATAGTCAATAAGAGGTCTTTTTTCAGACTGTAGTTGTTTTTAACCAGCTTCAAATGTATTTTTTACAGAGATCTCATCAAGCTGTGAAATGTTTCCTTGAAAAAACTGAAAGTCTAAAATGGTGCATACAGGCAAAATATAAAAAGATACCATGAGCAAAATGCTTGGAGAAGAAAATGTGCTGTGGTAAATGACACTCTTTCTTTAAATTACTCACCTGTGCTGTGTGCCTTGAGCATTCACCTGCTGTGTAAATCAGTTTTCTTAAGGGACATTCGGTTCTCTCATGGGACAGTTCTTGCCGGAGGATGACTGACAGGAAGTGCAGCTTCAAGTGACATATGTATTATAAGACCCGTTAGATCATTCCTTGTAAATGTAAAATTGCATTTTTCCATTAGAATTTTAGTATGTGTCATTAAAATGAAAATATACATTACTAAGAATTAAAAGCATGACTTCAGTCATAAGCATATGCTTGTGATCTTTATATGATGTTAAGAAAATAACCTTAAACATTCTTAACATTTAAAAACTCTCTTTGGGCTGGAGAGATGACTTAGATGTTAAGGCACTTGCCTGCAAAGCCCAAGGACCCAGGTTTGATTTCCCAGGACCCATGAAAGTCAAGGTGGCGCATGCATCTGGAGTTCACTTGCAGGGCTAGAGGCCCTGGTGTGCCCATTCTCTCTCTCTCCATCTTTCTCTCTCTCAAATAAATACAATAAAATAAAATATTAAACAAAGCTATCTTTTGTTATTCAAATAAATCTTGTTTGTTTGTTTTTCAAGGTAGGGTCTCACTCTGGCCCAGGCTGACCTGGAATTCACTATGTAGTCTCAGGGTGGCCTCGAACTCATGGTGATCCTCCTACCAATGCCTCCTGAGTGCTGGGGTTAAAGGCCTGCGATGGCCTTTTTTTTTTTTTTTTTTTGAGACAAGATCTTGCTGTGCAGCCCTAGCTGGCCTGGAATTCATGATTCACTATGTCGAGCAGGCTGTCCTTGCACTTATGGTGATCCTCTTGCCTCTGAATCTTGAGGGCAGGGATTTTAGGTGTGATCCCCCATGCCTGTGTGTAGTAATAGTACTACTATTAGTAATAATAATAATGATTATTGTTGCTGTGGTATTGAGGGTTAAATGCAGGGCAACACACTGCCTTTGCAACAGTTTTGTCTCTGAACTAAATTCCACACTCCTATTATTTTACTTTGACATTGAAAAAAAGCAGCACAAGGAATGTTCATGTTCCCCCCGAGTTCTCAACTATGAACATTTTGTCACACGGTCTTCACTTTCTTCCCCCCTCCATGTAGCTTTCATTTTGCTGGAAATGTTTACGTCATAGCAATGATGTCACCTTTGATTCTAATCTAAATACCTTAAGGATCAATATGAATCCACATATCCCAAGCTAAGAAAATGATCTCACCAAATCACATGAAAATATAATCAGAAAATTAACCTCTGATACCTATACTATATCCATATCTGATCATTTGTTCCATTAATGGCTTTTATTACAAGATATTGCACCTGCTCTCGTCATCTTCACGTAATCTAAAACAGCTTGGAGGTCTTCTGTCTTTTGTGACCTTGACATTTTAAAGAGTGGTCTTGTGGGATTTCTCTTTATTAGAGATTAGTCTTATATATATATTTGCATGTGTGTGTGTATGTGGTGTGTGATGCATGCATGTGTGTGTGTGCAGGTATGCACATCCATGTGCATGAGTGTGAATGTCAGAGAAGAGTTATAGCTCATTTCCTAGCTTCCTTGCCATGGGCCTGGCCTCTGCCTCCACCTGGAGCTGCTCTGGCCCTGCAAGCCCATGGACGGCAGTTATAGACCTTTGGGCCATGCCCAGCTTTTTATGTGGGGTTCTGGGGAGCAGAACTTGGTTGTCTCTGGCCTAAGAAGCCCTCCTACATAAGCAGCCAGGGCTCTTAACCATTGAGCCTTATCCCTGCTCCGAGAAAAGTCATTTTTAAGGTTAAAGTAAAGATGGTACAGTGTAACACACACATTCAAAAGAAAAGAAAGCAGAGCATGGTGGCACACGCCTTTGAGCTCAGACCTCAGGAGGCACAGGTAGCAGGATCGCTGTGAGTTCTAGGCCAGCCTGAGACTTTACAGTGAATTCCAAGTCAGCCTGGGCTAGAACAAGACCCTACCTTGAAAAACCAAAATAATAATAATAATAATAATAATAAATAACAAGAAAAGAGAAGCCTTCATTTTGATGTCCCTCATACACTTGCAGAAAGTGGCGCTCAATAGTCACCGAGAGGCTTTCAGACCTGGAGTCTTGCTCGGAGGTCAGGAGAAGAATTAAAGACTAGTGGCTTCCATTGCTGTGCCGCTCTTGTACTTTCCATCAAGTCCCATGAGATGGGATGAATCAGCTTTGCTGGGATCTAGTCATTCCTTCGTGGGCCAGCCTTCCTTCAAGTTGCAGGCTTTTCAAAGCTTCACGGGCCCTGGGTGGATGCTGTCACTAGATGAATCAAACCAGGCAAGGCGCCCACTCCTCAATGCTCCCTGCCCCCTCCACTGGGACTCTTCAGTGCCTCTGGATTGCTGAGTCTGCACTGAGGTAAGGTCTCACTAGCCCAGGCTGACCTGGAAATCACTCCGTAGCTCAGGCTGGCCTTGAACTCATGGCAATCAGCCCACCTCATCATAGCCTCTTAAATTGGAGTTTGTGACCTTGAATGGAGCCACATAATGGGAAACTTTGGCAAGAGTAAAAGATTTCTAAATGTAAAACCACCAAAAATTAATTCAAACTTAACTGGGTAATGAATCTGAGGTGACTGGGCCAACCCTTGCCCGGGCTACATCTCACAACTTCACCACAGCCATGTTTCTGAGCACAGCACGGGCACACTTTTCGCCGTCCCTGTTCTCATGTTGAGTTGGCCACGCAATGCTGACTGGAAACACCTCAGCTCAGACTGCAAACTATTGTGTGCTACAAAGGGCAGTGTTTTGACTGTCCATACAGTTTTCTGCTCTTAGAGACAATGGTTTCATTGTAGAAAATAAAGCCTTTTAATTTTTTCCCCATAATATTTAAGTGTCAAATTAGTACATTTTCAGATTGTGTTGCAGTCTGGGTCGCATTGCTGTTAGAAATCACCCAACCAAGAGCAGCTTCTGGGAAAAAGAGGTTTATTTTGGCTTACAGGCTTGAGGGGAAGCTTCACGATGGCAGGGGAAACGATGGCATGAGCAGAGGGTGGACATCACCTCCTGGCCAACATAAGATGGAACACAGCAACAGGAGGGTGTGCCAAACACTGGCAAGGGGAAACTGGCTTTAATACCCATAAGCCGGCCCCCAATGATACACTCCCTCCAGGAGGCGTTAATTCCCAAATCTCCATCAGCTGGGACCCTAGTATTCAGAACACCTAAGTTTATGGGGGACACCTGAATCAAACCACCACAGATTGTATTGTGTTTGACTTTAAAAACTGCTCTCTGGGCTGGAGAGATGGCTTAGCGGTTAAGTGCTTGCCTGTGAAGCCTAAGGACCCCAGTTCAAGGCTCGGTTCCCCAGGTCCCACGTTAGCCAGATGCACAAGGGGGCACACGCGTCTGGAGTTCGTTTGCAGAGGCTGGAAGCCCTGGCGTGCCCATTCTCTCTCTCTCCCTCTATCTGTCTTTCTTTCTATGTCTGTCGCTCTCAAATAAATAAATAAATAAATAAAATTTAAAAACTGCTCTCTGAGTTGCTGACTTGAATTTGAAAAAAACAATGCTCAATGAATTTTGGCATGGGATTAGGACAGAATTTCCAACTCTTTCTGAAACGACCCCAAATATACTTTTGTCATTTTGTACTATGTATTTATGTGAAGCAGGGTTTTCAGCAATTATACAATTATACAATCAAAATATTTGTCCACTTTGAAATGTTAAAGATGTGCTATGTCCTACACTATCAATTATTCAGCCAACATTTAATTCTTTATTAAAAAAGTAGACAATCACATCCATCTCATTAGTATGAAAATTTGCTTTCATTTTGAATAAATGATAATGAATTATCTTAAATTATTTTTTAGTATTTTATTTATGATTTATTATCAGTTATTATTTGAATTACATAGCTATGTCATATAACTTTATACTCAGGTTGCATAAAATTTCTTGGGCAAAAAGGGTTCACATGTGGAAAAATTTAAGAAGCCCTTGTTTCAATAGCCTTCCTGCCCTTCTCTTAATGACATCACCTTGCTGCTTGCTCCCCTGTTTGGGAGCCCCTTTTCGGACTCTGTTGCAATGAAAAATAAAGTGTCATTTGGGTAGGCTGTAAGGAGACATGTCATATGCAGATGTGTTCCAACTCCTAGCCTAGTTCTCCTCTTAGATTCTTCAAAGCATTCAGTCTTGATTCCCATAATGCACCTGTCATATTCTTGGCAGACTTTTGGGGTGATCAGCAGCAGGGGGCTCAGCAGCCTCCATCCTTGCCCACAGTTGCACAAGAAGAAAACAGCGCTAACAGCATCTGCCTGAGGTTTCAAGGGAGCCAGCTAAGCCCTCCGGATTGCACTTTATCTCCTCCCCTGCTGCTGGTCAAGTTTAAGAGAATAGCCTAAGGATGGAGAGATGGCTTAGCAGTTAAGGTGTTTGCCTGCAAAGCCTAAGGAGCCATGTTTGACTCTCCGGATCCCACGTGAGACACACAAAGGTGAGGCAAGCAAAAGGGAGCACATGCCCACTCGGTGGCACAAGTGTCTGGGGTTTGATTGCAGTGGCTGAGGCCCTGGTGTGCTAATTCTCTCTTTGTCTCTCTCTCTCTTTCTCTGAAATAAAAAAAAAATAAAAAGAGAATTGCCAAAAGTATACATGAATTCTAAACATGAAAATAACTTTGGGAGATATGGGCCAAAATAGTGGCTTTTACTATTTAGGTTAGAGACAGAGAGAGAGTGGAAGAGAGAGAGAGAGAGAGAGAGAGAGAGAGAGAGAAAGAGAGAGAGAGAGAGAATTTATGCTCTAGGGCCTCAGCCACTGTAATTGCACTTCAGATGCTTGTGCCACCTAGTGGGCATGTGAGACCTTGCTCTGGCCTCACCTTTGTGCATCTGGCTTATTTGGGATCTGGAGAGTTGTACATGGGTCCATAGGCGCCTTAACTGTTAAGCCATCTCTCCAGCCCAGCATTTATTTTTATTTTTATTTTTTAAATTATTTATTTATTTATTTGAGAGCGACAGACACAGAGAGAAAGACAGATAGAGGGAGAGAGAGAGAATGGGCGCGCCAGGGCTTCCAGCCTCTGCAAATGAACTCCAGATGCGTGCGCCCCCTTGTGCATCTGGCTAACGTGGGACCTGGGGAACCGAGCCTCGAACTGGGGTCCTTAGGCTTCACAGGCAAGCACTTAACCGCTAAGCCATCTCTCCAGCCCCCAGCATTTTTTTAAAAGAGGGGACTGGGTGAGTAGTTCACCTAGTACCCATGAAACATCAGGATATAAAAAAGAACCACTTTATTCAAATGAGTGAGCATGGCTTTTATTTCCTAAAAATAATGCTTAAAAAAATTTCAAATGTTGCATTTCCTTAGTGCTACTTGAAATACAAATGACCTGTTTAACCTAATGAAAGGAATTGGACTTTGGTCTGAATCTCCACTATGAACAGGATGCATCTCCACTAACAGGGCTTCAAAGGGTCTCCATCAGTTTTAGGTATTCATGAACTATCCAGGTGATTCCCTAAGTGGTGAGTACAGGTAGTTTTATTCGAACAAGTAGGTTACTGGAAAAGTCTTAGGTGTTCTGGCTGCCTTGAAACTTTACTAGCTTGTGTTTCTTATTTTACAAAACATTATGTGTTCCAATTACCTGAAAATCCTTTGAACTTCGTTAATTATAAGCATACCAACTCAATGCCCCAGGCAGATATTAAGGTGGAGCTTTTCTTAAGGTTTTTCCTGTTACACCAGCATGTTTGAGATACAGGCAGGAACACATTTAACCAGAACAAGCTGTATCAGGCCAGGGACATTCTTGTACAGAATGATGTGTCTATCTATATACACAAAGTGAGCATATTTTTAATATGGCAGTGTTTGCGGTATTTCAAGAGAGCAATGAAACAGTGATTTCTCAAAATGCTTATGAGCTATGTTAAACTGTACATTATTTGTTTATAGACCCCTCATCCAGAGTTCCCACTCTGTGACCATAAGACCTATGGAAACTTGATCACTGAAAACCATTAACCACAGGCTTGAAAGGCTAGAAAATTGCACTCTTGGATTTTAAGGTGGTGTTATACGGGATGGGGATAGGGCTTGCCTAGCACGCACAAGGCTGTAGGTTCGGTCCTCAGCCCAGCCACAAAGCAAAGAACAAATCAAAAGAAGCCAGTGCTGGTCTTGTGAGTTGTGAGAGACAAGTCACGACCTAATACTCGGTTTTATCAGCTGTAATGGAGCAGTGCCTGCCTTTCACACTGGTGTGCTATAACATATACACACCACTGGCTATCTGAAACCATCATTAGCACACAAGTCACCGATATGTCTTGTTTAATATACAGTGGAAGAAATGTGTAATTTCCTAATAAATTTTAGGGGAGTAAAGTACATAACATAGTGGAAGGAAAGGAATATAAAATTGTAAAAGTGGCTCACTATGCAAAATATCAAACTCCATGTGTGTTCTTTTAAGTGTCCTGTTAGAAAAAAAAAAAAAAAAAAAAAGGTCCTTTCTGCCAATGCTGCATGGCACGGGGAGGCACCGAAGGCCAGAGGCGATGCTGCTGCTGTCTAACATGCAGAGGCTGTAGGCGTGGTGCCCTGCACGGCCACAAGGCAAAAACGAATCAAAAGAAACTAATGCTGGTCTTATGAGTTGTGAGAGACAAGTCATGACCTACAGCTGCTGAGCTGAGCAAGGATAAGAGAAAATATCACTGACAGTACAAGACATGAATGAGGCATGTTTTGTCATGCTCATTGTTTTTGAAGAGTCTCACTGCATAACCCAGGCTGGTCTTGAGCTTGCAATCCTCCTGCCTCAGACTCCCAAGTGCTAGAATTAAAGTCAGGTATCACTGTATTTGGCAAGAGTTATGACCAAAACCCAAAACCCAAACAACAAGAAGAACAATAGTAAACCAAAACCAACAAAAAGAAAAATTTAAAGCAAGCACAAAAGACATTTTTTCCTTTGCTGCACTGATTTTAGATCATTATGTAGAAGATTGTCTATGTTCATGATGATGCTGAGTTATAACACACAGTTACGTATGCATATAGTCTTGTGCACATAGCTAAAGTGATAATTTACTTTTCTTGCAAAGTCTTTGTCTGGTTTTGGTAATATGGTCTCAGTAGATAAGTTAGAAGTTGTTTCCCTCTTAGGTATTTCCTGGAAAAGTTTGTGTAGAGTTGGTTTTAATTCTTGCTCCCAGTGAAATCCCACTTTCTTTTCTAACCAGGCTCAGATTCCAAGTCTTCTCACATGCTTGCCATAACAACTTTCATGGGGGGCGGGCATACAGCACCAGCCTTCACCCCGGAATATGGCTGCCCAGAGCACTCAAATCCCTAGGCACCTCTCTCCCTTATGACGCTGACCTGGCAAACTACAGTTTTTCCATCTCATGCCTGCCTCCTTCCATTTAACTCCAAGTTGGAGTTTGGAGAAAACTGAATTTTGAATTAATAGGATTTGGGATTGTAAAATGATTCTATTTAAACTAAGACAATTTAGAGTTTTTAAACTCAAAATATGTATTAGTTATATATAATAATTGGCTTCATTTTGACATCTTCACACAGGTATATAGTGTAGTTTGATCCCATTCACATCTCCATTACTCTCTAATGTCCTTCTTCCCTTCTTTCTCTTCATCTATCCAGACTTTCTTTCTGAACCAATGGGTTTTGTTAAGGTTACTTGCATAAGCATGGGTAAAGGGTTACTACTAGAGCATGGATAACTTATCAGTGCTTACCCTGGAAGAAAATCTCTCTCTCTACCCCACTGACCATTAACTTGTAGATCTTCAGGGTGGGCCAGAGCCTCGTGAGCCCCCTCCCTCCAGGACAGAGTGTTGACTGGCCCAATCTTGTGTAGGTCTTTAAAACAAGATGTTTTAATAAAATTGTACCAGACGCCCAGTTTTCTAGAAACTTAGTCATGCTTCCTGTTCCTGTAGTCAGAGGCCCCAAATCCTGACTCTGCCATCTGCTGTGTGACCGTGGATCCTGCTTCAAGCTTCTTTAGACCTGGTTTCCGAATCTTTGAGATTTTTCTGGGTTTTTGGTTTTGGTGAGAATGAAATGAAATGTGTCAAGTGCTTGGCTTCAGTTTCCTCAAAAAGGAGGCAGTTAGATTAGCTTATCAATTTGTTTTCAGTTTCCTACTGATGTGTAAAAAAGAATCTGTCTTGTTGGTGTACCAGTGCATTCCTGTAATCCCTGCACTTGGGACGAGGCCGCTGAAGCAGGAGGATCACTGGTTCAAGGGCAGCCTGGGCTACATAAACAAGGCACAGACTGCAAGAGGAAACAAGTCTGCCTCTTACAGGTTCATCTTTAGGGAAGCGTTAGTATGAAACTTTCTCATCAAAACTCTAATTATAATTATATTGACTTTTATTCTACTAATTTCTAATTATGGTTCTTCCCATCATCTTTTTATGGAACATATGTGATAATATTTTGTGTAGGCCATATTTTTGTTGTTGCTATTGAACCAACCCAGTTTAGTTTTGCATTGAACTGGGTACATCAATCCTAAATAAGCCTGCTGGGACAATCCCCTGTGCTGACCACGTTTTTAGCAGAGTCAAAGCCACTAATTTCAACCATACAGGTAATAAGTTGGCTCTGTGAGACTTAAATATTTTTACTAACTCAAAACTTCATTGTATGGACAAATCATGAGTTGGTTCCAGCCCCTCATCCTGGTGGGGTTGATGGTATTCACTATCGGGTTATGGGTTACGAGGGTAGCAGTCAATCATTACTGGGTAGCAATGCCTCTGGAAGCCCCTTCAAGCCCTGTGGTTTTTTATGATCTTTCAGGTCCTTCTTCCATAATATTCTGTGAGTATTGCAGGTGTGTTAAAAGTCTACATTAGTGTTGAGCTCTCAGCAATTTCTGGATTTCTGTTTGATATGTTTTAAGTGTCCTCAGTGTATATTTCCATCATCCAGGTGCAGGTTGTCAGGCTCATGATGAGAGCAGCAGTCATGTGTGACCACCAATGCCCCTGTGGTTTCACCTAGACTCTAGCTTATGTGCAAGAAGTGGCTCATCTCATGATAGGGAGTCAGCTATCTTTTTTTTTTTTTTTTGTCATGTTGAAGGATTTTGATTTTTGATCCCTGGTTTTTGTTGCCTTCTGTAAAGATAATGACCTGAGCAAAACAACTAACTTAAAGGAGAAATGATTTATTTTGGCTACCAGTTTCAGAGTTTTTTTTTTAATCCATATTCTTTGGCTCCATTAATTGTAAGATTGTGGTCAGGCAGAACATTGTGGCGAAAAGAAGTGTGTGTGGAAGGAGGGTATTCCTTCCTGAGAGCCAAAACATAGGTGCAGGAAGAGTTGGGGACCAGGTGTGACCTTCACAGGCATGCCCCAGTGAGTTAAACTTTCTCTAGCTATGTCCTGCCTCCTAAAGTTTCTATGATCTTCTAAAATGGTACCTCCAGATGGAGACTAAGTGTTCACCACCTGGCTGTGAGGAGTTTTTCATTATTCAAACCATAACAGGAGCTGAACAGAAGAAGAGCAAATCACCAACAGAGAATATAACTCATGCTGGAGACCTAGAGGTAAAGAAGATCTGACTATGACTCTGAATGAGTGTTTGACTAGGTAAATGCTACAGCCATAGAACAATCATTGTTAGACTCTTATTGTATAACAAAAAATAGATCCTCAAGTATTAGCAAACCAGGCTTTTGCCAAATGAATCTTTAAGCCCTGCAATGTAGGTCTTGAGATGATATGCAGTTTTAAATTATATGCTTCTTCAAAATTGTGCCAATTCTGGAATTTCTTTTCTAATTTTATCAGTCTATGGGAAGGATTTCATTCCTTTTTTAGTCTGCACCTTCCTGATTGCAACTTAAACTGTACATTGCACAGGCTTTCTGAAGGGTGCTCTACATTTCATCTAAAGTCATAGACATGAACACATTTTATCTTTTTGATTGCCTTATGGAGCTAAAAATGTTCCCATCCTCTCTCTTCATAAAGAAAAGAACCTAATAGCATGACCTGTCCTCTCAATTAGAGATTATTTTTCTCGTGGTCAATCTAACTTCGTAAGAGTCAATATTCTTTAAAACTTCATGCTTGAATGGAATTATTAATGATTGTTATTTTACATCTATAATTTCTTTTTTACTTCTAGCCATAATGAAAAGTATTATACCCCTCTGGTGTGTTTGTATGTTACTAGAAAGGCCTTGTACATATGAGGCAAGCACTCTAGCACTGAGATTTATCCTCTCTTTCAATGCTTTTATTAAGGCAGGGTCTCACTAATGTTGCTCTGGCTGCCCTTGAATTACTCTGTATCTGTGATCCTTCAAGAAGACACCGAGGTACCAGAAGACTTCTAATGCTAAAGGACTGGCAAAGTTAGTATTGTGAGGATGCCTATATTATTGAAAGCATTTACACATTAAATGCAAATTCAACAAAAATTCCAAAGACATTCTTCAAAGATCTAGAAACAATTCTAAAACTCATTTCAAAACACAAAAGATAGCCAAATTATTTAGCAAAATGAGCCATGCTGAAGGTATAGCAGTACCTGGCCTCAGATTATGACAGGCAGCATGGTATTGGCACAAAAAACAGACATGTAGACCAATGGAACAGAATAGAGAGCCCAGAATAAACCCACACAGCTATGGTCAGCTGATTTTTGACAGTGTCCATATAGAAAAATTCAATTAGATCCATATCTCTCACATTTCACAAAAATCAATTCAAACTGGATCAAAGACCTAAATGTAAGGCCTGAAATATTGAAACTGTTAGAGAAAACACTTCAAGATAATGATATAGGCAAGAGCTTTATAAAAATGATTTTAATAATACAGAAAATAACTCTAAGAATTGACAAATGGATTCCATGAGATTCACAGGCTTCTGCAGAGCAAAGGAAACTATCACCATAGTGAAGAACGAGTCTTGGCTGTGGGAGAAAATGTTGGCCACTTTACAACTGATGTGGAATTAATATATCTAGGATATATAACAAACTGCAAAAATTAAGCACCAAAAATATCTCCCAATCAGCAATGGATGTGACAGTAGCCTTCATGTCAGTGACAAAACACCCAACCACAAGCAGCTGATGGGAAGAAAGAGTCCATTTCGGCTTACAGTCTTGAGGGGCAGCTCCATCGTGGCAGGTAAGGGCTGACAGAGCACAGTACCAGCTTTATGTCTCGCCAGAGCAGGTGGAAAATAGCAGCAATCGTGAATGAGCGCCCCCCAGCAACTCACCTCCTCTAAGAAGGCTCTACCTCCCAAATTTCTACCTGCTGGAGACCAGTCATTCAAAATACATGAGCCTGTGGGGTGTACATCTGATTCAAACCATCACAACGAGTTGATGCCCTAAGTACACTTCTTCAAGAAACACAAATGAACAATAAATAGTTTTTTAAAGAAAACTCTTTAATAATATCTTTAGCCACCAGAGAAATGTAAATTAAGAAGTACTCTGAGATTCCGTCTCACCCCAGTCAGTCTGGTTAGCATCAAGAAAAGAACATAGTAACAGATATAGGTAAGGAGATGCAGAACGAGGAGCTCTCACCCACTGCTGGGCGGAGTGCAAAGCAGTGCAGCCACTCCGTGTGGGCTTCTTCAGAAAGCTCAGAATAGGACCCAGATACACCAGCTCCTCGTGCTTACCCAGTGGACTCTAATTCCCACCACGGAGATACGTGATCCATGTTTATGCTGTTCTACTCCCAATAGCTAAGAAAGGGGACTCATCAACACATGAATGGCCATGGAAAGTGTGGTGCCCAGAGGAAGTTGTTTTCCACCCATAAAGAAAAATGAAATCATAACATTTTCAGGAAAATGGATAGACTTGGGAGCAATTATGTTAAGTGAAATAAGCCAAACTCAGAAAGACAAAATGCCACATTTTCTTTCATATTAAGTCCTAGATTTTAATTTTTCTCTATGGCTATGCATATGAGTCTGTGTGTAGGGGTAGGTTGTGAAACTACAAAGGAGACTGTGAGAGGGGACGAGATCTTAGGAGGAAGAGAGGAAAAGAGGGTGCTGTTAGGGGAAAGAAGAGTTACAGCAGGAAGGGGTAGAGGTGGTGGGGAGAGCACGGGAAGGACGACTGAGGATGTATGAAAATACTACAAGGAAACACAGTACTTTGTATGGTCATTTTAAGAAGTTAAGAAAAATTCTCTGACTTTAAAATATTACTGTGGCTGGGCATGGCGGCACACACCTTTAATCCCAGCACTCGGAAGGCAGAGGTTGGAGGAGCACCATGAGTTTGAGGCCATCCTGAGACTTCATAGTGAATTCCAGGTTAGCCTGGGCTAGAGAATGACCTACCTCGATGCCCCCCTCAAAAAAATATTACTGTGTTGGGCTGGAGAGATGGCTTAGCGGTTAAGCGCTTGCCTGTGAAGCCTAAGGACCCCGGTTCGAGGCTCGGTTCCCCAGGTCCCACGTTAGCCAGATGCACAAGGGGGCGCACGCATCTGGAGTTCGTTTGCAGAGGCTGGAAGCCCTGGCGCACCCATTCTCTCTCTCCCTCTATCTGTCTTTCTCTCTGTGTCTGTCGCTCTCAAATAAATAAATAAATAAATAAATAAAAAATATATTACTGTGGATTGAACACAGGGCTTTGTATGTTAGGCATGTGTTCTATTTCTGTGCTGTGCCTCCAGCCCTCTTTTTATATTTTAAATTTGAGACAGGGTCTCACTAAGTTGTCCAGGCTGAGTTTGAACTCACTCTAAAGCTCAGGCAGATCTTGAACTTATGAGTCTTCTTCTTCAATCACCAGGTCTGGCTTTTTCTGGTTTTGAAAGTGCAAAGTGGGGCACCCAATGGACCATCCGAACCACTTGGAGTTCTCATTGTCTGACACTGTAGTTCTCAAGCTAGCAGGTGTCAGACACATAGTAGAAGTATGCTAAGTACTTTTTAAGCATTCAACTTTCAAGCAAATTATATATGGATATAAATGTATATTAATGGAGCTATCATTAAAGTAAACCTTTATTTAGAATAATTTGCAAATTGAATGCAGAGTTTCCATAGTCACTTTACCCGTTTCCTCTGCTAGCATTTGTAAACAACTGTCAAAACTAAGAAACTGAGTTTGGGAGATCAGAGAGTAAAGTATTTGCTTTGCCAGCATAAGGTCCTGTGTTTTCTCCCCAGTACCCACATAAAATGCTGGATGTGGCAGAGTGTGCCTGTAATCTCAGCACTGGGGAGGTGATGGTTTATATTGATTATCAACTTGATAGTCATAGAACCATCTAGGACACTAGCCTCTGAGCATACCTGTGAGGATTATTATCTTGAGTAGGTTCATTGAGACCCATTTTAACTGTGGGTGGCATGTTTCCATGGACTGGAGTCCTAGAGTGTCTAAAATGGAGAGAGCTGGCTGAGTAGGATATGTCATTTCTGCTTCCTCACTGTGGACTGAAGGTGACCAGCTGCCTCAAGCTCATACCATCCTGGCATGTCCCCTCCACAATGGACTGAGAACCCTTCCTTCCTTATGTTGCTTCTTATCATGTATTTGGTCACCGTGAAAGGTAAGGTAACTGACGTGGTATGAATGGAAAATGTCTTCCAGAGGCTCATATGTTTGAAAACGTAATCCCAGCTCATAGTGCTATTTAGGAAGGCTATGAAACCTTAAGGAGGTGGGGCCTTGCTGGAGGAAGTGTGGCACTGGGGGAGGGGCCTTTTTAGCCTGGTCTCACTTGCTATTGACTTTCTGCTTTCTGATAGAGCTGCAATGTGATGCAGGCTTTTTTTTTCAGACCTGCAGTGCCTTCCCCACCATGAAACTTCTCCTGAAAACCGTAGGCCAAATTAAAGCCTTTGCTTGCCATCAGTAGCTTCTGGTCAGCTCTCTGTTCACAGCAAAGGTAAAGTAACTGATCTAGCAACTGAGAGGTGGAGTGCACTGCCAGCTAGTTTGGCCTAATGGGTGAACCCCAGGCAAATTAGAGACCAGTCTAAAGGGAGTACATGATATTTCTGAGGATGACACCCAAAATTATGCATGTCCATGTGCATGGGCACCCCCACAAATACACACATGAACGTGCACACACACTGGGAAAAAACAAAACCAAAACTAAGAAACTGAAGAACCTGACAATGACATGTTACTATTAATGAAACCATATATATATATATATATATACATACACACACACACACACACACACACACACACACACATATTCATTCATCAAATAAGAATGACCCTTTATCTCTGTGGTGCTGTGGTGTTTTTTCTTCAAATTTATTGTCATTAGGGTGTCACCACTTTTCCCACTAATATTCTTCTATTCTCCCAAAATAGCATATTACATTCAGTTGCTTGGATCAATGTCACTGAAAACCTCATAAACCTCCCATCTCATGGCATTATTGGTAGGTGGTCGAAACTTAAAGAGATCGGACATAACGGGAGATTTTCTGGCCTTTAGAGACATTCCCTTAAGGGGGAGTTTAGGACTCTGGCCCCTTCTTTGCTTCTCTCTGTTGTTTCTGGTCATGAGGTGAGTACTTTTCTCCATCAAATATGCTGCCTCACACAAGGCCCCAAAGCAATGAGGCTTATCAACTCAGGAATGATACCTTCCATTTGCAAGCCAAAACAAACCTTTCTTTTTAAGTTAATCTCAGATATTTTGTTACAGCAATAGAAGGCTAATACATGTCATGGATCCTTAGCCATTTTTGGTCTAGTCCTTTCCCATGAATGATCCAGAAATATGTTTCAAGGACTAGAACCACAGAAATGAAATGCCTCACAAAATATAAATGTGACTTATCAGTAATGCATTCCTTGGTGAAGGTCATGTTTACCAAGTTAAAGCAATCATTACTAACCTAAAAAGCAAAGCTATCAATTTAGCTTCCAGATGTAACAATGTTACATGTTTACAAACATTAATTTGAAACATGGAAAAGATTGAATTTTAATTGTAATAATTCCATGAAACTTCTTAAAATAATGACTGCATATTTATTTGAGGGGTATTTCTTTCTTACCTCTAACTAAATTATTAAATATAATTACTTATCTTAATATATCTATATAGCAACTATATTATGTTAAAAATATTTGATTGGGGCTGGAGAGATGGCTTAGTGGTTAAGCGCTTGCCTGTGAAGCCTAAGGACCCCGGTTCGAGGCTCGGTTCCCCAGGTCCCACGTTAGCCAGATGCACAAGGGGGCGTACGTGTCTGGAGTTCGTTTGCAGAGGCTGGAAGCCCTGGCGCGCCCATTCTCTCTCTCTCCCTCTATCTGTCTTTCTCTCTGTGTCTGTCGCTCTCAAATAAATAAATTAAAAAATAAAAAAAATATTTGATTGGAGATGTGGCTCAGTGGGTAGGTATCTGCTTAGCATGCATGAGACCCCCCAAATTCAATACCCAATACCACATAAATATTTATTTATTTATATTTGAGACAGAGAGAGAGGGAGAGATAGAGAGCGAGAATGGGCATGCTAGGGCTTCTAGCCACTGCAAATGAACTCCAGGCCTATGGGCCACCTTGTGCATCTGGCCTGGAGAATCAAACCTGGTTCCTTAGGCTTCACAAGCAAGTAAGTGATTTAACAGCTAAGCCATCTCTGCAGCCCTATTTTTATTTATTTATGAGAGAAAAAGGGAGAATGGGCATGCCAGGGCCTCCAGCTCCTGCAAATGAACTCCAGATGTATGCGCCATCCTGTGCATCTTGTTTTACGTGGGTACTGGGAAATTGAACCTGAGTCCTTTGGCTTTGCCAGCAACAGCCTTAACTGCTAAGCCATCTCTCCAGCCCTATTTATTTATTTATTATTTTTTTTTTTCGAGATAGGGTCTCACTCTGGTCCAGGCTGACCTGGAATTAACTCTGTAGTCTCAGGGTGGCCTTGAACTCTCGGCGATCCTCCTACCTCTGCCTCCCGAGTGCTGGGATTAAAGGCGCACGCCACCACGCCCGGCTATTTATTTATTTTTGAGACACCCTGTCACTTATATAGACCAGACTGTCTTCAAATTCATGATTCTCCTACCTCCTCTTCCCAAGTGCTGGGGTTACAGGTGTACGCCCAGTTCATGACTTCCTTTAATGTTCCAGTTGTATGATATTTGGCCAATGGGAGCCCTTGAATCTATTCTTTGTGTCCTTTTGACATACTGATGTCTTTAAACACTTGTTTACTTTGGGGTCAAGATAGTTCAAGCTCATCTTTTAATTCTCTTTTCCAATTCTGGAATCAGCCATCTCTCTAAGGAATGTGTGTGTGCATAGTTGGGGCATTTATACATGTGTGTACACAGCCAGGGTATTTGTGCATGTGTGAGCACAACCAGGGTATTTGTGTGTGTGTGTGTGTGTGTGTGTGTGTATGTATGTGTATGTGCACAGCTTGGGCATTTGTTCATGTGTGTGTGTGTGCACAGCCTGGGTATTTGTTCATGTGTGTGTGTATAACCAGGGCATTTGTGTATGTCCATACTTCCAGGATCTTTGTGCTTGTGAGTGTGCACAGCCAAGATATTTGTGTATGTATCCAAGGCATTTGTACATGTATGTGTGTGTGTACAACCAGGATATTTATTCATGTGTGTGTGCACAGCAGGGGTGTTTGTTCATGTGTGTGTGCTCATCCTGGGTAATTGTTCATATGTGTGTGGGCAGCCTGGGTATCTGTGCTTGTGTGTATGCATGCACACATGTTTTTTCAGGTAAGACTGTCTGAGAATTCAGCTCTGAGACAGTCATCATTATGAAACAGGGATTTTATTTTGGAGGGCTCTGGCGATAAACTTCCTTGGAGTGTAAGGAAAGAAAGCAGGTTTGGCAAAAAGGAAAAGATGGACTCTGATACAGTTTCCAAAAAGCTCTCAGGTGACCCCTCAGGAGCCCTTAACTGGGGTTCCTGCGGGCATATTCACAGCTGAAGTGAGGAGTTCCGTCCTGTATTTCCCTTTGTTGATCGGCCATTGTTTAGGGGCTACCCCCCCCCAAATAGTTTATGAAATGGGGCATAGTGGTGGCTTTTTTCAATTGAGAGCTATTAGTCAATGCCCTCGTATTTCGTTAATAAACTCCGCAGTCTTGAGTGTGAGCAGCACAGCGTGTTCATGGCTTGCTTATCCCATCACCATCATCTACCCGTCTACCTACCAGCCGTCTGTCCATCCAAAAGCCAGGAGTTTAGCGATGCCCAATGCAACCCCTCAAGGGCCATTCTGCCCTTCTTTCCATGTGGGCTAAGACCCAGTTTTGGCAACAAGAAGCCTGTCACCCACTGTGAAACTAGGTTCAATCCTAGAATTCTCTAAAAGTACTTTCAGTTAAGTTATTCCATTGCAAAACTAAATCTAACTAGAGGAGAACATTTGTTTCAAGTTCCTTTTGTCTTCATTCTTAGAATATCTAATTACATACTGTGTCCAAAAGTTACTTGGATTGGCTCGCTCCCCTCCCCCTAATATCATGCATTTGAAATGCAATTAAGCTCATTTCTGGGTGACTTTTATTTTAGGGTGCTCCTCATTGATTTTATTGTTACTATTATTTTGGGAGTATGTAAACATTTACATAGAGCAAGTGTTAATACCATATATCTTGGAAATTACTATCCAGTCACCAGGATGTGAGCCATCCTCGCTCATTCTACAGCTACAAAGTTCTCCACTGTATGAGCCTCTTAACAGATTATTTAACCAGTCTTCTGTTTAGGCAGTTAGGCCATTCCTCATAGTTTGCTCCTGCAAACACTACTGCAATGAATAACCTTGTGCATTTGCATATACGCTCTCATACTGTGGCGGACTTCCTGGATTTTTAAATGGTATTCTCTTTCTTTCCCTTTTCTCTGTTCTCTCCATTCTATCATTAGATTCATTCATCACAATCTGATAGTGTCCAGTGGCAATACCCAATCCAGTTGGAGCTTTTTTTCTTGGTAGGCAATTATCCAGGGCAAGCTGGGCTTTACAGATCAGAAAAGTAGTAACCATATGCTGGTAATGTGTAGCATATTAATTAATATTTGTTATTATTATATCACATGACTATTGTTTTAATAGTGTCCACATCTTGCTACTAAAATGTACTAGTTTTGAGCCAGGTGTGGTGGTGCACACATTTAATCCCAGTACTCAGGAGGCAGAGGTGGGAGGATCACTGTGAGTTCAAGACCACCCTGAGACTACATAGTGAAATCCAGGACAGCCTGGACTACAGTGAAACCCTACCTTGAAAAACAAAAACAAAACAAAACAAAAAAAGTAGTAGATTTTCCTCTGTGGGAAGTGATTTGAGTTTTGAAGTTAAGAGTCCAATCAGGAGGAGAACTTGAGGAAGGACATGCCAGACCCCGACTTCGGATCTGAAGCGTGCGTGGATGTGGCCCTTAGCAGACCATTCCTGCCTCCGTGCCTTAGCTTCCTTGCAAAATGGAAATATCAACTGCATACTTGTATGAGACTGAGGTGGTTTGAATCAGATGTCCCCTATAAACTCTTTTGTTTCAAATGCTTGATTGCCAGCTGATGGCAATTTGGGAGGAGGACCCTTGCTGGAGGCGGCATGTCACTAGGGAGACCTTGAGGTTTATTCGCCCAGCTTGCCAGTGTGAGTCCAACACTCTTGCTTTTATAGTCCCCTTGCTGTGGTAGAGGTGATGTCCAGCCTCTGCTCATGCCATGCTTTCCTGTGCCATCATGACTGTGAACCAAAATAAACCCTCTCCTTCCATCAGCTGCCTTTGGTTGGGTGTTTTGTTCCAGTAATGAGAAGGTAACGACACCAGAGACTATTAAGAATCTCAAACCTAAACCCAAACTGGGTCAGAAAGATGGCTCAGCAGTTAAAGGTGGTTGCTGGCAAAGCCTGATGGCCCAGGTTCAATTCCCCAGTACCCACATAAAGCCAATGGCACATACATATAGAGTTGGTTTGCAGGAAACCCTAGTGTGCCCATACTCACTCTCTCTTTCTCTGTTTCTCTTTGTTTCCCTCTCAAATAAATAAAGGAATAAAAAATTTAAAAACCAAACTCCTGATTCCTCATACAAACTTGCTCCTTCCTCAGTTTCCCTGCCTCAGTCAATGGCAACTTTACCAGTAACTGGGGCTGCAAACATTTGAGTCATCTTTCTGTCATACATTGCCCAGCATCTAATCCATCTACAAGTCCTAGGACATCTTGGCCTGTCCTTCCTGCTTCCATTTTGCTGGCTGCAGTACGTCCTCCATAAAGAGCCACAGTGAGGCTTTGAAAGACAATGCTTCAAGGTGGGCACAGCAGTGGACCACTGTCATATCAGCACTTGGGAGGTAGAGGCAGGAGGATCAGGAGCTCAGAGCTAGCCTGGGCTACACGAGACACGGTTTCAGTAGCAGCAAATGTTTTAGCTTGGTTGCTTACAACTCTTCTATGACTTCCTATGTCGCTTGGAGTAAAATCCATCTTTGCCGTTAGAAAAATAATGAAAAGATAAGGGTCCTGTAATTTTTTTGTAATGCTATGAATTCTGTTTAAATTGTGAGCTTTTTATTTTCTGCCGAGACCATTGCAAAATTGAGCTTTGGCTGGGGTTGGGGGGAGTATATTCGTGGGTCTTTGAATATGTACAGAACACAGAACTTAGTTCTCTCTACAAATTATTTAATATAATAAACATTTAATTAAATGCTCAAAGGGAAAGCATTCTCCCTAAAACAACAATCTTAACGTTCAAAATATTAGTCATTAAAAGAACTGTTGTGAGAAGAAAAAAATAAGATAAAATAAAAAGCCTGCGGCTGGCAATGGCATGCTGGTCCGGCCTTCCCATGCGCAGACCTCATTTCCCAACCTCTCGCCCAGTAACTCGCCACAGCTGTGCAAGCCTCATTCCCTCTGAACTGAACATGTGACAACTGAGGCCTTGCTCAAGACATGCCCTCCTCTTTGAGCTCTCCAACTCCAGCCCAGCACTCTCTTCCTCACCTCCTGCAGATCAGATCTTTCTCACAGCCTGCCGTGATTGCCCTCTGTGAAAATGCAAAGTCCCCGCTGGGCGTGGTGGCACATGCCTTTAATTACAACACTCAAGAGGCTGAGATAGGAGGGTCTCTGTGAGGTTAAGGCCAGCCTTTAACTATAGAGTGAGTTTCAGGTCAGCCTGGGTTAGAGTGAGACCCTACCTCGAAAAGACCAAAAGCAAAACAGAACAAAACAAAATGCATGCTCAAGTCCACAATTCATCATTCCACTCCTCCTTGTCACTTTTGTTTCTCTTCAAAGCCCCTTGGCCATCCGGCACACTGTGTAGCTTGCTTATGTGTTCGTGTGGCCCATTGCCTTCCTCTTCCCCATGGAATGCAAGAGCCATGTGGTAGGCACTGACAAAGCCAAGCTCCTATGAAGTACTTGGCACATGGACAGGGTGAGCAATGATGGGTGTGTTTGGGGCTTGAGGACCAGGGAGGCACTTGGAGGTCACAGGAATATGGCCCGACTACAGTGAACAGTTACTACAGCCAGCCACACTGTGCACAACCTGTGAAGGCGAGGGACGCTGGAGCCCACTCCAGCAACATCAGGTCCAGCTGGCAAGGAATTTTTCCCTTGGCTCACAGGATGCACTGAATTCTTCCAACGGTGAGTTGTGACCACAGTTCTGAAGAGTGGCCCGCCTGGAAAGTTCATTCAAGACTCAGGTCTTAAGACTTGTATGGAAGTCTGGTCACACAGGCATCTTTGCCTGGCACATTCCAAAATTCCAGATTTCCCAAAGAAAGGCAGGTGTTTGACAGCACCCAGATTGTCTTTACAAGCAGCCAAGGCACAGTGAGCCATTCTTATACGCACATCCAACTTCCAGCCCTTCACCAAGGCCAGCACTGCAAGAAGCCTTGTCTAAAGATAGTCCCAGGCCTGCCATGTGGGCTCATTTCTGCATGAGGTGCTAAAAGAATTTGTCACTTTTCAGTTGATAAAACTGAATCATTTCAGAGCTCAAGAACAAGATAAGATCAATTAAGGGAAACATTTCTTTTTTTCTTTTCTTTTCTTTTTGCACATTGGAATCACAGTTTTGAATTTTGACCTTAGTTATACATATAAACAGCTTACATATATTTTAAAGTAGCCTAGCTTGGAAAGAAGATATGGGCAGACCCTCACATACTGCAAAGATTCTATACATGTTAGGGTCTGTTTCCTAAAGAAACGGGAAAGAAGTTGTATCTACTTGGAGTGATGCCTGCCAGAAAGTGTGGCTATCTTTATACTGTTTATATCTCCTCCCTTCCTCTTAGTCTTCCCTCTCCTCCCTCCTCCTTCCTCTCCCTTCCCTTTTCTTGAATCGTTAAATATCCAGGAACCCCCCCCCATATACAGTGTATACAGGAGCTACATAGACATTAATACCATATAGAAATAACATTACTATCAATAAAACAATTCTGTTGCATACATGTTGTGGCTTATCTTCATTGTCAACTTGGTTGGCTACAGAATTACCTAGAAATCCCGAGGGGTCTGTGAGGGTGTTTCCAGAGAGCATGAGCTGAGCTGTAAAGACCTGCCCTGAGTATTGACAGCACCATCCCATGGGCTGGGGTTCCAGACTGAATAAAAAGGAGCCCCAGTATTGTTTCATTTATTTTTATTTTGTTAATTAGTTTTGTACTCAGTGAATACAGTCAAGTTGTTGCCTTTGCTATCCTCCTCTCTATCATAGCCCCTCCACAGGGACCCTACTAGTTGGGGAATATGGGTCACACATTGTGGGGTTCTCAATCAGATTTAAGTAGGAGGCAATGTATCCGCGTATCATGACCCAACGTGTGGCTCTGACATCCTTTTCGTCCCCTCTTCTGCAAATTTCCCTGAGCCATGTTGGGTTCATTTTACGTCTGCCTCAGTGATGAGGTCTTGGGAGCCTTTTTGTCTCTGGATATCTAGTTTTGGAAGGAGTTGATTGTTCTCTGTGTCGATCTCCTTCACCCTTGTGCTGGTACCAGATTCACCATGAAAACAGCCCTCTTGTTTGTTTCCCCACTTATTCTTGGTTTCGGCTGGGGCCCTTTTGAGATATGATGGGATGGTTCTCTCCTTAGGATCTGCAACTATCTGAAAAAGAAGCAAATTCTCCAACGGAGAGTAAAGTTAGCACCAGATAAATGGGATAACCATTTCTTTTATAGGGAGAATTTAATAAGTGTAGGCCCTCTTGTAGCCCATGATGGGTGGGAGCTTGATAATGGAGATCAGGCTCATTTTTGGATGTGATTTTGACTTGTTTCCCAGCTCCAGTTATGGGTTCCATTCCACTGAGGTGATCAGTTAGCCAAATCAAAAGCAGTTGGTTTCCCACCATGGCTGTGTGCCACTATTGCACTTGTGTGGGCATCACAACAGGTTATTTGCTGCTAAGTAGGTTAGACCATGAGTTGCTTGGACAGATACTGGTCATTTTTCCCCAATCACTCATGTAGCACCTTCTGGCACTAGACATGCTAACTGTCTGGGGACTGACTCTCTTCCAGCTTCCAGCCTTGTCACTCCATGTTATATGCCAACAACATATGGTGTCTTCAGCAGTAGGGTCTTACCACTATCCTTTGGTGGGTCATAAATACTCTGACAGAAATCTGTTTTCTTTTGTGAAACTTTGTAGATCTCTCTGATCAAGGGCTCATTGTGGGTGACAACCACATGCTGGTTTAAAACACATTTATTTATTTATTTGCAAGCAGAAAGAGATAAATAGAAGAGAGAAAGAGAGGATGGGTGCACCAGGGTCTCCAGTGGCTGCAAACAAACTCCAGATGCATGTGCCACTTTGTGCATCTGGCTTTACATGGGTACTGGGAATCAAACTTGGGTTGTTGAACTTTGCAGGCAAGTGCCTTAACCACAGAGTCATCTCTCCAGCCCTGAGTGCCAGTTTTCTGATTGTGGAGAAAATGAGACCAGCCTCCTCAGGCTCTGATGGATGGTATTCCTCACACCACAAACCAAAATAATCTCTTCCTTCCTTTCAACTGCTTTTGTCACAGCAACAAGCAAAGAAACCAATACAATAGCATGTTAGCGAATTCAATGTACATTAGAAATAAATATGATTTGTAGCAGATGTCAAATATAACTTGAAAGCAGGTATTATAGCTATTGTAATGAAACAGGTTACAATATTTTTACTGTGCCATATTTAGGTCTGTTGAAATTGAAAATAAATAGTTGGCACTGCTGCTTTTATTTGCTTAAGCTAAAACAAGCCAGGGAGCCCTCAACACATACCTAAAAGCTATCTGGAGCTGCGTGGGGCTGGGCGAGGGAGCCCTTAGCTCTGTGCCTGCAAACGTGGCAGCCTTCTCCGGTGTGACTGTCATAATAACAGCGAGACCTTGGGGAGGCCGTCAGGATGGAATCACCTAGGAAAGTCACCACAACCATTCTTTGAGTTATGAGACCAGCAAATGTAAGTTGGCTCACTGGAGTCCAAAATGAGGCAGGGAGAGATTTAGGAGAAGAGTTTCAAGCCTCTCCTTTTTTCCTTTTTCTTTTTCTTTTGAGGGAGGCTATGTAGTGAGACTGGTCAGACTGACCTCTAACTCATAGTGATCCTCCTGCCTCAACCTTCCTTGTGCTGAGATTATAAGTGTATGCTATCATGTCAAATCTCTTTTTGTTTGTTTTTGTTTTTGTTTTTCGAGGTAGAGTTGCACTCTAGTCCAGGCTGACCTGGAATTCACTATGTAGTCTCAGGGTGGCCATGAACTCATGGGTGATCCTCTTACCTCTGCCTCCCGAGTGCTGGGGTTAAAGGTGAACATGTCAAATCTTGATGTAAATATTCTATCTTGTGTTTGGAAATTTTTCCCACTAAAATTTCATTATTACAAATATATGTTTTGCCTGTACTTAGGAGCATTGTTTAAGTACAGTAAGATACTTTTAGGTTCTGATAAAAATTAGCATAGGGGCTGGAGAGACGACTTAGCAGTTAAGGCACTTGCCTATGAAGCCTAAGGCCCCAGGTTCTATCCCTCAGTACCCATGTGAGCCAGATGCACAAGGTGAGGCACCAGATGCACAAGGTGATACATGTGTCTGGAGTTATTTGCAGTGTCTAGAGACCCTGGTGTGCCCATTCTCTCTCTCTCTCTCTCTCTCTCTCTCTCTCTCTCTCTCTCTCTCTCTCTTTCACTCTCTGATTCTTTCTCTCTCAAATAAATAAATAAAATGTTAAACAATTACTGTGGCTGTGGCTGTGTATGTATGTACATGTGTATGTGCATGCACATAGGACCTACATACATGTCTGTGTGCATTTTAATTTCCCATCACCAATTTAGAATATTTTTCTTCTACTTTGTAAAAACCAAGAATTAGGATGAGAGTGTGGAGCAGACCACTATAGAGGGTGACATTAACCCTTTCTCATGCAGGCAGATTGAACTGTGGGTCTGTGGTGTCTCTGTGGCTGATGTAACTTCTAACAATACTTTCCCCTTTTAAGAGTCAGCAGATAAGAGAAGCAGTTAGTCTTGTGAACAATGCCTTTTGTTACAATATACTCAGGAGTCCTGCCTTTCTGTGTGAAGTATATATTCTTCTAAAACCCATTTGTGGACTTTCTATACAAATATGGACCAGATAGTAAAGTGACCTTTAGAAGGTTTATTTCTGTACATAGATTTTGAAAATGAAATGCTAAGCAACCTTCTTGGCTGTAGTACAATTAGATATTCCTTGAGCCTGAGCTGAGTCAGCTCTGAAGAGACCTAGACGTTAATGTTCATCATATAGCCAGGGAATGTGGGCTCAGAGGTTCAGAGGAGCTTGCTTGGATCACACAAGTCTGGGGCCAGCAGAACACATAGCTTCTACTCCGAAAATTGTCTCCAAGATACCCAACTGCTGCCTGCAGGCTCCTCAAAAAGAAGTTCAGGCACAAAGAACCTAATTTGTACATATTCCATATGTGGAAGCTTCTGACTTAGTACAGATAGTGACCACTGTGGTTTGAATATGAGGTCTTCTCCAAAGACTGGTGTGTTTGAGCACTTGGTCCCCAGCAGTGGCACTGGTTTCCGGGAGGTTATGGAATCTTGAGCTTGGAGCCTAACTAGATGAAATGTATCACTGGAGATTGGCCTTGGGACTTCATAACCAAGCCGTGCTTCCTGCCTGCTCTCTGCTTCCTGGCCCTTTGAGAAGTAAGGATCAGCCACTGGCTCCCACCACCTTGATCTCTGTGGAGCCCTCCCTGCCATGATGGGTGCATGCTCTCACACCATGAGCCAACAAACCACTTCTCCTTGAGGTTTTCCTCCTCAGGTAGGCAGCGTCAGGTATTTTACCACAGCAATGAGAAAAGTAATACCTCCTAAGCTGAAAGGGGTAAACTGACATTACTTTTAGGTAGAGCTCAAAACAATATCTAGGGAAAATACACCTTCTTTTGATCTTGCTGTGGACCCTGGCACTTTCCAATTGTCCACAAAAACTCATAAAACTTTGGAGAGTGACTATCTTTTGGCAGAAAAATCCTGAAATGCTTGGTCTCTATTCCCTTCCTTTGGTCTACAGACTATATCTCCTAAGCAAGAAACAGTCACTGTGGCAACAGAACGATGCTTACTCACCCTGAGTGAATTTAGTATGGCAATTTGAATTTAGTTGCAAATTTGGAGAGTTTTTTTTTTTTTTTTTTTTGGCCCAGGGTTGATCTTGAGCTCCTGATTCTTCTGCCTCTACTTCTGAAGTACTGGGTGTGTGTCACCACACATGGTTTAGGTAATAATGTTCTCTGAAAAAACAAAAACAAAACCAAAACAAAACAAAAACACTCTGTGGGTTGTTTGTGTCTGGGGGAGTCTCCAAGATAGGTAATTTCTTTTTTCTTCTTTTCCCTTCTTTTCTTTTTTCTTTTATCTTTTCTTTCTTCTTCTTCTTTTTTTTTTTTTTTTTTTTGGTATTTTTGGGGTAGAGTTTCACTCTAGCCCAGGCTGACCTGGAATTCACTATGTAGTCTCAGGGTGGCCTCATACTCACTGTGATTCTCCTATGTCTGCCTCCTGGGTGTTGGGGTTAAAGTGGGGTGTGTGCCACCACACCTGGCTTTTAAGGTAGGTAATTTCAATAGATGCAGAGATCGCAATGGTCTTCCCAGTGGGTTGGAAGTTGCTGCAAGGATATGCCTGCCACCCTCTTTCATGCTTAGGATACCCCATTGAACTGGTGAGACCCAAAACTCTCTATTCCACTCTTTGCTAGCAACGTAATGGCATTGGGTAGCTCTTTCCTCCTAATTACAACATGCCTTCCTGAAGGGAAGAGGGAGGTTCATAAGACTCAGGAATCTTAGGAAACGTACAAGATTCCAGTGGCTGGGAAAGTCACACTATGCAAGAAGCCCCTCTTCTCTCCCAGGTAAAAGCAGTAACAATTGCTGGGCAGAGCAGACTCTCTAGTGGAGCTGCCTGCAAGTTGTCCAGGCAGTTCCAGGATGCAAGTTTCATGAATCGCCACCGATATTGGAGTGGGCTTTTTGTGGATGCAGCAGCCCTTGACTCACCTATGTGCTCATAAATAACCCCAATAAACTAACCTTTGGCCCACCAAGCTAGACTCAGGTGGAGTTGTTTCTTTGCTCTGTCATTGGTGCACTGACTGAAGTTCTTGTTCTTGTTTCTCCAGGAAGTCACACAACAAATGGGGGTGATGTTCATTACACCTGGTGAGTGTGAGCATGACCTGAGCAGCTGAGAAGTTTAGCCTGTTTCTGGCTCTACCTTCAGGATGCTAGCATTAGTCTTTTGGTTTATAGCACAGTCCAAGTGGCTCATAAACAGATCTTTGGTTTCAAGTTGGAATAAGTGTCCTGCACCAACACTTTCCATCTTGTCAAATCAGGTTGGCCCTTTTCCAAAAAATAATTTCCCTGACACAATACTTCATTAACTGAGTGTTCATCTAGAGGCAGCAAACGACTGAAATTAGCATGAAGAGCCTTGCTCCTTTACATAGAGTGAAGGCTAATCAATTTTCAGGTCATTATACAAGTGTCCTCTCACTGGATTTTCTTACCACGACCAAAAGGATCCAACAGAATTCTCTATCATTATTGTTGCCACCCATATCAAATGCTTCTTAATTTACTTAAGGAAATTAACTGCTACAGATGCTGGAATAAAGGGGGGAAATCTCTTGTCAGCTATTATTGTGTCAATCACTGTTTTCAATTTGCAACAGTGAAGCTCAGCCTTCAATGGAGGAGAACCGTGACACTCACCATCTGGTAGGGCAATTCACAGAACCCTTAGCGGGGCTGCGAGCTGGGCTGGGACCGCAATGGGATCAGGCCCTTTGGTCTGTGCGCCGGAGAGCCGGAGCCAAACACAAAGCAAACACTGGGTATCAGAACGACACCCTTCCTGGGTAACAAGCGGCTTGTCACTTGCTATCCCAGATGTCTGGCGGAGCATCTATGGGTAGAGGTCAGAGGGGTGACTGGCCATCAAGTCTGGAATCTTCCATCTAAAATACAAAACAACAACAAAAAAAGAAAAAGTATCAGCGCTGAGTATTTATCTGTCATCTGAATACTTGTACCACAACATGTTTGAACGAACAGTAGTTGTGTTACTTATGGCCAGGGGCCAGGGGTGTGCATAAGCATCTACTCACCCCAGTTAGGGCACCAACAACACATGCAAATAGTGGTTCATCCAAGTCCAGCTTGGTGAACCAGTGAGTTCACTGGGGTTTCCTATAGGAGCATAGGGGACTCCAAAACAGCTGCCTCACCAACAAGTCCGAGCCAGCCTGGGTGACAACTTCTCCACAGCTGCATAGATGAAATCCCTCTTCAGTTCATCTTCCACCCTCTATGTGCTCAGCTCCTCTGGAGACTAAGTGCAGCTGGGGATGGGCAAGCTGGGATGTCAGATGAGGGTCTCATGATCATGCCCACTCCCTCCTTCTATGAGGAACTGTCACCAGACCCCATCTTGAGGGTCCCTTGTGGGTGACCACAGCTGTACTAATGAAGATGATTCCACAGCTCAACTATGTGGCATTTTACAACATCCTCCTGCTTCAGCTTCCAAAGCACCAGGATTACATGAGCCACCACGCCCACTTATCATTTAAAGACCTCTGAATGTTAGCAAAAGACTGAGTTAAGAAACTTCGCCAAATGAGCTTAGCACAACAACATTAAAACTCAACTGTCAGGGAGGCTCAAACAGGGGCAAGTCTCAAAATAACCTTTGCTTCTTCCCCATAATATATGTATATGGCAGATTAAAAAAAAAAACATGGGCTGGAGAGATGGCTTAGCAGTTAAGCGCTTGCCTGTGAAGCCTAAGGACCCCGGTTCGAGGCTCGCTTCCCCAGGACCCACGTTAGACAGATGCATAAAGGGGCGCATATGTCTGGAGTTCATTTGCAGTGGCTGGAGGCCCTGGCGCGCCCATTCTCTCTCTCTCTCTCTGCCTCTTTCTCTCTCTGTCACTCTCAAATAAATAAATTAAAATGAACAATAAATAAATAAATTAATTAATTTAAAAAAAAAAACCTTTTGATCAGGCATGGTAGCGCACGCTTTTAATCTCAGAACTCCAGCCCTATGGGAGGCAGAGGTAGGAGAATTGCTGTGGGTTCGGGGCCACCCTGTGACTACATAGTGAATTCCAGGTCAGCCTGGGCTAGAGCAAGACCCTACCTTGAAAAACCAAAACAAACAAAGAAACAAACTTTCTATCGACAACCTCTACACAGATATACAATATACCATGATCATAATCCCCACACAACCCTCTGTTTTCTCCCTTCCCTATTCTTCTCCCACTGAATCCTTTCTTCTTTCCAACTAGTTCCTGTTCTATTTTGACGCCACCATTTCCCCTCCTATTACGCAGGTCTTCTGTTGGTTGCATCAGCCACTGTGAAGGTCATGAATATCATGGACACTTTTGTCCATTGCCATAAGGAAAACACTCTTCCCCTTCGTGGGCTCTTACATTCTTTCTGCCACCTTTTGTTTTATGTTCCCTGAGCCTTGCAGGGTGTGAAAGAGACGTCTCATTTACTGCTGAACAGCTCACTGTCACGTCTAAGCACCCTGATGAGATTTTAGTCTCCCCAGTGGTCATGGCTATCTGAAAAGAGAAGTGTTGCTAACAAAAAGTGAAAGTAGCATCCATATATGGGCATAAACATAAATATTTAGAGGACACTTTGGCAAGACTAATATATCCATGTAGCCAAACAGCAGGAGCAGTCTTCCCCCTGGGGCTTATGACTGTCTTAGCTATAGGCTTTTGATTAGGTTTTCAGCATCAGACATGAATTCCTTCTTGTGGAGTGGGCCTCAGGTCCACTCAGAGAGCAGTTCCCTCCGAAACAGACGATACATGACAAGACTTTTAACCTGCCTGTCTTTCCCTGCCCACCAACCTTTCCGTTTGACCCATGAAGCAAGCTTGACCTGCCCTTGTATTCCTGGCAGCTTTAATCCTGTGTGCTACGTTTCAGTGTTTTACGTCAGGTGTTATCTCATCGGGTTTATCAATCGGAGAAAGTGGATTACTTATGTCTTGACTTGGTCAAAATACTTGGAGGTGAATGTTGACCCTCTGGAGAGGTATGAGCAATTTAAAAGAAGCCAGTGAGTTACTTACAGCAAATACAAGGTTACGTCTACCAAAGACGTCTGTGCTTTGTGCCTTCAATTCTTAGCTTGGAAAAGAGAGAGAGAGAAAGAAAGAGGGAGAGAGAGAGAGAGAGAGAGAGAGAGAGAGGCTGAACAAGACAATAATACATTTCCATAAGCCAGTAATCCAGACATCACAGTATACTTTCCTTTACTTATCTGTAAGATCAATCATGTCCAAAACTATAAAAAATAGGGCTACAGAGATATCAGTAAAGTGCTTGCCCTGCAAGCATGAGGACTTGAATTCGATCCCTAGAAACTATGTAAGAAAACCACCCAGGTATGGCCGAGGTTTTGTAATCTCAGTGCTGGGGAGTGGAGAAAAAGTGGCTCTTTGGGGCTCATTGGTCAGCCAGTCTATGCTTTTTATACAGCTCTAGATCAGTGAGAGACCTTGTCAGATAAAAAAAAAAAAAAAAAAGAAAGAACGGAAAGGAAAGGGCTGGAGAGATGGCTTAGCGGTCAAAGGCCCTTGCAGGCCTGTTGGCCCGAGTTCAGCTGTCCAGCACCCACAGAAAAGCTGGACACAAAGTGCTGCACGTGTCTGGGTCATATAGCAAATTCTTCCAAATTGAAATGTTCCCTCCTGAAGGGAGGAGGGAAGCTCTGGAGACTCAGGAGGTCAGGTCTCAGAGAGCTGAAATTTCAAAGGTCACGCCAGTGCCTTCCCCAAGGCTATAAGGAGCGGTAACCAAAGGTTGAGGGACAGACTTTGATCGGTGTTGTGTAGCAATGGGGACATTCCCTCCTGGGGAGGAGGATGGATTGGCAGGAGATTCTTGGAAATCCTTCCCTAAGGTTCTAGGAAAGATCAAGGGTTGTCTGGGAAGAGACCAGTCTACTCTAAGTGGAGCGGCTTGTGCAGCGTACTTGACACGTACAGCTGTCACCTCTGCTGCCATGGGCCTTTCTGTGATAGGGCTGTCGTTGAGTCATTCATGCTCCTTATGGCAATGGGAGGCGAAGCCAGGAGCATCTAGAAGGATTGGGGCCAGCTAGAGTATCATAGATGAAACAGCAAAGACAACACAGGGCTGCTCTGTCTCAAGCAAGATGGAAGGACATGCGCCCCGAGGTTGTCCTCAGACCTCCACGTGTGTCCTAGTATGTGCTTGCCCACACGTACATACACTCATCATCTACCTACACACACATTAAAAAAGGACAATTATAATGGCATCCTACATAAGCTGGGTTGGGTGAGCCCCTTATTTTATTACCCAAGACAACGTGCAGTGAGGATAATGACCACAGGCTTTGGCGCCCTCCCTGGTCTTGACAGAAGGTAAAGTTCAGATTGAGGTTCCTATTCTCATAATGTGCTTGCAATTCAGAATCGGAATTTTTCTTCAAAGCAATTCTATTTTGAATGATACTTTGTTCATGAATGCAAATGATCTGATTTCTAATGCTTTGGGCAGCTTTCCTTCCAAATGTTTACTTCTCATGATAAACATAGAAGAATCTAACAGACCATAAGGAAAATATAAGAATTGAGGTGTAGCAACATATATGACCTGTGGAATTTTGTTTTGTTTTGGTATTTGGTTATTTGGGACAGGATCTCATCTGTCCCAGGCCAGTTTATAATTCATTCGCTGACCTCAGCTTCCTGAGTGCGGAGGTTACAGACATGAGCCACGTGCCTGGCTTGAACCATGGATTGTTAGTAAGTGTTCCAGTCAGATTTGCATTGCTGGCAGAAATCACCCGGCCAAGAGCAGATTTTAGGAAAAAATGGGTTTATTTTGGCTTACAGACTCAAGGGGAAGCTCCATGATGACAGGGAGAAATGATGGCATGAATGTAGGGTGGACATCACTTCCTGGCCAACATTGGATGGACAATAGGAACAGGAGAGTGTGCCAAACACTTGCAAGGGGACACTGACTATAACACCCATAAGCCCGCCCCCAGCAATACCCTGTCTCTAAGAGGCATTAATTCCCAAATCTCCAACAGCTGGGAACCTAGCATTCAGCACACCTAAGTTTATGGGGGACACCTGAATCAAACCACCACAATGAGAATAACCAAGAAGTCTTATCCATCCCGACCTAAAGTTTTAACCTGAACAGTTGAGCAAATTTCCATAAGCACACTATATGATTAACCTTGCATGTCTCCCTAGCTGAAACAGGCAGACTTGGAAGGAGATGGCTTATTTATTAGAGACAATTTTCTGTGTACCCTTGCTACAACCCCTCAGGACAGGATTCCACACTGGGCACAAAGCAGAGAAGATGGGGCGACAGCCCATGGGCCACACTGAGCTCTGCTTCACAACTTGTTGAGGCCAAAGAGGCAAACAAGGGCTCCTGCTACCAGGCTGTTGCTCATTGTCAGAAGTTAGCTGAGGTGTCCCAGAAATGTTTACCTAATGCCACCGGGCTCATGTAGCCCATGCTGGCCTCAAACACACCATGTAGCTGAGGATAGCTTTGAACTGATGCTTCTGTCTGCACTCCCCAAATTCTGGAATTATAGGTGTGAGCCAGTATGTGGGATGTTGGGGACCAAACACAGGGCTTTATTCATAGTTGCAAGTACTCTACCAATTGAGTTACAGCCCCGCACCTCACCTGATGCCCTCTTGTCCCTTTGGCCAAGGCAAAGGGGAGACATGTCCAGGGCACTGAGGGAAATCAAACACTACAAAGAAAGAGAGATCATGGCTGCTCCTTTGCCATGTCTGTGTTATGGCTTGAGTGGGCTCCCTACATATATACCGTCGCTGAGTCAGAAAGATGTTGATGTCCTAACTGCTAAAACTTACAACTGTGACCTTATGGGGAAAAGACCTTTGCACACTGAATGGGTTTGAGTTCGCTCTGAAGCAGCGTGAGCCCTAATCCAGCGAATGCTGTCCTTACTGGCAGAGCAAACAGAGACACAGACCCACAAGAGGGAGCATGCCATGGGAAGATGAGGACTGAGATTGGGGTGATGTGTCTACAAGCCAAGGGATGCCAAGGACCCCCAGCAGCCACCAGAGGGAGAAGACAAGCAGGAGACAGATTTTCCTGCTGTGAAACCCACCCTTCATCTCAGACTTATGGCCTACAGAGCTGCATGAGAATGCTTCTACTATTCACACCACTCAGTTTGGTACGGCAGCTGCAGGCAATGCATAGAACTCCCTGTAGTAAGGCCACAGCAGGTCCTACTTTCCCCTCTCTTCCCAAGGCCCGGCTGTGAGAGGGAAGAGAATAGTAGATCTCTTTGATACTTAATGTTGGAAGAGTGAAAGTTGAGGGCTAATGTCGTATCCTTGGATGGTCACAAGTCACCACCGTGATGGTGGAGCCTCATTCATTAAGTATGAGCTCGGAGAGTGGCTGTGAGGGAAAGGATGCTGGGGCTCTGATTCAGTAACCTGCTCAAGTCACGAAATGTAATGCCTGGATAAAGACTGCAACTCTGTACTGCCATAGAAAGCCGTCCTTTTCTTAGCTCTCTTAATGGAATATTTGATGCCTTGTCACATAGTGGTATAAGGAGGTGCTTTCTTTGTGTGTGAGGGGTGTGGGAGTGGGTGCGTGTCACATGTATATGTTCATGTGTGTGCACATGTATGTGTGTGTGCATGTGCATGAGGAGGTCAGGAGTTGATTCAGAGAGATTTCATCAATCTCTTTTCACCTTATTCATTGAGACAAAGTCTATCACTGAACCTCAAGATCACCTATCAGCTAGACTAACCAGCCAGTCAGCCAGTCTCCACGTTGCCAGTGCTCGGATCGCAGACATCTGTGCCACCTTGCCAAGCCTTTATGTGGCTGCTGTGTAGGTGAACTCAGGTCCCTGTGCACACAGGACAAGAGTCTTACTTACCCAGCCCCCAACCAGATGCTTTGTGCAACTAGCACATGACAATCTTTTCCTTCAGTGTCTGGAATTTATCATGGGAACCCTTTAAAAGAATTGCTTTGAAGCTGGGCATGGTGGTGCATGCCCGGGAGGCAGAGGTAGGAGGATCACCATGGGTTCGAGGCCACCCTGAGATTACATAGTGAATTCCAGGTCAGCCTGGGCTAGAGTGAGACCCTACCTCGAGAAAAACCAAAACCAAAAACAAACAAAAAAAGAATTGCTTTGAGTCCATGTTTTAGCAAAATGTATAGATAATTAAATGGTACTAAAGGAAACTAGGCATTGAGTTTGGAATAAGGTGAACTCAGAGGCAATGATGACATTTTTATATTTCTTTATGTGGGTGACATTTTAAATCACACTCATTAAACTTTTGGTGAAATGTGAATGATTTAGGCATAGCTGTAACACAAAACTAATGGACCAACAGGCTATCTATAATGTAGGACAAATAAATGTGAAACCATGCTGATCATTTGGGGGTGCTCAGCCGCTGCTGTAGATGGTAACTCATGAAGCCCTTATGTAATTCAAAGAGAGATCACCCTGATGAACTCTGGAAGACAAGCTTCTGATCTTTAGTGTTTCTGCATGCTGAACTAAGCCAGGAAGCAAAGAACCATATGCATGTAAGCCTTTGGCTTAAAATGCATCCTTTCCCTCACAATGAGAAGCAGTCATATTTTGTCTCTGAGTGGCCATGCATATGATACCCTGTATATGTAATTAGCATGCACTGGTGACTTGTGCACAAATCATAGACATGCCCTTGCTTGTATTTGAACTGATCTTAATTTAACAAAACTGTGAGATTTTTTGGAGTTCAGGACGGGGAAGAAACTTTGAGCTCCTCTGAGGAATGTGTCCTGAGCCCCATCTCAATCCCATGTTCTGAGGAAGGAATTATGTGACTTGGGAGAGTTACGCTGAGTGTCATCTGGAGTCATCATGTGGCAGAATCTGTCGGCTCTTTCCTCCAAATCCATTTTGGACTACAATTTCCAGCCTCCTCCGCAGTTTGGTATGGTCATGTGACTGAGTTCCAATGGGTGGAGTGTAAATAGAAGTGAGACCTTCCATTCTGAGCCATAGATTTTAAGAAGTGAGTGTTTCCCTCCATTTTCTTTTCTTTTTGCTAGAGGTTCTGGAAGAATATGGCAGAAGCCTGAAATCTTGAGTCACTGTGTTGAGGAGAACCACTGGCCCACCACGAACAGCTACTTCAGACAAATGAACAAGCAGTCAAGGGACAAATGTCTTTCTCTAAGCCCCTGACATGCAAGGACTATTTAAATTCATTTCTATCCTAATCTAGTTACTTGAAGCCCAAGAGGTAGCGCTCAATCATTAGCAGTTTATTACCCATCCACAGAAAGAGAAGGCCGAAAGCTAAATTTAAACATTAAGAAACTTATAGGAACTTGATGCGGCCATTACATCTAAGTGTGGTGCGTGGATTCCTGTCGCTGAGCAGAGGAGAGCCTGCTTGAATAGTGATGCATTCCTGATGAGTTACACAAGAGATGTACTACTCAATGTGGAGTGAATGGCTCACAGATTTTTTTTTTTTTTCATATTGGAAGCTAAAAGAAAAACTAATTGGGGCTGGGGAGATAGCTCAGTGGGTAAGAGTATTTGCCGTGCAATCGTGAGGCCCTGAGTTTGATCTCCCAAAACCCATGTAAAAAGAAGCTGAGCAAGGCCAGGCCTTCCTGTGACCCCAGCACTGAGGAGGGCGGAGATGGAAGGATCACGGGGGCTCCCTGGTCAGCCAGTCTGCATGGAACACAGGAAGCTCCAGGTGCAGTGAGAACTGTGGGAGGGGAATAAGGGGAAAGAGCCATGGACACCTGACAGCCAACATCTTCCTCTGACCTTTGCACACGAGCACGTGGGGGGCATATGCCTCAGCTCACATGCATGCACACAAGCACCGACGACCTCCCAAGATGTAGGTGGCCCCTTAGCACAGTAGGTGGCTCCAAGAGGAAAAACTACAGCTGCGTGAGAAGCACCAGGCTAGCCTATCACATTAAGTAAAAGACATGACCAGAAATGCTGCAGGCTACCCCAACTTCCTGTTCGCCTACCTGCGTCAGCATCTCCCAAGAGAAAGCTGCCGTCCTACCTCCCACATGGTCGCTCATACGCGTTCTCTCCTTCCCGCGGTCGCAGCCTCTCTCATACAGACCTTTACTGATTACTTCTCTGCTTCTTTTCCTTCTAATCCACCCATTGCCCCCAAACTGCCGCTGTTCTGGTCTGTCTGGATGAAAATATACCCGCGTGAGCCTTTCTTGAAAATTTCCACAGATCCTGTTGCTTCCAAATAAGTGACTTGAGATGGCATATTGACCAAAGGAAACATACCTTTTGCTGCAAACCTTACCTTTTGCTGCAAACTATTCCAATGACATTTGAATTTCACAAGTGTGTCCCTTTGAACCATGCTCCTGTGGAGTGGGATATACTCGGTCTAGAATCCCTTCCTCTAAAACTCAATGGGAAAAGTCTTCATTCCCTAAAGCCATTGGAAGTTCCTAGAAATCAGCTGTCAGTAAGTTTTTTTCAAGTAGAACTAAGTGCTGTCTTCTTAATACCACTCATATTCTAGTCATTTTTAAAAGCAGGTATTTTATTTATTTGAGAGATAATGAGATTGAGAAAGAGGAGCTAGAGACAGAATGGGCACACTGGGGCTTTCAGCCGCTGCAAACAAACTCGAGAAGCATGTGTCACCTTGTGCAGCTGGCTTACATGATTCCTGGGGAATCGAACCTGGGTCCTTTGGCTTTGCAAGCAAGTGCCTTAACTGCCAAGCTATCCTTCAACCCTCTAGTCATTTTAAAAATGTGGTACTAAGGGGCTGGAGAAATGGCTTAGTGGTTAAGCGCTTGCCTGTGAAGCCTAAAGACCCTGGTTCAAGGCTCGATTCCCCAGGACCCACGTTAGCCAGATGCACAAGGGGGTGCACATGTCTGGAGTTTATTCGCAGTGGCTGGAGGCCCTAGTGCGTCCATTCTCTCTCGTTCTATCTGCCTCTTTCTCTTTCTGTCTGTCACTCTCAAATAAATAAATCAAAATAAAAATAAATCTTTAAAAAATGCAGTACTAAGGATCAATCACATGGCCAGTCACATGCAAGGTAACTGCCCAAGCCCTTGTAGGTTCTTTCATTATTGTGCTTGTCATACAGTACTTATTTAGTCAGTCTTTATCTATCCTGTTAAGCTGTATGTGGTAATAGCCATAGAGCCAGGCTCATAGAAGCAATGCATGGATGGTGAGTGGGTGAAAGGTAATAAATAACTATGCCTTTCCCCCTGCCCTTACTTTGTCCTAACTCTCTCTGTTTAGCAACCTTTATAGCATGACAGCCACTTTCTTCTGATCTAATGTACATGTGAAACACAGACGTTCTCACAGGAGAGAGAGGAAAAGACGGCAGTAGCTGGAAGTAGCGCTTCCCACTGCTCTCCTTTTCCTCTTCCTGTCTCTCCCTCACCCACCTGTCCCTTTCTTTGGCAGCAAGGTCTTCTCGTGTAACCCAGGCTGGCATTGAAATTAGTCTTTCTGCCTCAGCCTTCTCAATACTGGATTATATGTCCAAGTCATGCATATTACTTTTGCTTTTTTCATGCTCTGGATTTTTGGAGACATTAAGCAAGTTTTTTTCTAATAACTTTTAAATATTTTATTTATTTATTTGAGAGATAGAGAGAGGCAGATAGAAAGGGAGAGAGAGAGAAAGGCAGAGAGAGAACATGGGTGAACCAGGGCCTCTAGCCACTACAAACGAACTCCAGATGCATGTAATACCTTGTGCAACTGGCTTACATAGGTACTAGGGAATTGAACCTGGGTCCTCAGGCTTTCAAGCAAGTGCTGTAACTGCTAAGCCATCTCTCCAGCCCCAAGCTTTTTAGATCATTTAAAATGTTGTCTTAGGGCTGGAGAGATGGCTTAGTGGTTAAGCACATGCCTGTGAAGCTTAAGGACCCCAGTTTGAGGCTTGATTCAACCAGGACCCACGTTAGCCAGATGCACAAGGGGCGCATGCACCTGGAGTTTGTTTGCAGTGGCTGGAAGCCCTGGTGGACCCATTCTCTCTCTCTCTCTCTCTCTCTCTCTCTCTCTCTCTCTGCCTCTTTCTCTGTCACTTTCAAATAAATAAATAAAAATAAACAAAAATTTTAAATGCTGTCTTAGCAAACACTGTAGTAGCTACTAGTTTCTTTTTAATACATTAAAATTTTATTTATTTATTTTCATCTAAACCATTTAATATACGTACATAATGTATTTTGATGTTATTTAACTCTCTTATTCTACCTCCCTGCCACTAATTCCTTCTTCTTCCCCATTTAATCTACATCTTCCTTTTATGTCTTTCTTAGCCCATTGAGTTAAATTAGAGTTGCTTGCATGTTTATGTGTGGAAGTTTATTTACTGTGGAATGGACAGTTTACAAGTGGTTAAACCACTGATGAACCCGATTTCCCACTCAGCAACCATTATCTACTATTAGCTACTCTTGGAGATGTGGGGTCTTAAAAATCCTCCCTGTCAGTGGTGAAATATTTACAAGTTCAATCGTGTGCAGGAAATTTCTTTTTAATTTTTAAATTTATTTATTTATTTATTTACTTTTGCCCTTCCCTTTAAAAATCTCCATGTAGGAAGAAACGAGAAGAGCATCCCACAACCGGGTGACAGCCAGGCATCAGCTCCATCTGTATTTGTAGCACATCATTTTCATAAGGGTTACACTTCTCAGAACAAGTTTGGCCTCCTCTGCATCACCCTGGAGTCCACGGAGGAAGGAACCTGTTTACCCCAAAGTTTGAACATGCAATAAAAGCCCTAGCACCTATTTTGAAACCAGACTCAAGCATGCATTTTGAAATCAAAGATAATAAATGGTGAATTATATGTTTGAAAACTCATGATATCTGTGGAATAACAAGAGAGACTACGTCTTGATGGAGAAAGATACCAGGAATCTTTTTGCTGCTTGTGTTTTAAGTAGCTGGAACATAATATGGTATCAAGATATTCTGATGATGGAAGGGCAGTTTTTCCTCTCTTGTTGCTCTGCCTCATGGGTGTCTAAATCTGCGTATTTCTATCTGCGTTGTCATAGGCTATGATTATGCCTTCCCCAGGGTTACTCACCATCCCCACAGGAAACACTCGAGGGAGGTAACAAGGCAAGAAGAAGGAAGGAAAGATGTTATGGTTTGAATGTGTTGACCATTGGGTTTCTCAGCTTGTTTGTTTTTTTTTTTGGGGGGGGGGCGTTCTAGAAACTTTAGAAGGTAAGACAAAGATTCAGGGAATAAGTCACCATTAAGGGTTATATCTGGTCCCTTCCTTTGTCTGTACTTCCTGTCAGAATGAGGTAAGTGGCCTTTGCCACATGCCCTGCTGCTCGGATGTCCTGTCTCACCTTGGACTATAACTTGAAACCTCCAACACTGTGAGCCTAAATAAGTCCTTTCTACCTTCAGCTGTCTCTTTCAGGTATTTGGTCATCACAATGATAAACTAATAGAGAGCCTTTCTGCAGGTACGCGGAAGACCACAGCTGTTGGCAGAGGAAAGGCGTGTACACACTGCAGTTGCTTTTAGCCTGGTGGTTTTTATAGCCCATGTCAGTCACTCTGAGCTTGTGTGTTCTTCCTCCCTGCCGTTAGCTCTTCTGTACTTTGTGGTGGCCATGGGGTAGGGACTTGTGCATGCCACTTGACTTTGTAAGTTCAAGCTGCCATCAGGCTATGAAAAATTTCTTCTAGATTTTTTTTTTTTAATGTCTTAAATGGCTCCCAAAATTTGGCAGAGTCAGTCTTATTTTGTTTGTGATTTTCAGGTACAATGAGAAGATATTTAATGAAAAAATATTTTTAAATATTTTATTTCTTTACTTATTTTAGAGAGAGAGGAAGAGGCAGAGAGAAAGAGAGAATGGGCATGCCAGGGCCTCCAGCCACTACACATGAATTCCAGATGCATGTGCCCTCTTGTGCAGCTGGCTTACGTGGGTCCTGGGGAATCAAATGGGGTTCTTAGGCTTCACAGGCAAATGCCTTAACCACTAAGCCATTTCCCCAGCCCCTTAATGAAAATATTTTTAAGGCTTTGGAGATTGCTCAGTGGTCAAGAGCTCTTGCAGATTAAGCATTAGGGCCTCTTGGGCAGGTGACTGCTGACTTGACTCTCCAGAAGCCGTGTAAAACTCTGAGCATGTGCAGATGCACAAGGTGGTGCGTGCACCTGGAGTTCATTTGTAGTGGTTGGAGGCCCTGTTGCATGCATTCTCCCTCTCTCTGTCTCTCAAATAAATAAATTAAAAATATTTTTAAAATTTCAGCATATCCATACATACGTGTAACCTCAGTCTGTGGTGGGCAGAAAATGAAGAATCACTGGAGTTCACTGATCAATGGCAGCTCTGAGTTGAAGAAGAGACCTCACCTCAAGAAAATATACAGATGAGTGATAAGAGAAGGACATATATGTTCTCTAGCCTCCACATGCATACGATGTGGCACACACATTTTACACACATGCATAAGCCACATATCACACACCGCCCATACAAAAAATGTTTTTACTCTATTTCCTTATCAACATCAGAATGTACAGTAGTATAAATCAAGTTGACATTGACAGCATAGACTACTGATAAGACATTTAAATATATATTGCACCCTAATATACTTTACCAAGCCCTTAATGATGGCATGTGTGTCAGTTTATCTCCCCCAGTTTGAGAATAAAATCTCTTTATAGCAAGGATCAGCCTACTTGACTTTTCAATACTAGTCCCATCTTGTTTGGCTGGCAGCTTTGCCATGATTGTGACTTAGTACCCCAGGATATCTGGAAGTAAGCTATGGCTGATTCACTCTGATATTTGTCTTCCTTTAGGATGGTCAAGAGAATTACAGAGGACATAGTACATTAGGGCCAAAGTGGCTTTTATAATTTGAATATAAAAATGTCCCTTGTAGGGCTGGAGAGATGGCTTAGCAGTTAAACGCTTGCCTGTGAAGCCTAAGGACCAGGGTTCCAGGCTAGATTCCCCAGGACCCACATTAGCCAGATGCATAAGGGGGCGCACAGTTCATTTGCAGTGGCTGAAGGACTTGGCACGCCCATTCTCTCTCTCTCTCTCTCTCCCCCTCTTTCTCTTTCTGTCTGTTACTCTCGAGTAAATAAAAATAAACAAAAAATTGAGAAAAAAATGTCCCTTGTAGGTTCCTGTATTGGTTCACTTAGATCCCAGCTGGTAACGCGGCTTGCGGGTCTATGGTGGAACATTTGGAGCAGGAGTCCTGGCTGGTGGAGGTGAGTCCCTCGCAGTCCCACTTCTGGCGTGAGCACATTGCTTCCTGGTCCACCGAATGTGAGCAAGCTGCATTGCAAGCGTCTCCTGCCACAGATGCCACCCTGCCACCAAACTTTCCTGATGATAGCTCCTGAACCATGAGCCAAAGAGAACCTCTCCTCCCTTAGTTGTTTTTGCCAGGGATTCAGTAACAATGATGGGAAATATAAGATACAGCATATCTTTTTCAGAATCCCTGCAGTGCTGTGTAGACTGGATATGCTGGTGAGAGTGGAATTTGGGCCTGGCGACCCATGCTTTTGCCAGGTAGAAACTTGGAATAGAAAAACAAAATCAATGATGATAACACCAATTTTTGCTCCAAGTGTTGGGTGGTGGCTGGGGGGGAGAAGAAAGTTGGAGAAGGGTTAAAACCTCTGGGATGAGCTCCCAGTCCTGTGAAATGTCATCAGCAGATTTGGAATCAGCTTGGAATGGTGTCAGGCCATGAATAGTGGATTTAGTTGCTGATGGTCACATGTACTGATGGAGACTTTCACAGGAAGCTGCCTCTGGACTCCTTTGTGGCTCTTCCAAGGTGCATGCTTAGCCTGTCCACAGCTGTTTTATTCCGTTGTTCACAAGCAGAGTGATCACCTGCCTCTTATTCCTAAGCAAATGTTCTATCTGCTCTAGCGACCATCAGGAACGTGCAGCTCCCTTGCGGTGGGTAAGTCCCTGAGACCATGAGCCACATTCTCTTCCTAACTACACATTGGAACTTGATAGCATCCTGCGAAATGCCATTTGGATGATCTTAGAATTTGGTGGAAGCTTACATTTTTTTAATGTCTTTAGGACTGTATTCTTTAAAATATTTTTATTTATTTATTTGTAGGCAGAGAAAGAGATGGACACAGAGAGAGAGAGAGATAGAGAGAGAGAGAGAGAGAATGGGCACACCAGGATCCTCTAGCCAATGTGAACAAAGTCCCGATGCAGACATCATATTGTGCATCTAGCTTTATATGGGTACTGGGAAATCAAATCTCAGTTGTTAGGCTATGAAGGCAAGCACCTTAACTTCTGAGCCATCTCTCAAGCCCCAGGTCTGTATTTTTAAACATACTTAAGATTAGCCAGGCATGGTGGCACATGCCTTTAATCCCAGCACTTGGGAGGCAGAGGTAGGAGGATCACCATGAGTTCGAGGCCACCCTGAGATTACAGAGTGAATTCCAGGTGAGCTATAGTCAATTAAATTGTGGATTCTTTTTTATTTCAATTTTTGGTTATCGGAATGTGTGTGTGTGTATATGTGTGCCTTCGTGTGTGTTCATGTCATGTGTGTACACTTGCAGCCATGCATGTGCCACAGCATGTACGTGGAGAACAGAGGACTCCTTTGGGGTTGGTCCTTGCCTTCCTACCCCATTTGAGGTGGGGTTTCTCTTTCCCTCTGGATCTCACTCTGCTGTTGTTCTTTGCCACACTTGCTGTGAGCTTCTGGAAAATGCTCCTGTCAGTTCTTCCCACCTCCCAGTCAGCATGCTGGGATTACATAAGGCTGACGGGACTTTTTATGGGTGGTTGGAGGATCTAACTCAGGCTTGGGCAGTGAGCACTTTATCTACTGGGCCATGTCCCCAGCCCACATTGTAGAGCCTTGACGTGGCTTGTCTGGCTTTAGGTAAGAACTTTAAGGAGTCATTCTATCCATAATTGCCTTGAGTAAGGATCACCAAGTAACAAATGTGTGTATATTGATTAGTTTCTTCACTAGTAAATATATGAGTCAATAATGTCAATATGATTCAGTCACAACATTAAATGGGAATATTAGCTTGAGCAGTGTGGTGGTTTGAATAGATGGCCCCCAATATATTCAGTTCTTTATTGTTTGTAGTTTGCATCTGCTGGCTACCTGGCTGGAGGCAATGTGATCTTAAAGTGTGGTGGTGGGTTTCTGATTTCAATCTAAAGATATGCAAAGTGTTCCTAGCTGGAGTTCCTGAAGTGTGCTGTGGCTTTTGACTTTTAGGTTTGTGCTTTTTCTCTCTCTCTGCTTGGACCTGTGAAGGCAGGCCAGCTTCTTCTGCCATTATGGAACTTCCTCTGGATCTGTAAGCTTCAATAAATATCCCTTCCTCCATAATTGTACCTGGTCTGAAAGTTCATCTCAGTGAACCTGAAGCTGTCTGCTACAAGCAGGATGCATCATTGTAGGCCAATTCCATAGTGACCATTTCACATGGTTCAACCAAATATACGTGTTCTATACGATGAAATCATTTAAATGGATAGGTCTCCTTCTCTTTCCCCATCTCCTCTTCCTCTCTCATCCTTAGCATCCCAATAAGACAGTTACCTTTTGCAAGAAGGCAGGGACCCTTTGTCAGGGTTATTCCTACGCAGACCCTTTAGATCTGAGATCCAATTGTGAATGGTCAGCAATGGCCTTTCTCAAGCCCCACACTCCTCTGCCCTTGCTGAGCACCTGGACTCTCTAGACACACCAACCATTGACCTGCCTTGACAAATGGATTGTCTCAATGGTGTTCTCGACATTGGCTTGATGGCACTGCAAGCTGGTTTTTTAATTAATATCAGCCTCTTCCCCTTGCCTGTATAGTTGAGGTAGACTGAGTTCTAATTTAATAAAATTAACAGAGAGATGAACTTGGAAAATCCTGGGAGGAAATAACTTATTTCTCTGAATAACATTGTGATCCCAGATTTTATTGAGCTATATAACATGAATAATTCTGGTATAAATCACTTGTTTGCCCAAAATACCTGGACAAGGTTTATTTGGTAACAATACGTTCCAAAAGAGTGAACAAGTAGGAACAGAAGCTAGCTGATGTAGCCACAGAATGTTCTGGTAAATCCAAACAAGCCCCAACATGTCAGGCCCTTGGTTTTTGTACTGTTGATCACCTCAGCTTCATGCCTTGATCATGGCTTCTCAGAAAACTCTCACCAGGCACTTGGCGTCTCTTGCCTGACTAGTCCTGGGACCATGCTGCCTGTTGATGACATTGCCTCCAGCATCTTAGACAACCTGGGATCTCAGTTAATGGCCAGGGCCCAGAAGTAGCCTCTGACAACTACAGTGTACCAGATCTGACATGATTAGATAGTCACAACACATTTATCATGTTGTTTTCTTCATTCAGGGTATCTTGAATGCTGGCATGTCAACATACATAACAGCAATCCAAACAGTTTAGACAGAACAACGTCATGCAGACAACAGCAGCAAACCATCTCCTCTGATTATCTGGTGACAGGCAGTTACTGAGATCAGTGGACTCCATTATTGCATAAGAATTGCACACACACACACACATACACACACGTATACACATATATATCAATGCACTCACACAGTCTTATATGCACATCCACTCACATACACTCTCACATACATCCTCATATGCACTCACATTTTCACACACATCCATATATGTGTACGCACTCATGCATACATTCACACAGACACACATATATTTTAGTTGGCTTAGGTTGTTTGGTTTTGGGAAGAACTTTAAAATAAAGGAAAACACTATTATATGAGTCTGTACTTGCCCACAGAAATTTCTTTTAGGTTTTTGGAAAGTTTTCCATTTCCAGAAGTAAGTATGAAGGATAGGGGCATTGGTGTCCAATCCGTATTCCAAGTAAGGTAAATTTCAGCTCTTTACCAGCAACAAGTTATGATGTGTAATAAAAGACATACTGTTTATAATGTATTTTCCACCAAATGGCTCAAAGCCACTTACAGAAACAATCTCATTTGGTTTTATAATAGCCTACAAGGTAAAACTGAAACTGAAGTGTGTAGGTAACAGATATTGAGGTAATCAAATTGACATCCCCACAACAAATCAGTGTATTGCATACATATCGGGAACAAGATTCCTTGTATGACTCCAATTGAGTTTATATCGGTTGATCAAGAAGGCAAGTAGCTGGATGTCAAACTGTATCCACAGCCAACTTGATTACAATAATCCAGTGCAAGTAAGGAGGCCATGAGTAACATGCTTTGCACAGCAAACATTGGTCCTCTGTTTGAGAGCATCATTGTCCTATGTCACATACAAGAAGGTACAAGGAAACAATGCTGACATTGTAAACTAACAGAAAGGGAAGCTGACTGGCTACAATCACCAGGGCATTGTCACCTACCTTCTCTGCTTTGTAACCCTTGTGCTCTGAAGGAATTGGCCACACACCTGCAACTTATCTCCTCCCACGCTGGGTCCCAGCGCTGCCGCTTGCTTGGTTTGGTGGGATGGACATTAACTAGGTGATACAGTGTCCTGTGTTCAAAGAGCTTCCCACTAACATATTCCAGCCCTGTCTGTATGTGAATTAAGCTCCCAATAGACCTGACGGACCATGTTCTTTGCACCCAAGGCCCTTTAGCCCATGGATCTTATAAGCCTTGATTCTGGTGATAAACTGGGTTCCAATTCCAATGTGAAGCATCAAGTAAGCTGCCTAAACTCATGGTTCTCGTCTACAAAGCAGGGTGGTATTACCAACCTAGGTGTGTAAAGGGGAGTTAGTAAGTATACCATGCTTAGAATAATACCTACACGTGGTAAGTGCTATCAAAGTGTTTGTTATTTTATTGCTGTCATGATTATTACTATTACTGTCCACCATTTGGGACAGTGGGCAGCTTCTTTAACAAGTGAGACCCTCTCCAAGGGGACCCATTGCATAGACAGTGTGAGTAAAGCAGACTGTTCATCTGTATGCTGCTTAACAATGGGGGCTCATTCTGAGAAGTGTGCCATTAGGCACTTTTGTCCTTGTGTGAACATCCTAGCATGTACTTTCACACATGCAAAGTTGGCTATATGAGGAGATAGACTCTTTTAGGACAACACTTGTATATAAGTAACCATTTACTTATTGGCTGAAATGTCATCATACATGCATGTCTGTCTGTGCATGACTGTACACACAGCTACAGTGCTTTACACTGAGGAGGCATTAAGTTACTTAATTAACTGACACAGGCCATGTAAAAATCCAAGGATTTTTTTCCCCTCATTGACTCAACACAAGGTTTTTGCATATTTGAATTTAGGAGAGGAGGTGGACCTTTTCATATAAAAAGTACTCGGTGTAAGTTTGATGTATGCATGAACGCATAAATTCAACTATATTCATATTCAAAAGAGAAACAACCTTCTGGTGTGTACTTTATCTATTTTATTTCCTTTCAGTTTTACATACTCTTATAAAACAACCATAAATCGCCAGGGGTTGGAGAAGATGGTGACAACATAGAGAAGAGCATGAGAGTCTGTGTCCTCAAAGGATTCCTCAGAGAAGGAAAAGGCCAAGCCTGCACTAAGTCTGCGCCAGCACGCTGATGGGGTGCAGGGGGGGCTTGCTGGAGAAAGGATTCCCATTGGTGTTGTAATGATCTTCTTGTTGCTGGAACAAAGCACCAACCAGAAGCAGCTGATGGGAGGAAGGGATTTACTTTGGCTTAGTCTTGAGGGGAAGCCCCCTGATGGCAGCGTGAGGCATGGCAGGAGCAGAGGCTGGACATCACCTCTGCCGCAGAAGGCAGAAAACAGTAGCAAGATCACAGAAAGGGGAAGCGGGCTATAAGACCCCAAAGCCTGCCCCAACTAGCACACCTTCTCCAGCAAGGCTCCCCCTCATAGCTTGCCACCAACCAGGGACAAAGCACTGGAAGCACAGGAGTTCCCCACATGCTCAGATACAGAAGGATGGGAGGAGCTAAAGGACCAGGACACAGAGAAGTCCCCATCTACCCCTGCTAAACTCTGAGTATGAAGTATCCCCACAGTATCATATTGGTAGTACTGTTTTGAGAGGGTGTAGAATTTTTGGGACATGGATCTCACTGGATCATATTGACCAATAGGGACAGGCCTTGAGTGCTATTGCCCAGACCTGCTGCTGGCCTGAGTACTCTGCTTCTTGGTTGGCCACCATGATGTAGTCAAAGGCCTCATGCTCCTGCCCTCATACTTTCTACACATATCTCTCTTTTGGCCTAGAGAGATGGCTTAGCAGTTAAGGCACTTTCATGCAAAGCCAAAGGACCCAGGTTCTATTCTCCAGGACCCACATAAACCAGATGCATCTGGAGTTTGTTTGCAATGGCTGGAGGCCCTGGCATGTACATTCTCTCCCTCTCTCTCTCTCTCTCTTGCAAATAATTTTTTTTAAAAAGACCTCTTCTATCTTAAGTTGCTTTTGTCTGGTATTTGGTCACAGTGACAGGGAATCTTTAACTATACCCCCTCTAGGTGAACTCATTGTGCCTGGGGTCTACAAGGTGGATGCTCTCAGCCAGTCTCCTGCACTTGCCTCAGGGGCACTCTGCCCTATCTCTGCATTTTGGTGGAGGAGTCAGCAGGCTGGAAGGGGAAAGTATCATAGTTGTGATGGGTGGGATGTGTTTCCACTCCTCCCAGATCTAAAGCCCTTGGCATCTTCTCTGACCCATGCTTCACATGCGTGAGGGGTACCATCATCTCCAACCATGCCAGTTATTCGAATGACCTCACTCCCATGTCTTTAAGCAAATGATAAAACTGCCTGAGCCATCCATCAGAGAAAGAGGTCTCTGGGAGAGTAAAAGGAAGATGATCAAAAGCTGGGACTGACAGTTGTCCCCACATGTTTTTTTATTATTATTATTAATTAATTTTGTTCTCAGTGAACACAGTCAAGTTGGTACCATTGTTAGGCTCATCCATGTCCTGCCCCCTCCCCCTGACCCTTCCTTGTTGAGGTATATGGGTCATACATTGTGGAGTTAGCCCACAGTTATGGGTAGGAGACATGTCATGACCCAATGTGTGGCTCTGACATTCTTTCCGCCCCCTCTTCCACAAAATTTCCCTGAGCCATGTTGGGTTCATTTTTGGCCTGCTTAGGTGATGAGCCCATATGTTTATTTATACCAATGGTCTCCTGAAATGTGTTTGAATAAAGATATAAAACCTTGCCGTGTAATATTGGTAATATGAAATTTTTGGTTTAAAAAAAAAGTACAAGATTGTGCTTTAAGTCTACTATTCCCCTGTTCAGTTTCTGCCTGGGTGTTCTGTCTATTGATGATAATGGGGTGCTGGAGTCCCTTTCTGTGATGGTATTGGGGTTTATTTCTGGTTTGTTGTTGAGTATATTTTGTTTAATAAAATGTGGTGCAACTGTGTTTGGTACATGCAATTTGTGATTGTGATGTCTTCTTGTTGGATCATTTCCTTGATGAGTAAAAAGTGGCCTCCTTTGTCCTGTTTGATTACTTTTTTGCTTGATGCCTATTTTGTCAGATATTAATATAGCCACACCTGCTTGTTTCTTATTTCCATTTGGGAACTTTGGGCAGAAAGAATGTAAGAGCCACAGGGTGGGAGGGAATATCCAGAGACATTGCCCTCCTCAAAATGACAGACTGCTGCTCTTATAACCCAGAACCCACAACTCCATGGTGAACACCAATACCACCACTAAAGAGGCCCTCAGTGGAGTGGGGGCAGGGAGGAGGGAAATGATGGTACCAACATACAATGTGTCCGTGCAAAGTCTCTGCTTAATACATTTTTTAAAAGTACAAGATTGGAATTGTGCAAATATCAAGGTGATGCCTTAGAATTTCTGTCTTGATACTTGAGATCAATGTAATATTTATGTTTTTTAAAGAGAAAAGGCAAGTAACAGTGAACTGGCTGTCAGTGTTGCCTGCCAAAAAATAATCCTGCTTTCTGAGATGAACACGTTGTCAGCATCAGGACTGTGCAGAGCATTCCCGCCCCCTTCAGTCTCTGGATGCATTTGCTGTTAATTAAATCTATTTTCTTCTTGATATTAGTTCAACTCAGAAAGCTAACTACACAGACTCAAATGTAGTCTTAACATGTAAATAAATAAGTTTAGCATCTGAATAGTAACTTACTTATAATAATAAAAAAATTAGCCAGGTATGGTGGCGCACGTCTTTAATCCCAGCACTTGGGAGGCAGAGGTAGGAGGATCACCATGAGTTTGAGGCCAGCCTGAGACTATACAGTGATATCCAGTTCAGCCTGGGCTAGAGTGAGACTTTGCCTCAAAAAACAAGCCAGGCATTTAAAAAAAAAAAAAAAAAAACAGGCATGGTGATACACCCTTGTAATCTCAGCATTTGAGAGTCTGAGGCAGAAAGACCACTGTGAGTTTGAAGCCAGCCTGGGCTAACATAGTGAGTTCCAGGCCATCCTGAGCTAAAGTAAAATAACAATACATAAAACAATAATCGTAAGCATTCCAGTTGGAGTCACAGAGGCAGCTTGGTGGCCCATGCCCACGATCCTAGCACTCAGGATGCTGAGGCAGGAAGACCATGAGTTCCAGGCCCACCAGTGCCACATAGCAATACATCGTCTCCAAAACAAAAATGAAATTGAGTCATGATAGAGGTGACCAGAAGAAACAGAGCCAACACACAGGCAAACTTTGAGTCGGTACCTATGTTTAAAAAGGCCTCCTAACTATTAACACTGACACTCGGAAGGTGTTCAGCACATGACTGATGATTAGGATGTGAAGACACTGAAGAGTTTCTTTCCAGAATTAGGGTGACTTTGATTAACAATTTCCTCAGTTCAATCAGTGGGTTCATTGGTCGGATCTCATTTCACACATTTCCACCCGCGAGGGAAGCAGTGCTTCGGTCTCCATCCTGGGCGGTGAACAGAGCAGAGGGAGAGCGCTTCTTTCCCAGTGAGGAGGGACTGGAAAGACATTTCCCTCCACAGCCCCACTGACAGGGTGGCCTGAAGCTCAAACGAGCCCTTCAAGGTCAATATTGACTTACATTTTTCTGACACCCTCCTTCTTAGGATGTCAAGAGGGCAAATCAACTTAAACTAATTAAATTAAACTGTGTCAGTATTTAGGCTGTGTCTTAAGAGCTCTCTACATGACACAGGCTTTTCAGGTAACCCAGCAACCAGACAGCAGCAAACAGATGGCCGACACTGAGCAAATCATAAGTAGTTGCTGAATAAACAGATAAAGGAATGAATAACCCGGAGATAAGTTAGTATTAAACATGTCATTTGAAATACAAAAGCACTTAGCATATGTTTTCTAGGGCAAATTCATGAGATACATTACCTTTAAAGGGTCTCAGACAATGTAGCGAAAGCAGTCGTTTGCTTCATGTTCAGACTGCCCACAGTGCAATGAAATGGCTGGCCAGAATAAACCCAGAGTACGCCGTTGGTAACCGAGCTGAGACCTCCATCTGTTAGGTCACATTTCATAATCTACTTCTCCACGGCTCATTAATTTGTAATTTTCTAAACTAGCCATAAAAAAGTTATAAGAAAATGAATCTATTTGATCTTCCTCTGGGTTCTCAGCTCCACATATAGTATTGATTCTTGGTTATTTGAGCTAAATTGGGCAAGGAATAAACAAATCCCAGGTAGTATTATTTTCATTTTAGTCAATTAATTAAACTACTCATCAACTTTTTGTGAGAGCTGATAATTGTTGAACTGATTTCTTTGAGTTCATCTCTCAACTCCTAGAGTAATGTTGTTTAAAACAGGCCAGAGAATTGGGTGCGGGGAGTGTGTGCCTTAGGAGATGATTCAGTGCTGTGGTGGTTTGATTCAGGTGTCCCTCATAAACTTAGGTCTTCTGATTGCTAGGTTCCCAGCTGATAGAGAGTTGGGGATTAATGCCTCCTGGAGGCAGTATATTGTTGGGGGCAGGCTACGGGTATTATAGCCAGATTCCCCTTACCAGTGTTTGGCACACTCTTCTGTTCCTGTTATCTACCTGATGTTGGCCTCTGCTCATGCCATTGTTTTCCTCAGCCATCGTAGAGCTTCCCTTCGAGTCTGTTAAGCAAAATCATTTTTTTTTTTTGTACAAAAGCTGCTCTGGGTCAGGTGATTTCTGCCAGCAATGCGAACCTGACTGCAGCGAGTGGTTAAGGGAGCTTGCTCCAAAAGCCTGCCTGCTGGAGTGTGATCTCCAGAACCTGTGTAAAGCCAGTCACGAGGCAGAGTGTGCATCTGTGATCCCAGTGCACCTGAGGCAATAAAGGGTTGAGTTAGGAAAATCATGGAGCTGGGAGGCCACCTAGTCTGGCCTGCCAGTGACACACATGAACAAGAGAGATCCTGTCTTCAAGTGGAAGGAGAAAATCACCCCCCTAAAGTCATCCGATCCCCACATGCTTGCTGTGTCATGCGCGCCCCCACGCCCCCCGCCACACCCTACAAATACAAAACTCACGAATGAAATGAAACTCAGAGCATTAAAGCAAAAGTTCCAGCAGCCTACACAGTTGACAATGATTTTGCTAGTAATTATAATCAGAGGGGTTCCAGGTTGGCAATAGGAGGAACACCTCTGCCATGTGTGCCTACAACCGCTGTAATGCTTGCTTTTCGTATTGCTGTGACCAAACACTTGACAAAAACCACTTGAGGGATGTTTATTTTGACACACAGTTGAAGCATGGGCCATGGGGTGTCTGGTCACTCCTTGTCCACAGTCAGGAAGCCCAGATGGAACCCTGGTGCTCAGATCACTTTCTCCTTTTCATTCAGCCCAGGAGCCTGGATCATGGTAAGGTGCTGTCCACGTTCAGGATGGGTCTTTCCTCCTTAGTTAAACCTCTCTGGAAGCACCCTGCTATACATACCCAGATGTGTGTTTCCATACTGATTCTAAATCTCCTCAAATTGACAACATTAACCATCTCACATATAGTCAGATCCTTGTTGCTGGACAAACACCCAACCAGAAGCAGTTTATGGGAAGAAAGGGTTTATTTCAGACTTCTCACAGAGTCCAGGGGATGTTTCATCATTGCAAAAGAAGCTGGCTCAACCCAGCATGCATCGCAGCAGAAGGCAAGGAGGAGGTTAAGGTGAGGGAAAGATGCCACCACCAGAAAATACCAACAGCTAGAGTTCAAACTGCTCTTAACACACCTACTAGGGCTAGACTATAAGATCTTCTGCCAGTGACACATATCTCTTCCCCAGCAGGGCTCTGCACTCAAGTTACCACCTCAGTCTTAACTAAAACAGCTCAGTCTATGGGGCCACACATTCAAACCACCACACAGGTCCTAGGACAGGATGGTATCAATGTGGCAAAGAAAAGGGGGGGCTTAGCAAGTATGAGGATCTTGACATTGGGGGAGTATCCTGAGGTATCCAGGTGTGCCCTGAATGCAGCTACCTGTAACTTTATAAGATGGAAGCAGGAGGAGAGTTGATACACAAAAGGGAAAAGAGCTGGGAAGATAGAGCAGAGAGAGATTTAGAGATTTTGATCCCATCCTTGTGACCCAAGTGATAGAGCCAGCCACAAGTCTAAGGATCCAGAGCCACCAACAGATAGGCAGGCAAGGACGGGCTTTGCCCATTACCTTGATATTTTGTTGCTTTAACCCACCAAGTTCATGGGGATTTGTTAGAATAGCCATAGGAAACTGACATCATAAACTACCCGCTGTACTTCACTCTAGAAGCATTTCTGCTGACTTCCCAAACAGTTCCTTCCTTGTTATTTTGAAACATTAAAAAAAATTAAGCTCATTAACATGGGCTTCATTAGTTCAGAATGTGAAGTAATAATAACCCAACATTAGCACAGTTCTCTCCTGTTCACAGAGTGTTCCATTTACACATATGCTTAAAAACCTAGTTTATCCCAACACACTCATTCTGGCTCATGATTTGAGGGTATAGGCCCCCATGGCAGAGAAGGGTGGCAGTAGCAGCCCCATGGCAGTATTGTGAAGCTGCTGGCTCACATCTTGGTGGATCAGGAAGCAGAGACAGGGGGTTGTGGGGCCCACCTGGCTATTTCCTGTTTTCTTTCTTATTCAGTTGAGGACCCAAGCCCACCAGGGGAGTGCTGCCCACATCCAGGATGAGTCTTTCCTCCTTAGGTAACTCTCTCTGAGACACCCTCACAGATGAGCCTTATTTCTATTATAATCTATTCAGGTTGGCACTCAAAACAAACCATCACACAAGGAAACTAATTTCACTATGACTCTGGTCTTCTTTAAATTTTGTTTCTTCACAAAGCAAGGAACTGTCAAGTCACTTAAAGATCACGTATCAGTTACTTTCTCATTACTGGGACAAAATTCCTGACCGTAAACAGCTTAAGGAAGGAAAAGGTTTATTTTTGGTTTACAGTTTCAAAGAGAACTTTGTCGTGGTGGGACAAGCCTGGCAGGGGCAGGAAGCTGGCACCGTGTCCTCACATAAACAGGGAGGAAATAGAGAATCGTTAATATTGGTTGCTCAGCTAAATCTCTCCTTTTTATACATTCCAGAAATCCAGCCCATGGTATGGTGCCACTTAAGATGGGTCTTCTAACTTCAACTAATATAATCTAGAAAATCTCTCACAGATATGGCCAGAGATTTGTTTCCATAGTGATTCTTCGTCCTATCAGATTGACAACCAGCGACAAACCATCACACACCACACAGTTCCAAATATATCCGTCTTTGGATTTTCTCCAAACCTTTGCTATAAAGTGCTAAGGTTAAAATCAGGCTTTACTAAGCAAAATAAAAGATGTAAAAAAAAAAAAGATGAAATGGAAGATTCTTAAGCTACTTAAGTGAACACACTTGGGACGTATTCTACATTATTATAAAATAAACCTAGAGCAGGGGCACTGGTGAGTGCACATCACCCAGAGGCGTTAGCGTACCCACACAGAGGAGTGGTAGGAGAGGGTATTAGTGAACTGCACTAGTTACACTTCATTCTTGTTTATTTGCCCAAGAAAGCCCTCAGAGGCCCTTTATCACACACCACTTGATTAGTCTATCTTGAGTTTATATATAAATGAAAGCAACAGACATTCTATTTCTTTGAAATGGAGTCCATAACTCAAATTCTATTGATTCAGTCGGCTCACACCCAGTTAGTATTTATAAAGTGACACATGATTCTATTCCTCTGTCCAGCTCTGCTCTGAAGCAGCAGTATGGGGTGTTTGACTTTATCAGAAAAGCCCAAATCCTCAGCGTTCATAAAAAAGTAAAAATGACATGTCCTGTGCAATGAACTGAACAGTATAACTGTTCTTCTAAAGAAAATTCAAGGCTTAAATCATCATGTGCCATGAATTATAAAAGAGACAAATCCTGGTTTCATAAGACTTTAGGGCATTGCATAGAAGGACATAGCATTGTGAAAGGTGAAAGAAAAACCCAGTGTTTGGGAAAGGACATTTTATGTAGGAAGAGGTTTTTTTTAAAAAAAAATTAATAGATTTGTCTTTTCTGAGAGATACTGTGAAGTATTAAAAATAAAACACAAAAGTGTAGAAAACTGTGTTTAAGGAATAGGTTAGTTGCTCAGAATCACACGGTTTGAGGATGCCAGGCACACAAGAAAGAAGGAAGGAATGAAGAGAAGGAAGGAAGGTGGAAAAGATAAAGAAGAGAGAGGAAGGAAGAGAAGGGAGGGGAGAAAGAAGGAAAAAAAAGAAAATTTCTTTTGTGAACTCATGAAAGTTAGCTGAGTAGAAATGATGACTCTTTAGCTTCTGGTCCTCCGGCATCTGATGAGTCCCTACTGGCCTCAGCTCCTGGAGGAGCATTACAGACCAGTGAGTAAAACCAAAGTATGGGGCTGGAGAGATGGCTTAGCGGTTAAGCGCTTGCCTGTGAAGCCTAAGGACCCCGGTTCGAGGCTCGGTTCCCCAGGTCCCACGTTAGCCAGATGCACAAGGGGGCGCACGCGTCTGGAGTTCGTTTGCAGAGGCTGGAAGCCCTGGTGCGCCCATTCTCTCTCTCTCCCTCAATCTGTCTTTCTCTCTGTGTCTGTCGCTCTCAAATAAATAAATTTAAAAAAAAACAAAGTATGTTTGCCCTGGAACGGGGTCTCTCCATTTATCGAATGGAGTCATCGTCACTGTGTATCGAGTAAGAGGGAGGAACAATGAGAAAGTGCTTATGAATATAAATAGTTAAGTGTTTTGTTAGTATTAATTAATCCATAATGTCTCCCAGATGTGTAAGACACAGCCATACCAAGACCTCCTGTGTCCGAGCCACTAGGAGGGAGACATTGTTAATATCTGGGGTGTACTGGGGGTATGTCAGGCTACATGTTTCTGGGAGCAGGCTTAGCGAGCGCACTTACAGGCAGATGCCCAAACTCCACCTTCTTATTCAGGTATTTCTTGTTGAGACAAGGCAGGCACAGACTCCTTGGGGCTGCAGAGACATGTTGCTTCATTTTCCGTCCTTGCACTGCATGCTGATGTGCCTACCTTTCCCTGCAGAGCTGGCTTTTTCTCTTGGGCTTGCTCTCAGCCTCATCTGAGTAGGCTTCGCTCAAGAGTGAAATCCTGTAGGAGGCGCTAGAGAGTGCTGAAGGAGCACTTCTGGTGCAAAAAGGAGGCCTGACCCAGCCTGAGTTTGATTTATCAGCTCCCACATAAGTAGCTGGGCATGGCCACACATGCATATCACCCCAGTCTTGTTGAGGGCAGAGACCAGATTACTCCTCCTAAATCAGTTTGAGACCCCCATTGCAAGGAAATAGCAGAATGAGTGATGGAAGAGAAATACCCAGTGTTCTCCTCTGGTCTCCACACCCAAGAGCACAGGGTGCACACATCTGCACACACAGGCGCATACACCACACACACACCATACACACATCACTCACATACCACACCACATGTGCTATACACATGTACATGTGTTAAAACAATCTATAGGAAATTGGGGGTGGCAGTGGAGTAGGAGATGTCTAGCTTCCAAGAGAACTGTCTTAGATTTGAGCTGTTCTGCATTTACTAATGTCATGTTGTTCTGTTCTGGGCCACCAGCCATAATGGCAATAGGAAGAAAACTATGAGCATAATGTCTACACTCAGACTTGTTCATCGGCTCTGTGGCATTGAGAGAATACCAGGCATTTGCTGCTTAGATATTTGATGTCAATTTTCTTTGAATTTGTTAAAATTTACTCTCATTCCAACAGTGATTCGAAAAATGTGACCAACATCATTTTATTTAAAAATAACAATTTTGGTTAGAGAGATGGCTTAGCAGTTAAGGTGCTTGCCTGGAAAGCCAAAGGACCCAGATTTGACTCCTCAGGACCCACGGAAGCCAGATGCACAAGGCTGCACATGCGTCTGGAGTTAGTTTACAGTGGCTGAAGGCCCTGGATCACCCATTCTACCTATTTCTCTGTCAAATAAATAAAAATAAAGCTTTAAAAATGTTTAAATTTAAAAAAAGTAAAAAAAAAAACAACATATCTAGATTTCTACTGGTATCCCCACTCCAGTGGACATTGTGGCCATTTTCTCAACTTCTTACCTCTTTCCATTGCCCAAGAGTGATGAGCTTGGTAGAATCAATCATTGTTGCAGAGCTCAAACCAGTCATAAAATCAATCATGTAAAATCCACTGCTGAGCTAGCAGTTGCTTCAGAAACCTATGCCTGAGTTTTCAGCTAACAGTCAAGGGTTGGGCTCATGGTCTGACTAAGTAGGTCCAACCAGGCTAAAGAGAAGTTCTACCTTTCTATTACAAAGAAGTGTATTTTATTCATTCCTTTATTTAACAAAGATTGTTAGAGCACCTGCTGTGTACATGGGTCAGTACTAAGTTCACCAACCCAGGCCCTCAAGGGACTCCTGACTCAGTGTAGGACAATAGATGGAAGTGTAACCACACAGTGATGGCCCAGTGTGAGGCTCTTGTGAGGAGGTGGAGGATGGAATGAGAACATGTTAGTCAGCTGCGCTGGAACCATTGGGATTAAGCAGGTAGGTCTTAAATTGAGGAAGGCCAAATGGATTGGGCTTCAGAGAGATCTGGCTGAAAATAATTTCTTCTCCACATAATAATACCTGGAAAGATTCACCCGCCATAACATCAGTCAACCTATATTTCCTTCCAGGTTTTAATGGGGAGAAAGGCAGAGGCTTGCGAGGTGGCGGGGGTGGATGGGGGAGATAGGACATTGAAATCCCATTCTTTTTCTGTCATCCTCTCTGGAGCCACATTTTGACTTCAAATTCAACAATAACATCTGTGATGATTAACCTTTTAAATTTTTTTTAAATATTTTATTTATTTATTTGAGAATGACAGAGTCAGAGAGAAAGCTAGATAGAGGGAGAGAGAGAGAGAATGGGCGCGCCAGGGCTTCCAGCCTCTGCAAACGAACTCCAGATGCGTGCGCCCCCTTGTGCATCTGGCTAACGTGGGACCTGGGGAACCGAGCCTCGAACCGGGGTCCTTAGGCTTCACAGGCGAGCGCTTAACCGCTAAGCCATCTCTCCAGCCCCCTTTTAAATTTTTTATTGACAATTTTACATGTATTTAATGTATTGGTTCCTATTCACTCCCATTACCTTCTCTCATCCCCGCCCATTCCCACTGAACCCCTTCTTTTCCCAACTGGTCTCACTTCTACTTGGATGTCTTATTGTTTTTTTTTTTGTTTTTTTTTTTTTTGTGTGTGTGTGTGTGTGTGTGTGTCTGTGATAGTTAATTTTGATTGTCAACTTGATGGGATTTAGACTCACCTAGGAAACACATGTGGGCATGCCTGGGAGGGTGTCTCCAGAGAGGTGTAACTGAAGAGAACACCCACCCTGAATGTGGGCATCACCATTCCATGGTCTGTGGTCTTGGACTGAACAAGAAGGATAGGGAAAGAGGAGTGCCAGAATTCATCTCTCTGCTTCTTGACAGAGAGTCTAATGTGACCAGCTTCCTTATGTGCTGGCTGCCGAGCCCACCCCACCATAGTGGACTGTACTCCCAAACCATGATCCAAAACAAACCCTTCCTTCCTTAAGTTGCTCTTGTCAAATATTTTTGTCACAGCAACAAGAAAAGTAATTAACAAGGAATCCAAATTTACCGAATGTGGTGGTTTGATTCAGGTGTCCCCCCATAAACTTAGGTGTTCTGAATACTAGGTTCTCAGCTGATTGATATTTGGGAATTAATGCCTCCTGGAGGGAGTGTATTGTTGGGGGCAGGCTTATGGGTGTTATAGCCAGTTTCCCCTTGCCAGTGTTTGGCACACTCTCCTGTTGCTATTGTCCACTCTCTGCTAATGCCATCGTTTTCCCCTGCCATCGTGGAGCTTCCCCTCGAGTCTGTAAGCCAAAATAAATCTCTTTTTCCCAGAAGCTGCTCTTGGTTGGATGACTTCTACCAGCAATACGAACCTGACTGCAACACCAAGCAATGCCATTGTTATATACACCCATTGATTTTTATTTGACATGGAAATTCTTTCATTCCTCGTGAGAAGACTTCTTAATCATGAAATACATACTTTAAAGAGCTGTGTGAAGGTGGGAGAAACATACTTTGAACTTGCACAAAGCTGCATAGCCAAAAAGGATTCTTTTCACCAGCACTTGTTGGTAAGTCCTGGTTTGTCACATGTGAGGGACATTTGGAAACATAACCACTCGGTCCCAGGGAGATGTCAGTGTGATTACAGTGCAAATAATAAATGTCAAATATTCACACCAAACCCTTGGAAGCAATGCATAATGGCAAGGAGAGGGTTGTTACCAAATGACTTCTCTGACACCACGGACACAGGGACAGTGGTCTCCAGCTCTGTGGTGACATCGCAGTGGCCCTTCATGGCCCACAGGTTAGCCTTCAGCTGCGCCTGTGAGCCCCTGAGCCAACAGGAGCACCTTCACCTGTCCTCTACCTCGGCTTCGCTTCCCACAGCCTCGGGGCAGGGACAGAGGGCAGCAACCACCTGCGTTCTGAAACGCTTGCTCTCAAACTGCTGCGTTGTCTGACTTGAATCTTTACTCCTGAGAGGTTTTCATAAAGATAGGAATTCCTTGTTTCAAAATACTTTCATAGTGTGTTTTCCTTAAACTCAGGAGTCTGGAACATGAAAATAAACCCATACACATTCCTTTCTCAGTTATGCTGTACTTTTCAGCCTCAAGCATTTGCCTTGCATAGATAGCGGAAATGATCCAATATTGTTCTTTGCCTCAAGTAAACCAAAGAATACAAATTGGAAAAAAATGCCTTTTTGCTTCATTTTGGAACCAGGTCTCTGTGGCTCAAGTTAGCCTTGAGCTCTCTATGAACTCCTGATCCTTCTGTCTCTACCTCCCAAATGCTAGGATCACAGACATGAACTACCAAGCCAAAGTAGGAAAAACAAATTCTTGAATTTTTATATGTGAAGTTTTTTTTTGTCGTTGTTGGTTAGAGCCTGAAAGTTCCATGTTATTGTAAAAACAAAAAGCTTCCAGAATGTTAAAGAGTTACTTCTGACATAACCACATAGCCTCTCCTGTCCCCTAACCTTGAATGAATCTGTACCTTGTGTCGTATTTTTTACCTGTAGTATAATAGCGCTTATTTTCAGAATAGAGGGTTTTAGAGAGATTTTGTACTTTCAGAATGAGGGCTTTTTTCCTCTTCTTTAATGCTGTGGATGGCACTTTGTGTTCCCTGTACAAGCGCTCTCCTGTGGAGCTAGGTGAAGATCTCGCTTGCCACTTTCAAGCGGGAGGCGAGAAGTGGAGAGAAAAGATTAAGAGTGCGTAGACATCAGCCTCTTTGCCATCTGGGGCAAATTGCAAGGGTAGGAAATGGTCCCGGGAGTCTCTTTCATGTAGAGTCTGGGGGCTTCTGAGAGTGGAGAAGCCCTGTCCCCACGGGTCCATGAAGAGACCCAATAGTCCACTGGCTAAGCAGTAGTGAAGAACAGGTAGCTATTACTGATAGCCCCGAGATTCGTGCGTCTCCCATCTAAGTGGATGGGGACCACTGACTTCTTCATGGTGCCAAGGGTCACCAAGGCGGGGGAAGAAGCTAGCTGAGTGTGGAGAACAGCCGTGAGAGGATTGCTACCCTGTGGAGGGTTCTGCAGTGGAAGGTTGCTAAGTAAACACATCCCTAGAGTCAGAGAGCCAATGGGGTCGAGTTTGCACCAGCAGATTTCTGAGGTCATTGTTTAAGACAGAGGTCATCCATCTAAGCTGTGTGTGTGGGTCTGTGTGTGTGCATGTGTGTGGTATGCATGTGTGTGTACATGAGCGTGCACATGCACACACCCTCTGCGCACACATGCAGTGTCCTCTATTTCTCTTCTGCCTTATTCTCGGACAGAGTATCTCCTTGAACCCAGAGCTTGATGTTTTTTAGTGAGCTTCTAGTGCCTTTCCCCTTCCGCTGCGGTTACAGGCATGAGTGGCCATGTCTGGCATGGACAGCCATATGTGGCTTTTCATATGGGCGCTAGGGATTAGAATCAGATCCTCATGTTTGTGCAATGAGCACGTTTTGAAGCTGAGCCCTTTTTCTAACCCAATTTTGGGAATTCTAAACATCCCAATGCCTGTGCCACACAGGGTCCAAAGACTCAGAATCTCTAACTGTGCTGTCCAGGTATCACTTTGTTTCACAGTTCCCTGCAGTGGTCTGGATCAGTGTGTCCTTGTCCCCTCAAATCTATAGATCCAAACCCTAATCCAACATAAGTGTGTTCAAAGGTGAGGATTTGGGGGGATAATTAGATCATGAGATAGAGCGCTCAGGTCGGGATTGTTGCCCTCATAAAAGGAAGCCAGAGGACTAGTTTCTTTCTCCTTCCATGAGAGAGCGGATAGAAACAGGTAACCCAACAAGGGCTCTTATCAGAGGCTGAATGTATTTCAGGCCTTACCTGTTTCCCAACCTCCAGGACTGTGAGAAGCAAATCTCTACTCTTTTTTAAAAAAATGTTTTATTTATTTATTTATGAGAAAAACAGAAAGAAAGAGAGGGAGAGAGAGAAGAATGGGCATGTCCGGGCCTCCAGCCACTGCAAACGAACTTCAGACACATGTACCACCTTGAGCATCTGGCCAACATGATTACTGGTATGTGTGTGTGTGTTATATGCAGGTATGTACACATGAGTGTGCAGGTGCACACACCCTCTGTGCACGCATGAGTGTTCTCTACCTCTCTTCTGCCTTATTCTTAGACAGAGTATCTCTTGAATCCAGAAATTGATGTTTTTCAGTGAGCCCCAGTGATCCACCACTGTCTGGCCCCTTAGTCCTTAGACTTCAAAGGCAAACACCTTAACTGCTAAGCCAGCTCTCCAGCCTTGATCTCTACTCTTTATAAGACGGATCCAGTTTGTGAACTTTATAGCGGCAGTCCGAGATGAGACATCTCCATGCATTTCCACATGGAATCTGGCTGGGGAGCATGGTTTCTACTCTCCTGGTACCCTCCTCCTGCTTAATCACAGTGTGGTCCCCAACTCGAGAGCATTAGCATCTCTGGGCATGTGTTAGAAAGGCAAAATCTCAAGCTCTATCCAGGGCCAACTTATAATGTCAAAAATCCCAGTACATCATGCACATTGAAGGTGGTGAGGCTGCTGTCCAATCAGGGAGGAAAACCACACAAGATAGTCCTGGATATAGTAGAAGGTTCAGGAAGAGCTTAGGGTCAGGGATTTTCAATGTCATGGAATGTTAAATGAAAAGCCAGGTGCAGTGGTTCACACCTATGGTCCCAATACTGGGGAAGCTGAGGCTAAAGGATTGCCCAAAGTTTGAAGCCCAGCCTGAGGTACAAAGTGAGAAATCGCCTCAAAGAAACAAACATAATAATGATAATGATAATAATTATCAATACAGATATCTGATTCTGCACAGCCAGGCACATTTGGAAGATGTCAAAGGACAGGTCTTCACTGACACAGACCCAGAAGCTGAGTCCCTCCTCACAGATGCCTCAGGGGAGAGAAATGGTAGAACAAGTAAGACAGAAACTTCATCCTGAAAGGGACCAAATTACAAGTCTGAACTGACTCCAGAAGTCACCCAGATGGGCTAAGTTTAAGTGGAAGCAACTGTATGAAAGATTTGCATTGGAAAGAACAGGCCACAGAGGAGCAATAGCAATAGCCTGCTGAGTTTACAAAAGACACCTGAATCTGTGACTATGAAGCCACCCCATGTATGTAATGCCATTACATGGGGACTAGGGAGATGGCTAGTCAGTGAAGTGTTTGCCACACAAACATGAGGGGCTGAATTCAGATCCTCAATGCCCACATAGAGTACTGGGGAGGTGGAGGCAGGAGCTCCAGGCTCAGTGAGAGACTCTGTCTCCAAAATAAAATAAAATAAAATAAAATAAAATAAAATAAAATAAAATAAAATAAAATAAAATAATAAATAATGCAGAGAGCCATTGACACCAACATCAACTTCTGGCCTCCACATACATGCTCACACATGTATATGTGCCCCTGCACATATGAACATCCACACATACGTATACACATGCACCACATGCTGTTCCAATGCCTATCATATAGGATTCCTTCAGTGAATTGTTATTAATTTTAAGCAGAGGACAAAATGGGTGTAAAGCCCACCAGGCTTCCTCGGGATGTGTGAATGGGTGAACGGGTGGTACCCTGTGGTAGTACTGAGGGCTCCAGCTGCTCCTCTTTTTCATTCCCTCTTTGCTATTAATGAAATGCATTAGTTCTGCAGCAGGTCTCTTCATTGCAGTCTCCAGGTCACTTGCTGCTCTTGCATATTCCTCACCTCTTCGCCTCTCAAGTCTGCATTTGGGATCCAATCTTTAAATCAATTTTTCAGTTCACTAGTTTCTTTCTTCAGCAGGGCTTAATTTTTAGTTAGTAACTCCTTTAAGCTTTGCACTTTATTATATTTTTATGAGTTAAAATATATCTTTCCTTTCTCTATCTCTATGACATTTATTCTCTTACTCAGATGGTCAATCTCTTTTTTATATCTTCAAATAATTAAACCATACTTTTTTTTTTTTTTTTTGCCTTTTTCCAATTTCTAAAGTTACCGGCCCTTGATTTTGCTATGTGTTGCTTCTGATGGCACTGGTAGTGGCTATTTTCTTTGTGGCATATGATTCTTAAATTTCAGCTTTTAAGAATATTTTGTGTTTGTTTTTGTATGCATGTGGCATTTATAGGATACGCATATATGTGTGCAGACTAGCATACTTGCCCCCGTGCATCAGGTCTCTCCCTCCATTGCCCTGCCACTTGGTTTCCTTGAGATGGAGTCTCTCACCGACCCTGGAGCTCCCTGTCTTGCAGTTAGGCTGGATGACCCGTGCTCCCCAATAATCCTCCTATCTCCACCACCCTGAGGACTGGGGTTACTGCTGTGTGAGGCCTGACTTTCAACATGGGTGCTGGGGATCAGACTCAGGTCCTCATGCTTGTGTGACAAGTACTGTTACCCACGGAGCCATCCCTCCCCCAGCCCCAAATGCATATTCCTTTAGTAGTAATTCCTCAAGGACTGATGGGTAACTTCTTCAGCTCTTTTCTAGCAGGTATTTATGTTGTCATTCTGTTGTTGTTGCAGTGCTGGGGATTAAACCGAGTAAGGGGTGTTTCAGGCTACCCAAAGGGAACCTAACCAATCCGTGGCTCTTAAAATTATTAGTTTGAAGGTTAGAGACAGCAAAGTAGAGTAGGTTCGGCAATAATTCTATGAGAAAGTCAGTTGTCAATTATAGCTTTCCTCCCCCGACCCAGAGCCTGGCTGGAAGCAGCATTTTAGCTTATGGTTTATTTCTGGTAGTCCTTCCTAGGAAAGAAGACAGGGCAGACTCATTCTTGTTTTCTTTTTGCTTTCCTTTTTTTATTTTTTTCAAGGCAGGGTCTTACTCTAGCCCAGGCTGACCTGGAACTCACTCTGTAGCTCCACATTGGGGCCTTGAACTTACAATGATCCTCCTGCCTCTGCCTCCTTATTGCTAGGGCCTGTGCCACCACGCCCGGCTCAGACTTGCTTTCTAGCTTTATGGGATGCGGATTATGAGAGGCCTGCCTGCCCTGGGAGGGCCTGCATTTCCTTTTCTTTTGTGCTCTCCCCCTACTCCACATGTCAAAGAAGTTTCCCCTGGCCTCTACTCCAGATTGAAAGCCAGGTGTTGCCCCCTCCCCACACTCTTTCCCACTTTCACTTAGCGGTTGCATGCGTGGATTCCTTTCTTTATTGCTAATTCAGCAACGCATTGTTCAGTACTTAAAAAAAAAATTATCCAGGTGTGATGTAGCATACTTTTAATCCCAGCACCTGAGAAGCAGAGGTAGGAGGATCTCTATGAAGTTGAGGCTAGACTAAGCCTACATAGTGCATTCCAGGTCAGCCTGGGCTAGAGTGAGACCCTACCTCAAAAAAAAAAAAAAAAAATTATAAGTGCATGCCTTTTGTCCCAGCACTCGGGAGGCTGACGTAGAAGGATCACTGTGAGTTCAAGGCCGGCCTGGCTCTATGGAGTAAGTTCTAGGTCAGCCTGAGTTAGAGTGAGATAAAAACAAAAAATCCTGTGTTTCATATTGTTGACAATAGAAAGTTGCTTTGAATACCTGGATATTGCCAGAAATGAGAGCTCTTTTAATGCGTTCTATCCCAGAAAATTCTCTGTGGGCCTTCAAAGCTCAGGACAGGGAGCTGTGAGTGGCAAATAATCCTTGCAGAGAGCCTCGTTCAGAGCCTTCATATCTAAACATATCCCACCTTATTTCCATTCTCCCAAGGGTTTTATAAGGGAAGTAAATAAAGACAGCATTTGTGAAGTTCTTTGCTTTTTAAAAATTTGGGGGGGCTGGAGAGATGGCTTAGCGGTTAAGCACTTGCCTGTGAAGCCTAAGGATCCTGGTTCGAGGCTCGATTCCCCAGGACCCATGTTAGCCAGATGCATGAGGGGTGCACACATCTGGAGTTCGTTTGCAGTGGCTTGAGGCCCTGGCACACCCATTCTCTTTCTATCTGCCTCTTTCTCTCTGTCGTTCTCAAATCAATAAATGAAAATGAAAAAAAAATTTAATATTTAAAATTTTTTTGCAGGGCTTAACTGAATCCAGGACACTGAACATACTAGGCTGGCAAACACTCTGCCACTGGGCCACATTTTTGACCAAGTTATTTGCTTTTGGAGAAAGTGTTGTCATTTAAGTTTTGGCAGAAATCACTCCAGTCGATAGGGCCCAGTGAAAGTGGAAGCAATAAGCCGATGTTGATGCTGTTTGAGTTGTGGACAGAAAGCCCTCTGCTTATCACCAAGATGAAATGTCCCTTAGCATTGCCGAAGCCACTAAGGAAAACTTGAAACCTACCTGATAGAGGAGGGTGATCTCACTCATCAAAAATGAGTGTCTCAGCCCACGCCATATCACTAGGATATGACCATGCCAATATATAGATTTTCACGGTCCCTTAGTTTCCTGGGCCCAAACATGACAACTTAAAGACTTTCAGTCTCAGCCGCTCAGATGGCCACACAGCGGCCTATGCCATGGAGTGGCCTGCTTCTGTATCATGAGATTAAGACTCCGCCTTCCTTGCCAAGGTGAGACACGCCCTGGCAAGGCGTGAGGGTCCCGTTCCGCTCTCTGCATGAAATAAACGACTAGAGCTGCCATGGAGATTCTCCGTGACAGCAGTATCCGAGTAGAGTTGTGGCTTGGGTTTAACTTTTTCCTCATAGGTTTTAAGTTCCCGCTATCAACTATTTTTAGAAAATAAAGGCAGAAGACATTTCATCTGATTTGACAAGCATCGAGTTGCCTGTACTTCCAAACACACAAGGGACAGTCAGGCGGAAGCAGAGCACAGGAGGCTCAAACATCAATCCCATCCCAGGAATGTTCACCTGCCAAGCCTGGATCATGCCCAGAACACGTGGCTCTGCCTACTCCCTGCTCTTCCTGGTTCTCACTGCCACTAGCGACCGGTGGCTCTGCCTCATGGGACGAGGTCCCTCTGGAGTCACTTCATGACCCTTAGGGCAAACAGTTGATGTTTGTGATGTCTCCATGTCACAATGAAACAAAACCTTTCATCTTGTTCTGTTGTGAAGTTATATAATTTCCTTTGATGTTCTGAATTCTGAAACAGCCTTATCATTATATAAGACTGGATTTCAGCATACTCCTTGACTTTTCAACCAGGGAAAATGAAGGGCAAGTTAGTGTTTGATTTCTTGAAGGTCAGACAAAAGCCATTTTCACTGTCCGCTTCCCCTCTACCGGGAGAATGACTCGTATGGAAGCTCTGAGTGTATTTAGTAAATCAAACATAATATCAATTTCACCATTTTAACTATCTTAAGGGAGTTGCAAATATGTGATAATGGCTGTGTAGCCATCACCACAGTCTGTCCGTCCTTCTCAGAACTTGTCATCATTTTAAATTTGGGACTGCTGTATTGAAACATGGCTCCTGGGGCTGAAGAGATGGTTCGGCCATTAAAGGCACTCCTTGCAAAGCTTGATGGCTGGGGTTCAGTTCCCCAGTACCCACATGAAGCCAGGTGCACGAAGTGGTGCACATGCATCCGGAGTTCCTTTGCAGTTTTGCAGTGGTAGCATCTTGGAGATGTGGGGTGGTATCTCATGTTGGTAGGTTTGCCTTTCCTGGGAACTCCCCTATGCATTCCTATCTGCCTGTCATGACAAGGGACAGCCTTTGATTGGGAAAAGAGCTCAGTGCTTCACAGGAGGATTTAATGGTCCTTTGTTCTTTCGCTTTGAGCCCTGCTATTTAGGGTGAGTGTTATTCAGTCATCATGAAAGCCCTTTGAAAAGTACAGACCAGCTCCCCCAGCCTTCCACACGTGCCCATTAGCCCCAGAGCTGGCTCAGACAGACCCTGTTGCTGAGCCCTTGGGGTACCCGCTTCCTGTGTCTCAGACCAAGGCTACCAAATGGCAGATTTATGACAAGGGCAAATGCCTACCTGCGAGCTGTGCTTAGGAAAACACAGGAGCTGCAGTATGACCGTGGAGCTGTAGAGATTGCTGGTGAGCGAAAGACTCACAAGGCTGGTTAAAAAATAGTTATGGATGTCCAGGGAACCAGATATCAGTTGGGAGACTGACAGTTGCCACCTGTTAGCCTTTTAGAAGCCTTCTTCAAAGATGTGCTGGAAAATAGAGTCTATATTCCTGCAGCTAAAGAACTTGTGAGGCATACACAACCCAACCCAAGAGAGTGCTGTCTACGGGAGCCCTCCACGCACACCTGGATTCTCCTCTTTTGGGAGGGATTTCCCCAAACTGGAATTTGTATAAAATGATATGAAGTCCGCTAATTCACAAATGAAGGATGCAATCTGAATTACTTGACACACTGTGTTTTGCCATAAGTAGAGTTTTAGCCAGTGATATGCAGCAATGCAATTTTCAGTTTCTCCTATAATTAGCCTATTAAATACAAATGGAGCTTCTGAAGAATGTTTGGCTTCCTTGAGAAGTTAAATAATCCACCCAAATCCTGATCCATATTTTAATTCCTCCTAGAAGGACTAGGGTGGAATTTAACTCAGTCCTTGCATGCATTAGTAGCGTTTAAATTATTGAGGTTTTTACTGCAGAGACCAAATTACCATACTGAGTCGAGATTTCTGTGAATGTCTAATTATGCCATCCATCAGTCAAGAAGATATTGCCTTTAAGGTATAAATCAGACTCTTTCCTGGTTTCTTTTATGGTTGCCCAATAAATGATGTAAAATCAACTCCATAATATTTTGGTATTGAAGTTACTTCTTAAATAATCTCTAGACTGACAAATCGCCACAGTGCATCTCTTTATCTTAAAGAGGAAAGACTTCTCAAGCCATATGCACAAATCCCACAGAATGCTTGCTGGGCACTCTAATGCTTTCTCTCTCCCTCTCCCTCCTTCCTTCTTTCCTTCCCTCCCTTTGCCCTTCCTTCCCTTCCTCCCTCCCTTCCTTCCTTCCTTCCTCTTTCCTTCCTTCCTTCCTCCTTCTTCCTACCTCTTTCTCTCCCACCTTTCTTTTTCTTCTCCCTCCTTATTTTTCTTTCTTTCCTTTTTCTTTGGTCTTCCTCCCCCTCATTCTTTTCTCCTGTTTATCTCATTTGTTTGGTAATTTTGCACTCACTACAAGTAGGAATCAATTGTGTTTGGAATTTAAGAAATAGGCTGCGTTTTTGTTCTGCCTTGCCTTGGGCTCCAGGATAGGGATGGGAACTTCCGGTTTGGGTCATGTGCTTCAGACCTGTGGTTTCACCTTGAGCAGAGCAGATCTCACCTAAACCCTCACTCATGGTTCCCCTACTTTGGAAAGACAGGCTTTGGTGAGCTATCCCTTATGAAGAACTTAGCACCCAAGGCAGACCCAGGATAGACCTAGAGTCATCCTGATGCTTCTCACAGCTTTTCTCCTCCCAAAGCTTTTCCAGGTGTGCTGGGAAGAGCATCGCTGTCCTTGTTGGAGCCTCGGTCTTCACTGTCTGTCTGCTGCATGGCCTTTGTTCCATTTTATAATCCATGCTGGCTCAGTTGCTCATGTCCTGGGCTTGTCCATTCACAAACACTGCATTCTGAGCTAATATTAGTAAGAATTTTATTTAGTTTTAAATTGTATTTTTAAACTAGTATGTGAAACTTGTATATATTAATGGGGTACCATGTAATGTTTTGCTTTATGTATACAGTGTGTGATTAAAAATCTTTTTATTGACAACTTCCATGAATATAGGCAATATTCCATAATCATAGAATCCCCTCCCACAACCCCTCTCTTTTCCTCTCCCTAATCCCGCCTCCATTAAATCCCTTCTTCTTTCCAAATGGTCTCTCTTCTATTTTGATGTCATCATTTTTTCTTCATATTATGCAGGTCTTGTGTAGATAATGTCACCCATTGTGAAGTCATTAACATTGTAACATTGTGAGTAAGCACTCCTCCCCTTCTTTGGTCCCTGAGTGTTGGAGGGTGGAATAAAGATGTCTCAGTGCTGAACACTCTACTGTCACTTCTCAGCACTAGGGTGAGTTTTGATTCTCCCCAGTGGAAAAGAGAATCTTCTCTAAACAAGAGTGAGCATGGTATTAACATGAGGGCATAAATATAAGTATCTGAAGGGCAGTTTTGTGCACATAGTATATCCACTTAGCCAAACAACAGTAGTAGTTTCTCCCCTACGACTTGTGACCTTCCAAGCCATAGACTTTTCATCGGGTTTTCAGTACCAGGCATGGCTTTCCTCCCGTAAAGCAAACCTCAAAGCCAACCAGAGAGCCATTGGTTTCCTCCATAGCAGACATGCCACCATTGCAGTAGCTGTCACCTTTGCCTGGCTGACCAGCCGTAGAGCACGCAGGGTCCACTGCTGGTTAAGACTAATCATGGCTTTTCTCCCCCAACAGGCTGCGTAGCTCTTTCCAGCATCCTGACTGTAACGTTCATATATGTGCAAACAGCATGTAGTGCTTTTATATATGTACAGTGTATAATGTTTAAATTTGGTTCCAAAGATTACCTCCTCAAACATTTATCATGCCCTTATCTTATGATGAAAACATTCAAAATTCCTTATTCTAAGTTTTTGAAGTACACTGTCCATTATTATCTATAGTAACAGAACTTTTTAAAAATTATTTTATTTTATTTTATTTTATTTTATTTTTTTAGTGCTGAGGATCAAATCAAGAGCCAGGAACATGCTAGGAGAATACTCTACCACTGAGTGACCTCCCCAGCCCATATTAGAACTTTTCACCTCCCTCTGACTGTAGCTAATGCCCATTGATAACTTCTCTTCATCCCTCTAGAAATCACCATTCTGCTCTGAACTTCTATGAGTTCAACATTTTGGTTTTTAGATTTCACATATGAGTGGGATCATGTGGTATTTCACTTAATATAATGATCTGTAGTTCTACCCACATTAGCACAAATGACAGGATTTCATTCTTTTTAATGCCTGTGTGGTATTCCACCATGTCTATATCTGTTTCTGTTCCTTAGTTGATGGACACTGGTTGCTTTCAGTTCTTGGCTTGTGAATTTTACTGTAATAAACATGGGTGTGCAGACAGTGCTTCTGTATACTGATTTCATTCCTTTGTATCTATACCTGGGAGGAAGATTGCTGCATCATATGTCACTCTAATTTTAGATTTCTTGGGGGAACTTCTGTACTGGTTTTCATAACGACAGTTCTGTCTATCTTCATTCAGTAAATCATTTAAAGAAAATGAAATATTTCACTACCTGAGTATTTTTCATTTAAAGAAAATGAAAGATTTCACTATCTGGGTATTTTTCGCATAACATCATGAAAATGCTTAGCTGCATCTTCAACGCTATAAAATGTCTTAGCAATTTTCAGTTGCAGAATCTTTCTTCCCATGTGGTGGAGTGGGGGTGCTGGCCTTCCGTTATTCAGGAAAGTGCTTCTAGGATACTTTGCCCCAGACACCATGTGGTGAGTTCTCACACCCTCTCGCTTTGCCTTTGTATCCAGCACTTGCCTCCTTCAACTCCAGAGTCATCGCCTCACGACCACCGTCTGTGCATTTGTGGCTAAGCATGATGTCTGCGAGAAGGAGCTTAGCCTGCTTGGCTCACTGACTTCACTCATGCCTAGATGGTGCTTGTCATGAGCTCAATACATGTTTGTAAGCAATAAAATGCACAAATCCCATTGCTATTTATACTTATATTTATTTATTTATTTATTTTGTTTTTTTGAGGTAGGGTCTCACTCTAGCCCAGGCTGACCTGGATCTCAGGGTGGCTTTGAACTCATGGTGATCCACCTACCTCTGCCTCCCAAGTGCTGGGATTAAAGGAGTGAGCCACCATGCCTGGCAACTATTTTTATTATATATGCAATATCTTTCAAGTGCGGTACTGCTCTTTATGATGCATTGCTACATTTGATTCTTCCCACAACTCGATGATATTAATAAATCATCACCACAACTTTACATTCTCATCTTAAAGCTGAGAATTAGAGAGATGAAGATCTTTGGGGAAAATCACTCAACTAGTAGGTAGTAGACTGGGAGTTTGAGTCAGACACGCCAAGGTTCCTTTTCTTTTAAATTTTAATATAATTTAATTTTTATTTATTGATTTGAAAGAGAGAAAGAGAGAGAAAGAGGCAAAGAGAATGAGATCGAGAGAGAGAGAGTAACAATGGGCACACCAGGGCCTCTAGCCACTGCAAATGGATTCCAGATACATTACATGTGCTATCTTGTGCATCTGGCTTACATAGGGCCTGGGGAATCAAACTGGGGTTCTTAGGCTTCACAGGCAGGTGTCTTAACTGCTAAGCCATCTCTCCAGCCCCATGCCCAGGTTTTGAGTATGTGTGTGTGTGTGTGTGTGTGTGTGTACACAGAGGTCAGAGATTGACACTGGGTGCCTTCCTCCAGCACTCTCCATTTAAATTATTTTTATTTTTATTTATTTATTACAGAGAGAGAGAGAGAGAGAATGGGTGAGCCAGGGCTTCTAGTCACTGCAAACGAACTCCAGATGCATGTGCCACCTTGTGCATCTGGCTTATGTGGGATTTGGAGAATTGAACCTGGGTCCTTAGGCTTCACAGACAAGTGCCTTAACCACTAACCCATCTCTCTAGCCCACACTCTCCATTTTCACTGAGGCCAGTAGGTCATTTTCATGGTCACACCCAGAGCCTAGGAACTTCCTTATTGTCCCTACTTCTTGTCTACCATGAACACCTCTGCCACAAACCACTCTTACCACAATGCCCTGCCCACAGGCCCAGAATCAAATGAACCAATGACCATGAACTGAACCTCTGAAATCATGCACCAAAATAAATATTTCAAAATAGCATTTACCTGGTGTGTTTGGTAAAGGAAACCTTGAAGGTAAAGATTTTGATGCTTATCCTGGTTGTCTGGCTGAGATGGCTTCCCCTGCTCTCCTCACAGATGTTCACGCATAACTGAAAGTATAACCACGCTATCTGACCTTTGTTTTAATGTAAACCAAGTAGACAAAAATTTGTGAAGTATTTTGTTGAAGGCACACTGTATAGCTGTGGCCCTTCACCATCTGGTCTTCAGAAGCCTTCAGTCTACCCAACATGACTGAGAAGTCCCAGGAAGAGAGCACTTGAAAGCCCAGCACTCCACAAGAATAGGTTCAATTTGCTATTAGAGGATGACACCCTTACCTTCTTATAGTCTGGGAGACGTCCCTGTAGACACAGAAAGAATAAGAGTGAAAAGAGGTAAATAGTGTCTAGTATTACAAAATATTATGCTGACATCTTATATTGTAAATATATACCCCCAAATTTGCCATTTCTACCCCACTCCCATCTTAACCATTTTTTCCTCAGTGCCTGTATCATTTCCCAAATGACTAATGATGTTCAGTCTTTTTTGGTGTCATTTATTTTTTATTTTTAAATATTTTTATTTGCAAGCAAAGAGAGAATGAGAGTAGGCATGCTAGGCCCTTAGCCACGGCAAATGAACTCCAGATACATGTGCCACTTTGTGCATATGGCGTTATGTGAGTTCTGGGGAATTGAACATGGGTTCCTTAGGCTTTGTAGTCAAGCACCTAAACCACTGAGAAATCTGTCCAGCCCCTCGAGTATATTTTTACATGAAAAATGTCCTTGACCTTGCAGACACCTACTGTTGACACTACCAGATTTAAATCATTTTTTCATTTTCCCATAGTTCTGTTTGAGCGATATAGTTGTCTCACATGTTCCCATCCCACATTATATGTGTGTGTAGAATGTATATGTATATATGCACATATATATATGTGTGTGTATATGTATACACACACACACACACACACACACACACACACACACACACACATATATATATATACGCACACATATATATACACATATATATGTATATATATATATGCATGATATGTTCCACCACTCCCTGAATAAGATAAGGACTCCTTAAATATTCTTTATTTAAAAATATTTTAAGTGGGCTGGAGAGATGGCTTAGCGGTTAAGCGCTTGCCTGTGAAGCCTAAGGACCCCGGTTCGAGGCTCGGTTCCCCAGGTCCCACGTTAGCCAGATGCACAAGGGGGCGCACGCATCTGGAGTTCGTTTGCAGAGGCTGGAAGCCCTGGCGCGCCCATTCTCTCTCTCTCCCTCTACCTGTCTTTCTCTCTGTGTCTGTCGCTCTCAAATAAATAAATAAAAATAAAATAAAATATTTAAAAAAAAAATATTTTAAGTGAGTGAGTGAGGATTACATCCAATGTTGACCCTCTGGTCTCCACACACACATGTACCCCCCAAACACAGATACACACATACCACACACAAACACATACAAAAAAAACTTGACTTTATTAGGATGTGGCAGATTGGAGTTTCCACGTTACCCAGGTTGAAGATAAGGAGAGGCTTCTAGAAAAGTATGTATTTTTCCAAAAGGAGAGTTTCTGCTGGTGTGGACCCATCTCTTTCTTCCCTCCTCCCTTCGCTTTGAGTGTAGCCCGCCTCCTGTACTCGCCCTGTCCTGTAGTCGTGAGGACAAAAGCTCCCGGCAGGAACGGTAGGAGCAGAAACTCGAGGCTCCTGGCTGCAGAGCCTCTGATGGCTTCTTCATATCTCTTGCCTGTTCTGGGGTGTTTGGATTTTCTTTTTGAGGTAGAGTCTTGTGTTAGCCTGGAACTAAAAATATTAATGATGATGTCCTTGCACATCTGATCCTTCTGTCTCTGTCTGGGATTACAGTGGGCACTACCACATCTGACTATGTAGTGCTAGAGATAAACCCCAGGGCTTCATACATGCCAGGCAAGCACCACACCAACCTAGCTACGTCCTCAACTTGACCTTGGCTTGTTTTTTTTTTTTTAAGGTAGCTAAGAGAATTAAACCCTAATTTGGTTAAACATCTGTAGTTTACTTTTTGTCACATATGACCCACAGTGGTCCAAGATTATGCACTGTGGTCCTGGGCAAAGCCCTAAGAAGTAGAAATTGAGAACTCTTGGAGCTAAGGAGAGAAAAGGAAATAGAGAAGAGAAATGAGGCATGTCACAGAGGGACCTGCACAATGACACATTTCTGTATATAAGACCTATGGCACAGCTACCTCTCGTGTCCTGTCTTGCTTATTGTCCAATCCCTGGGACAAAGCTAGGCAGTCTGAGCCTTTCCCTGCATTCCAACACCTTGGGCCTTCTGCTCCGTCTCCTTGGGGACTTCATATATCTTGCCTGGATTTTCAGGCTTGTAAAACATGCGTTGTAAACGGCTTAACAACAACAACAACAAAATAAAAACCTGTAATCCTTGAGTTACTAGCCTACATGTCTGGCCATGCAGAGAGGCACTGTCCTGGCAGTGAGAGATGACTGTGGCCATCTTTGAACAGTAAAGGCAGAAAATTGAGAATAATGAAAAAGAAAAAAAACTCTAGGTCTTTTTAAAATAATAAAGTCCCTTAAACATCCAATATGTTCTAGTCTCTTGATTTATTGTACAATAAAATTAATAGGAAATACCAGGTCTTTGCTTTCATGATGCATCTATTTTCTTAGTATGTGGACCCATGCAGCAGACTTGAGCTTGCTTTCCTCATTAATTTTACAGTGTGTGTGAGGACTTCCATGGCTCTCCCTTCTTTTCAGGTCATTTAAGATTATTGATTCCTCCTTCTCTGGTGTGGGGCGCAAGTCTCCTAGGACTGGTTAGCAAAACATTTCCAGCTCACAGTGTGGCATTTAAAAATGTCTTTGCGTAGTATTTCCAGCCTAAAGATTCTCTTCTTGGCTTTCATACACAGCTTACCCACCTCTCTTTTTTTTGCCTTGTTTTTAACCCAGCTCCAAGATACTCCACCCTTGGATAATATCCCCTTGGACTGCCTTAGTGCTAAGACTGCCACTGAGACAATGGACAGCCATACAGGCTGCAGATGTGTGTGTGTGTGTGTGTGTGTGTGTGTGTGTGTGTGTGTGTGTGTGTGGTGTGTGCGTGTGTGTATTTATTCACACATAACCCAGAGTTTTTGGAGGAAATAAAATGGTTCTAAGTAGTCATGTATCATCTTTTGGCACAAAAGTAAAAACACTAAGTTACACATGAGTTGTTGCATAAATTTGCATATTGATATACATATATATAAATGATTCCCAGCAACTTGAATAGCATCACAGCTTAGCAGAGACAGATGCATGCACACACACGGGCTGACATTCAGACTCCAACCAAGGCAAGGAGGCATGAGAAGCACGCAGAGGTCCTTAAGGGAGGAGTGGAGAGCCCGGGAGGGTGTGGCGTACTCATCAGGAGGTACTCTGAAGTCCTTACAGAAAGGATGGAGGGCCCAGGAGCATGAATGGTATTCATTGGGTCTTACTTTCTGTCACCTCCTGGCCCAGATCTCCACTCTCATGACCTCTTCTTGAATTTCCGACCTAGTCCTGAGCAGAATGCAGGAGGCAATATGATTTACAGAGGCTTGGATCCAGGAGTTCACTGAGTCCCAGGGGAGCACTTAGACTTGTTTTAAGACAGGAAGCATTGGGCTCTTGAAGGGCATTCATTCCAGTGTTTCTGTTTGGGTCTTTCACTTTTCCTTCTGTGGCCTGGAGTAGGACGTCCAGGTACAGAGCCAAGCCTTACCCCATTTGTGCATCTAAGAGCCCTGGCACTGTGCTGGCAAGGGGCAGACCCTAAAAGAAGATTTAATAGTGGACTGATTTTTAAACCAAAACATCTGTTGGTTAATTTACTGGGGAAAATGTTTATGTTACCAGGCACAATAGTAATCACAACACATGGAAGCAGAAGCCATCCAATCACCTAGTAAGTTCAAGGCCAGCCTGAGCCATGTGAAATCCTGTCTCAAAAACAACAACAACAACAAAACTCAGGCTGGGGAGATGGCGTGGCACTTAAGGCACTTGCCAGAAAAGCCGAAGGACTCAAGTTTGATTCCCTAGGACCTACATAAGCCAGATGCACAAGGTGGTGCATGTGTCTGGAGTTTGTTTGCAGTGGCTAAAGGTCCTGGTGTGCCCATTCTCTCTCCATATCTCCCTCTTTCTCTCTCTCTCTTTCAAATAAATAAATAATTTTTTGTTTATTTTATTTAATTTATTTATTTGAGAGCAACAGAGAGAAATAGGCAGAGAGAGAGAGAGAATGGGCGCGCCAGAGCCTCTAGCCACTGCAAACGAACTCCAGATATGTGTGCCCCTTGTGCATCTGGGTTACTTGGGTCCTGGGGAATCAAGCCTCAAACCAGGGTCCTTAGGCGTCACAGGCAAGCGCTTAACTGCTAAGCCATCTCTCCAGCCCTAAAATATTTTTTAAAACAACAAAAACCTCCAAAACAGTGTGTCTGTCCTGAAGACCAGGGTTATTTGCTACTAACAATCTGTTCCCTTATAAGAACCCAGGTGCCTAGGAAATCTAATTAGTAGTTAGGACAAAGAGTAAACGATTTCTTAAGGAATATCTTCCATGTGCTTTGAAGTTTACACAGCAGTGTCTCCTCAATAATAACACACATGCCAAGTAACTTTGGCTTGGTGTTGGAAATATACCCTTACATTCCTACTTGTAGCCTGTTAAGTTTTAAGACTTGATTACACACATCTTTCTGTGTGTTTATACCGGCCCTTGCAAAAAAACCAACATATTTAGATGTTCCAATAGACTTGAGGTGTTGTGGTAGACACAGAGATGAGGAAGACTCAGGGACAGGCCCTGAAAAAAAGATCACGGTGGCAACAGGAAATTACATAAATACAAGTGCATCACAGGGGAAGCCAATGACTTTATAGAACTCTCCCAACAGTGCTTTAAGGGGCCAGGGGGTGCGCTGTGTTTATGGAGATGGGAGGGAGGCTGATCCACAGAGCAGGGGATGTTTAGCTCAAATATGAAGAATGGGTATGATTTTTAACAAGCAGAAGCCTTCAGGTGAGGTGGCAAGGAAGGAGTAGAGGAAGGTGAAGAGGGAAGGATGACAGCTACGAGTGGATTGACCTCGTGCCAAAGTTAGCGGTGCATGGAGCCGCCACGTGTGTTCATATGTGCTCCTGCTGGAGGCAGCGTATGGTGGGGTTGTAGATAGAGGTGCACGGAGCTGCAGGCGTATGTTCATATGTGTGCCTGTTGGCGGTGGATGTACTGCAGCTATTTGGGGGTCTAAGGGCAGTCTGGTCTAGGATCTGTTTCCACCAGAGACTTTATGGGGGTGTTAAGCGCTCATGAAGCTTTGCACAGGAAGAGCTGTGAAGTGCATGCAGGTGGCAGAAGGTTTATTCGCTCTCAGCGTAGAACAGCCCCAAAGGCAGAGAAGATGTCGGGAGCCATAGAGCAAAAGCCTCTCCATCTTGCCTGGGCCTGCTCATAAACTGACTCATTACTCAGAAAGCTGGTCATTCCAGCTTGTTGTTAGGTACTTCTGGAACGGGTCAGCTGACTGCTTACAGAATCTTATCTTTTGCAAAAGGCCAGTTTATGGTCAGGATGTGAAACCTGGTGCAGTCAGGATGTTAAGCCAGTGAGGCAAAATTAGATGAACACCTAATTACATCCCCTCTAGGTTTCCTGACAAGTCCTTGCCCTGGCCACGTCCCCTTCCCCCTATAACCCTATATAAACCTATGTGTAAGAATAAACTCTTGAGGCCGTGACAAACATCTAGCATGGTCTCCTTCTTGTGTCTGTTTGCCTTCTTTCATTCAGGTTAATTTTCACCTCGCTTCTTTGTTCGACTCCCCGCTCGCCGGGGCAAGAGGAGAAGATGAAGAGGCTGGTTGGGGCGCTGCTACAGAACTCCAGATGTGAAATCACAGGGACCTGCCTGAACCAGGACGGAACAGCCACAGCGGGAATGAAGAAGCCGAAGCTATGGGGGACACTCTGGGCCACAGGCGAGGAGAGGACTCGGCAGGAAGCTGGGGGCAGGAGGCAGAAGAAAGATGGCCGAGCGAGGTCTGTGCCAAGCGCTGCCCGTGCACTCCCTAGGCCCTGCTAGCACCCACTCTGGGGTAGATTCTACGGCCATCTCTAGCTTAGGAGGCATCCAGAATAGCAACTTCTCTTAGGTTGGCCGCATCTGATGGGAAGGCTTGGAATTTCAAGGCCATGCGCCCGAGGGTCTTCTGCCTGACTTTTCCACAAGGCTTTGCTTACCTGTGAGCTTTTCATCTCAGTTTCCTCCCTCTGCTGCCTGCTTTGTGAAGATTGAACGAGTCTACACTGCTCTTGCTTCCCCCGGCCCTGACTCATAGAAACAAAGGGAAAGAATCACAGTCCTGGGAGCAAATCTAGTCTAGTCACTGAGTCACTGTGGGTGGAGCTGTGAAAGCGTGAGCATAGAACCCTACAATTATATTACTCTCGGATGAAGAAAGCCTGTAATGGCAGTTGGTACCATGACTGTGGTTTTCATTGTATTGATTTATACTTACACTGTTGTCATAAAGCAAAGCAAATTCTGTCTGAATTATTTTCCATGTGTCGGTAGAAAGGCATTTTCCCTGTCAGTACATTTTCTGCTCTGTAGATCCTTTGATTACCCAGTCTTTGGGCATGGGTCTCTTGGGTGAGGTCTAGTCTGATGTGAGATGGTGGAGGTCAGCTCCAGACCTCTGGGACTGACCCTCAGACACCCACTAGCTCGCGGGGTTAGACTCTTGATTCATCTTCCTTCTGCTTTTTTGTTTTGTACTGAACCGCAGGCACTGGACGTCCTGGAGTGTCATACGGCTGCCGTAAGGACAGTCAGCGTGACTCTCCTGCATGCCTGCAGAGGCCAGTGACAAAGTACAGGTGGGCTGAGCCATTGCAGTTCTTCTCTCTGCAAGCAAGGCACTAATTTCACCAGAATATAAAACACTGGCAATTTTTTTTGGGGGGGTGATTTTGAGGTAGGATCTCACTCTAGCCCAGGTTGACCTGGAATTCACTACATATTCTCAGGACGGCCTCAAACTCACAATGATCCTCCTACCTCAGCCTCCCAAGTGCTGGCATTAAAGGTGTGAGCCACCACACCCAGTTAATACTGGCATTTTTAAAGTTAAAGAGGCTTTTATGGTTTTCTGGCAACCTAGTTCATTGCCCTAATAACTTGAAGAGTCACCAAAGCCAGTCAGAATGTGCAGGGTAAGCTGGAAAGATCGTGGCAGCCTGTGTGGACACATGTGTTGCTGTGGTGTGTGTGTGTGTGTGTGTGTGTGTTAGACATGCAGTAATTTCCAAGAACTTATGTGTGTGCACAGTCAGTTGTATGTGCACAGGCTTGTGTATGCTTATGAACTGAGTCTAGAATTGTGAGTACACATGTGTACATATATGGTTGTGTACAAACGTGAGCCCCAAATATGTCTGTAGTAAACAATACCTTCCCACTAGTGGGATGTAATATGAGGAGGCCTTCTTGCCACTTTCATGATCTTACATCAGACCAATATCCTGAGATGGTCTTTTCCTTTGATCCCATATGTCTTTAAAACAGAGTTCTTTTACTTAACACTCTGGATTGCTTCTAATAAGAAACCAAGGCAAATCACTAACCAATTCTTTAAGCAAAATAAAGGTTGTACTGAATGCTTTCTTCTATCCCAAACATTTGCCTCCTCTTTGGTCGTCAAGGTAGGGTCAGGCTTGGTTACTGTCTTGGTAGCTTTTTCATTATCTTAGTGCAGAGATGAGATGCTGGGAAATACATTTTGAGAGTGAGATAGCATTGGGAATTAGGTTTGAGGACTACTAAGAAGCAACCTACATGACTTCTCATTCTATTTTTTAAGGTGTAAGTATGACCATATAGAGAATTAATTGCTTTGTCTGGATTCCCTCTCTTTCTCTCTGTCTCTGTCTCTCTGTCTCTCTCTGTCTCTCTCTCTCTCTCTCTCTCTCTCTCTCTCTCTCTGTGTGTGTGTGTGTGTGTGTGTGTGTGTGTGTGTGTGTGCGTGTGTGTAAGCCAGAGGTCAGCAGTCACTCCTCACCTTCTTTCTGGAGACAGTCTCTCACTGACCTAGACGTCACCTATTCAGGCAGGCTAGTTGGACAGCAAGTCCTAGGGATCCCCCATCTTGGTCTCGCCAGCTCTGAGATTACAGGTATGCAGCACCATGCCCAGTGTCTTTATGTGGGTGCCAGGGACCTCCACTCAAGTCCTCAGGATTGTGTTATTAGCACCTTACCCACTGAGCGTGTCCTTAACCTCATCTGGAGTCTTTAAAAGTGCCCTGGGTGACTCTAATGAGCCAGATGATGGAATCCCACTCTTCTAGACCCTGGGCCAGTGCTTTTAAAGTCACATTGGATCACCTGCAGAACCTTTGAAGTACTGATGTGGAAGCCCTAATTGAGAGCAAGTCTATGAGAGCATCTAGGGGTCAAAGCCAGCACTTCCAGGATCTATTAGAAGTTCTTTAGCAGATTGAAAAATACAGACAAAGTTACAAATTATTCTATATTTATGAGTGCATGCCAATCTGTGCAGCATAGATTTTGTTGAGTCTCCAAATAAGAAAGTCCTATAAAGGTTCACATTGCAACAACAAAACTTCTTTTTGTCATCCTTTTTTTCCCCCCAAAGTTACTTTTACTAAAAATGTATCTCTGTTCTCTCTCCCAGAAAACCTTTCCTCTCAGGAAGTTCTCCATCCAGTTTCTCCTATAGTGGGGCTCAGAAAAACATTCTTTGTCCCCTACTCTTCCACACGAACCACAAGTTATATTCGTCCAATATTAGGGATAAATTTTTTATGCGTTAAAGTTCAGAAAGATATAAGGCCAGAAGGAAGATGAGAACTGTGTAGAGACAGAGATAACTACAGATACAGCTAAGCATACCATGGCGGAGCAGAGCTTCCTGTCCATAAACTGTACGAAGCACACGAGACTATCATCTAAGAGACTATCCACTTTTTCTTCCTGATTCCGCTGTCCAGTCCTGATAACACCCTCTTACAGCTTCTTTAGATAGTGCCTGGCAGCTCTCATTCTTATTTCCACAAAGTGGGGGACCCTGTTCCACCAAAGCGCTAAGCGAGTTTATGTCCAGTGAGTATTCCAGGTTCAGTTAAGCTTTAATTGATGTTCCTAAATGATGTGTATCATGGGTCCCTTTGAGGGTTTGATGAAAACTAGACTCTTCTATTGAATACAACTTCACATAATTTTATATTGAATTTCATTTGCTTCTTAGGACCCCCTAAGCCATATAGATAGCTTTATGCCCCATAGCCTCCATGCTAAGGATCTCTAAAATAAATCCTCATTAGACCAACTCACATGTAATGAGTTTTGAATGAATTTAAATGCCTTTGTAAATATCTACAAAGCTTAAAGAAGGTCAAGGAAGTTGAACCAACTGAGTTGTTTGAATTGTCCACATTTGAATTGGTTGACTTTCTTACTTTATTTTTTTAAGCAATCCCAACATACTGGCCTTTGAAAAATATTTTATTTTTATTTATATATTTATTTGACAGATAAAGGAAGAGAGAGAGAGAATGGGCACACCAGGGCCTCCAGCCACTGCAAAAGAACTCCAGATACTTGTGCCCCCTTGTGCATCTAGCTAACGTGGGTCCTGGGGAATAAAACCTGGATCCTTTGCCTTTGCAGGCAAGCACCTTAACCGCGAAGCCATCCTTCCAGCCCCATACTGGCCTTTTTTATGCATGTGTGTGATGCGTGTGTGTGTGTGTGTGTGTGTGTGTGTGTGTCAGAGAGAGAGAGAGAGAGACGTGGGCCCCCCGTGTCCATGAGCAACCTTGCACACTTGCGTCATTTTGCGCCTCTGGCTTACATGGGACCTGGAGAGTTGAACATGAGTCCTTAGGCTTCACAGACAAGTGCCTTAACCACTTAAGCCATCTCTGCAGCCCTGACTTTCCTATTTCTTGACTGTTGGTGGTTTCTACAGTAGTTATCTTGGATGTCCTCCAAAGGCTCCGTGTCTATCCTGTTGCGGCACTATTGAGAGGTGTGGAACTTTTAGGAAGAAGGGTATAGTGGGAAGAACTCAGGCCTTGATGGGGACATTTTAATTCTGGTCTCTTCTTTTGCTCTGCATCTCTGCTTCTCGGTAAGCTTGAAATGAGCAGGCCTCCTCCACTGCATGTTCCCACCATCAAAGAGCCAGTGACCATGGACTGAAATGGCTCAAACTAAAACAAAAATTCACTTTTCTGCATTTTTAAAAGATTTTATTTTTATTTATTTATTACAGAGAGAGGGAGAGAGAGAGAGCAAGAGAGAGAGAAAGAATGGGTAAGCCAGGGCCTTCAGCCATTGCAGACAAATTCCAAATGCATGTGCCACCATATGCATGTGGCTTACATGGGACCTGGAGAATGGAACCTGGGTCCTTAGGCTTCACAGACATGCATCTTAACAGCTAATTTGCCCACTTTTCTGCCTTTAAAATTGATTTTATTGAGTATTCTTTTCACAGCAACAGAATGTCCCCTAATATAATAGTGCTATAAAACTTGACATATCATTTAGCATTTTATAAAACATATTCACATAATCATATATATTTCACTTAATTTATACAAGAAAAATGAGCATTCAGGAAAGGAAATGTCTTATGTTGAATGAGTTGGAGGTGATTGAACCCTAGAATTCTGACTTGTAAGTCAGAGTTTTTCATTTCCAATCAGGTATTGCTTCATCCAATTTGGTCTTCACAGTGTCATAATTCTTAATAAATTAATTAGTTAATTTCTTCATCAATGTGATGGCCTTTAATGAGTGACATGGACAGGGTAGGAAGTGTTCATATTACAAGTATGAATTTAAGGAGTTCAGTTTGTAGTGCTACTGGGATTCAGGGCAGGCTGGGCTGTACCCAGCAAAAAAGGTCATGAAACACTTCATGGAGGTGACATTTGATCTTTATTAACAGATTAATGCGGGCAAGAAGAGAGCAGTCCAGGCAAGGAGGGAGCCATGGTGGAAAGCACAGAGGTGGGAATTGCAAGGGAACAGGCCATACCTATAAGTGTGGCCTCCAGGCAATTCTAGACAGTAGCCTTGTGGGTGGATGATTCCTACAACCAGGCTGTGTGGCCTGTGCTATCATTTCAAAGAGCAGTGACAGTCATAGCACATTGGTTGCATCTAGGCTATGCTTTGAGAATCATCTGACGGGAGTATCAAATGTGAGTTGGGAGGGAAACATGCTTTCTCCATCTTATGCTGTTTATGTTCAATCAACATCTTGCTTGAATTTGGATCTTAAGAAGCGCACTTGAGAGTTACTATTTAGTTTAGAGTTAAAAATATGAGTCTCGGGGCTGGAGAGATTGCTTAGTGGTTAAGGTGCTTGCCTGTGAAGCCTAAAGACCCAGACTCGATTCTCTAGGTCCCATATAAGCCAGATGCATAAGGTGGCACATGCATCTGGAGATGTTTCAGTGGCTAGAGGCCCTGGTGTGCCCATTCTCTCTCTCTCTCTTTCCCTCTCTCTGTCTCAAATAAATAAATAAAAATAAATCAGAAAAAAATTATTAAAAATCTGATTCTAGGGCTGGAGAGATGGCTTAGTGTTTAAAGCACTTGCTTGCGAAGCCTAAGGACCCAGGTTCAACTCCCAGAACTCATGTAAAATACATTTATAAAGTCACACATGGGCTGGAGAGATGGCTTAGCGGTTAAGCGCTTGCCTGTGAAGCCTAAGGACCCCGGTTCGAGGCTCGGTTCCCCAGGTCCCACGTTAGCCAGATGCACAAGGGGGCGCACGTGTCTGGAGTTCGTTTGCAGAGGCTGGAAGCCCTGGCGCGCCCATTCTCTCTCTCCCTCTATCTGTCTTTCTCTCTGTGTCTGTAGCTCTCAAATAAATAAATAAATAAAATTTAAAAAAAAAATTCTTTGATAAAGTCACACATACGCACAAGATGGCATGCACATCTGGACTTTGACTGCAGTGGCTAGAGGGCCTGGAATGCCAATTCTCTCTCTCTCTTTCTCTCTTTTGTCTCTCTCATTAAAAATATGCATCTATATAATCTTTCAAAAAGCCCTTTAATAGGGTTCAGGGAGTTAATTGATCTTTGGAAATTATATACATAAATGTTGTATATTTATGAATAATTCTTTTTTCACTCCTAAAACAATGAGATCTGTAGTATCTATCAGCTTCCGTACAGGTTCCAGGTTCCAAAGAAGGACCACTACGTAAAGTCTAGTAGAAAGAGAACAATTTTGAATTTTCTCTCATAAAAGGTTGCCCCTGAGACCTAACTCATTTAGTAGGCTGCATTGCCAATCCCATGAAGAAAATATTTCTAAGGACTCAGCATATTGGTGATGGCTGGATCTAGAAATCTTATTTCTCTTATTTAATAGAGGCTGAAACCAGGGGCATTTTCCAACAACTATTACTCTGTATTATTATAATTACTATTAGGTATATTGTGAATATTTTATTTGTAATACTTTATTTATTTGACAGACAGAGAGAGATACAGAGAGAATGGACATACTTGGACCTCCAGCCATTGCAGACAAACTCCAGACATATGTGCCACCTTTTGCATCTGGCTTATGTGGGTCCTGGGGAATTGAACCATAGTTCTTTGGCTTTGCAGGCAAGTGACTTAACTGCTAAGCCATCTTTCCAGCCCCAATATTGTGAATATTTTGAAATATTATGTGATACTAGTTTCTGTGTCTGATTACAAATGCACAAATTTCTAGAAGTCAAGAAAGGTGGCACACATCTATAATTCCAGCACTTGAGCTGAGGCAGAAGGATCACAAGTTCAAGTCTAATCTGAGCTAAGAGTGACATTGTGTCTCAAAAAAAAAAAAATAAGCAGGGCTGGAGAAATGGCTTAGTGGTTAAGTGCTTGCCTGTGAAGCCTAAGGACCCCGGTTCGAAGCTTGATTCCCCAGGACCCACGTTAGCCAAATGCACAAGGGGGCACTCGCATTTGGAGTTCATTTGCAGTGGCTGGAGGCCCTGGCGTGCCCATTCTCTCTCTCTCTCTCTCTATCTCCCTCTCTCTCTCTCTGCCTCTTTCTCTTTCTGTCTGTCATTCTCAAATAAATAAAAATGAATAAAACATTTTTAAAAATAAGCAAAGAAACTAACATGTGTTTCTAGTTTTTAAATATCAAGATTATTTTCATAAATTACATCAATACAAATTTTTCTATAATTATATATCTGCTAAAAGAAGCATTAGTTCATCAGTCTTGTTTGTCTCTACTCACAAGAAGATTATTGTTGAATGACTCTGGAAATATGTTTTTGTTTTAAAGTAAATATGTGTATCTACTCTCTTTCCAACTGAATCAAGCACTGGGTTCTACCACTGACCTACTCATTTAAGATACATCCAAAGTTTCATACTTGGAATCTAAAGGTTGAAAACATAATTATTATACTCAAAGCTACTACCCTCATTATAAATTAAAAGTAATAACAATTGCCAAGGAAAAGCAGAACCTGTTGCCTTATCTAAGAACAGATTTCATAAGGAACAAACCTAATCTTACCAGGGAGACTCTGAACCACGAGGGACACTGGATATCACCATGCAATGCACTGAAGAGAATTTTCAATCAAATATGGATTCTAGATTGAATTTTCTGACTATTATAAGTATGAGAAATATGTACACATTCTCTCTCTTCCTTCCCTCTCTCTTTTCTTTCCCTCCCTCTCTCTTTGTTCTTCTTTTCATTCCTTTCAGTCTAGCTGTGATGGTGAGTCTTAATTGTCAACTTGACTGGATTTGGAAGGACCTAGGAGACACACTTTGGACGTGTCTTTGCAGGTGTTTTTCAGAAGGGATTGACTGAGGAGGGAAGATCTGCTATCACTGTGGATGGCCCCTTCCAATGAGGTGGGCAGATAAGAAGCTCCAGGAGGGGTGGCAGAGATGATTAGTGGTTAAGACACTTGCCTGCAAAGCCTAAAGACTCAGGTTCAATTCCCCAGTACCCATGCCAGCAAGATGCACAAGGTGACACATGCATCTGGAGTTTGTTTGCAGTGGCTGGAGGCCCTGGTGTGCCCATTGTCTCTCTCCTCAAAAATAAATGCATAAATTAAATATTTAAGATAAAAAAGAGGTTCCAGGAAAGAGCAGGATGCATGTCACTCCTAGACTGCTTTCTGAGCAGGTGCACTCAGCGGCTCCACTGCTTCCTCGGCCTTCCACGGTGGGCTCCAGCAGTGATGCTCCAGGGACCTCCCAGGCCCTTGGCTAGGACTGCTTAGGCATCCATATCTTGGCCAAGCACCCATTGGGATCTCTGCCCCTCTAAAATGCAGATGGCCTTTGCTGGATCAAGCAGCCCCTATCATGTAAGCCAATCTAACAAGGCCCCTCTTATAGTGCATATATATTATGTTGTTATGTTCTCCCAGAGGACCCTGCCTAATATACCAGCCTTCTATACAGTAGACCACATGGCCAGGCAAGCATGCTAGCTACGCAGAGGAGGGCTACCGTGACTTGCAAACAGTACAAGCCTAGCTAGCCCTTAGGAAGACTAGCCTCATTAGTGCCTCACTTCATTCAACAAGTTTGACTGACTGACTTTGTTCAACAACCCTAAAAAGAAGAAAGGGATCAAAACCCTTACTGTAGCGCTATTTCCAAAGGACCAACTAATGACTTGATACAGAGAAAAACCTCTGTTAGCTTAACAGCTGTCAGCAGAATTTCTTTTTTCCTTGAAGGAAAATTATTTCTGTGTTTAAGAATCCACTGATGATCCAGTCTGCCCAGGGAGGTTGCTCTCTAGGCTGGGGCGAGCGAAGTGTTAGATGAAGCAATGATCAGGAAGTTGAGAAGTCAGAGGGGGCCTCACTGACTAACCTAGAGGGAGAAGAAAAAGCTCAAAGAACATCCAAAGAGGAATACAGAGCGGGGCTGGAGCCTGAACAGATGAGATGTTAAGGAGGCAACTGACTGAAGGATTCTTTCTTTCTTTCTTTTGGCTGGGCAAGCGTGACATTTTTATTTGAAGGGTTCCAGTTGAACATTAACAAGAGAATCTTCTTGTTCCTGCAGTTAGAGCAATTCTTATTTTTTATGTTCACTGGCTAACCATACATCTGTTCTAATGGAGCTTTTCCAAAAGCACTTCTTTAGAGTACCTCTTAAATATTCAGATTGTAGCTTTCAGTGAGAGAACCATTTAGGTCCTCAGTAGTGCAAAGGCTAGGGATATATATGCACAACTTCTGTACTTATAGACAACAAACCATGTTATTTCCCTCCCCTCCCCCATTTTCCCCTTCATAACTCTGCTCTCCGTCATATCCCCTCCCTCTCTCCATTAGTCTCTCTTTTAATTTGATGTGATGTTTTTTCTCCTATTATGAGGATCTTATGTAGGTATTGCTAGGCACTGCGAAGTCTTGGATATCGAGGCCAAATTCTGTCTGGACAGTAGTATGTAATGAGTGGTACCCTTCCTTTGGCTCTTACATTCTTTTTTTTTTTTTTTTTTTTTTTTACTTATTTGAGAGCGACAGACAGAGAGAAAGACAGATAGAGGCAGAGAGAAAGACAGATAGAGGGAGAGAGAGAGAATGGGCGCGCCAGGGCTTCCAGCCTCTGCAAACGAACTCCAGACGCGTGCGCCCCCTTGTGCATCTGGCTAACGTGGGACCTGGGGAACCGAGCCGCGAACCGGGGTCCTTAGGCTTCACAGGCAAGTGCTTAACCGCTAAGCCATCTCTCCAGCCCTGGCTCTTACATTCTTCCTGCCACCTTTTCCACAACAGATCCTGAGCCTTGGGAATGTGAGATGATTCAGTGCTGGACACTCCTCCGTTCCTTCTTCTCAGAACTATGTTGCCTTATTGGGTCATCCCACTGGTCATCGCCATCTGAAAAGAGAAGCTTCTCTAACCAGAAGTGAGAGTAGCGTTAATGTCTGAGTATGACAGAAAGTGTGGTTCTTTCAGGGCAATGTGGTGACAGTAATATATGCATGTATCCAGACAAAAGCAGGATTTATGCCCCTAAGGCTTTTACTCCTCTGTCATAGGCTTTTGATTAAGTTTTCAATACCAGGCATGTATTCCCTCCACAGAGTGGAGAGCAGTTTGTTTCCCCCAGAGCACAAATGCAACTATTGCATTTCTTCAGTCATTTGGCCTGTCTGGCCAAAGCTGAGACTTCTGTCTCCCATAAGGCTGCATACAGTGCAGCTTTTTCCAGCTCTCAGTTGGCTGGGCTATGGGGAGTAATTTTTCTGCTCATCACCAGCTTGATTTCTCAGTGACTCTTCTGCTCAGGCATATGAAGTCTTCAGCAATAGAGTCTTACTATCTCTTTCTCATAGGAAACCAAGGGCCTTGGCAATAACCTATAATGTTTGGAGGCAGCAGCCCCCCCCCCCCCCTCCGGCCAACAACTCACTGGAAGGTATTACACGCCTGGCACTGAAATTTTTCTAGTAACAATCTGTGGTTTCTGGATGTGCCATTATTCAAGAAAGTAGATTTTCATGTCTTACTCAGAATATTTTGCATTTTGACTGACCCCCCCCCCACCTTTCTTTTACACCATCTCTTCCCCTGACCTTGCTCAGGCCTTTCCCCTCCCTGTAATCTGTTCTTCTACTTACATATATACAATTCCATCCCCTTAAGACCTACCCTCTCCTCCCTCCCTTATAGCCTTTTTCTAGCTTATAGGCCTCTTCCACTGATTTTTGGTTCCAAATCACACACAAGTCTATACATTTGTAGCTAGGATCCACATATGAAAAAGAACATGTGACATTTGGCTTTTGGGGCCTGGGTTACCTCACTTAGTATAATCCTTTCCAGATCCATCCATTTCCCTGAAAACTTCATAATTTCATTTTTCTTTACCACTGAATAGAACTCCATCGTGTAGATGTACCACATCTTTATTAAACATTCATCTGTGGAGGGATATCTAGTCTGGTTCCATTTTCTAGCTATTGTGAATAGAACAGCAATAAACATGGTTGTGCAAGTATCTCTAAGGTAGTGAGAAGAGTCATTAGGATATATGCCTAGGAGTGCTATAGCTGGATCATATTGTAAATCTATTTTTAGCTATCTCAAGAACCTCCACACTGATTTTCACAGTGGCTGGACCAGATTGCATTCCCACCAACACTGTAGAAGGGTTCTCCTTTTACCACATCCTCGCCAACATTTATTGTCATTTGTTTTTTTGATGATAGCCATTCTGACAGGAGAGAGATGGAATCTCAATGCAATTTTAATTTGTGTTTCTCTGATGGATGTAGAGCACTTTTTTCGATGTTTATATGCCATCTGTGTTTCTTCTAATGAGAACTCTCTATTTAGTTCCATAGCCCATTCTTTGATTGGGTTATTTGATTTCCTATTGTTCTGTTTTTTGAGTTCTTCATATATTCTGGATATTAATCCTCTGTCAGATGTGTAGCTGGCAAAGATTTTATCCCATTCTGTAGGTTGTCTCTTTGCTCTATTCAGTGTCCTTTCCTGTACAAAAGCTTTGTAATTTCATGAGATCCCAGTAGTTGATTAGGAGTTGTATTTCCTAAGCAACTGGGCTTATATTCAGAATGCCATTACTTATGCCAATATGTTGAAGTGTTTCCCCTACCTTTACTTCTAGCAATTTCAGAGTTTCAGGTCTGATACTAAGGTTCCTGACCCATTTGGACTTGAATCTTATACATATAGAAAGACAAGGATCTATTTTCATCCTTCTACATATCCCTATACCACTTGTTAAAGAAGCTATTTTCCCCAATGAATATTTTTAGCATTTTTCTCAAAAATCAGATGGCTGTAGATGCCTGGATTAACATCTGGGTCTTCTATTCTGTTTCATTGATCTACATGTCTGTCTTTGTGCCAGTACCATGCTATTTCTGATACTATGGCTTTGCAATATAGCTTAAAATTGGGTATGGAGATACCACCAGCCTTATTTTGGTTGCTCAAAATTGTTTTGTCTATTCAAGGTTTCTTTTGTGCTTCCAAATAAATTTTAGGATTGTCTTTTCTATTTCTGTGATAAATGCCATTGGAATTTTAATGGGGATTGCATTAAATGTGTAAATTGCTTTTGGTAAGATTGACATTCTCACAATATTGGTTCTTCCAATCCAAGAACATTGGATGTCTTTCCATTTCCTAGTGTCTTCTGCAATTTCTCACTTGAGTGTTTTAAAGTTCTTATTTTAGAGATCCTTCACTTCCTTGGTTAAGTTTATTCTAAGGTATTTTTTGAGGCAATTATGAATGCGAGATTTCCTGATTTCTTCCTCTGCATGTTTGTTGTTAGCATATAGGAAAGCTACTGGTTTCTGTGTGTTTATTTTGTATCCTTCTATGTTGCTAAGTGTTTGTCAGCTCTAACAGTCTGTTGGTAGAGTTTTTAAGGTCTTTCATGTATAGAATAATATCATATGCAAATAGTGATAACTTGATGTCTTCCTTTCCAATTTGTATCCTTTTGTGTGTGTTTCTTGCCTTATTGCTATAGCTAAGATTTCTAGTACTATATTAGGTAAAAGTGGGGATAGTGGACACCCTTGTTGTGTTCCTGAATTTAGTGGCAAAGCTTCAGGTTTTTCACCATTTAGTATTATGTTGGCTGTAGGTTTGTCATACATAGCTTTTATTATGTTGATATATGTTCCTTCTAGTCCCAGTTTCTATAATACTGTTATCAAGAAAGGATGTTGGATTTTGTCAAATGCCTTTTCTATTGATCTATTGAGATTATGGTGTGATTTTTGTCCTTCAGACCATTTATATGATGTATTATATATATTGATTTGCATATGTTGAACCATCCCTGCATCCCTGGAATAAAGCCAACTTGGTCAGGGTGAATAATCTTTTTGATATATTCTTGTATTCTGTTTGCCAACATTTTGTTTAGAATTTTTACATCTATGTTTATGAGGGAGCATTGTCTGTAATTTTCTTTATTTGTTCTGTCTTTGTCTGGTTTTGGTATGAGGGTGATGCTGGATTCATAGAAGGAGTTGGGTAGAATCCCTTCCTTTTCTATTTTATGGGAAAGTCTGAGAAGCAGTGGTGTTAGTTCTTCCATGAAGTTCTGGTAAAATTCACCCATGAATCCATCTGGGCCTGGTTTTTTCTTTTTAGTTGGAGATATTTTATAACTGCTTGGATCTCTATACTTGTTATAGGTCTATTTAAATGATTTATCTCATCTTGATTTAATTTGGTAGATCACATGAATCAAGGAAATCATCCATTTCTTTCATATTTTGAAACTTAGAGGCATATATATTCTTAACATATGTCCTTATAGTTGTTTGAATTTCTTTTGGTATCTGTTGTAATGGTATCTTTTTTATCCCTAATTTTATTAATTTTTGTCTCTTCTCTCTTCTGGTCAAACTTGATTAGGGTTTATCCAACTCTTTGTTTAATTGATTCTTTGGATATTTTTGGTTTCTGTATCATTAATTTCTGCCTTAATCTTTATTATTTCTCCTTGTCTACTGATTTTTAGTTTGCCTTATTCTTCTTTTCCTTTTTTTAAATTTTTTTGTTTATTTTTAATTATTTGAGAGCAACAGACAGAGAGAGAAAGAGTGAGCGAGAGACAGAGAGAGAGAATGGGTACGCCAGGGCCTCCAGCCACTGCAAATGAACTCCAAACTCATGCACCCCCTAGTGCATCTGGCTAACGTGGGTCCTGGGGGATTGAGCCTTGAACCAGTGTCCTTAGGCTTCACAGGCAAGCGCTTAACCACTAAGCCATCTCTCCAGCCCATTATTCTTCTTTTTCTAAGGCCTTAAGGTGAAGCATTAATGTGTTTATTTGTGAACTCTCTAATTTCTTATTATAAGCACTTAGAGCTATAAATTTCCCTCTTAGAACTGCCTTCATTGTGTCCCAAAGGTTTTGGTATGTTGTATTATCATCGTCGTTTGATTCTATGAATTCATTGATTCCCTTTTTTATTTCTTCAATGACCCACTGATCATTCAATAGTGTACTGTTTAAGCTCCATAAATTTCTGTATGCACTATAGCTTTTCTTGCTGATGATTTGCAGTTTAATCCCATTGTCGTCAGATAGAGTACAAAGGATTATTTCAATTTTCCTGTATTTGTTAAGATTTGCTTTGTGTCCTAATATATGGTCTATTTTAGAGAATGTTCCATGTGCTACTGAGAAAAAATGTACATTCTTCAGCATTTGTTTGCAATGTTCTGTAAATATCTGTTAGGGCCATTTGGTTATTTGGTTCATGAGATCATTTAATTCAGATGTCTCTCTGTTTATTTTTTGTCAGGATGACCTGTCAATTGATGAGAGTTGTATATTGAAGTCTCTCACTACAATTGTGTTTGATGTTATCTGTGACCTTAAGTCTAATAGTGTTTGATGAAACTGGGAGCCCCCATGTTAGGGGACTATATGTTTAGGATTGTAATGTCCTCCTGTCGGAGTGTTCCTTTAATTAGTATAAAATGACCTTCTTTATCTTTCCTCACTAATGTTGGTTTGAAGTCTATCCTGACAGAAATTAGGATAGCAACCCAATGCTTGTTTCCTAGGCCCTTTTGCTTGAAATACCGTTTTCCATCCTAAGGCAGGATGATGGAGAGATGAGTTTCCCTGAAGGCAACAAATGGCAGGATCCTGCCTTTTAACCCAGTCTGCAAGCCTGTGTTTTGTATCATGCATTAAGGCCATTGGTATTAAATGTTATTATTGAAAGGTATGCATTTATTCTTGCCATTCTTCTTATTTTGTAGTCTTTCCTGTTTTCCCTTTACTGACTTGTTTTAACTGTTATTTGCGTGTGCTTTATTTTTCCTATTTCCTCCTGTGTGTGTTTTGCTTTCTCGTCAGCATGAAGAATTCCTGCAAGTATTTTCTGTAGAGCTGGTTATTTTTGTCATAAATTACTTTAGCTTGTTTTTGTTGTGGAATGTCCTTATTTCTCCATCAGTTTGGTTAGATAGCTTGGTAAGATAAAGTAATCTTGCTTGACAGTTGTTAGCTTTCAGAACTTGGAATACATCATTCTAAGCCCTTCTGGCTTTTAAAGTTTGTGTTGAGTAATCTGCAGTTACTCTAATGGGCTTGCCTTGTATGGAACTTGAGTTTTCTCTCTAGCTGCTTTCAATATATTTTCTTTGGTTTGTGTGTTTAGTAGTTTAATTATAACATGGGCAAGGAGAAGTTCTTTCCAGGTTTTGTCTGTTTGGTGTTCTAAAAGCTTCTTGTATCTGCACTGACATTTCTGTCCCAATTTGGGGAAATTTTTCTTCTATGATTTTGTTGAAAACACCTAGTAAGCCTCTGGATTTAATTTCTTCTCTTTCTGTTATACCCTAATTCTTATGTTTGATCTTTTCTTCATGTCTTATAATGACCTCTTTATTTCATTAAGCTGCTTTCCTGTGTTCTCTTTCAGAAGTTTGTTTTCTTCTTTAATCCCTTTGCTTTCTTTTTTGATTCCCCTCATTTCTACTCTGATTTCTTTGAGCATAGATTCTATCATTTTCTTGAAATCTGTCAGGCATCTCATCTAAAATATTCTCATTGGTTATCATTTCTGATGGATTTATAGTTTTTGGTAGGACTGTGTTGTATTGATTCTTTGAGTTTCTTGTATTATATTGTAGTGACTTTTGCATCCTTAATTGATTTTGGGTTTTATACTTAGCTGCAGTGTTCCCAGACATGGGAATCCACCTATATATACCCTCAGGATATGAGTTCCAGGTGCTAGGTGTAGCTCTTGTCCCCCATTCGAGCCACAGAAGTAATCCTAGGTTTTGAGTTTGTATGCTAAGCAAGTGTCCTAGTGAACTGGTGGGATAATTTACTGGCAAATTCTAAACTCTAACTGAGTAACACACACAACCAATAAAAACCATCATAAAGTATGCAATTGTGGGCTTAAAACAAACATATAGTCTTATAAAGCCAAAATCCCTAAGGGTGTGTGTTGTTCTACACCCTTAATCTTGTCATCTGGGAGGAAGAAATTTCTGAATTGGGTTCCAGGTCAACCTGCATCTGGATCAGACCTTGCCCCCAATAATGACAGAAGCAAAAGACAAAGGCTCTATAAATATGAAAGCTTCAAAGGCAACAGTATTCAAGCCCCAATACAGGTTATTTGAAATGGTAAAGCCAACCAAGAATTTATGACCTGTAACCTACCCTGACAAGGAAAGAGAGAGTAGCTCTTCTAAGGTACAGGCCTATGTACCTTTTATTTTATTTTATTCTTGTCAGTTGGCATCATTACCTTTTGGGGTGGCTTCCAATCTTACCATTGCTGGGTGCCTACCTTGATCCCTCGGTAGTGTGGTGTGGAGCTGGAGTTCTGATCAGCTGTTGTTCTGATCAGCTGTTGGGGCTGCACTGAAACTGGGGGCTGGGCTGAATGCCCGAGGTTTGTGGTTCTGATAGCGGGGGATGGGAGAGTTCAGACTTCTGGAGTTGCTCACATTTTCAGTAGCTCTTTAGTTGATTTCAGCTCTCTTTCCTTCAGATTTCTTAACTTTGCAAGAAGGCTGATGAAGCCGGGTGTGGTGGCGCATGCCTTTAATCCCAGCACTCCAGAGGCAGAGATAGGAGGATTGCTGAGAGTTTAAGGCCAGCCTGAGACTATGTAGTGAATTCCAGGCCAACCTGGACTAGAGTGACACCCTTCCTCGAAAAAACCAAAACAAAACCAAAAAAAAGCTGGACATTTGGGGCTGGAGAGATGGCTTAGAGGTTAAGTGCTTGCCTGTGAAGCCTAAGGACCCTGGTTGGAGGCTCAATTCCCCAGGGCCCACGTTAGCCAGATGCCCAAGGGGGCACATGCGTCTGGAGTTCGTTTGCAGTGGCTGGAAGCCCTGGAGTGCCCATTCTCTCTCTCTCTCTTTCACTCTCAAATAAATAAATAAAAATAAACAAAAAATATTTTTTTAAAAAGAAGGCTGATGAAGTTGAAAGATCTGTTGTTTGTTCTTTGCTGCTGCTGCCTGGTGTGCCTGGCAGGGTCGCTGGGCGGGTGCACAGAGCGTGGTCCGTGAGCACCCCAGGGGGATTCTGGCCATTCTCCTTTCTGGTGGATCTTGGTCTCTCTGGCTTCTCCTCTATGTCTAAGAATAGCCTATACGCCTTCACTTTTCAGAAGAAAAGTGTATTTTACTGGGGTTTTGCTTAAATCCCTCCCTTGGTTGGTTTGGCATGGCTCCTATGCCGCCATCTTACCCCTCTTTTATTTTTCTTTCTACATGTCTTTTATTTTTTATTTTTTTTGAGACCAAGTGAGTTTCATTAGAGTTGTTTATAGGAAAATGGTTGAGGGTTTGTTTACATGAGCACGGGCACCTTGCTTATGTCTGTCTATACCACTAAATAAAATGTCCCCTTCTCCCTATAAACTGCTAAGTGCATATATATTCTCAAGGAGGGCTGGATCCCCTTGAGCCCTAAAGGAATGGTTTGCTCCATACTAAGCTTCAAGCTTCAGTTACATATATCTCTGTGCCTTGATTGCATTCTCTGTCCTCATTTAATCCTGGCACTTCCTGAAAATTAGACTCCTGGGACACCTTATAGGAATAGCATCTTAGATGTCATAAAGGCATGGGGTATATGGCTCTGGCTTTCTCCTTTTCTCCATTGAAGTGGCCATCATTAAACTAATGGGCCCAGGTTTCAGGAGGACAGAGCAGTATAGGGTTAGATGCTCGTCAGATACTTTGGCAAGATGAAGACATCAGAAATGAGCAAAGGAGATAATGAAGATGACAAGGCCCATAGTGGGAGGAAGTAGATTGTCTCACAATTACACAAAATATGGGCTTTACCTTGTACAAATGTCTAATCAGGCCTATTTATTTATTTACAGGTTTTCAACAAGTAACCCAGGCTGGCCTCAAACTCACTATATAGCCCTGTCTGGCTTTGAACTCTAAATCTTCCTGCCTCACTATCCTAATTTTTGAGATTACAGGTATGCACCACTACACCCAGCTTAATTTAACTTTAAAAATTATGCAAACAATCACAAAATTAAAAAAGAGAGGGTACGGGAAAACATCATTGCTTTAACAATTTGGGATGCTTCAATCCAGAATATATGCATGTTCATGTCCAAATAGCATGGGTGTATATACATATGCAAACACATACATAAAATTACAGCTGTAGATATGGCATGTGCACTTACTGATCAGTTAGTGATATCACTGGCATTTAGTCACACCATTAACTGTTCTTTGTAAACGTGATTTTTAATGACTGAAAAGGTTTGTAGGTGTCTGCCTTTTGGAATCACATGTGTCATCCTATATTTATTTTGGGGGAGGCAAAATAGACAAGTTTTACAAGGGTATGTTCCTGTTGCAGTCTGGTTCACATTGCTGGCAGCAATCATCCAATCAAGAGCAGCTTGTGGGAAAAGGGGGTTTATTTTGGCTCACAGGCTTGAAGGGGAAGTTCCATGATGGCAGGAAAAAAATGGCATGTGCAGAGGATGGACATCACCCTCTCGCCAACATAAGGTGGACCATAGCAACAGGACAGTGTGGCAAACACTGGCAAGGGGACACTGGCTAGAATACCCATGAGCCCACTCCAACAATACACTGCCTCCAGGAGGCATTAGTTCCTAAATCTCCATCAGCTGGAAACCTAGCATTCAGAACACCTAAGTTTATGGGAAACACCTGAATCAAACCACCACATTTTGCCACTGGCCTGTCTATTTGACCTCCCCAAAAATAAATATAGGAGGACATAAAGTGATAACCAGACATGGTATAAAATGCAGTGCATTCATCCAACTTTAAAAGTCCCCATAGTTTTAAATCAATTCCAAAGATGTTCATACATCTCCATAGTCCAAGATCTCCTAACTGAGACATAATACCAAAAAATCCCCCCAAAACACATAATGGCACATAGTAAACATTCACACTGCAAAAGATGATATTGGGCATAGCAAAGAAATATTCAGCCTATACAATATTTAAAACCAGGGCAAGCATCAAACTATGTAGCTTCAAGTCCAGCAACTCTACTTAGTGACAAGTCTCCAAGTCCGATAATTCTATCCAGTAACAAGTCTCTGGAGTTTCAATTCCACCCCTCCAACTAGGCTACTCAACGTCCTGACAAACATTATCAGGGCCTGTAGCTATCTTGTGGTCCTAGCATCTCCACTGGGTTTCCACTGCAATCCATGGTTCATCCTCATGGCTCCATGGGGACTCCATGCAGGCATCCAGCAAACCTGCTTCACACTGCCCAAAACACAAGTCTGTTTTGCAAACTCAATGACTATCTCTTTCCTGGATTTCTTATGTTCCACAATACCAGGTAGGGTGCCAATTTGTTAATCCAGGGGAGAATAAAGCAGACTTTGATGAACAGGTTGCTACTTGAGCACTCAAGCCCCTTCAAAAGATTCTACATTCTTTTTGTTGCCCCAGTACAGGTCAGCTGGCCCTATCTCAAAGGTTGTAATCTCTCAATTACAGCTGAATGGGCAGCAGTTCACCCAAAGCTTATTTTTTTCTGTGCCATATCCTCTACTCACACCAGTTTATTTCTACTCAAAGAAATCCTGCACAAATTCTCAGGATATAGGCATAAAAGCAAGCCTTTCACACAAACTGCCAGCCCAGTCCAAGCAAAGCTCTTTTTTACCCTCATAAGCCAAACCTCAAAGTCCATAGTTCTTACTGCATTCAGGTCTTTCAACTCTTACCAGAATAGTCCATCAAGCTGTATTTATTAGCACTGAAAGGTATCTCTTAGGCCAAGGTTTCAAATCCTTCCACATTTCTCTGATGAAATTCAGCTCCAAAAGGTCAAAGCCACACAGGTGTCTAGCAGCAAATGACACCACTCCTTGGTACCACTTTACTGTTGTAGTCAGGTTTGCATTGCTGGTAGAAATCACCCAACCAAGAGCAGCTTGTGGGAAAAGAGGTTTATTTTGGCTTACAGGCTCAAGGGGGAAGCTCCATTCATGGCAGGGAAAACGATGGCATGAGCAGAGGGTGGACCTCACCCCCTGGCCAATATAAGGTGGACAATAGCAACAGGGGAGTGTGCCAAACACTGGCAAGGGGAAACTAGCTATAATACCCATAAGCCCACCCCCACAATACACTGCCTCCAGGAGGTGTTAATTCCCAAATCTCCATCAGCTGGGAACCTAGCATTCAGAACACCTAAGTTATGGGGACACATGAATCAAACCACCTCAGTTCCATACCTCTTCATATTTGATCAGCTTCTTTGTGTATTGCATATGCAGTCCTAACCCATTCACCTGCCCTATTGACTAGCATAAGCTGTGTTTTTCCTAAATTCACAGAAAATATCTTTCTCTCATTGTGAAACTGACTGTTCCATTGACACTCAGCATGTGTTTATTCCCAGAGTCTTCCTATATCACAAGAGCTCAAAGATAACAGTGCTATTTCCCAGACTCCCTTGCAGATATAGTTCAGATACAAAATTAGATCTGAAAAAGAGATTGAGGATGAACATGGGACATGATTACATTATAATAGGATTCCTGGTTTCAGTGGAATGGTGAGATCACAGAGAGATAAGGCCAGGTTAAGCACATGAAACAAGGTGGTTTGGTAGCTTGAATATCAAATACCTCCTGTAGCCTCATGTGTTTGTGATTAATCTCATACTTAATCTACAAATGGTGGAGCCTTTCTGGAGGAGGTATGTAATTGGAGGCAGGCCTTGAGGTTGAATCATTTAGCCCCACTGTAATTCAAAGTTAACTCACTCTTGCTGCTTTCTCCCTGCTGATGTGACAAGATATGATACCCAGCAGTGTGCTGTGTCATGCTTTCCCTGACATGATGAAACTTTCAGTTTAAGCTGTAAGCCAAAATAAACCCTTTCTTCCATTAGCTGCTTCTGGTTTGGTCCCTGCAATGGGAAGGTAACTGCTGTAGAGGTCCAGGAACTATTTAGCAGAAGACACTCAGAGTTTCTATATGTATACATATACATATGTTCATTTTTTTCTCTCTCTCCATATATATTATACATACATTTATCTATCTATCATCTACCTATCCATTATCTGACCTTAACATTCCCTAATGAGTTTTCCAGTTATATATAAGACCCTGTTTACCACGGGTATCAGAGTTGGAACAGTTTAGGACACCTTCTGTGAGCTGAATCCATGGATAGGAACTCTATCTATTTTTTTGCAGTAAAAGCGGTTTGTTGTGTGAGAGCCATAAGCATCTTTGGATACAGGGTTCCCTGGGAACAAATCTACTCTGATCAGGAATTAGTGGCTAGTGATAAGAAGTTTAGACTAGAACTTGTGTTACAGTGGGCTCAGCTGGTTTCAAGCATACACTGCGGGCTTATTTTCCCAGTTCCCAAATGCATAATTTAGCAATTAAGGAGTTTTAATATTTGTTCTCTGACTCTTGGAGTGAGGGATACCATGAGATGAAGGACGACATGGGGATCACTTCCAAACTGTGAACTAAAATAATACCATGTCCTGAGAGTGACTTCAGAATCTGTACTTTTGGATGGATTTCTCTCATTTCCCCATTTGCTCTCATTGGTTAGGCTTGTACAGAATTGGGGAGGTTTGGGAAAAAGCTTGACTTTAACTGTAGCTGGCTGGTGGCCTCATTGTAGATGCTGTTACAGATGTTGTCTGGTTTATGGAGTAAATCAGCACAATCTCTTAAATCTGATATGCAGAATACAATCTGGCAAATACTTTTACCTTATTACAACAAGCAGACGCTACTCAATGCAATCTACTTTCATTTCACAGCAAAATATCTTCACTGACATCCTGCTGGCTCCCTTCGGCTAGGATGTAGGAACCTGACCAGTTCATCATCCCTTATGGCATCATTTGATTCCACTACTAAAATTATATTATGCTGACTGACCAAAAGAGTAGCAAGTGACCCAGAAACCTTGGTAAAAAAATATGTCTGTGCCACAGGGTGGGCGAATGGTAGTTCTCATAAAATTTGTAGATTTCAATGGATCTATGTTAAGATTTTTGGGTTTTCATCATCTAAAACATCCAAGAGATCCCTTTTCAAAGTGAAGGACAATTTGTATCGCTTTGTATTCTCTACCATTAAGGAAAAAAAACCATGATACTCCAACCTTTTCTCAAGTAACCTTTAAAGCTGCTGGTCGTGAATCAAGCTCAAGGCTAGAGAAGGTTCTGTGTGTGGATCAAATTGAAATTCAAGAACCTCACCCGTGTGGCCCTTGTGACCTAAGAAATGCGCAGATGGCTGGGTGTTTCACAACTGACCCAAGAAATACACAGATGGTTGGGAGGTTCCACACCATTGCTTCCAACAAGAAACTCATTTTACTACCAAAGAAAAAGAGAAATCAGCGTTTACACTTGAGATTCATTTGTATTACCACAAATCCCACCACCCAGGAAAGTGAAGCATGCACATGGTAGAATGGCTTCTGCAAGGTTCAGTTATGGTGATAGGTGACAGCCTGTAGCTTTTATAGCTTGAAATCTGTCTCATAAGATGTTCTATACACTTTGAACAAGTGACTAATGTGTCATACAGTGTATCCTATAAGTGGATTCCAAAGAGTTTGGAAGTAAGAAAGTCACCTCTTACTATTTCAGGTAATTACAGCTACAAAAACCATGTGCCTTCTATACTTACCAAATACCACTGGTACTCTCCTTTTCCCTGGCCTATTGTGGATGTTATTGCACACACAAAAGAGCTGGGAATAGTTGCCTTGGGAGAAAGCCCAACCAGTAGGAGTTCTCTACAAATAAATAACCCAGCCTCTTTCCCATTAGTAAGATAGTTCTGTTGTGTTCCACAATTTCCCACTTGGCTTTTGTGTCAAACTTAAAGTTTTCCCCCACTTCAAAATTACATTTAAAAAAAGGTTTTCACATTTTGTTACTGTGGTTTTATTGCTTCATTTCACTTTTACATCTTTGACACATTTGAATTTTTGCATAAGGTGTGGTAAAACTATAATAAAATTGTTATATGACTACCCAGTTATCTCATCATCACCTACGAACTAATTTATCATTTCTTTACTAATTTGACTTGCCTCTATCAAATTATAAATTCACATATGCATTCTGACCTACGTCTGTACTTACTAATTCTCTGTGCTGTTACATCTCCTTAGGTGCCAGTACTGCTTGCTTTATGTATTATAGTTCTATAATGTGCAGCAATATTTGAGAAGACAAATTCTCTAATTTTTCCCCCAGAATATTTCTGCATATCATGTCTTTTTGGTTTTATCTTTTGAGATAAGGTCTCACTCTCACCAAGGCTGATCTTGAACTCATTTGGTAGCCCAGACTGCCCCTGAATGTCACAGCATCCTCCTCCCCAGCCCTCAGCCTCCCAAGTGCTAAGATTATAGGCCTGAGCCATCGTGCTTGGGTTTTCCTCCCCACCTTTTGCATTGTAGGACCATCTTAGCTGCTTCCCATTCCCAAATCCGTCTGGCACTGTGTGTGTATGTAGATTAACTTAGTAAGATTCATTTTCCTTTTGTCTTTATTTTGCAAATATCACAAAAGGACTGATTTCTTTTGAAAAGGAACCACAGCCTAAATTAAGTGGAAGAAGGCCAAGTTCTCCCTCCCCCTCTCCTCTTTTCTTTCTTAATTTTCTGTTTTTATAGATAAATGAGGGTGTAAAGCTCTAAAATGTGTTGAGCTAGAAGGCCACACATAAAAGAAGTAACTCTTCTAAATTACCTGTTAGCTGAACATTGTCTCTTTACTTAATATTCACAACTACTGAATGGCAACCAGAGTAGTGACTTCTTAGTTATTGTGAGGTTAAATGAGCTGATGTTCATCCAACTAGCATAGAATCTCTGGGGAGATCACAGTCAGGGCCACCATTTTTTAAAATTTCTTCAAATGTTCATATTCTTTGCTCAGTAGGTTTGTAGTGGGCCTTCTTGCTTTCTCCATTTCTGAGTTCAGGCAGGAAAGTGACTTTAGCCAAAGGCTCTTACCACATGCAGTGCAGACAGACTTGTAAAACATTTGCACATTAGGACTTGTTCTGGCTCTGGCTTTCTGACACCCTCTGATAGGCCTGGCCTAGCCTGTTGGAGGATGAGATCCATCGAATCCAGTTAACTTAAACTATATCAACACACAGCTAACAACCAAAACCAAGTTCTGGAGAGAAGAGTGGGCCAAACGGAAATGAGAAGCTAGAGACCACAGCACTGAATAAGTGTTAACGTCTTAGAACACTGACTTAGTATGTGTGTTTCAACTTTACTGTGTCAGTAAACAACATACAAAACTTAACACATAAGAGACCCTCCCTTGAAAATTGTTTACAGCAGCCCTTTGGTGGTCCAAATTTGTTTGTATTTAAGTCAGAGACAACGGCTCGTTCATCTACTCTTCCCCTTTCTTTGCAGTTTTTCTTTTGAGTGCCTAACGTAGGTACACTGTTAAGTGAATATGCTTATTCGTCAATAAGATGTATTTAAGGTGGATTTCATACATTTTCTTGCCTTTTAACAACAAAAAAATTCAGTCACGCTTAGTCTCCTGATTATTAACATTTTACTCAGGTCTCAGAGGAGACTTGAGAGCAGTGGGAGACAGGCTTCTCTCTAAGGACACAAGTCTGAATGATCAGAGCTGGTTTCAGTGATACATGGCATATACAGATGTGCTAAGAGGCAACTGGGGAATTCAGAGAGCTGTAGTCAAATCACTATTAATATGTGATATTTGGACATGATATTAAGATTTTCATATGCCAGGATAAATACCCAATCAGAGCATTTTGGTCTTACTGTAACCTCACAGGTTGTGAAATAGAGACATGACCCATGAAGGCTACATTGCTTTTTGTACCTAAAAACTTTTATTGACAATTTTCACATATATAATTTTTGCATCATAATCCCCTCCCATTACTTTCTTTTGTCCCAACTTCCTCAACCCTCTTCCACTGAACCTCTTTTTTCTAACTAGTTCCTCTTCTCTTTTGACGTCATTATTGGTTTGCCTTGCTCCATCGTGGAATCCATGCTGACGTGTTGATGGGCCCAGGATCTTGCGGGCCTTGTGCCCCTGTTGCTAAAGGCTGAACCTTCATGCTCCTCTTCACTCCCTGCTCTGGCAGACAGTTTCATGTCCCTTATCTCAGGATATAGCAGGGGTGTCACACAGGTGACTTGAAGGGCTGAGATGAACAAGTAGTACATTGCATGAACAAAGACTAAGGAGCTTTCAACTCTGGATAATCCTTAAACATTTGTTAAAGGATGGGATTTAGTTTTGTATGTTGATAATCTCTGCTGACCAGAACACACAAGAACCATCACATAAGCTCACCTGGTGTCTTCAACAGAGCTGTGGGCACTTGGCTGCTGACCTCATTGTCTTCAGAACTACGGCCAGCACTTCCTTTGTTTCTGGGCTTTCTCTAAGTCCAACTGAGCCATGGAGGAAATTGGTCAAAGAGCATAGTTTAAGATTAGTCAGCCTCCCTAAACATTGCCTGTAAATGTTGATCATCTCTGCTATTCTGGGCAAAGGTACACGAAGGCAGAGGAAAAGTGAATGGATTACATAGGTGTCAGATTAACTTTAGGAATCTAGCATCACACAGCAATAAGCTCAGAAAAGTTATTTGCAATGACCCTAAGACATAATCCCATAGTTCACTCCCGCATCTCATTTCATAATTCATTCCCACAGCTTGTTCTTAAAGTTCGTCCCCGCACACAAGCAAAGCAGAGCTGAAATTGGGTATGCAAGGAGCCAGGGGTAGAGTAGCCGAGGAAAACTGCAGCTGGATCTTGGTAGCTGTGGATCCTAATGGTCAGAATTCCCCTTGTGGTCAAACATCCCTGAAGCTGCTGTGAGCTTCTTCCCACCATATCAGAACCCTAATCACCAGGGCACTTGAATAATTGCCAGATGGGCTCTTACAAATTTGGTCTTCCATCTCAAAAGACCCCAGTTTCATGGTAATATCATTTCCATTGTGGTTTTGAGCCTGCACCTACCCATACTGTGGGCTTTTAAAAGAGGATCATGGGAATTATCCCTCAAGAAGACATGAATAGAGGAGAACCAAGGAAGTGAAAGATCTATACAACAAAAATGTAAAAACACTCAAAACAGAAATTGAGGAGGACTTGATAAAATGGAAAGACCTCCCATGCTCCTGGATAGGCAGAATTAACATTGTGAAGATGACAATCCTACCAAAGGCAATATATAGATTTAACACAATTCCAATTAAAATCCCTACAGTGTTCTTCACAGAGATAGAAAAAATGATCTCAAATTTCATATGGAAAGGCAGAAGGCCTCACATATCCAAACATATGCTCAGCAAAAGAAATACCTCATCAGAGAAATGCAAAATGCCTGGGTTCAAGCCTCAGCCCTGTAATAAACAAACTACTGGAAGCATATAATGCTACATGGGCAACTGGGGGAAATAACCAATATCTGTCTAAGCAACTCATGGTCTAACCTACTTAGCAACAAATAACCTGTTGTGATGCCCACACAAGTGCAATAGTGGCACACAGCCATGGTGAGGAACCAACTGCTCTTGATTTGGCTAACTGATCCACTCAGTGGTACAGAACCCATAGCTGGAGCTGGGAAACAAGTCAGAAACTTACCCAAACATAAGCCCACTCTTGAATAACAAGCTACCATCAATCATGGGGTACTAGAGGGTCTACACCTATTAAACTCTGTATTAAAAAAGTAAGGGTTATCTCATTTGTCCTGTTGCTAACTTACTCTCCATTGGAGATTCTGCTTCTCTTTTTCAGGTAGATGCAGATACTAAGGAGAGAGCCACCCCATCATACCTCAAAATGCCCCGACTGAAACTAAGAAAAATTGGCAAAACAAGCAAAGGCACTGTTTTCCTGATGAACCAGATACCAGCACAAGGGGGAAGGAGACCAACACAGAGAAAAATCAACTCCTACCTAATAAGAGAGCCAGAGCCTGAGAGGCCCCCAACACCTCATCATTTAAGCAGACCAAAAATGAACCCAACATAGCTCAGGGAAATTTTGTGGAAGAGGTGGTGGAAAGTATATCAGAGCCACATGTTGGGTCATGATATGCAGAGACATTTATTGTACCAATAACTATGGGCTTACTCCACAATGCACGACCCATATACATCAACAAGGAGGGGCCATTGGGAAGGGGGTAGGTCACGGATGAGCCTAATAATGGTACCAAACTACCTGTATTTGCTGAAGAGAAAACTAATAAAAAAAATTTAAAAAAATAAAAAATATATATTTTAAAAAATAAAAATAAAAAAAAAGAATAGAGGAGAAAACTTCATCCAGTTAGAAACTCATTATGAATAAAGTTGATTGGCCCAGAGGTCACTTAAAGAAATGAGCTAATCAAAGATTTTTCTTTGCAAAGCAGCCCACTATGTCTCTGCTTTTTTGACATGTGTACACCATTCCTTCTCCACAATGTAATTTAGGGGTTATTGGGAAAATATGCATTTCCTAAACAGAGCCTGAATCTTACAGATTCCAGAAGTGTTGGTTTTAGAAAGAGCCTTTAAAGAAACTCCCCAGGTACTTTCAAATGACACTTATTCCAGAAACCAAATCTTAGCTAGAAGCACAGACATAGAACTGCTATGCTGGGAAACAGGTGGTGGCTGGGGCTAGGGGTTGGAGCGGCGGCATCCCTGCACCTGCAGAGAGCAGAGCTAGGAAACCACCAATCTTGCCAACTTCTGTTTTCTGGAAGTGAAAAGAAGCAGACAGTGCTCTGCAGATAGGCAGCAAGGGAACAATGACATAGGCCAGAACGCGCATTTCCTGATGTTGTGTGGTGTTCATTCTAGATTTTAAATAATCAGTGGGAAACATGAGCAAATGAATGCACATTAGTAACAGGAGCACTGGAAGTAAAACATAGATTCTTCTAGAACCAAGAGCACCACAGTGGAATCTAGACATTTGGCACATGAGTTAATCAGAAAGACTCTAATCTTTTCTTCTTCATTATCACATTAACAATTAAAGAGGTTTTTTTCTTAAAAAAAAAAGTAACTTAGGGGACTGGCGAGATGGCTTAGTAGTTAAGGTGCTTGCCCGCAAAGCCTAAGGACCCAGATTCAATTCTCTAGTATCTACATAAGTCAGATGCACAAGGTGGCTCATGCATCTGGGATTCATTTGCAGTAGCAAGAAGCCCTGGTTTGCCCACTCTCTCTCCCCTCCCATCTGCCTATTTCTCTCTCACACTCTAAATAAATAAATAAAATGCATTTTTTTTAAAAAATGTAACTTAGGACTGGGGAATGATGCTGTACATAAAAGCATCTGTGGCACAAGGGTGACAGCCCGAGTTTGGATCCCCAGATCTCACATAAAAGTCAGATGCAGTAGTGCATGTCTGCAATCCCAGCATGGCTATGGTGAGTCAGGGGAATCCTGCAAGCTCTGGGGCCAGCTAGTCAGGCATGTGCAACAGAGAACAGCAAAGGGACCCTGTCTCAATCAAGGTGGAAGGTGTGGACCGACGCCAGAGTTTGTCCTCTGACCTCCATCAGCATGCTGTGACATGTGCACACACCCACACTTCAACATACAAACACACACACAGGCACACAAAGATATTATGTATATGTTATATATAAATAAGATACACACACACACACACACACACACACACCACATACACGTAGATAGATAGCTATTCCCTTGATGGCCTGGGCTGTAGCTCAGTTTGTAAAACGCTTGCATAGCCTGCACAAATCAATCCTTTGCACCACATAAACTGAGCATGATGGTGCATGCCTTGTAATCCCAGCACTTATAAATTAATAAAATAAAAATGGAAATGCTGCCTTGCTCCAATCCCAATCACCTCCCCGCAGGTCACTGCTAGCAGTTTAAATCATCTAGGTATTTTTCTGATAAATAGATACTTAAGTCTACAAAGGTTCTTATTGGGTTGGTTATTATTTTTAAAAATGTAAATTGTGCATGTACCGTCTTAGAAGATGACAGACAGGTTTCCTTGTGAATACAATTTCACTTACTTTTTAGGTGCTCTGCACCTTAAAGCACTGGGCAACATTGACAAGATTGCCAAGATTATATTATTACAATACTGCCATTGAGTTTTTTTAATATATACATTTGTCTACGTCTCAAATATTCACACAAAGGAGATCCTTGGAATATTTATTAAGTAAAAATATATTTATATATCATTATTATTATTTTTTATAAGCGTTGGTGAGTTGTTCTACAGAGTGAGAACAGCTACAGCTTCCTTCCCACCCTTGCAAGGTTATTTGTCATGATTAATATTTAATGCAAATCTTTTCTAATTTTGCCAGTATGATAGGCAGAAATCTCACTCATCTCAGACTCAGTAAGTCTGGTCTCTTTTCATGCACATTTTATTTTTTGTATCTATGTATAGTAATCAAACTTTTCATTGCAGAGTCAATTGCCTGGGATAAACTCTTTAAAGGAGAGTTTATCCATTTGGGGGTCATGGTTTAAATGGTGAAGTTCATGACTGACTTGATTCGTGGCATGGGTTTGAGTTGAGGCAGACCATGGTGGAGGAAAGGATGGCAGAGAAAAGTCATTCACTTCATGGTGTTCAGGAAGCAGAGAATGGGACAAGAAAGGGACAGGGACAAGAAACTATTCATGACAATCCCCATGACCTACTTCCTTCAATCAAGCCCTATCTCTTTCTATGGCATCACGAATCCATCAGGAGATCAATCCATTAAGTCAGAGCCTGCATGACCCAATCACTTCTCAGTGATTGGATCCACCAGCCAGGGACACATCATATCCAAACCATAACACATTATTCTAGTCCTATAGAACATACTGAAATATGCATGTAGTTTTTTTCTTTTTTGGTGGGGAGAGTGGGGGGTTTTGAGGCAGGGTCTCACTGTAGTGCAGGCTGACCTGGAATTCACTATGTAGTCTCAGGGTGGCTTCAAACTCATAACGATCCTCCTACCTCTGCCTCTGAAGTGCTGGGATTAAAGGCGTGTGCCACCACGTCTGGCTTCTACATGTAATTTTTAGTCAACTAATCTACACATAGGAAAACTAACTGAAATAAGTTATGCAAGAAGTTTTGTGAGATATAAGCTTACAAATGAGAAAATTTTAGATACGTTTTTAAGTTTTTCTGCTTATATTTTATTGTGTTCAGTTTTTTATAGTTTTTCATAAATGTGTACATTGTATGCAGAACGTATTTTCCCACTCACACTCTCTTATCCCATCGTCTTTCACACCTTGTGAAGTGAAATGTTTTTTTTTTAACTTTTATTATTATTATTTTAAATAAGTTTTTAATCTCATTACTTTATTGGGAACATCTGAAGTTCTGTAACTGGTGACGGCTTTGTCTGTCACATGCCATATCATGTTTATTTTCCCAGACAGCACATTATGCTACTGTGTCCAAGAAATTAGTGGAGAAGTAGACTTTCCAACTTATCTAAATACAAAACATTACTTCCAAATGCTGGCCAGAGGGCTTGGGAATATAGCTCAGTGGTAGCGCTCTTGCTTAGCATGTTTTTTGAAGGCCTGGGTTCAAGCCTCAGCCCTGTAATAAACAAACTACTGGAAGCATATAATGATGAGATTGTTGGTAAGAGAAATTATTTAAGCTTAAGTGAAAAAATTTGAGTTCGTCAGAGGATCAAAGTCACCTACATTTGCCTCTCTCTCAATCTGTAAGTTGTCTGGTCACTGTTCAGGACAGAGCTCCAGGGAATCGTAAATGTGCGAGATGATTTCAAGACAATGACAACGAAAAATCAGAATGCCAAGAGCAACAGGTGACAGAACATGAAATAAATAGAAAAGATATATTTCCTTGGAAAAAAAGAGAAAGAAAACTTCATTGAAAAGGATTTCAAGGATTGCTGGGAAACTTACAAGTAGAGGTTCATAAAATGATTTTTTTTTTCCATTTTCTCAAGGTTTGAGTCTCATATGATCCTTCATCATTTTTGTTTTCTCCGAAGGTCTTTCTGCACTCCATACACCTTACATGGTTTGCTTTTTGCTTAGTGAGGAGTGTGTCCTGCAGATTTTCATGCTGGCACTCTGATGATGTGTGTTGCAAGTATTTTCTCCCACTCTATTACTTGTCATGAAATTTTGTTTATGGTGTCTTTTGTCATAGAGATTCTGAATTATGAAGTACAATGTTCCAATCTTTTTCCTTTCTAGGGAAGCTCACATTTCTATTAGTCTTTCAATATCAATCTGTAATTCCCTCATGGAGCCACACAAATTTCAGCAGCAGCGACGCAGTGTTCAATGAAAATAAATCATTCTAAATTTCAAATGCAAATTTACACTCATTGCCAATGCCTTTGACTAACAACATTAATCTTTATGGAGGAAAGTAAAATTCTCCACCTAGATGACATACAGACCAGGGAAGGCAGCAGAGGGCCCAGATAGATGGTGGGCATTTCAGATTAGAATCTGTGAGATGACTGAAACACCCCCCCCCCCGGCACAAAGCCTAAAGCAGAAACAATCTTATAAAAATCAGCATCTTACCAATATGTCCACTCTCTCAGTATCTTGCCTATGCCAGCTGCTGTTCAAACCCTTGTCCTTGGGAATCAAATATTGGTTGAGGTGTCTAACAAGCAATTGCAAAGTCTTTATTGGGATGATGGTCACACTTCATTGCCAACATGACTGGATTTAGAATCACCTAGGAGACTGAGGCATGTGTACAATGGATTTTCCAAAGAAGATGAACTAAGTGGGAAGACAGAATAAACTGGGAAAGAGGAGAGAGCCAAAGCAAGCCCTAGCATTCCCCCCACACGCTCTGCTTTCTGGCCCACCAGGATGTGACCTGGGCTTGCCTCAGGGCACCTTTCCTGCCATCACAGCCTGAACCCTCTGAGACAGTGAACCCAGCAACATCTCCCTTGTTTCTGTCAGGTATTTCGTCAAAGCCACTGAAAAGCAATTAATGCAATTGCCAATTAGTTTATGTTGATGAGACCACCTGCTAAACTGAGGAAGCAGAACACAGGATGACTGTTTCTTTACATGAGATGAGGTTCTCATCAGTAACTCTGATGCTATGCAAAAATCAAAGTCCTCACAGGAAGTCACACTTGTGACCCAGGAAGAGGGGTGGTCACTCCAAGATATGGGATACATAAAAGTGAGGGATGCTGTATTGGGGAACTGGCTGATAGCTAAGAGGAGGGAAATTAACACATAAAGACATGACAGGATTGAGAAAAATCATTCATTGCTTTCACACTTATAACATTATGTAATTATTGTTTAATTTCTCTATGACCTTGTGAAAGCCAGCATCCCACACACATTCACATCTCTAGTGATCTAAACACAAGCATTCTGAGACTATTTGCTGTGTATGTTCACATGAACTGCATTACCATGGGCCTTTAATAACGACACTCAAGGAGGCAATGGAAATCAAGGATAACTTAGGTGAGGTGGTACTGTGTTCTTGAACTACCTGATTGTCTGGTCAAATATGGAATTAGAAGGAAGATTCACTGTTTGTACCTGGGACCCAGTAGTCTTTTTATTTTTATTTATTTATTTATTTTTTGTTTTTCAAGGTAGGGTCTCACTCTAGCCCAGGCTGACCTGGAACTCACTATGGAGTCTCAGGGTGACCTCGAACTCGCGGCAATCTACCTACCTCTGCCTCCCGAGTGCTGGGATTAAAGGCATGCACCACCGCGCTGACTCCAGTAGTCTTTTTAAAGCCCAGTTCAGAGATCTGAGAGGCCAGCAAGGACTCCCTGTTCCACTGAAGATGAACTGTGACAACAGGGATTAGGAGACTCTCTTTCTCTACTCTTTGCCTCTGGCAGAGGGAAATGAAGACTCCATCAGGAGTCACAAACAGGCCACCTTTCCTTTGCAAGAACACAAAATGCTGTAAGGGAATCCAACTGGAGATGAATGATAACAATTCAGGACTAAGTTGGAGTTGAGGGGGCATGTCCAGTTCTGTTACAATGTTTTGGAGTATTGGTTCTAGAACCAGACTCCTAGGTTAAAATCCCAACTTGACTACTTAGCTAACCATGATTATAGGCAAGTGGTTTGAGCTCCAATGCCCTCAGTTTCATAACAACAATAGCCACCCACAGTGAGTCTAGGTGGACAAAGGGAGCAACCAAGTGGCCTCCCAGCATAGTGCCAACCTGTGTGACATCATTATCTGCTCATTTTGAAGTTATCAAGCTGTGCGGGCTCTGGACTTGCATCTGCGTTTTCCTGTATTTCTGTATTCCTAGAAACATTAAATCTCTTTATGGGATACTTAGACCCAAAGGTGTCTTGACTATCAAGAATCCTTCCCTCCATCAGAGCTCCCAGATAGGAAGTATTCTTGGAAACCCTGACCAGAAGCCTTGATAACGAAACACTTCTTTATTCACAGGAGGAAGGAAAGAGTCAGAGTTTGATGCCCACCTGGCAGAGGGACCTCCTTGCCTATGAACCTGTAGCTCTGGACATAAACATTCTCATGATTTTTTTTTATTTTTTTGGTTTTTGGAGGTAGGGTTTTGCTCTAGTCCAGTCTGGCCTGGAATTCACTATTAGTCTCAGGCTGGCCTCAAACTCTTGGTGACCCTCCTACCTCTGCCTTTGTAATGATGGAGTTAAAGGAATATACCTGGCTCTAAATAGGCCTTGTTGTGCCTCACCTATACAGGGGACTGCTGAAGTATAATGGAGCCCTGTGCAGTTATCATTAAGTGCAAAATTTTCCATGGTATACATTCATTCTGTTCTGTCATGATGGCCTAAGTAACCTGAGGAAGATAGACAAGGATACCTACCTTCACAACTTAAAACACAATCTTTATCTAACTGCATGCTCAGCATACACAATTTCCAGAAAAATGAAAACCATCAAACAACTTAAAATGCAGAGACAGTTAGGAGACAGTTTCTCATATTCTGGAAATATCTAGCACAGAATTTCTACAAATAAATTATTCTATCACCTTGAAATACTATTGACCCTATAAATCTATTATTCATAGCCTTAGTATTCTTAGCTTTAGGTGAAATTTTTCATTTTTATTCCTATTAAAGAACTCAGATTTCAGCTTTTTAAAACCTACAGTAAGCATGGAAGACTCCCCATGTGTTATATATTTATGACATTTTATGTCTTCTTTTTAAAGCCTGTGGACTAATTTTTTTGATAAGTCATGTGGAATAGAGGTGAGGTTTTCCTCTGACCTAGCCCATTTGTGCTCTCTGCATGACTGAGGGAGGAATTGCCAAGAAGATCCAGCCCCTTGCAGACATGTCACGAGAGATGGCTGTGATCACCTAATTAGAGTGGGACTGAGGGACTTCCCTGCTGGTTATCCAGAATGCCCTCCATCAGCTATTAACACACTCCCTGGGCTTTCTCTTCTGATGAACATGTCAGTGTTGGGCAGAAATATCTGGCTCAGCCTCATGAAATACAGAAGATACAGGGGTTTGGGGGTGGGTGTAAAAAAGATTCAAATAAAAATCTAAATCAAGATAATGAATTATGAACATTCTTAGTAAAGATCTTATAAAGAGTTGTGAACTTCCTCAACGTTTGTTGTCTTTATTAGTTATTTTTCATTGCAGGGGGGAAAAATGTCCACTGAGATGCAGCTTCTGGAAGGAAAGGGTTCAGTTTAGCTTACAGTTTTGAGAAAGGAAGGCACACCTTGGTGGAGAAGGCAAGACAGGCGTGGATGCCACATCACATCTCACCGGAGTCAAGAAGTGGACAGAGAAAACAGGAAGTGGATCTAGGCTATAAAACCTTCAGGTCCACCCCCAGTGACCCACTTCCTCGGATAAGGTTCCGTGTCCTACAGGTTCCACAGTCTTTCCGAACCATGACACCAGCTAGGGATGAAGTGTTTAAACATGAGCCTATGGTGGGGGGGATTCACGTCCAAACCACCACAATACTCCTTCCTCAGCTTCTCTCTAGGTGGTCAAACTCCTCACCTAGTCCCCACTCCTTTTCCTGTCCTCCATCATGCTCACCTCTTCACTCCTAATCTCATCCCCGTTACAGCCACTCACTCCTTCCCCACACTGTGGTAATTTATATGTGTGACCCCATAGACTCAGACTGGAAGATCAAGTCTCTAGCATACAGAGCTGTATTGGGAAGAGGTGTGCTTAGGGGCAGATCTTGAGCCCCTTCTAAGGTTATGGATAGTAGTTGGAGCTGTGGTGGTTTGTGCTGTCTCTATGCTTGGGTCTATGGAACTGAAGAACTTTCCCCTGGATTTCATAAGCCTGAGATAAAGCCCTTCCTCCCCTACGCTGTGTCTGGTTGGATATCTGTCCTAGCAAAACTCACAGCTAACTGCAACATACACCCACCATGCTCTTCATAGCACAAGTGTGCATGATGTGTGATGATTTATGTATGATGATCTTCTCAGTGCTGATGTCATTAACACTCATCACTAGTCATTGTCAAATTTCTTTCACAATTCCATTCAAGTTCAGCAGGGTGAACCAGTGAGTTTAATTGGGATTGCTTACAAAAGCATAGAAGCAAGGGGCTACTCACAGGATCATGGGAAACCTAAAGGAGGATATACTACTGAAGAAAAGTCCCTCTAACCCCAGCCTGTTTACCTGTTCATATATCCTTAGGGAGGTCTGGGGTCTTGTGAGTACCTACCTCCCTGCCCCCCATGATGGACCATTAAGAGACTCAATCTCCTTCAGGTAATAACAGCTGAGAAGTTAAGAGGGACAAGGACATGCCATGTCTGCAGGTCAGCCTTCCACACTTTGATAGAGAATGTTGTCCTAAACAGCAACATTCTTTTTTCCTGGGGAGGAGGAAAATATCCTGGTTATACCACACCAGAACAGATGGGGAATTAGGGGTACTTGGCAAACAATTTTATAGGGTGAATTTATTTTCCAAAATTTGTCTCTTTAGAGCTCAGTGAGTATCCAAGCACTGAAGTGCTCCAATGTTCATTAAATTCAAGTCTAATACAAACCATTACCTAGCTTTCAAGGCGTATATTGTCGTGCCAGTCTTCCAGCCTACCATGTAAGAATCTCAGTAGAGACTAAGCCATTATGAACAGTTAAGTACACTTGCATGTATGTTCTGGATATTTAATTTCACTGGTCACTTTTCCACTCCTTCCCAAGACTCTGGAGATGAATGTGCCTTGTAAGCAGTGCCCCTCATTCTTGGTGGGGATGACATTGTTTTCAGAACACCTAGTGATGCTTGTCCAGTGTACTCTACTGTTCACCCCAGGCACTGTGAAGATGACTGTGTATGAGGATCACCCCAGCTGAGAGAAGCAGAGAGAGGGGCCAAGTCCTGTCAGCCACTCTCAGTTCATTCACCAGCTTTGGGACACCACAGGATCCTCCACTAAGAAGAATCCATCCAGAAATTTTTGAATGAGAGTCCAACAGACTCCAGTGAGATGGAAATGTATGAGGTTTGTGCTTAGGATCTAGATCCTGTGGCAGTTTGAATGGATGTCTCCCAATAAATTCAGGAGTTTTATTAAAGCTTATAATTTAGATCTCCAGCCACCTGGCTGTAGGAGGCATCACTGTGGGCAGATCCTAGGGTCCAGCACGAAGGCGGATCTGAATTCCAACCTAAGATATAAAAACTGCTTGAGTTCTTCCTGGGCTCCCGAAGTGTGCTTGCTTGGGCTGGTGGCGGTTGCTTCCTTCTTTTCTTTCTTTCTTTCTTTCTTTCTTTCTTTCTTTCTTTCTTTCTTTCTTTCTTTCTTTCTTTCTTTCTTTCTCTCTTTCTCTCTTTCTCTCTTTCTCTTTCTCTCTCTCTCTCTCTCTCTCTCTCTCTTTCTCCCTCCCTCCCTCTCTCTCTCTCTCTCTCTCTCTTTCTCTCTCCCTCTTTCTCTCTCTCTCTCTCTCTTGCTCTCTCTCTCTCTCTCTCTCTCTCTCTGGACCTGTGAAAGTGGGCTAGCTTCTTCTGTCATGATGAAACTTCCCCTTGATCTATAAGCTTCCAATAAATCCCATTCCTCCTATAAGCTGTGTTTAGCTTGGAAGTTCATCGCAGCAGTGTGAAGTCGACTGTGACACACCCTCTGAAGCCACTGCTAGACCCAGCAAATTCAGGCTGAAAGCCTTCCAGTGGCTTCCTGTTGCCCAGATGATCCAATCCCAAGGGTTCTCATCAGTTTAAGGAAAAAAGGATGTTATTACAGTTTACAATTTCTGATTCCAATCTACCATAGTGGGGAAAGAATTGTGGCAGAGGTTGGTCATATTCAGTCCACAGTGAAGAAGTAGAGAATGGTGAACACTCCTGCTTTTTACACAGTCTGGGGCCCCAGCCCATGCTGTGGTGCTGTCTGTGGTTACGGTGACTCTTCCCATCTTAATTAATCTCATCAGTATAATCCCTCATAGGCGTCTCCATCTGATGTAAGATCACCTAATTTAGGCAACCCCTCACAGGTGATTCTGGATCCTTCCAAGTTGACAGTCAAGTAAACCACCAAGTGGTTTTTGTCACAACATTCATGCACTGCTGAGGTTTATTACTAATCACATAGTCTGTTCATAATATATATTTCCATCAGCTTATAATTATTTTAATGCATTATTTGCCTTGGGAATCGTCTTTAGGGAAAAATGTGTTGTATCATCTTGTTTAACTTTGTCTAAATTTCTAATTATAGACCTTCGCTTCCAGTGTAGATAATGGAAACCAAGTTCGTGGCAAGACAGCACCACGACCACTTCAACAAAATCCAGACAGGAGCTCATAAGCTCCACTCAAATTAGTTTGCTGGTGCAAACCTTCCATTTACAGCAACTACATTATCTCCCCAGCAGCTGGCCATAAATTCAGAAGGCAAGAATTATAGCTCTCAAGTAGAGGATAAGGGATGAATGTAAACTCCAAGTTATTAAACTCTTACAAAATTCTACAAATTTTCTCCTTCAGATTTGGTCCTCAGCCTTATCTTGGGCAGCCCAGAATACTGCGTTTTTTGTTTTTTTCAAGAAGCCATCCTTGATCTCCTTAACCCTCTCTCTGTATGCCACATAGTGCCTGGCCTCCCTCCTTTGTGACACTTTGACCTGATGGATGGACTTCCTTTTTTTTTTTTTTTTAATTCAAGAGAATGTGATCAAGAGTGAGAGTGAGAGTGAGAACGAGTGAGACAGTGAGAGAGAGAAAGAATTGGTGCTCCCGGGCCTCCAGCCACTCCACTCAAACTCCAGACACGCGCTCTACCTTCTGTGCATGTGCAGCCTTGTACGCTTGCATCACCTTGTGCGTCTGGCTTACATGGGACCTGGAGAGTCAAACATGGGTCCTTGGGCTTCACAGGCAAGCATCTTAACCACGAAGCCATCTCTCCAGCCCAGAACTGATGGACTTTTCTGTGTTGGCAGGAGATCCTGTCTCCACTGAAGTAGGAACCATGTTTGTCTTTTCTACATCACTCCCTTGGCCTAGCCTCATACCTGGCAAGTGGTGGGAAGTAAGGAATCACTGTGGGATAACTGAATCCAGGTATAAAAGCATCCCTACAGCTCTCCTTGTAAACTTTGTAACACTGAGCACTCTGTAAGTACAACTGCCTTGGTTGAAAGGAAGCCTCTAAGTGCTGCCATTGAAAGTCTATTGAAAACTTCAGTTTTCACTCTGATAGAAGTGGGTTGGAGGAATGGAGAAATGGGTGGTCACTGCTGAAATTAGCTCTGTTTGAAATAAGTGGGCTCTCATGTCCCACATAAGAGACATCTGTGGTGGTCAGCATGAGAAATGTAAGCAGTCTCACAGTCCCCATTTGAAGTTCAGGAGCAAAAGAGCATTAGGCAAAGTTTCAGCATTAGTTTTTGCAATAGCAACAGCCTAAAAATCTTGAGAGAAAAGTTACACATAATAAAATGAAAAGGCAATGGGTAGACTTTTTTAAAGAAATGACAGAAAAATAATTGACATAAAAAATGACTCTGCTCTACCATTCCTTGGAGAATGGCATTTATCATTCATTATTACTGCCATGCCACTTTCACACGTCCTTTTAAACCTGACTGAAATACTTAGCAAGATTCTGTCATTTTTCCCCCTTTGTACTCTGCCAAAAGAGCATATGTCAACTGGAAACAGGATTAAAACAAAATATCAAACAATGGGTTGTCCCTGTCCAGAGCACTGTGGTCATTTGTCAATTACAAAATCAGTAACTACTTCAAGATTTTTAAACTGCCTTAAGTAGGCCATTCTGTCCGCACTGAGGAAGTATATTTTGATGTGGAAAAATAAAGCAAGAAGAGATTTTTTTTTTAATTTATAGGGAAATAAAAAGCTTTCTAATAAAATAAACTAGAAACTGATGTGAGGTATTTAAGGTGATTTATATAGGCTTTTATGATAGCATGCCCATTTTTAGATGTAGTAATCGCTTACACCTCCTCCTCTTGAACATAAATAATAACATTAGACCATATACTTAATGAACAGTAAATAAAATCTCTTGTATTCAGCTGTTAGAAAGGGAAATTAATCTCCAAAGTGTTCCAGCATGTGACTTCCCTTAAATGAGATTTTTGCTTTGTTTGGTTTTATGAGGTAATAGTTTTAAAGGAGATCTAATAGAGATCAGAATGTCCAGCCCATTAGAAGAGTTTTATCTCATGTGCATCCATATGGGACGTTAGGAACCACCTGTCCAAAGTGTCTGCTATTGGATTTCAGTTCTATTACACAATTTCCGTACCTTTCTTTGGCATAAATATTTTCAACTGAGTCCAAAAGCAAATAGGTAGGATGGATGAGCAGACCTGTGACATGAATGTGTCTCAGGAGATGGACATATATATAGGTCAACACCATCATCTACCTGTCCACAGGGAAGGGAAGGAAAGAAGCAACATATGAGGCCAATGTGGCCAGAGAGGCGCCCAGAGTGCCAGAGAGTGGAATGATGACCAAGCAGAGAGAATGCTTCCTGGGAAGAATTCTCAAACAAGTGTGCTGGAAGCAGGGCCCACTGCAAAGATTGTTACATGATCAAAATGTACCTGAAAACATTGTTAGAGAGGGGTTAGTATTTATTTAATTTATTTTTGCTATTGTGCTACTGATACCTACCAAAAAAAAAAATCTGTGGGTGACCATATTAGTCTATGATGGGCATTGGCCTGAGCTTCTGCACCTACCCTCATTGGTTCATTAAAGGAGTTAGTGTGGAATCTTCACTAAACTAATTTTTTATTGCATGTGTGTGTATGAAAGCAGGTGGAGGCCAGAGCAGGAGCGTGGGCATCATTCTCAGGAGGACCGCCCACCTTTTATGAGACAGGGCCTCTCAGTGGCTCAGTAATTAGGCTCGTCTGTCAGGCCTGCCAAACTATTTTGTTTTTAAACACAGGTTCTCCCAATGTAATCCAAGCTGGCCTTGAACTCAATATCCTCCTGCTTCAACCTCCTAAGGGCTGGAATTATAGGCATATACTACCATGCTCAGCTTCCCTATGCTTTTTGAAAGAAAGCTTACATTGACTTATTTTGTTTTCCATTTATCATTTCTCATGACCAGTGCATTTTTTTTTTATTGTGAACTAGAACACAAAGGTGGAGCCATGTATCCAAATGCACTATTCAGTGAACTACAACCAGCCTCGCACCCAAGTAACATCAACCCAACTCAGACAGTAGAGTGTTGCCAGCTGCCTAAAACCTGCTGCACACCCCGGCAAAGATGCCCACTTCCCTAACTTTTATGGAGGCTGCTTCTTTATTTTCTTTCCTGGTTTTACTACTTAAGACCTTTAAAAATGGAGTCTAGGGCTGGAGAGATAGCTTAGCAGTAAAGGAACTTGCCTGTAAGGTCTAATGACCCAGATTTACTCATATAAAGCTTGATGCACAAAGTGGCACATGCATCTGGAATTGGCGTACAGTGGCTGAAGGCGCTGGTATGCTTCTCTCTCTCTCTCTCTTTCTGTCTGTCTCCCGTTGCTTGAAAATAAGTAAAATAGGGCTGGAGAAATGGCTTAGTGATTAAGGCTTTTGCCTGCAAATCCAAAAGGACCCAGGTTCAATTCCCCAGGACCCATGTTAGCCAGATGTACAAGGTGGCACATGTGTCTGGAGTTTGTTTGCAGTGGCTGGAGGCCCTGGCACACACATTCTCTCTCTCTTTCTCTCTCTACTTCTTCCTTCCTGTCAAGTAAATAAATAAATAAAAATTTTAAAATAAAATATTGTTAATGGAGTCTAAATTTGCCCCTATTGTCAAATTTCCTGTGATTAGAATTTGTTTCTGGCTTTACAGGATCATTTTTTAACACTTTGTGTCTCATTTTATTATATACTGAATATAGTTAGTTTGTACTTGTGTCTTTTATATAGTTCTCATTCTATACTTGTCTTTTATTTCATATTAGTGACCTTTGGTAAATATCTTAATTTTAAAGTAGTGAAATATATTTATATTTTTTTATGTTTCACTAAAAACTGGAAATGTTTGATTTGCAATTATAATTTGAGGAGAATGAATAGATGTATAGTTATTGTCTTTCTGCCCTTTGTCATCTTGTATCTCCCTTGTCACTTAGGTCCTCAATATCGCTGTGTCATTGTTGAGTAGAGGTCTTTTGATTCTAAGACATTTCACTTCTGGAGACTTCATATGGCATCTCCTCTATGTGGTAAGGTTAGTTTCAAATGTAATTACATCATTTTCCTGACTTGTGTCTCTGTTTTAGAATAATAAATTTCAGTTCAATGTCCTTAAAACTTAATAAAAATAGTTTATGTGTGAGGGAAAATTGTTTCTTACCAAATTAAATTATGTCTTATAGTTTTCACTTCATTTCATTGTTTAACTTTTTAAAGACTTTTATTTATTCATTTATTTATTTATTTAAGAGAGAGAGAATGGGCATGCTGGGTCCTCCAGCCACTGCAAACAAACTCCAGACGTATGTGCTACTTTGTGCATCTGGCTTACGTGGGTCCTGGGGAATCTAACTGAGGTCCTTTAGCTTTGTTGGCAAACACCTTAACTGCTAAACCATCTCTCCAGCCCCTCATTGTTTCACATTTTAAATGCAAATAAAAGCTCCAGGTGACCTGGGTATGGTGGTGCTTGCCTTTAATCCCAGCAGACAGGAGGCTGAGGTAGGAGAATTGCCATGATGTTGAGGCCACCCTGAGACTATATAGTGAATTCCAGGTCAGCCTGGGCCTACCTTGAAAAACCAAGCCTCCCCCGCCAAAAAACCATAAAACAAAACAGAAAAAGCTCATGTGGTCACACAGAATAGAAAATTAGGACTGAGTTAACTCTGTTCATTCCTTTTTTCTTCCTTTTTTTTTTCTTTCATGTCACTAACTCATTTTTTTTAACTGTTGTTTATTTAATTTTGTTTCTTTGACAGGGTCTCATGTAGCCCAGGCAATCCTTGAACTCAGTGTATAGCCAAGACTGGTCATGAGCTTCGGATGACTGGGCCTCCACTCACAGGTGATGGGATTACAGGTGTGGGCTCAAATTCTTCACTTCAGACCTGTTGTGTGATTCCAGGATGTTGTAGGGTCCTCGAAGTAGGAAGCACGGACTGTGACCGGAGAGTTAGATTCTGTGCAGGTAAACTTTCAGCGTGAACTATGTCTAGCTCTGTATGGGGGGACAGTTGTTCCTCCTTCCCTTAGCAAGCTGAAGAAACTGTTTATTTTACATGGAGCACACAGGCCCTCTCACATTCCTCTTCATTGGGTCATGTCCTTTGATGAACACTAGTTCCTGGTTGTAATCTAGTCTAGCATATTCCTTTGCTGGGGCCGAACTATTTGCATTCTGCTCAAGAAGCCCCTGCACACAGCAGGTCTTCTCTCCTCAAAGATCTATTGTCTTACTTTTGCTTTTGTCAGAGGATACAATGGCAACAAATTTAGTTAAATCATTCTAATTGGGTTTTATTTGCAATTCATGAGGTGGGGCATGAGTTCCTATGAGCTCAGCAGAGGAAGTTGGCTTTAAAGGCAGAAGAGGCCTTGAAGAAAGCAGGTGCAGGGAAAAGAATTAGGTTGGTGGGAATCAGGTGCATTTCTTGTAAAGGTTAAAGCAGAAGCACTTCCTTATTGTGCTGGCTGTAAGTGTCTTGTTGGGAGATTTGATTATTACCTCTTGATTGGCTTTTCAGATCAGATAAGCAACTTAAATTTGATTTGGGGACATGGAACTTAAGCATGAGTGACTCCGTTTTGTTTTGTTTTGTTCTCTGTTGGAGAGGTAGCGTAGGAGCTCAATTCAAACCTAATCAATGGTTTCATAAACTTTATAAACTTTATCTTGGCTTTATCTTCTAATTTCCCAGCTTTTCATAAACTTTAAGTTTATGTCTAGAGTGGATTTCTGTTTCTTTGTGTGTGTGTGTGTGTGTGTGTGTGTGTGTGTGTGTGTGTGTGTGCACGGGCATGGTTTTATACGTGACCATAGGCCCACACAATGCCATGGTGCATGTGGAGGCCGAAGGACAGCCTCCAGTGTTGGTCCTCACCTGCCACCTTGTTTAAGACAGTCTCTTGCTCACCAGTGTGTGCAGGAGGCTAGCTGGCCAGCGGGGTCCAGGGGAATCTCCTGTCTCCACCTCTCATCTTGCCATAGGAGGGCTGGGTTATGGATGTGTGCTGCCATGCCTGGCTTTACATGGGCCCTGGGGGTCCACACTCAAGGTCCTCATGCTTCTATAGCAAGAGCTTCACCCATAGAGCCATCTTGCCAGCCCCTAGAACCCTAGAATAGACCTTTATTTTGTCTATGACATGAGAGAGAATCTCATTTCACTCACCCCCGAGGAATATCAATTTATCAATTGCCTCAACATCATTTGTTGAAATGACTATACTTTGTGTGTGTGATGTGTATGTGTGTGTGTGTAATGAAGGCATGTGTGTATGCCAACGGGCTTCTTTGAGGATGGATGACGACCTCTTCAAGCCCTTGAAATGGAAGGAACATTGTGACAAGATAAGTGGAATATTGGGAGAAGGGTTCCCTCAACTGCCCACCCACAAAATGCTGTAGATATCCAGGAGTTAGAGGTCACTGAAGCAATAATATACCTCCAAAAGCAGCCCCTGGACCATGAATTATGAGACTGGGTTGGAGAAACCACCAATTCAGAAGCTCCGATTAATTTGTCTGTAAGTCAAGGAGGTTAAGTCAGAAACACTAACATCGCTTTATACTCTACTGAAAATAAGCACTTCAAGAGTCAGTGCACCCATTTCTCTTAGTACATTTGCTTGAAACTCCAGTCAACGGGCAGCCATAGGTCATGAAGAAGGAGATGGGGAAGGGAAAGGGAGGAGGAGGATGGAGGGAGATCGATGGGGGGAAGGGAGAGGAATGAATAAGCTACCTCAGAATTCAGATGGACTTTTGTGTGTGTGCGTTTCATATATGTATGTAGGTACACATGAATGTGTGTGGAAGCCACATGATCCCCTCAGGCATCATCCCTTAGGTTTGCCACACATCTCTCAGGAACAGTCTCTAGTTGGCCCGGAGCTCCCCAGTTAGGCCAGCAAACTCCAGGGGTCCTCCTGTCTCTACTGCAACAGTACCAGAGTTCCAGGCATTATGTGGCTACTGGAGACTGAACTCTGGTCTTCATACTTATGAGTAAGCGCTTCACTGACAGCAGTTTCTTCAGCCCCAGCAGGCTTTTGGAAATGTAGCTATGGATCCCTATTTTTAAAACAGGGGCCATAACACTACGCAGACCCCTTTGATAGGGAGTTTGACAAGAATTTGTGTATATAGCTCTTGCCAAGTGTCTGAACTCCTTGCAGCACCTGTTTTGTTCTTTAATTTTTTTTGTTTTTATTATTTATTTATTTATTTATTTGAGAGCGACAGAGAGAGAGAAAGAGAGAGAGAGAGAGAGAGAGAGAGAGAGAGAGAGAGAATGGGCATGCCAGTGCTTCCAGCCACTGCAAACGAACTCCAGATGTGTGCGCCCCCTTGTGCATCTGGCTAACATGGGTCCTGAGGAATCGAGCCTTGAACCAGGGTTCTTAGGCTTCACAGGCAAGCGCTTAACTGCTAAGCCATTTCTCCAGCCCTTGTTTTTTTCTTTAAGTGGAGAGAGTAAACTGGATGTGATGGTGCACACCTCTAATCCCAGCAATCTGGAGGCTGAGGTAGGAGGATCAGCCTGAGTTCAAGGCCAGCCTGGGGCTACAGAGTGAGTCTATGTCAGTCTATGCAAGACTCTATCTTGGAAAAAAAAACCAACCAATCAACTATCCAAACAAACAAAATAACACAAATATATGAAGAGTCATTATCTTGGCTTTATCTTCTCATTTCCCAGCTGCCTTAGGGCTCATAGCCACGTCCTTGAAGGAGACAGGTACCTAAGAGGTGGTTCTAAAGCTTGAGGGTGGAAGCATTGAGCTAGACCATGCGATCACCCGCTCCACCTTTCCACAGAGATCATTAGACCTGTCGGCCAGGAGTGTTCGTCCAACGTGTAGGAGGACGGGGCCTGGGCTGAGCTCTGCAGGCCTGAGGTTCCTTCCAGCACCCTCCACCCTACTTCCTCTCAGGGGCCCAGTTCATGGTGCCTCAAGCTCCGTGTTCTGCCTTTCTGATCCTTTTTCACATGCCCAGGGTGCCAGCTACCACTTGTCCTTCAGTGGATCACTTTATTTCCTCATAGAAGAGAATCCAAATGTTTAAAGAACTTTACAACTTTCATAAAAATGGGAAATTAAATTCCATCTGCAGATTTGAGGGGGATTATTTTATACATTCAGTGCTCTATGGACCAACCTAAAATGATAGGTAGAAGTCTATCGGTTAATTATTCCAAATATTTATTGTTTAGCAAAATAGTTTATCCACACTGGTGATATCTAAGTTTTGAAAAGGTTTCTAGTAAGCTACTTAAATAAGTAATTTTTATAAAATCAATAAGATGGGGCTGGTTAGATGGCTCAATGATTATGGTGCTTGCTTGCAAAGCCTGAAGGCCTGGGTTCAATTCCTCAGTACCCAGGTCAAAGCTCATGGTGGGCACGGCAAAAATCCAGAGCAAGAAACTCTTCCTTAAATGAAGTGGACAGGCGAGGACCATCCTGAAAATTTGTCCTTTGACCTCCACATGTGCACAACATACACACACTCTAACCAACATAAACCTGGACACGTGTACAATACATACATATAGACAACACACACAAACCTGGACACATACATGAACACATATAAGTGACAGCGTGTAAAAATTAAAAAAAATACTCTGTGCTTCTGCCTACTTTCTATCTCCCTTCAACAGTGCAAAACAGCACATTATTAGTATGCAATGACTAATTTTAGATTACCTGTCACAATTATTAGATATAATCACGGTACAAAATGATTTCCTTATGACATTTTCATATATGTCTATCATGGACTTGCTCTTATATTCACCCCTCCACTATGCTCCCTTGTTCCCCTTCCTTCCTCTACTCCCAACTCACAAGCATATTTATACATGTCTATATTTAAATGTACATTCCATATTTAAGAGAAAACCTTTCTTCCTGAGTCTGGATTATTTCGCTTCAATTCAGATGATGTTCTCATCCATTTTCCTGCAAAGGATATAATGTTGTTCTTTTTTTATAGTTGGATAAAACTTTATTGTGTATATATGCCACATTTTTATTGTCATATTTTTAACACTAAGCTTTTATCATTAAAATGTTTTATCATGTCAGGAAAGTGCCCGTGTTTTGTGAGGAGTTTTTGCTCATTTTGTTATTGCTTTATGAGACATGCCTTGTTATGTAGCCCAGGGTAGCTTTAAACTGGCTGTGAAGCCCAGGTTACCCTGGAATGCCGAGCTTTGTCAACACCACGTGCTTTGTCATTTACAAATGCCTGACAAAGTCCACAGAAAGACCTTCTACCTACTCTGAAAGAACCTTAGGCTGGGAAGTCATTCGAGAACACAGCAGTGGTGAAATGGCACATATGACTTTCATGTAATCAGGTACGTGTTGGAGGTCACTGGAAAGGAGATTGGTGAGTAATGAGGCGTTCATGCTGAGATTTGTGAAAACAACATACTGGCCTTGAGAAGAAAGGACTCCTGAACTGACGCTATCTAATTCCCATTTCCGGGCAGTCGGGTTATTTCCAAATGAGAAACATCACATATATCTGATAAGACCCAGCCCATCCCCCAAGTTATGCTTAATTCTGTTTGTCTTCAGGTCCTTGCACATGAATTCTATATTCTTTTAGCTTTTAATGTCCCCACGCTTTGAGACTGCTAATGTTAGTTATGACTATGGCAAAAGGCTGTAATTTCAATATCCAGGTCTCGAAGTCCAAGGTCAAGAACAAGATCACCAATTCAGTTGAAATTAAAATGTTAATTGAGTTACAACTTCTCATAGGAAGATGGAATAAAGCTGATCAACTTTCCTCAAACGTCCTGAAGACCAGCCTTTTGTTCTGACCAGGGGCTCCTGCTAGGATTTCAACTCACTGAAATGCATCCAAAGAGCCGCCTCTGGCCTTCCCCATGTTCTTCCAAGAGAAAGATCAGAAGAGGAGGCACAGGGTAGGTTCTAGGTGGCCAGTAACCTCAGGCGGCTCCACTCCTTGAAAGCCTCAGGGACCGAGGAGGTGGCTAGGTAGGGTCACTTAGAATGGAAATGCAGAGCAACAAGTTGTGCTCCTTTCCCTTAAGTATGTGACCTACTCACCTCTTCTGAGTTCAGATGTTTTTTTCTCCAAGAATGCTAACAACATATTTATAGTTGACTCTTGGCTATCCGGGTTCAATATGTCTACCAGACTAACGGAAGCCCTGGAGTGGCAGAGGGTGAACTTTAGACCACATGGTTTGTACTTTCACAGGATGCTAAAAAAGGAAAGAGCAGAAAACAAATACACATTTTGCTCATGCTTAAATTTTGAAGAAAAAAATCTTATGATTAAATGAATTTCAAGTAACAATATGAACTAATAACCTAATTATCTTATAATCATTAAATAATTTGGATCAAATCTGCTTTAATGACAATTGTAAGTTAACTTGATCAGAAAAACATAATAGGAGCCACTTTTAGGTGTAGATTTTTTTCTGATTGTATGGTTTAAGTATTTGGGGTTTTACTATACTTAAGAAACTTAAGAACTGAGTGGTCCTACCAGTATATTCCCAAGTCTCTCTTCAGAGCCATTTACACAAAGAACAATTTTGTTGAAACAAGGTATTATTTATTTTTGCAATCTTGTAAACTTACAAAGTACAAACTTGGCTTTAGATCCTTAGAGAAATCAGGATATGTGAGAAATGAGGGATATACACTTTACTACACGCTCACCATGCTTTGAACTTGTCCCTAACACTGTATGTGTTGAAAACTTGGACCTCAGCGAAGCGATGCTGAGAAGTGGGCTGTAGGAGGAGGGACAGCCCTTAGAACACAGTCCTCATGACTACGCCAACCCATTCGTGTCTTCATGGACTAGAGTGCTCTTGCAGGGATGACTTTGTCCTGAGCACTCTTGTTCAGGAGCTGCTCTGGCTCTCCATGCGATGTTGTCTGTTTTCTTTGCTATGACAGATATTTGACAGAAATAACTGATAAAGGACTCTCGCAAATATTATGTTAACTCTACCAGGCAATATTCAAGACCCTCACCTATTTTTTGAAATGGTATTTCATAACTTTTTTGCCCCAAGCCATGTAAAGTAGGTATTATTACTCCCCTGTGGTGGTTTGAATGTCAACGTATGTCTCCCATAGCCTGAGGTAGTTTTGATTGAGATGAGGCATCCTTCTTAGTCTTCAGCAGGCAGAGTCTTGCTGGAGCAGGTATGTCCCTGAAGGGCTGATTTCAAGTCCATCCCAATTAGGTGTGTAGAGAGCCACCTTGAGCCCTGGCCGCTAAAGTGTGCCAGCTTCTCCCAACATGATGAATGTCCCCTTTCCTCCCATAAGCTGCTTCTGGTCGGGTGTTTGTCCCAGCAATGAGGAGGTAACTGTGACTCTCCCTTGCTGGGTGAGTAACTAAGGTTCAGAGAGGTTGAGCACATTTCCAACTCTCCCCGCTAGCACATTGCAGACCTGGGTCTCAATCTCACTGCTTCAAGCTCATCCTGGAACAACTTAAAAAAATCTTTTTTAGTTTTATTTATTTATTTGACAGAGAAAAAGGGAGAGCAAGAGAAAGAGAGACAGAGAGAAAGAGGAGAGAATGGGCACGCCAGGGCCTCCAGCCACGGCAAACGAACTCCAAACGCATGCTCCACCTTGTGCATCTGGCTAACGTAGGTCCTGGGGAATCGAACCTGGGTCCTTTGACTTTGTAGGAAAGTGTCCTAACCACTAAACCAACCCTCCAGTCCCCTGGCACAACTTTTGTGAATCAGCTTCATTGTCTCCCAACCTGCTTTGTGGCTATGGTGGAGGAACTTGGATCAAATGGTCTGAGCATGAACCACTGTCTCTGCTCAACGATGGAGCATATCAGAAGCCAGAAGAGAGGTAAAGAGTTGGGGGTCGGGGCTGGAAATGTGGAAGGGCCAAATAGTTGGAGGTGAGCTATCATTCTCAATATATTCAGATCCTTTTAGAGCCCAGAGCCTTCCTAGGTAAACACATTTGTTTTATGTTTTATATTTGATCTTGAGATTGATTCTTTTTTCCTGTAGAGCTATTATGCAGAGTTTCAAAACTGGTATATGAAAATAGAAGAAAACTATATTACTGTAATTTATGAGTTTTCTCAAATGTCCATGGTTGAGTGATAATAACAAAAGGGAGATCAGCAGATCAGCTGTGTGAATGAAGGCAACTCTGGTTTGCGTGTGTGTGTGTGTGTGCGTGTGTGTGTGTGTGTGCACATGTATGAGAGGAGCATGTAGCATGGGCATAGGTTTGCATGTTTGTCTGAGTATGTGAGTGCAATGTGATAGTTCATGTGTGTTTTATTGTGAAGGTGATAGATATATGCATGTGTGTCTCTGTGAGAGCTGTGGTGTGCGTGTGTGTGTTTCTGTGAGGTGGTATGTTGGGGGTACTTGAGTAACAAGGAGGGAAACAGTTAGATGAGACCTGTAGGACATGAGAAGTGACAGGTTCCAGACGCCATCAAGGAGGACAGGTGACATGCAGGGACAAGGGCATAGTCAGGTCAGCAGGAGCAGCTGAGTGAAGCTCTCCATTCCCTTCCTTTCTCCCCCTCACAGGCAGGACCAGTGGCGGAGGCAGACAGGGAAGCCAGCTGCATCAGCCTCATCAATGCCGGTCACCAGTCAGGTGGATGAAGTCGTGGTTGGATTGTCCCCAGTCTGTGTCCTCCAGCCATCAGAACCCCACATGATGTGAAGTGTCCGAAGAGCCCTGGGGTAGCTCCCTAGGGCCTAGTCAAGCATAGTCGAGAAAAATATGTTCAAGGTGAAAGGGCGTGGCCGCATCGGCGGGTGTGCTTACTGTGCAGCAGTGACCTTACAAGGTCAAAGTCACATTCTTTACTGCGGAAGAGACCACAAGTCTCGAAGGAGGTGGCCACCGGGCCTCCACCAAGCTCTGGTAGCTCTCTGTCAGGGTTTCACCCTCGTGGCCTGGCTCCGCCCTCCGCGGGTGTCGCTGCCAACAATGGCAGTGTGAGGCCACTCAGCAGAAGCTGCCAGGTCCCCCGGCACGGTGACCTGCAAACGCGGCCAAAGTCCTGACCCACAAAGATGACTGTTCCTAGAGCACTGGGACACGGGAATGGTTTGGAAACATGGAAAACTCATCCAAATTATTTGGCGTATGTGCTCAGCACCAGAAAAAATACAGACTTTGAGGATCAAATGACCATTTTCATTTTATTTTATTTTATTTTATTTTATTTTTTCTTTGTCAAGATAGGGTCTCATTCCATCTTGACCCAGAACTCACTCTGTAGTCCCAGGCTGGCCTCTAACTCATGGAAATCCTCCTACCTCAGACTCCAAAGTGCTGGGATTAAAGGTGTGCACCACCACACCCAGCCTTTTTTTTTTTTTTTTTTCAAGGCAAGGTCTCACTCCAGCTCAGACTGACCTGGAAGTCACTATGTAGTGTCAGGGTGGCCTCGAACTCAGAGATCCTCCTACCTCTGCCTTCTGGGTGCTGGGATTAAAGGCATGCACCATCGTGCCCAGCCCCAGCCGATTATTTATTTATTTATTTAGAGTCAGGGAGTCTGAAAGGCAAAGAGAGGTGGGGCAGGAGGACATGGGTGTGCCAGGGACTCTTGCTGCTGAAAACAAACTTCAGACTCACGTGCCACTTTGTGCATCTGTTCTTACGTGGATCAAACCCTGGCTGGCAGGCTTTGCAAGAGCAAGTGCCTTTAACCACCGATGCATTTCCCCAGACCTAAATGACCATTTTTAAACATAGCTGAGTTACTTTCAGAAAGCTAAAAAGATAACTCCTAGACACTCCTAAACTATAACAGTACACACATCGTTGATGATTCTCATGTATATGAGTGTGTACATGTGCATCCACATACATGAGTGTGTATACATAGGTGCATGCACGTGTGTGTGTGTGTGTGCATATATCTGTGGAGACCAGAAGACAACCGTGGGCATCATTCCTCAGGAGCTATCCACCTTTCTGGAGACAGTTTATCACTGGCCTGGAATGAACCCCAGGGATTCGCCTATCTCTCTCCCAGCACTGGGATTACAGACACACAGCACCATGCCTAGCTTTGGGGGGCATCCAAAGCAGCTTCTCAAGCTTGCACAGCAAACACTTTACCCATTGAGCTCTCTTCCCGGCCCTGATTGCTGCTTCTTTGATGAAGGGTTGATGACAAACAAAATACGGAAGGAGGGTCAAGGCTCTGCCCCTCACCACCCCTCATTGCTGCAGAGCGGCCTCTGTGGGAGGATCCCCCAAAGCCTCGCTGTGCCCCTCCCAGGCTGTGGAGGGCTGTGAAGAACTTATCCCTGGAGCCACCTTGAGGGGTGATTAGCATTTTAGCGTCCTGTAGGCGCTCAGGCTCTTCAGGGGTCTCAGTGCCATGGGGGAGACACGGGGATCACATTAACATGAAGACTTGCATTCAGTAGCTTTGGAGCAGGGCCCAGCGCTCTCCATCCTCCACAAGCTGTCACATGTGGCCTATGTGGCTCGTCTGTGGTTCATGTTCTGAGCAAAAAATGATCAATAGCCAAGGAGCACGTTCTCTCACTGAGATTGCCATTTGCACTGTAACCTCTGACCACCGGGGGATGGGAAGGAACAGAGAGGGTGAAGAAGACTGCCAGAGAACTCATGGAGACCTTGAGGTCACATTTATGTACGATGATGACATCATTAGGCTGTCAGCAAGACCCCCCTCCCCCGCTCAGCAGAACAGCGATGAGACCCCCACAAGAGTGGGATGTGAAAGATTAGCCCAGCTTGGGCTTCACGCCATGGTAGCTCCCGCCAGCCTAGCCAAGCTTATGTTAATTAATACGATAATCACAAAGATTTTTCTTTCCATGTCTACGGTGCTGAGATCACCACCTGTGAAATAAAGGCTTTACCAACTATGTCCCCATAGACGCATTTCTGTTGATAACTATACAATTCATTTCATCGTTAAAGATACAAATCTCCTTTCATGAAAAAAATACTTACTGAAAAAAGGATATACCTAGTATAAAATTGCTAAAAACCAATCTGTTTAATGAGCAGGAAAACCCTTCTGTTTCTGTGCTTATGGTCTGGATATGAAATGGCCCTCACAGGTTCATGTGTTTGAGTACTTGGCTCCCAGCTGGTGGCACTATTTTGAGAGGGTGTGCAATCGTTAGTAGGTGGGACCTAGCTGGAGGAAGCAGGTTGCTGGGGACAGGCACAACTCGAGTTTATAGCTCAACTCCATCTCCAGCCTCAGTCTCTTTGCCTCCCGATAAGCTGTCAAGATGTGAGCAAGTGCCAGTGAGGTCTTGCTGCCACGAGCCACCCACCACCAAGCCCTCCTAGCCATGATGGACCGTACTCCGCCAAGCCATGAGCCAAAACAAATCCTTCCTCCCAGAAGTTGCTTCTAATCAGCTATTTGGTCACAGCAGTAGAACATAAAGTCAATACAATGCTCCTTAGAAGCACTTTAAGCCGTGACTCTTTCCTATGTTGTCCAATAAAAACACAACTCCCCCAAAGCAATTATAGTTTCAATATCTGCTTGCCACCTTATTAGGCTATTGATGTGCTTGGCTCGCTCTTGTTCAGGGTATCTCAGAAGGGCCAAATGGAATATTGTGAGGAACCTCACATCCCAGGAAATAAGATGGCAAATTTTTGTCTTCTGATTGGTTTGTAATCACATCAGTATGAGGTGAGGAATGGCTTACAACATTTTAACCGTAATAGATATTTAGGAGCTAACAGAATGAGAAACGAAAATCGGCTAAACTCTGTGAAAGCATTATTGATTATAGTTATTTAAGCACAATTACCATGCAATTCAAAGGTAACTAGGCTTGCGCTTACAGTCACAGGCATGCGTCATTACATGTAAGACACTCATGTATGTTTGACTTGATTCACATAGTAGACAAGGCCCAAGAGCAAGTGGGAGCCTGAGGTAAAGAGATAAACACCTCAGACCCCATGAGACTTGTGCTCTGGGTCATTCTCTTAGCAGCCTTTCCCACTATGTATAACTCTCAGGGCAATGGCTATTGCCCTGTTGCCCTGAGGAACGTGACCTGAATGCCCAGATCAGCATCCTAACTCACAGCGAGACCCTGCCGTTGTTTGCATTTCTCCTTGTCTCTAGAGGCGTCCCTGGGCTTCTGCACAGGCGCTGCTCCTGCCTCGCTCTAGCTTCCTGCTCCCCGTCCTTTGGCTTGTTGCTGTAGGTTCGCTCTCCTTTCCTTCTCCTTAAGATTGGATTCGAGGCTCCCTCTGTGCACCTCTTACTGTTGTGTGGCAAATTTTCTCCCCATTAAAAGGCATAAACAGGGCTGGAGAGATGGCCTAGCGGTTAAGCGCTTGCCTGTGAAGTCTAAGGACCCTGGTTTGAGGCTCGGTTCCCCAGGTCCCACGTTAGCCAGATGCACAAGGGGGTGCACGCGTCTGGAGTTCGTCTGCAATGGCTGGAAGCCCTGGTGCACCCATTCTCTCTCTCTCCCTCTATCTGTCTTTCTCTCTGTGTCTGTTGTTCTCAAATAAATAAATAAATAAATAATTTTAAAAAAAAGGCATAAACAACTATGGCTGGCTTTATCAAAAGCAGACGGATCAACTCACAAGAGAAGGTGTGGGGAGGGTCATCAGAGCCCCACCCCTGAGAGTTAGGTGCCCCTGTACCAGCTGTGTACAATCATGCATAAGATCTCGTGACCTCATGGGGGAGATCGAGTATGTAGAGAGAAAACGTTCTAGGAACAAAGAGCTCCATTGAGGTGGTGTCTGTGGAGTCTCCATGATCTGTGAGTAAGCCCTCACCCCAAAGCTGAGGGACAAGTATCCAAGGAGTAATTTTGATCCAGGAATCTCCATCAGAGTGGTTGCTCTGGGGACCCCTCATTCCTATATGTTCTGTAAGTGACCCCCCCCCCAACAAACTCATTGGTTCACTGAGCTGGTAGTGTTATAATCATACTTTGGTCTGCTATCTGAGCCCTATTTTAGGTGAAGATGTATGTCTGCATCTCCCCAGGAGAAAAGCTTCCTGTGACAATTACATTTCATACTAATTATTCTGTTGACATCACATGTTCACACATCTGTCTTCCTTTCTAGACCATGAGCTCGTTGGGAGTAAGGACTTAAGTGGTTTTTTTACTGCAGTGCCAGCAATTGAACTCAGGGCCTGGTGCATGTGTTTGCTCAGCAAGTGCTCTACCACTGAGCTACATTACTAGACTTGTTTACAAAAAAAAAACAAACAAAAAACCCCACTATTTTTATTTATTTGCAAGCAGAGAGAGAGAGAGAAAAGAGAAAGAGAGAGAGAGGATGGGTGGGCTAAGGCCTCTAGCCATGACAAACTCCAGATGCATGTGCCACTTTGTGCATCTGGCTTTACGTGAGTACTGAGGAATCAGACCTGTGTCCTTAAGCTTTGCAGATAAACTCCTTAATCACTCATTCATCTCTCCAGTCCCTGAGACTAAATTTTATTCATTGTTGAATGAGTTGTTTTTTTTTTTTTCCCTGTGACAGAAAACCTGACAGAATCAGAGGAAAAAGAATTTGTTTTGGCTCAGCCCATCATGGGGGGTGGGAGGGCAATGGGATGGAAGGCGCACCTTCTGTGGCATGGGGGGGTTGCTTGCAGCATGGCTTACCCACATCTTGGTGAACTAGGGGGGAGCTTGGACTAGAATGGGACTGGGCTATGATCCCTAAGACCCAACCTCTAGCGATCACCTTCCTCCAGCAAAGTTCACCTCCTAAAGATTTCATAACCACCCAAAAGAGCACCACTAGCTTGGGACGAGGTATTCAAACAAGTGAGACTCTGTGAGACATCTCACATTCAGAACATAAGCAATCGTATCCTCCACCAAGATAACACTCCATAGGATCCCATAACTACTTACTGAAGGACTGTGTGAATGAACCCATCTTCCTTACAGCTTGGCCCCAATCATGCTGCTTCTCCTCGGCTTAGAACAGAAATGCAGTCTTGTTGGGATAAATTAACCTCAAGACTACTGTGCTGAGCATCTAACTCTGGGCTTAATTTCTAACCACTTGTTTGTGGGGGATTTTTTGTAATAAATTAATAAATTAGCATCATCTGGCTATATTGACAACTTTCACTTTACTGGCATAGAGAAATCCTTTGTGGGTGCTGGAGAGATGGCATAGTGGTGAAGGCACTTGCCTACAAAACCTAATGACCCAAGTTCAATTCCCCAGTACCTACATGAAGCCAGATGCACAAAGCAGTGCATGCATGTGGTGTTTGATTGCAGCAGGAGGAGACCCTTGTGCACCCTTTCTCTCTGTGTGACTGTCTCCCTTCTTTACCTCTCTCTGCTTGCCAATAAATAAATACTTTAAAAAATAAGTCCTTTGTAATTGTTCCATTGTGAAATTTGAAGAACGAATTTTAAATGTCTCTGCTTTGTTTTCAAATGCCAGGATAGATCAGAACACTATGAAGACAGATTAGAAATTAATTTCATAATTAAGGAGCAGTCACTTAAGAGCTCATGGGGTCCAGAGCTTCCATTTATTCCCCTGCTGGCTTGGTAAGGCGTCATGACAGTGTTCAGTCTATAGTAAGTTCCTTATAAATTCAAGTGGTTCACTTCACACTTTATCTTGATATGACTTCCCCAGTGTGCTCCTCCTTCAAGCACTGACCTGAGGAACTTGACCTCAAACTCCAGAGGATGGAGGGCAGAGCGTGGAGAGTTAAATCATTTCTGAGAAAGAGTTTGGTGCTCCTCCTCTCCCGCATGCTCTGAGCTTTGACCTTTCTTAGACTTCAAGCCAATTCAACAAGTGGCTGTTGTGAATCTTCTGTGAATCCAGAACAGCACTGGTCCCATCCATGGTGTAAAATCTCACAGTGCTTCCAGTTATGGACAAGCTTCAATGTCTACCATCATTGCTTGCTTAGGAAGTGCTACCAAGTGTCCCTTAAATTCATGTTCATACCATTGGCTGGTTTCCAGGCCCTTAAATGTGCACTAACATTGTATCTCTGCTCCTTTTTGTCACCACTGAGAGTGGACATCAGAGACATTGCAGCCTATACAGTCGTCTCTACAGCAGAGTAAGCAAGAGTCCACAACATACATGCACTACTTGTTCACATGTATTTGTGTGTGTGCATGTGTGTGGGTACATGTGGGGGGTGCACATGTATGCACCCGTGTGTAGAGTCTAGAGGTGGGTGTTAGGTATCTTCCTTCATCACTTTCTATCTTATTTGTTGAGTCACTGAACCTGGAGCTCACAGTTGATTTTTTGTTTTTTGAGGCAAGCCCAAGAGACTGGCTTTTTTTTCCCTAATGTGTGAGAAAGAATAAGAGAGAAAGAATTGGCATGTCAGGGCCTCCACTCCAGCCCCTGCAATCAAACTTCAAATGCATGTGCCCCCTTGTGAATGTGTGCATCCTTGTATCCTTGCATCATTTGTGCGTCTGGCTTATGTGGGATCTGGAGAGTTGAACATGAGTCCTTAGGCTTCACAGGCAAGTGTGTTATCCACTAAGCCATCTCTCCAGCCCTGGAGCTTACAGTTTTGGCTACATTATCTACACAGCAAATCGTGGATATCAACCTCCCCAGTGCTGGGATTGCAGGTGCCCTCCATCATGTGTTTTTTAAAAATATTTTATTATTTATTTGGCAGAGAAAGAGGGAGAGAGAGAATGGGTACGCCAGGGCCTCCAGCCACTGCAAACGAACTCCAGATGCAAGCGCCCCCTTGTGCATCTGGCTAACGTGGGACCTGGGGAATTGAACCTTGGTCCTTTGGCTTTGCAGGCAGATACGTTAACCACTAAGCCATCCCTCCAGCCCATTGTCTGATTCTGTGGACCTGAACCCAGGTCTTCATGCTTGTGCAGCAAGCACTTTACCAACTGCCCAGCCCCTATAAATGCATTGTTAAAAATTAAATTTACAAAATATATTCCAGCCTCATGTGGCAACAAAATCAATGGAAGAGTCTGAGGAGCTCACAAGCTTTTGAGGAGCTAAGGAACAGTTCCAGTTTGTTTTGCTGTAGACTGTTTTGAAAGTCAAATGTATGCCACAAGTTTAGGCTTCAGCTTAAAACTCACACTTCAGATAAATCATAGAGCATGCCTGCAAGTCATGTGTCAGATTTCTCCTGCTGTGGCTAGCTATTGTGAAGTGGGCTGGATGGGGATTAATTAACTTCACCAGGTATTATGCAATACTGTGCAGTGAGGGGAACCAAGGATACAGCTTGAATGTGAGGGTTGGAATCTTGGTGGATTTCTGAGTCCATTGGAGTTATATAAATACCACCCTCCATTTGCATAGGGACAAACTAGCATCAGCTGTAGAAGGGAGAAGAACATTAGCTTTCCCTTTGGCAAGCTCCTGCGAGTGCTTACTGAGATTCCACGTGTTGCGGGCTCCTAGTTTAGATGCTGGCTGACTGGGGTGTTGAGTGCAGGGACAGCATACATATGGTCATTTGTGCTCAGCTCTGTGTGAGGCAGGACAGCCTCTTTTGTGTTTGTTCCCCTTTTTGTGGACACACAAATCCCCTGTTGCATGTTGATAGACATGTGAGTTTGGTGGCCGCTTCTTTCGAAGATGGTGACTGGCAGAGCTAGAACAAGAGAGATTTGAGGTCAGAGGAGGAGACATGAGGAAAACGGTAAGCACAAACCTAAGGAAAGGGTGTAAGAGGAAATGACACGTTCATCGGAGAAGGAAACTCATGGTGGTGTTATGATAGTGGGCATGTGCCCAGCTGTCTGTAGGCTGGCTCATTTGGTAACATGCTTATTGTACAAGCATAAGGGCCTGAGTGCAGATTCCCAGAACATGTGTAAAATACCTGGGCCTGGTGGCGCGTGTGCATAATCCTAGTGCTAGGAAGGCAGAGGCAGGAGGCTCCCTGGGGTGTGGCGGCTGAGTAATCTAGGCAAATTGGTAACCTGTGCATTCAGTGAAAGACCCTATCTAAAAATAAAATGTGGAAAGCAACTGAGGAAGACACCACTGAACTCTGGCTTCTGCATGCATGTAGGCACATGTGCTCCTGACATGCCTATGAAACCACATACCTAAAAGCACACATATACACACACATATATGTATATACATACATATATATACATATATATACATACATATACATATATATATATGTATGTATGTCTGTGTATACACACACACACACACACACACACACACACACAAATGTCTACAGGCAGTAATTTGATCCAAGGTAAAACAGAGACATATCTTCTGGTACTTAAGGCTGATTGGGGGAGGAAGTAAAAACCTATTAACTAAAAATGCTAGAAAGAAGCCAGAATTCAAGGTTTAAGGGACAAGCATTAGTTGGGGGGGCAGGCTACAGATGTGGACAAATCCTCTTAAGGAAGCATCAGCAAATATGTGACCAAAACAGGACCTTAGTCAGTGTGCGTCCATTGGCCAACATGAGCTAGACCTATGTCTGGGCTGCGGGACTGAGCCGAGTGTTCCTACCAAGGTGGGTATAAGCGTGGTGGCAAGACAAAATGTACGTGCTCTGCCTCCCCTTGGGGCTGAGATATAATGACGAATGGCAGAGTGTTCTACCCATAGCAGGCTCAAAGCAGGTGGGGAGGCACACACATTAAAATAAGTAACATAACAAGTTTATATATACAGAGGTTATGCCTATGTGGTAAGGTACCATGTACCTTTTTAAAAATATATTTTATTTAAAATTATTTATTTGAGAAAGAGGCACAGAGGCAGATAGAGAATGGGTGTGCCGGGGCCATGAACTGCTGCAAATGAACTCCAGATGCACGCAACACCTTGTGCATCCTGGGGAATTGAACCTGGCTCCTTTGGCTTTGCAGGAAAGTACCTTAACCACTCAGCCCTCCCTCCAGCCTCCATGGACCTTTCCAATTCCTAACACACTTCCATTTCCAAAAAGAAAAATACTATACACATGAACACTGAAAGGGGAATCTGCCCAGTTCACACTCTCTGCAGCCATCCTCCTGTTCTTTGTGTTTGCCTCTGAACAAGGCATTCCATCTGTGTGAAGGACTTTCAGCAATCTGAGGACTGGCAGGAAAAGTTGAAGGGAAGTGGGAGCCCCGGGCGCGTCATCACGGCATCTCCACAGCCCTGCTGCCGATTGCCCGCCAACATTGACCATCTTCCTCACTGGCACAGCTCCAAATTTGGTTTGGAATCTACTCCTTCCTGAAATGACAGGAGAGTTGTTGCTACTTCCCAGCTGTGCTCCAAGGTAAATCCTAATCCATCTAAGCCAAAATGACACGCCTGCTCCATCTTGCTTGGGGTTTGTATAGGAACAAACTTGCCAGTTATACTAAGTGAGAGAAGCTTCTGTTCAGATGGCAGTGGCCGCTGGGGAGACTCAAAACTCATTAAAATACTGAGAAGAGGGCTGGAGAGATGGCTTAGCGGTTAAGCGCTTGCCTGTGAAGCCTAAGGACCCCGGTTCGAGGCTCGGTTCCCCAGGTCCCACGTTAGCCAGATGCACAAGGGGGCGCACGCGTCTGGAGTTCGTTTGCAGAGGCTGGAAGCCCTGGCGCGCCCATTCTCTCTCTCTCTCCCTCTATCTGTCTTTCTCTCTGTGTCTGTCGCTCTCAAATAAATAAATAAAAAATTAAAAAAAAACATTAAAAAAAAAATACTGAGAAGACAGGAGTGTGTTCAGCACTAAGCGAAACATCTCTATCATGCCCTCCACAGCTCAGAGACCATTTTGGAAAAGGGAGTGGAGAGAATGTAAGAGCCAAAGGGAAGAGGAAGACTGTTTGCAATAGTACCTTCCAGACACAAAGTGACCATGGCACTCATGACCTATAAATAAGAGAGGAAACACTGATGACATTAAAATCAATGAGAGACTAATTGGAAGAAGGGACTCAGTGGCGGGGGTAGAGGAGAGGGAGAAGGAAGGGTGGAGGGAAGGGATTACGATCATGGTCTGTTTGTATGGAGGTTGTCAATAAAAGTTAAAATGAAGGAATAAAGTTGTCATCTATGATAACTAAAGAGTTGTGACAAAAGCAGGGTGTGGTGGCACATGCCTTTAATCCCAGCACTTGGGAAGCAGAGGTAGGAGGATCACCATGAGTTCGAGGCCACCTTGAGACTACATAGTGAATTCCAGGTCAGCCTGGGCTAGAACGAGACCCTATCTCAAAAGAAAGAAAGAAAGAAAGAAAGAAAGAAAGAAAGAAAGAAAGAAAGAAAGAAAGAAAGAAAGAGAGAGAGAGAGAGAAAGAAAGAGGAAAGGAAAGGAAAGGAAAGGAAAGGAAAGGAAAGGAAAGGAAAGGAAAGGAAAGGAAAAGAAGAAAAGAAAAGAAAAGAAAAAAGAAAAGAAAAGAAAAGAAAAGAAAAGAAAAGAAAAGAAAAGAAAAGAAAAGACAAAAGAAACGAAAAGAGTTGTGACAAAATCTCCAGGGGGCTCTAGAAAGGTTCCCTCCCCCCAAAAGAGACACACCTGCAAATGCAGCTTCTTGTTCCGCTGGGTGTGCTGTGTGAAGGAGGAGGAGGAGGCAACAGCCAACTTCAGCCAGGGAAACCTGGCTGGGGACAAGGGTGACGCAGGCAGGTCAGCAGAAAGGTCAGGATTTGGACGGCAATTTTGAGCCAGTGGATTTAGCTATCTTGTATAATTTCTAGTCAACTTCAGTTGGTTTTGTTTCTTCTCCTGTAACCAAAATTATTTTGTGTGTATATGCGGGGGAGTGGTTTTAAGGTAGGGTCTTACTCTATCCCAGGCTAACCTGGAACTTTCTGTAGTCCCCAGCTGGTCTGGAACCCACAGCAATCTTTCTACCTCTGCCTCTCAAGTACTAGGATTAAAGACATGTGCCACCATACCTGGCTTCTAAACTTATTTACTTACTTGCAAGGAGAGAGAAAGAGAATTGGCTATGCCAGCACCTCTAGCCACTGCAAATAACTCCAGACCCATGGCACATTTTGTGCATCTGGCTTTACATGGCTATTACGGAATCAAACCTGGGAATTTAGGCTTTGCAGGCAAGCACCTTAGCCACAGAGCCATCTCTCCAGCCCCACTACTTTTTTTTTTTTTAACTGAGACACTGCTTTTGACCATGTGTGCGGTGAGCACGTATGCATGCATGTTTATGTGTGTGTAGACACACATGTGTGTACATATGGCAACTGGAGGACAACCTTGGGTGTTATGCTCAAGAACATCATCTACCCCTTTTTTTATGCATGTGCACAGTATGTGTGGTGCGGTGGGTATGGGATACACAAGTGTACGTGCTGACGCACTGCCCCGTGGGGTCGTCTCCTCCATCACTCACCTGCCTGTCTCTTTCCTTGTGATGGATTCTCTTACTTGCTGTTCTTGAGCCCCAATGACTCTCCAGTCTCCACTCCCTACAGGACGAGGGTCACAGACACGTGTGACCATGCCCAGCTGTTTACGTGGGTCCTAGAGAGTCAAACTCAGGAAATATCAAGTGGCCCATGCTCTCAAACTTGCACGGAAAGCACACTTAACCACTGAGCTAACTCTTCAGCCCACCATCTTCTTGAGAAAGGGTCTCATTGGCCTGGTGTCCACTAACGAGGCTACACTACTAGCCAGCCAGGCAACTCCAGGCTCCTCCCGCGTTATTCTTCCCAGCACTGGGGTTATGAATGTGCGTTACCACACATGGCTTTTTTTTAAATACATTTTTTAAAATTTTATTATTATTATTTATTTATTTGAGAGTGGTAGACACAGAGAGAAAGACAGATAGAGGGAGGGAGAGAGAATGGGCGCGCCAGGGCTTCCAGCCTCTGCAAACGAACTCCAGACGCGTGCGCCCCCTTGCGCATCTGGCTAACGTGGGACCTGGGGAACCGAGCCTCGAACCGGGGTCCTTAGGCTTCACAGGCAAGCGCTTAACCGCTAAGCCATCTCTCCAGCCCCCACACATGGCTTTTCGACATTGGTTCTGGAGATCAAACTCAAGGCAAGCACTTGAAATGCCGAGCTATTGTCATACTGTGCACCCCATTTCTTTTTAACTTTGTAAAGATAATTTTCATACATGTACCTAATGTATTTAGATCATAATCCTCCCTCATTACCTTCTTTTGTCTGCCTTCTTTCTTCCCTCTTCCACTGAATACCCTTTTCTTTCTAGCTATTCTATTTATCACTTTTGTTTGGCTCTCTTCCGTATTCATGACTAAATGTTGGTAGGTAATCCCAATAGTATGCTGGTGCAATGGTTTGATTCAGGTGTCCCCCATAAACTTAGGTATTCTGAATGCTGGGTTCCCAGCTGATGAAGATTTGGGAATTAATGCCTCTTAGAGGCAGTGTATTGTTGGGGGTGGGCTTGTGGGTGTTATAGCCAGTGTCCCCTTGCCAGTGTTTGGCACACTCCTGTTGCTGTTGTCCACATGATATTGCCCAGGAGGGGGTGTCCACTCTTTGCTCATGCCATTGTTTTCCCCTGCCATTGTGGAGCGTCTCCTTGAGTCTCTAAGCCAGAAGAAACCCTTCGTCCCCAAAGCTGCTCTTGGTCAGATGACTTCTGCCAGCAATGCGAGCCTGACTGCAACAGCTGGTCTTGTGTAGGTGATGACAGCCTCTGTGACGTCATGAATGCGATGGCCACTTCATGTCCAGAGACAGTGTTTCAAAGCCCTCTTCCCCACACTTTGGCTATTACATTCTTTCTGACCCCCTTCTATAGTATCCCCTGAGCCTTGGAGGGTGTGATAGAATTGACCCAGTGCCTAGCACTCAGCAATCACTTAGTCTTAGCACTTTGGTGAGTTATGAGTGTGCCCAGTGGTCACCACCACCTTTAAAAAACAATTAAAAAAAACAAGCTTTTCTGACCAAAGATGATAGTAGCAGAAATATATGGGCATAAACATAAATACTTAGAGGACAACCTGGTAGGCACAACATGTCCATTTAGTCAAACAACAGTAGTAGCTTCCCTCCTCCCGTGGCCTGTGACCTCCCAAGCCCTCGGCTTTTAATTAAGTGTTCAGTACCAGGCATGAATTCCCTCCATGAAGCAAGCCTCAAATCCAGTCACAGAGTAGTTTGTTAGCCCCATAACTATCACGCTACTATTGCCCCAGTGGGCACATCTTGCCTGGCTGGTGGGTTTTATAGCTCGCTAGATAAGAGCGTTAATGACTCTTCTCCGTCAGCAGCCTGTGTAGTGGTGTAGTTTTCTAGCGCTGTAACAGGTAGGTAGCAAATGAACCTCAGGCTCATTTCCAGCTTGTTTTCTTGGTGTCCTGCCACTGAAGTGTGTGGTTTCTTCAGCAACAGTTCAACCAAGGGTGTTGGCAATATCCTCAATTATGGGGTGGGGAGCTCACAACCCTCCTAACAAATTGTTTCTTTTTAAGGTGCAATCTTTCTCAGCTAGAATCTGTTCAGCAGCTATCAGTGGGATAGAATGGGACTTGACTCTTCTTGCTGTGGGACTTTGCCTGAACCCAGAGATTCATCAAACCTGCGAAAGCTGAGCCTCTCACCTGTTCTTCGCCTAGCTGCCAATCAAATGGTTTACGGCTATTTCTCCTTTTCCCAACTGTGCCATGTTTTCCAGACATTCCAAGTGTCCCTTTCCTATTCTTGAACACAGAGCTTGGCAGCATGGGCCAAGGATCAGGAAGTGGTCTAGTCAGGAAGGCAGTTCTGCCAGAAGTTTCACAAAGAAGAGAGGCTTGACTGCATCTATGCAATGCACTTCAGGTGATTTCACGGGAATTTTATGGGTGCTTTGGTACAGTTTTCAGCTTACATGTTTGTTTGGGAATTTGTGCCTATGGAAATTTCTGTGCTTGGCTCCACATATTCATTTGCCCACAGGTGTTGAAAGCATGCTGACAGACATTCACATCAGAGGTACCCCATTGCTATTCTAGGCAAGTAAAGAGGTACATGATTATGCGTGATTTATGCCAATCTACCAATTTGGAATTTTTTTCTTCTTTCAGGACTCCGTAATAATACTATGACTCATTGAAAGGGTTGATATCTGTTTAGACACTTTGACAATAATATCTACCTTTCTAGTCACTGTTTTGAGAGCATCCTAGAATATACCATTTTATAAAGCAGAGAAAGATGGCACTCTTAAGTGAATGGAGGGGCTGGGATGCAGGTCAGTTGGTAGAGTATTTGTTATGTCCACAAGGCCCTGAATTTGACCTTTTTTGTGATGGTTTATACTGATTGTCAACATGACAGGACCTGGAGTCACCTAAAAACAGAGTCTCTGGGCATGCTTCTGGGCAGTTATCTAGATTAGGTGAACTGAGGTGGGAAGCCCTATCTTGACTGTGGGCAGCACCAATCCATGGGCCAGATCCTGGACGCGATCAAAAGGGGAGTGCTGGCTGGGCAGCAGCTTTCACCACTCTGCTTCCCGACCTGCAATGTGGCCAGCTGCTTGCGGTTCCCACTGCCATGTCTTTCCTGCCATAATGGATGATGATAACCTTGAACTGTAAATGGAACCAAATAAACCCTTCCTTCCTTAAGTTGCTTCTTGTCAAGCATTTGGTCACAAAAAAGAGAAAGTAATTAATGCACCCAGTGCTGCACAAACCCATCATGGGGGTACATGCCTATCATCCTAGCACCTGGGAGATGGAGGCAGAAGGATCAAGGAGTTCAAGGACATCCTTAGCTAACATAAGGAGTCAGAGCCCAGTGCCTTGGATACATGCTATCCTGTCTCAGAGGGAGAGAGAGATAGATAGATGATAGATGATAGATAGATAGATAGATAGATAGATAGATAGATAGACAGACAGACAGAGAGAATGGAAATGTATCAAAGAGCCAGAAAGAGTCTTCAATGCAAACATTTCCTTTACAGTCATGTTCATGCAGTAACTGTTTATTCTAGCTGCTTAGACAAGAACTTTGGACAGAAACAAGAGCAGTTGTTAATCAGAATTCTTATTTTCATAAGAAGGTTGTACTAGGGAAAATAGGTGAAGATGTGGAAACCCTTGCTCATACAGCTCCTGTAATATCTATATAAATGAATACCATGCTTTCATAGATGTCATTAACAGCACACGGTGATGCCAAGAGTCCCACAGACAACCCACAATAGCATGCACCCTCTCAACTGTCAACCAATCACCAGTTCAGACAAAGTTTTCATAGCGACATCTCTCTTCAGTGAGCAGTATCTAGAGGGAATGCATTATCCCAAAACCAGAAAGCAAAAACACAGTTGTGATTCAATGGAGCACTCCAAGTTTGCAGACTTTCATCATTCATAGCCCGCAATGGCCAGACATTTGATTGGAAGCAAGTCGTCTAGGTGAATATATTTGACCATCAAATGACATTGATGTTTCTCCTTTTGGGAAGTTTTCATGGACACCATGAATGCAATCAATGTCAGCCATGGGGTCACTGAGAAGGAAGTGGAATCATTACCACCGCCAGTCCAGTGGAGGCGTTCCCTGGGGGGGGGGGGGGATTATAGCAAGATACTAGTCATATGACCTCTGATGGCTTGAGTTTTAGAGGGAAGCTGGGCCCAAAGGTAAGCCCTTGAAGGAACAGTAAGTCTCAGCCTATCTATGGAGGACTGAAAGAGAAGGGAGGGCTGGGGAGATGGCTCGGCTGTTAAAGCATTTGCTAACATCCCGGGTTTGATTCCCAGTACCCACATAAAGCGAGATACACAAAGTGGCACATGCATCTGGAGTTTGTTTGCAGTGGCAAGAGGTCCTTGTGTGACCATTCCCTTTCTCTCTCCCTCTTTCTCTATCACCCCAACCCTTTTTACCTCTGATTCCCCATCATCCCACACCCAGCCATCACACCTGTGAGCCAAAGACCTGAGGCATGTGTCACTATAAAATCCTTTTGCTGTTACAATGGCCCCTCAGTCCTGAACATGCTGTGCAGGCCGAGACCATGACTGTCCTTCCCGGGGGGGGGGGGGGGGTGGATGGCAGCCTGTGGCTGGAGCTTGTCAATAATCTGTAAGAGCTGATATCCTTCAGGCATCCAAGGTACTTACTGCTCCCAAGTTTCCAAAAGACAGGATTTGCACACCAGCTTTCCATCCCGCATTTGTATGCCAGCCCCACAGAGCCTTCCTCAAGTGGCCGTCTTATTATATATTGTCTTGGCTCTGCTTTCTGCCCTGGTTGTTCCAGCTTTCCCCCCTTTTACATTATTCATAGCTTTTATTTCTCACTTAGCAATTTATTTTAAATTGTATTCATGTTTTACATCCACTTAACCCCACTTCTTATCTTGAAAAGAATGACTGCTCTGGAGTGACCAGAGTTGGAAGAAATAACAAATTATCAGTATTGTACTTTAAAAAGTACCTTAATTTAGTGTGTGTGGGGTGTGTGTGTGTGTGTGTGGTTTCCAGTAGCTGCAACTGAGCTTGCCACTCGCCTTTAGTTGTCAATCTTGGCTGCACAGTGGTACCATCTGGGAAGCTATGAGACATCCTGGGGCCTGGGTCTCAACTCCAGGGATGCTGTTTAAGTTGGCTGGGGGAAAGACATAAGTATTGGGAGTTTCAGACTCTTCTGAATGATTCTAATGTGTGGTCAGGGAGGAGAATCATAACTGAGCAATGCTGTCTAGAACCCCTCTACTTCCTGTTTGAGCACAAATCTTCCTAGCAGAATTCTTTGTTAGTAAGAGAGGCTGGGTTGAAATCCTTGTCCCTTCACTGTGTAACCCTGGGCAGTTCCCTCTATCTCTAAGCTTTCTCATTACAGAAGACATCATACTCGGGCCTGGTGAGGCTGGAGATGGCCCTGTGTATCTCCCCACATATTAGGCTCTGGGGCTAGAACATCAGAACGGAACTTTTTTGTTACTGTGAACCTGATGAGGAGCCACTTAATTGAGGAAAGGTTTATTTCAGCCAACATTTCAAGGTCACAGAACATCACAGTAGGGAAGGCTTTTCAATTTTATTCATGTTTTATACCTGTTTAACCCTGCTTCTTATCTTGACAAAAACGACTGCTGTGGAGTGACCAGAGAAGGAAGAAATAGCAGATTATTAGCAGGGCCTTGAGGCAGCTGATCACCCACATTCAGTCCATGGTGAGGACGTGAGCACAGATGCTCATCCGTTTACTGCTTAGCCAGTCCAGGACCCGGGCCCAGGGAACAGTGCTCCTCCCAGTTAACCTAACCATGATAATCCTTCACAGGCATCCCCAGAGGCTAACCTAATCTAGAGGATTTTTTAAAATTTGTTAACTGGAATCAGAAAGAGAGAGAACCAGCATGCCAGGGCTTTTAGCCACTGAAATGAACTCTAGACACTTGCCCCCCTTCTGCATCTGGCCAATGTGGGTCCTGGAGAATCAAACCTGGGTCCTTTGGCTTTGCAGGCAAGTGCCTTAATGGCTAAGCCACTCCTCCAGCCCTAGATGATTCTTTTCTAATTATTTTTATTTTTATTTATTTATTTGAAAGCAACAGACATATAGAAGGATAGAGAGAGAAAGAAACACAGAGAGAAAGAGAGGGAGAGAATGGGCTCACTAGGGATTCCAGCCACTGCAAATGAACTCCAGACGCTCGCGCCCCCTTGTGCATCTGGCTTAATGTGGGTCCTGGGGAATCAAGCCTTGAACCAGGGTCTTTAGGCTTTACAGGCAAGTGCTTAACCACTAGGCAATTTCTCCAGCCCCCTAGATGATTCTTCATAAACCTAGAAGCTTGTTTCCTAGGTGATTTGAGGTCCTGTCAAGTTGACAATATGAGCCATTAGCACCCGATATCAAGTCAGATGAAGAAATGGAACTAGTGAAGGATGCCTGTGGACGTGTAGGCAGGGATCCCCCATCTGTCGCCAGCGTGGGGCTGCAGCACTCACTAAAGAAGAAGAAGGAACAGGAGGAGGAAGAAGAGGAGGAGGGAGCAGGACCTCTTAGGGCTCCAGACCCATCTTCCCTAGCTTGTAGCTCTCCAAGCCTCTGTTCTGGGTATAAACAAGGTGCACACCACCATTGCTGACCATCAACACACACATCAACCAAGATTCTGACTTTCTTGAACTTCATTACTGGCTGTGGGGTGGTCCAGCTCAGGATTTTCCTCTGCCAGGCACTACTTGCATCCACAACCAGAGAGGGGACAGGAGCTCGCCTTCTTCTTCTGCACAGGAACTTTCAAGCTGGTGCCCCACAACATGAGGCAGAGGGCTGGGGAATGAGTACAGCAGATTGAAGCACATGGGCTGACCACTTTGTTAGAGAGGAGGGACAGAAACAGGAAGTCTCATTCCACCTTGGCAGCCTATTCTGTGATATCACGCTGTCTGTGTACAGTGTGTTTAAACGCTGAGTCTGGTGGGGTAAACCTGTCATTGCAGTTGCTATGGAGGCTAAGGCAGGAGGGTAACACATTTAAGGCTGCCTGGACTACAGAGTGAGTGCAAAGCCAGCCTGAACAACTTAGCAAGATCTGGTCTCAAAATGAAAACCACCATAAAAGGCTATGGATATAGCTTGGTGGAATGCTTGCTTAGTGTGTTCAAGGCCCTAGAGTCAACCCTCAGTGCAATAAATAAGTAATTAAAGAAGAAGAAATAGGGAATAGAAGAAGAAAGAGAAGACATCATAGCTAGCCACACTTTTTGTGACTCTCTAAGCCCGGGCTCTCCCAGGACACTGGTCCCTGGACTCCTTCCTTCTCTGCAAACATGTCACCTTCATCTCTCCTCCTCCCTCTGCCCTGCTGTTGTTCCCCATTGCCATGACTGCTACTTACAGTTAGATTGCTTATTTGTCAATTATTTACTAGACAATGAGATTCCTGAGGGATGGATTCTGCTTGTCTTTTTATAGCTCTGTTCCAGCACTTAAAACAGTGACTGGCAATTTAAAGGGCAGAACAATTGAGAAAGTGAGTGAATGGACAAATGAACCTTGGGAAGTAGGGTATTTAAGGTCCTAGACAATATGGCCCCAACCTTGTATTTGTCCCTTTCGCATTGTTATCATCAAAACACCTGTCAGAAATGAGCTGAGGACAAATTTATTTGGGCTTACATTTACACAGGATTACAATCCGACTGGTCCTTCATGTCTTTGTCTCTGCAGTCCAGTGTGACCCAGCTCAGATCATGGTGGTGGGAGAACATGGGGGAGACTCCTCACATCACGGTAGACCAGGAAACAGTGCAATAAGTCAGGGCCCAAATCTAACCTTCAAAAACCCACCCCAGTGACCTGCTTCTGCAGCCTACCTCCTAAAGGCTCCCCAGCCTCCCCAAACAGTGCTACCAGCTAGCGAGCAAGTGCCCAAAACACGATCCTATGGGAGACACTGACTATTCAAACCATAACACAGAGCTGACCGGCCCATGCCTCCTACCTGGCCCTGCCTCAGTCTTCTCCATAGTATTTACTGCCTTCTGACCAACTTAGCATTTTTTAATCATTCCCAAGGACACGAACTCCATGAAGAAAGAGACCATTGCTTTTGGTTATAGCTTGATTCCAGAGCTAAGTAAATAAAGAAGCACCTACATTGTTTCCAATCTTTGGAAAAGGTGTTTTCTAAGAATGTCTCCTTTGTGACCAGCCTCCATTCTAACTCTTTTGTTTTCCCTTTATGAGAAACTGCTTTTGACCATAGTGCTCTGTGATATGATAAAGCAGTGAGTGTTCACATTATCCCTAAAAACTGTTCCCACTTATCTTCTTTATTTGCTCACTTGATGTTTGACCTCCCACAATTCCTTTCACTAAAAGCCCAGTTTTCCTGCTGCCCTTAGCAGGAAGTACATTCTTCTTTTCTGCATTGCCACCATAGTGCCTCTCAAGGTGGTACTTAGATCCCAAGGAGAGGAGACAGCCAGCTCTATGGAGATGATGTCAGTGAGGTGGGAACATCAACATCCAAAGACTGCAGCAAGGTTGCTGCCACCTTACTTAGGTTGACACAAGACATCAGCATCTTCCTGTACTCGGTGGAGTCCACTTTCAACCCTGGGAAGCAATCCCTCTTTTATCTTTAAGCTCTGGAGAATTCCAAAACCAGCTACAGCTGGGGCTGTACGCAAGCTGCCGCTCCCACACTTACCCTCCCCCACCCAGCCTCCCAACTCCTAGGGGATTCTTTCAGACTCCTCTCCATCTTCCTTTCCTCCAGGAAAAGCGCATTCTGGAAAAATCTCTCAGCTTGTAGGAAACTCTGAGCCTCTCAGAATCAACGTTCTCCCTGTACTGTTCATTGGGTTTCCTGGAAGTTATGGGCATTTCAGCCCATTCAAACGCCTGGGCTGGAGACAGGAGTTGCCCCTGTGAAAATAGACCATGAAATTGGGATCACTGAGAGAAACCTTTAAACATTTTTTCCCCATACTTTCTCCCCAGCCTCTCCATCCCCACTCCCCAGCCTCTCCACCCCCAATTTTTAAGGGAAGCATAAGAGGCCATCAGGGATGTAGGAGGATAGTTCTATTTTCTTAAGATAAGTCTTATTTACTGGGCATGGGAAAAAGTGATGAGTGACAGGGCTTTGAGAGATGAAGTATTTTCAGATTTACAGATGACTCAAGGCAAGAAGGATTGTTTTATCTCCTTCAGAAGCAAATTTGATATCTTCATATTGTTATATCCAGTTTTGGGGTGGGAGGTGAGGGAGTTTGAGGCTGTAGCCCAGGCTGACTTATAATTCACTATGTAGTCTCAGGGTGACTCAAGCTCACAGTGATCCTCCTTCCTCTGCCTCCCAAGTGCTAGAATTAAAGGCGTGCGCCGCCATGCCCGGCATATCCAGTTTTTTTGAAATAGGACCTTGTTATGTATCCCAGGGTAGTTGGCCTCTTAACTCATGACCTTTCCATCTCAATCTCTCCAGTGCTGGCTGGGAGTATAGGCAAGAACTACCATACTTCATTTTCTTTCCACTTTTTTTTTTCTTCAGTTTTTTGAGGTAGGGTCTCGCTCTAGCTCAGGCTAAATTGCAATTCACTATATAGTCTCAGAGGGCCTCAAACTCATGACAATCCTCCTGCCTCTGCCTCCTGAGTGCTGGAATTAAAGGCGTGTACCACCATCCACTTTTTATGCTATAGCACACTTTCACATTTGTCCACACACAAGGTGTGTTCTCAGGGGGCATGTTTTTCAATGGTACTAAGCTTTACATGTTATCCTGTTTATTCACTCACTTATTCATTCATTCTGTCAACATATACTCATTCAGACATACATGTACTCACACACATATATCAATCATCACATGTTATGCACTGTTCTGGGCAGTGGGACACAATGGGAAAAAACAGGGATGCAAATTTCCTATTGTCACGGATCTTACATGTTGGTGAGGATGTCAGATAATAGGAAACATGCAGTATCATTGTAGATTAGACAAATGTTCTAATTTGGGGAGATGTACTTTGGTTGAGACATGTTTTCTGAGCTAAGACCTGGAGAATGAGAGTGGCAATGCTCAGAAAGAGCTGAGGCAGGGGACTATTCTAGGTAGAGGGTAAAGCAGGTGCAAAGGCTCCAAAATGAGTGACAAATTGATGTCTTTGAAGGACAATAATGGACCAGTGTGCCTGAAGCCAGCTGAGCTGGCTTCCCTGGGAGAAGGAAGGGCAGGGCTTTGCAGTTGCATTATGAGGAGATTTCCTGTTTTCTGCACAATTCTCTTGCGTTGTTGCATGCCTGAACATTCACTGATGCAAGAATTCTTGTACCTCAAATATTCCTGGCACCAACATTTCCTGGCCTAAACACAACACTGAGTTCACAGTAACTGGACATCTTTGCCTCAAAAAGCTTACTCACAGCCAAATAACACTCTTCAACATAGAAGACCTGAGGTCATTGCCAGCACATTCTTGAGTTCCATAAAGTACAGAGTGGAAACTAAACACAGCTTTTGACTCAATACTGCTGGTCTTGGGTAATGGGCATATATTCAGAAGAAATCATCCCATTCCAATAGTTGCCAAGACAACAGAGATGGCCTGCTGCACTAGCAGGTAACCCACTGGTCTTTCCTTTGTATCTCTTCTAGGTTTTATCATGCAACCAAATGTTTTCAAGGAAGAGTAAAGGAAAATAAAACCTAGCTCAGAATGATGTGTTGTGTTTTGGATTAATAAATTTGGATTCATAAGGTTATGCACCTGGCATAACCCCCATCAAATGCTCACTTGTGGTTAGTTGTAATTATTATTATCAGTTAGGAAGGACAAATCCTGGTCAATGCTAATGATATCAGGTGTTCAAGGACAAAGGCCTCTTAAGTTTTACTGGAATGAAATCTCCAGTCATTTTCCATAAGAAGGAAACAAGAACCTTCAAAATGTGCATAAAGGCATTTCCTCTGGAAGCTCAGAATGTTCCTGGATTTTCAAAACAAAGCAATTAGAATGCCATCATTAGACTTGGCTTCGTTTACTTGCTTGATTTCCTTCCATTCTTGGAGGTCAGAAGTGACTAGTATCTGAGTTGACTGAGAAAAAGAAATATATATATACATGTTTTAAACAAAATCTGACCCATTCCAGAGCTTTCTCAACAACAATCTCAGCTTAATTTAGAGAGGAAAGTCTTCTGGGACAGCACACTCTGTGACAGAAAGCAAACCAAAACCAACAGGCTCACTTGCCCCATTTGGCTCGGAGGAACACTGGGGGCAAGATTTGTGTCTGGCCTCTTGTCTTTTTAACTATGGCATGACAGAAGCCAACAGCAAATTTGCTCCCCTGCTCTATGGGGAAATGTGTCAAAACTTCAAGCAACTTTTCGGAGTCTTGCACAGGAAGCACTAGATCGCATGTGAGGGTTGCTCACTGAATGAACTCCTGAGTCTCCCTTTGTGAAGAACTGTCACATCACATAGAATAATGACATGGGACCTCTCACTTGCCTTGGGGTATATAGTGAGGATCTTATTATGCTGTATTGGATTCCTGATTAGAACCAGAGATAAAGGACTAGACAGATTTCCTTTCTAAAGTCCAGTTTTGTGTGCCATTTTCCAGCCTTCTATTATATTATGATTATTTTTGTCTCAAGTTCACTGGAGTTCTGTGTTATTCATCCTTGTATCTGAGTTATCATAGTGTCTGTGCTCAAGAAATACATGCTGAGTGAATACAACCTTGAGACACCGTCTTGCTGTCTGACCCAGGCTGGCCTCGAACTCATGATCCTCCTGCCTCTGCTTCCGGTGTACTAGCATTATGAACATATGTCCTCAGGCCCACCTTAACTGAATGAATTTAATCTTCTAAAAACTTTCTCAGATGAGGATCAGCTTTACAAACTCTAGGTTAGTAGCTTGGTGAGAATAAATACTCAAATCACTCATTTGTATAATATCCCTGTTTACTGTGACAAAGGTGAAAAAAAACAATGCATTCTTAGAAAATCATGCCAAGAGACAACAGGTCAAGGGAACATAAACTATCCTCAGCCCTAAGTCTGGTGTCTTATGATTCACTATGTCAAGCATCACCAGGATGTGTCAGCAAGGTTGCTTGCTGATGCCTAATCAGCTTATGTGGACATACATTCCAGCATATAAGCAATGGCAGGAAGAAGGTATAGGGTATGGGGAGGGGGGACAGGTGGGCTGTTCAAAGGTTGCTGGCTGATACCATATAAGGAGTTTCCTAGGCAACTGGCCAAAGGTCACAGGGCAAAGCCTAAGTTGGTGTGCCTGGCTTGGAGTGAGAGTGACCTCCTGTATTCCAGGGGTCCTTGCACCTTGTGGCTCCGACCCATCTACTGAAGGCTCCAGCCTGTGCCTGGCAGTGTCTGACAGTTAGTTGGCAATAAACACATGGCAGGGGACTACTAGTGTTGTTTGGCTTAATGGACATATTATGCCCACCAAATTATTCTCTAAGTACTTATGTTTATGCTCACATGCCAATGCTACTTAAGAAACTTTTTTTTTGCAGATGGTGATGACCACTGGGGTGACTTAAAACTCACCAAAGTGCTGAGAAGAAGTGACAATGGAGTGTTCAGCACTGAAACATCTCTATCACACTCTCCAAGGCTCAGGGACCATTGCAGAAGAGGTGGTGGAAAGAATGTAAGAGCCAAAAGAAGGAGAGGAGTGCTTGCAATGTTATCTTCCAAACACAAAGTGGCCTTAATATTCATGACCTCACAGTGGCTGATGCGACGTACACAAGACCTGCAGAATAGGAGGAGGAAAATAATGGCAACAAGACAGGAGAGACTAGTTGGAAAGAAGGAGGGATTCAGTGGAGGGGAGATTTGACAGAAAGAAAAGGAAGAGTTGTGGGAGTGGATCATGATCATGGCATCTTGTCTATATTTATGGAAGTTGTAAAAAAACAACTTAAACATATAAAGAAATGTTGATACCTGTAGAGCAAATGGGTGAATAACAGGGGTTGCTGTGACTGGAAGAGACTGGCCTCTGGCCTAAGGGGTCCAGTAGCATGATATTCAATCAACCTTGACAGTATACAGTTTTGCTTAGATGCACACTCCAGCCCATCCAGCAGACGGGCGTCTGGCATAGCTGAATGGCCAAAATGTCGTCCTATACTTATAAAAATTAGTCATTAGGGCTGGAGAGATTGCTTAGTGGTTAAGTGCTTGCCTGTGAAGTCTAAGGACCCCAGTTCAAGGCTAGATTCCCCAGGACCCACGTTAGCCAGATGCACAAGGGGGCATGCCCATCCTCTCTCTCTCTCTCTCTCTCTCTCTGCCTCTTTCTCTCTCTCTGTCTGTTTCTCTCAAATAAATAAATAAAAATGAACAAAAATTTAAAAAATAAATTAGTCATTAGACAACTGTGGCTCCTCAATATAAAAATCAAGGTTCCAAGTACAGTATCTTTCTATCTTTCCAGTTCCATCTCTCCAGCTTCACCCAGTAAGGAGGGAATCAGTATGTGGGCAGGGGCATCAGCTGGGGCAAGAAGGGTGAGGTGTGGCTGGGGTCCAAGTGCAGTTATGCACACATTTCTGACTGTATCACATCTATTTAAAGTCTAGTCACCAAGGACTATTTTATGCCTTTAAAGCCCTCAAATATTTGTTCAGAATCAAGTTACTCTTAGTTTCTGTATTAGTTACTTTTCCTGTGGTTGGTACAAAATTCCTGATAAAATCAACTTAATGTAGGAAGGATTTATTTTCATTCAGGGGATATAGTCCATCTAGCATAGCAGGGAAGGCGTGACGGTGTAACTGGCTTCGGGCCCATGGGCCCAGAGTCACAGGTCACATCACAACAGTAGACAACAAAAGAAGAGCCCAGACTGCAACCAGAGCAGATGCCATTTTCAAGGCCAGACCCCCAGTGACCAACTTCTGCTAGCTAGGACAAATTCCTAAAGGATCCACCACCTACCTAAACTATGATACCAAATGGGGACCGTGTTCCAGCACATGATTCCTATTAGGAATGTTTAACATTCAAACAACTTTAACAAATTTGATTATGACCTACCAGCCTCTAAAAGATAATAAAGATATTAGAGATGGGCAGCAGTCAGAAGTGACAGACAGAGATGGAAAACTGACCCACACAGAAGTCTGGGACTACTTAAAGGCAGTCAGTTCCAGGCACCTGAACTGACATTGAGGAAATCATTGCATTAACATAGGAATCATAATGACTAATAGTAATATGACTTCATTCAGACTCCAAATCAGAATAGTGTTAAATTGTTTTCTTCATACTCTAAGAATTTAAAAAAATAAGATTTTTTAATGTGATTGGTTTTATAAAGCTTTTCATTTAAAAATCTTGAAAAACTTTCCTTGAAGATATAACTCCTGAAATATATAGAAAAGTCAGCTATTAACTGCTTTCTAAAGGACTCCAGATAATCAAAGTTTTCCAGTATATGGTTTTATTTTCACTATATTTGCTAAATGTTGTTTTATGTTCTATCTTTCATTTTAATAGCCAACATAGAAAATGATTTTGGTTTTCTTCTCTGTCTTTGGATAAGCACTACACTTAGTTGTTACTTAAATAAACCTTGGTTGACTTTGAATGGCTCCATCTAGATATATTTTTTAAATCTCCTCACCCCTGTTCCAGATAATGAAATCACAGCATCCTATCTATTTTTAGTCTCCATTGGGAAGTCAGCAACAGTTCCCTGATCTTTCTCTAACATATTTCAATTCTTCATAGAAACACTGGTTTTGTGTATGTCAATTCAATTTTCTATAACCTGGATGCACTTATCTGACTGATAAATCATCTTTCACTTTTAACTAATAAAGCTCTCCCAAAGCCAACTAAAGAGAGATCAAATTTTTAGATCTCTTAAAAATAAAGGACAGTGATGCCAGGTGTGGTGGCACACACCTTTAATCCTAGCACTCAGGAGGCAGAGGGAGGAGGATCACTGTGAGTTCGAGGCCACCCTGAGACTACATAGTGAATTCCAGGTCAGCTGGGCTAGAGTGAAACTCTACCTTGAAAAACAAAAATAAATAAATAAATAAAATAAAGGAGTGCCTGGCGTGGTGGCGCACGCCTTTAATCCCAGCACTCAGGAGGCAGAGGTAGGAGGATTGCCGTGAGTTCGAGGCCACCCTGAGACTACATAGTGAATTCCAGGTCAGCCTGAGCCAGAGTGAGACCCTGCCTCGAAAAACCAAAAATAAAAAAAAATTTAAAAAAAGTAAATAAAGGAGAGTGGATGATCTCCCAATGCTGTACTGGTCGGAGCTGGCCTCAGCAAATTCTCGTCCAAGACACTGATAGGACTCGGGAGAGGAGGAGACTCTCTGGCCTTCCTCAGCTCCAGTCATGGTAACAAGAAAAGAAGGAAGTACCGCTGAGCACCCACTATGTGCCAGGGGCTGAGAGTGATCCCTACAGTGTTTCAGAAAGCATGAGTATCCCAACTTTACGTATGAGAAGATAGAAAGTGAGAGAGACAACATGATAATATTGAACTTCACACACAGCAGATAGAATCATTTTCAATTAAAATGACCAGAGTTGCATCCTACAGCCCAGGAGAGATCACCACTCCCTGCTTCCAAATGCCCCTTAAGGCTAAAGAATGCACTACGATGTAGGCATAAGGTATCGACATGCATGTGTGTGAGAGCTTCCAGGAAAACTCCCTGCCCAGCACTCTACCCGTGGTCTGGTGCACAGCTTCCCCAAGATATCAGGAAAAGACAGACAGGACGGAATTGTGAGAAACCCAGGAGCTGCTAGCGGAGCCATTCCCAGGGACCGACCAGGAAGATATTCCAGACTGGGGAAGACCTTGATAAGAAAATTATTTCCTCCTTGGAAGAGACTCTTTTGTATAAGGTTACTATGTGATTATTCATGTACAAATATGAATAAGACCTGATTAAACAGAATGTGATTAATGTGTCCTACTATCAATAAGAGATTATTCGTCTGTATAAGAAAGCTTCTAGTCATTCTCTGTGCTCACACAGACCCTGTCAGACTCAGACATCTTTTGTTTTTTTGTTTTGTTTTTTTTTGTACTATTTTCACTAGTGCATCCAAGTAGGTATAAAGTCTAACATCTTTGTGTTGGGTTTTAATAAGCTGGTTATTGTATATTACGAAGCACCCTCAAATTTCTCATGCCATAAATTAACACTGCTAGATTTGGAATGTTCTTTGTTTTATGGTAACTGAACTTGGTGTTTTTTTTTTTTTAAAGAAGAAAATTCTTATTTTATTTATTTGAGAGAGGGAGAGAGAGAAAGAGGCAGAAAGAAAGAGAGAGAATGGGCATGCCAGGGCCTTCAGCTGCTGCAAATGAACTCCAGCCACATGCACCACCTGTGCATCTGGTTCACATGGTACCTGGGGAATCAAGCCTGGATCCTTAGGCTTTGCAGACAAGTGCCTTAATCATTAAGCAATCTCTCCATCCCTGAAGTCAGCTTTTGACCTAAGCTTGCTGTTTCCTGAGGCAGAAATGATTTCATCCAGTCAATTCAGAGTTTCTTAGCCTTCAGCTTCAAATCTTCTAATTTGGATCTTCAGTGTGCCACCTACAATTTCAGAAATTGATAAAAAGTCAAGGCATTGCGAGGGGCCACAGGCCCTTGTCAGTCTACCTGCATTTACTGACTATAGTATATCCCCAGTCCCTGCTACATGGTCCTCTAGCCCTGTCCATCAGCCTCATGGGGAAAACTAACTGCTCTCTAATTGAACAGGACACCCACTCCATGGGAGGGAATACATGTCTGGTACTGAAAAACCTATGACAGGGGAGATCATGAGCCCTAAGGGTGTAACACCTGCTGGTGTCTGGCTAAATGCATATATTATGCTCATCAAACTGCCCAGTAAGCACTTCTCTTAATGTTCATACCCATATATTAATGCTACTCTCACTTTTGGTTAGAGAAGCTTCTCTTTTCAGATGGCAGTGACCTTGGGATGACTCAGAAGGCTGAGAAGAAGTGACAGAGGAGTGTTCAGCACTATAATATCTCTATCACACTTCCAAGGCTCAGGGTCCATCGAAGAAGAGGTGGCGGAAAGAATGTAAGAGCCAAAGGAAAGGTAGGACTGTTTACAATGCAATCTTCTAGACACAGAATGGTCTGGATATCCAAGACCTCGCAGTGCCTGACACTACCTATACAAGACCATCATAGTAGGAGGAAAAGATGATGACATCAAAATAAAAGAGAGACTGATTGAGAGGGGGAGGGGATATGAGGGGGAGTGGAGTTATGAAGGCAAAAGTGGGGGGAGGGAATTGCTATGGTTTGTTGTCTATAATTATGGGAGCTGTCAATAAAAAACCAAAACAAATTAAAATAAATAAATTAAAATCAAGGAATATAAAAATATTTTTAAAAATTGTTATGAAAATATTGCTCTCTCCTATAAAGGAGAAAGAAACTTTCCCTCTATTTCCCTATTCCTGTAAATGAGTTCGATAAAGAGAGTAACAGCTGTAGCAGCCTACGAGGAAGCTGCAAGGCCCGAGAGCTTCTCTGCCGTCTCAGCCGAGTGATGCCTTTGTGGACAAGAGATGAGCAGGCTTCTAGGGCAATGGCGATGGGGACAAATGCGCAGGGAATGTGGAAATGGGTCGATGAAGTTTTGTGCCTGTGCCAACCTAACTCTGTGTCATCTCAGTGCCCTGCATGGGAGAGGGCAAGCATTTGGTTTAGTAGAGAACTTCCCTCACACCTTCTGTTTCTCAACTGCTTTCATCTTAACACACGGTTCCAAGGTGACATATGGTGACGTGACACATTCTGATCTCCTTCAGCCCTACCTACAGTTTGCAGAGACCTTTTGAAACCCCTCTGAAACCCATCTCCCTGGGCACCCACATGATTGTCTTTTCTCTCTGAGGTCACAGCAGACACACAGGAGACACTGAGCCCTCGATGCCACGGAGAGTCCCAGTGTTGCGAGCCGTGGTGTTTTGATTCAGGTGTCCCCCATTAACTTAGGTGTTCTGAATGCTAGGTCCCCAGCTGATGACAATTTGGGAATTAAAGCCTCTGCGAGGTAGTGTATTGTTGGGGTGGTGTTATGGGTATTACACCCAGCTTCCTCTTGCTAGTGTTTGGCACACTCTCTTGTTGCTGTTGTCCATCTGATGTTGGCCAGGATGTGATGTCCACCCACTGCTTGTGCCGTCATTTCCCCCTGCCATCATGGAGCTTCCCCTTGAGTCTGTAAGCCAAACCAAACCTCTTTCCCCACAAGCTGCTCTTGGTTGGGTGTTTCCTGCCAGCAGAGCGAACCTGACTGCAGCACAAGCCGTGGCCCCTGCCTTCCCCGCTGACCCTAAGGCAGCAGGGCCAGACTCCTCCACCACCTGTCAATGGACCGTGGCCCTGAATCACTCCTGCCCCCAGAAAGAACTTCCTCACTGAGAAAATGGACTCATATCCTTATGATCAAGCATTTCCCCCTAATCTTAAGGCAGAACTATTTGATTTTAGTACTCAAGAGCGAAGAACCAAGGCACAAAAGCCTATTCTGACATCCCACCATATCTGTGTGGAGTCCCAAAGTCTCCTCTAAACCGCAACAGCTAAAAGAGCTATTCTGACTTGAAGTCGTTTTTCTGTGGCCTTCCTTTCATAAGGCCTTAAGCCCAGACTGCCTGAAAACATGACCATGTCTAATCCTGGGATGAGACAAGCAGGATTGTCCCAAAATTAACCCCATGGAAAATGCTGCTCCTACATCCAGCTTGTCATGTTGCTGGTGCACTGAGACCTCCAGGTGTTTGTTCTGGCTATCAGCACCCTCCCCTATGGCTGGCACCCAAATGGCACTGTTTGGTGGTCATAGGCAGAGTATCACAGGGGTCCACGTGGCATCCTCTGTCTCATACTGTGCTCATTTATGCCCTAGCCCAATTTGCCACTCTTTGGGACTTTTGTCAAGAGACTGGGACCTAGATCCACAGGGGAACAAATCTCCCCATAGGCCCTGGCCAGTACTGAATTATGCCATTGCAATCCTAATGTCCCCTTGGCTCATATCATTGTGCAACTGCCTCTGTACTAAGAGATAATCTCTCTACCAAATCTGAAGCCTTACCATCATTGGCCCATCATCATAAGAAAATAATTTCATTCATAATGGACCAGGGTTGGGAGGCGAAATCATATAACAGCCTGAAATGGGAGAATGAGATCGCATGTCATGCCAGGGACTGGGGACCTCCTACATGCTCCCTCCTTCCTTCCAAAGAAACATCTATGTTTTGTTTGTCTTTGGTTTTCTGGAGATGGTATTTCACCACGTAGCCCAGATTGGCCTTGAACTTGGGAACCTCCCTGCCTCAACCTCTAGAGTCCTAGGACTACAGCAGTGTATCATCTTGCCTGGATAAAATGCTTGTTTTTTAAATGTTAAAATCTCAGGAATAAAGGCTAATTTTCTCTCTGTTCCCTGATACCTCAGCGATGACAAGTAATTAAGTGCTGGCCAGCACAGAAGGTGTCCTAGCTGGGTGACAGAGCCCTTGTCTGCCATGCATAATGATCTGGGTTCCATCCCAAGCATTAGAGACAATAATCATAATTGTTATTACTGGTCACTAATATGCTAGCACGCGTATGACAGCTGTCTTGAAAGAATTAGCTCCTTCTACACTCTTCCTCTTTTTTTTTTTTATTTATTTGAAAGCGACAGACACAGAGAGAAAGACAGATAGAGGGAGAGAGAGAGAATGGGCGCGCCAGGGCTTCCAGCCTCTGCAAACAAACTCCAGACGCGTGCGCCCCCTTGTGCATCTGGCTAACGTGGGACCTGGGGAACCGAGCCTCGAACCGGGGTCCTTAGGCTTCACAGGCAAGCGCTTAACCGCTAAGCCATCTCTCCAGCCCTCTTCCTCTTTTTTTTTTTTAATCGTTACTATAAATGAGAGTTTGGGGCCATGAAGAAGTGTCGACCCCTGAGGATGGTGAGGCTGTTTACTGGAAGAACCCTTGTTCACGTGGTCTCTGGGGCGCAGCGGTAGGTGCATAGGCCCGTCTTCCTCTGGACATTCTATGTGAAAGCAAAATATCTTGTGTGTTTAAGCTGCTGCTCATTTGCATGGCCAGGCCAATGTCTCATATGTCTGCATGATAACGAGGTCTCCTCGGCTCAGGCTGGGGCGAGGGTGGATAAGGAGAGCGGCGGCAGGAAGCAAGCCGAAGTGAAAGTCGTGGTATTCATAAGTGACTCTTGGACTCAGCGGCGGCATAAAGCATGAGGCTGGGCACAGAAAGGGCTTTTATTCTCCAGCTCTGGAATGTGTGTTTGATAGTGTCTTCTCCCGATTCTACCTTGCAGCCGCGACAGGAACGGATATGATTTAACAGGTCGCCTCTTGTGCTTCAAGATGTCAAGTGCCCTTTTCCTGTGACTTGTGGGGATTTGCTGCAGTTGCCATAGAGACCAAGTGAATCCAAGTTCATCCACCAGAGCTAGGCCTTTTTATTCAAAGGGACATATTCTGAAGAGGAAACCAGTATGTGAGATAGTAAAATGACTCATCTTTCGTTCGCAGAGGAGCATGCTGTAGCCTCCCCCCTGAGATCTTAATGGATGCTATCCCAAGAAACCCATATTGGTGACTGAATCACAAAATGATTAATTGAATACATTTTCCCCACCCACTTAGCACCTGTTCTCAAAGAATGTTCCTCTTCCAGAGTTTTAAGGAGGAAAATTCAGTCATTGCTTCACCTTCTCACCATAACATATTTTCTAGCCTTCGCCCTCTCCCCCACACTTCAAAGTTATTCTAGAAGCATCAGTTTGTGATGTTGGTGCTGGGTTTAAGGCAGGGAGACCTGGAGGGTATTCTTGGCTTTGCCCTTATTAATTCTGTGGTTTTGGATTTTGAGGCTGCCCTGAGCCTCAGTCTCTTGATTTGCAGCATGAAATGTAACGTGTGATTAGGTCCAAGATTGTTAATGTCTCTAAGAACCTAAAAGGTTTTCTGATTTTAAAAATGTATATTTTATGCATTTATTTGAGAGAGAGAGGGGGGGAGGCACAGTGAGAGACAGAATGGGTGTGCCAGGGACTCCAGGCACTACAAATAAACTCCAGATGCATGTGTCAACTTGTGCATCTGGCTTACAATCATCCCTGAGTGCTTAGGCTTCACAGGCAAGTGTTTTAACCACCAAGCCATCTCTCCAGGCCCTGATTTTTTTTTTCAGTTCTCTTCCCTCAACCAAGTCACCTGCCTTATCATATTTCTCTGTGCCTTTTGCAACTAGAATGCAAATTGGTGTAGTAAGTGCTCATTCATGCTGGGGTAAGAGGTACTCATGTGCACATGGTAGCTGATGAAGTGAATGAATGAAAGAAGAAATGAATCTGGCTCCAAGAAAGATTTATCTAAACATAGTTTTGTTTTGATTTTTTCCCCCAAGGTTTTTTGGGGTTGTCTTCTTGTTTTGTTTGTCTTAGTCACTTTTCTTTTTTCTTTTTTCTTTTTTTTTTCATCTTGTTTTGTTTGTCTTAGTCACTTTTCTAATTAACTATCAAATCTGGATTCAGTGCCTCGTAGAAGTATGTTTGGAACCAAGACCAGAGGGCCACCTCTTTTTTCCTATCTGCATTTCCCAGCCATTCTTTGTGACTCAATTAAAGACAGCCTTCCAAGTCTGAGAAACCAACACTGTGTGACCCTGCTTCTTCTCTAGATAAAATCACTGTGATAAGAAAAAAAATCCCTGGTCCGGTCCCCACTACCAGCCACAGTGAGCTCAGAGATTTAAAAATCTTCAGGCACTTTTCAAAGCTCTGGCTTCTCTTCCCGTTGCAGATGGAATCATTTCTCTTAGACAAAAGTCAAAAGAAAACACAAGAGCTGGGTGTGATGGTGCACACCTTTAATCCCAGCATTTGGGAGGCTAAGGTAGGAGGATCACTGTGAGTTCAAGGCCACCCTGAGGCTACATTGTGAATTCCAGGTCAGCCTGTGCTAGAGTGAAACTCTATCTAAAAAAAAAAAAAAAAAAAAAAAAAAACAAGAATCTAAGCTCCCTCCCAGCAGGTTCTGGAGAACTCCAGAGAGGAAGGGAAACCAAGTTGTGAGGGAACAGGAACAGACAATAAAGGTCCAAGGCCTTAAATTCTTGCTCTCAGGGCAACTGTTGCCCAGGCACTGGTCAGCAAGGAACACTGCCCTGGAAAGGCCTTTCTCGTGCCTGTGGGATGCCTACCTGCCAGTGTCGCAGATGGGAAACCAGAACCAAATCTGTGAATGTGTCAAGATGAGCAGAGTACCCAGAGACCCTGTTCCTGGGATTTGCAGACCCTTTCACAGGGAGGATCACACGGGACAGATTCCAGCTAGGCCAGGGCCATAGATTTTGCTGTCATATGATAGATAGCTTGCTGGAGTGTCACCGAGTCAGTAAAACTCATGTGACTGTAGCACTCTGCAGAGGATGAAACTGGTGCAGAGAGACTCTCCTCAGAAAGTGGAAAGAAGCTTCGCGAACTCAGCCTTTCTGCCTCTGGAGCCATCCTGCTTCTCAGGGACTCGAGAGCTGGAGGTGAGCCTGTCCCCAGCGTGGTGATCCTGTCCCCAGCGTGGGCTTAGCGCTCACTCCCCTTCCTCAGTTCCCCACGGGCAGCCACCTGATGGTGTGGAGTGATCGTCACCCAGTGTGGGACATTTGCGCTGAGAATCTTCCAGATTCCTGATCAGCGATCTACCATCTAGTTAAGTTGCTCATGCTCTTTCCTTGTGTTCTCTTAGGCCATGGTACATTTTTATATTTAAAATCAACTACATATGAAGGCTTCCTCAGGAATGTCTCACCTCCATTCCGGCCCCTTCCACCACAGCTATAGGTGAGCACTCTTGTGGTTTATCCTTCCAGTCCAGCAAAGGAGCCAAAATACATGTGCGTGCATATGTGCAGAAGATCCTGAAGTCCAGTGCACGTACGTTCAGTTTCTCTGGTGGTGCAGTTCTTCATTGTACTGTATTCAACAAGTTTTACAAAGTAATCAACCCTTAATTACAAAATAGACTTATGTGAGACGATATTATCCAGCTACCGACTAATATAAGTGCTCTGAACACGTAAGCCACACTAAGGTAAGAAGATCTGATACTTGGCAGCTAAGATGTAAGCATTTAAAATTTATGGTGTGGGCTGAATAGATGGCTCAGTGGTTAAAGGTGCTTGCTTGCAAAGCCTACAGGCTCAGGTTTGAGGCCTTGCTTAAAGCCGGATGCATAATGTGGCTCATGCATCTGGAGTTTGTTTGCAGTGGCAAGAGGCCCTGATCTGTCGATATGTCTCTCTCAAATAAATAAATAAAAGTATTTTAAAAGTAAAAAAGCCCTTATGGTATATTGTTTATGTTGAATCTTCAAGGATGTAACCCATAAGTGAAGGAACATCTGTTATATATACATGGTTCAAACATAAAGAATGCATTCATATATATAACTCTTCCTACCTTTCCAATCCATACCATATTAGCATGCACATTGCTGTTTTGCAACTTTTTTTTTTAATTTTTTTTGTTCATTTTTTATTTATTTATTTGAGAGCAACAGACACAGAGAGAAAGACAGATAGAGGGAGAGAGAGAGAATGGGCACGCCAGGGCTTCCAGCCTCTGCAAACGAACTCCAGACGCGTGCGCCCCCTTGTGCATCTGGCTAATGTGGGATCTGGGGAACCGAGCCTCGAACCGGGGTCCATAGGCTTCATAGGCGAGCGCTTAACCGCTAAGCCATCTCTCCAGCCCATGTTTTGCAACTTTTTAATACTTTACTTGTATTCTAGAGATGTTCCATATGTAGAAAAATCTTTTTCTTTCTCTTTTTCCTTCTCTCCCTTATCCTTCTCTCCTTCCTTCCCTCCCTCCCTCCTCCCCCTCCCTTCTTTCTCCCTTCCTTCTTTCCTTCCTTTCTTCTCTTCCTCCCTCCATCTGTCCTTCCTTCCTTCTCTTCCTCCCTCCATCTGTCCTTCCTTCCTTCTCTCCCTCCTTCCCTTTCTCCCTCCTCTCCCTCCCTCCATGCCTCCTTCTTTCTCTCCATCCTTTCCTCCCTTCCTTCCTCCCTCTCTCCTCCCTCCCCCGTTCCTTCCTTCCTTCCTCTCTCTGTTTTGTGTTACAGTCTCACTGTATATTGGCTTCACAATGCTCCTGTCTCAGCCTCCTGAGAGCTGGTTTTGTCACCAGATCACACCCAGCCTCCCTCTTCCTTGTTAGATGTCGCTGAACTCTCTCTGTAGAGGCCACACATTTGATTCTCACTCAGCATGCGCAGAGCAGATGCCCCCGCACAGCCAGCATGCTTTGTCTATCTTTGAAGAATTTGCCAGCCTGTGGGTGAAAGATAGCTCAGTATAATTTTAATCCGAGTTTCTCTTCTTCCAAGTGCAGCTGGAGCGGGATTCATTGTTCAGGGGCAGGTCCTTTTTCTCCCTTATGTATTCTATTAGTGAGTTTTGCCTGTTTCCCACCAGTCTTGATTTATTTGCAGTGTTTTTGCCAACTAGGAGAAGGCTTCATTCCACTGATAGAAGTTGCAGACATTTCTCCTGCTTGGTCATTTGTCTCTTGACTTTGCTTGGGGCATGTTTTGTCATTGAAAAAGGCTTGATTTATACATGGATAGGCTTATTGATCTTTTCTTTCTACTTTTTCTGAATATTTAGTCACAGAACTTCCCAACTGCTATGCTGTAAATCTGCCCATTGTCTCAGAAAAACAAGCAGATCCATTCCTTAAATTGAGATCTACGTCCTCTTTGAAGCTTCTTCCTTTTTTTTTTTTTTTTAAAATTTAATTTATTAGTTTTCTTTTCAGTGAATACAGGCAGTTTGGTACCATTATTTAGGCTCATCTGTGATCTACCCCCTCCCATTAGACCCTCCTTGTTAATGAAAATGGGTCGTGCATTGTGGAGTTAGACCCCCGTTATTAGTATGATAAATGTCTCTGCAAATCATGACCCAACATGTAACTCTGATATTCTTTCCGCTCCCTCTTCCACAAGATATCCCTGAGCCATGTTGGGTTCATTTTTGGTCTGCTTCAGTGCTGAGGTGTTTGGGGCCTCTGAGGCTTTGGCTCTCTGATTTGGTAGGAGTTGATTTTTCTCTGCGTTGATCTCCTTCCCCTTTGTGCTGGTATCCGGTTCACAGGAAAACATCACCCTTGCTTATTTTGCCAGTTGTCCTTAGTTTCAGTTGGGCCCCTTTTGAGGTATGTTGGGGCAGCTCTCTTCTTAGGATCTGCATCTATCTGGAAAAGAGAAGCAGATTCTCCAACGGAGAGTAAGTTAGCACCCGGAAAATTGAGATAACACTTACTTATTTGATAGACAGTTTGATAGGTGTAGGCCCTCTTATACCCCGTGATTGATGGTAGCTTGATATTGTAGAGTGGGCTTGTGTTTGGGTATGGTTCTGACTTGTTTCCCAGCTCCAGCTAAGGGTCTTGTACCACTGAGTGGATCAGTTAGCCAAATCAAGAGCAATTGATTCCTCACCATGGCTGTGTACCACTATTGCACTTGTGTGGGCATCACATCCGGTTATTTGTTGCTAATTAGGTTAAACAATGTGTTGATTGGACAGATCTTGGTCATTTCCCCCAGTCGCCTATGTAGCGCCTTCTGGCACTAGACACGCTGACTGTCTGAGGACTGACTCTCTCCTGGCTTCCAGCCATGTCATTCCATTTTACGCGTCAGCTGTGTATGGAGTCTTCAGCAATAGGGTCTTATCACTGGCCTTTGGTGGGTCATCAAGTACTCTGACAGAAGTCTGTCATTGTTTTGGGAAACCTTGTAGGTTTCTCTGATCAAAAGCTCATTGTGGATGGTAGGCCCAAGCTGGAAGTGGGGGTTACAGGTCAGTGTCCACTAAGAAATTGAGGAAAAAGATAACTAATATACAAGAGTTAGAGAGGAGAGAGATAGAGGGGAGAGGGGGAGAGGGAGGGAGGGAAGATACAACGAAAATATAAAAACTCTCAAAAAAGAAATTGATGAGGACTTGAAACGATGGAAAGACCTCCCATGCTCCTGGATAGGCAGAATTAACATTGTGAAGATGACAATCCTACCAAAGGCAATATATAGATATAACGCAATTCCAATTAAAATCCCTACAGTGTTCCTCACAGACATAGAAAAAATGATCTCAAATTTCATATGGAAAGGCAGAAGGCCTCGCATATCCAAACATATCCTCAGCGAAAGAAATACCTCTGGTGGCATCACCATACCCGATATAAAGTTATACTACAAAGCCATAGTAATAAAAACAGCATGGTACTGGCATAAAAACAGGAGTATAGACCAATGGAATAGACTTAAGGACCCGGATTTTGGGCCAAGCAACTATAGCTACTTGATATTCGACAAAGGCCCAAACAATATAGACTGGAAAAAAGATAGCATCTTCAACAAATGGTGCTGGACAAACTGGGTAACCACATGCAGGAAACTAAAACTTGATCCACACATTTCACCATGCACAACACTCAAATCCAAATGGATCAAAGACCTCAACAGAAGACCAGAAACTCAAAAACTACTGGAAGAAAATTTAGGAAGTACCTTCCATGATATAGGAATGGAAAAAGACTTCCTGAATAAAACCCCAGTGGCTCAAGTTCTTAAACAGTCACTCAACCATTGGGATCATATGAAGCTGAAGAGTTTCTTTACAGACAAGCATATAATAAGCAAAGCCAATAGAATACCCACAGAATGGGAGAAAATATTTGCAGGTTATCCAACTGATAGAGGCCTTATCTCTAGAATTTACAAAGAACTCAAACGTCTAAACAATAAGAAGACAAATACCCCACTCACAAAATGGGGCACAGAGTTAAACAGGCAATTCACAGAGGAAGAGATACAAATGGCAAACACACACCTAAGAAAATGTTCATCATCCCTAATCATCAGAGAAATGCAAATTAAAACAACTATGAGATTCCACCTTACCCTAATAAGGATGGCCAACATCAAAAGGTCAAATGAAAATAAGTGCTGGCGAGGATGTGGAGAAGCAGGGACACTCATTCACTGTTGGTGGGAATGCAGGATGGTACAACCACTTTGGAAAACAATATGGAGACTCCTGAAAAAGCTGATTATAGAAATACCAACAGACCCAGTTATACCATTACTGGGCATGTACCCTAAAACCTTCAAACCAAAAGCCAGAGAGATTTGCTCAACAATGTTTGTAGCAGCTCAATTCGTAATAGCTAAAAGCTGGAATCAACCCAGATGTCCATAATTAGAAGAATGGATAACAAAGATGTGGTATATCTACACAATGGAATTCTGTACAGCAGTAAGAAAAAACGACATAAAGAAATTTGAGGAAAAATGGTTGAACCTGGAACAGATCATTCTCAGTGAACTTACCCAATCACAGAAAAAAAATCGACACATAGTCTCACTCATCTGCAACACCTAACCTGAATCTGCCCAAGATGCCTTACATACCCAGCAAGCACCTCATGGACTAGACAATAAGATGGATGGGAGGGCGGGGAGGGAATCAAAGGGTGGAAAACCGTAATCCGGACCCAAACGGCAATGGTACCATAAAATTCTACTTCCTAAAAGACAGACCAAATGGCTGAACCTTCACTAGACCCTTACAGGAAACACCTGAACCACAAGACACTGGAGAGGGTAGGATCAAGACTGACTTTTTTTTTTTTTAATCTCCTGAGATAGGGTGTCATCCATAATGCGTGTGTGACATTCGTGCTTGTGTCACTCTGCATCTGGCTTATGTGGGACCTGGAGATTCAAACAGGAGTTCTTAGGCTTCACAGGCAGGCGCCTTAACTGCTAAGACATCTCTCCAGCCCTCTTATTACATCCTTTATGTGAGGTCAGTATCTGTGCTTGTAAATCCAGCACCACTCTTTGCTGAATTTTCTCCCATATGTGGCCTTTCTATATGGACTCATATTTCTCCTGGAGTCAGGTTTGGTATGTTTGGCAAAGCAGTAGAAACTATATGCTCCAAATTCCATATCCATCTAGCAGAAGCTGGACAGAAGCCAGAACTCAGGGCGTGAGACACACAACCCATTTTCTCTGCTCCTCTCTGCGTGGTGAGCATGAATCTTTTCCCCCAAAGCCTCCTTTTTACGGCAGGAGGATCTTATGCTCTGCCTGAAATGAACTGAGGGGTTTTAACCATGAGAGATTTTTTTTTTTTTTGATGGCAACACACATTCCTGCAGATATTCAGGACAATTCTCCTACTAGTTTTATTGGACACCCTAACAATAAGGCTTCTATCTATGGGGCTGATTTTGCAACTTGTCCTTGGGGTTCAGGTTGAACCAGTATCAGATTACAACATCTGATATGGTGGCCATATATATACTTCTGTTGTTGCTGTGACCTGATGAAAAGTGACTCTGGGGGAAAATTTATTTTGGCTCATTGCTTGAGGAGATACAGTTTATCATGGTGGGAAAGGCCATGGTGGTATAAGTGGTTTGTGGCTGGGGAAGCAGGCATATGAGGCTGCTTGCTCATACCTGGAAGGGTTAAGAAGCAAAGCAGAGGGGTGAAGTTGGAAGTTGAGTACCAGCTATCTTTCTCTTTTTTTTTTTTTTTTTTGCTTTTTGATTCAGTCTCAGACTCCAGGCCGTGGGATGGTGCTGCTCACATTCCGGGGCAGTTCTTCCATTTTCACTTACTCTACCCTGGAAACACCTTTGCTGACATGAGCAGATGTATGTCCCCAAGAGACTCAAAATCTCATCAAGCTGATGATGAAAATTAACCATGGACTTCCAGGTAAGATGGCAGCATAAGAGCCACGCCAAACCAGCCTAGCGAGGGATTTAAATAAAACCACAGCAAAATACATTCTTCTTCTGTGAAGTGAAGGTGTATAGGTTTTTTATTAGCCATAGCGGAGAAGCAGGAAAGACCAAGATCCATCAGAAAGGTGGAAAACGGCCAGAGTCCCACTCAGACACTTGCGGCCCTGATCTGCGGGATCGGCACGAACCACACCCTCCCCCACCAGGCCAGTGCTGCCCACCCAGTGCCAGGCTGCAGGAGCAGACACCAAACGGGAGATTTTCCAACCTCAGCAGCCTCCCTGCAAAGTCAAAAAACCTGAAGGAAAGACAGCGGAGATCAGCTAAGGAGCTGCTGCAATTGGTGGGACCAGCTAAGCATTTCCAGTGCAACTCCAGGCTTCCTGCATTTTCCCATCCCCCAACCATCAGAATCGCGAACCTCGCGAACCTCCAAATGCATTCAGCTCCCAGTGACAGGGCATTCCGAACAGCTGATCAGAACACCAGCTCCACAGCACAACACAGAAGGATCGAGGTGGGCACTCAGCAATGGTGAGACTGGAAGCCACTCCAAAAGGTAACAAGGCCAACTGACAAAAAAGCAGATACATAGGCCTGCACTGGAAGTGCTAATCTCTCCTTCCATGTCAGGGCAGGTTATGGGTTACATATTCTTGGTTGGCTTTACCATTCTTGAGTAAGCTGTATTTGGGGGTTGACTACTGTTGCCTTTGATGCTTTCAGATTCAGAGGGCCTTTGTTGTCTTTTGCTTCTGTCATTGTTGGAGGCAGGGTCTGATTCAGATCCAAGCTGACCTGGAATCCATTTCAGAACAGAAATCTCAACTGCCCAGGTGACAAGATTAATAATAATTCTTTGTGCTCTATCTGACCACAGCAGGATTAAACCACAAATCAGCAACAAGAAAAACTACAGAGCATACAGAAATTCATGGAGGCTAAATAATACACTATTGAATGATGAATGGGTCATTGAAGAAATCAAAAGGGAAATCAGTAAATTCATAGAATCAGATGATGATGAGAATACAATATACCGAAACCTTTGGGACAAAATGAATGCAGTCCTAAGAGAGAAATTTATAGCTCTAAGGGCCTATATTAAGAAATTACAGCCGGGCGTGGTGGTGCACGCCTTTAATCCCAGCACTCGGGAGGCAGAGGTAGGAGGATTGCCATGAGTTCAAGGCCACCCTGAGATGGTCAGCCTGGACCAGAGTGAGACCCTACCTCAAAAAACCAAAAAAAAAAAAAAAAAAGAAAGAAATTACAGAGTTCACAAGTAAACAATTAATGCTTCACCTTAAAATCTTGGAAAAAGAAGAATAGGGCAAATCAAAAATCAGTAGATGAATAGAAATAATAAAAGTTAGGGCATGGGGCTGGAGAGATGGCTTAGTGCTTAAGTGCTTGTTTGTGAAGACTAAGGACCTCAGTTTGAGTCTTGATTCCCCAGTACTCACATAAGCCAGATACATAGAGTGATGCATGCATCTGGAATTCATTTGCAATGGCTGAAGGCCCTGGTGTACCCTCTCTCTCTCTGTCTGCTTCTTTCTCTCTCTGTCTGTTGCTCTCAAATGAATAAATAAAAGTAAACAAAATTTTTTTAAGTGAAAAAAGAAAGATTAGGGCAGAAATTAATGAATACAACCCCCCCCAATCTAAAGCATCAATCCAACAAAGAGTTGGTTCTTTGAAAGGATAAACAAGATTGATAAACCCTTAGCAAATCTGACCAGAAGAGCAAAGAGATGAAAATTAATAAAATTAGAGATGAAAAAGGCACTATTACAATACATACCAAACAAATACAGAAAATCACAAGACTTCCGGTTAAGATGGCAGCGTAGGTACCACGCCAAAGCAGCCTGGGGGGAAAAAAAGACCAAAATACCTCAGCAAAACACAAACTTTTACTAAAAAGTGAGGTGTATAGGAAACTGAAGCAGCAGCGGAGAAGTAGGAGAGATCCAGAGCATCCAGAGTCCGCACAGGCCGGCAAAAGCAGCCCCGGCAGCTCCACCAACCGCGGCGGCGGTGAGGCGCACCAGAAAGCCGCCAGGCTCAGCTCCAGCCGCAGGAAAAGTCAGGTGCGGGATTTTCCCCTCACACCGCGCTCTCCGCAACTCGGAAAGCGTGAAGGGAGAGCGGCAGCTAGCAACGGAGGAGCAGACCGCGAGGTAGAAGAACACGTGGAACAGCAAGAGAACCAGAGCAGCCGCGGCTCCCTCCCCTCCCCCACGGCCTGAGCCCAGCTCCAGCGAACAGAGCAGCGTCCCAGGACCCGGCCACGCCAACTTGAGCCGACAGCGGGACCAAAGCAGGAGCAGAGTTCGGCAGCAACATCGGCAGCTCCGGAACCAGCGGCCCAAGCAGCAGCAGACCCAGGAGCGTCAGCAGCGGCAGACCCACGAGCGGCAATAACAGCAGACCCAGAAGCAGCAGCAGTTCCAGCAGCGGGGGTGCTGATCTGCAGGGCCACAGTTGCCAGAAAATCACAAGGAAATGCTTTAAGAATGTATATGTCAAATGAAAAGTAATCAAAAAAAAAAAAAAAGATAAAGAAGGCCATTTCTTACTTACCAAGGGAATGATCCAACAAGAGGATATCACAATCATCAATCGTTATGCACCAAATACAGGTGCACCACAATTCATAAAACAAAACCTACTTGACAAGACAGAAATAACTGCTAACATCATCATAGTTGGGGACTTTAATACTCCACTATCAGCAATAGGTAGATCATCCAAACAGAAAATTAACAGGAAAGTAAGAGAGCTCAATAACACCATAGGTCAATTAGACCTAACTGACATCTACAGAACATTCTACCCAAAATACACAGATTATACATTCTTCTTAGCAGCCCATGAAACCTTCTCTAAAATAGATACTGAGTCATAAAGCATGCCTCTATATATTTAGGAAGATCGACATAATTTCCTGCATGATATCAGATCACAATGCTATATTGCTAGAAATTAACAACAAAAGATGCACCAGGAATCCTAACCAGATCCTGGAAACTGAACAACACACTTTTAAACAATAATGGGTAGTGGACAAGATAAAAAATGAAATTGCAAAATTTTTAGAAATGAATGACAATGAGAACACAATGTACCAAAATTTAGGGGACACAATGAAGATGGTCCTCAGGGGAATATTCATAGCACTAAAGGCCTTCGTAACAAAGGCAGAGATATCCCAAATTAATAACCTAACCATCCACCTAAAGGCATTGGATAAACAAGAAGAATCCAACCCAAAAAGCACCAGACAGAAAGAAAGAATTAAGATCAGAGTAGAAATTAATGAATTGGAAACTAAGAAGACAGTTAAGAAAATTGATGAAACAAAGAGCTTGTTCTTTGAAAAAACAAACAAGGTTGACAAGCCCCTGGTCAATTTGATCAAGCAAAAAAAAGAGACACTTCAAATTCACAAAATTAGAAATGAAAAAGGAGAGATCACAACAGATATAAGTGAAATTGGGAGAATCATCAGGACTTATTTCAAAAACCTCTACTCCACAAAACTGGATAATATGGAGTAAATGGATGAATTCCTGGAAACCAAAGCTAAACTCAGAGGAAATTAATATCCTAAATAAACCTATTACACCCATCGAAATTGAAAACATAATCAAAAACCTCCCCCAAAAGAAGAGTCCAGGACCAGATGGCTTCTCAGCTGAATTCTATCAAACCTTCATGGAAGAACTGAAACCAATTTTTCTCAAACTGCGCCACATAGTCAGAGAATAGGGAAAGCTCCCAACTCTTTCTAACACCCTAATACCAAAACCAGGCAGAGATGACACAACAAAAGAAAACTATAGGCCTATTTCCCTGATGAACTTAGATGTATAGATCCTGGACAACATCCTTGCAAACCGAATCCAACAACACATCAAAAGCATCATCCACCTTGATCAAGTAGGCTTCATCCCAGAAACACAGGGGTGGCTCAACATATGGAAATATGTCAGTGTAATACACCACATAAATAAGCTTAAACACAAAAACAACATGATCATTATGATACATGCAGAAAAGGACTTTGACAAAATATAACCTCATTTCATGATCAAAACATTGGAGAGAAGTGGCATAGACAGTTTATATCTCAACATAATAAAGGCTATATATAAAGCTTCTAAAGACCAAGTAATACTTAATGGGGAGAGACTGAAAGAATTCCCATTGAGATCAGGAACAAGGCAGGGGTGTCCACTCTCACCTCCACTCTTTAACATAGTACTGAAAGTCCTAGCTCAAGCAATAAGATGGGAGAAAGAAATAAAAGGGATACAAATTAGAATGGAAGAAATTAAGTTAGCCCTATTCACAGGTGGCATGATTCTATATATAAGTGACCCAAGAACCTCCATCTCAAAACTCTTAAGTGTGATTAACTCCTTCAGCAAAGTAGCAGGATACAGAATTAATGCACAAAAATAAGTAGCCTATCTTTGTGCAAAAGACAAAGATACAGAGAAAGAAATAAGCAACATTGTCCCATTTTTCAATAGCAACAACAACAAAAATACCTTGGAATAACATTAATCAAAGATGTGAAAGATCTTTACAATGAAATGAGTCTATACATAAAGAACCCTAAAGACTCTACCAGAAGACTGTTAGAGTTGATAAACACTTTTAGCAATGTAGCAAGATACAAAATAAACACACAGAAACCAGTAACTTTCCTATGTACTAACAACAAACATGTGGAGGATGAAATAAGGGAAACTCTTCCATTCACAATTGCCTCAAAAATAAATAAATAAATAAATAAATAAAGTGCCTTGGAATAAAATTAACCAAGGAAGTGAAGGATCTCTACAATGAGAACTTTAAAACTCTTAAGAGAAAAATTACAAAAGACACTAGGAAATGGAAAGACATCCTATGTTCTTGGATTGGAAGAATCAATATTGTAAAAATGTCATTCTTACCAAAAGCAATTTACACATTTAATGCAATCCCCATTAAAATTCCAATGGCATTTGTCACAGAAATAGAAAGGACAATCCTAAAATTTATTTGGAAGTACAAAAAATCCTCAAATAGACAAAACAAGTTTGAGCAACAAAAATAAGGCTGGTGGTATCACCATACCCAATTTTAAGCTATATTACAAAACCATAGTAACAAAAATAGCATGGTACTGACACAAAGACAGACATGTAGATCAATGAAACAGAATAGAAGACCCAGATGTTAATCAAGGCAGCTACAGCCATTTGATTTTTGGGAAATATTCATTGGGGAAAAGACAGCCTCTTCAACAAGTGGTGCAGGGAAAATTGGATATCTAAATGTAGAAGGATGAAAATAGATCCTTGTCTTTCTCCATGTTCAAGATTCAAATCCAAATGGATCAGGAACCTTAATATCAGACCTGAAACTCTGAAATTGCTAGAGGAAAAGGTATAGGAAATCCTTCAACATATTAGCATAAGCAATAACTTTCTGAATATAACTCCAGTTGCTCAAGAAATAAAATCACTAATCAACTACTGGGATCTCATGAAAATACAAAGCTCTTGTATAGGAAAGGACACTGTGAATAGAGCAAAGAGACAACCTACAGAATGGGAAAACATCTTTGCCAGCTGTACATCTGACAGAGGATTAATATCCAGAATATATAAAGAACTCAAAAAAACAAAACATTGCCAGGCGTGGTGGTGCATGCCTTTAATCCCAGCACTTGGGAGGCAGAGGTAGGAGGATCTCCATGAGTTCAAGACCACCCTGAGACTACATAGTGAATTTCAGGTCAGCCTGAGCTACAGTGAGACCCTACCTCGAGAGAAGAAGAAGAAGAAGAAGGAGGAGGAGGAGGAGGAGGAGGGGGATGAGGAGGGGAGGGGAAGGGGGAGGGGGAGGGGAAGAAGAAGAAGAAAAAGAAATACAGATGGCATATAAACATCTAAAAAAGTGTTCTACATCCTTGGCCATCAGGGAAATGTAAATTATAACTCCCTTGAGATTCCATCTCACTCCTTTCAGAACTGCTACCATCAAGAAAATAAATAACAATAAATGTTGGAGAGGATGTGGAACATGAAGAACCCTTCTGCATTGTTGGTGGAAATATAATCTGTTACAGTCATTGTGGAAATCAGTGTGGAGGTTCTTGAGACAACTAAAAATAGACTCACCATATGATCCAGCCATAGTACTCCTAGGCTGTCTTAAGGGGATGGTATTGTATATATGTAAGTACAAGCACAGATTTCAGGGAGTAAAAAGGCCTAAGTGAGGCCAGGGGAAGAGAGGGTGTAAAAGAAGGGTGGGGAGAGGATCAATCAAACTTCAAGATATTCTGAATAAGGCATATGAAAACCTACTTTTTTGAATAATGGCACATTCAGAAGCCATAGATTGTTACTAGAAATTTTTCAGTGCCAGGGATGGGATACTTTCCAGTGAGTTCTTGGCCAGGGAGATCCCTGTTACCCCCAAACATTACAGTCTATTTGCCAAGGCCCTTGGTGTCCCTTGAGAAACAGATGGTAAGACCCTATTGCTGAAGACTTCACCTGCCTGGGTGGCAAAATCACTGAGAAATCAAGTTGGGGCTGAACTGAAAACCTTTTCCCTACAGACCAGCCAACTGAAAGGTGAGAAAAGCTGTATTGCATGCAGCCCTATGGGAGACAGAAGTCATCAGCAGCAAAATCAGTGGACACTGGGAGCCTCAAGTTTGGCCAGATAGGCCAAAGGATTGAACAACTGCAATAGTTGCATGTCTGCTCTGAGAGAAACCAACTGCTCTCTAACTGGACTGGAGGCCTGCTCTATGGGAGGGAATACATGCCTGTTACTGAAAACCTAATTAAAAGCCTATGGCAGGGGAGGTTATGAGCCTTAAGGGTATAAAGCCTGCTCTTGTCTCGTTAAATGCATATATTATTCTTACCAAACTGCCCTGAAAGCAGTATACTTAAAGTTCATATTTATATAAAAATGCTACTCTCACTCTGCTTAGAGAAGCTTTTCTTTTCTGATGGTGATGACCACTGGGATGACCCAAAAGGCCATATGGAGGAGTGTCCAGTACTGAAATATCTCTATCACACCCTCCAAGGCTCAGAGTCCATTGCGGAAGAGGCAGTGAAAAGAATGTAAGCGCCAAAGGAAGGGCACCACTCCTTTCAATACAAATGTCCACACAGAAATCGGCCTTGACATCCATGACCTCACAGTGGCTAGCACTACCTTTACAAGAGGCTCACACTAGGAATAAAAGACAATGACTTCAAAACAAAAGAGAGACTAATGGAGAGAGGAGTAGTGAAGGGGAAAGTATGGAGGGTAGGTGGGCTCACAATACTGTCTTCTAGACACAAAATGGCCTTGATATCACAGTGGCTGATGCTACCTACACAAGACCTGCAGAATAAGAGGGAAAAAATGCCATCAAAATACAAGAGAGGCTAGATGGGAAGAAGAAGGGATTTAGTAGAGTACAGATTTGGGAGGCACTGCAGTCAGGTTTGCATTAACACCTGACGAAGAGCAGCTTGGGGGGAAAAAAAAAGGTTTGTTTTGGCTTACAGACTCAAGGGAAAGCTCTATGGTGGCAGAGGAAAACGATGGCATGAGCAGAGGGTGGACATCACCTCTTGGGCCATAGCAGATGGACAACAGCTAATGGAGAGTGTGCCAAACACTGGCAAAAGGAAGCTGGCTATAACACCCACTAGCCTGCCCCCAACAATACGCCATTTCCAGGAAGCTTTAATTTCCAATTGCCATCAGCTGGAGAGCCTAGCATTCAGGACACCTAAGATTATCGGGGGCACCTGAACCAAACCACCACACGAAGGGGAGAATGAGGGTGCAGGAGGGGTTTATGATCCTGGTATTTTTTTTTTTTTGTATTTATGGAAGTTGTCAATAGAAATGTTTAAAGCAATGAAAAAAGAAAAAGAAAATTAACCATTGCAGTGGCACTAGTTTGTGGGTCTCACTCCACATGGCAGTCAATTTCTTTTATTTATTTATTTATTTGTTTGTTTATTTATGAGGAGAAAGAGAGGGAGGAAGAGAGAGAATGAATTAATGAATGTGCCAGGACCTCTTCCCATACTCCAGATGCATGCTTCATGTGCCACTTTTTGCATCTGGCTTTTTGTGGGTATTGGGGAATTGAACCCAGGTCATCATCAGGCTTTGCAAGCGAGCACTTCTAATTACTGAGCCATCTCCCCAGCCCCAGTCAATGTCTTTTAAACTTTCCTACAGATTGAATTGATAATCTTTCCAGATTCTTCCCTTCACTGGACCAGATGTTATGGGTTTCAAATGATGTGGATGGGATTCTGTCTAAGTCTTCCTCCTTTGTGATCAGCAAACAAATACACTTCGCCACACAGGACTCCCTTCTCCCCTTCTCTTATTGCAACATTCACACTTTTCTCACTGTGTGGGGGCAGGTCGCATTTGTTTGGTATTTTGGTCCCCAGGCTGATGGCAGTTTGGGAGGAGAAGCCTTGCTGGAGGAGGCGTGTCACTAGGGGCAAACCTTGAGGTTTAGTCACCCCCAGCTCGCCAGTGGTAGCTCAGCTCACTCTCTTGCTGCTTTCTGTCTGTTGCTATAGCAAGAAGTGGTATCCAGCCCCTGCTCTACCATCCATATCCTGCCGTGCTGACACTTCCCCTTGAGACTGTACGCCAAAACAAAAGAAAAAGAAAACAACCTTTTCCTGCTGTCGGCTGTGTTTGGTCTGGTGTGTTGTCCTAGCAATGAGAAGGTTGTCTCATAGCCCTAAAGTTTCACAGACATTTGTGAGGATTCCACATTTAAGTTTCTCCTGAAACTATGCTTTTCAGTGGGTCCCACAGAAGTCAGGGGAGAAGGGAAGGGCAGATGGTATACTGAGATTGGCTCCAAAGGACCTAATGACTGAGGGGAATGGGGAGTGGCCTTCAACATCTCACCACCCTTCTATTCAGCCACAGCCCTCCTTCTAGCATTCTGTAATCAGCCTGTTCATCTGTGTCATCCGTTGACTTGTGCCTCTTCAGATACGATGAAGAGCCCTCTTGGTCCCAGACACCCTGCCAAGCTCTCCCTTGTTCATGAAACCTTTCCTACCTGGATCGGAGCACACTGTCTTTTCTCCCATCTCTGTGTTCTTGTAATAAGCTCCTCGGTGCTCCCCACCAGTGTAGGTAGCAGGAATTCCTTGTCAGCCTCATGGGGGTGTCTGCCTTGTTCTAACTTTTGTGCAAGTTTCTCAGGGCAGGAGTCATGCTTCTCAAAACTTGGTTCAGTGTCCTGCACATGGTGAGAGCTCAGCAGACTGAGTGACACAGCCAAGGAAAGAATAGCTACAAGAGAAAGTCATCAACATAGACCAATCGAGCCCCATGAATGCCAATGGGAAGTAAGAAACTGCAGTTCCTACCCAAAATGATGGAGCCAGGCTGGAGGGATTGCTCAGTGGCTAGAGGCACTTACTTGCATAGCATAATGGCCCGGGTTTAATTCCCCAGTATGTAAAGCCAGATGCACAAAGTAGCGTATGCATCTGGAATTTGTTTGCAGTGGTGTCATAGTCAGCTTCATGTTGCTGGGATGAGCTTCCAAACCAGGCACAATTTGTAGGAGGAAGGGAATTTATTTGCAGCTCCAGTTATTTGATCAAGGGGAAGTTTCACAGTGGTGAAAGAAGCTGGTCCTCTTCTACCAGATCCATGCACAGAGAGAAAAGCAACCACCAGCAGCACACATGCGCAGGCACACTCCAGGGACCCCAGGCAGAGCTCAGGCACTCTGCCTAGTTTTAGGCTGGAATTCAGATCCACCCCATACCTTAGGGCTGGACCCTAGGATCCACCCACAGTGACACCAAGTTACGAGCTTGAATAAAACTGCTGAATCTATTGGTAGGACATCCATTCACTAGCACAAGTGTCAAGAGGCCCTGGTATACCCATTCCCCCTCCCCATCCCTGCTTGCAAATAAATAAATAAAAATATTTTTAAAAAGATGCATATTCTCTCTCGTATATGGATGCTAGCAACAGGTGATTGGACTTCTGTGTGAGTAGGAAGAAAACTCAGTAGCAAAGGCCAGTAAGCTAGAAAAGAGGCATAAAGGGAAGAGAAAGGAAGGGAGGGGGTTATTTAATAGGATGGTATTGTATATATGTAAGTAGAAGAATAGATTAATGGGGGTAAAAATGTCCAAGTGAGGTCAGGGGAAGGGATTGAGTAAAGGAAAGGTGAAGAGAGGGCTAATCAAAATGTAAGAAGATAATCATATGGAAACCTACTTTTTTGGACAATGGAACACTCAGGAGCCATAGAATGTTACTAGAAAATTTTCAGTGCCAGGGATGGGATACCTTCCAGTGAGTTGTTGGCCAGGGAGATCCTTGATGCTCCCAAAACATTACAGGCCATTGCCAAGGTCCTTAGTTTCCCACCAGGAATAGTTGGTAAGACCCTATTGTTGAAGACTACACATATTTGGGCTACAAGGAAACTGAAAAATCCTGCTGGAACTGAGCTGATAACCTCCTCCATGTAGACCAGCTGACAGAAAGCTGGAAGAAGCCATTCTGCATGCAGTTCAATGGGAGAGGGAGAAATCAACAGTGAAGATACTCAACAGTGGACACTGCAAGCCTTATATTTGGGCAGCCAGGCCAAGTGAGTCAACAGGTGCCACGTCTGTCATGGGGGAAACCAACTGCCTTGTAATTAGACTGGAGGCCTGCTCCATGGGAGGGAATATATTCCTGATACTGAAAACCTAAAACAGGGGTAGTCATAAGCCCTAGGGGTGTAACATCTGCTGCTGTCTAACTAAATGTATATACTATGCTCATCAAACTGCCCAATAAGCACTTCTCTTAATGTTCATACCCATATATTAATGCTACTCTCACTATTTTTCTTCTTTTTTTTCTTTCTCAATTGTTGTTAACATTTTCCATCATTATAAAAAAAATATCCCATGGTAATACCCCCCCCCCACTGCGCTTTCACTAATCTCACTTTTAGTAGAGAACCTTCTGTTTTTCAGATGGCAGTGACCTCGGGATGACTCAGAAGGCATCATGGTGCGAGGAAGAAGTGACAGAGGAGTGCTCAGCACTGCAATATGTCTATCACACCTTTCAAGGCACAGGTTTCATTGTGGAAGAGGTGGCAGAAAGAATGTAAGAGCCAAAGGAAGGTTAGGACTCCTTACAATGTGCTCCTCCAGACACAAAATGGCCTGGATATCCATGATCTCATAGTGCCTGGCACTACCTACACAAGACCATCATAAAAGAAGGAAAAGATGATGACATCAAAATAAAAGAGAGACTGATTGAGAGGGGGAGGGGAGATGATGGAGAATGGGGTTTCAACAGGGAAAGTGAGGAGAGGGAGGGCATTACCATGGGATATTGTTTACAATCAGGGAAGTTGTTAATAAAAAAATAATAAATTTTAAAAACACTAAAAAAAAAAAACAGTGGATGAATCCAAGCAAACCCACCATATCTCTCAACAATGAATTTAAAAGGAGCCAATGACAGGACTAACTAGTTAAAAATCAATCTGATTCTCCTCACATTCGCCCTCTCCCTCTCCCTCGCTTGTTCTCAGAGTGCCTTTGCTGTTGGGGTTTTCACTCAGTGTTTAGACTCTGATCAATGTTTGTACTTCTCTCTCTTAAAAGTATCCTAAAGTTGTAGAATTTCACTGCTAGGCAGAAGCTTAGAGGATTTTTTTTCCCTGTTCACTTTGAAGCAATAGGAAGACAGAATTTGGTGCCAGACAATAGTGACTAAAATGTCAAATCCTGTATTTATTAGGTGAGGGACTCTGGGTAGATCACTTCTTTGAGCTTTGGTTTCCTACTTCTAATAAGGACTTCCACCAATGGTTACTGGGAATATTAAAATGTTTGCAGACAAAGAAACCACTGTTCCGCCATGACAGGAGAATGGGGGGTGTCCGAGCAGTGGAGTCCCCGCTTCGTTGGAGCTCGAGAACTGTGGCTCAGCTGCCATCCCGGCAGCAGAAGGAAAAGGGTCTCCTGGTCCCCAGAACTCCAGGTGCCCAAGCCCTCAACCACAGGAGCCACATGCTTGTCTAGTTTATGTATTCAAGTTCTGTGCTTTTTTTTGTTGTTTGTTTTATTGTTGTTGTTTCTATTTTTTTTTCTTTTTAGTGCTACTGAGTATTAAATTCAGGGCCTTATCCATGCTTGGCAATACTCTACCACTGAGCTACACCCCAGCCCAGATCACCTACTTTTTAAAAAGAGATTTTTTTTTTCAAGAATCTACCTAAACAGATGAGTGATCAAGAAGACAGCCTACGTTCACCTCTGGCCTCGCATGTATGTTTGTTGAAGTACACACCTGCACACACACACACCACACACATGCCAGAAAAGGAATTTACTTCTTGGCATCAGTCAATATTTCTAAATTGTTCATGTACTAAAGTGTCCTTGCCAATTATCAAAACCAAGAATTTCTATAATTTTGAACAAAGGTCCAAGTAGTAGTAGAAATAGATTTGATTTCAATGAATCTTTTGAAAACACTGTGTTAATATGAAAAGCTATTACTCACCCCCAAAACAGATACCCTGAAAGTTAAGTCACTCAAAAAAGAGTTTACAGATAAATATCAAATTAATGCCTATACTATACACATCATAAAATTTTTTAAATTTTATGTCCTTTATTTCTTTTCTTAAATTTATTTTTATTAGTTATGGACATACTTAGTATGTAAACACTTCATGTTTCCTTCACCCGTGCCCCTTTTGTGAAGTGGTCCTCCTCTTTGGGGATGTGGGTCACCCCCATGGAGATTGTGGGTCATGCATTCTGGGGAATATTTTAAATAAAATAAATGAGATACAGGCTATAAAATGTTTGCTATAAAAGCACAGGGCATAGTTACTGTGTTATGCTGTTCTACCATTTGTATCTAATTTGTACTTTCTTATCTTTGCCATGATCCTTGCGCAGATGAAAATGGAGCCTAGGATTGAAGGGTATCCAAATAAAACTCAAATTCATAAAGTACTCATATCTGATTAAGACAACAATGTCTGAGGAAAGGTGGAATAACAGAGATTGTCTCATGACTGGGTTGATGCTGGCTGGGCAGCCATTAATAGGTTACTTCATGGCCAGCATTATGTTGAGTAATCTGATACTCACAGCATCCTGTGAAGAAGGTGTCATCATCCCTATTTTACAGACAAGAAACTGAGGTCCAGAAAATTTCAGTAATTTCCCATTGTAACCTAGCTAGTTAAGAAAATAACTAGAAACTTCTATCATAGGTGGGTTTCCTCATAGAACAGGCCTATAATTATGCAACTTTAACTGTTAAGAAGGTGATAATGGACAAGGTAGCTCTTCTGACTTTTTAGACCCACGGTTTTCCGCTATAAAATTAGTCTAGCCTGAAGATATTAGGTCAGTGGTAGAGCTCTTGCCTGGCATGTACTAAGTCCTGGGTTCAATCCCTAGTACAGACAAAAGGAAGGAAAGAAGGAAGGAAGGGAGGGAGGAAGTAGGAAAGGAAGGAAGACCATTAGGAGGGAAGGGAGTGGAAAAGGAAAAGGAGAAAAAGGAAGGGAAGGGAAAAATAGCTAAATAAATGAAAGTTAACATAATGCTTTCTTTCTCTCTCTTGGGGAAATACAGAAATACTGTGCTCAATTAAGAAGTTCTAGAGACAATGAGAGGGAGAATGTAATAAAATAATTACCTTGATTTGAAAAAGAACAGACTTTTAGATTGAAAACCCAACCAATGACAAGCACTCTAACAAAAAGTACACTCACTTGTGTCTGCATGAGTTTAGGACCCAGAGGGCTGGGCTGATGCTCAGGGGCCAAACTGTTTGTCACACAAACATGAGTACCCAAGTTTGGATCTCCATCATTCATGTAAAAGCTGGATATGGTGGCAAATTCCTATAGGCCCTGCACTGGTGAGGCAGAGACAAGAAGGTCCCTAGGACTCACTGGACAGCTAGCTTAGCCAATCAGTGAGCCATAGGTTTATTGAGAGATACTGTATCAAAAAACAAGCTCTGAGCAAGATACCTGATGTTGACTTCTGGCCTTCATGCACACCTGCACACACGTGCACACCCACACATATATGAACACAGACAGAATAACACATTGTAAACATATACATACAAAAAAGAAAGCAATTTACAACTGAAGATAAATAAGTAAAATATTCTGGGAGGCTGGAGAGATGGCTCAGCAGTTAAGGCACTTGTGTGCAATACCTAATGACCTGGGTTCAGTTCTCCACTACCCATGTAAAGCCAGATACACAAAGGGGTGCATGCATCTGGAGTTTGTTTACAGTGGCTACAGACCTTAGCATACCCATTCTCTCTCTTTCTCCTCTGTTTCTCCTTGCAAATAAATAAATAAATAGAACTGAAGATAGGTCTAAAGAGAAAAAAATCTCAAAGATATAGATAAAAATAGATGACCACAGCCGGGTGTGGTGGCGCACACCTTTAACCCAGCACTCGGGAGGCAGAGGTAGGAGGATCGCTGTGAGTTTGAGGCTACCGTGAGACTCCATAGTGAATTCCAGGTCAGCCTGGGCTAGAGTGAGACCCTACCTCAAAAAAAAAAAAAAAATAGGTTACCAGCAAAGAACAAGTAAAATATGGACAGCAAATCTCTGCTAGTAACACTGAAAGCTGGAAGACAATGGAATAAACTCTTTAAAAATACATTAAGATTGCAGAATATGGTGGTGTGCATCTATAATCCCAGCACTTGAGAGGCTAAGGAAGGAGGATTTCAAGTTCAAGACCAAACTGGGCTACATAGTGAGACTTTGTCTCAAAACAAGTAAGTGGGGCTTTATTCCCTCCCACCTCCCACACAGCATGAGCTCTCTGTACGTCCTTCTCTTAACCTGATAAAGTCTCTTTAAATCTTAAAAAATAAAATAAATGAGTAAAATATACTAAGATTGATGGTCTTGAGAAAGATTTGAAGATTATTCATAAAGTTCCAGGACAAAATAGATGAGCACAGATATTCAGTGGTTTCGAAAGTTTATGTTACATGCATCCTTTACGGGGATGGCTAAAGGCACTTGTTTGCAAAGCCTACTGGTCCAAGTTTGTTTCCCCAGTACCCATGTAAAGTAAGATGCACAAAGTGGAACATGCATCTGGAGTTAGTTTGTTGTGGCAAGAGGACCTGGTACTCTCTCTCTCTTTCTCCTTGCAACCATATAAAAATATATCTTTAAAAAATAAACTAATAATTTCTTAAATATACATTTTAATAACACAAATGAGTCCAAGGAAGAGATCCAAAAGCAGTACTAATCCAAAGAGTACTTAAATGAAATACTAGTTTGACATTTGTACAGCAAACCTACAAGGTGATCAGTGCAAAAAGGTCAGCAAATTTAATGAAGACTATCTTTAAGCAGAAAGTGAGTTTCAATACAAATTTTTTAAAATGTCATTTCTCTTAAGAAAACCAAAAGCCAGATAAAAACTGGAAACACGACTGTATAATTGTTTTCTCAAATATGAAGAAACTAAGATGTGATGTAATTTTGAAGAGTTGAGGCAAGTACTGAACACTGATTTGAGCCTGACATTTAGACTATTTCTTTAAGAGGAACACAGTGAGCTGGAGCAAGGTTCATTTATTCCTGTGGGCTCAACTGTGATAACTGGCTTCACAGTAAGTAATTGTTCCAGTTAGCTGTTGCTACATAACAAATTGTTTCACAACTTAATGGCTTAAAACAATGATCATTTATTGTCTCTCAATGTTTCTGTGGCCAGGACATTAGGGAGAAGCTCAACTAAGTAGTTCTAGCCCAGAGTTTTGCGAGAGGTTCCAGTCAGATGGCCGGGCCTTGGGATAAACTTGCAGGCTTCCTCACTCATGTCTCTCACCTTTGCTGGGAGGACCTGAAGGCTGGTCCGACCTCTAGGAATGTGTTGGTAATCTCTGTCTATACCCGTGTTTTCTAATAACATGATCTCTCCAGAATGTCAGCTTCAAGGTAGCAAAGCTTTCTCTGACGACTCAGGGCTCACAAAACATAAGTCCCAATGGTGGACCACATAGAAGCCATGTTGCCTGTTATAACCTCAAAGGAGTCACAGGTAGTCAACAAAATCCCATTAAGCAGGTGGAGATAAATTTTAGCTCTTGCTGCAAGATTGGCATGGTTCTGAGAGAATTTGTGGTACTGAATATATTGTTGTAGTCATTTGTTAGAAATGCAATTGGTCATAGTGGCAAACTGGTCTTCTTCATTATTTGCAATTGTACGATCAACCTAAAGATAAAATGTAGGAGGCAGAGGCTGGGGATACTGCTCAGTGGTTAAAGTCACTCATTTGCAAAGGCTGGTGGCCTGGGTTTGATTCCCCAGTATTCACGTAAAGCCAGATGCACAAAGTGGTGCATGTGACTGGAGTTCATTTGTAGTGGCAAGAGACCCTGATACACTGATCCACCCACCCGCCCTCCTGTGGTTACCTTTTCATTGCTAGTATAGCACCTGACCAGAAGCAGATTATGGGAGGAAAAGGTTTCTTTAAGGTTTACAAATTCCAGGGGAAGTTCTATTACAGTGGAAGAAGTTGGCTCACTTCCATACATCCATAGCAGAGAGAGAAAAACCAACAATAGCAAGCATAAACAGCCAGAGTGTAAACTCACTTTCTATACAGCTAGTGGGGCTGGACCCAAGTTCTGCTCCCAGTGACACACTGCATCCAGCAGGGCTCTGTCTGCTAAAGACTGAAGTGGGAAGTTTAATCTTATTCACAAATACCTCAGGTTATGAGGAACATACAATTACATTCAAACCACCACATTCTCTCTCTCCTCTCACTGTCTCTCTTTTTGCTTGAATATAAATATTTTTAATGTAGAAGCCAAACATCATATACAATAAAACATACGTCCTATAAATATTTATAAACTGATATAATAATGCATCAATCACCACTTTGCTTGAGACAGGATCTCATAAATTGTCTTTAAATTCTCTGTGTATCCAAAGATGACCTAGAATTTCTGATCTTCCTGCCTCTACCTCCTTAGTGCTAGGATTTCATTATGCATCACACCTACTTTGTGCAGTGCTGGTGATTACACACGGGGCTTTTTTTCATGTTAGACAGGCACTCTGCCAAGAAAACTCCATCCCCATCCCTTTTACTTATTTTTCATTTAACTTCCTTTCTTTAGCAAGTATTTACTGACTATCTATTGTGTGCCAAAGATTTTTCTAGATTTTTTTAATGTAAATGGAAACCACTATACCAAAATGTATCTAGTCTCATCTGATCTCAGAATCTAGAGGGAAATCAAAATAAATAAATATATATGTGTATACATATAGATAGAGAGATGATAGACACATATGTAGGTAGATAGGTAGGTAGGTAGACAGACAGACAGACAGACAGACAGACATATATGTATGACTGGATTCATTAGGAGATTGGCTCATACCATCATGGAGGCTGAAACGTTCTAGAATGGCTGTCTGCAAACTAAAGAGCCAGAGAAGTTGGTAGTATGACCCAGGCCAGGAAGCCAGAAACCTTAGAACAAAGGCGGCCCAGTGATGTAGGGCTAAAGGTGGAAAACTGGAGTCTGGTGACCAAGGGCAGAAGCAAGAGAAAATGTGCTGTGCTCTGGAAGGAAGACCCCGACAGTACTTCCTCCTACTACTTTGCCATTTCCTGCGGGGCCCCGGCTGATCGGGTGGAGCCACCCACAGGTCAGGTGGGTTTCCTCACTCTGTTTGCTGGTCGACATTGCCAATCTTTTCTGAAGAATCTTCCCAAAAGTGTGATCTGTTGCTTTTCTGTCATCCCTGAGTCTAGTCAAGTTGACACCCACAATTAACTATTACAATAAATAAGCTAAATATTTTATGTTTTGTACCAGAAAAATTCTTGACTCTTAAGTGAAGAATTTGGAGAAAAGTAAGTCAGAAAGTAGTTCTAAAAAGTCTTTTAAACATGTCAAGGAAGAGACAACAGAATAGTAAAATAAAGAAGAGATCTGAAGGGCATTTTGCAGGAGGAGTACCTTCATGTCCCATAAATATATGAAAAGATGCCTCACCTTGTTAATAACCATAGAAATGTAAATTAAAACCAGAACACAGTGGCTTCTACCTAAAATAACGGCTAGAATTTTAGATATTGAAAAAGCCAAGACCAGCACTGATACTGGATGTGAAGCAAGGTAAACCTTATACTCAGCTGGTAAAGTTGAGGGTTCAAATGGTCGAGAGCCGGCACGCTTTCTTTTGACTTAGTATCCACTAACATGAAATGTATGCTTACCTTTAACGTAGAAATGTTCCTAGTAAGCACATAGCTAAACAAAATGCACACATGAACACCAGAAGACACATTCAGTAGAATATGAACAGGACCCAATAGCATTCATACCTAGTTAGGAGGAGATTTATTTATTTATTTATTTTTATTTGCATGCAAAGAGAGAGAAGAAAGACAGACAGAGAGAATGGGCACACCAGGGCCTCCAGCTGCTGAAAATGAACTCTAGACACATGCACCACTTTGTGTGTCTGGCTTTATGTGGGTACCGGGGAATTGAACCTGGGTGGCTAGGCTTTATAGGCAAATGCCTTAACTGCTGAGCCATCTATCCAGTCCAGGAGGAGATTTATAAGAAATTGGTTTATGTGAATATGCGGGCTGTCAAGCCCCCTGTCTGCCCTTAGCGGGCTGCAGACCAGGGTGGCCCAATGGTACAGCTCTAGTCACGAGGGGGCAGGCAGGCTCAAAACTCAGGAAGAGCCTGCATTCATTACTTTTCGTGTTGCTGTGGCAAAATACCTGATAGAAACAATTTATGGGAAGAGAGTATTCGGGCTCAGGGTTCTCAGGGACATAATACATGTCCAGCATCATGAAGAAGGTACGGCAGTGGGGTGTGTGGTGGCAGGAGCTCATAGCTTGGTGGACCAGGAAGCAGAGAAAGAAGGGGACCAGAGTGAGCACGAGGCTACGAAACCTTAAGGCCTACCTTTAGTGAGCCTCTTCCGCCAACGAGTTCCCACTTCCCAAGTGTTCTATGGCCTCCCAGAACAGCACCACCGAATGGGGAAAGGTTGTCAAACATTTCAGTCATCCATAGCCATGCTGGCATTTCAGATCTAGTCCACAAGAAGGAGGAAGTCCTTGTCTTCGTCAGAGGCAGAAAGAATTCTCCTTCATGGACAAAATCAGCCTTTTTGCTCTCTTGCTTTCAACTGACTAGATGAGGAACCCACATAATGAAGGACAATATGTTTTAGTCTTTTTGTTGTTGTTGTTGTTGTTTGTTTTGTTTTGTTTTGAAGCAAGTACAACAGGCTGGCCTTTTTTAAAAAAATATTTTTTGTTTGATTATTTATTTGAGAGCGACAGACAGACAGAGAGAGAAAGAGGTAAATAGAGAGAGAATGGGCATGCCAGGGTCTCCAGCCACTGCAAAAGAACTCCAGATGCATGCATCCCCTTGTGCATCTGGCTTACGTGGGTCCTGGGGAATTGAGCCTTGAACCAGGGTCCTTAGGCTTCACAGGCAAGCACTTAACCACTAAGCCATCTCTCCAGCTCTAAAAAAAATATTTTTATGTGAGGTGGGGGTTGGGAGGGAGGGAGAGACTGGTATGCCAGGGCCTCCAGCCACTGCAATTGAACTCCAGAGATTGCGTGCTTGTATTGTTGTGCATCTGGCTTACATGGGACCTGGAGAGTTGAACATGAGTCCTTAGACTTCATGGGCAAGTGCCTTAACTGCTAAGCCATCTCCCCAGCCCTGTTTATTTGGTTTTCCAAGGTAGGGTCTTCACTCTAGCCCAGGCTGACCTAGAATTCACTATGTAGTCTCAGGGTAGCTCGAAGTCACAGTGCTCCTCCTACCTCTGCCTCCCAAGTGCTGGCATTAAAGGCGTATGCCACCATGTCCAGCTTAGTATATAGTTTTGAATGTCACTTTCATGCAGAAATATCCTCACAGAAATTCCTAGAATATTTTTGCTCTCCATAGTCTGATCAAATTGACATAAAAATCCCAAGCTGAAGGCTGGGGAGATAGCTTAGTGGTTAAATATTTGCCTACAAAGCCAAAGGACACAGGTTCAATCCCCTAGGACCCATGCAAACAAGATGCACAAAGCGGCACATGCATCTGGAGTTCTTTTGCAGTGGCTACAGGCCCTGGCATGCCTATTTTCTCTCTGTCTCTCTCTCTCTCCTCCCCCATCAAATAAATTAATGAAGATATTTTTTTTAAAGGCCAAAGGCCCACATGGTGGCACAAGCCTTTAAAAAAATTCCAAGTGGAAAACAATCAAAATATCTATCAATATTAGTTAGAACAGATAGCTTATTTGTTGTATTACATACTGAAATTAAAGCAATGATAACAGATATAATTATTTGTATGCAGTACACATGTATCTCATAAGCAATTTGCTAAATAAAGATGCTACACACAAAAGAATTCATATAGTATGATTCTATTTATATCAAGTACAAAACAGAAAAGGCTAGTGCTAAATGTCATGACAATGGTTGTGTTTGGAGGGGCACCCAGGGAGCTTTGGGGACATAGGTAAGATTTTCCAGCCTGGCTTGTTCACTGGAACATTCACTTTGTCATAGTTTACTGAACTATATCCTCATGATTTCTGCATTTTATATATGGATCATTCTTGAATAAAATCACTTTTGAAAAACTTTAATCAAAGTGAATGATTAGAAAGCTAGTTTAATATAATGCTATGAACAAATAGTACTTTCCCTAATTCAAGAAATAACCAGAAAAACAAAGCTTTACCAAGTCAATATTACATCATGATTGCAATATGCAACTCAAAGTAAGCACAACTACTCTTCAGTTGAATTTACATTAAAAATAGTTATCTATGGGCTGGAGGGATGGCTTAGCGGTTAAGGCATATGCCTGTGAAGCCTAAGGACCCTGGTTCAATTCTCCAGGTCCCATGTAAGACAGATGCACATGGTGGCGCATGTGCCTGGAGTTCATCTGCAGTGCCTAGAGGCCCTGGCACGCCTATTCTCACTCTCTCCTGCTTTCTGTCTCTAATAAATAAATAAAAATAAAATCTTTAAAAAGTAGTTATTTATGGGCTAGAGGTATTGCTTAGTGGTTAAGGCATTTGCCTGAAAGCCAAAGGACCCAGGTTTGATTTCCCAGGACCCACATTAGCCAGATGCACAAGAGGGTGCACACATCTGGAGTTCGTTTGCAGTGCCTGGAGGCCCTAGCATGCCCATTCTTTCTCTCTCCCCCTCTTACTCAAATAAATAAAAATATTTTTTAAAAATAGTTATTTAATAAGTTTATTATGTCTCCAGTACTCAATAAAGAAATAAGTAGAAAATAAGTAAATAAATGGTTCATTATGATAAACACTTGGTAGGCACAAGCTTTCAAGTGAATAGTCATTTGGCAAAGTATTGCTGCTTTTCCCAGGCTCATTAACAAGGGATAGTGAAAAGCCTGTGACTGTCTGAGAATTTGCTGAGGCATGAATTATAAAATAGAGTGTATGCAAGTTTTACAAGAACATGCTTTTTCATGGTCATTCTATCCATAGTAAATGCTCTTTCTCCAAATTAATCCAAATTAATTGGAGACTATAACCACTTTCAGTTTGTGATAATAACATTTAGCAGAACTTTCATCATGAGACACATTCAGGCAGTGAAGATGATAGAAAATGTATGATACCAGTTGTGAAGATCACAGTGGATTCCTCTTTCTCCCTGCATTCTCCTCCTCCTCTTCCTCCTTTTCCATAGAGATTCCGGGGATCAACTCTAGAGCCTCACACATGTTACACAAGAAATGTAGTGCTGATCTATGCTTGTGGCCATTTTATCTTATTTGATTTTATTTTATCATGCAGGGTTGGGGATTGAGCTCAGGGGCTACCCTTTAGATTTTTTTTTTAAATGAAAAATGCGTTCATTTATTTATTGTGCTACCCTATTTTGTTTTGTACTTTAAAGCTTTAGGATCTTTAATGATGGAAATGTGTTTGTATTTTATCAAAAAAATATTTTAAAGATCCTAGGAAAAAGAAATGGGCAAAACAAGCCTAGTCATATATGTGCCCTTCAGTTTAACAAAATGCAGTTGAAATCATGAAAAGATGAACTTGTGCCCTTTTTTTATCATGTATTGCTAATAATATTTCATGGCAAAATTAATGAACAGTACAAGCCACCTTTAGCATGTAACAACAGGAAATTGAAAAGAAAGGAATTGTCTACTAGCACTTTCTAAAACAAAATCGTCTAAGCTCTACTCCTAGCTTTTGCAAGTGGTAATTTACCCTGATTGATCCATACAGAGTGGTAATGTTGCAATTTTCTATAAATATTACGTGACGGACCTAGCAAACACTGGCGAAGAGCACTTGGTGACCACAGTAGGAGACCAGCAGGTTAAAGTCAGCGTTTGCTCAGCAGGGCCATGCTGGAGCTGCCTGTGGACAAATGGAGTTCTTGGCCAGATGCAGAGTCAATAGGTCAAAGCAATTGACCAGTAATAACAGAGGATAAGCTTGTGCGAGCCTGACCTGGGGCTCCCAGGGTCTAGGTTAAAAAAAAATAAAAGACCTGTACCTCTTTATTCTTGCACGGTGGAATTACGCTGGATTCTGTGATTGCGCAAAGGTGACCCTTGCACGCCTCCCAGGGGCATCGCTCAAAAGCATCAGAGAAGCACAAGTCCGTCGCGGGGAACAGTAATCCTTGGGAGAAGTAAGCCAAGGTAGAATGGCTTCCCTTGAGTCTTGTTTCCTTCTCTAAGTTCTCAGGCTGTCTTGTTTTAACAGGCACTCAGAAGCCACTCTTGCTAAGAGTGGGAGTCTTCACTTGGATCCACACAGAAACTGAATGTGGGATGGCAGCACAGAGCTCTGACTTCATTTCACATCCATCTCCTCCGTCCTGGGTCACCTTGGCACGTAGGCATGTTAATCACTCAAGTTGTGTCTGTCTGGAAACTGGTGATGGATAAACCCTTTCAGGTGGAGAACCGTTCTGCAGCCGTATCTTGGCTAAGACAGCTTGGAGACTGCTGAGTTAGACAGATGTGTAAAGGCATTTCTAAAGGGGCAGGTTGCAAACATGTAGGCTGCGGTGACTTACAAATGTGGTGACGACAAAGACATGGACGCCTTTACAGCAATTACACTTCAGTGATAAAGAGACCAAGGCAGGCCAGTGGCAGTAAAGCATTATCTGTGAACCCAAGACAGAAGCTTCAATGCCTAGACATTATAGTTCAAGCGACCACTTTTTAAATTTGATACTTTAAAAATCTTTTATCTTAGATTACTTTTACATGTACAGGAAACCGGAAAAGAGTTCACAGATATCGTTTTCCCATATCTATGTATTAACACCTTATATTAAGATGGTACACTTATAACATGTTCTTTTTGTTTGTTTTGAGATGCAATTTCACTATAGCGCCCAGATGGCATGAATTCTCGATGAAGCCCAGGCTGGCCTTGAACTCATGATCCTCCCAGCTGAATCTCATAATTGCTTAGGTTTACAGATGCAAGTCACTATGTGGGCACCATGCCACTTACTACTATTACTGATCCAACACAGATACGTTCATAAGAGCTAAATTTGGTTGTTCAGCTTGCCTTAGTTTCTGCATAAAATCCACTTTCTGTCCTGGGTCCCATTGAGGTTATCATGTTGCCATCTGTCTTTGGTCTCCTCTCACAGTGATACGTTCTCAGACTTTTCTTCTTGCTAATGACCTTGATCATATTGACAAGTGTTGGTCAGGTATCTTGTAGGCTGTCTCTCAGTTGGGATGTTTGCATTTTCTCTCCATGAGAGGAAGACTGCAGAGGTGAAACACCATTCCAATCACATCATATCCAAGGTGCACACTGCAACATTGGCTCGTGGGTCGCATGATTCCATAAGCTGGAGTCCTGCACTGATATAATGGAGAAAGCCAACTGAGTTCCAGTTTTCATCTCTCTCTGCTTCCTGATGGTAGGCACAGTGTGGCAGCCACCTCAAGCTCCTGCTGCCACACCTTCCCCGCCAAGACAAGATCAACTCTTCCTCTATTACATGGCTGTTTGTCAGGGATGTGGTCACAGCAATGAGAAAAGTAATACACGTTCCAGAGACTGTCTTTTCAATAAAAATGGGGGGGAAACTCTCTTTTTGTCATATATATATATATATATATATATATATAACATATATATGTGTGTGTTATTATATTTTAAATAAATTATATATATAATTTAACATATATTATATATGTTATATATATATAATTTATGTATTTGAGAGAGAGAGAGAGAATGGGCATGCCAGGCCCTCCAGCCACTGCAAACGAACTCCAGATGCATGTGCCCCTTGTGCATCTGGCTTATGTGAGTCTTGGGGAATCGAACCGGAATCCTTTGGCTTTGTAGGCAAATGCCTTAATCACTAAGCCATCTCTCCAGTCTGGGAAAACTCTTTCTGATAGGCCCATATAACTCATCCGAGGACCGAGTCAAACCCTATGAACACTCCTCCATTACCTCATGTAACGAAAGCCCAACAAGAGATCTTCAGTGCTCAGAACTCCTGAGCCTTCAGTAACCGTGGAGCGGCTCGGTGCATTTCACATTGGATGCAGGCAGCATCAGGTGCGAATGCGCCTCTTCCCTCATTGTCAGCACTTCTTAAATCGCTGTCTCTGGAAAGCAGGTCCAGAGACTGAGGTTGGGATGGATGGAAGGTTTGTTGGGGAGTGGAGGCTCTTAGGCAGAAACTGACATGAAAGGGAAGGAAGCAGGCTGGGCAGGAGCAATCCCTGGAGTCTATGCCTCAGCCTGTCCATGAGTTCGTGCTGAGTGAGGGGCCATGCTTTTCAGACCTGCCTCCTCCAGTCATTATGAAGGCTCTGCGGGGGAGCCAGAGGGATGTACATAACTTTGATCAGGGGAACTTATTTTAAGTACAGGCAATCCCTGAAGTGTTAGACCCTTATGAACTCTTCATTCCCAGTTGCTGGAAGAACAAGTTTGAGACCAATTCTGGATGATGTTTTACAGAACTTCCATTGTTGGTAGCAAAGATTAAAAAAACAAAAAAAACAAAAAAAAAAAAACCTACTGGCGAGCATTTATGGAGCAGCTAACATAATTAGCATAACTAAATTCTCCCTGAACTCCCTGAGCCATCAGCAGAGAACGGGCAAAGCCTGAGGCAGAAAAATCACAATATAAAACCTGAAGAAGGTTGGGGCAAGATTAAGTAAGTACAGAGCAAGCAGTGGGTCAGTGAACTGGGTTTCACAGCAGAAAACCTATGGCCTGCCTCTTGCTAGAGAAACTGGCCCCAGGCACAGCGGGGGACAGACCGAGTTGGGCCACTTCCTCTTTCTTCCAGTGCCAGACCACGCACCTGCCCCTTTGCAAACTGCGCTCAGAGATCTCCAGTGCCCCTTAAGGCAACAGCCCAGAGGTGTAGCCTAGCTTGGTTGACTTGTAGGAGCCTCTCCCCAGCGGAAGGAAATGCAGGGCCGACAAGTCACCCGAACAGAGCCCACCAAGACAGACAGCGTCCACCTTCCAGTTCCACAGAAAACCAAGGCCTCCTAGCTAAATGAATATCCAAGCTAGGTGGCTTAAAACACCAGCAATTAATTAACTTACCGTCCTCGAGATCCTAGCAAGGCAGTTAGGGTGACTGGGCCCCTGAAAATCAAAGCAGGAATGTCTTTGGGCCAATCCTTGCAGTCTCCACTTTGCCAGAGAAGAATCTGGCTTCTCCTTCTCTTTCACCTAGAAGAGTTCCCTAGAGCAACCTGAGCTGGCGGGAGGTCCCCTTTCCTAGGATTTAAGTCAGATCCTGACATTGTAGTCTCTTAGGCTCACATGAGCCTGAAGGAAGAGCCCACCACAAAGAAGTTATAAACGGACCCTTACCAGTGGCAAGGGCTCTCTCTCTTGGCTGCCTGTTCACCACTCCTGAACTCCCAGCTTCTGGTAAGTGTCTCAGCCTGGCTGGACTGAGAGAAGGTGAGAATGCCAGTGAGCCTTCTCTACCCCTGCTGTCCTCCACAGGACTGGAGCTGTCTGCGCTCTCTTTTCTTTCCTCCCTAAATCTCTTCATCTTCTTCCAGGCCCACCCATGGGCTCTCAGACCATGTGAGTATATCAATTTTCCTTCCCTTGGTTTTGTACTTCCCTAAATAAATATCATCATTTAATAATTGTCCTTCTCAATTTGATTTGCCCAACTCTTTGGTTAAATACCAACACAAACTCAGGGTTTAGAGGCAAAGACCTTCCTGAACTCCCAACATCCACCCCAACACCCGGAGAGAGTCTATTTCATGCCCTTCCCTTAGCTTCTGGTGTTGCCAGTCGCCCTTGGCACACCTTACCTTGTGAGTGCAGTGCCCCAGCCTCAGTTTCCATGGCCTGAAATTTACCCTCCTCCCTCCATCAGACCCTAATGTCACCTTCACCGTGGAGGCAGTGTACAGTATACAATGTACAGTATAGCTCAGTTTTCCCTGGATCTATATCTATATATATAAAATATTGTTGTGTGGTGGGGGGGGAGGTGCATGTGAATGGGCTACTACATTTGCGTATGTGCGCCCGTGGCATGGAGGCCACAGGACAACCTCAGGCGTCAGCCTTAGGAATATCGTTCACCTCCTTTGAGACAGGGTCTCTCATTGGCCAGTGAGCCTCGGGTCCTCCTGCATCTAGCACCCCAGTGCTTGGATTACAAACACATGCCACCATGCCAGGCACTATTCTCTTATCAAAGGAACAAAAATTATATTGATTAGAGATTAGCCTTCTTCGGTGTGACATCATCTTCAACTTCATATACTTTTGAAATTTTCTATATTTTATTTATTTATTTTACAGAGAGAGAGAGAGAGAGAGAGGCAGAAAGGGAGAAAGAAGGAAAGAGAGAGAAAGAGAGAGAGGATGGGCACACCAGGGCCTCCAGCCACTGCAAACAAACTCCAGACACGTGCCCCACCTTGTGCATCTGGCTTACATGGGTCCTGGGGAATCGAATCTGGGTCCTTTGGCTTTGCAGGGAAGCCCCTTATCTGCTAAGCCATCTCTCCAGCCCCACTATGTTTTTAAAAACAGTATTTCCAAATAAAGCCTCATTGATGGGTTCCAGGTTTGGGCATTTTGAGATGCATATTCCAACCCATAATACTCAGGTTACTGTTGCTAACCATAAGTAAGGTTAGGATGCCCACTCTAATTAAGTGACATGTTCTAATAGGCAAGATCTTGGCAGCTTCCTCAGAGCCTCTTAACAGAATGTCTTCGTCTTTATTCTTGGGGGAAAATGGAAACCATGTGGTTTTGCTTCTGAAACGTAACCCAAAAATAGACACTGACAACTTCATCACATGTAACAGAGCAAGATAAGCTGAGGTAAAACAAAACGACAGGCATTTTGATGCTGTGGGGGTCTCTCAGATAGAAGCTACCAACTTCACCAGCTCTTGGGCAATGCCCACTAATTAATTCCATTGATTAAACAAATTAGATTGCTAATGAGACTTGAACTTGACCCAGAACTATTATTCCTAAACTATAAATCACTAGTCATGTCAGAAGCAGTGAAGACAGAAACTGTTCAGAGAGGTCAGTGCAAAACCCACGCAGGACCAGCACAGACTGAGTCAAGTGTCTCCCAATGGCACTGGGTGCAAGAGTGTTCCATGCTGACGAAGGAGCTCATCCTATCCCAGGCAATGTGGCTGTAAGATTGCTGCCTCTGTGTTAATCTTTAAGTAGAGATGACAGTGAGCTATACTGTACACTGCCTCCACGGTGAAGGTGACATTAGGGTCTGATGGAGGGAGGAGGGTAAATTTCACAAAAATGGAAATGGACCCATATTTGTATTTTGTTGCTGGTAGAGAAAAAAATAAATAGACAGGCCTTTTTTTTTTTTTAAGTCCTATGATTTCACATGTAATTTAGACCTGCTTCACTGCTTTCTGGAAATAAGAGAAAATGGGGAGGGTGGCTCTATCCTAAAAGCTGAGCAATAAATTTCAGAAATGCTAGGAACTAGTCTATGAGCCCTTCCAGATGTTACAGAGCATGTGATGCCTTCCAGCTGTGATGAGTCCCAGGACGTCTTGCCCAGCAAGCAAAGTCCGTGGGGACACACAGAGCTACAGGCCAAGCTGGGCACTGCTCCTGCCCGGAAGCCACCCATAGGTTAATGACACTATAAAATGGAAATGAGCAGACTTGTCCTGGGCGGGGTGGACGTTAATGTCGAGACCACAAATCCTAGTTCCAATACTGCCCAGACCTTGGGCAAAGGAATTACTTAATGTCTCGAACCTAGTTTGTTCATCTATAAGATGTAATAATAATAATATCTGTCCTCATATGGTTTTTGTAGGAATGAAATGGGGGACAATATGTAGAAACTGCAAGCCCCAAATATGCAATTTCCCGTTCCTACCATGTAGGAGGTTAAACACCTCAGAGTAAAAGCTGGGTGTGGTGGTGCATGCCTTTAATCCCAGCACTCGGGAGGCACAGGTAGTTCACCGTAAGTTCGAGGACACCCTCAGACTACATAGTGAATTCCAGGAGAGCCTGAGCTAGAGTGAAACCCTATCTTGAAAAACCAAACCAAAACAAAACAAAACAAAAAACCCACCTCAGAATAAGAGACGCGTGCATCTCTTAGAATTCTTTTTTCTTCTTGAGATAGGGTCTCATATATTTCAGGCTGGCTTCCAACTTGCTATGTAGCTGAGGATGACTTTGAACTTCTGATCCTCCTGCCTCTACTTTCAGAGTGCTAAGATTATAAGGATGCCCCTCCATGCCCAGTTTATACAGTGCTAGGGATTGAACCCAAAGATTTGTGCGTGCTGGGTAAGCGCTCTGCCAACTGGCCTGCGTCCCCAGGTCCTGCTGCCGGATCGGAAATGCGGCTCAGTGCCCATCTGCCACGCGGACGCTCAGCCTCGCCCAGCGCAGTTAGCCCTGGCAGCATTCATCTGAGGCCTCTGAGCACATAGACTGATCTAGAAGTAAACAGAAGGTCCTCACCAAGGAGAAGCCTCTTGTTCTGAACTCAGACGATGGACAAAACTGTGTGGCCACTCCGGAAGTGAAAGAATGCAGTGTTTCAAGATCTGAGAAACATGGTTTAACATCAACCATAAATGTAAATATGTTACCTAAGTAATGGAAGTAGAAGAGAAAGCGCCTATGCTCGTTAAAGCTTGAGTGTCCCTATTCAAAATTCTCCGTTGAGGGTCTTCTGAGTGGTGCCTCAGAGGTGGGAGATGCAACCATAACACAGCAATCTCCCAGAAGAGACAGAACCCAGCTTTGTCCCTTGACGGGGAAGGGAGAAGGTAGGTATGAATGGGAGAGCCGGCAGGCACTGCCTTGTAGGGAGTTTCTCTCCTGCTCCCGGTTTGGAATCCCCAGCAAAGCCTTCTTTCCCTACATAAGGGCCACTTCTCAGCCTGCTTTGAAACAGTGACTTGGCCATGACACGCTTAGGCGCCATGGCCTCCGCAGCGGGTCAGAGCACTTGCAGGCAGATAACTTGACCATTTCCGACCTTCTCCAACCCTGGGAGAAAGCTATTGTCACTAGACCTTGTCCTGCTGGGGACATGGAGAGGTGATGGAACGCAAACGCTCCCCTCCTCTTTGCCCCTCAGAGGTTCCTTGGAGCAGTCATTCTCCATCTCGGCTCCTGGTGAATTTAAAACCTTAAGAAAATCCTTGGGCTGGAGGCATGGCTCAGTAGTAAAGTGCTTATGTGTAAGTATGAAGACGGAGTTCAGATCCTCAGAAGCCATGTAAACATGTCAGGCACAGTGGCTCATGCCTGAAATCCCAGTGCTAGGGAGGGAAAATAGGAGAATCTCCAGGGCTTGATGGCTAGCTAGTCTAGCCAAATCAGTGAGCTCTAGGTTCAGTGAGAAAACAAGTCAGAGAGCCACTGAGCACACACAGTCATACATGTGCTACACACATGCAAACATGCATATTACATGCATACACACTACACATATGTACATACATACACATGTAAAAAATGAATCCTGATTTCAGACCACATTCCAAATCAACTAAGTGAAAGTCTCTAGGGGTAGTAGCCCAGGAATGGGTAATTCTAAACTCTTAAATTATACCAATGGTGGGTTGGAGAGATGGCTTAGCAGTTAAGCACTTGCCTGTGAAGCCTAAGGACCCCAGTTCAAGGCTCAATTCCCCAAGACCCACATTAGCCAGATGCACAAGGGGGCACACACATCTGGAGTTCGTTTGTAGTGGCTGGAAGCCCTGGTGTGCCCATTCTCAATCCCTCTCTCTCTCTCTCTCTCTCTCTCTCTCTCTCTCTCTCTCTCCCTCTCCCTCGCTCTCCCTCCCTCCTTCTCTCTGTCACTCTCAAATAAATAAATAAAAATAAAAAATATATATTAGGGCTGGAGAGATGGCTTAGCGGTTAAGCGCTTGCCTGTGAAGCCTAAGGACCCCGGTTCGATGCTCGGTTCCCCAGGTCCCACGTTAGCCAGATGCACAAGGGGGCGCATGCGTCTGGAGTTCGTTTGCAGAGGCTGGAAGCCCTGGCGCGCCCATTCTCTCTCTCTCTCTCCCTCTATCTGTCTTTCTCTCTGTGTCTGTCGCTCTCAAATAATAAATAAATTTAAATATATATATTAAATATTATACCAATGGTCAGTCAAGGTTGAGATCCACTGAGTCAAAGACTAAATTAGAGCACAGTTATGTGGCAGAGGGAGAAGGCAACCTGTGCAGGCTTAGAGATTGTCATTTGCCAATTCCTAGGACACCATAGACTTTTGGTTCTCTAAAACTCCTAATGGTTACGGGGCCCGGAGCACCTGGTATGATTACCATAGTGGCTATATTCCTCACCCACAACTTCCATAACAGAATGCCACAGCCCAGATGCCTTAAACAACAGAAATTTATTTCTCATAATAGGCCAGAAATCTGAACTCAAGGAGCCAGCATAGTTGGGTTCTGATGAGGGCTCCCTTCCTGACTCTCATAGGTTGCCAACTTCAAACTGTGTCCTGTGCTCTGTGTTCAGAGCAAGAGAGGGGGAGAGAGAGAGAGAGAGAGAGAGCAAGGGAGAAAGAGAGCGAGAGAGAGAGAGACTGTCTCTTCATATAGGCCTTTTCATGGGAGCTCTTGCATCAGAGAACCGCTCTTACAACTTCATTTTAAACTCAACGACTTTTTTTAGAGTTCTCGTATCCCAATACAGCCACACTTGGCACCAGGATTTCAATATATGAATTTGGCAAAGACGTAAGCATTCATGTCATAAACAGTGGCCGTGGTCCTAACAGAAGCCCCAGCACTTACGCTCACTCGGTGTCATTAGTGCCTCACCCTGTGTGGTTCACAGACCTGCGCACAGCAGCGCTGCTTCCCAGGAGCTTGTTAGAAACGGGCTCGCATGCAGCAATACTCCTTGTACCAGCAGCTGATTCTAATGAGATCCCACTGGGATCACTGTGAACACCCGCGTGTGAGCAATGCTTTGATAAACTGTCCTCAATCCTGGCAACTCTTGAGTCTCAGAAAATTTGCAAACTAGGCAATCCTGTCTCTTGGATCACAAAAAGCCTCATTTTTTTCCTCCATGAACTAAATCTCTTGGCCATTGACTTTAAGAATTCAACATTAAAAAATAAACAATCCAAGGCTGGAGAGATGGCTTAGCGGTTAAATGCTTGCCTGTGAAGCCTAAGGACCCCAGTTCGGGGCTCGATTCCCCAGGACCCACGTTAGCCAGATGCACAAGGGGGCTCACACGTCTGGAGTTTGTTTGCAGTGGCTGGAGGCCCTGGCGCTCCCATTCTCTCTCACTCTCTCTCTCTCTGCGTCTTTCGCTGCCTGTCACTTTCAAATAAATAAATAAACATAAAACAACAATTTTTTTTTTTTTAAATTTGAGAGCGACAGACATAGAGAGAAAGGCAGATAGAGGAAGAGAGAGAGAATGGGCGCGCCAGGGCTTCCAGCCTCTGCAAACGAACTCCAGACACGTGCGCCCCCTTGTGCATCTGGCTAATGTGGGACCTGGGGAACCGAGCCTCAAACCGGGGTCCTTAGGTTTCACAGGCAAGCGCTTAACCGCTAAGCCATCTCTCCAGCCCCAAACAACAAAATTTTTAAAAAATAAAAATAAAAATTCCAGATTGCTGTGTCCCCATGCACACAACTCTACTTTTCCTTTTCTGTACTCCAAGTCTTCCCTCTCCCATATTTTATCTTTTAAGGATTCTCCTGAAGAAATGCAAAGTCAATGTTGAGCCAGCTACAGTAACCACTCGTGACATAGCTTACCCAACATTGCAGGCCAATCCCACTTGTTGAGCAAGAGTCCAGGGTCTTGAGGCTCCTGTGCAAAGGGCCAGCAAAGAATGAAAAGGGCAGAGCAGGGGTGAGGGAGGGAGGAACAGCTCCTGTGCTCCACGACGCAACAGGGACAGGGACAGCTGGCCCTGGGTCCTGGGACCAGCTGAGACTTTTTTTTTTTTTTTTTTTTTTTTTGGTTTTTCGAGGTAGGGTCTCACTCTGGTCCAGGATGACCTGGATAGAATTAACTCTGTCATCTCAGGGTGGCCTTGAACTCATGGCAATCCTCCTACCTCTGCCTGCTGAGTGCTGGGATTAAAGGCGTGTGCCACCACGCCCAGCTCAGCAGAGACTTTTGAAATGATGGCTGCAGTAAACAATTAGAGAAGACTTAGTTCCCCATGCTTATGGTCACAGGACGCCCTGACAAAGCTGCCAGACCTCTTAAGCAGCGATTAATGTTTGCTTGTTTGTGTTTGTTTCAGGAAATAAAGTAGTGATCATTACTGTCATTTGGAAAGACACGTTCACATGCCCAAAGACTTCCATCTTGTGTGGATATCCCCCCAAATCCCATCATTAAACAGCCTTTTCCTTTCTTTTCTGAAGATTCAAAGTGAGGTGAAGGATGACATTGATAAGGGGAATGAGAATCCTAGCCTGTTTCTCCCCTGGAGGGACAATACAGGAGCATTGTGAATCTCCTGGAGGAAGGTCTGGGTGGGGCACAGGGAGACAATACCCCAGCAATGAAACTGATCTTTCACAGACTGTCACCTGCAGTCCCCTGACTTCATCAGGATCTGTACTTAGGCTCTCACAGGTCACTCCCCCCAGACAGTAGTGCCTGCAGGTATCAGAGACTTTCTAGCTCACCTTTGCCTCAGCCCACCCAGACTTGGAGAGCTCTTGAGCTACTCTGTTCCCCATGCCCTACACCGCCTACACCCAAGACAGCTACAAATTACACACCCAGAGGAGATCTGTGTTCGCTGAATCAAATAACTGGGGTTATGCTGCCTTTCCAGAGAAAATACCTTTCTAAAGAAAATTCTTTTGTTTGGCTTGCAGCAATTTTGAGACAGGGTCTCATTTAGCCTGAGCTGGCCTCCAACTTGCTGTGTGGCCTAAAATTTCTGTTCCTCCTCCTGCCTCTACCTCCCAAGTGCTGGACTATAGGCATGTGTCATTTTGCCCAGAGTTTACTAGGGCAAACATTCTGTACACACACACACACACACACACACACACACACACACACAAATGCAGTTTGTCCACATTGTGATAAATTTCAGAGAGAGAAAACTCTCAAGTAGGAAAAACTGTCACAGAAAGGCAGGAGATAGCCAGACAGTCATTGGGTTGTGGTGTGACTTGCTTTTGGTGGCTTGGCATCCCATTGTTGAAGAAGGTGGGATGTTTCCCACACGAGGTTTACCTGTGAAGCTTAAGAAATGTGAATGTGGGCTGGAAAGATGGCAGTTAAGGCACTTGCATGTGAAGCCTAAGGGCCCAGGTTCAGTTCCCCAGGACCCATGTAAGCCAGATGCACAAGGTAGTGCAAGCTTCTAGAGTTCCTTTGCAGTGGCTATAGACCCTGACACACCCATTCCCCCCCCCCTTTCATGTGTGTATGTCACTCCCTCTGCCTCTTGATATATATATCAAGATCAGATATACATATATATATATATATATATATATATATATCTGCCTCTTTTTTTTCCTTTCTCTCTCAAATAAATAAATAAGTTTATTTTCTTTAAAAAAAGGAATGTGAATGTGGGAGCCTTCAGTCAGTTGGAGCTGTGCTTCTAGATTGCATCATAGACTAGAAATAACAAGGAATGTTGAATTCTGTTCAGGGAAACAGTGAACCTGATCCTGCTGCTTGAGAAAGGGACACTCCATAAGGGCCCAGGTTTGTGGGATGCCAGCAAGGACAGAGAAGACTTGTCAGTCCCTGTTGGGGCCAGGAGAGCAGGGTGAAGGCCACTGCTGGGTGTGCATGGCCAGTGCTGCTGAACAGTGGCGGGGAAGCAGGGACGCGACATCGAGTCGCTCTGTGTTCCCTCCCAAGGGACATAAGTTTCAAAGAAGAAAGGAGGAGGTGAGCATTGGTAAGGACAATGTCGGGTTAGGACAAACAGGTTTCCAATTTAGAAGAGAATTTCCAGCCTCCAGGTAAGTAGCTCCACCTTCCAGCTCTGTGTCCACCCCTTTCTCTGTGTGGCTCTGGGTGAGGGAGGCCAAAGAGACATCCTGCAGCTGATGTAGGAGGCGGGGGGCCAGCCAGGTTCTTTTCATGCTCTAAAGGTGGAAACGGATCTCCATGGCAACTGTGGCTAGTGTGCTCGATCACGGAGCTGGTGTGGAGAAATAGCCAGATGCCTGCTGATCCAGCTCCCAGACCCTGGCCAGGGTGTCCATGCCAAGGCTCGTCAAGCCTGGGGACTGAGAGATGGACACGGTGTCAGGACGCCCTTGCCTTCTCCAACTCTGCATCCACATTAGCCACCCTGGCCACCTGCTTTTTCTTTTTCTTTCTTTTTTTTTTGGTGGCAAGCCCAACAGACTGGCCATTTTTTATGTGAGAGAGTGAGAGCAAGTGAGCGAGAGAGATTGAGAATTGGCACACCAGGGCCTCCAGCCCCTGCAATCAAACTCCAGATGCGTGTGCCATCGTGTGCACAGGTGCAACCTTATGTGCTTGTGTCATCTTGTGTGTCTGGCTTACATGGGATCTGAAGAGCCAAACATGGGTCCTTAGACTTTGCAGGCAAGCACCTTAACCGCTCAGTCATCTCATCAATAACATTCATTCACACTCATGGCACAAGCCTCTGCACTGAGCTATCTTATAGGAATTTCTAGGGATTGTCTCTTTTACTCCTCTCAACAACCCAATTAAGTGGGTAGCATTATTATTCCTGTTCTCAATTGAAAATTGAGCCATGGTGTTGGTATTGGGATAGTGGACTCTGGGACTGTTTTCTTGGGTTCAAAATTTTATCTAAAGCCAGCCAGAGAGTTGTGAGGTTCTCAGCTGGAGGAGACAAAGGAAGAAAGGGAAAGAGGACAGGTAGAAGGAAACTTTAAACTAATGGGCAGAGGGAAAGAGAGAAAAATAGACAGGGGAAGGGACTATGCATCCACCTCAGAGTAGAGCAGCCAAGGAGAGAGAGTATGATGGAGTGAGTTCTAAAGCCCTTTGGAGGAAAGGTGAAGGAGGATTGCGCCAGGTGGGGTGTGAGAGGAGACCCTATAGTAGCCAGCCTGGCTGGAACCCTTGTTGAACTCTTTGGGAGAAAGGAGACACCGGAGCCAACAGGTGATGACAGGAAGGAAACTCAGCTCAGATGCCCAGAAGCCTAGTCAAATTATCATAATAGTGGATGGTTCTAAGATTTTGTCTGAGCAAACAGGGAAGTGGGAAAATCAACTCTTATGAAGTCACAGTTACCACGACAGGAGGTAGTTCCAGAGCCTACAGCATGCGTTGGGAGCAGAGAGAGGGAGGTGGGGGAGTGGATGCTGAGATTCCTACCTTGGATCAGTTAAATAACATGCCCAAGTTCACAGAGCTGATAATTGGTGAGTGGGATGTCACACAGGTGTTATGGCTTCCTGGCTCATGTTCTTTGTACTCACCAGGTGGACCAGGTTGTTTCCCAGGCCAAGCTGAGCCCCAATCTGAGAAATGTTTTGAATTGGGAACTGAAGGGTTAATGTGTCCCTAAATGACCAAACTAACCCTGGCAATGGCCACCTGGAAAGTCCTTGGGCTACAAACCAAAAGTACCTGCTCTGGAACCACAGAGGGGACTAGACCTCTTTTATCTTTTCCCCCCTTAATAAAGAACAATCTGGAACAGAGAGATGGCTTAGCGGTTAAGCTGCTTGCCTGTGAAGCCTAAGAACCTCTGTTTGAATCTCCAGGTCCCACATAAGCCAGACGCACAGTAACACAAGTGCACCATGTTGCACATGAGCACAGGGGCGTGCTTGCATCTGGAGCTCATTTGCACCAGCTGAAGGCCCTGCTGTGCTCATTCTCTCCCCCTCTCTCTCACTTTCTCTCTCTCTCAAATAAATAAATGAAAATATTTTAAAAAAATTTTAAACAATCTATTACTGTTGAGGTCAGTCTTGTACTTTCATTTTCACATTGCTGCAATCAATCCCAAAATCAAGAGGAGCCACCCTGAAACATCTGTTTCTGGATGAAACAATGAAGACTCAAATAGGCCAAATGCCTCCTAAGGAAGACATGTCTCAGACGTCAGCATCCATGTTGACAACCTAAGACCAACTTGTGAAACTGGATTGCCCTAGCATTTCTCTCCTCTGATTCTTGTGGAGACAGGGTCTAGCTATTTAGTACAGGCTGACTTCACTTTCAACTTCGTGCGTGTGTGTGTGTGTGTTGTGTGTAGGTATGAATGTGCATTCATATGTGTGTGGACTCACATGTGTGTTGGTACATGTGTGCATGTATGCATGTGCATGTGGAGGACAGAGGTCAACTTCAGGTGTTATCACTAGGAACACTCTTGTTGCAGTCACCTTTGCATTGCTGGGACAAACGCCCAACCCGAAGCAGCTTGTGGGAGGAAAGGGTTTATTTCAGGCTTACAGATTCTGGGGGAAGTTCATCGTGGCAGAAGAAGCCAGCTCACTTCAGCTTCCACAAGAGAGAGCAAAAACCAACACCAACCCCATGAATCAGCCAAAGTTCAAACCGGCCCTCTACATACCTAGTCAGGCTAGACTCAAGATCTGGCTGCAGTGACAGAAGTCCTTTATCAGCAGAGGTGAGCAGGAAGTTTAATCTTAAAAATAACTGAGTTGATGGGGGACATACATTCAAACCACAACTGTACAGCTCTTTTTTTTTCAAATATTTTATTTATTAATTTGAGAGAGGGAAGAAGGGAGAGAAAGAGAGGAAGCAACAAATAGAAAAAGAGATAATGGCTGTACTAGGGCCTACAGCCACTGCAAACAAACTCCAGATGTATCTGCCATTTGTGCATCTGGCTTACATGGGTACTGGGGAATCGAACCTGGGTCCCTAGGCTTCCCAGCCAAGCACCTTAACTGCTAAGCTATCTCTCTACCCCCCAGCCCTTTTTGATATAGAGTCTCTCAGTGGCCTAGAGCTAAATAATTGTGCTAAATGGACTAGCCAGTAAGCTCCTCCTATCTCAGTCTCCTCAGGATTACTGCCACATGCCACCATGGCTGACAATATTATGTAGGTAGAAGAAATTTAACTCTCCTCATCATGATGACTTTCTCAACAGTCCTTCATCTTTTTAAAAAATTCAGCCCTCAAACCAGGGCTCAATTCCATAGTACCCATGTAAAGCCAGATTCACAAAGATACACATGCATCTCGAATTTGTGTGCAGTGGCTGAAGGTCCTGGTGCTCCCATTCACTCTGTCTGTCTCTCTTTTCTCTATCTCTTTCTTCTTGTAAACAAATAAAAATATAATATTTTTAAAAGCCAGACATGGTGCATGCCTTTGATTCCAGTACTCTAGAGGCAGAGGTAGGAAGATTGCCATGAGTCCAAGGCCAACCTGAGAGTACATAGTGAATTCCTAGTCAGCCTGGGCTAGAGTGAGGCCCTACCTCAAAAAAAAAAAAAAAAAAAAAAATTCAGTTTTTCAGAGTTGAGTAACCACTAATAACATTCTAGTGTTTTACTTTACTCCATAGAAATGCTTATTTCTCTACCAGAAAGGAAGCAATTACTACAGGCTCTCATTTACTGGCCCTCCTGCCCACTAATTAGCCTCTGTTCTTTGGAATGTTGAGAATTAACCTCCAGAGGTCTGCTCCATCCCTATTCCTGCTGGCGTTGGGGGAACTGTGTTGGGATGTATCTAGCTTATTCTAGATAACAGAATATAACACAGTAACTACACGTGTACTACCTAGGGTAATTAGGCAAATGTTCAACCGGTAATGAGGCTTTCTTACATTGAGGAAAAGTTGCTCAGGCCTATTGATTTGTTCCCACGGGAATGAAATTATTAGCTTATAAAAGAAGAACATTTATGAAAGGATCCCTGGAGGACCATCATCCACCACCTGCTGGCCAACTTAAAAGCACTCAGGAAGTCAAGTCAATGGTACCTGTTGGTGCAACACTTCCTAAAGGCTAGACATTCTCAGAAGATCACACACAATATAATTGCTAATGACCTAGCATCTATGAGTCTTGAAATTACACAGCCCTTAAAAAGTTACCTTGACCTCATTATAGCTGGAAGAAATCCATTTTCTCTTTTTTGGAAAAGAATGGAAATCAGTGTGTGTGCGCATACACATGTACCCTCACACCCTAATATACCCAAAGCTCTAGAAAGTACCAATAGACAGAACTCCATTCAATCTAAAAACTACAGGTTCTCAACCCTGGCTACTTATTATAGTCCTTGTGGGCTTTTGAAGGCTCTGTTGCCCAATACCCAACCCCACGTGTTCTGATTAAATTATTCTGGACCAGGAGAACTAACTATGCTTATTTGCTGAGTTTTAAAAGCTACCAAGGATAGGACTTTTAGTGCTAAATAGTCTCAGAACCTGAGATTAATTGGTCATCCAAGGGGAGACAGGTTTTAAAGGATTCTAAGGTGCTAGGGTTAAAAGCCCTGAAGGCTTTAAATGTTAAGCCATATGCTGAGGACAAGAAAGATAGGACTTGGGAAAACACTATTGTTTTGTAGATTATTGCATAATGAGGATGACAAGGAGTAGAGAAAAGGGTGGGGGGAAAGCAGAATCTATTCATAAATGACAGGTCCCAGCCAAATGGTACCTCCTCTTCTCAGCTCTCTAATGGATTTATTATACCACCCTGCTGGGTTTTAATCCACATACAAGATCAGAGCCCCTGTGTTGAAGTGGGAGGGACTATGGAGTTGATTATTTTATAATTAAAGAAAACTCTGAGGGAGATTTGTGAGCTTTCCAATTGGAGTCACAGCAAGCTGGAGTCCTCATCCAGCCTAACCAGCAATAAGTACCAGGCAGGGTGCATAATTTTCTTTCTTTATTTTCCACTTCGCTTTTTGAATGACTGGTTTGTACCCATAGAGGCTTGTTAACACGTCTTCTTTACATTCTCCCATATTCCCCCAGTGGCCAAACTGGAATGAAAACATACTCAGGTAAGAGGTGCTATGGCTCTCAATCCTGGAAAGTCACCTGGAAGCTTTGCAAAGTCCAAGTGCCCTGGTGCATGCATGCCTAGTTGAATTAAGTCAGGATTCTGTGAGGAGGGAACCAGGCATTGCTTTCTGAGAACCCCTCAGTCATTGTAATATAGAGCCAGGACTGAGTCACTGTGTCCTAGCACTGGTTATTAACCCAGTAACATCTGAGTACTTGTTAGAAATGCAGGTTCTCAGACCCCATCCTGGACCTGTGGAATTAGAGACTACAGATAGGTCACAACAATGAGTTCTTTGGTTTTTGTCTTTTTAAAGCCATCAGCTTAAATAAGCCTGGGTTATTCTAATGTGCCATGAAGTCTGAAATCAGTCTATGTGACAGGAGATAGAAATACATATAAATATAGATATCAGACAGTTACAAACGACTTTTGTCAAGAAGCACTAACTTCTCACTTGGGCCCACAGGGTGACCAAAAGCAGGATGAAAGCCTGGCTTTCTGCCTCGGTCTCTCTTACTCTGGGTCACCAGTTTGCCTCTCCATGTGGGCATGTTAATTACTCAGTGAGCATTTCTCTGAAAACAAGTAATGGGGCTGGGGAGTTGCTCAGTGGGGAAGTGCTTGCTGTGTAAGTGTGAGGACTTGAGTTCAGATCCCCAGCACGCACAGAAAATGCTAGTGGTAGCATGCAACTGTAATCCCGGTGCTGAGGAGACATGGAGGGAAGGATCGCTGGGACTCACAGGCTGGCTGCTCTAGACAAACTGGAACTGGTTCAGTGAGCAGCAATGTCTCCCAGACAAATTAGGTGGAAGAGCAAATGAGGAAGACAACCAATGTCAACCTCTGGCCTCCACGTGCACACATGTGCATGCACTCACACACACACACACACACACACACACACATGCATACACTCAGGCACATCTCCACACACACATACTTTAAAAAAAAAAAAAGCAATAATATAGTTGCAGGACTGAGAGAATGGGTTTAGAAGGCCCCAAGCCAGTGGCTCTCAGTGTCAAGTTTTGGTCTACATGGAAAAGAATAGAAAAAAATAATAGACACGAATAGGGAAAATTATGAAAAGTTTATTTTAAGAGAAAGTAATAAGAGAGAAGAAAAGCTATAAAGTTCCCAAGCTGAGGAGGGTCTTTCCCCAGGTCTTTTTATAAATTAGGATTCCAATTAGGATGAGCCTCGTTGCCAAATTCAAATGTATATGAAGGATCTTGATTGGTTGGTGAACCCAGGAGGAAAGGGCCTGTCCACGGAGAGGAGTGCAAGCCCACAAAAACTTAAGAAGAGACTTCTGTTTATCTCTCTTTCGAATTAGACCGGAATTCTCGTCTTGCCAGAGTAGAGGACACCCATGTTCTTTTGGGCCTGTGCAGCTGACTACCTGCAAAGGAAAGTTACCTCACTTCTAATACCATGTCAATACTAACCTATCTCACCTCCTTCAAGGCCCAAAGAGTAACTGAAGTTTCTTACCACAATCAACACCTAATACCCTATCAATATATAATATTAATATCTAATACCATGTTGATACTAATATTTCTTACCCCCTTCAAGGTACAAAGAGTAACTGAAGCTTCTTACCATAATCAATACCTAATAATATATAATATCAACACCTAATACCAGGTCAATACTAACCTCTCTCTTCAAGGCACAAAGAGTAACTGAAGTTTCTTACCATTGGTTTTTTACATTGTCCTATTTCAGGCTCATGCACCAAAGGCACCTAAAGGTCTCCAGTGATGATCCTAAACCTGCAGTCACTCTGCAAGCCAGGAACAGCCAAGCCTTGCAGGACAGCCCACCCCACCCCAAACAAGAGTGTGTGTTGGTCTCTGTTACACACTGGTGGCAGAAGTAATCACCTCCCGAGATCCAGCTAGCTCCTCAGCCGTAAGGACTTCTTCCTGCCTCTGTACCCTTCAGAATTGAGCCAGTGACCCATCAGGTCTCCTTGACCCCAGGGCTGCTTAGTTTTAGGTGGCCCTCCCCCACTCCAATGTTTCCTGTATTTAAACCTAAAGTTTATGTCAGTCCCCCAATGACGAATTTGGGGACACTGGACCCCTTTATCTGTTCCTCTGGTAATGAACTCTCCTACCTGTGCTTTTAAACATGATTCCTCTCTTTTAGTGCATTGAGATGGTGGCCAAGCACCCTTAAAAATGCTGGATCTAGGGCTGGAGAGATGGCTTAGCGGTTAAGCACTTGCCTGTGAAGTCTAAGGACCCCAGTTCGAGGCTCGATTCTCCAGGACCCACGTTAACCAGATGCACAAGGGGGTGCACGTGTCTGGAGTTTGTTAGCAGTGGCTGGAAGCCCTGGCGTGCCCATTCTCTCTCTCTCCCTCTCTGCCTTTTTCTCTCTCTGTCACTCTCAAGTAAATAAATAAAAATGAACAAAAAAATATTTTTAAAAAATGCTGGATCTAAAGGTGGGCGTGGTGGTGCACGCCTTTAATCCTAGCACTCCAGAGGCAGAGGTAGGAGGATCTCCCAGAGTTCAAGGCCACCCTGAGACTACATAGTTAATTCCAGGTCAGCCTGGGCAGGAGTGGGACTCTACATTGGGGGAAAAAAATGCTGGCTCTGTGTGTGTGCCTGTGTGTGTGTGTGTGTGTGTGTGTGTGTGTGTGTGTGTGTGTGTGTGGTGAGTTTCAGATTTAACCATTAAGACTCATCGTTAGCTGTTCCCTCTAATGTTCTTAGCAACAATAAATCTGGAGGCCCTCCTTCCCAGGCTCCCTGTATTGAAGCAGGGAGTGCCGGCTCATCTGGGATGAAAACACAAAACACTTCCAATTCTCTCCGTTTTTATTTCTGGTCTGGGAACTAGAAAAGCAAAACAATCTGACGAAGCAGTGGCGGCAAGCAATTGGTTCTCCTATAATTAAGTCATGTGCATTTACATTGTTTTTAATAAGGTGAGCTTTCCAGCCTTTGCTGTGGTGTCTGCATCCACCAGGCTTGGTATTTCCAGAAGAAGCAAAAAGCTATACCCCAAAGAAGTTTAAGCAGATACTGGCTGGCGTACCCTAGAGAGGTCTACAATCTGACAGGATGTAGTGTTTGTTGGGTGGAATTGAGGGCAGACAGCTTGAATTTACTCTGATTAGGGAGAGTGGAGGTAAACATTGGAGGCTCGAGGTGGAAGATGTGCCAAGCCACAAGGGTGGTCAGCAGCCACTGAGACAAGGGGGAAGAAAGATGTCTGGGTCTGTCCCCACCCCTGCAGGGAGTTCAGTTTCAGGAACTGAACTCTTGGGCCAGGAGTCACTGAGAGGAATAGCTGATTATTTTTGCATTGAGGAAATTCAAAGATTTGTCCTTTCCTGTCCTTCCTTCAGTTACAAAGAAAATACCTTAGAACAATTAGGTTTAGCAGTTCATTTGAGCAAAATAAAAACAATGGTCCAGTGGGAAAGGGCTCACAGCAGGTTTCAAGAATTCCAACTAAGGTGATCAGGCAGCATTAATAGAAAATGTAAGCAAAGGTAGAAAAAAACAAACTCATTTGGCTACAACCTAGTCAGTTAAATTATCAATGGTTATAGCTTAACTAGTTGGTAATTCACTGTTTACTCAGTTGCTTAGCTCAGGACCTCCTACAATAAGCCAAACCCAGTCCCTGCATTAAATTCCATATTGGCCTGATCTGTTGGGTCCAGTGCAGGTGCCTGAATCCACAGCATCCTTCCAGTCTTCCTGAATGCTTTCCACTCACAGAACTAAGTCAGGAAAACACAGCTGCCTTTGCACAGGTACTTACACATGTCTTCCAATCTGAGTGCCCAGAAATGCTATTTTTCCCAAGTAAAAATAGTCACTAATGGTCTGCAGGAGACTCAGCCCAACCTGAGAGGTTCATGCCCCCCCCCCCACTTAGAGACCTCCACCCAAGTAAAGCCCAATTCTTGACATCTCCGCAGAAAGGAATTGCAGGGCGAGCCAGGATGCAGAGTTGGGATTTATTTAAAGGGTTTTTTTTTTTTAAAAAAAAACATAGATTTAAGCACAGGTATCAACAGAAAGAGAAGCACGAGGAAGAATAAGACACCATTAAGCTCCTGAGTGTGAGCTGCTCAGGGGAGAGTCTGCACAATACCCATAGATAGGATTTTGGTGGGTTCTGAGGTAATATCCTCAAAGGGTTGCTAAGCAATTCTAATGAGTTCCTAGGGTAGTTCCTGGGGGCATTGGGTAGGAACGCAGATAACAAGGAAACATTCTAGCTTACAGGGGTGTGGGACGTTAGGAAGTGTTCATTACAAACAAAAGTAGCAGTATTATTTGTGAGAGTCCCAGGACACATCAGGGTCATGTATGCTTAGAACTTAAGAATGATTTATTGCTAGCTGAACATTCTCAATTTTTTTTTATTTTTGCATGTGTGTACACATTTGAATGTGTGTGTGCAAGCATATGTACAGGTACATATTGTACATGTATGTGTGGAGGCTAGAAGTTGATGTAGGCATCTCTATTACTCTGTACCTCATATACCCTGGCAGGGTCTCTCATTGAACCCAATTTGGACATGGTTCCATGGTTAAAGGCACTTGCTTACAGAAGAATAATGCATGAAGCTTAGATCTGTGGTCAGCCAGTGTTTCTGTGTCTAACTACAGAGCTAGATCAGTCTAGACTCCTTTTTAGGAGGCATGGTCAGGGGCCAATTCTCTGTGGAACTTCCTATAGACCTCATGATAGTTTCTATCCCATGATAGATTCGCTCTTTTCCAGAACTATTTGTGAGCCAACAGCTCTGGAAGATTGAGGCCGCTTCAGGGAAAGGGGCACATTTGTTTCTTGACTAGACTGAAAACTCATTATCATTGTGATCACCTTTCCCTCTAGGGCAAAGGTTGGGCAAGTTTGCTGCCCCCTTATAAGCTTAGGGATTGTGATGGTTTTATTTAGATGTCCCCCATACACTCATGGGTTCTGAGTACTTGGTGCCCAGCTGGTGGCAATTTGGGAGGTGGAGCCTTGATGGATGAGGTGGATAAGAATCAACCTGGAGGTTTCTTAGCCTGAGCTTTTTACGTTAGTCAGCTCACATGACTGCTGCTTTCCACTGGCCGTGGCAAGCAAGTGTTGTCCAGCATTCTCTGCACGTGCCATCTTTCCCCTATCATCATGAAGCATCCCTTGGAGACTGCAAGCCAAAATAAACAACTTTCCTCCCATCCCCTGATTTTGGTCAGGTGTTTTGTCCCAGAAATGAGACGGCAACTACAACAAGGTTTCGTCTGATGTTCTCAAGGCCCTCTCTGTCCACAGCACCCGTCCCTGGCCTGCCTCTGCATTGCCCACACAGGACTTGCTTGGCCAGGGGAACCAGTTTGGCCATGAGGAGCAAAGTCCATTATTTCTGACCCAGGGCCCTTGTGTCTTCTGCCAGCGGCTGTGAAACCACAGCAGGGCTCATTGGACAGCTAGCAAAAATGGTGATGTCTCAGACCCTCCATGGCCTTTCTCAGACCTGGCCCCACACCTTTGTTCCACACCACACATTGAAACTTTTCACATGTCCTCAGATCTAAGCACATGCAGCCAGGTGATGGGAGTGCATACTAGAAAATTCCCGCTTTTCCTCTCATTCTTCACTACCCCTGACCCCACTACTATGATCACTACCTCCAAGCACAGAGTCGAATGCAGCAGGCAGGAATTAGGAAGTCAGTGAAAAATACTCATTTCACAAAGATGGAGGCTCCCCCAGCCACCAAGCTGAAAGCCATTGTCACGGGTTGAAAGTGACTTTAGTGGTTCAGGCTACCTTCTGCTCAATGTGGCAAACACTTTAGAATCTCTGGTCACTAACCCGTCTATGATGGAAATTCAGACAAAAAGCAAAGTCAAAGTGACTCACGACTCACCTCCCTGTGAGTCCTTCTCCCTGCTAGGCCTGTCTGCTAGGGCACCTTGGCTAAGGTGAATCTCCACTTCCCTCAGTTATCACTCGTTGCCCCACCCATGCCCTCACACTGGAGGTTAAAGATTTTCCAACTTACCATCCACCCTTCCTTAAACATGGTGACTGGACTCAGTCCCCTCTGATGATGTCCTCTGTGTCGAAGTTCTTTAAAGCAGGCTTGTGGTTTTAGCTACAATACAAAATTTAGAAGAAATGAGTAGTTTCCCTTCCCTCTTGACTCCAGCCACTGTTGCTCTCCTCCTATCATTCTAAAAAAAAAAAAAAAAAAGAAAACTGTATTTACAAGCATAGAACAAGAGAGGGAGGGAGAGAGATTAAGAGAAAATGAGTATGGGCATGTCAGGGCTTCTTGCCTCTGCAAATGAAGTCTAAATGCATGAGGTGCTTTGTGTATTGGGCTTTACGTGGGTACTGGAGAATCAAGCTCAGGCCAGCAGGCTTTCCAAGCAAGTGCCTTTAATGACTGAGCCATCTTCCCAACCCCTCCTAGCATTCTTGCTCCTGGCTTCTGAAGATACTCTTCACACGTTCAAGGCCAAACACAGAGGGCACAACCAGAATGTAGCTTTGAGTGGGCTTTGTGTTTTCACTACTGTCTTTTTTTTGTCCTTTTTGCCAACCTGTCAGCCCAAACCCTTTAGGCATTCAAAGGTGAAGGTTCAATGTTACAGTCAATGCAATGCAACCCTGCATAGTAGGTGGTCACTACTCAAAGACCAAGAGGAAAAAGAGACAAACACATATGCTGCAGCCATATTTTGGTCCTTTAAAAGTATAATATTAGGGCCCAGAGAGATGGTTCATAGTTAAAGGTGCTTGCGTACAAGGCCTGACGACCTGGGTTTGATTCCTCAGTACCTACGTAAAACCAGATGTACAAAGCAGCGCATGTGCCTGGAGTTTGTGTACAGTGGCAGGAAGCCCCTCTCTCTCTCTCTCTCTCTCTCTCTCTCTCTCTCTCTCTCTCTCTCTGTTTTAAATAAATAAAAATATTTCAAAAAACAGAAGTATAATATTACGGCCAGGTATGGCAGCACATGCCTGCAATTCTAGCATTTGAGAGCTCGGAGGAGGGGAAAATCAGGAGTTCAGGATCATCCATCCTCAGCTACACAGGGAGTTTGAAACAAGCCAGCTTGAACTACACAAGACCCTGCCTCAAAAACCTAAATAAGCCGGGCGTGGTGGTGCATGCCTTTAATCCCAGCACTCGGGAGGCAGAGGTAGGAGGATCACCATGAGTTCGAGGCCACCCTGAGACTACATAGTGAATTCCAGGTCAGCCTGGGCTAGAGTGATACCCTACAAAAAAAAAAAAGAACCCTAAATAAATAAGTGAATGAATAATAACACTTTCAGTATCAATTGGGACCTAGTTTAGTTGACTATAACAGAAAGGCAGAGCTAAACAAACAAACAAAGAAGTCACTTAAAGCGCAGTGCACAGCTGGGACGGTCACTGCTGTGCACCAAGGACTCCAGGTTCTCTTATTTGCTTAGTTTTTGGTTTATTGCTATTTTCCAGCTCGATACTCTATGACATCTTTTCCCAAGCCTGTCTAATGATTCAAGATGGCTACGGAAGCTCCAGCCAGTCCAACCCCAATCCAGCCAATCAATATAAAAAGACAGAAACCAAAGGGATTCTTCCTCTTAGAAATCCCTGAAGATGTTAGGGTTCTGTTTCTAAGAAAGGAGGTGATGGCAGATGCTGGGCTGGGCAACTGTCAGTTTCTTCCCAAGTCAGGCTATAAATTTAACTTGAAGGAATCTGCTCTTTTCTCTCAAAAGACACAAGAGAAATGTTGTCCACTTCTTTCAGGTACTATATCTGTAATAACTAACTCATTCCTCTGATAAACCTACTATTTCTGCAATTGTACCCCAAATCAAATGCATTTTGTCAGACAAAACTTTTTTCATTAAAGTATCTATTTGTTTGGTTTTTTTAAACTTAAAAACATTTTATGTGGGCTGGAGAGATGGCTTAGCAGTTAAGTGCTTGCCTGTGAAGCCTAAGGACCCCGGTTCGAGGCTCCGTTCCCCAGGTCCCACGTTAGCCAGATGCACAAGGGGGCGCACGCGTCTGGAGTTCGTTTGCAGAGGCTGGAAGCCCTGGCGCGCCCATTCTCTCTCTCTCCCTCTATCTGTCTTTCTCTCTGTGTCTGTCACTCTCAAATAAATAAGTAAAAAATATTTAAAAAAAAACATTTTATTTATTTGAGAGAGAAAGAGGGAGTGAGAGAGAGGCAAATAGAGAGAGAGAATGGTGCTTCCAGAGCCTCTAGCCACTGCAAACCAACTTCAGATGCATGCACCACTTTGTGCATCTGGCTTTATGTGAGTCCTGGGGAACTGAAGTCAGGTCCTTAGACTTTGCAGGCAAGTGCCTTAACTGTATCACACCCCTGACACCGGCAGTTTTATTTAGAAACTGATGGCTTCTGGGAACAGCATTATCCACCCATGCACTGTACTTCTGCTCAAACTCTTTTAATTATTTTTTTTATTAGACAACAAAGAAGTATGGTTACCTATGGCTTTTTCATGTATCTTTCATGTTGGTTAACCCTTATCCCTCCTCTCCCCACCTGCTTAAACCTTTCCACTCCAGCATTCCCTCCCTCTACTTCCCTGTCAAATGTGTTCTAATCCCCCTTCCCTAACCTTCTCACCTTTCCTTCCTGCTTATGTCTTCTTCCCAGGCTCGTGGCCTCCATGACTCATTCCAACTTATATACAAATCTAACAATTCAAAGCTAGAATGACAGAACATGTGGTGTTTGTGTCTCTGAACCCAGGCTACCTCACTTAGAATATTTTCCAGTTCCATCCATTTTCCTGAAAATGTCACAATTTCATTTTTCTTTAAAGCTGAATAAAACTCCATTGTGTGTATGCACCACATCTTCATTATCATTTCATCAGTTGGTGGGCATCTAGGTTGATGCCATTTCCTAGCTGTTGTGAATACAGCAACAATAAATATGGATGAGCAAATAACTCTGTAATAGGATGTAGAGTCCTTTGGCATAAGCCCAGGAGTGGCATATCTAGGTCACATGGTAACTCTATTTTTAGCTTTGTGAGAAACATCCACACATCTTTCCATAATGGCTATACCAGTTTGTACTCCCACCAACAGTGAATAAAGATTTATTTCCCCATACGCTTGCCAGCAATTTATTTTTCATATTAATTGCCAGTCTGACCAGGGTTGGATGAAAACGTCAAAGCAGTTTTAATTTTCATTTCCCTGATGGCTAAGAATATTGAACAGTTTTTAAAAATGACTGTAAATCATTTGTGTATCTTCTTTCTTTTGTTTAAAAGAATAAAGTTAATTTTATAGCAAGAGATAAAGACAGCAGAGAGAACAGACTCCTCTAGGAGGGAATTCCAGAGCTGGAAAATCTCAAGTCCCACTGGGAGCCGGACTTTGATTGAATGGGGAAACCCACTTGTCCAGAGTCCATGACTGGTCAGTTTAATAAAGGTGAAGGAGCTTCTTATTTCGTGATACATTCTGTTCTGTGTAGATCCCAGAATGTCTGCCAAGCCTGCCAGCTGGTGAGAAAATTCACTCAAGCCAGGAAGAAGAGGAAGTGGGGTCACCCCCTTTCCACCTTGGGTTGGAAAACAGTTACCTAGGAAGGGCCCTTTTGCCCTATGTCTGCCTAGTCAAGGAAACTGTAGCTCTTTTAGTGCCTCAGTGCCCCCTCAGCAGCCACCCTCTGCTGTTAGGGAAAAGGGGCAATGAGCACTTTTCAGTGCGTCATGCTCAGAGGGGGATATTAGACCATAGCCATCAGGGCTCCTCTGTAGGGAGGACTATCTAAGAGCCCGCGGTAGAACATTCTGGACTAGTGGCCAGCTTCCAGGTACCAGAGTGTCGTTTTGTATTTTCAGTATTTGGAACTGCACCTTGAGGTGAGTCAGTGTCAGTGGTCACAAATCCAGGACGAGTCCTCAAAGATGATGCCATCTAGGGGTGTTGAGTTTGTTTTCTCTGCCAATTAAAGAATTAAAAGGCAGGAACATATTTAAAAGAATACGGTTTATTTCTGAGTAACAGGCTCTCACAGGAGAAGGGGACTTCAGAGCCAAAAAATCCCTGTATATCTTGTTTTGAGGACTCTCTGTTCAGTGCTGTGGTTCATTTACTTTGTCGGGTTGTCGGATTTCTTATCATTCAGTAGACTATGTTCTTTGGATATTCTAGACATTAATCCTTTGTAAAATATATAGCTGAGAAAGGATATTTTCCCCATTACGTTGACTGCCCTTTGGCTTGATTAATAATTTCCTTTGCATATTTCCTGAGTGACTGGAGTCCTATTCAGAAAGGCCTCATCTGTACCTACTTCGTGAAGTGCTTTCTTTACTTTTTCCTCTAGCAGCTTCAGGTCTTAAAGTCTTACACCCATTTAGAGTTGATGGTTGTGCAGGATGAGAGATAAGGATCTATTTTCATTCTTCTATATATAGATATCCAGTTTTCCCAGCACTATTTGTTAAAGATATTGTCTTTTCTCCAGTGAGTATTGTTGGATTTTTTTTTTTTTTTGTCAAAAATCAGGTTCCATAGCTGCATGGGTTTATAACTGGATCTTATATTCTGTTACATTGATCTACATGTCTGCAAAGATTTTATTTTTAATAAATCCATATTTATATCTAATGATGGCCATCATTCTTCCCTTCATTGTTCATAATCAATAAGTATGTAACCCATTCAAGAATTTGAGGGGACTATCATCAAAATAAGTAATTTTCTGAATCTGTCTCTGAATCCTCTCTCCTGGGTTGATTTCTTTTTTTTTATTAATTTTTTTTTATTTTTATTTATTTGAGAGCGACAGACATAGAGGGAAAGACAGATAGAGGGAGAGAGAGAATGGGCGCACCAGGGCTTCCAGCCTCTGCAAACGAACTCCAGACGCGTGCGCCCCCTTGTGCATCTGGCTAACGTGGGACCTGGAGAACCGAGCCTCGAACCGGGGTCCTTAGGCTTCACAGGCAAGCGCTTAACCGCTAAGCCATCTCTCCAGCCCTGATTTCTTAAAGTTAACACAAAGTTCATCACTGTTACATTTGCAACTTCTCGCTTCTCTGGGTTCTAATTTCCATCATCTGGGATCATACTGAAACATAGAACCACTGCAGCACCATAAACTAAAGGTTCAGAGCAGTGATTTGACTTGTGACCCCTATGGAGCAGTTGGCCAAGGTGACTAATGTGGATGCGCAATCGGAGAGGGCAAGCACGTCTTGGCACCGTGTCCACCTCACAGTCCCCAGGCTTGACGAGCCTTGTCATGGACACCCTGGCCAGGGTCTGGGAGCTGGATCAGCAGGCATCTGGCTATTTCTCCACACCAGCTCCATGATCCAGCACACTAGCCACAGTTGCCATGGAGATCCATTTCCACCTTTAGAGCATGAAAAGAACCTGGCTGGCCCCCTGCCTCCTACATCAGCTGCAGGATGTCTCTTTGGCCTCCCTCACCCAGAGCCACACAGAGAAAGGGGTGGACACAGAGCTGGAAGGCGGAGCTACTTACCTGGAGGCTGGAAATTCTCTTCTAAATTGGAAACCTGTTTGTCCTAACCCGACATTGTCCTTACCAATGCTCACCTCCTCCTTTCTTCTTTGAAACTTATGTCCCTTGGGAGGGAACACAGAGCGACTCGATGTCGCGTCCCTGCTTCCCCGCCACTGTTCAGCAGCACTGGCCATGCACACCCAGCAGTGGCCTTCACCCTGCTCTCCTGGCCCCAACAGGGACTGACAAGTCTTCTCTGTCCTTGCTGGCATCCCACAAACCTGGGCCCTTATGGAGTGTCCCTTTCTCAAGCAGCAGGATCAGGTTCACTGTTTCCCTGAACAGAATTCAACATTCCTTGTTATTTCTAGTCTATGATGCAATCTAGAAGCACAGCTCCAACTGACTGAAGGCTCCCACATTCACATTTCTTTTTTAAAGAAAATAAACTTATTTATTTATTTGAGAGAGAGAGAAAAAAAGAGGCATATATATATATATATATATATATATATATATATATATATATATATATATATATATATATATATCTGATCTTGATATATATATCAAGAGGCAGAGAGAGTGACACACACACATGAAAGGGGGGGAGGAATGGGTGTGTCAGGATCTATAGCCACTGCAAAGGAACTCTAGAAGCTTGCACTACCTTGTGCATCTGGCTTACATGGGTCCTGGGGAACTGAACCTGGGCCCTTAGGCTTCACATGCAAGTGCCTTAACTGCCATCTTTCCAGCCCACATTCACATTTCTTAAGCTTCACAGGTAAATCTCACGTGGAAAACATCCCACCTTCCTCAACAATGGGGTGCCAAACCACCAAAAGCAAGTCACACCACATCCCAATGACTGTCTGGCTGTCTCCTGCCTTTCTGTGACAGTTTGTCCTACTTGAGAGTTTTCTCTCTCTGAAATTTATCACAATGTGGACAAACTGCATTTGTGTGTGTGTGTGTGTGTGTGTGTACAGAATGTTTGCCCTAGTAAACTGGGGGCAAAGTGACACATGCCTGTAGTCCAGCACTTGGGAGGTAGAGGCAGGAGGAGGAACAGAAATTTTAGGCCACACAGCAAGTTGGAGGCCAGCGCAGGCTAAATGAGACCCTGTCTCAAAATCTCTGCAAGCCAAACAAAAGAATTTTCTTTAAAAAGATATTTGCTCTGGTAAGGCAGCATAACCCCAGTTATTTGATTCAGCGAACACAGATCTCCTCTGGGTGTGTAATTTGTAGCTGTCTTGGGTGTAGGCGGCATAGGGCATGGGGAACAGAGTAGCCCAAGAGCTCTCCAAGTCTGGGTGGGCTGAGGCAAAGGTGAGTTAGAAAGTCCCTGATACCTGCAGGCACTACTGTCTGGGGGGAGTGACCTGTGAGAGCCTAAGTACAGATCCTGATGAAGTCAGGGGACTGCAGGTGACAGTCTGTGAAAGATCAGTTTCATTGCTGGGGTATTGTCTCCCTGTGCCCCACCCAGACCTTCCTCCAGGAGACTCACAATGCTCCTGTATTGTCCCTCCAGGGGAGAAACCGACTATGATTCTCATTCCCCTTATCAATGTCATCCTTCACCTCACTTTGAATCTTCAGAGAAGAAAGGAAAAGGTTGTTTAATGGCGGGATTTTCACACAAGATGGAAGACTGTGGACATGTGAATATGTCTTTTCAAATGACAGTAATGATCACTACCCTATCTCCTGAAACAAAGATTAATAACTAAAGAGATTTGGCGACTTCGTCGGGAATCTTGTGATGATAAGCATGGAGAACTAAGTCTTCCTTTGTTTACTCCAGCCCTGCTTTAAAAAAAGAAAAAGAAAAAAAAAAATCAGGAGAGAAAAGAGAAAGAAGTCTCAAGTCTGGGCTCAACAGCAGAGACTGGCTTTAATCAGGACAGCCTGGGAAGGACTCTGGCCTGGCAAGTCAGAAACATCTGGCATTTTAAATGAATCTATTTAGGTTTATGGAGCTCGTGTTCTCCCTGTTGTTGGTAAAGACCAGAAAGTCTGCATTAATATGGTCTTCTGGCCGTGTAACTTTTTTCGAATACTAAAGGCAGATTGTCAGAAAAACTGTAAGAGAAGAAAAGTTTGGTTCTCTGGAGATTATGGATCTAGATTAGTATATGTTATCATGACCTCTGTGAAGTGGGACAAAAAGAAGGCTTTCATTTCATTCCTGGGTAATCTCTTTGAGTTTGGTTTTTTATAATTGACTGCCTTATGAGCCTCTTTGTTCATGTCTGCCCAGAGGCAGTTGATCATATGATCTCTTTGGGGCAAGTCCTCTCACCTCCCAGCTGATAAGTCCAATGAGGGTCCTGTCGAGGAACCACCATTGGTGGCTGCAGCATACTGGGCTGGGGTCTGACTATGGAGGTCATCAGCGTGGGCTTTGACTGGCAGGCCTTTTCATCCAGAATAAGGGTGGTTGTTAGGATAATTATAAATATTCCGAGTCAGATTAAAAGATTGGGTAATGCCTAGGAACTGCTTTTGGTAATGGGTGGGATTTTCAGGAAAAGTACCCAAATGGCTCTCAGTGTGAGCAAGGTCATGGAGAAGGGGAAGCAGATCAAGTAGAACCGTCACTGCCTGCCCCTTCTCACAGGGGCGAGCGTGCCCATGAGTGGGTGGAGGGTGGGGAAGGGAGGGCAAGGTAAGTGCAAGGAAGGTCAGGAGAGTGTCTGGAGGGCAGTGGGTTGGAGGGTGGTGAGGGAGAAGAGGGAGACTGGGAATCCGAAGGAGTTGAGGGCACTGAGGCAGCAGAGGGACCACTGGGGTGTGGAGAGGATGGTTGGGACATATAAGGGGTCATTGTCAGAGTCAAAGGTAGGTTCTTCAGAGGTAATGGGGGGGGGGCACAAAGGGGTTTCTCTCATAGGAGGAGGACCTGGGAAGGAGAGCAAGCCAGCCTGACAAAGGTGGGGGAATGGAGGTAAAAAGGTTGCCTAAATATAGGGAGCTTTCTGCCACCTGCCATTCTAGTTTATGAAGACATCAAGGTCTTTAATTGCCATTTCAGTCAATAGGAGTCATTGTCCAATTTGTATTGTAGCCAGACTGTATTGCAGTAAAAAGCAATGCTCTTGGGATTTATGTCTCCTTTGGGGCCAAGGGTTTAAGACTGACCAGAAGACAGTTCAATGGGGAGGCTGGTGGGGATTTGGAAATTTGGGAACCCATGGAAGGTGAGAAGTGCAAGGGGTATTTGTCTGAGGATCAGGTGTCCCTCAACTGAAAACAGAGGCCAGAAACCTCCTGGAGAAGAACAGGGCATTCAAACGAAAGTAGGCATCCCCAAGCAATTGCTTCTGACCAGACCCAGGGAAGTCCTCTGAGGCAAGGACAAGGGAGTTGGGTCTGTCTCTCTAAGGTGCCCTAGAAGACAGACAGATGGAGGCTGATTGTAGTCTTTCCATCTCCTTGGGCTAAAGATGGTCCAGTGTTGGATGATCCAATGGATATGGCACACGGCCTCTCTGTGGCTGGAGCCAAGAAGAGGAGAGAAGGAAAAGGCAGGTAAATTACTCTACTGGGCTGGGCTGTCAGAGGTTTGCTCCAGCCACTGGCAATTTTGAGACCCCGCGGAAAAGAAGCTTCGGCCTTGGTCTCAGTCCTACCTGGGGGAAGTTGTTGCAATTCCCATGCAATTCTCCATAGTGAAAGAGAGATGGAGAGAGAAAGGACAAGGTGGAGATCAAGGACACCTCAGGATCCAGGGGTGAGATGGGGACAAGCGACCATTGCCCATTGCTTCCTGGGTTGCAAAAGGGTCCCCGCGCTGAGCCCCTGCCCCGGGTTAGGAAAAGCAGGAAAGAAACAAGAGAGAAGACTCACAGCATGGCCAGGCTTTGCTCGGGAAAAGCCCAAGAAGGGCTCTGGCAAGGCTGGTCTGAAGCTACTGCCCTTATAGACTAGGGAATACTTAGGGGCAGGGGGGAGTCACTGGGGTTCTGTGGTTGCAGGGCTGTCCGCCTTGCCTCAGGGCTTGGGCCACTTCGGAGAAGTGATAATCAGACAGGTGGCCTGGGTCATTCCAGGAAAATGATCATGGGGAGTGGTGGTCTGGGTCAGAGTTACAGGGAAGTGGCAGTCAGAGTCCAAAAATGGAGACATTCTGGTTCTAGCAATGGCAGGTTGGCTCTCCAGAGTCATTCAGAGAAAGAGATCACAGGAAACCTTGAAAGCCATCATGAAAAGAAAAATGGAGAAAATTGAAATTAGTTCCAGAATGCAAGGTCTTTCCTAGCAGGGACTCAAACAAATGTACCGCCCTGAGTCCACCCAGCAAGAGCCTGACGTGCGATGCATACAAAGCAGACTCAGGATGTTTTTGCTCTTTTAGCTTCCTATTCCCACTATTCACTTAATTCATTTAAAATAGCTCCTGTAACCAAAAAAAAAAAAAAAAAAAAGCCAGCTGCCATGGGTGGCAGTGGCTGCCTTTAATATCATCCCCAATCTGGATAAAACATCCTAGATGACAGCAAAGTGCAGGTCAGATGACAAGGGTAAAAGTGCTGTGCACAGCTGGGCGTGGTGGTGCACGCCTTTAATCCCAGCACTCGGGAGGCAGAGGTAAGAGGATCGCCGTGAGTTCAAGGCCACCCTGAGATTACCTAGTGAATCCCAGGTCAGTCTGGGCTAGAGTGAGACCCTACCTCAAAAAACCAAAAAAAAAAAAAAGTGCTTTGCACTACACTGTGTTTTCCAAGAGAAGAATGATCCTATCATCCTCCTGCCCCATTAACGTGATGGATGAGAGCAAGAATGAGGCTGCGTCAGCGCTGGAGCAGGCTGCAGAGGAGGCCCATACTTGAGTTGGTTGTGGTGGCACATACCTGTAATCCCAGGACTAGGCACGAGAATCAGGAGTTCAAGGTCATCTTTAGCAAAATAGAGTTGAGGCAGCCTGGGTTGCATGATACTCTGTCAAAAGAAAAAAAAAAGTTGCCCAGGCGTGGTGGTGCACGCCTTTAATCCCAGCACTTGGGAGGCAGAGTTAGGAGGATCACCATGAGTTCGAGGCCACCCTGAGACTCCATAGTGAATTCCAGGTCAGCCTGGGCTAGAGTGAGACCCTACCTCAAAAAAAAAAAAAAAAAAAGTTGTAGAGGGGGCAGGAGAGATGGCTCAGTGGTTAATGCACTGCCTGTAGTGCCAAATGAGCCTCGTTCAATTCCCCAGTACCCATGTAATGCCAGATGTACAAAGTAGTGCACACATCTGGAGTTCGTTTGCAGTAGCTAGAGGCTCTGGCACACCTGTTACCTCTATCTGCTTCTCTTTCTCTCTCTCTCTCTCAAATAAATAGTTTTTTAAATTGTAGAGTTCAGGGCTGGGGGAATGGCTCAGTGGCTAAGGTGCTTGCCTGCAAAGCCTAAGGAACAGAGTTCGATTCCTCAGTACCCACATAAAGCAAGATGCAGAAGGTGGTACATATGTCTGGAGTTTGTTTGCAATGGCTAGAGCTCTGGAACACCTCTCTTTCTCTCTCTCTCTCTCTCTCTCTCTCTCTCTCTCTCTCTCTCTCTCTCTCTGTTTCTCAAATAAATAAATAATTTTTAAAAGTTGTAGAGTACAAAACACAGTATCTATTGTGTGTAGAAAGAACTTTACCTTTATCTTATGTGACCTTTGATTCTAATATACTCTCTTGTATTCTGGCAAAAGCAACTGAACCATATTTTCTTTGCTGAGAGATTATAACCTACATGGGGTTTGTAAAGTCTATTGAGACCCAGACAATTAACCAGTATAATGTTCAGTGAATTAGATAGTTGTCCAGACCTCTTTCTTAGTGGTCTATTGAAATATTTGAAAAAGAGAACAGACCTGAGCAGTGTAAGAACCTGCTGTATCCTTCAGTATAACCTAGAGGCAAGGCCCCAGGGACCCCAATCATTTCCTCCCGTGAGAAGGGCACAACTCCAGGCTCAGTGTTGCACCAAGCAGACACTTGACACCATGCCAAGACACCATCTAGGCAGCTCCTTAAGCTGAGTAATGAGACTTTGTTTATTGGGATCCTTTAATTACCAGTCTAATGTACAAACACATTTCTCTCCAGAGACGTTCACACAAGCACAGGCTTTGTTCAGAGGGAAATGCAATCTGCTTTCTCTTGCTGGCTGAGAAGACATGGGTCCAGGCTGCTACTTATGAGGGACTGATGGGAAGCAGCCTGCTCCAGTGCTGAGGCACTCGGCCCGTCCAGGAAACCACAGCTAAGTCTCAGGTTATGTCTGCAGTGACCGCTCCCTCACCACCTCTTCATTCCACCTGTATGATGGGAGCAATAATTGCATATATAACAGTTTAGTAGGCACTAAGAAGATTTATAAAACAAAAAAACGTGAATTCATCGTATTTGAGGGTCACTGAAGTTTAATATGGAAAGTGAAATATGTCTCCATAGTCCAACTATTGGGAAGCAATTATATTCACCTTTACTACACAATATTTTCTTAGATATGGCTCAGTGGTTCAAAACACTTTCTATACAAGCACAGGGACCTGAGTTTGATCCCCAACACCCATATAAAAAGCTGGTGTGGCCACACATGACTACCACCCCAGTGCTAAGAGGGACAGAGACAGGAGACCCCTGCTCTCTCAGCCAGTCTAACTGAAAGACAGTGTGTTCCAGGTTCAGAGAGAGAGACTCTACCTCTGGAAATAAGGTGGAAGAACAGTAAAGAACATCTGAATCCTCTTCTGGAACTTTCTGTGCATGGGGGTATGTGCATCTGCACACACATGTGTACATCACACGTACACACACACACACACACTACATACACACATCACATACAAATATAGATCACCTGCACATACATGCCCCACACAATACTACACACACATCTGCACACACATGTGCATGCCTTGCATGCACACATAAACACCCACACACATACACAACATTTTCTTGCAAAGAACCATGGGAAAGGGCAGAAATAATCATACTAACAGCAGTTAACATTTACTATACACTATTTGCAGACACTGCTAAGCCTTCTTCCTGAAATGTCTCTCAATTCTCACCACAGCCTGTAAGATCAGTGCATTTATCCTCATCCCCATTTGACAATTATTTCCCTAAGAGCCCTCACTGGGTGGTGGAGTTGGAATGTGATCAGGCTTAAACCCTGTGTTCTGTTGCTTAGTACCTTGATACTCACTCAGTAGCTCACTGGCAAACTTCTGAGTGACAGACTGAATAAAAAAGGTGTGGTGGTTTGATTCAGGTGTCCCCCATAAATTTAGGTGTTCTGAGTGCTGGGTTCCCGGCTGATGGAGATTTGAGAATTAATGCCTCTTGGAGGCAGTGTATTGTTGGGGGTGGGCTTATGGGTGTTATAGCCAGTGTCCCCTTGCCAGTGTTTAGCACACTCTCCTGTCACAGTTGTCCACCTGATGTTGGCCAGGAGGTGATGTCCACCCTCTGTTCATGCCATCACTTTCCCCTGACATTATGGAGCTTCCCCTCAAGTCTATAAGCCAAAATAAACCCTTTTTATTCCATAAGCAGCTCTTGGTTGGGCTTAGCAGTTAAGGCACTTGCCTGTGACACTAAGGACCCAGGTTTGATTCCCCAGAACCCATGTAAGCCAGATACACAAGGTGGTTCATATGTCTGGAGTTTGTTTGCAGTGGCTAAGGCCATGGCGTGCCAATTATCTCTCTCTGTGTCTGTCTGTCTTTCTCATAAGAAAATCCCTTTATCTTTTCCCTTTCAAAAATGGGAGGTCTTGGAGCTGAGTGTAATGGCACATGCCATTAATCACAGCACTCGAGAGGCAGAGGTAGTCAAAGTCGGTTCTACGAAGCTGAATGAACATCCAAACCAGGCACAGCGTATGGGAGGGCAGGGCTTATTTCAGCTTAGAGATCCAAGGGAAGGTTCATCCATGACAGAGGAAGTCGCCCCCTTTCATAGATCCAAGCAGAGAGAAGTCACTCTCACCCAGTGTGGTCGTTTGAAGGTATGACCCCCCCCCCAGTAAACACAAATGTTTCATTGAAGCTTGTAATTTGGATTACTGGGTGCTGGAATGGAAGAGGTGTCACTGTGGGCATATTCTGGGTCCAGCCACAAGTTGTTACTGGGGGCGGGTCTGGTTCCAGCTGGAGGAATGCAGAGAGCCTGAGCTCTGCCTGGGCTTCCGGAGGGTGCTTGCCTGTGGTGCTGGTGGTGGTGTTTCTCTCTGCGTGGATGTGGAAAAGGGGCCAGCCGCTTCTGCCATTATGAACTTGCCCTGGATGGGTAAGCTTCAATAAATCCCTTCCTCCTATAAACTGTGCCTGGTTTGGAGGTTCACGCCAGCAGTGTGGAGCTGACTGCGACAGCCAGCAAACACCAGAAGCAGCAAGCATGGTCTCAGAGCTCAGACTGCCCTCCACACCTTTGAGCTGGAATCAAATCTGCCTCCAAGCTTACCTCTGGGCTGAGCCCCAGGATCCGCCCCCAGTGACACCTCCTCCATCCAGGCAGCTGGAGGCCCAGGTGATAAGCTCTAATAAAAGACCTGAGTCTGGGGCTGGAGAGATGGTTTAGTGGTTAAGCGCTTGCCTGTGAAGCCTAAGGACCCTGGTTTGAGGCTCGATTCCCCAGGACCCACGTTAGCCAGATGCATAAGGGGATGCACGCATCTGGAGTTCGTTTGCAGTGGCTGGAGGCCCTGGCGCGCCCATTCTCTCTCTCTCTCTCTCTCTCTCTCTCTCTCTCTCTGTCTCTCCTCTCTCTCTCTCTCTCTTTCTGTGTGTGTGTGTGTGTGTGTGTATGTGTTGCTCTCAAATAAATAAATAAAAATTTTTAAAGAAAGACCTGAGTCTAAGGGGGACACACATTTATATTCAAACTACCACAAGAGGGCTGGAAAGGTGGCTTAGTAGTTTAGGTGCTTGCCTGCGAAACCTAAGAATGCATGTTCGTATCTCCAGGTCCCATGTAGCCAGACAGTGACACAAGCATGCAATGTTGCACATGTGCACAAGGGGGCGCATGTGTCTGCAGTTCATTCACAGTGGCTCAGAGGCCCTGGCATGTCCATTCTCTCTCTCTCTCTCTCTCTCAAGAAAAAAGAAAGGAAAAAAGAAAACAAAACAAACTACCACAAGAATCTCTGTGAGTTTGAGGCCAAGCTGGGACTACAGAGTGAATTCCAGGTCAGCCTGGGCTAGGGTGAGAACCTACCTCAAAAAAAAAAAAAAAAAAAATTGGTAATGGTGTCACATAACTTTAATCTCAGCACTTGGGAGACAGGGATATTGCCGTGAGTTTGAGGCCACTCTGAAACTACATAGTGAACTCCAGGTCCGCCTGGGCCAGAGTGAGACCCTACCTTGAAAAACCAAAAGTAAAAATAAAGAAGAAGAAGGTCTGATGGACAGCTAGGAAGATGGCTGAGTGGTTAAAGGTACTTTCTTGTAAGGCCTGCAGGTTAGGTTCAATTCCAAAACCACTCGTAAGCCAGACACAAAAAGTGGCACAAACATCTGTGTTCACTTGCAATGGCAAGGGACCCCAGCATGCCCCCACCTTACACACAAGTAAAAAATATGAAATCTTTTTTTTAAAATTTTTTAATTTATTTTATTTGAGAGCGAGAGACATAGAGAGAAAGACAGATAGAGGGGGAGAGAGAGAATGGGCGCGCCAGGGCTTCCAGCCTCTGCAAACGAACTCCAGACGCGTGCGCCCCCTTGTGCATCTGGCTAACGTGGGACCTGGGGAACCGAGCCTCGAACCGGGGTCCTTAGGCTTCACAGGCAAGCGCTTAACCACTAAGCCATCTCTCCAGCCCTATGAAATCTTTTTGAGGTAGAGTCTCACTCTAACTCAGGCTGACCTGGATTCACTATCTAGTCTCAGGGTGGCCTTAAACTCACCATCATCCTCCTGCTGAGTGCTGCCATTAAAGGCATACATGGAACAATTGTTGGAGACTTGTGCTAACTTGCAGCAGCTCAGTTTTGACGTTTGTAAATAATTTTTTTTGTTTTGTTTTTTGAGGTAGGGTCTCACTCTAGCTCAGGCAGACCTAGAATTCACTATGTAGTCTCAGGATGGCCTTGAACTCACAGCTATTCTCCTACCTCTGCCTCCTGAATGCTGGCATTTAAGGCATGCACCACCACACTCAGCTCATTTTAAAATAATTTTTATTTATTTATTTGCAAGCAGAGAGAGAGAGATTAGATAGATAGATAGATAGATAGATAGATAGATAGATAGATAGATAGATAGATAATGGGCATGTATGTCAAGGCTTCCAGCCACTGTACATGAATTCCAGACACATGTGCTACTTTGTGTATCTGGCTTTACATGGCTACTGGGGAATCGAACTTGAGTTGTTAGGTTTTGGAGGCAAGTACCTTAAATGGTAAGCTATCTCTCCAGCCTGGCTTTGACATTTTTAAAATGTATTTTTTAAAAATTTTATTTATTTATTTATTTATTTGAGAGCAACAGACACAGAGAGAAAGACAGATAGAGGGAGAGAGAGAATGGGCGCGCCAGGCTTCCAGCCTCTGCAAACGAACTCCAGACGCGTGCGCCCCCTTGTGCATCTGGCTAACGTGGGACCTGGGGAATCGAGCCTCAAACCAGGGTCCTTAGGCTTCACAGGCAAGCGCTTAACCGCTAAACCATCTCTCCAGCCCTGGCTTTGACATTTTTAAAATGACAAGCTATACTGAGAATTATTGGGCAAAATATAGGACTAAACATTTTTAATAAGACAGATGCTGGCTGTCAGGGGACTTTGTTAGGTGGTGGCATTCAGGCAGCTGTACAAATAGCACAGGCATGTGAACAAGGTGAGGACGAGAGTGAGGGTGGGGCTGCCACAGGGCAGGGCAGGGTGGCGTCACAGAGACCCCAGCTTTGCAGACCAGGAAGCAGGCTGCTTTTCAGCGGAATTCCTGTGCACTGAGGAGCTGGAGCATTCCGGTTCTCTCTAAGGCTGCCTGCCGAATGGCTTCAAGGACACTGAGATCACAGAACAATGGCATTTGCCAGATGGCAGAAGCAGCCTGGGGGAAGGAGAAAGGCCATCTTTGGTGCCAAGCTAGAGAGAGAAAACATTGTCTCAGAGTTAAAGGAAGGCATGCCTTGTGCGTTTGCACAGGAGTCACCCTGGCTCAGCCACCTGAAGAAATGAAGCCATTCCAGAGGGAGGGACCTAGCCAAGCATTCATGTGTTCCTGCAATCATTCAGGACTTCCTAACTGAAGCCATGGATGTCACAGGGTACAGATATGTCATTGCTAATGGGTCCTGATTGAATTACTGACCTACAGAATTCATTGGCACAATGTATAAAATGGTTTTGTTTCAGGACACTAAGTGTGGGTTGTTGATTACCTAGCAATGATTAACTGAAATGCCACTTAAAACTTGATTGACCTCTAACCAATCTAAATCATGGCGTCTTCCATTCTAGTGTATGAAGGGGTCTCTCCTGATGAATGACTTGAGCTGGGTATCCTTGGAAATAGCCTCATCCAACCTGAGAATTGGAAGGAAACTTGATATTCACATTTAAGTAAAAACAAATTATCTATAGTCCCAAAAATTCATACAAATCAAACAGCTTTCATTTTCCTTTTCAATCCTTGTGCATACATAATTTGCAGTTTAGTTAAGATTCATTCAACATAGTTAAATTCAGAGCAGACATAATTCTGGAGTCTGCTTTTTCAACTTGTAGCTCATCATAGCATTTCCCATGTTGCTCCACAGTCTTTAGACTATCTTAATTGGCTATAAAGAATTTCACAAGCAATTGTGCTATAATTCACTCAATCATTGTCCTTTTGACCAGCATAAAAACTCTGATGTAAATCTTCTTTAATTGCAACATTTTAATTATTGTTCCAAATTAAGGGGCTGGCAAACTGTGGCCTAAGAGCCAAATCCACCCACCCCATTTTTCTATTGCCAGTGAGCTAATGATAGTTATCAAAGTTTTAAATCGCCAAAGAAAAAATGTTGAAGTATACTATTTTGTGACATTGGAAAATGGCATGACATGGCATTCAGTGTGGGTAGGTGAGGTTTTTTGTTTTGTTTTTTTTTTAAATTTGAGAGCGACAGACACAGAGAGAAAGACAGATAGAGGGAGAAAGAGAGAATGGGTGCACCAGGGCTTCCAGCCTCTGCAAACAAACTCCAGATGCGTGCGCCCCCTTGTGCATCTGGCTAACGTGGGACCTGGGGAACCGAGCCTCGAACCAGGGTCCTTAGGCTTCACAGGCAAGCGCTTAACCACTAAGCCATCTCTCCAGCCCTTGTTGAGGTTTTATTGGAACACAGCGAAGCCCATCATTTCCACGTTACCTGTAACTGCTTTCATGGGACAGAGTTAAGTTGGGACAGAGGCAGCATGTCCCTCAGAGCCTACTTTCTTATCCAGCCTTTTACAGAAAGCCTTTATTACCAAACCCTGGTCTACATTCAAAACAATCACTGCTCCTATTTTCTCCAGCATTCATGTCCAAGTTCACCTTGTTACCTTGTGAGAATCTTTATTGTTCATCTTTCTACGGGCTATCTTTGCACTTGTATATGTGCGTAAGTGTGCGTGTATATGCATGTTCACACGCATGTGTGAGTACACGTACACATGCATGTGGAAACCAGAGGTTGACATCCGGTGTCTTTCTCAGTTGCTTTCCACATTATTTACTGAGACACTCGGACCCAGAACTTGCTGATACAGCTAGTCTAGTTTGCCAGGGATCCCCTGCTTTGGTCTCTTAAGCACGGGGACTACCCATGCCCGCCCGGCCTTCACATGGGTTCTGGGGATCCAAACTCTGGACCTCGTGTTTGTACAGCAAGCACCATTCCAACTGAGCCCTCTCCTGGCCTCCAGTGTATTCAACAATCATTTTTAAACATTTTCCCCAAACTATCTGTTGCTTTGAGAGGATGTGGATTTTTTTCAGCAAAATGAGACAAAATCCTTTCTTTCAAGGACTTTAAATTTTTACAGGACATTCAAAGCAGACACACAGTAGGAATATTGCAGGTTTAAACGTCTGGGGCTGGGAGTGAGCTCAATTTTCACCCACTTGATTGCCATGAAAAAAGCCATGGATTCCATCTCCAGTGGGACAACAGAGAAAGGGGCTAGAGAAGGGAGGGAGGAGGAGGAAAGGTAGGGAGGAGAGAGGGAGAGGGAGGGAGGAGAGAAAGGCTATGGGACGTTAGAAAAGCACAGAAAATACGCTTTGGGGTGCAGCTGTGATCATCCCTGACAGCTGGGGATGGGCCATTTGTGCTTTAGAGAAGCAAAGGGAGGGTCAGTCTTGGTAAGCAAAACAACTACAGCATGAGCCAAGACCAGGAGGTGGAAGACTCTAGAATGCCTGAGGGAGAGCATCTGAGATGGCGTAAAAAGCCACAGGATCTGATGGAAATAAGATTTAAAAAAAATGGGCGAAGATGGGGAAGTGGAGAAGGAAGAGGAGGAGAGGGAGGAAGTTGGAATCAAGCTAAAACTTTCATGGAGGGAGATAACCAGATACTAACCTAATAAAAACCTCCAAGAGACTATAAGAATTGTCTGTATTTTTTTTTTCCCTTTCCTTTGGTTACAGGCAGAAAAAATTAAGTTCTTATGCCAAACAAAAGAATCAGTGGTCTACAAAGTTTCAGGAGTTAGAAATTCCAATTAGTTAACCACAGGAGTTATTTCTCATGCAAGTCTTTGAAATAAAGTGGTACATTCGTGAGGAATAAGATGATGGTGCTGGGCACATGGATGAGGGGCAGTGAACATACGCTGCCTGTAGAAGACCGGATCTCATCCCCAGGGCTACTGAGAGAAATAAAGTAAGGCTGAAGGAATCCAGATGCTTCCACGGTCTCTCCTGCAAACACTAGCAAAAATATTTCTGGGAGCTGGTGATACCTGCCTGTGATTCGAGTACATGGGTGGCTGAGACAGGAAAATTGCTGTGAGTTCAAAGCCTAGGCTACATTGTGAAAATAAATAAATAAATATCCAGCAACAACAGAACGAACAAAAGAATGCTTTGGGGATTACCAAATAGATAGCAGGATGGCCACAAATATCAAATGGAAATTTCCCACAAGGGTGCATAGTGCAGTGTTTTTTATTCTACCATGCTCTCTCCGTTGCTGTTGGGCAGGGCTACGACTGGCTTAATGTAATGGCTCCCCCCAATCTTAAACTAAAGCCACGAAAACTGAGGCAAACTAAACCTTTCCTTTTTTTTATAAGTTGTTTATCCTAGGCATTTTGTTATAGCAATGGAAAACTATTTCATTCCACAACCAGATTGTTTCCTGAAGGAAAGAATTTTCTTGGCTATGTCTCTGCCCCCTTCACACTCCGCTCAGTGCCAGGCACAGGGCATGCATGTGGGCAGAGCGTTGCTTGAGCTAACCAAGCATTTTTCTAGTGACAGACCTGCAGCCTTGGGCAGAAATTCCTCCTCAAGGCAATCGTCTCTCCCTTTCCCCAGTACCGGGGCCTGTGATAAGCGGTCACTGTCTTGACATACAGAGCAGGTGCAAGCCTTTAGGTTGGTTGAGCAAGAAATGGAAGGTTTTTTGTTTTTTTTTTTTAAATTCCTATAACTGAATTTACATAATTTCAAGATTTATCTCCTGCCTGATTGCAAAAATATTCCTTCTCTTGACCAATTTTAGGTGAGCCAAATTGCTTCGGTTCTCTGAACTGTTTTTAGACTTCCTCTGCCCTCTTGGACACCTTTCCCATTACCATGCCTTGCCACAGTGACAGGATTTAGAATCACCATGGAAACACAGCTGTAAGCGTATCTGTGAGGGGGTTTCCAGAAAGACCTAGCTGAGGAGGGAAGACACCTGAAAGTGAGTGGCACTGTCCCATGGGCTGAGGTCACAGGCTGAATAATAAGGAGGCCAGCTGAGCACCGCCTTCCATCTCTCTCTGTCTCCTGACTGCACAGGAAGGCAATGTGTCCAGGCGCATCACGTTCTTGCTGCCATCCCTCCCCTTAACCGAGAAGCCGAAACAAACCTGTCCTTACTGAGGCTGCTTTCCTCGGGCATTTTGCCACAGCAATGAGAAAAGTAACTAATAGATCTAACTACAGGGTTTCTAATCCCAAGCCTGCCAATGGCCTCCTGACTCCCTCCCAGGTGTGCCCTTTTTAGGTGCCCAAAACATAGTCCTAGACCTTAGCCTTCGAGGAAACTTTTTAGCATGAACGGCTACCCACAGATTCAGGTTCAAATGCAACCTGACTTTAAGAATGTGCCTTCTCTGGCCCCAGCCTACTTTGTAAAGCAACATGGTTGTTTGCCAGTTATTTTTTTTAAATTTTTATTTATTAGAGACAGACAGAGAAAGGCAGAGACAGAGAGAGAGATAGTGAGAATGGGCATGCCAGGGCTTCCAGCCACTATAAACGAACTCCAGATGCAGGCGCCACCATGTGCATCTGGCTTACTTAGGACCTGGAGAATCAAACCTGGGTCCTTGGGCTTTGCAGGCATGCGCCTTAACCGCTAAGCCATCTCTCCAGCCCTGTTTGCCACTTCTTAAGACACATACCTCCTCCTCTCCATGCATCAAAATCCCACAGGTCCTTAGAGGTCTGGCTTGCATTTGACCTTCCTCATGAGCCCTCTCCTGATCTATAAAGTGATATCAGCCCTTTCATTCCTATTTGGTGATGACTTGAGTTCACACCCCTGCATGAGGCAGCTTCATGGGGGAACGCAGTGTCCCTCGTTTTATACCCAGTCCACTTCCCTTGTTTCTTAGATCCAGATGATGGTAGGCATCTGTGATGCCAGCTTCATGAGCCAACTGGGCTAAGCTATAGGACCCAGTCATTCAGCCAAACATTACACTATTTCCAGAGCTAAGGACAGGGACGGAAGGGAGATGGAGGACAGATATGACCTCTTGGCCCAACCTTTTAGTAGAGGATGAAGAAGAAAACCAGCTTCACAGAATATTCTAAAATGCATCTGCTGAACACCTCATCCCCTGTCCTAACCCCCCTAACTCACAAGCTGAGTGCCTTAGCCACCAGAAACTGGTTTCTTCAGGTCCAGAGGCTGGAAGCCCAAGAGCAAAGTGCTGGAAGGTTCGGCTTGCAGGTGGCCACTTTCTTGCCCTTCTCCTGCATGCATACCTCCCTACTGTCTCCTCCTGCTCTTCTAATGACAAAGCGCCCCGGGCCAGGCCTGCACCCATATGAACCACATAAATCTCCCTCTTTGAAGTCTCCATCCACAGCCAAGTTGGGTGGCTCATGCATGTAATCCCAACACTTGGATTAAGCATGAGTTTGGGGCCAGCCTGAGTACAGAGTGAGTTTTAGGTCAGCTTGAACTAGGGTGACACTCTGCTTCATCAAACCAAAAACAACCAAACAGGGCTGGAGAGATGGTTTAGCGGTTAAGCGCTTGCCTGTGAAGACTGAGGACCCCGGTTCGAGGCTCGATTCTCCAGGACCCACGTTAGCCAGATGCACAAGGGGGCGCTCACATCTGGAGTTCGGTTTGCAGTGGCTGGAGGCCCTGGCATGCCCATTCTCTCTCTCTCTATCTGTCTCTTTCTCTCTCTCTCACTGTCACTCTCAAATAAGTAAAAATAAACAAAAAAATTAAAAAAAACCAAATAAACAAACAAAGTCTTTATCTACAAATTCCTCATATTCTATCTAAGGTACCAGGGGTTAGTTAGGATTTTAACATACAACTCTTGAGGGCATAAAACCCACTATGTAACATGGCTATTCTAACAGAGGCCTAAGGAATCTATCAGAGAGACCTAAGGAAGCTATCAAAGAGACCTAAGGAATCTATCAGAGAGCCCTAAGGAATTTGTCAGAGAGCCCTAAGGAATCAGAGAGACCTAAGGAATCTACCAGAGTTACCTAAGGAATCTGTTTGGTCAGACTTCCTCGCAGATCCAGGTGAGGGCATATGTCTGTAATCCCAGCAGTTGGGAGCCCGAAACAGGAAGATGGAGAATTCAAGGCCACTCTGGGCTCCATAGTAAGAGCCTGTCTAAAAATCGTCTACATGTGGGGGCAAGATCACCTCATCAGGTTGGTGTGAAGACTGAATGAGGTGGTCCATGAGAACGTGAATGACAATTAGCAGGTCTGTGGTTTTCTCCCACACAGGCGGGCAGAGCCCCACTTCCTGGGCTCTGCAGCCATCCTCGTCCTCGCTTTGAGTCTGGAGGCTTTGCTCTGCCCTTTTCTGTCTTTAGTTAATCACGGTCACTGCATATGCCCACCTTACATGAAATAAGTAAAGGATTTTAAGCATCAATTTTATTATCCAGTTATGCTAATGGTCCGTGAAATAACATGTGAAGAGGCCCATTAAACAGCGTGAAAGAGTTTCCATTTCTTAAAAATGAGGGAACAATAAGAAAGGCCCACATAACTCACTGCTCCGAAGGAGAGCGCTGACCTTCATCTTCAGATGTCCTTCTAGGAGAGACAGTCCCGCCACCACAGCCACGCTGCCTGCGCCCCCGTGAGCACATCTCGTCTGGCTGCTCTGCTGCCTGATCTGCAGGGTACTGCAGGGTAAGATGGCCATTATCCCCAGCATTATCACAGCTAGCCGGCATTGAGGAATCTTCCAGCTCAGTTCCACCTTGATTTTTTAGTGACCTGTGACGGAAGCATGTGGTGTCTTCCACAATAGGGTAATGAAGAGCATTGGCAGTGGCTTGCATTGTTTTGGGTACCTCAGAGACATCCATGACCAAAGCTCACTGGGAGATATCCTGTCCCTGGCACTGGGATGTCCCTATAACAACCCGGGAGCAGCATTATCTGCTTACACAGGGACACAGCGCTTAGGTTCTTGTTCAGACAAAATACTAGACCAGAAGCACCTTATGGAAGGAAAGGATTTTATTTCAGGATTACTGTTTCAATGGAAAGCTTCAGCATGTTGGAGAAAGCATGGCGACCTGCTCACAGCATGTCGCAGCAGGAGAGAGGGAGAGGGAGAGAGCAGCGAGAGTGAGCTGGCTCTCAACGTCCAGTGAGCTGGACCAACCAACCTCAAGTCCAGCCTTCCTCCAGCCTCACCTCTCCTCAGCAAGGTTGCGCTTCCCGAAGCCTGACCAACTGGGGACCAAGTAGAAAATTTAGTCATAGACACTTGAGGCTCTGGAGGACATTTTTAAGTTCAAGCCACTAAAGAGTACTTTTGCTCAAACTCTTTTGGAATTATGTATTTATTTATTTTGTGGGGTTTTTAAAAATATTTTATTTCTTTGTTAGGCAGAGAAAGAGGAAAGGAGGGCGGGAGAGAGAGAGAAAATGGGTGCATCAGGGCCTCCAGCCACTGCAAATAAACTCCAGATGCATGCACCCCATTGTTCATCTGGCTAACGTGGGTCCTGGGGAATGGAACCTGGGTCCTTCAGCTTTGTAGGCAAATGCCTTAACTGTTAAACCATCTCTCCAGCCTTTGTTTTTTTTGTTTGTTGTTTTTTTTTTTTTTCTTGAGGTAGGGTCTGACTATAGCCCAAACTGACCTGGAAGTCACCCTGTAACCCCAGTCTGGCCTGGAACTCACAGCAATTCTCCTACCTCTGCCTTCTGAGTGCTGTGATTAAAGATGCATGCCACCATGCCCAGCTTGAAATTATATCTTTAAATCAGTGAACAAAGAAGGTTTCCATATGGCTTTTTCATATGTCTTTAGTTTTGGCTACCCTTCCTTTCTACTCCCTCCTCTTCTCCATTCCCTGTCCCTATCTCTACTTAAGGCTCTCCATCCCCAGTATCCTGCCTTCTGCTTTCATATCTACTCTTTCCATTCCTTAAACTTCCCTCTCCCCCTCACCTTATTTTTTAAATATTTTTATTCATTTGTTTATTTTGAGAGAGAGAGAGAGAGAGAGACATACACACAAAGAGAATGGGTGTGCCAGGGCCTCTAGCCACTGCAAATGAACTCCAGACCCATATACCACTTTGTGCATCTGGCTTTACATGGGTACCGAGGAATTGAACTTGGGCTCTTTGGCTTCACAGGCAAGCTTCTTAACCATTAAGCCATCTCTCCAGCCCTCCACCTTGTTTTTTAAGATAAGATATCTCACTGAAACTGGAGCTTCCCCATTTGACTAGACTAGCTGCCCTCCAGGGTTGCTGCTGTCTCCCCCTCTCCAGCACTGGGATTATAGGCATGACCCACCATGCCCAGCTTTTATGTACATGCTAAGAATCTGTTCACAGATCCTCATACTTGTGTGGTAAGCACTTTACTGACTGAACCATCTCCCCAGAACTGTTTTTGAATCAGGTTCTCACTATGTAGGCCCAGGTTGGCCTTAATCCCATGATAACCCTTCTACCTCATTCTCCTTCCTGAGTGCTGAGATAACACACGGGATACCCGGGTAAGAACTCGTGACTTATCCTTTATTTCTCTCTGTTTTTTTTCTCAGCTTGTTATCCAAGAACAAGAGGTAGGCTTCTATCTTCAAGATACCTCAGGGCTCCCCGCTCTGTACCACTCACTGCCCACGCGGGGTCCAGCTGCCACAATCGCTCATCTTGTTTATCACTCTTCTTTGCTCCCGTCCCTCATTCTTCTCTGGTTACACGAGCCTTCTCAGTATTTGTCCGCCCTCCCCCTATGAAAGGCCTGCCTGTGTAGGGTCTCCACGTCTTCTATGTTTTATACACCTTGGAAGCATTGCCCCCAGGCAGCCACTGGCCGGCTTCCCTACCTTGCCAAAATACCTCCTTTCCTGTGAGGCCTTGAGGCAGGCAAGCCTAGTTACAGCCTAGCAACCTAAGCCTCCGCTTGGCCTGACCTGCACACAGCCCTATTCTAACAGTGCACTTAGCAATCTGGACCCCCACCTACACCAAGCCGCACATACGCACCCAGCTTCCAGCAACGAAGTCAGTCACTCCTCCCTAGCCACTCCTTTTCTGTAGTTAGTCTCCACTCAAATGTGTCCCAAAGTACATCTTGGAACTGTAAGTAAGGGGATGGAGTGCATTATAGTAAAGCAAACTATGTCCTATAAGTGGACTTTGAGGGGAAAGCCCCAATTTACCTCTTAAACCTATGCATGATTGGGCATATATACAATTAAAATCAGATGCATCGTGGGAAGGGACATGCATATATATACAGTGTATATAGAACCTAAGCCTAGCAATCAAAACCAAAAACCAAAGACCACTGTACCCTGACACACTAGAAACCAACACCTCCTTCTCCTGGATCTCATTAAAGCCCCGGGCAGTTATGCCTTTTTTGTGGTTTGATTGGGGTGTCCCCCATAAGCTTAGGTGTTCAGAATGTTAGGTTCCGAGCTGATGGAAATTTAGGAATTAATGCCTCCTGGAGGCGGTGTGTTGTTGGGGGGCCTCATAGGTATGATAGCCAGTGTCCCCTCGCCAGTATTTGGCACACTCTCCTGTTGCTGTTGTCCACCTGATGTTGGCCAGGAGGTGAAGCCCACCCTCTGCACATGCCATTGTTTCCCCCTGCCATCATGGAGCTTCCCCTTGAGTCTATACGCCAGAATAAATCCTTTTTTTTTCCCAAAAGCTGCTCTTGGGTGCTTTCGGCCGGCAACGCAACCCTGACTGCAGCGCTCCTGCTCTTAGTGCCCTCGCTCCCTGCAGTGGACTGTCCTGCACTTCCGCTTTCCCTTGCATGAGCCTTCTCACTTTAACCAGGTGTGCTTCGTCCTTCCTTCGCACAAGACACCAACAACCTGCAAACACCCACTCCAGACAAGACCCCTTCTGTCCGTGCTATTTCAAAGCATAGCAACTTCCCGGTATGTTCAAGTCTGTCCTCTCCCTTCCCGGCTAGGTCTCTTCTGTGGTCTTTGTCACCGTTGACTGTCACCTCCACACTGGAGCCAAGCCCCCAAGAATGCAGGCCTCTGTCTGTCTTGTTTATGTCTGCATCTCCAGCACCCAACACAGTTTAGTCTGTTTATGAGCACACCAGTAATTGCTGCTGGAAAATTCTTTAAGGCACATCTAGTCCAACCGCTCTATACAACAGCTGAGGAAGCTAAAGTTGAGCCCAGGACAGGTGGCCAAGTAAGTATCACATCATTTGTTAATGGCAGGGCTGAGGTGACAGCCCAGTTTTCCCAGTACCGAATCCAGCTTTCCGTCATCTGCTTTATATCCGGATGTGTTGTGATGTGAGGGACAGAGATTAGGGCCTCAGATCGCTCTCTGGCCATGGGATCCTGTACGGCTCAAAGTAATCACAGATGATGGAAACACGCTACCTCTGGGTTGAATAAATCAGTGGCACATTCAAATGGTGAGGAGCCTTTTCCACTGAGCTGCACAGCATTCATGACTGACGGCCGAGGGAGCTTCTCAGAGAGGAGGTAATGGCAACACCAGCAGCCCCAGCGCTGTGTGCCTACCAAATGCCAGCTCCTCTGGGCACCAGCCCACTATGTTCTTACAACAAGGAAGGTTTTCTTCTTATCCCAACTTTTACAGATGAGTACATTGAGGCACAAAGAGACTGAGTCACTTGTCCAACTCAACAAACGTAACAAGAAGCAGAGCTGGAGTTCAAGGCCATGTTTGCTTGATAAGAAGTTCAGGTTCCAAGCCAGGCGGGGTGGCGCATGCCTTTAATTGCAGCACTTGGGAGGCAGAGGTAGGAGGATGGCTGAGAGCTCAAGGCCAGCCTGAGACTACATAGTGAATTCCAGGTCAGCCTGGGCTAGAGCGAGACGCTATCTCAAAAAAGAAGAGGAAGAAAAAGAAGAAGTGTAGGTTCCAAGCCACTGTGATGCACCACGGCCTCCACTCACAATCCAAACTGGATAAGAAATTCCAAAAAGCATGCAAGCAAGAACACTCAATAGGGCCCAGAATCAGTTGCTTCATCTTGGCTTCAGAGCACGGCGTGGGAAACATCCGTGGCCCCCTTGAAAGTAGCCGTCAGCTTACTCGTGGGCCAACTGGGAAGCGCTAATCCAAGTGCAAGCGTTTCCTCAACTGGTTCGAGCGAGGCAATATTAGGCAGCGCAAATGCGAAGGCGAGAGGAGGGTCTTGGTTGTCAACTTGAGGGGTCTAGGGCAGGTGAAAGGCACTCTACCTGTGGAGGTGTTCCGGAGAGGACTGGCAGTGGGACGTGGCTGGGGTGGGGAGAGAGAACCACCCTGAGTCTGGGACGTGCCTTCCAACAGGCTGCCAGCTGTGTGAAAGCAGAGGACAAAGGCCATGCGTGCCCTGTTGGCAGATCCTCCTGTTCCAAGTCAGCGCATCTACCACTCGTGCCATCACCAAGGACACCGCACTCCAGCATCTTCAGCCTTTCAATATGGATTCAACACCAGCCAGTCTCCAGGGAACGTCCATTGGGGCTGTTGAGGCGTCCATTTCTTGGATTAGGTGGCTACTGCATTCTCTGTCTCTCCAGCATGCAGATGGCCATTGTTGGATTACCCAGCCCCTATCATATAAATCCCTAAATCCCTTTAACAGATGTTTAAGGATTATTCAAAGTCAAATGTTCCTGCCCTTTGTTCATGCAACATTCAACCTGTTCACATATTACTTTTTTGTGGTGGTGGGGGGAGGGCCTATTCAGTAAAAATCCTAGTGAGTGCCTGTGAGCAGAAACTAGAGCCGCAGAACATCAGACTTAAGAGCAGCGGCAAAGGCAGCGGGCTCATCCTTGGTTCAGGAGTCCAAAGGTCACTTTCTTTCTCTTCTCTCACGCTCTGCTGTAATCAGCAGAGCCCGCTCTTGGGTAAACAGCCCCAAGGCTTAGTTTACAATCTTTAGTCTCTGCTCATAAAAGCAGCCATCCCTCTCTTGGATAAATGACTTCAAGGGTTTCAATAATGCCAGGGCTGTGTCTCCTAATTGGGGGAACAATAGAATAAGTGTATTGTAAATAATTCACCGTTTATTAAAGACAAAAGCAAATTAGAATAGATGTGCTTGCTAATTTTTATGTAAAGCATTAAATTTTGGCTGAGTATTTGATCGTGTAGGATACAGCATCTTTAATCTTTTTCAGAGTGCTAAGAATGCTGCTTTGCATAAATACATGGTACAAAGTGGTGGAAGTATTTTTAGGGCCATTTCAGAAATGGTTGCAAATTCTGTCCTAATCCTAAACCAAAATTCATTTAGTGACTTTTTTTTTAAAAAAACCCAGTATCATTGAAGAAGGTTTTTTTTTTTTTTAATTTTTTATTTATTTATTTGAGAGTGACAGACACAGAGAGAAAGACAGATAGAGGGAGAGAGAGAGAATGGGCGCGCCAAGGCTTCCAGCCTCTGCAAACGAACTCCAGACGTGTGCGCCCCCTTGTGCATCTGGCTAACGTGGGACCTGGGGAACTGAGCCTCGAACCGGGGTCCTTAGGCTTCACAAGCAAGAGCTTAACCGCTAAGCCATCTCTCCAGCCCTCGTTTAGTGACTGTTGAAAAAATAAAACTTAAGTCATTGACTCAAACAGGAATTTCTTTCTTTCTCTTCTTTCTTTTTTTTTTTTTAGGTAGGGTCTCATTCTAGCCCACACTGACCTGGAATTTACTATGAAGTCTCAGGGTGGCCTCAAATGCACAGCAATGCTCCTACCTCTGCCTCCTGAGTGCTGGGATTAAAGGTGCATGCGCCACCATGCCCGGCTTCAGACAGTAATTTTTTTAAAATCAAACATTCTAACACAATCCAACCCAAGGATACACTAATGTGATCCTTACACAGTGAAAAATGACGGTAGGAAAATATCAAGTCTTTGTTTTTGTGGTTAAACAATTACGCTTCCATAGAGCAGAAAACTCTGTGTACAATAAAACAGCGCAGTTTATAGCATGCAATGTCTGGCATCTGAGCCAAGGCGTCTCAGCAGCATGTGCTGATGTCGCGCGGCACGATGGCACGGGAAGGGACGGCAATGTGCCCGCGCTGCTAGCTCAGAACCAAGGCTTCAGTGAAATCACACAATGCAGCCCAGACCAGGGTTGCCAGAAATACCTCAGGCTCATTACACATCTGATCTTGAATTAGCTTTTGTACATACGCTGTCAAGTTTCTGTGGCTCCCACATTCAGTCATCAGCCCCATAGGGTCGTGACTCGCCGTCGAAGAAGCTTTCTTTGCTCTGGAGAACCGTGTCTGATACAGACGTAAGAATTCATCTCATTACTCAGGAGGAAGGGTACAGGTATGGGCTGTAAAGATGGGCAGAGCGAGGGCAAGCCGTCATTCATCAAGGTGCTAACGTTATTCTAGGCACGTGATCAGTATCACTGAATTCATTGCTAATTAAAACCTTTGAAGCAGCTATCAGTGTAGGATGCTCTTTTCACTGAGGGGAAAACAGGTTGTATCACTTGCTCAGGATGGTGCATCTGTCAAAAGGGCCCAGCCTTGATCCCAAAGCCCCAGGGGCTCCCTAGTCTCTAGTGAGCCAGCCCAGAAGTGCTTCTAGAGTGGAATTTTCCATCGGCTCAACATCCTGAGCCTCAGTTTCCCTGTACAATAAAGGGAAGGTTGTGTTAGATGTCTCTAAGCTTTAACTGTACTCTTCTAGTTTTCACCTGACTGGCACAAAGATCCTTCAAAGCCTTTCCATTGCCCGAAAGTCTGAAATCATGGCTGAGACCCCTTACGAAGGATGCAGGGGTAAAAGCATGCATGGCATGGGGAAGGGAGGAATGATTTGTTGGTGGGCAACACACACTCTTCCAGACCTTTCCATTCATGGAACAAATGAAGTCACATAGGAAGAGGGCTGTTTCTGCCCAGCTGCCCAGCCAGCGACCATCAGAGCTTTTCTCCTTGTCACACTGTCACCTTCTTTCTCATAACTACTGAAGAACAGATGTCTGCCAAAATGGGTTGTGGGACTAGAGAGTTTGGAAGGTGAGAGGAAGGAGGGAAATGACCCTATGACAGAGAGTAGAGGCCAAACTCTCTGCTGTGCTGCAGGACCCCATTACAGAATCCCCACATCTATTGCCAAGGCTCCTCTTGAATACAGCCTGCCTTGTCATCTTCTGTATGCTATGTGCATGTATGTCAGTAACAACTTGATTTCCAAATAAGGTTCCAAATAAGGTCTGATATAGTAGAGATTTGAACCTTGACATCAAGTCATTACGAAAATAGAATTATAGATAGAACTTAAGAGAAGGAAGGAAAGGAAGAAAGGCTCTTTCACAAGCAGGTAAGAGGGGATTGAGGAAATGGAGAAGTCCACCTTGAGCTTTAAGTTGGGGTCTTCTATGTGAGCCCCTTGACGGGCGGTTGGTCTAGTCAGTCCAGTCCTGACGTCAGGTGTGTGGAGTCAGGATTTCTTCTCAGAAATCTTAAACCTCCAGAAAGAGCCTTCTCTGAGGGGGTTGAGGAGTCCCCAAGGGGGCAGGGACCAGCAAAGGCCTGACATTTCTGACCTTCTGAGCTGTAGCAAGGAAGAATGACTGGGATCCTTCCTATAGACCCAAGGACAATTCAGTGTTTCGCCAAGAGAAAGGTATTTATAGTGGGGGACCTGTCACCCCTAAACTGCCTCAAAGTCAGCAAACTGTCAAACCTAACCTTACATCTGTTTTTGTAAATAAAGTTTTATTGGCACCCATCTGTTTACATATCTTCTGTGCCTGTTTTGGGTCCAATATTTACAGTTTGTTGCAATAGCAACTAAGTGGGCCTCAAAGATGAAAACATTTACTCTGGCATTGGATAGATACATAACTAACATGTGGGGAAGCTCCATGCGGTGACAGAAAACCACCCCAAGGGAACAGCACCACAGGGCTGTCCACTGTAGTGAGGTCTGATAAACCTGCGTGAAGCACCGTGTTCGGTTCATCACCATCAGATGGCCTCCTTCAAGAGGCTAAGGAGCAAGCTCTTCCAAGGCCGCTGCTTAGGACAAGCATCCCAGGGTTGGAGCTGCATGCAGTGTAGCTTTTCCCCACTTTCTGTCAATTGGTCTCCTAGGAGGAGGTTTTCAGCTCAGCTCCAGAAGGATTTCTCAGTGACCTTGCAGCCCAAGTATGTGGAGTCTTTAGCAACAGGGTCTTACCATCTATTCCTGGGAAACCATGGGCCTCAGCAATGGCCTGTAATGTTTTAGGAGTATCAGGGACCTCCCTGGCCAACAACTCACTGGAAGGTATCCCATCCCTGGCACTGAAAATTTTTTAGCAACAATCTAAAGCTCCTGAGTGTTCCATTGTCCAAAAAAGCAGATTTCCATATGACTTATTTATATCCTCTTAGATTTTGATTAGCCCTCCCTCCACCATTCCTTTACTCAAACTCTTCCCCTGACCTCACTTAGGCCTTTTCACCCCCATCAACCTGTTCTTCTACTTACATATATAAAATACCCTATTAAGTCCCCCCTCCCTCCCTTAAGTTGGCAGCTCAACTCATTTTTTAAAAAATCACTTTATTTTTGCTTTGTATGTGTATAAGGTGGTGTGTGGTGTGTGTGTATATATAAGGTGGTCTGTGGTGTGTGTGTGTGTGTATAAGTGTGTGGTGTACACACGCATGTACATCTACAGTGGCCCATACATTCGCCTGCAGTGGTCTGTTGGAATTTAATATCAGGAGTCCCAGTTGATTGCTCTTCTGCCTGGTCTTTGGATTTTCTAGTCTCTGTTCCCCCGTGTGATGGGGGTTTGGGGTGGGCCTGTGAAGCCATGCCCAGCTGTTTTATATGGGGTCTGTAGGTTTGAACTCATAGCCTCAGGTCGTTTTAGGCTCTCATGCTTGAGCAAAAAGCACACTTAACTACTGGGCCATCTCTCCAGCCGGCAACTCACTCTCCCCCCCCCAACCTCAGCATTTACAAGTCCTACATATGTAAACCGTGACAAGGCAGAACTCTGGGTAGGTGTCCCTCAGGAACAGTCACTTTCCTGTGTAAGGCACCAGCTGTGGCAAGCAGGAGCTCTAAGGTGACTGCTACTGTCCCCAGCCTTCCATTCCAGAATGGCTGGGAGTTTCCCTTTCTTGGGGTTGCCCTCTACCTGGAGGTCAGAGACAGCCACTGGAGGAGGCTGAAACAAAAAGAAGGAAATGTGAGCGCCAATCACTAACCTGGAAAAGACAGGAATGGACTTGGCCCATGGCTCCCTTGAATGCTGCTTTCTAAACCTCCACAACCATCTTCCCTGATTCCTGTCTCCTCACCTCTCTGTCCTCTATCCAATTTCTCCCCCAGGTAGGGAGCTGTGGTTGTTAGCAGCTCCTGATTACTTCCATACAGCCTTGGAAGTGTCAGAAGACAAAAGGACACAATTCAGGAACTGAGGTATAGCTCACTGGTTGAGTCCTTGCCTCGTGTGGCAATTACCGTCTCGTGGCTGGCACAAAGCACCCGGCTGAGAGCAGCTGTGGGAAGAAAGGGCCTATTGTGGCTTACAGTCCCAAGGGGAAGCTCCATGATGGCAGGGGAAAGGATGGCAGGGACAGTGGCTGGGCATCACCTCTGCTACAGCTGGTAGACAACTTACGCGTGAGAATGAGCTAAATACTGGCAAAGGAGAACTGGCTTTGACACCTATAAGCCCATCCCCAGCAACACATTTCCTCCAGAAGGGCTCCAATTCCCAGATTTCTACCAGCTGGGGACCGAGCATTCAGAACACGTGAGTTTATGGGGGACACCTGAATCAAACCACCACACCAAGCATCACCAAGGTCCTAGGTTTGATCTCCAGCAATGCAAATAAAAAATTACAATAACTTCAAGATCAAAATCAGTATGATTTTTAATCCTAGAAATGGGCCTCCCTCCTTTCCATATCCTAAGGAGCTGATCAGAAAGTGTATTTGCCATTTCAAGATTATTTTTCTTAGAAGGTGAATATAAGACAGGAAAATAACCAACTGGTTAGCATTTATTTACTTTAGGCTACTTTCCTTCTAGTTTTTTTTTTTTTTTTTTTTTGAGGCAAGGCTGACAGACTGCCTTTCCTATGCAAGAGTAAGAGACAGAGAGAGAGGTAGAGAGACAGTGAAAGAGAGAATTGGTGCTCAAGGGCCTCCAGCCTATGAATCAGCAGCAGACGCTTGCTCCCCTTTGTGCACGTGTGCGACCTTGCATGCTGGCGTCTCTGTGTGTCCAGCTAATGTGGGACCTGGAGAGTTGAACATGAGGCCTTGTAGGAAAGCACCTGAACTGCTAAGCCATCTCTTCAGCCCTAGGTTTTTTTGTTTTGTTTTGTTTTGCTTTGCTTTTTAGATAGAGCCTTACTAAGCAACCCACACAGCCTGAACTCAATGTCCTCCTGCCTCAGTTCTGCAGTACTGCAGTTATAGGTGGCTTCCAATTATCTCTTGCTTGTAGCTTTTTTGCTTCTAGCCTAGGCAGATCTGGAATTCAATATGGAGTCTCAGGCTGGCCTTGAACTCATGGCGATCCTCCCATCTCTGCCTCCCAAGTGCTGGGATTAAAGGCGTGCGCCACTATGCCTGTCTTTTTTTTTTTTAACTTTACGTTGACAACCTCCATACAGATGGGCAATGTACCACAATCATGATCCCCAACTTCCATTATCTTGTCTTCTTTTTCCCAGAGACTTACGTCCAAATACAGAACTTTGTCAACTTGTTAAGACTGTTATCTAGCTTCTGCCTCTATACTATAATTTCCATGAAGCAAGAGATATGTTTGCCTTGCTTATTTTTTAAAGTATATTTTATTTATTGATTTATTCAAGAGAGAGAGGGAGAGAATGGGTGTGCCAGGGTATCCAGCCACTGCAAATGAACTCCAGATACATGTGCCCCCTTGTGAATCTGGCTTATGTTGGTACTGGAGAATTAGACCAGGATCCTTTGGCTTTGCAGGCAAACGCATTAACCACTAGGCAATCTTTCCAGCCCCGTGTTGCTTATTGATGCCCACAGTGTCTACAGCAATGCCTGGCACACAAGGCCAAGAAGTGTCCACTATTGAATGAGCAAATGAGGAGCAGGCTCAATAGTCTTCCTCTCTAGAACATAGGTGCTCACACATCAGAGCAGGTATTTTGATAACTGAGTTTGTCTGTTTATTTTTATTTTTATTTTACTTTTTGGTTTGGTTTGTGGTTTGTTTAAAGCAACAGATAAATCTCAGTGCCTCACACAGACCTGAAAGTGAATACCTGTTGCCTTGATGAATCATTGAATCCCCGAGGCTGTGCTGGTGACCCCTTCACAGCACTCCTGTCTCCATGGCTACAGTGATGCATTGATTCATGTCCCAAAGACAGTGTTCTACTATAGCTAATAAATAATGTCCACTGTGCTTTCTTAATCTGGACCTAAGTAGATCCTGTAAGCTCCTGATATTACATATGGCTATAGCAAGGTAGAAAGCAGTAGAATATGGCAATCCACATGTGGACACTGCCCTAACACAGTGAGGACCACTACAATTGAGGTGACCACTACACTTGACATTAACCACCAGGCTACCCAGCTATTTTCTGATCTCATGTGCACTTCCTATGTCCTGCCAGGATCTTCTGCATTTCTGTCGACCACGAAGCTCAAGGAAAATGCACTTTCACTTAAACAATGTCGAGGGCTCTGCTCTGTGAATGTGCATTACCTTCATTCCTTCTACTACAGACATTACCATTTTATTCATTTTTGTTTCTAAACCTCAATATTCAAACCTTATATTAAACCACACCTTTGATCTTTTCTCATTCTGAATGCTTCCACAGAACTGGTTACCATAGAGATGATCACATATAATTCATTTAATTGTGTAAACAGCTTACAGTTCTGTCCACCTTAGCTCACCAATAGGCAGTTTCCTGTTTCCCTTTCACTTGTGAAGTTTTGATCTTCCCATAAGTGAATTTAGAGCACCATGCTTAAAGACTCAGATGTTTCAGCAATGAAATTACAGTTCTCTTGATGAATTAACGAGCCTCCTCCTAATCCAATACTCAATTAATTCTGTTGTACAAGGCCATCGTTAAGCTGGAACCTGAATTCACAAGATCAGAGTTTCAATTTCAATTTAATTATCTGAAACTTAGGACTGCCTTATTAGGGTGAAGATGACAAAAAATATTTCAAACACAAATTATTTCTGGGGAACCAAACCTAAAGGATATCACATGCTCATTCATGAAAGCTCTTAACATGGCCCCGCGCCCAGGACAGCTTCCTGGATTTGCCTATTCTCTAGTTAGTTTGCCAAATAAACGACAGCATGTTGGACATACTTCTACAAGCATACCTATACTTCATCAGAAATTCAAATTTAACTAAGCCTTCTTTATTTTTATTTTACATTTCCAAAGTAGAGTCTCACTTTGACCCAGACTGACCTGGAACTCACTCTATAGTCCCAGGCTGGCCTCAAATTCACAGTGATCCTCCTACCTCTGCCTCCCAGAGCACTGTGATTAAAGGCAATGGTACCATCATACCTGGCCCCTTTATTTTTATTTATAAGTCTGAAAACACTATGTATGAAACATGGTGACCAAATACTCCATGGCCCTTCCTAGTTTTCCTCCCTACTAGGGAAACTGAAGTCATGTTCACTAGGAGGAAAAGAGAGATGTCCCCCACAATGTGGCTGCTGAGGGATGAACTGAGTGAGATCTTGGGTACTGGCTCCATAGCACAATACAGGCTTCAACCAAAAGAGGACCTTTTATGTAGTGTCATGTGGGATGGAGTGAAGAAAGATGGTTATAACCAGAAACCGTGTGATCTTTCCATCTCCTGGATAACTGGTTTGTCTTTACATGACAGAGAGCTGGTTTCTTTGTTTTTGTTTTAATTTTATGAGTAATTTCCTCTGCTTATTTTTACTTACTATTTTTATTCGGAGGGTTCACTTCTGTGAGTGTGTTGTGGAGGGGAGAGGGTGCATCTGTACCATGGTGGACTTGGGGCGGTCAAAGAACAACGTTCGGGTTGGTTCTCACCTTCCACCTCATTCTGAGGCAGGTCTGTCTTCGCTCACCATGTTGTTCTCAAGCTTCCAGGAGATTCTTCCGCCTTCCTTCTCACCGTGAGTGCGCTGGGATGACAGAAACCCATCCCAGCTTCCAGCTGTTACGTGGGGTCTGGGCATCTAAACTCGGGTACTCAGAGTTACACAGCAAGTACTGCATCCACGGAGCCAGCCCCCCAGGACTGTTTTCTGACAATCTGTGCATAAGTGACAGCCTGTAAGATCATCTTGTCTTTGCTTTTGTTTACCTTTGAAGTCATAGCCAAAGTACAAAATTCTTTTTTAAAAAAATATTTTTCGGGCTGGAGAGATGGCTTAGCGGTTAAGTGCTTGCCTGTGAAGCCTAAAGACCCCGGTTCGAGGCTCGGTTCCCCAGGTCCCACATTAGCCAGATGCACAAGGGGGCGCACGCGTCTGGAGTTCGTTTGCAGAGGCTGGAAGCCCTGGCGCGCCCATTCTCTCTCTCTCTCCCTCTATCTGTCTTTCTCTCTGTGTCTGTCGCTCTCAAATAAATAAATAAATTTAAAAAAAATTTTTTAATATATATTTTTCTTTCTTTATTTAATGAGAGAGCCGGAGAGGGAGGGAGAGAATGGACATGCCAGGGTCTCTAGCCACTACAAATGGAACTCCAGATGCATGCACCACCATATGCATCTGGTTTACATGGGTTCTGGAGAGTTGAACCTGGGTCCTTAGGCTTTGCAGGCAAACGCCTTAATAGATAAGCCATCTCTCCAGCCTCCAAGTACAAAATCCTAACTCAATGCATGGTCTGAGCAATCTCTGAACTTGCACCTTTTATGGTCTGCATCTAAAAAGCGAGAATGATATGGCCCTGTAACACTTGGGTGGTTGTGATGCCCACATAAAGTGGTCTAAATGAGGGATGTGACAGCCCAGGCCGAATCACAGGGATACAGGTGGCAGAGCTGTTATTGCCTGCTGTGAGTCCCATTTGCTAAAGGAGAGAGGGTGGGGTGCGGCTGGGTGTGCTGCCCTCGACAGAAAGGTTTCTTGCATTTGAAATTCGAATCTTCTCAGACAAACCACCAGGAGAACCTATTATAGGAGCCCACCCAGCTGGGCTGCCCTGGAGAACAACCTTGGGACCAGCAGCTGCCAGCCCAGGAAATGGGATCTAGGAAGTCACCAAATGGCACCTCAGCAGGGAATGTTGCTGTAATTACAGTCTCTGCAGTAAAACCAGATCCTGTTTCAAACCACTGACAGAGTCCCAAGCCAGAAAACAACAGGTTGGGGATGAGGAAGATAGTGAGAAGGAGACTTGTCTTAGGCGCTTACATTTAACAAACAACTGTGGAAAGGGAATTACTCTTTTATAAGATAATTGTGCCGGACCGACATGGTGGCGCACACCTCTAATCCCAGCAGTCTGGAAGGCAGAGGTAGGAGGTCAAGGCCAGCCTGAGACTCCATAGTGAATTCCAGGTCAGCCTTGGCTAGAGTGAGACCCTACCTCGAAAATTAAAACAACAACAACAAAGAAGAGATCATTGTTTTCTGTGCACAAAGGACCTCAGCGGAAGCCAAGAAGCACAGATGTCCCCAGCTAATACTGGAACTCATCTATTCTGGCCATTCCATGTGAGGAACAGGCACCTTTTGGTGGGCCGGCAGCCCTCTGCTGCCCCTCCAATGCCTGTCTGCTTCTTAACCTATCCTTAGTCAGAATGGAGAGCTGGATAACGTGTGTGTTTACCTATTCGCACATTTTTTAACACCCTCATTTTTCAGTTAAAAATAAGAAATAGTAGGCTGGAGGGATGGCTTAGTGGTTAAGGCGCTTGCCTACAAAGCCAAAGGACCCTGGTTCAATTCCCCAGGACCCACAAGGGGGCGCAAGTGTCTGGAGTTCGTTTGCAGTGGCTAGAGGCCCTAGCATGCCCATTCTCTCTGTCTCTGTCTCTCTCTCTCCTCCTCTTTCTCTGTCAAATAAATAAATAATAAAATATTTAAGAAATAACATTTATCCTTCTCCTTTAAACAGCAACTGAGGGCTGGGGATACAGTTCAGTGTCTGAACGCCAGGTTAGTGTGTCCCTGGGAGAAGGAAAGGGGAAAGGAAGAGGAGAAAGAAGATGGGCCGAGAGAGGAGATAAGGGGAAGAAAAGAAACACCACCTTTGCATTTGAAAATTATTTAATTGATTTTATTTGTGCAGGGTTTAAGGACTCTTCCTGAACTCTGTTCTAATTTTTAGTATCTCTAACCCTCCGTAAAATGAGCCCTTATCTTTGCCCTCAATAGTATGGATACATAATTCAAATTTGAAATATTCCTAGTTCTCTGTGAAAAACAATTTTCAAGTTTGGCATTGATGGTCACTAACAATTTAGAGAACTGTTTTACGTGAAGTTTTTGCTTTTGTCTATATGTGTGTAGGAGATAGGCAAAATATTTAGGAAGACTAGATATAATTGAAAACTGACTTGGGTTTCAACTCCTTATGAGCTACTTGAGTTATGTATTCGTTTTAATTTTTTTCATTTTTATTGAGGCAAAACAGATATAGTATTTATCATATTAGACATTTTGTCCAATTTAAAGGTATTAAGTACATTTCTGTTGCTATGCAACCAGTCCCCAGAGCTCTATTTTCTTGCAAACTGAAACTACACCTCCCAGGAAGCCGCTCTCCTCTCCTCCAGCTCCCAGCACCGTGTTCTCTGTCTATATGCTTGGCCTATTCTAGGTACTTCATATAAATGGCATCATACAGTATTTGTCTTCCTTGGTGTGTGCATCTTGTGTGTGAACAGAGTGCAGGCATGTACATGTACAGATGTGCATGACTCACGCACACCTGTACGAGGCCAGTGAACACCAGTTCCCTCTGGCACTCACCTCGGGTTTCCTTGAGATGGAGTCTCTCATTGTTTTCAGTTAGGCTAGCTGACCAGTGAGCCCCAGCGACTGGCCTGTCTCTGCCTTCTTCTAGACAGGGCTTACAGGAGTGTGTGGCCATACCTAGCTTTCTACATGGGTGCTGGGGATCAAACTCATACCTTCGTGTTTTTGTAACAAGGACTCATACCATCAAGCCATTTCCCCACTGCTGGTATTTATCTTTTATGATGGCTTATTTCTTATAACATGATGTCTTCAAGGGTGATGCCTTCTTCTAGTAGGTATGAGAACTTCCCTCCTTTTAAACATGGCTTTCCATTGTGTGGACATAGGCTTTACCACACTTGTCCATGAATGGAACGATTTGCTTCAATCTCTTAGCAATGGTGAATAACGAATGGTGTTATGAACACAGATATACAAATATCTCTTCAACACCTTTTCAACACCTCAGTACCTTTTCAATTCTTCTTATACCAAGAAGTGGAATTGCAGAATCCCATAGTAAATCTAGTCTTAGTTTTTGTTTTGTTTGCTCTGAGATAGGGTCTTGTCTCGAGCCTTCCTCAAACTCACTATGCAGCCCATGCTGGCTTCAAATTTAAATCCTCCTTCAGCCTCCAAGGACTAGGTTCTTGCAGACAAGTACCACCTGGGCCCAGGTGTTTTGTTATAATAACACAGAACAGGGTCAATTTACTTCTGGGAACTAAGATAATGACACGTATCACTGTCAGGCCTCTCTGAACGTATCACTGTCAGGCCTCTCTGAAGCCTGGGTCAGCCATTTGTTGTTTGAATTAAACAAAATCCCTAAATTTTTTTGTTTCTTATCTTAAAATAGAGAAACTTGTCCCCCTTTCTGAGTTCATGAAAGCATCTAAAACAATGCCTGTGGACTGACGAGCTGACGCAGTCGATGGAGTGTTTACTGAGAAAGCACAAGGACTCTCGATCAACCCCCAGAACCTATACAAAGTGTTGGGTGTGGTGGTCTGCGCTTGTAATCATAGCACCAGGAAGGTGGAGATGGGCGGATCTCCAGGGCTTACTGGTCAGTGAGTTCCAGGCCAGTGAAAGACCCTGCCTGAAAACAAAGTGAATAGCCTCCTACGGTATGACATGTGAGGTTTTTCCTCTGGCCTCCATATGTGTATGTGCACACATGTGTGAACACACACATGCACACACACACACACACACACACAACAATGCCTGGCACATTGTGAGAACTGTGTCAGATCATAATATCACTTTCCATCCTGGTGGCCTTATATTCATTCTTCCTCAATTCCTTGATTGTTCCTCTCACTCTTCCCTTCTTCTCCATTGGGAAAAGAAAAGAAAAGAGATGTGCCCTCCTTTACAGTGCTCCACTTGCACTGGTGACCAGCAGTGTTTAAGCATGACCCCTGCCGGGCATGTTCTCATACATCTTGACCTTGAGGGTGAAGCGGCCAGCTGTATCCAAAGGGGGGACACTGGTGAAGTGGTGGGGCTTTCCCTAGATTCCTGGAATTTACCCTTTGAAAACAATAGATCTATTCTTACAGTCTCTATACTGACAATAAGTCCCAGGACTTGGTAACATGTAGTTAAAAGACATTTTTGAAATGACTTTAAAAAACTAAAGTTGAAGGATCTTAAGTAAGTGTACACTAAACTAGAATTACCTATGTGCCTATTAAAATATATATGTACATATACAATTAATATATTTCTTTCCAAAGAAATACACATCAAAATTAGTAGCATCTGGACATCAAAGGACATAATCAAAAGAGAAAGATGCCTATGGAATGGGAGAAAATATTTATAACTCATGATTCTGGCAAGAATTTAATACTCTCAGTTTAAAAAGGACCCCTCTGACTCAACAACAAAGCAAATACTCTGATTTAAAGGCAAGTGGACAAAGGACTTACATAGAAATTTCTCCAAAGCATATGCAAACAGAGCACATATGAAAAGATGCTTTACATCAGCAACCATTATGTAAATTCAAGTCAAATTCCCCATATGAAATACCACCTTTCACCCATTAGGATGGCAATTATAAATAGCAAACACACCCCTAGGTATTACTAGCACACACATGAATTCCTGCCACTCAGGAGGCTGAGGCTGGAGGATCACAAGTTCAAGGCCAGCCTCAGCTACATAGTAAGATCCTGTCTCAAAAAAAAAAAAAAAAAAAAAAAAAATCATCAAACCACACAAAAGCAAAAATCCAAACAAGCAAAATATAACAAGTGTTGGTAAGTGCTAGAATCCTGTACATTGTGGGGATGTAACATGGTCCAACCTCTGTTGAACTCGGTATGGAAATTTCTTTTTAAAAATATTAAAAATATCTGGGCAAGGCGGTGTCTACAGCTTCGCCCTGCATCAGCATCTTGACCTCAGTATCACCAGAGACAGTGGGAGAACCACCTGCAAAACGCCTGATCCTCAGAAATTGCACAGAATAATACAAATTTGTTGTTTTAAGCTGCTAAATATGAGAGCGATTTGCTGAAATGGATATCTAATACAGCTCCTTGACATCCTGGGCCTAATTTATAATCTGGTTCAGGGTAAGGGCTTAAGCAAGCTGATCCCCCTGCCTCAGTGCAATGCACACATCCTACGGCAAAGCAACGTGGCGCGTCTCACATGGGCGTGACCTCTGCAGTCAGAGAGCATAGCACCAGCCACGGAAGACGCTCAGCATTGCTCTTCCTCAGGGAATAAAGCGCTTCGTTCGCAGATTGGCCTTTTGAAAAACATAACTCCCGTTGTACTTTGCAAAATCAACTTCTTCTCCCAGAATAGTTCCCTATCTTTTCTAGGTAACAAATGGGACAAATCACTCAAAGAAAGGAATTTGCATGGGGAGGGAGTCTGTGCTGGGCATTGCCCATGGGAAAGTGGAACTCACTTATGCTCAGCACAAAACACCTCAAACCTCATTATTCTGAAACCCCAGAATAATAGTCTTTTAATATTTAATATTTCTGGTACTTGTGGGAGAGGGACGGTGTGGATCTTGGCTAATTTTTTTAAATGTATTAAAATTTAGAATGTGCCACTGGACTTGAAATGTCTACATATGTTTACGTTCAGGTCAATAAAAATTGTTTCTTTTGATAATACTGCATGCCACTCCTTGAGATTGGTGGAGACTACCTGTGATATCTCTGCATTTAAGATTTGCTCTGAAAGTACACTGTAACCACTAACAGAAAGTATGCAACCCGAGACATTTAGGTGTTCCTTTAAGTGACATCTTACTTACTATACTTTTCTGCCAAGAGCCAATTTCTTCTGTGTCATTCTCTTTATTACCCGTGAAAAGCTTACCGTACAGGGCTGTGATTTAACTGCCTGAGGAATGCTGAGTACAAAGTGCCCACAAGACACCAGGTGCATACATTGTTCTTGTCACACCCGCAGTATTCCCATGAGACTTGGGTCTTAGCCCATTTTGTACTGCTAAAACCGTATGGCACAGACTGATTTATAAACAGTAGAAGCTTATCTGGAGGCTGGGAAGTTCAAGATCAAGGGGCTGCAGCTGACAAAGGCCCTATTGCTGCATCATGACGTGGTGGAGGGCATCGTGTGTTCTGAGAGCGCATGTGAAAGAATGATGGAGAGGCCGCTCATCTTGCAGGAGGATGCCGGTCCTGAGCTCACGTCTGCCACAAAGGCATTAATCCATTCACGGGGGATGTTGCTTCCTTTCCTTCTCAGTGTGAGAAAACGCCTAACAGAAACAACTTCAAGGAAGAAGGACTTACTGGGGCCCATTGTGTAAGAAGGGCTAGGGTCGGTCAGTGTGGAAAGGCACGGCCACGGTAAGGGCAGGTAGCTGATCCCTGTGTCTGCCGTGAGGAGGCAGGGAGGGTGGGCACCGGTGCTCAGCTCATTCTCCCCGTGTCTACTTTTTCTCCAGTCCAGGACCCCAGCCTGTGGGAGGGTGCTGCCTACATTCAGGGTTGGGGGGAGGTCTTCCCTTTCCCGTTAATTTTCTTTGGAAACACTGTCGTGGACAGTACATCCGGAAGTGTGTTTCCTAGGTGATTCTAAATCCATTCAGGGGCTGGAGAGATTGCTTAGTGGTTAAGGGCTTGCCTGTGAAGCCTAAGGACCCTGGTTCGAGGCTCGATTCCCCAGGACCCACATTAGCCAGATGCTCAAGGGGGAGCACGTGTCTGGAGGTCCTTTGCAGTGGCTAGAGGCCCTGGCGTGCCCATTCTCTATCTATCTATCTGCCTCTTTCTCTCTCTGTCTGCTGCTCTCAAATAAATAAATAAAAAATAAATCCTTTCAGATTGACAGTGGATATTAAACATCACATGAGAGATGAACTAACCACATGTTAAAAACCGTACAACATTGTGCATTGCAGGGTCGGTTTCTAACACATTAACGTTGTGGAACACGTTTAAACCATGGCAGCTGGTCTTTACTTTCTCTTCACAGGTGAGGAAAATGTGATGCTGAACTCTCCTATTGATTCAGGATTTGGGAGGTCAGGAGGGGTCTCCCAAACTTCTGAACCCCAATACCTCAATTCTGAACCCAATTTTGGGTCTTTATCCTATTGTTAACAAAGAATTAATAAAAACAGACTCAAGAAGGATAAATTATGAATTATTGAGTCTATTTAGGGAGGAATCATAAGTCATGAGGTTTATTTAAGGGAAATTGGGACCTAGGAAAAGGTTTAGGTACTTGCCTGCAAAGCCTAAGGACCCAGGTTTGCTTCCCCAGGACCCATGTAGGCCAGATACACAATGTAGCACATGCATCTGGAGTTCGTTTGCAGTGGCTAAAGACCCTGGCTCACCCATTCTCTCTATATTTGCCTATTTCTCTCTCTCTCTCTTTCTCTAACAAATAAAAAATAAAATATTTTTAAAAATCGATTCATTAGACTCAGGTAAGTAAGGGGAAGACCTGGCTGGCTTGCAGATGCAAGGGGCTCACCCAAAGGCCAGCTTCTCCAGGCAGGGCGCTGCACTGTGGAGGCAGCAGGGGTGCTGCAGCCGTTGTGGATGAAACTGGATCCTCCAAGGTTTCCTCTTGGGGCTCCTGTCCCTAACTGAAGCTGTTTAAAAGAAGCTGGCTTTCTCCTGAGTCGCCCTCACTATGACTTGCTCCAGATCATCCAGGTGCTAAAGTTGCTTTGCCCTCTCCCCGCTCTGCTGGGGCTCCCAGGAGCTCCCCCTTCGGTCACACCCACTGCCAGTCAGCCTTGACTGCTCTTCCCCAGCAGGCCCCTTGGAATTCTGGGCCAACCACAAGCTAAATAACCCCAAGTCCTCTTTAATCCTCTCACCTGGTTCAAGTCTGTAGTCCTTTCCTCGTTTTCATGGTCTTCCTCCAGGAGGCTGTCACTGTCAAAGATGAAACACGCCCCCCTCATCCGATGAAGGTGGACTTGGCAGGAAAATGAGGATCACCATACAGCCTGCTTCTCCATCTACCACTGCTGTGACTTCTACTCTCATCCTCCCTCTTTGTACACTGGCTGTCTGCATCTGCTTTTCAACTTCCTCCTCCACCACCCGCCCCCGCAGGCCACAGAGAAACCCATGAACATACATGCCTTATGTCTCGCACACACACACACACACACACACACACACACACACACACACGCACACACACACGTGCCCCCACCAATCCAAACATGAAAAACAGTTTTAAGGACTACAGCCTGTCATGGTGGCAGTCGGTAGCTCTGTGGCAGTGGGAACATGGGGCAGTTTGTTCACAATTCCATGGATCAAATAGCAGATCAGAACTGGGTCCAGGCCATAACTCTCAAAGCCTACTCCTGGTGACCTGTTTCCCCTAACCAGGCCTCACTTCATAAAGGTTTCACAATCTCCCAAACAAAACCACTAGCTAGGGCCCAAGTGTTTAAGCTCGGAAGCCTGTGGGGGACATTTCAGACTCAAGCCATAATAGCATGGTTTGAGAACTGGCGTGGTCTTGACCTGACAAAACACTTGGTCTTCCTCCTCACTTGCCCTTTCATGCAGTGAGTCCTTTGGGAACAAACCAGCTTCCCTATCAGCCTGGGGCTGCACACTCTTGAGGGATGTAGTTGAGATGATGTGTTTTTTTTTTTTTAACCTCTACTGAGGCCTTATCTTTCATGCTAATATTAGAAATAAGATGAATTCTGTTCATTGACGAGCAGAGGCTAAAAGGCAAAATGTTTCTCCAATTATGGATTCACTGGGCAAAAATAATCTGATTGGCATCTTTGATATGAGATGAAAGATAAATTGCTTCATGCAAATGTGCTTCCTTTGAAGTGTGCACCAGTATCCTGACTAGGGGCAAAGCATGAAGCTGCCAATGGTTGTCATAGTAATGAGCTACATCCCTAAGATCCAGATGCAAGCTGGCTATTGGGACTCTTCAGAGGATCAAATTATGACAATTTAGTTCAAAGATCTTAATTGACTCGATTTTCTGTTCTAGAGTCAGGCAATACTACATTCCATTAAAATGGGTGTTCTGGTGAGCTAAGCCAGGGAGGTTGGTTTATAGATGAAAAAGGGCCCAAGAAAGCCAAAATAGTGAAGAGCAGAGTGGGCATTTCTTCCTTCCTTCTATCTTTCTTTCTTTCTTTCTTTCTTTCTTTCTTTCTTTCTTTCTTTCTTTCTTTCTTTCTTTCTTTCTTTCTCTCCTTCCTTCCTTCCCTCCTTCATTTCTTTTTCTGAGATAGAGTGACTTTGATCTCCAAATCTTCTTGCCCTGGCCTCCTGAATGCTGGGATTACACCTAACTCCAGGTTGATTCTTTCAAAGGTGCTTATGGTGGTTTGATTCAGGTGTCCCCCATAAATTTAGGTATTGTGAATGCGAGGTTCCCAGCTGATGGAGATTTGGTAATTAACGCCTCCTGGAGGCAGTGTATTGTTGGGGGCAGACTTATGGGTGTTATAGCCAGTGTCCCCTTCAGTGTTTGGCACACTCTCCTGCTGCTATTGTCCACCTTATGTTGGCCAGGAGGTGATGTCCACCCTTTGCTCATGTCATCATTTTCCCCTGTCATCTTGGAGCTTCTCCTAGAGTCTGTAAACCAAAATAAATTCTTTTTTTTTTTTTTTTTTTCCCAAAAGCTGCTCTTGGTAGGGTGATTTCTGCCAGCAATGTGAACCTGACTGCCAACAGTGCTTTACCTGGAAAATCAGGGACAGGGAGACGGATTAACACGGAAATAAGTGATTAGCTAACAACAGGTTACTGTTGTGTAAGGATTGAGATAAATGACAGTTAATGCCAAATCAAATTGGCCTGTTGGGAAATTTGGTTGCCATCAGTCTGATCCCAATTTCTGAGAAAATCTGATTAAAAAATTTAGTTTCATCTTGGTGAAGTGAAACTTTAGCTTTAGTGACCCTATTGTGATTTTTAGCCTGATCTGTTGGAACCCAAATCAGAAGTTTAGACCAAAACAATGGCCTCTGTAATCTTTATTAAATAGATTTCACCATTAGAAAAGGAGGCTGGGTTTATCGATTGCGCCACCCCCAACCCCCACCAAAGAACTTCCCTGCACCCAATGTTTCTTAACTTTAATTGTCCATCCTCTAAGTGGTAGTCAGAGGTAGAATCATCATATTGCTGGAAATTTGGGGGGGATGGAGATTTTGGAAATTAAACCCTTCTCAGTGAATAACTGGTTCATATAGAAAGATGTTAATTTGGAAACTATGGCTGCTGTAATTTTATGTATGGTGAGGAAGAATGAGGACACAAAAAAGAAGGAAGCTGTTTCTTTAAAAGTCTAAGCTATGTGTCGTGGCTTGGCTGTAATCCCAGCACCTGAGGAGCAGAATTATGAGTTCTAGGCCAGCCTGGGAGACATAGAAATATTCTGTGTTATGAGCAGTTATGCACAAATAGTGAGACCTCCCCTCATAAGGCAAACCAACAATAGGCTGGATATGGTTCAGTGGTTAAGGCACTTGCTTGAAAAAAACCTGATGACCCAGGTTGGATTCCCTAGTACCCATGTAAAGCCAGATGCACATAGTAGTGCATGCATCTGGGGTTTGTTTGCAGTGACAGGAGGCCCTGGAGGACCCATTCTATCTCTTCCTTCTTCTCTCTTTCTCCCTCTTAAGTGAAAAAATAAATATTCTAAAAGAAAATTCATAAGCTGGATATGGTAGTACGCCCTATAATTCCCTTGGGAGGCTGAGGCAGGAGAAACGTCACATGTTTGAAGCTACCTTGGGCTAGATAGTGAATTCCAAGCCAGCCTGAGTTACTGGGTATCAAACACCTCACTAAGGCTTTATAAATATCTTCTCACTTAACCCTGCCAATAACATAATGAAATGAATACTGTGATTGTCTCCATTTTACAGACTCAGAAACAAAGGCCAAGCTCACACAGCTGAATGCAACCTCAGGAGTTACATCAGGGGCTCACACCCTGAGTATCTTCTAACTTATACATCCTTCTTATGCTGTTGAGTCTCTTAAAACATTTGGGCAGAGTGGTGGTTTGATGCCGGTGTCCCGCATAAACTTAGGCATTCTGAATATTAGATGCCCAGCTGATGGCAATTTGGGAATTAAAGCCTCCGGGAGGCAGAGTATTGTTGGGGGCCGGCTTACTGGTGATATATAGCCAGCTTCCTCTTGCTAGTGTTTGGCACACTCTCCTGTTGCTGTTGTCCATCTGATGTTGGCCAGGAGGTGATGTCCACTCTCTGCTCCTGCTATGGTTTTCCCCTGCCATCATGGAGCTTCCCTTCTGCAAGCCAAAATAAACCCTTTATTCCCCACGAGCTGCTCTTGGTCGGGTGTTTTCTGCCAGCGATGCGAACCTGACTGCGACAGGCAGAGAAGGGACAGGACCAAGGCCTGTGGAGGGTCACCGAGGCCAGCCCAGGTGCAGGTGGAGGTGGGATGCAGGGTGCATAGATGGTGTTCTCTGTGGGGTGGACAGGAGCTTGTGGAACACCTGCTTCCAGAGAGTCACAGGAGCTCAGGGAACCTGGTCAGCAGGTGGGGACAGCAACCCTGGGGAGCAGTCTCCAATATGCATGGGTGCAGAGTTCCCTAGAAACCCAGATGCCAGCAGTGGGGCCCTGGGTCCAAGTCAGATCACAGTAAGTCCAATCTCTCATTCATTGAACTTGCTAAATAGAAATGATAGGGGACAGAGCAATTGGCTCAGCTAGTAAGTAAAAAGCTGGGCAGGGTGTGGTGGCTTTGTCTGTAATCCCAGCATGGAGGCCGGGGGACAATAGATCTTTGATGCTTTCTGAGTACCTAGTCTAGCTGAATTGGTGAGCTCTAGGTTCTGTGAGAAACTTTGTCTCAAAAATAAGACGGAGAGGGCTGGAGAGATGGCTTAGCGGTTAAGCGCTTGCCTGTGAAGCCTAAGAACCCTGGTTGAAGGCTTGATTCCCCAGGACCCATGTTAGCCAGATTCACAAGGGGGCGCATGCATCTGGAGTTCGTTTGCAGTGGCTGGAGGCCCTGGCGCGCCCATTCTCACTCTCTCTCTCGCTCTCGCTCTCGCTCTCAACTGAACAAATAAATAAATGAACAAAAAAAAATTTAAAAATAAGACAGAGAGCAGTTGAGGAAGATAAGAGACGTTGCTCTCTGGCCTCCATACATGCACAAATACACACGTAGAAACAACAGAAGACCATTGTTTGGAGCTAAGCTCTTGCCCTGGGCCTGAATTAAACAGACGAAAATAAAAATGGGCTCACACCAAAGGTCTGTGTCATCAAGCTGAAACTAAGCTTTTAGCCAACCTTCTGAGAAATCAGGATTAGAGAGATGGCAGCCCAATTTCTAAAAATAGGCATAGTTCAATTGGCTTGATAAGGAACTTCTATCTGCCTTAATCCTCCCACAAAGGAGTAACCTAAGCACATGTTAACTCATCACTTACCTGCTGTCCTTCTACCTGAAGCTGCTTTACCAGGGAAGTAGTTTTGAACTAACCATTCCCTTTTTATTCTCTTACTTAGGCCTTTCTTTGTCTGAAAAACCAACCAATTCAGCATAGCCCATCAGGACATTGACTCCCTGTGATACAATGACATGTTCCTTGATTTTGGAATTGAGTCAAGTCCAATGATTCAATGAAGTTGTGATCCTGTCCTGACAAGCTAGAGGTCTTCCCTCTACTCTGAGGCCTTCCCGGTCCGAGGCTTCCCCTGGCTGTGGTGACTCCCAGCATCCCACGAGTGACTCCAGGTCTGCGGGTGACAATCACAGCAGAGCCTGCTGGGATTTTGAGGTGCTTAGGGTGAGTCTAAGAGCCAAGGAAGGCCAGAAGCCACCCAGGAGCCTGCTCAATGTGAGGAAGCAACACCCGCCTTCGTAGAGGTCAGGAAGGGTCAGCTGGGAGAAGGACATGGGAAAAGGAACATAAAAGGATTCATGAGCCTGGTCCAAAGACCATGTAAAGTCACCAAATGCCCCATTTCTGCCTGAAACTGAGGGCATTGTTGGGATACAAAACCTTCAGCTTTTCTTGTTTTGTTTTCCAAGGTACGGTCTTCCTTCAGCCCAGGCTGACCTGAAATTCACTATGTACTCTCAAGGTGCCCTTAAACTCAGTGGCTAATCCTCCTACCTCTGCCTCCCAAGGACTGAGATTAAAGGCGTGTACCACCACACTCAGCTTGAAACCTTCAGCTTTCAAACTGGAACGGTTCCAGGCAGACCCTGTTTCTATCACAAAACCGCAGCCTTTCTCGTCTTGTGCCTCCCATGACCCCCGAGTTCTGCTGTCTTCCTCTCCCAGCAGAACCCAGCTTCCTGGCAATGCTGACTAAAGGGCCATGTGTTTAACTGTGGATGAGTGATAGCTGCGCTGACCTCCCAGAGCTATCTGCATTACAAAAAAGAAAGAGAGAGAGAGAGAGAGAGAGTGAGAGGAACTATAACTTGTTTTGCCTCCTGCATTTCCTTTATAGCTGAAATTGCTTTTCAAGGGTGTCTTCAAAAAGCCAACATGAAGCTCATAGCTGCATTTCAGAAAAGTGAACCTTGTGCCCCATTTGTCATTTCTTTCAAGTTGGTTACAGACAATAACAATTTCTACTTCTTGCAAAACTCTAAAACCCAATGTCGACTTGGACTTTCATTGTCCTTTCAAACCATCTCTAGTTTCTGTTTGACTTCCCTTTTCCAAATGTGGCACAACGACTGTAAGGAGAAAAAATATTTCCACGTAATATATCTGAAGTCGTATGCTTGGGTCTTGCTAGGACATAATAGAAAAGCAAGATGGATAATTACACTAAATATTGTAAATAGACTTGATCTAAACTCCAAAGCTGTGGGCTTTACAATCCCAGCACTTGGGGAGGCAGAGCAGAGGCAGGAGGATTGCCTTGAGTTTGAGGCCACCTTGAGACTACCTAGTTAATTCCAAGTCAGCCTAGGCTAAAGTAAGACCCAACCTTGAAAAAAAAAAAAAAATATATATATATATATATATATATATGTGTGTGTGTGTGTGTGTGTGATGGAGTAATCCAAACCCTCAACCTGACATTTGCTAGAGAGCTTACCTCACAGCGAATGATAAAGAAAACATCTTCGACTCCCCACAAAGGCACGAAGTCCCCAGCTGGGACTAGAAGACAAGTGGACGGGAAGGCAGTGGAACCGACAGCCAAACCCAGTGAGAAGAGGCTCAGAGGAATCTTTCCGCTGCTTGTACTGTACTGGTGAAGCTGACTGCAGAGTCAGAGAGGAGCCTAAGCAGGAGGGCCTTGCGGTGAAGGGAGCTGACGTGCACACACCCCAGCACCGCATGGGCTCAACTCCTAGCTCTCCACACAGTAGCTATGTAACCTAGGGTGAGTCACTCAGTTTCTCTTTGTCCAAGGTAAACCAGCAATCGTGCTGCTTCTCATGGTTAACTTCATTGTCAACTTGTCACCTGGGCTGGAGAGATGGCTTAGTGGCTAAGTGCTTGCCTGTGAAGCCTAAGGACCCTGGTCCAAGGCTCGATTCCCCAGGACCCATGTTAGCCAGATGCACAAGGTGGTGCATGTGTATGGAGTTCGTTTGCAGTGGCTGGAGGCCCTGGCATGCCCATTCTCTCTCTCTCCCTCCCTCTCTGTCTCTCTCTTTCTCTCTCTGCCTCTTTTTCTCTGTGTTGCTTTCAACTAAATAAATTTTTTAAATGAACAAAAAAATTTTTTTAAATTTATTTATTAATTTATTTGAGAGCGACAGACACAGAGAGAAAGACAGATAGAGGGAGAGAGAGAGAATGGGCGTGCCAGGGCCTCCAGCCTCTGCAAACAAACTTCAGACGCGTGCGCCCCCTTGTGCATCTGGCTAACGTGGGACCTGGGGAACGGAGCCTCGAACCGCGGTCCTTAGGCTTCACAGGCAAGCGCTTAACCGCTAAGCCATCTCTCCAGCCCACCAAAAAAAAATTTTTTTTAAATTACTTCTAAATATGTATGTGAGATCATTCCCATTGAGGTTTGACTGAAGAAGGAAGACCCACCCAGAACGTGCATGGGACTAGAATCTCAGACTCAATAGAAAGGAAAAACGAGGAAGCCAGCTAAGCACCAGCATTCGTTTCTCTCTGTTCTCCCACCCCTGACTGTGGATGCAAGATGACCAGCTGTCTCACACCCTCACCACGACCCTGGACTCTCAAACCTCGAGCCAAAATAAACCCTTCCTTAACTTGCTTTAGTCTATTTTCACAGCAGCAAGAAAAATACCAAGTGCCCCTCCTCCCAAGGTTATTGTGAGGCTAACTCAGAAGCATATCTATCAAGCACTAAGAACGATGCCTTCCATGTAATCGGTGCCTGGTGTTTGCTTCTATTGGGGATGGTGATGGAGAACTGCAGGCTGTGTGGGAGCAGACCGGCTGACTCTGAAGAGCTACAGAAAAGCAGGGCCAGGTGCGGTCCTGCCGGCGTCCCACGGTGTGCCGCTATCGTCTACATTAATGCTCAGGTTTAAAAACTGGGAAGTAAAATTTCAGATCTCCAGCTGTTTTTTGAAACATAGACAAGGCTCACCTTCTGCTTGGGCGCTACCCACTGGAGCTGAATGGAATCCGCTACTAAGTGGGCCAGGCACCCCAACTCATCAGACTCCATTCACCCGGCTTCACTGTGGGCACTTGGATCTGCAACACTTATTTTTAAACTGGGATCAGCAAATTTTGGTCTGAGGGTTAAATTGAAAAGGACTGGGGTTTTTTTTTTGTGAGTTTTTGTTGGAATTCTGTCCCTCCTTTGTTCACAGACTGCCTGTGACCATATTCACAGGACAGTGCCGATGTGGCTCCCAAGACCTAAAATACACTCTCTGCTTCACACAGAAGAAACAGTGGGGCCTTGGTCAGTAAGGCATTATCTTTCAACAGAGAGCTAATGATAATGTATTTTATTTTATTGAATTGGTGTGTTGATTGGCTGATTGATTGACTCTGTAACACAGGATGCCTCAGACCCACTAACCTACCAAGCTGGCCTGGAACTTGCAGCAAGTCTCTGGCCTCAGCTCCCCAAGGGCTAGAATTACAGATAGGAATCGCCACATGCTCAGCTTTATTCTGCATTTTAGAGAAGGCATAATTCATTCATAAAGTGGAAATATTTGATTGTTTTAAGTTAGAATGAACGATCTTGATTACAGATGATTTGAAGAGCCATTATTTTGAGTTACAGGAAAACTGAAGCATTTAGGAAGTATGAACTCAGAAGCCTCTAAACGACTGTAATTCTTTATCTCCCCCTGGTGGCCAGGTGTCTAAATTACAGGTACAGCTTTTAAATGACAAGGTTAGACAGTAATACTCTCTCCTCTTCCTCCCTCCCTCCTTCTCTCCCTCTCTCTTAAAATTAGACTTATTTCATAAGGTCTGGGATCTCTCTATGTTGGCTAGGCTGGCCCAAAACTAGTGGAGTTAACTCCTGCCTCAGCCTCCCTAATAGCTGGGATGTACACATCCAGCATCCAGCTTCATGACACCAACTTTAAAGCAGCCATTAACAGAATTTATTTACAGGCTGGAGAGATGACTCACCAGCTAAGGCACTAATTTTCAAACCCTGAAGGTCTGGGTTCAATTCTCCAGTACCCATGTTAAGCAAAAGGCACAAAGTGGTACATGTATCTGGAGTTCATTTGTAGTGATGATAGGCCCTGGTGTATCCACTGTCATCCTCATTCTTATTTTCTGTCTCTTTCTCTCCTTGCAAATAAATAAATAAAATATTTAGAATTCATTTACTGGAGCACCACATCAAATGTCATTTCCTTTTGCTCCTCTTATTTTGTTTTTTAAATATTATTTATTTAGGGCATTTGCCTGCAAAGCCAAAGGACCCTGGTTTGATTCCCCAGGAACCATGTAAACCAGATGTATATGGTGGCACATGCATCTAGAGTTCCTTTGCAGCAGCTGGAGGCCCTGGTGCATCCATATTCTTTCTCTTTCTCTCTCTCTATCTCTTTTTGTGTGTGTTTCTCAAATAAATAAATATTTTTAAAAATTTTTTTGAGGCAAGCCCAAAAGACTGGCTTTTTTTTTTTTTTTTTGATAGGAGAGCACATGCAAATTGGCATGCCAGGGCCTCCAGTCACTGCAATCAAACTCCAGACGCATGTACCATCTTATGCGCGTGTGTGACCTTGTGCCTTATGTCACCTTGTGCATCTGGCTTTTGTGGCATCTGGGGAGTGGAACATGGGTCCTTAGGTTTTGTAGGCAAGCTCCTCAACCGCTAAGCCATTTCTCCAGCCCTGTTTATTTATTTATTTAAGAGAAAGTAAGGACATGCCAGAGCCCCTTGTCACTGTAAATGAACTTTAGATGCATGCCCCACTTTGTGCATGTGGGTGCTGGAAAATCAAACCCAGGCTGTAAGGGTTTGTAAGTAAATGTCTTTAGCTGCTGAGCCATCTCCTCAGTCCTCACTCCACTTTAAAAAACAATTTTTTTGGTTTATTTTTATTTATTTATTTGAGAGTGACAGACAGAGAGAGAAAGAGGCAGAGAGAGAGAGGAGAGTGGGCCCGCCAGGGCTTCTAGCCTCTGCAAACGAACTCCAGATGTGTGCGCCCCCTTGTGCATCTGGCTAACGTGGGTCCTGGGCAATGGAGCCTTGAACTGGGGTCCTTAGGCTTCACAGGCAAGCGCTTAACCACTAACCCATCTCTCCAGCCCCTCACTCTACTTTTAAAAATTGAATCTTCCTTCTTACTTACTTATTCACTATCAAAATAAAACTGAATAAATGCATAAAATAATTTTGCCTGTAAATCACAAACATTAGAGTGAAATATAAAAATCATTATAATAGTGATGGAATAATAGAGTCTCCTATGTAGCCCAGGCTGGCCTCAACTCAATCCTTCTACCTTAGCCTCCTGAGTGCTGGGATTATAGGAGTGAGCCACCATGTCCAGATCTAGCTTATAATTAATATGTAATTGCTTAAACAGAACATCTTGATATGTATATGAGTTATATGCAGATTTGTGTCATTATTAATTTTGCCATAAATTCTTATAGCACACAACGCCTAATATGCTTACATAAATACTCAGATAATCCTCTGTCTGTATTTGGAACACCCTTGTAATCATCCTTGTGGGGTGAAGCAGTAACGCTTATCCCACACACATAGAAAACTTCACACATCACCTGGAACATCTCATAAATTAAACACTAGATTGCAGCAACTGTATCTATCAATTCCTTTGTTGATGAGTTCTGGGGAAGTTAATTTGCTATGATGTAGTTTTGTTCCTATTATTTCTCTCTGTCAAATAAGAATTTAATGGGAATCTCTACATTTTTTTCTTGGCAGAGATCTAAGCAAGAAATTAATATTAATATTCTGCTAGATTCTTTTCATCCCTGAGGACATCTTTTTGCATCATAAACAAGATGTACAGACGTGATGCAGAGTCTATTGGATATATATTGAGTTTACTCTTGCCTACAGCTTCGAGCACATAAAAAGCACCCAATAAATATTTGTTGGATGGATGGATGTGCTGGGGCTGGGATGAAGAGAGGTGGAAAACCAAGGCCAACCTTTCAGGGGGTTCTGAACTTGGGACAAGCTTTTACAACTATGCTAGGTTAGGCCCCTAGTACCACCTGGCAACCCAGCTTAATGGGTCACAAGATGAGAACAGCCCCAAAGAGCCAACCAGAGGTGTGGCAAAAGCAGCATCTGTATTTGAGGCATTCCCTCCTCAAGGGCAACTACAGTCCAATCATAATCTTCTTACCAAGAGAACTTCCAGCAGCTGGTAAGACCTTACTTCTAGTCCTTTCTCCCCAAAGTCTGGAGGCTC